>NC_057344.1:154289777-156789777 GCF_016509475.1 Prionailurus bengalensis | reverse complement strand
ATAAGATATATCTCATAGAGTTATTTATAATTTTTATAATTTAAAATATTTTTTAAGTATTGGAGAATTGTGTGAAATTTTTCCTGCCCTCATAAAGTTTGCATGAAGGAAAAAATAAACAATAAAAGAAAATATAAAAGAATAAATCGCCAGGTCCTATAAAATAAATTTTATAAATTACAGCACTACTAACGTATGAAATGAAGATTTGAGAAATAGTCATTTCCTAGAGTTTTCCAAATAACTTTTTTTTTAAGTTGAAAGTGTAGCTTGGCATAAATAAAAGTAGGTTACACAAAAATAATTAAAATCTTTGAATTTTGTTTTATATCCAAAAGTTCCTGGTCTCCATAACAGCATATATGGATTTTAAAAAGTAATAGTCTATCATCTAAAACTCATGAGCCCTCAAAATGATCATTTTGTGCAATATTATGAAAGAAAAAAATAACAAAGTAAGAAAGTCTTGGTCTCTGCTTCCTTAATGAAGTAGTGTCACTACCTAGTAGCTGAGCAAAACTCCCTAATAGGAAAACATAAAAAATTGGAGCACTTGGTTGGCTCAGTCACTCAAGGGTCCAACTTTGGCTCAGGTCATGATCTCACAGTTCATGGGTTTGAGCCCAAAATCGGGCTCTGTGCTGACACCTCAGAGCCTAGAGCTTACTTTGGATTCTCTCTCTCTCTCTCTCTCTCTCTCTCTCTCTCTCTCTCTTTCTCTCTCTCTCTGCCCCTCCCCTGCTTGTGCTCTCTCTCTCATAAATAAACATTAAAAAAATTTTTAAGCACACTAAATTATATATGGGCTACATATTTGTAAAAGACATTTGTTAAACAATGATAATTTATGTTCTAGTGCTCTGTGCAATGTGTTTTGCTTCATTTTTGGTTTATTTTTATAAGTCTTAGCAGGAATGTCTCCCCTGTGAGCCAGTTACCCTAACACTGTTTGCCCCTATCCTTCCCTAAATTTTGGAGAACGGTAAGTTCCCTGCCCAGTTGTGGACACTTAGTAAACTAAAGTGAATTGAAAGGAAGCCATGATTCATTTACCCTACCAGTGAAATAGCATTTTTCCTGATGAATTTTTATTAATGACTACCGCTCCTGTTAGGTGACCTTGGAAATGACATAAAATGTATATAGAATAATGCCAGTTCAGAGGTAATTCTGTCACCTGACACCTTCCTGGGGTACAGTTCCTTGAATGTCTTGTGGGAAACTACTCCACCTTTCATACAATTTAAGTAGGACGGCCAAGGACTGGCATAAGACCTAAACCAGAACAATCAAAACCTCTCTCCTGAGTGTTTGTATCTTGAGCAGAATGACATGAGGTAAAACAACAACAATAACAAACAAGCAAACATTAAAAAAATAGCCTTTTTCCACCATCTAGGTGTGAGCGGTTGACTCCATTCTTGACCATGTCTTTTCACAAGACTTTCAGGATCAAGAGACTGCTGAACAAGCAACAAAATCAGAATTATCCCATTCCCTGATTGATCCAGATAAAAACTAGTAATGAAATCACATAAAGTGACACAAGAAGATGCTGAGGAAGACCTGAGCTGGGTCTGTAAGGAATTGAACATAGGATGGCACAAACATGTATGCTGTATCAAGGTCACTCGCATCTTACCATAACAAGCTCTAAAGGTCACCACTATCTGGACAGTTGGACATGTTTCACTAGGAAAATAATGAATTTTCTCTGTTTCTGCGTTTCTGTGCTAGTAGGTTACTTCAGTAATATGTGAGACCTTTTGTTTGGGGCAAAAAAAGAAACCAATTCAAACTTCCCCAAAGAAAGGGATCTAAAGAGACTTTACTGATAGTTGACACTGCCCTAGTTCCTCTCCTGCCAAAAGCTTGGTTGTTCAGATTTTTCTGTCAATTTTGTGAGCTTCTCTGTGTATTTCAACAAGCTACTCTTTTACTTAAATTAGATGAGTCAATTTCAGTTACTAGCAACAAAAAAATCCCTAACTCACGAACACTTGTACAAAGAATATTTCTAACATCAAAAGAAAAAGAACACATCCAGACGCTTTTCCAAGTTTTCTAATCCATGTCCAATATAATGCAAACATGACAGAAAAGAATGATTAAATCCTCTTTATGGCTAAATAACAAGTAACATTCCATTGTATAGATATACCACATTTTTAGTCATAAATTAGTTTGTAAACATTTATATTGTTTCCACTTTTTGAGCATTATGAATAATGCTGCTGTCAATATTCATATTCAAGTTTTGTGTGGACCTGTTTTCAATTTTCTCAAGCATATACCCAGGAGTGGAATGCCCATGACATATGGTAATTCTATGTTTAATTTTTTGAGGAACCACCAAACTGTCTTCCAAAATGGCTCTGAGGTCAATTTGAGTAGACAAACCAGTCTCTGAAAATGATGCTTGCAAACGAGTTACTACCATGTCAAACTCTCCATGATATATTTGACCCTAAAATACTCCCAGATGACAGCTGTAGTGCTGCTAGAGTGTCTTGGTTCCTTTTTCTGCACCTGTCAGGAGAGGCCCTACTAATGAGAGACTGTTATACCCTATGATTGATCAAGTTCTCAAAAACAATTTTCTCTTCTTCCTGTTATGGGTAGTTCTGAATATTAGATATCTTTTTTCTCCATGGAGTCAAAAAGTACCTAAGTATATATGATTTCAAGTTGAAAAACTGGAGACAGAAATCAGGTATTGGCAGTTTATCCATTTTCACTGGTGTGTGAATCGTTAATATAAATGCAGGAACATAAACATTACTGCAAGTCAAAATGTTTTGATGAACAAGTTTTAGCACCTCAACTTTACAACAATTATAAATAAATGTGTTACATTTTTCTAGACAATGCCAGCATTTGGGTTTTTTTTAAAACAAGTAAATTTCTTATTGGTGGGTTCTATATGGTATTTATAGCATTTTTATCTTACAGTAGATTCCTTCCATTCATTATATTTTTCTAACTGACTTGTCCTACATGTTTTTAACATTGTCTGTCTTCTGGTTCTATTCCTATTAGTTTGCTATGGTTTCAAGTGTATTAAACCATAAAAAAGACATTAGACAGTATGAGTATATCTTAGGATATTTTTATAACTTTTAACATTATACATTTAAACAATCAGAAAATTAGATTATAAATTGTAATTATATAGTCAATCTGAATTTTACTGAAGTGTATTTAATATTCTCCCTAACCCTAAGAGACAACAAATTATTATAGCTTCTAATATAACTTCAAGTATAAAGAAATAATTCCTCTAAATATTTTGTTGCTAGATATTTTTGCATATATGCCATATCTAAATTGTGAGCTCCTTGGTGGTGAAGGCTGAGAAGCCAAGATGTAATATGATAAAGAGAGCACAGAGTTGAGTACGGGATTCCAGAATCGGAATCCAGAGTCCGTTTCTTACCACCTGAATAAATGTGGTCACAGACTCAAACCCCCTGCCTCTCATAATGCTCAATGAAATAATGTATGTAATTATACCTCCTGAAAAGATTGTTGGGGAATTGAATAATATGCTATATATAAAAATCATCTCAATGCTCAAAAAGTATGTGTTCTTTTCTTTTTTCTTTTTATAAACCTCAGACCATAGGACAGTTCCTTGGATGGTAAACATTCAACACAAAATGTTGAGGATGATGTAGTATTCCTATCATTTTTTAAAATGTTTATTTATATTTGAGAGAGAGAGAGAGACATAGCATAAGCAGGGGAGGTACAGACAGAGAGGGAGGCACAGAATCCAAAGCAGGTTCCAGGCTCTGAGCTGTCAGCACAGAGCCTGACACAGGACTCAAAGCCACAAATCATGAGATCATGACCTTAGCCGAAGTCAGACACTTACCCGACTGAGCCACCCAGTCACCTCTGTAGTATTCCTTTATATCACTAGATCTTTAGTAATTATTTTCCCATATATCCTCAAAGATATAGTAAATAGTTGCTCTACTTTACATATATGTGCTGAAACTACTAATGATTAAAGTCAGTGACCATTGTGAAACATACACTACTTTTTAAGAAAGAAAAAAAATATTTATTTCCTCACAAAATGTATAACTGTGATTGTCATTAATCCTGGTCCCTAATATTTCTTACTCTCCTCATAAGAACATGATAGGACTGTACTTCCCTTCCTTCTGGAAGTTAAATATGGCCACGTTTGGCCAGTCAAGTATAAGCAGAAGTGGTTTGAATCTCTTCCAGGCAAAAGTTTGAAAAGCCAATGTGCAGTCCTCCATGGGCTCTTTCCCTCTGTCCTGACAGTAGCGTTTTGGAAGCAGTGGTTCTCAAGCACTACTTGTGCCATCTTATGGGATGTTTGACAATGTCTAAAGATACCTTTTTGGTTGGCACAAGTTGGAGAGTAGACATCTAGTTACCTGAATCTAGTAAACAGAAGCCAGATCTGCATGAAGTATTCTGCAATGCACAGGACAACCCTAACCTCTCCCTGGGGCAATAAAAATTATTCAGCCCAAATGTCAACAGTGCCCCTGTTAAGAAATCCTGGCTTAGAGTAAGAAAGATTTGATGGTAGCTCCTAGCTATCCAGAAATGGACAGGAAGCATAAGCAAGAAATAAACCTTAGCTATTTCAACCCATTAAGAAGTTTAGATTGTGTGTTATCACAGCATAGCCTACCTTTTTCTATGTTTATTTTGTAATTTGAATGAAATGAGAACACAATGCACTTTCCTGAGTAATGCCTAAATAACTTAGTTCTGGTATTTCTGTACTTAATAAACACTGAATATATGAGTGCTGAGATTAAAATTGAGGTTGAAAGTTGTTTAAAATTAAAAATAAATTGATCAATTCAGATTTCAAGATAGGTTAGCTTATCTTTAGAGGGAAGTCATTGTTCATGAGAAGCAACTGCTTTTAATGCCTAATGTCCTTGCTCCAAGAAACCCAACAATCCAGTCAAATGTTTGGGGTTGTGGGTGGAGAAAATTATTGCAATTTGCTTTTGAAAATAAAACTGCAGGTTACAAGCGTATTGAAAAAAAGTTGAACTTTATATCACTTTTAGTTTAGATCAGGAAGAGAGCCCGAGTCAGAAACCAAATTTGCCAGAACCTTTGGACTAGCCTCCAGAACTGTGAGAAAATAAATTTCTGTTGTTTAAACCACCCAGCCTGTAGTATTTTGTTATGGCAGCCTGAACAGACTGATAAACAATGATGTAAGAAAAAGGAACTAGATCCAGGAAATTCAATCTATAGAGGGAAAAAAAGACCTTAAAGAATTCATGATAGAATAAAGCAAACAGATCCAAAGTAATAATCGAAGAAATAATAGCTAGAAACATTCTTAAGCTAAAAATAAACATTAAGTTGAATATTTAAAAGGTTCACCACTTACCAAGAAAAAATAAATGCATACATATATAAAATATTTTAATGAATAAAAATAATTATGCAAATATCAAGAGAAAAAAGTTACCTACAAAGAAATAAAAAAATGAAACTGCATTCAAGTGTCTACTATATGACAGTAAGAATGAATTAATCAATACTAAATGACAGTAAGAATGAATTAATTAATGTATGTAGTATTTTGAAGAAAAATTATTGGTACTTAAGAATGTTATATCACAGTCCCTAACATGTCTGTAGGGCATGTACTAATCAAGTTGGACTACATGTTATAACCAAACACTTCAACATATTAAGATTTATTTCTCACTCACCAGCATTTTTTTTTTTTTCTGTGAACCACAGGCAGAAAAAGTCTTGGTAATAAAGTTGTGATCTGTTTCCTTTTCTGTTTTCAGTTTGGGTCACCTAAGTTTCGGTTCTCAATTCTGTTTGTGCATTTGAATCACCCAGGGGACTTTTAAAAATACTTGGCCCTACCACATAACAATTAAATAAAAATCTCTGAGGATGAGCCATGGCAACCCTATTCTTTATAGTTCCCGTGGTAATTCTAATGAGCAGCTAGGGTTGAGGACTATTGCCTTAGATCAATGGTTACATCAGTGGTCCTCAAATGCTAGCATGTGTCAGTATCGTCAGAAGGGCTTATTAAACTCAAAATGTTTGGCCCCACCCCCAGAATTTCTGATTCAGTAGGTCTGGGGTGGTGTTGGAGAATTTCCTCTTCCAACAAGTTCCCAGGTGATGCTGATTCTGCTGGTTTGAGACCATACTTTGAGAACACTTGCCTTAGACCAAAGAATGTTGCTTTTTGCAGTCCCTTACCAAGGTTTTAAAGAGTCAATCTGCTCTGATACTCTGATATTTTCTACAAAGTCTCCTAAATTTCTAGCCACAGGCTCAGAACCTAAGCACCAATATTTAACACATAATATTTTAGCCATTTGCTGAGGGGGGTCATATCACAAATTCCCAAATTGGCTATTCATTTTGCCTCTAAATTTTTATTATTTCCAATAAAGCCCAATGAACATCCTTAAACATATATCCTATTGCCTTGTGCAAGTGGTCTGCATTCTCCAATATGAAAGCCACCATTCACACGTGGCTATTTACATTTAAATTCATTAAAATTAAATCAAATATTCATTTTCTCTGTCACACTACCACATTTCAAGTGCTAAGTAGCTCCATATGGCCAGTGCCTACCTTATTAGACAGTACAATAGAACATTTTCATTTTTAAAGAAAGTTCTGTTGGATAATTCTGGTTAAATGTTTGTTTGTTTTATTTTTAACTTGTTTCCTTCACCTGGGTGTGCAGCTAAACACATTTTACAGTCTCTTACTTTGAGAACTGGCCATGTCCCTAGTTATTTTCCATGAGTTATGAGGAAATAAAATGTCTCTTCCGGGCTAAGCATGGAAGCAATTTGTCCCAAAGGATTGCATGAACAGAGGGTGGGCCCTCTCCTCAAGCCAAGATGGTACCAGGAAAGTGAGCAATCTGAAGGCCCTGGCACAAGCCTCCTGAGAAAGCCTCCCTGAAACACATTGTGGGATGATGTTCTCTTAGACTCCCGTCAAAACCCAGTGTTGCTCAGTGCTCTGAGGAAGAAGCCAGGGCCCAGGTGGGACAAAGTGTCATGTAAGTATTCATGTACACAGACTGGGGAGCCAAATTAATTCAGTTGAATTCTGGTTCTGCTTCTTATTAGTGTGTAACTTAGGAAAGTAAGTGAACACTTTTATGCCTCACTTCCCTTCTCTAAAATAGGGTAATACCATTTTATCTTCCCTATAGTGTTGCTTAGATAGAAG
Source organism: Prionailurus bengalensis (assembly GCF_016509475.1). Lineage (NCBI taxonomy): Eukaryota > Metazoa > Chordata > Mammalia > Carnivora > Felidae > Prionailurus > Prionailurus bengalensis. The sequence continues at coordinate 156,782,538 of NC_057344.1, read as the reverse complement.
AATGAACTACTGCATTGTTAAAACATTGAAAATAGTGCTGGACACTTATTATTAGACTTAGAAACAAGATTAAAAACACGGTCTATGCTAGCAACTGCTAAGAAACAAAAACCAAAAAGGCAGGTCAATATTAAATGATCATGAGTTAGGCATTGGTTACTAACCATAGAAATAATTTTGCACACATTAAATATGATACATAATTATATGTATATAATTATATATGCATACATATAGAGAAATAGATAAAATATTACAGATGCCGTTCTAGAAAAGAGCAATGTGGGGCACCTGGGTGGCTCAGTCAGTTGAGCATCCGACTTCAGCTCAGGTCACGATCTCACGGTCCGTGAGTTCGAGCCCCACGTCGGGCTCTGGGCTGATGGCTCAGAGCCTGGATCCTGCTTCCAATTCTGTGTCTCCCTCTCTCTCTGCCCCTCCCCCGTTCATGCTCTGTCTCTCTGTCTCAAAAATAAAATAAACGTTAAAAAAAATTTTTTTAAAGAAAAGAGCAATGAGCAAAACAAAGAAAGCCTTATAATAAGAGAGATCACATTCTAGCATTTTAGTAGGGTTACAGAAAATTCACAAATAATATATAATATCAAGTAAATATAAGCATTATGAAGAAAAAACAACATAAGGTATAGGAGGTGACATTTGAGGAGCAACTTGAAATGAAGGAAGAAAGTCATGTTCAGATCTAGGGATAGAAAGAGCTGAGGAAACAGCAATAGAAAATCCCTGAGGCATTATGAGCTTGAAGTGTTCAGTGAATAGCAGGAAAATCAGTGTGGTCAGAATTAATTGAGTAAGGTGGAGCCCATAACAGAATGAGACTTCACAGATGGTTGTGGTCAAGACAGTAGAGTCTTATGGTCAGGATTTAAATTTTATTTTAAAACAAAGAAACAATAGGATTGTTTGAGCAGAGAAGTTTCCTTTATCTGATATACAACTTTAAAATAAAATCTACTCTGGCTGCTGAGTCAAGAGTACAAGTGGGAGGCTAGTTATGAAGCTTCTGTATACGAAGCATGTAGTCCAGGCAAGAGATTATGTTGGCTTAAATCAGAATGATGGCAGTAGAAGTGGTGATAAGTACTCAGATTCAGGAAAAAAAAAAACAAAAAACTTGGATTTGTGCATAAATCTATGATTTATAAGAGTGTTTGGCCTGAGAATATGGGTGAATCATAGAGCCAGATACTAAGATGTAAGAAGACTCACTGTTAGTCTTGTTACATTGGAAATTCCAAAGAAGAGTTTGGGACGCAAGTCTCATGCACAGGAGAAATGTGGGATGTTATATATTTACTGACTTTCATACATGTGCTTAAATCTGTGAAAATACATGAGGCCACCTACGAAGTTAGTGCAGACAGAAAAAAATCTAGTTGCCTGGCATCCAACCAGTTACTTAAGTATTTGCCACCCAGGCCTGGCTAACAAAGGCCTATGACTATTTAGTTTCTAAAGCAATTCCAAGATTTCCCAAACTCATGTAAATGAGGAAAAGAACTTCCAAATTGGTGTTGTCCACAGACAGGAATCTTTCCAATATCCCTCTGAAGAGACATTATGGAGGATAGAGGTGAGGGGAGCTCCAACCATTTTTGCTTATAGGAAATATGACTGCTCCCTTGTAGAATTCACTCTATAGCCAGGGAGCAAATAATTTAGAGACCATTGTCTACTAGAATAAAATCTGTATCTTGGAGTTCTGATCTCTGCATGTTATATTCCATTTTCCCTGTTTCTAAAAGAGGGATCTTACTGTATTTGTTTTGTGGTTTTATTTATCAGTTAGCACATAAATGGCCAGGTCATGAGCTGGTACATATAGACCTGATTAAGGAAAGTGAATATAATCCAGAGATTCTAAATGCAGTAACTGAACAATATTTTAGATAGAAGAGAGTAAATGTGTTTTCAGATACTCTTTGTGTCTATCAAAGAATGAAATATAATGAATATTTTTATTATTACCTGTTTGGAACTCCTCTTTTTCCCCTCCCCCCAACTTGTCCTTTTGTGAACTACTTCTTCAATTAAAAGGTATTCTATAACCCACCTGAAAAGGCTTAAAAGGCAGGCATATAATCCAGGTCTAGATTCATTTTGTCAATTCATTTGTCCACAGTGATTGGTCCAAGCCGATTATATGGTATCATATAGTCCAGATTCCTGCCTTGAGTTTTTTGTCTGAAGCAAGTGAAAAGGGTCCTTCCACTTAAGGTCATGGAGTTTTATGAATGTGAATTGGTGGCTAGTAGAAGCCATTGCCTTTCACTCCACATGGGAAAAAGGTGTCTGATGTAAAAGGAAATGAAGCCAAGCAGTAGCAATATCAGATGAGAGGAGGCTAGATGGAGCCCAATGTCATCAGACCTCTGCTTCTGGAGTCTGATATCCCCAGACCTGTTCTCAATCTTGAAGCTCTTTCTTTGAGTCCATGACCTTCCAATTTCATCACATGATGAAAATCCTTGTATAAGCAAGTTTGAGTTGCATTTCCGGAACTTGTAACTAAAAAAATACTCTTGTGGGGCGTCTGGGTGGCTCAGTTGGTTGAGCATCCAACTTCAGCTCAGGTCATGATCTCACGGTCCGTGGGTTCCAGCCCTACATCAGGCTCTGTGCTGACAGCTCAGAGCCTGGAGCCTCCTTCAGATTCTGTGTCTCCCTCTCTCTCTGCCCCACCCATGCTCACACCCTGTCTCTCTCTCTGTCTCAAAAATAAACATTAAAAAATTTTTAAAAATACTCTTGGAAAAGTATTAGTACAGAAACCCACTGTTATCACATTCAGATTGGAAGTTCCCAGGTGAGGATGCTGTATAACTCATATGCCCATGGATCACAAGAACTAGAGAGGTAAGAACATTAGAGAGACAGGATGCAACATTGATTTTGGAAAACAATCCCTTGATCTTATTCTAAGCCAGGATTCCCCAACTAGTAGTCCCAATATTAGTGGTTTGCATGAGGTTAAACGATATGCTACCAAAAATTATTTGTATAAGTTTAAACAAAGAAACAAGATTCTTTTCTGTAACATTTTTCAAAGCTTCTAATTGCATTGTAATTCTTGCTGTGGTGTAAGGCAGCCACCGTGCCATCTATTCAAAGAAAACCGTATCATTTATTAACATCTCCACAGAACACAGTTTGGGAAATACTAGACGAGTTTTATGTTGTAGATAGGGAAAACTGTCCTTAGGAATCTTATTCTTATCGTATTCATTCTGATTTAAAGTCTTAGAAAGAAAGAAGAATGAGGCCAGAAGGAAAATACCATTTTTCCCCTGTGCAAAAACAGTCCCAGATAAGGATGCAAACCAATTCAGCCTAGACACCCAACATCCAGGTTGCTAAATCAAATCACAGAGAAGCAAAGCCCTAAGCCAAATAAACAAATATCTACTGATGGAGTCACAGTGACTTTGACAGGAAAATCTGGGAGTATTTATGAATAAAAGAAATTTTCTAGTTCCAAAAATGACTGATACGCCTAGATTCAGCAGTCTATGGGTCCTAACTGATAGACATCAACTCTCTGATAAGTAGAAGTTTATTCAAGCTGTTTTAGGTGTTAAGGATCTTCTGATTGCTATATAGTTATGAAATGATAGTGATTTATGAGAGAATTGTGGTATCTTTAGCTTCCAGATTAATCTCAAAATATAAAGGAATCATTTTCAGTTTAAAGATAAACTAAAAAGAGATTAAATCCTCTGCTCTCAACTGTTAGGTTTAGTACTAGCCTGAAAGCATGCAGATAGACTAACACCCTTGAAAATCCTTGTGATCAGTCTTCTTCTAAGATAAAATGCACTGGTATTTTGCTAATAATTGATATTCAGGTCATTTTTTTTTTCACTTCAGCTCTGGCCAGTTTTTTAAAGTGATGAGTATTATTTGAGAAAAAATAGATGTATGCTTAGAACTTGAAATTGAAGGAATTAAAATTGCTCTAAGGTCCCAACTAATAAAATCCAATTAAAACAAATGTCCATATCAGTAGCTTTGGTGGAAACAAACCTAAAAACTGTCTGTGTATGACTGATATGTATAGGACCATAAAAAAACCTAAGTAGACCTAAGTTATATCTCATGGAAATTGGATTGTAATTTCCAAGTTCAAAAAGTGGAAATCAAATAAATTATTTAGAAAAAGATTTGAAGGTAATAGCAGAAGATAGGAAAATTATGTCAAATAACGCTCAAGTTTGCAATGTTTAAAAGTACTATGAAAGTAAATCACAAAATATGGTAAATATCATTCATCAGGATTCACTATGGCCCAGAAGAACAATATTTCAAATCATGTACTCTATTAGTTCTGAGTCCATGCATAATAAGCCATTTTTGGATTGCCACAATGACTTGCCACATATAACACAATATGGAATAATCTGAATGGAAGACAAAAAGCAATTCAGTGACTGGAAATGCTTGTTTCCTATGGTAATTTACCACATTTCCCAGTCCAGGGTATAAAATAGAGACATATTAGCAATAAATTTTACTTATTCTTGCTCTGAGCGGCAGTTTCTCCAATACTTGGCAGAATTTTTTCCAGTTATATAGGGAATGCCCCAGTAGTTATCTGCATGCATTCATGAGCAATTCTGCTCAGAAACTATGGGACAACTCCATTTGTATATTATTTGTTTTGATTTGCCCCTGGTCATGACTAACATCAAATCTTCCTTCCTGCTGAAAGGTGGGAAGGCAATTCATCACTCCTTTAGGATGTGCTCCATAGCCTGAGTTGAGGATTCTTTTTGGGTGCTTTTTGGACAGTGCTTTTATGAGGAGTGGGATGAGAGAAGCAAGACAGAACAGGAGGGTGAGGGGGAAGCTAAGCAAGGATGTGTCTCAGTTGGTGACTACCTTCCTTCTGATCCTACAATTAAGTTCTGAAATTTAAATTTCACCATAAAGGTAGCCCACCTTAAGGCAAGAAGTTTCCCTTTTGAACACTCAATGTCACACAGTCATTGGCCAAGGTCTATTTGTAGGAAGTAGGGGAGGTGGCTTCTGTTTGGCCAATAATTCATATGCCCATGGATCACAGGAACTAGAGAGGTAAGAACATTAGAGAGACAAGATGTGACATTGATTTGGGATAAAAATCCTTGATCTTATTCTAAGCCAGTATTCCCCAACTAGTAGTCCCAATATTAGTGGTTTGCATGAGGTTAAACGATGAGGCTCTACCCTTTTGGTAGAAAGGGAGACCAATGAGTTATCATTAGCCAACATTCAGAGCAACAGGAAGATGAGTATATGTGATGCCAAAGGAACCCAGATGAGGCACCAATACCCATTTATTGTATAACTCAGATCCACTTGTTTGTCACATTAAATGTACTTCATCTGAGCATAGCTTTTCTATGATTCTGGTTAATCTCATTTCCATAACCCTTACAAGAGAAGGGTTAGTGGGATGAACTGCCTCACCTGCTGCTGTACCTGTTCCTAAACCCATAACCAAAACATCTCCCTCTTCCATTACGCTTTCTACGTTCTCTTGCTCACTTTCTGGTGTTTCTGATTGTCAGAATTTCTTGTTTGCCTTGTGAGATAACCCTTGGTTATCATGCCTTTTTCAAACCATGGTTACTATACTTACCATTCATTTTGTTACAGCTATAGAGATGTCCCAATGTATAGTAGCAACTATGCCTCCTCATGATGATCAGGATCAATTATCCCTGCCAGTATGTTAGATCAACATACTCAGAAACAAACATTTCCTTGTTTACTGGTCTCCTAGTTTGAAGTGTACAAAGAAACCAAGTAGTATCTTTAGGTTTAAGTTTGGTGAAAATCTCACTGTGTCCTCTAGCAAGGAATCTCTGGATCCTTCTGCAAATCAGAATCTCAGGATCTATAGAGGCTGAAGTTGCAAAGATGAAAATCTCAAATTCCTAAATGGGTAATGATTAGAAAAGGTGAGCCACTCTTGTTTCCTAGACCTATGTATTCTAACTATTGGAGACACAGCTCTATATAGTGTTACCTATTAGTTAATGGATATTAGTTTCAGACGTCTTTGAGGACAGCACCCAAACAGCTAAGTGATTCATTACCAAACTGATTCTCTCAGCCAGCAGCTTTTAGATGGTGTGCTATGTGGATTCTATGGTTAGAGTTCACCACTACAACTTATTTCTAAAACATACGTATATGAAGTCAGGGCAATAATCTACAAAATCCCACATTGTTGGGTCAGATACCATGAGCCCTTAAATAATGTTGTGGAGGAGGAACTGAAGGGGAAAAAAAGCAAACGTGGATCTGGATCTCAGACCAAGCTCAATCAGAAACATTTTCTTTTTCATAATGTGTCAAGAATGATATAAACCACTTGACACCAAGCCACTTAAGTGGTATCCTCAAAGAATTATGCTATGCTGGGAGCTCAATGTTATTCTTTGTTGTGGGAAGCTTGAATGTCCAGTCTTCATGTAAGGGAGCCCATGCTGCCAGGTCCATGCCTCCTTCACTGCGACCATAGGGCACTAGCATTAAGAAGGCCAAGGACAGAATCTGACTGATATCTATTAACTGAGACATTTTGTCCATCTGGTTCTTCAATTCTTCTTCAGCAGTGGATGCTCTCTGGTGGGTATCAGAATATGACACAAAAAAGCCTCACCCTTTGTGCTTACTCATTTGGGCCCATCCACATGTTTCTTTTCCAGACCTTCTTATCCCTAATCTTCCAATCTTGAACTTTCCAAGCCATTGATTATAAGGTAAGCAATTTGATACTGCTCGTGTGTCTGTATACACATTTTACTCAGGCCATTTTTCTCTTCACAAAGAGTGGATGGGGTGCTACTCTTCAAAATGCAGTATAGACTTTTAACCAATGGTAGTTGTATGGTGATGTGTTCCTAGTAGTTAGAATACATGCATCTGGAAACCAAGGTTTAGAAGTTGAAGTGACCCAGATGGAAAATTTGCTTCCAGATATCAAAGAAAGGAGTCACCATACTGGCAATAATTGACCAGTGGTCATGAGCCACTGTTCATTTGCAGCTGCATGCTAGGAACGATGAGGAATATGTTGGGCAATTCTATAGGTAAGGGACCATCTGTGAGATGAAATGAGATAACACATACAGCAACTAGGGAATAAGTGTCTGAACCAGTCAAGAGGAGCTGAGAGAAACACCAACAGCATCTACTACTCCCATTGCTTCCAGGAGTTAGAGAAAAACTGCTTTCCATCAGTCTATCCATTTCTGCCTGGTACGAACTCTGCTGCTAGGTATTGTTGCCATTTTGAGTGCATATTACCATCACGCCTCTTCCAGACAATGCTCTTTCATGTGATATATCACCACTTCCACAGAGAACTGTCCCATCTGTGAACACTTCCACCTCTCCCTCTGAATGTTATACAACAGCCTCATGCAAACACTCCTGCCTCCTCACAATATACCACCAGTTTTTAAGGAATAACTGATTCTGCTGACATCTATTGCTGCTCTCCACGACCAATATTATTGATACATGGGAGATCTTGAGAAGCCAAACTCCATTATGATCTTTGGCTACATGGGAGAGAATGTCTCTTGCTTTTTTGTGTCTCTTAGGGAAGAATTTAAACAGCACGGCCATGGTCCCCAGTGTTTTGCATTATGTACTCAGAGCTCTCTTGACTTAGGATTCAAACATGAGTTCATGAAAGGCAGGATAGGGATTAATTTATATGGCAAACCTTTATGAGTATGCTCAGCATCATTCCTTCTATTTGAAAACTGAGGATAACTCCCTCATCTCTTAGGAGATAATTCTTTCCTAGAAGGCTTCTCTGTCATACAAATAAGTTTGTGCAAGCTCCACCTGCTCAGTCTGTCTGTCTGAGATTTCCAGATGTATCTAAATCCCAAAAGTAAATATTGCTTAGGTTTAAGCCAAAAAAGTATATATAATACTTTGGCAGATATTTTATACACTCAAGTGTCTTCTAAATCTAATTGTTTCATCTGTCTCCCAAGTCTGGTCAGAAGCCCACTGAAGACTGAGTTTATACCCTGAGCCTCCATGAATTTTCTCAGGCAATGCGATGCCATTAGGCCTCTCTGGGGACTTCAAACAAGGTTTCTCCTCTATGTACCCCAAACTCATTATTGTCTCATCTCCTTCCTAAAACAAATGCATTTCCTACTCTCCTTGTTTTTTCATTTTATTCTTATGAACTACATTTTTATCATTTTTATTTAATTTTGTAACAGATGCAGATTACAAACAGCAGCAATGATTCAGAAGCTACCAAAAACAAAACCCAAAGGTTGTAAAACACATGCTGCATATGGTTTATAAACATTTTCATTTCCTAATTGTCTCTGTGAAGATCTGAAATGTTTGAATCATGCTTGAAGTTGATAGTATTCAACAGGCTTAAAATTGTTATTTTTTAACTGCTTTCAAATGTTAGATTTGCTATTACCTTATCTATCCATCTATCTAATTTTCATATACAGATAATCTTTATACGTAAATATATAAATTTATAAATAAATAAATATAGATATAGATATAGATATAGATATAGATATAGATATAGATATAGATATAGAATCTCTATAAACATTAAATCAATAGGGGCTCCTGGGTAGTTCTGTTGGTTAAGCATCCAACTCTTGATTTGGCTCAGGTCATGATCTCATGGTTCATGAGATTGAGCCCCACATCAGGCTCTGTGCTGACAGCATGGAGCCTGCTTGGAATTCTCTCTCTCTCCCTCTCTCTCTCTGCCCCCCCCCCCCCCCCCGCTCACACAAATGTGCTCTCTCTCTCTCTCTCTCAAAATAAATAAGTAAACATTAAAATATTTATAAAAGAAGATTAAGGCAATAATCTTCTATCTATAGATAGAAGATATAGATATCTATATCAAATAGTAAGTAGTAGTCCCTGGAAAATAGACATAATTAATTTTTAGATGACTCTAGGTATAATACTTCCAGTAATGTGTTTTCAAATGAACAAATACTATAATTTGGTAAGCAACAAAAGGAGCATAGTTTCTGGTATAAAATCTTTGGTTTTAACTTCATGATATATGGTATTCTTGTGGCTCAAAAATTATTAAATATATTAAAAAAAGAAAATAAGGTTAAATAATTTGGACTTACATTTCATCTCTCAACAATTTATTGAAAAAGATCAAAATGTATTTTCCTAGAGAGACATGTCATGAATATTTCTGGGGGAAAATAGATTAGAAAGCTCATGCTATTTTAGCATTTGTTTGAAGTCTGAAAATCTGAGTTCTATTTACAACTCCAATCAACATAATCAGCTAAGACCAAACATTTCGCTTATTCTTCCTGGAGTTTCTATTTGTGTACTATCAAATAATAATTGCTGTGCTGAATTAAAAGAGTAACAGTAAGTTCTTGAAGTAAGTTTGGTACTTTAGAAATGGAGCATGTATTACTGGAGAACCTGTAACATGGTGATATTGAGCATACATTCCACACAGTCAGTCTACCTAAGTTCAAATAACAGCAACAACTGTACAACTTTGAATAAGTTATTTATTGTTTCTCTGCCTCAGTATCATCATCTACTAAGTAAGGAAAGTATTATTACTCATCAAGTACAGTCATTTTGAGCATTCACAATGTCAAAATCTATAAAGCTTTAGAAGAGTAATTGACACATAGTAAATGTAGTACATGAAATGTTTGTTTAAAAAAACTTTCAGGTAACTGTCAAAAATTTAACATTGCTTAATTTATATAAATGTCTAAGACAACAGAAACAAATCATCATTTTTAAATATATAAAATAAATACACCCATAGCAGAAACAAAACAAAAAGTGTATTTTTCTTGTTGTGGTTTATCAGCTAGTAAGCCATCAAGTATAGTGTTTCTGTCTCTGTAGTGGAAAGAATGGGTATACCCAAAGTATATGATTTGACTTAGATTTTAAAAAAATGGTTGAAATGGTGAAAATCAAATCTATATATCTTACCAACATAAATTTAACTTAAAAGCACCATGGAATTCTCTAGGCTTCCTAAATAACTTCAAAATAGTTCATAGAAAATTTCAAGTTTTAGACATAGAAGAATCTGAAATTTTATTTGCAGCGTAGGGCTTAAAGTATAATTTTCTTGCACCCCTAGTACCAAGTATGTTAATGTGACTCTGTGCTGATAACTAATATCTAAACATACGTGCTATGTAATTCCAGCATAGTTAACATACAACATTTTATTAGTTTCAGGTGTACAATATAGTGATTCAACAATTATATATTACAATGTACTCTTAAAACCAGTCACCTGGGGCGCCTGGGTGGCTCAGGCAGTTGGGCGTCCGACTTCAGCTCGGGTCATGATCTCACAGTCCGTGAGTTCGAGCCCCGCATCGGGCTCTGTGCTGACAGCTCAGAGCCTGGAGCCTATTTCAGATTCTGTGTCTCCCTCTCTCTCTGACCCTCCCCCGTTCATGCTCTGTCTCTCTCTGTCTCAAAAATAAACAAACATAAAAAAAAAAAGAGTGACAACTGTTTAAAAAAAAAAAACCGTCACCTATTTTACCCATCCCCTCATCTGTCTCTCCTCTTATAACCATCAGTTTGTTCTCTATAGTAAAGGGTCTGTTCTTTGGTTTGTTTCTTTATTTCTTTGTAAGTTTTGTTTTTTAAAGTCCACATATGAGAGAAATCTTATGGTGTTTGTCTTTCTGTGACCTACTTCACTTAGCATTATTCTCTCTAGATCCATCCATGTTGCAAATGGTAAGATTTTACTCTTTTCTATGTCTGAGTAATATTCCAGTGTGTGTGTGTGTGTGTGTGTGTGTGTGTACCACTTCTTTATCCATTCATCTATCGATGGACACTTGGGCTGTTACCATAATTTGCTTATTGTTAAGTAATGCGGCAATAAACAAGGGGCACATAAATCTTTCAAATAAGTGTTTTTGTTTTTGTTTTTGTTTTTTGATACAAATATCCAGTAGTGGCATTCCTGGATCATATGCTAACTCTATTTTTAAAATTTTTGGAGGAAACTCTACCCTGTTTTCCACAGAGGCTGTATCAGTTTGCATTCCCACCAACAGTACATGCAGGTTCCTTTTTCTCCACATTCTCACCAACACTTACTGTTTCTGGTATTCTGATGTTAGCCACTCACACAGGTGTGAGGTGATATCTCATCATGGTTTTGATTTCTATTTCCCTGATGATGAGTGATGTTGAGCATCTTTTCATATGTCCATTGGCCATGTGAATGTCTTCTTTGGAGAAATGTCTGTTCATGTCTTCTGTCCATTTTTAATTGCATTATTTGTGTTTTGGTGTTAGGTTGTATACATTCTTTGTATATTTTGGATACTAACCTGTTATTGGATATGTCATTTGCAAATATCTTCTCCCATTCAGTAGGTTATCTTTTAGTTTTGTTAATATTTCCTTTTCTGTACAGAAGCATTTTATTTTGATATGGTCCCAGTAGTTTATTTTTGCTTTGTTTCTCCTGCCTCCGGAGACACATCTAGAAAGAAGTTGCTGCGACCAATGTCACAGACATTATTGCCTGTGCTCTCTTCAAGGATTTTTATGGTTTCACATCTCACATATAGGTCTTTGACCCATCTTGAGTATATTTGTGTGTATGGCATAAGTGGTCCAGTTTCATTCTTTTACATGTAGCTCTCCAGTGTTCCTAACACGTTTGTTGAAGAGACTTTTTCCCGTTGTATATTCTTGCCTCCTTGTCAAAGATTAATTGACCATATGCATAATCATGGGTTTATTTCTGGGTTCTCTATTCTGTTCCACAGATATCTGTGTCTACTTTTGTGCCAGTTCCGTGCTGTTTTGATTACCACAACTTTGTAGTTTATCCTGAAGTCTGGGATTGGGATACTTCCAGTTTTGTTCGTCTTTTTCAAGATTGCTTAGGCTATTCAAGGTCTTTGGTGGTTCCATACAAATTTGGGGACTTTCTGTTCTAATTCTGTGAAAAATGCTACTGGTATTTTGATAGGGATTGCATTAAAATTGTAGATTTCTTTGGGTAGCATGGACATTTTAACAATATTTGTTCTTCCTATCATTGAGCATGGGATATCTTTCAATTTGTTTGTGATGTGTTCAATTTTTTGCATCGGTGTTTTACAGTTTTCAGAGTACATGTCTTTCACTGCCTTGGTTAAGTTTATTCCTAGGTATTTTATTCTTTTTGTTCAATTTTAAAAAGATTTTTTAAATTTCCCTTTCATTGGTGTAGAGAAATGCAATGGATTTCTGTATATTGATTTTGTATCCTGAGACTTTACTGAATTCATTTATCAGTTCTAGTAGTTTTATAGTAGTGTCTTTAGGGCTTTCTATACAAAGTATCGTGTTACCTGCAAACAGTGAAAGTTTAACTTGTTCCTCACTGATTTTATCTCTTTTTCTTGTCTGACTGCTGTGCTAGGATTTCCAGTACTATGTTGAATAAAAGTGGTGAAAGTGGACATCCTTGTCTGGTTCCTGACCTTAAGGGAAAACTCCTAGTTTTTTACCATTGAGTATGATGTTAGTTACATATTTTTCAAATATGGCCTTTACTATATTGAGGTATGTTCTCTCTAAACCTACTTGTTTAGGGTTTTTATCATGAATGGATGTTGTGTTTTTTCACATGGTTTTTCTGCATCTATTGAAATTATATGGTTTTTATTCTTTCACATGTTGATGTGATGTATCACATTGATTAATCTGTCAATATTGAACCACCCTTGCACCGCAGGAATAAATCCCACTTGATCATGGTGAATATTTTTAAATGTATTGTTGAATTCAGTTTGCTAATATTTTGTTGAGGACTTTTGCATATATGTTCATCAGATACATTAGTCTACAGTCCTCTTTGTTTGTAGTGTTTTTATCTTATTTTGGTAATAAGGTAATTCAGGGCTCATAGAATGAATTTTGGAAGCTTGTCTTTCTCTTCTATTTTTTGAATACAATAGGTATTAATGTTTATTTAAATGTTTGGTAGAATTCACCTGTGAAGCCCTCTGGTTCTGGACTTTTGTTTGTTGAAAGTTTTTAAATTAGTGATTCAATTTCATTGCTGGTAATTGGTCTGTTCAGTATTTTGATTTCTTCCTGATTCAGTTTTGGGAGGTTATATGTTTCTAGGAATTTATTCATTTCTTCCATGTTATCCAATTTGTGGGCATATAATTTTCATAGTTTTTGTAATCCCTTTTATTTCTGAGGTGTTAGTTGTTATTTCTCCTCTTTCATTTCTTTTTTTTTTCTCCTCTTTCATTTCTGATTTTGCTTATTTGAGACCTCATTTGTTTGTTTTTTTGTTCATGAGTCTGGCTAAATGTTTATCAATTTTGTCGATCTTGTCTAAGAACCAGCTCCTGTTTTCACTGAGCTGTTCTTTTTTTTTTTTTTTTTTATAGTTTCTATTTCATTTATTTCTGCTCTAATCTTTACTATTTCCTTCATTCTGCTGCTTGGGGTTTTTTTTTTTGTTCTTGTCTTTCTAGTTCCTTTAGTGTAAGGATGTTTATTTGAGGTTTTTCTTACTTTTTGAGGTAGGCCTATATTACTATAAACTTCCCTCTTAGAACAGCTTTTTCTGTATCTGAAAGATTTTGGACCACTGTGTTTTCGTTTTCATTTGTCTTCATGTATTTTTTAATTTCCTCTTTGGTATCTTGTTTTACCCATTCATTGCTTAGTAGCATGTAATTTAGCCTTCATATATTTTTTCTTGTGGTTGATTTCTTGTGGTTCCAGATTTTTTCTTGTGGTTGATTTCTAGTTTCATAGCTTTGTGTTTTGAAAAGATGTATGGTATGAATTTAATCTTTTTGAATTTGTGGACACTCGTTTTGTGGCCTAACATATGATCTATCTTGGAGAATGTTCCAGGTGCACTTGAAAATAATGTGAATTCTGCTCTTTGAGATGGAATGTTCTGTATATATCTGTTAGATCCATCTGGCCCAATGTGTCATGCCGCTGCTTCTTTGTTGATTTTCTTTTTGCATGATCTATCCATTAATATAAGTTGGGTGTTAAAGTTCTCTACTGTTATTATATTATTATCGATTATTTCCTTTATGTTTGTTATTAACTGCTTTATGTATTTGGGTGCTATCAGGTTGGATGCATAAACATTTAGGACTGTTATATCTACTTGTTGGATTGTTCCCTTTCTGATTATGTAGTATCCCTTTTTGTCTCCTATTATAGTTTTTATTTTTTTTTTTAATTTTTTTTCAACGTTTATTTATTTTTGGGACAGAGAGAGACAGAGCATGAACGGGGGAGGGGCAGAGAGAGAGGGAGACACAGAATCGGAAACAGGCTCCAGGCTCTGAGCCATCAGCCCAGAGCCTGACGTGGGGCTCGAACTCACGGACCACGAGATCGTGACCTGGCTGAAGTCGGACACTTAACCGACTGCGCCACCCAGGCGCCCCTATAGTTTTCATTTTAAAATCTATTTTCTCTGATGTAAGTATTGCTACCACAGCATTCTTTTCACTTCCATTTGCATGATAAATGTGTTTCCATGCCTTTACTTTCATCCCTTCACTTGTCACAAGTTTGAAATGAGTTGTAGGCAGCATATAGTTGAGTGTTTGTTTTTTTTAATCCTGTCACCCTATGTCTTTTGATTGGGGCATTTAGTCCATTTATATTCAAAGTAAGTATTGGCAGGTATGTACATATTGCCATTTTGTTACTTGTTTTATGGTAGTTTTTGTAGTTCTTCTCTGTTCCTTTCTTTTGCTCTTTTCTCTAACAGTTTGCTGGCTTTTTTTTAGTGATATACTTGTATCCCTTTCTCTTTATTTTTTTGTGCATATCTATTACTGGATTTTGATTTGTGGTTACCATCAGGTTTATATATAATACCTTATGCTTATAGCAATCTACATTAAGTTGATGATTGCTTAAGTTTGACCTCATGCTTTCTCCTTCTCCACTCCACAGTTTAGGTATATGGTGTCATACTTTATGTCCCTTTTACTTTGTGAATCTCGATTGATTTTCATAGATACCCTTAATTTTATTATTTTTGTATTTCTTACTTTTCTTACTGCTGCTATGGTCTTTCCTTACCACCCAAAAAGTCCCCTTTAATATTTATTGTAGTGCTGGTTTAGTGGTCATGAATTTCTTTAACTTTTGTTTGGGAAACTCTTTCTCTTTCTATTCTGAATGATAGCCTTGCTGGGTAAAATATCCTTAGTTGCAGGGGTTTTTTTTGTTTTGTTTTTTGTTTTTTTTTCCCCCCTCAGCCCTTTGAATATATCATGCCACTCCTTTCTGGACTGCAAAGTTTCTGCTGGACAATCTGCTGATAGTCTTATGGTGTTTCCCTTGAGCGAACACATTTTGAAAGTTCCTTACATATAAATATTTTCTCAAAACTTGGTAGTTAATAATTGAAGAGGCAGTGACTATTTTCTGTATTGCCTTTATGTTTCTGAAAATGTACTAATTATATTTATTCCGAAGTAATTTTGTTGTATGAAGTTGCTAGATATACTCTATATCAGGGGAAGTTTGTATTATAGTCCTCATCTATTTCCTCATTCAGCACTGGACACATAGATATTGAACTCTTAATGGTAAAACATTTTCACCATTGTTATCAATTGGTGGGCCTTTTAAAATGCAAATATTTGGGTGCCCATCTTTTACCATACAGGAGTGTTTTAATACATATTATTTACTGGTTCAGAGTTCAAGCTACAAAATGCATTTGGATTAGATACTCCTCATTTTCCATGTCAGTTCTTGCTCATTCTATTATAATGTCTCTTTTCAACAGTTTCAGAAAGAATGTCACTTGCTGCAGGTTACAGTTGATTTGTTTTCAGAGTCAGATCCACAATCTATGTCTATTGACTTATAATCCAGGGATGTTTTGACTACATCATTTTGCCTCCTAGTTGGTAAAAGACAATATATACTATTTTCTGATGAAAGGCTCTCAATATTAAATATTTCTTCAGAGAAATTTCAGGTTCTTAAAATTACACTTTGCCAGTAAAATCTTAAGCTCTTTCTCCTCTATTGCCAGTATTTGTTTTCTTGGCAAGATTTGTGTTTTCATCAAAAATTTCTCTTAATTTTATTCTATTTTAACTATATAAAACGGTATCTAACTTGTGCACTTGCAGCTTGCAAGAAATAAAGACAAGGTGATAGTACTTCAGATATTGCGGCAAGTCAGGCATCAAAGTGAATGGTGAACCAACATACAAAAAACAAGTCTTTTGGAAAGCATTTCTTGGGGGGAAACTCACAGAAACTAGTGCCCTACAGTCTACTGTTGATCATCACCTTCAAAGGCAGAAAACATGTATAAATGACAGGAATCTAACTTGAAAATTTGAGATCTGTTAAATATCTTTATTAGGAAATCATTAGTCCTTCCTATGTCATGCATCATCAGGAGCTGGGGTGCAAGAGTAGCATCAACAAATAGTAAATCCTAGTTTAGCCCCATTCCACCAGTATGGTAGAACAAGCCTCAGACTCTCCCTTGACGTAATCAGGGAGGATACATTCCAAGATTCATGCTACAGCCTTCCTGAGCTAGTCAGTAGACCAGTGACCTGGTAGACCACCTCCACATCCTGCTAATATTGATTGGCTTACACACACAGTTGCAGCCAATTTCCATGGTGTTCTAGAGGAGCCCTGCTTGATAGCTAACAAGCAGTTTAATTTTACCTCTCATGCAAGTAAGAAAAACAGAAAATAGTGTCTAAGGTTACTAAGCTAGGTCTCACAGAAGTGCGGCCTTGTTTAGAGAGAGTAGAGTCTAGAGATGGAAGGGCAAGTCTAATGGGTTCCCTCAACTTTGATGTTCATAATGACTCAGTCAGTTATCTGACTCAGTTTATTTGTATGTTTTGAGTATAAACCTGAGAGAGAGAAGAATTTTCTTGTTTAAAGATTATCCCAAATACCTTTCCATATCCTTAAATCATCTTTATCAAGTTTATAAGAGACAAGTAAACTGTTATATCAATAATTTTTATTTGTCAAAAGGATTATTTCTATATTTGTTTATTCCAGTCTCTTAGACAATATTTTTTTGAGGTGTTTAAAATAACTGTCTGCATGGTCCAAACACTCTTCACTGCAGGCAAGAAGAAACTCTGCAGAGGACTAACCTGAGGAAAGGAGCAGCCGAAACACAACAACAGAGTACACATTCTGAAACA
Organism: Prionailurus bengalensis; assembly: GCF_016509475.1. Classification (NCBI taxonomy): domain Eukaryota; kingdom Metazoa; phylum Chordata; class Mammalia; order Carnivora; family Felidae; genus Prionailurus; species Prionailurus bengalensis. Next base: position 156,765,289 of record NC_057344.1, on the reverse strand, counting down.
CTTCCTGAATCACCAGACGCAAAACAGTACAGGACCTCTTCTTAATATAGCCATTAATATAGCCTGCTCTCAGGAGCAGGAATATACCAGGCTTTCCTAACACACACACACACACACACACACACACACACACACACACACGCAAGAAAACAGTAAACTAGACAAAATGACAAGATGGAGGTATTCACCTTAAAATAAATGTCTATTCAAGATCACCCAAATCTACTCCTAAAATTTAATTTTAGCTCACATGTGGCTGGAGGCATAAGTATTTAGATCATCCAAATCTCCACAGCCAGCCACGTCTTTGAGTAGTTGTTGATCATGACACCAGGCTCTGGCAATATCATCCATTTTATTCATTTTCATGATTGATGTAGATTACATCAGACTTACAGTGGTTGATATCAGCTGTTATATTGGCTGAAATAATGGATTAATTGTGCCACAATTAATATATTTCATATGTAAAGACAACACTTTAAATAAAGGTCAGAAGAGGGGCTGAAATTTCAGACTTTAGTAAAACTGAAGTAGTCATGATGGAAAATTTCAACTTACAAATGAAAACTGTTCTATCATCACATTTTGGTTGTAATATAAAACATATATATATATATATACACAAACACACATATGTGTATATATATATACACATATATACACATATATATACATATATATACGCATATATATACATATATATGCACATATATATACACATATATATGTGTATGTGTATATATACACACATATATATGATCTTTTATTTGAAATTGTGTTTAACTATTTGATTATTGCTATGGACTCAAAATTCTGGAATTCTGGGATTTGGGTAACAATGACTTCAGTGAAACTTGACCTTTAATATTTGATTGAACATTTATAATATACTTGTCAAAGTGAACTTTGGAGTTTAGGAACAGAAGTCTTTTGCTTTGCAATTCAGAATTGTAAAATCAATCCCTATGAGTCCAATAATAGAGAGAAATTATAGTTGGAAGTTTTGTTTTACCATCATACTAACCTCCATTAGAAGAATGCAAGGCTATTGTAAAGAAGTACATCATAGAAGAGTCTAAATTTTAGTTCTATGATTTCCAGTTTGATACATTAGGCCACTTGTTGAATAACTGTTAAAGCAAAAATAATGTTTCAATTTTTAAGAATAGTATAAAATTTTGAGTCTGTATCATTTAAATCCTTTTTCTTTCTAGTAAAAATCCTCAGGCATCTGGAAAGAAATGGGGAAAATTTTTAAAATATTTTCTGTTGCTGGGGTGCCTGAGTGCTTTGAGATTCCAACTCTTGATTTCAGCTCAGGTCATGATCTCAGGGTCATGAGGTCAAACCCCGCATCCCGCTCCATGTTGGGTGTGGGGTGTGCTTGAGATTCTCTCTCTCCCTCCCTCTGCCCCTCCCTGATTGCAGGCTCTCTCTTAAAAAAATATTTTCTCTTGCATTTGGTTAAGTATTAACACCTTTTGAGATGTTATAAAATTCTCAACCTTTTAAAATTATGCAATTTAATGCCAAAATATTATCGTGAGATCAAAGACATGGATTTTTTTATAAGTGAGTAACTTCTTGACATTATAATATTTCTGCACATATATAAGAAATATAAAATTGTCACCAAAAAAAAAAGTTAAAGGTAAATGATTTTGTGGTTGGATATTCTTGAAAGAATAAATGGACCTGCCATGTTACAGTCTGCTCTTTCAGAACATTATCCTGTTGGTATTATTATTAACCATATGGCCTTTATAATTGCTAAATATGTTGATCATTTTATTATGCTTTCTACTAATAAGGTTACTGATTCTCCTGTAGTATAAAGAAAAGAGGCTCAAGCCAGGAAAATAGCAGTGTCTTGCTGTCCTTATTTTTCTTCCAGAGGATATTTTCTTTAACATGGGAATAAAAAAGGTCAAATAAGTTTGAGAAACATGAAATTGAATAGAGTTTATAAAGTTCATTTTGTAGGATTTCTTTGAGTCTTTACCATGCTAGTGTGAACTATGAATCATCAAATAAGGATTTTGTCTCTTTCTTTCAATATATTTTATAACCCTCACCCATCACCACAAAGTATCTGTCAGCTGTGGTGTTTTGAGCAACACACTTTGGTAAATATTGGTTAAGTTTGAGAGGTAAAAGGTCTTGAGTAGATTTTATTTTATCTTTAATGAGAAAATGACTCATACTTAATTAAAGTTTGTATTGTACACTTCTGATGTCAGACAAAATGTTATTTTCTATTTGTTGATAGATATTTGTTTTCTATCACTATCATAACAAGTTACAACGTACTTAGAGGTTTAAAGCAACACAGTTATTTTCATGCAATTCTGTAGGCCAGGACCCTGACACAGGTCTCACTAGGCTAAAATCAAGGTGTTAACAGGTTCTGTTACTTATTGGAGGCTTTTGGGTGAAAATCTTCCCTTGTTTCCAGTTGTTGCCAGAATTCAGTTCCTTGCAGTTGTAGGACTGAGATCCTCGTCTTCTTGCTGACTGTCAGCTGAGGGCCATTCTCAGCATCTAGAGTTCTCCCATATGCTTTGGCTCCTCCTTTTTCAGTCTTCAAAGCCAGCAATGATGAGTTGAGTTCCTCTCTTCAAACATCTCCTCCATCTTTTATTTTTCTGAGCCAGGAAAGGTTCTTAATTTTAAGAACTCGTAATTAGATTGGGCCAACCTGCTGTAGTCCAGGATATTTACATCTAAAAATCCCTTTTGCTGTTAAAGTAATATACTCCTAGTTTCCAGCCATTATTCGGCCTACCACAGATGATAATAGAAGATTGAATGAGACTCTGCCCTCCAGTGACTTTTAGTTAGTATGGGTTCCGTGCTCCCCTAACTCATATATAAATATTAATCATTAATATGATATTTTAAGACATTTATGATGAGATCTGAAGGTCACAATATTCACACATCCCTTCAGTATCAGAATACTTGCTAGAGCAGCTGTGATATATTTTCATGTTAGGTTCGAGCGGATATTCCCGAGAGAAATTCTACCTACCTGGCCATGATAAAGCATGTATCCTCAACCCATTCCCCAGTCCTTATTTGGAAATGACTGCGCTCACGCTCTCTCTCTCTCTCTCTCTCTCTCTCTCTCTCTTTCTCTCAAATTCTCATAGTCTAATATATGAATCTGGACCCAATATGTTTGAGAGTAAGTTGTTCCTACATCTAAGGCACTCCATTCATAATCCTTTGAATTACATTTCTCTCCTCTCTCCAGGACAGATATAGAAATAGGATTTGGTAAAGACAGATGCTGATAAGATTGTACTGAAAATATACTACTTCCTACCCTGAGTTACTGCTTTTTGTGGTTACACACTTTTTCTCACTCTCCTCCTGCCAAACATCTTTTTGATTTCTAGTCATAATTTTGCTTTTAGTTTCTTTTAATGTGGATGACTCTTTTACACATGGTTATTCAAAGCAAGAGTGTGTCCTTTGGATAAAATTAAGTTAAAGGCTGCGTTTCTCCCACCTACTTCTTTGTTTTAGTAATATTAGCTTGTTAATTCTTTGGGCAGTGCATTTTAAATGAAATAGGATGACAATCTCTTTTGAGCATGCATTTTATTGAGAGTAAGGAACTCTTTCTTTCATCAGATCTAGTTTCCATTTTCCTTGAGACACACTACATAAATATTCCAACTGTTTTTCTTTGGATTGGCCTTTCTAATCTCTATGCAGACCATTTCCCTAGGGTTAACATATTCTCTCAGCCTTAAATATGGAAATTAGTTCAGTTATTCTCCCTCAAAACTATCTCCTGGTCACTTGTATTAGAATTTGAGTTTCCCCAATGTGTGACCCACTCTTTTACAGATTATTTTTCAGAATGGGTTACTTCTATATCCTATTAAGCCCAGTGAGTACTTATATAACTCTTGAATTATGAACATGGAGTGATTAATTCTGTTTCATCCTTTCTGTGAATACTACATCTCTATTAGGCCTGACCTTTTTCATATCTCTGAAATAACATTCTCTCTCCAGCTTCTACTACTTCTTTCCTAGGGAAAAAAAAGACAAACAAAAACAGTCTTTTGTGTGATAGAAGATCCATTCATTGATGGGCTTTCTGAAATCCTATAATGTTAGTTATGGCTAAATAAAACTATAAAAAATATTGTTTATGATAAGGAATTGACAAATCACACTGCAAATGTATCCTCAATATTGGCAATATTTAAAATCACTGTTTTTAGAGAATGGGCAAGCTATTTATTCCAGATATTCTCACCTAATACGGTTATTCATTTTGATTAGACCTATAATTCCCACATAAGTTTTAGAAATTATTTCTTGGGAACACATACTTATGGTGAATCTTGTTCAGTGGAGAAAATCAGCAAAGTTTTGATTATTAAATAAACATCTACTCCTTGTTATAATCATTGGCTCTTTAAGATATGTTCAGTGTTAGCCCATTATGTTACTGCACCATATAAAAAGAAAATAAAATTAGATAAATTTCCTCAACCTTTTTGCTCAATTCTGAGCTATTTAAAACTTGACTCTAGACATATACTGAAAATTAGCTCCTTTCCTTTTTTTTAAGTTTATTTATTTTCAGAGAGAGAAAGAGACAGAGTGTGTGTGTGTGTGTGTGTGTGTGTGTGTGTGTGTATGAGTGGGGGAGGGGCAGAGAGAGACAGAGAGAGAGAATCTCAAGGAGTCTCTGCAAACTGTCAGTGCAGAGCCCAATGCAGAGCTCAATCTCATGATCCATGAGATCATGACCTGAGCCAAGATCAAGAGTCCAATGCTTAACCAACTAAGCCATCCAGGCACCCAGCTCCTTTTCTAATAACATATTACCATCATTAAGGAATACTTTTTGGCCAAATATCATAACCAAAGGAGGCTGTGGCATCTTTGGTGTATGAACACTGTTAGAGACACTTCCTGGACAGTAGATGCCAAAGCTCCAATCAGTTTCAGGCAAGGAATTGTGGCGGGACTGGTGCTATGGAGAGGAAAAGGGGCATCAAGATGTTAAATGACTTCATGAACAAGGATCCCAGAAATATAAATACCTACCACCCACCCCGAGAAGGAAAGGGAATAAAACCAAATTTTCTAATTTAATTTCCCCTAAATTCCAAAGCAGCAAATCTGGGTAACTTGAACTGGATCACTAGAATACTTCTTTTTGCTAAGATACATGATTTCAGACCAGAGTAGGGGAATAATGCCTGCTTTATTTCATATCCCCTGCCCCGCTCCTCTCTATACCATATGGATCTCAAATCTTTCCATATTTCATGGAGTACAGGAAAGAGACGAATCAGCTTATGTTCTTTCTGTAGGAGTAGGCCTCTTTAAAGACTAGATTTGGCTGCATATAAGGAAAACATAAAAATGTCATTGGTTTAATTAATGCAAAATTTAATTTCTCTCTCAAAATTAAAGACATCAGGTAGGCAGTTTTAAAGGCAGGTTAGGTGGTTCCACAAGTGACAGTTCCCCTATCTCCTACTAACATTCTGCTCCACCAGCCACAGCATAATGACCTCCATTCCCAAGGTAGCCTCATAGACAAAAATGGCTATTGGAGGAGCCACCAATACATCTCCATTACTAGAGTAGAAAAGGGAAAAAAAAATAAATGTGTCTTTAAGCAGACATCTTAGAAATCTCACATAGTCAATCAGAAAAGAAAAAGAAATACATGAAATCCAAATGGTTAAGGAAGAAGTTAAACTTTCACTGTTTTCAGATAACACGATGCTTTGTATAGAAAACCCTAACACCTCTACCAAAAACTACTAGAACTGATAAATGAATTCAGTAAAGTCTCAGGATACAAAATCAATATACAGAAATCCATTGCATTTCTCTACACCAATGAAAGGGAAATTTAAAAAATCTTTTTAAAATTGAACAAAAAGAATAAAATACCTAGGAATAAACTTAACCAAGGCAGTGAAAGACATGTACTCTGAAAACTGTAAAACACCGATGCAAAAAATTGAACACATCACAAACAAATTGAAAGATATCCCATGCTCAATGATAGGAAGAACAAATATTGTTAAAATGTCCATGCTACCCAAAGAAATCTACAATTTTAATGCAATCCCTATCAAAATACCAGTAGCATTTTTCACAGAATTAGAACAGAAAGTCCCCAAATTTGTATGGAACCACCAAAGACCTTGAATAGCCTAAGCAATCTTGAAAAAGACGAACAAAACTGGAAGTATCCCAATCCCAGACTTCAGGATAAACTACAAAGTTGTGGTAATCAAAACAGCACGGAACTGGCACAAAAGTAGACACAGATATCTGTGGAACAGAATAGAGAACCCAGAAATAAACCCATGATTATGCATATGGTCAATTAATCTTTGACAAGGAGGCAAGAATATACAACGGGAAAAAGTCTCTTCAACAAACGTGTTAGGAACACTGGAGAGCTACATGTAAAAGAATGAAACTGGACCACTTATGCCATACACACAAATATACTCAAGATGGGTCAAAGACCTATATGTGAGATGTGAAACCATAAAAATCCTTGAAGAGAGCACAGGCAATAATGTCTGTGACATTGGTCGCAGCAACTTCTTTCTAGATGTGTCTCCGGAGGCAGGAGAAACAAAGCAAAAATAAACTACTGGGACCATATCAAAATAAAATGCTTCTGTACAGAAAAGGAAATATTAACAAAACTAAAAGATAACCTACTGAATGGGAGAAGATATTTGCAAATGACATATCCAATAACAGGTTAGTATCCAAAATATACAAAGAATGTATACAACCTAACACCAAAACACAAATAATGCAATTAAAAATGGACAGAAGACATGAACAGACATTTCTCCAAAGAAGACATTCACATGGCCAATGGACATATGAAAAGATGCTCAACATCACTCATCATCAGGGAAATAGAAATCAAAACCATGATGAGATATCACCTCACACCTGTGTGAGTGGCTAACATCAGAATACCAGAAACAGTAAGTGTTGGTGAGAATGTGGAGAAAAAGGAACCTGCATGTACTGTTGGTGGGAATGCAAACTGATACAGCCTCTGTGGAAAACAGGGTAGAGTTTCCTCCAAAAATTTTAAAAATAGAGTTAGCATATGATCCAGGAATGCCACTACTGGATATTTGTATCAAAAAACAAAAACAAAAACAAAAACACTTATTTGAAAGATTTATGTGCCCCTTGTTTATTGCCGCATTACTTAACAATAAGCAAATTATGGTAACAGCCCAAGTGTCCACCGATAGATGAATGGATAAAGAAGAAGTGGAATGTATATAAATATATGTGTATACACATATGTGTGTGTGTGTGTATACACAATGGAATATAAAGAGTAAAATGGAATGTAAAGAATAAAAACTTACCATTTGCAACAACATGGATGGTTCTAGAGATAATAATGCTAAGTGAAGTAAATCAGTCAGAGGAAGAAAAATACCACATGATTTCACTCATGTGTGGAATTTGCTAAACAAAACAAAGAAAGAAAGGAAAGAGACAAACCAAAAAACAGACTCGTAACTAGAAGGGAGGTTAGTAAGGTGATGAATGAAATACGTAAAGGGTATTAATAGTACACTTATCATGATGAGCACTGAGTAATGCACAGAATTGTTGAATCACCGTATTGTACACCTGAAATTAATATAACATTGTATGTTAACTGTTCTGTAACTAAATAGAAGAAGAAAAATAAATAGATAAAATTTCCTCATTCTAAATCTAGTAGCTCTTTAATCTACATGCCATTGTTTTGTAAAGAACTTGAAGGTGCTTCACACGATTCCTTTCATCCGTTACAAAGCTTTAATTTTCAATAAAGGAAAGATGTCCAGATATGAAATAGCCATGTTCATAAATATTAATAAGTATGCCCAAATTCAGGATTTTAAGAAGAAGAAGAACACTCCCTGTAATACCAGTCTTAGTTTGACAATTTTTTTATTTGTGTTTATTTTGTTTTTCCATCATGGTCTCTTTTAGAAATTTTTTTCTTTTGAGATTTTCCATCTTATTTATTTAGAGATGTATTACTTGGAGTTCTTATAAGTCAATGATTTTAAAACTTTATAATTAATAATAGCAAGGATAATTTATTTTTAGTTTAAGTTAGTAGATTATTTATTTTAATTATTTATGTGACTAATATTGTCACAGACTACTCCCTCCCGAGAACTATATCAGGACATCTTATTTTGCTAACATTCTGGATTTTCACACAACTCTTTGTCTTTACTTTTAAACCAAGAAGGTGGAAGATGAATATAGTCAATGGTAATGGTGACAAGCAGCATGAGAAGGGAGGATGCCCATGTATATGTGTGTATTCTTACAAATCTTTGTAGTTGTTAGTTATCATCTCCTTTCTCCCTCAGAATCACTCTATTGAAATCCCATTTCTATTATCCTGGCATGTTCACGGATGTTTCACAGACTGAGAAACATTGGGCAACAGTGATATATAGAAACACCAGTGTGGAGAAAAACAAAAGCACACCCTGAGGAGGAGGACTACTGTCTTGTCTCGACAAGATGGTGGCAGCATAAACTGGTTCAATGTATCTTTAAAAAAAAAACAATTCTATCAGAGTTCTAGATGAGTGCTCTGTCTCTGCATGCTATTAGCATATTTTTGACAATCCATGTTAATGCTCCTGAGCTATAGTTCAATGTTAGAAGTTCTAGATCTTTTTATCAAATTACATAGTATTCCATAAGTTTACAAAACATTCTGAAATATATTTTCATATGGAATAATCCGAGTGGCATTTCTCCAGTCTCTTTTTAAGTTAACTTTTTGTCTCAATTCAAGAGTGATAGTTTTACATTGTTTTATCTTTAATAGGAAGGGTATTTTATTCCAGGAAGACAGCTAAGGATGAATCACAGTCTTTTATTTTGGAAGATATGACAATCATCCTAAATTCCTAATTCTGTACAAATAAATAGCAGAGTTCTCAGAAACATATTTATCTCTTTAGAAGTATGAAACTGGTTGAGAGAAAAACAAATGCAATTTTTTAAAACTCAGAGTGGGTTCATAACTCAGCATTTTATTTTAACTGAGAGCCTCTTTTCCCTATTTCTTTATTGGTCAACTCATTGGTTCATTTTAAGAAATATTGAGCACATTTGTCTGTACAAAGAACTGTATGAGATGCCAAAAGTAAGAAACAGACTTTATCTTTCAAAATTTTTACAGTCCTCTAGGAAGAAGGACAGTAATACAGAAAACTATAACATAAGATAAAATATGGAAGTACATACTAAAAATATTTCAAAATAATTTTTTAATGTTCATTTATTTTTGAAGGAGAGAGAGACAGAGCATGAGCAGAGGAGGGACAGAGAGAGAGGGAGACACAGAATCCAAAGCAGGCTCCAGGCTCTGAGATGTCAGCACAAAACCCAGCTCAGGGCTTGAACCCATGAGCCCTGAGATCATGACCTGCACCGAAATCAGATGCTCAACTGACTGAGTCACCCAGGCGCCCCAATACTAAAAATATTTTTAAGTGATACAGAAATGATTAAAGAAAATGGATACATTTACTTGGGTGGAATCATGAAAAAGTAACTGAAATTGTTCTGGAAATGTTGATGTAATTATGTTCTCTATAGATGAGTTGGAGAAAGCTTTCCAAACAGAGAATTGAAGGAGCAAAAGCTCAAAAGCAATAAAGGACTGAGTATGCTTATTCTATTATGGGCCAGACATTGGGCTTATTACTGGCCCTACAATGAATATGAAGGAGTTTCTACATGATGGATTCACGGTCTGTTAACAATCTGAGAAGAGCAAGTAGAGAAGTTTCGTCATTTAGACCAGGACCATCCAATGGAGTGACAAAGTAAAGGATACTGAAAGCCAGGAAAGGAGATTATTTAGCAAAATGATTGTGTGTGTGTGTGTGTGCGCGCATGTCTGCTTTAAGCATGTGAGACACATAATTATAGTTGTGATTTAGGAAGATTAATTTGCTAGAAATAAATAATGTGGAGTTGGTAGAATGGAAGTAATGAAACCAGAGAGGAGTTTACTTCTGCATATTAAATTCACTTTTTTCTAAGTAAGGTTTTACATTTATCTCTCTCTCTTTTAATGTTTTTATTTCTTGGGTTCTGGCCTTTGTTTTTAAATGGGAGGTACAGGGAAGTAAGCAAGGTCTCTTGCCCTTTCTTCACTCACCACCTGCTTGGGCTTCTCTTATCATATAGCTTACATGGTCTGTCTGTTGCTTCTCACTGTTTATTCCTGCATCCATTGTTTTTTGTTTTTTGTTTTTTTCTGTAGTCTCTTGTCCGTGATGCCAATTCCCAGTACTCAAAAGCTGGTTGAATATATTACTGCCTACTTTCTGATCTTTAAGTTCTTACATGAATGTATGTTTCATTCAGGTTGGCAGTTCAATTTATTATAAGCAGAGCTTATACCGACAGAATCATATATTCAGGTCTTTTCATTTAAAAAATATATAAAAGAGAAGAAATTCTGGTGCCTCCGATAAAAAGGCTGCCCAATTACAAGGTGGGATAGGACCAGATGTATGAGTATAGAGGAAAAGGATCAGGAATCATAGCAGATAAGATGACAATGGGACACCAGTGTAGGACTGTAGTTAAGAAAAGGAACATGATAGTGGGATACATGATAGTAGGATCATAAAATGTAAGAGCCATAAGGTAATCAGCATTAATCAGTCCCTACAGATCTGGGCTTAGCACCAAAAGGAGTGTGATGACAGGGCCTGCCTAAGGCACAATTTCAAGGTAAGTGAATTTGGCTGCAGCAGCTGCTGAACAGTCTTTTCCACACCCTTTTCCATTGCAGTGATGCCCACCCCTTTGGTAAGTTATCAGTCAGCATGCCACCACCCTATGGCCAACCACCCTGGCCCTACCTTACATTGCAATATCATCTGGCTCTCTGACTCTCTTTCTACCATCCTCAAAATTTGCAGTCAGGATCCCAGAGCTCTGATAACAGCTTTGGAAAAAGAATGTAGTTGTGTTTTCAAAGGACAGCTTGGAACAATAAGACTTAAACTCAATGTAATGTGACTCTGCAATGGTGCAATTTCAAACAATATGGCACGTAGTTCAGAGATATATTGGGATGGGAGATACAGTATTTCCCTTAGTAGTGTAGTATATATACATATAGCATAGTAGTATAATATACTACTGGCCTGTAGTATATTTTCTTGTCCTGTAAAACAAGATATTTTACTATTTTCTTACTCTATAAAAATATTTAAACCAAAACCACATTATGCATGCAACTGTCTACCATAATACATAAACCTGGCACATAATATTTTACAATAGCTTTAGGTAATTAAATGGGTACAAAAACCCATTATTCATTTAATCTCAAGACATATTGCTCTGTACTTTTTCTCACTGAATTTCAATCTATTTGTTTCTGACCAGTTCTTTAAGTTAATAAGGATAATTTAAATTCAGAGTGCACTCTGCAGGTACTGTGCAAACTAACAACCCTATGTTAGGTATTAAGAGCAAACTATATATGTATACACCCATATGTCAGTATGTATGTATATGTATTCATATATTCTCCTGTTTGAAATCCAAGTCATTCACTAAAATATTTTAAAACATTAAAACATATTAGAAAGTGGCTGGTCTCACTCATTCCTTTTTTCTATACCAGAAAATAGGACTGTATATACTGAAACTCAAAGCCACATCTCTTGAATTGTTCCTATTTATCTCAGCATATATAAAAGTCTTCAGAACTATATTTTGAAAGTTTTAATCAATATGATGATTCCCAACACATCAAAAGAAAACAGCTGAGGAATAAGTCTTTTAAATCCATGATCTTTTACAGGGAGTTCTATTTAAAGCAAATCATCACAAATAGTGTGCTTTCATCACATTTTCTACTAAACTCAAAATCTGCCTTCTAGATATGCACATTCATTCTTCCACAAATTGTTTATTAATATTTTTATGTACCAGTATAAATAAGACAAAGTCTTTGCTTTTATGACTTCTAAATTCTACTTGAAAGGGAAAGACAATGAAACAAAATAATGACTATCAGATGAGAATGGGTGCTATGAATAAAATAAAACACAGTGACAGGACAGTGAGCACATGATATGATAGCACTTCATATAGGAGGGAAGTAAAGGCCACTTAGAGGAGGTGATCTTTGAGGTGAAACCCGAATTTTGCCATGGATCTAGCTATGCAAAGATCTGAAGGAGAAGCATACTATGCACAAGAGCAAACTCCAAGACCCTCAAAAAGGAACAAACTTAGGAGATCTGAAGACTAGAATGTAGACTGATGTAGCCATGGTGTAATGACTGAAGTGGCGAGAAAAAAAGCAATCAGAGAGAAAGGGGTTTGCGCCAAACAATGGAATGCTTTTTAGGCCTGTTAAAGAACTCGGGTTTAATTCTAAGTTAAAGCAGAAGCCAGTGAAGAGTGTTAAGCTGGAGAGTGAAATTACTTTTTTTTAAGAGATGGTTTCATTGCTGTGTGAGAGACAGATTGCAGGGGGACAGGAGTATAGAAACAGGGGCTACTGGGAGACTGTAGCAGTTCCTTTTTTTTTTTTTTAATGTTTATTTATTTTTGAGAGAGAGATAGTGACAGCACACAAGGGGCAAAGAGAGAGGGAGACAGAGGATGCAAAGCAGGCTCTGTGCCGACAGTAGACAGCCTGAGGTGGGGCTCGAACTAACTAACGTTGAGATCATGACCTGAACAGAAGTCTGACGCTTAACTGACTGAGCCACCCAGGCGCCCTGAGACTGTTGCAGTTCTTAAAGAGAGTGTCTAGGTGGCTCAGACTAGGGTGGTAGTAATTGGGATGGAGAAAAATTCAGGCTATATTTTAGCAGTATAGCAAACAGAATTTGTTTTATATTGGGTTGTGTGACAAGGTAGAGAAAGGAATCAGATTTAACTCTAAATCCCAGTCAAGCAATGGCACTTACTCATACTTGTGACAAAGGTAAAAAATAATTAAAAACTAACTCATATTAAAGTCACTTGTTAAACTAATACTATTGGAAACAAGATTCCTTTCATTTTAATATGCTAAAATTCTATTCAAAAATATTTGTTAAGTGCCTACTGTGTGCAAAGCACTTTGGTAAGACTTACAAATCTAATACAAAAGATACCAATCTGTGCCCTCAGTAATTACTAAAAATAGAAGACATATAATTAGCTGGAGAACTAATTTGTAGATAACACTTTCAAATCAAAACATTTATTAAATGCCTACCATGAGCACAGCACTGCTAAGAATAAAAGGTGGTTATACACAGATGAAAAAAATGTGCCATCGGCAGCAAGTAATTTAAAAGCTAAATGAAAAACATAATTTCTCCTGGAATTAGCTACCAGAAATTGTAAAATATATATCTATCCATTCTATCTTCAATAAGTTGGGAATCATCATTACATCACTTTGGAGATATATCTCTCTACTTACCAATAGCACCTAGCAGTCATATTCCTTTCCTTTCCCCTTTTCATATCACGGCTCAGCAAAACATGTCAAAGGGACTACAGCAATCAGCAATTGTGTTTGTCTTATACTTTGCTTGGCTCATGCTGTTTTAGGTAGAGAGGCTGCACTGCTAAATGAAAAGGCTATGTACTCACAGCAAGTGGGTTCTGATGACCTAAATGATTGGAAGGAGAGTAATTTGCTATGCCATCTGAACTCTGAGTGTGCAGAGCAGAGTTGTGCATGGGGCACAGTTCTGTGCTTTCCTGTGCATTCATGCATTAGGATTTCTCATTCCACATAATTAGTCACTTTATATTAAAATAATTAATAAGAAAAGGTTTTAGGATCTTGCATGTTGCTAATGGTATGTTGCCACCAGCATAAAAATGTTTCAAATATATCTGTGGAATGTGAAATGTTTTCAAATTATCATCAGACATTTTCATGGCTGGGTGGGAGGACAGCAACAAAGGGTTTCAGTTTTACAGAATGACTGAAAATACGTTATCTGCTACGTATAATTGTAGGTGTTAAATGCCAATAGTCTGTTTTCATTGTGAAGAAACGTTTCGTATTATGTCATAGCCAATGAATGGTATGTTTATATTCATGAGGTTTGTGGCAAAGGTGTGTAGAAATGCTTAAGGAGTAGAAGTCCTACATATGGAAGCAATTGAAGGTCAAAGCCCAGAATCTTACAGGTGAAATCTATTCTCAGGGACTTGGTACAGCTGACTCCTCTCTGAGTTCAAATGAGTACCTAGAGGCTGGATCTGGCCCTCACAGTGATAAAAATAACATGTCCTCACACTTATGATGATAGACACCTGTTATTTAGACAATTTCTACCAATGGCAAAAAAATGAAAAGCAAAAATCCTCATTGCCAGCGCCTCCCTACTCACAGCTGCTTCCTTTCCATACTAATCACAGCAAACAGACACCCATCTCGAAATTGACCAGAGAATGCAAATGGAAATAAAAATCTTCACTAAAGCATCTGAATATGATAGCTGTCTGATGACAGTGCTGAGGAAAAAGGGGAAATTTAAAAGAAGAAACGGAACTGAAATGGAACCAGAAAGAGATAAAGTAAAAGTTTAATATATTTCAAATTAGGAAGTCCATCTTCAGATTTCAGTGCCCTGCATGGATATGAATATAAAGTAAGAAAAAAATCTGAGCAGGGATGTTTATCTTTTTCAAGATGACACCACTGTATTCACTTAACGTTTAGAAGAGCCTATCACGAGAAAGGAGAAATTATTTCTTCTTGTTAGATTGAACTGAGCCTTATGGAAATGATGGCATTTGTCCTGGGTCTTAAAGAACCAAAGTCTTTGTGCAGGAGAAAGATGGAAGAAAATAATATTGAATTAACAGCCCTTTCCATTCTGTGGACAAGTATGATCAATCCTATTTTGGTGAACGTCTCCACTAGGCCTGGGGAAGCTGCCTTCTAGACTCAAGATTGTTTTTTTTCCTACTAATAGAACTGATCCTATCCTGACATCCATTGGCCAATTTTCCAGTTGCACTTACTTCTAAGTTATCTAGAGCCATATCTTGTGGTTTAAGATTGTGCAACTCAGAAGTCCATCTGCATTTTCAACTCTCCTGAAATTGTCCCAGCTGAACTTTAAACAAGGCAGGTGTTCAGATGTTCTGCTGTATTCCACTTTTCACATTGGCCTTGTCCAGCTTATCATAATTTTAAACATTATGGTTTAATGGTGACAGACTGTCTATGTTCTAGGACCAAATTGTTTGCATTGCTCTTGTACTGTCACTTGATATTCACGAAAGTAGAAAGAACCTGGTGTCACAAAAACACAGATGATGAAAGAAAATAACTACCTTATAGATGTTTTGCTTAATATGGGGTTTACTGCATATTTGTGAAGGTAACTCGCAAGCTAGGAAATTCTACACAAATATAAGACAGTAGTTGCAGAAACAGTATGATGCTGTTGGCCTTCCAAAGGATAAACTAACCTTGAGCCAATTTTCTCTCTCATTTTCAATGATGGCATCATTAAACAATACAGATATCTCTATGTGGTGTTCATATGACTCATACCTAAACCCTGCCAACCATGAGTGAAGTTTGGTTGCTGCAACTTCTAAGCACATTCAGCTCATTGAGAACTAACTTACTAAGGTTGTAGTTGATAATATGAACTATTTTAACTGGGCCACTCTCTAACATCAGCAAAGGGAGCAAGAGCTACCTGCTGGTTCTAGTTACAAGCTCACAGAACGTCAAAGGGACCCGAGGGACAATCTGGCTGGCAGGTCTCAACATGCAGCTTCACAAAGTTTCTAAAAATTATGAAAGGAATTGGACCTTTTCCATATAATAATAACACACATGGACACAAAAATAAGGTTTTTATTTTAATTATAATTATGTATATACTATTGGGGAAAATAATAAATGTATTTTGTGAATTGTTATAAGTAATTATGAACTAATTTAGTAACTATTGTTTTGAAGCAAATAAAGCTACTAATTTTTTAAAAAATCTACTTGTCCCTTGTCTTATCCTCTTACTAATGGAGAATGGATTAGTGGCTAACTAATGGCTAACACTTTGCCATTTCTAAAAAATCAAAGATCGAGAGTTTTCTTATTTATATATCCCTTTGAAGATTCTCATTTGGCTAAGGGACAAAGCCCAAACTCTTTATCAGACTGTATGACATTCAGTGTCCAAGTCCCAGCCTACCTTTCCAGCTACTTCTTATCAAGCTTCTCATTTTCTTCTCCCACTCATCCACCCACTCTTCTCAACCTCAACTCATACAACACTGCATGCCTTGCAGCTCTTCAAAAATGCCAGGATATTGCACACTGCCTTACTTTTGCATACACTGCTGCTTCTGCCACGAGTGTTCTTTCCATCTTTGTTTGCCTACCAAACAAACACCTACTCGTCTTTCAAAATTCAGCTCAAGCATTTACCTTTTCTGAAAAGTTTCCAGATCCCTACCTCCTGGATGTCCACCCCAGTGGAATGCTCACTCTCCCATCTAGGGTGTACATATCATAGTGCATCTCCCATCAAACACATGTCCTCATTTACAAGCCTGATCTTGCACCCTCACTCCCTTCTACCCGCCTTCCCACCTCTGCCTTGTTCCTTCTGATGGTAAGGAAAGTTACCATAATTATCTCAGGATCCCAAATACTAGCACCCTGCCATTCAGCATTTGTGCAAGAAAGGAAAAAAGGGAGGGAGGGAAAGAAGCAAAGCTAGAAAGTCCTGTCAACTCTACTTAAAAATATATTCCATATCTAACAGATATGAATCTAACAGAGCTTGAGCATCCAGTTGCTACCACCCTCATCCTGGTCACTCTCATCTGGCCTTCTGCAAGTCTTTCTTGTTGGTCTGTCCTCCATACAGCTACCTTTGAAGTGTTCACATTTAACAACAACAGAAAGATCTTCACAATCCATCTTACCTCTCCAATCTCCTGTTGCATGGTACAACAATGTACTTAATTCAGTACCATCCAGCCACACTGTTCTTATTCTTTTCTCACCGAGACATCAGAGTTTTCCTGTCTTGGGGCCTTTGCACTTCATGTGTCAAGAATATTCTTCCCCAGATCGTCACATGGCTGCTTCCTTCACGTTATCCAAATACAAATTCAAATATAACTTGCTAAAAAGAAATCCTTCCTGACAATCTGGGGTAGCCTCAATCCCAATCCAAAGACTCTTATTGTCTAAACGGAATGCATCACTATCTAAAGTTATCTTTTATTTGTTCAGTTATTTATTGCCCATGTCCCTCACTGGTAGAATAAAGATGAGCTTTGTCTTCTTTAATACTCTGTCCCCATGGCTTAGAACAAGTCAACGTGCAAACTCTATACAGTAAGCACTTAATACACATTTGTTGAAAAGAGAGGGAGAAAAACATTAAGATGCTGATATAGTCTTTATCTTTTTCTAGTTCACTTATGCTCTCATTTTCCCAGATAACTACTTCATGATATGTCTCTCCTTAAACCTACACTTCCTCTCCAAAACTGCCAGTGTCTTCAACTGCTCCTACCTCTAGGATACATACCCTATCCTTAACTACTCTGGCCTCTGGGAATTGACCCTATAAATTTACCCAGAGTTTGCCAGTGGCAGTTTTCATCAGGATATCAAAGTGTCGAAGAAAGGGGTCATAATATCTCCCTGCTGCTCCCTTTCTGCTATAGGCTGTGGTTCTACCATTTGCTGCATCCTTCCAAATCTATAGCTTCAGAAGGGCAGTGCCTCCACTTACTACTGTTTTCTCCCCTTTCCGCTTTAGGCCTAAGAGTGAAACATCTTTCTGATGGTGTTTGTCTCCTTTGGGTTTTCCTTATATTTTCCAAAACATTAGTAAGGGTCTTGAACAAACTTAGATTTTATTTCCAATGTAGTCCAGACTAATGCATTCATCCCAGGCTGAAAATATTACTTCCAACTTCACTAATAAAATTGGGACACTCAAAAGAAAATTCCTAAGACCCACTCACCATGTCTAATTATCGACCAGCATTTGTTTCAATGTCCTCTACCAACCTTCCTGTGACTGTAGAGCTGCCCGTCTGATATTGCCACTAGCCACTTGTGGCCATGGAGCACTTAAATATAGCTAGTATAACTGAAAAACTAAGTAATCTTACTTCAATTTATTTAATATAAATTTAAATTTAAAATTACTCAATTCAGTTATTGGTGATTTTAATTATGTCTGAAACACTTGCACATATATATACATATAAATGTGCTTTTAGTACATTTTTTGAAATCTAAATAACAATCAACTATTTTTGATAAAAATTTAGTAACCAAATTAAAATGTTCACTATATAAAGTACACACAGGATTTTGAAGATCTTATATAAAACAAAGAATATAAGTTACTCATTAATAATTTTTATGTTACTACATATTAAATTGATAATATTTTGAGCGTGTTAGATAAACAAATATATTAGTTCATCTGTTTATTTTTACTTTTTAAAATGTGACTACTGGAAAAAAAGTGAATTACATGTATGACTCATATTCTCTTTCTATTTGCATAACACTGATCCAGATCTAGTCCCTCCATACCTAATGTAAGTCAGTCTCTCACTCATACCCTAGCTCATCTCTTTTACCTACCTAATCACACCACTTTAGCAATTCCTTCTTCTCTATCCAAAATTATCAAATTCTCCTCTCAACTGGATCCTTCTCATGCACAAGTAGATATGCTGTTTTCTCCCCCTTCAAAAAACATTCTCTTTACTCCATTTCAACCATTTTGCTATTCCACTAGGCACCAAAATTCCCTGCAAGTGTCTATGTTAATGGTCTCTAATTCCTTTCCTCCCATTCTCTCTTAAACCACTTAACCCCTCCATTGCTGTTTTATTTCTTCCAAGTTTTTATTTAAATTCAAGTTAGTTAACATATAGTGTAGTATTGATTTCAGGAGTAAAATTTAGTGATTCATCTCTCACATATAACACCCAGTGCTCATCCCAACAAGTGATGGGTGTTCCATTACCCATTTAGACCATCCCCTGCAACCCCATCCCTCCATCAACCCTGTTTGTTCTCTATAGTAAAGAGTCTCCTATGGTTTACCTCCGTCTCTGTTTTTATCTTAGTTTATTTTTCCTTCCCTTCCCCTATGGTCATCTGTTTTGTTTCTTAAATTCCACATATAAGTGAAAGCATATATTTGTCTTTCTCTGACTTATTTCACTTAGTATAATACACTCTACCTCCAACCACATCATTGCAAATGTCAAGATTTCATTTTTTTGGTGGCTGAGTAATATTCCACTGTATATATCACATCTTCTTTATCCATTCATCAGACATTTTGGCTCTTCCCATAATTTGACTATTGTTCATAGTGCTGCTATAAACATTGGGGTGCATGTGTCCCTTCGAATCAATATTTTTGTATCCTTTGTATAAATACCTAGTAGTATGATTGCTGGGTCATAAGGTAGTTCTATTTTTAACTTTTTGAGGAACCTCCATACTGTTTTCAGAGTGGCTGTGCTAGTTTGCATTCCCAAGGACGTAAGAAGGTTCCCCTTTCTCTGCAACCTCACCAACACCTGTTGTTTCCTGAGTTGTTAATTTTAGCCATTCTGACAGGTGTGAGGTGGTATCTCATTGTGGTTTTTATTTGTATTTCCCTGATGATGAGTGATGCTGAGCATTTTTTCATGTGTCTGTTAGCTTTTATTAAAGTAACCAATTATTTCTATACTGCTTGCCCACTGGCCTATTCCAAGTCCTGCTGTTAGTTGATCTACCAAATAAATTTGAAAAATTGGGTAACCCCTTCCTCCTACTATACTTTCATCCTTCTGATTTCCATCAGATTCTCTTGGTTTTCCTCTGGTATCATATATTCCTTCTTTTTGGTCTTTTTAATTGATCTTTCATCATTTTTCAACCTCTTAATATTGGAGTGGTCCAGGATTCAGTCGTTGGTCTTCTATTTCTCTACCTTCATTCCTTTGGAGTTTGACAGCTAGTCTTGTGGCTTTCCATATCTTCTGTTTGCCAATGATTCAAAATTTGTACCTTGATACCAGAGATTAATCTGAATTCCAAGTTCTATTTCTTACTGCCTACTTGACATTCTGAACTTAATTTTTTCCAAACTGGATTCCAGTCTTTTGGATTCCCATCCTTTGTGTTGCTTTGACCAAAAAATTCAAAGTCATTCTTCATTTCTATCACACAACAGCACAACAGTCAGGAAACCCTACAGGCTCTATCTTCAAAATATATCAAGAATTTGATCACTTTTTACCACCTCTACTTTAATCCAAGCCCCTATTATTTCTTACGGGGATCATTGCAACAGCTCCCTGTTTTCTCTGCTTTATCCTTTGCCCTCAACTGTCTAGTCTCAACACAGCCACCAAGATAAGCATGATAACAAGAAAATCAGATCTTGTCTTCCTTCTGATGAGTAAAACTTAATGATTAACATTTTGTTTGGAGTAAAAATCAAACTATTAACAACAGCCAATGAACCTCTACGTGATATGGCTAAGACCACATTTCCCATTGTTGTCCAGTTTTCTCTCTTCAGACACAACAGCTTCCAAGTTCTTTCTAGAGAACACCAGACATGCTCCCATCTTGGGCCTATGCACCAGCTATTTTCTCTGCCTGGAACAATTTTCCAGATATCCATGTGCTACTTCCCTCACATTTTTCAAGTCTTTACTCAGAATTTACCTTTCCTAGGAAGGATTATCTGCCCCCCCCCAACACTTTAAACTATGACACTCACCCAAATCCTAACTCCCTTATCTTGCTGTTTTGTGTTGTCATCTCCTAGCACTTATCACCTTCTTACATACTATATGTTTGAATTATTTTTATTTTTTTATTTCCTACTGCATTAATATGTACACTCCACAAGGTTAGAGGTAGTGTAGCTGGCACACAAAAAATATTCAAAACTGTTTGTCAAATGATATGATAGTTCAACTTCTTCATTTAGTCTTAATTATTCAATTCTTAAGAGCCGCGTTTTCCAATGCAAATCAGGGACCTAAGCTCCACTATAAGGAAAAAAAAAAAAAAAAAAACACATTCCAGACTCATCCACTTGAAAGTCCTGGTACCCAGAGATCATGGTTTGAAGATGGTGGTGCTTTTTAAGTGCAAGAAGATAGAAGGCAAGTGATCTATTGAGGAACTGCAGCCTACCAGTTGTCTTGAAGACTGACCAGTTTGCAACAGCAGCTCTTCATGAAGCGTAAGACTTTTACTCTGTAAAAGAGTTAAAAGTGACTTCTGATTTCTTCTAGTAAACAAACAAAACAGAAGCATAAAACTCCCCACCTTGAAAAGTCTGGGTATTATCTGGTCCAATTTCCTCGCACAGATATTCACTAGTAGCACCTGATCTCGGTAGTAGTCTCCCAATTAAGGGCTAGTCCCCTTATCCCACACTGCCTCATCTTATGTGCATGAGTGTCTATCTTTACATGCACAGACAGGGATTTTAAATGCAGGTTATTGGTTAAAAGACAGAAAACTTGTGGGGTTTTTTTGTTGTTGTTGTTTATATATATATATATATATATATATATATATATATATATATAATGCAGTTGTGAAGAAACTGCACATTTTCTTCCTGGGAAAAAATAATATTATGCTTCTAGGCAAGCAAGCCCACGTAAGCATATTTTACCTAGAACTTAGTTAAGTATAATATTAATGGTATTTCAGCACCTAACCACCATTTGTAAAAGTACCACTGTGGGAAACTGTGCACAAGGTCTTACTTCGTTGCACTGAATGCACCTCACTGCAAGATCCATAACAAAGAAAACCCCCCGAAATGTTTCTGTTGTTTCTCCACAGTGAAGGTACATCATGGACAACAACACCATTGCTAGAGTGGAAGGGGCAGCATTTCGTGATAGTTGGGGAAACAGTCTTTAACAAGTTTGTTGTCAAGGTATCACCATTGACAAAGTAATAATTATTAATATGATTATGATTATTTCAAATGTTTATTTATTTTGAGAGGGAGAGAGCACGAGCGGGGAGAGGCAGAGAGAGGGAGAGAGAGAGAGAATCCTAAGCGGGCTCCACAAGCTCTCGGCGCAGAGCCTGACACAAGGCTCCATTTCACAAACCGTGAGATCACGAGCTAAGCCGAAACCAACAGTCAGATGCTTAACCGACTGAGCCACCCAGGAGCCCCTTAACTGCTGTTTTCTGTCAACTTTATTACCATTTTGTGTTTGGGAGTCTGCGAAAGAATAGCTTAAGATAATGCAGTGGCTGTTCCTACCCGGCGGCGTCTTCAGGGCCATCTCAGTCGCC
The DNA here is from genome assembly GCF_016509475.1 of Prionailurus bengalensis. NCBI lineage: Eukaryota > Metazoa > Chordata > Mammalia > Carnivora > Felidae > Prionailurus > Prionailurus bengalensis. The sequence goes on along the minus strand of NC_057344.1, from coordinate 156,742,890 downwards.
TGCTCAGCGCTCCAATCGTCCTCAAAGAACTGCTGAATAGGCCCAGAGGGCACGCCTTCAGGTGAATCTGCAACCTCGGATTGAGTAGCAGTAAATTCGGGAGCTGGAGCAGTCCAGTCACCCTAAAATTCCTCCTTGGTCACAGTCTTTTCAGCAGTGGTCTGCTCTTCTTCTTCTACCTTTTCAGGATCTCCGTAGAAGGAGAGCTGGAGCCTGAGCTCCCGCAAGTGTTCACGGGAGATGGCGCTGTACATGCGCAGAAACTCCGGGACCAGCATGCACCACATCAGTCCCACTAAATGAGCTTTTTCTCTCTCCTTCTCTCTCTCTCTCTCTCTCTCTCTCTCTCTCTCTCTCTCTCTCTCTCTGTGTGTGTGTGTGTATGTCTTTTTTCTCTCTCTTTTTTTTTTCTCTCTGTCTCTCTTTTTTTTTTTTTTTCTTGCAAGAGACAGCAATGCCTGCATAGTGCCAAGAAGAGTTAACCTAAGACCTCTGTGGGAGCCTGGTATCAGCCCTGGGGTCAGCTACTATCAGAAGTTGCAATCCCAGAAAGCTGCCTGGATCTGGTTAGTGAAGATTCCAGGAACGAAGTGGCCAGCAACAGGAGTGGCTCCAGCAACAGCAGCAGCAGCAGCAGCAATTTTTAGCACAGTCACTGGCCAGTATTCCTGGACTGATATGCCACTGACATTAGCCAGGTTTTTCATGGTAACTTCAGGAGTTGCTCCCAGGTTCTCTTCAAATTTCCGATGCAGATGCCATCACTTTCCCTTTTATTATATTTAGAAGTCAACCCACCTAACTGGATTCCTGCTGCAAGGAATTTGAGGACACCCTCCTTCATTTGCAGAACATCAAGGGCTCCAGGGAGGGTGACCTTTCCCCTTCAACTTACAATGGGAATCCAGAACAATGCCATATGGACTCCTTTCTGGTTAGTGCAGAAATCTGCTCTTTTTATTCAAGGATGAGAAATACGTACAATATCAACAGGATACAAAATTCCTGAGAAAGAATTGTTTTAGAGCCAAATAGTGCCCTCACTTCACATATGCTGCTATTCAACAAAAATATGTTCTCTAATAGTTTTTTTTTTTCCATGCTTTCAAAAAGAGGCAATTTCTTAGGAATAGAGTTAAGAATGTAAAAGATATACTGGATCTTTATTTAAGAAGCCATACTAAACTTGACTTGGCTTAATCGAGCTAGCTTACAAAATCCATAGAACAAGAAATGTTTTAATTGCAGACAAATTAACTTGGAACTTCAAGTGTTAAGATATATTTACCCTATAAAATTTTGTAGCTCCTATAAAAATACTAACTAAAGTAAATCACAATACTAAAAAAAAAAAAAGATTCAGGTTTAGTAGATCTATTTACCACAAGATTTTTCACAATCACAATGAAAAATTGCTATAATTGTCAGGATATATGTATGTAAGAGGCATTTGGTGAGTTGTTAGGTTCTTAGAGCAGATTTCTCCAATTGATAGGAAAGAATGGTGACAGTAGAAAAGCAGAACACTAGTGTATCATTTGGCTTATTAAAAGAAAAAAATTACTGCTTCTACTTAACTAAGGTGAGTTAGAGGTACTTTCAGAAACAAAACAGAAAACGTAAAGATTATGCTGCTTTGAAAAGATTTCCAAAGAGACTACAGGTCTGCAAGATACTTGAAAAAATTAGAAAGAGTAGTAAGGAGTTTAATATTATTTATTAGTCATATAGCTTGTGACCAATCACCCTAGTGAGGTTCAACACATGTTGCTTCCTAAAGCAACAGTCTTTTCAAAGACCGGACAGCGTCTAGTGTTTTTCCTTATCCCAAAAATGTTTATCTAATATATTCTAAGTGCAAGGTATTATTCTAAGTGCTGGGTAATGAACTAACACACTATATCCAGTCCCTGACCACCATCACCAAAAAAATTAAAGAATAGGACATTATTTCTGCTGAGGTTCAACTTAAATACCTAGTGGGCCACATAAGACATGTAAACCAACCATGGTAAAAACAGTATTTGAAAGGTGCCTAATGAGTACAATAAATAGTCCTCAATAGATGCTCCAGAGGAAGATGTGGCTAAATGAACAGGGAAAGATTAATGGAGGACAAAATATTAAGCAAAGCATCAATCCCACCATGGTCTTCATCAGCCATGCCCTCTTGTGACATGATGGGGAAATCTTAGGCTTCAGAGTATGAGCTGGCTGGGTTTGAATGCTGGTTCTGGTACCACTACCTGTGAAAGGGTGGTAAACTTCTTATCCTGTGTGAACCTACTTCTTTTAGTAAAGTGGAAGTAAACAATATCCCCATGCTTTCTTCAAATTTCTTTAGGGAAACAACTGTCCTCAGTTGGTTGTTTCTTAGCCCTTCCCAGTCTGGTTTTATTCCACATCTGACCACAGAAATCAGTACTCAATAGGCACCACTTTATTATTATTTTATGATTTTTAAATCCAACTGAGGCCTTTGAACCATTATCTTAATATTTCTGCTGTCTTTGACTCCCTATATGAATCTCCTTAAGATTCTTAAAACTCCTTAAAACTCTTTCCTCTCAGGTCTTAATGGCTCAACACTTGCAGCTTTTTTCTTCAGTAGAAGTATTTTTCAAAGTGCAGGTCAAGACTCACTAGTGAACTCAGTGGGTTACCGCCACAAATTTGTGGCGTTTTTTAATAAAATAAAAGAGAATTGACTTGAAAACATCTGATGCATCACACTAATGTTTGGTGACATTTGTTTCATGGTGTGTGTGTATGTGTGTGTGTGCACTCACAGGCATGTAGATGGGTGATTATGCATGTGTATACCTGGCCAAAATATGAAATGTATTTCTCATTTCAAGTCATGATGACAATTTTGCAAGCCACGATTCTAGAGCCATTCCTTCTCAGTTTAATTTTCTAGTTCCTAATTTTAAACCCACCTCTTTGATATTGATTCTCTTCTAACTCTGTAAAACCCTTAATTATCTCTTTGCTAGTTCTCTCACCTGAACTTCCCACCCATCTTACCAGCTGGTTTTTTATAGATACCTAAACTCATTATAAATTATTGATTATTTTAACCGAGTGACAAGAAGAAAGCGACATGTTAGCATGCTTAAACTGACAACAGTATGAAAGACAGGTTTAAAGAAGAGAGACAGGACATCAGAAAATTATTGCTGTGATCTAGTTAAAGTGATTAGAGAATGAATACGAATGAAAGGTTTCTAAGAGAAAACAATATGTGTAATAGCAATTTCAGAAAGAAATATCTATCTATATATAAAGGTGGTGCATGGCAAATTTGATGCCAAAAATAAAGAATAAGAAGATTAGATTATTTTTCCAATGTTTCCTATCTGAAGATGAAGCAGTTTCAGTAATGATCATCTCCAGAGGCACCTGGGTGGCTCAGTTCAGCATCTGACTCTGGATTTTGGCTTAGGTCATGATCTCATAGATAGTGAGATGGAGCCCCCCTCGGACTCTGTGCTGACCGCGCAAAGCCTACTTGGGATTTTCTCTCTCTCTCGCTCTCTCTCTGCCCCTCCCCTGTTTGTGCACACTTGCCCCGGAGTGCTCGCTCTCTCTCTCTCTCTCTCTCCCCCTCCCAAAATAAATAAACTTTAAAAAACACAGAGTTTTAAAATAATAATAACAATCTCCAGTGACAATAATATCGTGTTTATTTTACTTTTAACTTGCACTAACAAGATACTACAGCTAAGCAGTTAAAAACCTTAAAATCCAGGGCACCTGGGTGGCTCATTTGGTTAAGCATCTGACTTCGGCTCAGGTCAGGATCTCACAGTTCATGGTTTTAAGCCCCGCATCGGGCTGTATGCTGACAGCTCAGAGCCTGGAGCCTGCTTCAGATTCTGTGTCTCTCTCTGCTCCTCACCTGCTCACACCCTTTCTCTCTCTCCCTCTCTCTCTCTTTCTGAAAAATAAATAAACCTCAAAAAAAATTTTAAACACCTTAAAATTTTTCCAGAACTAAGCCCAGTTGGTAACTTAGTTTCTTTAAAATGTTGGTTTAATAAACAGTATTTTTAAGCAAAAATAAATATATATTCAGCAAATTAGTTCCCCTGAAATTCTAGTGTTGGCTGAACCTCATATCTGTACTTGTATTATAATCAAACATACAAATAGGTCATATTTTTTAATTTTCCCAGTAGTTCTTTGTTTTATAAAAATTATAGTAAAAACAAGATACAGTAAAATCCAAATGTTTGGATTTTAAGTTCTAGATTTATAAGTGAAGAGATTCTTGTCCCAGATGGGTTCCCTTTACGTCACATTAAAATATCTCTTGCTCTTTTCTAGAAATGGTTTAACTTTCAAATTATGTGTCAACAACAACAAAATCTGTTATACTGTTATATCAGATAATTAGTACCTCATTTTCTCTTCTTCAGCTAAAATTCATAAAATGCCCTCTAACTATATTTTAACAGGGTGAGGACACTCTAATTAGATCAAGACCTCAGCAAAGAAGACAGTTATGGATAACAGTTTGAGGTTTTGCTACTACCCTTCAATGAATCCAGCAGCTACATAACTAAGGTCTACCTGAAAAGTCAATGAGTGCTTACAAATTCTTGTTTTTTATTTTCATACCAGTAAAAGAGCCAATGAGATACTACTTATCTATTGGACTTAAAAATCAGAGGACCCTTCTTTACATCTGATTTTATCATTTGCTACTGATGTGGCCTTGAAGAAATCACTTAAACTTTCTGAGTCTCTTTTTTTTTCACTTGTAAATAAAATTAATGTATTTTATAATTTATAAGGCACTGACACATAAAGTACCTAAATAATCTTATTTCAGGTTTTCTGCTGAAAAGCTCTATGAAACAAGCCTCAGGTAAACGAGACAGACCAGCCGTTGAACTACCAGTTACAGTAAGAAAAGTAAGGAAAGAAAAGTCTAAGTCCTGAGAAATGAAAGTGGTTCTTTGTGATAAAGGCAAAGGGAACATGGTCCACACAGTAGCTCAAAGTATGCAAGGTCAATAAATAAGACAGAAAAGAAGAAGAAGAGGAAGAAAAGAATGGATTTCATACAAATTGATACACTGTAGTAACAGGAAGCTGCATTCAAAAGTGCATAGAAGCACATAAGGATATAATTGGTTTCGCAAATAAGGGGTGCTACCAGGGGCATGGTTTCAAGCTGAATATGTAAGATTGTGTAAACTTGTCAGGAATCGTTTAGTAAAAACATGAGATTGTCAGTCAAATAGTAGGTAGACATAAAGTAGGAATGCTGTTGTTACATTTGTATCCAAGAAAAAGGGCATTACAACACTGCTGATGGAATATTATAAAAGAACCATACAAACTGCATTCATGACTTGTTTCTTTTACTTCAGGTATGTATTGAAAAATGCAGAGTGGAGAATAAGCTGGAGCATAAAATATTCCATTGTCAAAATATCTTATATAACGTAAAATAGCAAAAGCCACATAGGAAGGGAGTAAACCCAGGTTTGTGTCGGCCTCTCAAAAATAGAAATAACCGTGGGCACCAGGTCCATCATTCCACCAACACACTAGTCCGTAGGGCAAGTTACTTTCTGATGGCTAGATTCCCTAAGGAAACCTTTTTTTTTCCCCCTGAATTCATATCAAACAATCTTATCCCACCACTGATGGGAGGTTGCTAAGCCCTGGGAAATTCTTGGAGGCGATAATTCTACCAGTGTGTCTGTGATTCAAAAATATATATTCTTTCTATGAAACAAGATGTCTTTTATCAAGCACTGTGAACTATAACTCAAACTGTCTTTCAGGTGAACGTTGAGTGAGCTTGGCTTCAAAGCAAACATGATGAACAAGAAACATGGCTAGTGGACAAGAGGAGGAAACGAGGACCATGCGAGAGAGGTAACTGAAAACAATTGATATTTCTCTAGGGCAAGACTCTGAAGGAGGGCACACTGTATAAAGAATAGTGCCCAAAGAGGCCATTTTTTTTAAATATTTTATTTACTTTTGACAGAGAGAGAAAGACAGAGCATGAGTGGAGGAGGGGCAGAGAGAGAGGGAGACACAGAATCCGAAGCAGGTCCCAGGCTCTGAGCTGTCAGCATGGAGCCCGACGCAGGGCTTGAACTCACAGACCTTGAGATCATGACCTGAGCTGAAGTCAGATGCTCAACTGACCGAGCCACCCAGGCGCCCTGCCATGGTTTGTTTTAATAGCCACTGAAGATGGAGGAACTCCAACCAGACAAGTAAGGGCACAGAGTCAAAGTTCAAAGAAGCAGGAATGACTTGAAATCAGGTGTATAACAAAATCCTGGTATCAGGCTATGGAGTCGTTCAGAAGATACGAAACAGGTAATAACTATATCAGGAATAAGACATAACATATACTATGGCAATACCACAAGTAAATCAAAGTGTTATTTTCTTTTTAGGTAAGTAGTTGAAAAAAGTTACCCCCTGGAGAAAATTAGTAGTTACCAGTACATGAAGGCACAATTGAGCAAACTGATGAGGTCCATATGGAGAGTATAGATGGGTAAACATCCAGATACAATAAATTCATTTTAGGCATATTGGATCCTAATTGAATAACATCAAAACTATTTCTAGACCCTGTCACATTGGTGGGATGGAAATAACAAATGTGTTCCTGTTATTTGCCAACATGAGTTCAGGAACTAAGCAAGGATGCATCTTCACACAAAGTGCAAAGAAGTCCACAGCTGAGCAGGAGTGGGAGAGGCAGACATCACCACATATGTAACAAAACCTGTCCTTGTTCTGAGTCAACAAGATCTTTCATATCACATAAACCTACATCCAGAGGAAGAGAGAAAGTGATAGGATAAAAAATAGAAAATTCAAGATGTCTATTTTCTCTATATTTTTCCCACTAGAGACTTTTTTCCTAGATGAACTAAGTTTAGCCATTTAGTTTATGTCCCTGAATATATCAAGATCATTCCAGATTTATACTAGTGATATTTCTATGTTATATTGTTTCTATTTCTCTTGTTAATGGACTGGGTTTTATTCAGCAATATTTAGAATAAGCAACTTGGGCTTTCAATGTCAGATTCATAGCATTCATACTAAATTAAGCAGTACCTTTTTAAAAATAAAAATGAGTTAAATATTGTTTTCACCTTGTAATTTACAAATTAAAAGCATAAAAGAAGTTAACAAACTTAGGATCATCTTTGAGTCTTGGGTCCTTAAATGGAAACTCAGCTATGAAATTGTTAGCCTCTAAAAGGAATTGCCCACTGTTGATTGTGGTCATCTTCCTGGATTCTTCTCAATTTAATCCTGTTCTTCCCACTTCTTTATCCATGTTCTATTTCATTTCTCTTAACCACATTTGCACCACATTAGTCATTTGGTCTCTACATTTTGATCCTTCACTTATCTTTGAGGATTTTGACAAAGATCACTTAATTCTTCCCTCACCATGGCTCAGTCAGAACATAAGATCATCCTTCTTATGGATTGACTGTTTGTGTACCACCCCACCCCCAACCCTCCCATAATTCAGATGTTGAGGCTCTAACCACCAGCATGGCTGTACTGAACTCCTGGAGTATAGAAGTAATTAAGGTTAAATGAGGTCATAAAAACTGGGCCCTGATCTGATAGTATTATTGTCCTTTTAAGAAGAGATGGAGAAAGATCACAAGCTTTATCATTCTCTCTCTCTCTCTCTCTCTCTCTCCCCCCTTTCTCCATCTCCATCTCTCTCTCTTTCTCTCTCCCTCTCTCTCTGTCTGCCCAGGCTTAGAGTAAAGAACATGAGGGCAAAGTGGCTGTCTGCAAGTCAGGAAGAGACCTCTCAACAGAAACTGACTCTGCCAGAACTTAATTTGGAACATCTATGCTCCAGAACTGTTGAGAAAATAAATTCCTGTTGTTTAAGCCACTCAGTCTACAGTATTTTGTTATGGCAGCCTGAGCCACACCAAGATGTTCCCAATATGCCACTTTTTTTTTTAAATTTTTTTTTTCAACGTTTATTTATTTTTGGGACAGAGAGAGACAGAGCATGAATGGGGGAGGGGCAGAGAGAGAGGGAGACACAGAATCGGAAGCAGGCTCCAGGCTCCGAGCCATCAGCCCAGAGCCCGACGCGGGGCTCGAACTCCTGGACCGTGAGATCGTGACCTGGCTGAAGTCGGAGGCTTAAGCGACTGCGCCACCCAGGCGCCCCCCAATATGCCACTTTTAAGCAAAGGATATGAGTTGGAGGTGAGAATCCACAGACAAAATGCAACTCATAATAATATCAGAAACCATCACTTGTTTGTACTCTCTTTATTACTAAAGGATGCCAAATCTGGGGGAAAGGCAATGCAAAGATGTATAATTAAAAGAGTTTTCCCTCCTTCAACATTGTAGTCCGGAGTTGACACTATTAATAGTGTGATGTTTATCTTTCTGGACATATTTTTGAAAGTCAAGAATTAAAAAGTCAAGTGCATTTCATAGTTTTCTAGTTCCTGCATCTACAAGAATCATTGGAGACACTATTTTACAAAATAGATTTTTGTGATTCACCTTCACAAATTCCGATTTTTCAGATCTGGGGTATGATCCTGGAACCTGCACTCTAAGCATCCAAGTAATTCTGATGATGTACTTCAAAGAGCACATTTGGTCAAGCACTAATTTAAATATTCTAGCTATTGGTTCTCTATTTTTATTAATATTACTACATATTTTAATGTTCAGTTTCATGCATTTTTACCATTACTTAAACACATATTCATTTTATGACTTCTTCATAATATATTATTTGTGTAACAGTCTTTAAACATTTATGTTTCCCTTTAGAAAAACAGAAAATCATATTTTAATTGGGCTGTGAAGTTGGATGCAGGCCTACAAGAACTCATAGGAAAAAGGTGTTTCTCTATTTTATTTTCCTTTTTATTAGTTTACAGTCACCAATTACTCGTTTATTCCCACATTTTATGGTTGAACAAATCTGATCCCATAATCTCAAGGCATTCATAAAGACAGAGAGATTAGCAAAATAAAAGACAACCAAATGTGCTTTTTTTCTCCTCCAATGAAATGTGAACTAGAGCAACTGAAACTAATTGTGAACTGCCAGTGATAAAGAAAAAAAACACTAGAAATTTATTTTATTGATGAGGAATAAACAAATAAGAAACAGTCTGCTCCCTTGTAGTTACCATTAACAGTTTTAAAGCAATTAAAAAATAGTCCATTAAAGACTACAGGTGATTTGTAATGTGAGTTGGACATTGTTGTCATTGGGGTCAGTCAAGATAGATTTTCATTCAATTACCTACACATCTTGCCTCCCCAAGGATACTTGAAGGAGTCATCTATACCAAACTCCTCAGTGATTTTCAACTTGAAGTTCATTAGCTCAATGGCAGATTGATGTATTGCACTTAAAATACACTCAAATGTCATCTTTTTAAAAATCTACTAACACAGCCTTACACTATGGAGTTAAATTCAATCACTCAATTTAGCTTTTGGTTCTTTGGAGAAATTACTTTCCTTTATCAAATTCAAGCTGCAAGGCTGCCAGAAAAGGTGTTAATCATGTCATTCGCTACCATTAATGTAAGCTTTGTTTTTATCCAGTTCTCAGCTCAACATCCTTCTGCATCAATTTTTTTTTTCAGCCAGAGTCTTCCACTGTATAATTACTTCCTAAGAGTAACTTATGTGCATTAGGAAGCATATTAAACAATCAATAAATATTTATTAAATGTCAGCCATGTTCCTGAAAGACCTGTGCCCTTTACTCAAAGAATATATCCTCTTATTGGCAAAATACGATTTTGCATACACGGAATTATTAAAGGGGCATAAAATAAAATTAAGTGTTAAATTATGTGGTTCAAAGAACTATATGCTACACAAGTTCAACAATGGAAAGAAGGTCAGAAGATTTAATCTGGGCTCTGAGGAAGGAGCAAGGTTTTTGCATTACGAAAAAACCATTACAAAAAAAAAAATGGTGTGAGCACAGAAAGTGAGCTCAGAAGCAAGGACTGTGGCCAAGGTGAGGTAGAGTGAGCAGTCAGCCTGCCCAGACTGGAAGCTTCATTTATTAGATAATATTCTAAAAAGAATTGCATTCTTGCTTCTTTGAGTTATTCACCTACAGATTTTTCTCTGCACTTCAATTTCAGTCATTTTCTACCATCATTTGATTTGCAGGAGACCAGAGAAGAATTTAAACTCAACTTTGATTGTTTAAGCCTATCCCCTCCTTTTTCTTCAAAGGTTGGGAAGTGATGGATTCAACTCAATGTAATTAATCACTGACTGTACTTTATTATAACAGTCAGACATTTGTTAGGACCAAAATGCTGCATTGTTTTAAAGTAGAATCATTCCCTGTGAGAATTATGAATTGGGAACTATAACAAAGAGGAACTTAATTGAGAATATCTTAATCATAACTTACATGAATTTACCATGGGAAGAATATATATATATATATATATATATATATATATATATATATATGTGTGTGTGTGTGTGTGTGTCTATGTGTGTGTGTATATATATATATATATATGAATATTACATTTGGATTTGACCATCAATTCCTGTTTATCTAGGAAGTTGGAGAATCTCTTGTCTCCAATTTTTTTCACCGTCCTCTTTTTGAAAGGAGGGCTTGATTTATTGTACTTGACTTCTCTGCTCTTCTATTTCTTCTTTGGTGTCATTGTCAGGGTTTGTGGGGACCCTTGACAGTGATACATAGTCTAGTTAACCCACACATTTAGACTTGGTGACCTCCTTCAGAATCCCAGCCATCCCCCTTCCCACCCTCCTTCACAGTCTTATGTATTGTTTTCATTATGTGTATATAAGTGTTTGCTAAAAGTGTCGGTTGCCAATTTAAGCTATTTATTGTCTTCACTGCTTCAGCTGCTGCTGGATTTCTGAACTTAATCTGCCAAGAACTTCCGTGCAACACATGCTCACTGCAGTTTTCAAGTGATTGCCAGTTGCTGAACTCTTTGTACACGTTTGCAATTCATTGTGTTACCCCCTTACTGCTGTTTCTGGCATCTGCTCTGACTGCTGGATTTTCGGGTATGGAGAAGTTCAGCAATTCTCTTTACAAACTCTCTGCCCAGTGGGAGGTGCTATTATTTTACTTTATTTGGAGAAATTAGCTATTCCCCCAGGAAATCAAACAAAACCCTTGTCTTTTATACTTCCCCATTTTCTCACTCTGACTGAAGTTGAAAGGTATTTCACCCAGGGGCTACGAGGATAGCAGAAACATTTTTTGTTTATTTTATTTTAAACACCAGACTCTCCACTAAATGTGGGTATAAACTCCAACTTCACAGAATTAAGATCTAGCTAATGGCTAATGTTGCCTGAGTACCTAAGTGCCAAATTTGTATGCTAAATATTCTACCCAATTTATTTTAATTAATTTCTACAACAAACCTATAAAATAAGCATCATTATCCCCCCTTATTCAGATAAATAAACTAAAGTTTGAAAGTTAACAAGTTTTCCCAAGTTAACAAAATCTGACATTTAAATATAGGTAGGCAAAGGTAGTAAAGAAACAACTAGATGCCAGTTTGTTTACTTCTGTATTACATTGCCTATCACCCCATCAACAACACTGAGGAAATCAACTTAGAGTGAGATTGTGACCTCCCTGTCCATGACCATTATTTTTTAAAAGGTAGGCAGCTCTCTTAGAGCTTAGGACAAGATGAGAATAATGGACAATGGACTTTACATTATGGGATGTATTATTTAGAAAAGGTACAGCTATTGTTACAAATAGAACCTCACGTATAATAGAAGTTCATTATTCATTCACATAACAGTCCAAGGGGAGAGAGTTTAGGTCAGCAGGGTAGTTCTCAATGCTGTTATTCAGGCACCAAGACTTACAGGGTTGGTCGTTTGTAACATATGGTTTCAAATGTCCTTCTGGTCACCTTTGATTATCACCATTCAAGCCCAAAGAAAAGTGAGAAAGAGCATACAGGGGCATGTCTAGGAGTTTTCATAGCTTGCATCAGCAGTGACACACATTATCCCTACTCATATAGAACACTGGAACCAACGTGAAGAGCATGGTTTCATGACTACACCTAAATGCAAGGAAAGTTGGGAAACATTGTGTTGTTGGCTGGCCATGTGCACAGCAATTCTATCCCAATGGAAAAAGGGGGAGTAGGTTATGAGGGACATAGAGTCCTCTCCATCACAATCTACCTCTGTGATCATCAAATATCTGTATGCAGATAAAATAGACTCTTTCTCTTCTCCAAGGAGACAACTCACTGCATCCACTCCAAAGTCCAGTATCTCTGGAATGTGAAGTTTCCCCACCAGGGCTCAATGGGTTGTTTTGTTTTGCAGCACAGAGAAGTATCATAAAGGTTATCTTCCCGAAGTCCAGTCAATATACATTCATGAAGCAGGATAACCACAACAAAAATATGTGTTAAAAAAGAAAAAATACGTGAAGAAACAGAAACTCTCTTCATTACTGGGAAGAATGCAAAGTAGGAAAGCCACTCTAGAAGACAGTTTGGCAGTTTCTTACAAAAGTAAGCATACTCTTACCACATGACCCAGCAATCGTGATCCTTGGTGTTTATCCAAATGAGCTGAAAACGTATGTCCACATAAAAACCTGCGTATGAATAATTCATAATTGCCAAAACCTGGAAGCAACCAAAATGACCTTCAGTAGGTGAATGGCTAAACAGACTGGTGCATCTATAAATGGAGTATTATCCAGGAATTTTTTTTTTTTAATTTTTAAAAAAATTTTTTTTCAACGTTTATTTATTTTTGGGACAGAGAGAGACAGAGCATGAACGGGGGAGGGGCAGAGAGAGAGGGAGACACAGAATCGGAAACAGGCTCCAGGCTCCGAGCCATCAGCCCAGAGCCTGATGCGGGGCTCGAACTCACGGACCGCGAGATCGTGACCTGGCTGAAGTCGGACGCTTAACCGACTGCGCCACCCAGGCGCCCCAAGGAATTTTTTTAAAGGACCCATCAAGCCATTAAAAGACATAGAAAAATCTTAAATGCAGATTGCTAAGTGAAAAAGAAAGCCATTCTGAAAATGCTACATGCCATATGACTACAACTATATGACATTCTGGAAAAGGCAAAACTGGTGACAGTAAAAAGATTAGTTACCAGGGGCTAGGGCTGGGCCAGGGTGCGTGGAGGTTTGAAAAAGAAGGCAGGCATGAATAGGTGGAGCACAGGAATTTTTAGGACAGTGAAAAAGAAACTATTCTGTGTGATATTAAACTGGTGTCTGCAAGTCATTATATATTCGTCGAAACCCACTGAATGTACATTACAAAGAGTAAGCCCTAATGCACACTATGAAATTTAGTTAATAATGTATTAATATTGGCTCATCAATTATAACAAATGTACCACAGTAATGGAAGAGGTTAATAATAGGTCAAACTTGGGTGAGGAAGGCTTTGAGATGAAGGAACACAGAGGAAATCTCTATACTTTTAGCTCAATTTTTTCTGTAAACCTAAAACTGCTCAAAAAAAGAAGTCTATTTTTCTTTCAAAGAGAATACTAGGGAATTCAGCAATCATAGTCCATTAAAACAATGCACTCCTACTGAGCTGGCATTGTATAAAACCTTGACCTGGTAATAGAAGGAATCCCCAGATTAGTTAGGATTCTGCTCTGTGGGAGAATGTACGTGCGTTCCTTGATCATGATGTTCAGAGGCTGCTAAATTTGCCTTCTGAGAGATTCCTTCTTCTCTGCCACCCTCCATGGCACATTTGAGATGAAGATTGTGTGTATGTCTTCCTTACAGATCAGAAAGTCCAAAGCTTTCTCAGGTGAGGCTTAAGATATCCTTAGCAGTCCAAGTGCCTCAAAAATGAAGTAGGTTTTTGGTCTGTTTATTTCCTGTCCCATCCAAGTGTCAGTAGCCCATACTCAAAATAATTTCTTAGAGATAATCCTTCAGCCTGTTTTTTTTTAACTTCCTTGCAGGGTGTGTGTATGTGTGTGTATGTGCGTGTGTGTGTGTGTGTGTGTGTGTGTGTACACTTAATGATAGCTACCTTAAGGACATCTAAAATAATTGGGTAAGGAGTGCCTAAGTGGCTCAGTTGGTTGAGTGTCCAATTTCAGCTTAGTTCATGATCTCATGATTTGTGAGTTTGAGCCCCACATTGGGCTCACTGCTGTCAGTGCAGAGCCTGCTTTGGATCCTCTGTCTCCCTCTCTCTCTGCCTCTCCCCTGCTCATGCTCTCTCTTTCTCTCTCTCAAAAATAAATCAACATAAAAAATCAATAAAACAGTTTTTAAAAAATAAATAAAAATAAATTAATTAAATAAAATATAGTTGGATGAGAAGATATCACTCTTTATCTGATTTTTTGTTGGAAGGTGCAATACCTTCATGTAACTTAGACATTTTATTGGGCCTTTGCATTTGAAGCCTTTCTCAATCGTATTTCCTATTAGGGTTTCAGAAAGAAGCAGCTAGCTTCTCCAATCCTGTGAGGCCCTTTATCTGTGAATTTTCTCTCTCCCCGTCAATCTCTGTACACAAACCAGCCAATTCTTACAATATCTTACTTGAAGCAATGAATGGCAGCCAACATGTATAAACATTCTGTCTCTTTTCAACTACTACACCTAAAACTATATGAGCATGTGGTCTGTATTCCAAGTTATATTTGGAGATGGTTTCCATAAATGCTAATGTTTTGCCATGATATCATATATTTCTCCAACTTTTTAGCCTGTGGCACCACTGCCCAAACATTAACTTCTGGATTGGTTACAATAGGCAAATTGGTTGAAACAAACACCAAAAATTTAGTGGTTTAAGAAATATGTCTTTTTCACATAAAAGTCAGAGTGAGGGTTACAGGCTAACTCTGGCTTTTCTCCATGCAGTCATTCAATTAGTCTGATGGTGACTCTGCCATTTCAACACATCTGAGTTCCAAGATCTCTCTGGTCATTGTCATAATAGTTAGGTAGAAGTAGAAAAGAACATGGCAAAATGTTCTGATAAACCAGGCCTTAAAATGAAACGCACTTCCATTCACATTCCATCAGAGGCAACTCAGTCATATGTCAATATCTAACTCTACAGAAAGGTGAAGAATGTAGTATAGTTGACCAACCAGTTGTCCAACATTTCCAGTCCAGAGGAAAAAGGGAGAATACATTTTAATAGGCAGCAATATTGCACAAATCACAAAGGTCTTTAGCCTCACTGCAGTTAAATTTCATAGGATATTGAACAATTTATACCCCCTCCCAACCATACAGGAGGATGGAAGTCATCTACTTCCATGTCTGCCCACCCAAAGAGTCCTTTCATCAAAGCCAATAAACAATTTCCCTTCCACCTCACTTAAAAGTTTACCTTCTAATTTTCTGTCCCAGAATCTTTCTGTACTCAAGATAGTTGTGGGTGGGAAAGTTAATAATAATAAAAAAAAATACTCCCTTCCAGGAACAGACAAACATGGCAGAGCATAGTAGTGCATATTACTCTAACCATTTGGGTTCATTATGTGTACAATCAACAGCCGTTCCCATGTTGCACTTGCAGCCTTAGACTTTATACAAGGTCTTGCTGCAACAAGCAAAGATCAGATTTACAGTACATTCAGCCATCTTCTTTCAAAACAAAGTACCCACATCTACAGGAAGAATGAAAATCCATTTACTGGCAAATTGCAGTCCCAATAAAATGAAACTTTTCTTTCAAAAAAATAATGATATTCGCAGAAGCATCATCCCTAATATTACACTTACTAGATGTGAGACCCCATTCAAATCGGTTTACTTGTATTACTTTCTTTAATCTTCCCAGATATTATTATCCCTACTTTACTAAGGAGGAAACTGAGGCTAGGAGACTTTCACTAACTTACACAAGCAGAGTCAGATTCAAACATTAGCAAACAGCACACTTAGCTGCATAGTGCAAAATGTTTTTATTCAGGTGAACAATTACATCACATTTTTCTTCAAGAACAATACATTATTCATAAGTGATTCTTGCTTTACATTTATGCAATTAAAGGCCCATTCAGAAGGTTTTCCCAGAGTGAAGGAACAATCAGTTCCAAAGCAGTCTTCAAGTCCTTACCCGTTAAAGAAGCTGCCTGTAGCTTTTTATATGACAGTTTTTACAGCTTCTACCTACCAAGATTTCAGAACACACTGTTAGAAAACCTTGCAACTGTAGAGAGTTGTACGATAGTGATTTTAGCTTCATCCCATGTAATATTTGAGTCATCTAAACCTACTGCTTCTAATTCTACACTTGCCAACCAACATTTTGATTATGAGTTGGCTTCCCATGTGGTTCTGCAACAGAGAAAGAATGTGCTGATCAAAAGGATTTTAGAGCAGTTATGGTTTCTGTGACAATACTTTCTTATGGCAAATTAATAAGTGGCTTAGATTACAATATGACTTCCCATGCAAATTACGAAGAAACTGCAGCAATCATGCAAACTTGGATAGTCTCACCTGCACTAATTAAATTTTTCATTGAAAACCAATAGACCAATATTCTGGGATCTAGGAAAGAGGATTGAATGCACACACAGCAGAAGACCTCACTGGCCATTCTGTTTGGTTCAAAAATATTAGACTAAGAGTAAAAGAAAAGCAAACAAATAAACAAGAAAAGAAGAGCAATGAGAAGACTGCAAATTAAGTCATCCAAAATTCAAATTGGACACAAATGTCAACAAGGAGAAACTACAGGATTTTAAGGAAAATGAGGATTTGGTCAATTAAAGAGTATATTTTATATTATTACACCACAAGAAAGGAAAGCTTTAGAAGATTATCAATAAGAAAATAATTTACAATTTCCTACATGATTATTATTCAGACTCAAGTGCTAAGAATAAAGAAATTGAATTTAACTGAAATCCGTGCAGGGGAAAAAAATAAAGAAGCAAAGACTAATATAAGTTTCATGTTTGAGAGCAATGGGAAAGGGGTGTGCTTCCAACAGTGTTGAAAATGTCAAGTGGGGAAAAAAGGTTCTGTTTTCTGAAAAGTTTTGTCTCCCTGTGTTCAGATATTGAAAAATTTATTCTGACAGATGTCTGTTGAACATCCATTTGAGCCCAGTGCTGTACTAGGCACTGGATAAAATATGAGAAAAATAGAAATGAAGCTTTGAATTCCATAAGAAGCTTTAAGACAGTCTATATGAAGTTTTGATTATTATTGAGTAAATAAGACAGATACACATAGTTTCACGGTAACAAGACTGTAAAATGAGTGATAAAGATTGCAAGCTTCATAGATATTCAAAAAGAAAGACAAGGAAGACAAAAGTTGGGAGAAAATTTCATGAAGAAAAAACACTGAATATGGGTCCTTCACAAAAGCTTTCAGTTACCGGTATCTGAAGACACACAAAAAAAGACAGCTAAATTATGTAGCAATTGAAGGAGAAAGCTCTGGAACCATTATACCCTCCTCCCCCACCATAAACAAATAAATAAATACAGTAACATATATAATTATATATATGTAACTCATGTCAAAATAATTGTGAATTCAAAACTTCTATTACTAAGAAGTAATGATAAATGACTGGAGATTCCAATTAGTTATGTTCTGACAACCCTCCAGGATTAAAAGTTTGCGGATGCTTATACTGGGTGCCACATTTGCTAAGACATGCATGTATGTTTAGAGAATCAAATAAAAACCATAGAGCATTAGTGGTAGAATAGCAGTCTTCCTTGGTATATTTCAGTTGTCTGTCAAAGGGAGACCAACAGAATTATTTAACATTTTAAATTGATTTCCAATATCTAAAAATCAGAATGTCTCAGCTAAATATTCAGATTCTCAGATTGCATATTTTAAAAATCCAAAGATTCAGGAACACTCGATCTGCTTAGTCTCATGTAACCAATTTACTCTTTCATTCATAGAGTGTCCCCTGAGCTCTGACCATGGGCCAGGCACCATTCTATATGCTGAGAATATATTAATGAACAACAGCCAAAAAAAAAGGGAAGGGTGGTAAAGAAAGAAAAGTTTCCTTGATTTTGTAGAGACCGTTTCAGTAGAAGGTACTTGAGCTAAGTAGCAGCTATCATTTTAAACACATAGCATGATGGGCCATCCTACCTCTCTGTGTTCTAATGGGAGACAGAGATAGAGAGATACAGAGAAACAGATTTTGGAGAAAAGTTTAAAAAATTAACTCAGTCCTTTAACAAGGAAATAAAATGAAATATTGAGATCACTTTTATTTTTTTTCAACATTTATTTTATTTTGAGAGGTGGGGGAGAGAGAGAGAGAGAGAGAGAGAGAGAGAGAGAGAGAGAGAGAGAATCTCAAGCAGGCTCCAGCGTGCAGAGCCCAATGAGGGGCTCAATCCCATGAAATGCAAAATCACAACCTGAGCCGAAATTCAGAGTCGGATGCCAAGCCACCTGCGCCACCCAGGAGTCCCTGAGATCCCTTCTATTTGTATTTATTTATTTATTTATTTATTTATTTATTGGCCTTTTGTTTGTTTATTTTCTTGAGAGAGAGAGAGAGAGAGAGAGAGAGAAGGGAGGGGGCATGGGCAGAGGATCCAAAGCAGGCTTTGCACTGAGAGCAGAGAACCCAATGTTGTCTCAAACTCAGGAACCCTGAGATCATGATGTAAGCCAATCTTGACTTAGCCTACTGAGTCATCCAGGCACTCCATCCCTTTTATTTTTAAGCTGCTTAAGTCATTTAGATAGATTTTATGCTTCGCGGAACCCCTAGTTTTGGGAACTGTAGGGTTCACTGATTAAAGTCAAGATCTCCTACCTGTCAAAGATGGGGCCAAATCTGGATCTGAACTTCAGTCTGCTTGTTCTTGCAGTTCGTATAAATACAATCATGCAGGTATATACCCTTCTGTGTCTGGCTTCGATCACTCATCATTATGTTTGCGAAGTTCATCCACATTATTAGTCAGACATGTAGATCATTCACTATTATAGCTATGTAGTTTTCCATTGTATGAATGGAGCCACAATTCATAATCCATGATGGATTGTATTCATGATGGATGTGTGGGTGGGTTCCCGTTTCTGACTATTGAGAATAGTGCTACTAATTGACGGGGTCAAATCTGGATCTGAACTTCAGTCTTATTGCAGTTTAAAACCTTCCCAAGAATTTCTACTAGTTCCTGCAACCTATTTTGTCATGGTTTTCTCTGCCCCCATCACATTGCATCCTTGAAAGTTCCATCCCTTGCCTTGAGACATCCTGGAAACAATTCAATCTCTTCATGATTCAATCTCTTCAAGACTTGAATAGAAGGCAAAGGTGGGATGGGATCTGTAATCTCTGCATCAGGAGCTCACTCTGCTGCCTGTAGGCACAATTCTAGGCACTGTGGAGTGGGAAGGAGTCAAAGGCAACCCTAAATGAATGGAAAATGGGCTTAGGGGATGCCCCAGCCTCCCCATCAAACTTATCCTCCAGTGGGACATCTAAGAGTTTCTAAGAGGGCCCACACTGGGGTGGATTCCATAGCAAAACATACTTATTAATGCATCTTTCATTGCATTGTTACCTTCCTTGTCTCATTTCCCCCTTCTTCACATTTGACTATAAAACCACTTCCCAATAAACTACCTTCACCAAAGGCAATATCTCAGATTCTTACATTTACTGTTTTTGTTCCTCTTTTTGTTTGCTATTAATTTCTGTTTTTCTGTTGTTTTTGTTGGGGTGGGATACTGAAACTAAGATGGTGTCCTAAATAGTGGTTATATGCAAGGGCTCATGACCATGACTTTGCAGCAGCTCACTGATTCCTCTTTCCTTCCCTTGTTCATCCTGTCTCCCCTATGCCTTTTTGGAGCAACAAACAAATCTTTTACCCTCTAATTAGCAGAACAGTCCCATTCATATCCTGTAGATTCAGAGTCCTGTTCTATTCACAAATGTTTACTTGGCTTTTTCCAAATAAATGTAGATTCTTTCCTAAGGTGGATTTGAATGCCAATTGTTAATTATTTTTTCCATGTTATTACAAATACTGGTTGCATAAAGATAGAAGGAAACAAAAGAGAATACACAGTTTGAAGCTGGGACTAATGTCTTGAGTTTCAGAAAAGATTGTAAACTAGAAAAGCTTGTGGGTGATGCAGGGGGAAACCACCAAGTCAGATTTCAAAAACTTTTTTTATTCAAATAGCTGCTAAGTGAAAATGAGTGATAAAGTTAGGATTTAATCCGGAAAAGAACTTACCTGAACACTGACCATAAAGTAGAAAATAACTTAGCTCAGCCTTTCTGTAGATAGAAATGAAGCATAGACAAATGATTGCATGGTTCAAATTACAGGATAAACTAGGCTTCCTAAGGAGAAAAATAAAGGAGACCTTGAAAAATGCTATATGAGCTCATTGAATAAATTCAGACAGTATAGTCCTAATTTACCTGCTTCTTTTTATGCAACGATTGTGAATGGACCTCAAGATTCTTCACATTGGGATAAAAATAAATTTGTTCATTTTCAATAGCTTGCTAGAAATGTTTAAATGCAGAGATTACTGGGAAGGAATGAATTCCTGTTAAAAAAAAAAAAAGGAAAGTTATGATTCCTCCTCCTATAAGTTCACTTCCATTGGCTGCCCCCACTACCATTCCTTTCTGGGTGGCAAAAGAACAAAAATGTTCAAACAAGAGATGGGGAAGGAATCTTCCTGAGCACTGTGCTGAGGCCCATTTTTAATTGGGAATTCAGAGTGTAAATGTGGTGTATGGTGAGCAGAGAAAAAGGAGCTACTTTTAAATACAGGACCCACCCACAGATGTCAAAATCAGGAAGAAGAGTACTATCTAAAATGCATTTTATTTATTTGCTCTGAAAGCACTTTTAATGACTACTTGACAGGCAACAATTATCTAGTTATGTCTAGCAACTTTCTGAATTTCATTATGGGAGTAAAAAATGCAATACAAAAAAAGAGTGGATGAGATTTGCTTACCTTCTAGAAGAAAGGTAACTAGGCTTCGGTGCAGATAAACAAAGAGTTACTTTCATGAAAAGAAAACAAAGTCAACATCAGTGTGTGCCTGGACAAATTTAATTAATACAGTTTAAAAGGTAGATTTGGAAACTCCGTAAGTATAGCCTAGACACCGATGAGTTTCTTATATATTACGCTAATAATAGAGATGCACTTTGAAAAGTTTGCCAAAACAGAACAAATGTTAAAAACCACCCTTACCTTTTTGGCATATTACCTCCACATTTCTTCCTATGATAAGTTAAAGAAGCCCAGTCCTTGACAGCAGCCACATCTCAATGGCTGACATGACCAGGAAACCATCTACGCAAGACGAATGCTGTGCAAGCAATCTGGAGCATCTCCATCTTTCTTCCCTCATATTCAATCCATTTCCAAAATCTGTCACCTTAATTCCTAAGGATTCTATTTACTTCTCTCCATGTCTACTACCACCACCTATGTCCCAGCTGTTACCATCTCCTACCGGAAATACTGCAGTAGGCTTCCAACTTCCAATATCCTCAACCACGCTCACATCTTCTAACTGCATCTCCATACAATTTCAGGGCAATCTTTTTAAAAATATCAACCTGATTGTTTATCCCCAAATTTAAAATATTTAAAGGCTTTTGAATGCTACATGATGGAAGACAGAATTTCTTCATATAGCCTGCAAGCTTTTTGGAGGCCTGTCTCCAAACTATGACACTAGTCACAGCTGGCATTGAATTCTCTTTTGCTCACTATTTGCAACTGTTCTGGAGGTAACTTCCAGTTAGAAGAATAAGCCATGCAAACTCTAATCATATTCAGACACTGCTCATTCTAAAGTATCCCCCCTTTTTTTAATCATCTTAATTGTTATATTTGGGAATGCAGAAAATCCTCAACTTATCATAGTTCGGTGATCCATGCTCAATGCTCCTTCTGGAATTAATTAGGTTCAAAGCATTTGATCAAGAAAGATTTATATAATGTATTAGAAATATTCAATTTTGGGGGCGCCTGGGTGGTGCAGCCGGTTAAGCATCCGACTTCAGCCAGGTCACGATCTCGCGGTCCGTGAGTTCGAGCCCCGCGTCAGGCTCTGGGCTGATGGCTCGGAGCCTGGAGCCTGTTTCCGATTCTGTGTCTCCCTCTCTCTCTGCCCCTCCCCCATTCATGCTCTGTCTCTCTCTGTCCCAAAAATAAATAAACATTGAAAAAAAAATTTTTTTTAAAGAAATATTCAATTTTTAACTAAGGGTAAAGAAGGCTTAAAGTGGTAGTTACTCAAATCAAAATAATAATATCTTAGAATTTTAGTCCTTTGTGTTATAAAAGTTTTATATCTATAATAAATAAACTTCAAAAATGTCTAACGAACTTTGAGGTAATAGTAATAGTAAAAAGTCATAAAATTGAGTAACTTACAACACATTTGAAGTCACTCTAAACTTCCAATTTATTCAATTTAAAAAATATATATATATGTCTTATCAATAAAGTTATATCAAGGTAGATAAAAATCTAAATGGTTTAAACACGTTAAAGTCATATTTAAAAATGGTAATATTCTGACTAGAAACAAAACCAAGGTTAAAACACAAAGCAAAACACAACCTGAATGTTCTTGGAGAAAAAAAATGCCTTTTGAAATTTGAATTTGCACACTAAGGCAGGCAATCATATACAACATTGGAAAATCAAAGCTATCAAGCAAGAAAAAAGCTTTCCATTTCAAAATAATACTTCAGTATGTAATAGACTTTAAAAGAACACTTTCAGGGTTGTTAGGTCATTTTTGTGTCCTCTCTCAAGGGTTGTTATGTTGTGAGACTCTTTCCCAAAGAAATTCAGATATTTTATGACCAATTTATTCTTCCTCTATTAGAAGAACAAGGAAGGAAAAAGTCAGATTGGCCTACAATTTTTTCCAGAAACACACCATTACACCCATTCTTTAGTTCCTCTTAAGAATAGAAAGATCTAGAAGTAAATTTCTACTATTTTTTAATCTGAAGGCATTCTGCATAGTAGATTCTTGCAGCAGAACTTTATTAGATGGTGGAAGTACTGAATGACAGAAAGAATTATCAGCATACTTACAAAACATAAAGTAATGCATTTGTCAATGTTTTTTGGCATTTTTTGTTCAATATAAATAGCAAGATCACAAGTTTGTGTGTTAAAGATAAATTAGATATATGAAATAAAGTGCAACATATATTAAGAAAGAAGATATATATATAGATATATATAGATATCTATATATATATATATACACACAATGGAGTATTACTGGGCAATCAAAAAAGAATGAAATCTTGTCATTTGCAACTAACATGGATGGAACTGGAGGGTATTACGCTAAGCGAAATTAGCCAGACAGAGAAAGACAAATATCATATGACTTCACTCATATGAGGACTTTAAGATACAAAACAGATGAACATAAGGGAATGGAAGCAAAGATAATATAAAAACAGGGAGGGGGACAAAACATAAGAGACTCTTAAATATGGAGAACAAACAGGGTTACTGGAGTGGTTGTGGGAGAGGGGATGGGCTAAATGAGTAAGAGGCATTAAGGAATCTAGTCCTGAAATCTTTGTTGTACTATATGATAACTAACTTGAATGTATATTAAAAAAAAAAAACTAAATTAAAAAAAAAAAAAGAAAGAAAGAAAGAAATAGGATGTGAACCATGCCAGGCCAAGAAATAATGCCCTTACTAAATAAAGGCACAACATCTTCGGACTTAGTTAGCATGAACTTTCTTATACAAGCCATATGTAAAAATTGTTTGTATGATAGAAACTAAGAAATAATATTCCTATTAGAGATGTGAAAATTCAATTCAGAGTCAGAAACCATTCTGGTGCTAGCCTGAACTCTATTACATAAGTATATCATTTAAAAATAAACCATTCTTACTCTCTCAGACATTTGGTGTTCCCGTGACTAAGATAGTTTATGCTACCAAAGAGACTTTCTTATTTTGACAGACATAAAGGTAGCTTATGAGCCACCAAAAATATTTGCATGTGACACTAAACATGTAAGCTTGCCATCAACACACAATGCTTCTTGGCTAAGGCCTTTACCAAAGTGCATAAACAAGTTCATAAGGGTTGATTGTTTTGCTGCTTCAACCGATTTGCCTGCTTGCCATAAAGAGCTCCAAAGTGCAACATCTTGAAGATATTCCTTATATTTAACACCACAGGAAACCACTTTGGCACTCTCAATCTGTTGAGATTTTTTTTTTTTGAAGTGGGGGCACTACATGGTGGAAAAACATGCCGGGGTTGTTTGTTTCCCACAAACAGGCCATCTTGCTGTGAGAAAAGGGAAGCTCCTATCACAAGCTTCTGCAGAAATGCACTGATTGGCACTCTGCTGACTCGTTGATCTTAAGCACAGCCAGCAGAAGCCTGATTGTAATTATACTTGTTCCTGCTCTCTATGTATACATCAGGTGCAGCGGGGCTCTCGGGATGTGCTGTTTAGTATCAAAACCCAACAGGGTTGGAGAGTTCCCCTTTCTCATTCACTGGTAGGCAAGGAAACACATTTAACATGGCTAAGTTGTTTGCAAGCCAAGTCAAACATAGCAGGGCTCATGATCGGAGCCTAGCCAAGTGCTCAGAGTGGGTGGTCAATGCACATTTGTCTAATTTAATTGAATGATCACAGAGAGCTTTAAGCTAAATTGGAGCTTTAAAAATTTTCCATTATAAGCGCCAGTTTTTAACACTAAAATATGGTGGAGGATTCATATTCTCAGAATGTGATTACCGGGGTCTTTCTGAAAATCTCCTGTGGTGTAGGCTAAGATTAGCATATGGGACCAGTATGGTCACAATGGAAACTTCTGCCATAATTTTTTAGCCCTCCTATAAAGGTAATCAACTATTCAGTATCCTGTTAACAAAACCATTCTCTTTTTCAATTATCCAGTTATTTCTGTTTCTTACAACTGAGAATCTTGACTGATATCAGAGATTCATTAAGAATATTCCCGAATTTAGGGGCGCCTGGGTGGCTCAGTCGGTTAAGCGGCCGACTTCGGCTCAGGTCACGATCTCGCGGTCTGTGAGTTCGAGCCCCGCGTCGGGCTTTGTGCTGACAGCTCAGAGTCTGGAGCCTATTTCGGATTGTGTGTCTCCCTCTCTCTCTGCCCCTCCCCCGTTCATGCTGTGTCTCTCTCTGTCTCAAAAATAAATAAAAACGTTAAAAAAAAATAAAAAAAAAAGAATATTCCCGAATTTGAAGCCTTTAGGCAATTAAAACAGAGAAAATAGATTTATGAATTAACACAGAATTGGCAAACATCGTGATATTAAAATATGACATTTCAAAATAATATTTTTAAATGACATCATAACACTAAAAATGTAAAACAAACATAATTTATTTAAAAGTCTTTTAGGGTTATCATTTAGCCTTATACAAAGATAACCATTTTTCAGAGTGCAAAGAGTGCTCCATAAGCATCTGGGAATAACCGCTCTAGAACAAAGTATATTCCTAACTGCCCTTCTCACCATGCCTCATAAACTACCATTTTATTTCATCTTTATTACCCCCTAATTTGTCTCCTTTTATTCCTTTGTAATGACATTGTAATGGATTTAAATAACATTAGTCTGTGGATAAACTAGGTTGGGAAAAATGGCTTAAAAAGAAAAGGATCCCCAAATCGATCCATAGAGGCAACAAATCTTTATGATAACCCAACTGGCCTTCTTGTTGAAACTGACAAGCTGATCCTAAAATTCATAAGGAAATGGAAGGGACCCAGAATAACCAAAAAATATATATTGACAAAGAACAACGTTGGAGGTTTTCCACTTCCTGACTTCCAAACTTACTAGAAAGCCACAGTAAACAATACTGTGTGGTATTAATATAAGTATATACATATAGATTAACAAAATAAAGTTGATAATTCAGAAATAAACCCATACATTTACAGTCAATTGATTTTCTACAAGGAAATCCAATAAAGAAAGAATAGTTTCTTCAACAAATGGTGCTGGGACCACCGCATAGTCACATTCAAAAGAATGAAATTGAACATGTATTTACCACCATATACAAAAATTAACTCAAAATGGGTCAAATACTGAAATGTAAGAGCTAAAACTCTAAAACTCTTAGAGAAAAAAAAAACATGGGTGTAAATATTTGTGACCTTGGATTAGGTAATAATTTCCTAAACCAAAACCATAGAAAAAATAAGTTGGATTTCATCACAATTTTAAACTTTCATGCTGCAAAGGATACCACCAAGAAAGAGAAAAGACACCCAGAATAGGAGAAAACCTTTGCAAATTATATATATGACAATGGTTTATTATCCAGAACATATAAAAACTATTACAATTCAATAATCGAATGTCAACCCAATTTAAGAATTTAGCAAAGGAATTGAAGAAACGTTTATCCAAATAAGATATACAAATGGCCAAAATACACATTAAAAGAGACTGAATCTCTTTAGTCATTAGGAAAATGCAAATCGAAACTAAAAAGAGATACACTTCAAACCCACTAGGATGACTACAATCAAAATATCAGACAATAAAAACATTGGTGGGGATGTGGAGAAAATGGAATACACACACACTGCTGGTGAATATGTAAAATGGTGTGATCACTTTGGAAAATATTTAGCCAACTGCACAAAAGATTGTATATAGAGTTACCATATGACCATTCTGGGAAAGGTAAAACTTTAGGGATGGAAAACAGATCAGTGGTACCAGAGATTGGTAGTAGAGGTAGAACTTTGCCTTCAAGAGTCTGCAGAA
Organism: Prionailurus bengalensis; assembly: GCF_016509475.1. Taxonomy (NCBI): domain Eukaryota; kingdom Metazoa; phylum Chordata; class Mammalia; order Carnivora; family Felidae; genus Prionailurus; species Prionailurus bengalensis. The sequence continues at coordinate 156,716,041 of NC_057344.1, read as the reverse complement.
GAGAATTTTACAGTGATGGAACTTTTTTACATAGTACTCTGGTGTTAGGTACATGACTCTTGCCTTTGCCAAGACACATAGGATTATTCACAGCGAAGACTGAAGTTTCTAGTTTGCAAATTTTGAAAAATCAACCAGGATGTCAGTTAATTGCAGGATGGAATATAGACTGTGACATAAAAAAATCTTATTAGATTACAAATATAAGGCATAATTTCACTGAAGGCTAAAAAAAGTCAACATAAATAACTGTAAAACAGTGTTTTGATTAGATATTAAAGCTAAGGACAAAAAGAACTGTATACAACCACCATTGTCTTGTTGGTAAATATGTCTGTCAGGGTCAGTTTAGCAACTCTAAAACTACTTTACATGTATATAGGGTTGAATATATAATTAAATAAATTGTACATAGTGGGACCTAGTTTCTCACTGCCTCACTGAGAAGGAAGTTTCAAATAAGCAAAGAAGAAAGGCTATAATGAACTTCATGGTGCTGTTAGTTTCAAAAATATCAGTATGAATTTATTTTTATGTTTATATATATACATACAGGTTCAGTAGATATGTGTATCCATGCATACATATAGGTATTTTCTAACTTTGTCAGCTAAGGACCTAAAAGTTGATATCCAGTAACAATAAGTACATCTCACACCCAGATCTTGGTTTCCAGATACCTAATTCCAAAAAGACTTAGAGATCCTTGAAGAAATGACTTGTTCTAAGGCTGAAATTGAGAAAATACAAGGTGAGCCTGGAGTATCTTACAGTATAAAAAAAGTAAGAAAAGGCTTGGGGTGCCTGGGTGGCTCAGTTGGTTAAGTGTCTGACTTCAGCTCAGGTCATGACTTTATGATTCATGGGTTCAAGCCCCGCATTGGGCTCTTTGCTGAAAGCTCAGAGCTTGGAACCTACTTCCGATTCTGTCTCCCTCTCTCCCTGCCCTTTCCCTGATCACACTCTCTCTCTCTTTCTCTCAAAAACAAATAAACATTTTTAAAAATTAGAAAAAATAAAGTAAGAAAAACCTCAAGAAAAGGAGACTGAGTAGGAGCCCCTGTCTTAGGGGCACAGATGTGAAACAGAAAGAGTTCCCAATAGCCACCCTGAAACGATTTCTGCAATACAATAAATAAGGATCATATTGAATTACAAACCCAAAGAATTAATAAATATTCATACACCCATGCTAATATAAATAATTGAATAAATAAATAAATGAGGAGAAGGAACAAATCTCTTTATGGAAAATTCCAATAACTAAATGTAGAAGGAATGAACAATACACAGGCAGTCCAGTGATGAATGCTAAAGCTAATAGGTAAACCTGTAAGCGAAACAGAATGTTTGCCAAATTTCAAAATATTTCCCCAAAAGTATTTATTAAAAATTGTAATGATTTTTACCATGTGTCCACAAATGCATTGCTACATCTCCTTCCAGATAGTGAAGTTTAATTACCTTCCTCTTGAGTCTAGGTTGGCTTTAGTGACTTGCCTATAACAAGGGAAGTACAGTAACTTTACAATGGAGAAATTTAGAAGATACCGCCTTAAGCAGTATGTTCGTTTTCTAAGACTATGGTAACCACAGAGTGCCACAAAGTCAGTGGCTTAAAACAACAGAAGTGCATACTCTTCCAGTTCTGGAGGTTATCAATCTGAAATCAGTTGCCGGCAGGGCCATGCTTCCTCTGAAGTCTCCAGAAGAGAATTCTTCCTTTTCTCTTCTATGATGGTTACTACCAGTGTTTGGCATTCCTTGGCTTCACTCCAATCTCTGCCTCTGTCTTCCCATGGCTTTATTCACTGTCTATCTGTGTCTATTGCCAAATTTTCCTCTTAAAAGGATAACAGGCATTGGTTTTAGTGTCCAACCTAATTTGTATGACTTCATCTTAACTTGATGTAACTGCAAAGACCTTATTTACAAAAAAGGTCACATTTTCAGGTTCCAGGTGGATATGAATTTTGTGAGACACTATTCAACCCAGAACAAGCGATCAAGAATAACACCAACAATAAAAAGTCATATATCTTTCCACTAGATTTATAAGGGCTGATTTAATGTCTTTTTAGAAAATTCCTACATCTTGCCATTAGAGTCTGTTGATCATCTTTTCCATGTGAGTTGTCATTTTCCTGGCTCTTCACATGTTGAATAATTTTGAATTTTACTCTGGGCATTTTGAAAATTGTGTTATGAGACTTCGGGTCTTATTTTAAGTATTATGGATAATGTTGAAGTTTCTATGTTAGCAGGCAATCGACCCCATGGGCTATAGGCTTCAAGAACTGACCAACATTCTATAGGTTTTGGTTTCCTTGTCACTTCAACTTTTAGAGCCTTTACCATGTTATTTGGATCTGTTCTCTGTGTGTTCCACTCATTGCTCAGCCTGGAACTTGAGTGGGGGGTCTATCTCTTAGTTCAGTTCTTAAAGTTGTTAATACGTTATTTAGGATTACATCCATGCGTATAGAACTCAGTGGTGAGCCCAACAGTTCATAACAAATTTATGTAGGTTGCTTTTTCAAGCTCCCTCTTCTCCATAATTTCCCTTGTACTTTCCAATTCCCAAGGACTCTCCTTTTCAGTCCTCCATCCAGAAAGCTGGGGCTATATTTACCTCACTCAGCCACATAATTCTTGCATACAGAGTGGAGTCACGGTAGAGTGGAGAGAGACTCAAAGCTGTAAGGGCTGCTCCCACCTCTTGGGAGCACAGTCCTTCTGATCGAAGAAGAAGTTTCCCCTCTCTCATTTTAGGCATCATTGTAGTAGTACTATCACGACTGTTGCTACCAAATTTTCTTCCTGCTCCCTAAACATGAAATAAGGGGCTTCTTCTAGAGATCTCTATATCGTTGCTGATGTCCACTTCTGGATAGCCAATGACTTGAATCCAAACTAGAAATAATGGAAAAAAATGGTAAAATCACTACCAGTCCTGAGTCACTAAAAATTATTCTTGTTATTTTCCTTTCAGAGTCCTCAAATTGCTGCTTAATCATTATGTCCGAGTTTTATAGTGTCTTAAGCAGGAGAGACAGGGTAAACTATGCTTATTCCATTTACCTGGAATAAGAACCACTGTAATGAACACAAACTAGAAATAAATAATATAAATATATTACAAAAATCTACAAATATTTGGATGTTAAACAACATATTCTAAATACACAGAGCATTCTAAATGCTTCAAAAGACCCTAAAATAGATTTTTAATTAAATGTAAATGAAAATACAACATGTCAAAATTTGAGAAAAGCAGCTAAAGCAGTGCTTAGAGTAAGAACTATGCCATAAATATTCATATTAGAAAAGAAGAGGGCACCTGGGCAGCTCAGTCAGTTTAGTGTCTGACTGTGGCTCAGGTCATGATCTCGTGGTTCATAAGCTCTGAGTCAGGCACCCACATCAGGCTCGCTGCTGTCAGCCTGTCAGCACAGAGCCTGGTTTAGGATCTTCTGTCCCCTCTCTCTGCCCCTCCCCTGCTTGCACTCTCCCAAAAATAAAAAAATACATATATAATTTTTAAAAAATAATTAAAAAAAAGAAAAGAAGATATCAAATATAAAAACTAGGTTGTGAAGGGTAGCAGAATATGCCACCCCCAAATATACCACTTTGGCATAGTGATTATTTTGAGCTGTAAGCACATGAGAAACAGCAAATGCATGGAAAGGTTTTCTCTGAATTCTCCTTATCTGCCTAAAGACAGATCCTCCAAAAGGAACTCTATTGTCAGAAATCCCTGCCCTAGGAGATTCATCAACCAGGAAAGATCCACTTCTTACAGGAGGGGAGACTAGAAAGCTGACCCCACATCCAGACAGATTTTGTCAAAAACTATCATAGTTCCCATCTATTCCTCTATGGACCTATTCGCCTTTCCTAAAAATCATTTACCCTCCCCTAAGACACTTCTCTTTTCCCTATTAAGATGGTAGGTATGCCTGAATTCTAAGCCAGCTCTTTGAGTGACTTATATTTTCCTGGTTATTTTCCTTATATACATAAAGTATACAGGTTAAAAACTTGTGTTTATTTTTGGCATGCTAATCTGCTTTTTATTACAGAAATCCCAGCTGAGAACTCGGAAGTGTAGAAAGAAAATTATTTTTCTTCCTTTACTGTTTTCACTCTCAGAAACTGGATAAATAAGAGTTGAATAAAACTAAAGCAAGGGGAAGGAAGGCGATAATAAAGACAAAAGCAGAAATTAATACAACTTAAGAGAGAAGAGAAACAATAGAGAAAACCAGCATAACCAAATGTTCTTTGAAAAGATGTATAAGCCAACTGACTTGTTGCTTGGATCAAGTTGATGATAGAGTAGAGATGGTGAGAAATAGTCAGATTCTGGATATGTTTTGATGGTTGAGCCTATAGGACTTTTGATACATTAGCAGAAGGCTATGAGAAAAAGAATCAGGGATGTCTTCAAGGGTTTGGATCTAAGCCACTAGGAAAATATATTTGCCATACACCAATAAAAGGAAAACAGAAGAAGGAGCAGGTTTAGGAGGTACATCAGTCAAGATATGTTTTTTCTCTGAACATGACAGAGGAAACCATATAAAAATTACTTTAACATTATGTAAGTTTATAGCATAGCTCATGTAAAACAAGTCTGGAGAGAGATAATCAAAATATCATTGGAGATTCAAATTCACATATTTATGCTCTGCTATCCTGGCACATGTTTCTCCTTCTCAATTTCAACTGTTATTATTCAGATGAGACCAAATCCAGTAAATATGTGCTCATTCAAGCTGAAAGAAGGAAATTCAGGCTCTCTTTATGGGAACTTGTGTTAGTTCTCTTTAAGCAGCCACGTGAAAGTCCCATGTAATAGATCCATTGATATCACATTGGTTAGAGTTAGATGCAGGACAAGCCCTTTTGCAAGAAAGGCTCTAGACAAAGTAATATCTGATACTGGACACTGATCTATTCAACTAAAACCATGGCTCCAGAAGGCACATGCTAAAAATACTGTGGAATAAGGAGAGGGAGATGGAGATTAGGAAATATACAGAGCCACATGGGGATAAAATATGGCAATGAGAAAATCTTGGAAATTCTGTGATAGATGCACACAGTGATATGACATAATGACATGAAGAACAGTATGAGAAATGTTAGCATTTGTAGTGATCCAAAGGCAGCAATCTAACAATCTGGCCTATTCAAAAAGCCAGTCAAATGGTCACAAACATTTTGAAAAAGAAAATTCAGGTGTTAAAGAACAGGATAGAAGTAAGAAAAAAAAAACAGGCAAAAGAGTTTAAAGGAGAAGACAGAAGACATAATCTGGAAAAAATATCTGAAAAGGAGCAGCAAAGACTCCACAGAGTGCTTGTAGACCAAGGTATGCAGCGGAAAGGAGAGGGGAACAGTAACTTGTACTAAAAACTTTGGTCATTGTTGCAAATCTAATTTCAATTATAGAACAGCTCCGATATACCATCCATGGTACAGATGGGACACAGTTACATCTTTATCACTAATTACTGGTAACTAACAATTATTGGTAATGTTGGTAATTATTAAAGATATTTTGGTCAAGTAATTTAGCATAAGAAAACACTCATTTCATTTACTTTTTATAGGTAGCATTGGATTTGAGAGTTTTTTCAGCCACCAAGTTTCATTTGGTCACTCTGAATGAATGGTGATACAATTTATATATTAACTATTACAAAACACTGACAACTATCAACAAAGTCTGTGTTTTTATTAATATATTTTAACAAATAATATAGAAGGGATGTTGTATACATACATGGTAGTTTATTGATTCAATATATTTTTGTTTACTACATGAGACAGAAAAGGAGTAACATTTTGTTATTTGTATCAATAAAGAATTCTTTCATTGAAGGCACATCTCATCATCCATACCAATGATAAGGGAATTGCTAAGAAGAAATCTATACAAATGTAGAATACAGGAAATAGCTGGGCAATCTCCTTTATGGTTGTTTCTTATTATTATTTACAAACACCTGTATAACAATTGTCCAAAAAAATTCCCCTTCCTTACATTTCTTCTTTTCTTTAAAGAATCTTAACCTATGTGAAAAAAAAGAATCCAAAATATCTTACTTGCAACTATATTATTTGACCCAATGTTATAGAAATACCTAAGCTTTCATTGACAGCTTCCTTTCCCTTGTATTGAAACGAAGCTGCTGGAGAAATTATTTCTTGTAGGTTTGAAAATGATTGCAAATATCAACAATTGGTTCAGTAACTACTGGAATTATTGTTTGATTTAAATATAAACTATTTTATTGTTTTAAGTGGATCAAGGATAGTAACTGTTTTATAAGAACAGAGACTTTAAAAGATAATACTTCCACTCTTGTGGCCTAAAAACTGTCTGAATAAACCTCTGATGAAGGAGATTTATCCACAGTTATGCACCCCCATTTATAAATGAAGAATTGAGTCTCCATAATATAGACAAAAGGGAAACATGTAATGAAACTTGAGCAATGTATTAAAAAGGAAACTGCCCTTTAGAGATAATGGATCTATTCTCTACTCCATGCATGAATGCAACTCTCATTAACACTAATGGAAGTTACTCATGAGCATCAAGAAAATATACCTGGTATAACGGATTTCCAAAATGGGTAATGGCATCTAATCTATTCCTAGTATGGTTGCGTCTTTATGTAGCCAAACAAAAGTACCTCTGCAATTTGGGGATAGAGATAAGCGTTTAAGTAAAGAACTTTAAAGTATTAAGAAACTCAGAACACAGCAGTACCTTTGCATGTTTTCTTCCGTCTCAAACAACTTTTTCCGCAGGGTGCCTGGGTTAAGCATCCTACTCTTAATCTCAGCTCAGGACATGATCCCATAATCCAGTTCGTGAGATCAATCCCCACATGTAGAGCTCCACGTCCAGCTCTGAGTTGACAGCGTGGAGCCCACTTGGGATTCTCTCTTTCCCTTTCTCTGCTCCTCCTCTGCTCGCTCTCTCTCTCCTTCTCAAAAATAAATAAACATTAACAAAATAATAAAACTGTCTTTAAAAAAAACTTTTTCCAGTCACAGTGATTTACTTATATTCTGCCACTGCATAGATTTTAGGAGACTGGTTTAAAACAGTGATGTCATCTGATTAAAACATCACTACCACGATGCCTGACATAAAATTAGTGCACAGATAAGTTTGGTTGTTTTCCCAATTTCATTTGGATATTCTGTTTTGAAAATTGTCATGATATTAGCTATCAATAATCCAGAAAACTTTTTTTCTCTTCATCAAAGATTCCTGATTAAACATTACCTATTGATGTGTTGGTAGCTTCAGTTAGCTGCCTGAAAATTTTTTACTGTAAAATTTTTAAAAATCAGATAGTCACAACATTCAAGTAAATGAAAATTTTTTATTAAGCAAGTTATATATATAATTTACCTAATTTATTGAAAATAGTCATTAGATATTGATAGAATATTCCAATATACATCAAAATAAAACCAGGGAAGTTCTGTTAACACTTCACCTAAATATCCTCCATGATTTCTGTCAAAAGTGTAATGTCAGTATTGAACACCAGTACTTATGTTCAGAAATACTTAAGGACAGGCTCTCTGTAGATCTGTTCTGTGTTCAACCATAGGACAGAAAAGAGTCCATTGTTTTGAAATCAGTTACTTCACAGTTCATGGTTTTGGTTTCTGTATAAGTAATTAATTCCCCAGTTTATCTAAATGAGTTCTTATCTGTTTCATGTATTGACATTTCAGGAGTTTTCTCTGATCGTTTCTCTGCAATTTTTTTCCTACTAAAATTAAGTTTCAGACGTTTGCCAGTCACATTTCTTCTTGTTCAATAATGGGGATTGCTTTTGTTCAACATGTAGATCTTTCTTTCTCTCACTCAATCTTCCTCCCTCTCTCTCTCTGTCTCTCTTCCTCTCTCTTGCCTTTTGCTTTCCTCTTTGTCAACTGTATATAAAACTTAAGCATTTCTCCTCTTCTTTATTATCTAACAGGGTAAAACAAATTAATTTTATTGAAGCTTTCAAAAATCGTGTGCACGATAGAAACCAAACTGGCTTAATGCTGATATAAACAACTTCATATTTTCCATGATAATCATATATATATAAATACACTACTAAATTTTTTTGCAAAAGATTCAAGCCATTACTTCTGAGATCTAAAACTTGAGAAATGAGAGAAAAATAGAGATTTTAACATGGAATGTATAAGCATCATAGATCAAACAAGTGGTAGGGGAAGCTGGCAAGAATAGAATTAGCATGACTGAAAATTTCCTATGTGTATAACATTTGAAATATTAAGTAGTACTATCATACATTTAGGATCTCTTTGAATGCAAAGATCCTGAAGCTTAGAGAGATTTAGTAAAATTCCTGAAGACATATACATTATAAATAGTATATGTACACATGCATATACACATATGGGTGTGTGTGTATATATATATATATATATGTATATATATATATATATATATATATCCAAAACTCTTGAATTTTCCACAGCTAGACAAGGCTGCCTCGTTAATAAAATGGAATTTTATTTACCCAAAACTCCCTAGCCCCTGAGTAGGTAAAGTAAGCCAACGAATTAGAATGCTTTTGGTCTCCTACAATACTTCTAACTATATGCACCTCTAAACTACATGATCTATACACTAGAAAACAACTTTTATTTATTTGTTTGTTTATTTATTCATTTTTTATTGAGAGAGTGATACAGAGCACATGAGTGGGGGAGGGGGAGAGAAAGAGAGAGAGAGAGAGAGAGAGAGAGAGAGAGAGAGAATCTCAAAGTAGGCTCCACACCCAGCAAAGGGCTTACAGGGCTTAGTCTCTCCACTGTGAGATCATGACCTGAAGCAAAAACAAGAGCCAGTTGTTTAACCTACTGAGCCACCCAGCACCCCCCCAAAAAATATCTCATTTTCAAAAGTCTACAGTGGCCCAGTTATTTCATATTTCATATTGCATGTATATTGCTATTAATCCCAAATATAATTTTTTCAAGGGCATGTTTTCCCATTCCGATTCAGAAGAACCCTATTGGTTCCCCCATTTCCTAATATAAAATGAGGATAACCTGCCCTCTACCCTCACACAGTTGTTGAAGGATAAAATTTATGCAAAATCATCTTTTTTGTTGGAGTGAGCTATGTTGCAATTTTTCAGTTCCATTGTTAGGGACTGATGTATTCCAGCTGCTAACTCAGGAAAGGAAAGGTAAGCCCTGGAACGCTGCCAGGGCCAACTGCTCAGACCCAGAGAATCCCAAGGGGGCTGGACAAATCAAAAGCACAGCTCCTGGCTGATTTTGCCAGCAATGCTTCCAAACCAACTCAGATAAACTCATCACAAGAGAAGCCTATAATTCAGGAGAGGAGGGTTTAGAAGAGGAGAAATTTATTTCGGGTGCTGGCAGCCAGAGAAGGTGGCAGGCTCAAGCCCCAATAACCGACTGCTCCACCAGCTAAATGGACACCTAGGTTTTATAGAAAGGGTTTGGGGTGGCGGACAGGGTATGTGAAAGAGAGCAAGCAGAAAGCGTGTGATCATGAGTCCATAGGTGTTCAGCCCAGGATCGTGGGCAGGGAAGGGGGTGTGTTGGGTGTGGTCTCCTAGGCATTCTGTTGCTCTCAGGACTTTTCTGGTCTGGAGGTTGGAATGTTCCTGTCAATGCAAAACATCTTCATCATGCCTCAAGAAAGTGTTACAGGAAATAAGAACAATGAGTTTCAGTTACAGCACCAGTTAAGTGGTCTTGTCTATTTCTGGTTTTAACTCTTGAGCAAGAGGGCTTATTAACACCATGACCTAAAATAATGCTTTACACATAATAACTCTAAATAAATAATTGAATGGATGATCTTTGACCTCTTGGTTCCACATACAACTCCAAAGAAGAAACACCATAAAAACTATTACCTATTACTATATTATAATTAAAAGAAACCATTTTTAGCGTTCTGAAAACAATATACTTCACATAGGTAACTATCATTCTCTTTACCATTTTCTTTATATACATCTGTTAATTTTGCATTTGAAGGGGCGCGAAGGCATAATACAAAAGCATGAGAAATCCCCAAAAATACTTGTTCAAATCTCCAAAATATTGTTAATAGTATTTATGGTCTTTATGAAAGTTAAATAACTTGTTTGTGCTTCAGTCTCCATAGCTGCAAAACTGGAGCTAAATATTTACCCCATTGATTTGTTATGATAAAAAGGCACTGTACCTGGTACATATTACACATAAAATAAGTTATTATTAGTTTATTGTCATCACCATCAATATGTTCAAGCCAATACAATGAAGTTAGAAAGAATTACTTCATAATCTACCATTTATATGTACAATTTACTGAAATGTGTTTTTTTAGGTGTGAACAATATTCGATAATTGATGGGCATTAAGTTAATTAGGGTGCACAAAGCACTAATTGCAGGGAACCAAAAGGATTCCCTAATACAAATGCCTCTCAAAATACAGAATTATTGTAATACCATCTACCATAGTGTAGTAGTTCTATCAGCACACCATTACATATTTTTTCTCTGCAAAATCTAAATTTGCATACTCAAACGATGAATTTGTGCCCTTAGATGTTTAAACTGAATTTTTTTCTTTTCTTTCCTTATTGCTTTCCTTCATTTTTTCCTTTTTTTCTTTTATCTTTCTTCCTTTTTTTCATTTCTAAAAATTTAAACTTCATTCAATATTCCAAGAAAATGAAACATTTTGCTAACTTCCTCCCCTTATTTTGTTATTTTATTCTCTCTTTACCCAAACTCTATTTTTAAATCCCTTTACTTCCAAGAAAGTCTCAAAACTCATTCATTCTAGAGTATAAACATACAAAGGCCAGATAAGAATTATAGTGATATTTGTGGAAAGGAGAAAGGTGTTATTTTACATTGGTTTAAACCAAAGTACTCAATCATCTAACAAACACCACCAAGTATAAAAAATTGGCCCTCAAAAATCTCACCCACTCAGGGCTGGCTCCTGCCGAATTTTCATAACTGCATCTCTACAAAGTCCTAAATTATTGACTCAACACTTAAAGAAAAAGTATAACTGTCAGAAGCAAAATAGAAACACCAAAAGCACAAGAAATCAGTTACATAACTTTTAAAGCACACGTTATGAGTTTATTCCAAACTTCTTGTCAAGGTAGAATATTGAATATTAATAATAGTTAAAAAGACCCTAAATACAATTTTGTGTAAAGATCTAACACAGCTATATCCAAGTGATCCTTCCAAACTTTTTCTCTTTGCTCATATTGTATCTGTATCTCCTAAAAATAAGAATATTAGTTATATTTGCTTAGGAATCAGAAAAGAAAATACTCATCCTTTCATTTTGGTTCATATTTACCAAAGTATTACACCTTCATGTTTATTGTATCAAACCATATTCCAGTTAACACCTTAGCTATGTGCCCTTCAATCTTGGATAAATGTAATGGAATTCTGAGTATGTCTAACAGAATTGCCTTCTAGTCTATTCTCAACTGGCATTATATTACGCCATGTTTCTTTTCAGGTCTGAATAGCTAAACCTTACATTTGATAGATTAAAGCAGTGCTTTTTTTTATTCTTAAAAACACATACTGAGAAGAATAAACTTAAGAAAGAATAAAGATTGACTCTGTAAATTGGACCATAGAAAGTGCAAACCACAAAAGAGAATGGAGTTACATTAAAATAAGTATAATTTAAAAGTCAAATTTAAATATATGCAGAAAGCATATGAAATTGTGTGTATTTTAGCCATCAAGAACAGACAATATTATTTGCCTCCAAATTCTTAAGTTTCTTTAATGAAATAATATAATGTTTAAAATATGAGGAAAGCCACTGTAAAAACTGAGTTGTGTTACTATGGCAACAGAAAACCATTCAACTAGTCTTAGGCACTAACGAAAGTGAAAATGAATCCTTGCTCCATGAGAAATAATTATTAAAGACGGATATGCACGATGCTAGTTACACTTTTGAGTTAAAAAATAGTGCAGTAATATTTAAAAGCATATTTCTTACATTTCTTCTAGGAACATTATGCTCTGAGTCTTTAGAAATAAACTTTTTAAAAATTAAGAAAACATAGCTCTAATTCTGGAGACAACATGTGATGTCTCTTGGGATAAAGATGGTAGATCAAAACAATTGATTTCATTTTCTGCTTCACTCAACATATATTTATTAGGCTTCTATGTCCTAGCACTGTGATGGGTACTGTGGATAAAATATTGAAGAAACAATACAATCCCTATTATCTTGGTTACAAATTAAAGTAGGAAAGACAGCAATCATTTAATCATATATATATATATGTATATATATAGTTACATGTAATCATAGGATCTTTGCATATGTTGTTTCTGCTGTCAGAAGCAATGGGTGGAAAGGAGGGTAGGAAACAAATTCCTGACATAGAGAGAATGTTTGGTGATTTCTAGAAACTGTTTTAAAAAAACCTGGTAGGGGCCCAAACATTCACGACCTTCGAGACCAGTTAAGACTTTGGTATTTAGTCTGAAAGCAATAAAGAACTAGTGAGAGAAACGATTCAGAAAAAAATGAAATAGTCATATTTTCATCTCAGAGAAAATTAAATTTCAGTTTTGTTGGGGAAACAATTATCAAAATCTTACAAAACAACAAAAGATTTGTATGTGAATGGCTGAGTTGCATGTCAGTTCCGGCTGCCAGGCTACACTTCTGCTCCCCACCGTTTTTTTTCATTTTCAGATTATGCTGAAGGAGCAGCTCCTACTGGGATGTGTTCTTCTCATGGCACAACAAAAAGAGTTCTCGGCAAATGGCAATGTCCTAAAGCCTCTAGCTTTAAAGTGAAACAAGATCTCTTTTGCTCCAATGCCATTGGTTCCCACGAGCCAGATGGCCAAGACTTAAGTAATCTGAAAACCTACTTTATCCACTCAGAGGCATGGTAAACTACATGGCAAGTGGATGGGAGAGGAGATATGTAATTATTAGAGAAGGGAGAGTATGATTAGGAATAACACAATCTACTGTAGAGAATATTCTAACTTACCCACATATGTATGTTTAAATATATTTTTGTGACTTTAATAAAAGTATAAGATCATTGAGCAAGGTCATACCATTCTTAAAATCACCTTTCTTGTTATTTAAGTATGAGGAGACAGGTGGTAGATCTATCATTAATGAAGCATTTAGAGGAAGTATTCAAGGATGACTACTTCAAGCAATAATTTGAAGACATCCTGGAAAATGTCATAAAATATGTATCTTCTAATAAAACAAAACAAAATTAAAAATCTTCTAGCTAATGGATTTTGAATCTCACATTGTGATTCATATTTGTTGTTTTGTTTTATCTATATCGAGCAATTTACTTTTAAAGGTCCCATGACCAGAATATTAGGGCTTATTCCCAGCTCTTTGTGCCCATACATATCACAAATATACACAGTAATATCTCATGTAAATAAACCTTAAAACTTAGCCAACCATTTCCCATAAAGTAGTGCAGGTAATTGATGAACATAGTGAGGGTAATGATTTGGCATTTAAAATCTGAATCATATTTTATTTGAGAATTGATAGTTTAACTTTATTAGAGATAGATAACCAAAATATATGTGCTAAGGTAGTAACTTCATTTTGTACTTTTTAATGAAGAAGGAATTTCTAAAGCCATAAACAATTATCTCTTTGCCACTGAAAACGCTGCCTAATGATCTGGCCTCCTGGAAATTTCACCAATTTTTCTGGAAACTTGAACACCTCCTGCCTGATCAAACTGCACAAGAATTGTAACATTTCTTAAAAAGTATCTTATTAATCCTAATAAATACTAATTTTCATAAGTATTATTTCATGGAAGTTTATATTCATTGGGTTTACCTTTTTAAAAGCCACTCATTGGGGCGCCTGGGTGGCGCAGTCGGTTAAGCGTCGGACTTCAGCCAGGTCACGATCTCGCGGTCCATGAGTTCGAGCCCCGCGTCAGGCTCTGGGCTGATGGCTCAGAGCCTGGAGCCTGTTTCCGATTCTGTGTCTCCCTCTCTCTCTGCCCCTCCCCCGTTCATGCTCTGTCTCTCTCTGTCCCCCCAAAAATAAATAAACGTTGAAAAAAAAAATTTTTTTTTAAAAAAAAGCCACTCATTTGTAATGTTAGTGTTCTTTTGCTATGTAACAAATTATTACAAATTTAGCTATCTTGAGCCATACAAATTTATTGTCTCACATTTTCCTTGGGTCAGGAATCTAAGTACAGATTAAGTTGGCTCTTGTGCTAAGAGGGTCACCAGGGTGGAATCAAGATGGCAGCCAGGAACTGCAATCCTGGCTATTGGCAGAATCCAGTCTCTTGAGGCTGTAGGGATGGAAGTCTCCATTTTCTAGCTTATTGGAGGTCAGGAACACTCTCAACTCCTAGAAGCTCTCCTGAGGACCTTACCAATCTCCCACAACCCCCTTAAGGCAGTTCACACATGGTAGTTTGTTTCTTCAAAGACAGCAGGATCTACTGTTTGATTCTTTGCCTTAAGGGTTTGACTGATTATATCAGAATCACTCAGGAAAATCTCCCTTTTCATTAATTCAAAGTCAACTTATTAAGGAGCTTATTTATATATACAGAATTCTTTTTGCAGTATATGGTCACATAATCACAGGAATGATAGTCCATCATATTCACAGGTCCTTCCCACAATCAAGGGGAGGGGATGGAATCCTCAGGGCCATTTTAGAATTCTGCCTACTACACACAGTTATACTTTTTTGGTTGTTGTTGTTGCTTGGACAACTGGCCCTGCTGACTCACTCAACAATCTAAAATTGTAGAAATGAAATTTCAATCCACACAATTCATTATAAGTACAACTTGACAATCTTTACATCTAGAAGGTCCTTGAAAAAAAAATGTTCACAATATATACCATGCTGAAAAACCTTTATAATTAAAAACTCACTTCACATAAACACATATTTAAACCTAAAATAATTTTATTATAAACAGTGAGTGAATCAGAGAGGTTTAAAGGGGAAGTAGGATGGGTTCTTTAATCATTTTGCTCTCACAAGTTTCTCTAATTCAATCCTTCCCTTTCACTTACTCCCTTTTCTCTAGGGATGACCCTGGGCAAACATCAACACAGAGAATCTCTACTAGCAATTTTATTAATTAGTAAAAACCATAATCCTAGGGTACTCTGGGTTCCTAAAAATTGTGAACTACATTTTTAGTGAACAAGCAAACAAATCAATGAGAGTGAGAAAGAGAAAGGGAGAATATTGACTGGCAACCCTAAATTTATCCCAACCCAATATAAGTCCTGAAATTTGTATTTTAAACTGAATGCTCAGTAAATTTCAAAAGTTGCATTTATTTCCCTTTGTTTTAAATTCTTAAGTCAGCCTTTATATATTCAAAAAATATGTATATATCTGAACTATTTTTTTTCTTTCATTAGATGTGTATAATAAATTGAATATCTGAGGATGGAAGTTGATAAATGTTAAATGATGAAGGAAATTATTACCTTTAAACGTAAGTAGAAAAATCCAAAGGCTAATAAGGGCTTAAAAACCTGGACACCATTGGTGTTGCCATTTATTAGTAAAAAAATATATCTAACTTCATCATGGTATACATTACAGTATAAATATTTAATTGTTGATCAAAACCACTCAAGGGAGAAATGGGTTTTTAGGTACATTCTTCAGGCAGATATAAAGAAGTGCTCAATTACTCAATTCAGTTAAAACTTGAAATCTGAACACTTTTGAAATTCATGGCCAATTTGAATGGATTGACACTAACCTTCTTATTTTTCTGTAATACTTTTTTTATTGTTTATAAACTCCCTTTACTGTTATATATTTTATCCTATCATGAAATAATGATTCAGATTTGAAAATATGGAGATGTAAACTATAAACAATTAGCTTTACCATACTGGATAAGATAAACCTATATATATATATATATATATGAATATGAACAGAGATTATTAATCAAAATATAACTTAAAAATATAAGACCATTCTACCTACCAGACTGGCAAAACTATGAAAAATGTTTGGAAAAATGCACTGAAATTTCACTGTAACACTTTAATCCTAAGAAAAATTTAACAAAAAGCAGACTACCATTCATTTTACCAGAGAAGTTTAAAAGGTAAAGATAATAAAAGGATCTCAATTCTAAGGTGATCTCTTGCTCTGAGCCCTTGAGGACTGTATTACAAAAAGATTTCACAGTATCCCTTTAACCATCAATAAAACGAACAGATATTCAGAAATTTAGGAATTTATTCATAATTCTGAAAATATCTTTGTCAGTTCTTCCTACAAACCATTTATACATCATTCTACCATTTAAGGTAAGAGAAAAAAAATAAGACAGTACAAAAAATAAAATCATCTTTAAAAAAATTTTTTTTATTCTACAAATTTACTTTAGCATAATCGATCTTTTGGGGTGTTCAGTTCAAGAAATTGTAACATGTGTATAAATTCGTGTAACCACCATAATGATCAGGCTTCAGAATAGTTCCATCGCCGCCCAAAAAACTTACTGGGCTATTATTTGTAATCACGGCATGCCCTGACCCCTGGAAAATACTGATCTGTACTCCTCACTAGGGCTTTGTCTTTTCCATAATGTCACATACATAAAATACACAGTAGGTGACCTTTAAACGAAATGTGGAATGTTGGATAGGTACAAACAAGAGTAACCACCCCCCCCAAAAAAAATCTTAATATAATCACATAGAGCTTATTAAAAGTAACTTTGTGGAAATGGAGCTTAGAATTCCTCTCGCAGGCTTAGAACCGAAGACAAAACTAGTCCTATAATATATGAGGTCAGAATGGAAGGATGGAAATGATGCCTTCTGTTACCAGACTAAGACAAGAAAATGTAAAGCTGTCCTCAAATTCACCTCTCAGGAATATTTATCTTTTAGATATGTCCTACAACTTTGGAATTTATTTTAAGCTGGCTGTACGCATTTCCCCCTTTGGAACATGGGGCACAGTATATCCACCTGTTAGGGTCAATTAATTTGTGAAAGAGCTCCAACAGCTTTGAGCAAAAGCTCTTTTCCATTTATTAAGGCATCAGAGAGTTGCCATATGTTAATTGCTAATCCATTTCTCACTTTGAATAGTGAGACAACAAAAAGACATTTTTTGCGCAGCATATTAAATTATTTTTTAAAATAGCAATGGATATTGCTCTATCCATGTGGGATAAACTTTCCCCTAAGAATTTCTCTCTTATTTCTGAACTTGTTTTCTCTATTCCAGTTTTTGGAGACAAAAATATGGACAAAGTTAAAAAATTATTTTAGGGGCACCTGACTGGCTCAGTCAGTGGAGCATGAGACTCTTGATTTCCAGGTCATGAGTTCAGGCCCCACGTTGGGCCTAGAGCTTACTTTAAAACAAGGATGGGAGGGGTCTTTCAAATGATTTTGATTCATCCTTACAAATCGGTTGAAATCATGAGTATAATAATTTATAATAAGGAACAACTCCAGGGGTGCCTGGGTGGCTCAGTTGGTTAAGCGTCTGACTTCTGCTTATGTCATGATCTCACGGTTCATGGGTTCGAGCCCTACATCATGCTTCTGATTCTGTGACTCCCTTTCTCTCTTCCTGTCCCCTGCTCATGTTCTGTCTCTCAAAAATAAATAAACGGGGGGGGGGGGGGAGGAGAACAACTCCCTAAATATTGGCTTATGATGAAAATCACATAACTTTGTATCAATTAAGATATTGTTTTGTTAGCTAGACCCTTCAAATAGCAAATTATTGGAGCAGACAACATTAAATAAAATCATTGCAACTAGCTGGAGCTGTCACATCTAGAAAGTGATAAAGAAGCTTCCACATTCCCACTTGAATTCACAGTATTTTATTGGTTGTTGGATGGTTTCAATGACCACTTCGAACTCCATAAAAAAGTAAAGGAGAACATTTCCAAAGTGTTTAATTATCTACATAAGGATCTCTATCCATTACAGATGTATGTTTAAAATAATTCAAGGATTAAAAAAAAGGAATACATATTTATTTCAATTTATACTTTCTATTATCTTCCCATTCCTTAATATAATATAGAACTTCAAAATCCATCATTCATTATATTTATAAGATGGCGAGAATATCCTGATTCACATACTAAACTTCACTATCTTAGAAGGTTGCAAAGTCTTAACAATGAAAAGTCAATAAATAAAATAACAAAGGCTTGTCTTGAAATACTGTTTTTTGTTCACTGCAGATTAGAAAGCTGTCACAGAAAATTACACAAAGATAAAATCTGGTCCGCAATCTGCAAGGCCTTAGGAAACAGCTATTTTCCAAATAAATCTCAAAATATTATTTTTATTTTGTTCTTGAGCACTTCACACTCATGCTGCAGCTGGTTCATTTCTCCACTGAGGACAGTTAGACAATTCCTGTATTTTCCTCTATTGTATATTCTATTCCATAAGCTACTTAAGAAGTCATTGGCCTCGACGAACAACAATAAACATTTATTGAGCCTCAACTATGTGTTAGGTACTTTATTAGTCACACGGCTTAGAACAGAGAGTCACTTCAAAGCAAACATACCCAGTTAGATTTCCTACTTCCTATCTTTCTGAGGACTGTATCTAAACAACCACTTGGAGCAGTCATTCACAAGAAAAAAAAATTGTTGTTCATTAGTTGATGAATTTTGTGCTCCTGAAAATATGATATAGAAGAGTCAGCATTGCATCTGGGGAGTAGCTAAGGATTAGTCATCTGAGTAAGCAAATAAGGAGAGGACAGGAGTTAGGGCTCTGGCTAGGAGTTTATGGGTCAGAAAGGGAACTTGGTGTGGAATGAGAGTATAACGAAAGAGGACTTGATGTGATCTGGTGGAGAGAAAAGAGGGACCAATGCTATGCAAAAACGTGGAGTGGTGTAGATTTACTATGTGCCACTCATTTTGTATTTTCTTTGGCTCTATGGACACAACAGTTCCTTTTTACTTACCTCATATAACTAATATTTCTCTATCCACCCACCAACAAAATTTGTTCTTAAAAAAATATAACTTCCTTTGCTTCAAATTCTACCCCATTTGTCAAATGCTGGAAAAGAGTCAGCTAAAGATAAGACTCAATGCATTATATATACAGCACCCATAGATCCTGCCACTTAAGGTCAGCCTTTGCCCTTCCCTTAAAGAAAAAAAAAAAAAATAGTGTTTAACCCAACTCTGGACATCCCATTCTCCTTTTGAGGATTTAGAACACCAGAAGAGAAACTAAGCAAGAGCCACCTTCTTCAGGGGAAAAAGGGAGAGAGTAAAATTTTAAATGTCTCGTTTTTCTTCTCTGGTTATTTCAGTTTTATCCTTGACTTATTTTTGGGTTTGGATCCTATCAATCTGTCTTTGCATCTAGTCGCTGTAAGCTCATAAAAGCAAATCACAGATGACAGCTAAGCAATGATTCAGAACCCACATCCTTCTCCAAACCCACCTAGCCTGCCTAATTGCACTACATACTCCTGCTTTCGAATTCATGATTCCTCATGGTAACTTCAATAGTCTTCTTCAAACTTCACCCTCCCTCTGTTTGCACTGGTTTGCTAATAGACTTCAGCATTTTAGATGTTGGTGATTCTTTACTACTTTTGGCATTATCTGTGGGCAACAAATGGTTAACTCAGCAGCCTGAGTTACTTAGAAGTTGCGCATTCCAAAACACAAAGGTCTGCCTTTAGATCTGGTCATGGGCAGCTCTTACAAGATAATCTCTGGACACACACACACACACCAGTAAAAAGTGCTTTTTATTAAAAGAAGCAGCAACGTGAAGGGCAGACCAAAAATAAATATCCTTAACAGAGTGGCACTTAGGTTTTTTAAAATGAAATCTATGCCTCATTTTTGCTTTGTGTCCCACCCCCTCCTCCTTCCCCACCCAACTGTGGATCCATCTTTAGTTATAAAAGGTCACTTATTGTTGTACGATCACATGCTGCCATGCCTCTATGTCTCTGGTCATTCTATTGCCTGTGTGTGGAAGATCTATCCTCCTCATTTCTAACTTTTGAAGTCTTACCCTTCAAGACTCAGTTCAAATATAACTTTTTTGATGACACGTGTCACGATCCACCAGTCAGAATCAGTTGTTCACTTTGTGCTGCTTCAGGCGTTCGGCTCACACTTTTATTATGAATTCACAGTCTTAGGATTGTTGTTTGTATCTCTGTCCATCAGCTGATTAAAGAACAGGAAACAAGTGTTTAAATTGTTTTTATATCCTCTCATTTGTGGTGGTGCCCATGAGCAGGTGGGTTTGTAGCCCCCTCTATATCCTTTTCACTCCTCCCAGTTCCAACCTATCAATGTATAATCTAAGTAAAAAGAATAATTGTTACCCAAAAAACAGTGTCAACATGAGTCTTCTCATCTCACTTTCTCATCAGATTGCAACCAATATACACAAACCGTATGAATTTTTTGGAATCACTTCTAATTCTAGTGCTTTGTTCACAAGAAACAGTGTTTCAATTACATGTGATTGACGGCAAAAGCCACCCAGTCTCTCTTTAACTATTCTCCATTGACCCACAATTAATCAACCTCCTAGTTAGATGGCAAGTTATTGAAAATTAATGTTTTAAGTAACAAATGTTAGTGCAAGACAATAGGATTAAAAATGTGTAAGCATAAAAGTGAATTTAATTTGGGTACATTATATAAAATATAAAATTTTACATATATGTCTAAATAAATAGAAAGAATTAAATAAATGGGTTATAAGTCGTACACAAAGAAATGACAAAGGCCACTTTTTTAAAAAATAGCACATCCATAATCAACATAATTAGTTCTGTGACCATACCTATTGCTGTCTTTTTACAGAACTATGACTACCAGGTCACAACCAAATTTGTCAGCTGAATTCCAGCTGCAAAATTCATGTTTCTCAGAGATATATGAGGGGGAGAAGAAACACGGCCTCATTTTCAATCCCTAGGTTGAGACCACAGTGTCGGCTGGAAAATGATAAACTTTAACTTTTTAAATGAGCTCATTTTACGTGGATATCACTTACAAAGAATAAATGTGAAGCAGTAATAGTGTATTTTCTGATACATTTCAGACTTCAGCCAAAGCTAGAAAGGGTGGCTGTAGCATTACAGAAAAAAATTTCCTGCCTACCAACGCATATTGCATACAGCTGTCTAAAATAATCTCATCAAACTGATACATAGTATACAGTTACAGATCTTCATAATATAAATATTCACTGTAAGGCAAAAATGATCACATTAGATTTTTAATTTGATTTAAACAATCTATTTTTGCTATTACTTTCATATTTTTTCCCAAAAGCTGAAATTTATCCCATGACCTAGTAAAAAACAACATTTTCTAGTACATGTACAATTGGGATTTTATTTTACTTTTTTTTTTAAACTTTTAGTTTCAATCCTAAAATTGAAGTCGTATTTTTTTTTAATCTTATACCTTTGTTTATTTTTTTAATCTGAGTTTTTAAAATTTTAAACAATAATGTTCAATCTTTAAGCACAAAGATGCAAAATACGGCATTTAAGATCTCCAATGTCAACCCATGTACCTACTATACCTTCTTAACTAAACTTTCCTCCGAATCGTACAATAGCAAGATGATTTAGTTATGTTGACCTCAGACTGCTGACTAGTTCAAGAACAATGTCTTTCACCCATAAGATGTATTAGTCACAGTACCAAACACTGTATACACTCTAATGTAAATCAACATAGTAACATGATTTAGGGGCACCTGGGTGGTTCAGTCACCAAGCGTTTAACTTTTGTATTTGGCTCAGGTCATGATCTCACAGTTCTTAAGTTCGAGCCCCACATTGGGCTCTGCACTGTCAGTGCAGAGCCTGCTTGGGATTCTCTCTCTCCCTCACTCTGTCCCTCCTGTGTGCGCTCTCTCTTTCTCTCTCTCTCTCAAAATAAATAAGTAAAAAAAACTAAAAAAAAATAGTAGCTTGATTTAGACACAGATATTTGAGTTCAAATACCAGACCAAACAATTTTCATGTCACCATGGTAAACAACTCGGAACTCTTTGCACCTCCCTTTCCTCATTTGATTTGTGATTTGTGATTTGATGTGTGATTTGATTATAATAGAGTACTTAATTCATCGAGTTTTTATGAGGATGAAATTAGTATCTGAAAAGTGTTACACAACTTGCAAGTGCTCAATAATTGTTAATTGGTGTTTTAGTTCTAGCTCTGTCACCAAATAATGTGGAACACCAGGCAAGTCATTTACTCTTAAACAAAGATAATAGCACTTTCACGAACTAGTTATTAAGGATGCCACAATGCAAAATTTTAGTAATTTATGCATTAACTTAAAAAGATTTTTTTAATATAAGTAATCAATCTTAACGGAAATGGAGTAAACAGAGTTAACAATGTGCTGAAAGAAAGTATAATGGTAACTGGGAGATTTGAGAAGATAAAAAAAGAGAGAGAAAGAGAAGAAAATAAACCAAAACATTGCCTATTCCTGAGCTGGGAACTTGATAAACTCAGAATAGAAAGTGTGACATGTACAGACCAAAAGTAAAAAAGTTTAATAAAACACAGAAACCTGGAAAATATTATGAACTTATGATAGGGTAATTATTTTAGAAAATGTAACATGATAAGTACCCAATAAATAATATGAATACATATGTATTCAGAACAATCTTACCATGTATGTATTTTTGTCTCCAATTCATTAATTGGGAAACAAGTTCCAAAAATTTAAGTTTTCTACTCAAGATCCACAACACAACTTGAACAATGTTAGAGCTGGAATTCAAATGTAAGTCCTTGCCTATAAAGCCTGTGTTATTTCTAGGATATTAAACTGCCCCTCAATTCCATGAAATCACATTAGAAGTGTGTCTGAAAGCAATGGCAGAAACTGAGGCTGAAACAGCCAATACATAAAGTGCCAAACATTTTAGAAAGATTATGTCTCTTTTCCATTAAAAAGAAATGAAATGTATGGTTCAGGTGGCCAGACAAATAAGTGGTAATGGTATCCTCAATATCTTAAAGGAAGAAGTTGAATAATTAATTAACACTAGAAAAACATTAACAATGCAAGAGTGAAAAGAACTGACATAATCTTCTATAAGGTTGTGTAAGGTTGACTTTGTATATTATATTTTATATTGTACTATTATACATACATATATATATATATACACACACATATATATATCAACTTGTATAGGGAATTCCAAAAATAGTTCTGCCACGGGCAATTTTAACCTTTCATATTGGCTTTAGAACCTAACATTACACTTCTTATCCACTGGTGAGAAGCAAATTTAATCTATCATCCATATGACACTCTGTGTCTTATATTCCCTATATTAGCGAAGATAGACTTACTTCTTACTTGCTATAGCCCACAAGTGTCAAAATTTCTGTAGCTTACAACAGAAAACATTTATTGCTCTTTGAAAAATACCTAAAATGGGTTTTTCTAATCAGTGGCTGGCTCTCCTTCAAGCTGTGATTTGGGGATCTAGGCCTCTTCCAAATTGTGACTGTCATCTCTGATCTTCATTATTTGGCTTCTGAGATCCACAGACTATGCATCAAGGAAAAGAACAGGGCAAAAATCATACATGGGAGGTTTTGTAGGCCTGACCTAGAACTCTGTAGACCATACATTTCTACATTGTGTATATATTCCTTTGGCTAGAATTCATTCACATGGTTATACCTACCTACAAGGGAGGATGAAAAAGGTAGTCTAGTTCTATGCACAGGAAAAAGATTTGGTGACAAACTAGCCAGTCTGTCTACTTGAAGATGATACCTCATTCCAAAGTTCCACATATCTCAATGAATTGAGGTCCATTACAAACGCATCCCTCCTAAAACGCTTGAGTTCTCCCAACATAGATGTGATTTCTGTCATATGTGAGTCATTAAACAAGTTTGTAGGGTTTTTGTTTTGTTTTGTTTTGTTTTTATATTACTTTTAAAAATTTCATCTTAAAGACAAAATAGGTTAACAGTGTGATTCAGAAGCCAACATCACAAGTTCAAATTCCAACATGCTTACTTATTAACTTCCTGACCTTGAAAAGTTGCTTTAACTCTCTGTGACTTAGTTTACTTATCAATAAAAGAATACTCATCTTGAAGTACAGGTAAAAGGCTTGATTGGTATAATGTATATAAAGCTCTTAAATCAGTGCCTGACACAGGATGAGGATTCAGTAAATGTTATCAATTATCTTAAATACGCATTTATTATCTATTTACAAATCTCATTACTTTTACTAAATCATAAATCTCCTGAGGGCCACCATCATGCCTTACTCATTTGGGACTCTATGTATTCTTTCTATAGTACCTTAGGAATATTAGGCAATCGAATATTTATTGGATCAAGCAAATAATATCTTTTTTAGTTTTTAATACAGGTTTCACACACACTGTCGTTTTCATCTGATGAAAATGATAATATATCAGGATAAAATATATAATGATGTTTCATATTCAGTTGCAAAATATTAAAATATGTTTATAGTTTCCTCATGATTTCACCCAGTTTAGTACAAAAACATCCACTTAAATGTATAGGGTGGTATTTATGATTGAGTTTTACCCTGTGTGCCCTTTATATTAACGTAAACTCTTGAACAGTGACCAAAAATCATTACAGCTTGATGTCTTTTCAGTAGCCAGAATGAAATGAATTGGTCTCAGTCCAATTCCTAGTGGACAAGTGTCTAAATCAAAAAACACCACAATTAGCATTACTTTAGTTAATAGTTTTAACCACTGAGGTCAAGGATAAGCTGAATAATAAAATTTGAACTAATCTTGCAATGCAAATTGTAACTGTTTCCAAAATAAAGGTTAGGTAAGCTTGGACGGTTAGCTGTTAACTAGTTAATTCACAGAATAAAAGGGAGAAAAGTGCTCTAATGAGGCTGACTAGGAAATAATGTAATTTTATGAAACTGAATTTTCTTTAGTAGTCATTCATTTCCACAAACAACTTTACATTTTTCATGAAAAATTAAATTTCTACCAAAACTAACAAGAATTTTCAACCTACTATTAATCCTGAAAATAAAGTTGAGAATCTAAATATATGCGCATTTATTTCACTCCCAAGTCACAATATAGACAACTCACAGGGAAATTTCTAAAAACAAGGAGAAACACAAATGTTCCCTAAGGTCCGCACAGAAAAGTAGAAGAAACAAAATTCTTGGCTCCAAGGAACTTCAGCAAAGACTTCCAAGTACAAAAACTAAACATGTTTCTAGTAGCAAAAAGGTAAAAGCTGAATATTCCATCCCTTCATAGAATGATGGGATTTTCTATACTTTAAGGGAATCTAAACACTTTATGTTCACATATAAGATAATTAAGATTATTATAAATTGAGTTGATTTATCCAGAGTTATATAGTGACCTTCACTCTTCACATTGTTCTTAGTGTTTACCCTAGACGATTATGTGCTAACAAAAATCCGTATGTATACATGCATGCATGTATGTATGTGTTCGACATTGTTCAAAGACCTAAGAAAAACATCAGTGAATAAAGGAAAACTCCCTGCCTTCATGGAATTTACATTCTAGTGATGGGAAAAGGACAATACATAAGAAATATATTTAATAATGCGATAGTACAAGGTCAGGGAGATCAGTTTGTGAGGTGATGAATTGGTTTGGTAGAGCTGCCTTAACAAAGCACCACAGACTGGGTGGCCTACACAGCAGAAATTATTCCTCACAGTTCTGGAGGCTGGAAGTCTGAGATGAAGGATTGGTTTCTTCTGAGAGCCACGAGGAAAGTTTCTCTTGCAGGCCTCTCTGGTCGGCCCTCTACTTCCTGTATCTTGATGATATCTTCCCTCTATGTGTGTATCTGTCCAAATGTCCTCCTCTTAAAAGGATACCAGTCATACTGGATTAGGGCTCACACTAATGACTTCATGTTAACTTAGTTAACTTGTTTAAAGATTCTATATCCAAATACAGTCACACTCTGAGGTACTAGGGGTTATGATTTCAACAGGTCAATTTTACGAGCTTTCAACTCAGCTCAAAACAGGAAAGGGAGTAAAACTGGCATTATTTAAAATGCCAAGTCACGAGGTTGGGTTTGAATGGAAAGGGGATGTTTGGGCAAAGTCATGAAAGAGATGATTTGTAAAACAAAACAAAAGCTACAACATTTTTGCAATAAAAGTTTGTAATAAAAACCAAAATTTGGCTTTAGCTTGGCTTCAGGAAGGCGTGAAACTCAAAACCCAGAATACCTCCAAGAACTGAGGCCGTCCGCGCTCTGTTTATCACTCGTCTCTGCTTCTCTCTGGACATCTGCTTCATTCTTTTCCTATCGACCTCCTCTCTCTGCTTGTCAGTCCACATAGTTGTCAAAGGCTCTTCATGGTTTGCAGTTAATACATAGCCTATTTTTAGTTTGTTGTAGAGATGTACTAGCTCTTCCTAAATGCTAATTCTAAATTCCCAGGAAAGGGAGTCCATTTGGCCCAGTCGATTGTGGACAAAGACCTAGGACATGTAGAACAAATATAGCTGCCCAGGATTCTTTTCTGTGGAAGAAAGATGAGGGTACAGCTTGTACCCATAATGTAAATAAATGACTCCAAAATAGTTTGTGACAGATAGGAAAGATTTTCTCCTCAGCTATTAGATACCACATTTTTTTCACTTTTATTTATTTATTTTGGGAGAGAAAGAGTATGAACACCTAAGCAAGAGAGGGGCCAAGAGAGACAGAGAGAGTATCCCAAGCAGGCTCCACACTGTTGACATGGAGCCCTACTTGGGGCTCAAACCTACAAATTGTGAAATCATGACCTGGGCTGAAGCAAAAAGTCAGCCGCTTAACCGAATGAGCCACCCAAGTGCCCCTAGATACTGCATTTTTTAAAGAAAGTTCATTGTTTCAGTTCTTTCTCTTTTTTCTACTCTTATACTTTCTTTATCCCAATTTGCCAATTCTGTGTCAAATCACTCTGAGCATTTCTTCTCTGTTGGGAAAAAATAGAAAGAGCACAGGAAAGGGGGTCATAAAAATAAGGAGAAATCTTAAGTTTCATATTCATACTCCCGTGATCTTAACCAGGCTCCTTTACACCTGGCATATATTAAAGCTCCTATCTCAGTATAGTGTAATTGCTTGTTAATTAAATCCCCAACTATTTACTCAAAATTGATTAAAAATATATTTATTAATTTTTCACTTTCAGCCAGGCACTCTGATAAGCCAGGGTATCCAGTGGAGGGAGAAGGAAGGGGGACCTGATACAGTATCTGCACTTAGAAACACTGAATGTTTGTGTCCCCACCCCTCAAAAAAATTCATATGTTGAATGATACTCTGAAGCGATATTGTTAGAAGGTGGGGACTTGTTAGAAGGTTGTGAAAGTAGAACTCTTATGAATGGGATTAGTGCCCTGATAAAAGACGCTGAGAAAGCTCCCTCACCCTTCCATCAGGTGAGGTTACAGTGAAAAGAATACCATCAATGAGAAAGCAGGATCTTACCAGACACCAAATCTGCAGGCGCCATGATCTTGGATTTCCCAGGCTCCACAACTGTTAAGAAGCAAATGTTTGTTGTTCATATACCACCCAGTTAGGATATTTCTTTATATCAGCCCAAATGGACTACGGCAGAAATTATTACTATTTGCAGTTCAAATTTTTAATCTGCTTTACTTATCTCAGGAAGTTTGAAGCAGGGTCCTCACATGAAAGTGAAACAGAGACAGTGAAGACAGAGACTGTAAGTTTCTAAAGAACAGGATCTGAATCTTGCTACCTTAAGTGCTCAGGATTTCACATTTTTTAAAAGACTAAGTAATGATCTTCTGTAGAGCATATACCCCGTTCTCATATATTTCATTTATAAGCAACTCTTGAGGGAAATTTCAGACTAGATGGATAACAGAATGATTCTATGACAGACTAGTGGGGGATAAATAAACCAATGTAAAGGTAGGACTATAACGTAATGTGAGAGAAAAACATTTTGGTTGTCACGTACTAATCATATCATAGAATCTTTTAAATCTCAAAAGATGTTCAATCTTCGTTTACCTCTGCATGGTTTACCAAAAATGTCATGTATGGTGATGATTTTGTTTTATTTTACCTCTAATTTCATCCTCCAACCTCAACATTTATATCTCTCAAATATTAACAATCCATTAATAGCTATCCAATTTAGGGTTATTAATTAGAATAAAGTTGGCAGTTTGACTTCAGAGTTCAGCCTGTTTTCTTGTGATTCTTTAATGCGGTTGACTGCCTGCAAACATTTAAATGATTCCCCTGCCACTTGTCTATGTATTTAAGCAAATAGACTATTACAAGAACAAAGACCTACTTGGTTTTTCTAATTGGACAGAGGATAAAAGAAATCTTTTCCAGCTTTGTTTTATTTCTAAACTCATTTAGCACCAAGTGCATATCCACTTCGACTTTTTTGGAACAGGTTCATTATGAAAATGGTCTAATAATGAGTAGTTGGACCCAGAGTTTTTATACATCCCTAAATGAATGCAAGCTTGTTTCTCATCATTTCTTTGTTTCATAATTATGTTCCCTTTCAGCCCACCCTTTCTGGGGTATCTTCCTAAACGTACTCTCTTTTGTACTATGTTTCCTTTGATTGTGAATACCTCGTTATATGTAGTAATTTCCATTATAGGTCTACAATATAAATTCATCAACTAATTTCTAGCTGTCTTCTTTTCTTAAATAACTCATTGACAATCTATAATATAGGTGCTTGTTCAAAATCTTATTACTCGTATGAGGGAAATATAAGTAAGTAAGCCTTTAAATAAATAAGAATATAAAATATAAATGGTTTGTAAGTCTGAGGTTGAGGAATTCCAAGCCAAAGATGCACATACTTGTTTTTTTTTGTTTGTTTGTTTTGTGTTGTTTCATTTTGTTTTTTAGGGAATGTGACTCCAGGAAGCAGATCTGAGGAGCAGGGACAGAAAAGATGGAAGGAGGAAAAATAATGTAAGATTGCAGGATCTTAAAAACTAAAGATTGGGACAACAGAACCTTCACTTCTAGGTAAGTAAAACATGTTTTTGTAAAGCCCTTCAGTTGTCTTGTATGGGCTCCCAATTGCTGATGTTTGATTTTCGGGAATTTTACATGTTGGTTTTCAAACCATTGGTAGTTTGAAATTTTGAAATTAGCCATGGTGGTGATAATTTATACCACAGAAATCAGCAAACACTCCCTTCAGGGCATTTATTTTTACCCCCAGAACACCACTCATGCATATTTTCATCTATTCTATCAGAGTCCACAGACTAAAGTGACATTTTGCCAATACAGCTTCACTGAAGCACAGCTACACCCATTCCATGACTGGGTTTGCACAACACAGTTAGATGTGAGTAGCTGGGACGTATATCACATGGCCTGCAAGCCCTAAAATAATTACTATATGCCTCTCTACAGAAAAATGTTTTCAAGTCCTGTGTTAAATTATGCTGAATGCATTTTCTGCTTTGATATAATAGACCCCTACAGCAAGACTATTCGATTTACTTCTTTGTGTATCAATGTGGTAAGTAGGCTACCTTCACTCTTCCTCAAGTAAGGTTCATCCATATCTGTCCCAATCCTTACGCTTTGCTCTCCCTATGTGGGTATATTTCTTGGCTCCCTAAATTTATCTGACACTTATAGAAAGATTTCAAATTGCAGCAGATTTTAAGGTCCCAGACCCTGGTATGATCACATCTTAGAAAAACAGCATAACAAAATTATCTTTGTGTGTGTGTGTGTGTGTGATGGATTTTACTCTTTTTTCCCCCTAGCACTTTATATATATGTTTTGTCCTTTGTATAGATGCTGGCTTAACCCACGAATCCATTTTGGTCATCTGAGTTTTGTATCCAAGGTCCCCACTATATCACCCATTGATTTTAGTATGTCTCTGATCCAGGAGAACCAGGGACAGCTTTGATCTTCAAAACAATGACGGTAAGCCTCTTCTTCTTTGCTTGTTTTCTAGGACTTTGTTCAACTCTATTTTTCCTCTTTTAGTTCTTATGCCCATCATCCCACCACTAAAATAAAATGTCCATAGCTCATACATACCTAAAACAATATATAAAGCTTCTCTCTAAGTCTTGGGTCTTTCCTACATTTCATTATTCTCAAGGAATTTTTTTGAAACATTATTTAATTCAATATTTGCATAACTACACTTATTTTTAAGGCACAGCTGTTCTTCTCCATACTTAACTGTTTCACTTATTAACTTCTAATCCCAACATTAATCATAATGGCTGATCAGAATTTAATAAAATTCAAAAACATGAGAAAATCCCTGAAGAATTGGATGCCAAATATAACTCATGCTCATGATTAAAATTCATTATATTTTTTCAAATAAATTTTGAAATTATCTTGATTCAAAATGCAACCATAAAGGCCAAAACTGAAAACATACCATTTGTTTTTATTTTCTTTTCTAAGATTTGGAATATCAGAAGAGTGTCACCTTCTCATAATTACCAGGAAAAGAAAAAGGGATGAGTTAGTTGTCTTGTTTCCATCATCAAAGCACATTTGAGGTGTCATATTTGTCAAAATCTTTCAATGAATGAAATCCAGCTTATTCTGTTTAGAATAAGAATAGGATAAAAGTGAAACCTGAATATATTAGGCTAGCTTCAGAATTCTCTCTCTCTCTCTCATATCTCTATCTGTTGTCTCTGCTTTCCCTTCTATTGGCTTTATTCTCTACATGTAACAAAAATGATGTAACATCTAACAAAAACTTAGAATGTTTTTAACTTACATATTACCAGTTAGGCATCACAGAGTTTAAAAAAAAAAATTCTCTTTACCAGTAGCTCAAGAAAATGTGTCCTAAAGGTACTTTGATTGTCCCAGCCAATAAGAGCATATTTGTCTTTTCCTGACCTTACCAGTATGGCCAGAGGAAAATGACATACTGTGACTGGCGGGGACTAGACCACATGCTCTCACCTGTAGTATTTGAGGGAAAGGCAAAAACCTCAATAATGAATTCTCTTCAAAAATACAAACAGCAGGAAAAAGGAAAAGAGGATCATTGTACCTACCAATCTCATCCCTATGGACTATACACAGCTGCGTGTTCCTAATGTGAAAATGTCCACTATGATGAAGGTATATACTGACATGAAATAAAACTAAAAGTTGAGCAATACTGCTATTCTCTTAAAGGGTTTGATTCATTTCAGGTGAAAGAATAATGAGTAAGTGGATGAATGAGTGAGTTTGCATGGACTTGTCTTCTTTGTCCAACCTGGCCTGCATTCAGAAACTTCAAGGTCAAACTGAACACTTGTCAATTCTTAAAACTGGTTTATTAAACTGGGTGTTGAAGTCACCGTCTGCCCCACGTGTATCCGCACTCTGAAGCTGCGCCAGTCCCAGAAGAGCTAACAGAGACATCTTAGGCTTGAGAAATAGCCAAATTTGAACTCAACAGCAACATTGTCAGGATCACGAATGTTAAAACTTTTCTTCAAATATCCCTGTAAAGGGAGGAGGTCCTCATTTTAGGGCTTGCTTGAAACTTATGAATCCGTAGATATGGTAAATTGTCTTGTTTTCCAATGACTTAAAATCCCAATCACAACAGATTTTTTTTTAAATTTTTTTTTCAACGTTTATTTATTTTTGGGATAGAGAGAGACAGAGCATGAACGGGGGAGGGGCAGAGAGAGAGGGAGACACAGAATCGGAAACAGGCTCCAGGCTCTGAGCCATCAGCCCAGAGCCTGACGCGGGGCTCGAACTCACGGAGCGTGAGATCGTGACCTGGCTGAAGTCGGACGCTTAACCAACTGCGCCACCCAGGCGCCCCTCACAACAGATTTTTAAGACAATGAAATTTATTATTTAACTTGATCAACTTTGCCATGTTACTTTGAACAAATCACAAGTCACCTTTAAAAAGAATATATTCCCCATTCTTCCTCCCATCACCTGAATCTTCACCTCCCATTTTCTCTCCCCATTCTTTCCAAATTCCATACTGAATACTGTGAACTAAATGAATCTATTTCATTGGTAAACACAGCAATTTTAGCATTTATTTTATTAACTTGTAATCGTGTCTGTATGTATGTGCATTTCTCCATTAGATGGCAAATATGTTAATATCATAGACTTATTAATAATTATATGTCTAGCCCCAGGTCCAATGGAAGATTAACAATTATTCAATAAAATAATTCAGATTATTTCCAAATTTTCAAATGAAAGCACCTGTTTCTGGTGTTTGGTATAAAATTATTTTTAATTTAGAAAGAATTGAAAGCCTTCTGAGGACTCTGAGATTTCTTGGTAATTTTAAGGGCCCTAGAGATTATTTCCTATGATTTCAAATTCGAAATGTAAGACTTCCTTTCCTTGATAGGTGTAAGAAATCATATTTCTCTCTCTGTTTAGGATATAAATAAAAATTGTGTGTTCTGTAGATAAAGGCAAAAGTAAGGAAAGAGTAGAGAGAATGGTGACGAGATGCCTAAGGAATCACATGTATAAACATTTTACATTTGATGGATGTTTACATATCACCATTTTGGAGTCAGTTTGATCCTGTGTGAAGTGAGAAGGAAAGATATTGTTATCTTTACTTAACAAATCAGTAACTGGAAAATTAGAAAGTTAAGGGACTAGGACAAGTTCATGAATCAAGTTAATACATGAGTTCAGCCTGTGATATGGAGCAAGATTATAATTACAGTGAAGTTTTCCAATCTCCTTCACTTATTATTGCATTACATTGGGCCAGAAACATCATCCCTTTGAGCATCATTTTTCTTCATTTGGGAGTAGGGATTAAATAGCAGCCACCTAATAAAGTCATCATGAGCAAAAGGAAAGAATACCTAGAAATAATTGTTCAATAGGAAGGATGGTTTTACAGCCAGCCTCTTTGGCTGTTCACTCTGACTTCACTATGTAAACCTGCCTGTTTAGAACGTGTTTGCCTAGAAGATGTCAAGCAAAAGTGGAAAATAACTGTATGTTGTACTTGCTAAGATGTAAAAAGAAGGGCATTAGAAAAACCTTTGTCTGCAATTCATTCTGCAGACCAATAAGCAGTGTTACTGCCTGGGAATGGTTTGATTTCCATGGGAGAAAGGGCTTGTGGCTCAAGATGATGAAGTAACCGCAGGGTAAGATGGGAAGAAGGAGAATATATGAACACTGAATACTATTTACCCATGAGACATTTGTAGAGAGGTTGACTGAAATATTACCCAGGACCTATCTTGGCCAATACAAGGAAATTTTTGCAGCCTCATAAAAATCTTCTATATTGAAATGCTGGTTTTAAGGACTAAAACACTAGATTAAAAGACAAACTTGATGTGATCTAATGCTGGTGATATGGTGCATTTTTCACATGTAAGTTGCTTGATATTTACAGACCATTAATACTTAAAACCACAAAGTTGTTCCAGACTTTTATATTAGGTGTGAGAAGAAATTGTGTGTGTGAGCTAAGTGTTGTATGAGCTAAATATTGTGAGGTTTGGGTTAGCAATGTAGACAATTTGTCAAAGTCCTCCCAGATCCATCAATATCACAACTTTCTATTTCATTTAATATTTGATGAATATAGACTTTAATTCATTCTAGTTCTCATTAACCAACAGTACTTCCATTTTAAAAAGAAAATATGGACATTTTAAATGTTTTTTCAAGTTTATTCACATGATTTGCTTGATATAACTGGAAAATAAAACTTAATGTAGTAAATAAAGCAATCATCCTAATGTTTGTATTTTGATAGCAAGTAAACATGTTATTTACTTGAACAAGAGTATATACCTCTGAACTGAGAGGTAAGATATAATTTCTCACAATATTCCCTAAAGTCAAAGATGATCATTTGGAAGAAAATACAACTGAAGAACAGAAACAGATATTTCTGATATTATTATTTGAAAGACACTGTTGGGTTCCCACTTCAATCTTGATAATGCAGTAAATTGTAGGATTTATAATGTTCAGATGCTCCTAGAATATGGGACACATGCAAATCCTATCCGTCACAGATCATGTTCTTTGACCCTTCAGCTTCCCCCCACCAAACATCCCACCTTGTGCAATCCAATCCTTTTAGGCTGCAGAATCTGACACTGTGCAGAGAAAGATGTGAGGAATGGGAGAAGAAAAACCACAAGAAGCCAAATAGATACATGTAATAAATCTGAGGGGCAAAGAGAGAAGTCACATGGGCTAAAGTAGCATGAACAAAGAGGGATATTTTTTGATGTCTGGGTGGTGGAGGTAACTGAAACCCAGAGTAAAGAAGGGATTCTGACTCTGTATTGAGCTTCCATTAGATGGAGCTTTATCACTCAAACACTGGAATTCTTTGGACACATGGATCCAGCCCTTAGAGGGCTATCCAAGATTTCAAAATAATCCTCAGATAAAAATCAGTACGGCTAAGGATTTAGGATGATGATACAATCAAGTTTATGTACCTTATAAAGTTTAAGAGCCATTATGAAGATGACCATACGAAGTCAAGGATGCAAAGTTGAGAAAAATATCTATTTAGAAGTGGATATATGAGCCATAAATCCAAATAGATGTAGCCCCACATAGTCCACTACATTGAGAAAAGAAACCTATTCCCTTAAGAAGTGTCGAAAGTGAGGGGTGCTTTGGGTGGCTCAGTCGGTTGGGCATCCAACTTCGGCTCAGGTCATGATCTCACAGATGGTGGGTTCAAGCCCCATGTTGGGCTCTGTGCTGACAGCCCAGAGCCTGGAGCCTGTTTCAGATTCTGTGCCTCCCTCTCTCTCTGCCCCTTTCTGTTCATGCTCTGTCTTTGTCTCAAAAATAAATAAACTCTAAAAAAAAGTGTCAAAAGTGAATATAGTCTTTGCTTACCCATTGACAACACATCCACATATCTCCACATTCAGTTTCTTAAGAAATTGGAGTCCTTATTATAAATAAGAAGAGTTCTAAGTTCACCTTGCATGGATAAGTGAGTGGCTTCTTCTCATCTCTCTGTGGACAAGACCAAATCTTGTGGGGGGCATGGGAGGGCAGGTGTGATAACAGAAGACTTAGAATTGAAAGAAACTTTGAAGTTTTTGTTCAAGTTATTTGCCTAAAGAACTTGGAAAACAAGCAAGAAATAATATTTTACAAAGGCAGTTAGATGCTGAATCATAACTGGAATATACTACAGACATTGAGTAGAAATGTAAAAAATTACAGGCAGAGAAAAGCCACCATTTTTAATTTGTTTTCAAGCCTTACAATGGGAATTAAAACTGTAAAAAAAATAGTACTTCTACAAAGACACTAACTCAACTGTAGTAGAACAGGGGTAGGCAACTATGGCTCAGGGACCCACTACACATTTCTTTCTTGTTTTTTAAACCACTCACAAGGGGTGCCTGGGTGGCTCAGTTAAACATCAGCCTTCTGCTCAGATCATGATCTCAAGGTTTGTGAGTTTGAGTCCCACATCGGGTTCTGTGCTGACAGCTCAGAACCTGGAGCCCGCCTCAGATCCTGTGTCTCCCTCTTCCTCTACCCCTCCCCTGTTTGTATTCTGTCTCTCTCTCTCTCAAAAATAAACATTAAGGAAAAACAGTTAAGCCATCTATGAAAACAGTTTTTACTTTTTAAGTGGCCAGAAAAAACATCAAAAGAAAAATTATATTTGGTAACATGTGAAAATTATATGAAATTCACATTCCAATGTCCATAGTAATGTTTTATTGTGACATAGTCACACACATTCATTTACACAGTATCTGAGGCTACTTTCATATACAAGGCCAGAGTTGAGAAGCTGGGGTAGAGACCAGAGGTGGCCTCAAAATCTAAAATATTTACTACCTGGCTTTTTACAGAAAAAGTTTGCCAACCACTTCACTAGAACAAGTATACAAGAGAATAGAAGACACCTCTGTTCATAAATGTACATTAAAACCAGGGGGAATGTATTCTCTCTCATGTACAAGCTGTATTAACTCTAACTGGCAGTTCCACAAGGGACAGTTGAACAAGACGTTGAGGCTCAGAAGTTAAAATGAAAGCAATATAAAGAATTCATAAGCCCTATTGGAAACCATGGCTCTTTTGAAAATCTCGCAGAATCTTACTGTTGGTAATACAAATCAGAGCTGTAGAGGAAAATGAGGACAAATTAGAAGCTATCAGGAATTCGGATCAACTAAAGAAATTCCAACTGAAAAATGGGATGAATCTGATAAACCAAAAGGGCTTTGTTTGTTTCTGGCTTTAAAAGATGAAAGATCCCAGATGGCTGAAATAAACAAGTTACCTGGTCTTAATCAGTGAACTCCACTAGTTACAGGTTAAGAATGGCCCTAAGAAGAATCACCATGCTTACTTGGATATCCATTCAGAACTCAGCTTGAACAGAACGAACCAGTTACACATTTGCACTGGTTTTCTCAAAGATCTTTCAGTGGTTAACAGCTATTAATATTGTTATAAAGTAAACAAAATTTTAGGGGCGCCTGGATGGCGCAGTCGGTTAAGCGTCCGACTTCAGCCAGGTCACGATCTCGCGGTCCGTGAGTTCGAGCCCCGCGTTGGGCTCTGGGCTGATGGCTCAGAGCCTGGAGCCTGTTTCCGATTCTGTGTCTCCCTCTCTCTCTGCCCCTCGCCCGTTCATGCTCTGTCTCTTTCTGTCCCAAAAATAAAAATAAACGTTGAAAAAAAAAATTTTTTTAAAGTAAACAAAATTTCTTTCTCAAACTACAGTTGTGTAATACCTGAAAAGTGAGGGAAATAAATCATAAATAAGCCCCCTTCCCCCAACCTAAAATTAAAGAGGCAGGACTGTGATGAACACAGTAAGTCTCTTCTTGCTACTATTTCTGGAGTTTTTCCAGGTAAATTACACAGCACTCACCAAGCCTCCTCCTCCTCTACCCCCAGTAGAAGAGTAAAAAGAAAGGGAGTCAATGCATGATAGATTGTCAATAAAAGGATCATCTGGAAGTCCTATTTAAATATTGGATTTGCCTTTGAAGGCATCTGTGAAGATTGACCAGGGTAAATGTGTTAAAAGGGTGAAAATATTAACTCATAAATTTCCCAGTCTTTGTACCTCATTAACTAAAGAGAATGTACTGTCTCTCTACTTAGTTTCTCTGTGCCATCTTCTCTTTTATGCGGTGTGTCTTTGTCAGAATATTATGATACAGAATCAGATAATAGGCTGACAGAAAGAAGAAAGAATATATGGAGTAGGAAAAGACCTTTTATGAGACACTAAGATTGTCTACATAATAAAAGTAATTAGAGACTGGAAAATAAAACAAGAAAGGTGTGCATTGATTAGGAGATAGTGAAAAACGTGGTTCATTATTATTTATTTACATTCAGCTACACTGTGAGGTATTCATTGTAGACAAAGACAGAATCCAAAGCAATGTGGAGTAGGAGAGAACTGGGGAGAGAAGAGAAGAGTTTCAGAATTTAAGTAAGTGTCTGCACATCTATTCGGGTATAACCATAAATACGACAGATCTGGAATTCTAAGATTCAGAAAGGTTATAACATACTTCTATCACATAAATCATATATTTAGTAGGTAACTGCTGCATTAGATCCTTTACCTGGAATAATACTCCCTTCACAGGAGTGAAAAAGATCCATAGCCTAGGTGACCATTCAAAAAATTTCAAAGCCACCTGAAGATTTTTGGCTGACCTGCATTCGGCATTCCAGCTCAAGCGTTCCGTTGCTTTCTGTGTTAGTGTTGACAAATGAAATTATTTTTCTATATCTTTTCCCTCTAATTTGTAAACATATACCTATAAATCCTCACTTTTAAGGTGATACAATGACTATTCACTTCTCTAGAAAAACAATAGACTCAATTTTCTCTCTTCTCAAGAATATTTGACAGCATATTTGCCTATTATGCTCTAAAAGGGTGATAAATATAATCAATGCAAAGTGAAATATTTATGTGCACAATTCCATTTCTAATGCATTATCAAAATATCTGTTAACTGCACTTAAATAAAAATTTAAAATATTGTGTTTCTTCAACCAGACAAAGAGTATGCCACAAAATCTTTAGAATGCAAAGACTAGCACTTTTGTGTAGCGTTTTAATGCATTGGTGCGGCAGCCTGACAAAATCATCTCTAATTAGACCTTCTAGAAGTGAAGAAATAACTTATGCTGAATGATTGAATTTTTTTTTCAAATTGGAAAATATTGTTTTAAAAAGTGTCTTTTAAATATATCCTGCTACTGGATAGTAAGGGTTATTATAAGTGAAAAGCAAACATATCAAAGAGAATGACTTTTGATGAGTGGCAATTACTCCTCCACTGCAAAGAATTATTATGTCAAAGAATCAGCAAAGCAGGATCCACACACACTCATTCAATTCAACGATTATTTACTGAGTGTCTTCTTTATGAAAGGCAATGTGCTAAGCGTTCGGGTGCAAAGATGAGAAAACCACAAGCTAATGTGAAATAAATGTGTCCGTTTCCCCCCTGTGATACCAAATGAGCTATAGAGCTGCACTGGGCTAGTGGAGAGGGCAAAAAAATATGCTGCATGCCACATGCAGGTTTAAGCTGGACTTCAAGGATTGTAATTAGCTGTGATATGGGGGGAATGTAGGGGAAAAGCGAGCAAAAGTAGAAAAGCAGACAGGGTCTGACATAGGGAGTAGAGATGTGAATAGATTAGAAGAACTACTTCCAAAGACACTTCAGAGACTGAATTAATAGGACACAGAGCATTATGGCATAAGACTTGAGTAAGAAAGTCGAGGTTGGAAAGTTCTGTTTCGATACATCTGCTTGCAAATTTATGTCCTTAAGTGACACTAAAAATCCGGGATAAAAGGAAAGTTTTCAGCATAAGGAAATCAATCCTGTTTTGAATATATATTATATTTGGGGCAACTATAGAACATCCAACTGGAAATATCCAGCAGCTTAAAATCCTAGTTTCTGGACATAGGAAAAGCTTCAATCAATTATTTATTCAATAAATAAACATCAAGTAGCTACAATGTATTAGGCACTATATTGGAAGCAGGAAGTGTAAACAATAATCCACATGAATCCACTCTTTAAAGACTCCCAATCTAATGGTAGAGTTAGACCTGTAAAACACCTGTATTTAGAAATCAGTGTGGAACGTGGCCTCTTAAAACAAAAAAGGCTATAGAAGGAAATGGGAAGAGAGGGGAGAAAGAATTCCACCTGAGAAGAGAGGGCTGGTTTCAGGATCAAGGCAGTGCTATGAAAAGGTAGACTCTGTCATCCTGTTCTTTTTGGCCAGCGCTCCTCTTTATAAATCTTGTTACATTTCTGCTAGGAGCTTCCACAGTGTACCCCTCCAAGGCAATGTTTCTGCATTTAACATATTTCTACACCCATCTGTATCTGAACATCTGCACCTACCACTTGGAATGAAAGTTTTCTCATAAGACTAAAGTACGTAGCAGGATATTAAAGATATATATTATTTCCACTATAGGGTTTTCCCCTCTTGAATTCCAAAGTTGTCCATACAACTGTCTTTTGGTTATCTTTACTTGGCCTCAGACTTATGATATTCAAAACAAATTTGCTGGTAGCCTTCCATCCCTCTCACCTTGCATGACCCTTGCTTCTCCCTCAAGATTCCTCATCTCAGTAAATGACACCTTTGTTCTTCTGGTTGGAAGAACCAACCAGTCAAAAAAAAAAATGTTGGAATCTGTTTTTCTCACATCTCCACATCCTCCAGTGGTCTTTCTGATCCTGCCCTGACTCTTGTGGGAGCAGTTAGAGTTGGGTTTTGTTTTTTCTTTTTTTTTTTAATATCCATTCTAGTTTTTCTTCAGTTTTAGCTTTCCAGTCTTCTCAGAGTAAAAGCCAGAACTCTCACTATAAACTATAAGACCCTAAAGACCTTTCTGATTTCTCTCTTGAATAACACCAGGCAGTCACTCACACTTCCCTGAATTTTTTCAAACACAACAAGCATACTTCCATCTCAGGGTCTTTGTGCTTGCTGTTTCCTCTGCATCAAATGTTCTTTCCCCAGACATCCCTGTACTTGTGCTCTCACCTCATTTGAAGCTTTCCTGAGTTTCTTGTTTCCAGCAGAACCTACGGTGCTTACGCTATCTAAAATTTTATCGCATCCTTCAATCTACCCTTAAGTTCAAACATTAGTCACCTGGAACCTGTATCTTGATGACTACAAGAAATCTTGTGCCTTCCACCAGTACTTGTGATACTCCTCATCTTCTTTGACCAGTAGATACCTATCAGTCCAAAAAGTCGTAGGGCTCTTTGACTTATTTCCACTACAAAATACAACCTCTCCCTCTATTCTTTAAATTACTACTCATCTGAGACTTTGAATTGAACATCCTAAAAGCTTAGAAATAACATAAGCAAAAATTCAAAATTAATCCTCAAGTCTGAAAGATCTCCTCGAACTGCATGTCCCTAGTGGTTGTCCTTCCTCTTTGCCCAGATTTGTCTCGATGGTCCTAGAACTCACATTTAGTTAAGCTAAACTCCCTTTCTTAAATTCTGTCTTTTCTAACTGCCTAAACTCCACATCCAGTCTGAGCCCTCAGATAATATAATCATTATTTGTACAAAGATATCCCTACCTAAAGCTATTCCATTACAAAACAGATTGCTTAGCTTCCCAGCCCGAAATATTTCTTTTTGGATTATTCTCAGTTTGTGTGTCTCTATAGAAAAACAGACTTATATTTTTGTTATTTACCTTACATGTGCATGACTACAAAGATTCTTTTTTTTTAATTTTTTTTAACGTTTATTTATTTTTGAGAGAGAGACAGAATGCGAGCAGGGGAGGGACAGAGAGAGGGAGACACAGTATCTGAGGCAGGCTCCAGTCTCCGAGCTATCCTATCGGTGCAGAGCCTGATGCGGGGCTTGAACTCAGGAGCTGTGAGATCATGACTGAGCCGAAGTCGGATGCTCAACAGACTCAGCCACCCAGGCGCCCCAGCTATGAAGTTTCTTAAATGTGTTCACTTCCAGAAACAAGGGAGAGTCCACCACAAAAAATTTACAACCTCTACCCTTAGAGCTATTGAGAAATCAGAAAAATTGGAATTCAGTCCCGAAACAATGTATTAAATAAATTAACGTAAGCACAGCAATGAAAATTGTGGTTGTGTAAAGTGGTAGTAAGCCCTGAGGACTCTTCAACTTAGTACCAAGGAGAGTGGGACCATTTATAGATACCCTGAGACATTGAGAAATGCATTCAGGTTCCTGGAATATTGCAGTGAGACACCTAAAACAATTTTTGAAAATAAGTAAACTTTTTTGAGTGCTTATGTTACAAAGATATAAACCTCACTGTCCAATGAAAGGTGATAATTTTAAATTTGAGCTGAAGTTGTTTTCTTAAAATTTTCACTTACCAAAATTTTCAGTTAAATAACAATTGCTTTAGGCTACATTTTGAGAATGCATGCTCAAACCTGTGGCCAGTTGCTTTGCTTAAGTGTTTTTGAATCTTCACAGCCCTCCAAGGTGTGTCTTACTTTCTTATTTTTTCAGATGAAGACAGATTAAAAAAAAAAAAAGATTTAATGTCTTTACAGCTCATCTACTATACTACACTACTCCAAAGAGAGCAAATATAATAAACTGTTTACTTCTCTGATCCTTGCATTATCGAAGAATCCCATGAAGTTAAATATAATACAAGGGGGAGCCTGAAGATAATTATTGAAGTGCAGACATATTAATTGTGAATATGAGACATTTTTATTATTCATCAATATTTCCCTTACCTTTGTCATTGTGCTTATATATATTTAATAGGCATGTGAACACTAACATTT
Source organism: Prionailurus bengalensis (assembly GCF_016509475.1). Classification (NCBI taxonomy): domain Eukaryota; kingdom Metazoa; phylum Chordata; class Mammalia; order Carnivora; family Felidae; genus Prionailurus; species Prionailurus bengalensis. The sequence goes on along the minus strand of NC_057344.1, from coordinate 156,674,029 downwards.
CATTTTAACAACAGCCTGTCATCTGAATAATCTGCCAATTCCGTCAAATGTGTTCTTACATTTATAAAACACAAAAACTATATTTTCTACTCAAATAAATTTAAAATACAATCTGTATTCATGAGGGTAGTTATTATTTAATTCTTACAAAAAGCAAAGAGAGTCTCTCCTTATTTCCACAAAGATTTTTGTGGGGGGTGAGGGGAAGAGGGTTGGATAATTTGAAGATTTTTACATTACAAAGTTAATCCACAACACAAAGATTAAGGAGCTCTGTAAAACAAAATTCAGAATGAAATCTTTCTTGAGATCTGAAGCTAAGAAAGTATCTTTTGTCTTAAGAATGAACTGCCTAGAGTACTTAGACTAGTATGCACAGTTGGTACTTAATAAATACTATTTTAATAATATGCATTGATTTAGTGGTTTGTAATGAATTGCAAAAATGAGAATATGGGCATTTTCCACATATATCTGCTTATAACATTGTCACTTAAATGCTTTACATTAAGATTTATAAAACATCTTTAAAAAATGTTTTTCATGTGTGTGAGTGTTGCTTGTATAGTGTGTTAAAGTGCTAATGGGATTAAATAATTAATGTATTGACTTTTGTAATTGCCCAACTGCAAGCAAGCATTTGGCATATTTTCTATGAATAGTTAAATGCACCTAAAAATTAGATACTTATATATAATGTACTTAATTCAACTGAACTAAAAATGTAATTTAATTTTTTTCATTATTCTTTTTTTTTTCAATTTCTTCTCAGATTAATTATATGAATTTTGGAGTGAAATAATGTGTCAGCTTGGTTAGGACTAGCTATTTAAAAACTTTAAGAATAATCACACTCAATACCCAGAAAACAAATAATCCAGTGAAGAAATGAGCAAAAGACATGAAGAGACACTACTCCAAAGAAGACATCCAGATGGTCAACCAACACATGAAAAATGCTCAACATCCCTCATCATCAGGGAAATATAAAGCAAAACCACAAATGGGATACCCGCTCACACCTGTCAGAATGGCTAATGTTAACAACTCAGGCAAGAATAGATGTTGGTGAGGATGTGGAGAAAGAGGATCTCTTTTGCACTGCTGGTGGGACTGCAAACTGATGCAGCCACTCTGGAAAACAGTATGGAGGTTCCTCAAAAAATTTAAAAAAAGAGAGAGAACTACCCTATGACCAAGCAATTGCACTACTAGGTATTTATCCAAGGGATACGGGTATGTTGTTTTGAAGGGATACATGCACCCCAATGTTTATAGCAGCAGTATCCACAATAGCCAAAGTATGGAAAGAGCTCATATGTCCATCGATGGATGCATGGATAAAGAAGATGTGGGATATATATACAATGGAGTATTACTCAGCAATCAAAAAGAATGAAATCTTGCCATTTGCAATTATGTGGATGGAACCGGAGGGTATCATGCTAAGTGAAATTAGTCACTCAGAGAAAGACAAATATCATGTGACTTCACTCATATGAGGACTTTAAGATACAAAACAGATGAACATAAGGGAAGGGAAGTGAAAATAATATAAAAACAGGGACGGGGACAAAACATAAGAGACTCTTAAATATGAAGAACAAATGGAGGGTTACTGGAGGGTTACTGGGAGGATATGAGCTAAATGGGCAAGGGGCATTAAGGAATCTACTCCTGAAATCATTGTTGCACTATATGATAACTAACTTGAATGTAAATTTAAAAAAAATAAATTTAATTAAAAAAAAAGAAAAATCCCAGCCCTTCCTGTAAATAAATGAACAAATGAGCAAAATCTATACATAAAACCTAAAAAAAATAATGAAACCGAAATTTCAAAATAAATAAAAATTTAAAAATTCTAAGGATTCGAAATTTCTAGTTGGTATATGTTACAGGTTGTGGTAGCAATACTAAGATTTCCTCCCTCAAAATCTAGAGGAATGCCAGAATTAACATTTCCTTAGTGCAGAGTAACTCCAGAATTTTGCACTTTTTCTAAAGAACATTAATTATCCTATTGACTGAGTTTATCCCAGTATGTCATGTTTTTTAAAATAGTTGCCTTCTTTCTAAATACAATTAGAAATATTTTTATTATTTATAGATGCTTCAATTTAATTTGGTGAAACTGAAAAAATGTTCAAAATCCCAGAGTCTCAAAATCCCAACATGATTTTCATATGTATTTGATTATAAATATTTATTTTAAAATATTCTAAATCTCGGGGCGCCTGGGTGGCTCAGTCAGTTAAGTGTCCAACTTCAGCTCCGGTCATGATCTTGTGGTTTATAGGTTCAAGCCCCATGTTGGGTTCTGTGCTGACAGCTCAGAGCCTGGAACCTGTTTCAGATTCTCTGTCTCCTTCTCTCTCTGCCCCTCCCCCACGTGTGCTCTGTGTGTGTGTCTCTCTCTCAAAAATAAAATAAAACATTAAAAAACATTAACCAAAATCTATAAAGAACTTACTAAATTCAACACCCAAAAAAACAAATAATCCAGTGAAGAAATGGGCAGAAGACATGAATAGACCATTTTCTAAAGAAGACATCCAGATGGCTAACAGACACATGAAAAAATGCTCAATATCACTCATCATCAGTAAAATGCAAATCAAAACCACACTGAGGTACCCCCTCACACCAGTCAGAGTAGCTAAAATGAACAACTCAGGAAACAACAGATGTTGGCTAGGATGTGGAGAAACGGGTACCCTCTTGCACTGTTGGTGGGAATACAGACTGGTGCAACCACTCTGGAAAACAGTGTGGAGGTTCCTCAAAAAATTGAAACTAGAACTACCCTATGACCCAGCAATAGCAGTACTAGGAATTTATTCAAAGGATACAGGAGCCCTGATTCATAGGGGCACAGGTACCCCAATATTTATAGTAGTACTTTCATCAATAGCAAAAGTATGGAAAGAGACCAAATGTCCATCAAGTGATGAATGATAAATAAGAGGTGGTTTATATTACAATGGAATACTACTTGGCAATGAGAAAGAATGAAATAATACCATTTGTAGCAATGTGGATGGAACTTGAGGGTATTATGCTAAATGAAATAAGTCAGTCAGAGAAAGACAGATATCATATGTTTTCAATCATATGTGGAACTTGACAAACTTAACAGAAGACCATGGGAGAAGGGAAGGGGAAAAAATAGTTTCAAAAAAAGGGGAGGCAAACCATAAGAGACTCTTAAATACAGAGAGCAAACTGAGGGTCGATGTGGGTGGAGGGAGGAAGGGGAAAATGGGTGATGGGCATTGTGAAGGGCACTTGGGGTGAGCACTGGGTGTTGTATGTAGGCAATGAATCAAGGAATCTATTCCCGAGCCAAGAGCACACTGTATACACTGTATGTTAGCCAAGTTGACAATACATTATATTTTTAAAATTTTGTTAAAAACTCTTTAAAGATATTAAAATCTATATAAAAATAAATGAATTAAAAACCAACATAACCGCATCTAACAAAACAAACCTTCTGATATAGACATTAGCCTGGTCCCTGCACAAGAATGATACACAAATTCATGAAGAGTTCCATATTAAAAAAAAAAAAAGAAAACAGCATTCTGATATGAATTATACATAGCAATTACCAAACCAAGGAACCAAGAGATATCATCTTTGTGAAATCACTTTTTGTTTAGTGAACTGAGATAATATAAAGGATTAAATCATGGCTCGCTATTATCATTGTAGCTAGAAATTTGTAACTCAAGGATTGTAAAGACTTAATGGGGATGTCTATTTTCAAGTGGAATGGAGCAGCTTGCAACAAAATGCTCCACCTAGAACAACCAGAAAATCTGGATAAAGTGGAAAGCTCAGAGAGTTGTTTAGGCAGTGAGCATCAAGGTCGATAAATCTCCAAAGACAGAAGAACCTTGAAAAAAGAAGTTTCCTATTACGATCATTTTTCCCCTGGAGTATTTGTCAATCATGAGAAGGGCCTTGAATGTGACAGTTATCATTCCTGTGATTTGGTTATGCAAAATGGTATGGTTGACTTTAGGAAAGAGAGATTATCCCTGATGGACCTGATTTAATCAGGTGTGCCTTAAAAGGGACCTGGCTGTTCCTGGTGAGAGATTCCAGATGTGAGAGGTAATGAAGGAAATTCTCCTTTGCTGTGTTTGAGAACAGAAAAGGCCACAAAGCAGGGCATAGCAGACAGTCCCTAACAGCTAAGAGTAACCACTGGCTAGCATACATCAAAAAGTTGGGGACCTCAGTATTACAACTACAAAGAACTAGATTCTGCCAACAGCCTGAATGAGTATGAAAACTGATTCTTCCTTATTCAACCTTCCAGGTAAACACACAGCCCAGCTGCCACTTTGGTGTCAGTCCGGTAAAACTGTGAGCAGGGAACTCAATCGTGCCATGCCCAAACATTTGACCTACAGAAATACAACATAATAAGTGGGTGCTGTTATTCATGCTGCTGAATTTGTGATAGTTTGTTATGCAGAAATTCTAAGCAAAGACAGAAGGCTGGAATCTGATATTTATACTGATGAAAAACCCAAAGAACTTCTTTGCAAGAAGAACCTGAACAAGCTTTTGGTGGAAACTTTTGCAAGACTCAGGCCAGTCTCTGTGTGGGGTTGGAGACTAAAACCTTAAGTAGAAGACCTCTGAAAAGCTGATCAGATTTTTCAGCAGGTAAGACAGAAGTAAGGTCTAAGAAAATGGAGTGCACTTTCAGTTGAAAATTCTGGAGAAACAGGGGTGGATCAGAAACACACTGGTCTTACCAGGACTACAACCAGCCTCTATGAAATAAACTCTCTGATGGATTAAAGAGTCACTCTCTTCAACTAATGGAAAGGGTAAACCCAAGATAACATTATCTGGAATCTCTATATCCACCATTCAGTCAAATATAACTGGTCATGCCAAGTCAGGACCATGTGGTTGAAAACAACAGAAAAACAGTAAGTGATAAAAGAAGATCCACCAGTAATTCAAATGTTAGTTACTTAACAAAAAGATTTAAAGCAACTGTTATGAAAATGTTGTAGAAAATAAATGAAAACAGTCACAAGGGTGCCTGGATGGCTCAGTCGGTTAAGCATCTCTGACTTCGGCTCAGGTCATAATCTCATGGTTTTTGAGTTCGAGCCCCTCATCCTCTGTGCTGACAGCTAGAGCCTGGACCTGCTTCCTCTCCTTCTGCCCCTCCCCTGCTCATGCTCTGTCTGTCTCTCTCTTTCTCTCTCAAAAATTAATAAAGCATTTTAAAGTTAAAAAACACAAACCACAGTCACAAAAAAATAAAGTGAAAAATTTCACTAGAGAAGAGAGATATAACAATATATTATTATATGGAAGTTATAAACTGAAAAAATACAATAATTAAAATAAAGCATTATAGTCTTCTATTATTTATGAGAAAATTAGCGTCAGAGTTTTTTGAAATGAAAAAAAAAAAGACCAAATAACCATTACTCAGCCTATGTTGTTTTTAACTAAAAAAGCATAACATGGACATTACAAAATGACACGGACCAATTTCCAAATTCCTCATGACAAGTGGATCAACAGTTAATAACAGGTTGATAGTTATTTAGATGATTCATGTCCAGCTCTATACTTGAGAAGAGTTTAAATTTTTGTTCTTCAAATCTGGCAAATCAAATCTACATTAACCAAGAGAATACCCAATCTTTAACATTAAAGTTACCGGAGTTCTGGAGGCACAAGAACTCCTAGATTGGTAACGTTTAGGAGGAAGTCCCAAAAGTTTAAAGCTAATTTCTCTGAGGACTTCCAGTTAGAAAAAAAAAAAATTCAAGATTTATTTTGAAAGATACTCCTAATGACTACGTTTCAAATTCATAAACCTTGTCACCAGTATCCTATATGAAATGCCTTTAATGAGATTCCCCTCAGAAATGTGAGAAACTTGGGGTACCTGTTTGGCTCCATTGGTTAAGCATCTGATTCTTGATTTCAGCTCCGGTCATGGTCTCACAGTTTGTGAGATTGAGCTCCACATTGGGCTCCACGCTCACAGCGTGGAGTCTGCTTAGGATTCTCACTCCCTCTCTCCCTCTTTCTCTGCCTCCCTCCACTCACACTCTCTGACAAAATAAATAAATAAACTTAAAAAAGAAAGAAATGTGAGAAACTGAGAAGATTGTTGCCATATATGGTTCAGAAGGAAACTCAGAAAGTGCTTAACAATAAATAAGAAGCTCTGTGAAAGTTATATTCTACTCCATCTAAAGAAACTCTGATCTTCATTTACATATGAGGTATTGATTCTACTTATATGCCAATTGTTTTGTTTGGTTCTTGAATATAACACAAGATTTTTTTTCTAAATATGTGAATTAACTAAAATGTTTAGGAATACAAGAACAAGCATACAGTAAACTTTTTCTTTTTTCTTCATTTCTACTTCGGAAAATTTTACTTACCCAAAATGGTATCAACTTTCTTTTGAAAGATTGTTTTTTTATTAGTAAAAGCCTACTTGTTGCAGAAGTTTTGAGATATTACACTAATAATGGATATTATCTAGATATAAAATTATTAATGCCCAAATAAAAAGAAAAAATATGATGCAAAATTCCTTATTCTGGTTAAGAAAAATGTATTAATATTTAGTAATAAGAGGACCATAATTTTATTTTTTTCAAAAATCAAAAGCTTTTCTGTGATTATAGTTAACTATATCCCACAAGGTTTGAAACCTATTTTACATAATATAAAATAGTAAAAGCTATCACAATAATAAAATTGAAATCAAATACAAAATCATGTTGGAAATCATAATAACAAATGTAGGCTAGAAATATGTGGGATTATAGTAAATTGTTATGAAATAGTTAGATTACAGATTTATTCATATATATGAAGTATAAACCCTTACCTTTAAAACAAGCCAATATTAACACCTATTATTGAATATTACAGACAAGTCTCCTGAAATGGGGTAAAATGAATTCTTTCTGCCAATGCTTCCTTTTTTAGTAGTCATTAAAATGAAACAAACCTGTAAAACATTTAAGATCTGAGCTTTAGACGTCAATGTGAATTACCTTTTCTGAATTTTGGACCCTTTCAATAATTCAACACGTGTATTTATTTCAAGGTTGGTCAGTATAAAATTTCACACTGGTATGTGAATGGTTTTTATTTCTGAACTAGATCTTAAACTGTGTACTACAGGTGTATGCTAAAAATTACTTAGCAGAGAAAATCATATTGAAGTTTCCAGCTTCCCAGATTCTAATTGCTAGATTGAGGAATGACTAATAAACACTAAATAAATGAGAGAATATCCAAGAACTCTTTACCCACATTTATCATGATTAAATATGGTTTATGGTTTATGTAACTCATGTCTGAGATGCCTGGGGCTTGCAGTCCACTTTATTTTGCAGTTGGCAAGGTGAAGAAAGAAATGACATTTTGGTTGGCTTGAGCCCCTGTTCAACACTTGGGTGGAAAAACAGTATTTTCTTGGATTCAGTTTTACATGGAGAATGAATTTTGGAATTGACAGATCTTTGTTCTAATCCTACTCTTGCCCCTTGTTAGTTTTTGGAAGTTAAAGAAGTTACTTTGTTTTAACCTGAGTTTCTTTTATCTGTGAAATAATATCCATGTAGGTAGTCATATAAATATGTATAAATATACATGTATGTGTGTGTATATATATATACATATGTGTGTGTATATGTGTGTGTGTGTATATATATATATATATATATATATTTTTTTTTTTTTAAGTTCTTGGCCCTTAGTAAGCATTCGATAGATGGATAGATGACAGATACTCCTGGGTGGCCTGCCCCTCCACCCACAAGTGTCCTATGCAGTGGTTCAAAAGAGTTAATAGAAAACAATTTTAACAAACAGTGTATCTGAAATATGTGTAAAATGACTAAAACTAAAATTCAGGTATACTGTGTCTATTGGAATCAAATCCCACAGTGTACATTTCTCATCTTGCTAATATACAAGTGTCATGATAAGTTTCTCAAAGGTTGCTCCCAGGCCTTGGTCCTGGATATTACTTTAGCTTAGGCACTCAAGACAATTTTGCCTGGAACACATTTCAGGCTTAGATGAAGGAAGCCTCTGTATTTACTCAGAACGTTCGTTGATACCTTTGTTTCCTCCTCCCTGCTCATGAAAATTAGAAAATGTGATGCATCTGTAATGTGCCTCTCCTTGCCAGACTCTTTCATCGCAACTGCCTGTCTTCACCTTCCATTCCCTGGGAAAACACTGATTTCCTCCTCCCCCCCCTTTTTTCCCCATAAAATGAGGTATATGTGACTTAACAGGTTTCCTGGCCATCTGAAAGTAGAGCGTTCCTATAAAACCTTTCATAAACTGAAATGGCATAAAATGAAAAAGCAATTACCATTAATTTACATGGAAAATTTTTTGAGCATTCCCAGAGACAAAAAATAACCTCTCTTAGGCTTTTCTGATACCTTAAGACGGGATAAACAAAATCAATCAAGATAAAGCACAGATGCTCACAGAAACAGCTCAAAGCTATTGGGGCTTGATGCTGAGATGTTGAGTGTAGTTCCAGGGAAGGAGCTTGGCTGAGCCACTCTGGCTGCTTGGGGTGCGCACGCTGGCTCTCTAACAGCTCGCTGCAAACAAACGCTGAAAATTATTTTCCCTTTCCGCCTTATTTCATAAAAGTGAAAATTCTCTTCAGACTTCTTTCCATTTGTGGGAACAGGTACTAACAATGCAGGTCTTTCGTAGACAGGAAGTGGTATAGCACAAACTTTCAAAAAGTTGGGGACACCTGTGTTTTTCTTTGGGTCTGTATCTCCTATTTGAAGCTCATTTTCCAGACTTAGGATCCTTACAAAAGAATTACAGAATTCCTAGGGAACATCATGAATGTACTTATTGAAATAACGTTAAGACCTGTGTTACTGTGCTAAATCTGGCAAAAGGGGATTGAGTTAAAGGGTCAATGCCACCAGTAAAGTTTCCAGAATCAGTCCAGTCTTCCTCTGAACTCTACCCAATAGCAACTTATAACACGTTCAGGTCATATAATACTGGGCTTCATATTACAGTTTTGTAGGTACATGGCTTCAGTTGTTTGTTTTTTAAAGCACCAGGGACCAATATGAGGAAGAAGAAAGAGCGTGAACTTTGGATGTGACACAACCCAAGGTAAAATTTCAGCCTCACGATTACTGGCTTTGTGACCTTAAAATAGCTATCTTAATCTTGACTCAATTGCTCATTTACTGTATGACACGTACCCTCTACGTGTCCTGGTCTCCTCACCTATAAAATGAAGATAACAATATCTACATATATATTTTAATATCGTAGTGTTGTGATGAATAAATCAGGTATTTCATATTGTGATTAGAACAGTTACTGATTACAGTAAATGCATCAATATTAGCTTTTATAGCAATATTAATAATTATATTACTGAAGTATATTATTAAACTCTCTTAAGTTTTAATTTTCACATGCTCTGACAGGTTTATAGAGATAAACAAGTAAATATATATATGCTATTCCTAAAATGACGACAGAGTAAGAAAATTTAACTTCTAGTATTTTAAATTTGCTTGAATTAAAAAAAATGTCTTCTTACAAAAAGTAACTCAGGGTTCCTGGGTGGCTCCGTCCGTTAAGCATCCAACTCTTGATTTTGGCTCGGGTCATGATCTCACGGTTCATGGGATCAGTCCCCGGGCCAGGCTCTCTCCCTCTCTGCCCCTCTCCTGCTTCTGTGCATACACATGTATGCGTTGTTCTCTCTCTCTCTCTTTCTCTCAAAATAAATGAATAAGCATTTTAAAAACATAATTCTGGTTTAGTAAAAACAAACCATGCCTTTTCTCTGACATAGTTTTCAAATTTTCTCTATTTTAAGTATAATGAAAGAATATAGTTTATTCCATTTGGACTTGTTCTTCTTCTTTTTTTTAATATTTATTTATTTATTTATTTATTTAGAGAGAGAGAGAGAGAGAAAGAACAGGTGCTGAACCTGGAGCCTGCTTAAGATTCTCTCTCCCTGGGGCTCCTGGGTGGTTCAGTCGGTTAAGCATCCGACTTTGGCTCAGGGCAAGATTTTGTGGTTCATTAGTTGGAGCCCTGGATTGGGTGAGCTCAAGCCCTCCTCCCCGTCCCCCGGCCCAGGGTCTGCACCCTCTCTCTGTCTCTCTGCACCTCTTAGGATTCTCTCTCTGCCCCTTGGTCACTAGCATGCATGCACTCTCTCTCTTTCTCTCTCTCTCTCTCTAAAATAAGAAAAAAAAAAAAGATTCTCTCATTCTCTCTGCCCCTCTCCCCTGCTTGCTCTCTTTCCTCTCTGAAAAAAACTTATTAAAATATGAATTTGTATTCAATTAAAATGAATCATTGTTCTGAAACTTGTGATTTCAAAAGTAGTTACATTTTGTAGATAATTTCCAAAATCTCTTAAGGCACCTTAAAACTTTGGATTAATATTGAATTAATTAATAACCATTAGATACATAATTAATTTGTAAAATGGAATACTGAAAAATCAAAACCATTGATTAATATTCAACACATAAAGTTTATATATTTTACTTATTCTTTCTGTGCTATACAGAGATTGTATCTTGGGGTGATGTTAATGAATGCTCATTTTTGCCACTTCAAGAAAGTGTAAAAGGGATGTGTGACTATCAAAAACTTTATAAAGTATTTACTTTCAAAAACTTTGCAATCTGTTATAATAGTGTAACAGATAGTTCTCTATTCCACTCTTCAACCCACATAGCTTCCTCTGTGAGATAAAAGTTACTTGGGGTGCTTGGGTGGCTAAGTCAGTTGAGCATCTTTGACTCAGGTCATGAACTTGTGCTTCGTGAGTTGGAGCCCAATGTTGGGCTCTGTGCTGACAGCTCAGAGCCTGGAGCCTGCTTTGGATTCTGTGTGTCTCTCTCTATTCCTGCCCCGCTTACACTCTGTCTCTTTCTCTCTCAAAAATAAATAAAGAGTAAAAAAAAATTTAAAGAAATAGAAGTCACTTTGTTAAAAGTTATAACTGATATGAGTGGTTGAGATCAGGCAATATAGTGAGAATGCAACTTTTTTGGTTTTTTGTGTCTTTTTTTTTGTTTGTTTGTAGGGGAAAAGTAATTTGTCCACATCAGGAGTTCTCAAACTTTTTGGTCTTTTCCTACCTTTATGATTGAGGATCCCCCAAGACTTTGTTTATGTGTAGTTACCCATAGTTACCACATTAGAAATAAAAACTGATGATTTTTTTTATTTCTCTGAAGAGAGTAATGATGAATACATTGCATGTTGACAGTAATAATATCTTAAAATAATTATGAAATTAGTTTTTACCTGGTGGATTCCCTAATAGCTATCCTAAAGTAATGTGTCACTTTTAAAATCTGAAAAAGCATAATGAAGAACAAAACTTGTATACAAACTTATTTGTCTTGGATTATAATATTTCAATCTGAAGAGAAGCTATGAAATATGTTAAAATTTTAGCAATTTGTTCAATCCCGATTCCTTGGTTTACTGACTAATACCTTCACCTACAATATGAAAGGTAATTGTTCACCCTCTGTGTTATCTGCCTACATTGTAAAATCCTGTGATTTAGCAGAAAAATTTTCTGTGCTTTATGCGAACTTTGTTATAGCCTTGATTATTTAAATGGGGGGAAAGAAAGAAAAACTAAAGTTATAGCTTATCAAAGAACTAAGGTTCTTTTCAATCCTGTTATCTAAATTTTTAGTGCTATATTATCATTTTAATTAGTCAAACCAAGTATTATTTCTCAGGTACCCATGATCCTATCTAAACCAAATGTCCAAATCTCTCCTGAAACTTTTTTTGATTTCTACCTTTCAAAACTCAGATCTTAAATGTAAAAAAATAAGATTAAAATTTCAGGATATTTTTATATCTAAAACTATCAGACTATTTCAAAGGGTCCCTGGAAAACCACAAATATTAGCTCTTTCACTTCTTAAAAGATGCTAGAAGTATCTTAATTATATTAGTTTGATAGTTGCATGGGAAGAATTGTCAAATCAAAACAGACACTCAGACTTCCTTAGGTTAAACTGAGAGTGGTAAAACGTTATTAACATAGTCAAGAAAATTCACACTTGATGGGAAGCCTTTAGGCATTTGTTAATGCCCTTGCTTTCAAAATGTTTCAACCTTAGGGAAAACATTGATCAAAGCTCTTAAGAAAGAGTTTTTTCAAGTTTTCCTATATTTCTATTTTTTCAGAATCCTGTTCATGCTTTAATATTAGTCAATAATAATATAATGTCATCACTCATAGTTTTAGTTATTACTTAAAATGTTCATAGGCCACCTTCTTTCATTTGAATATACCATCTTCTAGGCCATTTGTTCTTAAATGATGATACCCATCAAATTTATAAAACTGTAGCTGTCATAGGTCCTACTTCAGTGTTTATCTGATATTTTTTTGTATACTCTTGATACATGTGCTTTATTTCAGTATCATTATATATCTCAAGATTTTTTCTTCTACAAAAAAAAAATAGGCCATTTAAAAAAATAAAACAGTCAATGACATCTTTAAAAACAAACAAAAAAAACCATCAGTCTCCTTCAACAAAGGACAGTCTCAAAGCCTTTTGGAAAAGGACTGTACTTGGGACTTCAGACTATTGACACTTTAGGTAAAAGAATGTTGGATACACGCTTCTGACCTGACACTGTTTTAGACCCTCTTTCTTTCTTTCTTTCTTTCTTTCTTTCTTTCTTTCTTTCTTTCTTTCTTCTTTCTTTCCTTTTAATAATTTATTGTCAAGTTAGCTAACATACAGTGTATACAGTGTGCTCTTGGCTTCGGGAGCAGATTCCCATGATTCATCCCTTACATACAACATCCAGTGCTCATCCCAAGTGCCCTCCTCAATGCCTGTCTCCCATTTTCCACAGCCTCCTACCTCTACCTTCATCAACCCTCAGTTTGTTTTCTGTATTTAAGTATCTCTTATGGTTTGTCTCCCTCTCTGTTTGTAACTTATTTTTCCCTCCCTTCCCCTATGGTCTTCTGTTAAGTTTCTCAAGTTCCACATACAAGTGAAAACATATGATATCTGTCTTTCTCTGACTGACTTATTTCACTTAGCATAATACCCTCAAGTTCTATCCACGTCGTTGCAAATGGCAAGATTTCATTCATTTTTATCACCGAGCAGTATTCCATTATATATATATACACACATACACACCACATCTTCTTTACCCATTCATCAGTTGATAGACATTTGGGCTTTTTCCATAATTTGGCTATTTTTTATAGTACTGCTATGAACATTGGGGTGCATGTGCATCTATGAATCAGCACTTCTGTATCCTTTGGATAAATTCCTAGTAGTGCTATTTCTGAGTCGTAGGGTAGTTCTAGTTTTAATTTTTTGAGGAACCTCCACACTGTTTTCAAGAGCTGCTTCACCAGTTTGCACTCCCGTCAATGGTGCAAGAGGGTTCCCGGTTCTCCACATCCTCCACAACTATGTTGTTTCCCAAGTTGTTCATTTTAGCCACTCTGACCAGAGTGAGGTGGTATCTAGACCACTTTTCAACTGTGCCAGTGGACTATGTCAGGATTTCTAGGACTGTATGAACTGATCAGGGGAATTTTTATGTAATGCTTAAGCAGGGACTATTGTTCTATTTCATGAATATGTAAGAAAGGTTTGTGTGTTTTTTCTATTTGTTAAGCTATCTGAAAACCAGAACAATTCAGTAAACTCTATTTTGGTAAATTGAAATGCAGTCTCTTAAATGATACCTAATTCTCACTGATCACCAAATTGAGAAATTCTTACTACTTCTCCTTACTTTTTATGCAATATAGTTATTTACATAGGTTTGATAAGAAAGTCTTTCTTTTTACCAGATGTTAATAGAACAAAATGATTGTACAACCATGGTCTTATCTTGAGTGTCATATTTGAAAACAATGCTTATTTCATCAGACAGACAAGATGCTTTTGAGAAACAAAGGCTAGCTTTATTATGAAGACAATGCTTATAGAGCCCTCCTGGGGAAACTGCCTGATGGCTGGTTTTCAGGGTCCAGCTTAGCAGGTAGTAAGGAAGGGTACTTCCCATTAGGTCAGGAAAGTTTGGATATTTGGATCACTATGAGAAGAGAGAAAAATCACCCAAATTTAGAACTAATTCAGGTGAAATATAGTGGAGGGAATATCATGAGCTTCATTTGGTTACCTTGTGATAGTACGTAACAAAAGCTTTTATAAGTCAAATTTGAACTGACTTATGAAACTTTCCAGAAAGAAGTTAACCTTGTGCTGTTTGTAATGGTTAAATATTATATGGCTCTTGATTTGTAAAAAGTTTAAGAAGGCCTCTGTGGTAAATTCATACTTTTAGTGTACATATACGAATAATCAAGTCAAACCTAGTGAGACCAGACTTATTTCATAATCAAGAAAATCTTTCTTGGGGCTCCTGGGTGGCTCAGTTGGTTTAACATCTGACTTCAGTACAGGTCATGATCTCAGTTTGTGGGTTCAAGTCCATCAGGCTCTCTCTGTTTCTCTCTGTCTCTGCCCTTACAGAGAGAGAGTCTCTCTCTCTCTCTCAAAAATAAATAATTTTTTTAATTTAAAAAAAGAAAAAAAAAGAAAATCTTTCTTTGTGACTATCATAATTTTAAGATAAGCAGAGACTGTCAGGGAAAACTGTGAAAGACTTTCAAAGGTATCAAAAAAATTGCCAACTGGGGCGCCTGGGTGGCGCAGTCGGTTAAGCGTCCGACTTCAGCCAGGTCACGATCTCGCGGTCCGTGAGTTCGAGCCCCGCGTCAGGCTCTGGGCTGATGGCTCAGAGCCTGGAGCCTTTTTCCGATTCTGCGTCTCCCTCTCTCTCTGCCCCTCCCCCGTTCATGCTCTGTCTCTCTCTGTCCCAAAAAATAAATAAACGTTGGAAAAAAAAATTAAAAAAAAAATTGCCAACTGTTTTCAGTAGAAAACTGTGCTGTCTAGGGGCGCCTGGGTGACTCAGTCGGTTGTGCGTCCGACTTCGGGTCAGGTCACAATCTCCTGGTCTGTGAGTTCGAGCCCCGTGTCGGGCTCTGTGCTGACAGCTCAGAGCCTGGAGCCTGCTTTGGATTCTGTGTCTCCCTCTCTCTGCCCCTCCCCAGCTCATGCTCTCTCTCTCTCTCTCTCCCTGTCAAAAATAAATAAACATTAAAAAAATAAAAAAAAGAAAAAAAAAGAAAACTGTTATCTAGAACACACCCTTCCAGGTTATCTGACTCTATCGGGTTTGTACTATTCATTGTCTTTAACCTATTTTATAATTTTGTAAATTGTAGAATATCAAAATACAGTTGACCCTTGAACAATATGGGTTTGAACTGCATGGGTCCCATTACACAAAGAATTTTTTCAATACATTCAGTATAGTACTATAAATGTGTTTTTTCTTCCTTATAATTTTAATAACATTTCTTTTTTGTTTACTTTATTGTAAGAATAGTGTATATAATATATGTAATGCACAAAATATGTGGTAATCTACTGTTTATGTTATCAGTAAGGCTTCTGGTCAATAGTAGTTAAGTTTTGGGGGGAGTCAAAAGTTATATGTGGATTTTCAACTGCATGAAGTTAGGGATTGTCAGCACCCCTAAGTTCTATGTTGTTCCAAGAGTCAACTGTAATGTGAATAATACTCGAGCATCGAAGTGCAAATTGTGTTTAGTGGATTATTGCTCTGTAGATATTAACCAGTTTGCCAGTTGTGCATGTATTAAGCAAATTTATTTGAACATGCACCATAGGCCTTTATGGGTACAGCTCTTTGGATTCTCATGCAAACTGGTAGTAACATCTTACTGGTTCCCTCATTGCTTAGTGATATATATAGGATTTTTGGCATGTGTTCATTTAAAATATAAGAAGTAGTTTATAAGTAGAATAGTTGAATAAGTAGAAGGAGGGTAAATACATTTGGATAAATAGAAAGAAGATAAATATACCTTCACAGGTTCAAGATAAAGCATCTTAAATAAAATCAAAAGATTACAAAAAAGATAAAAAAAATATAATTAAGCCTTAATTTTGTACTCATTGATGCTATAAAGACAGAAGCCATTCAATAAAAAGCTTAGATTTTAAACTTGTATGTTGGCACATTTTATATATTTTTATTTTCCATAGCACTGGTTGGCCTACCTCTCAGAAACTACTTTTATGAGCACCATACACACAGTTTCATTGATTTAAATTGGTTAAAAGTCACAACGGTTGCATTTCTGAAGCTGTGTAAAAGTTCTGTCACCTAAAAAATGATATCTCTGAAATGAGAAAAATCAAACTCTATACATTGAGTAGTACCCTCTTGAAGATGGATTTCGAAAAACTGACAATCGTCATCAACCTACAAAATGTCATGTACCTGCTCTTGCCAGTCTCATGACAACAAGGCACCCAATGTAGAGAACATTTATAGTCTTAGGGATTGATAACCCTTATTTCATGCAAAAAGGGTTCAGTGGCAACTAAAATTGGGAAAGAAGATTCCCAATGAAAATTAGCATACTAGAAGTTGTGTGTATTCATAACATTATGTCATGCCTATGAAATCTTAATTAAAACAAAACTTTCCAAACCTATGTGAGGATTTGCCCCTAGAGATACCTATTAACAGCACACGGAATAATATTCCCCACAACAATAGTTTGGGGTATCTGTACTATGTCATAGGTCATATTTTAGGTTCTCACTAAATCCTTAATAAATTCTCTAAAAATTTAGGTATTTTTAATGATAGGTATTATAAATGCTTATAGCAGAAGTATAAACATACACAAGAAAAAAATTAAAAAGTCACATGTAATCCCATCATGTAGAAGTCACCACTTTTAAGACTGCTTTTTTTTTGTTTGCATTAGTAAGTACATCTATTTTTATTAAAAAAGGAAAATAATACTGAATGTTCTTTTCTATAGCCTCTACTTTTCACTAGAATATTACAAACATATTTCTAGATGTTAGATATTCTAAAACACTTCTTTTGAAAGGGTCAGAGAAAAGCAAATGGAGAGAGAGAATCGTAAGTAGGCTGCATGCCCAGCACTGACCCTGATACAGGGCTTGATCTCATGAACCCAACCATGAGATCATGACCTGAGCTGAAATCAAGAGTTGGACACTTAAATGACGGAGCCACCCAAGCACCCCTCTAAAACACAATTTTTAATGGGTTCATGATATTCTACTTACAAATGTACCATAATTTTATCAGTAAGTATTTAAGTTAGTTTCAGTTTTTCAATATCCTCAATTCTACTGTGGATATCCTCATGGTGATATCTTGGGTACATCTATAATTACTCATTTAGTATAAATTTCTAGTCCAAACATAGTAGATCAAAGAGTATGCAAAATTTTAGTGCTTTTGATCTGTATGCGTTTAGTTTTCAACCTCATTTGGCTCCTCCAAACTGAAGACCTGTATTATTATGTCTATATTTTACTAGCAGCTCTCTTTCGAGTTTTTGAAGATATTTAAAATCATGCCCACGCTCTTTAAACCTTCAACAGTCTTCATCCTCAGCCACCCGACTATATCCTTCTTCGGAGAGAAAATGGAACACACCAGCAAAAAAATGTCTTAACTTCCCTAGCTAAAATAATTCTACTTACTTATATCACCCTCTATCCTTTTCACCTTTCCTCAAATTAAAATATAAATCTTTGTCCCACATATTGGAATGTATTCTTCTGGCTTTCTCAGAAGACGTTCATGTTTGCTCAATTACCTGTTCTCTATTCTACATCATCAGCCTCTCCTATTTCTTCCCAATACATTCCCCCACACCCCCCGCCAAAGAAAACTCCAAAATTCAACACCACAGTCCACCCCAGTTACTAACTTATACTTCTTTTCTCTCCACAAACTTCTTCAAAATGTTGTCTCTACTTCCTGTCTTCATTTCCTTACCTCCACTTACAGCTCATTGCACCATAAGTGTGATTCACCTCCTTCTCTTCCACTGCTCTTGCCAAGGTCACGTTTTCACTTATAATTCTAAAGGAAACTCATCATTTGGTCCTTTTCTTTGCCCTCTCTTCAACACTTAACACTCTTGATTATTCCCTCTTTGAAACATTCATTTTCCTTGTTTTCATGAAATCATACTCTTCTATTTTTCTTCCTACCTTTCAGACTCTCTGATCACTCTCATTTGACAGCTTCTTTTACTCTACCCATGTTTTAAAGTTAGCTACTTCTCAAGTACTGCACCAGGCTCTTTTCTCTTGTCTCCTCTTTTTTGTTTTATTTATTTCCCATACAACATACTGTCTCTAAAATATGTCATCCACACTCACGAGTTTGAGTATCATCGACCTCATCTTTATCCTGTGCCAACAGGATAACTTTATCCTAAGTGACTAACAATTTTCATGTACCACCTATAACTTTAATGAAGTTACTTAAGCTTTCTCAACCTTAGTTGTCCCATCTGTAAAAAGGAATAAAGATTGTACATCTGCCGTGGGTCACACTATAAAGTGCCAGTGAGACTATTTAAATATTTTGGCACAGTACCTGGCAAAAAGCAAGTGCTTAATTGTACCCTTCATTAGTAGTAATTCAAATAATTTTGGATTAAAACATCACAAAATTCAAGTAACTTGAAGTATTTGGTAAATAGAAAAAATTAAGACCAAAGTAATGAATTGATGTTTACACAAAAGACGGTATTAGTTTACGTGGCACTACCTGCAATAACATATGAACCTAAATTTTTAATGACCAACAAAGTAGAATTTCATTTTTCACTCATTTAAAATACAACAGGTGGGTAGAGGTGTTGCCCATTCATTAATTTATTCGGGTACTCTGATGAATGCAGATTTGGTAAACATACAGTTCACCTTCCAGGATTTTGCAGCTGGTCTTGCCAGATATTTTGCCACTGTATACCTTGGGTCTCCATCTTTCTAGCCTCTTACACAAATTTTCTTGCCATCCACTGACGTCTTACCAAGCTAAGAGATATATCTTTTAGGCTTTTGTTGTTTTTGTTGTTGTTGTTACAGCTCTCCTCACTTCTAAGTACAATTTGGGTAATAGTTCTAGTAACACAGGCTGCCTAAGAGATGAATGCCAAAATCTCAGTGGCTGAACACGGTGAGCATATAAAACTAACATCACTTGTATAGTATCTTTCTCAACTTCTTGCTAAACTATAAGTCAAGAAACATACATCAATTCTTGCAGTATAGGTAATTAGTAACAAGCAGCATGACTTGGGTGAAGTTATTTACCTTTTTCCTGTCTGGGGTGGGGGGAGCACTTTCTATTGCCACGTATTTTTCAAAGCACTTCATACCTATTAACTTATTTAATAATCACAAGGACCCTCTATTATTGGCCCTGAGTTACAGACAAGTAAACTGAGACCCAATATATCTACATTCAGAAACACTGTCTTATGTTACTGATGATCTAAAAGTTAGTATTTGAAACTTCTTAACAAACCTTTTTGGGGGTGGGGAACCTTCACACATCATCACGTGTATCTCATGTGGTTACTTTTTAACAAAAGCCTTCTAATGACACACACTTTGTCACACTCATAGGTTTGGGTAAATGATGAAAGAATAGTAGAAAGTCCGACAAATCTTTAATCACTGCTTTTAAGACGCACACACATTTCTTTCATCTCTGCATAAAGTCAGTGCAGAGGTCAGCATTTCTCAGAAGTTACCCTGGGTCCAGCTGCTGGAGAAGAGCATAGATCCATGTTAATGTCCCACGCCTTGTGATCAGGATGAAAGGGGCCATTCTAAGGTATCTACTGACTCCTTCCTCCAGCACCTTAGGTTACACCGCCTTACGCTTTATGAGATCTGGAAAACACATGGGCATAATGTCTTTATTAAGTTCAGAGAATAATAGAGGAGCCAGAAGGTGATTTAAAACCCAGAACATAGCATGTTAGGAACTCTGGTATTCATCTCAACTGCCAGATTCAAGAATCAGTTAAATGTCAAATCAAGCAGTGACATCTCTGCACTGAGTGAAAGTTGCCACAAACACTTACTATATTGTATTCTCTACCTTGAGATAAAACATTAATTACATATGACATATGTAATACTTTGTGATATCTTGATTTCTGCATGATGCAAGAAAAAGTTCACTTTTTATTACCTATAAATAAAAATAAATACCTAGAATATATTGAATATCTTTCAAATATGCAATAATACTTACATAAAATATTGCTTTAGTAAACTATATATTGTGTATGTAATTCTATATTACTACAGTTGGGCCAGTATGGTTGTCTTTTAAAATTTAATCTTCATGAAACAGAAACTTACGTGTCTTATACACCACCGTATCCTCTAAGACAACTTTGTGCCAGGCACATACATTATATGACAATATTTATACATTTAATAAATACATATGACTGCATATTATTAACAGGTAAATAAGCTATAGAGAGGGTAAGTAATCTATTCAGGTTCACATGCCAGCATACATGTGTTTGAATTCAAGATTATTCCTAAAATAATCCAGTACTACCACCACTATAAAAAAAGGGGCGCCTGGGTGGCTCAGTCGGTTAAGTGGCTGACTTGGGCTCAGGTCATGATCTCACGGTCTGTGAGTTCGAGCCCCGCGTCGGGCTCTGTGCTGACAGCTCAGAGCCTAGAGCCTGTTTAAGATTCTGTGTCTCCCTCTCTCTGACCCTTCCCCGTTCATGCTCTGTCTCTTTCTGTCTCAAAAATAAACATTAAAAAAAATTTTTTTTTTAATGGGGAAACAGGTGACAGTGACAGCTAGTGCTCTGCAACTCACACAAGTCCCTGGGTCTAACCCTGAAGTGTGCCACTAGGAAACATGTCAGCCACAAAATTTGAATCACTGTCAAGACCCATATCTCTCTCCACTTATATCATAGGTATTTTTGTCTCCAGCATGGACCATGACTCCATAAAGAACAGACTTCACGTCTTATTTGTATTTGTTACTATGGAGCTAGTGTAGTGCCTTGTACATGGTAGAGATCCAGTAAAGTTCTGCTGAACTGAATCAGAGAAGGAAAATATGTCAGTGGCACAACTAATTTGTAGAATGGAATATTCTTTTTATTGGATATGGCAGAATGTAAGTATATACATATAAACATATGTAGGTACATGCAGGCAGGCTGACCTAATCTACTATCAACATAGCATCAAAGTCCAAACCAAACTAAAGGGCTATAAAGCAATGTTTCCTTCTAACTTTTTAGAGAGATAAAAGAATTTAAAATGAAACCAGATTATCCTGCTGTGTGTTAAAGCTGGCAGTGGTGGGCATGAATCTCAAAGTAGACATAGATGCTGTGTTGTAAAAGGGACATTGAAAGGCAAATAGCAAGGCAAAAGCCAACCAACTAAAATATGGCACAGATAACAGAAACAGCGCAGACAGTGTTTAGCATTAATATAAATACACACTGGCACCTTCTATTAGACTTTCTTAATATCATTAACATGCATATGTGTGTATGTTAAACATGTGTGCATAGAGGCGTGTGTGCATACATATACATAGCAACAGACAGATGGACAGAGAGGCTCATATTCAGAATTGGGGCTATCTGGCCAAGGATAACAAGACCTCCTGTGTAGATCTGGCATTCAGAAAGAAGGCTCCAATCTGGGAAAAAGACAGGCTGTAGAAAAAGTTTGACAAAATAAAGAAGTGCTCCATTCCTAAAGGACATGAGATACAAACACATGTTGTCAAGCACAAAAGAGTAAATCAGTTGTCCCAGCTACTCGAAGTTGCGTACAAAGCAAGACAGAAATTATTAACTTAAATTGGAGAAAACAGGGCAGAACCAAATTTGATGCAAAATTGATGAAATGTTTAATTTTCCCACGTCTCTTTCTATCTCTTTCAGTCTCTTTCCTCATCTTTTTCTCTTTTTCTTACCTCCAAAAAGAAAGGGAGGTCTCTTACAGATTAAGGTCACACATGAGGAAACCGTAACATCATTTAAACAATGACAACAGACAAGTAATGATGGGAACAATAATCATCCCAGACAACGAAGTCTAGGGAAACTATTGCTATTGTGCACAAAACCAAATGCTTATCTTTCAGGCATTCAAAGCAAAAGGGAAATATAATAGGATACATCACTCTCAATAGCTAATAAGGCAGAAAACCAAATTATCAGGAAAGAGATATTTCCCTAGCTCTGAAATCTGAGAAGAAGCATTGCATGGGTCTACACTAGGACTTCTTTGAATCACACAGATAGTATTGTAATAGGTTCTTTCAGGAGGACCAAAAAAAAAAAAAAAAGAAGAAGAAGAAGAAGATATAAAGAAACTTTGGATAAGTAATGAATTCATAGAAGTAAGATAGAAAAAAATCAGCAATGCAAGTGAAGATGCTACATATAAGACTAAAGGAGACAGGCAGAAATAAATCATCACAAAAGGTAAAGAAGCACAAAGAATATAAAAGTAGTAGAATCATTTTCACAATTGACCTGGACATGACAAAATACGGATGTAAAAATGATATAAAATTCCATGGACCAGTTTCTGTCACTGTAAATGTCTTCATTTTTCTTAGCAATGTATTCATTATTTTCATATAGGTCTCTCTGGCAGATCATTATGATTCAAAATTCTTATTTTAATGTAGTGGCTACTGAATTAAAATTTAAGCTACTTTATAAAAATTCATTATGTTATCTTTCAATATCTTGCCTTAAAAGCATGCTCCATTCCTAAATGTCATATTACTTTGTAGAGCTGATCTTTTGTTCGTGTGAGAAAGAATGTAAGTTTTGGTATTAGACAGATTTAGGACTGAATTTCACCCTTTAACTTACTGGCTGTTTGACCTTGAGCGTATTAGTCAGCCCTGGCCTTTTTTAATTTATCATATGAAGTATATAATTCCTATATCTCTAAGTTGTTGTTATTATTAAGTGAGATCATGTATGTAATGTCCCCAGCAAGTTTCCAGGCAAGTATTAGATAAGTAGATAATGGGTCCATCTTCTGCCCTACTCTGACAGGGTTGGGACCCCATATCTTAAGCAGGTAAATGAAACAGATACATGTCAGGTAGCAAAAAAGAAACCTTCAAAGGAAAGAATTTCCTAAATATTTATATAATGAAAACAAGCTTAAGAAAATCACCCCATGTCCATAGTTGTTAAATCATTTCACATTCAACAGTTCATTCATTGAATATCTATTCAATATGAAAAGCATCATGCTGGGTGATATATGTACTAAAATAAACTGCTCATGCTTCCCCCAACAGTCTAATGGGGGACAGACATATATACCTAAATATTGACTGTTAGTCAAGTTCCAAGAAAAACAAATAAGACTGCCGCCTGTAGAACAAATGGGAAGTTTCACAGTAGTTCCAGAAAGGGTAAGAAAACCACCATGAAAGTTCCTCATTAGCTGTAAATTAGAATATTCTTCATATTATTAAGTGTATGCAACACTGTAATGATTTTCGTCTCCCATGAAATAACATTTCCTCTCAAAAAGGTTTTAGTGGCCACATTTTATCCTAAGAAATTCATAAGTACCAAGATTCTTCAGTAAAAAATAAGCTATATTTTACCCCTGCAAGTTTAACTTCGGTTTTCCCAAATCAAATTGAAGGTCTGATCTCCCCTTTTCTAATAAATACAAATCAAATTTAGTCATTCTCTTATCCTTGCTCTACCACCTGAGACCCACCAATTTTCATGGAGTTTTTTTTTTTCTTTTTTTTCATTAAAATGAATCTCTGTAATATGGCAACCACACTAGTTTAGTTTTATAAAATTATCTTAAGCATTTTCATGACTTATTTCGTTACTTAGAAGATATTTCAATATTATGGTTTATTTCAAGCTAGCAAGATTTTTTCTTATAATTGTTTAAGGAAGTTTTTTTAAGTTCAAAAAAAATGTTCCTCATAGTATTTGTAATAACTTCCAGACAGAGCATAGAACTTTACAGAGCACCAAGAACAGATACAGAAGAGTAACTCCTCTAGCTCACTCCCATGGTTCCCAAGAGTTGTATAAAGTTGGAGTCCTATGGTTAGTTCAAAGATTGCTTAGGCTCTTAAAGAATTATTCTTGAAGTTTTAAGT
Source organism: Prionailurus bengalensis (assembly GCF_016509475.1). Lineage (NCBI taxonomy): Eukaryota > Metazoa > Chordata > Mammalia > Carnivora > Felidae > Prionailurus > Prionailurus bengalensis. Next base: position 156,649,849 of record NC_057344.1, on the reverse strand, counting down.
ATTCAAGTGGAAATAACAGTACATTCTAGGTTAGGCCACACAAACCTATTTCACTAAGGGAATGGCAAACTAATGGAAAATCAAAATGATATTTTTAGCCACTTGTATATTCAGCAAATATTTATTGAACATTGCTATATGCCAGGCCCTGTTTTCCTTGCTGGGGAAATATCAATTGGTAAAATTGACAAGAGTCCTTGTCCTCCAAAAGCCTACCTTCTGATGGGGAAGCAGTTATAAACCCAGGGCCAAGTTATCCATTATACATGGGGCCTAATGCCCAGGATCCTTCTGGAGGCCCACAAAAATGTTTTAATTGTAATTTCTTTTAAAACCAGAAAAAATGTGAATATTACAATAATGCATCCACCCTGGATCATATTTTTCTTTATATCAATGCAGCCATAAAATACAATTATAAATATTTTTTTAATGGAGGAAGAGGCCATTAAGGCAAAATTGCCTTGAGACCACAGAAGTCATACTGCAGATTATAATAAACTCAATGAAGAAGTAAATTACATGGTATATTAGAAGGTGGGATGGGGCATCTGGGTGACTGTCAGTTGAGTGTCTTCAGCTCAGATCATGATCTCGCAGTTCCCGAGTTCAAGCCCCGCATCGGGCTCTGTACTGACAGCTGATTCGGAATCTGTGTCTGCTTAGGATTCTGTGTCTCCCTCTCTCTGTCCCTACTGCACTCGCACTCTGTCTCTCACTCTCTCTGTGTCAAAAATAAATATTTTTTTTTTAAAAAGTGAGAAGTTCTATGGAGGGAAAAAATGGTTGGCGATAGAGTGTGGGATAAGGTTGTTTGTAATTTTAAATAGAGTGTTAGAGAAAGCATCACCGAGAAGCAACATTTGTGCACAAATTAGTAGTAGGTTAGGTAAAGAGTGGTGCAGAGATCTCTAGGTGAAAAACATTCTAGGTAAACAGATAAGCAGATGCAAAGCCCTGAAATGGGGGTGTGTCTGGCAAGTGAGGAAGCAACAAGGAGGCTACTATGGCTGCAGGAAAGTGATCTCTAGGAGAGGAGAGGAGTGGAAGATCAGGCCATTCAGGTTTCAGGGGACAGACTGTATAGTGCTTTGCAGGCCACTTCAGGTTTACTCTGAGTCATATAGAGAGTAAGTGGAGGATTTGGGGCACTGCTGTTATGAGTTGAATGCTGATGTTCAAAAGTTATGCTGATGTTCTAGCTCCAGGTACCTGTGAATATGACCTTATTTGGAAATAGGGTCTTTGAAGATCTGATCAGATTAAGATGAGGTCATTAGGGTGGGCCCTAATTCAGTATGTCCAGAGTCCTTACAAGAAAAGGAAAAGACAGAGACCCAGGAAGAATGCCATGTGATGACGGAGGTTGAGTTTGGAGCAATGCAGCTGCAGATCGAGAAATGACAAGGATTGATGGCCACCATCAGAAGCTAGGAAGAGGCAAGGAAAGATTTGATTCAGACACTCAGAAGGAGCATAGCTCTGCTGACATCTTGAGCTCCAACTTCTGGCAGAACTGTAAAACAACAAATTTCTGTTGTTTTAAGACACCCATTTTGTGGTACTTTTTTATAGTGACTCTAGGAAACATATAAGCATTTAGTTCTAACAGCATCTCTCCGGCTGAATGCTGAGAACAAACTATAGCGAGGTCAAGGATAGGAATGAGAAGCCTATCTTAGGTCAAGTGTCCTGGGAAGCAGATTCTGAGACAGAGGATTGCAAATAAGAGATGTATCTAGGAGTGCTCTCAGGAAAAATACAGGGTGGGCATGAGGAGGTGGGGGAGGGAGAGGTGGGGGAGAAGGACTTAGGAGGAAAAAGTGAAACAGCAGTAGAGCCCTCAGGCACTCCAGTGGGGGCTCACTGAACCTGGGATGGTCCTTCAGAATCATCATGAAATAGGAAATAGGCCTATTATAAATACCCCTGTGAAGGTATTGAATACAGGTTGACCTCTGGGGAGGCAACAAAATCTTGAGTAAGACATCTCCCTTCAGCAGAGAGAGGGAAATACTTGAGGGACTCATTTGTGAGCAGCCTACATTCCTCCAGCTGTGCAAATGAATACTTTGGTCCTAGGGAGAAGGACAATGTAAGGTGTTTCATAGCATCCCTGAAAGAGGTTATTACATTATAGAGGAGTCAAACAGCATGGGAAAACATGGGAAGTAGAGTATACACATGGAATTCTATGTGTGCAAATAGCATAGTTGTGTGTGTGTGTGTGTGTGTGTGTGTGTGTGTGTATGTGTGTCCTAAGAAGGATCTTCCATTTGAACAGCACTCTACATTTATAATATATTTAATTTGGTAGCCACAATAAACTTGTAGTGTAGGTAGAACAGATATTTTAAAAATTGCTTTAATGTTTATTTTTGGGAAAGACAGAGCATGAGCAGGGGAGGGCCAGAGCAAGAGAGGGAGAAACAGAATCTGAAGCTGGCTCCAGGCTCTGAGCTGTCAGCACAGAACCTGACGTGGGGCTCGAACTCACAAACTGTGAGATCATGACTTGAGCCGAACTCAGACACTTAACTGACTGAGCCACCCAAGAACCCTGGTAGGACAGATATGTTAATACAAATTTTACTGATAGGGAAAATAAAGTCTAGAAATATTAAGCGACTTTCCCAGTACAGAGTGAGTCACTGGTAAGAACAAAACTGAAAATACAGTCTTCTGAATTCACATCCTGAGCTCTTTGTACCATGTCATGTAGCCTAAATATCACTTCAATTATTTGGCAGTGATTGGGCTACACAATTCTCCATATTCTTTCACAATTTTTTTTATTTCAGAACCACCAAAAGAGTATATGGCAAGAGCTGCATAGTTGCTTATAAACTTACATAGGTTTCTTCCTGGACCCAAAGCTAGAGTATATTTGCCAACCTCCTTTACAGTTGGGTGTCACCATATGACTGAGTTCTTGTGAACAGAATCTGAGTGGATATGGTAAGGATCATGCAGGCCCATAAATAAAATGCTAAGAAACCTTCCCTCTTTTTGTTTACCTATAGTCTGTCCAGTACAACCTCAAAAGCTTTGTGTAAAAGGCTTATATATCACCCCCCCGGCTCCACTTTCCATGATAGAGTCCTGACCCAGGATTATCCCAACCATTATAGAATCAGAAACACAGTATGCATACCTTAGTGTAAGATGTACAGTATAGATTTGGAATGTTATTCCATAACCTTTTATGTAACTAATATATCTCACAATTTTTTTTCAACATTTTATCTTTATTTTTGAGACACAGAGAGAGACAGAGTGAGAGCAGGGGAGGAGTGGACAAAGAGGGTGGCACAGAATCTGAAATCAGGTTCCAGGCTCTGAGCTGTCAGCACAGAGCCCAATGCAGGGCTTGAACTCACAAACTGTGAGATCATGACTTGAGCTGAAGTTGGATACTTAACCGACTGAGCCACCCAGGTGTCCACTAATATATCTCATTTAAATCTAATATTAAATAATTTAAGAATATACCAAGCTATTATCATGTATACATTCAATCTCTTCACCATTTGTGAGAGAAATTGGAGGAAAGTTATTATTCTATTTTTCTAATTGTTAAATCCCTGAGAGAGAGAGAGAGAGAGAGAGTGCTTGAAATAATATAAATAAATAAATAAATAAATACTTCAGATTTATACCATTCCAACTTGAAAACACACCAGATGTGTTTCATCTGGAGGGAAAATTTGCTCATATAAAAAAAAATCACAGGAAAGTAATCTGAATATTCAGGCTTAAGTCATGTGGTCATCTGTAACAAATCATGGAAAGAACTATTTACAGTATCCAATTTGGCCTCGATCATGTGCCTTCCCCCTGTAGGCTGGGTATCAAAATGGACAGATCATTACCAATGTATAAAGTGAAGAGGAAAAGGACACCCAAAGAAGAGGTATACTATTTCCAGAAGTGTGAGGAGAGAAATGACCAGACAAAACCCACTGATAACTACTTTTGGCTTCATCAAAAAGAAGAATGTAGTACAACACCACTAGGGCTATTTTCCAATTAAGTACAGAAATGCAGCTGGATATGAGGAAAGAAATAGAACCAGGGCCCAGAAAGCCATTCAAAATCTCTCTCTGCGGTTTATCTACATTCCTCTCTGTGAGTGTATTTTATCTTCTCTCTGCAACTTAACCTTCTCATTGCTTCTGCTGGGTGGAAAAGCAAGTTTAACTGATGATAGAATAGTCTATATCTCTCCTCAAGAGTGAACCACCTCTGATTCTTGAATTAATACAGCAGGAAAAAAGGGTCACACCACAGTTTGGTCATTTACATGGCCAATTCAGAGAAAGAAACAATGACCCTCTCAACCCCAATTCCAATTTCCCTAGGTACAAGACTTGATTAGCTTGGTGATCAAGCAACTTCCTCCACCCTTCCATGATCCAATGAACTGCAGCTGAGGAGGGAGCATCTCATTGTGAAAACTTGCTTTTAGGATCTCTACCAATACAGGCAGAGGGGTAGTAAGATAAACTTGTCTAAATGGTATATTCTACTGACTGTTTAGCCTTGAGAAAGTTATTATACCGTATACAGTATCGGAATCTTAGTATTATTATTAATAAAATGGGCCTAATATGTTGCTGGTTTCTTGGGAGGATTAGACCCATCCCATAGCAGGTGATGATCATTACTTAAAAGAAGTTATAGTCTAAAATTAATCGACTGAAAGAATTAGTCATATTTTATTTATTCTGAACAGAAAATGTTATCCCCTGGCTTGATCACTAATTAGATGATTTCCAAGCTCTAATACAATTCTTTAATGCTGATGATTTTTTTAAGTCGATTGAAATCATTAGCCCAGCACCAACAAAAAAATCAAATGTACTTTAAAAGCAAGAGATTTGCTAATGTTGTAAGGCTATTCCAAAGCATGCTATAGTATAAAATGATTTTGAAAGAGTTCAATTTGTTTTGAGCAATGGCTGCCTACCCTAGTCAAGGTGACTAATTTGAATTTGATGGCTCTCATTTAGATGTACAACTTCTATTAATATATAATCTTAATAGAATGATAGATATATTAATATTAATTGGACATAGTTTAATAGATATACCTTATGTATTTGATAGTATATATGATGTAACACTCACCTTGAATTATTTCATTCACCAAACATTTACTGAATATCTACTATGGGCAAGTACTCTATTGCCAAGTAGACAACAGCCATTATTTTTCCTACCACGTCTCATTTTGCTTTTATAAGAAAAGAAGTGAGGTATATGATTGAAGCAGATACCAGAAATGAGAAAATCATCTAACTGGGAGTCCTACAAAAATAATGTGACCAACATTCCCAGAAGAATAATGCAATATGTTTTCTATGAGTTCACCTTTCTGGAAAATCCAGTAGGCAATCTTAAGGGGAACCTAATTTCCTAGGTACCAACATAACACAGATTGCATGTTAGCACTATAACAACATGCACTTAGAAAAATCTCCCCTTGAGTACATCTTATCTGAGAATTTATATATAGGTGCAGAAGAAAAAAGAAGTTCTGATTAAGACTAACCATTTTAAAAATCTGACTGCATTCTTCAGGAAATTATTGCACAAAGTCAGGTTTAGGTAGCACAATATAGCAGCATATATGGCCGTGGATAGCTGCTGAGCTTCCTCCACCCTCAGGGATATATTGAGACCCTTTGGGTAGTATAGTCTGAAAAATCCTAGAGAATGATTTTGATTAGCCAAGCTTGGGTCAGCTGCCTTTACTGAACCAATCAACCATGGCCAATCGACAGGACCATATAGTATGGACAAAGTCACCTCGCATGTAGGAACCATTCTTAGAGAAAGGGAAATAATTATGAGGTAGGTATCTACTCTTGGTGTCTACTATAGTCTTAAAGGAGAGGCTGACAAGCAGAACCCAGCAGAGTGGCAATTTTTTACAAAGGAACAAAAAGTCTATTTCCTTCCTTTCGAGAACATGGCAGTCATTATTGATTATCTCTGGTTGACCATGATATTTTCATTTACAAAGTACAAGCATATTTGTCTTCTTAAGAAGGAGGCCTTAAGAAAACAGTGTTTGGTTTTTGAATATCTTCATATTTCTAGAATCTAGAATCTAGACGCTGTGATGTGCTTCTTTTAAGACAACTGTGTTTGTATATGTGCTGAGTACTTCTGTAAGAGCCAGTGTTCTATTACTAACATTTACAGTATATGGCTGAAAATATTTGGTGTTTAACCTAATTTGCAGCCATGAAAGGTAATTTAATTGTTGGATCTAAGGGAAGGCAATGGGAAAGTTACAAGAAGGAGAAGGAGAAGGAGAAGGAGAAGGAGAAGGAGAAGGAGAAGGAGAAGGAGAAGGAGAAGGAGAAGGAGAAGAAGAAGAAGGAGAAGGAGAGGAGGAGGAGGGGAAGGTAAGAAGAAGGAGAAGGAGGAGGAGGAGGGGAAGGAGTAAGAAGAAGGAGAAGGTGAAGAAGGTGAAGAAGGTGAAGAAGGAGAAGGAGAAGAAGCAGGAGGAGGAGGAGGAGGGGAAGAAGAAATAGAAGGAGGAGGAGGAGGAGAAGGAGAAGAAGAAGGAAAGAAACAGAAGAAGCATCATGTTTCTTTCACAGTCCTCCAAAACTGACATGCATGTATGCAAACATTAGCGAAACTATGTCACAGAGTTCTAAGGAGACTCTTTCATTGGGAAGAAAAAAAAAAAAAGGATTTGGAAAAGTTTAGGATTAGTTAGGAGAAGCTGTTTTAAAAAAAAATATCTAGAGGTACTTGGGTGGCTCAGTCAGTTAAGCATCAGACTCTTGGTTTCATTTCAGGTCATGGTCTCATGGTTTGTGAATACCAGCCCCCATCTGGCTCTGTGATGACAATGCAGAGCCTGTTTGGGATTCTCTCTCTCTCTCTCTCTCTCTCTCTCTCTCTGCCTCTCTTTCTGCTCCTCCCTCCTCTCTTTCAAAACAAATAAATGAACTTAAAAGAGTTTAAAAATATCTAGATCTAGATTTACCTTATCTATATGTATAGATAAGCTTCCAGGTCTTGAAGAATGTAGAATACACAGATCCTCTTATGGGTTGAAAAAGAATAAGGGTAAATTGCTTGAGGCAGGAGAGAAAAGAAGATACCAAATTAGCAGGTCGATATAATCTGGGTAAGATTTTACAGTCTTTTAAATGGCCCTTTGATGTATATTCCAGGGAACAGAGAGCATCACCAGGCACTTCTTAGACTTAAGCTATCCCTTAGGGCAATCAAATAGGTTGATAGTCCATATATTCTAAATTTAAGTCAACATTCTAGTGAACCCAAGGCCTCCTAGAATTCTCATCATGCCATGGCATACTAGGAATCTGAGTACTATGATTTGCTACCTGGTTTGCAGATGTAATTTAATCCTGATTACCTGGATTTGTCAGTGTGTCTGGGCCCAGTAGCATTTACAGTATTAACTGTCCACTGATATTCGATCGGGTATTAGAGAGTATTTTTCTTGATGGCAGAGCTCAGTAATTTCAAATTTTGTGAACGTTTATATCAAGTTGAACCAAAAGGTCACTTCACATGAAGGGGACATTGTTTAGTGTCTGCATTAGCCATTCAGTCGGTTACTGAAAACCTAATGTATGCAAAGCTCTGTTCAGGGTGGTGCACACGGGTAAGTTATAGTCTGAGGAAAAGATAAATATGAAAAAATCTGATTTTGAGTTGGGCACATGATTGCCTGAAGTAGTCAATGTTTTCCATTAGCCTTGTAGCTAGCTAAGTGTTACCATCTCAGCATTTCTGAGGATGAAATGAAAGGAGAATGGTGTGTGCAGCTCTAGGAAAACGTCACGGGTTTGAGTATACCTTTATCTTCCTCCTTTTCTTCTTTGCTTTTGCAATGGAGGCATGATTGCTAGAACTGAAACTGGGAATAAAGGTCATAGGTGGCCACACAAGAAGATAAAGAAGGCATCTACACCCAGGATGTTTTGGGGGGCCATAATAACTCTGGATCACCAACTGCTAGACTTTTCACTTGAAAAAGTAATAACCTTCTATCTTGTTTAGGTTGCTGTTATTTTGTGTTTCTGTTGCTTGCAGCAAAAATGAATCCTAACTAAAATAGAATGTATGGGTCATTAAAAAAAAAAAAATTTTTTTTTTTTTGCTTTAACCAACATTTTTCCCACTAACTAAATACCAATCCAATCAGATAAGAGGGCTTTTACTGAGCATGAAAAAACAAGATCTCTCTGAATATATACATACCTCACATACTCACTCCCCTTACATAACAATTATGACTGAGATGTATATCATTGTAAAAAAATCCTTGTCCATACCTCTGTTTATTTCTGTAGAAGTTGTATCTGTAAATAGAAACATTGGATTAATGACATCCATATTTTATAAGTCAGTTGACATATATTTTCAACTTTCTTTCCAGAAAAATGTGTCAGTGTATGTTATTAGCATAGGGGCATGCCTGTCTCAACACACTTTTTTTTAGAGTTTAGAGTAGGCCCCTGTTACTTTTCAGCTAATTTCCTGGGCAAAACATGAAACCTGGTAGATCTTGTAATTGTGTAAAGTTTTATGTATGGGATTGTTTGTATAGGCAAAGCATCCTTCTCTACATTTATTGGTTATTTATTTGTGTTTACCTATTCTGTGAACAGATTATCTATGTTATTTTCTTCATGTTCACCCTGTTGGGGATCTTAGTGTATTTATTAATTTGAAAGAATCCTTTGGTCAGCGAGTTTTACTAGTTATTAAAATATGTTCATATTGGTTATCCTATTTCATTGGATATTCAGCTTTTTAAATTTAGAAGCGTTCTTTTACACATGGTAAATATTGACTTTTTTCAACTTTAATAGAGCTAAAGTCAACTGTACCATCATATTCAAAACCCACTCTAGCACACAGCACTACCATGTATAATAGTTATCCTTGCTTAGTCATCATCTTGGATACTATCTTGTCCCTGAGAAAATGTTAAATATAGTTGTGTAGCAAATAATGCACAGAATTTACTAGATTTTATTTTTCTAGAAGGTTCACCATAGAAAGATATTGGCAAGAGTCATGGATTTCTTGGCAATGGAGTAGGATGCTTTGTGTCTTAAATATAGAAGACTATGCTTATCAGATTGAAGAGGATTTGGAAGCATGAAGTTTGAGCCTAACATACAGGTAGCTGCTATAAAAGCTGCTACATTGACATTTGATTAAATTGTATAAATAATTAACCTATTCTCTTCCTTTCCATGCTTTTCTTTAACTTATTTTTTACTCACTCCTCCCCCCCCCCCTTTTTGGTTCTTTCTTCCTCATTTTTTTTTTTGTCTATAACTTTATTTGTGATCAATTCTTTGGTGAATACTTTCAATTACTTATTTGACTTAATATGCTTACTTTTCAGTTACTATGTTTCATATTTAATAACTTAATAATATAGTTTTCAGTTAATATATTTTATTTCTTGAAATATTAATTTCCATTTGAAATTTAATTTCTCTCTCATATACCTCCGAAACTGTCAAGATGTGATAAGATTGATTCTAAAAATTGGTCTATAGGTACCGTTTACTTATATTTCTGCTGCTACCATTAATAACATTTAATACCTATACCATACCTTTCATTCCCATTTTATTATTTTATTGCTTTTCCACATATATCCATTTAGGAGATGAATTGGGTACTTTCCATTTTGCCTCCTTTACAAATAAGAGCCTCTTGTCACAACTGGCTAGAGCCTACTATTTCCAAAATTATTTAAGTAACAAGTGACTTCAGATGTCAGTTTATATTTTCTTTATGTAATCGGGGGAGTTCATGGATGCCTGATTTTAGGCAAATTCAAGTAGCCTAATTTAAGTGTGTGAACATCTCAGTCAGAATCCAGCAATATCATGAAAGCCCTCTCCCATTTTTTTTAAAGGAATTACAATGCAAAGTACTGTGGATACATAGTAATCTAAGGTTATACAGATTAAAATTTGGAATTTGCATTTAAGGAAGATCCAATAATCTGAGGAGGCATACAGACAAGCTACTCGTTATTTAAAAGAATAATAATAAGAAAAAAAAACCAGAATGAAATGGGTGTTATCCTAGATATACCACCAAAGTGCTATGGGAATATAAGAAAAGGGGTGATTATTTTGATTGGGGTTGGTGAGAAAAGGTTTTTGGAGCATTTGGCACTGGAATTGAGCTTTGAAGAACCCATGAGATTTTGATAGTCACTTGTATTGGGTATGGTCTGTTAATGCTAATGAGGTTTTGGGTTCTTCAGATGTACTGTGGTTGATTATACCTCCGAAGAGCTCTGGACGGGCATTAGACCCTTCTGAATATATACATTCAAATACAATTTGGATATAATGTGCTTGTTGAATGCATATAATAAATCTTACTTTCTCTCATAATTGTAACTCAAATTTACTGGTACAGAAAATAACACCTTAGTCTTTTTAGATCATGAAATTTTAGAGGAGGAAAAGACCTTATAAATTACCCGCTTAACCTTCTATCTTATTTATAAAGAAAGCACAAAGGGGCTCAGTAATTGACCAAGGTCACTCAGTTAACTTGAGAAGGCTTTCCCCACCATCAGAAGGCATTGCTTTGCAATCGGCACCTTTCTATATCCATTATGGTAATTTTTACTGACATTATGAAATAAAATCATGAAATCCCCACGTCCGATTATCAGAGGATACTTTAAAGTCTGCAGTAAACTTGCACGTTGAGGTAAGTTTGAAGAAACATAAAATGGACCAAAGGCAGAAAACGCACCGAGACTAGGTACCTGCATAATGAAAATATGGAATAATCTGCACCTAGAAAAGGAGAAGCTGGCAGGACTTTCATTCTGACGTTTACTCACCTGGGGTGGAGTGGAGGAAAAGAAGAGGGGCGAGAGTGCGAGAGGGGAGGGACAGAGACAGAGAGAAAGAGAGGTAGAGAGAGAGGGGCTGAGGTAGAAGCGTGCCTCAAAGCCGGGAGGAGATGTACCCTTTGTTTGACAAACCCTGAAAGGGAAGCCTCTTGTAGCAGCCCTCTCATTCCCACCTCCAAGCGTTTGCCGAGCTGCTAGGTGGAGTCCGCGCGGCGGAGCCCGAGTGCACTCCAGATCCGGGTTTTACCTGCCACCCCCTTCCCCCCGCGCGAGCCCCCTCCCCAGCTCTCGGCGCTCTTGGCGCTCGCCAGCCCGCGGCTCATTCTGGCCTCGGCTCGGGCCCCGGCTGCGTCCGCCGCGCGCAGGCTGCACGGCCCCGGCGCGCCCGCGCTCCGACCCGCTCTCGGCGCGTCGCCGGGTCTCCTGCTCGCCCGGCACCGCTCGCCCCAGTTCCCGGGAGCGGGGATGCAGATGCTGCCGCTGGTCCGGGTGGGCGCCGCCGCTGCCGCTGCTGGTTTTCCCCGGACTGCTCGTTGCCTCCGCTCCGACAGCTGCCGCTGCCGCCGCCTGTGACTCGCCCCCTCCCCTTTCTTTCTTCTCTTTTTTTTTGCCTCCGTCCTCTTTCTCCGGGTGTGCGCGCGCGCGGATTGCACGGTTTGCTTTGGCAGGAGCTCGCTCGTGTGTGCGCGTGTGTGAGTGTGCGTGTGTGGAGAGCGCCAGAGCCTTTCTCGCTCTCGGAGAGTCGAAGAAGAGAAAGAACCGAAGAGGCGGCGGCGGCGGCGGCGGCGCGGAGCTCGGGGCCGCGCGATGAAGCTCCCACATGCCCGCAGCTGCCCGGCCCGGCCGGCGAGCTGATCTGCCACCCCCCGGGCTCCGGGCTCCGCGACCCCCGGGACGTAGCCCTCGGCAGCCGGGCGCCCGCTCCGCCCGCGCGCCCCCACCGTGCACTCGGGAAGGAGTTTGCGTGGCCCTCGCTCCGGCTCTCGGCGCAGGTTGCGGGCGCCAGAGGAGACCCTCCGCGGGGAGAAAACCTCGGGAGAAGGAGGAGGGTTTGGCGGAGAAGAAGCCACCCCTGGCTGTCGCGGCTCCCCCTACCTATTCCACTGCTCCCTTTCCCAAGCGGAAAGGGGAGGACGAGGAAGAAGAAGAAAAAGAAAGAGAAGGGGGTGGGGTGGGAGAACTGGATATAAAGATCGGCTGGGGGGATGGTGGAAGATTTTTGGTCTCTCCAGCAGCGTCTTTTCTTGAGCGGCGGCGGCAGCAGCAGCGGCAGCGGCGGCAGCAGCAGCGGGAGGAGAAGCAGCCCCAGCTATGACTGCCGCATGTTAATAGCTGCCGCTTGGGTCTCTCGGCCGCTGCTGGAGACGGAGCCCGACTCCGAAGTTGTGCAACTGTGGACTGGGAGAGACATTTGAACCTTGCTCTCTCTTTGCTCCGTTTTTACCCCCTCGGTGTGTTTGAAGCGAGACAACGTACAGGAAGACAAATCTTTGGTTCTTTTCCCCCCCCTTCCCCTTTTTCCGTGGCTGTGTAGCAGAAGAAAGGGGGAAGGAGAGACTTTTTGTTGTTGTTTCTTTGGCTGGGGTCTCCACCCTCCTGCTGCTTTCTCTGCGCTGTGGTTATCATTCCTTGCGGCGTGTGGTGGGGGTGTCTTCTCCGGGGCCGGCCGGTCTTTTGCCCCGGGCTCCATGGCTGGATTGTGGAAACTGCACTCGGCTGCAGGTTGTTGAGCAACTGATGGGACGATCTCAGGGACCGGCGGTTACGAAAGGTAATTTATTCTTCTCACTCTTCCTAATAGTGGTGGCCCTGGCCCGGCGCAGGCGGCGGCGTCCGCGGGGCGGGCAACCGAGGGGGTGCGGGATTCACGCACACTCACCCACCCACTCACACAGTCGCCCTCACACACTCGCCCGCACGCACACTCATCCGATCGTGATGCGGGGCGGGAAAGGGAGCCTCCTGGCTGGTGGGCGCTGGGGTTTGGCACGGGTTCGAGTTCTTCCAGCAACTGGGCGATTTGGCGGAGGAGAGGGATAAAGGGGAGAGCAGACCCGGCGCATTCGCAGTCCGACACGCTGGGAGTAGGAACTGGAATTTCCACCCCGGGAATTCTCCCTCCACTCTCACCCCAGTGTCATCCCTTGGTGGGGGCTGAAAGCAGACCAGGGGGCGCCTTCTCTCCGCTGACCCGGAGCTGGTGCCGTTGGAGGCGGGAGCGGGCTGGAGAGCAGACAGGGACCGGGTGAGAGCTGCGCTCTGGGGTGATGGGGACTGAGGGGGCGGCGAGCTCACCGCGATCCTTCCTAGACGCCCGTCTGGAGCATCCATGGTGGCCGCGGTTGCCCAGGTCGCGCCCCTGAGTGGCAGAGCTGCGCTGCCTTTCCGTACCCCGCCCGTGGTGTCCCCTTCACGGCAGTTTGGTTTAGAGCTGCTTGCCCAGGCTTTGTTAGGAGGTTTTGGTTGGAAAACGCTGCTACTTTCGTGGGTGGCCCGGGGCGGCGCGGTGTTGGGAGTGGGCACGGGGCGGGGGACGGCGTTGCACGAATCGGGGCACCGGGGATGCCAGGGCGGGGTGGAAAGAGCACTGGTATCCGCGGTCGGCTGGGTTACAGGTAGGAGGGCGGGCGACCCGGAGCCTCCGGCGGGAGAAGGGGACGCTCCGGCTCTGGGGAACGTAGGTGCCTCCGCGCCCCCGCCACTGGTCCCCGGCCGGAGCTCAAGGGCTGAGCGTGCCAGGCCCCCCGTTATAGGTGGGTGTGTGTTCCAGGGGTGGGGGCGACCTCTGCTACCAGGGTCAGTTGGCGGTGGGGTCGGCGTGTGCGTGACAGTGTGCGCGCGTTCCTGCGCGCTCTGGGGATGGCCGGAGGTATTTGTGGGGATGGCAGAGCCGATGCTAGTTGAGCTGATCTTGCTTATCGAAATCGCCTGGGATCCGCTTAACTCGAAAATCTGGTTTGAGGAGGCCGCGAGGCCCCACAGGGGTTGCGAGGAAGCCACACGGTGTCCCCTCTGCCCCCGTGAGGAGCACCTCCGCGAGATGCGTGGCGCGCGTGAGTCTCTGGTGCAGCGCTCGACGCACCCCAGATTGGCCCTGATGAGGACCAAGGGATAGAACAGTCATCTCCCGGGCACATTCACATACCCGAGTCCAGCCAGCACAACCCTAGTTCCTGTAATTCTCTGGTCACTTCCTTCAGTCTGATAGAAACCCGCGCTGCTTTATTTACGGCCAGAGATATCCCAGAAATTGGGCGAACTGGAGGTGTGTGAGCCACCTCTGGGTGTCTCCTCCCTGTGCCTGTGTGTGACCCTGCCTGCGGTAGTTGGGGCACATTGTAAACAACCGTGTAAGCACCCCTGCCACGGTCTCCTTTACAGCCGAACCTGCTGGTGTCTGTTGTGTTTACTTTCCTGGGTGGATTACTCATTAGGAAGTATAAGCCTTCTTGCACCTCTGATTTTACATCCTTCCAGCCAGCTGCTGGGGAAATGAGGAGACGCATAGACTCTGGCAGGAAGGAAAAACTGCCTTCTGGGTTTTGCTCTGAAGTAAATAGGCGGTCTGCTAATTTAGTGTCATATGGGCTATCAACACTAGTTAAAGAATGTCGTTGTAGAATCTGCAAAGGCACACTTCTTTAGTAATTTTTCACTTGCAGAATGCTCTTCATTTCCCTGTGAGATTAAACAGAATTTAGCTAGATTTCCCTGGTTTGTTTTTCAGTCTGTAATGGTACCAAATGACCCGGAGTTCTGGCGCCCAAGTTGTCTGTTCGTGGATTACAGACAGAATTGTCAGTTCTTTTATAGCATCACCAAGAGGTTTCCAGATAATTTGTGTAGGAGCTAAAAGGATATTTGTGTTGAAATATCTCTCAGCTTTGTTTCCCTCTTTTTTTTTTTTTTGTCACCAAAGCAAGGGTTAAAAATGTACAAAGATGAATGGTTTTTAAAAAGTTAAAAAGCTAACCTGCTTTTCAGTTTCAGTAATGAAAAGCTACTAAATTCCTTAGTTGTAGATCAGCTCCGACTGCTTTGGTGTTTGGCACAAATGACTGTGTTCTATTTTGTTTTTAAAAGTATAGCACTGTAAATGTAAAAAGGGTACTTATTTTCCAGGTACTCTAATTCTTTCTTTCTCCTTCCTTCCTTCCTTCCTTCCTTCCTTCCTTCCTTCCTTCCTTCCTTTCTTTCTTTCTCCCTTTCTTTCTCTCTTTCTTTCTTTCTTTCTTTCTTTCTTTCTTTCTTTTGATCTTGACTTCTTGAAAAAGCTTAGGCTTTTGCAAAAAAGAAAAAAAAAAGGAATAAAGAATCACTGATGCCTGATTCTGATTAAGTTCTGTTTTTATGCACGATTGCTAGTGGCCATCATATTCATAGAAAACTTAGAGAATTGTGATTTAATTTATGAGGTTCTAGCTTCATACATTTGTTTGATTTCTAGGGGATATGTGTTAAAGTCTTTACACTTGTAAATATTTCTGAAGATTAAGGGACACTTGTCCTGTCATTTCAGAAGATCTAATCGTAATGATTCCCAGCCCTTACACTAGAAGATTTGATCAGATCTGTTCTTTGTTTCCTAGCAGCCTGCATTTGCTAGCAGTCATACATTCCACAGGTCCTGATGTCATTAGAACCAAGTCTGTCAGTGTATTGTGCTGTCTTTAGCTGAAGGTGAATGTGTCAAAGTGGTGGAAGGCCATTCCATAGCACTTTAATATCACTAAATAGTCAATAACCTGCTCCATTGGTGTGTATGGTGGCCTAGACTATTTCTATACACTTGGGGTGGGAGGAATGATCAGTATAAAGGTTTATGTGAACTATTTAAATATTTTAGTTTGACCTGTTAGGCTGTATCAGGCATCCCTGGCCTGAAGAGTGATAAACCAGCATGTGATTTGCCTGATGGGTAAATGCTTTTGATGTCTCATTTTAAGTGGCTTGGTGTGATTATCCTTCAGAGTGAGAGCTCTCCTCAAAAACATGAATGGAAGGTTTTCTTAATGATCTTCTTACAGTTTGGAGATTTAAATATTCCTTTCCACAGGGAATAATAGCAAGTGTGAGACGTACTGGCTCCAGCTACTGTGGCTGGCATTGTTTCTAGTAATTAAGAAAGGCAAATTTTTTATGGTCTTGATTTGTCTTTGATTCTTTGGTGAGCTGTATGTAGCCTAGGAAATCCGAAGTAGGAGATTTAAACATGTTATAAAAGCAAAAAGGTTGAAGTTAGTCAAATAATACAATGCTAAACTGAATTGTTCTTCAGATTTCATTTGGACCACTTTACCTGCTGCTTGAAACTCTCCCTGAAAAGGGTTGCCAAGCAAGAGTGACAGTGACTGTTAGAAGGGGGGCATTTTTGCCCAGAAATCAGTAAGGATAACTTACTGATTTGTGTGTTTAAGAACAAAGAGCAATTTTTGAGAAATGTGCAGCCTTAATTTAGCATGGTATGGATGGCTAGAGCAGTTGGAATTAGAGGGAGGTGATCTTAAGTTTTGCAAATGGCTGTTTTCCCTTGGATTTCTTAGATTTGCATTACATTCAAATATGAATTTGCTCACATAGGGAGAAACCCTGAAGACAGAGGCTCTATTGTAATTTAGCTTTTGTTTACATTGAAGGACATATTTACACTTAGATTATTATTGCATTTATGTCCTTTCTTTAATGCAAATGAATTTCTTTATAGAAAGTCTATTTTATAATAAAATATAAAGTAGAACATTCAAATGCAAGTAAGGTCCTCCTGACATTTTCCCGTTGTTGTCTCCATTTGTGTGTGTGTGTGTGTGTGTGTTGTTGTTGTTGTTGTTGTTGATAAATGGGGAGAAAAATCCGGATTTTTCATTCATTGTGATTTTGGTATTGCTGCTTATCGGCCAGTTTGAAAAAGTAGTGTGAGCATGCCTCTAGATAGCGTTTATGAGTCCTAAGATGTGCATATATCCCTTCAAAACTCTTTAATGTCATGCTGACTATCTGTGTGGCCCTATAAAATTAATTCAACTGCATAAGTGGCCATTATAACTTTTTTCTTAGAATTATGAAGTGTGCTCATGCAGTAACAAATACATTAAAAATTAGCCATCTACTCAGAATTAATTGTGATTCTCCATTTGTTTTAGGGCGCGGGTGGAAGAAGGAGAGTTCTTTCTACATTTGATCATAGAAGATTCTGTAGATCCTAATAATTTATGTCTTGCTTATGTCTTACTGCCATTTAAAACAAGAATTTAGTTCTAGTATTAATGAATTTCTTTATCAGAGTGATTATATGTACACATTTGAAGAAGTTACCATTTGGTCCATATTACTGAAGAATCTAAATGGAATAATATTGGTGGTAATTCTGCTTTTTGTGAAACTTATCTCAGAGATGGAAAATTAAATCCCCCAACTGAATATTTCTTTCTGGTAAAACTTGTGGGTCATTTTGTACAGCAGGTTCAGGGGAAGCTCTCTTCAGAGTATGTAAAAAGAAATGGAAAAAGAAAACATTTTTGTAACAATGCTATGATGTTATTTGCCTTTACTCTTATACTTTTTTTTTTTCTTTTTGAGAGAGAGAGAGAGAGAGGTGGGAGAGAGGAAGACGGAGAGAGAGAGAGTCTTAAGTAGACTCTATGCTCAGCACAGAGCCCCATGTGGGGCTCAGTCTCACAACCATGAGATGATGACCTGAGCCAAAATCAAGAGTTGGAGGCTTAGGGGCGCCTGGGTGGCTTGGTCGGTTAAGCGTCCGACTTCGGCTCAGGTCACGATCGCACGGTCCGTGAGTTCGAGCCCCGCGTCGGGCTCTGTGCTGACAGCTCAGAGCCTGGAGCCTGTTTCAGATTCTGTGTCTCCCTCTCTCTCTGCCCCTCCCCTGTTCATGCTCTGTCTCTCTATCAAAAATAAATAAACGTTAAAAAAAAAAAAAAAAAGAGTTGGAGGCTTAACTGACTGAGCCACCCAGGCGCCCCTTACTCTCATACTTTTACAAGTGTACTATGGAGTTTTCCAGAAGGCACATGATCTGTGATGACATCGTTGCTCTGATAGCATATGTCATGTGTGCTTGTGTATTCTTATGTTTTAAATTTTTCTCAGTTTACCTATTAGTACATAAATATTGATAGCTATAATCAACACAATCAAGTTGCTTTAGGTCATCAGTTTTTAAGCATGTGAAAAGGCCCTGGGACCGGAAGGTCTAAGAACCACTGGTGTTGGCTTTTGCAAGATCTGTCTCCTTGTCCTTACAAGTGTCTCTTCATCTGACCATATAAGGAGTCATCTAGGATAAGAAAAAATAAGTAGACTGTTCAAACTTTAAAAAGACACAAGTAGGTTGGATGTTTTATTATTTGACATTTTCAGTATTCTCTTTCCAGTGTAGAAAGCTTGTTTCTCGTTTTTTGGTTCCCAGTTACTGAAATAGAAATTTTAAAGATGCAGGTCTCCAGCCTGATTTGCTGACAGTAGCAGAAGAGTTACTGGGAATACTTAAAATCTGGGCCCTGGGTCTAGATATTCTGATATCTGGAGAGACAGAATGGTGTGGTGGTGAAGAGAAGGGACTCTGTGGTGTCTTTGCCTAGGTTTGATAACTTACTTGGCTTTGGGTCAGATACTGGATCTCTCTATGCCTCAATTTCCTGATATGTTTTTTAATGTTTACTTTGAGAGTGCAAGAGCATCTGGGTGGGAGGGGCAGAGAGAGAGAGAGAGAGAGAGAGAGAGAGAGAGAGAGAGAGAGAGAGAATCCCAAGCAAGTTCTGCACCATTAGTGCAGAGCCCAGTGCGGGGTTCAGTCTTATGAACCCTGGGATCATTACCTGAGCAGAGATCAAAAGCTGGACGCTTAACCAACTGAGCCACCCAAGTGCCCCATTTTCTGATATGTTTTAATTGGTCATAACAGTTGTTCCTGATTCATTGCTTGTTGTGAAGATTTAAAGGGAAAATATATGCAAAGTGCTTAAAAGAGTTCCAGGCACATAATAATGGAGATGCAACTACATGCTGCTGTCATTATTACTATATTTGCTGAGTCTCAGAAGGGTCCCAGAAAACTTTAATCAACTCCCCATGTGATTCAGATATGCAATTATGTTTCACCTCATTGCTTTAGAGTATGTCTGTTAAGTGCTCTTAAATTTGAAAATTTCATATAAAAGATAATCTTGGCTTTATTTTACCCTCCCACTTTAAAAGTCATGAAAAGTTCTGTTTTTGTTTGTGTGGTTTTTTTTGTTTTTTGTTTTTTGTTTTGTTTTTACTTATAGTAAGAACTAATAAAACACCTTTCTTGGCTTAGGCTAAGTTTGAAGTTGGGTGGAGAATGAATACCCAATTAAAACTAGATTTCAAAGACCCTAATTGAATATTTATGTATCTTGGGAATTATTAAGGAGGAAATCACTTTTCTGAAGTGATATCAAGACAACTCACTGCACTCTTAGTCTGTTAATCACTATCCAAGCATCACAACAGGCCATTTTCAGTGAAAAGGATCTTTGGGGTAATTATCTAATGTAACTCAGTTTGTTTGTGAATGGTAATATGCCTAATGAGTAAGGGAGGCTCCACATAGAGATTAGTTTTACTAGATGCTAAAGTTTGACTGGTGAACTGTAATACTTTTGAATGACACATCGACATCTATGCAAAAGCTTTAGAGATCTATTATTTATAAATTAAGTACATTTGGGGGGAATATATTCCGTGGCTGGTTTAATTTCTGACCAAGGCCTGCCACTATGAAATTAGTGTTACAGTACTTGTCTTTTCCACTTCGGTTAATGCTGACAAGTGTTGTAGAAACTAAGTTATATTCCTTAGAGGGGCATAGCTGGGCACTGTCCCTAATTATGAACTTCTCAGAAATGGCCTTTGGAATGAGAGGCACTTGAATACAATCCCCTTTCCACAATTTTCTAGCTCTATCATCTCTATCTGTAAATACAGGTAATAAAAGCTACATTGCTGATTTGGGGAGGGGAATAGGAAGTAAACAGAAAAATACCTGACAGTATGAGCACTTAATGAATGGTACCTGATACTTTTAGTTACAGTATTATTAGAAATGTCCTTAAGTGCCATTAGTAAGAAAATTTAGCTAAATCAGATATCATTTTTTTAATTGAAGCGTTCTCGATGAACTATGAAAATCAATAGCATTTTCTTAAGCAGCTGAGAAAGGTTTCAGGGATCTTCTTGGCTTTCCCATGTTCTTTCCTTCTCTCCTTTCTTAACCTTTTGTTCAGTACCTATTTTTTAGTTTTTCCTCCTAATCTTAAAATGTTATGCTCTGCTACTAATTCCCCACCAAAAATCATATAATCCTGATAGGAAAATATTTTTGACAGCCACCAAGTGCTGTGCCTGAAGATTGACTTTAAATCATGTATAAAATGAAAGTAGCAATTTAACTTAAGACATTTTAAATTAAACTCCTGATCATCTTTTCTCATGGCATCAGCAGCTCTTTAAGCTTTAACTGCATCAGGATTTTCTATAATGTTGTAACCAAATAAAGTCATCATCAGCTTCCAAGATTTAAAGATTTCTATAAATTTAAAAGGTTTATAATCCTAAAGTTCCCGTCCTCAGAAGATTGCTATAAATGCAGACGGACCCTTAAAATTCAAATCCCAAAATTGCTTTAGAGACCTGAAATATTGAAAGGGTCATAAATAAGTCCACGTTTTAGAAATAACATCTGTATGTCAGTGACAGTTGCCAGTAAAAGACATTATTAAGGTGTGTGACTCCTACCTATAATTATCCAGCATTTTTGTTAAAGCGGAAAGAGTGTACCACAACATGGTAGGTGGTGAAAATGAATGAAAAAATAAGCTGAGCGTCGGACAGCTGAGTTGCTAAATTGTACCAGAATCAAGTGTTGTAAAGTATGACTCGAGAAAACGAAAGCCAAGTAGAAACGACACCCCCTTCTGTTTGATCAGCTTGTGTTGGTGTTTATGTGTCCCGCAGAGGCAGAGTGTGTTACTATTCAGGACAGCCCCAGTGGCTCCACAGTAGCCTGAGCCTGTGAGAATAGGGGAGAGACTCAAGCCCAGTTTTTGATGTTCTGCATGGGTGGGTAACCTGAATACTAAAATGCATTCCATTGACAGCTGACCCTGTAAGAAGTTTTTCAACAGTCTCTTGTTTTGTTTTGTTCTATTTTGTTTTGTTTTTTCCCCTTTTCCTTTCCTCAGAGCTCTTCCAAATACTTTTGAATAAGAGTAAATGGTCCTGACTGATGGTCATCTTTTTGTCTGAGATTTTATTGCTGGCAAGAGTGGAAGGGCTCAGCTGGTTTATGTTTATGTCTTCTGTTTTCTTCAAATTTTCAATGTTCTTGATTTGTCAATGACCGATGGTTGTTGTTTGAACCTTGACTCAGAATACTGATCATGACTTCAAGGAGTGGACAAAGAGTCTATTGAGAAATAGTTTTGTGTTAACATGAGGCATGTATGTATCTATAGACTTTCTTCTTTATATTGGCTTTAACTGTTCTGTTGAATTTGTTTATTGAGGTTTAATCATATTATTGACTGTAGTTGACTTTGGAAGAACAGCTCAGACACTGTTTTCTTTTAAAGTAATACACATTTTTTTGAGTTCCAGTTAAAGTTCACTTTAATTTTCAACAATTTCTATGTATGACAGTTAGATATTATTTAAGTCATTCCAGAATGCTGCATATTTTATCACATGTCAGTTGTCCTATGGACCTAAATTCAACATACAAGATTTAGTAAAATGAATGTATTCATTATTTCTCTTTTAATTGCAATGAGACCTCCAGCTAGCTTTAGGCTGAAATGATTAATTTATTGGGAGGTTATTGTGTTTCTTACCTAAAGAATCTTAGGGAAGAATGAAGGCTTATGTAGACATTAGAAAAAAAAAATAGTACCTTGAATACCACTAGGATTCTGCTCCAGCTGCATACCCCTACCCAAGCTACTGTGTTTCCGTCTCTCTGCCCACTGGCTCCTTTCCCTTTGACCACAGTTTCAGGTAGATATCAAGCTTTAGATCAATCTACTGTCACCAGATTAGTGGAGTCAGTAAGGTAGTGTAGGTCCTCTATGGACAAATATATAATTTGCTTGAAGAAGGAAAGACTTAGTTAAGAGAGGGATTTTGTGCACTGAAAAAGTCAGTTAAAACCCAAATGTCCACTGCAGTGATCTGTTGTTAACTGAGACAGATTAAACATTAGGAAAATTGGTTAAGAAAACCTTTAAAAATGGTTTTTGTTCTCTTCCTGTAAGTGGCCAGGGTGATTGTGGAAAATGCTTCCCTACTTACTTGACCTAGAAAACTCAACAAACACATGCAAATCGGGGGATTCGAGTCTACAGGTTCAAGAACACCTGTGAAACTGCCTGAGTTGTCAAGGCTATGTATATCTGAAAAGCCACCAAATATTTGAAAGATGTGACTTTACTTAACATACGCTGGTCTGTCCTATGATGGTAGAGTTACCATTATACAATTTCAAACAGGGGCACTGGATACCAGTTTGGTGGTACATAGAGTGCTGGATTTTTGCTACACATGCTTCAAAATGCAGAGGAATACTGACCTTAATGTAGGTGCAGGTTTAAATGTAAATTATTGAGGCATTGAGCATATCCAGGTGAATAGAGTTCCCAAGATGTGCCATCGGACACAGAGCTCATGGTTAAATTATCTCATGTATGAGCTCCACCAGCCACAGTAAAATGGTCCTTACTGAAACGGAAAAAAATTTTTTTTTCTCTAAACTACATGGAGAAAAAATTGTCCCAGAAGAAACTGAAGAAACAAAAACTTATGGCATGGGAATAAATACAGTGTAGGGGCACCTGGGTGGCTCAGTTGGTTAAGCATCCAACTCTTGATTTTGGCTCAGGTCATGATTTCACAGTTTCATGAGATAGAGCCCTTCATTGGGCTCAGTGCTAATAGTGTGGAGCCTGCTTGAGATTCTCTCTCTCTCCTCTCTATCTGCCCCTCTCCCCGCTCATGCTCTCTCTTTCTCCCCCGAAAACAAGCAAATAAACAAACTTAAAAAAAATACACATAAAAGAAATGCAGATAGAAATGAAAGCAGAGGGGCACCCAGGTAGCTCAGTCTGTTGAATATCTGACTGTTGCTTTCAGTTCAGGTTATAATCTTATGCTTCCTGGGTTTGAGCCCCACATAGGGCTCCATGCTGACAGCATGGAGCCTTCTTGGGATTCTTTCTCTCCCTCTCTCTCTGGGCCTCCCCTGTGCATAGTTCATTTTCTCAAAAATAAGTAAAGAATTAAAAAAAGAAGTAAAACCAGAAAAGATGAGTTTGGAGCTATGAATCCACCCATTGAGACATCTAATTATTTTACACTTGATAGTATACTCATTATGGCGTTACCCATGGGAATATATGTTTAGTCAAGTAAACCTTATGTTTAGAGCAGAATATTCAAAAGCATATAAAGTAAGACATTTCAGATAATTGAGTTAGGATAACTTTATTAGGTGTCTAAAGAATGCAGTGAAAATACACTTCAACCTATCTAATAATAATGTTATTCACATGACAGGCATTATTGAAAATAATGGATCCATTATTACAAAAACTAGAGTTTGGGTAGTATTTAATGCGGACACTTGACCAGCTCAAATAAAATGATGCTTTAGAAGTATTATTTGTAGAAGTTGGGAAACTTCCTAATTTTAGCATTTTTTTGGTCTTTATTCAAAATGGAAAGTTGTATTGACTTTCCATTTTTAAGTTCCAACTCAATATAAATTGTAATATATGAAGATAATTTGGGAGAATTTTAAAAGATTAGTATAAACCTTAATTAGAAGAACTCCCATGTGACTTCATATTGTTGCATATCCTAGAAGAAGAAACAGTACTAAAAATTAGTAGGCTGTCAACATTGTATTTTTCTAAGTTGACATTATTAAGGAAACTTTGTGGGTATTTCTTTTTTTGTGTGCATTTGATTAAATGTGTGATCTTATCATGGTGAAATAGCCTGCTGGGCTGCAGACAGTCGTGTTCAGAAATGAAATTTGCATAGAGCCTCTGAAGAGACATTTTTTCAAAAATTTTTTTGAATAGTGGATGATAGTGAGATTTGCAGTGGTGTGTATGTGCATTTTCTTCCTTAAATATAGGGAGTGTTGACATGGAGCAACAACACAAAAGTATTGGGGTATGAAAGAAAGCATTAGGTTTGTAACTGACAAATTAACCTACTTTATTACAAATGAATGAACTATATGTATGAGGGACACGGTATCAATGTCAGAGGATGATCGTCTGTCTGCTTTGTTTCAGTTATCTGGCTGTGTTAACTTCCTTTCCTGCTACTCTGTCTTAGCATGGTAGATGGTATTCTGGAATTTTGGTATTATCCAAGTGTTCATCATGTATGTGTGCTCTTTTGATTCTACTTGGGTGCCCATAATAGCTGAATTTTGATTTCCATTCATTCTTCCCAATGCAGCTCATTCTAAATTCTGAACAATCATATTTTAAAAAGTTTTTTTCCCTGATTATAGTACTTGCTCATGTTGAATACTTGTGAAATATGGAGATACATAAAGTCAAAATAGAAATCACCCAATATATCATAGTGGTATATCTCAATGTTCACAGAGATTATTTCACACATATTTTAGCTTGATTATCCACATATTATATTTATATATTATCTATATTTTATGCGTATGCATGTTTGTTTTAGTAGAATTGAGGTTCACCTATGTATACTGTTTATATAATTCTCTCTAATTTCCCAATGCCATTCCTTTTTTTGAAAGCATAATTTTTAATATTTCATAGTGTGATACACTGATTTATTTAAACATTTCTGTATTTGTGTGGGTTGTCATATTTTGCTAGGACAAGTAATGTTAAGCTTGGCTCATTTTCTGATGATTTCTATAGCACAGATTTCTTGAAATGCAATTACTAAGACAAAGAGTAAATAATTACTATCTGACTTTTACTGCTTGGTTACAGTGATCCACATGTATGGTTGTTGTCTGTGCATCCACATGCATGGTTGTTGTCCTCCTAACTTTCTGGACATTCTTTCTTAAGAATTGTTAACTCTCGGTTGTGTATAGTTAGTAGTTACTAACTCTAGGTTATTATACACTAAGTAAAGTTAGCAACTTGTGTTCGGTAGTTTGTAAGAATTACTAACTCATGTATATCAATGCTGGGGTAAAAGCTGGGGTCAGTAAAATACGAATAAAATAATGAAATTTACTGGCCATTAACATTTTAATAGGACCGTGCCTAATGTCTTTGAATTTAACATAATATTAAAACAAAACAGTATAATGAAACTGATTTATGAAGAATTAAGAAGTACACCATCCAATTTATGTCCTCATAAACTTTCTTAGTTTTGTTCTCTGCTCTGAATAGACCTCTTATCTCTTGAGTTCATCTAAAACATCAACTTGACAAAGCTGTCCTTTTCCAAACCCATACGGAACAAGAACAGTGGTGGGCTTGGTTTGGACTATTTTAAAATTTAAGCGGAAAAAGTAGAAGTAAATTGTCAGAAACCACACGTAAAGTAAATGAAGGTTGTCCATAAAAAGAGAAAGAGGTCAGTACAGAAAAGTAACTAAGCAGTACAGTGTGGCTCATCATTAGTAAACATGCACTCAGATTTTGCCAGGTGTAAGTTCAATTAGAGACCTATCCATAAGAATAAGAGTGGGGTACAAAATGTGAGGTGTTCAGAGGCTCTAAGTAAAATGGAAGAGGAAACCAGCAGGTGTGTAATTCAACTTTTAATAATTTTTATAGTCATGACAGTACCTGTTGAGTTTGATTTTAGTAATTCACTCTTTGGTCAAAGGGAGGAACAGTTGTACTTTAAATAGCATCTGTGTGACTTCTGCTTCCAGTCCTAAAGACGTAAATATAAGGTATATTTCTAGCAGTCAGATTGGTAACCAGTTGTTACTTCACTTTCTATAATGTCTTTAAATCTGCACCAGAATATATTTATAAGACAGAGTTTAAAGCTTGACAAATAAGTGAACGTATAACTGCATGAATGTGCTTTATGGACCTAGAAGAAACAATTGAACATGAAAGCAGTTTTTAAAGTTACCATTCCAAGATAAATTCAAGTACCACTGTAAATTGCTCTGTACCTGCATATGAAATCATAAAAGCATAGAAAGAATCTTAAAAGGTACACCGTAGCACACTTTATTTCCTGAAAGTAAATATTAAATGGCTGTTGATTAGCAACTCCCCATTTGCTAATTAGTGGGCGTAAGGTTTTAGTTATGTAAGACGAGGAAATTCTAGAGATCTGCTACGGTATTGTTAACTATAGCAACAATATTGTATCGTACAGTTAACCTGTTAACAGGGTAGATCTCATGTTAAGTGTCTTTATGACCATAAAATAAAAGTTAAAAGAAATTAAGTTGTCAAGGGTTGAAGTGACCTGTCTAAAGTGACATGACTGGTTTATAACATATGCTGCTGTTAGTAAGGAATTTCTCGGTCCTGCACTTGAGTGTCCTCATTTCTGATTTTAGGCATGGAGGAGTCACTGTGTAGTTGGATCACCCATAACTTCTTTTGGTCTGTTGCATTTGTAAATTGTGGATAGGCCTAGGGGCTCTTTCTTACGAGAAACATCCACGAGGTAAAATAAAATGGTATAAAGCTCATTAGAATACCTGTGCTTGAAGGTGCTATTTCAGAAAACATTATAGGTAGTTGTATTTTTTTAAGAATTTTCTTTCTTTTTAAAAAAAATGTTTATTTATTTATTTTGAGAGGGAGAGAGCACCTGAGTGGGGGAGGGGCAGAGAGAGAGGTAGTGCCAGAGTGTCTCAAAGCAGGCTCTGTGCTAACAGCGCGGACTGGATCTCATGAACCACGAGATCATAACCTGAGCTCATATCAAGAGTTAGGCGCTTAACTGACCGCTCTCCCAGGAGCCCTGGTTTTTTAAGAATTTTCGCTTTACATCCTTAAAGGGCTGAAGCACAAGATTACATGCGATAATAGTATATTGTAAAACAGTAAAATGTTAGACATTCTAGTTGTGATGGTTTAAAAAGAATTGGACGTAATGAAGATATTTTACATTCTTTAAAAATGTTAAGGACTCTAAGAATATTATCTCAAATTTCTCTATATTAAGGATGCTAATTTTTAGCAATAAATCATTTTAAGATTTGATATGGGATTTGATAAAGTTCCTCATATCAGTTTTTTTCCCCCTTTGTTTACATATCAAATGAATTCCATATCTAGAGCTTGGGGCCCAAGGTACTATTATCTTATACTAAGGCAATTTCAACATCTCTTTATTTATAAAGCAGAAGTATAATGTTGAATTATTGAATAATCAATGTCCCCCCATCTCCCCCCCCTTTTTAAATACCTGAATTTATTTACATAAAATTATTACACATTTCTTAGGGTTTAAACATTAACGTACATTTAGTTCCCTATTAAACAAATGATCTTTACTGAAAGTAATAAACATACATGGAGAAACAAAGAAAGAGAGTAAACTTGGGACTAACAAATGCATGATTTCCAAACCTCTGTCTTTAAAACATTGTAAAAGTTACTTAATTTCTCCATGCCTCAGTTTCCTCAGGTTTAAAATGGGGATGAAAACACTTACCTTTAAGAGTTATTGTGGGGGTTGGAGGGAAGGGAGGGTGGATGATGGGCATTGAGGAGGGCACCTGTTGGGATGAGTACTGGGTGTTGTATGGAAACCAATCTGACAATAAATTTCATATAAAAAAAAGTTATTGTGAAGGTTAAATGAGACGATATACGTAAAACATTTAGAACATAGATGGCTTTTATTATTTGTGTTAATTTTTCATCTGTTGTTGAGGTTGGTATCTCCTAAGTGGGTCTCTATAAATTGTTCTGCTTTATTCTGCAGTTTTCAGAAGACCAGCTTCATTAAGGCAGTAATTTTGTCATTCACTATATGTATATATGTATACATATATATATATATATTTGTTTTTTTAATTTAATTAAATTTTATTTTTTTAATATGAAATTTATTGTCAAGTTGGTTTCCATACAACACCCAGTGCTCATTCCAAAAGGGTGCCCTCCTCAATACCTCACCACCCTCCTCTCCCTCCCACCCCCCATCAACCCTCAGTTCTCAGTTTTTAAGAGTCTCTTATGTTTTTTAAATTTTTTTAAAATGCTTATTTTTGAGAGAAAGAGAGAGAGAGAGACAGAGTGTAAGTGTGGGAGGGGCAGAGAGAGAAGGAGACACAGAATCCAAAGCAGGCTCCAGGCTTTGAGCTGTCAGCACAGAGCCTGATGTGGGGCTTGAACTCATGAACCATGAAATCATGACCTGAGTTGAAGTTGGACACTTAACTGACTAGAGCCATCTAGACACCCCCACTATGTATGTTTGTTAGCACCAAATGTCTGCAGGATTCTAGCATTTATATGGGGCATAACATGGCAGAAACAGCCTCTGATTTCATAGCACTTGCAAAATCTTGGAAATAAAGGGGCATTAAACAATGCATCTATTATCATGAATTAGTTAAAATTGTGGTAAGTGCTACAAAGATCAAGTCCAGGATGGTATGAGAGTTACAGCAACAGGATCAGACCTTGTCTGTATTGGAGGGTGGGTGGGATCTGGAAAGACTTCCCAGAGCAATTGACATTTGAACTGAGATATGAAGGTTGACTAGGCATCCTAGAGAGTATACTGGTTCACTGCTCCCTTCCCATTCTGTCATCAGAAGAGCTCATCACAAACCCACACATGTTCCAGTGGAAGAGGTTAATAGAGCTGCATAAAGAAAAGAAAATTGAGCATAGTTGTTTTGATCTGGCAGTAGGGACAACACATCTGAATTTTTCCTTTTACAGACAAAGTAAGTTAACAGAATATTTTAATACCAGTTGTCTGCCCATAATATTAAATTTCAGGATGATAAAATAAACTATCTGTTGACCATAAAGAATGGGCAGGTAGCATAGATCTGAGATGAGGAGAATACTCAAGATCTATACAGATGTTGAAACCAAGATTTTTTAGTTTAGTTTTGGAGATGTGTGTCTGTGTTTCTGTGCCTGGGAGGTTGTTTTACTCTAGAAGGTTGGTTTCTGTTCATCCTTATCCAATTTCTCCCCATCCTCATTGGCTGCTATCTTTTGTTCCTGAGGAATTCTGTAGAAGTGAGGAACTAGCTTTAGGAATACCAGCACTAACATTTGGTAGTGCTCTGGTTATTATCGCTTCCTTGTCAAAGAATAGCAATTGGCAAATTGCAATGGGCAAATCTGGCAAACAATTGTTAAGAGAAATGTGGAATTATCATTAACTAAGAAGAGTATACTTTATGTATTATCTCTTCACTTCTAGAATTAAGCTTATTATTTAAAATTTGAAGGCTTCCCACAGTGTTTGAGGAGAAAGCTGATTTTATTGTTATTTAGTACAAATCATTTCATATTAATAAAATAATAGTAAAGCATATTTGAGAAAACAGATATTAGTTTAAGAGTCTGAGCAAAATGATAAATATGGATTAAGAAAAGTATCTTAGGTGAATAAATTTTTAAAAAATATTTTAATGTTTATTTTTGAGAGAAAGAGCATGCTTGCGGGCGCGCGCATGTGTGGCGGAGGGGCAGAGAGAGGGGGAGACACAGAATCCAAAGTAGGCTCCAGGCTCTGAGCTGTCAGCACAGAGCCTGACATGGGGTCCGAACTCATGAATGATGAGATCATGACCTGAGCCAAATTCAAATGTTTAACCGGCTTAGCCACACAGGCATCCCTGCAAATAAAATTTTTAATAGAGAAGAAATACTATAGTAAGAAGACAGTAAATTTGGAACCATTAATCGCTTCTCCTCCATTTATCAATGTTAGTTGGGTGCTTCCTATGTGATTAAATACAATTGTGATAGAGATGAAAAAAAGGGAAAATACTGAGTTTTATGAGAATATTAGGCTCAGGGATCTCAGCCACTCTAGATAAGAGGGTTTTTCATCCTGCTGAGCTCTGGAGTATAAGTAGGAATTGGCCAAGCAGACCACCTTCTTGAAGAAGGCTGTTTCAGTCTGTAGAATAAGAAGGAGCTTGGTTCATGTGAGAGAAATTCAGAGAAGGCCTAGTGGGGGGAACATCAAAGACTGAGAGAGTAGTGGCATGAAATCTGGCTAGTAAGTAGGAGCCCTGAATTCGCAGTTGTTTTTTAAGGTTAAGTATTTTGAACTTTATCCTAGGAGCAATGGGAAGATATTAAAGGCTTTAAGCAGGGCAATAACGATATCAGATTTTCATTTTACAAAGATCATGTTGGCTCCTCTGTGTAGACATAATTGGAGGAGGCAACAAGAAAAGGTTGTGGAGAGACCAGTTCTGTGAGAGTCCATGCTTCTGCTGTGCAACTGGGAGGTATAGGACACAGCCTGCCTTTTTCTGGCATCAGTTGGGTCATGTATAAAGAAGAGATTTGCATTAACTATGCCTTTTTTATTTTTAAAGTTTTTATTTATTTTTGAGACAGAGAGAGACAGAACATGAGCAGGGGAGGGACAGAGACAGAGGGAGACAGAACTGAAGCAGGCTCCAGGTTCTGAGCTGTCAGCACAGAGCCTGGTGCGGGGCTCGAACTCATGGACTGAGTTCATGGACTCATGGACTCAGATCATGATCTGAGCCGAAGTCAGCCACTCAACTGACTGAGCGAGCCACCCAGGTGCCCCAGTAATAATGCCTTTTGACTCCAATATTCTGTACTCTAATTTGATTGTAAGGACACAGGTGATCTAAGTGATGATGATCAGTGGTTAAATGATCTCATCTAAACTTGTTACTCATTGTACTCCTGTTACTACCTATTGATATACTCGTGTAATTATAATACTCTATCCCAATTGTTCAATCAGATGTATTTTTACCTGAATGTTAACATTTCTTCTTTGGAGACCTAAAAGTAGAATTTTTATATGTTTGTATTTTATTTATTTTTAAATTTTTTATGTTTGTTTCTTTTTGAGAGAGAGACAGAACACGAGCAGGGGAGGGGCAGAGAGAGAGGGAAACACTGAATCCGGAGCAGGCTCCAGGCTCTGAGTTGTCAGCACAGAGCCTGATGTGGGACTCGAACTCACGAACCTCAAGGTCATGACCTGAACTGAAGTCAGATGCTTAACTGACTGAGCCATCCAGGCACCCCTAGATGTTTGTATTTTAAATGCTTCATAAAAGTCCTATGTTGGAGCTATAGTTAAGAGGGTTCAAACCACAAAGTTCTTGCATTATAGTTCAAGTAGTATATTTATAAATTCTCATTATTGAAGTCATTCAAAGGGATTCCTGTTTTAATGACACATGAAAAGACTGTAAGTAGCATATGTTTCTTGCAACTCTGCAGTGGTGATAGTCTGAGTGACAAATGCAAAAATATTAATTGTGTATTATTAAAGAACATTTAAGGCATTTTAGCTTTTATCTTTTTCATTAATAATTTAAATATTTTATTTTTCCCTGTGCCTCTTCTAGTTCTCCTCAGCTCTTTGTTATATGTATTTTATGGCATTTATGACATCGTGCCATGGCTTCTGATTATTCCTTGTTTTGCTTTATACCTCTGTGGAAATATAAATTCATTGAAGGCTGGGGCTGCTTTCAGCTTTTCATAATCTGGAGCACCCGAATATGTAAATGAGGTTTGTGTTTTATGTTCATACGTTGCTTTTTTTAAAGGTGATGATATAGTGTGTAAGATAAAGCATCATACATGAAATGCATCTTGTATGATTTAAAAAATTAAGAGCCCATATTCTAATAACTTGGTTGTGTCTATGAGACTTAGTGATTTAGAACATGCTATAGAGGGGGATGAACTTCAGGCTAAACCTTGGAACTACTGTATGAGAGCAGGGTGACTTTGGGTCACTTTCTGAGCCTTGGTTTCCTCTCTGTATCATTGGGCTAATGATATCTATTTCACAGCAGGATTGTGAGAATTAAATTCATTCATATAATGTAGTGCATTGTCATAAGGTTTGATTATTACATATGAGAGTCAGATGGGAAATAGAGGAACTATCGCCCTTGCTCCATGTAGCAAGAAGGAGTGGAACACAGTGATTCAAGCCATCTTTTCTTTTTCGTTGCTTGCAAACTTTTTGTAAGATTAACATCATATTTCTTATCTGTTGCCTTCAATTTTCATGGCCTTCCATTTGGAATCATTTTGTTGTGTTACTTCATGTACACCATACTATCTTTTATCTCTGACTTATTCTGAAAAGGATGATTATCCAGCAATTTATGAGATACAAATGGAAGCCTGAACACTTGTAGGTGCTGTCAGATAAGAATGCCAGAAATGCCTTTATTACTTATTTCTATCCATTCTGTAGGCATACATACCTAATATAGAGAGACTATAAATGCAATTTGTCTGCAGTGTTTCAGGGAGGATTCACCTTCCCCTTTCCCTACTGTATCTTTTCCCCTAAATCATTTATTTTTAGAATTTGAAGAAAATTACTCATTTTAAAAGTGACAGTCTGGGGTGCCTGGGTGGTGCACTTGGTTGAGTGTCTGACTTTTGATTTCAGCTCAAGTCATGATCTCACCATTCGTGGGTTTGAACTCTGTGTTGGGCTCTGTGTAGAGAGTAGGGAGCCTGCTTGGGATTCTCTCTCTCTGCTCCTACCTTGCTCTCTCTCTCTCAAAATAAATAAATAAAAAATACAAGTGACAGTCTAAGAAAATAGTGTTATTGTCACAGAAATAATTCTCTCAGAGGACAGTTTATGAGCTCAGAGTCCTTTATCTTGAACCAACTTCTGTCATGTTGAATGAAATGATCGTTTCATAAACACATATAAGACAATGAGGGATTATAATGAAATAATATTCAGCAAATGTATTGTCACCTTTGAGAAAAAATATACAATTGACATGCATAATTAAAACAGTATAGTTTTCAAAAATATTTTCGAGGCAGGATTCTGAAAGCATTTGCAGATGTGCATGAACTAGGAGTTGGTGCCTTTTATATTTAGCCTGTGAGAACTTGCCCTTTAGGGATAGGTTTGTAATATGATGTCACTATTTGTGTCCTCTTGAAGAACTGTTATTTCAGTATAGGATATTCTCTGTTCTCAAATTATAGTATGTAGAGGAGATACAATTTTAAACCTGTGTTGACAGCTGAAAGGACTTTTTAAAAGAACATAAAAAACCTTAGGTTCTTATTCTGGGCAACCAAATTTCTGATTTTACTTATGATCCTAACTGCTCTAAAAGTTAGTTCATAATTCTTCTATGAATTTTTGACTTAATACTTTCTTCCATAACTAAGTTGTTTAATTTTTAATTTTTTTCTGAGTGTTGTATTAAAAACAACTGTTAAACACAGTGTGACACAGTTAAACGTATTAAAAAAACTTATTTTGAATAATACAGGGTAATTGTAGCAAACCAGATGTTGCTAAGTTCTTATTTAATCAGAGATAAAAAATATTCACAATATAGTTTTGTCTAGCTGTCAGCTTAGATAAATGAATCCATTTCAATCAGCATGCTCCTAGCGAGAAAAGGAGGCGATATAATAACATTTTTCCAGCTACATTTGTTGAATATAAATATTAATCTTCAATGTGGTTAAAACCATGCTGTGCCAATTCCATCATAACCGTAATTGCAGAGAAGCCTTTTAGATTTTTTATTTTTATGAATTTTACTTCTTTTTATCCTTCTGGAGGCATTGAGTTAGATTCTACTTTTCATTTAGATTATATATCCTTGTAGCTTTGTGTTAATCTTATATCATCTTGAGGCTACTTGTTAAGAGACTGTTGTGTAGTTTATTCTGCAAACATAATACTATCATATCATCAAGGTTTTTTTTTCTCCCAAACCTACGTCTTTATCTTTACCTTTTTTAAAATCCGTTATAATTCATGAGAGAAATTTAAATACTAATATTTTATATATTCCTTCTTTTGTTTATAGTGTTAGTTAAGAAAGACTGCTTCCAGAGCTGTACTGACTTCTCAGGAAATGGTGCATAAAGTGAGACACTTAAAGGAAAACAAAACCCAGACTAACAAAACAAAATAAAATAAGGCATAAAGCCAAAAAAAAAAAAAAAAAGTTAATTTCAAGCTCCATTAGAAATGCCAGTGAGAAGAATGGCAGGATATCATGATAGGTACAGGGACCAAACTTGTAAGGAATGAATGAGTTTACATATTCTAGTCATCTTATTGTGTAGTCAAGAAAGGTGGAAAGGAGAACTCAGACCAGAAAGTGAATAATTTCCTCTTAAGACAGGATCAACAACATTGCTTTTCTATCGCAATAAAAGTTTTGAAATTTAGATTTATATTGTTTTAGGGGCCTGTACACAAGGGGTTATATAGTAAGATGTTTGATATTATGGTTCTAATTGTTGATTTTTGTCATATGTATGAAAAGCTTGTAGAGAAAATTGCTGGCATAGTAGAAAACCACCATGAGCTGTATAATAATTACTGGAGCTAATTGATTGTTCCAGTTTACGTGGATGTTTGTCTAGGCCGTTTACTGAGGAAATACAGAAAATGAAGATTGAAGTTGGAATTTTATTTCTACCTCTAAGGGTAATTCTTAAGGATGAGTCTCAGATATTTTTTCAAAGTCATGTTCTCTCTCTTATCTTGGTTTTATTCATGTCCTTTTCAGAAAGCAAGTTTTGAAAGGGTTCTTCTTCACGGGTAGATAGGAAGTTGGTTGGAAGCATGTCACAAAATTCTCTTTAGAGAGAAATTAGAATGCTAAGGAAGGAGGGGGGAATCATAGGACTAGTTTTATCTCTTCTTGCTTTGATTATGGAATTTTGAGAAAAGAGCAGAGAGCGTATTTGACGAGCTGTCTCTTTGCAGCCCTAGATACTACCTAAAATATGAGCAGTGAAAAGACAGTGATGCAAAATTGTCCTTTTATGGATTGCTCATTGGTCTTCTTGCTTCAGTGAGTTGAGTGAGGAATGAAACAATACTCTTAGCTTCTCCTAGAACAGGGTGGTTTTGGATGTAGGTGTAAAACCAGATTGGTGAGTGGTGCTGTCAGTCAAATGCCTACTTGTGTTTAAGATTTATATGTCAACATGTGGGTGTTTTGCCCACACGCTATGGGGTAACAACCCATATTTGACTTTTATGTTTTTCCTATGGTGTGGAGGGTGTGTGTCTGAGTGTTAGTGACTTAATGATTGTCTGGGCAAAAGAGGTAGGTCATTTGGAGTTGTCCTTCTTATGTTGGCCAGTTTCTGTCTGCCTCCCTATGCCTTATGAAGCACAATAGAAACAACAATCTAGAAAGCAAGTAATCAGCTTCCCAGGGCAATGTTAACAGATTCCAGACTTTAAATGCATGATTTATGGGAGTTGCCAAACATAACATTCAGAAATCCAAATTCACAAAGTACTAGGTAAGTGTCTTTATATTTGTTAACCTCTCATCTTCATATTTTAATGTCTTGTTTTAATTAGTCAATACCTTTTGTACTCATAAAATTTCTATAGTGGTAAATGAAAACTTACATTGATAATAACTTTTTTTAAGTTTATTTTTTATTTTTAAAATTTATATTTATTTTGAGAGAAGGAGAGAGAGAGAGCATGAAAGTGAGGGAGGGAGGGGCAGAGAGAGAGGGAAAGAGAGAGAATGAATCCTAAGCAGGCTCTGCACTGTCAGTGGGGAGCCCCATGCTGTGCTTTAACTCATGAACCATGAGATCATGACCTGAGCTGGAATCAAGAGTTGGCCACATAACCCAGGTGCCCCTTGTTGTGGATACCTGAGTGGGTTCTCAAAGTCAGAGCTGATGGGAATTTCATGCCATTAACTTTCTTTATTATTACTCTTTCTTCCAGCTTTCAGAAAACTTTAATATATTTATTTTTCATAGGTATAATTTTTTGGGTGAACTTTTAAATATCTAAAATGTGTTTATATGCCTTTATTTGGGTCTTTATTGACATTAAAATATATGTTACATGAAGGTGGGAGACACTT
Organism: Prionailurus bengalensis; assembly: GCF_016509475.1. Taxonomy (NCBI): domain Eukaryota; kingdom Metazoa; phylum Chordata; class Mammalia; order Carnivora; family Felidae; genus Prionailurus; species Prionailurus bengalensis. Next base: position 156,613,865 of record NC_057344.1, on the reverse strand, counting down.
TTTTATTCTTTTAAAACTTATTACAATTGTGATTTAGTAGTGGTCAGAAACTTTAAATGTGTGGGTTGACTTTGGTCCACAAATTAAAAGTTCCCAAATTATAGATTTATTGTTTTCTTACTAAAAGATTGTGTATTTGTACTTAGTTGAAGGAGAAAAAAGTGGACTGGGTTTTCCAGATTTTCTCTGGAGGGAATAAAGAAAAGTTGTGTTATAAACCTTCCTTTTTTTTTTTTTTTAAAGTAAGCTCTAAGTCCCACATGGTCTTGAATTCATGACCCTGAGAGCAAGAGTCGCATACTCTGCTGTCTGAGCCAGCCACGTGCCCCAAACCTTCCATTTTTTAAGGCCAGAAAAAAAGTGTATGCTTAAGGAGTGGTGGTGTTTAGAACGCATGAGAAGACGTTAACAATTCATAGTAGTCCCCTAGAGATGCAGAAATGAACACACAGCTGCTCGCTTTAGGGACCCACCTCGAATCCTCTGCAGACCTGGTCCAGGATCAGCAGCCTGGCTAACTTCAGGGCTGCCCTAAGCTTGTGGTCATTTAGGAATCCTTGGGTGGGCACCTAAGTGAGTAATGGTGGGCTCTGGGGACCTGGGAGCATTATCTCACCGCCTTCTCTGATTAGACAGTGACACGTAATGATTTCTGACACCTTCTGTGAGTCTGGTGGAGCTTGAAACCGTCTGTATACAATGGGGGAGGGTCCTCCTGTTCATTAAACTTGATCTTCAGAATGTGACACCAGCCACCCTTCCCTGCATGATCCCCCAAACATTCTGGAGAATGGGAGGGAAGAGTGTCTCCCTTCCATGGTCTCCAGTCCTATCACTTCTAAGCCAGAATCTTTTTTGTATTTTATCCCTTGGCAAAAGGAGGGGAAAAAAAGTCAATGTTATCATTTCACCCCAAGGTTATAACTCCTTCCTGGAATGTAACAACTTGCACTCTGCTGCTTTCAGTGCAGCTGCCTGGTGGGATGCAAGGGCAGTCCAGTGATCCCAGGGAGTGGGGACAGCCATGTTCCTTTGGTATGGTGCTGTGACCTGTGCTGTTCCCTGAATGGTACTATGGACTCGTTAGTTCCCAACTGAACCCACCTTCCTGGAGTTTATGGCCCCAGAGTTGAGGGGCTGTGTAAGCCTGAGAATTTTAGAAGCATGTCCAGTTTTATGTAGCTACTGGGTTAGTGCATGGCCTTTCCATTTCTGCCCTTCATATTTCCATACTGACAGGGTCATTATCCTTTCTGCCCAATCCTCTTCAACCTCAGTGCTGTCTGGGGGGCATTAACTTAATGCCATTGAACTATCAAGCAATGTGATTCACTTTGGAAGATGTACAAAAATCAGTTTCAATACCATGGTAAAGATTTATCTGTACGAGTAATTACAAATACCACCTTGTTATTTACTTTATTAAGGTATAGATTATTATATTTTGACAGGCATCTGTTTATTGGGCATCTCTGTTTTTACTTCCTTCTGCTCCTTTAGTGGCATCCAATTTAATTCTGGAGCTAATCTTACTTCATTCTTAGAAGAAGGTTCATTCTCTGAGGCTTATCAACAGCCAAAACTGACCTTTCAGTGACAAACTTAGCTCATCATGTTCTTTGGATTTGGTTTTGTATCTGTTTTTTTTTCCCCTGGCCCATGGTCACAGTGAATATTCCAGTGAATATTTTCCTGGTCTTCTTAATATATTTTTTTTTCATCACTGCTCTGTACCTTCTTGTTCTCTGAATCCTTTTCATAAAAACTCTCATGTTCTCATTTTTTCTCTAGCAGCCACTCAGAATGCTCTCCACCCCTAATCCTTGTCTCCCCAAGAATTACCATTCAGAATTTATGATGACTCATCTTGCCATTACAGGTTAGTCACTTTTGCCAAGCTTAGATTTAGTTCTCTATTGTTCCTCTTCAGTTCAAATATTACCATAAACATTAACATTTCTAAACCCAATTACAATGCTCATGCTTCACATCAGACATTAGCACAAACCTTTCTCCTAGCTTTGTGAGGACTGCCTCAGAATCTATAGTTATCCAATTGGCTGAGATTAATGACTGCCTCTTTAAAAGAAAACACCGTTAGTTTATTTTAGCTGTAACTAGACAATCTTTAGAATTTGGAAGAGCAAATAAATCATTTCATTTTGAAGTGTTGGAGACAGAAGTCTTTTTTTGTTGTTGTTGACCTGTCTCATTGCTTTCCACAATGTCAGGACTCTCTTGTTTTCTTTGCATGTGTGATTATTTTAACTTCAGGGTCTTTTTTTTTTTTATTTTTTTAATGTTTATTTACTTTTGAGAGACTGAGAGAGGCAGAGCATGCATGAGCAGGAGAGGGGCAGAGAGAGAGAGGGAGATACAGAATCTGAAGTAGGCTCCAGGCTCTGAGCTGTCAGCACAGAGCCAGATGCAGGGCTCGAACTCACGAACTGTGAGATCATGACCTGAGCCCAAGTCAGATGCTCAACCGACTGAGCCATCCAGGCACCCCAACTTTAGAGTCTTTAGTAGCAGAAGTGAGATTTTGATGTGAAGTGTATAGCAGAACAACATTCATTTTCTAAGACTCTTTATAGATTCTGGACCTTAGGAGAAATGCAAGTACCACTCCTGAGGTGAATAATCTCTGAATTAGGAAGTAGAATATATTTGACCTTTGTGTGTTGGCCTTCCTTTATGGGAAGACGGAAGAATGAAAACTTGGAGAGGTTTTCTGCTTCTACTTCAGATTACCTGGCAGAGTAGTTGAGAGGCACCTCAGGTGGGATTGTGGCATGAAGTTGTACTTTTTTTTTTCTTTTTAAAAATTTTTAATGCTTATTTATTTTTGAGGGGAGCGGGGAGAGAGCATGTGCAAGCACAATTGGGGGAGGGGCAGAGAGAAGGAGACACAGAATCCGAGGCAGGGTCCAGGCTCTGAGCTGCCAGCACAGAGCCGGATACACGGCTTGAACTCAAGAACTGTGAGATCATGACCTAAGCCCAAGTCAGACACTTAACCAACTGAGCCACCCAGGCGCCCCTGAAGTTGTACTTCACCACGCTCTGGAGATGTTTAGGCGTTAGTTTCGGAAAAACAAAGCAAAAGCAAAAACAAACAAACAAACAAACCTGATGGAAAATGGGCACTTTACAAAATTCAACTCTTTTCTGCTATCTCCAGAGTTAAAAAAAAGGTATATGAAAGTGGAACCTCAGTATTTTCACAACTGAGATACTTACAAACTCTCCGTGAGGGAGAAACAGAAACAGAAGAGATACCCTACTGGGAAATCATAGTTGACCTTTTTTAGATATTTAGAACTAAATTATTTTACAAACCTGTGCTTTGGGAGTAAGTTCTTTATCAATGAGCATAAAAGATTTTTGTTTTACATTTTGTGTTCTGGGGCTTACCATTAATTACAGTGCCTAGCACAGAATATGTGCTTCATAAATGCGTATTATGTGAACGAAGGGGTGCAGCTTTGATTAGCCCTCACAAGGATATCTGCAAAGGTGACTTGAGGAATTTTCGCCTTTACTTTTGGCAACATATTTTCCCATAAAGTGTTTCTTATCTCTAAGAATTACATTACAGTCATAATGGAAAAGAGTGATCCGTTTTTTTAATTCTTTACTGAGCCGAATTTTATAACTAATGAATTTTGGAATTTTATAACTAATGAAACACAATGTTTTTCTCCACAAGTTCAAATGTAGCACTTAGATTTTCATTTTTTATTCATAGATCTATCTTTGTAAAACCTTTCTTTTGTCAAAAATCAAAGGTTAATAAGCTCTAATTGTTAAACACAGTCAGTAAAAGCTCTGATATGCTGATATTCTAAAGCTTTGAATACTTGAAATGGTCATCATTTGATGTTCTCTGACATCTGGACTGCTCAGCAAGCTACTCTAAAATTTTATGTTAAAAGAAATGAGAATTTTCTTAAACGTTTTATTTTAGCTCAATTTGCAACAATAGAGAAAAGCTGTAAAAATAGTACAGAGTCCCCATAGACCCCTTAAATGGCTTTTCATAATGTTATCACTTAAATAACTGCTATGGTCTGAATGTGTTCCCCAAAAATTCCTATGTTGAAATCCTAATGCCTGATACTTTGGTCTTAGGAGGTGGGGTCTTTAGGAGGTTGGTTAGATTGTGAAGGTGGAGCCCTCATTGATAGGTTTGGTGCTCCTATAAAAGAGATGTTACAGAGTTTCCTAGCCCCTTTTGCCATGTGAGGACACATGGTCATATATGAACCAGGAAGTCTGACCAAACACCTAACCTGCAATGCCATGATCTCAGACCTTTAGCCTCCAGAACTGTGAGAAATAAATATCTATTGCTTATCAGTTACCCAGTCTCTGGTATTTTGTTGTAGCAGCCCAAAACAGATGAAGAAATAAGCATTAGTGTAATACCATGAACTCAATTCTACAACGCGGATCTTATTCAAATTTCACCAGTTTTTCCACTAATGTAGTAGGGATGTATTTATATGTGGAGGAACTTATAGTTGGAGCTATGTATGCTGGACAGTTATTGCCATTATTTGTTTTTTTTTCCAAATAGTGGTGACAGAAGTTTGATCAGCCTCTTTTAATCCATGATTCCATGAGAATGATGTCCCTTTTTTCTTATCCTGAAGTACATATCTGGATGCTATCATACGAGAAAAGGAATACCCTACTAATGTAGGTCTTGTCTAAAAGCAAAGTGGCATGAAATGAACTTTCTGATAGTAGGGAAGCCTATATCATTACTATTTTGGGAAATCATTAAATATTAATGATATTAACATTTGTTTGTATCCCCATTTAAATGATCTTTTCCAAAATATGATAAATTCTGTATTTCCTAGTGGTTGTGGATGTAGAATCAAGTTAAATATTCTAGTTTGAGGTTAGAACCATAATCTGTAAAAGGTAGGTACTTCATCAATCTCATCAGTCATAATAACCACTATTCTTATAGTAGAAGATAGTAGGTGCTACAGTGTAATTGTTCCAGACTGAAACAGGACTTGAGAGAGATTCTCAATAAAAGGAAAAGCTTTAGAGGGCTGCCCTGTTATCCTCTAGCCCGTATGCCTTGGCCCTGGCCGTCACATTCCCATACATCCTGACCCATACATTCCTCACTCTCATCGGTCATATTAGGCTCCCAGCGGTTTGCCCAGTAAGCTCAGCATTTCATGTGTTTGTGTCTTTGCTTTGGTGCTTATCGAAGCCTTGTTCATCTGTTTATGAATAATGCATAGTTATAGAACGGCCTGTGCCACGTGAGTTTTATAGATGCTGAATTTTTGAATTAAATCTTTCAAATTAATAAAGCAATGAAAACAATTTCTCTGGTCGCCCCATCTAGGCATTATTAGCCTCATAATGTTGTTTTGAGAAAATGTGAATTTTTGGCTAGCAGAGATTTGTCTGATTTGAATTAAAAAAAATTTTTTTTTTAATGTTTGTATTTATTTTTGAGACAGAGCAAGACAGAGCATTGAGCAGGGGCAGAGAGAGAGGGAGACACTGAATCTGAAGCAGGCTTCAGGCTCCGAGCTGTCAGCACAGAGCCCGACGCAGGGATGGAACTCTCAATCATGAGCTCATGACCTGAGCAGAAGTCAGATGCTCATCTGACTGAGCCACCCAGGCACCCCATGTTTGATTTGAATTTTGATATCTTCTCCTCTTTGGTCTTCAGATTAACACTGGGAGTATAGTTGTTGTTTTTTTATAACTTTTTTTTTCCACGACCATATGTATAGTCATTTAATTTTGTAAATGGATGAAAAAAAGCCAGGCTAACATCAAAGGACTTTATAAGTCAAAAATCTAAAATGTACTTAAAAATAAATATTTCAATATCTGATCTTCAAATTTTTCTAACTGTAAAGACGTAATAATGTTTGGAAGTCAGACTACCCTGAATTTAGGACTTGGCTTTAGCATTTTTAGCCATGCGACATTGGCATGTTCCAGAGTCTGGGGAAAATCAGGGATGCTAAATGGTACGTACATCCACAGTATTAATGAGAGAATATATCTAAAGCAGAGATAGATATATCTAAAGATATAATATATCTAAATAGCAGAGTGTTTGGTCCCTAATGAGGATTTAATATTAATTATTATAATCTTTAAAGAAGGCATCATTTTAGGATTTAAATCAGAGTATACTGTATGGAAATAGTTTGAGAGAGTATTAAGGATAAATTAATGGAAGTATCATTAGTTAGAAGTAGACATTAGAAGTTACATTATTAAAACTTGTAGTTTTAAGTTACATTATTAGAAGTTAGAAGTTACAGTATTAAAACTTGTATCACATAATTTTGGTATTTTTGCTATTTTCATTTTAGATAAAGAAAAGATTAGTTAATTTATTTTTAAATGAATTTAGAGATTATTATAAATGTACTTACTTTATCAAAATAGGGCAAGAATGGGCAGATGATCAGGCAACCATATGAATAATGAAAAGTAGAGGGATGAGAATAAATTAGTAGTATGACAATGAGAAAAGGGGGAAGTTATACAATGGTGACTTTAATGCATCTTCCCCTTATTACCATGGTAGTAAAGGTACAACCAAAGAAGCATTTTTATTTTGCTAGGCTCCTGGAATAAGAATATTGTTAATCCCAAGTGAAACAATGCATGCAAATATGCTTAAAGAGATTTAACCCAATAGACCTTTATTTATTTATTTTTTTCACACAACCGTGCATCCCGAGGTGAGTGGTCCAAAACTAGTGCAGCAGGTTCATGGTGACAGTAAGACCCGAAACTCCTGTTCTTTCTGGTCCCTTAGCCTCATAATGTCGCCCTGGTATCGTATGTGCCCTGGTGGTCACACCTGGGATACTTTACTTTCAGCCCCTTACATTCCAGGCATTCCTGGCAGCCACGTGCCACAGGACAAAATGTGGTTGGGAGGGTTTGGAACCAGTATTGGGAAAGGAACACTTTACGAGACAACATTCAGCTTATCTGTCTTTCATCATAAGACGGGCCACCCTACCTGCAAAAATGTCTGGGGAAGCAAGTGATGTTCCCATAATACTTTCTCATCCTGAACAAAATTAAGATCCTGTTATTTGGGAAAAGGGGGGGTGGGTGGGTGGTAAGCAACCTGTCCTGTTTACAGAAACCCTTAACAGTTCCTGCACATAGTGAGTTTTCCATGTTCGGTAGCCAGTCTACTGTCGTTATCCTTGTTACAGTATTGGGTGGGACTTCTTTTAAATCATGAAGATTGGTCCCAAAAATTTGATTAAAGTAGAACAGTACTTAGCAGAACTCTCAAATATTGTAAATATCCCTAATGTGGCAGCCCTTCTTTATCATTTCTGAATTTGTAGTGTGGGGATTATTGCATAAGTTATTAAGAATCTATAATGAGAGATTTTTTTCCCCCCAAGTCGTTTAAACCTTTTCAATCCCCAGTGTGTTTCTTTTATTTGCATGTTATGTTTACAAAAGATGCATATTACTGTTTATCTCAACCGCCTGTCACATGTGAGTTTTATAGTAGTACAGATTTACTTACCCATTCCACAAAATATTTACTATGCACTAATGAGAAGTCTGTATCTTGATATGACTAATAATATATTGAGGCTTATCGAGCTTGCAGATCAGTGCCAAATATTTTAGTCTTAGGTAAAAGAATACAGATAGCCTCCTGGGGAAGAAGAGCAGGGTGGCTTGGGCCCAGTCAGGCAGGCTTTTGTCCCACGCAGGCATCCAGGCCATACAGGTGTTTATTGTGCCAGACAGGGAAACTGAGGCAAAAGCCCCGTTGTGTGGAGTGGCCTGACACAGTGAAGTTTGTTGGAACGATGTCTGTGAGGAGATGGTCCTAACAGTGTACAGGGCTGGAGCCAGGCACGCCACATAAACAGTTTGTGGCAATAAAACTAAATCTACGTGACTTCTGTGGGCGGAGTTAAGCTGGGCGTACTTGACGGCTTGTCTGGCAATAGGGTGGGGCAGAAACTGAAGTTGGAAGACATCCTATAATTCCAGGTGAGAGGGTTTGAAGAAGGAAGAGGCCAACAGAAGACTAGTGATTCACACAGGGAAATAATTTGTGGAGGTTGTTGGGAGGGGGTTGAAACAAAAAGCAGTCTCACGGTGTGAGGCCTTTGTTTTCTTTCTTCAGGAACACTGTATTTTACAACCTCAATCTCCTCATCTTTCCCTCTTCCCCTGGCTATTTCAGCCTTACCCTTCAGGGCTCCCATTAGACCTTGCATCCCCCAAATCTGGATAAGGTTGTCCATCTCCGCGTTGTCTTAGCAACTGCACTTCCTTTGCCACAACAACTTAACAGGGCTTTTTGTAACTATCTACTGTTTTGTTTTGTTTTGTTTTGTTTTTTCCCCACACATAGTGTCTGTGTTCCTCCTTTTATCCTCTGGATCTATCTCACTGCCTGGCACATGGTAAATTATAAATACAAATCAAGCAAAAGTTTCTGTAGCCTGAGACATTTGCATTGTAATTTACAGTACCTGACTGAATGTGTATTTCAGCATATCCCAGTGAAGAGATACTTTGGACTGTGCTGTACTACTCCCATGCCAGAGTGAAACCACTAGCTTGGAATAAGGAAAGGAAGGGCACTGTTTGAGAGAAGCATTACTAGATGGATAGATGAGGAAAATTGTAAACATAATGACCTTGTTTTAGTGGCTAACCTCTCAGATCCCCAGTTTCCTAATCTAAAAACAGAAGAGTGGTGATATCTTCCACCTAGGATTGGTGTTCGAATTAAATACGATGATGTGTATGAAGCAGCAGAATCAGGCTTGCAATTGACTAAGCGATCAACTGTTTTGTATGTATTATTTTACTATAGTATATTATGTTAAGAGACTGGCCCTCAGTTGTCATCAGGGCATTTTGAAAAAAACACAGCCAAAGGAGGCCATGCTGTATTGTGGGACTTTCATCAGCACCATGATTTACCCAAAGTTGTAGTCAATCAGGATGATTTTGTTGCCTCTGTGTCAGCTTGAATGTGGAGAGTGATGATGCCTCAGTAGTTCTGAATGTTGTTCTACTGTTGAATTATGTGCTTGAGTGTTTATTATTACAGACTTTTAAAACAGATTTACTTTATAATTAATATTAAAATTATGAAAAATCATTCAGTTTGACTATGTTAATGAAATGTAAATATTCCCCAATAATAATAATAATAATAATAATAATAATAATAATAATGTCTTATATTGCAGGTATTAAGTTTAGGTTTTAAGTTCTTTAAGATGTTTAAATGCTTTCATTTAAATGCTCAGATTTTCTTTAAGTGCTCTCCTCCCTTTATACTGTATACTAATTTTTCTTCTTTCATCCGTTTAGTTGTAAGATGTGCTAACTGTTCTTCCCAAGCTATACTGCTAAAATAATGCAATGTTTGTATTTTTTGACCCTGATAGAATATTACCTTTACCATCCAAATGCTTCATTTTATAGAGCCAGAAGTTGAAGTTGTTGGAAGGTTAAAATAACTTATCAGCAGGGCTTCTGGGTGGCTCAGTCTTGGTTAAGTGACCAACTTTGGCTCAGGTCATGACCGCATGGTTCGTGCATTCTAGCCCTGCGTGGGGCTCTGTGCTGACTGCATGGAGGCTGCTTGGGATTCTCTCTCTCCTCTCCCTCTCTGCCTCTCCCCACTCACATTTTCTCTGTTTCTCTTAAAATAAATAAATAAACTTAAAAAAATAACTTACCAACATACTCACACATACTCACAGAGGAACAAGCTGCGATAACGAAGTCAGCACAAAAGCCACTGTCTTTGGCTCAGTTGAGTAGCCTCTGTGGCAGGATCTCTCTGTTATGGCAGGCAGACAGCTGTGGAAACTAGAGCTCCTGAGCCCTGGAGAAGGATACTGAGGAGTGTTCTGGGGGTGGTCCCTACAATGTATGAGAAGATAGATGAGGTTAGTCCCCATGGTGCTGACCATAGGAATGTTCCAGACTTATAAAAGTCTCACTTTCATCATAGATTCCTGTAATGCTTATTAACCAGTCATTAAGAGACAAACAGGTGAATTTAAATTATGTAGTCTGCACTCAACAATTATACATTTGGGTACCTGTTCAGAACCAGGCATTAGTCTGGTTACTTGGGGTCATAAATAGAGAACAGACAAAGATCCATGCCCTCGTGAGACATTTTTGTAGAGGAGAGAATATATATATTCAATTTTGTGTGTGTGTGTGTGTGTGTGTGTGTGTGTGTGTGTATAAAGTGCATAGTAAACTTAATAGCTGAGTCAATTATATTGCTCTTGGAAGGTAATTGGTGTTATAGAGAAACAGCAGAGAAAGATACAGGCATTGGAGTGACAGGTTGGGGGGATTGAAGGCAGGTTGTCACACTAAATAGAAGTTCACGGTAAGTTTCATTGAGAAGATGACATTTGAACAAAGACTTGAAGGATGTGAAAGTATATAAGAAAGTTTAATCCAGATTTCTCTACAGCTTTTAATTGTATAGAAATTAGAAAATGAATATGGAAATGAAAATTATCACTCTACCTCTTGGGTATTGTAATATATAGTCCATAGCTATAGATATGAACCCTGTTCTGTAGGTAAGTAGTAGAATTTCAAGGACCTTTGTTAGGGAAAACTTAATTGACTAATAAGGAACAGGGCAAGTTTTACTGAAAGAATGAAGATGATAAATATAAATGACCTGCTTAGGCTAAGAATTTTATCATCCTCCTTCCACAATGAGAACGGTCTTTTTGAGAAGAAAATATTTTTTCCTTTTGAAAATTAACGTTTCTTTAGTGTTACAGTAAGTTTATTATATCTTAAAATGTGTTTGGTATAATAGTTACTTAATATATTTTTAATCAGTTTTGGTATCCAGTTGCATAGGAAAGTAGTATGTTATCTGAGTGAATGCAAATTTTGCCTTCAAGGCTCAGCATCACATTTAAATTTTGTCTTGACACTGGAAGTTATAGAATGTCAGAACTGTTTGCTAATAACTATGAGCTCTAGAGCCACATATTCAGTATTCCATCCTAAATAACATTACTATGTTGTTAGTGTAGTTTTTTCTTATGGAGAGCCAAAACTGCTAAGTAATTCAAAAGTCTTGGTATGGCAAAATATGAGCCCGGTTAATAGTGGTGGATGTAGACAGTAAAGCGTCTTAATTTGTGACGGAGAAGAATATTTTAATACCCTTTGCTCAAAATTTTTGCTGTGGTGGAAATTGTGGTTTGGCCATGCTAAACTGGCAAAGTGAGAATTATCTGTTGACATTTAACTGGGAAGAGAATTTTACAATGTCAATAATTATATTCTGGTTTTAACACATATCGTGAATCAGGCCAGTCAACAAAAGAGTTTGTTGAAATTGGTTTGCTGAGGTTGTGTTAGGTGTTGGATCAATGTGGCACTGACCTGAATATTGTGCTATATGCTGTGACAGAAAGAGTATGAACTTTTGAATAAATTTTGTGTGCGTGTGTATTGGTGTGATTTTGGGAGGAGTCAGAATAAATTCTGAGGATTAGAGCTAGAGAGATAATAGGTATGAGCCTATTCCTGGGCCTTGACACTCTGGTGAGAAGTTTGGATTTTCCTGCAGTTAGCAGGTGTAGAGTATGGATGGAGAGCTTTAGACTTTGAAGAGAGACCAGGTATATGCTTCTTGGAAAAGTATTAAAGACCCAAGGAAGCAGGAGCCATGGGAATGGTGAGAAGGGTGCTGATGTATGAGGACCTAAGGAAGTAAAAAATTTATTCAGGAATTGATGATTAAATTAGATAGAGGTGGACAGTAAAGCGGAAGACAAGATTGATTTACATATTGCTTACTTATAGTAAGGGGATAGAGGGAAGTGTGGTGTCCTTTTATGAAAAATTTGTGGGAAAGTATTGCATTCAGTGTAGGACATTTCTTTCCCTTACACATGAGTATGGGCTGGATATAAGATCTGAAGCTGAGGGGAGAATCTGGGCTAGAGATACAGATTTGGGCATCTTTGAGTGGAGGCTGAGGTCAAGATTATGGATTGAATTACCAGGAAGAATTTAATGTATAAAATGTGGGCATTGAATATGGCCAAGGATAAAGTCATGGGGAAACTCCTAACATTGAAGGATGAAAACTAGAAAAGGGAAACAGGAAGGAATGGCCAAAGAGCTGGGAGGAGAATCCCTTCGGTTTAAAAATGGAAGCATTAAAAATGTTTCAGAAGGTCTTGCTCAAACGTGATTAGTGACTTTGCCAGAGCAGTTTTAGTGAAAGGTGGTGGTGCCTGAGAGATGACTACAGTTGGTTGGTGACTGAATGAAGGGTGAGTAAGAACAGACAGCAAGTTTAAATTACTTCCCCATTTGTTGGGAAAGAAAAGGGAAAAATTTGGTGGTGTCCAAAGGAGAATTGTAGACATTTATGAGAGTTTTTTTTTCTTGCTGTCTTGCTCACTTGCACCATGAAGATGTGAGAGGCTAAAATGGTATTGAGTTCAGAAGTCAGAAGTGAAAACGTGAGCAAAAGAAGGACTAACAACAAAGCAAGTTCCCAGAAGAGATGGCGGGGGAGGGAGCTCAGCTTGCTCCTTTGCATGTGCAGAAACAGTACCTACCTCATGGCTATATCCCAGATAAATGTTCTCATTTATCTGGCCAAGGGCCTGCTAGTAATAGGCACTAAATAAATGTGAGATCCATTCAGCCTCTAAATCCACACTCCAAAAGTCAGCCTTATGGACTTAAAGTTTGCATTCTGTAGATAGGTATTTTTTTAATGTTTATTTATTTTTGAGAGAGAGAGAGAGAGACAGAGTGTGAGCATGAGCAGGGGCAGAGAGAGAGGCAGACACAGCATCAGAAGCTGGCTCCAGGCTCTGAGCTGCCAGCACAGAACCTGAGGCAGGGCTCGAACTCATGAACCATGAAATCATGACCTGAGCTGAAGTCAGAGGCTTAACCGACTGAGCCACCCAGGCACCCCTCAGTAGATACGTATTAAATGAAAGTATTCAACTTTTGTTTATGATATTGAAAAAAGTATTGAATTAGTTGATCTCTATGTCTTAATTTGCAACCCAAGCCCCTGATTTGGCTAATTTCTAAATTACCAAATCTTTCTGGCACGTCATTGATTGAATAAAGCTTTAAAACTATCAGCTTATAGTTCTGAATGATAGTGCAGTGTGTTAGAGCTTGTGCACCAAGGCTTGCTTACCGAATTGAGAAAGACACAAAGCAAAAATTCCTTAGTGAGATGAGCACAGAATGAATAAAGTCTAGGTGTGTAAAGCCATCTCAAAGTGATTGAATTGCTCCCTGGGCTGAAGCGCTTTGCTAGGGCTGAGTTGAAGTTTTACTAGACTTGAAAGAATGTGTTACTGCAGAGAATTGCTGGTTAACCGTGAATATATGGAAAAGGAATTCTCCCACTGGTGAGACTCACCACTGTGGCCAGATAGATAACTCGACTGGGTATGGAGGTCTTTAAATATTTGAGTCAATTGATTCCTCTTGTTTTGATTCCTTGCTTGACTTTCCCTGAAGTCTGCCTTTAGGGATGGAATGGGCTGTTGGATGAGACCTCTAGTATCCTGGTCCCTATGAAGGTTATTTCTCCTTGTAAATTAATAAGTTGACATTCTGTTTATGTATCATCAGTCCCTGTGGGCTTGGATATAGTGAGTCTGCTCTTGACAGGTCTTTATTTTATTTTATTTTTTCTGGATATACAGCCTTCATCAGTGTTTCTAAGTATGTGAGATTGAATCCTCACTGACATGCGTCGGTGAGGAAACACCCTGAGCTTTTTCTTTGGTGAACGTACCAGCCATTTTTCTACTCTGCATCTTGGAGATGAAAATTTATATCACTCAAAGCTGTTCTTGTCCATTTTTTTTTTTTTGGTATTATATGAAAATAGTCTTTACTACATATGAACGTTATTCTAATAAAGCTTTTTAGGGGTTATACATATAAGATTTTTGTGAGCATGTATCAATACTATGATAAGCTATTTTTAATGATTGTTAGCCTTTGTTAGTGGAGGTCAATGTAAGATCTGTAGATTCATGTTGACTATCTTATTAAGTGTAAGAAAAACATGATAAATTAGAGTAATAATTCCTTTGAATTACAGTTGTCACATGAAGTTGTTATGGGAAACATATTATTTATTTCATAATTCAATAAAGTGAATTAGTGCTAAGTTTCTGTAGTGTGGTATATATCAAAACTCTTTGTCTGCCTGATGAAATCATTATTGTAAATCTGTCCAGGACTATGTTCTTCCTATCTTTTTAGATAAGCAAGTCTATGAATTTGACTTTCTATTTCAGATATTACTACATTAATGTCTTTTTGCTGTACATATGAATTTACATATAATTATTTACTCATTTATTTTTCAAAATGAAAGAAAAACCTTACTTTACTCATTTACAGTTGTATTCCATCTTATAGTTTTATATATATTTTATTGTTGTTACTGACTTAGTAAGAAATCATCTAAGTTTATTTTCCTTAAACTGTTTTCTTTTTTTTTAATTTTTAAATATTTTTATTTATTTTTGAGAGAGAGAGAGAGAGACAGAGCACAAGTGGGGGAGGAGCAGAGAGAGAGGGAGGCATAGAATCTGAAGCAGGCTTCAGGCTCTGAGCTGTCAGCAGAGCCTGACGTGGGGCTCAAACCCATGAACTGTGAGATTATGACTTGAGCCGAGGTCAGACACTTAACTGACTGAACCACCCTGGCTCCCTTTGCCATCTCTTATCTATGCATATATCACAAATTTTAATTCTGTGGGCTGGGCTGTTTAAATATTCTTTGGCTAACTGAACTAGGATAGCTGCATTTTGCTCCACCGAGAGAGAGAAGGCTCCGGTAGTCTCCATTCTTTGACACAGGGAAGAACACCAAACGAGATGGGAGAGATCACCACCAACAAAATCCAGAAGTCTTTTGTCTATGACAACTTCGTGAGTGAAGTCGAGAAACATGCTATTTTTCTTTGACCTGAAGTAGAACTTCAGTCTGCCCTTTAGATGTTCTGAATATTGATAAAGATCACAAAAAAAGGAATCTTAGGTTAGCTTAAAAAAAAAAAAAACAGCTGTAAAATAATTAATGCAGCTGGGCTTTTCTGCAGTTATTAGTATTCTGGAAATATCTCACTAAGTTACATTAGCTTTTTGAAAAGTCTGCAACATCTATTTTAAAAATCTGGTCAGTAATCACATCTCTAGTGCATTAAATGTAAAACAAGATCTCTTTAAGAGCCGGATAATACTGTGATATTGCATATAAAAACAATTATGTAGTGAAATGGTTAGGGTGAAATGAGGAAACACAGCGAAATACATCTCTGAGTAACTTTTGTAACAATGTGAATCTGTGTTCCTGAGGCATATTAATTGACACTGGCTCTTTTGCACTCCTGAGTTTGTGCTGAAGGCCTACAACTTTCTCCTTTCAGCTGATTGATTTTGAGTTTTTCAAACTGATTAATGTTTTCATTTGAATGGTAATGCTGACTTTGCAGAAGATGTGATCTTTTAATTAGCAGATGCTGAGATTAGCATTAGAGCTGAACAGTAATTAGCATTTGTTCTTAAAGTACAAGAGCACAGACTGAGTGCTGCAGCAAATAGGGCTCCGTGTTTTCTTTTCATTGCCTCTTTAGATCTTCTTTATGAGAGAGGCTACAAATTATCAATACTCTCAATCACTGTGTCACCAAAAACGTTTCCACAAATTGAAGTTTCACTTAAGAGCAAAGTATTTTCAGTCCCCTTTTACTATATGTGTAAACGTAGGGTTGTTTTCAGGGTCTATCCAAATATTTTATACTGGAACGTAAACACTAGTGAAAGGGTAAATTCTTATACTGTATGTATGTACATACATGCATGTTAAAACTATCTGTAAAAGTCATGACTCTTGGTTTCCAGATTGTGCTGATTTCGGTACCACCCACTCTATTTCCAAAGGTATTTTGAGAATCAACCTAAGATCCATAAGCCCCATCTGGAGACACAGAGTTGCAGAGGTTAAGGATTGGGGTTAAGATGTAGGCAAACCTGGATTCAGATCCTTTCTATGCTACTTCCGAGAGCATATTATTTGATAATTCATTTTTCAGTGTTGTTATCTATAATTTGAAGATTGTAATAGAATTATTATAAAGATTAACACTGGTATTTCATTAAAAGCACCAAGGTATGTTAATAATGAGTAACTATCACTGTTTTTAAAAACATACTATGTATATTAAGTAATATTCATTCTCATAACCTACCTTTAAAAAATATAGAAAAATGATTTATTTATTTTAGCTTAGTTAAACTTAGGAAAGAAAATAATTAACACCTATAGAGTAACTAAATCCCCTTAAAATAAATATGTTCGCTTCTTTCAGACAGGCAGGCTTTTTATATTATCTGTGAGCAGCATGTATGTATGTCTCTACTTCCTCTCCAGAAAGCCCTGTCCTGTTACGTGTACCTATTCTAGTTCTTTTTTTTTTTGTTAGGAATTCTTATGGATACATTTAGGTGTATCCATTTTTTTTTTGTTCTTGTTTTTTGATATAAATGTTTTCTACAACCAATGTCAGAGGGAGAATGTCAAAGCATCAATGATAAATATTCATATAAATTCAAGTCAGTTTGACCACATATACAATGTTAGGCTACATTTTGAGGTTGAAGGTAGAGACTGGGATGTAAACATGTGGCTGACTGCTTAATATATATCAAATTTCAATGTGATGAGACTTTAGCCAGTAGCATTTAAAGAGGAAAATTATTGCTGATTCCTAGTGCCCAGAGAAACATGGTCCTATAGAGATTCTTTTTTTTTTTTTTTGTCTTTTTTAAGCTAGTGGTGACATTTAAAATAGCCCTACAGTAAGTGCATTTACATTTGTTACTATGGATGTTACTCTCTCCCAGGAGACATCAAACAGAACACTTAAACTCTGAGTGAGCAGAATAATTGATGGCCTCTATCTGTATCCTCACTCTTTGCTTTCTACCCACTAAGATACAAAGGCAGAGAAAGAGTAACAAATGAGTCAAAGTAGATTTACAGGAAAACAAAACAAAACAAAGAAGCTGCAGCAAGGTATAATGCTTTATTTCTTTAAGAGTTTAAGTGGTGCTTGAATGTAATGAAATTTTAACATGAAGAAAAAGGAGGAGGATTTTCTTGCAGGGTATCACTTCTATTGAAAGTAGGTAAAACATCTGGATGCCTTCTTTAGAGAAGTGTCTATGCATGTTTTCTGCCCATTTCTTCACTGGATTATTTGTTTTTTGGGTGTGGAGTTATGTGAGAGGGAGGGAGCCAAACCATAAGAGACTCTTAAAAACTGAGAACAAACTGAGGGCTGATGGGGGGTGGGAGGGAGGGGAGGGTGGGTGATGGGTACTGAGGAGGGCACCTGTTGGGATGAGCACTGGGTGTTGTATAGAAACCAATTTGACAATAAATTTCATATAAAATAAATGAGTGAATGAATGATTGAATGAATGAATAAATATTTTTAAAAAGTAGGTAAAACAAAATGTGAAACTGAAGTAGAAGGGTTGTTACTTTAGAATTAGAAAATAGTCAAGAAATACATTCTTGAGAAAGAACTGGCTGTTTTAAGTTCATAAACTGATGTCTGTTTACTTGCATTTGTATTTAGTTGAGTGTCAAGAGATAGTAAGGCCATTGAATATTTGGCAAGCACTTTGGTTTAGTTTTCAGACCCAATTAATAGGAGTGTTCCCCCAATTGATCTTCGAAGATCTTTTCTTCTCATCTCTAAGCAGGACCTTCAGTTCCACAACTTTAATATAAAGAAAGGTTCATCTTTCAAATAGAGCTTACTTGGACATGTTTAAAACAGATGTAAAGATCTTTATAATTTTTTAAAAATTCTGTTAGTGCTGAAAGAAAATTTTGTTGAATAGGTGACAATTTTCTATGTTTACTACATATCTTATTAGCAAAATTTAGGAGAGTTCAATGGATATATGGAGCTATGTATAGATATTTTGATAGGGATATACTCATGAGCTAATGGCAGTGTTTCCATAAATGTTTATTTCTTCTTAATGCGTGCCAAAAGATGATTTTTTTTGGTTCATGCATTTACTTGTTTAGTGTAAGTTTCATGAGAAATCCATCTATCTTATTCATTATAGTTTTATGCATAGTACTTGCTATAAATATTTGTTGAATGAATTAATGAAGGATTTTGTTGAAACTAATGATAGGTATGATTTTAGTCAATATTAACAGTACTTATTGAGCAGTTAACTGTTAGGTCGTTATGTTCATAATTTCATTTAAATCATATAAGTAATGTTCTTTTGTACTTATTTTTACATGAAAATAACTGTGTCTCTATGCACACGTATTCATACCAAACGTATATGGTAGGATTTATAGTGAGAGTATAAATCTTTGATAACTCCTAGGAATAGTGTAATGAACTATTAATGGAACAAATATAGCGTGTGCTGGGCCTAAAGGGATAGAAATAATTTAGGGATGAGATGAATAAAGGGATAGAATGGTTCAATAAAGATGACAAAGACTTATATGACAGGTTTATAAATGTTTAGGGTAAAGGTTTTGGAAGAGGCTATGTCAAAATAGATATCAAAAGATCTTGAATGACAGGCATAGTGTTAGTATTTCATCTGGAAATTGGACGTCATGTAGATTCTTGAGTGAGGCATCAATATTTTGAAAATACATTATCAATACCTTTTTTTAGCCAGATTAATCTTTAAGTGTCTTGGAAATGCTTTTGAATGAAATTATTTTCATTATTTTTAGGACGCATATTATAAAGAAAAATATTTTTAATTGTGCTTTTTATATCTGATTGTCATAAAATTTGTAAGTTCCTTAGAATCTGTAGATTTTAATTAGAAATGTCCTCCCTTCTATCCCTGTCCATTTTTGTTTATTTAAAGTTAACGTATTTATTTTGAGAAGACAGAGACAGCATGACCGAGGGAGGGGCAGAGAGAGAGGGAAAGCTAGAGTGCCATGCAGGCTCCATGCTGCCAGTACAGAGCCTGACGTGGGACTCGAACTAATGAACCCCAAGGCCATGACTGGAGCGGAAACCCAGAGTCAGACTCTTAACTGATTGAGCCACCCCTGTCCATTTTTAACCTGGGACCTTTCTGAGATTTTAGTAAGCAGCGACATATTTATCACGTGGTTGCAGCATAATGTACTGACTTTTCAAATTGTGTGTGCAAAAATGCAAATTAGATATACCATTTACTCTTAGTGTCGTTTGTACTCTCTTATTTTGCATAGGAGTGCACTATTAGAGGAAAATATGTTTTATAGTTCATAATGTATCTAAATATTAAAATATTTTAAATTTGCTGTGGTATGTGGCATGATTTGCATATCAGAACATATCTGATCATGAAGGCCTTGCTCATCTCTCACCTTGCCCCCATTTTTCCCGAGTGACAATCAGTGATGATTTTATTTGCTTGATTTCCCGTTTAATATCTCTTTGTACCAATTATAGCTTCAATGTGGATGAGGATTGTGTTTATTATGTTGCACTGCTCTACCTCCAGTTCCTGCAGAGGACAGGCATGTAGTTGGTGTTGAGTAAATATTTGTTAAATGAGGTGAATAGCTGTCCTCCAGACCAATGAATTTGTGCTTCAGTGTTTTTTGAACACACAGGATTGTTAATTGCCACAAGGAAACCTGTGCATAGCTAGTAGAATGCTTCTGCAGTTTTCCTCTTTATTCTGTTATCTCATACATTGATTTATATTTGAAACAAAGGGCATTTGCATTATTTTAAATATTAAATCTCTTATCTACATGTAAGCATAAAATTAGGATTAATGTGAAATCCCAAGAAAAACCAGGGCCGGGGTTGATCAGTGAGGAGCTTTCCAATGAAACAGTTGCATGCATTTTTCATGAACATTAGAACTAGCAGTGCAGAAAATACATAGAATTCCCAGTGCACAAGTTATCATTGCCTGAAGGCTGTTGGCTAACAGTTTCCCCCAAACTGTTTAGGAATGTACTTTTATTTGTTGGGTAAATAGAATGTATGTGATGATTTCATTTTTGTAGACTGTCGTTCTCTTCCTTCTTCATAAATACATTCTTTAATTTTAATATTTTAATATTAAGGAATATATGACTTTTGGAATTTAACAGTCATCAAATAGCTCTGTGCAAGGCACTGTTTAAAGGGTATAGCAATAATGGATTGTTTTAGGGTTTAAGGAGTTTATTGTAAGCTATATCCAAACTATAAGGTGCCATGAGAACATTGAGAAAAAACATGTAATTTCAACAAGGGAATTAGTTAAATGTTCACTGAAACAGATGATGTTATATATAAACATTTAAAGATGAGTATAATTTCAGAAACTGGATTAGTAAGAACACTGTGACCCCACTGTGTGTTCGGTGGAGAGAGTTGAATTTCAAACCAAGTGGGAAATTAACACAAGTATCAGGTAGAGATCCAATCATTTACTCTATTATTGTTAGGTCTCAACTAGAAACCATAGTCTGGACCCGCATCAAAAGGTTTTTCAAATACTTCTCCCTTTGAGTTAAACTTACCCACACAAAGAGAGAAAAGAGCCCTAGGTCATGGGCAAATGGTGACTTTTTACACCTTTCTCTTGCTAAATTAAAGAATGTAAATGCATGGACAGACTCTGGATGTCCTCCCTACCATGTAATTTCTGCTTCTCCCAGGGGCGGCAGTGACTAAGAAATGAAGAGGTTGTCTAATGTGTTTTTCTCTTGGGAGTAGAAGTTTCTGCATGAGAGGGCATTGGGGTTCCTCCTAACAGCATATATCTTAATAGAAACTGGCTTAAGTTTTAAATGATATGTACTTATAATATTCAAATAAGGCCTTTTTAGTTCTAATATTGGCTTTTGTTTAAAGGCATCATTGAGTTTCGAAGGAAAATTATTAAATTTCCATTCTAGTTCCTCTTCTTTCAAGGACCTTTAAAGGGAAATCATGTTTGTATTAGTAGAAATTTTGGCAAGTAATATTAAAAGGCTATTATGTCTGATTTGTGAATGAAACCCAAGGTTGATTTTAATACCATCATCATAAAATAAGTTAAAGGACATTATTGCACCATGCAATCTAATAAAGCTAACCACACTATTAAGATTGATTTAAATTCAATTTTACTTTACTAATAACATATTTTAATGAAACACTATCCTTGGACTGACTTTTTTTATACTGAAGGTAAATTTGTATTGGCAACTTTAAATGCAGTTCATTGATAGAATGCAAAGATTAGGATTATTTGTTGCTATTCAGATCTACCTAACCCTCCCAATCTGTCATATTTTATAGAGCAAATATTTGTGGGTTATGGACTTCAGTGTGAGACCTTTGGCTGTGAAAGTTTATTAGCTGACTCCGGTTACACTGATTTATGTAGTTGTAAATATGATGAAAGGGGAGGGGTTCCACGTTACTGATCAGAAAACAGATTGGGGATTAGACTCGTATTTCGGGCCATCTTCGCTTTGGGGAGTATTTTCCTTATAAAAATGTTTTAATGATATAAACGCTCATTTGATAGAATAGAAATAAATAAAAGTCCCTTAAATAGAATCGTAGAGGAGTTGCAGAACTTGTTTTTCTTTCTCCGTGAGGCTTAAATAACTATACAAGTAATAAATAAACCTAAAACTGATGTTTCTCTTTCTCTCTTTAAATAGATGCATGCATGTGTAAATATATGAATGGTATACTCTCTTATATTATGTGAGTTTAAATCTGGGACAGTGAGAAAATAAAGCTAGCATTTAATCTTTTAGGGTTATTGTGCAATAACAAAATAAACTCATAAAATAGAGCCAAATAAAACCCATTCTTGGTTTTCTTACTCTGGAACCGATGTATCCTGAGTCGATAATTGGAAACACACAGATGGGACCAGCCTCCATAAAAACACAGACTGGAAGTTGGTAGAATGTATGGACTATGGTGGACATAGAATGATACTGGGGATGTTGTACAGTGGCTGAAGAAGTAGGCAGCCAGATTAATCCTCACCTAAACATTTGCACCTATCACCGTGCTATGACTTCACTGGATGACTTTTGCTCTTTCTGCTTGTCTATTCTTTTATTTTCGCCACTCGTCTTTGCTTACTGTGCCATGTACTTGGTGTTCTGTTTTTGTTTTTGTTTTTAATGTTTACTTATTTGTTTTGAGAGAGTGAGTGGGGTAGGGGCAGAAGGAGAGGGAGAGAGAGAACCCCAGACAGGCTCAACTCTGTCAGTGTGGAGCCAACTGTGAGATCATGACCTGAACCGAAATCAAGAGCTAGATGCTCAACCGACTGAGCCACCCAGGCACTCCCCATCCCTTTTTTTAAATGA
The DNA here is from genome assembly GCF_016509475.1 of Prionailurus bengalensis. NCBI lineage: Eukaryota > Metazoa > Chordata > Mammalia > Carnivora > Felidae > Prionailurus > Prionailurus bengalensis. The sequence goes on along the minus strand of NC_057344.1, from coordinate 156,591,424 downwards.
AAGATCGCCTGTAGAGAGAGAAGTGAAGGGTTTGGTAAAAGGGGAAACCCTCCACATAATCCTCTCCTTACCCCCCTACTCTTCTGCAGATACTGGTGTGAATTGGGCTGTGGACCAGTGAGTGGGTAAGGGCAGTGTTTAGGGTCTGGTGAGTGGGTTAGGGCAGAGACAGCATCCTGGGCATTCTTTCTGTCTTTCCTTCTCATCCTCTTCTCTCTGAAGCACTTTCAATTTTGCTGTCCTTACTTCTGCTTTCCTTGCCAGACCGTCAAGGACGGCTGAAGAAAATCAAATAGACTTGTGGATCAGTGCTATTACACGTGTAAGGTTTTTAGCCTCGGCAGAAGCTTGAGTACTGCTCCACAAATCCTTTCGCTGCCTCCCAGTCAGCTCTCTTTCCCATCTATCATGCTCTTGTATTTGCATGTGCTGTTCTTTTCAGAAATACCTTTGTAAAAAGTTTCTTTTCAGATAAACCCTAGTCATCCTTCAAGACCAGCAGGATGTTACCTCAGTTTATAAAGACCATCTTCCTCCTTCCTGCCCCTTCCTCCTACCCATCTTCCTATGTCTTGTTGCCGGCAGAGCAAGTCTCTTCCTTTTGTTCATTTTTTAGCACATCACAAATAGTGTTGTTGCCAGTGTTCATACCTTTCTCTCTCACATTAAGGTAGGCTATGTCCATGCTTCATTAATTGCTGTCAACCATGTGCCACGTACTGGGCTAGACATCAGTGCGGTTTGCTAGGTAAATAAATGCCCGTGAACATGTTATCGGTCTCAAAATGCAGTCTGCTGGAGAAGCCAGAGTCGTCATAACATTTGTCACAAATCTCTTCCTGTTTATAATTATCATACTTTAAATATATCACTACATAGGAATAGCATTAAGTGGTACACAGATGGAAGGGTGAGGAAATAGTTCAAAAGGTAATCTAGTTTTCCTTTCAGGTAGGACAATGAAATACCTTCAGGCAGATGCCTGGTTTTTTTTGTTTTTGTTTTTGTTTTTAACGGTTTCTTAGGTTCTAGGCTGCCATAATTTCTGCGAGTCATTCCTGCCAGTTTCTTAGCATAGCTATGCTACCACTTGTTTTAACTTTTTCTGTGATTCTTTCCCACCTTCACCACCTCTTCCCTTTGCTACTGTCTGTTGCCTCCTACCTACGGCTCTTTTCTACATAAAATCTACAACTCTGTTCGGCTCTCATAGTCGTCAGCCACCTGCCAGCTGTTGAGGCAACAGCTGATTTTTGTTATATGGTGAAAGGGTAGGGCCACTGGTTCACAGCTGCCAAGCTTCTGGTTCTTTTCCCTCCCCACCTTGAAAATCCAAGTCCCTGATTACATAAAATAGCCCAGCTGCTATCTATCTTGTAACAGGTGATCAGGGAAGAGTTTTCTGTAAGATGATTAATAGTAGGACTAGTCTGGGAGAAGCTAGATGGTGCCCGATAGAACTTCTGTCAAGCATCAGGGGTGAGTGTAGTCATTGCTACATTGCCGCACATTTGGGACTCTTAAAGGGTGTTGTGTTTTGAAAAAGTGCAAACCTTCAGGACCTGGCTATTTGCATATGCCCAAAGTTGTCAAGTTTCACCATACTCTGAAACTTAAACATGCACTTAGGTTGGAACTTAACAGTATTGGCTTTGAATATCTCCCAGTCAGATACAAATTTTACTTGTTTTCATTTGTCTTATTTTTGTCAGTGTTACTGTTTTAATTGTGTTTTGTCCAGAACAAATGAAGATTCACTATGCTCAAAATAATAGATTTATGCTGGTAGCCCTTTTCCTGTGTAACATTCAATCACAATGAGGTTTTAATTATTTTTTCAGACTGAAAAGTTTTTGTCTATTTATTTATTTTTGGTAAGGGATCAGAATTGGGATGAGTGCTTTTGACTAGGATTACCTATTGTGTGGTCTCAAATTTTATCATGTGCTTATAGGAAAGATGCTCCATTTATAATCTATAAGACAAGACAAATTGAATGCTACTACTAGGCTATCTTGCAGGCAAATACTATATGTGAAAATAAAACAATGTGACATGGAGATTTTTTAAAAAATAGTTTTCTATCATTTGGTTTAGTTTCAGATGCCCTTATTATGAGCACGTTGGCTTTCAGAGAATGATGAAAAGCAATCACTTTTGTTTTAGCTAAATTTATTTAGTCAGTAAGTTAACATAAATTTATTGGGTTCCAGACACTGAGCTACATCCTGGGGACAGAGAGGTGAAGACAATCCACAACGAACCTTCATTGTTTTCTGTATCAATTCAGGGGCACTTTTATAAGTAGAAATGTTGCCTGTATACTCTTTCCTATAGGCAGACCAAGATATATATGGTCATTTGTGCGCTCTAAATTCTAGAAAATATTTAGCTCTTTTCTGAAAGTTCATGTGGGCATTCACTTTTTGGTAATACAAGTTGTAAAACATGGTAGGTTTTTAAATATTGTCTGCACAGTTTGTGATGGGAGTTAAAATATTTCAAATGGCTTATTTTCCACCATATTTCCCACCTATTGCCGTAATTCACAGTTATCTGTTTCCCTGCCTCAGAATGGTATTTAAGTATTGAATCTTTTCAGGCAAATTTCAGTTAGTTGCAGGGGCTTCTGGAGGAATTACAGAAGAATGATTCTGCTATCATTTTTGGTTTTTTGTTTTTTTTTGAGAGAGAGAGAGACAGAGCATGAGCTGGGGAGAGGCAAGAGAGACAGGGAGACACAGAATCCGAAGCAGGCTACAGGCTCTGAGTTGTGAGCACAGAGCCCGACATGGGGCTTGAACTCACAAACTGCAAGATCATGACCTGAGCTGAAGTCAGGTGCTTAACCCTCTGAGCCACCCACCCAGGTGCCCCTATCATTTGTATTCTATAGAGTTTTATATTTTACTGTGTTTTCACGTTAAAAATCAGAGTGTATCCTTTCAACTTTTCTGCAATTTCTTATATAATAAAATGATCCTCAAATATGTCAATAATAGTAATAATAATAATAATAGTAATGATAGTTGTCATTTATAGACATAGACAGTACATAGACAAAGTACATAGACTAGTACATAGACAAATATGTACTATATGCATTATAGTAGCCATGGAAGTTATACATTATTAACTTATTTCTACAGTTAAGAAAATTGAAGTTCAGGCCTTCAAATGCCTTTCCTGTTCCCTGGCTACTCAGGATTTGAATCCATATCTGCCTCTAAAACTTTTTCACTGCCTTTCTGCCTTTGTGTCTCTCTTGAATGAGTTAATCGATATCATCCAGCCAGTTATGACTAGTGCTGCAATATCCAGATCGTGTGGAACATAAACTGGTGCATCATTCATTGACTCCTTATTCATTTGAAAATTAATGTATTGCATGCTGGCTCTGTTCCCATGATTATGTTTCATTGCTCACAGAGCTAATAGCAAAGAAACCGATTTGAATTCTGTTTATTAGTAAAACTTGAAACAAACATGAAACCATTCACAACAAAGTTAGTTTGATTTATCTTTTAGAGCTATTCTCTTTACTGCAGACACCCCCCCCCCCCCACTACCACAAGGAGGGTGTAGTAACTTAGTTTGAATGCCACTTAAAGTTTTAGAGGGGCAAACTGCTGTATGTGTGAAATGCAGTGTTGACTCACTGAATCTAAACATTCTCATTTACTTGTCTTTGCTTCTTTAGCAGTTAGAGCCAGTGCTACTGTAGAGTAAATTTTTTTTGTCATTCTTATAGATTCCTGGATTATCTTCTAAAGCAGACCCATGGTGAGTTGTTGAAATGCTTCATTTCACAAAGTTACATATGACTAGGCATGCTCTAAATTGAAAAGTTAAATTACTATTCATGTAACATTTCGTTGCAAGTATTGAGTTTGATTTCCATTACTTACGAAGCAGCTCATCAGTGATTTTATTTCTATTGCCTAGTCCATTTATTGTTTGTTTAAAGTCCTTTAAAAAACACATTTCACTGCTATTTGATAATCAGTTGACTACACCACAAGTACGGGGTTAATATTAAAATATTGATTATTTTACCTTTCAGTATAATTTGATTTGCAGTAAAACCCAATCTGACAAGATTTGTTTGTGGATTGATGACCGATGGGCTGCAATGGTTAATAGCTAGAGCATTTAAAATTAGCTATCTTAGATTTGTCTAAAGTACTCTCTTTTCTTTGAGACACTAACAATTTTTCTTTTACCAGCACATCTAATCAATTTCAAAGTGAAGAAAAATAAAGCCTGAGCCAGTTTTGAAAATTATTCCTCCTTGAAGTGTTCTGAGTGCTGGAATTTATTCTACAGTTCCAGCTAAGCAGGCTTCTAGACTGAAAAGAAGGGAATGAATAGTGTCTAAATCTGCTTTAGGAGAGAGCTTGTTTATCGAGCTACACCTCATTTTCCTTTATCTGTCACTGCGTAAATAATAGGTAGAATTTCTTGGTTGGTTGTATTCTACGTGCACAGCATAAAGCTTAGAGTCACTAACTGTAGCATTTCTGATTCTCCCTTAAGCTATCTTTTTCTTGCTAAGCTCCTTTCCCCAACTCACCTCCCTGCCTGCAATATGATCCAAACAGAGTCATACAGTTTAGACAATTATGGCCTTCAGTGCCAATCTTTAAATTTGTACATTAATTCTTGAAGTATAGGTCATTTGCAGGATTAAATAGAAATTACAGTAAACTAGACTATTAGGTATGCATTGATTTTTATAAAGGAGTTTTCAACATTTTGTTTGGCAACGTTTTTCTGGAAAGGTAATAGTAAGGATTTACTGTGTCTAACAGTTTTGTTTGGCAAGGAAACAAACCTTTTTCTGGAAAGGTAATACTAAGGATTTATCAGAATATCCAGCATATTAGGGGTCCAAGTAGTACAGAAGTTTCTTTTTTTTTTTTTTTTTCCTGTTTTGGAAAAGAAGTTTATCAGTAGGCAGTGAATCACTCTGTTTTGTCTTCATGATCTTCAGAGTCCAAGGCTCCTGCCTCCTTCATCCTGTTGGCTCTAACTTTCATTGTCAGGATCATCTTATGTTACAAGATGGCTGCTAGGGCTCTAGCTATCTCATCTACATTCCATGTTGCAGGAAGGAAGGAAGCAAAACAGGGAGGACAAAAGGAATGCATTTTTCAGCTGAATCTGTAGCCTTCCAGGGAATTCGACACAACACTTACATATAGCATTAGCCTGAACTTAATAACATGGCCAACACCTAACTGAAAGAGTAGTTGGTAAACCTAATCACCCTTAACTGGGTGCAATTGCCCCGTTAAATAAAATAAAAAAGTTGAAAATGGATTTTATGTTCAGCCAACAATTATGTTCAGCTAGTCATTGTCCATATATGTGATAGTTACTTCTCCAATTTTCAGTTTCCTTATCTGTAAAAGGGGAAAAAGAGGGTCTTCTCTATGGTATTGTTAAGGGGAATATCGTACGAATGATACTTTGTCCTGGAACACAGTAAATACCACCATGGTTGTTTTCTCATTCTCATTTCCCTTATCATTATCATAACATTAAAGCAGTAGGAAGTCTCCAGGCTTTATGGACACTTAGGACAGGATGATCCACATTAATTTGTGAATTACTTCACTTTTGGGACTAATCTGTGCTTTGTAACTGGTGTCTCTTTGTATTGTCTCTATTCTATAATGCTTTATACAACGTGGTTATTTCTATCTTCATGCCCTATATATAACTCAGAACTGGGGATTAGTCATTCTTTGAAGTGGAAGAAGATTAGCCACAACAGTGATTAATCTATTCTGAAATTTTGGGAACTACAGAGTTCGCGGGAACAATCAATCTATCTAAAGAAGAGCAGAAGCTCTTTAGTGAAGGGCTCTGTATGGGGGTCAGAAAAGTGCCGCCCTGGACAAGTCACATGGTTGTTCTCCTTTTCAAAGGAAGGATTGGATTGGCTAATCTCTGAGGTCCTCCTTTTTTAAAATAATATGTCTGTGGGGATCTCATTTTCTTTAGATCTTTTAAGGTCAATTAGGTTCTTGTGGTGTTTGCTTCCTTTTATATGAAGATGTATAGGGAGGGGCTTATCCGGTGGGCTTTAAGGAGCCCTTACAATTTTACACTGTTGATTTTTGCTGTCTAGATGCTAACTTCTTTGTTTTCCTCTTGTGAATTCTAAGAATTACAGATTATTCCAATTTGAATTACTCCAAGTAGATACTCTGAGAATGAAATATAGTCATACTAACATTAATATTCTTTTTATTGCCATTTTAAAATGACTATGAGATTGATTGTACATTATTGTCCTTTATAGTAATACATTTTTGACATGCACTTTATGAAAGGAACTGTACTTGTTTTCCTAGCAAATGACCAGTGCTTTACTAATAAATAACTGACCTATCCCAGATAACTCCAGATAAATACTTGTTCTGGTGTTTGTTAGTTCTGGCTCCTTGGGAAGATTACTTATGCTCTCAAAGACTTAGTTTTCTTGTCTGTAGAAATGGGACCATGTATTATACTTGTTTTATCGGTCTACGAGGGAGAGTTAAATACAATCATGAAAACGCAGTGTTAACAGTATATCTGGAGGAAGAGACTATTACAATTATTTTATTAGTAGTACTACTACTTCTATTTTAGAAACAGGCTTAGATAGCCAGCTAATTTAACGAGGGTAATGGTCCATTTATCTATTGCTCTGTAACAGACTGTTCCAAATCTGATGCCATAAAACAACAACCATTTTATTATGACCACAGATTTTGTGGGCAGAATTCTGACAGGGCATCGAGGTGACCGTGTTACCTCTGCAGTCGTCTAGGGCCTCAGTCGGGAGGATTCGGGGTGTCTCAGGTCTGAGGACTGGATCATCTGGAGGCTCCTTCATTCTGGTTTCTGGGCTGTGGTGACTTGAAGGCTGTGTCCAGCTGGACCATTGACCACAGAACGTATACATGGCCGCTCCACGTGGCTTGGACTTCTCCCAGCATGACAGCTGTGTTTGGAGGGGGAACATCCAGAGGCGGAGTGTTCCAAGCAACCAGGGGGAGACTGCATGGCATTTTATGACCTGGCTTCAGAAGCCACATAGCGTCACTCCTGCCACATTCTATTAGTTGAAGCACCCACAGGCCCTCCCGGATTCCAGAGGAGGGGACATAAACCTTCTGTGTCGTTGCAGGGAGGTCAGAGATCTAGGGGCCATCTCCAGTGACTGCTCCTTGTAGAAGAAAGAAAGATGATGAGGAATAAACATGATTTGGTATGAACATAGTTTCTTGGTAAATAATTCTCCAAAGTAGTGTAACTCTAATCTATTTCCCTCTAATAAGCATTAAACGTTTTCATCAATGGCCTAAAATCACTGTAAATGTAATCTTACCTTTTAATCCTGCTAATCTTGGATCTTTACACTCCTAACACTAGGGTAAATCTTCCTTTTAAAAGGTTTAAAAGTCATTGTGGTTGTCAGGCAGGCATACATTATTTTTCTTACACAGAAGTTTTTCTAAGATTTTTATGAAGATGAAATTGCCTGTTTTTAAAACTTAGTACAACTACCAAGTTTACCATAAGTCCAGTATAAATGTTCATTAAATTAGAAAAAAAAAAAAAAAGCTTGTAAACCACTCTTAAAATGCCAAAAGGAATAATAGGAAGCAAATAATTCTTATGTCAATATAATATTTGCCAATATTGTACCATTATGATTATCACCACAGTATTTTGTCAAAAGATTTGAAAAATGAAAGTGACTTGGATGAATTTGTCTTAAAGGTCAAAATCCATTGTCAACAAAATAGTGACTCAAGTTTTTTAATGACCGCGGATGAACATTCTTTTTTCTAAGGTCTGTACTTACACTTATGTTTCGGATGTGAATATCTCATTAATTTTCCATACTCATCCGTTATCTATTTGGGAGCAACAGCATATCATCAAACTTAGTTCTAATAGCTCACTTGTTCAGATTGTTGCACTTTGGATCATGATTTGTATTCCAGTTGTCTCAAATTAAATGGGCCCTGATAGCTTATTTCAAAACCTGGGATTATAGTACCCAGTGGTTAATGATACTATTGTTACCTTATTAAAAGGAAATATATTTATATCCAAATGACCATACTTTCTTCTGTCTGCTATCAAGACTGCTATATCGTTTGTATTTATAGTGATTTCATACTAGGAGCACTTTGCATTAGTAGGAGTCTACAAATTCTTTGAATAGCCAGGGTAAAAATGACTTTTCTTGATGCTTTTTCTCCTCTGAGTGAGGTGAGGAAACAGAGGTTAAAATGTGTCATGCCTATTTTTTTTAGTTACTTATTCTTTGTCTAAGCTGGTTATATGAGCAGTCCTGACAGTTAACTTTGTAAATCATTCAGGAATCTGACTGCTTTCTCAAAACATACCTGGGCCTTTAGGCAGAGTCTACAGGTGATTGCCCCTGGATGTTTGCCTAAAGATGATTTAGAAAATTGGTTGGAAGCTTTGCTGTTCCCCAGCTATCAAAAATTAACCTGCCAGAAATTTGCAGACACGGCAACATTATGTTAATGATTCTGACTCATGCACCAGACTTTTTTTTTTTTTTTTAAGCCGGCTTCTCCAAATTCCAAAGATTCAGCATTTATTATTTGGTAATTTACTTTTGTATTTGCACTATGAATAGGACAGTCATTACCAGCCTCCTTGATTGTCTCTAGGGTGTTGGCTTAGTGTATTTATTACAGGTAGGTAACCAGCGTTTTCTTTTCCAGTGGTGAACATGGTTCTCATTTGCTGGGAAAAAAGAGAGGAGAATCTTGAACCAAAGACTGAATGCCAAGAGGGACTGTTGTCTGATTTCCAAACAGGCCAGGGAATATATTGTGCTGTAGGATCCCCTTGCGTATTCATTAAAGCATCCTGACTGGGTCACAGGGGTGAGAGCACAGGGAGCTGAGAGGGGCCTAGTGTGTGACATGTCCACAACTTTGTTTATATATATGTTCAGCTTCACTCATATATGGAGATATACATGGCTTAGAATATAGTCACAGCCTTTTTGTAAATTTATAAATTACTAAGTTCATTGCTAGGATTATTATGTGCTTTATAATTAAAGTAAGTTTCTAATGCTTTGAAATTTTACGTATAAATTAGTTCATTCTTAAATTGAACCAGATGATCTCCAAAGGCTTTTGTAGCTCTAAATCCCTATGGTTCTGTGATCCTGATTATTTTTCTAATATAAAGCCTCCAATTTATTTTTTACCTTTACTAAATTCTGAGTGTAAACATTACCCTGATCAAAGTGTTACACAATGAAATAGCGTTAGCAGTATTAATGGTTGAGTAAAGGAAAGCTTTCTACTGTTAGCTTTTCCTACTTTAACCACTTCTCAACCTCACTGTGCATTTTTGTCTGCCCAGTTACGTTTGTATTTATATTCAGAGTCAGTTTAGTCAGGGTGTGTAAGGATTTAGTGTTCAGTCCCACATTCGCTCCCATCACGTGGGAGTGTGGTCCAGTTCTTTAGAAGTTTGAAAATTCAGAAGCTTCAAAGGGCCAAGCAGAAATCCTTAATGAGTTAGGTATATATTGCTTAAGTGTTGCCAGATTCTCAGATTATTTTTCAAGAAGCCAGAAGCCCAGGTTTTATTGTTAAATACTCCACTTTCTTAGTGCTGTTTGAAATTACTTTAAAACTCCTAAGAAGAAGAAAAAGAAGGAATATGAGTGACTCTGTAAGACCAGGTCTGTTCGTTCTTTAATCTCCATTGTAAAGCCAGGCGTGCTGTTCAGCTTCATGCTGATAGATACTCTGTTGTGAATCATTCCCCCAAATAGACTCCTCCCTTTGGGGGATCTCCACTCCTCACTGCTATGTTGTACGAGTGTGAACTTGCCCGGTAACTATAATTATCCCTGGATTTTGACAAAAGTTCCTCAGAGGTAGTTACCATGCCTATTAAATTTCTGAACAACTTTCTTGTCTCCCGAACTAACATCAGGTTCACAGGCATCCCAGATTGATGCTGACCCTCTGGTAATCCACATACTCAAAACTCTCCCTTTATACCGGTCACATTTCTTTCTTGTGGATCATCCTAGAATGTTTTCCCTGTTTTCTGATTTACTCTTTGTCTTTCAGAGTCATCCTGATCTTGACTCAGTGCACATCTCAGCACTAGCAGTCCCCTTCTTACTATCATTTCATTACTGTCATATGTCCCTTCTTATCGCTGTTAACACTCTTGTACTTTTTACATTAATGTGAAGAATGGAATGGATCATGTACACAAAGTAATTACAAGTGTAACGTAAATATAGTGACCACATATTAGGTTAAAGAACAGGGCTGTGGGCTGGTATTAGAATGACATTACCTGACGGCTGAATCCATTTGTGGTTGGCAGTCAGGGTTGATATAGCCGTTGTTCTTGAACACAGACTTGCTCACTTCTGTGAAATTTTAAAGTGGAAAATTCTCAAGAAAAGAGCTTCTGGTCTGAAGGAGCTCATATGGCACCGAAATTATAGTATACATAGACTGGTGCATTAGAGTCCCTGAAGTGATTGAGCCGGTCCTCTTATGAAATGATTTTTGGGTTCTTCTCTCAAACATCAGTTTGATTTTGTCTGTTTTCCAGTGTATGGACGAGACTGTCATGAGTGATCTTGCCTATCGCCTTGTTGACACCAGTTAAACTCTATCCTCTGCGTTTCCCTGCCATACGTGTCTGATGTGTTCTGAAAGGATGATGTTATAGTCAGATGCCATTTTTGATTATTTACTGTGAGAGAGATGTGCATTGTTGTCTTATGTTGTCCTGGGGATCTATTAAATGCATTTATTTTTTCACAACAGTGTTATGTAGAGGGGCTGTTATTACTGTTCTACAGTGGGGAAGCCAAAATATAGGAATGGAAATTACTCAGCAGATCACACGGGTGGTAAATTAGTCCTGGGAGGTTGAACTTTTAACCACTGCACTCTACTCTTTCTCATTGGTTTCGGATAGCCCATGCTTAGTATTGCCACGCTATAAGGTAAACAATAATCCTTTTCTAGCCCCACACACATCATTTCCTAATAAGTTGTTATGGAAGCTTTTAAAAGAATAAAGTAAAACTCTTCTGTCGATATTTTGAAGAATTTACTGTTCCGTTTCACAAACTGAAAATGCATTTGTCTGTCTGCCTGCAGTCTTCTGGCCCCACTCCAATCTTTTAAGCTCCTTCAAAGATTACTGCAGTTGTTGGATCTATGCTGCAAGTTACCTCAAAATACATACATACATACATACATACATACATACATACATAAATAAAACCAAAAAAAAACAACACAAAAACAGAAAAACACAAAAGTCTGGTCAGGTGGTCCAGGAGATGGGAATACTTCTCCAGCAGGTGAGTGTTTCTCTACATTTTCTTCAGCTTCACTTTTTCTTCCTGACCAGGTTTTCATCTGCTCTTTTCAGTCCAGTGGTCAGTCATTCTCTTTGATAGAGAATTCTGAGACAAAACGAACATTAGTTGTTTGGCTGTCTTTTAATTATCCTTTACTTTTTATACCATTCATCTCAAAATGTGTGCCCTTTCCTTCCTTGTTTGTGATTATTGCATGTTGCTTTAAATTACTGCAGCATTTTCTTTGTCTTTAGCTGGGAGAGAATTTAAAAGTAAATCGGAAGTTATCTGCAAAGCTGAGTAGACTTTACGAAAACCGCAAGAGTTTTCTCTTAGCTGGGACTGATAATTACCAACATTTTTTTTTCTTCTGGGTATGAGCCCAGTAAAAGGAATTGACATAAAAAAATTTTTTTTTAATGTTTTATTTATTTTTGAGAGAGACAGAGTGTGAGTGGGGAGGGGCAGAAAGAGAGGGAGACACAGAATTTGAAGCAGGCTCCAGGCTCTGAGCTGTCAGCACAGAGCCCGACAGGGGGCTGGAACCCACGAACTGTGAGATCATGACCTGAGCCGAAGTCTGACGGTTAACCCATGAGCCACCCAGGCGCTCCAAGGACTTGACATTTTTAGGAACATCATTTATATCTCTCAATATAAATCTCCAGAGGGTAGCTTCTTTTGTTTGTTTGTTTTGTGGGAAGAAGAATTGTCAGTTAATGAAGACTGAATCAAACACAGGAAACACATTTTTCCTTTGCCAGTAATTCACTTTATGTTAATTTTTTACCTTCCATCAAGTATAATCTGGGAACAAACTAGATTTGTAAACTCTAAGGATGACTGAGGACATCCAGGATAGAATCACATTTTTTAAATGCAAAGTTAGTTAAATTTGTAGTGCATTTGACTATCTGTAGTCATATCCTCTCATTTGTATTTATGGAAAAAGAATCTGTACCTTTGACAGACTAAATTTAATATCTTTACTATTAAAAATCCTAACACTTTTGGGATTCGCTTTCTTACTTTTTTGGGCTTGAGGTCTTTTATACACACACATACAGGTACACTTAAAACCAAATTTTAGCATGTATTCAAACAGAAAATTTTAAAACAACATTTCTCAGCTGAACACAAAAGCATACTGAAAAATTCTTAATGTCCATTCCATAAACCTATGACAAATCTTGCCCATAGCTCTTAGCGTCAGTTTCATTGTAAAATATATTCACTGCTTTTACTTTACTTTCCAATATCTTGAATTTCTCAGGATTGAAATGCAGCATTTCTATTAGAGCCGTATTCCCAGGTCTACCCCTGACACATTTGCCCTCCTATGAATAATATCATAGTAGTCTGTGATAGATCACAATGTCAAGAAACTGATCTTGGTCCAATTTTTAACTCTGCTGGAAGAAATAACAAATTCCATTTGCTTCCAGATTTTGGAGAGGAGAAAAAAGACAGTTATTGAAAATATAGTTTTAATGTTTACTCATGGTTTCTAATTAGTGCTGTTTATTATTGGTATTTTGTAAGCCATTATAATCTTTGGTAGCAGGTTTATATTGTGTGGGCCAGCAAACCTATTTGCTTACATTTACAGATGAGGTGTGTATTAAAAAAGATCCAAGTTCTTTGAACTTCAATTAGACACATTAAGGTAGTTCAGGAATACTTTAAATGTATATTGTGAGTTCCATTTTTAAAACTTGGAGATAAGTATTAAAAGTCAACTAAAAAAACTTACTATTGCTAATATTTTGGTGTGTATGATTTGGTTAATAGTCTTGAAGTTTAAATCAAAACATTATAATGTTATGTTATCACTGTTTTCTGTAGTCAGCTTATACGAACTTATAAAAGATTATTTTACTGGATACTATTTGGGGATCCATTTTGCTTAATTAAGGTTGTGTGTGCGTGTGTGTGTGTGTGTGTACATGTGCACTTTTGAGCAGAAGGCATAGTAGTTTGTGGGGGAAATGTGCATGTGGTCCCAGCTGCCTGTTTTTTTCTCTGAGAATAAGAAGAGGTATGTGAGAAGGACATTTTAGCTACTGGTTCCCTGATTCCCCCAGGACTAATTTATTTTTATAAACTTTAGGCTGGGCATTAACATTTCTACCCCATCAAAACTAAATAGTAGTAATCCCAAGGGATCTTACTTCTTAGCGCTGAATGGATTCACGGACCAGGCCCCTTGGTAAATTGCAGTTGGGGTTCCAGTAAAAAAACAAAACCAAAACAAAAATGAAACAACAACAACAACAAAAAACACTTCCTTATTACATCAGAGAATCCACAAATGAAGACACACTTTGCTATACAAGCCACCATAGTTTTGGTACTGATGATTTCTTTTCCATCTATATCAGAATCCTGTCTCCATCCATATTGCTCTTGCAATATTTAAGACTTATCAGGACCTCCTGGGATGTGTAAGCATGTGGCATATGTGACATCATCATAAAATGGCTCATGGGGCCTTAGGGTCAAGATTTTGATCTACTTCTCTAGGATGTGTGACTTTGGGGATGTTACTTTATCTCCCTGATCTCCATCCATATACATAACGGCCATGCAAATAGTACCTGCCTTCTGATTGTTACGTTAAATAACATAAGGCACATAAAGTGCTTAGTTCTATATCAGGCATACAGTAAGTGCTCAGTTTTTTGAAAGCAATGAATTGTCACTGAGATTCTTGAGATGTTGTCTAACTAGTGGAAGAGTAAACCTCGAGTACTACTACGCATACTCATCCCTTGCAGCCCCCAAACTATAACATGAAATATGATTATAAGCAATAGATAAGTTAACGACCTCAGGAGTAATATATCATTCATACATGTCATAAAAATAAAGTAACTCAGTTTTAGGAAATATAATTAGATACCTTTGAATATTGCAAGTGCAATAAAAATAGTCCATATATACTTTGCTTTCTTAAATCCCATATCCAAGATAAGAAGATACTAATGTGGTTTTACCTGTCTTTCCAAGACTTTAAAGCATTCCCACATTTGCCTCATTAGTTCTTTTTTTAAAATAAAATTTATTGTCAAATTGGCTTACGTACAGCACTCAGTGCTCAACCTAACAAGTGTCCTCCTCAATGCCCATCACCCATTTTCCCCTCTCCCCCACCTCCCCATCCACCCTCAGTTTGTTCTTTGCCTCATTAGGTCTTAATATCACTTCAGGCATGCCTCTCCATCAGTTGAGCTTATCTCAAAACTAATTCATGATTTATTCCAATAAAATCTCTGACCAGAATCTTCTCATTGCCACCATATTTAATTATTTTTTAATCAAGACAAATGGCATGACGATTTAATAGAAGACCGTCACTACTCAGAATTGGTGAGGGTTCTTCCTAAACCAAGCAACCAAGCAAAGCAGCCTAGAGTCTTTGCAGTTTTATCTTCATGGTGTTTGTATTGCCTGAAGTCTCACTGAGCTGTAAGTTAGCCTGACAAGCAAGTCTCACCGCTGACATGGTGAGTGGAAGGAGGGAAACGGTAGTGTTCGCTTTTCATATCTTACTCTTGTACTTCTGTTTTTTTCTTTGAACATGTTTATATCCTAAAATACTCACTTTCATTGGAAATCTATGTGATTCTATTATAAAGTGATGCAAATCAATGCAGACTCAAATAGGTTACCAAGATATATGCCAGTGACATACTAGATTCTCTCTTTTCTACAATTTCAAAAATCATTACTTTATGATTCAATTTAGGAAACATTTGAATAAGTACTTCTTATCTAACACTGTGCTGGAGGCTTCAGGGATTCCTAAGGAAGTATAAAAATCGTTCTTACAATCAAGGAATTTCAAATTTAATTGGTGTTTATGAGATGTGTATGATTAAATGTCAAAACACATGATGAACATACCAGATGCTAATCCCATATGAGGTCAGAGTTGGAAGAGATGAGAATAATTCAGATATTTGAAGATGGTTTCACTGAATATTAAACCTGTAAAGATAGGAAACATTTGAAGAATATTTGGAACTAACAATAGTTTGGTTGTCTAAACTATATGGATGAGGGATAGATGAAGGCTGTATCTCCTACCAAAGCATTTAGCCAACAGCTGTTTATAGGAAGAAACACAGGTGCACATTTCTGTCTGTTTTTTCCCTGGGCATTGCTTGATCTACTTGTTAATAAATAATGAAATGACTAGAGACAGTGCAGTGTAGTATAATTTATATCAGAAGTAGAGTGTGATGTAAAAACAAAGGCTTTGGTGTAGGTAATGTAGTTTTGAGTCTTATTTTTGATATTTACTGACTTTCTGATTTTGGAAACATTATTTAATGTCAGTGAGTATTATTTTTTTTCATCCATAAATGTGTATTTCAGGGTGGCTGTGATATTTAAAAAAGGCGCCTTGGTAGCTTAGTCGGTTAAGTGTCCGACTCTTGAATTTCGGCTTGGGTCATGATCTCATGGTTCATGGGTTCTAGCTCTGCATTGGGCTCTGCTGACAACAGGGAGCCTGCTTGGGATTCTCTCTCTCCCTCTCTCTCTTCCCCTCCCTTGCTCATGCTCTCTCTCTCTCTCTCTAAAATAAAATAAACATAAAAAAAAAAAATAAATGCTTAGCAGTTTCTGTCACATACTACACCTTGACCCAAAATGATTGAACTGTGACCTTATGTAAGAGGCTTGTTTAAGACCTTTGTCATCCGTGCAACCAAATCTAGTCTCTTCATCTGTATTTAGAGAAAGATATCAATTTATCAAGGTCTTTTAAAGACTTCAAATGATTGGTGTTTTGAAGTCAGCCGAAGTGATGTGTGGTGGTGCTGGGGGCTACAGATTAAAGATCTTTGTTTTTTCAGGAGGTGGTTTACAAGCACAGTGTTGAATAAAAGAGACACGAGGTTAAAGAATCACAGTAAAGTATGATACAAAAGCATAATATAGTGTTCCAGTGTAGTATTTACAAGGGCTTTGTAACCAGCCAGGGAAGTCAAAGAGCATCTTCTTTGAAATGAAGTAATATCTAAATGGAGTTCTGAACGGCTCTAGGATTTACCATGCAAAATGGGAGGAGAAAAGTCTTTGAGGCAGAAGGAAACACAATGTATGAGGGTCCAAAGGTAAAGAGGATTGTTCTTTCAAGCAACTGAGTTCAGTGAGGCTAGATGTTAGACTTCGAGGGGAGATAGAGGACTTAAGGAAAGAGGAGATTGAAGAGGAAAAACAGAGATCCAGGAAGGGTGCAGCCAGCTTGGTTACAAGTTTCCACTTTCAACATTACTACACATTGAAGGAATCAAGATTTCTCTAAAAGGGCCATCTTTAATGTGTAACAGTTATAAAAATTATTTTATTTCTTAGCGGTGCCATAGATTCTGTGAAATCTATGGTCTTTTTATAGCCACCTATGTTGTATGGGTATTTAGCCATCCAGGACTACCCTAATTATACATTTTTCCTTCCTATGTATTATGTGTCTTATTTTTTAATAAGGACTTTTATGAAATTCCATACAGATGCTGAGTATCTGAATTCTTCCTGATAACAGTAACTCTTCCAAGATTAGAAAATAAGTTCAGTTTGGGGTCACCTTCTCAGGAGTCACCCCTTTCTTATGTAATGCTAATTCTATTTTATAGCTGTTTCAGTTTTACCAGGAAGAAATATTGACCTCACCATGGCGTTATTTCTAGACTCCAATGTCTTGAAAAAATTTGGGCAACTTTTGCTTTCACATTCTCTGAACGGTCTATTAGTAATCACCGCTGTCAGATGTTCGACTAACCTGGGCTACTTGTTGCCTAGGCCTGAACTTAATTAAAAATCTCTTCCTTGGTTTCTTCCCATGACCTTTATTTTGGGCCCTCGTTTCCTCCTAATCATATTTGTTCCATCAGAGTCAATATTAAGAGCATTTACCTTGATTTAGAAAAGAGAAGGAAAATAGGAGTTGGAAACTTCTGTCTCCTCTGATTTTGTCCTACAAAATTACAATGCCACCTACTCACCAAGAATCGTAGACGCCTTACCTTCCTATTTTTGGATAATGAGGAACCCGTTCATTACTTTGATCCTGTGATGCACTACCACCATTCTCAAAATCTGCTAAAACTCAACCACGAAAGGACATGTCTTTTACAATATATCTAGACAAAGCACCAGCACCTCTGGTCTCAGCGGCAGTGCCAGAGGAGATTTACAAAAGAGTATTCAGATGGATTAGGAACTGTGCATGTTTAGATGAGTTTAGACTCTAGTACCAAGGAGAAAATTTCACATTTGAGATTTCTGAAAAATTTTGAATGTAATCTTGGTATATTTCATCATTAGGAAGATAATGAATAGCTAAATTTAAAAGTTCAGCAAATGTAAAATCATTGCAGAAACAGTTCATTCCCAAGTTGCTTTATGCTATATTATTTTCTAAGTATAAAATATACAGTTTCATTAACATTATTAACTGTAATAATTGGAATGAGATTTACAATGTGTAAAATACTACTTAATAGAAGTTTTGTAGTAAAGATACCGGGAGCTAATTCTCCCAGAAAGAAAGAACTTAAAATAATGTATTAATTCACTTTGGCAGTAAAAAAAAAAAAAATTGAGAGGTGCCTGGATTGGAAGTTTGCTTGGGGCCCTCTCTCTCTGCTGGCAGCACGGAGCCTGACATGGGGCTCGAACGCACAAACCCTGAGATCGTGACCTGAGCCAAAATCAAGAGTCGGACACTCAACCAATTGAGCCACCCAGCCACCCAAAGTAATTATTCTTATAAAAAAAAAAATGAGCTATTCCTAGGGGAGAGGAACCTAGTGATTGGTTCCTGGTACATTAAAAAAAGACCACGGAAGAGTCTGATCTTTATGGATTTTTAAGTTTAATTCTAGCCCTTCATTGTGCAAGAAGAATAAATACTTCTAAGCTTCTCCCATTTAGATGGCATGTCTTTCTACTGTGAGGTGGCAGAAAAAGCCTTAAATGATACATGGTGCACCCCTAGGCATGTGATGAGGCATTCAGTGCAACGTGATTATGACTATGTTACTTGGTCATTTTAAGTTCTGTCTATCAAAACTGTGGGCACAGGTTTCTCAAATGAATTGGAAAACGTTCCCAGGGCCAGGGAGACGTAAGTACTGGAATAGTGAGGAACAAACTGGCCATAAAGTGGAAGCGATGGATCAACAGCAAACGTAAAACAGAGAACTTCATAGTTGTGGAGAAAATAGCTTATGTGTATTTAACCATTTAAGGGAGATTTTCCTCATTTGATCCAGGTTTAAATTGACTTTCTTAGAAATAAATGAAAATTATTTTGAGATGAACTTGTTGATATCTTTGATTATCTGTGTAGTGTCTGCATGAAAGAATAAACACATAGATTTCAGGAAGTTTCCATAATAGTTACAGATGCAATCAAACTGGCCAATATTGAGAATTACTACTCCATAAATAATTGTGGTTGGTTTCTAACTTTGATTTTATTCAGTCTAATAACAAGTATTGCTCTATAGATAATTGTTGATGGTCGCAGACACTGATTTCATTCAATTAAGCTAGTAACCTTTTTAAGAAACTGCCTGGGAGAAAGCCAGGAATTCCAGTCAACTGATTTCTAGGGGAACTGAATTGAAATTGTCTTAGCCTAGAAAATGTTCCATGTAGGCCACAGCTGTGTTAATTAACCTTTTCCTTAAGCTACCCTCTACACACAGAACTCCAAATGGGCAGATGTAGCAAAGAACCATGTTATCTGGATTCAGATTTTGCTTAGAGTGATTATAAACTTGGAAAGACATGATGAAATACATTTGAGACATATAATAAGAGTATGAAGGATGCTGTCTTTCTAAATCACTTCAAAATTCTAATTTTCTCTCCCTCTCTTTCTTCCATTCTAAAAATCACTGATGTGTGTATTCAACAAAAGCAAAACCAGTGTGAATTACACAAAGATTTGTTTTCTTTATGTCAAATTATAGATCCATAATGATAAATGTTGTGCCTGGAAGACACTGAAAACCTGGTTAAACATACTTTTACCTAATGAAATGGACAATTATCAGAGTAGTGTAAATTAATCTATGACCAGTACTGCCATTACTGAAATTTTCCTTATCTTTTGTGCTTTCCAGAACGGAAAAGGAAAAAAAAAATACGTTGTATGGAAACCATCTACTATGTCTGGGGGAAAGAAAAAAGCTTCTTTAAAAACACCACAGCCTTTGAGTAGGTACCAATACAAGTTTGGAAGGCCAAGGTCTTAGGTCCAACTAACAGTGTCAAAAAAAGGGCATCTTATGTTTCAGGGCTACAGCCAGTCATCTGTAAAGCTGTGTGGTTAATCATGTTAGTTAGAGGCAGAAAAGTATTAGTGAAAATTCACAAACATCTGTCTCTACCTGGGAAAGATGGAAAGAAAAATCATAAACCCTTCAAAACGTGCTCATCTGAATGATCAGTAGTGGGTGTTATCTTTATATACAGAATATTAGAACTAATTAATTTTCATTAATTGAATCAACTTGATTAATATTTTTGCATTTCTTGGAACTTAAGACCTACCAAAGAACAACTGGATAAAAACTCATGACATTGATACAGATAGTGGGTTTTAATAAGTGAAACTTCATCATTTGCTGATGACCTTTCTTCATCATGTTCACAGTTCAGAAGGTTATTTCCCACGTCTCTTTCAATAACTGACTTTTCCCTGGTTCCTTGGCGGGGCTGGCATGTACGGGACCATTCTAGGCTGTATCTTCCAGGGTTCGTGTCTACCCCTTGATAACACTAGTTGTTCCCTATCTTCCCAGGCTAAACAAAAAGAGAACAGTTAATAAGGTGGCTTTGAATAGTGGCAGAACAATGTAGCAGATATACCATGGGTTATAAACAACCTCTAATCTCTGTGGCCAAAAGCTCCAAGTAATATAAGATAAAAAGTGTAACATAAGGAGTTTTGTTAGGGGAAGAAAAAGGGAGATAATTGGCTAAACTGGACAGGTTTTGAAATTTACTAGCCTTGAACATGATGAAAAGTGCTGAATCAAACTGGCTTTTGAATAAAAGCAATATAACAAACTGTGGAGGTCAGTCAGTTCCAGTAAGTGGGAGGTCCTGGCACACATAGTAAGATAATGTGAAAAATTAGCTTCAATCTAAGATTTTTGACCTTCAATACAGTTTCATTTGAACTTAAAAGATTAACTTAAAAAAATAATGATCTTCAAAGTTTGCATTTTGAAATTGATCTTTTCCTTAGTCCTTACAAAAAACACATTCATCAATGCACATAAATATTTTGGGAAAATTATCCACAGTGGTGTAAAATTAATAAGGAATTCTAACATATTAATTTTTGCATCTTTACTATTTTACATCTTTAAGTCTTGATATATTTATAGAATTTTATTGAGGCAATTACAATTTGATAACAAACTCAACGGTAGCTTGTACCATTTCAGGTTAGATTTTTATTTTTAGTTTTGTAGTGAGCCGAACAGTGATTTTATTTTCAGAGAGGTGCTCTGGGTCTCTTCCTTCAGGCCTCCTTTAGCCACCCTGCACAACTCTATCCAAAGCGTCTTTTAGACCCTGGACTTAGTTCTTTGTTTTTTGAGCTTTCAGGCTTGGTACTACTTACCACAGAGCTCCATTTTCTAGGTTTTTTCCATGCTTCACTACTGTGTTACCTTTTTCAATGCATTTAGGGATAATTTAGAAAGATTAAATTGTGCTCATACATATTCATAAGGCAGAAAAAAAGAGATGACTTTTATTTGGGGAGACTTTTAGAGAGTAGGATTCTAGACCCTTAAGAAACATGCCATTCAATTTTAAAATTATTTCTGTTTGAAGAGATTTGTCACATATTGGTTTGATTGACTAAACACCAGTGTTTTTCGATAGAATTTGTGGACGAGGGATGTTCTGCAGCGAATCCTATGTTGAGGTTTGTAGTACATACGTTTTTACAGACTGTTATAAAAATATAGGGATAAGAATTTTTAGGAAGCACTTTTTTTTCCTAATCTAGTTATTTAGAATTTAATGCTTACCTTTATAGAATGAAGGTAGTTTGATATGTCTGCAAATTTAATCATCCTAAAAAATTTTATGTCTGACTTAAAAATCTTTTGGACCCAAGTGGTAGTAGTCCAGTAAGTAAACTATAGACTAATATTAGTGCCTTTGTTCTTTAATAGTAAATTCATAGTAACATTATTGTAGTAAGGCAGTGGAGAATTAGTGTTTAGTATGATATTTTCAGTAATGGAAATGTGCAGGATTATTGCTCATAAATGAATTTTAATTTAGTTTCTTAGTATTAGTAGTATTTAGTATATAATGTTGGTATATTAGTAACATGTAGTATTTTAGTATTAGTAGTGTTTACTATTCAGTAGTTTTGCAAATATTCTTAATTTTGATGTATTGTGTGTATATATATAAATATACATATAAACATTTATTAATTTATTTTGAGAGAGAGAGCATGTGTGTGTGTGGGGGGGGGAGGGGCAGAGAGAGAGAGAATCCCAAACAGGCTCCACACTGTCAGTGCAGAGCATGACACGAGGCTTGATCTCATGAATCCTGAGATCATGACCTGAGCCAAAATCAAGAGTCAGCCATCCAGGTGCCCCAGTGTTTTCCTTAAATATTATAATACTGAGCCTAATAGTAATTTTGGTGCATAAAATGCTATATTTTTAAATATGTTTAAAAGATTTAAGCAGACATAAATAAACTGTATAAATGAAAGCAGCTACAGTTCTAGTTGGAAAACTAAACTTTCAACTCAGTTGGAATATACCTATAATAACTTTTGTAAAAGAAAAATAAATACCTCCTATAATAAATTACTGGCTTGGGATATTTGTGAGCCATCAGTCAGCATTTTTGTATTTTCCATGAGGGTCCCAGCTGCAGCTTAGAGTGAATAAAAGCCTCTGTCCCCTCCCCCCCCCCCCAAAAGATTTATCTGTTTAAAGTAAGAGTTACATAGAAAGAGTACTTGTAACACCACTGTACCATCACTGATCTCAGAGACTGGCCAACCTGCAGGCACCCTCCTCCCATTTTCCACTGTCACATTAGCCGTGGAGAGTTGAGGAGGCCAAAATTTGATTCATTTGCACCCAGAATGTCCCATTTCCTTATCCTTCTTTTGGTTTTAGCTTACCTAAAATCTACCCTCAGTGTTTCAGCACAGACTAGAAAGATCAAAGTGGGTTATTGTTAGCTTGGTAAATAAGGATGCTGTCCCTCTGTTAATAGCATAGCTCTATAAGAAGAAAAACAGTGTATCTGAAACTAACATTGTGTGTCAACTATACTTCAATGAAAGAAAGAAAGAAAGAAAGAAAGAAAGAAAGAAAGAAAGAAAAAAGGAAGAAAGAAAGAAAGAAAGAAAGAAAGAAAGAAAGAAAGAAAGAAAGAAAGAAAAGCACCTTTTGTCTCTCATGTACTGGTAAACAAAAACTTTGAACTGATATTCAGTTAAAAGGCAGACTGTCTATGGACTGAATCTCTGTATCTATTTCAGAGAAGATATTATATGTCTTAAATTGGAATAGGGTATGGAGTATTTTAGTTATCTTCGCTTTTTTATTTCCACAATTTGATTAAAATATTGTAATTGTGCAATAAGTACACATGTATCTTCAAAGAGATGTTGAAAGCTTTAGAGATGTAAAATCCTAATCAAGTAAGTTTGGGGGAAGTATATGAATATGACCTTAGTTTAAAATCTTGCCAAGGAAAATTTGATAATTCACTTAAAATTTATAAATATATATAATTATCAGGTTGGCCAGCATACCATTTTTTATGATCCCATGTAAATGTATGATTGATTTTCTAAAACATATGAATCTACTTTTTAGATAATCTATAAAATTTATTTTGCTTTTATTATGAATCCAATTTATTGACCAATCAAAATGAAAAAAAAAAGTATAGAGAGTTTGGGAGGAAAATATGTATTTTTTTTTTTAGTGTTTATTTTTGAAAGAGAACACATATGAGCAGGGGGAGGGTCAGAGAGAGAGGAAGACAGAGGATCAAAGTGGGCTCCACGCTGACGCAGAAAGCCAATGGTAGGCTCAAACCTGTGAACCATGAAATCAAGTTGGACGCTTAACCAACTGAGCCACCCATAAGCCCCAGGGGGGAAAATATATCTTGATTAATATTGCTTCAGATCTTTTGAAAGTTATTTGTATTTTGAGTGGGCAAAGTGAACTTCTTAATGTAAAAGTTATAGGCCCAGTATTCCAATTTGAAATAATTCTGGCCTTTCTCTGGTGAATTCATTTTTTCCCTCAGTTCAGATGCAGTAAACTTCATCTCAAGGATAGTTATTCCTTTTACTTTCTGATTAATCTTACTAAATCTACATCTTCTTGCTATCAGTTATGTTTTAGGGTCTAATAAAGTGTATAAGAATTTATTGGACTCAGCCAATTTTGAGGGAAATTCTGTGGATTGAGGAAGATACTCATATATCTTAATTTCCTATGGAAATGCCCTCTGGAAAGTTTAACATAGAGTTGTAGTGTACCTTTTTAGTGCTAATAATCTACTCTTAAAGAGAAAGAAATGTCCTTCCTTTTCATTTTATTCCAGTTGTGTGTGACATATTTAAATATGACACATATTTGGAAAAAGACCTTAGGTAAAATTAAATGTTAAACCTCTAATATATCACTTATCATTTTGGCAAGAGAATTTTTTTGAGAAACACTGCTACTACACTATTGGAAATATATGGTAAGAGTTTTTCAGATGGCAAAAACTATATTCTATAAGACTAAGGACATTTACTTGGAGTTTGGAGAGGACTCTTGGGAAAACGAATAATTTTGCCAACTCATTAATTATTTGCCCTTTTATAGTTAGAGCTTTAGGAAGTGAATGGTAAGTGATAGTATATCCACTGTTTCCTGGGCATTCAGATAGTAACTTGTTCAATTAAAAATTCGTGTTAGGTCAGACATAATGGATTCCTGTTGTTACTTTAGTATTTATTCAATGAAAGGGATCAATATTTGTGGCCCCAAGGGAGCTACACTGATAAGAGACTCTGAAGTAAGTCTCTCTGTTCATTATAAACTTTTGGCTAGTCAGTGTAGTGTCTGCTGTATGACTAATATTAATTAGAACATCAAGGTGGAATGAGAATTCAGACATT
Source organism: Prionailurus bengalensis (assembly GCF_016509475.1). Classification (NCBI taxonomy): domain Eukaryota; kingdom Metazoa; phylum Chordata; class Mammalia; order Carnivora; family Felidae; genus Prionailurus; species Prionailurus bengalensis. The sequence continues at coordinate 156,566,819 of NC_057344.1, read as the reverse complement.
CTTTTTCTCCCTTTTTAAAAGCACATATGCTTTATTGGTGCATTTCACATTGTCCTCCCTGTTCTCTTGTGTGTGCTTTTTTGAGAAGGGATTTCTAAACGAATTTGAGAACAATAGGTCTGATTTTGAGAAATTTAACTACATGCACTTGAACTCTGCACAGAGCCTATTTGTTTCCAGTTTGAATAGATTAAATCTTATCATGCTAGTGTGCAGACTGGTTGTACCAGAAAGGTAGGGAAATCATCATTCTTCATTATCATAGTCCCCTTTGCCAAGTTTTAAATGTGTCTGTGTTTAAATTTAATGAAACTGATTTGTGATTTTTCTGAAGCATGGCATTAAATAAAGCCATAATAAAATCTATTTTGCTTTGCTACTTCAAGCACTTTCCAAATATGGCCTAATGCTCTATTCAAGTATTAATGTCATTTGCAGAACAAGCTGTCAGATTTGACTGGCTCTAAATTTGGCGAGAGCCATTATCTTAAAAATTATACCAAAATGCAAGTCTTTGCCATTCTTGGGCAAAGCCTTACTCAGACCATCACATTTAATATAATAGATAATTTATTAACTTGCCATTTAACTCATCTGAGTAAAAGATTTAAATGAGATCGATTTGAGAGCTGGCAAGAACTTTTACAAATTATATAGCTCTGCTCCCTTGTTTTACAGATGGATAAACTGAGACCAAAGGAAATTAGGTAGTATGCCCAAGTTAAATATCAAATTTTTGCCAGAAAAACCAGTTCTTCCAACTTGCAGGGTTTTTTTTTTTTCCTTTCAAAATATCATGTCTAAGAGATTGGTTACTGTGTTTATAAGACACAATAATTGTTTAAAATTGTTTATGTAAAGCAATTTGTTTTCAGATACCAATTTGTTTCTAACTATCAGAGTACAAACAATTTAGACCCCTGGAGCTTGCCACAACAGTCACATTTAAAGGTCAGAATATGTAAAGGTTAAATGTTAGAGGCCCAGGAATAATATGTACAGCTTCTAAGACTAAACTGAAAATTGTAGGCTCCTGAGTGCAGGACCCTGTTTACTTCTGTATTTTCATAAAAGGCAGTCTTAAGGGTTAAAGTGCTCATAGCATGTTGTTGCATGACAGATTCAATTCTGTAGAGGGTGGGAATTTGAGAGAATTTTACATGATCAGCACCAATATTTCCCACACTGGAATCATATTGTTTGTATTACTTTTCAGTTAATGTTCTTAATAAGAAAAAAAATCTGTTTATGTGAGATTAGATATTCCTGGAAGCATATGTCTGTGTAATCATGAAGGTCCTAAGTAAGCATTTTAAGGAGGGAGTGGCAATTACAGTGGGTTTGCATGTAACACTGCATCAGAGGAAAGACATATACAACGCAAAGGCAGTTGGAGAGATTGTCAGGAAATTAATGTTATCAGAAGCATGTTTTTATTATCACTGCCAACAAGCAGATGAAATGTAAGAATGGCCAAGAAATGCAAAATGTCCTGAACACCTGCCTCTGAGAAAGTGTTTCCTTAAACATGGAGTCCTTGCTATGTCAGAAATACCCGATTTTCGTTTCGTGATTTTCCTGATCAGTTCCCTCATTGACCATAGTTATGTCAACACTTCATTTTGGAAGACCTGATGCTGTGGTTTCCAAATTCTTTTCATACTACAAATATGGGAAATGATAATATTTGTGTGGCACATTCATTCCTAGAAAACTCTGTCTCATACTAAACTGAGGAAATCTGTTGTTAAAGGAAGCGAGAAGAAAGCAGTAGCTTTTAGTAGACATTATTGAACGTCTCTTATATGAGAGGAACATTAAGAGACCTTCCCTTAGAAAACGCTAAAGATAGGTACTAGTGTTTTGTTTTTTTTTTTTCCTATAAAATTGGGACGCCTGAGTGGCTCAGTCCACTTCAGCTCAGATCATGATCTCATAGTTGATGGGTTCGGGCCCGACGTCAGGCTTTACTCTGACAGCTTGGGGCCTGCTTTAGATTCTGTGCCTCCCTCCCTCTCTCTATATCTCTCTGCCCCTCCCCTGCTTGTGCTCCCTCTCTCTCTCTCTCAAAAGTAAATAGATAAACATTAAAAAAAAAAATAATAATGCTCAGGGAGTTTCAACTAAGAAGTAATGGAACCAGAATTCAAATCCAGATCTTTAGAGTCTAAGTTAGGACTATAAGCTCAAATGCCCTTAGGAGCCAAGAAGGTAAATTGAAATTGTGAAATTTATTATTTGTGGTAAATCTTTGTTCTTCACAATTGTGTTGCATTGAATGTCTAAAGTCCTTGCCTGTCAAGATTTGACAGAATTGAATGCTACCCAGTTTTTCAAAGACCTCATCTCACATGAGTTTATATACTGTGGCATTAGGAGATATAATTACCCGAGGCTCAGAATACAGAGTATTGTTAAGTTTTTTAGTATTTGAGATTTTAAAATAAATGGGAAAATTTTGCAAAATGAAATCTATGCTATGTACATAGAACTTTTATGTACACATTGGTATGAAGTAGGTCTTTATAAGATTGATTTTGTAGCATTTAAGGAAAAAAATAAATTACTAATGGCTCAAATGGGTAAGGAAAATAGAGAAGCCTACTTCTTTTCTGATCTCTGCTGAAGGCAGCTGCGTCCTAGAGCTCACTAATTTACGGAAGAGTATTCACTGCTTTTGGGCGTCAGATTATTCAGAAGCAGCATTCATGGCCAGCCCAGAATTAATGTGTAAGTGACCTTTCTCAGAACTGGGACAGAGGAAAACGTCACTTATCATTGGAAGAGGTAGATTTTTAGATGTCATGAACCTCTCTTCTGTTTGTGCTAAATGGTAGAAGGGTTTCCTTTTCATAGATGTTCATTCTCATTAGAGAATGAATGGATGATATATAGTTCTATCTAATTCTAGATTCTTGCTGTTCATTTGTGTGATGTTTAATGCAAACCAAGAGGGAAGAAAATGATGTGTCTGTTTAACAAAGAACCCTTCAATATGTATTAAATTTACCATTAGAGGCGAAATACATTGTTTTGTTTTTTTTTTTTTTTAAAGTGCTTGATCTTTGTAAGGTACTCAGATAATAGAATGAATTCATAGTCAATTCCATATAATTTGTATATTTGGAGATTATTTAGAACAACTGATTTCTGTAAGTAATGGTGTCTTATAGGACATTAAAACATTTTACTTTCTCATAAAAATCTGTGCTTATGCTAAAGCAGAGCTTTTATAGAATTTTAAAACAAGCTGTGTTTTGAGATACTGACTTGAATTTTTGTGTGTCCATTTTTTGGATTTTTCTGACAAACTTAAATTTTTGATGAAAGCAATTTACGTTCAAAAACATGAAGTATGTTCAGAAACTGTATGTTTTAAAAATAAGCAAAGGAAGTGAGTCTAAAAAAAGGCAGAGATAGGGTAAAATCCTACATTTTTCAAATGAATTTAAAGGTAATTTGTTAGTAAGATTAATGTTGCATTCACATAAATCAAATATCTGTGCAAGCACTGTATTTTATATATTGCAGACTGTAGGGTAGATTTTACTTCTTGAGCATCCTTTTTAAAGGGAAAAAAATGCAACCATGATTTTCATTAAGTGGAAAGTGCTCTATTCTAATGTTTCCCCAGACAGCTAGGGACGCACTGCTGTTAAGAATACTGCTGTGGCCTCGGCGAGGACTCCATGATATGATGCTATACCTAAAACTCACAGTGCTTCTGCTGTTCAATTGACATGTGAAATATTTAGGAGGACAATTAAGTCTTGAATGATTTGAATTGTCAATCATATTGAATTCATTTTGATGTTTATGAAAAGGAACCTTCATTTAAAGTAAAAGTTATCAAGATTCTGTGTAATCAAATGCCCATCGAAGAGCATTCAGATTGGTGTGTAAAGTATATTCTACATAGATAATAAGTTGAAGGTAAATAAAATATCCTTTAAACTATTATGTGGTATATTATACTGTAGATTCTATTATGTATACTATATGTATACTATAATATGTATACTATTATGTAGTATATTATACTGTAGATTCTAACATCTAACTGGATTTTCTTTCTTCTTGCTAGCTATATGATTTTGGGTAAGTTACTTATACTTTCTTTTTTTTAATTTATTTTAATGTTTATTTATTTTTGACAGAGAGAGAGAGACAGAGCATGAGCAGGGGAGGGGCAGAGAGAGAGGGGGTGACAGAATCTGAAGCAGGCTCCAGGCTCTGAGCTGTCAGCACAGAGCCCGATGCGGGGCTCAAACTCACAGACTGTGAGATCATGACCTGAGCCGAAGTCGGATGCTTAACCGACTAAGCCACCCAGGCGCCCCAATTATACTTTCTAAGTCTTGATATTCTCCTTAATAAACAGGGAATAATGATTAAACCTACTTTGTTGTTTTGTTTTGTTTGGGGATAGAATGAAAAGGAGCATGTGAATGCTCAATACAGTTTCTGGCATAAGTGTTAGCTTTCTTATTTTTGTTGTTGCTGTTGTTTTTAAGACAAAGGTACATGTTGACTCACTCAGGACCAGATTATAGTTTATTGTGTGGAATTTATTTGATTTGGAGTGGAAAATAAATATTTAAGATGACTCTTCTGCTTCTGAAGTTCTCTTTTCCTGAATATGGTATTTGAAACAAACGGTGTAATGTAGTGCCTTTTTGCACTTGGCAGGGGCACTGTCCTGAACATGGAGAAAACCAGCCTAACGTCTTTACTCCATGCAAGTGTGTGTGGCTTAGTTGCCACTCTTGCCCTGAATGTGCCCATCTACGGAGCCATTTCTGCAGAATTGTACAGAGATCCTGTACTTGCCCCACAATAGGCTTGTATAGAAAGGCCTTGTGACATATTTTGTGGCATTTAATTGTTTCCATCTGTTTCTAGCCAATGTTAAAAGACAAAGAGAAAAAGAGAACTGCACTACAAAATGGAAGTGTAGTTTTATAAAAGCTGTAGTAAAATTTTTGTCTGTTACCCACCCCCCCCAACATGTGGCATGTGAGAACGGATTCCACACTAGTTCAAATTTACTAATTCTGTGTATCATAAAAACATTAAAGCCAGGTTTTAAGGCACATTTTCTCTTACTAATGTCTGTCCCCCCAGATGGAATTTCTGGTGCAGATCTTAATGACACTTTGTTATTTACCTAGTGCACGTTTTAATACTCATTTGGAAAATACTTACTCCCACAAAGATATCTGTCCGTAGGCATAAAGAATGTCATTTTAAAATAAATTGATAGAGTAAATACTAATGGTTAGAAAAATTGCAAAAATTCTGACTTTTTCAATAAATAATCTATTGTCTTCTGCAATCATGGTTATCATAAAGGATGCTAAAATGACCTTCATCTTGTAGGTGAATCTACATGCAACACAATAAATGAGCAAAGAATTAAGGAATCTTAAGTGCATATGTAGCAGTATTAGAGGAAGAAGCCACTGCGATTTGAATAACTTTGGCAAGAGAAAGTTAGCTAAAGTGTGGAAGTCTGAGAAATATTTGATGACAAAGTCCTGGCATGAGTGGTTTTTTTCCTACCTTTCAACATGAAGAATCCCTAACACTTTAATGAGCAAATATAAAAATGATAAATGTGAACATTATTATATAAACCGCGGGAGAGACTGCCATCTCCAGTATGAAACTGAGGAGTTCCAAATTGTATCCCATTAGTGGAAGACAAGAAGAGAAGAATGTGTTATGAGCTTGAAACTATGTTGGCCCCATGATGCAAACATCCAATTCTCCATGACGCTGAATTTCTGTGAGGGCAGGACAGTTTATGCTGTATTTAGCAACTTGTACTCCCAGTATCTAGCCTAGAACTCCTCAGTTAATGTGCTGAATGAATGACTGTTTATCAGAACAAATGTTTAAAAAATAACATGTTTAGGATACATAATGTGTCTTCTTTATGTGTTTCTGTGACTGTCAGAGGTAGAGTGCTGGTGAGTTAAGAACAGCTTAGAAATCAGCTCCTGGCTTTGCACTAATTTTGTGACCTTTGGCAAGTCACTTTCTTTTTCTGGGCTTTACTCTCCTTTCTGGAGAACAGTGGTCTCGAATTGCAATGGAGTACAGTTCCAGCCTTCAGAGTTTATGTAAAGAGGGTAGAGTCAATTTCTGTACTGTTCCCAGACAGTAAATATTGTCCTTATAGCAGGAACAAAGTAGTTCTTCTTTGCTGTCAGGTTTTGTCTGCTGTACTGAACTTCACTCCTTTGTATTATCTATCAGATGACTATCTCCTCTTTGTGCTGTAAGTTTATCTGAGGGTAGGAATCTTACCTTTATCAACTTGGAGTGATGCCTGTGACGTGTGTTTTTTTATACTAGCCCTAACACCTTCGTTAGTAACAACAAAAAAGTACCTTTTAGTAATAACTAAAAAAAAGTACTTCCAAGAGCATCAAACTAGTGTGGTAGCCAGAGGGCTTCTGTTTTAATAGGATGTGCATATAGGAGTTTATGTCGATTAGGAGTAACTATTCTGTCACTGTGTTATCCTAAGGGAGCACTGGGTTTCTGGTTCTTTTCTCCAGGAATCTCAGATGTCCTGCGTGATCTATCCAGTCTGCATAGTTTGTCTCTCCATGTTCTTTAGAAATTTGAAGTAGATTGTTTTAGAAGGAGCATGCATTTTTTTAGTTTACCATAGCTCTCACTACTCCACATTGTTTCTGCCCGGCCCACTTGACTCATTTACATAACCTGCCAGGTTCCTGCAGGCCTTTGAGTGTTAACCATGTCTAGACAGGTCAGACTGGGCACTTGGTTACTTACATATCTAAAATAAAAGTGATGTCTGTTGGCCTCAGGGGAGATCCTGCAGAGTCAATTTGTTCTCTTAAAAATAGAAGTAGAACACTAAATACAGATTAAAGAAGTAGGCATTTGTGACTCTGCTTTTTATTTTTTTAAAGCATAAGATCTGAGACTGTAACACAGGTCAAAGACAGATGTTAGGGAAAAGACAATAAGCTGGCATCAGAGTGCATAATAATAAAAGTGTGGGCCAAAAGCAGAAAAATGGGAGAATTATTCTGGCAAAATGAGGAATAGTTACCTGGGGGCAAAGACTTTTAGACAAAGGAAGTTGATTATCCTATTCAGCAAAGCGATCCATTTAAATAAAGGTCTTGCTGCTGGGCCGAAAGGAATATATGTTTTTTCAACATCTTCAGAATGTTGCTGTCCACAACAGAAGCCCCGCCCCCTCCCTCCCCAAGATAACTCTAGAGCTTAACCCTGACCTACCCCATTTAAAGGCATGTCATCCACAAGCCTAGATGTTTTTACGCCACTTAACGATTTTCGTCCATACAACTCTTGGGTTCACACATGTAATGGTTGCAGCGTACAGAATGTATTGTTTTCATCTGCTATGCATTAACCTCTTTCTGACTTAAAAGAATAGCGCTCAGTTCTGCTATATGTGCATTTAGTGAATGTCTATTTCCAGTAGTCATGATTTTATTCCAGATCTTGACTATACTTTTTCTTCGTTTCTAGCTTTCTGGGCTGTAAAGTATTTTGTTCTCTAGTGGGGTTTACACAGATTTGTTAAAGAATCATTTTGTATTACAGATTTTGGAATCCCTGCTGTTCATTTCTAATTCATTTTAGTCATCTGAGTTGGTAATGTGTAACCGAGCTTCATTTTATGTTGGGTTGCCTGTGTTCCTTAGACAGCCGCCCCCCACCTTCCCACCCCCCGCTTTTTTGCAAGCTGGTACATTAGTAAGAACACAGCTAAAATTTAGAGGGGAAATGTATTTTAATGTTTTTTTTCTAAAAGATTTTTAAATCTTAGGCCTGTTATTTGACTTTCTTAAATTCTTGTGAACTTCATCTATAATATTGAGGTAATGCCCAATATACATAATGGACATTTTTGTGAAAATCAGATAATTAATGATTGTGAAAGAAAGTGGAAACTTTGAAGTACTAAACAAGTTTAAATTTTTCTTTCTTTCTTATTTTCTAGTTATTAGAAAATAAATCCTTCAGGTTTTATGTATTTACTTTCAGAAATAATGTCTGAACTTCCAGCAAGTGTGTTTTGATGGTTTATGGCTACCTATGGGTGGGATTTATACTATATACATTATATTCCCTTTTAAATATTATGAGGGCCAGAGACTTGATTTCAGTCTCTGACACTTTTGAAAATACGTCATTTGACCTCTTGAGCCTCATGTTCCACATTTTATGGATGATAATATAGGCCTGACCCACTTATACGGACTAGAGTTACGTATGTGAATCTCAGAATAGCACATGAATTCAAGTACTGTAGTAAATGGTTGATATTGCTTTATTTTGATGAACGCAGGTGACATATGAAGTACCCAGCATAGGACATGATCCTAACACCAGTGTTGGTTTTATTTTCCTCTTCTCATTAAATTATGGCATATTTATTTACTTGAAACACTATTTTTTGATCAAAGTTTCAGTTACTTAGATAGAGTCAACATCTAGAGTCACCCTTAGCGAGGAATTGACTAGAATCCAGAACCTAGAATCACAAGGATATAGTCGAAAGAATGTTTAAATAGAAGTCTCAAGATTTTGAACCCAGTCCCAGAGGCACACCTAGACAGCTGTGTTGTTCAGAACAACTTACTTAACCTTTGTGGATTCCGCCTCTCGCATTTATAAAAATGGGATAATATGATCTATCCTGTATACCAGCAAAGTCTGTTGTGGGGATCGGCTAAATTTATACATGTTAAAATGTATTACAGGTTCTATTGAGCTATAAAAATAAGCGATGCTATTGTTCATATTAGGCCAAGCAATGCAAATATCAGGAGGGGACACTTCAGCAGAAGAAAGCCAGACCTTCATACCTATAGAAGAAGCGGTAAGGGCCAAACCTCTGAGGGAAGCCAGCCAAGTATTTATACCTGCTGGGTAAATTCTCAGTCGAAAGGCTTTATGACTGTGAGCAGTCAACAATTTCCAAAGGACTGGTCAGGAAATTAAGAGAACAGATTAAAGTAAAATTGCATAATGATTCCCCAGGATCTTTAGATTTGAAGTTGTGCCACTGAGACATGGCCGACCCTTTCACTTCTTTGTTTTGTTTTGTTTTAACTTTTTTTAGCCAGATTTGTCTACTTACGGTGATGGCATGGATCATGTTTATATTCTGAAAAGATGGTCTTTTTCATCTGCCCTTTCTCTTGCCCTCTAACATGGAGCTAAATTTTAAAGTTGTTTTTTTCCTCGGATCAGAAGTCTGGAGTTCTTAGCAAAGATAATTCATTAGCGAGTCACAAATGGAATTTTGGCTTTTCTAAAGCTATTAACACATACGGGATTTCTGGTAGCCTTAAGGGTTGAAAATAAGAAATGATGTCAGTTGCAAAATATCTTGGTGCATTGCAGTGATATTTCAAAGGGGAAAAGAAACGATTTATTAGTAGGAGATAGTTTTGAGCACGTATACAAAAAGGGGTAAATAAGAGCACAGTGCAGCATCAATGCCTAGTTTACTCCACAGGTTTTGTATCTTTTGCATACAGACATGCCAATGCTTAATTCATACTGAACAAAACTCCTTTAATAATAAGGTTCTTCTATGAGTACAGTTTAGTGCCTTAAACATGTGATTGTTCCAAATCTGTTCATGATCATAAAAGAAGAATATTTCAGACTCCAGCAGGTTGTGTCTGTCTAGACTGGTTTCAAAAAGGATATTGCATTATTCGACAATGGAAATTGTAAAATTTCAGCTTAGGGGCAGCTCCTTTTAAAATACAGATCTCCTGAGGGGCGCCTGGGTGGCTCAATTGGTTAAGCATCTGACTCTGGATTTTGGCTCACAGTTGTGAGATCCAGCCCTGCGTTGAGCCCCATGTCAGGCTCTGCACTGTCAGCCTGGGATTCTCTCTTGCCCTCTCTGCTCCTCCCCTGCTCACATTCTCTCTGTCTCTCAAAAATATATATATATATAAGCTTTAAATATCTATATCTATAGATAGATAGATATAGATATAGATATAAATATAGATATAGATATAGATATAGATAGATACATATAGATCGATCTATGTGGACTGGGTGTTGAAGCCAAAAAGGTATCACTTCTGAAACTTACCTTACTTGTATGTAACTAAACTGCTCTATCAAAAACTGAGTCTTTGTTGACATTTCGGAATGTTATTTTGTTTTGTGTTCATTAGCTAAAAATGTTTGTTTCCTTGAACAAGAGTCATTTTCTCATAGCAGCCAGCTGACTATCTTCCCATTCATCCATTCAGAATACATTTACTGAACATCCGATACAAAAAAAAAAAAATTAACATGAGAGAATTTTGAGTGTGAGATCAAGGAAATAATTTCTGAATAGATGATATTTAAGCTCAGGACTAAAACATTAGAGCTAGCCCTTCATCTCTATAAGGCTGGATTTTTGATAGGTAAGGTCACATCTATGATTCTATATGTATATGAGTAATACAATAATCCCTATGTTTGGCTTTCCCATGTTTGTCCTCAGTTTGAGGACTTTACTGGTTTCTGCTGCTGTTTTTCTTTTCCTCCTTTTCCATCTGTTTTTTGTTTTATTACCGCCTACGCCTCCTCCCCATCCTTGCTTTATGACAAAAACAGTTGGATTTAGGAGATTGATGTCAAATGCGTTGTTCTTACATTGGTTCTTAATAAATATGTGATTATGGCCCAGTTACTTAACCTCTTTTGACCAAAGTTTCCTCATCTGGAAAATAAGGATAGTTATGTGTTGTAACCACTAGAAGGTGATTAATATTTCAGCATTAAATGTAGTAATACATGTAAAAGGCATCTGAGAAGTATAAAATATGTTGGAAATATATGTTGTGGTACATTCACCCCAGGAGGGGCTGATACTATTAGAGGAGATATAAACCCAGTTGATTTGTTGCTGTCTAAAATCAGTTTAAAGTATTTTTTTAAGGGAAAGGATAAATTAATGGAAGTAAAAGAGGTTTTTGTATAAGGTGTTGTTTCCTGTTCCTAATACACCTAATATACTGTGTTGCTCTGAAATACAGCACTTACTTTGGGAAACATTAGTGGGGATTAAATGTTGGATAATGTTAAATTAAAATCCCCCGTCCAACTTAAATTTTTTTATTATCTGAGATTATTTTCTGAGAAAATTATTTCAGAGTAGATTGGCTTTCTAAATTAAAAAAAAAAACTGTCACTGTTTAATGATTAAGATGGCATCCTATACCTCTTTAAAAGGAGGTAGTTAGCTAGAAAAGTCCATGTAAAGATGTATATTTTAATAGCAAGATATCAGAATCAATTTATATGTCTTACAAAAGGATTAATTAAATACATTGTGATGTATCCACTTGGTGGAATGCTTTGGAACATTTGAAACATTGATGCAAAATGTACACTTATTGACCTGGAAAATAGCTGTAATATTTTACTGAATAAGAAAGATGAGTCACATTATATGACCTATTTTTATAGTAAAACATACTGATAGGTATAATGTAGAAAAAGGTCTGGAATATTGTCTTTAAAGATATTATATTTTGATAAGTCTTCTAGTAGTTTCTGATATCCTTAAATTTTTATGTGCCTTTATATCTGTCTAGAATTTTGAAAATTAGCAAATACCACTTTATTATCTGACAAAGCAATAAAGCTATTTTAAGTTTTTTTAAAAAAACAGATAGGATTATTTGCCTAAACGGGGTACTGTTCCAAAGACCAGTAAGATTATGATATGCAAAACTGAATTTTTAGGTATATCCATTGCTGCTATTTTTATTTTTTTTTATTTTTTCTTTTATTTTTTTCATTTTTTTTAACGTTTTTTATTTATTTTTGAGACAGGGAGAGACAGAGCATGAACAGGGGAGGGTCAGAGAGAGGGAGACACAGAATCTGAAACAGGCTCCAGGCTGTCAGCACAGAGCCAGACGCAGGGCTGGAACTCATGGACCGCGAGATCATGACCTGAGCCAAAGTCGGCCACTTAACCGACTGAGCCACCCAGGCGCCCCTATTGCTGCTATTTTTAAACTTTTTACCTATAAAGTTCCTTTTTTAAAATGAGTCTGACAATATTTCTCTGAACTAACCTTTTTTCGCCTCAAGAATACTATTTCTTACACATAAAATTATTATTCTAATGAAGAGCTAAACATGTTAAGAGAAGGTACATGTAGTAAAACTTATTAATCATTAAGAGTATCTATGGGGAGTCGATTCCTGGATAAAGCATTAAGTTACAAACAGGTATGAAGGAAGGCAGAATCTAGACATCAGAGTCTTTAGGCTGAAGGATCCCCTCCCTTTGATTCCTTCTGTATGTCATAAGGCCAAAGAAGCAAAGGAAAGAGAGAGTGGGGCAAAGTAATTTCATTTTTAGATCTGGGCACATTGGCTGACCTTGACTGAACATTGGTTAGTTGTCTGGTTACAGTTTTGTGTACAACATGCCCTTTCTTTTAAATGACAACACCATAACATTGATTTGGGGGGAAAGTTTAAAGGAAGTATTAGTTTAGAAGAGTACATTTTTTCCCCCAAGGCTTAGAAAATTTGTTCAGTTATTGTCAGTATCATCTTTCTAGAGTAAGCACTGTGACTGTGTCTTCTGGACTACTTGTTTTGTTTCTCTGTGCTGGAAAGGCACTTGGCTTTTAGTTTCTGGTTCTTCTAACTTTGGGAACCACATCCAGTGGAAAATACAAATTTTTCTTTTTGCTCTCTAGACTTTAGGGTGGGCAGCTGCTTGCCTTCCGAATGTGGAACATTGTAAAACAATATATAATACAATAAAATAAAGTCTCTCCTAATCATTCATTGAGAGGAAGCTTGGGAATTATTTGCATATCTTAAAGTTCTAAGTAGCAGGCTTCATGAGTGGTCTTAAAGAATGCCATTTATATGCCTTCATTCTTTCTCTGAAGTACTGGTAGCTGATAATAGAATTTTTCAGTTAAAGAGGATTAAAAAAAAGGTAAGTCTCATAATTTTAAACACTGTGTTTAATGGCTACTTTTGCAAGATCAAAATCTGTACTGGATAATGAGGTTTCATATCACATTTAAAATCCACATTTGGTTTTTTAAATTGATTGGTAATCATTTTAATATTCGTGTAAGATAGTAAGAGAGTGCAAGTGTCTTTTGCACGTTTGATACTATAGATCGGTGGGAAGTTGGCTTTGGGATATGGGAAGTTAGATTCATAATCCTTTTGAATTCCTAACATTATATGAGTTTTTTGAGTAATTTTTTAGATGATTTGTGGCTGCATTACAGAGATCCTAACACTTGTCTTATTTAACATGGTAAATTCTTTTTTAGTTCCTATACTTATAATCTTTTTTGCCTAACACATTGCCTAGAATTGTTTATTGTGGGTGAATATTGGTAGCAGACTTAAAATAAATAGCATTGATACAAATAAAAGTATGAAATTCTACAGTAATTCAGATTTGATATTGGTTGTTATACTCACGATTTAAATTTAACAAATAGTTGAAACCTGTTGCCCAGAGGTTACAACTAGTAGTTATTTCATTTATTATTACTTGGCAGACTCAGAGTTTCTGTTATCCATTGAAATATTTCAAATATGGAGAACTGCCTCCTACTGAAAAGCACACATTTTCATATTAGATCAAATCTTTTTTTTTTAAGTTTATTTATTTATTTCGAGGGAGACAGACACAGCACGAGTAGGGGAGGGGCAGAGAGAGAGGGAGAGAGAGAGAATCCCAAGAAGGCTCCACACTGCCAGCACAGAGCCCAGTGAGGGGCTTGAACCCACAAAGCCACAAGATCATGCCCTGACCGAAACCAAGAGTTGGATGCTTAACTGACTCAGCCACCCAGGAGCGCCAAGTCTCTTTTGTGTAATCATGGTCCACCTACTTTTTTTTTTTAATCTGCACAGTTCCTTAGTAATGTGTTATTATGCCAAAGAGAACAAATATTAAGGAATCACAGTAAAAGGTTATTTAGCAAAGTAGCTAATCACACTTTGTTAGGGGTCTTCAGTAAGACTATCAGTAACTGCATCACACAATGTCTAATAGAATTGGAAAAATAAAAGTATCCTCTGTTTCGTTTGCATTTATGTTTTCTTTGCAAGTTGTGACAAACGTATCGCTTGAATGTATTGGGATTATTAGCTTTTGCACTTATGATAACTATACCTACCATTGGCTTGATGGTTAAAACTTAGCTTCCACAGAAATATCCCTAAAACCTGAGTTTTTAGGGGAACTGTCTTCATTCGTACTCATGAATAGGCCCTTCATGTTCTTCAATTCCTGCTTTTCCTTTCTTTACCTTTTCTTTTTCTTTTCTTCCTTTCTTTGTTTCTGTTTGCATCAGTTGCCTCAGGCACTGACAGTTTTCATGAGGTTTGCCCTTGCCTGTACCCTCAACTGTGCTGATCACAAATACTGTCACCCCTGTGGCCTAGAAAACGAGAGATATTGCTCTCCCTGTTTGCAACTAACTTTCAAAAATGGTACAGTTCTCCAAAGTACAGTAGAGATTAGACTCTAGTGGTTCAGACTTTACTGGTAAAGTTCAAGGATAACAAGGGAAAAAACCCCCAAAACAACACTTGGTAATTTACAAATGTTACAGAATCTCAGATCTCAAAGGCTTGCATTTGTCCTCAGGGTCTTCTAGTACCTACCTGTTTCCAAATACCTAGGACAGCTTACTCTCCACCAGGTGGAGTAGTTCTGGCACCTCACTGCCTCTAAATTCTGGCCCACTTTTGACAGGGACATGTCCAGAGTCCGGAATGTCTTATGACGTTGAGATGATTCATAGGGTTCAGGTCCATACTCTAGAGAGCTCTCTCCCTTTAGACTCATCAGCTCTATAACTATACCTGTTTGCATCCACAGTCACAAGGCTGTGGTCTTGTCCCCAGTATATAGTTGAACTCAATACATTCTGGATTGTTTATCATTGATAAAATAACCTGCCATTTCAGTCTTTCAGTGGCCTTTAAATTAGTGTGAGATGATGCTTATAGTCTGAAACTCCACATTTCCTGCAAGCATCTGCTTGAACAAGCAATATTTTTTTCTGTGATAGCATTCCCCAGAAGTAACAACTCACCCACTCTCCAGAAGTAACAACTCACCATAACTTCATAACACATATAAAGAATATTAACTGATTTAAGAGGTATAACCAACTTCCTTAATCACTGAGACTACTCGCTTTCCTTCTGATATATCTGTATCAGTTTACTCCACTGCTTTTAAGTCTTCTACAAGGAAAAATGGGCAGTTGTTTTCTTCATATTAACCTAACCTAACTAATAGTCTGAAGTCTGAAGCCTGCACAGATAGGTACAGAAAATTTTATGGCAAATTTAACTGAAAGCTTAGTGCCTACTCTTTGCCAAGACATCTCACCACATATCATTTTTGAGCTACATGGGAATGATGGATCCAGAGATACATCTTCTTTCTGTCTAAAACTATGCAGAGTTTTAAAGTTCATTAATCATGTTTTTTTGACTACTAAGGAAATTGGAAGTTTATATTTAAAAAGAATATTTTGGTTTAATTACTATGGGAATTTTAGAAACCCACCTCTAATTCCTCTTAACTAAAGTTTGTCTAGCTGTCAAAATAACTGGGGGGGGGGATGTATCCCAAATTTTACATTGGTACATTCATTTATTGTATTGTGCAATGGAAGTCTTCTCCTTAAAAGAATTGTGTATTTTCCTTAAAACACAGAAACAGATGATGAAATTGCATCATACTGGGGTGGAGCAGGGTGGGATATCAAATTGGAAAAGGTGGGGCGCCTGGGTGGCTCAGTTGGTTAAGCGTCCGACTTCGGCTCAGGTCACGATCTCACTGTCCATGGGTTCGAGGCCCGCGTCGGGCTCTGTGCCGACTGCTCAGAGCCTGGAGCCTGTTTCGGGCTCTGTGTCTCCCTCTCTCTCTGACCCTCCCCCGTTCATGCTCTGTCTCTCTCTGTCTCAAAAATAAATAAACGTTAAAAAAAAAATTAAAAAAAATTGGAAAATGTATCAGTGTATGTTGTGAATTAATAAAGAGATTGTTCATGCTTCCTTTCCTCCCTTCTCTCCTCTCTTCCTCCTTTCTTCATGTCACTTGAACTGTCCTTCCCCTCTTCTCTTCATTTTTTTGTACATTTTACACATGGCTTTGTTTAATCTTTCTATAATAACTTGATGATCTTAGTATACAAAGTATGTATTTTTGAGGTGTTTGGCTATAGGTAGTTGTGTATGGTTTCTGGCAATGAAAGAAGAATTACTTAATCTTGTAGAAAAAGAAAGAAATATGACCTTGGCTTTATTTGGTATAATACTTTAACCAGCCGGTATAATGCACATAAAAGACCGTATCTCTAGATGTTAATTGTAACAGAAGGTTTTCCCCGCCTGTGTTGATTAAATCAACCTTAAAAAAAAAAAAAAAAAAGGATTGCAGATTTATCTTCCGAAGTAAAAATACAGAATGTTTGTCAACAAATGGGGGAGAGATATAAATGTTTTTAGTTCTCATTTACGGGATGCTGCATTGCATATATATGTATATATGTGTATATATACATATATATATATATATATATGACAGACTAAAGGGTAGATGTGTCTGTTTCTTGTAATTTGCTTATTGCTGGCTAGAAATAGTTATTTTTCTGATCTTAACCAATATGTTTTCTCAAATGTAAGATGTTTATCTGTACTTTTCTCCTGTTTTCTCGGCGATGCACCGAGGTTGCTAATGAATCCATTGACTTGACCCTCATGTATTTAAGTTTTCCCTGGGCAGCACTGTTCCACAGTCACACTTTGCAAATTCCAGTGTTAGTGTCTTGCTCAGCGCTGTTCTGTGCCCCTTGGTAAACTCTGTGCTCCAGAGGTAGGAAAGCAGGACAGTCATTCATTGTTGTAAACAAAAAAACATGTGTTTTCTAACCTCACTTTTAACCTGGTCTCGTTTTAGGTAGGGGTTTAAAGGAACCCAACTGGGAACATGGCATCAGGCTAGAAATTGTTGCAGATTTTGTGAAGTGCGTTGCTCTTCCTGCATTCCAGTGAACTTAAATTCATTTTACATAGGATCAGAGAAGAATTGAGAGGAGATTAGTCCCCTTTAGGAAATTTCTTAAAATTCAGTTGCTTTTTCTTGGCAATTTTGACTTCTGCTTTCCTTTTTCCTTTTCCCATTTCTTTTTTTCTCCAACTCATGCATAGGAGAACTGCAGAAGGGTATTTAATTCCCTCAGAATCCTTTAAAAAATGAAACTAGATCTTAAATATATTAAAATACTTTGATTTATTCTGCTGTAAAATGAATCCTCTTTGTGGTCAACTATTTCACAGTTTCTTGGCATGGGGATATGTAGTGTATTTTTTAAAATACCATTATTTGAAACTTGATTTATCTTTTTGGCATAGATATTTGAACCCATAGAATATTTCACACGGATCGTAATGCCAAATTCATGTCATCCTCAGAAAACAATGGAGTTTGTTTTTTGCTTAGAATATAGAGTCACTTGTTTAGTGTTTTTTTTTTCTTTTTTCAACAATTAAGATTTTCACCTTGTCATGAAAGCTGGTTGGCATTGGCAATGAGAGTTTTAAAGAAGGTTTGATTTTGACAGCCTTTGTTTCTTTTGGAAGTAATATTGAAAAGTTTTGTTTTCTAGAATATTTTAGAGCATTTGAGATAGTGACAGAAGTCATTAAATGAGAGAAGATAAATTCAGTCTGACACTTCAAGATGGTATCCATGTAACTAAGGCAAATTGGTGAATTACATATGATCACCTGGTGAATTGGGAACTATGCAAACAGTTAAATATAATAATTCAGTCTGGCATGAATTTTTCCCTCTATTGTATTTCCAGATAAACTTAGTGGATGGTTGTAAATTCTTAATGTAAATTCATCATATTCATTGATTTTTTTTTTTAGCAGTATGTTCTTTCTAGAGGTTCTAATTTGAATAAGATAAGAAAAAGGGTAAAAGAAAACAAAACAACATGCCCCATACCTACACCCCACCCACACACACACTTTCTAGATGTATAATGCTGGTAATAATATTTCTTTTATTTTTTTTTAATTTTTTTAAATGTTTTATTTATTTTTGAGACAGAGATAGACAGAGCATGAACAGGGGAGGGTCAGAGAGAGGGAGACACAGAATCTGAAACAGGCTCCAGGCTTTGAGCCGTCAGCCCAGAGCCTGACACGGGGCTCGAACTCACGGACCGTGAGATCATGACCTGAGCCGAAGTCGGCCGCTTAACCGACTGAGCCACCCAGGCGCCCCAATAATACTTCTTTTAAAAGTATATTGGGGCGCCTGGGTGGCGCAGTCAGTTAAGCGTCCGACTTCAGCCAGGTCACGATCTCGCGGTCTGTGAGTTCGAGCCCCGAGTCAGGCTCTGGGCTGATGGTTCGGAGCCTGGAGCCTGTTTCCGATTCTGTGTCTCCCTCTCTCTCTGCCCCTCCCCCGTTCATGCTCTGTCTCTCTCTGTCCCCCAAAAAATAAATAAACGTTGAAAAAAAAAGTATAAAGTAAATCTTTTTTTAAGTAGAGGTCACTAGTTTTATGTACATTTTCTTTATTTCAAATATTATCCTCTTACCTTTTCATAAATAGGACATTTGTGTTCTTTGACAGTTATAAAGGTCAACAGCCACTCTCAAATTATTAAGACGAAAAGCAGCATCCAGTTTTACTTTCACTTAACTCATGTTTAATGATTCAACAGCCCTGACAAACCTGAGGACAGCTATAGTAGAAATTTTCAGTATGTAGAGGAGACTATATTCTCTGTATGTCAGTAGAAAATACATTTGCACACACCAAAATAAAAGCAGTCCATATACAAAATATTTAGTTATTGTAGTCATAATGTAGAAGTTGACTAGTACAGAAGTTGCACTTTGATGACCATTTGTCCCCTTGAACATCTTAGGATTTTACTAACAGTCATCTCCTAACATAATCTTCAGTGCTGTGGTCTTGCACCAAGAGTACAAATATGTTTGATGATGACATTAACGTGACACATCCTGTTCCAATATATTGACATTTCCATTTTAGTGCATTATACCTGTCTATTGAGGATTACTTTAATGTGCTCTTGAAACATTAAAAAAAATTACCTGAAAAGACAAAAAAGAAACCACAAAAAACCCACTTTAAGGGAGGTAATTTAACTTACTACTTCTTTCTGCATTGTAGGAAATAATTGTTTGAATAAATGTCCCTTGATGTACATTAACTGAACTGTAAATGACTTCTGTAAGCAGGTTCGTGAATGGTAACAAGGAGCATAGAAATATAGGCTATACTTGAGCTAACTTAAAAAAAAAAATTAGAGGGAGAGAGAGAGTGAGCAAGTGGGGAAGAGTGGCAAGGGGAAGACGGGGGTAGAGAGAGAGACAGAGAGACAGAGAAAGAGAGACAGAATCTTAAAGCGGCGTTGGATCCCACAACCCTGGGATCATGACCCAAGCTGAAAATAAGAGTCAGATACTCAACCCACTGAGCTACCCTGATGCCCCTGATCTAACATTTTTTAAAGGTATTGTTTATAGCTTTACCTCTTTAGAAGAAATTGATAGTATAGGATTACGGATTAAAATTCTTGGTAACTTGAGAAAAACTTGTTCTCCTTGAGGAATATGTATCTTTTGATATATAACTTTAGTAAGCTATAACAAATTATTTAATATTTGTTAAATGGTTGAGGTAAGATTTGAGATACTATAGTTAAGCAGTGATGATGAAAATCTGACCTAGATGACTTAATAAAATCTGTGAGTGTATTGATGCAACTAATAAGTTGCAATTTTATGTCTGGCTTCAAGCGACAACTTTAAACATGAATCAAGAGGTATGATCTCCATTTCTTGGTCCTGCTTCCTCGGTGTTCGCTCTCTAATTTAGTGATTCAAAGATGGTGCCCACAAAGGACTACATGCTTTTTCTTTAAAATTCTGATAAGAAAGAGGAAAGTTGTCTTCCCATACTGTTTTATAAATGTCTTAGGATTAATGCCATTTGCTCAGACTGGCTTGATTTGGAGAGTATCCCTATCCCAATCCATGTGTATGGCAATGAGGATGGCACGTATTAATTGGCTGGCGTCTAGATGGATGTGAGACCAATTTCCCGTTGTTAGGAAATTTGGGGTACTATTTAAAAAGGTAATGGATGAGGGGGTGGCAACTAATGTTCATTGTGATACTAAGTGTGTTTCATTTTTTTGGAGCTCATGGACATTGAGAATATTGATAGGTTGAGAGGGCTTAGCATACGTTTTTATACTTTTGGACAGTGACATTCACACTCTTCCACTGATTTTTACGATTTTTTGTTGTTGTTAATATGATTTCACCCATCCAGTGTATTGGGAAAAGTTAGTAGAACACTATAACTAGAGCAGAATATAATATAATTCTTTTAGGCCTCCCCTTAACACAGGGCTGCTTTGGAGAGGATCATTTTCTCAGTGTTATGTAGTTAATAGTGTGAGTGGGTTTTGCCAGGAGAAAACCTTGCTCTGTTTTTTCCAGCTGCCATGTTCCTCCCCTCACCAAAGGATGTTTTTACCTGGTCCCTAAGATATATTTATTTCACCAAGTAAATCATTCTCTTTGATTGAATCATTTAGGGGTTTTTTTGCTCTACACACCAGAAGACCAAGCTGGCAGTGGCCGTAAATAAAAGAACACTTGTGGGGCCCCTGGTTGGTTAGGTGTCCGACCCTTGATTTTGGCTCAGGTCATGATCTCATGGTTTGTGGGATCAAGCCCTGCGGCAGGCTTTATGCTGACAACGCAGTCTGCTTGGGATTCTCTCTCTCTCTCTCTCTCTCTCTCTCTCTCTCTGCCCCTTCCCTGCTCACACACACACTCTCTCTCTCTCTCTCAAAATATGTAAATATGTTTTTAAAAAGGACATTTGCTTACTAAATACGAATTCCAAAATAAAGGGGTACCTGTGATGGTTTGGCCTTGCAACTGAATCATCAAGGACCAGTCTCTTTTCAACATCCTTGCTATGTAGTTTTGTTAACTCTAGGTAATAAGATGGTTTTCGGATTATCTTGGCATCAGGTCCTGACATAACAGCATTCAAAGATGGAAATGGTGGATTTAACAAATATTTTTCTGAATTCTCCCAGCAAACTACCTTTCCATATCATTCGCCAGAGCTAGGATATGTAATAATTCCTATCTGTAGGAAGATGATTAAGTAAGTAGGTTTCCGATACCTATAATGGGGATTGTGCCAGGTAGAACGTGACTGAGAATAGTTGGGTGACCAGTGTCTCCAACTACTGCCGAAAGTTAGGAAGAGACAGTTCCTTCTGCTTTGTGTAGACACATGGAAGTAAGAGGCCAGGTCCCCACTGAAGACTTAGTATTGAGATCCACCTTTTCTCATTTAATTCTTGTGCTTTTTCAGTGGTTCTGAATTTTTAGGAGAGTGCCATTTTAATAAAATACTTTATATAATAAAAACTCATCAAGCTAAACTTATTATATTTGTAATTTTCTTCACTCAGGGCACTAATAGTGAAGATACATTGGGTCAAACACGTTGGTTCACTTTTCAAAAAAGCAAAGTGAAATTATACACGTATATGCACAATGCACCCATAGAATATTATATACACCTAGAGATGTGTATATGCTTCTATGTATTATAGAAAGATACATTTTTACAATGTAGCCCAACTGAGGAATTCTTGTAATTTAAAATAACCTCATCATATTTTCCTTTCATTTCCTACTTGTCAAACTTTTCTCCTTTCATGGGCTTAAGTGGGCACCACTTTCTATATCCTTCTATTCCAATTACATGATCAGTGTAATCTATTAGGAAGAAACACTTTATGGATATTTTCACCTATGGAAAATATTAGCATCTTCTCAGAGAAATGTTTACATTTCATGCCATGTTTCTGTTTCTCTCACTATGTGGCTATTAAGATACTTATCATTATATACCAGACGGAAGTAATTATGACATAGATAATTTTGTTTCATTGGTCACTTCCAACATTAGAAGACTGTTAACATGCTGAATAATAAATTATAGGGATATATATTATGGCAATAATTATCTTTATGACATGGTCATAACTTATACTAAGATATCCATTTAGAGATAAGTTCTAACATAATAGTTTTTTTTTTTCTCATGCTATTAGAATCAGAACTTCTAAATCAGTTTTTTCAAACTTTTGAACAAGGCAAATACTTGGATGTTGATATACCAAAGATTGTCTCCATGACTGTTGGTTTTTTTTTTTTTTTCAGATTAGATCAATAAAAAAAGAATAAGGGCAAATTTCACAATTCCAATATAATGTTAGGAGATAGTAATAGGGTACTGAAGACAAAATGTCAGGGCTAATAACTCAGCTTACCACTTATGAGCTCAGTGACCTTGGGCCACTTACTTTAGCTCTTTATTCCTTGGGTTACTTTACTGTTAAATGGTTGTTATGGAGATTAAATGAAATTATCCACATAAGCACTTAGCATAGTGCTTAAAATATGGTAAGCAGTAAGTAACTTACCTCCTGTCACTATCATTTGATTTGTAAGACTTGTAGAATTGGTACTTAGACTTATATTTTGAAAAATGGAAAACAAACAAAACTTACCTCCCTTTGAATTCCCAAAGTGTTGTGGTTCTTCACGTGTCCACTAAATATTTGATCTACTTATAAAAGGATTTTAACACTCTTAGGCTCCATAATTGTATATGGTCACCAAATTATATTGATTATTACCACGTTTTTGAATGTGCCCATTCTGATCAGCCACAACGTTTGTAACTTTTACAAAGTTTATCTGAGATTAATTTAGCATAAATGACCTCTTGGAGTTGTCCTTCATATTATCAGAACACCCAGTTTGGCTAACAAAAATTTAAATAGTTAATTATGAAATTCAGTATTCTAATTATATGGCATTGTCATATAATTAAAAGCTTATTGACATATTTTATCTCTCTCATTATTCATCCCATTATCTGTCTATGCACACACACACATACAATGTTAAGGAATATAGGACTATATTTAAGTTTTTTTTATCCTGGTATGTGATTTTATTTACAATGAATTGGGCCTTGACCAAGTCGACCTTTGATTAATTTCATGTTCCTCAGTTGTAAACCTGTAGCATATTATTATTGTTTTAGCTCCAGAAGCTATATTTCTACATATAAATAATAGAACATATTATAAGCACCACATATTATAAATGAAATGTTTAAGAAATGAATGAACTCTAAAAAATGATTTACAAATGCACTGCTACTTTTCCTTTAAGTCACTTAGAGTCCTAGTGAAAATACTGATCTTGACTGAAAGAAGTTAGAAATTTGTGAAATAAAGCTCATTGTCCAGGGCATCTGGGTGGCTCAGTTGGTTAAGTGTCTGACTCTTGGTTTAAGGTCAGGTAATGATCTCACAGTTAGTGGTTTTGAGCTCCGCATCAGTCTCAGTGCTGATAGTGTGGAGCCTGCTTGGGATTCCCTCTCTCTCTCTCTCTCTCTCTCTCTCTCTCTCTCTCTCTGCCCCTCCCCTGCTGATGCTCTCTCTCAAACAAAAATAAACTTTAAAAAAATATTTAAAAAAAAAAAGATCATTGCCATAGCATTGTATTTCCTTGTAAATAGGAATTGTGCTATATTTATTTTGAATTTCAAAGGCATAGTATTTCATCTGAGTTAATAAATGTGTGTGTGTGCACATATTTGAATAAATGAATGAATGGTTAACTACAGAAGCCACACAATAACTTCTCATGGAAGATGTTTATGTCCTTATACCATTTTCAGTATATTAAAAAAATGGCTACTGTTGAGACAGGAATTTAAAACAGAGACATAATAATAATATAATGACCATTTTCAAATTATTCAGGAGAAGATTTTGTTTCTTTTACATCTAATCTGCATTTTTTAGGGTAGGTCTTTATGTTTTATAGTATGATAATTTTTGGTAGTTGGAAATACACTGCTTTGTTGAAAGCATCAGTTTTAAGCTCTGATGTAAAAAAAAAAGGTAGTTTTAATTACCATTAATTTTTAAATCATGCAACTGAAAGAGGAAGAGCAAATATTATACCCTTCAGAGTTGAATAAATGAGGTGGGAATGGTGTTTCTTCAGTGTCTGTGGACTGGTATAAAGTTTGTGGGGTCAAAAGTATAGAGCCACAATTAATACCAAAGTCAGCACGAACCTCAGTAAATAAACAGGTATAACTTATAGGGAGGCCAAAATCATAATTAAAATGACCCTAAGGTTTACTGAAATATACTCATTTTTCATTACGGTTGAAGTATAAAATATCATTCTGGGAAAGAAAGTAAATTTAATCTAGTTTGTTTATTTCAGTGAGAAAGTCTTCTAAATGTGATGACAAAAAACATAATAACATAGAATAGTGTCTGGGGGTTTTGAGGCTACAGTTATGATACTAGTAACATTTACTATGGCTTATCTGGAAAGCACCGCTAAGATTTGGGAATCAGATTATGGTTTAACTAGATGGCAAGCGTGCACATGTTTGTAATTATCTTTTGTTTATGTAAAAACATGCCTGTGTGTATATGTATAACTGTGTATCCATAATTTGAACATGTAAAAAAAAAACCCATGAATTTCAAGATAGCCTGCAACATAGTCATTCATGACCATGCTATACATCCCATGCATGGTGGTGTTGGAGTGAATAACATAACAGAAGGTCTGCTTGGGGGCTTTTCTTTGCTAAATACCAAACTTAGAGACCGGAGTCAGAGAGAAAGTCCTGAACACTGGAAGGTAGCTGGGAGGCAGGGAATAATCTGGTTTACAAAGGTGGAGAGTTTTAGATGCTTTTTTATGGTCTCTTTCATGCCCATTCTCAAAGTACTCCCCGTCTTCAGATTGCACTGCTGGGAAGGCAAATAGAACCTTCTTGACCAACAAACCAAGGATAATTTTAACAAAATGTGTACCTGAATGGCTTGACTATGTCATCTGACCCCTAATTTCCTAAGATCGCCTGTCCAATTTGAGGCTCCAGTGGAACAGTACTGGGGGACATCACAGGCTACTCAGGTGAACCATTTTCGCGGCTTTGTTTCCATCCCATCTATAGCTAGTTATGACACACTGAACACCCGCCTCAGCAGAGCAGCCATGAACAAGAAACAGAGTTGGTTAACTGCTGACACACATTATGTAGCAGCTGGAGGTTTTGTGAAGTAGAAGACACCAAAGTCAAACTCAAGTGCTGTAGTATCGAGGGGAAAAGAGCCATGGAGCTGACTCAGCAGAAGGAAGAGTGCAGATAATTGGAGTGGTGAGAATAGTTGTGTTCCCTTTTCTTTTTTGTCCTTTAAACCACGATTACCATAGCACTTTGGAAGGGGTCTGCATAAAACATAATTTCTGCTAGGTTTGTATTCAGTATGTTGAATAAAGCCTTCTTGATTTCACCTGTAAGCCATATGATTTAAAGCAGTTGCTCAGACATTTCCAAAATGGATTTATTTCCATTTCTTCATAGTGATGTTAAAACTCTTCCTTTTCCTGTAAATGGAAGTAAATACAGACCTGAGGTACTCAGAATTCAGACTTACGAACTTATTTTACTTGTTACGATATACACAGTTGTGCTGTGTATAATATTAGCAAACACCTTACCTGTGTTTTCTACATCACAATGGTATTTGTTAATCAGAAATTATTAGATTCCAATAAGAATATTCTGATTAATGCTCTATCCATTGATAATCCTTGAAGAAAGTCACTGGATAGAGAAACATTCTGTTGGTCCCAAATATTTGTTTACTAACTTTTAAATAAGTGAATCTGATTTCAAGTCTGTTAATAATTCAGATCTAAGAAGCAGTAAGCATTGAGGAGGGATCAGCCAATGTGGGATTAATTTTAACTCCTACTTGTGTTACTAGAGCAAGTAACTAAGTTTCTTTCCACCAGAGTCTCCACTTTGTGGATATGAAAAGCTCTCTTGTGGTGTTTAAGAACAAAACAGATAATGACTAGAACATACTGTAATTTATCAATTTCAAGACCTGCATTGTATTTATATTTCAGCATATCTGAAATTGGGTGCATCATAATAGTCCATCAGTTTAATTGGCAACATATTTTTTCCCTTAACGATACATAAAATCATGTTCTGTCTTATAATCAGCAGCAGCTTATATTTGTTGAAACGTGGTTCATAAAGTGGCATATAAAATATATTCTGCACTTTAATGAGAGGTGTCTTAATCTCTTTGAATATGGGAAAATGTGCACCATAACTCTGTTCATCCCCTTTCCTTTTCTGTACAGCTAGTATTTGGAGTTATCAGACAATGTCTAATGTTAATGGCTACGTATGTCTCAATCTAGGCTCTTTTTGTGTTTTTCAAATTAAAAAAATAGATAAACAATAAACATATTTGTAAATGTACATGTATATATGTGAATATATACATGCTTTTTTATTAATAAAATATAGACCTCATAAACATAAAGCAAATAATAAACGTACTGAAATTTTTATGACTGAACAAGTTAATAATTGCTATGATTCTGCTGAATCTATTTTTTCTAAAGAGATGATATTTATTTATTTATTTATTTGATTACTTTGAGAGGGAGAGAGAATGAGTGCATCAGCTGGGGAGAGGCAGAGAGGGAGAGGGAGAGAGAATCCCAAGCAGGCTCTGCACTGTCAGCACGGAGCCCAGTGTGGGGAACATGAGATCATGACCTGAGCTGAAATCAAGAGTAGGATGCTAAACCTACTGAGCCACTCGGACGCCCCCCTCCCAAATCTGTTTCCATACCTCACCAAGTTTCCTGCTAAAGATTTGATCACCATATAATGCATAAGAGGTTTCAAAAACTAGTTTAATATCTTTTTGGGTTTTTTTGTTGTTGCTTTGACAAATTATGTGATGAGGTAGACTTGTGTCAGAGTGCAGCAATGAAAATCAGACGCAGAACATGGCAGGTTGAGAGTCACAGGAAAAGATAAAGAAGGTAAAGTGATTCTTTACCTTTTTTTTTTTTTTTTTTTTTTTTTTTTTTTTTTTCACAAATAGCTCAGGTTAACTGAAAGTCTGGGGCTGGGAACAAAGACGAACTCAACTGCTCTTTCCTGGTAAATGCCTGCAAACCTAGCCCTGAGGGAGCTTTTGATGCCCCGGTTTGCCTTTCAGCAGGTTTGTAAATTCAGCGGATACATGAAATAAAAATTAACAGTTGGAAGTTAGTGCGTTGCTTTATATTTTGATAGATAAATTGCTTAAGGATTTAAGATCCATCCACAGTGAGGATGATACATACTGTATTAGAATGAAGGGATTTATTTGGTCTTCTTTTTCCAGAAAACTGAGATTACTTCACATCAAAACAGAGAAAGTGTAAATAGCAAAAGTCTTTATTTGAAACTTCATTTGGAAATTAAGACTCTCATATTTCCAAAATATATTATCATTATAAGGTAAGATTTTGTGTCCCTTTATTTTTGGAAGTAAGTAGCTTGCTTTCCACAAAGCAAAACTTGTTGAATTATGTTTATAAAATATTACTTTGTGAAAGTAGCAGAGCTCAAATATATAATTTATATGTCAATTCTTCGACTCATTACTTCAAAGTTACTTTAATTAAATCTATGCAATTACGAACACATTATTATAGTACATTTAGGATACTCATACTATTTGAAAACTATCACCAAGGTATTTCAAAAGGTAATATCACTTTTATAGTAGTTGGTATTCTCTCTATACCTCCTTAAGAAACTATAAACAACATCAAAACAAGAGATCAGTGTATAGCACTGTGATTGAGAATTGCACCATTATCCAAATTATTATTGATTTCTTACTCATAATTATTGAGCCACTTTTTGAATCTGATGTTATCTGTCATACTTTTTGATTGCATAGCTAACAGTTTATTTTTTAAAGCTATTGTTTTACTTCTTAGATAAGTTGGATAATTTTGATCTGAGTGGCTGTGTTGAAAATCATTACTCAAGAGATCCCAGAGGTGTTTTTGGAAAGGAGAGTCTCTCTCTCTCTCTCTCTCTCTCTCTCTCTCTCTCTCTCTTCTTGGTGTTCCTTTAATTGAATTGAATATACTGCCAACCTAATCAATTTTTAAGTTTGGCTCTATGCCTTATATAATATATGCGAAATTGCTTATTTTAAGCCTTTGTCAGTAGAATGGGAATGTTTATATGTACTTTGAAAAGCTGTGGAAAAAACAAAAGTATTTAAGTTAATTTCTAATTTATTAACAGTGATAAAAATTTGCCACATTTTTCGTTTCTACCTTGAATTTTTATAAAGCTTTGTTATTTTTATAAAGCTTTTTTAAGCTTTTAGTTTTTATTCCTAACAAAGGACTTTTCTCCCTTCTTTTTTTAATTTGTGTCATATCCCTTTAATTGACACAAGGGTATCCTGGGGAAAAGGTGGGCTTTTGAGTGTCACAGAACTCACTGAATTGCCATCTTATTTATGTATTTATTTTTTACCTTAGATTACCCCATTGTCTCATTTCTGATGTAGGGTATAAGAGGAAAACTAATTTTTCCTCTACTCTTCTGAGTTCATGGATGAGACCCATGTGATAAAAGACAGGTCAATAAGGGAAAAGCAGAAGTTTATTAAGACATATACGTAATTATACCTGGGCAATACCCAGGGAAAAATGAGTAACTCCCTGAGGGGGCTAATTCAGTATTCAGTACCATCTGATTAGAGAAGTTAGAGGGATGTAGGCCTCACAGAGGTGTAAGAGTCTAGGGAAGGCTATCCAAGATGGGCCACTTTGACATAAAGATTATTTTGAGTTAAAAGTAATCAAAACCCAGCAGATGCCGGAAAAGCTCTTTGCCTCCCCCTCAACTGCCTAAATTTACATTGGAAAGGAGAGCCTGTACCAGAAAGAGAGCTATTAATGGAGACTCCCCTTTGCCTGGGAACGTTATCTGCATAACAGGACAACCTTGTTTTTCCAAACATCTCTTTTCACCTTCTTGCTAATAAGCTTTCTCCTCTCTGTGTCTTCAGACCCTGCCTCTCTCCTTAGCTCATATAAGCTCATGTTGCCTCATTACCTTTGGAATTTCATGTCTGTGTGAATTCCTGGTACGTATACCTATTACATTTGATTTTTTTCTGTTCGTCTGTCTCATGTCAGTTTCATTCTAAATCCAGCTAGAAGGACCACAGGGCAAAGGAAGAGTGAATGACTTTTAGGACAGGTGAATGGGCCGTTAGAAAAATAGTTGGGGGGCGCCTGGGTGGCGCAGTCGGTTAAGCGTCCGACTTCAACCAGGTCACGATCTCACGGTCTGTGGTTCGAGCCCCGCGTCAGGCTCTGGGCTGATGGCTCAGAGCCTGGAGCCTGTTTCCGATTCTGTGTCTCCCTCTCTCTCTCTGCCCCTCCCCCGTTCATGCTCTGTCTCTCTCTGTCCCAAAAATAAATAAACGTTGAAAAAAAAAAAAAGAAAATAGTTGGGAGGTGTGATAGTTTGTGACAAAGTTTGTTTGGGTGTGGTGTCTGTTTTTCACTTCTCTCTTGTGATAATAGTCAGTCTTCCCTGGTTCACGGAACTCCCCAGGAGGCACAATGAGTTTCTTCTGGAGAAACTGTCTTTAGGTAGATAACTGGAGTTCAGAGAAAGCCTCTCTCTGCATTTGCTGTTTTTCATGGGCCTACAGCTCAAAATAATTAGTATTCCAAAGCAGCATATTTTGGAGTGAGATGTCCTAAACTCCTACAGTCGTATTTTAGGGTGGCATATTCTGCTACCCTTCAAGGGTTTGTTTTAATTATCTCAGGAGATTCTTATGAGGCTTAAATAAGATACCCTCTGGAATGGCACCTTTACCACTGTTTCCTCCACCACCAGAAACCAACATTAATATACTTACCGTTTGTCAGGCTTTCTGTTTTGTGTTTTACTTGGAGAGGCTTGTTAAATTCTGTAGATAGTCATTTTACATGTATGGAAACTGAGCTTTAAGAAGAATCAGCACCTCAAGATCACATAGCTAGTACATATTATACCTAAGGATTTCAGTTCTTTTTTAAACATCTTTTTTTACAATTTATGACACTTTCATTACAAACTAATTTGAGTGTACTTTTTTTATGTTTTTAAATTTATTTTGAGAGAGAAAGAGCATACAAGCGGGGCAGAGGCAGAGAGAGAGAGGGAGAGAGAGAATTGGAAGCAGGCTCTGTGCTGTCAGCGCAGAGCCCAATGCAGGGCTCAATCTCATGAACCGTGAAATCATGACCAGAGCTGAAACCAAGAGTAAGACACTTAACCGACGGAGCCACCCAGGTACCCCTGAGTGTATTTTTTTTTTTAATGTTTATTTATTTTGACAGAGACAGAGACAGAATGCGAGTGGGTTAGGGGCAGAGAGAGAGGGAGACACAGAAGCAGAAGCAGGCTTCAGGCTCTGAGCTGTCAGCACAGAGCCCGACCGGGGGCTCGAACTCATGAGCTATGAGATCATGACCTGAGCCAAAGTCGGATGGTCAACCGACTGAGCCACCCAGGTGCCCCCCCCCCCCCAGTGTATTTTAATGATTGAATATTCTTGAATTAATCATTAACCTGTCCATGCAAAAGTTATTTAATGATTCCTATTTCTATGTGCTTTTTTTTTCCCTTGCACAAAAGCATGAAGACATTAAGAAAGCTGTCATGAGACTATCATAATAATATTAAGGGGAATAGAATCAGACTAATTCCATTTATATCATGTTAACCAGCCTGCATTTGTGATCCATCTACTTTGGCACACAAGCTGCTTGTTGGATTGTGCTGGTAGAGATAACCCTTAATTCCTGTGTCTCCTGTTTGTGAATCATTTCATTAAACAAAAGCCTTTGAGTCTTCTTTTGTTGCCAAGAACAAATGGTTAGATTTTAGGAACTGTAGCTACTTTTGTTATTCACAAATTCCATAGCCTTTCAAAATTTATCATTCACATTCTCAGCTCTGCACACAATCAGTCATTATGTCAGCAGCTGCCCAGGGAGCCTCACTTCAATTCACTCAGCCAAATAATAACCATCAGGACATTGCTACATTAAAAATAATAATAAAATTAAATCCTTAAATAGCAGAGTTCTTTACCTCTGTAGTTAAAAATTAATTACTTCTATTTAGCAGAAATCCCTTTGTACATTTTGACAGGGAGAGAAAAGCAATATCTGTGCTGAAAATTAAATTGATTAGATTGATATGTTTTAAAAATAGAAAAGGTTATAAAAGGTTCCATTTCCAAATAAATGACTTCAAATGATTTATTGCAGGCTACCATAACTTAATCAGATGTCAGCTTTTGTTTTTGTAGTTCAGTGAGTGAGCAGTCAAAACTCTGTGACTATTTGAAGAATTATTAATTTTTAAATAATTTTAATGCACAGAATTAGCATGAGTCTTTTCTACATTGGAAACAATAAGCACATTGCCAGATTGAACCTTTAGCCAGCTCTCAAATATGTGATACAGTATATTTGTGATTAAATTAGAAAATAATATTTTAAGTTACAAGTTGAGTGTTCCCCTCCATCCTGCTCCCACACCTTGCCTTTCGTTCCCCCCCTTTTTTCTATGGCGTTCCATGGCACATCACTGTTCAGAACATTGAAATGACACTCTACATATTGCAATCAAAGCATAAATATAAATATTAGTTTGTAAAGCATCATCGTGAGCCTGTGTCAGGGACACTTTCATAGAACTCATTTGTGTAGTGTCAGGTTCTCATTATCTTAAATGCCCTTGATCATGTTCTTTTCTACTGATGTCTTAAATGAAAGCCCATGTTTTTGTCTGCATCTTCACTTAATTTCCTTCTCATTCCAAAAATAAAGGAAATGAGATGAAATGCTGACTCAGGTTGTCAGTTTGCTGGCAATTTTCTTTTAAGTCACATATGGAATTAGAGGCATCAATCTATGCACAATGATGCCACCTTCTGCTGAACACTTGACATCTTTGAAAAGATTTGCTTTACTTTTGGAGTATGGACTTGAACAAATGAGGAGCTTTATATGAATTTGAATTCAGCTTTGACTAGATGAAAAAAGATGCATACATGAACTGACCTGAAGGCTCCTTTTCTTTTTCTTTGATGTACATGAGGGCTATTGTTAAGAATCTGGATAATCCTCTTACAGGTTTATGTTTTATATTTTCTCAGTTGTTGACAAAAGCTTAATAATTAACAATTCCCTGTTCATTAGCAAATCCAAAATAATAGAGAAAATTTCTTAAAAGTTTACCAAGAATATTAAGTTGATAGTAGAAAATGTATATGGTATCCTTTGTTATTATTATTATTATTATTATTATTATTATTATTATTAACTTTAGAGTTTTCAGTTGTGTTATTTAACATCAAATATTGTGATCCAGGTTTCTTTTTTCAGACAAGCATAGCAGAATGCTGAAAAGTAGATTTTTTTCATAGATTTAAGAATATATTTAGCTTACGTTTATTAATAATGGATAGGTCATACAATTTTCTTATGTTTATGTTAATGAAAAGAAAAAATGTGTTGAAATTTATCAACTTCTTAAAAGTCATATTCACTGAGTAACTCATTCTCATATACAATGGCTGTGTTCTATCTCGATGTGATCCCATCTTACTGGTGTCATGGCCTTCATTCGGTGTTTCAGTGCAAATGTTTCTAAAGGATTACTAAGATTTTGCATATACTTTAAAATCTGCCAAACAACTGTACATGCTCTAAATGCATAAAACTTCCAAACATATCTGATACAGGATTAATATGAAACTGGAATGGGCCAGCTTAATGAATGCCAAGCTTAATGTACAATCTATTCTTTGAATAAATCATACAGGAAAATTGCAGAGTGTGTAAATTACATAGCCATCATAAATCAATATCCTTTAGATTGCTCTGCCTTAGATAAGGGGTAGCAATGCTGAGGCCATGACATCCTTGAAAGTGGATGAGAGGAAAGCAGTTAAAGTGAGAGAGGAACACCCATTAAGGAAAGGAAATGCTCAGAAAATTATTGTAAAAGTTGAGTACACAAATTACACATCCCTGGGCAGTGGTTATTTTATGCAGAGTACATGGATGAATGAGAAGGTTCATGCTGGTTTTTAACATTGACTGTTGCAGAACTAAGTTAAGATGTTTGAACTGTTCCTGCAAATTGACCTTAGTGCTTAAGAACGAGTTCTGTAAATCCTAGCATTGTTAGAGTCGTTTCTTAAAAGAGAGTTTGAACTCACTGATGAAGATGTGCATCATGGTCTCTGTTCTAATCTCTACTTGGTATAAGAAAGTTAACTTTCAAGGAGGGCACTGGTAATCTCTTAACTATTGCACTATGGATCATTTCATTGTTTTATTGTAAAAACAGGTCTTGCCGTCCATTTTACGTGTGTATTGGCTAAAGGAAAAATATTAGCTAGCAATAAAAAGATCGTGAATTTAAAACAACGCTTTTGAAAATACCGTCTACACCGGCAGAACAAGTTTTGTGTCGAGAAGTGAACACTTTTTAAAAAGCCTTTCACAGGATCATATGAACTGCCAGGAAGTTTTGCCAAACAGATTTTAAGGGGGAAATCAGGCTATCCTAACTGTCCAAATGTTTTCTCACGTTTCAAACAAGCAGCTGCTGGGAGTTCCTGCCAGTAGTAAACCTTTCAGGCCGACTGTGGGCAGCTGCCAATCTTGTGTCAATATTTTAAATTCACTTACAACCATCCGAGCTGGTGTAAAAATTTCTCTTTCCCCCCAAAGGGCCAACAGATAACTGTTTGTTGCTCTTCCTGGTTTTACTCCCCTAGTGGTGAAATAACCAAAGCAGCAATTTTGGTAGAGAAAGAGAGATTTCTTTGAGTATTAGGAGTAAGAACAAATCTCATTCTGTCTGTTGGTGAGGACAAATCTGCAATAATAAAACCAATAACAACGATGGGAGAAATGTAACAAAATGTTATCTATGACCAGTTTAGCAGATACCCAGGTAATGAATTTATTTATTTAGTGGTTATCGCTAGAGTGTGTGTGTGCATGTGTGTGTGTTTTGTTTGAAAGAAGGAAAGTCCAGAATTTGACCTTCAGAAACATGCAGATCAAGATTGGCAACGGCACAAAATAAATGCCTGGAAATGAGTTTGAAGGTAGTTATTAAACGCTGGAGAATAATTATCTGCTTGAGTCTTAGATTACATTATAAAGATTATATCATGATCCGTGCTCTAAAGAAATTTTCTTTGAGGTACTTGAGACTCACCAGTGCATAGTATTACTGCAGACGTAAATTGAGAGGAAACAATTGGCGGAAGGTTGTGCCCGAGACCACATTGGAGGAGTCTGCCTTTCCTGCCATAGGGGGATTTTATTTCAAAGCTGATAATAGGTAATCGTGGGGAAAGAACGATGAGGGGAAGCGCTGAAGGTATAGTAAGATGAGGGTGATGTGTAAGAGCCACTCATTTGTTGGGAGAGTGAGAATTTGACCCAAGCTAAAGATAGTACAGTGGAGGCTACTTGCTAGTGGAAGCAGGTGTTTCAAAATCTGTCTGGTCATTGCGTGTTTTTATCTAACAAATAGGTATTGGGAATTTTTAGTAAAATTTGAACAATATGTGGAACTGCGCATCATTTACTTCTGTTTTGAACAGTCACTGTCTCTCTTTTTCTTCTTTTTAAAAAATTTTTGTTGAGTGCTGGAAACAAATTCCTCCAGTCATGGATATTTAAAAAAAATTTTTTTTAATGTTTATTTATTTTTGAGAGAGGGAGAGAGACAGAGTGCAAGCGGGGGAGGGGAGGAGAAGGGAAGGGAGAGAGGGAGACACAGAATCCGAAGCAGGCTCCAGGCTCTGAGCTGCCAGCAGAGACCCAGGTGGGGCTCGAACCCATGAACCGTGAGATCATGACCTGAGCCCACGTCAGATAACCGACTGCGCCACCCAGGTGCCCTCAGAGGGCACCAGAGGTTTAATTTCACCTCTAAAGTATGGTGGATTTTTTTTTTATTATTCAGGTTCCACAACTTAATATATATCATAATGCATATTCATATTTTTAAAATACCATTAAAATCCTAATTTGTTATTTATGTTAGATTATGACATAGACCTACAAGGTAATGTGATTTTTAAAACCAAACTTTCAGAATTAGTGCAATTAATGCAAATAAGACCATCTTTTAAAGTAGTCATTTTGGAAAACTACACATTCTAGTGGTGAGGATATTGCTGAATCATTTCGAAACTTCTCACTGGAATTATCTTTATAATCAGTAATGGATAAGAAGGTAAGTACTACTGTTTTGCCAAAAACTGTATGAACTATTTCTTCCTATCACTTCACACACCTGGCTTGGCTCAAAATGCATTTTGACTTTTCAAAAAAATAAAATCCACTCCCAAGAGACAGCAGTATACTATTAAATATGGTATAGATCTCATTGGTATCCCAAAACATTAGTGATTAATGAGTATGAAAATGAGTTCTAACAGAAATGCTGAATTCAAAGAGGAGTCCCAATGTATCTCTTTTTAAATTAATAAAAAAAATTGCTGCACTGTATAAATTTTTTAAAGGCAACGTATAAAAGGAATCATATTCCTTAGTATGTATACATGCTAATAAACTTTTTAAAATAAGTTTGATTAGTTTATAATATAAACTCATGTTATTTTCTAGATTTGTAACTTTTCAGTATGGAGATAACACACCAAACATTTGCTTCTTGGGAGAATAGCTTAGATACTAACTGCGTAATAGACTGTCAGAGCCTGGGAGACCGAATGCCTTCTTCAAAAGCCCAGCTTTAGCTTTTCCTAGCTGTGTGGTCTTAAGGGGAAAACAAGGCACCTCATTTTCCTGTAACTCAGTTTCCTCATCTATAAATCGGTCTTGAGGTGCATAGGTGGCTCAGTCAGTCAAACAACCAACTCTTGATTTCTGCTCAGGTCATCATGTCATGACCCATGGTGGGTTCTGTGCTGACAGTGCGGAGTCTGCTTGGGATTCTCTTCTCTCCCTCTTTCTCTGCCCCTCCCTTTCCCTCTTTCTGTCTCTCACAAAATAAATAAATTTAAAAAATAATAGTGTCTTTCTTATAGGTTGTTTTAGAAATTAATAATTTAGTACATGTGAAGTACTTAGAACAGTACCTTGCACATGGAAGATGTTACCTAAGTGTCGACAGTTAGTAAGGAGATACTGATAGATTTGAATATATCCAATCTTTCTTCCTCTCTAGCGAATTTAATATTAAATGGTCCTGTGATTTTCACCTGAAAGTAGGTGTGACATAAACTGACTATGGGAAAGTACTGTTACAGGACTGAATCTATCATTTTCTTTGATTGATTGCTTGGAGTTTTATACTTTTATACTAAAGACCAATTAATTAGATGTATATTCCTTTTACAGTTCAGGTAGCAGTAATAAGTGTCTCAAACGTGGGATTTTTAAAGTTAGTACAGCTTTCTTTCTCAGGGTTTTGAAATAAATGATTGTTTTACAAAAATGTTTATTAAGAGAGAGAAAGTGAGTGGGGGAGCGACAGAGAGAGAGAGAGAGAGAGAGAGAGAGAGAATCCCAAGTGGGCTCCTCGCTGTCAGCACAGAGCCTGATGCAGAGCTCGAACTCATGAACTGTGAGATCATGACCTGAGCTGAAATCAAGAGTCGGATGCTTAACTGACTGAGCCACCCAGGCGCCCCAGAAATAAGTGATTCTTAAACATCATGGTGAATTTTATGAATGGTTCCACAGACTACTTTGTATCTATCGTTTGTTTTCCTCATTTAATTCAATAAATACTAAAGAATGCACACTAGTTTTGGATGGTTACATAAACTATGCATCCAACAACAACAACAAAAAAGACATACTAAACCTTTCGGAAATCACAATGTAAAGACGTGTATTTAAACACAACGCAGACTCTTTGCACTCTTCCGGTCATTATGTTCAGCATTAGTAGATGATAATCGATAGGATGTTTTTTCAAGGGTGTGAACACGTTGGTTCTGTGCCTGGGGTCGCAGCTGTGGCTGCTGTGCACAGATGTGACAGTCTCTCCAGGTAATTGAGAGCTACAATGTTGTTTGTGGAGTGCTGCTGATAATTGTAGAATGTAGCCCTCCTACTTCGCTCTTCTGCTGCATTTGCAGTAGTAAAGACTCCGTTGTGTGACTGGGTTTGCCTTCAGGTAATCGACTCCATCCTTGTTTCTCATTTTGTAGGGAAATACATTTGATTTTAATCCAACAGTTGTGCAACTCTCAAGGGAACACGCAGTGTACTATTGAGATGGAATCCTCTCCGCGCACTCCAGGTCATGACGGTTCCAGCTTCTTTGTTCGTATTATCGGATAAAGCGATTGAGTACCCCACTCTGCCTTTGGATTATGCCATTGAAAATCCAACTGTTAAATGGCAACAAAACAGTGAGGAGGCCCTTTAAAAAAACAAAAAAAGTTCTGTTAAGCTTTATACCTGAAGTGTTTTACTTAGTGTATTCCCACTCAGTTTTATTTTATTTTATTTTATTTTTTCAACGTTTATTTATTTTTGGGACAGAGAGAGACAGAGCATGAACGGGGGAGGGTCAGAGAGAGAGGGAGACACAGAATCAGAAACAGGCTCCAGGCTCTGAGCTATCAGCACTGAGCCTGACGCGGGGCTCGAACTCACGGACCGCGAGATCGTGACCTGGCTGAAGTCGGACGCTTAACCGACTGCGCCACCCAGGCGCCCCTCCCACTCAGTTTTATAGCATATGAATATTTTTTAGCTTCTGTATGCTTATTATCCCTTTATTATTTTGTTTGTTGTTATAATTTTCAGATTTTCCTTTAGGAGAAGTTAATTGTGTGTATTATGTGTGTGTCGTGTGTGTATGTGTGGCTTTCTTATAATAACGTGTGTCTGTGGTTTTCATTGTGTCAGTTTTAATCAGCTCCAAAGGGCCTTGGTGTAACTTCTCCTGGGTGCCTTCTCATTGATTTAAATCTCATTAATGAGTATTGCTAATACAGTGACTGCCTACGGAAATCCCAGAACGTTACGAACCTTTGACAAGGAAGGTACTTCCCATCTTAAGAGAAGAATCATGATCTGCCAGTCCTAGAAAGGAATCACGTTTGATAATGTAACACACTGGTGGTAACTCCTGAGTCTTTGCATACTACTGCTCAAATTTAGCAAAGAAAGAGTTCTGGGTTATATTTATAAGTCACTAAATTATGAGACAGGATTGAATTATTCAATTATGAAGATAAGATTGTATTGTTCAAAATTTTAAAAAGCTAGTGTTTCTTAGCAATCTTAAACCTTGCGCCTTGCATAAACCATTTGTAAGAATAAGGCTCTTAATTCGTTGAAACAACAGATGCTGTAAATGATTTTTTTCAACCATTTTACTTTGTCTATAATAAACAAGATATACTTTTGTTAGAATACTTCAGTTTTGAGTATCTTCCTTTGAAAAATGAGTTTTAGGCTACATTTGGGCTTTCAGTCGTAGGACATATATATTAGAATTTCTACATTATTATATCCTAAGAGGACTTAAGTAGCAACTTGTATCTCTTCTAAGGAGAGTTTCAATTTGAAGTAGGAAGAACAATGTTACATATGGTATTTTAAAATGGGTTACAGTATCAGTGAGATTTCTGTTTTCATGAGTATGGATAGTTGATGGAGGAAAACACTAGATTTGGGAGGGGCCAGGGCAAACTTTTTCTAAATGGTTAGTTTTTATTCAATTTTAGTGACTGTTACCTTGAGGAAATGTAGATTCACTCTTACCAGGTCTTCTGATTTTTGAAGAGAAGTAGGATATCTAGATTTCCCTGTGATCTTTACTGGTTTTTAAATATTGCCTACTGTTTCAAACTTTTTTTCTGTGATTATTTAGTAACGGTTCCTGGAAAGAAGATGGACAGTATCTTTTCATAAAGTCTTTTGTTTTTCTAATTCTCAGATTAGCTTGAGTTTAAAAACATTGAGACTTGATTAAAATAAAATAATATGTATACCTCTTAAATGTTCTTTTCAATCATTCTTCACAGTTACATACAACTGTGTAGGTAGCACCTAAAACGCAATTTATAACATTCTCAGGATGCCTGGGGGCTCATGATTTCACAGTTTGGAAATTCAAGCCCTGCATCAATCTCTGTGCCGACAGCGCGGAGCCTGCTTGGGGTTCTCACTCTCCCTTTCTCTGCCCCCCCCCCTCAAAATAAACTTAAAAGATAAAATTCTAGAAAATGGGGGAAAAGAAAAGTACGGAAAATTGACTGGAAAAGAGAACTTAGGAAACATTCAGGGGAGTTGAGAATGTTTTTTTTTTTTTAATGTTTATTTATTTTTGAGAGTGACAGAGACGGATCATGACCTGAACTGAAATCAAGAGTTGGACACTGAACTGACTGAGCCACCCAGGTGCCCGTAGAACTTTTATTTTATTTTATTTTATTTTATTTTATTTTATTTTATTTTATTTTATTTATTTTTAAATGTTTTTTGATGTTTATTTACTTTTGAGAGAGACAGAGACAGAATGTGAGTGGGTTGGGGCAGAGAGACAGGGAGGCACAGAATCTGAAGCAGGCTGCAGGCTCTGAGCTGTCAGCACAGCCCGATGCGGGGCTCAAACTCACAAGCTGTGAGATCATGACCTGAGCCAAAGTCGGACGCTCAACCGACTGAGCCACCCAGGTGCCCCTAGAACTTTATTTTAAAGGGTATCTGCCTTTATAACAGATAAAGCCCAAAGGCTACAATTTCTATTGTTAGTCTCTTGCTATAAAGCAAAACAAAACAAAACAAAACAAAAAAAATCATTCTTTTGGTCAAGTGAAGGAGGAAAGGGAAATAATATTTATTTAACACTAATTCTGTGCTAACCACTTCATATCCGTTATTAAATTGCCATATACAGGGGCGCCTGGGTGGCGCAGTCGGTTAAGCGTCCGACTTCAGCCAGGTCACGATCTTGCGGTCCGTGAGTTCGAGCCCCGTGTCAGGCTCTGGGCTGATGGCTTGGAGCCTGTTTCCGATTCTGTGTCTCCCTCTCTCTCTGCCCCTCCCCCGTTCATGCTCTGTCTCTCTCTGTCCCAAAAATAAATAAAACGTTGAAAAAAAATAAAAAAAAAATTGCCATATACAAAAAATCTGCAGTTTCTAAAGCATCATTTTTTACATGCAGGAACTGAGGCTCATAATAAAACAATGACTTTACCCAATGTCTAACAATTAGTGGGCAAGACGAGAATGAAAAACCAGAATCATGGTTTTAAAGATTATTTTTCTACTTTTCTATTTTTTCATAAGCCTGGAAATGTAGTTTTTGAAAATTAATATGATAATAAAATGGTTATATATAAGATTACCATATGATGCTGACAATATCTAAAAGGTGTAAACCCTTTATTAATTGCCTAACACCGTTCTGAGATATTATTTTCAACATTACATTCAAATTTATGAGGTAATATTGTCATCCCTATTTCACAGATCAGGAAACTCGGGATTAGTGATAGTAAGTGACTTGCCCAAATTCACATATCCAGTGAATCTTGGAGGTGGAATTTAAACAGTGGCCTTTAAAGACTGAGCTCTTTGTAAAACTATTTTACTTGTTTTATTTTTATGTTTTAATGCTACTAATTTTTATTTCGACAAAACTATTTTTGATGAGTTACTCATTTTATAACAAATAAGTTTATGAATTACAGATATCGATGAATAAGGAATATGACAATGCAAATAATATAGATGTTCATAAAACTATGGGAACAATGTGGATGAAAGGATATATATTTTTATATAAACATAATATTTTTTTAAAGAATCAGAGTACAATTAAGATATATAACATACTGTACTGAAAAGTGAGTTCTATAGTCCAGACACTGGATAATTAGCAATTTAATTTTTTATCCCATTGGTGGAGTGTTTAGTACAAATTAATTGTACCCTTCTGTTTCATTCCTGAATTAATTAGAAATTAAGATCAAAATGTTACTTTTAGAATCATCAAAGCTAACTTAAATAATGTGGATTCAATGAAAAAGCAAGTTTTCCAGCTACATCCCCCCACACTGGTCTTACCTATCTATTTGTAGAGTCAGAAGCTGGAGAATCTAGAGCTCCCTGAAAGCTAGCATAACAAGGTTTGTTCTAATGAATTTGGAGTGGGAAGGAAAAGATACTCCTGGGCGTGCAGGTCTGTGCAAAAGGGAAAGGGCCCAGAAAAACAGAGAGGACCCTGGCGTATGAACTCTGCTCTAGTTGAGTACGATTCACTGAAAACTAGCTTTGTACCAGTTTTTCCACTCCTTTGCGGGGAACAACTATGGGATAGAGAGAGCAGGATCTCCTCTCTGACCTGCTCCTAAGTATGGAAAGATTATGGCAGAGCACCAGCACTGCCCAAGAAGGTGTCATGAGAAGGAGAGAGAAAGGGGCTCATCTGTGTTCATTGCTGCTTATGGCTTTCATATACCTTGAGGTTTCAATGTAAGTGACCTTAGTGTGTTTGCATATTTATGCTCTAGAATTTTTAAGACTTCGACAGGGGACACTTAACTCTGCTTAACCCATTCACTCACTTAAGACTGTTGCTGCTAGTGTGTGAATTCAACCTGGCACCATAACTGCATTTGAGATTCACAATAAAATAAAAACCATTAGTGAAGGCATCAGTCAGTAATAAAAATAAGGTCTGCAAAACTTGTACTTTAATTAAAAATGGAGGCTGTTGAAAATGAGAGATTAATGGAGTCATAAAGTAGAAAAATGAAAATGCATATGTAAAACTCAATGGAATAATAGTTCTGAACATTTGCCTTGTCTTAAAACGGTGTCTGAAATCTTACTCTCATCATTAAATTACAGTTCTGAAGGTCATGAAGCCAAGGAAGGAGAAATTTGCACACTCAACATTATTTAATTGATAAGAGTATTATAGTTTACTGTCTTATAGTGGAAAGCAATACCATTTTCCCTTTCCATTTTATGTTTCCTTTCTTTGTAATAAAAAGTAAAATATTCTTCCGTTATACTTTTGCTGCATATGTAGACACAAGAATACTCCTTCAGAAAATTTCAAGAGATCAGAATTTATTTTGAGTCATGAAAATGCAAAGCTTTAAATGTTGCTCATTTCTAATTGATTTTCTAGAGGGGGGAAAATATGGAGGAAGAAAGGAACTCATTTCTGTCGATTATTTTTGCGGAAACCTTTTTGAATTCCGTAAAGTAAGACAGTTAGGTCTACTATGTGGTTCAGTATCTCAGGTCAGCACATCTGGTACTCTAATTTGGTCCTGCCACAGTTTTATAGTGGGGACTTAAGTCAAATCATTTACCCCCCTCCCCTTTTGCATCTACAGATTAAAATATGGAAGAGTCACTGCTGGGATGTGTTACTAGCATCTTATCTACTCATTGTCTATATGTGTAGATTAGCAAGAGATTTGCTTCCACCATAACAGTTCCATATTGCGATGTAGCAGTGATCATTTATCGTGCTAAAAAATTTCGTCCTTCTGTGCACAATTTTCTTAATAAATCATGTACATATAGCAATGTCTTTAGATAAGAATGATAATCTCATGCCTTAAAGAGGTTTGAAGGAAAGGGAAGACAGGTTGCTGGTAATTCCCTTAGTTCAGAGTATTGCTTTTTTAGGCATTTATGCCATTGGACCTACAATAGATGGACATTCTCCACAGAAACCTCACTACCACAGTCTTCCACATCCCAAAATGAAAGATCTGATTTGGTTGTCCCATAAATCATCTTTTCAAGAAAGCAAGCTGTTCTTGCAATATGATGGCAGATGGAGCAGCTTTTTACCAGTGGGGGGTTTTGTTCTTTGCTGCCAAGGATATTGAGGAAAGAAAGAATTATGCTAATTTATCTGTTTTTCTCCTTTGCAAGCAACTTTACATATATCAGGAACTCATTTTGGGATCTGAATTATTATTTTTTGGCATTTGGCACAAATTGTGTGCTGAATGTATATA
This sequence comes from Prionailurus bengalensis, assembly GCF_016509475.1. NCBI lineage: Eukaryota > Metazoa > Chordata > Mammalia > Carnivora > Felidae > Prionailurus > Prionailurus bengalensis. The sequence goes on along the minus strand of NC_057344.1, from coordinate 156,523,665 downwards.
TACTGTTTAACCTTTAAACGTTAGATATGAATGCAATATACTGTTAAAGGGTCTTCTGCTTATTGAATTTCAAAAAGTCATGGGAAGGTTAAGGTCTAGAAAACATTCTAGGTAGTCTCACTGCCCATGTGCAGTGAGATCATGTGCAGATTATGAGAGCTCTTAGAAAAGTAGAGACCTCCTTTCTCTTGGATAAAACCTAACAAATAGAAAAAAGTTTTTAAAAATGGGCCAACTCTTATTCCAATTAACCATTTGAAGATAATTTATTAAATGACCAGGCTTATGGAAGAATAGAGTGCTGAGGCTCTTTGTAAACTATACCAACAGTGTTGGCTTCTGTACAGATAGTTTTTCCATCTCTCCTGACTATACGACGGCTGCTTAGATGAAGAATCTGCTTTCTGTTTATGAAGAATACCGATTTTCCATTCTTTGCCAAGGGCATGGGTTATTCCAGGGTGTAGTCAAGTGATCAATCCATCAGGACATATAATTATATCCTTCACTTTGGTGCCTTCAAAGAGAATATCTTGTGAGAATTATTAGTTTTCTCAAGCAGTCACACATGTATTGAAATTGCAAGATCAAATCCAAAATCCTTTGAGCTTTTTTGGAATAAAGATAGCATGTGAAAATGATGAGCATCCTCATTACAATTACTACTTTCTAAGAAATGCTTTTTCCATGCCCTCTAAGATCAGCTTATTTTTTTTAAGACTTCCTTTGTTCCCTTTTCTTTCATCTGCTGCTTTTTACTTGTCCCACTTCAGGGGAAGATAATTGAATCACCTCAGGCTGAGTGCTTGTGGACCCTACAAATTTAATGCCTCTAAATAAATTATGCATGTTCCACAGGAGTTAGAAAGAGTGGAATGGGTATATTCTAGTCCAGGTTGTGACTTCAGATGAATAGTTAATATCTTAGCTGTCTTGTATTATTTTGATAGAGAAAGGATAAAGGATATCCAGATCTTAAGTAAGGACATTCTACTTTGTGCCAAATTTCAACTTTAGGTACATTTTGTGTTTTCTGAGCTTCTTACCCTGTTGAATGATGCTGACAAAAACAAAACAAAACACAAAAACAATAAACAAAAACAAAACGAGAAAACAACTACTATTTCTAGGGTATTATTCAGGATAATGTAGGATATATTGCCGTTAAAAATAAAAGTTTTGATGCAATAAAGATTTGTTTCTTGCTTCTAACTGATACATATCAGGAGATTTTCTTGGATTACTTCTTCCCTAAATCAAGATTTGTAGACCCACTTTGCTTTCATTTTGTTGTTATTTCTTCTGGAATATATGACTCCTAATCTCACTGTGGTAGTACAAAAAGAGCTAGAAGACCAGAAGCTGTATTTTAAGGGCCATCTCTGCCCACAGTTTATAATGTGGTGAATGAGCTCCATTGTCTGCCCATAGTTAACGCTCCCATCAACTCATTTAACAAAACCTATGCTTTTGCCCTGAGAGCTACTTTCAAACCATATTATGCACACCTAGATACTTTAGGTTTCTTAGTGTTCATAAAACATTAGCAGAAATCTAGAAAGAGAACAAAGTTAAAAGAATGACACTATCAGACTTCAAGATTTACTATAAAAACTGCAGTAATTGAGACAGTATGGTAATGGTGAAAGAATAGATAATTTTTTTGTTAAAAGATAATGGCACAGAAAAGAGTCCACACGTATACCTTCACAAATAAGATCAACTCATGGTCAACAAAGGAGCAAAGGCAACTTAGTGAAGAAAGAGTCTTTTCAACAAATGGTATCGCAACAACTGGCTATCCACATGCAAAACGTACGAAACAAGAAACACGTTCATCTTTCACACAAAATTAACTCAGTAAATGGATCAAAGACCTAATGCAAAACTCAAAACTGTAAAACTCCTAGAAGACGATGTAGGATAAAGTCTAAGTAAACTTGAGTTTGGTGAAGACTTTTTATACAACAACTAAGACACCATCTGTGAAAGAAAGCACGGTAAATAGAACTTCATTAAAATTAAAAACTTCTGCTCTGTGAAAGAGACTGTTAAGAGGAATGAAAAGAGAAGTCATTATCTTGGAGAAAATCTACAAAACACCGATCTGATGAAAGATTGGTATCCAGTGTATACAAACAATTCTTAAAGGACATAGGAAGAAAAAACAATGCACTTAAAAAGTGGGCAAAGGATCTGAACAGATAACTTACAAAGGAAGATATGCAGATGGCAAAGAAGCATGTGAAAATAGGCAAAGCATCGTTGGTCTTTAGAAAATGGTAAATGAAAGCAATGAGATACCACCACATAGTTCCTAGCATGACTAAAATCCAAAGCACTGCCACCAGACAATGTTGGCAACGGTATGGAGCAACTGGAACCCCCATTCATTGCTAGTGAGAATGCATAATGATATAGCCACTTTGGAAGACAGTAGGGCAGGCTTTGTTTCTGTTTTTAAGGGGTTTATTTTTTTAAAGTTTTATTTATTTACATGTAATAATCTCTACACCCAACCTGGGGCTCAAATTCAGGACCCTACGATCAAGAGTCTCATGCTTTTCCAACTGAGCCAGCCAGGCACCCCAGTATGGCAGTTTTTAAAAAATAATACTCTTGGGGTGCCTGGGTGTCTCAGTCAGTTATGCATCCAACTTTGACTCAGGTCATGATCTCATGGTTCGTGAGTTGGAGCCCCACGTCAGGCTCTGTGCTGACAGCTCAGAACCTGGACCCTGTTTCGGATTCTGTTTTGGATTCTCTGCCCCTCCCCCGCTTGCAATCTGTCTCTGTCTCTCTTTCTCTCTCTTTCTCTCTCTCTCTCTCTCTCAAAAATAAACAAATATTAAAAATATAAATATAAAAATAATACTCTTATATATGATTTAGCAATGATGCTCGTTGGTATTTATCCAAATGAGTTGAAAACAGGTCTACATAAAAATCGGTAAATGAAGATTTATAGGAACTTCGTTTATAACTGCCAAAACTTGGAAGATATCCTTCGTTAGGTGCATGGATGCACAAACTGTGGTATATCCAGACAATGGTATATTATTCTGTTATTCATAGATAAAAAGAAATGAGCTATCAGGGCATTAAAAAACATGGGGGGGGGTCTTACATACATATTTCTCAGTGAAGAAGCTAGTCTGATTCCATACTCTAGATTTCCAACTATGTGATTTTTTTTTTTTTTTTTTTTTTGGTGGTGATGGTGGTGGTGGTTGACATCTTTATTGCCTTGGAAGTAGGGGCAGGTGCCCAGAAGCTCTTGGGTGGGCAGCTGCCTCTGCCATCACAGGCTTCTGGCTGCTCAGGATGGCACTGAGTCTGCGAATGGCAGCCATGCATAGATCTGGGCAATACTTCTTGCGGATCATAAGCCTTGTGGATCATAAGCCAGGCATTCTTTTTAATGGTCTACTTGTAGGAGGTGGTGGGTTTTCTCCGGCCTCATCTCTACTTCGTGACCACCACTACACCTTTGCTATCTGCCCATTGCAGGAGAAGGGGATGTGAGCCTTCCAGGCTTTTGGGCTCGGTGTTGTATGTCTGCGTGTACCTCTTGATCAGGAAGCTGGAGCTGTTGCAAAACACCATCCATTGCAGGGGGTCAGACATGGTGGCAGTTCCTCTCACTACCATGGCTGGAGACAGAAGGGCCCAACTATGTGATATTTTTGAAAAGGGAAAATATGAGAGATAGTAAGAAGATCAGTGGTTGCCAAGGACTCATGAGAATGGGAGAAGGAGGGAAAGGTGGAACACAGATGGATTGTATGGCAGTGAAGCTCTTCTGTAGTACAGTGTAATGTTCATATATGTCCCCATAACTTGTTATAATGCATAGAATGCACAGTACACAGAACAAACCATAATGTGAACTATGGCCTGTATTTAATAATTGATATTTGCTCATTAACTGTAACAAGTATATCACACTAATACAGGATGTACTAGTAGGGGAAACTGCATGTGTTTTGAGGGATGGGGTGAAGTAGTTATAAGGGAACGGTATAGTTTCTGCTCAATTTTTTTTTTTTTTGGTCAACTTCTCTAAAATAAAGTCAACTGGTTAAAAATAATTTAAATATGACAGTCATTTCTCCTTAATCTAACAGGTGAATGTGTCTTTTTCTTTATTGAGCATGAACCCACCCCTAGCACATACTGACTTTGTGTTTTCTGAGCATGTCCACCTTTTGCCTTGTAGTAACCTCTTGGACACTTTAACTTTTCCACTTGCTGGAGGTGAGGACTTTCATATACTGTTAGTTCGTTGCAAAGTGTTAATTTTGCAGCAGATTCTAGTTTATTCAAATCCAGTGGTTCTCAACTGGGGACAGTTTTGCTTTCCAGAAGATATTTGTCAATGTCTGGAAACATTTCTTGGTTGTTATGGTTGAGGTGGGGAGGCAATATGTACTGTTGGGATCCAGAAAGAAGAGGTCAGGGATGATGCTAAACATTCCGTAAAGCACAGGGCAGCCTCCCATGGCAAAACAAACAAAAAACAAAAACAAAAACAAAGCAAACAAAAGCATTCACTCCCAAATGTCAGTAGTACAATGGTTAAGAAATTCTGCTTAGCCTTAGCATTTTTCACGCTTTGTTGGAAATGAAATCTATTACCTAATCATCTTCATCACTCATTAATTCAGTCATTGGATACTTATTAGGTAGCTACTATAATAAGAACTTGTAATTAATGTTTTTAAGTCCAAATACATACCTGGGGGCTTGATGCAACCTAAGGTATTAGGGGAATCTACCTAATAAGTTGAGATTTGAAGGGTATGGGATGGTGAAAGTTGTAAGAGAGGCCTGGGGAAGGTGTGCACAGGGAGGAGTGTTCAAAACAGAGCTAACACTTTCTGAGACTGATCAGAATCAGGTCTGCCTTCTCAAGAGGAGGAACTGATAAGTTCTTACCTCACAGGTAGCTTACAGGTGCCTTGTCCCTGGATTCACACCCTTACTTCTGATTTGATATCTGGTCCATGGTTGACTGTAGACAGTGTTTGATTCTCTACCCCAATTCCAAGACACAGAATTAATAACTCTGCTTTATAGGTCACTCCAAACCACTCAGGGAATCGAGTAAAAGTTCTAAACTAGCCACAAATACCCTTGTGGTGAGCCTCAGGATATTAGGCAAGGGCTCTGTATAAAGCCATTTTCCATGACGTTAGGGACTGAACCTCCAAAGACAGTGTTAAAAAGTGTTGTTCAATCATGATGAGTACTGACTAATGCATAGAATAGTTGAATCACTATATTGTAAACCTGAAATATATCATACTGTATGTTAACTATACTGGGATTAAAAATTTTAAAAGATAAATAAATTAAAAAGTAATTCAATATAAGCCTAAAAAAAAGTGTAGTTCAGTTAATCCTGAAGGAGGGACTGCGAAGGCAAGGAACCAGGATGGGCTTGGTTGAAGTTTGGCTATATAGATTTAACAGGACACTTCCTCTTCTTACCAGCAACTTCTGGAAATCCTGGAAGAAGAGTAAGGACCAAACAACATAATAGGAGCCAGACTTGATTGGCTTTATGGGCCTTTTGACTGCTATAAAACCGTTTTTAGATTGCTCTCAGTCTTAGTAACGTCCTGAAGATGACACTGCTTTTTAGCAAGCACACTGTCCAGTGAACTTATAGAATAAGGGTCTTGTTTCTCCCTATTTTCCAGATACATATCATGTGTAAAAATACAGTTCTGAAGTATCATACTTTACTGTTTCATTTGTAGCTATTTATTGAGAGTATCTATTGTGTGTCTGAACTAAGGCACTGAGACATAACAGTAAGTGAAAATTTACCCCTGCTCTCAGGAAATTGAATTCTATTTGGCAGGGGCTGAGGGGTGGGAGGGATGGGCTGTGAAAAAAATATTATAAATAACTTATTGAATAGAATGATTTCAGATAGTGCTAAGTTCAGTTTAAATAGTACAAGGTAGAGAAAAGTAGAGTGATCTGGGAATGCTCACCTAGGTTCCATTAAGGACTAAGATTTAGAATGAGACCCAAATGATAAGAAGGAAGAAGCCTCTTGAGGAGGTGGAGGGATTGCAGATGCAAGAGCCTTGAAACAAATTTGGTTGACTTCAAAGGGAGAAAAGGCCAAACTGGTTGGCATTTAGTATGGCAGGCCAAGTGGGATAAAATATAAAGTTAGAAAGACTAGGTCTGAATTATGTAGGGTCCTAAAATGCCACAGTTAGAAATTTGGATTTTCTTGTACTTTAAAATAAGTTTAGATAGTTAGAAGAAGGAGGAATGGTAGATCTTACATTTACATTGTAACAAATCATTCTGGTTACTACATGGATAATGAACTGGGATAGTGAGTTGGGGGTAAGAGTAAAAGGCAGGAGATCAATTACCATGCTTTTGCAATTTTCCAGGTGAAAGATAATGGTAAGTTTCTAGAACTGTTGTAGTGAACTGTAAAAAAAGTTAGTTTGATTCAGGATATGATTTGGAATTATTCCACTTAGTTCTGTGTCATTTTCATGTTTATAGGACTGTCCATCTTGGGATCATTTTAAATATCTGAGTACATTTTTTGTGAACGTATCAAGTGTCTGATGTATAATGTTGTACCTCCCTTTCTTTCTCCCTCCCTCTCCCCACTACCCCTTTCCCCCCTCTTTTGAACTATGAAAAGGGAGGTAGACAGTTTTAGGCCATTTCTCTTATGTCTCTTACCCAAGATAAATTTTGTTAAAGATAATTAATTAAATTCCTGATAATACAAAAATTTTAAAGTGTAAATGGATTTGTTTTTAAGTGTTTTTATTAAGGTTTTGAGACTTAGCTTTTGGGAGTATTTTATTACCTGGAAAAGTATTAAACCCTGAAACTTGTAGAAATGAAAACACTGTTGACTTCTAAATTCCCTTACAACTCTGAAGTGGCGCCTGAGTGCTCAGTCAATTAAATGTCTGACTTTGGCTCAGGTCATAACCTCATGGTTCCTGAGTTTGAGCCCTGTGTGGGGCTCTGTGCTGACAGCTCGGAGCCTGGAGCCTTCTTCAGATTCTGTGTCTCCCTTCCCCCTTCCCCACTTGCACTCTCTCTCTCTCTCTCTCTCTTTCTCTCAAAAATAACTAAACATTTAAAAAATAAAAAAAAATAATTCCCTTACAGCTCTGAAAACTGCGGCTACTTTCTGGTTATATGATTGTTTTGTTATCAACCGTGTGGCTTGAACTGGAATGTATGGTTTTTAACCACATTAGTGTATTTCTTAGAGCTAAATTCGAGAGAGGATCTGGCAGACTACTCTAAGCTGCTGGTCCCACTAAAGAAGTAGCAATTATTTTAACTTTTTAAAATATATAGCAGATTTGTGGTGGAACCATTTGCAAGTACGCTAGTAGATTGAAGGCACTTTGACCCAAAGATTAATAGGAACCTCGCAAAGGCTTTTGCCGTGTCATTATTCAAAGAGTGGTTAGAGTACATTCATTATGTACTGCCAGGATCCTTAAGGGGTTTATAGGAGGGCTGGAAATGGATCTCTCTACATCAAAAGCTATTAACTTGTTTTTTTCTTCTTGCATAAGGGAGACATTAGTAGGCTTTTCTTTATGCATTGGGTTTGGTACTTTTTTGAAGGGCACAGTAAGTATGAATTGTGAAATGTGAATGCAGATTAGTGGAAAGCGAAGTAGCTTGTTTCCTGGTCATATTTTTTGGTTGCAGAAAGAAAGGCAGAGTGAAGATTGTAGCTTCTCTCCTTATAGAGTATGCAGGGGCTAGATCAGCCACTAACCTGTCATGCTAACAGCGTTAATAGCAAAATATCTTCTGAAAATCGTTTTTCCTCTTCTCCACCCTGACGTAAAACTTTAAAAAGAGAGCTATTATTTGGGGGCATTCTAAAAAGAAGATAAATAGGATATTAGTGAAAATAAATGATTTCTTCAAATTCACTCTACTTTGGAAAAAGATTGTTACAAGCAACACTGGACAAGGAGACCCTGGTTTTGCTAATGGGCCAAATTTTTACCATTTCAGAACTCCAATTATCCAGCAGCCAGAGGGCCATTGTATTTGCCTTGCTGTCATGTCAAGATTGTTTAGAGGATCAATTGAGATAATCCTCGAGAAGATTTGTGACTCATGAAGTAGTGTCATATCACCACAGTGCTCGTGATTTGAGCTATCACTCCTTTCCTGAAGAACTCACAACACACACACTGTGTGCTGCAATGTTGTCACTCTCTTCTGTGGAGTTGTCTCCTGCTAGTTCGCAGATTGGCAAAGATGCTCCAAACAGTCTTCAGGTTAAGTGTCATCAGGGAGCTTTGTCAGGATAGCAGCTTTGCACCACCCGATACACTACACCCGTAGGGCACACCACGCTCTGAGCCCGTTACGACACCTCGAAGATTGTCCAAAGATGAAAACTCCTTCGGTTAAATTTTCCTGATTGTTTTGCTTGGCAAATTTATTATTCCAGAGAATTGAAAATATTCTAAATAGGATTATTATGTTGACAGTCACAATGCTAGTGAAATCTCCTCTTTACTTAGCAATTACTAGTTATCAGATATTTGGCAGGTTCTATAAATTACTTCTCTAATTTAATTATGATAGCCGTCTTACATTATTATGTTCCTTTTAGTTAAAAGAAAATGGAAACTTTAGAGATATTAAGTAACTTGTCTAGATGACAACTGGTTAAATGGTGTAATTAAGAACCAGGCTGCCTGGTTTTAAAACAAGCACGAAACTACCTTACACTTCCTTTCCAGGGTTATTTTTTGGTGAACAATCTAAACAAAATTTTAGATAGAAATGTGGCATTTTTGGAAACTGAAAAAACACCAATCAAGGAAAATGCAATCTTTTAGTTTTGTTTCATTATGGGGAAAGAAAATTTCGGTCCTCTGCAATCACTTGGACTAAATTGCTAAGTAATTTGATAAAAATATGTACAACAATATTTCTTTCTGTTGTATATGTCCAAAATATTTAAAATTTTTCTTTACCTTTTATTCTGTTAAGAATTTTGGGTATTCTTCCATGTTTATACTTAGGTAAGAAAAGGATGGGAATATCTGGCTAATTCTTGAAAATTGACTTTATTGCATTTTACTGGTTTAGAAAATTTCCCCCCTCTCCCATAGGTTGCATTTGATGAGCAGTTCTGAGCATGCAAAGTGTGTAAAATTTAGAATCAAAAGGTGTAGATTCAATCCAGTTCACCATTTGTGAGACTCATATATTGAAAATTAGTATATCCCACTGAGTTCAAATTTGGCCATACATAAAATGGGAGTAACTATTAAATTTTTTTTTGTAATGTGTTTGAAAGTGCTTTTTAAACTATCAAATGCTATACAAATAATTTAGTTACATCATTAAGTGATAAACTGCAGATCCCCAGCAATTGCATAGGGTAAGGGGTTCCTGTCTGTATAATTCTCTTAAATTTTAAATATGAATGTACCAAAATATGTGCATGTGCTTTGCAGAATTGTTTCTCCTCTGCTATACACTGAATTTGGTCCCCTGCTTCAACTCATGTGTTGAAGCCCTAATCTCGATGTGACTGCATTTGGAGATAGGATTTGTGAAGAAGTAATAAAGGTTAATGAGGCTGTAAGTGTGGGACCCTAATCCTATAGGACAACCGCTTCCATAAGAAGTGAGAGGGACATTAGAGCTCTCTTCTCCATCTCCATGTGAGGATACAGTGAAAAGTCAGGAAGAGAGTCTCACCAGGAACCAAATTGGCTAGCATCTTAATTGATTTCCCAGCCTCTGGAACTGTGAGAAATATATTTCTGGTTGAGCCACCCAGTCTGTAGAATTTTATTTATGGCAGCCCAAGGCACATTTTTTGATATACTGATATACCTAAGGATAGTAGTAACAAATAGAACTAGTAGAAAGTCACTAGTAATAAGTTATACACACACACACACACACACACACACACACAGAAAGGGAGATTGATTCTTTTTTTTTGACAGAGAGGGAGTGTATGCATGAGCAGAGCAAGGGCAGAGAGAGAGGGAGAGAGAGAATCCCAAGCATGCTCCATACATAGCATGGAGCCTGACATGGTGCTCCATCCCAGAACCCGGACCATGAGATCATGACCTGAGCTGAAATCAAGAGATACCCAGCTGACTAAGCTACCCAGGCATTCCACGGAAATTTATGTTAAGGAATTTACACAGGCTGGAGAGTCAGGTTAAGAGTTGATATTGCAGTCTTGAGTCTGAAGGCTGCTTACTCAGGTAGAATTTCTTTGTTGCAGCCTGGAGGTAGAATTCTTTATTCCTTGTGAAACCTTGGTCTTTGCTCTTAGGCCTTCAATTTATTGGAAGGGGCCCTTCCCCCATATTATGAAGGGTAATCTGCTTTATTTAAAGTCAGCAGATTGTAGGGGCTCTTGGGTGGTTCAGTTGATTAAGCGTTCGACTTCAGCTCAGGTCAAGATCTCGTGGTTTGTTAGTTGGAGCCCTGCATCAGGCTATGCGCTGACAGTGCCTGCTTTGGATCCTCTGTCTCCCTCTCTCTCTGCCCCTCCCCACTCACACTCTCTCTCCTTTTCTCTCAAAAATAAAAAAAAAAAACCAAAACGTAAAGTCAACAGATTGTAAATGTTAATCACATCTAAAGAAACACCTTTAAAGTAACATTTACACTGGTGTTAGGCCAAGCAGTTGGTCATTATAGTCCTCCAAGATGACATAAAATTAACCATTACACTGCTGTAACAAATTACTACAAATTTAGTGGCTTAAAATAACACAGACTTATTACCTTATAGTCTGGAGGTCAGAAGTTTGGAATGGTTCTCACTGGCATAAAGCCAAGATATTGGCAGGACTGAATTCCTTTTTGGAGGATCTAGAAGAAAATTATTTTCCTCTCCTTTCCAGTTTCTAGAGTCTGTCCACATTTGGCTCATGGTTTCACCTCTCTGTCTTCAAAGCTAAGTTTTGTTGCCTTTTCCCTGGTTTCCTCTCTTTCACTCCCTTGCTCCCTTTCTAAGGGCTCTTGTAATTACATTGGTCCACTTAGATAATCCCGATAGTCTCCTTGTGTAAATATCTGAAGTTTAACATCCTTAAATCCATTTGCAACTTTATTTTCCTTTTGCTATGTAACATAAGATATTCACCAGTTCTGGGGTTTAGGGCAGGGACATCTTGGGTGGGGAACCCATTCTTCTGTCGACCTCATTAACCTATCTTTGTGGTCAAAGAAGCATATGCTAATTGTTGTGACTAGAACTTTAAGTGAAACCACCTGAATTGGCAGCCCAGCTCTTCTTCCTTTTAACTGAGCTCCTGGCAGGTGATTTCATTTTGCCCCAGTTTGCTCATCTGTAAATTGAACTCATAGTTTTTGAGAAGATTGCGTTGATACTTGTAAAGTACCTAGATGTGTGGTTAGCATGTATCAAGAAATCTACTCATTTGTCTGTTACTTTTTGGTTATAGATTTCAATTGTAGTTGTTTAAGAGAATTAAAAATAATATAGGGGTGCCTAGGTGACTTGGTTGGTTAAACATCCAGCTCTTGATTTCAGTTCAGGTCATGATCTCAGGGTGGGTCAGACCCCTCTTCAGGCTCTGCACTGAGTGTGGAGCCTGCTTGGGATTCTCTCTCTCCCTCTCTTGCTGCTTCTCCCCTGCTCGCACACACCCACTCTCTCTCAAAATAAGTAAATGTCTAAAATATATAAATAAATAAATAAATAAATAAATAAATAAATAAATAAATAAATAAATAAATAAATAAATAAAGTAAATTGATTAGGGGGAAGTAGGTAGATCTAATAATGATCAGTTCCACAGCTTTTCTTTAGGTTTTGTGCAACCCAGGAGAAATCACTTTGCCTATTTTGCATTATCTTGCAATCTGGAGACACTGTGACATATTCTATATATACACATGTACCTACTAAATAAAAGATATTTCATGCCTGGAAACGAAGCATCACCAGAAAGGCTAATGAATATATATTAAAATAAGTGTTTGAAGGAGGGATTGATTGTGTTCTGATGTTCTTCTGATTTGAAAGAGGATGTGAGGTTTTAGAAACAGATAGTAAGGTAAGCTTATTATTTTAAAGAATATATAGCCCTATAATCAAACATTAAATCACCTCAGAAAATCAAAAGCAAAACCAGATTTGATTACAAATTCAACTTCAGACATAGGTTTGTGTGTATTTGTAGTTTTTATTGTTGGAAATGAGAAGTAATCTGCCAAATATTTCACCTGTTAGGACCTGGCAGCCTAACACACAAGTATGGAAATAGCACAGATGATATATCTTCTTTATACTGAATTTGAAAATATTTACAGAACACTCTGGTGTGCATTTTTTAGATTTAAGATTTTGATAGCAATGGCTGCATATTAAACGTGTTTGCGTTTTTCTGTTTTAGCTCTCACAATTCCTGTCTGTGACAAATGCTGTGAATTTCGTACTTACATTGGCATAGTTAGGGAGAAGCTAAATTTTAACCAAGCACCTGGGTAATATGATCCATTAAACCATACATGAAATAGAATGTTAAATTCTGAAAGTTTCAAATAATAACCTTATTCTCATAGTTCTACTAGAATTTTTATTGTGGGAAACTGACTTTACAGATGAGTTCACTGAAATGCATTCCTTAAAAATAGTGTATACAAAATTTCTAACAGATTTTGTACTGTTACTTTTATTTATGTTACAGTGCAATATTTGTATATTAACATATGCTTATATACTAAGGCAGAAGTACTACTGAAGTGTGAGTAGAAATAACTTTTTAGTAGCTCAATAAAAAACCATCACTTTGAAAGTTGTATATAAATTCTCATTTGCTTAACTAGCTTTTCCTTTTTTTTCTTTTAATAGATATTTATTAAGCATGTTCCAATACTAATTCTGGGTGTTGAGGACAAGTTAAAATAGAAAAGATTCTGCCCCTATGCATCTTATATTCTAGCTTTTTCTTTGTTTCTTTTCTTTTTTTTTTTTTTTTTGCTAACAAAATTCTTTATATTTCTTGGTAATTTAATGGTAGTCTTTTGTTACTAGATACATGAAATAAATTATAGGAGTAAAACTATAATAAATTATTATATAAAAAGTTAATTTTCAACTACTGTGATATAGGAGGAGAAGGGGGTCAGTGAGTGAAAATAAATATTGATTACTGACATATTGCAGAGATTTTTGTCCTTTTAGGAATACTAGGACCTGTTACATTGAAAAGGATAACTTCCATATAGGCAATTAAGAAAAAGTATAACTTGCATATAGGAAATTAAGAAACCAGGACCTAGAGAGTTAAATTGTTTGCCTGTGGTTGTACAAGCGAGGAGGAAGCAGGACCCTCAGCTGGGACTGGAAACCAAGTGTATTTCATTCCAACATAAATACTCTTAACCCAAATGAAACCTGACATCTTGGTTTGCAGGTTACCAACTCTCTTGAGTGAGATATTTCTGGTGTTTGTGTGCTGTTAATATGTACTGTTTTAAGAGGAATTCGAAGTCTCTTTGGCCACATTGCATGTATTATCACACAGAAGGAGTCCTCTGACATCAGAACCATTATAACCTATTGGAATCCACATGAAGGTAATAAAACAGACTCATTTGTCTGCATCTCAGTGGGAATTCTAGGAAATCTGGGATTTGCATATAGGTTTCAAATGAGCACTTATTTGAGACTACCATAGGTAAACATGTATAATTTGTTTCATTGTTATAGAAAAAAAATAGATCCTGTATAAACTGTTTTTAATCATGTAATTTAATTTTGAATCTCGATAAGCATGAAATAATTTTCTGTAGTTAAAATTTACTTGTAATCTTTTCTCCTTTATTTTCATATACCTGGAAAATTTTTGTCATTGTAAAAAAAGTACATTTTGTTAATCTAAAAAAATTCTGCATATATAACAAAATCTTACAGGAAGCGTTTTTGAGTAGCAGCCATTTACTATGAGCTGGATCTTTTTAGCAAGGAGCTAAATATGTGGCAATACATTCACTTTGTTTAAATGTTGTCTGAGACACATGAGGAAGTATATGGTCATTTGGTATGTTTTATTAGATATTGTCCATAAACCATAATCATGACTATTTAAAAACTATTATAAAAGATAGAAATCGAGAACAATTAAGTTAGCAAACTAGTATTATTTCTAGCAGTAGCTAAAATTACTTATGTGGCAAAATCTACAAACCATTATTAAATAGATTTTATTTAGAAGAACTTAATTCTAATTAAGAATTGTTTTTGCAACGTTGTTATATATCCAGCTAGCCAATTATTCCAGTTAGGAATGTAATTAAAAAAAAGAATTCAGAGTTTGATACCGGAATATATTTAGCCTGAGAATTGTGTGAGTGTTGGTATTGTCCGAGAGTGGTATTTTTTGCCAAACTACTTTTATATTTTCTACAATAAGCTCTAAATTTAAACACAAATTTAAATTTATGAGCCCAAACTTTGGAAAATATGTAAAACAGAAAGTTGGAGAAATAAGATACAAAAACATTTAATGCTCTCTTTGCATTGAAGGTTATCCATAGTAAACAGAAAGCTATATAGTTAACATAGTATATTTTGCTAAGCACAAGACTATTTAGCCATCCAGCAACAAAGTTTTTGAGTGAAATCTTTAAAAAATACTTTGAGGAGTTTCTCTTTCTCTTTGAGGTTAATGGGGAACTGAACCGTCATTATCAAAATTTGCTACTAAACTATTTCATTGTTGCTTTGAAGATAAAACAACTCCTGTTAAGGGAAAGAATACCAATTTGTATTATAAATTTAAGAATGGTTAGTGGGAAGGCACCTGGGTGGCTCAGGTGGTTGAGCATCCAACTCTTGATTTTGGCTCAGGTTGTGATCCCAGGATCTTGGGATTGAGTCCCACATGGATCTCCATGCTGAGAATGGAGCCTGCTTCAGATTTTCTCTCTCTCCTGGCCATCTCCCCAGCTTGTATGCTCTCTCTCTCTCTCTCTCTCTCTTAAAGAATGGTAAATGGGTAATTATACTGAAAAAGCCAGAGTTGTGTTGGGAAATTTTAAATTTCCTTTCTTTGGGGGAGTTTTTGCACTGATGCTTTGGGGTAAATTTTCAACGCAGTGTGTGTTAAGATTGAACCATGTAACTCTCATTGATGTTAATGGGAATCTCTGGGCTAAATCTGCTCATGCTGTGCTGAAAATGTACCCCCTAACGTTTGAGTAGTTTTGGGCTATCATAGATACTAAAATAAAGTTATTATGGTCCACAGTATAAATATATATTTAGATAGTTTTAAGCATATTTATTTGATACAGTGTTATGTGAATTGTTATCTAAGAGCTCAAATCTGATACACTGCCTCCTAATATTGAAAATAGTGGTGTTTAATGAACTAAACTACATATTTTACTTCAAACAAGACAGGGATGCTGTGGTTTATTTTGACTTCATTTTATTCCATGCTATGATTCTGAAAAGAAGTCACTATGGCACAAAGTGAAAGCACCCAATGGATTCGTTAATGTAATGCCATATGTTAGGAATATTCTTAGAGCTTCCTTCTTTTTCTCCATTGTCCTTTTTAAAAAAAAAAATTTAATGCTTATTTTTTTGAGAGAGATAGAGACAGAGCGTTGGTGGGGGAGGGACAGAGAGAGAGGGAGACACAGAATCCGAGTCTTCAAAAACATATCTAGCATAAGCCATACCTTGAGCTTTATCATCTTCTTTTCTTCATTTTGCTGGTTGAGGCAAAGAACATAAACATCCTTATAAATGTGCTCCTAGTTTGTTTTCTTTTCTATTTTCGTACATGTTTTCTCATTCAAGTGCTTTTTCATTGCTTTTTTTTTTTTTTTTTGAATGCTGGATTTAGAGAAACTCAAACTTATTGGAAAGCTAATTGGTCAGATACTGACTATATTGTATTTTGGTTTGGGATAGTATTATTTAGTTATAGATCCTTGTAACTCTGTCAATAGTCAATCAAAAACAACTTTTTTTGATCATTTAAGAATGATAAGAGAACTTTTCTTGTTTCTACTTTCTGGTTAGCAGATTATTCCACGTAAGAAACTTCCTAAATTTTGCTGTGATTACTAGTGTTATCGGCTTCTATACAAAGAGGGTCTCATGGGTTTGGTTTGTTACACTATTGAAATCTCCTGGTCCTCTTCCTGCCTTATTGTGTACTGTTCTTCATAGTCCCTCAAACTGAAAATTGATCTCCAGTCAGTAGTGTGCAGTGATTTGACCTGCTCCGTGATCAGTCCTGCTCTGACGATGTGAATGAAATTCATAGAGGGAGACTTGATTACTGTCTCTGTTCAGACTGAACTGGTTGAAAGGGCTGTCAAGCTGCCTGAAATTTGGATGCTTTGGATGTTTGCCATAAAGAATTCTTTGCCCACCAAAGAGCTAAATTGAGCAGAGATGAAGGACTGGTGTGTATAGATTTCTTTTCCCCCTTGCTTCTGAACAACTAGAGGACAGGATACAAATTTAAAAGCTATACCCTTAGCATTTAAGTACAATAACTCCTCTATTCTTGCGTGTCTTCCTGTTGTGGTTGCAAATAACTTTATAAAATAAAATAAGTGATGTACTTGGAAAAAAAAAGAGCTGGTTAATAGAAACTCAGATCTTCAACAGTATGGTATCATAGCTTGTCCTTGGTCTTGAAAGCTTATGATAGTAATGTCAGAGTTTCCTTCCTATAGGGATCAAACCATCCTTTGTTTGAAATGAAAAATCAGTCCTTTGGTCACTTAGACTTTTCTTCCTGTTCTTTCTTTTCTTTTTTTGTTTGGATTCTGATTTTAGTGTAGAAATTTGATTTTTTTTCTCCTGATTTATATAAAAAGAGAGGGATGTTCAATGAAAAGCCAACAATATAGAAAATTCTAGAAATTAATAAAATCACCTGATATTGATACACAAATGAATTTTGTTAAATTTATTATTATTATTTTCTTAATGTTTACTTTTTGAGAGAGAGAGAGAGCACGCGAGTGCAGAGAGAGAGGGACACAGAATCAGAAGCAGGCTCCAGGCTCTGAACTGTCAGCACAGAGCCCGACACAGGGCTCAAACTCACAAACTGTGAGATCATGACCTGAGCCAAAGTCAGACACTTAACCGATTGAGCCACCCCGGTGCTGCAAATTTTGTTCAGTTTAGATCACTGTTCTTCCAGATATCTCTCTCTGCATGTTTATTAAATTGATGGTATTCCGTAAACTGTTTTTCTTTACTCAACAATATGTCATGACTCTTTTTTAAGACAATATATGTAGGTCTGTGTTCTATCTTTATGGCTGTACAAGATTCAGATATTTAGCTGATTTTCTAATGGTGGACATATGGGGGTATTTCCAGCTTTCTAATACCATAAACAAGGCAGAGGAATAACTATGTCTAATTCATTGTTTTGTGTCAGGATATAGCTATTTAAGCTGTCTGAGCACATAGAGATGGCTTAGAAGGGTGTAGATGTACCTCAGAGAACCTAGGGATGTTCAAAGTTTGACCTCCTTTAGGGCCTGAAATCAAGAATAAATGAAATGGGGTCACTTTTGGGCACATTTTGTCATCTTCACTTCTCTTTGGCATCTGTTGGTAGTCTTTGTGTTGGGGTTATTTAGTGGAAGATGATTGTTGCATAACTATATGTCCTCACAACTTGAGATTGATTAACATTTTCACTTTTATTTCCAAATTCCAAGGAGAGAAACAGTATCTGGTTGGCATTGGTCAAGGGGCTCTTGCTTTCTAATCAGTTAGGTTCAAGGAGGGGAGGAATACCGCAGATAGATGGAGCACATAGTAGGAGCCATGGAGATAGTAGGTGTGCAGGCTTTCCGAAGAGAGGGAGTAATGATGGAGAGAATACTTCTGCATGTATTTTTATGTTTGTCTTATTATAACTCTGGGATAAATACCTATATGTAAAATTTCAGGATAAAAGATGCGTATTGCAAATTTTAGCATGTCCAGCCAATTTGATTATCAGAAAAGTTTTTCCAGGAGGCACTCTTTCCAATAGTACCTGCAATAAATGCTCTTTTCCTTGGTGCTTACACCAACAGCCCTTGGTTGCCAGTCTTTTAACTTTGAACCTATATCATAGCCAAAAAAATACTACCAATTATGTTTCTATAACATTTATTTAAGGGGCACCTGGTGGTTCAGTCAGTTAAGCATCTGACTCTTGATTTCAGCTCAGATCATGATCTCACAGTTCTTGGGTTCGAGTCTCACATCAGGCTCTGCACTGACAGCATGGAGCCTGCTTGGGAATTTTTCTCTCCCCTTCCCTCTGCTCCTCCCCTGCTCATGCACACCCTCTTTCTCTCCTTTTTCTCTGCTCTTCCCCCCACTGTGTGCACATATGCACACGCTCTCTCTCAAAATAAACAAACATTAAAAAAGTTTGTATGCTTCACTGAGACAGGCACCCTATTTAAATTTTCATAAATTAATTTTTCTGTGTCACTTTTGGCTCAATTTGTAGGAATTTTATCTCAGTATTTGGATTATTAATAATTTGTCTATCATTGACTATAAATTATTTTACCACTTAGACTTTCTATCTCATTTATGATGGTTCTGCTATACAGGCATTAAAATGTTTTACTTAGCCCATTATTAAGCATTATGGAATTTTGGGTTTGAGGAATATATATACTACATAAGGCTAACTTTAGCCTTAAGTACTTAATATTGCTAGCTCTAAATTGCAGGTAAGTATACAAAAGTGTATATAATTGCTCACAGAATTTAGTAGTCATTTTTCTAACTTGAATGCATATAATTTCAAATCCATCTTTCTTTCCTGGTTTGGGGAACTAGGAACATGGACTTTAAGCCTCTTTCATGGCATTGTTGATAAAAAGGTGGGCACATTCATTGTTCTATGGGAGTGGGCCAAGTCTCTTAGACAATGTGGTTTCATTTCATCTACTGTAAAAGAAGACATTTGGAACTGTAATTTCTATAACTGTGTATTGAGTATCTATAATTTATCAGGCTATTTATATGTGCTGTTTATTTATTCAGCGTTTCAACTGCATAAGGTAGGCATTGTTGCCTGCTTTATATGTATGGAGAATCTGAAGTTCAGAGAAATGAACTAAATTTTCTTATCATGATGTTCGTATATGATAGAACTGAAATGTGAATTTAGTTCTGTCAAAATGTACAACTGTCCTTTCTGTGATTATATCATATATATTATACCATATGATATATAAAAGTGATACAGACCTGTGCTCTATAAACTTGGTTTCTAATTGGGGAAGAGGATGTATTTAATGGATATTTGCCATCCAGGCCAATGATTCTTAGCTAGGAGTACCACCCTTGTAGCATTTGAAAACTCACAAGAACATTTTCATTTGTTACATTGACTGGGAGTTGCCACTGGCATTTGGTGATTGGGACACAGGAATGTTAAAACATTTTGCAATGCCTTACTTCAGGCTCCTAGAACAAATAATTTTTCCCCACATTTGCTTTTGTGCCCCCATTGAGAGATACTGTTTTTCCCTGTGATATACATGACGGTAGGGGACATTTCTTCTTGTTGTGTTATATATCTGCCTAGTAAATGTGCATTGCCTTTAAGTTTTAGTCTTTCATTTCCTGTCCCAAAACCTTTCTAGAATCATAACCACAAATAGGAGCAGACATACTGATTGGGACAGTAGCCTTTACCACCATTTACTGTCTAACCCAGAGTTTCGATACTGGGTGTATTTGTTTGCTAAGAGACCATCCAAAGCCTTCGTGGTGTAATAGATTGTACATCATCATCTGCTCCTGTGATCTGATTTTTGTCTGTCAGAATATTTCACTGATTACTTTCTTGCTCACACTTATCTTCTGTTGACATTGAGCTACCAAGAGAACTCTGCTTTCATGCTCTTTTCTGCTATGCTCTCGGGGCTTGTTCCTTTCTCCCATTTTTTTAAAACCTCTGTAGATCTAACCCATTTTTTATTTTTCAGTTCAGGTATATTCTCCTCCTGGAAGCCTCCCCTGAAGCTGGAGGTGTAGGGGTAAACGTTTGTCCTCTACAATTCCAGAACACCCTGTTCATTAAGCTTTTAAGGCATTTACCAACCTTCAGTTTCCTGTTCTTGGTTCCCCTCTAGCCTGTAAGCTTCCTAAAGATAAGGAACTATGTTTATTGCAGTAGATAAGAGATTGTATTTTCCCTAAATTGGAGTTTAATGAATGTTTGGACTATTCTTAATGAATATACCAGCAAGGTAAGAACCTTGAGAGTGATTTTGGAGTAAGCTGTCCTTGCACCAATTCTGACTATTCAAACATTGGCTTATGTCTTGGGCTTCTTTTCATTGGAATGAACCTTGTAAAATCTTAGTACGTGTCCTTTTCACAAAAGAGATATTTATATGGCTTTAAATCCATCATGGTTTTCTAAATCTATCATCAAGTTTGGCAGTAGACACATTTTTTTGGCTTAATAAGGCTAAATTTTTATTAAAATTTACTCTCTGCAAAGGCTTTATTCCAAAAAAAAAAAAAAATCAAATCATTTGCTTTGAATAAGCAATTTAATCAAAGTAGAAGATAATAACGTATACTTTGCAAGTAAAGTAGGAATAGGAATTACACCCATGAATGGGAGAGAAGCTCAGAGTTTTATTAGTGACTTCTATTTCTATTTTGAGCAATTATCATAAATTGACTTACAAACAAACTTAGCACTGGATGTTGTATGTAAGTGGTGAATCACTAAATTCTACACGTGAAACTAATATTACACAGTATGTTAACTGGTATTTAAATAAAAACTTGGAAAGAAAAAAGAAAAAAAATACTGTGGATTAAACCTTAAAAAGAAAAGTTTTAATGGGCCCATGCCACTATTAGGAATGCAAACAGTTAAAATTCAAAAGTATAAGAAATCACTGAGAAATGGAATTTTTAGATAATTAAGCATGCTGATTTAAAGGAGCTTCAAATTTATGAAGTGTGAACTAGTTACCTAAATTTTTCATTTGTATTACAAATATTTCTAAAATGCTTTAGCACATTAATTTTTAAGTAGGGCATTATAGAAATGATATATCCTCTTTGATATGAGATCTTATAGTGCCTAAGGATCATTTTTTGAAATAGGAAGTTTCTAATTATAATTGTGGGTTATGAATGAAATTATGTGACATATCTCCTGAGTCCAGGACCTACTCTGGCTACCAGCGTTTTAAGAATAATGATTTATAATGTATTTTCTGGTGATTTATCTCTTTCTCTTAAAAATTGTATACAATAAAAATAGAATTTAACTTAGCTGGGGTTTGTTGGTAATTATGGTTTTAATGTGTCTGTGAAATATAAGCTCTTTTGCTGATCAATGCTAATGACCAAAATGAACTACAGAACATTAGTTCAAATAAGTAAATGGTTAGAGGTTGACAGAATAACTGAAAATGTCACTTAAATTAGTGAAGTGCTCTTTCCTGTTATGATATATATCTGAGTTTGCTTTTAGCTTATAAATAAATATATATACTTATATATGGTAGTAAGGAAAATTGAAGTATTCCACAATTCTCTTAAAATATTCTACTTTTTATATAATTAATTGAAAAGTGGATGCATTTCAATGAAAATAAAGCTGCCACCTCACATTTTGTGGATTTTTGTCTTGAGAAAACCCACTATTCTATGTTAGGTCAAGGTTAAAGAATTTATTGTCTTTGATGGCCCTGACCATTGGATTGCTGGCATGGTGAAAATCCATAATGCATTAATGGGTGAACTTCTCACCTATGTGATACTTCTCACAAAGAAGTAAAATGATGAGAGTTATTTCTTCTGCTTTGGGGAAATGAGGCAAGGTGCAAGAGTTAAAAAGCTGTCTCCTTACCAATAAACCACAGATAAAAATGGCTGGTTTGAGTCTAAGTCCTAAGCACATGAGAATACTTACTGAAGCTTTTTTTTTTTTGTAAATGAAAGAGCATATATAGGGAAATCTTAACTTTGGTGTAAGCATGCTAATATTGCTGACAGAACTATATCTTTGTGATAATTAGCTATGCTCTATAAGGCTTTACCACAGCACTGTAATGACTCAGGGGACATGATTTGAACTCTGGAACTTTTGAATGCTTATAATTAAAAACTAATGGGATTCTACTTTATTCAGTGTTCTATTGTTCAGGGTACAGGTAAAACATCACAAAATATATAGTATAGTATCCTGGGAATGTACTAAATTAGAAGTTCCTCAGTTTTATTTGCGACTGTCACTTCTATGGTGTTTATTCTGGATATGTTCTTATTTAAACATGGAATTTTATTGAACTTTCTGATCTTAGTATTGCCAAAACATCATTCAATATAAAATTTTATTTACAAAAATTACATAAATAGCTTCCATTGTTTGCAGATACTTTAAATGTATTCCTTTATCTGAGGATTAGAGTAGTTTTTCTGAAATATTAGGAAGGAAGGAAAGAAGTTCTACCCTTGGAACATTTTGTAAATTGCTTTCCTCTTTCTGGTATAATCAGGAAAGAAACTGAGAAAAATACTGTGTTGAAGAGATACTAATTATGTGTAGTAGAGTTTAGAAGGGTGAATGTTGGCATAAAATGAAAGTAAAAGGAAGCATTCTAAAATTAAATACCTAAAGCTTTCAAAGGAGAACACTGTGGTCACTATAGCTAAATGTCCTTTGGGGCAACCTTCTTTTCCTTAAACTGTGACCAGTTTCCATAGGTCTAGAAAATGTGCCTTAGAAGCAGGATTTCTTGAGCCATATTTTGAGACTCTGGAAAACCTTCTGCCTCTGTTGCTAGTTGGGTTTGACCATGTTAATCTGTTTAATTTTGATTAGGAAAAATAAACATAAATATGATTTTATACACTACATAGTTTTTAAAAAACTTTGACAAGACCATAAAATAATGTCTTTTTGAATTCTGTCAAGTTAGATTGGTGAGACAGCTTTGTTAGGATTTTTCTACTCACCAAATTGGATTTAGAAAGAGATTTGTCATCCTAATAGGTTAAATGAGGGCAAAATCTGGTCTCAAGTGGTATTCTGTTATGACATTGAATAAAATATCCTAAATTCATATAGGAGGCATGCTATTTGCTTCCTCATTAAACACAAAAGAGTGACTATAATCTATATAAATTTAATTAATAACTCTTCCTTTTAAAAATACATTTATAAACTATTTATGAAAAATAGAATTATTTACTTTTCCTTGGAAAACTTGCTTAAAAATAATAGGACCAGCTTATTAACAATTAATGAAGTGTTGGGTTAATAACAGTTATTTATTTTTTATTTGAAGAAAACTTCTTTTAAAAACACTTCATGGAGAATTTATATCCAGGTTGTGAGGATGGGCTTGTCTCATGTAAATAGGGGATACCTAGAAAAGCACTGCTCAATGCATAGATTCCTTTTCATTCTGTTTCATTCTTAAAATTATTCAGCTTTTAAAGACATATCATGACTGTTTAAGATTATCCCTGTAATGAGAAATCACAGCATGCATCTTGAAAAATGGTTCTACTTCATCTTTTCTCATTCATCTCCTAGTGCAAATTATAAATGCATGAGTGCAATGTATGGCTATTCAGGTCAAATTCTCTTTCAGGACTGATGTTCCTGTTATGCAGTTTATCCATCTATTAACATCCTGAAATGTCAAAAGCTTCATTTTTTTTTTAAGAGTGGAATGTCAGTTTCTTTTTTTTTTTTTTTAACTTAGAGCAATTTACCCAGGAAAAAAGAGATTTGACAGTTGCAGCCATTGGGGCAAAGACTGGCTGAAAGGAGTAAATGTTCAAATAAGTATCAGAGTTCCCACAGTTTGTGTATTTCTAGGACAATGCATGAGGTAAAATGGAAGTACAGATAAAAAATATCCATGTATGTGTATAAAACATCTGATTCCCAAATTTCAGTTTTGAGAAATATTTCTTCATTCCTGTAAACACTTTGTTTCAAACTCTGAAGGGACTTTTGTGTTCTGACCTGATGTATCATTGATATTGCATGAAGGTAGAGAAGTTTTCAAGTAACTATTGTTTACATCTAAATATCTAATGTAAACTGTTATTAAATGTTTTTCCCTGATAATTAGAATTTTATTTATTGTCAGATAAGCAATAAGGAAGCCAAGGATATTATGTATATGGAAAATAGGTTGGATAGAAAACAAATATTATAGCTACTAGTAATAATAGAAAATATATGATGTATTCTATAAGAACTTAATTGTAATATATAAAATGCATAATGTATACAACATCGATCTTCCCTTTAAAACAGTTCAAACGAATGTGTTAATTAACTTAGTTGTGGTAATCATTTCACAATGTACATATCAGATTGTACACCTTAAAAATAAAAATTTGGCGAGTAGTATTTAGATCAGTGCTGGACTACACAAGCTACATTTTCATATTGGCCGTCAAATCTAAACAAAACGCTCCCCCTCAAATCTCTGAAAATTTTCCTTTTGTGAGGAAAGGGTTTGGGATAGCTGCTTTTCTTTTCCATTTCAAAAATGAGTTGGACCTGAGAAATGATTTGTTTGTTATCCCTACTCCATATGGATTGAAAATACCTTCTAACATGCCCATGTTGTAGAATCCAATCAAGTCTATGCAGTCCTGTAAGGTCTGTGAAGCTGAGCCTCTGTTCCTTTCTTTTATTTTAATTCTCTCGTTAGACTCTGCTGACTGAGAAGGTCTGCCAGTTTTAGAGTTTCCCCTCTAAAAGCAGTGTAAGGAGCATGGAAGGTAGCAGGTTATTTTGGTAGCTTGTTTTCCTTGGAGTGAGTGAGTGAGTGCCTCTGTGTGTGTGTGTGTGTGTGTGTGTGTGTGTGTGTGTGTATTAGGGTGGAAATCGGGCTCATTATGCCTTTCAGTTTATTCGTTTGTTGGTCCCCTGTCAACCTGCCAGCCCTCTCTGTGGGATAACTGCCCTTTGTATAATAATCTGCCAACATTCATGGTGGTTGCATTCACTGTACCCATTCTACTGTGGAACTCCATTACAACTGGGGTTTGAATGCAAAGCTTCATGATATCTGGATATAAACAGTGTGCTGAGCCACAAAGGCATTCTTTGTATTTCTTAGTCTTCTTATAATCCCTAAAAAAATAGCTTTGAAGACAGGATTTTCTGGAAATGGGAAGGCAAATACACGCAAGTTACCCACTCTGTTCCATACTGTCATAATGTGATGTGTTGAGGGAGGAGGGAAGTTCCTAGTTTTAAAACCTGATTCATTTGTTAGGCTAAAGTGGGCTACATTTGAGGCCAATTTCCTACCTGCGGAGGTGTGGGTGAAATGGCCTTTGTTTTCCTGCAGTTACCTTCCTTGGCAGGTGGCCACATTGATTATTCTTGGCTTCTGCTTTAGAAGTGCCTCTCTGATCCTTGTAATCTCCTGCTTTGTCCACCGCAGTCCTTTAGAATTTTTACCCCTGAACTGCATTCTCAAAGGAAGAGGTGCCTTTGACCTCTTTATGGTTATATGGTTACCTCCTTTGAGTCTCCTTGGTTGATTGTCTCCTCTGTGGATGACTGAGGTGCTTTGGAGAATAAAAAAAAAATGACAGAATCTTCAGCAGATAAGTGACAATTACAAATTAAACGGGCTTGTTTTCCTCCCCTCCACACCCTCACCCATTACTTTAGAGACAGAATTAAAACCCTGAGTTACGAAGAAAAGTAAGACAATCGGGATGTTACAGCAAGCTAATGAAATACTATGCCTCTCCTTTTATCATTCCTGGCCCCTCCTAGGGAATTTGCAGAGGCTTTGTGCAATTCCAGGTACTTTCTTCCTTTTTTCCTCTTTTCTGTTTTGTTGAAATTTTGACTTAGATGGAAATGGTGCATTCATTTGTTCTGTACAAAAAAATCTGTGTAAGCTGATACTTGAATGAACACATTAAAGTATTGAGCACATGCCTAGTACTCTGCTTCACATGTGTTTCCTCATTTAATCAACTTAAGGTGTGACCATGACAGTGCTTCCTTGGAGATTCTTTGTTGTTGTTGTTGTTGTTGTTGTTGTTTTAAAGACACGTAAGTCTATTCATATTATTGTACCTTGGTTGTTTATGCAGAGCATTGACCTGCATAAATACCTAAGAAAACCCTTATTTAAACACATGCATACACTAAAAAGATAGCCATGTCTACTGATATTTTCATAAATGTAGATAGATACAAGGCAGGTCCTAGGTCTTTTAGCTACTGTAATTAAAAGAGGGGCTCCTGAATGGTTTGGTCTGTTAAGTGTCTGGCTCTTGATTTTGGCTTAGGTCATGATCTCACAGCTGTGGGATCGAGCCTCACATCAGGCTCCATGCTGAGCATGAAGCCTACTTAAGGTTCTCTCTCACTCTCCCCCACTTGCACGTGCCCTCTCTCTCTAAAAGAAAATATATCATGATCTCTCTAACACTGAGTTGTTTTGAAAGCTTTCTGCCCAACATGGGGCTTAGCCAGCCAAGTGCCCCTTAACGTTGAGTTTTAATTCATCTTCTGAGTAGTACTTCAAGACCTCCATGCAATGCAGAATACGCCTTTCTGTTCATTATATTTGTAGGTGATTCTCAAAATCATCGTGCCTCTGATTCACTGGTATTTGTGTGTGTGTGTGTGAAACAGAGAAGAGATTGACTGGATATATCAGGTACTGTTGTGGCACAGAGATTTGTATGTAAGTAGGCAGTTTGGTTTTCATACAAGAAGTTCAGAAACCATAGCGGAAGGACATTGAGAAAGATTGTCATGTGTGGTATCTAATGTTCTAAATCATTCTCTATGCAGCTCTGTTCATCAACTTGGCTGATTTAATTATGTATCTCTAAATTTGATCACCGGAAGAACACTGTATACACACACACACACACACACACACACAACTTTTGTATATATTTTTAAATATTGTACAGGTAGCACAATATATTTTCTATTCATCATAAAAACAATTGAATAACTACTAAGTGAAAGTCAGTGTAATAAACTATAATGGGCATTTTACATGAATGTAAATGCCTTACTCTAGTCTTAGGAATTTTAGGTAAGCTAAAAGAATGTAACAGTATTATGAAAGTGTATTTTACATTAAATCTTACCAAGTAATACTGTTTCCCCATGCCAACAAACTTGACTCATGATCATTCCATGGGTCACACAGGCACTACTGTGATGTGATTAGATTCCTAATCTCTGGCACTGTTCTCATGACTGAGCACTGATGGTAGTATTAGGGAGATTTAAACATTCTCTTCATAGGCCCACCAATATAGTATTTAAATGCTTTTCTGTCAGACTGACTCCCAACAGTGATTGATCCAAACTCACGCTTCATTCTAGCCTTTGCTCAGGACACTTCATTTCTCAGTACTTCCTATTAAACAATTATAAGAATAGTTGTAACTCATAGATATTTATTTTGAGACTTGGTGAAAACATGCGCACAAGCCCTTAGTACAGCGCATCATAAGTACTCAGCCTTCCATCAGTCTTTAGGTGATCAGGAGTGTCAAGGAAACCTAGACACTCTACAGTCTTGTTGATTGTAGGTCTCAGCACAGTTTTGTTTAACTTAGATGTTTGTTAAGCTCAACAATGCAGTTAGATCTGTTTCTTTTATACTAAAGGAGATCTGAGAGATTTTTAAGTAAACACCCATGCCACCATCTTTCATTTCAGTAACTGAGGAAAATGTATACAGAATAATGAATGAGCTGGTGTTGGATTGTTTTATTTGATTCAGATATAAAACACATACCTTCTAGCCTCACTGCACTTTTGATGATTAAGTTATGGTGCCCCAACTCACAGAGGTTGAATTCATTGTTATTGAATAGCATCCATTTGATTATCATTTATACCACATAAGAGGTTTTTCATGTATTTTAAATATTACTGGGAATGTGAACTTTCTTTTATACTACACTTAAAAAATATTTTTTTCTTTTGAATTTGTTCTAGTGAGAACATATAGCTACACAGATATTTAAATAGTCTTATGACTAAAATTGTCTTGCCCTCTGTATATTAGTATGAATTGGCAGAGATGGTTCCATAGTTTGGAATTGGTTCTGTATGATGATGGAGCCCAGGGGGACAATCTCGGATTTCTAGGTCCTTGGGTTTGTGAAGCTCAGGTTTTTTTTGGAACCCGTCTGCTGCCAGCTGGCTTATTCTCAGAGGAGGTACTCTGGCAGGAACTCTTCAGGCAGATAGAAGCCGTCAGTTCGCTGAAATAACTGAAAAACAACATTATTGGAATACTTGTTTGGGATTTATTTTTTTCAACTGGCTGTGGCTGCCATGTAAAGAGGAGCGTGAGATGGGGTGGGGTATCTAACTCGGCCTGTTCTGCACTTCCTTAACTTCTCCATCTGAAGATGAAGTGCTTTACTTTCACACTGTGATGTGGTGATTAGGCTTGTATTTTAGGACATGCATCAGAGCCATCATCACTCAGATTCAAACTAAATTGGACATTCTGCTCTAGGGAATAATTCTGCTCTACTCACATCTGACTGCTTGCTGTTCACCAGAGGGTAGCCCGACTAGCTCTATTAATCCTCATTTGAAAGTCCAGTCCAAAAAATCACCTTCTCGGTAAATCCTTTCTCACCTTCCTCATTCCCACCATATCTTCCATGCTCGCCTTTGTTATAGCAAGTAACAACTTCTAATTGTTTTTGTCTCACTTTTGGGGGGCAAGGAGAGTGGGATGGGCATTTATTTCCATACTGTCTCTTTCTGTATAGCTTTATTTTTTTCAAATCCCCAGTTTAAGGTCAGGCACATACTAAGTGCTTAATAAAAGCAGAATGAGTTAATGTGTCATTTGGCTACCTCTTTGTATTGTAGACTTTAATATGGTGTCACTGGTGGTGACTGAACAATGTTGCTTTTGTCCAGTTTGACAAAATGCAGTATATACCAGTTCATCTGTCTTACCTTATTTATCTTGCTCTGTCTGGAATATTACTACTCGTCTGGAGAATTATGCTGAACTTTCTCCTTTAAAGACTTTTTTATGAAGTTGTTTTTCACTAGTATTTAGCAACAGAAGCGGTAATAAATAATGATACATCAGGAGCCAAAGGACTTTGTTTGTTGTTTTTTATAGGTTTTTTTTCCTCCTTTGAATTGTGTCTGTGTGCATGGGGGTAGGGTGGGGTGTACAATGCTGGGAGTTATATTAGTTTGAGGAACCATAGTAACTTTGAGGCCAGAAATGGATTTAATAACAATTCTTTTAAAATAGTTTGCTTTCAATGCACTCTCTGGGATGTAACTTTGTCAAAATAACATTGATATTTTTAAGATGTATGTATATTTTGTCTTGTTTGGTATAATGAGTGGGGTGTGGGTCTTTTGTTCTTGTTTTATGTAAAACTATTTTATTAAGTATATAACCTATGGAAATCAATGTAATTTTGAGCAATAGCTATATTTCATATTTTCAAAACTATTAATCCATGGAGATATTTGTGAACATGGGAATATTCGTATTTTTATTTGGGTAAATTTTATTTGAATAATTATTACTATAGGAATTTATGAATTCTTAGAAAACAGCATACAGGTGTATCAAGTTAAAGTATAAAACTCCAGCCCCTCCTGTTGCCCATAAGTAAAGTAAATGATTTTCTATGTATTTTTCTAGACTTTTCTCTGTATGTACTGTGTCCTATATGGGATTGTGTATTTATAAATGCGATATTTCTGTGCATAAATATGGCATCTACATATAAAGCACATAAAATATTCATTTAAGAATTAAAACACAGTTGTTATACAGAATGTTCCCTCAGATGTTTTTGTCATTTCAAAACTTATCTTAGAAATATTCCTGTTAGTGTATGTAGGTTTCTTTTATCAGTTTTATAGTAGTCTTTTATAAACAAGATCCACAATTTAGTTATTCAGTCCCTTATAGTTGGAGTTCTGGGTTGGTTTAAGTTTTTTCCTACTTTGAATATAAATACGGCAGACATCATGGTCATACCTATTGGTGTCTTGGTGCGATTATTTTGGGAGAGTATAATTGTAAAAGTGGAATTATAGGGGGAATTATGAAATAGTGTTTTGCTAAACATTGCAAACCACTCTTTCTTATACATGCTTATTTTAAAACTAGAATCTTGGTATTTTAGGGCAAATACTTTTATTTCTGATTATAAAATAATGAGTATTCATTGTAGAAGTTTTAGAATTATGAAATGTTAAAGAATAAAAAAAAAGGGTTTATATTCCTACCATCTAGAGGCAAGCATTTTTTTTATTGTGATATGTTTACTTACAATCTGTATTTCCCTATGCATAATTTTTACTCTGTTGATAGCTCACAATTTCATCTTTTAATTTCCTATTTGGCATTATAATGTAGGCATTTATACCTGCATCATTAGAAACATTGAAACACCAATATGCTGATTATCCTATTTATCATATAGCACTACTATGATACTTCATGTCTTTATTTTGATACCTAATAGGTCTCCATTTTTAGCAATCTTGAATAATAAGGTAAGTATCTTTCACGTAAAGTTTTCTTTGTATTAATTAGTCTCTTAAGTCATAGAAGTTATATAAATATTGGGTTAAATAGTAGTCATATTATAATAGATTGATGCTCTTTGCCAAATTATTTCCCACATAGATTGTACCAATTGCATTCCCTACTGTAGGATTAAATATGCCTATTACAGCATTCCCACGCTGCTGGTAAAGGGTTTTTATGATGCTTGAAGGGATACAATCCATTTCACTTCTTGGAGTCCCAGGGTATTATTTCTTATTTGTTATAGGCACTTTATAGATTTGGCTTAAAGTTAAAATTTGGGCCAAACGTCTGGAGCCTGTCAGTTGACCAAAATTATTAATTCATGACTATTTACTTATTGTGTAGCTTCCCTTGCAATATTGGGATAAACAATGATAAACTATTGAATTATATAAATATTTAATAGTGATAATGAAAACTTACACTCTATCTCTAGAGAAATGTCATGTATATGTAAAGTTTCCTTTCTAATTTGTATGTTTCTGAGTGATCCTGGAGGAGAATGTCTTGGGCATCCATACCTGACATACCCCACATAGCTCAGGGTGGGGAAAAAAGGTATCACCGTCTCCTTGGTGGCCATTTTCTCCTTCATATTTCTCTTCTTTTTGTGATAAGCCATATTCTTTTGAGATTCTTGTCTCTGGGCTTTACCACCTTCTTCCTAATTGCTGAAATGATGAATCTAGTCATTTTTTTCATTCAGGAAATCTTCAAGGGTCAGTCTCATCAAGTCCTTAACCTTGTTTTTAGTAACTTCAAACAGCTGTGATTTTAACACGTCTCATTTTTTTTCTTTAAATGTTTGTTTATTTTGAGAGAGAGAGTGAGAGAGATCGTGTGCGAGCAGGGAAGGGGCAGAGAGAGAGGGACAAAGAGAATCCCAAGCAGGCTCCATGCTGTCAGTGCAGAGCCTGATCAATCCAAGGAACCATTAGATCACGACCTGAGCCGAAATCAAGAGTCCAGTGCTTAACCGACTGAGCTACCCAGGTGCCCCTTAATACCTCTCAGTTTTGAGGCTTAACCATTTCTTGTTACTTTACCCCTCTGCTGTGATTTTCCTATATCTTATCATCACCATATATTTATTTCAACTTTCATAACCCCCAAAATTAGACCTAACCTTTCTGACTAGTCTCCTTTCCTCTCCTCCCCTTCCCTTCACCCCTCCTCTCTATTCCCCTCCCTTCCCCTCATAGCATCAATATGTTTAATGCATTGATATTTTTTTCCTTATCTATGTTAGATCCCATATCGTCATTTTGCTAATAGCCTTGCAACTACACTCAAAAGCCTTGCTCCTTCTCCCTCTATCATACCAGCCTGGCAAGATGTCCTACTATGTGTCATAAGTGATATGTTGGGAGGACCCTGGCCAGGTCTTTGCTCTCTTGCTGACTAGTATTATAACCTTGGCAAGTTACTTCACTAATCTAGGCTATATAAATTGTGATGTTTGGATTAGATCATCATTTTCTAAAATATAATAGATGCTAGACCCAGATGTTACATAAAAAAGGAATCTCACAGTCAAATGAATTTGGCAAACACAGCATATTATTTCCTCTTACAAATTTACAGTGCATAATAACATCTTAAAGTCTGAGAATTCCTATAGGGAGAAAAAAACAATTTAACATTGTTTATCCTAGCATTTCTCAACCTATTTGACTATGGAGCCTCATACACTTAATTCATGTCTGCAGAACTTGACTTCAGTTAAACACACTTTGGAAGATGCTGGTCCAGATTATCTTTGGCATTATTTATTTTGATCTTTAATTTCATGATTCTTTAATTTACTTTATATGCTTGTTCAGTCACCAAGAATGTCTAGGATAGATGCACTTCAGTATCTCCATAATTCAGTGAGATGGATTTATGCTATGTATCACCCACAAATAAAATAGTGCATCGACAGTGGTCCTTCTTTAAGAAGACTTTTTTAGAGATCAGCAGTATTTTATATGCTATATCAGAGAGAGAGAGAGAGAGAGAGAGAGAGAGAGAGAGAGAAACAATTCCTCTGATTTATTAACTACAGCATGGCAAGTAATCCCTTATTCCACAGTCATCACTCAGGGAAAATGAAGGTTTCTTTAAGACCTTCCTTCAAAGTCACTTAAATGAAAAAGATGCATTTTTTTTTGAAATGCATGTATATATAAGAATTGCCAATAGTTGCTTTGCATAATCTAGTGATTCTGATAGGTTGCTTGAGTAAGTACAAGTTAAACAGATGCACGGATGTACAGGATTGTAAAGTTCAAAGGAAATGCAAACTTGATTAACAAAAGTCACTGTCAGAGACTAATTGTAATTCTGCAGCATATGAATCCTTGAATAATGTCCCCTAAAAGGTCAGCCAAAAGTCCTGCTTCTGTCTACTGTTCCCTTGAAGAGAGTTTTCAAATTTAGGTATTTCCTGGCATCATAAAAGTCAGAGCTATAAAGCATTTTTTTTAAAGTTTCTTTTACAAGTTAAAGCAACATGAAATTCGTGAGAATAATTGTTGAACCTTATTTAGTCATTAAGTAATAAAGAGATTTAGCTTTTAATTAAGTTAACTAAGTGTAGTAGTACATGTGAGTGAGAACTATATAAATTGTATACATCCCTTTTTTGTTTGCTCATTTCATTGTCTTAAATTTATCTTTTGAGAAAATATTTCTAAATTTGACCTTTTTTCATATATTGATTTAGCATATTAAAGATTTACACCAATGTTATTAGTTATGCATTTTTAAATAATTATGTTAGTTTTATTATAAATATAGGATATAATTTCCCAAGAGCATAGCAGAAATAATGAATTAGTACTTAGACATTTTTCTAGCTCTAATGATTAAATGATTGCTTCAATAGTGTAATTTTTCAACTCTACATAATTAATGACTCTGAATAAGCAATTAAATTATGTTTAATTTTGATAACTGTTATGATTAAATAATTACATATTTTGTTATTTCTAAAAAATTAATTGTTTTATCGGCTGTGATGTTGATTGAGTTCTCATTTAATTTATTGATTTTTGTTTTATAGGAAACATTTCTAAGTCAAACAAAAAGCCCATGTGATAGCATTGGGAAATCTCTGTTTATTGCATGGCCAGGAATAAAAACTCTGGTCTAAGTACAAGGGCAGTTATTATTAACAGATTCAAGAAATCTACCTAGAGGATCGTCATTATTGATACTTTCTGACAGGAAGTTTTCTGTGGCATACTACACTTTTGTGTCTCTTTTGTCCTCCTATAAAATGCTCAACATTTTAATTTTTTTTTTTTCAACATTTATTTATTTTTGGGACAGAGAGAGACAGAGCATGAACGGGGGAGGGGCAGAGAGAGAGGGAGACACAGAATCGGAAACAGGCTCCAGGCTCTGAGCCATCAGCCCAGAGCCTGACGCGGGTCTCGAACTCACAGACCGCGAGATCGTGACCTGGCTGAAGTCGGACGCTTAACCGACTGCGCCACCCAGGCGCCCCATAATGCTCAACATTTTATTAACGAGTTGAAGAATGACATCAAATGTAATTTCTCCTTATTTGCAGAGGACACTTACTTGATAGCAAAATCATACATTTCAGAATAAATTCCAACATTGTTCTCTTCAGGCCCTAAAATTTGCATGAGTTGAAGAGGTTCATGGCATCTGATTTCTATGAGTCAAGAAATCATCTGAGGAATTACTATATTGACATGAAGTGGGTTTGGAGCTACTCATGTAGATAAGACTGAGGGGGTTTAATTCATTTGGCAGTTCTGATCGAGGGCTTACTGTATGTGTTGCTCGGGTGCTCCTGTACCTGCAAGGAATTTATAGTACCAGCTGAAACAGGTATATACAAATGACTGAAGTTCAATAGTATATTGCATTTCCTATGCATTTGATCCGTCAAAAGTGGCAGGTTTGTGTAAGAAAAGAACCAAAGTTATTTTAACTGTGGGCATCACTTTGGAAGTTTTAGGTTTCAGTTACCTTACCACGGTTTGACATTGTGGTGGTGTCATTAATGAAAATTAATCTTATCCAGAATAAAGCAGTTATGCTTGGTATTGAACAGAAAGAAACTTAAGAATGACAGCCATTCTTAGAGGTCCTAATTATGAAAAATTATGATGGTGAAGAAGTTCCAGATCATATTATATAAAGAAATGTAGAAAAACTGTTTAGCCTGAGAAAGAGTATAAATATTTGGGGGCATGACAACTTTGTATAGATGTCCTTAGATGCCATGATCCATGCTTTACTATTCTGTGTCCTGTAACTTGTCCAGGATGTTTGTGAGAGTTAGTGCAACTTTCAGAGCACCCAAAATTACATATGTGAATGTACAAGAAACTTTAAGCTTTTCCATTGATATGTGAGACCTCCCTAGATTAGTAATGAGAATTGTTTTTAAATTTTTTATATGCCTTTCATTACATCAAAGTGAAAACTTCCAGCTTTGTAAGGGAAAAAAAAAAAGGAGAGATAGCTCTTTTTTTTTTTTCATTTCCTGCTACCAGGTGGGAAGGTATATTAAATTATGTTCCCCCCTCCCCGCCCCCTGCCCCGTGACTAAGTCACTTCCTACAGCTAGAGGAAGGTGCATTAGCTCTTTCAGTCCAACAGATATTGCTTAATACATTACCAAACAGTAGAGCCCAGTGTGTTATTAATACACTGTTTTGGTTTTCAGTATATAACTCACAACTACTCAGAATGGTGTTTTGAACTGTAAGTCCTTCGGTATGATGCCTTCACTAGAAATAAAGCTAGTGCAAATTATGCCTGTGTTTAAACCCCGTGATTCATATTTAAAATCCTAGTGAAAGTAATGACTCCAGTCAAATGAAAGGACCTATGACAGACATTGGCAATTTATTAAGTTAGATACTCAAAGATGTTGCATATTCTGTGAGAAGAAAATGTTGAAGTTTTGTACTGTGCTCAAAACCAGAATCATAAGACAAGGAATTGGCCTGTTGATCAATGCTATCTTTTAAAATGAATCTTGACTTTGTGTATCTTCTATATGGAGAAATTGCATTTATCTTACCATGGTGAAAAAAGTCAGCTTGAGGTACTTGTTAAAAGTACTATTAGAAAATTTATATCTTTATTCTGTAGTGATCAAAAGAAGCTATATTCAGATTGTAATTTTTATTTCTACCTCAATGGATTATTTCTTGTCCATCATTTCTTAAAGACAGACAAGCTGACTTTTTAATGTTTCCCCGTCATCTAAAACCAGCAGAGAATACTCTTAGATATTTTTGTACTTTTTCTCAATATGTAAAAAAAGCAAATATTATTGAAAAAATAGAAAATAATGATTACCAAAAAGAAGGCAAAGCAAATCAAACTTGAAAATCCAGAGATAAGACCCTCTTTATTTTCATATTCACATAGGAATGTTTTTAATCAAAATGATCATAATATGGTTATTTTCCAATGCATTTGGCTCTTCATTTTGCATTTATTTATGTTATGTTGTTTGAAATTGCCAGGAGGGTAATTTTTGAACGTGTATCAAGATACTAATCTTTTTCTTTTTTATTCAAAAAAGCCACAGCTTTCTCTTTTTAACATTCTGTAATTATTCTTCCCTGGGTACTTCAGTGAGATCGTGTAATAAATATTCTTTATTATTATAAAGCAGAGCTGTGGGGAGAAAAAACATGGCATATTCAAACGAGTATCCTGGTAGTACTACCAGAATAAATGTATATTCTTAAAATACATTAACAAAACTTATATTCTCTGGAACGTGGACACATAATTCTCCAATTAAACTTTTACAAGACAGAATTAAGGTTATTTAATGAGCAAAAATAAATTTCTATGATACAGAAAGCTTAAATGTGAGAAAAGGACTAGTCAAAAGTGTAAAATATGGTAGATATAATAATGAATTTTAAAACCTTAGTAAATCATGACTGCCATTTTATTAGACATTGTTTCATAAACTGGAAGACCTGGCAACCTGATAAATCTGCCTTTTAATATTCAGTGGTTAATTTTTTAAATCAATTATTCCTTTGTCTCCCACTGCACCAGTTAGCTAAATTTGTCTTAAGGAATGTAGAAATCTGGCGTAATGGCAAAGTAATAATACAACTGAAAGTAAAAAAAATCTAGACTTAAAAAGTAAAAAACTATTATTTTAAGTGTTTTTAATATAATTTCAAAAGGGAATTTTGAACTGAAGTCGAAGAGGTTGGGAATACGGTTATTTAAGATATATAGATTTAGCTGCCTTAACATATTTATCTTATTTCTATTAGAATTGATTATGGTTGAATGATAAGTAAATACGATTTTTATGATATTCCTTTTTATCATGTGTAAAAAAGCAATGCAGTTTTTAAATGTAACCAAACATTTTGAATCTTATGAAATAGTAAAACTTGATAATAAACAGGCTTTTATTTTGCTATTTAAAAATATGTTCCATCCATATGAGGATTCTTTTCCCCCACATTTTTTTTGTTTTGTTTTGTTTTGTTTTGTTTTGTTTTGTTTTTGAGAGAGAGGGAGAGAGAGCACACACGGAAGGGGCAGAGAGAGCAAGAGAGAATCCCAAGCAGGCTCCATACTCAGCGTGAGCCCAATGTGGACTCTATCTCAGGTCTGTGAGATCACGATGTGAAGTGAAATCATGAGTTGACCGTTTAACTGAATGAGCCACCCAGGTGCCCCAACTTCACAATTTTTAATATTAAAAATTTTTTTAGTGTTTATTTAGTTTTGAGACAGAGAGACAGACAAAGCATGAGCGGGGGAGGGGCAGAGAGAGAGAGGGAGACACAGCATCTGAAGCAGGCTCCAGGCTCTGAGCTGCCAGCACAGAGCCCAACTTGGGGCTCAAAGCTGGGGACCGGGAGATCATGACCTGAGCTGAAGTCGGTTGCTCAACCAACTGAGCCACTGAGGCACCCCCACAATTTTTGACATTTAATAAATGTTCTCTGAATAACAGAAAACAATAGCAATTTTAAAATGTCTCCATTCTACTGAGAACGATTTATGATATAATTTTACTTTTAAAGGTAATTAAGTATTACTGTTTTTCTTTCAGTAATTATAGAAATTATAACACAGCAATAATCCAGGTTATTTTAACCACAAATCTCTTCTTCCTAAAATGACAAACCACAGTTCTCTATTTTTTTTCTCTTTATAAGGTTCACCATATTATAAAACACAGTGTCCCCTTATCAACTTTAATCAAGTCCAGACTCCTTGCTGGATCACACAAAAGGCTATAACTGCTTACCTCTTTTGACGTCTGTTAAATAATATTAGTACTTGATTTATAGGTTGCAATGAAGATTGAAGGAAATGATGCTTGCCAAGTACTAGTGCCTTTAATATATAAAGTAAGCACTCAAAAAATGTTAGATATCATTATTTTCCATTAAACTGTGGGGTCTGGGAGGCTTTTTTCTTTGTGATATTTATCCATGGCTCATAAAATTGTGCCTTATTTATAGTCAATGTTAAATGAATCAGTAAATGAATGAATCAATGTTTCATAGATGGTATTTTCACACTATACCTTGCTCCTGCTTATTTTTGAGTTAGCCATCAAAAGCATAAACATTCACTACTTCTTAACATTTATTCTACAAATATGTATTTAGTAATCACTCAGGACCAGGTCACTTTCTAAAGTTGTCAAT
This sequence comes from Prionailurus bengalensis, assembly GCF_016509475.1. Classification (NCBI taxonomy): domain Eukaryota; kingdom Metazoa; phylum Chordata; class Mammalia; order Carnivora; family Felidae; genus Prionailurus; species Prionailurus bengalensis. The sequence goes on along the minus strand of NC_057344.1, from coordinate 156,485,347 downwards.
AGGTTAAGATATATTTAGTTATTTTAGAAATTTATGAGTTTGACAGATACATGTTGAGTGCTTAATGCGTATGGACCGGGTATTGTAGAGACGGTTTCAGAACGGGTTCAGGTTGGAAGCAGGGAAACAAGTTCAAATACAATGCTGATAATCAATTAGAGAAAATTATTTGAGGTCCTGACATCCATGGAGCATGAACCCATATGTAATAGTTTCAGTTAAGAAAATATACCTGTCATAGTGCTTTTAGGATTTTGCATTCAATACTGAAAAGTAATTATGTAGTAGAGAGTATAATTTTTATGAAAAGGTATGCTTCTTCCAAAATACTGTGATGGAGGATTTTCTTTCTTCGTAGGCAAATCTGGATCTTTATAATAACTGTCCTGTCAAAAGTGTAAAATTAAGGGTAGTGATGCAGTGGTCTTTCGGTTATTCCTAATTACTACTTTCATACATTGGGGCACCTAATGATTTGAGTGATAGGTTATGAATTGAAAATTTTCTGTGCTTGCCAGTTCTCAGACTTACAGCTGAACATGAAAGGAAAGAAACTGAGTCTCTTCATTCATTTGACCCCCCAGGTGAAAAATCCCAAGAGAGGAATCTTCTAGGTTTAGCTGCTATGGCTTAGGGAGACAGGCCCCTCACACTTCCCAGAAGGAGAAGTTGCTGCTGTTCTGGGCAGACAAAGTGGTCCAGGTGGTGTAAGTTATCATTAAGATGTGTGCTGTTTTGAATAAGGAAGTAAGTAAGTCTGTGTGTATATATATTTTATGTGTGTGCATATATACCTATATATGTTTATAGTTATATACACACATATATAAACATATCAAACTCTGCCATTTTACATAGTTTCTATTTAAAATTCATTTTAAGTTTATTTTATGGAAGTTTATTTTCCATGGAAAACCTGGTGAAAAGCCTATTTAGCCTATTTAGTTATTTAGATATTTGTGTGCATATGGATAAAATATGTATATTCTTGGTTTTATCCCAAGGAGGTAGCTTTTATCTTAATAGGTAGCCTTATCTTTCAAACCATTTTCATATAAATGTGTACATTATTTGCCTATGCATTTTCTAATAAATTCTATATAATTTTCTCAATTAGTCATAACTTTGAGGCAAAAGGGAAGCAGCGTGTTTTGTGTTCCCACACGTCATCTTAATGTTTATATGTAGATTGTGATGTTATATTTGTAGGAAGATAATGGGCAAAGGAGGAATTTGATAGGGATCATTATTGGATATAATTAGAGTTACAAAATTTAAGTTAGAGATAGAAATGTCAAATTTTGTTTTGCAATACTGATTTGAGATGTTGTAGTTGTATTGAAAGAAATGAAAAACTTTGGGGAAAAAATGGAAAAGTATTTATAATTACATCAACAAAGAGGTCTGAACAAAATGTGTAAATCAAAAATGCTCATCAGTTGCCATGGCGGTGGTATATTGATAAACTAGTTGAGGAATAGAAAGCCAAGAGAGTAAAAGATAGGAGGTGGTGATGATATGGCCAACATAGTGATGATTTGAGAAAGTAGATTACAAAGGCTCCTCTCCTCTCAATGTCCCTTCTGCTCCTGCTATATTTCCCAACATAAAGACCTTTCAAAGTTGAGAAGAATACTAAAATAAACTGGAGAGAAGATTAATTAATTGATTAACAATGTTTGAGAATTCCTTTATAAGAAAGGAAAGGGCACATGCTTCTGGTATAGCCTACTGTTTGTGATGAAAGTATGTACTCAATGAATATTTGTTGATAGGGTTGACTAAAAGGCTAAGGTTTCCTAAATGTCTTGTGGTTGTATCATATAAAAGTAATAGATAAGTCACCCTAACCTTGGAGAAAGCAACTTTATCATCTTTTCTTCACTCTGTACTAAACAATCCATTTCTGGAAATATAAACCACAGTGAGATATCACCTCACACTTTTTAGATTGGCTATTATAAAAAAAGACAAGAAATAACAAATGTTGGTGAGGATGTGCAGAAAAGGGAGCCCTTGTGTGGTGTTGTTAGATATGTATATTGGTGCAGCCAGTATGGAAAACAGTATGGAGAATCCTCAAAAAATTAAAAATAGAACTAGTATATGATCCAGCAATTCCAGTTCTGAGTATTTATCCAAATAAAAAATGAAAACAGTAACTCAAAAAGATATATGCATCCCTATGTTTATCACATAGTGATATAAAGCATTATTTATAATAGCTAAGAAAGGAAACAATCTAAAGCGTCCATCAATGGATATATAAAAGAAATGTGGTGCACACATGCAGATGCAAACACACACACACACACACACACACACACACACACACACACACACACAGGAATATTAGCCATTAAAAGGAAATCTTGCCATTTGTGATAACATGGCTGGACCTTGAGGACATTATGCTAAGTGAAATAAGTCGGAGAAGGACAAATACCATATGATCTTACTTATCTGTACAATTTAAAAAAAGTAAAGAAAAAGCAAGTTCATAGATACAGAGAATAGATTTGTGGTTGTCAAAGGCACAGGGTGGGAAGGAGAAATTGGTGAAGCGAGACAAAGGGTATAAATTTCCAGTTATAAGTAAGTCAAGGAGGGAATGTACAGCATAGTGACTATAGTTAATAATACTGTATTACATATTAAACATTGTTAAGAGTCAATCTTAAATGTTCTCATCAGAAAAGAAAAAATTTGAACTATATAGTGATGATTGTTAACTAGATTTATTGTAATTATTTTGCAATATATACAAATATCCAATCACCATGTTCTATACCTGAAACTAATATAATATTTTATGTCAATTATACCTGAACAAAAAATAAGCTGAGATTAACATTGGAAAGGTGCAACTGAAAAATATTCCACATTGTTAGCATAGCATAATATATAGAGATGTTGAATCACTATATTGCATACCTGAAATTAATATAACTTTTGTGTCAACTATACTCAAAAAAATAAAATTCTACTATTGGAGGGAGTCTTTCTAGATTAAGAGACCATTAGTAACCATATGTAAGGGGCACTTGGGTGGTTCAGTTGGTTAAACATCTGACTCTTGATTTACATTCAGGTCATGATGTCATGGTTTGTGAGTTCCAGCCCCACATTGGGCTCTACCCAGGCTCTGCGCTGATATGTTGGAGCCTGCTTTGGATTCTGTCTCTCTGCCCCTCCCCCACTGGCTCGCGCGCTCTCTCTCTCTCTCTCTCTCTCTCTCTCTCTCTCTCTCTCTCAAAATAAATAAAAATAAGCTTTAAAAAAAACATTTAAATACTGGATCTAAACTTTTACTGGATCCTTTTTGAAAAAAATGAACAATAAAACAACAAACTGGATAGTGGGTGATATTAACTAGTTATTAAATCAGGTGTAAAAATAGAATAATGGCTAAATAGAAAATATTTTTAGATATAAGTACCAAAGTATATATGAGTTAAAGGTCATTCTAAGTGTAATGATTTCAAAATACTTTAGCTTCCACTCACCCTCCAAAAGAGATGACAGAGTGAAGGTTTTTAGCAGTTTTTATGTGTAGCTGATGGCTATAAACCCATGCTTTGCATTTTTCTATTTACTTTTCTTGTTGGAATTAATTCTTTTAAAGCAATAAAGGTAACCAGTATTGTTTCCCACTTTTCCAATACCACAAGTGGATTTAATAGTCTCATTTTCATTTTCATGGTAGAACACTTACCCAGCCATACTTTGCATTTGTGTTTCTCTTCTTTTCTCTCAGAAATGTGTAGTATATAACTAATTGTAATAACAAATATTTGTTTTTACTGTGTGCCTTGTGTACCCTAAGTGATTGACTTTGTTACCTCTTAATCTTCACAGCCACCCTATGATGCAGGTAATGATTCATTCCCTTTACATGGGGGAGCAAACTGAGGTGCAGAGAAGTTAAGTGGCTTGCCTTAGGTCTCAAAACCAGTGGAGGATCAGGGATGGAATCCTTGGCAGTCTAGCTGCACTGCTGATGTTTTTAACCACTAAACTATGCTGCTCCTATCAAATAGTTTATTCTAAATACCTGGAAGTTCTAAGTTAATTACATTACAATATAAAATGGACTTACAGGAACACAATTGTTTAAGGAAAAATTATGTTAAGAGCACTACAAACAATTATAGGAATAAAGGAAGGGTTTATTTGAGAAGAATTTTTAATGGTTGAGGTTGTTTATTCGGGAAATGGGGCACAATGGCATATATTACATACTTCGTATGAAGCCCTCTATTACGCAGAGATAAGACTTTTTTTTTTTTTTGATGTTGTAGTGACCCAAATAGAATACAGACTTTGAACTCTGACTCAATAAGCTATTGTAACATATATAAAATTTTTAAAATTATTAATCAGGAATGTGAATAATCTGCCCATTACCTCTGGGTTCAGAGAGGCCAGGACAGTGGGTTCTGAAGAAATTAGCATGATTTATTGGTACTTCCAAGTCTTATTCATTTCAATTTATCAGCATGACCTTGCTAAGACTCTTTAAAAAGCTTCTAGTGTTCACCTTGAGTTCTCTGTTCTGCCTTGGTTTGAAGAGTGGTATAGTTTTATGGCCTTTTTTCTCCTTTCAGTTTATATTTGCTGGAGTAGGTCAGTCTCTGGTTTCAACTTTTCCTTCAGTCTCAGTCTGAATTGATCGGAATATTTAAGGTCAGTGGACCAGAATAATTTGTCCTTGGCCCTTTTACTTAAAAGTAGAAATATAAAGACTAGATTTATTTTATGAAAATAGGAATCTTTTTCATAGTGAAAATAGTGACTTCTTTTCTAAAGCGAATTCTTTTATTGCCTGATGGGTGATATTAGCTGAGATGCAACTAAGGTTTGACATTCTGATCTTAAAATTTGGCAAAATGAAATCTGTTTATTGCTCAAAAATGTGTCAAGTAAAATAAAATACTTTCATCAGCTGTAAACAGATGCCACAACTGTGTGCATTATATTATTAGATTGTTAGTATTGTGTTAATTTTACTTTAAGCCTCTTCTAAGAAGTCTTCCTCTGAGACATGTATTTCACTCTCCAAATATGTATTTGTACCCATAGCCTATCTTTTTAAATAGTTTCTCAGTCCTTAAATGATGATAATGCAAGATCCATGCCACAGAAATTGAGCTGGTTCCTGTTATGTATAAGCAGATACTGTATTTGGTTTAAGAGCATTTTGTAGTTCTCAGGTGAAGGTATGTATCAAAATATGAAAACGCCCATTTTACCCATCTTTCTAAAATTGGTGATGTGAAAATTGGGTATTTTTAATTTGTAGAGGGTGTGTAACAGAGCCCTTTGTGGCCATGTCTGTTTAGACAAAGCCTGCCTTGGCTGTCCCAGCAGACCATTGACCCCCCTATCTCCTCAAGATATTTGTGTATAGGTGGGCTATGCGAGCCTTCTTATGGGAGTTGTGTATCTGGCAGAGAAGACAAGAAGTGGCAGATTTTCAATAAATGATGATTAAATGTAGGGAGAATAAATTATTTTGAGTATAGTCTTTTGGGTGCAGATATAATGTTCATGGTAATATTCAAGTTTTGAAGTAAAATCCTGAATCTATTAGTTAATTTGGTTCCTTTTATTAATTTAAGATTTAGTAATAATAATTACATTTTTGTCAATTTGGTTTCTTTTATTAAAGATTCAGTAATAATAACAATCTAATAATTTATTAATTATTCAATCCACACAAGTATATATGTGGGTGCTATTTCTGTAGGAAAACATAACACTAGAACATTATTTATAGAATGTGATACTTATGACCAATGGAGAGAGGAGATTATATGAATCTGACCATAATTTTCTTTCTTTTATTCATGGTAAATTCCTTTTCTTTTTTCTAAAATTTTAAGAACATAAAAGCTTTTGCCCCTGATCAAATTACTTGCCTCTAGTATGTATTCTTATTGTTGTCTAGTTGTGTGATTATAGATTTCTGCATTCCAAAACAATGATATTGGAAGAGAGTGCATTTAAGCCTTAAGAAATATGTTACATAAAATTCTTTTCAGAACACTTAGGCTACTTCAAATGCACTGTCTTCTGGTAGTTCATTAGTGAAATGGAACATTGTTTCTGTTAATGCAGTAAAAATGATTCCACATATTAAGAGGAAGAATCCAATATTATTTTTTCCTTAAAGAGGAAAAAATAGTTATGTAACTAATGGCCATCTACAATAGCTTTTTTCATTTCCATAATACTAATCATAGTTTTTATTTCATTTTTGTAAGCATTTTGTAATACTCTAGTGAAGCAAACACAATTCATTCCATGGGATATTCAACAAGGTCATTATATTAAATAGCTTCTTCAGTTTTTGCTTCTTAATTTTCTTTGCTTGGTCTCATTTTAAATGAAAAACAAACATTAAAATTTTCCTTGCAGTTTCTCTCCATAAAGAAAACTTCTTGCAAATCCGTTTTATTATTTAACATCAGCAGGAAAAAGACTCGTGTAAAAAAATAATCAATTAAAATATCATGTCTGTGAAATCCTGTCCTGAAAAAGATTTTTTTGTTTGTTTGTTTGTTTTCTGTTTCACACAACCAGTTGAAACATCAGGTATTTTTACCTCAGTGAACATTTTGAGGCTTTATTTCAACTTACTCCTTGGTATTTGATAGCTTGGTGATACAATTTACTGACACAGTATACTGCTTTGTATTTTTTTTTTTCAGCAAAATGTTGGTCATATTATATGTGCAAAGATGATTGAATTAGTCAATTAAGTGACATTAATTTTAAATCCTGTCATTACAAATTCAGTCCATTATCCACTGGCATTAGCAAATTTTCAAGCTTATTTTATCATGTTAATGTGGGACAAGTAATGGTTCATAGCCTTCTTTATCAAGTGATTACATTTTCTGATTTTACAGTATAAATGTCCTAAATTAAATTGATTTTTTTAAAGATCAATATGTATTTCAGTTTGTATATTATCATTAAAATAGTTTGGACTAAGAAAAATAATAAAAAAAAATTTTACATGTATTTAATTTTGAGAAACAGAGTGAGACAAAGAGTGAGCAGGGGAGGGGCAGAGAGAGAAGGAGACACAGAATCTGAAGCAGGCTCCAGGCTCTGAGCAAGCGGTCAGCAGAGAGCCTGATGTGGGGCTTGAACCTACGAACTCTGAGATCATGACCTGAGCTGAAGTTCGATGCTCAACTGATTTGAGCCACCCAAGTGCCCCAAGAAAAAATTTTAAGGGCAAGAATTGCAGTACAATTAGAACAGCAGTAGAATTTTTTGTTAAATTGAATAACATCACATGTTGATATTTTTTCCATTATCATTAATGTGTATCTGTGAAGGGATACAAAAACGAAAATAAGAGCTTTTCACTTATAAGGTCACCAAATTTTAAAAATATGTAATACTATTTTACCATTTTTATATGTGTTTTAAAACAACTATACTGTTATATCTATCTATATCTAAACCTAAATCTATATATCTATATCTATATATCTATATCATGTGTATCTATATCTATCTACCTTGGTTTCTTGCTTCTTTTATGTTGTAAGTATTTTTAAGACTTTTACACTTTTTATATCAGGGATCGTTTCATTTAGGCATCAAAAGCCACGTGTGTGTGTGTGTGTGTGTGTGTGTGTGTGTGTGTGGCTATTTGGCATTCATGACTGGCGAACCTCTTGATAAAAATATACAAATATCGCAGTTTTCAGACACATGAAAATTGTCAAAAACCAATTAAACACCTTGATCTCTTTGGGAAGAAAGGCAAGAATCCAGAATTCATGGAGAAAATATTCAATATATACACATTGGAGCATTTCTATGAAAAAAGTTACTCTAACAGATATTGGAAATAGTCCCTTACACGTGACATGTGAAGGAAGTTACAATACTGCCAGTGATTCAGGTACTGACCTTAGAACTAGGGTGATTAAGTACAGGCAGTTTGCTTAGCTTTAGTATTCTCCTAGTTATGCACAGGTATGCAGGTGAGAGTTGCTGACAGAAATTTCCTCCTTCCATCCTCTTTTAACCATCCAGCTTTAATCCTGACCATGTTCATGCTGTGGATCAAGAAATCAAGTCTTAGTTTTCTCATCTTGGTCTTTCAGCAGCCTTCAATACCGGTCATCTCTTCCTTGAAACATTTTTTCTGCTTTTAGGGCACCACTTCCCTTGTATTTTTCTGGCATCTCTCTTAATTTTCTTCAATAGTTTCTCTCTATTGTCCCCAATCTCAGAGATGCCCAGAGCTGTATATTTGCTACTTTTCTGTTTTCTGCCTGTATTCTCTTCTTTGGTGATCTCTTCTAATTTGACATTAAATCTTATCTAAGTGGTGATTCCTCCCCAATTTTCATCTCTGCCCAAACATTTACAACAACTCTGGGCTCACCTATGTAGACACTTTGTGAGACATCTACGCTATGACTTGTAATAAATACCTCCACCTTAATATGTCTAATGCTAAACTTCTGAAAGGTTTTCTGAAGCTTTTATAGCCTCAGAAAATTGCAGTCCCTTCAGCTGCAAATGTAGAAAACATTGACTTCTTTTCCTCTCCCACCTCCTATTCAATTCACAAACAAATCCTATGGGTTCTCCCTTACATACACTGAAAATTCCACCTCCTCTCACTGCTTACCCTGTTACTACCTTGTAACTAAAATGCGTCCTCACTCACCTGGATTATTGCCTTGTCTTTCTAACTAGTCCTCCTGGCCCCTGTAATCTGTTCCCAACACTGTAACCACAATCATCATTTTAGAATGTGTCATGAATTGTAGTGTGCCCAAGATTTTCCCGTGGCTTTCTAACCCATGTAATAAAAGACAGTATGAATGATAGCCTACAAAGTTGTGCCAAAATAAAGATTTAGTTCCCTGGTAGCTATCTGATCCCTTCCACCATTTTTTTTTTCCTTTCTCTACTCCAACCTGTTAGTCTCCTTGCTGGTATATAAAATCCTTTCACCTCTTGCCTGAGGGCCTTTGCACTTGTCCCCTCTGCTGAGAATGTTCTTGCTAGAGATAATCCACATACCTTGCTACCTTCATTCCTTTAGGTTTTTTTATTGAAATGTCACTTCTTCTTATTGAAAGTTTCTTTTGTCATACTACCTAAAACTTTTTAATTCTTACACAGTTTTATTATCACTGCACACCATGAAACATATGCTATATTTTATTTAGCATGTTTTGTTACCTAATTCCCTCAAAGTCAGGAATATTTGTTTTGTTCATTGCTTTGTTCCCAGCACCTAGAAAAAATGCTTAGCACATAGGAGAGACTCAATATATTTGTTGAATTAGTTAAGTATTTACTGGACGAATGAATTTTAAATCACTTAGTACATAATCAGTTCTTAGTATTCACTCTTATCCTGTTATTTTCATTAATGTACATAGTATTATATATAATACTGATTAATCATTTTCTGCAGTATTGGTTTTCTATCTTGATCGGATTTCTATCGAGAAATATCTTAAAAAATGACCTACTTGTACTCTTGTATCATAGGATAGAGGGTATTTCTTTCAGTCTTTTCAACAAAATGTATGAGAGGTAGGACATAACGGGAGATGCCTGAGGGCGATGCCAGTCTATGCCCCAGGTGGCCTTGGGAGCTAGATAGTGCCATGTTGTGATGTTAAAGATTATAAATATTTCTAAGGTAACTTTGAATATAGTTTACAGTATTTAATCCAACATAAGTGCTATTTATTATGGGTAGGCATCTTAAAAGTGACCAAAATTATTAGAAAGGATGATACATGTGAAATTCCCAAAGAAATTGAGATTATTCAGCCTGAAGAAAAAAGGGTGATGGCAGCCCTCAAGTATATGACAGAGGGCATGGACCAAATAATTTTTATAGCTACCAAAAAGAAAAGAACAAAAGAAATTAAGAAATGGTCTTTGGCCCAAACTTCTTATGAGTTATGAGCTGCTAAGTAGGAGGATGTGATATTAATAAAATTATCTTCACATGGTAGTTTTTTTTAAAAGAAAACCTCTTTGTTGAGAAGCCTCCAGAAACTAAACCCTAAGAGGGTTTTGGATATTAGATGGGTAAACATAGCTGCTGGATACAATATATTTCAATGGACTTTTCTCTGTTAGAGTTACGAATAGTGAAGGCTACAACCCTTCAGACATTTAATGCAACAGTTTTTAGGATATGGTTACTTTCAAAGCTCTTCCTCTAGAGGATTAGCAGCATGTACTTGTGTTATTTCGTTCTCTAAACAATAATGTGAGGTAAACGCTGTTTTTATATTCATATTACCAGTGAAGAAACTGAGGCTAAGAGGTACTGTAACCCACCAAAGGCCATGAATCGAGTGTTCTGAAAAGGAGACCCTGGATATGAGCCCTCGTCTCTTCTTTCCAAGAGGCAGTAGAAGGTTGTGTGCTCCGCATGGTATGTTGAGCGCAGCTGCTTGGGTTGAGTCCTCAGTGGCCCTTTGACTTCCTGTGACTTTTTAAATGTCATTGGCCTTCATTTCTTATGTTTGTGGAATGGAGGAAACTCTATTATCTATGTCATTTGTGTGGTGATGGGTGTATAAAGCAGTGCCTGGTATATAGCAAGTACTTAGTAAGTGGAAGGGGTCAGAGAAGAATAGCTACATATTCTGAGAAGAGAGAAGGAGCTTTGTTTTGACTGATTGCATGATTTTAAAAAGCTTTATTGAAATATTTGCTTTTGGTTTGAGTCTTGAAATACAAACAGCGTTAAGCCAGTCGAAGAAAGTAGAGAGCAAAATGAAGTGGTTAAGAGCATGTGCTTTGAGGTTAAACAGGCTTGATTTGTAGTCCAGGCTCTGCCAATTATGAATAAATTTCTCGGCTTCTATTGCTACATCTTAAAATCAGGGCAGTAATGATAGCTACTTTCATGATGTTGTGAGGATTAGATGAGTCACTGTATGTAAAGGGCTTACAACCAGGCCTAGCACATAGTAAAACCAGCTACTTTATTGTGAATTTGCCTGTACTTTAGGACAGATACTCTGAGAGCCATGAACGGTATGAATTGGCAGAGAGTAGTGGGTATATAGGAAACCGATAGATTTCTATAAATTAAAAATTAGAAAAAAATGTAATTAAGAATACTGCAGTGTGATGTTGTTGTTGCTGCTGTTGTTAGAAATAAGCATAGGAGGGGCGCCTGGGTGGCTCAGTCGGTTAAGCGGCCGACTTCAGCTCAGGTCACGATCTCGCGGTCCGTGAGTTCGAGCCCCGCGTCGGGCTCTGGGCTGATGGCTCAGAGCCTGGAGCCTGCTTCCGATTCTGTGTCTCCCTCTCTCTCTGCCCCTCCCCCGTTCATGCTCTGTCTCTCTCTGTCTCAAAAATAAATAAAAACGTTAAAAAAAAAAAAGGAATAAGCATAGGGGTGCCTGGGTGGCTCAGTCGCTTGAACATTTGACTCTTGATTTCAGCTCAGCTCATAATCCCAGGGTCGTGAGATTGAGCCCCACGATGGGCTCTCTGTTGGCTCTGCGTTAAGTGTGGATCCTGCTTGAGATTTCCTCCTTCTTCTTCTCTCTCTGCTCCTACCCCCCCACTATCTCCCTCTCTTTCTCTGAAAATAAATAAGGAAAAAAAGCATACATTATGAAACCTGCATAATTGGTCATAAAATTGAAGAAAGAGATCCAGAAACAGTTAAAGGACTTAGAAAATTAACTGTGTGCGAGCTGAAGTAGAGAAGTTCTCGGAGGAAGGATGTGTTTTCTTTTATGATACAAGTGTATGTTTAAAAATCTCTTGGGGCGCCTGGGTGGCTCAGTCGGTTAAGCGGCCGACTTCGGCTCAGGTCACGATCTCACACTCCGTGAGTTCGAGCCCCGCGTCGGGCTCTGGGCCGATGGCTCAGAGCTTGGAGCCTGTTTCAGATTCTGTGTCTCCCTCTCTCTCTGACCCTCCCCGTTCATGCTCTGTCTCTCTCTGTCTCAAAAATAAACGTTAAAACAAAATTAAAAAAAAAACTCTTTATTTTATGTATATAAGGTAAATCTATGTAAGGAAAAATGATTACTTCCTGGACACTTCTGCTATATCTCAGTGTCTATTATTAATGCCTATTTCTCAAAGCTTTGTACAGCTATTTACCAATGAAAACCTGATCCTTTTTATATTTTAATTCAGAGCATAACATTTGTCACCAATGCCTCCTGAGTAGCTCTTACCTTTTCCCTGAGTTTAAACTCTGTATTATTGACAAACTGTCTAGCTTGAGGAATTGATATATCTTATTAGAAGTTTATATTGAATGTGTTACTATAACAGTGGCTTCTCTCACAGTTTATTGGCATGAGTGGCGTTTGTCCTAACAGTTTTAGAGGAGATGACTGTGATAATCATAATGTAAGACTGGTGATGCCCTTAGAGATGTCCTAGCTTCCCACTCCGGTGAGGGGAATTTTAGGTTTTTTTTTTTCTTTTTTTCTTTTGACAGAAAGAGCTTGAGTGGGAGAGGGACAGAGAGAGAGAGAGAGAGAGAAAGGGAGAGATAAAGGGAGAGAGAGAGGGAGAGAGAGAGAGAGAGAGGGAGAGAAGGAGAGAAGATCCCATGTAGGCACCACACTGTCAGTGCAGAGCCTGACGTGGGGCTTGAACCCACAAGTTGTGAGATCATGACCTGAGCCGAAGTCAGATGCTTAACCTACTGAGCCACCTGGGCGCCCCAAGGGAATTTTCGGTTTCAATTGTTGAAACAATTACCGTGTTTTTGAAATTGTATTGTTGAAAATGGTTATAATCATTCTTTCTAAGACTATAGGCAAAGTTATTAGCCTAAACATAATTAATGAACTAAATTAACTAAATGATTATAAACTTGATAAGAAGCAAAAACAAGTATATAATTTCATCTGAAACACTCTGAATTTTTATATCTAAATCTTGTATGATCTATCTAAATTTTATATCTAAATTGCATATTTACTCCAAAAGACTTGAAGATTAAACTTCATTGAAGTAATTTCATGAATGATGTAATACAAAATATCAGAAGTGATTATATAATATTCTTCTTTTACTTATTAATAAAAAATCCAATGATATCTATACTTCATTTTATCAGGTTTCCTGAGACAAAGGCCTCGATTTAAAAAAAGATCGATTGAATTAAAAGCTGGTAATATTTAGCTAGTTAGATACACATCAAAACCACAATGAGATTTTTTTTTTGATATTTGAAGAAGTTTTGCTGTTTGTTGCCAAGAATTTTTCTGGTAGTGTTACTCATCTCTTGAAGTGGCTACAGTTGTGAGCATATTGGTTATGATGCTCAATATGTGTGTCACTTATTTCTGTCTTTTGTGAATATTGTGGATGTATTTTTTCTTATGAATCTCTCACTTAGTAACTGTGTTGTGTTGAGAATGTTTTACATTCTTTGTGCTGCAGACTTATCACCTATTGAATGATACTTGTGTTATATGATTTATAAATTATGATTTTAAAAACATGTATGTAAAATATCAACTATAACATTTAATAGGTTAAAACTTGTCTATTTGCTAAAGACAGTTCTGTGTTTTCAGATGGATGACTTCTTTTAATCTTTTTAACAAACTTTTTTTTAATGTTTATGTACTTTTGAGAGAGAGAGAGAGAGAGAGAGAGTGAGCGAGCAGGGGAGGGCAGAGAGAGAGGGAGACACAGAATCTGAAGCAAGCTCCAGGCTCTGAGCTGTCAGAGCCCGACGTGTGGCTTGAACTCACAGACTGTGGGATCATGACCTGAACTGAAGTCGGGCGCTTAACCTACTAAGCCACCCAGGCGCCCCTTAATGTTTATTTTTGAGAGAGAGAGACAGAGTGTAAGCAGGGGAGGGCAGAGAGACAGGGAGACACAGAATCTGAAGCAGGCTCCAGGCTCTGAGCTGTCAACACAGAACCGGACAGGGGGCTTGAACTCGTGAACTGCAAGATCATGACCTGAGCCGAATCTGATGCTTCACTGACTGAGCCACCCAGACACCCCTCTTTTAATCTTCTTAATAACACTTTAAGATAACTTGCAGTGTTGATTTTACAGATGAACAAACTGAGGCTCAAACACTTTAAGTTCATTGCTGCTAATATCAGAGGTAGAATTTGTAATCAGCACAGCCAAGCTTTATGGGCTGTTTATTATTACATATGTATTTTATATGTTTTATGGATTATTTGTGATAAATAATTGGGGGAGTGGTCAAACTACTTAATAATGGAATATCCTGTTATTGTGTGGTAATCATACATGAAATATGAAGTATTGAATATACAAGGCAAGATTCTGTTATGTTCATTTTGCATAAAAGCCTTTTGTGCATCTATGTTGCTATCAGTTTTTTTTTTTTAATAGTATTTACCTCATGTTTTTTAATATTTAATTGCACAATGTGTTTCCACAGGGCATTAGGTTTGTTAGAAAGCAAGACTTTCATGTTCTTTATTTTTATGCCACACATAATATTGCAATGTCTAGAGTAGATTTCAAATAAATGTGGAATGAATGAATGAACAAATAAGTGAAGCCATTAACACAGATGGAGAATCTGAGGACACTCTAAGTGTGGGTTACCATGTATACAAACAGGTTGGTGTTACAGGTGAGGACAGGACATTTGAGAGATCACCAAAATTCAGAAATAATGGTAAAGTTACTGTAGTGTGATGTACCGTGGCCTTTTCTCTTTAATAGTATCTCAATGTCATTGTCAAGTTTTGAATAGCTGTGTTGTGATTGATATTATAATAGATGTAATAAAGAATAATCCTGCAACTATGTTCTTCAAACTCTTTTAGCAATTATGACAAATCTTACTTTAGCCTTAGGTTGAATTTCTAGAGGGAACATTAAGCAGTAGGATATTCTCTAAATGACCCTCTACCCACCCCCGCCCCCATATTTATCTGGTAAAGAAAATGGAAGATGAGATGAGCTGGGTATTGTTGGCTAACACCATTATGCTCAAGTCATAAAATAATGGCTATGACATTATGACTACCATGCAAATGCTACAGCCTAGGCATCTTCCTAACTAAAGTTGTTCTGAACAGAAACGAAACAAAACAAAGAAAAAAAAAAGCAGAAAACAAAAAAGGGAGATTGCAATGTTGAGTTTACTTGACTACTTTGGAGATCACAATGCAAAAAAAAAAAAAATCTTTAATGCTATCAACTACTCAGAAGCATAACTGGCTTTTCTAAGTTGGAAAATCTAATTTGCTTTAGCTCTGCAGAGCTGCTGAAGGGACCCATGCTTTGGGAAATGGAAAGGCATAGAGGAGACTCTCAGCAAACACAGGCTATTTGATGTTCAAGATCATTTAAGCTAAAATACCTCAAAAAGAATCCTATCCACATATTGGAGGCAAGGAAAGTGTATCCTCTCCGGTGCCATCCCTGCCCTACATTTTCAAGTGGTCCAGGTGTCCTTTGGAGGGATGCTGTTGTGTGTCAGGAACTCTTAGCTTTTGAATCAGCAGAGTTTTGAGGGAGTGCTTTAGGGCCATAAATCTAAAGTTGATTCTGCTTCAAAACTGAAAGCAATTCCAAGAACTCAAGCTCTGCAGCCCAGTATTTCCATTTCTAGCCTAAAATGGATAGAACTGTAGGACACCAATTGGTGTCCTTGGAAGTGGCAAATACTAACCAAAAAAATTAATTTGCCTTATCTTCTGAGTCTCTTCCTAAAAATATTGGGAAAAAAATAGTCTTTCTGTTTCGTATGGTTAGAACTCTGTATAATGCTTGCAACATGTTCAGTACACAATGAATGTGGATTGATGTGAGTAATGATGACAGGAAGAAAGATGATATTTATAGGGCTTAGAAAAGTAATTATCTTAACTCTTCTTTTGAAATTGATTATAATCTTTTTTTTTAATTTTAAGTTCCAGTATAGTTAACATCCAGTGTTATATTAGTTTTAGGCATACAATATAGTGATTCAACACTTCCATACATCATCTGGTGCTTATCAGGACAAGTGCACTCCTTAATCCCCATCACCAATTTCCCCCAACCCCTACCCTCCTCCCCTCTGGTAACCATGTTTGTTCTCTATAGTTGAGAGTCTATTTCTTGGTTTCTTTCTCTCTCTCTCTCTCTCTCTCTCTCTCCCTCTCTCCCTCTCTCCCTCTCTCTCACCCTCTCCCTCTCCATCCACCCCGTCTCTCTCTCCCCTCCTCCCTTCCTCCTTTTCTCTTTTGCTTTTTATTCTTTTGTGATTGTGAAGCTCATTCACTTTCTCAACAAATAAGACTATTAGATAACTGATTTGAACTAGGGCTCACAGTTTACAGTTTGATGATAGCAATTTCATGATATGCTAGCTACCCTGAAAAATAGGGTAGTAGTATTAGGGAGGAAATTAAGACATTTTATTTAATTTAATTATTTATTTATATTAAAATTTTGTACTGTTTATTTTTTAGAGAGAGAGAGACAGAGTGTGAGCGGGGTGCAGGTGGAGAGAGAGAGAAAGACAGAGAAAGAGAAAGAGAGAATCTGAAGCAGGCTCCAGGCTCTGAGCTGTCAGCACAGAGCCCGACACAGGGCTGGAACCAACAAACCATGAGATCATGACCTGAGCTGAAATCGGATGCTTAACCAACTGAGCCACCTAGACAGCCCCAAGACATTTTGTTTTTTAAGAAGACATAACGGTGTTTTAGTTGCTTTATTTTAAAACAACCCTTTTCCTGGGGCTCCTGGGTGGCTCAGTCGGTTCAACGTCCGACTTCGTCTCAGGTCATGATCTCGCAGTTCGTGGGTTCAAGCCCCACGTCAGGCTCTGTGCTGACATTCAGAGCCTGGAGCCTGTTCCCAATTCTGTGTCTCCCTCTCTCTCTGCCCCTCCCCTGCTCACATTCTGTCTCTCTCTCTAAAAAATAAACATTTAAAAAGATAAAACAACCCTTTTTGCTTACAATATGTATAGAGTCAAAGGTTCTAGTTGTCTAGAAAGCCACACTTTTATGGATTTAAGTGGCAATAATTAGGCTAGTTTTACCATCAGCTGCATAAACATCAGTGTCTATTGACCCACCGTAAAGGCACAAGTGGAATGCAGCCTGGCACGCTGCTGTCTGTGCTGAGTTTTAATAGTGCATCTGTAAGATTTTTCCCAGTGGAAAATAACAGGATGTCGCCTTGTAATTTTTTTTACTACTGTATAATAAAATATAGCCATAATAAATAGCATCTAAACAAATAAAGCAGATTTGGACTCAATCCATTTTGCCTTCATCACTTAGTATGGCCCAAGCTTTTAAGTAGTTGTGTATCCTAAATTGGCTTAATTGGATCAAGTTGCATTTGACTTTCTTTGCCTGCAGTGAAGTAGAGAAAGGTTTTCGTTTTATTTGCTATTTAATATTTAGGTAATATTTTCAGTATATTTGCTTGTGTACTCCATTGTGCTATTAACACAGTTTGTCCAGATTGTAATCTAAATCGTGCTTTGATTAAGTTAGTTGACCTCTTAAGCTTATTGCTGTTGTTTTGTGACTGTTGCTATTATTATTCTTATCCCTAATGTTGATAATTAAATATTTTCAAACCAAGAGTGCTGTACGTTATTAAGAATTTGCACAACTGGCTGTAAGTGTTCTGGCAGCAGGAATAATGTTTAATTCAGTTTTGTGACTATTAGCTAACCCAGCTCCAGGTTTACTGTGGCTTTCTTTGCTGGATTGATTATTGAATGAAAATGGCTATAAATAGTTTTCTTTACTTGAAATCTAAGCATATATATAGTTTTTTATGCATTTTAAACTTTCATCCATTTTAAACAAATATAATTTAAATTGAAATGCAGAATGTAAAAGCAGTTGCCTATTATTAGGGATTTTGTGAAGCAATAGAAGAAAGAAATTGATTTTACAGGTGAAAAATTATTTCAGCCAAGTTTTGAAACCTCTTTTCTGCCACTCTCCTGGAAATATCTTATTCTTCTTTGGCCATGATTTTTGGCAGTAATAACCATAGCATGCTATTCTGATAGTCATAATAGGTGTATAATCATGTAAGAGAAGATGGAGATATGACTGTGTTTTCTATAAAACATGGTCATTTAGCTTTAAATAGTATTTGAAGGAATAAGAAACACATTTATTTTCATTTATAGTTATAGGACAAGTCATATTTGTGTATTTTATCCTGTATGAATCTGAGAAATTAACTTTATTTGTTAAGAGGGAAAGTGGCAAGAATAGAAACATTTTTCTTAGGGCCCCTGTGTGGCTCAGTCAGTTAAGCATCTCACTTCACTTCATGATCTCACAGTTTGTGAGTTCGTGCCCTGCATTGGGTTCTGTGCTGACAGCTCAGAGACTGGAGCCTGCTTCAGATTCTATGCCCCTCTCTCTCTCTCTCTTTCTCTTTCTCTCTCTCTCTCTCTCTCTCTCTTCCCCTCCCCTGCTTACACTCTTTCTTTCTCTCAAAATAAAGTTAAAAAAAAACCCCATTTTTCTTATTTTTAACTATTAATGTTTCCTTTATATCTTCTGCATGTATACTTCAAAGTAAATTGGTCCTACTCAGTAGCCATGTAAACTATAATTTAGTACTAACTAAATTAAAAAAAAAAACTTACTATTTTAATTCACCTAAGAAATTTCCCTTGTGTTAAATTCTTTTACTTGTTATTCTGAAAAATACTGTTCTAATTGGATAGGCCTTACTTTAAAAAAAAATTGTTGAATGTTTGCAGGCAACATTTTTTATTTTTAAAAGTCCTATGAAAAAATATGCTCAACCTACCACCTCTCCCCCCAAAAAAAGACAACTAATTAAAAAAATATATAGTATACACTTTGGAATGATTGATATGGATTTACCCCATCATGGATATGTGATATCAAATTTATATGTGGGTTTATATACTCTTCTTTATATCTATCTATCTATGTATGTATAGATATAAATAAAATAAATATGCTTAAAAAGTAATGTCCTCAAGAGAGGTGGATAAATTCACAAAAACATACACATATCCTTTATAGTTT
Source organism: Prionailurus bengalensis (assembly GCF_016509475.1). Taxonomy (NCBI): domain Eukaryota; kingdom Metazoa; phylum Chordata; class Mammalia; order Carnivora; family Felidae; genus Prionailurus; species Prionailurus bengalensis. The sequence goes on along the minus strand of NC_057344.1, from coordinate 156,466,316 downwards.
ATCAAAGCTGTTAACTTTTAATTGTCTTATTATGCCAGCATAATTGGACCTTATTAATTGATGTTTAGTTTGAATTGTACATGAGTAAAACTTCAGTTAAATAGAGTCTTGCTTCGGGTGGTGGCCTCTTTGGGTACAGAAAAATTCCTGAAAAATCGAGGCAAACATCCACTCAATTAACGTGACAGAACTCCAGATGTTTGACAGTTCGAATAAAACTGTTTCCACAGTTCTTTCTAGGTACTTTTCAGTTTTCCTCAGATCTTACGGTATTTGTGGTGGTTGTTAAGTCTGTTTGCTGCTTCTGCATCTGACTTCTCTTTGTTGGAATACTGGAGAACATAAAGAATAAGTTTTGACTGAAGGCCTCTCTGTGAGTCAAGTTCACTGGATTTTCGTGCATTGTGAGCTTTTTTTTCTTTTTTCTTTTAAATATATTTCCAGATTTAGGGCTGTGTGTTAAATTGGTCTGATTTCCAGATGGTGGAGTCTCAGATAAGGTGCTTATTACTGTGTAATGTAAAGCATATCATTTTAAAGATTTTAGTACTGAAGATTTTCTGCTTGAAATCTTACACGAAGTGGGGAAATAAAGTTTCATGTAATGAACTATGGGCAATGCGAGAATGGGACAGAAAAAAGAGGAGAAAGCAGTGTAGCAATGCAATGGAAATCTGATATTTGATATGTAAGCTAATCCCTTTTAGTCCTCCAGCTAGATTTTTTTTTCACTTGCTCAGAAACATTTCTTTACTTCTTCTTTCTGCTTTTTGATCCCACACCCTGCCCCCTGCACAGTTGGAAAGCCCCCAAGAGACTTTAGCAGAGGTCATTTCTCAGAAGCTTTTTAAACTTTGATTTACATCTATTGATTTTTTTTTTTTTAATGACCAGAGGAATGAGAATTTTTGGAAGAAGCTTATCTGAGATTCAGTGTCTGGCTTGGCAATCCAAACTTTCTTAAACCTTTGAGAACACTTCATTAGACACTAGGTTCTCATTGTTAGTAATACTTAGGATTCTGGCATACTGGACTTTCCTTGGAATTGAGATCAGGTGACAGGAATTGAGAAATGGGAGATAAAAATCATTTTTCTAGAATTGAAAGAAACTGTATAAATCTATAAAAATTCAATCATGAGTCTGTAGAAAATATTCAGTAGCACATAGGCACAATAACTTGTTTTTAGGCTATTTTCACTACATATAATAGTTTGAGATTAAGCTGTTTTATTTGTCTAGGTTTGCCACGAAGGGGAAGTACATTTTTCTGAATTAAGAACCTGATTATTAAGGATAGGATAATGTTTAAAGTAAAAGATGTTTTCATGTATCAGAATTGTTGTTTCTAGGCATTTTTGAAGTTCCCTGTTTAAATTTTGAACATGCGATAAAACACAACGAGATATAAGTAGAAAGGCAGATTTCAGTGTGTTCTACCAATAAATGATGATTTAAAAGGATGGAATGTAGGCACATTTTATTATAAATGAAAATAGCATCATAGCTTCTTATTATAGAATTTGGAAACTTTCATTAGGATGCAAATGTGTTATGTGCAATTATAGTTATAACATAGGCACTTTTGAGGGGTAAAAACACAGATTACATTGAATGATTGCTTTGTATATTGATAACATGGAAGCTGTTTCTCAAGCAGAGAAAGAAGACAATATGTTGCTGAGGAAATAATGTTCCTGGAAACCCACCAAGTCTTCTTAGAGCAGTGGCTGCATAGTCCTTAGACAATATAAGCTAAAGCATCAGTTGTTTCATTCCTAGACTAAACTCTGAGAAAGAGGTGTTTGTAGGTATGAAAGCTTTGCATTAGTTTTGGGTACCTGGTAATGAATAATGTCCCTGCCTTTTTGTATCTTTATAAGCTGAAGGAGTACAGAAAAAAACCACATTCCTGGAAGAATTACCATTCAAGGGTACTACGTTAGTCAAAACCTGCTGGGATGAGAGTTTTGGTTATGGATGCCATGGACTTCTGATAAATTGATTGGTTAATCAGGACATTGCCATTTCTGTGAGGGAAGAAACAATCTCCATCTAGGTGAATTGAAACTAAAGGAAATAAGTAAAAGGACTAATCTCTGAATTTGATCTTAATAAATAAAAAACTCTCTTCTATGAAGGCAAGGTCTTTATATATACTGCTGTAATGCTTGATATTACCCAGTGGCAGGGTATATGGTAGACATTAATTAAGCATACTTCTTTTCCCTTCCCTATCCTGTCTTACCCTACTTTATCCTATGTTGTCTTATTCTAGGCTATCTTCTGTTCTCCTCTCTATGTATGTATTATGGCAGACTGTCACTATAATAAATGTTTTCCCTTATCTTGCATTAATTATAACTTCTTTTGATAGTCATCAAAATAAAATGTAAAAGGGTTAGCCTTTTATAAGTGAAAATGTTGTGTGTAATGTATGATTAAGCTTTCAAGATTATTTCTTGTTTTGGATTATCTGTGGTCCTTTCCCTCAGTTAATACACTATCAGTTGTCGATGTAGTGCATATTTTTAATATCATTTATACTTTTGTTTGCTGTTCCAGAAAATATTAATTGTATTTTTCAGTGAGAAGGAGGGTTGCGAGTAATTTATTCTAATTATCATGTTAAAGATGAAGATACTAAGGGCTAGAAAAGGTAAGGGATTTTAATAACAATAAGCAGTAGGAATGTTTTCATATTACAGTTGATATTCTGATCACTGTCACACATTCTTTCCTTTCATTCTTCCCTTCTTTATGCTTAGTTTGCATTTAGTTTGCTCCTCTTCTCTTTCTTCTTAGATGTTTCAAGCTATGAATTTACTTTTAAGCACTGCTTTAGCTGCATTCCATTAAATTATGGTATACTCTGCTTTAGTTTTCCTCAGTTGAAAACTATTTTCTAATTTCTCTTGTGATTTTTTTGCATAAGGTACTTATAAATGTTTTTTTTTAATTTCCAAATATTTGGGGATTTCTAAAAAAAAAATAAATTTTACTCTGGTTTGGTCATACAGTTTACTTTGTATAATTTCTGTTCTTTTAAATTCATTAAGGTTTGTTTTATGACCTAAGTGTCTAGCTGGAGGTTGGGGTGAGAAATAACAGAATTTCCAGGCAAAAATACTACAGGATCCCCACAGTTCTTACCAAAAGAAGAGTAATTTTTCTGGCAAAAACGCTTAATTTATTGGATGACTGGCCAGTTCCATAATCCCGAAACAAGCTGTTTTTGTCAATGTTGTCCAGTTTTATTATCGATTTAAAATTACAACCGATACCTTCCTTATTACAATGGCTTGCATTCATGGGGGAAGAAAATGATTTTATATGAAAATTTGACCCATTGAGGACTAGGCTTTGTACTCTTGATTTAAAGTGCACCATAAGTTTACAGGTGTGTTTGTGCTCTAAGTCTTGAGGCTAATTTCTTTAGAGGATGAGACCTTCACACACTATTAACATAGTATTCGAAGTATAAGTATAGTCGGCCAAGCTTCCGACTTTGGCTCAGGTCATGATCTCACAGTTTCTGATTTTGAGCCCCGCGTCAGGCTCTGTGCTGACAGCTCAGAACCTGGAACCTGCTTCTGATTCTCTCTCCTCTCCCCTCCTCTCGCCTCCCCTCCTCTCCCCCTCCCTCGTTCATGCTCTCTCTCTCTCAAAAATAAATAAACATTTAAAAAAATTATAAGTGTAGAGAACTACACAGCATACTTGGTGCATGAACAAACCACTCTATTTGGAATAATCTGTCTGAGGAACCAGTCAGCAACCTCAGCTGGCTAATGCGGAAATTCTGTCTGGTAAAGTAGAGTAGTGTCAAAAAGGTGTTCGTAATAGAAAAGAATGTACTCATCTTGTAGAGGGTCTTGAAAACCAGACCCTGTGAAAAACAATAGGATGTTTTGTGGATTAATGTACAGAAATCATCATGGGGAAAATGAGGTCTCAGATTATTCTGGCAGCTGTTTGCAAGGCAGATAAAACAGGGATAAAATGGCACTATAAGAAATAACAAGTTGTGGGGCGCCTGGGTGGCTCAGTTGGTTGAGCGTCCGACTTCAGCTCAGGTCATGATCTCATGGTCCAGTCCATGGGTTCAAGCCCCGCATCGGGCTCTATGCTGACCGCTCAGAGCCTGGAGCCTGTTTCGGATTCTGTGTCTCCCTCTCTCTCTGACCCTCCCCCGTTCATGCTCTGTCTCTTTCTGTCTCAAAAATAAATAAATTTTAATAAAGAAAAAAGAAATAAGTTGCTATTGTAGTATTCCAAGTATGGGGGCATGAGGTCAAACTAAGTGTAAAATGCTTTGGGATCTTGCCTTAGCACTATTACCTTATAACCATGATAATCTTTATCAGTGGCACATTTGGAAATAGAGATGAAAGCCAAATTTGAACAGTCTCCTGAGAACATAATGTGGTGGTACATGCTAATAGTTATTGATATGGACTGAAAGTAGAAGATATTTGAAGATGACTCAGACTGATAGATTGGGAGATGGAAACTGGGTAGTTGGAAAATAACATCACAGCTAGAGAGCACTGGAAAATCTAGTAATGGAGGTGGAATGTCATAAGTGTAGTTAATGTGTCTATATACAGTTTGACTCCTATTTTCTTATTTAACTTCCAAGTAATTTGAAATGATAGATATAAGGCTATATACCTCTTTTTACAGATAATAAAATTGTGACATCTAGTATTTAACTGTTCTAAAAATGATTTAAGGACTCTCATAGACAAAAAAAAAATATATTACCTTATAAGTAGTTTACTAATTCACTCTATTTTTTTTTATTCTCAGTTCTCACTGATCTTTTAAAACATTTTAGTGTCATCTTAAGCTGCAAACCATCTTTTACCTGACACTAGAATGATCTTTTTAAAGTGTGTTTGTACCCATGAGTTATTCATTGCTTCCTGAACCTTTATTGGACAGTTCAGTGGGAGATGTCACATAAATATAATTAACGCCACACAGACCAAGATAATAAAATATATTTTCATCTCAATTCCAGACTAATTTTTTTTTATTTAAAATTTTTTTTCCAACGTTTATTTATTTTTTTTTTTTGGGACAGAGAGAGAGACAGAGCATGAACGGGGGAGGGGCAGAGAGAGAGGGAGACACAGAATCGGAAACAGGCTCCAGGCTCTGAGCCATCAGCCCAGAGCCTGACGCGAGGCTCGAACTCGCGGACCACGAGATCGTGACCTGGCTGAAGTCGGACGCTTAACTGACTGCGCCACCCAGGCGCCCAATTCCAGACTAATTTTTACTTGGATTTCCTGGAATCTTATTTAAATATTAGAATGTGAAGGTGCCTTCAAACCATAATCAGTGTTGTGAAATTCTGAGATGATTATTTCGTAAAGAATTCATTTAAGAAAGCCTGTTGTTTTTCATTGCAAGCATCCTCTTATCATATATGGACAATAATAATCAGCACAATGCTATTTGAGAAGCTGGAGGGTATAGACTGAATTTGGATTAGTTGTATTCAAATTCTGGCTTTGACACTCAGTGTCTCAGAATATTTATTTGTGAAATAAACAAGGAAATGTTCATACTAACCTCAGGGATTTTATAAAGGTGAAGTGAAGATATAAAGTGTTTGAAACCTTAAAAAAATTAAGGTTAAATAGGAACATAGAATCTTCAAAATATCAAGTGTTTAAAATTTTAAAATGTTACTAAAAGTGTTTGGAGAGTATGAAGTTTGTTTCTTTCTCATTCTGTTCCCATTCCTCAGCCACAATGTAAATATAAACTCTTTGAGGGCTAGTTTTGTCTGTTCAGTTCCCCCCACGAATCTACAGCACCTAGAACTGTGCCTGGGTACTGGGTAAAATATTTGATGAAGTAGTGGGTGAATGGGTGAATGAATGAATGTTGCTCTACTTTTTAAGCTTGCTATCTCAGAATTAGAAAATTTGCCTTGAACATTTATCTTTATTATGTATTCCCCTTTTTTAGTTAGTAATCAAATCCTTACCATTTTATTTTCCATTTTTGCTGTCTTACATATATGCTTCATAACAAAGTTTTATCTAAAGTATGAATTAATTTAATTTTTAATTTTTAATTAAAGCTATCTAATATTCAGATATTTCCATCTATAATTTGCAAAGCATAGAGTGAATTTCAATAACTGCTGGTGAATTTCTTTTTATGTCACTTTTGAATGGTGATGAAAATATAAAAATATAAACACACCAAATTTTCTATCCTTCCTGAGTGCTTTCCTTCGAAGTAGTCACATTGCTCAAAAATGATTCTAGTAGTTCCTTTTAAAATCCCTTTTAGGGGTGCTTGGTGGTTTAGTTTAGTTGAGTTTCTGACTCTTGATTTTGGCTCAAGTCATGATCTCATGATTTGTGACACTCAGCCCACATTGGGGTCTGTGCTGACAACACAGAGCCTCCTTGGAATTCTCTCTCTCCCTCTTTCTCTGCCCCTCCCCTGCTTGCATTCTCTCTCTATCTCTCTCCCTTGCTCCATCCCTCAAAGTGAATAGACATTAAGAAATAAAAATAAAAATCTTTTAGATCACGTTTACTTATTGGAAAAGAAATTTATCCTAACACTTCATGCTGATGGAACAGTATCATTTGATATGATTTGATATGACCTCTTCCTCCCTTCCTTTTGGTTTTCAATTCCCTTCAGACATGCACTCCCCTTTTCCTTTTCTGCGATTTACCTCAGTCCTTGTCTCCTTCATAATAGGAAGCTGTGACCCTGTGTAACTTTGTTCTTCTGTCCGAGTTGTCTACTAATTCTTAAATGCCTAAAGGGATATAATTGAATGAAGCACTGAGACAATTATAGCCAAACTGTAAATTAAAGAATCTCTGATCTTATGAACAAAAAGAAAATGGACCTATAAAGATAGTTATGCAAACAAACTCAAAGACACATATAATGGTGCATTTTTGTTCTTGGTCTCAATTTATGTGAGGCCAATACAGACAGTTTCCAATAAATACTTAGAATTTTTTTTTTGTTTTAACTAAAACGAAAATACTTTGTTTACCCAGTCAGCATTTTTGAGGCCCTGTTAAATGCTTAGTTCTTTAGGAAGGGGTAATATCAACTGAAGAGGTAGTCACAGCCTCTGTTCTCAAGCAGTTGTAGGGGTTCAGCCAAATAGAAGAATGTAAAAAGTGGTATAGGATCATCAGGGAACATAGGACTGGTTCTGTCTGTGGTTGAGTGGGTTTGGTGCTGTTGGGGAGAAAGAACTTCACGGAATAAGTCATGTTTGGATTTCAGAATGTATTTCATTATTGGGGGAAACAAAATGTAAAGCTTGAGGATATTTCTAGGAGAGCCTGTGCTGTCATTACCCATGATCAGATGTAGAATATTAGTTAAGATTGGATGGGGAAAAAAAAAAAAACAGGAGAAAAATACCTTACGTGTACAGCCAAGAATTGACTAAAACAATTGCTTGCATTTACCTGTTCAAGTAGTCAAGTGTGCCATTCAAATATGGAATGAATTACTCTTATGGTATAAAACCTCACTAATTGGCCAAATATGGGTGGGTATTCACTAGGAAAATATAATCTGAAATCCTCAAACAAAATATAATGCTTTTGTTAGTGAATATATTTACCACTAATTTGTTTTCTTATATATCTGATGGTAATCAATAGTGATTCTATGAAAAGCTTAATTTTAATTTTATGCTAATGAGTTTCTCCACATATCTAATTTCTTATCCATTTGGGGACAAGATTATAGAATACATGTTAGATTTTGTCATTGTTTTGGCACATATATGATTACTTAGGCTTTTGCTAATAGCATATTACTACTAATAGCATAATAAATACTAAGTACCATAGTAATTAACTAATGCAGCTGATGCTCATATAAAGCACTTAAATGGACTCACCAGAAAGTTCAGACTTTGATATGACCAGTGCAGAACCATTAGAAAACATTGAAATCCCAAAGAAAATACTATGAAAGACACTACTCCTTTTTTTAAAATAAAACGTTTGCCATATTGATATTAGTTTAATAATAAAAGGAATAGAAATATTATGGTGATTTAAAGAAAAATAAAGACTAAAAAAATCCCTTTAAACCTACCACTTAAGTCTTATTTTTTTGTTTATTCCTTTCTATTTTTAAAATATGAATTTGTTTAAATTATTATAATCACAGTCTCTGTGTATATACATAAATTCACAGAGCATGTATTTGTATATACTGATTAAGTGGCAAGATACTTGTCTCTCGTTTTTTTTTTCTACAGCAGTTCTAATGATAAAAGTGATTAAATATATCCCAGGATCTTATTAAAAGTGTCTGTTGCAAAAAAAAACAAAAACAAAAACCCAGAAAATTCTTAGAAATCATAGAATTTATTTTATTTTTTATGGTCTTTTAAAATTTTTTTTTAAATGTGTATGTATTTTTGAGGGAGAGAGACAGAGTGTGGGTGGGGGAGGGGCAGAGAGAGAGAAAGGGAGAAACAGAATCTGAAGCAGGCTCCAGGCTCTGTGCTGCAGGCTCTGTGCTGACAGCACAGAGCCCAACACAGGACTCAAATCACAAACCGTGATATCATGGCGTGAGCTTAAGTTGGATGCTCAACCAACTGAGCCACCCAGGCGCCCTTTTTATGATAATTTTTTAAAATTTTATTTAAATTTTACTTAGGTAACATACAGTGCAATATTGATTTCAGGAGTAGAATTTAATGATTCATCACTTACATACAACACCCAGTGCCCATTACACGTGCCCATCACCCATCTAGTACATCCCCCAACTGACTCCCTCCATCAAACCTCAGTTTCTTCTCTGTCCTTAGGAGTCTCTTGTTGTTTGTTTCCCTCTCTGCTCTTTTCCCCCACTCTTTTTCCCATATGTTCATCTGTTTTGTTTCTTAAATTCCACATGAGTGAAATCATATGATATTGGTCTTTCTCTGATTGACTTATTTTGCTTATCTTAATTGATTATAGCTCCATGCACGTTTTTGCAAATGGCAAGAAGAAATCAGAGAACTTATTATAAAATCTTACATCTTCTTTTAATTAGGAAAATGTTTAAATTCCAATACCTACCAAATTCATTAATTATTCCCAATGTACATTACAGCAGATTAGATGGTTGAGGAAGATCTGTCACAGGTGAATTGAATTTCGTTTTTATACCTTGGCTCTGCTGCTATACCCCAAACATTGTGGGGGGAAAATACACTTGACCAACAATAAGAAATACATAAGTATACTCAAATAGTCCTACAAAAATAACCATAAAGTAGTACATTTTTGTCTAATCATGTACTGTATTTTTTTTTACAGGAATGTTTAAATGTTCAGTAAATTGGAGGAAAAGAACATGGACTTTTAGCTACTGAAGAGAAAATTAAGGTAACTATTGGATTATTTTTTGCCAATCATAATTGTTAGTCATTTCAGTGTATTTCAGTGAATGTTTACATTCAAGTTAATGTATGTTTTTATGAGGTTCATATTAAAAACTGTTTAATGAGCTACTTAAATGGAACTTTATATATTTTTTGCAAAATAAATTGACATTTCTTGTGGACAAATATGTAAGTAATGTAGTTCAAAATATTTGCCATTGTGAGGAAGTATACTCTAGCTCTATGAAAAATAAATGTGCTATTAAAAATAATTTGTTACATATATTAATAACATAAATGATTTGCATCTTATTTAGCAAATCATTTGAAGACAAATAGGCCTTTATATTTTTTTCAATATATGAAATTTATTGTCAAATGGGTTTCCATACAACACCCAGTGCTCATCCCAAAAGGTGCCCTCCTCAATACCCATCACCCACCCTTCCCGCCCTCCCACCCCCCATCAACCCTCAGTTTGTTCTCAGTTTTTAAGAGTCTCTTATGCTTTGGCTCTCTCCCACTCTAACCTCTTTTATCTTTTTCCTTCCCCTCCCCCATGGGTTTCTGTTGAGTTTCTCAGGATCCACATAAGAATGAAAACATATGGTATCTGTCTTTCTCTGTATGGCTTATTTCATTAAGCATAACACTCTCCAGTTCCATCCACGTTGCTACAAAGGGCCATATTTCATTCTTTCTCATTGCCACGTAGTACTCCATTGTGTATAAACCACATTTCTTTATCCATTCATCAGTTGATGGACATTTAGGTTCTTTCCATAATTTGGCTATTGTTGAGAGTGCTGCTATAAACATTGGGGTACAAGTGCTCCTATGCATCAGTACTCCTGTATTCCTTGGGTAAATTCCTAGCAGTGCTACTGCTGGGTCATAAGGTAGGTCTATTTTTAATTTTTTGAGGAACCTCCACACTGTTTTCCAGAGTGGCGACACCAATTTGCATTCCCACCAACAGTGCAAGAGGGTTCCCATTTCTCCACATCCTCTCCAGCATCTATAGTCTCCTGATTTGTTCATTTTGGCCACTCTGACTGGCGTGAGGTGATATCTGAGTGTGGTTTTGATTTGTATTCCCTTGATGAGGAGTGATGTTGAACATCTTTTCATGTGCCTGTTGGCCATCCGGATGTCTTCTTTAGAGAAGTGTCTATTCATGTTTTCTGTAGGCCTTGATATTAATCAACCAAGAGTAAAATTGGAATTTCCTTTCTTCTTGAAGTTACCAAAGTACATTTCTGTTAGGTGACTTTGTAATACCTAGAATATAAATTATTATAAAAACGCAACTTAAAAGTAGAAATACCAATTTTCTTACTCACATTAAATGATGTTCATTTTGAGTTGTTGATATAATTGGTTTGATTATAAATTATTAAAAATCTGTTTTCAGAGATTCTGTACTTTTTACTGTAAGAGTACTGAGTGTTTTAAGATATGATATTATACTCACCATTGTAGACATTAATTTTTCCAATTAGTATTCCTTCCTTTAGATATTCTTGCCTCAATTTCTTTGCCACAGATTTCTTCAGCATATATATTCACATAGGCAAACATCATTTTCTGTTTCCCATAGTAGATATGATTGAATCTACTTTATTTGTATTTACTAGCTTATCTATACATTAACATATAAATTTTGCAGGCATTCTTTTACTATCTTGAATAGGAAATGTGGTTTTGCTACTTAGTGAAATTAGCAAAAAACAGGCTGATTCAGTCATCTTTTTAAAAATTCAGCCATGCAAGACTTAGTTGTGCTTGCTCTGGATATACTAAATTCTGGTGGGAAAGATAAGAAACTATGAGATTACTGTATTCATTTCACAAAAGTCCCTGACAAACTGTTAAGGAAACAAAGTTGTGAGCAAGTCACTTTTGCTGGAGGCCCTTGAAATCTTCATGGAAGTTATGAAGTCACTGAGGGGTTGTTGGAGCAGGGAAAGTGAGGTCATGCATTCCAAGCCAACAGAATAGCTTATGAAAGTGTACATAAAGGAGCAAGGCATGGCCAGTGAAAGACTGATATTTCTAATGTTGCTGAAGGATTACTCACGCAGTGGGACAATGTTAGGAGATGAGCAGGTTTGCAGGACTAGAGCTTAATTTTCCAGCTGAGGTGTCTCTAGAGTGCTTAAGGGTATTCATAGGGTTGTGAGGAGAACGTTTCATAACCTCTTCTTGATACTTATTTTCATTAAGAAATGTAGGAAAGGGGCTCCTGGATGGTTCAGTTGGTTAAGCAACCAACTCTTGATTTCAGCTCAGGTCATGATCTCAAAGTTTTGGAAGTTTGAGCCCCATGTCAGGCTCTGCACTGACAGAATGGAGCCTGTTTGGGATTCTCTCTATCTTCCTCTTTCTCTGCCCCTCCCCCACTCCTACTCTCTCTTAAGCTCAAAAATAAATAAACTTTAAAAAAAGGTATAAGAAATAATTGAGACATTGTAATACTTAACATAGTGACTGCTACAGGCACCCATATATGAAGTTTCTAGAAGATTCATAGGGATTTTTTACAGTGTTAACTGATTGACAGGGTTTGCTTCATTGTTTTTTAATTGTGATATAATTTACATCCCATAAATTCATTCCTTTAAAAGGTGTACAATTCGGCATTTTTTGGGAAATTCACGAAGATGTGTAACTATCACCAGTATCTAATCCAGAATGTTTTTATCTTTCCTGAAAAACACTTTATAACCCATGAGCAGTTACTCACTGTTGCCTGCTTGCTGTGTCATGGCTACAGATTTACCATAAAAAATGGAATCATAAAATATGTGGCTTTTTGTATGTGCCCTCTTCATTTAACGTAATGTCAACTTTTACCGTTGTTATATAAATGAGAACACAATTTCATATCTGAATAATATTCCATTATTTGGGTATACCAGATTTTGTTCATCCATTAATTAGTTGTTAGACTTTGTTTTGTTTTTCCTATTTTTTGGCTATTATGACTAATGGCTGCTATGAATATACACAAGGTTTTATGTAGACATATGTGTTCATTTCTCTTGGATATATACTGGGGATGGAATTGCTGGGTCACGTGGTAACTGAGTGTTTTAACTTTTGAGGAACTTCAAACTGCTTTCCAAAGGGGCTGTACCATTTTACATTTCCCACCAGTCATGTGTTCCAGTTTTACCATATCCTTGCCAAAAGTTATTGTTATTTTGATTATAGCCATCCTTACGGAAATCAGATGTTATCTCATGGGATTTTGATGGCAGTGATTGTTTCTAAGAATATGTTAGTGTACTGATTTGATATTATATGTGTTTGGATAAGTGTGTTAATTGAATTAATGTCAATCTTTAAAGTTTACTGTTTTTTGATAGAGAGTGTGTGTGCACAGCTACACGTGGGAGAGGGACAGAGAGAGAGGGAGAAAGAATCCCAAGCAGGCTCTGCACAAATAGTGGGGCTTGATTCCACAACCGGTGAGATCATGACTTGAGCCTAAACACCAGAGTCAGACGCTTAAATGACTGAGCCACGCAGGCGCCTCAAATTAATGTTAATTTTTAACTACACAACTCATATTTAAACAGTTGATTTTACAGTGTTAAATACAAATTACAAATTACAAAATACAGATTACAAATTGAAGACTATTTGATTAATACATGCCTGAGTAAACAACAGCAACAATAACAAAAACCTGCACAGCTGATGTTTTCCCTCCTCCTATTATAGGATATTTTTCAGATTCATTATTTAATATAAACATTAATAATCTACTTAGATTTATTAAGGATAGTTTAAAACTTAATCAAGATAATCAAAATCAGATCATCATCATTATTATAAGATAACTCAAAATAATCAAAACTATGAAATAGGGATTTGTCTCTTAGATCCTAAGTGATTAAACTTATCTTAAGGACAAATTTTGTTTTGAGTATAAGTTATTGGTAGAGCACAGCAACGTTAATACGAGACTTAATGACATCTGAAGCACAGATAACCAGGTTTTTCAGCAATGTTTAAAGTCATGTTCAGTTTAGTCATTTGCAAAGTTTCACTGAACATTGATAAATGTTTAGATGCTTTATTTGAAATTCCTGTAGAGGATGAATCAAATCATTGGAAAAAGCCTAGAACTTCCTGCTGTGGTCAAAATGGCTGAAATCACAGATGAAAAATTTTATGGGAAAAATAAAAATGTATTACATTCTCAGTAAATACTGTTGCAAGACAGCATTACGCATACTGCTTTTGTCAAACAAAATATTCAAACAAATTATGTTGTATGAAAGATTCACCTTAAAGTATATATATTTCCATATCAATTTATGATCAATTTATGCCACTTTAGGATATTTGCTAAATAATTTTAAAAAATCAGGATTATTTATGTATAATTCATGTGTAGTAAAATTGCTCTTTTCAATGTACAATTTTTCTGTTTTGATAAACACGTAAAGCTGTGTTTATCTTGACACCAAAATCAAGACCAAGTATGTTTCTGTCATCCCTGGAAGTCCTCTTATGCTCCTCTGTAGGTCCCACCTCCTACCACTATCAGCCCTGGGAACCTTTAGATTTATTCTTTTTTAGTAATGAAATAAAAAACCACTTGTGAGAGGAAGCGGAGCAAAGAGGTCAAAATTTGAAGAGAGACACTATGGATGACTTTGGAGGTATTACTTACTCTCTCTGTACTTCAGTTTCCTCATTGGTAATATGAGGTTAATAAAATTATGTACTACATGTCATTTAAAATAGAGCTAGGTATATCTAAGCACTTACAAACACTAAGCGCTTGTAAAATAAACTACAGTTTTTTGAGCCTTGAAGGACATACTGGAAAGGTCAACAGTACGGCACCTCTCGGAATGGATTTAACCCCAAAGTGTCAAATTGAAGTTTTCAAAATAATAAACTAATTAAAAATAAGGACCGTTCAGAAACCTCACCCTCAGGAACCTTTTTTAAGTTTATTTATTTATTGTCAGAGAGAGAGAGAGAGAGAGAGAGAGAGAGAGAGAGAGAGAGAATATGCACAAGCCAGGAAGAGGCAGAGAGAAAATCCCAAGCAGCCTTCACACTGTCCATGCAGAGCCGGACATAAGGCTGGAACCCACGAACTATGAGATCATGACCTGAGCTGAAATCCAGGGTCAGATGCTCAACCGATTGAGCCAACCAGGCACTCCATCACTCTCAGAAAATTTTGCTTAATAGCTCCATTCTTCCTGTTCCTTAGGCATAAATCCTTGGAGTGAATCTCAGGTTTTCTTTTGCATGCATTGCATATCTATCAGCAGATACTGTCTGACTACTTCTGAACCTCTCCTTGGATATTACTTTGGTTCAGATCACAGTCCCCTCTTGCCTAAAGAATTACAACATCCTTCACTTTTCCTTGCTACATCATTTTCAGTGTTCAGAACTCAGAGCCCTGGTCTACCTTCAGTCTCCTCTGCATTCCAGCTACCCTGGCTTCATTACCATTTGTTGAACACACAGGCTATTCTACTTGGGAGACTTAGCATATTGCTTCCTCTGCCAATCGTCATTCTCCCCATGCTTATTTCCTAGGCTCTAACTATCCTCTATTAGGGCAGCCTTCCCTGAATATCCTGCTTTACTTTTGTCCAGATCACATATTACCACATGACAGAAAAATTTGTTTGTTATCTCTTCCCATTAGTTAATATATTCTAAATATTTTCTCCTGAGAGCATCCTTTTAATTTCTATTTAAAAATTTTTTTTTAATGTTCATTTATTTTTGAGAGAGAGAGTGAGAGCGCATGGGGGAGGGACAGAGAGAGAGGGAGACAGAATCTGAAGCAGGCTCCAGGGTCTGAGCTGACACGCGGCTCTGGGCTCGAACTCACAAACCACAAGACAGTGACCTGAGCTGAAGTTGGTTGCTTAACCGACTGAGCCACCCAGGCGCCCCATTCTTAATTTCTGTTTTTAAGTGTTTTTTATATTGGGTAACTGGCCTTATTTGTGGATTTGGACATTAGAAAGGTAACTCGGGAGGCAATGTGGGTGACTGTGGCCATAGGCAGGAGGATTATCTGGGAAATACCAGGTGAGGCATAATGAAGACCTGGTTTAAGGCAACAACCCTGGGGATTGAGTAGTAGTAATATGTTTGAGACTATTTAGAAGGTAAGTTGGCAGGTCTTAATGACTGCATTTCAGTCGTGAGAGTTGAAGTCTCGGAATGTTTCTCAAGTTTGAAATGGCAACCCCATGGCTTAATGGTGCCATATACTAAACTTTAGGGAGCAGAGTTCTTTGTGTTTTGTTTTGTTTTACAAAAATAATGTTCTTTTACAGAAATAATATCCAGAACTAGATGTTTATTTTTATCTCCAGATAGGAGTGATCTCTACTAATATAACACTTGAACTGAGGGTCATTAATTATTGTCTCATTTCTTTACCATTTGTTTATAGAAATTAAAAAAAAAAAGTTTTGGTTTGCCATGAGATTACATTTTCTAATTAATTTGAAAACCAGTCAGAAAGTGCAGGATGTAAGAACTGGCCATGGGCAGAGTAAAAACACATTAATTATTCAGATAGTCTTCCCTGCTTATTCCATTCTTGGAGATATAGTGGCTGTCAGAATCTGTCAGCTGTAGAGTTAGTGCCCTTCAGAATTTACATGCATAAATGGTGACCTTTGGAAATTTGCATAAAGATAAGTCTAGCATTCAAATGATAGCTGCCAGTCAGTTGAGCAAAGCAAAAGTTGTTAGCCACTGCTTAAACCACAGAATGGGCCATGAAGCAGTAGACAGCAAATGGATTATATATAAAACAACGGTAGTACATTTTTCATCAAAAATGAAAATAAAGCCTTTTTAATAGAGTTTTACAAAGACTAAATTAATTATAACCAGAAATTTAGTATCTTTGGATGAGTAGTTTCGGTAGCCATAGCTTTATTCACTAAACATTTTTTTTAACTTTTTATATTTTAAAATGACTAAACTTAAATTTTAATCATTTAAAATGTTAGATTTTATGTAGTAAAGTAGATGTACACTAATTACAGAAAATTTAGTAAATATGACAAAGAGAGAATATTAATACGATCCAAAACCTCACAGCCAGAGGAAGCCATGGTTTACATTTTAGTGTAAATTCTTAGTTGCCTTTTAAATAAACAAATATACATGCACATATATCAGGATACAAAAATGTTTAAGTAATCTTTGCTGTCACCATACTACATTTTACTTATAAGTACTACAGAGATACATGTTTATATAAATCTTTTTGTATATAAGTGATTGTTCCCTCAAATAGATTTTCAGTAGTAGAATTCTAGGTCCTAATGTATGACTCTTTTTTTAAAGCTTTTGATAGGTATTGTTAAAATTGCTTTTCAGCCTTTACTTTCATAAGATCTTAGTTTGCTTGTTGTTGTTAGTTTGCTAGTTTCCTCACCTTCCTTTAATCATTTTTAAATGTTATATTTTAAACGTCTGGTAAGAGCTTGCCATTTAGGAAATTAAAACGTATATGAGGAGAAAAATAATTATGACTTAAAAATTCATTTTTTCTTTGATTATTGTTACAAATGTCAATTTCTGTATAAAATAACATGTCCTCACTTACCTCCCCAACAACCTACACAGAAAACACTTATATTTTAGAACGGTGTTCAATTCCTAAAACTAGTAGAAAAAAATAATAAAAACAGAATTTTAAAACTTTGAGCATTCAAGAAAATTATACATAAATTTTCTGATAAGAGGGACTGATGATCAGAGCAAACACAGTTCATTCTTCATCTCCTGTAATTTTTTTGTAGTATGTCTTTACCTGTTTTAAACACCATGCCTCAGGGCGCCTGGGTGGCGCAGTCAGTTAAGCGTCCGACTTCAGCCAGGTCACGATCTCGTGGTTCGTGAGTTCGAGCCCCGCGTCGGGCTCTGGGCTGATGACTCAGAGCCTGGAGCCTGTTTCCGATTCTGTGTCTCCCTGTCTCTCTGCCCCTCCCCCGTTCATGCTCTGTCTCTCTCTGTCCCAAAAATAAACGTTGAAAAAAAATTTTAAAGTAAATAAATAAATAAATAAACACCGTGCCTTTTCCTACTGTGGCAAACAAGGCAATGAACACCATAATTTTTGAAAATACCTGGACATGTCCTTTAACTCAATACTTTAAAGATAAAACTAAAAGACTAGTTGACAGTAAACAGTATTGATGGGTATACAGCTGTTTCCTTATATAGTTAACCTGGAATATGGGTGATATATGGAAAGTGCTAGTCCAGTCAAAACTCTAAGAGGATTGTGATGTTCACATTCCATTATTTCTTATTTTTATGAGTAAATCCTGAATTAGCAGTGGCCTAGACAGAATCCTGTGTCCTGAATCTTGTACTTGAACAGATATTCATTTTAGACTGTTCACTACTGACTTTAATACATGGTGCATTAAATAAGATACAATAAAAAAGGTATTAAGATGATTCAAAAGAGATTGCTCATTTCTGCCTGAATCAGGGGTGCTATAAATATATATATTATATTGTATTTTTATTATATTATGTATTTATTATTATATATAATATATAATAATATAAATATGTATATATATTTAACGTCTATTTATTTTTGAGAGAGGGAGAGAGAGTGTAAGCAGGGATGGGGCAGAGAGGGAGACACAGAATCCGAAGCAGGAAGCAGGCTCCAGGCTCTGAGCTGTCAGCACAGAGCCCGATGTATGGCTCAAACTCACCACTAGCTTATGACCCGAGCCAAAGTCGGACGTTTAACTGACTAAGACACCCAGGTGTCCCAGGGGTGCTATATTGAATAGAGAGAGATCTGCTCTGTGCTACTAATATTTATAGGTTGGAATTTTATGCCACAGCTAAAAGCGAAAAACACTTCATTATGGGCTATTGAATTTTTTCTGCAGAAGAATGATTTGTTGATGATTTTTAAAATTAGGTATATACCTTTATATTTTTGATTGAGTATATATGTTTAAAATTACCCATTGTAAATATTTGAGGAATTTTAAAAAATGTATACACACATGCAGCTGTGACTATTATTTGTCTCCGTATCTATCTCTGCTTATAGGTTTTTGTTTTTATTTTTTGTTTTTATTTATTTTTTTGTATGCTGTTCTTTGAGATTTAAGACTTGTGTAGAATTGTGTCTTCATCACTACAAGTATGGTACAAATAGTTTTATCACCTAAAAATTTCTTGTGCTGCCCCTTCTTAGTCATTCGCTGCCTCTGTGCGTTACCCATAGCAACCACTAATCTGTTCTTTATTCCATAGTACTTCAATCCATATTTTTAGCTTTTTCAGAATGTCATATAAATGAATCATACAGTGAGTAGTCTTTTGAGACCGACTTCTTTCACTTAACATAATGTCTTTGAGATTCATTCTTGTTTTTTGAATATATCAAGAATTCATTTCTTCTTTCCGGCTGGGCAGTATTCTACTGAATGGTTGTCTCACAGTTCATTTATCTGTCCACCTGTTGAAGAACACTTGGGTTGTTTCAGTTTTTAGTGAAAATAATGCTAGTATAAACATTCATATGTTGTGTGTGTATGTGTGTACACAAATTTTCATTTCTCTAAGGTAAATACCTATGAGTTGGATTGTTCGGTCACCTGGTAAGTGCATGTATATGCTTTTTAAATTATTTCTGTGTTTTATTTGTCTTATTGGATTTTGTTCCTGTTTCTATCTCATTTCTATTTTAAGTGCAATTGTTATTACTTAAATCAGTGTTGTACAGAAACTTGTCTTCTTCAAGTGCTAAGTTATTAATTTTGTAACACTAGTCCGATTACGTCAAGACCTGTTTTTATTGGTCTCTGAATTTAAGTAGGAAAATGATATACTCCAAATAGAAAATGCTACTTTTATGATTTTTTCCTTCCATGATAATTTTTACTTTTCTTTAGGAGTGTGTCTTGTTTTCTTTAGTAAATTATCCCTAAACAACTAACCACAAAAAAAATAAAGCTTGGGCGCCTGGGTGGCTCAGTCGGTTAAGCATCCGACTTCGGCTCAGGTCATGATATCACACTCCACGAGTTCGAGTCCCGTATCGGGCCCTGTGCTGACAGCTCAGAGCCTGGAGCTTGCTTCAGATTCTGTGTCTCCCTCTCTCTGACCCTCCCTGTTCACGCTCTGCCTTTCTCTGTCTCAAAATAAATAAACATTAAAATTTTTTTTAAAAAAATCTTAAATATTTCTGCACTGGATGCAATATTCAGTTCTTTTATTCTAACTAAAGCTTATGTGTTTTTTACATAGAAAAGACCCTCACAAGAAAATGGTTTATATTAAGTATTTAGAAATACTAAAAACTAAATATGAATTTTCACGTTGTATATTAAGGATAGGAACCAAGTAACCACTAAAAGTCATCAGAAAAATTTTTAGTAATTATAGCAGACTGGATCAATATGTCAGAACACAGTTTCTAGACGTATCCAGACCCCTTGAGTTACACACATTTTACAAATATGGTTCCTATTAGGAAGAACTCTGGATCAGGTTACCTTTACTGTAGGTCTGGTCTTGCCACTAACTTGCTATGAGACCCAGGGAACATCACATAATCTCTCTGGATTGTAGTATTCTCATTTGTCCAATTAGTGAGGGCAGCACTGGATTATCTATAAAGGACCTTCTTGCTTTACAAAAAATAGGATGCTGCAATTCTGTGATGGTCTTGGATCATTGAGTAGAAAAAGTAATTTTGTGTGTGTGTTTAATGTACTTTGTCATTTGGCAAGGATATGTACAATACATTTTTAAAAACTTTAAAAAATATGTACGATTTTGAAAAACAGTTTTGGTGTTTTGAAAAAATCAACCGACTATTCCAGAAAGCTTGAATATTATACAATTATTAATTTCCCTACTGATTTTTCACAAGTTTAATAATATGAAAAACTCTGGATTTTGTTTCATATTGAGTAAATATGAGTTAATGTAAGTTCATGTTCCTAGTTTTTAGTATTACATGACTATTTTATTGGAACCGCATTTGAAATTTTTCCAGATTTAATTAGAACTCCCCTTAATTATGAAACTTAGGTTTCATAATAAATTCTCAGTTTTTCAGAGTAAATGTGCATTTTCTGAAACAATTTAAAGCTTAGATACTCACAAATAGGGGAGATTGATTAAAAACATCAACTTTGGCTGCATATGCTTAATGCAGAATAACTACTACTTCACAAAGTAATATATTTCTGTTTGTTTGCTTGTTTATTTATTTAAAGAAAGAGAGATGGAGAGAATGACCAGGGGAGGGGCAGAGAAAGAGGGGGACAGAGGATCTAAAGTGGGCTCTGTGCTGACAGCAGACAGCCTGATGCGGGGCTCAAATCCCTGAACTGTAGGTCATTACCTGAGCTGAAGTTGGCTGCTTAACCAACTGAACCATCCAGTTGCTCCTGAAGTGACATATTTCAAAGGCTAAGGAATGTCATAAATCCTTAAGAGGAATGAAGATTAAAACACATTAGTTTTAATTTCTTTTTAAAGTCACTTATTTCATATATATTATATTAGTATCTGGTGTGTGTAAGACCTCTGCTGTGTTCTGGAGTGATAATGCTCTCCTAACTTAAAGGAAATCGGAAGTCCAGTTGGGGATACAGAAACATGTACAACTAGCTACTTTACAATATCCCAAGTACTATAGTAGAAGCATGAGAAAAAGGAAGGAAGTGCTGGTTGCATATGAGAAGGATTTTACTACTGGAGAACAGATAGTGGCCACTCTAAGTGATGGTCATCACAAAACCAGAGTATTCATTAGGGAATAGGAAATATTGTGTTCTGGAGGAATATAATTTTTCAGAGTGATAATGTTAGGTAGAGATACTTAAGAGGAAATTTAAGGATGTAGGAAGAGGCCCTTTTTATATTATGTATTTACTAGAGATCTAATTTTAAAGTATTATTGTAATACTGTTGTTTGAAAGAACACGTGTCTTGGAAGTATGAGCGATGCATTAAAGGTAGGATAAAACAGTCAGATAAAAAACATTGCATGGGAGTACAAGTGCCAGCTACAGTATTCTGCAAACTGTTGGCAAATAGCAGAGCTCTCAGCATTGATGAAAGTTCAAATGATGAACTCCCTTCACTGCACTTTAACATAAGCCTTTGAAATATATATACCTTTAGAACTTATTTAACCCAAGGGGACCACATTTTTCCTTCTTTAAAACATAAATTTTATACTTAAATAAACCTTTCTTTTATATCTTTCCAATCCATCTAATATACAGTCTATGTATTTTTTTTTTCCTGAGTCCTAAAATGTGTTAGTGGAAGAGAATTTAATTGCTTTTGCAAAAAGAAAGAAACAAATAAATTGGATTTCTTAGTTTGGCTTAGTGCTGCCTTCAATGTTCTGAGAACAATAATGCAATTAGCTAAAATGTTTATCCACAGAATTTAATTCCTGGGGAGTAACTTCTCAAATTGCCTCTTACAAGTGTAATGGAAGCAAGCAGTTGTTTTCTGGCTTTGTTGCCAAAAATTGTGAATGGCTAGATTTTTATAAAACTTGGTGGTGATGCATGTGTAATCATATAAAGTCTCCATTGTAAATTTGAAGAAACTGAATTTTGTAGACAAACACTTTTTGTTACATTGTGTCTCAGAGTTCCCAGCCATGAGTGAAGAAATCCTCAGTGTTATTAACTATTCTACACATTAAGTTTTTAATAGGTTTCTTTTTCATTTCAATTTAATTTCATCCCTGATTAAATGCACTGAATTAACAATGGTTTTGGATTGTCAGTTTATGGATAATCTAGTGATAAGTTGTTGAAAATGGAAGTTTGACATTTATTCTGGGCATATATAAATATCCAAAGAAAACAGATGCTTTTGATTACTATACATTTATTGGTAAATATTTTAGCCGCAATTCCCTCTGATACCACCTTTGAAAAGCATTGCTAATAGGAAAAGAGCAGAGGAAGTGTATTATAAAACCTTTGCTGAGTATATAGCTTCTGAAAAATTATCCTTGGGCAAACGGCTATACAGATCATTCTAATAACTTTGCTTCACTGTACTGTGTTATTTCAGGTGCTTTCTAGCTTTACTGGACTATTTCTTAACCATGGGTAAAGCATACTAGTAGACAATAAATATAATAAAAATATGAAGATTATAATAGGCTATTAAATCCACTCAGCAAAATACCACAGCAAATAAAAGCTTTCATTGAAAAAATAGCCAATTGCAACCCATTTGAAATAGATAAGAAAATGGTAAGATAGCAGATGTTTTGACTGGCACAGACTTCAGTAGAATGCCAGGCAATAAATTTAATACTGTAAAACACTTTGGAAAACATTGATATGGAGGAGAATAGCTCAACTGTTCGTTTAGAAAGAGTAACACTAATAGGTATTTTTATTCCATTTTCTGAGAACGCACATTGTGCTAATGCTAATACACAAATAGGGAATAATGAACTAATGGAGTCTCCACCAAACTGTATTCACCATAAATTGAAGACCACATGTGAATTGAGATCCATTTTTCAAATTGCGTTTACTATAGCTTCTTTTAGGTAAAAAGGAAAAAGCTTTATTTGTGAAGTTACCCTAGATTGTGCATTTCACCCAAATAATTGACACATTCTCTGTACATACAAGGTATCTAGTAACAAAATTCTTTAAACTTTAGCTGTAGCAGAAAATGAACTTTAACAAAGTTTAAAATTAATAAAATAATATTACATTTTTCACATTATGTATAGTCATGTTTAATATATTTAAAATACAAATTCAATTATTAATGTTGGCCCATTTCTGCCATTAATGATGTTAAAGATTTTAATTTACCCTCCTTGATAATGCCCTGGATCAACCAAACTTTGGTCTTTTAAAACTTTTCTGTGAATATACTTATATCAAGTTATAATAAACACATTTGTCATGTTGATCTAGAAGGAGAGATTCTTGTTTTGACTTAGATTGGAAAACTATTGCCAATTTGATGGATTTGAACTGAGTTTTTGAGTATTTTATCATTTGAAGGGCTTTGATCTCTGAGAACATGTAGTATGGGTAAAAATCAAGAGTAACCAGCACACTTTTGACTTTCCCAGTCACTGCCTTCTCTGTCACAACCAAATAACTCATCCAAGAGGAAAGCCTTTATTGTTGTTATATTAACATAAAATGTACTTACTATAAATCCATGTACTTCCCATGAATAAATTCATGTACAAGTTGACCCCAATAACATACATTCGGATAGTGCTTTGACTTTTTTTTTAACTTCTCACATTCAAATTCTTATCACTGGTTATCTGTTATGTCTTACGCACTATGAAACATAAGTTCATGTAACTTATTTAATCATTTATTAAACTTTTGTAAGGAAGATATCGTTACTATTACTAAGAGGAATAGAGATTTGATTTAGTAGGATAAAGATTTATATTTCATTAGTAGTTTTCAATAGTTAAAATCATAAAAAAATATATATCAATAATACAATTTCTAGTTCATTTTTATAAAAAAAAGTCATCAAATCATTACATCATCACATAGTAATTATTGCAAAATTAGATAAAGTTATGACTTTTAAGCACAGGCTTTTTTTTTAACTTTATTTTGGGGAGAGAGAGAAATGTCAGGCAGGCTTCGCACTGTCAGCACAGAGCCGGACACAGTGCTGGGACCCAGGGCTTGAACCACCAACCATGAGATCATGACCTCAGCCAAGACCAAGGTTTGGCCGCCCAACTGACTGAGCCCCCCAGACGCCCCAGCACAAGCTTTTTCTTTCTTGCATGTTAATACAGCCTCTGGTTTATTTTATTTTTTCCTCTCTATAACACTTTGCTTTCTTCTCACAAACATCTTTGAATTTCAAAAAAAATTTACAAAAGAAATTAAGTAACAGGACAAATGTAAGTGATGCAGATTTGCCTTCCGTTGCTGCGGTCTGGTTAGCATTAGATACTCATAGTCAAAAAGATATCCAGAAGGGAAATAGGGCAAATGTGAGGATACGAAAATATGAGAGCACATGATTTCCACAGGTCCTGATTTTTAAAACCCCTTCAGAGACTACCTTAGTTCCCCCAGAGAATTGTGTTTTTTTTTACAGCATCTTTCTTCTACCCCTCGATTTCTAGATAGCTCATACCTATGTCCTGACCAGCTTTTCCTTGCTCTTTTGCACCGCAGAGCTAGAATGGCAGTGTTTCTAATGCTCGTTGAGACTACGCCTGTTTTGATCCCTGTATTTTCTAACTGCTACATATAAGTACCTGTCTTGGGAAAATGTGAATAACCACAAGAGCTCCTAATCTCCCACAGAAAATTCGAAGATGGTAATTGGTCTTTTCAGGCTCCTAAGTGGTATATTGGATCTCTTCAAGAATTCTTTTTTTTTTTCAAAGAAGTTATTTTAAAGTATATATTAAAGATTCTACTTCTTCTCTGCATTTTACTCCAAAGATGGTTGTAGAAATGGAATGTATGATTAAGAAATTGGTCAGTGGAGTACCATACCACACACATATTTTGAAAACGGAAGTAAATCTGAACTTTGTAAGTCGATGCTGTGATGAAATTTCTGGAGTAAATCATTCTTCACAATATTTTAGAAGTCTTTGTCACATCCACCAGCCTACCCTCTGAATGATGAAATAACAGGATGTTAGTTTTGATGTATTTTACCTTGAGAAAAAGAAATCACTGAACAATGTTTTACAGAAAATAAAATCCTGAAAATTTGTCAGTGTCCTTTATGATATGTCTAGGTATTAATTGATATTAAGGAACAGTTGAAGTGTGATAAACAAAGTAATTTATTAAAGAGGAAACAGCCTTTGAAACTCTAAAGATAGAAAATATGATGATTTTAGCTTTGAATTTTGGATTTTGATCGATTGAAAATACCCATCTTATTAGGTCTAATAAAAGTAGACCTTTTATTAGATATCATGGGGGTGATAATTATTAGCCTATAAATATATTAACAAATGGCTCCAGAGTTCAATTTGAATAACGTAATTTTTCATCGAGATAAGTTACTTTATCTTTTTTTCTCATCTTTTAGCACTTAAATACATGGCAAAGAATTTTATATTTAAAGTCTTCATCCAGACTTGTTTAGCAAGTTTAATTTGTGATAATCCTATCTATAAACATTAACCTGATTCACTATTATGTAGTAAAATAATGTCTCTTTTTATACCTTTCTGGCTGACCACTCTACCTTTTGGGCTTCCTCTGTACTTTTATCCTCCAACTTCACCCTGATATAGAACACTTTTTTTTTTTTCATTTATGTGTTCGACTTGCTTGGTAAACTCTTGAAATATGAAATGACATATTCAAAGAATCTTTCAAAATCTAATATTGATTTCAATAACTGAATCAGATTTGATGTAGAGAACATGTAAATAAAGGAATATGCCCTTTCTTCTCCTCTTCTCTTTTGCATATGTTTTTTTTTTTTTCCTTCCATAACTGTCTCCCTAACCTCTGTCTCCCTCTGCACATTTCCCCACCGGTCCTTTTCTCTCTTTGATTCTTTTTTACAGAAAAGGAAAGAATAACTTATACTAGGGTAACTTGAATTTATTCACATATTCTAATGAGAAATAAAAGTTCTGAATGGACCATTTATAGGACAGGACAATCCCTTACTTGTAAGTAGAGAGTATCCGGAAATAGAAATTGTCTACAGTCAGACATTAATAAAATTATTATTTATTCAAATGTCAAAATGGTATTTGAAATAAAACATTGCTTACTAAATAGATCTTTGCTAATAAATAACATTAAATGGACTGTGTGTAACTAGTGAATAGAGATGATTTTTTAAAATATTTTTCATTGGTAAAGGGCACTGCTGACTAGTTTAGCACTGACTTTGTGCATTTTATGGCTAAGATGTAATATTAAAAGCAGATTATTTCCAGTATAAAATCAAAATTTTAAATATCATAAATCATATATTAGACAATAATATAATAACAAAATTATTAATTTATCCCTGTTTCATCTTTTGGATCAATTCCATTAATTTTCAAGATCTATTTTACAAAGACTACATGTACTTTATATTTTTAAGGTATTTAGATTTGTAATAAAAAGTAGAAAAATGTCAGCTAATAATGGAAACGTCACGCTTTTGTAGTAAATGAATAAAAATGCTAAATGAATACTTCAGCCAGCTAGTACTGGTTCCATTACTGGATATATTAAGGATATCATTTAACTTCTATGGGCCTCAATTTCTACTTTAAAATTTAAGAACATTGGACTTAATGAGCAAGGTATCCTCCTGACACTAAATGTTTAATATTTAAAATCTTCCCTCCTGCTGTGTAAACTCAAACTCTTTCCTTTGGGATTTTAGGAGTGGGGAGGAATGTCATTCATGTTTGCTCTTATATATGATAAGGTAGACAAGAAGCTCAGTCAGAATGACAGAGTATAATTTCCAAATTTAAAATGTTGTGTTGACTAATGCAATAAATTTATGCTTAGTTTTAAGCACAGGCGATGAGAACCAGAGCATATGATCAGCGCAAGTGTGCCCCTGAGACAATATAATTTTCTGCAAATCAAAATAATCAGCAAGAGAGCATATATGTCCTTAATGGAGTCCTGAGAATTTATCAGTTTCTATTAGCGTATTCCAAAAAAAAAAAAAAAAAAGAAAGAAAGAAAGAAGAAGGAAAAGATCCAGTTGGATTTTTAAATGTCCGATAAATAAAAAGGTTTTGCGTATGTAGTATCTTGATGATTAATATATCTAGAAGGGTTAATTCCATGTTGAGGAGAGCATTGTAATAATTACAGAAATGAATATAATTATTCCACCTGGATTTGAGGAATTAAAATGTCATGTAGTGTTTTATTGCCTTCGTATATTAGACCATTATAAAAAGCTTTTGTTCCAGTTGAACAGGCAAGCGAAATAGAGAATTTAAAAAGTTCTTACACTATGTAAGAAGAAAATGATACACTTTATTTTCTAGAGGAGAGTGGAAAGTCAACTAGAAATAATTCCTCTGTTTCAACCCGACATTTTGTCAAAGAGAACCATCACTATATATTGTCCACGAGATGCCCTGTGAATAACTGGCGATGTGAGGCTAGAGTAGTCAGAGCTTCAGAGCTCTTTATTCCCTCCAAACCAGTTATTGTGCTGCTAATTAGAATTGGATATTGGTAGTAGTGGAAATGAGGGAGACTATCAATGTTACTTTGTGTTAAATTTTAATCACACAAGTTAGGACATTCAGAATTATGGTTTCCATGGTGACTACAACACTGAGCCCTGTGTGAAGGCATTACAGTGGGGGTCTTTGATTAAAAGAAAGTAAACCAGAAGTGAAACAAAATGCTCCATATGTGCAGCTAAAGTTACCAAAAAAAAAGAAGAAAGAAAAAAAAAGGGAAAAAAAGGTCCAGCTCCCTTGTCCTTAATTATATTTGCTTAATAGTATGTCACGTGTTTGTGCAGTACACTGAAAGGTCTGTTGTGATTCTCATGGGGCTTCTGTATTTTCATTAGGTTTCAAATGATTATTTTTATAGCACCTTTTGCATTTTTTAATGTATTCAATTTATTTTCATTTTTAAAATATCTGCAGAATCTGACTTTAGGACTCTCGTGATAATTCATGTGGAAAAGAATTTTTTTCACTGGAAAACTTTTAAAATGCATAGAGTCGTAGTACTGGGTTTTTGCTTATAATCTTTCATTTTGAATATTTAGATTAAGACGCTATTTAAAGTTCCATTTTTATGAAGTTAATTTCATCATCAACATGAAAAGAATCCCAAGCAAGAAATGAGACTAATTCAGTACATGTAGAGCATTGGATCATAAAATGATTTCAACAGTAAAAAGTAATTGAAGACACTGGTCACTAAGGGTAAAATGTATTTGGAGAAGATTTTTTTGAAGAATATATTTTACTCAAGAATGGGGAGTAGGGGATTGGTGAAAATGGGTGATAGGCATTGAGGAGGGCACTTGTTGGGATAAGCACTGGGTGTTTTATGTAAGCGACGAATCATGGGAATCTACTCCTGAAGCCGAGAGCATACCGTGTGCACTGTATGTTAGCTAACTTGATAATATATTTTAAAAAAAGAAGAAGAATGGGAATAATTAAGCTGTTCTGTTAAATTCCTATCTCATTTGGGGTAGAAATGTAATATTTAGTATATATGTTTCATACAATTCAAAAATATATATACATAAACATGAGTGAGAAATGTTTGTGCTGTAGGAACAACTGAGACCTGCTCAGATAAGGAATTTTTCATGTACTGTATCAATGCTCTATTGAGCATCTATAATGGGCTTGTTATAAGTTTGTCATTATATAAGATACGTTTCAAGGAGCATATGAGCTAGCGACATTTTTGCTGAGAATAAGTAAAGGTAAAGACAAAATTTTTTTCTGTTTTCATTTCTAAGTATAGAAAGTGCTGATCGATAGTTCAGAAACTTGTAACATATATTCAAATAAGATTACATAGATTGTTTCTCTATTAATACTTAGTCATGGATGAATGCCAATGGGTCATACTTTAAAATCAAACACCATTTTATAGACCATTTGTCTGTTGCAGAGGTCAGCAAACTTTCTAGAAAGGGCCAGGTAGTAAACATTTTAGGCTTTGCAGGAGATGTGGTTTCTGTGCTTACTGCTGAACTCTGCTATTGCAGAGCAAAGGCAGCTGTAGTCAGTGCATTAAAAAATGAGCAGAGCTATGTTCCAATAAGAGTTCAATAGACATTGGCATTTGAGGTTCATATAAGTTACACATGTCCTGAAATATTTTTTTAAATTTTTTCCAACTATTATAAAATGTGAAAACAAAAACAAAAACATTCTTAGCTGTGGGACATACAAAAGCAGTGTGGCAGATTAATCTCTTGTTTTTTTTAAAACCCTGTTTTTCTCTTTTGATTTTTGTTTTGTGTTGTTTTGGGTAGAGGCTATTTGTTTATTGACATTCAAAGTGTGTTGTTTACCTGAATGATAAAAATTAGTAAACACTAAATACTATGCATTCAAAATTATATTTTAAAATTCTATATAGTTCACATTGATCATTTGAATATTTGATGATCCCTTCTATTTTGAAACAATTGTTTAACATCATCTAAGTGGGTTTCATAGGCTTAATTAATAGCACACTTTTCACACGTGAGTTTTAATCAAATTGAGAGCTAGACAAGAATTTGGGTAGATTGAGGTCAAAATGTTAATAAGGGGTTGGAGAACATAGCTTACACAGATGGCTGCCGTGGGCTCCCTAATACTCCATCCCAGAATTAAGCACTTTCATGCTCATCAGGATACATATAATTCTCTCCGTGTAGGGTGATGCCAAACACACCTGAATCTGTGCTTTGCTTGTGTGTGCCTAACTGCCCACAGAGGAGAGAGGGAAAGAAAAGACCCGGGTATGCCATGCTCCTTTCCTAAACTCATCGGTTAGAGAAGTCATTCTTTCCTTCTAGCAGAATGAATCAAGTCTGGCAAATGCCTGAAAGTT
The DNA here is from genome assembly GCF_016509475.1 of Prionailurus bengalensis. NCBI lineage: Eukaryota > Metazoa > Chordata > Mammalia > Carnivora > Felidae > Prionailurus > Prionailurus bengalensis. The sequence goes on along the minus strand of NC_057344.1, from coordinate 156,436,337 downwards.
ATATTGAATGCTGTTATTTGTCTCGAAAAAATGAATTTAGGGGAAAGAGGTTTGTTTGTTTGTTTTTGTTTTCTCCTATCTTTTATCGTTCATTCACATCTTATTATTTACCTACTGTATTTGGTCAGGTTGCCATATCAAAATACCATAGTCTGAGGTGGCTTAAACAACAAAAATTTATTTTCTCACAGTTCTGAAGGCTAGAAGTCCCATCTCAAAGTGCCTGTCTGTTTGGTTACTGGAGACACCTCTCTTCCTGGCTTGCAGATAACTGCCTTCTTACTCTATCCTCACATGGCCTTTCCTCCATACGTGTGCATGGAGAGAGAAATAGAGGCAGTGAGCTCTCTGGTTTCTCTTTTTATAGGGACACTAATCCTGTTGGATCGGGGCTTCATCCTTATGACCTTATTTGAAGTTATTTACTTCTGTAAATGTCCCATCTCCAAATATAATCACCTTGGGGCTTAGGACTTCAATGTATGAATTTCAGAAGGACACATTTCAGTCCATAATACCGACTCTTTACCAGCTTTTGTTCTAGTAGAGATAGATCAATCAGTTGATCACTAAGGTCCTGGTACTATGTTATTTACATCATATTGGCAGAGACAGACGCTACACAAATAATTTCATGAACTGATGTGTAATTGCAAACTGAAATAAGTTCTTTGAGGAAAGGAACAGTATTTTTGAGAGCATTATAGTAGTAAAGAATACATATGTAATGCATAATAAAAAAAGCTAACTTAGCCTGATAAGTTCATAGAAGGCCTCGTGGGGCCTGGGAATGTTCCAGAAAAAAGCAGCTTGTGAAAAAAAGTCCCCCTTAACTACAGGGAGCATGTTTCTGTAGTCTTTCCTACAGTTCAGATACTGTGAGAGGAATAGTACCTTGAACTTTTCCAACTGCAACTTACTTTGTGGTCCGCAGAAATACAGGATTGAGTCCACAGTCTATAAAAATTATTTAGTTGAATTTGAAACAACTTACCTGAAAAAGTTTAGAACCATATTTGACACTTCTTTATTCTCACATTTATAAGTATATTTTTCCTTAACTTTTAAGACTTCATTTTTTCTGAGCAGTTTTAAATTTACAACAAAATTGAGAGGGTGATAGAGATTTCCCATATACCCCATTCCTCCACACATACATAGAGGCCTCCCTGATATAAATATACAGCTGCCAGAGTGGTACATTTTTTTTAAACCAAGTGTTATCCAGTCAGAGTCTGCTTTAAGTGAATGAAGGTCTTGGCGCTTGGATTTCTCAAGAGAAGATTTCTGTGGGGATTTGCCACTGGAATAAAGGCAGCCAGAAAGAAAGTAGCAAGCACTAAGCAGTTTATTATCTCTCAAGGTGGGAGAGCTGGGGACATGTTCCTCCAGGTACAATCGGCCTCTCAATTGTTTTGGGATTGCATATTATTGGGTCTCTTTGGTCTGGGATGTGCTGTGACTTATAGTGGGGTGATCTCCAATGGACACGGTTTCCAATTACTTGGGAGACTCCTCCCATGGGTTGGGAGTGGCCCTCCAAGGTTTATACCAAAACTGTCACAACAGCCTTTGTCCATGGGGACAAGGGTGTACCTGCAATGCAAATGTATTGTAAAGAGTCTAGAGGTTACGTTGGGGCAGAGGTGGAAGAGAAGAGTGCATGTTACTCCTGTCTTATGATCTGTCAATCACAAGGTTTTGCAAGCCTTAAAGTCAGGATGTTGTTCCCCCAGGCTTCTGATGTGTAGCTTATTTATCACCATCCTTGCCTCAGGCTCATGTCTCTATCATTTCCCTTCCAGGACTTGGGACTCTAACTGGAAGTGTTCTTTCCATTGCTCATGTCTAGCTTCTGTGTAACACAAGGATGGACCTACATTGACACATTATAACTACCCAATATGCATAGTTTATCTTAAGATTCACTCTTGGTGTTGTGGGTTTTCATTGTTATAAAATCATACAAATAATATTGCTATCCTAAAGAAGTTTCTGTGCTCCACCTATTCATTTCTCCCCCGACCCACCCCTTGAAACCACTGATCTTTTGTTTCCATGGATTGGAAGAATGTTTTTTATTTTTTTAAAAATTTGAGTACAATTGGCATACGATATTACGTTAATTTCAGTTATACAACATAGTGATTCAGCAGTACTATATGTTATGCTATGTTCACCACAAATATAGCTATTATCCTTCACCATACAACACTATCAAAATATCATCGACTGTATTTAATGTGTGGTACCTATTATCCCTGTGACTTACTCATTCCATAACTAGAAGCCTGTATCTCCCACTCTTCACCCATTTTGCCCATCCACCACCCCCCCACCCCACCAAAATAATCAGTTCTCTATATTTATAGGTTTGATTGTGCTTCTTCTTTTTGTTTTTTAGATTCCACATATGAGTGAAATCATATGGTAGTTGTCCTTCTGTGTCTTATTTCTTAGTGTAATAAGTGGACCTGTAGGTCTATCCAGGTTGCCATAAATGGCAAAAAGGCTCATCATTTTTATGGCTGAGTAATATTCCATTCGCACACACACACACATACACATACACACACACGTACACACACACCCCTTCCCTACATCATCTTTATTCATCTGTTGATGGTAACTTGGACTGCTTCCATACCTTGGCTATGGCAACTCATGCTGTAGTAAACACAAGGGTGCATATATGTTTTCAAATTAGTGTTTTCATTTTCTTTGGGTATATACCCAGTAGTGGAATTGCTACAAGATATAGTGAAGACCTGTGCTCTGAAAACTATAAAGCACTGATGAAAGAGATTGAAGATGACACAAACAAAAGGAAAGATATTCCATGCTCATGGATTGAAAGAACTAATAATGTTAAAAGGTCCATACTACTGACAGCAACCTATAGATTCAAAGCAATCCCTATGAACATACCAGCAACATTTTTGATAGAACTAGAACAAATAATACTAAAATTTATATGGAACAAAAGACCCCAAAAGCTCAAGCAGTCTTGAGAAAGAAGAACAAAGTTCAAGGTATCACAATTCCAGATTTCAAGATATACTACAGAGATTGTGGGAAACTGACCACTACATGCAAAAGAATGAAACTAAACATTCAGAAAAATAAACTCAAAATGGATTAAGGATCTAAATATGAGACCTGAAAAATAGAACTCCTGGGAAAGAACCTAGTAATTTCTTTGACATTAGCTGTAGCAACATTTTTCAATGTATGTCTCATAAACCAAAGGAAACAAAAGCAGAAATATTCTTTTGGGACTACATCAAAATAAAAAGTTTGTCGGGGCGCCTGGGTGGCGCAGTTGGTTAAGCGTCCGACTTCAGCCAGGTCACGATCTTGTGGTCCGTGAGTTCGAGCCCCGCGTCGGGCTCTGGGCTGATGGCTCAGAGCCTGGAGCCTGTTTCCGATTCTGTGTCTCCCTCTCTCTCTGCCCTTCCCCCGTTCATGCTCTGTCTCTCTCTGTCCCAAAAATAAATAAACGTTGAAAAAAAAAATTTAAAAAAAAAGTTTGTCTATAGTGAAATAAACCATTAACAAAGCAAAAAGTCATCCTACTGAATGGGAGAAGATATTTGCAAATGATATATCCAATCAGGAGTTAATATCCAAAAAAATACAAGGAATTGATAACCAGCACCAAAAAAAAAATCTGATTAAAAATGGGGCAAATGACCTAAATACATATTTTTTCCAAAGAAGAAATACAGATGGCCAAAAACCATATGAAAAGATGCTCAACATCACTCATTATCAGGGAAATGCAAACCAAAACCACAGTAAGCTATCACCTAACCACCTGTGAGAATGGCTAGAATCAAAAAGGTAAGAAATAGGAGCGCCCGGCTAGCTCAGTCCATAGAGCATGCAACTCTTCATTTTGGGGTTTTGAGTTCAAGTCCCATGTTGGGCATAGATATTACCTTAAAAAATAAAAAAAAATGATAAGAAATAACAAGTGTAGGTGAGGATGTAGACAAAAAGGAACTCACACACTGTTGATGGGAATGTAAATTGGTACAGGTATTGTGGAAAGCAATATGGAGGTTCCTCAAAAAATTGAAATGGCTTTAATATTTATTAATATTGAGGATGCCTCAACTGAGTGTTACTGCTAAGCAGTGGAAACATTTTTCAATCCATCAATTTTTTATCACCACCCACAATGAAAAATAAAAATTTTCATACTGTAAAAAGGTACTACTTATGTTTACTTTGTCCTTTGTAAAAAAATGTCTGGTTAATATCAAAGGGGAAAATCTATTCATGTTTTGAATTATCAAGTCAAAAGTATCAGAATCATGATAAAAATAATGGATTAAATAAAAACCTTTTTTCCTTTTTAGAACTCTAGTAGGTTAGTATCATCCTAATATTGATAAGAATGTTTAAAACCATTTGTGATATTCATGAGAGTAACAGAGAGAATGATGGAACGTATCTAGACAACTGAGATGCAAATAAAGCTGTGGTGACTGTGCTTACGTTGCACTCCACTTGACCAGAAGTTTTTACTAGCCCTTTCCCAGGTCTGATCTTGGGAAGTTTTCATGGTAGCTACTTCTGTCTTTGAAAAGAAATGGAAATAATTGAAGAAGGAATGTAGATGTCAAGAGTCTTTGGAACCACTGCCCCTTGGCTTATTATGGAGAATACAAAAATAGTGGCAGATTAAGAAACAATCATGATTTTACAGAGAATAATGCTTGCATTCGGAAAAGAGACATAAAATTATGGGTTTGACAATTTTTTCCATGTATATTAGGAACTCAGTCTTAATTATGCTTGATATTATAGTAACTATTTACATTTCTTATGCAAAGGGCACAGTTCTAGAAGACATACTATTTGTATATTCCTAGCACTGATTCCTAATTGTATTAGTAAAATCTATGTTGTCCAGATACGTATCTGTAGTAATATCCAAAGGGATTCCTTGAGATTTGCAGTGACAATAAAAACTTTTGTTAAGACTGATTGCAGCATTCCTCTGGCATGAAGACAGTCTATTAAGTTGAATAGAATAATACACTGTATTCTGGTACATATTATTTATTTCAGTTGATTCAAATCCCCCATAATCTTGAACTAAAAACATATATATGTGTATGTTTATGTATATATGTATGTGCATATATACATACATACATAAATCATATATATGTATATATACATACATACATAAAACATATATATGTATATATGTATATATAAACATATGTAAACATATTTATATTTAAAATTATGGGCAAAAATTAATACTATAAGACATAGATTTTTTTATTTACGGATCCAAAATGGAATTTAAATTTAGACCCTAACTTTACTAAATTGTTGTGTTGAGAGGCTTCTTTGTATTAAATGCAAAACATGTTTTTCACATTGCCAAATGCTAAGCTTTCTAAATAATTAACATTGCTCAGTGTCGTGGTCAACCACAGCAGAAGAAGAAAGCATTTTGATCTGTATAATTCAACATCTGGTTGTCACTGTAATGCTAAGCCTACCAGAAATACTCTTGCCAGATGTGACTTATGGTTGCATTATATGTTATTTAGTTCAGCAAAATGTATTTGAAGTCAGAAATCTTACCAGGAATAAACAAACCTCAAACAGGTTAGCCATTTATTCACTGAAATAATAAAAACATTCCTAATGAGAATAGTTAACATTTATTGTGAAAGCCCTGGACACCTGTTATTTACTTATATATATTTACTTGTTTAGTTTTCACACCAACTCTCTGAGAACAAATTCTATTTGTTTTTCATGGTATAGATGAGAAAACTGAGCAGAAATAATTTGTGAATGGTTGTCCAGTTACCATGCGGGAAAGCCAAGCTTTGAATTGAAACTGAGAATGAAATGCTGCACAATGCAGTCTCCATCTATGTTGCTCTGGTTTGTGGTGTAATTTTTGACCCTGCCTAAAAGAATAACTTGAATGGCTGAATTTCACAGGTCAAAATACTTAATTCTTGTGATATTTAAGAAAGGACAACAGTAATATGTATTACTGCATTACTATAGTAATAGTAATCCCTATGAATTACTAGTGCATTTTAAACATTCTATATATTATTAAGGGAGATAAATAAGGCAATATTTTATTAAGATTCTTTCTCTGGTGAACACACAGAATGTTTTACTGTGTTTTAAATTATAATATATTCTATATATTCTAATAAATATTGATAAATCACATTATTTTTTAAAAGTTATTTTCTTTTAAAAAAAATAATATTTTTTTCAGAGAGAGAGACAGAGCACAAGTGGGGGAGAGGCAGAGAGACAGGGAGACACAGAGTCTGAACCAGGCTCCAGGCTCTGAACTGCCAGCATAGAAGCTGATGTGGAGCTCGAACCCATGAACCACAAGATCAGGACCTGAGCTGAAGTTAGATGCTTAACCAACTGAGCCACCCAGGCACCCCTAAAAAAAAGTTATTTTTATGTTTGTATTGCTTTAAGGTCTTTTTTCTTATTTCAAGTTTCTTGTTTATTAAAATTCAACAGGATAGGTAATGTGGCTGTTAAATCAGTGGAATTATCAACCCTTTGCAATATTACATTCACATTCATATTTGGAGAGGCAAGGGGAGTTCAAACACTTTTAACTGTACATAATGTGTTTGTAGAAGAAAATATTCTTGCAACTCATTTGATATTCCACGTTAGTGAAAATATAAAACACAGTATTATTCTTTAATAGGTGAGCTTATCTCCTATAATAGCTAAATGATGTCATTGGTATTTCCTTTAGCTAATAACAGTATGCTGTATGCAACAAATCATTTCATGGAATGAAGTATCATAAAGTAGACCATGCGGTTTCATATTACAACTCAGATTTAAAATAACAAAATAGAATGTTATGGATGTTATTTAGTCTGATTTGTATTGGTTTTATTTTATTCCTATGGCATTGTAAGCTAGGTAAGTAATTATATAAGTAATTCAGCAGGATTTGTGTACTTTGGTTTCAGTGATAAAATTTATGTTCAATGGCTAATTCTGATACAGTGAAACCTTATAATTGTTACAATTTTGCAGAATTCATAACAAAAATAATTTGAAGTATTTTTTTTACAACCAGAAGCCATGATTAGAGCCACATGGAAAAACTTACATTAAAGAATTAAACCAAATAATATCCTTAAATAATAATCTGCTTTCATATTGCAGAAGTAGGTATGTCATTAGTTTTTCACATATTAATTTTCTCTTTGCTCAAATCAATTATGAAAGAATAGTTCTAGCCCTTTAAGATTTGGACAAAGTCTGAAAGTATAATACAATAAATATAATAGTTAATCCTTTTATTTCCTTTCTTTATATCTCATGAAGCCCTCAAGGCTCTCATGGAGCCTTCCTTTAAGGCTCCCACAATCTTTCTTTATTCCTGACTTGTTGATGGTATCTTAGAGTTGTCCACAAGAAAAAGGAAAACGGCAGCTGTGTAAATCAATTTTTAGTTTACATTGTATCTTGTTTTACCTTCCAAATGAAGCTCTATTACAACAGCTTCTCTGTCATCTTATAGAACATCTTGAAGGATTGGTAAAAGGCAATAGAGATTCATATCCCAAGAGAGGAAGGAGGCTGGATTAGCTCATATGTAATGGACATACTATACCATTAATTTCACAAATGTCTATTTAAATCTATAAGAATTCTTTGGCTTCTGGCTTGCATTCTCAGTATAAATGTGTGTATTCTATAACTGAATGAATGAATTCACTTGAGAATGAGTGAATAAATAAATAAAGGGATTCTTTTGTTAATCACAGACTCAAAATTATACAATAATTTTCCATAACACTATGTAGACAATATCTATGAGGAATGTATCTGGAAAAATAACCACCAAATATGCAGGATAGTGAGTCTGCATTGTGTTTTGGAATATGTAGTAGGGATGGGGGAAGGAGGGAGAAAGAAAGGAAAATAAGATACAAAAGGGTTAAAATCAAGAGCCCCAGTACTGTTTGCAAAATGGATGTAGGATTCTCTGAGATGTTTTACAAAATTTAACATCTAGTAAGGGTTTTTCTGTTCTTTTTTTTTTTTTTTAAGATCACATTAAATTGACTATTATACTCTCCTGTATGCTTTCTTTTTGTGGAGATTTTCCCTTCCTTTTGCCTACAATGAATTCCAAATGTGCCAAACTTATTAGCTTGTCCCTTATTTCTCCTACTGGGCCCCAGTTGGCCAATGAAAAAGCTATTTTAAACTACTGACCCTGCACCTGGGTATTTGCAGCCCATGGGGGTATTAGCTGCTGTCCATTTTTTCCCTGCTCTGCTGCTTATAAAGATTTGCCTGGTTGCAGTCTGTACAGAGATTAATTTGATCATTCCTTGCTTATGAGAATAGGTTACCAGAAGCCTCACATTTATTTTCCAGCTCTTAATGATATGGAGGACTGACTTTGGACTGAAGCCTGGTTTTCTGTCTTAAGCCTTGTGAAAAGTCCTCTACTTACCAGTATTTAACTTGGAAATTGATTTTTAACTTAGATTACTTTATATAAAGTATAAAAACATCAATAATGATGCATTTTAAAATTCTTAAAACTAGTATGTATGGTTTTCTAGTGAGGTTCAAATCTAAATATTGTGATAGCCTGATTTTGTTTTCATTCTGTAAGAAAACACGGGAGTTTTTATGATGCCAAAGTGTTTGTATTGCCTCTTGCTATATCTAACATGCTATTAAGCTTATTTATGAGACTTTTTTTTTTTAGTTTATTTATTTTGGGGGTGGGGGGGGAGCATGTGTGTGGGAGGGGCAGAGAGAGGGAGAGAGAAAATCCCAAGCAGGCTCTGCACAGACAATGTAGGAGGCTCACGTTGGGCTCAAACCTACGAGATCATGACCTGACCTGAAACCAAGAGTTGGGCTATCAACCCACTGAGCCAGCCAGGCGCCCCTTATTTATGAGTTGTTTAAAGATATTATTATAGATTAATTTAAAAGTCAGCCATAAAAAAAAGCTGTTGATCCTTCAGCTTAAATATATTGACTTAAAGTCTAAGTAATAAAATTTCCTGTATTTGTCTTTTTGACCCTTAATAGGTCATAAGAACAGTGATTTCAGCTGTGAAATTCTGACAGTGGCATTTTCTATTTATAGACTGGGTCTGCCTGGTTCATGAACTGCTTTTCCTGTTATCTTTGTTTGTTTGTTTCAATTTTTGTTTGAATTTTTGTTTTGTTTCAATTGTTTCAATTTTTGTTTTTTCTTTAAATTCTAGTTAGTTAGCATATAGTGTAATATTGGTTTCAGGAGTAGAATTTAGTGATTAATCACTTACATATAATACCCAGTGCTTATCACAAGTGCCCTCCTTAATACCTATCCCACATTTAGCCCATGCCCCACCCATTTTCCCTCCTTCACCCCTCAGTTCTCTATAGTTAAGAGTCTCTTATGATATGCCTTTCTCTCTTTTTTCCCCTTCTCCTAATGTTTATCTGTTTTGTTTCTTAAATTCTACATATGAGTGAAGTCGTATGGTATTGGTCCTTCTCTGATTGACTTATTTTGTTTCACATAATACACTCTAGCTCCATCCATGTCATTGCAAATGGCAAGATTTCATTCTTTTTGATGGCTGAGTACTATTTCATTGTATATATATGTACCACATCTTCTTTATCCATTCATCAGTTGATGGACATTTGGGCTCTTTCCATAACTTCACTATTGTAGATAATGCTGCTGTAAACATCGGGGTGCATATATCCCTTCAAATCAGTATTTTTCTATCCGTTGGGTAAATACCTAATAGTGCAATTGCTGGATTGTAAGGTAGTTTTATTTTTAACACTCTGAGAAATCTGCATACTGTTCTCCAGAGTGGCTGCACCAATTTGTATTCCCATCAACGATGCAAGAGGGTTCCCCTTTCTCTACATCCTTGCCAACACCTGTTGTTTCTTCTGTTGTTGGTTTTAGCCATTCTGACAGGTGTGAAGTGATACTTTATTATAGTTTGGATTTGTATTTCCCTGATGATAGATTCAGCAAAGTTGCAGGATAAAAAATCAATATACAGAAATCTGTTGCATTTCTGTATACCGATAATGAAGCATCAGAAAGAGAAATCAAGGGGGGCGCCTGGGTGGCGCAGTCGGTTAAGCGTCCGACTTCAACCAGGTCACGATCTTGCGGTCCGTGAGTTCGAGCCCCGCGTCGGGCTCTGGGCTAATGGCTCAGAGCCTGGAGCCTGTTTCCGATTCTGTGTCTCCCTCTCTCTCTGCCCTTCCCCCGTTCATGCTCTGTCTCTCTCTGTCCCAAAAATAAATAAACGTTGAAAAAAAATTTAAAAAAAAAAAAAAAAGAAAGAGAAATCAAGAATTGATCCCATTTACAGTTGCACCAAAAACAGTAAGAATAAACCTAATCAAAAAGGTAAAAGAGCTGTACCCTGAAAACAATAGAACATTGATGAAACAAATTAAAGATGACACAAAGAAATGAAAAAACATTCCATGCTCATGGATTGGAAGAAAAAAATATTGTTAAAATGTGTACATACACTCCCCAAGGGAATCTACCCATTTAAAGCAATCCCTATCAAAATACAAATAGGTATTTTCACAGAGCTAGAACAAACAATCCTAAAATTTGTGTGGATCCATAGAAAACCCAAAATACCAAATACCAACCTTGAAAAAGAAAGGCAAAGCTGGAGGCATCACAATTTTAGACTTCAAGTTATATTACAGAACTGTAATCATCAACACAGTATGGTACTAGCACAAAATAGACACATAGATCAATGGAAGAGGATAGAAAACCCAGAAATGAACCCAATATATGGTCAATTAACGTTTGACAAAACAGGAAACATTGTAGCATCTGAGGTGTTTTTTTTTTTTTAATTTTTCTCTCTATGGTTCAAATTGGGCAATTCTGTGGTTGTTTCCTAAAGTTAACTGATTATTTTCTCCTTCCTATCCATTTGGCACTTGAGCTTATGGATTGAGTTTTTAACTTTGGTTATTGTATTTTTCTGCTCAAAATTTTCTATTTAGGGACACTGAGGTGGCTCAGTCCAGTAAGCATCCAACTTTGGCTCAGGTCATGATCTCATGGTTAGTGGTTTTGAGCCCCCATGTCAGGCTCTGTGCTGACAGCTTGGAGCCTGGAGCCTGCTTCAGATTCTGTGTCTCCCTCTCTCTGTGCCCCTCCACTGCTCACACTGTCTCTCACTCTCAAAAAAATAAAACATTAAATTTTTTTTTTAATTCCATTTAGATCTTTTCATCTTATGTTGCTTATGAGACTTTGTATTTCTTTGCTAAAATTGCCTTTTATCATTTGTTTCAGGTATTTTTATAACTGCTCATTGGAACTTTTTTGTGATTGTCGTCTTAAAATCAGATAATTCCAACATCTCTGTCATCTCAGCATTGACATTATTCAATTTTTTGTATTCGGTTTGAGATCTTACTGGTTATTCAAGTGAGGAATGATTTTCAGTTGAAAATTAGACATTTTATGTATTATGTTATGAAGCTGTGAATTTTATATAAGTCTTCTATTTTAGCTGATTGGTTTGTCACTGCCCCAACTGGTGAGGTTGAGTGTTGCCTTGCTCAGTAAGATACCATAGAGTTAGAAGTCCAAATTCCCCAATTAGCCACCATTAAACCAGAAAGGGAGCTTCTTACTACTGTTGGGTGGAGCTGGGATTCCCAGTTCTCACTAGTCCTCTATGGATGGGCCCCTACTTGGGAGGATTAATAGTGTTTTGTTATTATTCCCTGTGTGGCCTCCCATGACACCAAAGAGCAGTGGAGCCTCCGTACCTGTGAGCAGTGGTGAAGGCCTGTCTGTACTTCGCCTCTGCTCAACCTACCCTGTAAGTGGGGCCTCATTACTGTTGGTTGGCAGTGAATATCCGGGTTCTCCCTGTAATCTTTACTGGTAGTATGGAGTTGGGTAATCATTGCTATTGCCTAGAGGGATCAAAGTCCAAACTTCCCACTGGGCCTTGTCTGATACCACCACTGTTGGGTGGGCGGCATTGAGGTGCTTTGTTATAACCTGGTGGAGGTAGGGCTATCAGCTTTTCTTGACCTTTGGTGGCATGGATAGTGGTGGGGCTACAGTGTTTTGTTTTTGTTTTTTGTTTTTTTTCTGCGTTGTTTGCCTGGGGTAAAGTGGTTTTTGTTGAACGTTTTCTGAATTATTATGCTGCCTCTTTTCGTACAGCAAGTTTTAGTTGGACTTTTTTTGCCCATACCTGTTGGCGTTTTCAGGTTATCAGCTTCTTGTGTTCCAAGTCTGGGTTATAGAAGTTCAAACAAACAACAGGGAGCTCACCGCCACATTGTTTTTGAATCTATAGGTCTCTAAATCATTTGCCTTATTCTTGCCACTCCTCATAGTCTTCTGGTGTTTGTTTTATGTGTAATGTTTTTAGTTTTACTTAGCTAGAGAAATAGAAAAAAAGTAAAATACATGTATACCTTCTTTCTTGGATCAGTATTCTCTTTACCTTATTTTTAAAGTTTATTTATTTATTTTGAGAGAGAGAGAGAGAGAGTGTGTGAGCCTGTGTGAGTAGGGGAGGGTCAGAGAGGGAGAGAATGCCCAATATGGGGCTCCATCTCATGAACCTTGAGATTATGACCTGAGCCAAAATCAAGAGTCAGACGCTTAATGGACTGAGCCACCCAGCACCCCTAACTTGTTTTTAGTAAGAACAATTCCAGATACCATTCTGATTTCAGAAAATATCAATTTGAATATATTTACTAATATCTGTAGATTCAGGGTTAAGGAGAGTGAATGGGTTATTGCTAATTTTTACTATTAATGAAAATTATTAAGATGACATGTTTTACTGATAAGTATCTTTGTGTATGAAAGACAGATTATTACTAAATTTTGTCTGAATAGATGGTTCCATCTATTAAGATACCAAGTAATAACTTAACAGTTATTAACTTATTGTGGGTTATACCAATCCACACCTTTGCCATTATTTTTACATTAACTTTTGCATTTTTACATAAACTTTACGTTGTTTTAATTTTATTTAATTATCTTATTCCTTCTCTTGAATTGGCAGTATTTTTTCTTCTTTAGTGATCCAGACTAATTCATTCATTTGACAAATTAATTCTTTAGACATTTTCTGTATGACAAATAAAAAGAAATCATATTCACCCTTTGTTTATTCACAGTTAATAATGGGTTGGCCTAAGTATGAGAAATTACTGTAGTTTTGCTTTTGTTAATAGGAAACTATATTTAAGTCTTATTTCCTTCTTTTACTTTATTCTTTCCTTTATATTGGGTTCTGGACCCTTGGAATAACAAGCCAAACAAGAACCAAACTTATTGACCTGGTGTATCTTGTGTCTTACTGATTTCAGATCAATTTATTAAAATTATGCATTTTCAAATAACTTCTGCATAATTGATAGCTATGTATGATTTTCCTACAGTTATTGTGAACGTTTATGTCTAGAGGTTCTGTTTTCAATTTTAGGTTAAACCATATTGTTGAGACTTGAATTCCTAATGTCACTGGGAAACAGGTCAGGAAATTATTTCGGAAGTCACTCTTTCACAGAAAGCAGAAAGCATTGCATAGAAATGGCGGGCCCCTGGGAGCTAACTTACCTGATAGAAGGGTAATAATAGTAAAACAAAAGCTTCCACCTGCCTCTGGTTGGGCCTAGTTAAAATCTATAATAAAGTTTCATAAACTCTTCAGTGAAAAATGCTTCACAAATATAAGAAAACGTCCCTTGCATGTTATTTAAACAGGAACTGCTAAGAATATTCTCTGTACCACTCAGTGTATGTTAATTATTTTGAGCATTGGAGCTGATAATTTTGTTTATTCTTTTATATGGTAAGTACATACTGCTCTTATTCCCAGAGAAGACTTTTATTTACTTGAATTTTTTATTCACCTCTTCTGGTAAAGAGATGAGTTATTTAAAGTAACATAATAAAAATGAGTATTTCCAACAATTGTATTGTTATGCTTGGTTTTTCTTTTTTGTTTTTTGTTTTTTTTTTGCTTAACTGTCTCATTATTGGTTAACCAGTGTTTTTGCAGTTGTATTAAGGGAAAGAGAAGAGCGGAGATAGACAAAATATGAGCGTGGTTTGTTTTTTGCAATGATATATTAAATGAAAGAGTTATAGTTCTGTTTTTTTTTCTGTTTTTTTTTCTTCTGGTTATAGGACTTGGTATTTGTCATATAAAAATGTGTTTTTTTACTTAGTTGTTTATAAAAGGCAAAATTTGGTAAAGTTTAATTAAAAATATAAAAATTTTCAGTTGTATTCATCAAATTAATATTAATAAAGTTTTTAGATTTATATTATCATTTCAGCCTAAACTCTCCAACCTTTTATGGCAATCCTAAGTAAATACAATACTTACTTAATCTATATCATAGCTTTCTGGTTGTTCTAAAAATATTTGACAATAATGTGCAACCAGTATTCTAAGTTGGCTTCTAAATTGTATATGAATGGAAAGAGATGCTATATTTTTATACCTATTTCCTAGTTTTTTTCATTGACTTTAGAAAATATTTTATTTTTAATAAAGAAATAAATAAAGTTTAATAAATAAATAAGTATTTTTAATATTTTTAATAAGAATAGTCTTGAATAAAAAGACTAGAAACTTCAAAACTAGATTTTTTGAAGCATATTAGTGGATGCTAACTAAACTTATTGTGATCATCATTTTCAAATTTATTCATATATCAAAACATTATGTTGTATACTCTAATACAAAATTATGTCAATTATATGTCCAAAAAACTGGAAAAAATTTTATTAAAAGTCCTATACCAAGCAATTGACAGTTATATTAGCTTGCCTTTCATGTATTGATAATTAATTCATTCTTGAAGAATGTTATTTATTTATAAATAATTGCCTTACTTGTTTCTTTATTATTTCTAGTGGATTTTGTTTTGTTTTCATACAGAACTAAAGAGTTATGGAGGAAAGACAAAATGTGTTTCCATTGTAGTGTATCCCAAACAATTTTTACAGAACACTTAATAATCATGGAAGCTCCAAATTTAGAAATTTATTACATAAAGGCCACAACAATGTTAAAAGTTTTATCACCTAGCACATCGTTTGCCTGAGGTTGAGATCCTGTTTTTTAATGTTTGTTTATTTTTGAGAGAGAAAGAGTGAGAGAGAGAGCATGAGCAGAGGAGGAGCACAGAGAGAGAGAGAGAGAGAGAGAGAGAGAGAGAGAGATAGGGAATCCCAAGCAGGCTCCACACTGTCAGCTTAGAGCCCAATGCTGGGCTCAAACCCATGAACCATGAGATCATAATTTGAGTCAAGGTTGGACACTCAACCAATTGAGCCCCCCCTTGGGTGCCCCAAGAAATGTTGTTTTTATAAAGATAACCTTCTAATGAGTAGCAGTAATAAACCAAACATAAATTTGGTTGTTAGTTGATCTCATTTTCCTCTATTTTTTGTAACTACTACTTCCTTTCACCAATAACTTCTTATTCCTCTCCTTTTTCTCTTCTTCATCCTTCTCATGAAAAACAAAACAAAATAAACCATTTATTTAACTAAAGTGCTTTTTTCCCCTCTTTTTTTCTTTTTTTATGTAGCATATATCTTTGGCTTTTCAGATAATCTACTTGATAGAACCAGGGACATACATTTGAATAATATGGCATGACATTTCCCGAAGTAGAAAATCTAGATGAGGACATTTTTGCCATGTTCTGACATCAACTTATCATTCTTTCTTTTCGCTATTATTCCAATAAGGCATTGTAGAATTTAGTAGTAGTCTTGCCTTTTGAAGACTATTTCTTCCCTTCATTGGTCTCTTCTGTGGTTTAAACATCCATCAAAACTCCTTCATATTCATTGTTAAGAAGTTTAAGTTATTACAGAATGGAATTTTGAGATTATAACAAGGACTGATTTTTGAGTCCTTTTCTCTATGTGTTCATTTTTATAATAAGCTAAATATGTGAAATATGATACTGTATTTATAACGTGTTGATTTGAAATTATTGTTAGTATATTTTCACAACCATAATAGTGACATGTCTGTATCAATTTTGGCTGAAGGCCTATCATAGAAATTTTTTAAAACAAGTACATTTTTAGTAAAAGCTAAAACTTTGAGTGCTTTTAATATTTCTACATCTATTAGAATAAACCAATTAACCTTTAAATTTCTTTCAAAAAGCCATTGAACTTACTCCCCCCCCCCCCAAATTAAGGAATAATGACATCAGAAACTTAGTTTCCTCAAATGATTTCATTTAATTCAGTTCCAATTTGTGGTAAAGAAAAGAAGATGGTTGAACACTAAATTAGATCAGAATGTGTAGTAATAATATTTAGAAAAATATTTTTGCCTACATGTTTGAATCTTAATGTAAATGACTTAGAAAAGTGGTAACAAAGTATGGGCTGTGGATTTATATGGTGTGCTCACTGCTGGCTTCCAGTATGTGACAAGGCAAGGGGAACTTTTCTGGGAAACTTTTATAGCAATTTGTTATTTGTCTTACTATCCAAAATCATGAGCAGTGGACTTGTTTTGCTGCTGAGAGGTGGTATATTTTATGAAAGAATTGGTTTATGATAGATTGCATTAAAAAAAGGGTATCCTTCAGCACAGATAGTCTATAAGGCGCTACTTTAGAAAATAATCCTATTGTTTGGTTTAATTGTTTTCTGTATGGTTATTTCTGGGATAATTTAGAAAAGTCTCCGTTAATGTTAATTAAAATGATAATAGATGTTTAAAAATAGTTAAGCCAAGGGCGCCCGGGTGGCTCAGTCGGTTGAGCCTCCAACTTCAGCTCAGGTTATGATCTCGCGGTTTGGGAGTTGGAGCCAACTCCCAACTGGGGCTCTGTGCTGACAGCTCCGGTCCTGGAGCCTGCTTGGATTCTGTGTCTCCCTCTCTGCCCCTCCTCCGCTCTTGCTCTGCCTCTCTCTCTGTCAAAAATAAACAAACATTAAAAAATAAAATAAAATAAAAATAGTTAAGCCAAATTCCTTTTTTTTTTGTTTTCACTTTAGAGGACGTGTGTATAAATATAATGGAGCATCCAATTTTGTGCTTAAATCGGGTCCATACTCCATAAATGAGGCATATGGATTATGAACTTTGGTGAGGGAGATAGTTTTGGGGGGAAATTTTGACTGCTGAGTAGTAAGTCAAGGGGATCATGTTGATTATATGTTGGTGGTAGTGCAGTGAATGCTTTCAACAGCATTTATTGAAACTTTTTAAAAAAAGAGACAGATTTTAGGCAAATATATCAATTAGCTGTTGAGTTTGGTCCAAATTGCTTAAAGATAGGATTTTTTATTTCTCCTAAGATGAGTCATTCAGACACAGGGTATGGAGGCTGATATGGTTTCATAGAAATAAGCTTTTCTTTTGTTCTTACATGTGACTTTCCTTCTCATGCTTGCAAATGGTCATTGGAGTGCCAGTCACCATGGTTTGGCTGGAAAAGGAGAAGGAGAAGAGGCAAAAGGCACCTTTCATCTAAGACTGCCATTCATTTTGGAGATTATCTAGGCATTGCACTCAACTTACTCCTATTTCATTAGAAAAAAATGATGCTTTGTATTCTTGCTTATCTGAAAAAGTGGAAGTGTAATTTCTCTTTAAGATGAGAGCAGGGCTTCTGCTGAAAGAAATGAGAGTTCTGTTAGTAAGGAGGAACTAGAGAATGGGTATTGGGTAATCAATACCCAATAGCAATTGTTTGATATTATGGATTTGAGCATGCTTCAAATTCTGAACATCTGACCTGCTTTTGTCTTCAAATAAGACTTCAAGACTTCAGATAAGACACTTTTTTTTTCTTTTTTTGGTCTTGCTAAGTGTTTTATTCTCTGATAAAATGATAGATTGATAAATTCTGCTAAAGAAAACACTTTGGTTTAAAACAGATCATTTGAATAGTGAAACAGTATTCTGTTCAGAAAATTAATATGGCCCAATCTTTGTTTGGTTCACTTTCCAGTAAAACGTTCTATTCAGTCAGTTAATATGTGTTAATTAAAGTAATATGGCTCAGTACTTAATTTTATTAGCTGTGGTGAATATTCATACTTCTGAGGGGAGTGTAGGTAGCATAAAGTAAAATTTAAAGGCTCTAATACATAGGAAGCAAAAAGTATATTAATTTAATTCCTATATTATTACATTATTGACTATAAATAGAAATCCTGTATCATACATATGAATAGTTTCCTTATTTAAGGTGTGGTCTTATGGTGTTTGTTGGCTTTATAGTTCTCAAAATTCATAGCTTAGATAATAATTATTGTGTTAAGAATGTAGGTATAATTCAAGCTGGTAGAGTTTTTAGAATCATTATGACTATATTGATTTTTGTATTTTCAGAGAACTAAAATATAATTAAATATTTTAAATAATATTTTTTTCTTTTTTTCTTTCTTTTTTTTTTTTACAACTTTAGATCTGATTGGGTATGACTACACAGTTAAAAATGTTAAGGTCCACATTTCTATTCTCTTCTCTTTTTTTTTTTTTCTGTCATGATCTCTTAGGGGACTTTGCTATGTGAATGTGCAGTAGATTTACTAATCAGTAATTTTAAAACATTTTTGGCTTCTTTAAATACACATTGGTGTTTCTTCACAGGTATTTTTATCATGGCAAACTCTAGAATAATAATAAATATTTCACTGGACAAAAGTTTAAACATTAGTTCAGAATCTCATTTTGTGGATCAGGAAACAAAAGCATAGAGGAATCAAGGGTCATACCCAAGGTCAAAACAGGCACTTATTTGGTGAGATGAATTTGAACTTCATTCTTCAAATATTTCTTTTTCTATCACCTGTGTCAAAAAAAAAAGAAATTTGTGTACCAGGTAAAAAAATCCCACACTACTTATTTTAGAACGCTATTGGAAGACCTATATTCAAATTTTAGCTTCGTCTCTTAAGAACTGCATAACCTAGGGCAAAATACTTGTCTGTTATCAGTTTTCTATAAAACTGGCAAATGCCATCTTATTAACAAATTAACACAATTGCTGTGAAGATCAAATGAGATGCATGTGAAAAACACTAGATGTCTAATAACAGTGTCAACAAGAAGAATCATTTATAATTCTATGGCAGTATATTATTGCTCTAGTGCCTTATTCATTTGACCTGCTTATTTTTCCTACATTGTATGCAGAGGAAGAATGAAAAATATTTCTATATGCTGTGATGCTGAGTACAAGTAGGAAAATTTACCCTATGATTTCAGAACAATTTTATTTTGTATTTATTTTACAAATTAATTAAAATTAGTTTATAATAAATATGATCTATAGTATCAAATAACTCAATATTAGGAACATTAGTAAAGTCATCTGATTCTACATAGTTCCACAGGTATGATTGATAATCATGAGTCAAAATACCTTGATGGTACTGATTTTAGTATCTATTCTCAAGAAAACAAAAACATAGGGGCGCCTGGGTGGCTCAGTTGGTTAAGTGTCCAACTTCAGCTCAGGTCATGATCTCACGGTTTGTGAGTTTGAGCCCCACATCAGGCTCTGTGCTGATACCTGGAGCCTAGAGCCTGCTTCGGATTCTGTGTCTTCCTCCCTCTCTCTCTGCCCCTCCCCTGCTCATGCTCCATCTCTCTCTGTCTTTCAAAAATAAATAAATGTTAAAAAAATTAAAAAAAAAAAGAAAGCAAAAACATAACTTGCTGCTATGTATATTTGTAGCCAAATACCACTCACAATTTTATAATTAGATAGGGATTTTTTTTTTCTTTTTAGTCATCATTAACTTGTTCCATCATCTTTCTTGGTCTTGAAAATACCTGTTTATCCTTCAACGTCCCAGTGAGAAACCACCACCTTTGAGAATCTTTTCCTGCCTTATCTTTTAATTTGTATAACTTAAAAAAAAAGAATTCTAGTGTAGTTAACATATAATGTTATGTTAGTTTTGGGCATGCTATATAGTAATCCACCAATACCATATATTACTCAGTGCTTATCAAGATGAATATAATCTTAATGTCCTTCACCTAAATGTACTCCTCACCCCTTAATTTACATAACTTTGATAACTTGTACAAGGAGATACTAGAAAATTTGTCCCAACAAAGGCAAATGTAGTGTGCTATTGTTTTGTATATTCATGTCTTTCCATATTTGAAGGAGAACAATCATCAGGTGTGTGTGTGTTGGGAGTCTTCATAATCTTTCACTTAAATTAACTATTAGAATTCAAATGGATGTATAACCCTTCTATGCAAATATTTATTTCAGTATCTCTAGAAAAATAACCAACCAGAATACCTTTAAAATGTCTGCCTTAATACATTCTTAGGTATTTGGCTTTTTCTAAGTAAGAAATGAGGTTTTTTGATTTCTAGTTTATTTGATTTCTCATCATGTATTTTCAACTAAGATTGTGACAAATGTATGTTATTACTATACTTATCAATATGTACTAACATATTCACAAACATATCATGTTTATGCATAAACACAGATAAGATAAAATGGAAGTATTATGGAGCATCTTATTTATACTTGGTTATATTATATACTATGGTTTCCAAGATACTTTCTATAAACATAAAACAAGAGAAAACAAAATTAGTCTCTGTTATTTTTATGTGGCATATGCAAATGAATATTTCATGCTAATTTAAATGCTTTAGAATATCTAAGTCATTGATACTGTAAAGTTTAATAAAGTGTAGAAGGGGTATCACACTGTCTTATTGGTTAATAGTAGTCTGCCAACACAGTTTTCACTTGCATAAAATTTTTCATTATGTGATTTTATTTTTTATGAATAGTTTAGGATTTCATATTTTCTTAATATCAGAATGATGCATAAAGGAACATTATATGCACATTAAGTATATAGACTTAAGAATAGACAGGTAGATGGGGTGCCTGGGTGGCTCAGTCGGTTGAGAATCCATCTTCACCTCAAGTTATGATCTCACATTTGGGGGTTTGTGCCCCGCGTCAGGCTTTGTGCTCACAATTAAGAGCCTGGAGCCTGCTTTGGATTCTGTGTCTCCCTCACTGCCCCTCCCCTGCTCGTGCTATCTCTTTCTGTCTCTCAAAAAATAAAATAAAATAAAACATGGGACACCTGGGTGGCTCAATCGGTTAAGCATCCAACTTCTGCTCACATCATGATCTCACGGTTTGTTGAGTTTGAGCCCGGCATCACGCTCTGTGCTGACAGCTCAGAGCCTGGAGCCTGCTTCCTGCCTCAGATTCTGTGTCTCCCTCTCTCTCTGCCACTCCCCCCTCACACTAGGTCTCTCTCTCTCTCTCTCTCTCTCTCTCTCTCAAAAATAAATAAAGATTAAAAGAAATAAATAAAATAAGACAAAACATTAAAAAAAATTTTTAAAGATCAGGTAGAAATTATGAGTTGCTATCTGGATTTGGCCAAAAAAGTAAGTTAAGCAGATAACAGAAAAACTAACAATTTTCACAGTGAAATTTTAAGAGAAATGTAGATAATACAAATTAATTTTTAGTCTTAATATAGTCTTAATATTAATATTAATATAGTATTAAATTTAGTCTTAGTATTAATATTTAGTCTTAATATTTATTTTTTAGTCATAATATTAATATTAGTCTTAATAATATTAATTTTAGTCCTACTATTGCTGAGAACTCTAAGAGGACTACATTTTATGAGTTTTGACATTAATTTTGGTGTGAGGGGTTACAATTTTTTTGAAATTGAGAACTAATGGGAGTTTTGAGGTAAAACGATCTATAGCTTGTCTGAGTCAGTTACTCCATAAATTTTACAATTTGACTTATCTGGTTCACATAGTATTCTGTATGGCAGGAGTGGAGGATTCTAAGGAGTCCGGTGTTAGAGTTGAGAGGCTACTATTCCAGTAAAACTATTAGAAAGGCAATGATCATTTCAGTTAAGAAACAGAATTATTAAGATTCAGATAGGCAGAGGGAGAAGAGGAGGGGATGAGACTCAGAAAATAGCATGAGCAAAGTAAGAGGCCATGAACCTCCATGGCATTTCAGGGAATGTGAATCTAGTGTGGAGAGGTTTAACAAGACATGAGCTGGAAGATATATTGTAGGTGAATTTTGAGAGTGATTGAATGCTATAGTCATATGAAGCCTACTCACACTTGATGAAAACATAGGCAGAGTCCATTTCAAATAGACCTGCCTGGCACTAGTGTGGAAGATAAGTTAGGAGCCAAGCTTCACAAGAACTTTCAACTTCTAGAATTATAGAAATAAAAGGAAGGGGATGGTGAAAGGGGGTATTTTGTAGTTGGTTTGGAATTCTTCTAAATTAGGTAAGGGTGAAGAATGTGGAAGAGGAAAGTCTCCGACATTGTAACAGGATTTGTAGCAGGGAAGAATGGAAGGCCAGTGATGCAATTGTAATAGACTGAAATCATGGGGACTCTAAGAGTTGGGGTTACTAGGAGAGGGTAATGGTTGTAGGATATTTAAGTTTTATAAGACTTGCTGAAAATCTTGGTTGTGTCTGTTGTTCATGATGCAGTTGGAAATGCATTGTTTTGGAACTTAGAAGCAAGACCAGTGTTAAGAGTTGGGCAGGGCGCCTGGGTGACTCGGTTGAGTGTCCAACTTTGTCTCAGGTCATAATCTCGCAGTTCATGAGTTTGTGCCCTATGTCAGGCTCTGTGCTGACAGCTCAGAACCTGGAGCCTGCTTCGGATTCTGTGTCTCCCTTTCTCTCTGCACCACCCCCGGACCTTGCTTGTACCCTGTCTCTCTCTCAAAAATAAATAAACATTAAAAAAAAGATGAGTTGGGCACAATGTATATATAGTAGCAGTAAACCAAAGAAGGATTGTAGACTAAGAACATGTTTAAAAATGCAACTTTGATGAACACTTGCATTTAAAAAAGTAATGGAAGATGAGGTGTCAGTGAAGGAAGTTGAGAAGGATTAATATTAAGTAGAGATTAGAAGGAAACACAGAAGGGATGGACAATGTCACAGGAGATACTACTGAAGACAGTTTTCAGAAAAACACCGGTGCCAATCGTTACAAAAGTTAGGTCTGGAAAAGAGCTGCTTCATGAACACATAGTTCCTATTTACTTACTTGGGAGCATAGGAAATAAAGGGAATTGAACCTTGACAATTTTAAACTGAGACTGAGCAAAGGAAATTGTGTTGCCCAAAGAGGTACTCCTAGTAAATGGCAGTGTAAAGACTCACATCCGTATCCAAGGAAACATAATCCTAATTTTTTTTCCCGTTGTGTTATGTTGCCTTTCTAAAGAAGGAAATATGGGTAGAAAGCAAGCTGAAAAGTTAAAGGTGAAGATGAATCAAGCATACATTAAATAAATTGGGAGAGAGAGAAGGCACTTCGGCTGTAATCTTAATGATTATGTGGGTTAATATATCGTATATCTTTCAGTATATTCCAAGGTAACTTCATAATAGATATAATAGAAATGGATTTTATCCTTGCTGTTGTTGAAAGCTGGGAAAAATGACTTTGGAGTTTGATCAGCTTTTCCCTTTTATCTTTGAAAATAAGAGGTTTCTCTGTAAACTCTCTTGTACCCATTAAAAGTCAAAGGCCAATAAATGGTTAAAGACAGTTACTGTTTTGTAGGCAGTATGATTTAAGAAATTAGGGCAATAGCTTTGCCTACGTATTGGATGTTCAGAGACTCCAGTTATCATAAATTACAGTTCAGAAATATGAATTGGAAATAGTCATTTTAATTAGGAAGATACACTTGGAAATGAAGTAATTTTTTTAAGGTAATTTCCTTGGTGAGTGTTTTACTGATCACTTGAATTTATTTACCACACAGACGTCACAATAAAATAGGTATTTATGGGATAGTTTTTAATTAGAAATAATGGCTTGTAGAGTTGAAGTGATGAATCATTTTATCCATATATTGGCTGAAGTGGCTGTGGTGAAAGATGGTCCCATCGACAGCTTTGGAGTATCCTAACTGAACGCTTTGTCTTCTGAAACACAACAAAAACTGTCTAACATTTCAGTTGATATTCAAAAGCTCGACATCAACAGTGCGATATAAAGATAATCAAAATATTAACCTATCTTTGGAAACAAATAGGTAATTTTGCCTTTCATCATAACTGAAGCACTTTATAAATTAATAGAAAAATAAGTTATATGGCTACATATTTCTAAATGTAAATGGGATTGGAAGGGAATCAACCAACCTTTTCAAATTTATGAGCATGAGTGCAGTAGTCTAGTTGATGAGATGGCTTTGCAGGTATGAAGGATATGTCATTCAGAAGGACACATTGATTCGGGTTAGTTCTTTTCTGTTTGTTTGCATTTAATTATGTCTTAAAAGGATTGGTATAGAGAATAAAATATACATGAACTAGCACTTCTGATTTATAAAAAGTATACCAATGACATTTCAATTTAGAGTACAACCTCTGTAAGGAGAATAAGACTGTGTACATGCAACATGCATTAACAATATTGAATTCAAATGAAAATTTATTCCTATTTCTCATTCTTTTAGCCAAGTTATTTTATTCCTACTGAAATGTACATTTTAACATTGCTTGTACTTAAAACCCACAATCAATAAAACTGAGATATGAAAATACAACTTGAAAAATTTATATGCCGAATTTCATTCTTTTCTCATTCCTTATAAACGTGGTATTTCTCAGTGTCCCTTAGATAATACAGAATTAAGAAACTGGATCTAACACTAACTCCCTATGCATATTAAGCTTTTCTTGCAAACACACCCCATATCTGATATGTTGATATCAGAATGTATTTCACTCAGTATTTTGTCATTGAGGATAGCGGAAATTTGGTGACAACATTAAAACATTAAAACCAGGAGCTCAGGAAAGCCTCCAGATGCTTATTAAAATAATAATGAGCCTTAAACAGTTGTTTCATACTCAGTGTCTTTGATGTTCAAATAATCATTGATTGCTCATATCCATTCTCCTTCCATAAGTCTTGGCCTTTTCCCAAAAGTTTGAGCCATGCCAGTGTGCGATAAACTGACTCTCTAAATTTAAATTACTTGCCATTGTAATCACTATTATCATCGGTTGCGACCAAAGAAAAGAGGTGGATTGGGATGCAGCCTCTGTATGGTTTCTGCCATTTTAATTTTAAACAGTCTGTCTTTGTTAGGAATCTGAGGTAAATTGCATGGACCATGAAACAGGATCTTTAAGGTGCTTTAAACAGTCCCTCTATAAAACAGGACCAATAGATGTGAGGACCATCTGGCATCAGCATCTGTCCCCCTTCCCCACATTGGTTGCTGTCATTGGAGAGTAGAAGCTGCTTCCTTTGTCAGGGGAAGTGGTTATCTCTTCAGAGGCCACTCAAGGGAAGATGGCCTACTGAGATAGAGGACAACTGTTTTTCCCGAGTGCTCAGTCTTAGGCAACTGGACCTGCTTGCTACCACTTCTAACAAGTTTCATGGACATTAAACTGTTCTAATTTTTTTGTGTGTGTGGTGCACAGAGAGCAGACCTAAATATCAGCGAAACGAACTGGAAAAGGACAGATTTCTGTTGTAAAATCATCGTATCAGAAGTGTTTGGAATAAAACAAAAACCAGAAAATCTAGAACAAAGGCATTATAAGTTATTGTTGATATCAATTCTACCTTATCATGTACTTGTCTAATAGAGTCTTATAATATTTTAAAAATAATTTAAGCCCTTAATAAAATATATTTATCAGTAAACTTTCTGTTTAAGTAACTATGGATGAGTTAACAATTGCTTTTCAGCTTTAGTTTCCTTATACGTAAAATGGGGATAAAAGTAGTTACTTGAGAGTTTTGGTATGGTGATTGAATCAATGTGAGTGTTCAAAAGTGTTGTAGCAGGATGTAAGTTAAATATTTGCTATTACTTTTAAATCATTAATAATGGCATGGTGAACCTACTGGGCCTTCTTGTAGCCTTCTGCAGAATCACTTTCTTTGCTTGGCATATGTAAACCAATGAATTTCTCCCCTAAAGAATTAGTTCAAGACCAGATTCTTGATATTGGATTATTTTGAGATATAATTGAAATCGTACTGCTACGTTTATGATTCTGTGATTATCATACATTTTTATTTGTGATAATTCTAAAGCTAAAGAAGTGGGCTCTTTTAAGTCAAGTTATGTCACATTAACCTGGTTGTGACAGTTTTGCCATGATATATTTCTTCTGTGCTTGTCCATTTTTAATGCATTTCATATCTATGTATTTCCCATCATGCAAATAAGAGTATAAGTCAGCCTTTAACTTTTAAAAGGCAACAGAAATCTGATCAGTAATGAGTATATTGGACTCTCTACCAATCCTAAATTAGTGTTGCAAGTGTCTCATTATTTATATTGTAATATTTTTCTTATGCTTGGTGTCTTTGGTGCTTCATTTTGGCGTATAGTTACTAATTTCTTAAAGCACAAGATAAGCACCCTATAAAAGCAGTAGTCCTTGTAAGTGCTATTTTAGCATTTAGATGTAGATGCAAAATGTGTGGAATAGAGAAATGACATGATTATTTTCCTACATTCTAAGGACTCCTGTGTTTCATCTATACCACTTATACCTTGTATTTTCAGCGTCTCTTATGTGTATTTGTATCACTGAATTCTGGGCTTATTATATATAAAGACTGTATCTGGTGTGTTATTCCCCTTTCCATTGTCAGCCCACAGATAGCTTGTCACTTAGTAGGAATCTAATAAAAGTTTGTTAAATTAGTCAATATGTACACATTGGATAAGATGTTTAGATATTGCATTAGATGGTGAAATGTTTACAAAAGCATGACTTTTGATAATTTGATAATTTCATGGTTGTGAATATTTTTCAAATTATCAGGTCACCTCAGTGGCCTGTGTGATAACTTCTGTGTTGCAAAGTATGCTTGGATAATTCCCAGTCTCATCTTACTTAAGTCTCAATATTAAATGTCTCACTTGTTCCTTTTTTTTTTTTTTTAACGTGATGAACCAAGTTATGTCTCTTGTATTTCCTTTTCAGTTGTAGGTAATGCCATCTGATTATCCTCCTTTACCTGTTAGTAAATACCGAGTTTACTCTTTTGCTTTTCTTCCTACTTGAACTCTTACGTATCTGTTTTGTAAGTACCGACTCTATGCCACTGACTCACAAAATTTATGGACTTTTCTTCTGAGCTACAGACTCATATATTCCCGCTGCCTACTTGACATTTCAACTCGGATGTCTCATCATCTTCTCAAAGTTAACATTTGAAAAAAGATTTTTTAAAATTTCTCTCTGCCTTCCAAAAACTGTTGCACCTACCAATCTTCCCTATTTTGTTAAATAAGACTTTCATCATGCGAAAAACTTGGGAATTTTTCTTGATGCCTCTGTCTTACCCCAGAAGCTACTCCTCCATCGGGTCCTATTAAGTAGACCTCCCAAAATATGTCTTCTATAGATTCAATGTTCATTTTATTCCTATATACCACTAACTTAGTACAAGCCACTTATACTTTTCTGATTCAGTCTCCTTATTAAAATATTAGCTTCTTATGGGCAGGGATTAGATATGTTTGGGTTCTTGTCATTTTTTTTTAAGCAATTAGATCAGCACCTGGTCCAGAGGTATCACAAGATATTTGTGGAATGAATGGGCTCTTTGGGGTTTCCTGGAGGAACCTCTAATACAATCAATGTTAAATGATCCCTTGATGATGATGTCTACCATAGCCAAGGTAGCAAGATTTGCTGACAAATCCTGTGTTAATGGACCCTGATATTATTTGGGATAAATTCAGATGACCTTATTAATGAAGTCTTTCTGGAACTTTGACACTGAGATAAGTTTTGATGGAAGGAGTCATGATTAAGATGAAAGCAGTGTTGCAAATACAATGTATGTGTATGTCTTTAATTCCAAATATATGTTATCTAACTATAAAATTCCATGTATCCAAATAGTAATAAAATGATATTCTGATTTTAATCCTTTGTTTCTAAAGTCACAATAGATAATGAACACAAACAGAAAAGTTTTTTTTTTTCTTTAACATCAATGAAAGCTTAATGATTATCTTGAATCCTGCTTTTTAAAACTTCTCAAATTTGAGATGTAGTAGTTTTGAATCAAGAAGTGTACTTAATGCTACTGCATTTAATGAATATTTAACTTCTTATTCATTGAGTAATTTCAAAATTAACTAAAGTTCTTCAGCTATGCCAGTTTTAGAGGTTTTGATTAGAGCTGATTTTAAAACATACAGCTTGGTTTAACTGATATAAATTGTAAAAATTGAGATTTGTAAAACTTAAGAGGTCTATTCTAATTTTTGAAACCAAATGGACTTTGCAAATATTTTCAAATATTAATTATTATAATTCACTTTTATAAAACTGATTCATATGGTAGTATGGACACATATTTAAAGATATCAGTTTCTATGAGACAGTTTTCAAACATAAAATTGTAGAAAACAGAATTCATAATTCCATTTATTATAGATGATGAATTAAAAGCAAAGTAACCAACATTTTTAAATGGCAGAACAATTTTACTTTGCTGTATATGTTGAAAATATTTTATCAGTAATACATATGGTTATATATGATTACAATATTTTGGTGAATTTTTATGGGTTGACCATTTAAATTTTATATCCTTTTTGCAGATAGAACTATTGTTTATTTTTTTTAGAACTATTGGTTTTTTATGGAGGTTGTAGTCCCTAAAATTAACATTGCATCATTGACTTTGCCAATTATATAATTTTCTTTCATGATTGAAGTGTTGTTCATTGTTTGAAAAGGAGTTCATACCCCCTAATAAGAAGGAAAAATAACAGCATATATAAAGAGTAAAAGTAGGGGGTCTCTTTATAATCCTATGCTTAAATTTCAACTTCTGCCAGACATTTATGGATTCTTCATAAGTTCTTAAGTTTTACACACTAGTATGTTTCTTGATGAATGTATATATGCTCATTTTCAATGTGAAAATAGAAAGGTTGGTTTAGGTTTAGACCTGGAAAGTTATTTTGTCTGTATTCTATTGTCTATATACTGTCTCATTATGAAATATGTATTAAAGTTCATTAATTCTTACCATCTCCTCTGATCAACACATAATCCAAATGTTTATCTCTTACCTGGACAAATGTTTTAGCCTCCTGTCCAGTCTTTCACTTCCTCTGTTGTCCCCAGACAGTCCATTCTCTATAAAATAGCCAGTGAAATCATCCCAAAGGGTAAACAAATCTCATCACTTTCCTGCTTAGAACTTTCAAATTAGAAATAGCTAATTAGAAAACAACAACAATAGGGGCACCTGGGTGGCTCAGTTGGTTAAGCATCCGACTTCAACTCAGGTCTTGATCTCACTGTTCGTGAGTTGGAGCCCCACATCTGACTCTGTGCTGACAGCTTGGAGACTGGAGCCTGCTTTGGATTCTGTGTCTCCCTCTTTCTCTGCTTCTCTCCTACTCATACTCTTTCTCTCTCTCTCTAAAAAATAAATAAACATTTTGGGGCGCCTGGGTGGTACAGTCTGTTAAGGGTCCGACTTCAGCCAGGTCACGATCTTGCGGTCTGTGAGTTCGAGCCCCGCGTCGGGCTCTGGGCTGATGGCTCAGAGCCTGGAGCCTGTTTCCGATTCTGTGTCTCCCTCTCTCTCTGCCCTTCCCCCGTTCATGCTCTGTCTCTCTCTGTCCCAAAAATAAATAAACATTGAAAAAAAAATTTTTAAAGAATTAAAACAAAAGAAAACAACAACAATTAGCTAATTCGTTATTTTGAGAAGTCCAAATTAAAGTTATCATTGAGATATTAATCTTCATTGTGTCAGTTTTATTTATTTGTTAGAAGTCATTTTTGTAATAGTCACCATTACAAAATTTTAAAGATCTCAAGATAATCATTTTTAATACCAGACTAAGTCAGATATTTTTAAGAATATTTCAGGATTCATATTAAAAAACTTTGGAACACTGGACCATTTAATACTCCTTTCCATGTTGGCCTAGCCAAGCATGTCCTATATATTACAGATTTCCCTTTGCAGGCTATTCTTGTATCTAAACTGTACTCTATATGTATGTGTTGCAGTTTGTGTATTGTAAAATGTTGAGTCTATTCTTGGGCTATTTATTTATTTATTTATTTAAAACTTTATTTAGTTTTGAGAGAGAGAGAGAGAGTGTATGAGCGGGGGAGGAACAGAGAGAGAGGGAGACACAGAATCCCAAGTAGGCTCCAGACTCTGGGCTGTCAGCACAGAGCCTTATGCAGGGCCCAAACTCACAAACCATGAGATCATGACCTGAGCCAAAGTCAGCTGCTTCACTGACTGAGCCACC
Organism: Prionailurus bengalensis; assembly: GCF_016509475.1. Classification (NCBI taxonomy): domain Eukaryota; kingdom Metazoa; phylum Chordata; class Mammalia; order Carnivora; family Felidae; genus Prionailurus; species Prionailurus bengalensis. The sequence continues at coordinate 156,405,926 of NC_057344.1, read as the reverse complement.
CAGGCGCCCCAAGAACCATTTATTTTTAAAGAGGTTGTAAAACATTGTTGTTTACATAGAATATAGGAGATGTCTTTACTAGATCAGAAAAATTCAATAGGGAAAATTAGATGGGAGAGAAGCTCAATAAGTATTTGAAAATACTCTTCTTTACATTTGTGACATTCTTATATGAAAAAATGCACTTTGCATCTGCTTACACATGAATATGGATCTATACCAGCTTCATAGTATTTGTTATTTATGAGTGCCTCCATTTAAAAAAAAAATAATTCATGTTTATCTCTGAGAGAGAGAGAAGTGGGGGAAGGGGAGAGAGAGAGAGAGAGAGAGAGGGAGGGAGACAGAGAATCCAAAGCAGGCTCCAGGGTCTGAGCTGTCAGCACAGAGTCTGATATGGGGCTCAAACCCATGAACCATGAGATCATGACCTGAGCCGGAGTCAGATGCCTTACAGACTGAGCTACCCAGATGCCCCATGAGTGCCTCCATTTTAATAAGGACAAGGAAATTGAGTGTTTGTATACATATATGTGTTGTGTATGAATTCTTGTGCATCTGCTCTTTTGATCATATGTGTGTAAACTCATATTCCAAGGTTTTTCATGTATATTGATGAATACACATACTGTTGTAATTATTGGATGTTGGTGGTAGGTCACTTAAGGGACAGAGTTAGTTATTTTTTTAGGAACAGATAATAGTACAGTCTGTCAAGTTGAGACAAAATGAGAGAATGTGTCCATTTTATGAACATTTTCATCCTTTTGAGTTCTAGTGTGTTTTCTTTCCCCTACTCATCACCTTCTGTCTCTCGTGATTTTTAATCTTATTTTCTTAAAATACAAAAACTGAAAAGGAACCTCTTAATCTTATAGAATCTAGCATATTTAAAAATATGTACAAAAAGTTAAAGTACACATACTTCCTAATACAAAATATATGTAAATTCTGAACCTTTCATAATAAATACTTTTTATAATTTTGGAATTTATTTTAATAATTAAATTAGTATGTAAGTATTTACAGACCTGGGGTACTCTGAATAACTTCATTAGTATGAAAGGACAAAAAGTTAATTTCATTTTATATATAATCAAGAGTAAGAGATGATGGGTACTGAATAAAGTTTATGATTTCAAATGTGAGTTGCTCATGTATAATGCAGTACTCTTGTCAGTACTGGTTAGTACGTCCTCTTTATCTTCTAGGTCTTATCAGCTTTAGAATTTGTTGTTTGGAAGAATTAGAGGCAACAACTCTAATTCATTTTTTGCTTCTCTTTAAAATTTAAAGGATTTCCAAATTTTGACTCATTTTTGGAATAAACATTTATGGACATGCAATTTGATCAGTACCCCACCCTAAAAGAACATGATCAGTGCCCAGATCACTTCTTATATGCATAAGGTCGTTCTTATTCTTATGTGTTCATTGACTTATGCAGTCCATGAGCAAGTTACTGATGTCACTCTATTTTTATGTATTCCTGCTTGTGATGCATATCTGGCTGGACAGTTTCTTCTCTCAAAGAGTGCATCCTTTAGTAGATTATAGCTGATTTGGGAAGAGTGACTTATAAATATAAGATGTATGTACAAGGGACATTGCTGAAATATATAGGAGAACAATTAAATCTGCCAGTATTCACAAGGAAGCAAGTTGTAGGAAAATATGAGATGTAGCTTTGGTGGCTGTTCATTGCAGGTAGAGAAAATATATTAAAAGGCACAGTGGGGTAAAACAGTATGATGTTCCCCAAAGTTAAAGTATAGCAATAGATAGTGTCCCTATAATTGTCAAGATCAGGTGTCTGAAAACTCTAGTGGTAAGATTTATAGATGAGAAAATTAATACCTCATATAAAATGAACGATGGCATCCAAAGCCATTGTCCATCTACAGAGACTGTTAGAAAAATGTATCTAAATATGTAATACTTGGCATAGAAGAGAAAGGTCTAGGCTGGATACAGGGATCGATCAACATATATAGATAATAGAAAAAAAATGTGTGATTACTTGAAATTTCCAGGAGCCTTGAACTTAACAGATCTTTAGCACTTACCAACTTTGTTTGTTTCTCTGTTTTTTTTTATACTTAGTACCCTGAGACTTACCTCTTTTATAACTGAAGTCTGTACCTCTTAATCATCTCTACCTATTTCACCATCCCCTTAAGCTCCCTCCTGTTTTTTTTTAATCTGTAAATATCTGAAGATAGCACATAATGCTGGACTAAATAATTTTGATAGGAACCTAAAAGTCAGAAAATAGAAGATGGATTTATAAAAATATTATTACATATGAATATAGAAAAATCATATTAGAGGTAAAGAAACTAATGGGCAGTAGACCACTGATTCCCAAACTCAAATTTTGGTATGTTACAATTAAATTCTTTTCAAGGATTTGATAAGGTGAGTATACTACTATATGGAACATATGCAACATACTGAATGCTTTAAAAATCTTTGGAACGTATGCTAAAAGTATGAAGACATCCTAAAAACCATCCATGTCCTCTTTATGACTGCTAAGTTTGTTAAGTAGTAGTCTTTAATGTAGCATAATATTACTGGCAATAAGGCAACAAGATGCTTTGCATTGTTTTCCTGTCAATGGCAATAAACTTGACAACTCTTTTTTTTTTTCTGTATTCTTAACCTACTCATCTCTTCCATCATGTTGTCTTCTCCATTTGCTCAGTAATAGTTTTATATGTGTGTTTTCCTATTGCCCCTGCTATTTGAGCTTCTGTTAAAGCTGTCACCTTCTAATTGTTGTGAATTTTCTCTTTTGCTTTTAAACCGCATACTGGTCTCAGAATCTTCTTGTAAAATATCACTTTCATCATATCATTCTCCTCAGAAATATTGAATTACTAACGGATACAGATAAAAGTCCATGAACGAGCTTCTTCTCAAGCAAACCTCCTTTCAGTAGAAGTTTCCCTTCCTATAAGGGACCAGCTCAGACAAGCTTAGTCCAGAATCCGTTCATGCTGTTTTCCCTGCTTGGAACTCTTGTCATCCTTCTCCATCCCTTGCCAAAACATGCCCTCATTGTCAATACTGTTCTTCTCCACTGGATATTAGTGGCCCTTTTCTCAGAATTCTTGTGACACATGTTTATATATGGAACTTAATCTTTAATGTTGTTAACAGATTTCCGTGATCGACTTCTTAGGCCTCTGTACCGTGTTTTCCCCAGCTACCTGGAAAACTCCATAGGGGCTGACAGCATACCTTGTACTTCCTGGAATTCCTTATACCCAACATTGTGGTACCCATTGTCTTTTGCAAGCATTTTTTTGATGGAATGATAAGTCAAATGTGCTCCCAGTGAGGTGATGAATATGAATATGACAGAATGGAAAAAAGTTATGAATATTTTAATACCCTTCTTAGGAATTTGCATGCTAAAATGCATACAAAAATATAAAACTGTCCGTAAGTATTGAAATCACTCTGTCACTTTCACATTAATCTATTTAATTCCCTTCACAGTACTAAGTATTATCAGAAGAGGATCTATTATCTGTCTATCTACCTCTCTATTATGTTGAATTTTTCTCTATTTGATATATAGGCTAGGTTCCATACGAGACTCTTTTGTCTTTATTGTGTCCTCAACATCAGCATAGTATCTGGAACTTAATAAATATTAGTTGAATTAATTGATTAGCTAAGCAAAAATATGCAATGTTAATACCCTAAGGTCGACGCTACAGGTTATGTTACTCTCGTTTACTGGATTTTAAATTAAAGGAATGATATTGAGCTAAAAATTATATAGCAAAATCAAAATGCTTGTGAAAATATCAGCAATTTATAATATTCTGTTCAATTAAAACTTGCTGATTTGGACTACATCTGATAACGAAGCTTCTCTGTAAATCTCTGACATCTATTAACTCTGAGATCACTATACTTAGAAAATATTGGAAGAGTAAAATAGACCGTAGGAGGTTTAAAGACAGTGTTTGATAAGAGCAACGATATATTCTTAGTTTGCCCTTCTGTGGAGATCTAGTCTTAAGTAATGATTGAGAGTGACCCTTATAAATCAGAGGTGACATTTTTCTTCCTAAGGAAAGAGATATAAATATATTGGATGAATTTTTTTTTTCTTTAAACAGCTTTCTTATTTTTCTTACGAAGATGACAGAAGTATAAATTTCAGGGCGCCTGGGTGGCTCTGTCGGTTAAGTGTCTGACTCCGTCAGTTAAGCATCTGACTTAGACTCAGGTCATGATCTCGCTGTTCGTGAGTTTGAGCCTTGAGTAGGGCTCTGTGCTGACAGCTCAGAGCCTGGAGCCTGCTATGGATTCTCTGTCTCCCTCTCTCTCTGCCCCTCCCCCGCTTGTGCTCGCTGTCTCTCTCTCTCTCTCTCTCTCTCTCTCTCTCTCTCTCTCTCTCTCAGAAATAAACATTTAAAAACGTATAAATTTGAGAAAAAATATTCTACCTTTACTGTTTCTCCTACACTTATCTTGTACCTTTGACCCCTTCTTTCTATTTCATCCTTTTTTTCCCCTTGCACAACACACATGGGTATACAATGTTTAATATGTCTACTTGTAATATGCAGTAAAATTATTGCAGTTTTAGCTATTCCCTTCAATGATGTATCAGTCCTATACTTCTTTTAATATAAAGTTTATGGTCCTTGCATTTAGATTTTTTTTTCACAGTTCATTTGGAGACTGACAAAGGTTAGAAAAGAGGACTTCGTAATTGGGCTGCTCAAGTCATGTAACAGGTGATACAAGCCTATTTATAAAACACCATCTGTTGTCTCATAGGACTACTCAGATTTATCAGCCATGTTCAGTAGATTCCTTATAGTTTGTGAGTAGCTTTTCTTAAGAGAGCACGATGGGGGTGATTTTATAAGAGCCTATCACCTGCAGATGGTAGAAGTGGAATTACTATTTGAAAAGGTCGAGATGGAAATACATATAATGTAACACAGTATGTTGTTGACCAGCGATGTTCTACTCGTTTCTCCTGTCATGATTTGTATTGTGCTACATTATCCCGATTGTCATCGTTCCTCACCTTTTTCTTTTCCTAATGTTAGTGGAGATGATCATGAGGACGACAATGGCAAGAGAACAATAATAGAATTACAGTTAACCTACTGAGGTCCTAATATATAATCAGTCATGTGCTGTGTAAGTTAAACATTTTGCATTTCATCTTCACCACATTCTAAGACTTAGAGAGGTTATATTAGTCATTCAACATTGTGTAAATAAATAGTAGGACCAATGGCTGATTTAGGTCTCTTCAAGTGACTCCCTCAAATTTATTTTTTCCTGTTGTTCCTCTTCTTTTTGTATTTCCTCTCTGCTCTATTCTTGCTGTATCAATTTTCATTTCTTTGCAGATAGGTCTTAAAATTGATATCTGTTTTTCAATCCCTGTCTTCTGACTTCCAACCTGTATCTCCAAATGCCTGACCAATGCCTCTGCCTGAAAATGCCCTCAAAACTGCATTGCCTCCCTACCAATATTTACCCTGTGTTCTTCTTGATTACTATTCTTGTTATCCTTTTAAAATATCCAGACTTAACATTCTTTTTGTCTCCATTCTCTCTTTCGATTGCCATCTACACCTAGGAGGCACATAATGTTGATTTTTATCTTGTTTGCTAGTTTGCTTTATTTTTCTATATCTGCAGCATCCCTCAGATGCATAAAATTCTTTTATACATCATTACTATTCAGCGTGTTCTAAAGCCTGCAAATAGCCCTACAAATTATCCTTACATGTTACTGCTGAATAATCTTTCTGAAATTATTGTAAAGACTCTTTTTATCCTGTAACAATCTTCATTGCCTACACATTTTACAAAAAGAATTAGAGGGCACGCTTGCCATCTTGGTATTCGCCATCACCATAATTGCATGTCAACAAGTATTGGTTACATCCAGAAATCTCCTTCACAAATCATAAACTTAAATCAAGCTAGACAACTTTTCATTACTTTTTAATATGTTCAAGTCCTTGCTCACGGCTCTTTTACCTCCCTGAAATGTCCTATCCTCCATACCATCCTCTTATTAACTGCCTTCCTGAATTACATCAATCCTTGATTCTGTTTAGATAACTTTTTCCAATGGGAAATAATCTTTTCCATGAATGAACAGGCCATACTTGATTCAGCTTTCCGTTTTCCATTGTAGATGTTCAATAAATTTTTATTGATTTGAACAAGATTCATCTAAATTCTAATCTTAGCTACCAAGATATAATTTCATAGCTCTTAGTTCATATGAAGTACTATATTTGCTGGAATCATATTGATTCTGATTATGAGCAATTGGTTGGATATGCTTTTTCTATAGTATTACCACATTTGACTAGATGCTACGGTTCAAGATGTTCATATTATTCTTATTTAAAACTTGAGAAGATTTTTATGCTACCCAATGAATATTTTGAACAATGGATTCAATTACTGGAATAATTTGAATTCCAGGGAACAAATAGCTATCTTCACCAAAGCTACAAATACTTTTATTCCTTATTGAATAATACTCAGTTCATTAAAACATATTAATTCGATTATTTTGAGTTTGAGAAAACATTTGGAACACTTAGTCTGTATGTTATACTGCATGCCTTAGAGACAAATAAGACCCCTTGGCAGTACTTAAAATAGAATGCCAGGCATTAACAAACAAAAATACCTTGATGTTAACTATAATGTTAGTTCAAATAAAATATTCGGGAAATAGGAGAGTTGGTTATTTTGCATGGGACGGTTATACCTGAATTAAATATCGAAGCATAACTCTGAGTATAGGAAAGATACTACAAGTAAAGGGAGGAGTATTAGATGATTTTAGTAGGTGTGAATGTGTGTTCTGCTAGGGAAGAGTGAGTGGAGTGGGTGAGTGTCAGATACTTGGGAAAAATGATGAGAGGTTAGGCTTAAAAATAGGCTAGAATAACTAAAAGAGCCATTGGGTCCTTGTAAGCAGAGAGATGACACAATCATATTTATGACATTGCCAATCTTAGATTAGAGAGGCAGAACTGAGAGGGAGATCATTGAGCAACTGTATCCAGTAATTTAGGAGAGAATATCACACTTGGAGTGGGATAGGGAATAATGATGGAAGGAGGCAAGTGTGAAAGGGAAGAGAAAATCGTATTTAACTGATTGTGGGTTTAAAGGAGAGGGTCACTTAGATGATCATCTCAAACACTAGGTAGGTGATAATGCTACTAATTTAATAAAGCAGGAGAATTTGGGAGAGGGAACAAGCATAATGCATTTGTCTTCAGCTTATTAAATTCTTAGGCTTTTATCTACATTCCTTGAAGTCAAAACACAATTATTTTAATAATATATACTTGAAACACACACACACACACACACACACACACACACACAACATAACCATCTACTTCAGATCTCCATTCCCAAGCATGGAAGGTCTATTTGTTTGTTTATTTTTTTAATGACTAGACAGAAGAAATGTAAAACATTCTTGTTCAAGACTGCTGTAGGATATTTTTTGACTGAAATTCATTTTTGTCATAAATTATATTTAATGTGTCTTGTAAACATAAAATGGACTGGCTGTCTATAGCATTTTTAAAGAGAAGTTGAAAGGGTCAGATACAAAACCATTTTGTTCTAAATCTAGTGTACTGGTTCTGACCTTTCTCTTGCCAAATTCAGCCAGCTTTGTATCAATGAAGTCACCCAGCTTCCTCAACTAAAGGCCACTTACTCTTTGTTTTTTTGCAACACAGTCTGTTTACCAGCAAATGAAGTAATTTCCAAATCCCATTGCAGCATACACAGCTATGTTCTTTATAAATATTCTATTTTTAAATGTTAAATGAAGATTTACAGGAACATATACTCTAAACAATATTTCAGTAGTTGTTATTTAATCTTACTTAAAATATAATGGGTTTCTTTCTTTCAAAGTAATTGAAGCCATATTGTTTTATCATTAACAAAGACGCTATTTATTACTTCTGTTCATTTGTAAATTTTTATTATCAAAGGAAGCCCTTAAAAATGTCCGAACAAAGTTAGCATACAAGATAGCCAACATTTAATTTTTTTTATCTTTCTTGAAATTTGAAGACATCACTAACCATATGTTATGTGTATTTGCTGTGATGGTTTTCCTTTACTCCAGTCCGGTGGTTTGGGAGTAATACACAAATTCATAACATATTTTGGCTTTCTGTACCTCACTGAAGAATCACATATCAGTTTTTCAAAGGAAGAATAAGATAGAGATAAGCCATAACTAACTTCAAATATCAAAACTTTTTATTGTTATTCACTGAGCGTGATGGTGAGTACAAGGACAAATTCTATAAATTCTGTGAAATTTATATGAAAACCTCATTAATTCACTAACGCAAGATTAGATGGTTTCATTTTCAGTGGGTATCACTTTAAAAACATTGCATGTATATTTGATTCTCATTCCTGAGTCAGGGTGTGCTATTAGGTGAAAAATAATGATAGGAATTTATATTATCTAATGTCAGCAAAGGGACTATATTTGCTGGGTTAAAAAGGCACTTCTTGTTCACAATATCAAATCAGTTCTATACATTTAAAATCAAAACATTTCGGCATGTGATGTCATTCTATTTTTGAAGGTATATTTGTACTATTCCTCACTTGGTATATTAGCTTAATGTAATTAACTCCTTGGATGAGCTGCTTCTAAGAATATTGGAGCTCTGTCTATGGTCATAGGCCCTTAATACCATCCTCCCAAATCTGTCACTTCTTGAATCTCCAGCTTTGTCTCCTGTCCAGACTCTTGGATTGGCCAGTGGACCTCCCCACTCCCAACACAAACCATATTTGATGAATGCTATTTGTCTTGATATTTGGACCCCGCCTCTGACTTGAGCTTACTTTACCTCAACCTGCATTTTGTTTCCTTACTCCAGTTTGTGTATGCCTGCTCTCTGATGTTTATCTCTTTCCTAATCTAATAAATTCCAGAGATCTTGTTTTGGGCACTACATCTTTCTATTTGGTGAATCTTGCATTATTTTCATCATTTACTTTTGTCATTTGATCTTTTATTACAGATATCCCTTTGCGTCACTATTTCTCCATTCATTCAACCTTCACTTTGTTTCTTATAATACAGTATTGGCTCTCACCCACCCCCAGTGTGACCTGTATTGTCATAGATCATACCATGGTCACAAGCTAATCATGAACCAGATTTTATAGTTTTCTTTCCCTCCATAATCCATGGATCCTTAGAATAAACATTTTGATCAGATTTCTTGAACCTTAGAGGTGGGGTTGATAACTGACAAACTATTAAAACATGATGTTTTGATCATCATCAAATGATGATATTCCATATGGGATATCTTTTCATGTTTTAGATTCTGGATCTTGAAAGAAAACCTAGGCCCTAGTACATTCTTGATCCTGGCAGGGCTGCCCATAGGAAAAGATATATTCTGCATGTCCTGTCTAGGATAGTTGGAGGAAATATAGATGAGCATACTGAAAGTCACAGAAGATTTATCACCTATAAAGACAAGGGTAATCTTGTTTTTGTTCAATCCCCACAATTTTGCTTAGTGGCATACATAGAACTGTAATATGTATTGGTTGAAATCACTAAAGGTATGTTGATAAAATCTTCCCCTGCTTCTTTCTCTGTTGTAAACAGCCAGGTGTGTATTTATTTAAGTTCTTATAGGTGTAGGATAGAACAAAAAATGTATTTACTAGCAAATTATTAGCAATTGCAAAACTGAAAAAAAAACCAACTATTAAGAAGTGGACAAAGGGACAATAATGAGAGATAAATACTTGGGAAATAATTCTAAGCAGGCTACTGGTTAACAGTGAGCCTGTTTGGGGAATTGGGGCAAGTTATTTTACCTCTCTGTGCCTCAGTTTCTGTCCTTATTTGTGGAGTGAAGACAGTAAAAGTACTTCATAGATTCTTGTGAGGTTTAAATGACAAAATGTATACAAAGTGCTTGGGACAATTAGCATATGAATCATTTGGTCAGTGGTACACATTACATCCTGTGGACTTTAAATTATTAGGTTGAAATTTGATTCAAATATATGTCATTAATAGCCTTAAAAGACAAAAATGGCAGTGGAAGTTGTGTTCAGGGAAGTTGAAATTGGGCAGTGCCTTTCTTTTGCTAATTACTGAGGGTAGTTGGGTTTTTGTAGGTCAACATAATAAACTGAAGTGTTCACTTAGTTTTTTTTTTATTTTTTATTAAAGCTAGATTTTTCAGCTCACTTTGATCAATAAGTAAGATAAGTAAGGAAGTTTGATAAGTAAGAAACCTTGATTAATCACTTTTAGACTTTGGAGTGATATGGTTTGAATATTTCAGATGAGAAGATAATGTACATGTGGAGGAAAAAATAATCCAGTTTTTCCGGTCTTTTTGAGTTCTTGACCACAGGTACCATATAATCTGTAGAATATATAGTTTGCTAAGAATAATGGGGTATGGATGGATATGCTGCCTGTACTTTCCCTAAAATGGAACAGAAAGAAGGCATTTAAAAGCTTAAAGGATAATATTATTTTTGAGTTTTTCTTTCTCTCTGCTGGTGTTCCATTTGATTTTTCTCATAACAGTACAGTTTCAAAGGCTATAAACAAAATAATCACATGATATTTTTGGACAACATTTTTCATGTGTACTGCTTTCTAATATTTACAAGGTTGTCATGTACAGATGTACAGGTTGTTTACTGTCCAAGTCAAAGAGGCCAATGAAGCCTGAAACCCACACTCTGCTTATATTTATGAAGGTGTATACTCTAGTAGGGGGTAAGTATGCATGGATGGGGAGTCTTTATTGAATGAATTTGCACAAACTAATCCTATGGGCTAATAGCAGCTCTGAATATCTGGGTCTAATGTTCATCTAATGTACAATGACAGTAAGCATTAGATAATATAATTACATTCTCTATCATAGATGTATTATGTCCTAGAGTTATTCAACGGTAGTTATAATTATTCTACAGAGATACTTTTACAAAAGAATATGACCCACCCTACACTCATCTTTTAATTATTCAGAACAAACTCTTTCTAGACATTTCATTATTCTTTTTATTAACTTAAACAAATGAAGATTGACTGTGCAATTTTAGTCATGACTTGAATTCATTATTGTAACTTAAACCTGGAGTTGAAGGTTAAGATCACTTTATCTCTCTATATTGCTCTAGATTAATAAGATATTCACACAAATAATGATAAAGGCCCTTGTAGATTGTTAAGAGAAAAAGTCAGATTATATGGGGTTAACGAGTGATGTATTTGTGAGAAAATGGAAATTATTCATATGTGGTTTCTTTATATACAAGGGTAGAAAAAGGAATTTAGTCAAATATGAAAAATACAAAGTAATCAATTTTTAAGTTCAAACTTTCTAGAGGGAGTAGCAATCCTATAGCATCCCTTACCCTAGTTGTGGATATATTGATTCCAGCCTTTTTATATACCCTCACTGGAGTTCTTATTCTGGCTCACTACTTGGTGGGTGTGTGTTTACTTTGTGCCTTGGTTTTCCAAAATACAAAACAAGAGTGATAATTGTAGGGACCGTATACACTTTTGTGAGGTTTAAATATCATAAAACACATAAATAAGAACACAGGCACCTCGATGGGTCATTCAGTTAAGTGTCTGACTTCGGATCAGGTCATGACCTCATGGTCCGTGGGTTCCAGCCCCATGTCGGGCTCTGTGCTGACATCTCAAAGCCTGGAGCCTGCTTCAGATTCAGTGTCTCCCTCTCTCTCTGCCCCTCCCCTGTTTGCACTTTGTCTCTCTATATCAAAAATAAACATTAAAAAAAAGTTAACAAAAAAATAACAATGCTGGTCAAAATATGACCAGTTATTTTTATTTTTGTAATTATTTTTTAACTACTTTTATCATAAGCTATTTAGTCTTTCATCTCTAAATTCAAATCAATGCTTATTTTAATATATTATTTCTATTTCCTATAATAATATGAGAGTAATATGTATATTTGTCCATCTTAGTGTTTACATTCAATTAAATTTTAATGTGAAAGTTTTAAGAGTTTTAAAAAATAAATGGATTAGGGGCGTCTGGGTGGTTCAGTATGTTAGGCATCTGACTTTGGCTCAGGTCATGATCTCACAGTTCGTGGGTTCGAGCCTCGCGTTGGGCTCTGTGCTGATGGCTCAGAGCCTGGAGCCTGCTTCGGATTCTGTGTCTCCCTCTCTCTCTCTGCCTCTCCCCCACTCACACTCTGTGTGTCTCTCTCTCTCAAAAATAAACAAACATTAAAAATTTTTTTTTAAATAAATAACAAATGGATTAATGTGTGACAATTAACTGCTCCAAGAATTCATTCTTTCAAAGGAAATTATTACATTATCGCTACTTTCACAATCATCAGTTAGTTATTTATAATGACGTATATTCTAGTGCAGGATTATTTTTTGGTCTTATATTTTTAGAGATTTTGTAAAGCTATATCAAAATGAATATTTTTTAGAGATCTAGTGGTTATTTAATTTCAATTAATCAATTAAAATTGCCTAAAATTACATAAATATTAAAAACATAAATATCCTGGAGTACCTGGCTGGCTCAGTCAGTTAAGTATCCAGCTTGGGCTCAGGTCATGATCTCATGGTTTGTGAGTTCAAGCCCCACATCAGGCTCTATGCCGATAGTGCAGAGCCTACTTGGGATTCTGTTTCTCTCTGTCCCTCTCCCTTTCCACTCATATCCCACTTGTGCTGTCTCTGTCTCTCTCTCAGAACAAATAAATAAACTTTAGAAAAAAAACATGAATATTCTATTCAGTGCAACCTTTGATTATACATATACCACATATTTCATGGGCGAGACTGCAGACACAAGTTTCTTTCAGTTTTAAGCCTTTACTATTCTTCCTAGACCCAACAGACTTGTTATTGACAAGCCATAAAACCAAAAATCTAAATAAGGCAGTTATTATTATTTTGGATTAGAATGTCACACTGCTTTTTCTAACAGACCTGCCTAGAAAAACACTATTATATCCTTTTTCTTGTAAGATTTTACATTTTCTAATATAATTATTAAGTATATTGGAGAAACACAGGTTGCCATGGATTAGTATTAATTATATTTACTGAAGGTGTTTAATATAAACATTTTATTTTTGTTGGTTTCTGGAGTCCTTATTTAGTCAGGTAAAAATTAGATACTCCCCCCCCCCCCCCAAAAAAAAATCAACTAAAGAAATTACATTACCCTGTTCTCTAGATGATGATAATTTGTGATGTGAGTAACTAAGGCCAAATTAGAGAATGTTACATAAATAGAATGTTATGTTCATTGTCCAAACTGGGTGTCTCAGTAGTGTGATTTGGGGAAAATCATAGGACTTTATTTGGTCTAGTTATTCTTTGAATACATAGAGTTTTCTAATTGACATAGAGCCCATTTACATGAAATATAATTATTTATATATTTTGGTTTAAGACTATTATGTTAATTATTTCTATTTTCCCTTTCTGTTTTTTTTCTTCTCTCAGCTTCTTTTTTTTTTTTTTAATTTTTTTTTTCAACGTTTATTTATTTTTGGGACAGAGAGAGACAGAGTTTGAACAGGGGAGGGGCAGAGAGAGAGGGAGACACAGAATCGGAAACAGGCTCCAGGCTCTGAGCCATTAGCCCAGAGCCTGACGCGGGGCTCGAACTCCCAGACCGCGAGATCGTGACCTGTCTGAAGTCGGACGCTTAACCGACTGCGCCACCCAGGTGCCCCTCTCAGCTTCTTTTAAATGCAATTATTTGTTATTGAAATTGAGGCTAAATAAAGTGACCTGATGGACAATAAAAGTGTTGATTATATAAGTACCTATGGAGTTGCACAATTATAAGATTAAAGTTTGATGAAATTATTTAAAATTTAATCTCAAGGTATAAATAGTTGAAAAGAAATTTAGTGACCACTTTATAAGCTCTTACTGTTTGCTAACTATTGCATTTATTATCTACTTTAATAGTTTAAATCCTTTTAAAGGAATAAATTTAGTACAAGAATAGTCAGACAATTATTAGAATTAAGTGGTGTGACTTCGGCTCAGGTCGGTCACAAGCAGGACAAACAGACCCTTGTAGATTTTTACATGACCTGAGTATATGATAAAATTGACACTCGTGTGTGTGTGTGTGTGTGTGTGTGTGTGTGTGTGTGTGTAATAAGTATTTAAGAACTACTCCTCTAATAATTTGTTAGACATTTCTGTAAAAATGTATTGACCCCCTTTCATACCGTATGGCTAATGAATTATATAGATGGTTTAAAGATATAAATATAAAAGATATAATATTTTAATTAACAAAATGGTCCAAATACTACTTGCCTCTGAATGTTGAAGGATTTTATAAGCTTATGAAAATTCACATGAAATGAAAAATGTCACAAAGATGTACAAACACTGAATGTCATTTCAACAGTTTCTAGATTGATGGATAGATTATCTCAGATACTATCAAGGTAAATAAAAGAGTTTACTTATCTAAGAAATTAAAAACAAATGAAAAACTTAGAGCATTCTGCAAACATGGCATAGAGATGAGAAATATTTTCTATTATAAATGGACATTCAAACTTTGAGCTCCAGTTCCTGACCAAAGGTCAGAGGTGCAGAAAATAATATCTGGTTGGGTAATGCTTACATTATGTCTTCCGAAAGCCTAAATGTAATCTTCAGGCGCTCTTTCTCTGTATGTATACGTAGTTTATATGTTTGAATTAGCCCAACACATAGCCTATTCAGGACAGATTCTGGATATTACATCAACTGGTTAGCAACCTCCCTTAATCTTTTCGGATCTCAATGAAACAAGAATAGGGCTCAGTTTCCCAGAAGTCACCAGGAAGGTATGGTAGCAAGCAGACTGGCTACAATAGACTAAGGTTAATATATACTGAACTCTGATTTTATATTACTTTATTTCCAAAGCCCTTGTCTTCTACCTACACAAAAGAAATCACTAGTAGTAATGATGTTGTATAGATTGTCCAGCTTCCCCCTCTTTAGTAGTAGTTTCCCCAGTTGCCTGGAGTGTGGCTGCATTAGGCTAACAGCTGAATCTCTCTGCGGGAATTTCTCTCAGGCAGGCCGTTGCCCTGTTCAAGGTTATATCTCTGTCCTACGAAAGTCTTCCTCCAATGAGTGGTCAATGCTGTGGTACCCAGACCCTCTCCAGTGCCTCATTCCATGACAGCCCTCAAGGGCCATCTTGCCTTGCAGTCTCCTGGGGAATAGGCTGAATCCTTTCCCCTTATCACAGTTCTGCCTTGTCCTCCCAGATCTACTTCCTCACTCTTGCCTGTTGTTCCCAGTAACCTCCCTACAAAAATATCTCAGTCTCAGAGTCTGCTTTCCAGGGAATCTGACCTAGATCAATAGTCACATTCAGGATAATATTCCAGAGTTTGCAGATATTATCTCAGTTTTTGTTGATTCCTAGAAGAGGGAGACAGTTTTTCTTTTGTTGAACTCGTGATGGTAATGTTTGGGACTCTTTTAACTGTACCTTGCTTGGTGTTTGAAAGCATCCTTGACACCTCGTAAACCATTAACAGGGTTTTAAGGCACAAAATATGTAAGTCTAATCCTGTATTTTTCTCATTATCTCTAAAATTGCAGGCAAGTCTAGTGAATGTGATATGTCCACAATCCATTTTGAGATTTGGAGCATTTTTGGCATGCAAGATCTCATGATGTGCTATCTTTAGAAACAGAATAAGCAAATGAGACAACTCTTATTTCACAAAATACCTGCAGTATGCCAGCATATAAAATAGATTGACAATTTAATTTTTTTTGATAGAGAATCTCAAGCTGGCTTCACTCCAGAGTCTGATGTGGGGCTCGATCCCAGGACCATGAGATCATGACCTGAACAAAAATCAGGAGTGAGATGCTTAACTGAATGAGCCACCCATGCGCCCTAGATTGGCAATTTATAAAGGATTTATTATTGTTTTCCTGAGTTTTTAAAATCTATTATATAGATTACTTAGGAAATATTCATCATAAATCTCATTTTCCAGTAGCTCAGAAAGACATGCATAAATTATATTATTAGAAATTATATACTATGTTATAATTAAATAATAAAGGCCATAACTACTATTGTAGTTCAGAAGACTCATAGTGTAATTGGGAAAAATTCATAGAAGAGAAGAGACTAGCTCTGCGGTGAAAGATTTGGTAACAGCAATGCAAGAACATTCCGAGTAAGGTCTGATAAAAGGGAAGTAGGTTACGAAATCTTTTGAATATTAGTCTGAGGACATTGCAATTTATTTTGTAGGTAGTATGAAGTTTTAAAGGATTTAAGAGATAAATAGCATGAAAATATATTAGAGGTTAAAAAGTGATATAGAAGATGAATTTGTACAGGAAGAGAACGGTGGAAAGGCCATTTGAGAAGCAATGTCAAAGTAGGACAGGGGTCTACTTGATTATCATATTCTTAATCACGTTATTCAAAAAATTTACACATATGTTTATGTTTTATATCCATTGGATTGATTCCTGGGGGTAACTATTGACTTGGATTAGTTTATATTATCAGATAACTTTTAGACAGTTAGATATTGGCCTGTTGAGTCACAAAATAATCATTTTAGTTTGTAATGGATACCATATTGACGAAAATCAGAAAAATCACTGAAATCCACAGATTAAATATATTGCTTTCTTCTTATCTACATTGCCTCTAAGTTTATCGCAGGAGAAAATAAATTGATTTGGAAGTATTTATACTTTACAAAGCCATGTTGGTTCTACCTGGTACTTCATGCTTGGGCAGATAATTGAAATTTGATTTGAATTCACAGGTACACATCAATCTTTAATTTATAATTATTGTCCATTTCTTATATAAAGACATAGTTTTACCTCTGCCACACTGATTGAGGGACTTCTGTTAGCCTTCATTAACCCCTTCATCTTATTTAAAAAAACATAATAGGACACCTGGGTGGCTCAGTTGGTTGGGCAACTGACTTGGGTTCAGGTCATGATCTCACAATTTGTGAGTTCGAGCACTGCATTGGGCTCTGTGCTGACAGCTCAGAGCCTGGAGCCTACTTCAGGTTCTGTGTCACCCCTCTCTCCACCCCTCCCTTGCTCACGCTCTGTGTCTCTCTGTCTCTCAATAATAAATAAACATTAAAAAAATTTTTTAAAAACATTATAATAGGTAGAAGCACTAGGGATAGTATCTAAAAGTTGCATAAGTACCTGCACACACACATGCACTATATATATGTGGATAAAGTATGCACAAGTAAAGATATATACATATATATATATATATGGAACATTTTATATATACACGTAGATATATATACAAGTAAAGATGTATACATATATATACATATATATCTCAAAATATCTGTATATCTCTATTTACTTGAATTGCTTTCAAATTGCTGTCATTGTTCATTTGTTAATTTTAATTGAATTAGTATGCATTTCCACATAGCCAGTATTTCAAAATTGAACGAATTATTTATTATCTGCATTTATATTTTCTTGTTATAGACTCTATAAACTTCACATTTGCTGGGAACATTACCTATTTCCCATAGAGTTGATAGAAGTAAATAGTATCGCTTTTCAAACTAACAGAAGTGTGATTCCAAACCAGGCTTGTATCTTCCTCATTCCTAGCTACTTCACTTAATTGTAAATAAAAATATTATTAAAAGTATGTAATTTATGTAAGCACAGATCATTTTATGTTACAGAGGTTTAAGAGGTAACTGAAAAAGTAAAAAGCCTGAAGTATAAAGTTAACAGAACTAAAAATTAACTCAAACTGATCATATCACTTTATTTTTAGATTTGTTAAAGAAAAAAAGCTTATGTTATATTGAATACTAGTCAAGAGTTTTACAAAGAAGTAGCAAAACTATGAACAATCTATGTCTATATAATCTATATCTGTATATATAATTAATTTTTTTAACATTTACTCATTTTTGAGAAACAGAGACAGAGTGTGAGTGGGAGAGGGGCAGAGAGAGAGGGAGACACAGAATCTGAGGTGGGCTCCAGGCTCTGAGCTGTCAGCACAGAGCCCGATGCAGGACTTGAACTCACAGATAGTGAGATCATGACCTGAGTCGAAGTCGGATGCTCAACCAACTGAGCCACCCAGGCCCCCTGTAAATTTTTATTTTTAATCCTTTATTCCTCTGTCCTCTCCCTGGAGGGCAGAAATGTTGCTAGACATAAAGAAAATATTCATGATTGGAGTATTATTATTGGATATTTTTTGGCATTTAAGGCTAGATAAAGACAAAGGCTACTTTCTCTGATTTATCATAAATTCTGATTTCTAGAATGACCATAATTCTAATAAAATGGCAAAAATAAAAAGTGTATTTTAAAATTTGTAACCAGAACATAAATAAACTGACCTGATTTGAGGATCACATATAGGTGACTTCATTTCACTTAAGACCTCCATGTTCACCCAATGGTAGTTGTGAATGGCTGACTCTTGAGGTAATGCTGTGGGCAGAGGGGCAATGGTCAGGCGCATTATTCCTTTATAATGGTTTGCTATTTTTCCTAGCTTTACCTAAAATCAAAGGAATACATTTAAATTTTTTTTTATGTTTGTTTATTTTTGAGAGACAGAGTATTGGGGGGGAGGGGCAGACACAGAATCCCAAGCAGGCTCCAGGCTCTGAGCTGACAGCAGAGAGCCCGATGCGGTGCTCGAACCCATGAACTGTGAGATCACGACCCAAGTCCAAGTCAGACATTTAAGCGACTAAGCCACCCAGGCACCCCACAAAGGAATACATTTTACACTCTGTTTTTTTTTCTGAGCTGTCCATTATCTTTAATTTTGTATATACAACACCATGGTAGCTAATATTTTGATTGGGAATACAAAGTTGTTAATGCTCATAGTTTTTAGTACAATATTTTAATCGACAATTCTGTGATTTGGCACTAATAAAAAATTCTTGAGAAAGTTACTTCTGGGATTTAAAATTGCTCTTAAGGAGAGTAACAGCTTTCTCCTTGCAATTTATAGATCATTTTAGAATAGCAGCTGATACATAGACATTAAAAATATTTTGAAGTTTGTGGTAGTGAAAAATTCGTTATTTTTACGTTTTTTCTGGGGAAGAAAGTACTTTGGCATGAAAAGACCTCAAAACCCATGTCTAGACATATCAATTTTAAATAGCAATTTATTGTGAAGAACAATTAAAATAAGATATTCCTGAAAAGGGGATGAATATGCAAGATAATACAGTTTAAATTCATATACAGTTTGTAAGAAACATTTATAAAGGAGAAGTAAATGTAGTGTTGTTAAAAGAGAATGTATGTGGTTGAGTCTGGTTTCAAATCCTGGCTCTCCTAGCTATTTGATGAGTGGCCTTGGGCAAGTCACTTATATTCTTTGTTCCTCAGCTTACTTACATTAAGGATACTTCGTAATGGTGTTGTGAATGTTAAATGAGCTAATGTATATGTAACCTGCTTAAGAAAGGGCCTGCTAGGAAGGAAAGCTTCAGCTATCATGGTGGCCTGTCTTTGAACTACAGTTCTTTCTGCAGCTCTGAATAGCATGAAGTTTTAATTAAACAACTGCCATGACTAAGGTTCACCTTAACTTAGCCTTGGACAAGAAGTGAAGAAAATGTGTGCCTCTGCTTTCTGAATACTGGTTTCACTGAGAAAGAGAGAAAGAAAAAAGGTATCTTTAGCAAAAATAAGTGCTTTTGGCTTTTCTTCCTTTTCCTTCTTCCTTCCTTCCTTCCTTCCTTCCTTCCTTCCTTCCTTCCTTCCTTCCTTCCTTTATTTTCTTAAGTTGTTTTCAGTCCTACCTTTCTTTTAGGATAATATTCAGATAACTTATAACATGACACAAGTGCTTTGCCTTCTTAAATTTACTGCAGAAGAAAGATTTATTTTTCAAACAAAACAATGAGAATGTATGCAAATAGGATGAGAATTTTTTTGGTGAAAATATGATATATTAATACAGTGTGCTGGAGTGTGAAGAGCATGATTTATAACCCTAGATAGTTAATATGAATAAATCAAACATTACAATAGTGAGCTTATTTAGAGATTTAGAACACCTTATTTTGCTTATAGTCAGAATTTGAAGGAACAAGTGGTAGGTTTCTGTGTTCAAGTCTGTGTGTGTGTGTGTGTGTGTGTGTGTGTGTGTGTACATATATGAATATACATACACATATATGGTCTTTAGACTTTTGTCTGTGTAGACTCATATACAGATACTTTCTTTAAATCACAAACCAGACAATCATACAAATATTTGATAGGACAGAATGGAAGATACTTTTTTCTTCTGAGAGGAGAAATGAGAGGAGTATCTATCTTTGGATTTCCTTTTGTTTAGAGCTCACATTACTTGGAAGGCATGAATGCCATTCACATTAGAAATCCTTTCTCGGGGGGCGCCTGGGTGGCGCAGTCGGTTAAGCGTCCGACTTCAGCCAGGTCACGATCTCGCGGTCCGTGAGTTCGAGCCCCGCGTCAGGCTCTGGGCTGATGGCTCAGAGCCTGGAGCCTGTTTCCGATTCCGTGTCTCCCTCTCTCTCTGCCCCTCCCCCGTTCATGCTCTGTCTCTCTCTGTCCCAAAAATAAATAAACGTAGAAGGAGATTTGTGAGAAAGCATAATAAAACCTATTTAAAAAAAAGAAATCCTTTCTCGGGACACCTGGGTGGCTCAGTCTGTTCGTGTCTGACTTCGGCTCAGGTCATGATCTCACAGTCTGTGAGTTCGAGCCCCACATCAGGCTCTGTGCTGACAGCTCAGAGCCTGGACTGCTTCGGATTCTTTGTCTCCCTCTCTGCCCCTCCCCTGCTCACGTCCTGTCTCTCTCCCTCTCTCTCTCTCTCTCTCTCTCTCTCTCTCTCTCTCTCTCTCAAAAGTAAATAAACATTAAAAAATGAAAAATCCTTTCTCACTACAGATTAGACAGGAGAAATTTCATTATGTGGCTAGTAATATATTTTACGTTTGTTATAGCAAAAGCAAAGAACAAACAAAAACCCCAAACAAAAAAAAACTCTCAAAAAAACACTTTATAATCTTTTTTTTAAAAGATTTTAAGTAATCTTCTACACCCAATGTGGGTTTCAAACTCACAACCCTGAGTCTGAGCCAGTCAGGTGCCCCCCAGTTTACAATCTTAGAACTAAGTTTTTGTGTGTCTCCTTTTTGTGTACCTAAATAAAATAATGAAAAAAAAAATGTGGTGGCTTGGGACATGAAAACTTTTAGATTTGAAACCTTTCAAAGAGGTTATTTCCTAATTCATGATGACTCTTTATTTTAAAAGTTTATTTTATTTATTTCGAGAGAGAACGTGAGTCTGTGAACAGTGGAGGGGCAGAGAGAGAGAGAGAGAGAGAGAGAGAGAGAGAGAGAGAGAGATTGAATCCCAAGCAGGTTCTGCACATGAAGTGCAGAGCCCAACAGGGGGCTCATTCTCATGAACGGTGATATCATGACCTGAGCCAAAATCAAGAGTCTGACGCTTAACCCACTGAGCTATCCAGATGCGCCTAATGATGACTCTTCAAGTAGGAAGAAGATCACGTGAAGGTTGGAGGAATGCACAAGGCAGTGGGAAAGCAACTAAAAAAGTGAAAAAAGAAAATCATAATTTTGGAATATTTCTGTAGTTGGAAATGTTTTCCTATGATAAGGGTTACAGATAGGACACTTAAAACTAGAAAAAGTTAGAATATGTGAGAGCTTAGCAACATCATGAGGCTGGATGCTGAGGGCACATGACTCTAAATAATTCATTCATGTATTCTCCAGTTTTCCTTAGCATCAGCCTTTTACTAGGCCATGAAATTGTAGGTGTGAAAAAATCCCAGAAAACATTGTTCTGCTTGAATTCATATTTGATTAGTGGGAAATAGACAAATATTTTTAAGTATAATACATCACATTATTATATATTAATAGTCTATAGCTATTTTACTCTGCTTCACCCTACTTTTTTCCATCCCATCCCCAAACATCCCCAAACATCCCCAAACATCCCCAAACATCTCATCTCTTCTCATCCCATCCCATTTTATTGTATTCTATTCCATTCTACTTCATTCTGTTCTTTACTTGATTCTGAATTAAGGAAAAATATTTTCAGTTAATACTCTACTAAAAAACCACATTCTTTTATATCAGTGAAGTATTTGAAATTAAATAAACCTGTTACTTTACAATTATATATAAAGCACTTTTGATCTATAACAATGTAGAGATACGTGTTTAGTTATTTGTTCAACAACAGCAAAAAACCTTTTCACATAGGTGCCAGGAATTCCGTTTGTTTCATTCTCTTGGCCTCTACCAAGTTGTCTATTCATTCTTCATATTACTGATAATACACCAGATATTTGAAAGAAATATTATAAAACAAACATGAAAGGTGCTTAATGACCGAGCTACTTAACTGGTCTCTATTCCATAACTACTGTCTGTCTTGGCTGTGCAACTTAGGCAGATGAAATGTAAAGTAAAACAGCCCCTGGAGTTTTGGGAACAAATAAGGACAAACAAAATAATATGTGGTTCAGATAAAACTGTGTAGGGATACCTTTGGTTTTAGAAGAGGTAAATAGGACTTTTGAAATGAGGTGTATTGAGGTGGGTCTGAAAATATGTAGGAAAAGTTATCAGAAGGAAAAGTTGGGATTTCCCATCTTTTCATTTATTCGTTAAAATTTAGTCATACAAATTTTATTATATGGTAAGATTTAGGGAGTTATATAATGCAATTTCTCTTATAAATTTCCTTTTGATGTTTTCCTCCCAACGAATAGCATTTATTATCTTGAGAAAAATATGTATACCCATGATTTTCCTTCTGATTATAGTCTTTATGGACCAGAATACATGTACAATTTATGTCTTTTACTTAAATTAATATGTCATGGGGCATTCTTCCTGCTCTTAACTATTTTTAGAATGTGAGTCAGTGGGTGTTTCCACTGTTTGAAAACAAACAAAAACAGTGTCCTTTTATTAAATCACAGTTTGAAAATATAAATTTTCCCACTTTAATAATATTTTTCCAGGAGCACCTGGGTGGCTCAGTCAGTTAAGGGTCCTACTTGGGTTCAGGTCATGATCTTATGGTCCATGGGTTCGAGCCCCACGTAGGGCTCTGTGCTGACAGCTTAGAGCCTGGAGCCTGCTTCCGGTTATGTGTTTCCCTCTCTCTCTGCCTCTTGCCCCCTCCCCACCCATGCTCTGTCTCTCTCTGTCTCTCAAAAATAAAATAAACATTAAAAAATAATATTTTTCTAGATATAGAGTTATTTACTAGTTTAAAAAGTTAATTCTAGATATAGAGTTATTCACTAGTTTAAAAAGTTAATATTTTTCTAGATACAGAGTTATTTACTAGTTTAAAAAGTTAGGGATGCTTGGTATTTATTCTTTCACTTGGTAGTCTTTCTGCTTAACTTGGAAGATTATGGGAAATTGATTATTAAACATGAAGTAATAAAAGTTAAAGTTATTTTTATTAAATTACTTACTTACCTATACATTAAGAAAAATGGGAGAGATTTTTAAAATTTAGAAATCTATCCATTAACTTCTTTTCTCTGAATACAATTTTGATAACAGAATTCTCAGCTTAAATCATGTAACAGTCATGTTCTGCGGTAGCTAACTTTGAAAACCTCTGTTAAAATGCAAATTACATACTGTTGAATAATGGGAATTTAATCAAATTAATGGGGTTTTAATTTACATTTTTAATCCCTTCTGACTTTTTTCTTGCTCTTTGTGACTGATCAGATTCAGTATATTATTCTAGAATGAGTGCTGAACTGGCAATTAAGATTCATGTGTGTTTCCTTTGAAGGTCTGCTACTACATGCATGAATTTCAGGAAAGTCATTTAACATTTCTTATTTAACTGACTTGTAAATTGATTAGATTGGACAAGGTTAGAGTTTCTTAGCTACTTCTGAATGCCTTGAGTTTCTGTATAAAATCATGCACATGCACACACACACACACACATTCATACACATACGTGTGTGTGTGTGTGTGTGTGTGTGTGTGTGTGTGTGTGTGATGTTGATTTTTGTCCTGAAGTTCCTAGTCTCCAAAAATAAATAAAAAAACCACTGGGCTTTAAGGTCTTGCAAATACAGAATTTAGTCTTTTGGGAGGTCTTCAAATATAATGAAATGCTTTTTGCCACAAATTTGTCAACATGCTTTGTCAATGAGTTTACATATTTATAGACTGTAATTATCGAAAACTAGATTGCATATGATAGTATTTCTTGTTTTTGTCATAATGGGGTTTTTACACTATAATTTGAGACCACTTCTATTTGACTTGCATTTGTTTCTTGGGAAGTGAATATCACTAAGTAGATATGTCCATAGATACGGTGTTTTAATTCATAAAAATATGTTGAAACAATTGTTAAATATCTTTAGTTTACTTATATTAACTCAATTTTTCCTTAATTTTTCTGAACTAAAAGAAAGTTTTTGCTTGATAATCAAGGAGACTTATGAAAAAGTAATAAATAAAACCTTTATTAGTAATTTTTGCTCAGAATTAATATAATTTGGGGACTAGAAATATCACCTCCAGTGACAGTTCTTTATATACTAAATATGTACTAGATATATATATATATATGATTTATTAATTTATTTAAGACATGAACCTGATCTAATAATACTCCTGTTGACTTCCAGATGGTGATATGTGTTAAGAGAAAAGAATTAGGGAATGTAATAGACTAGAATAGGTAAATTCCTGAAATTTGATCTTCAATACCCATTTATTCCATCTCTTAAATAGGACAATATAATGCCATCTTGCTAAGAAACTGAATTTGCGAGGGCTTTATTTCCTTTTCAGAATTTTGTTATCTCTAAACATTTTTTTAGATACTTTGTTTTTTGAAGTAGTGAAATTGCAATGTGATTTGTATGACACTAGGGTTTCAGAATTTCAGTTCTATTTAGTTTTGTAATTCCTGTGTATCACATTTTATTTTAATGGATTTACTACGTTTAAAATATCACCAATAAGATATTTGTTCAAAAAACATGTTAATGTTTTATGACATAATTGGTGTTAATATATTTTAGGGGTTCTGTTGAATATTAAAAACAACAATAAGACTTAAAGAGTAGATATTTTCTTCATATTCTATTAAATAATGTAGAGGGAAAAAACAAAAAAACATATGCTCACGTTTTCAAAATATATGGTAGAATTTTTTTGTACAGACATTGCATTTTAAGCTATTCTTGTATTTCCATTTATTATTTAGTCAGCAAATGTTTAATGATATCTGATTAAATACTCTTTTAGGTTCTTGGTTTATATATGGCAGTAGAAAAAATACTTTCTTGGAATGCATATTCTACTGGGATAGGATAAGCAAAACATTAGAAATAAAATAATATGCATTCATTGAAAAACGATATGGAGGAAAATATGATACAGAGCCCTGCCTGTGAGTTATTATAAACGTGCAATTACTAAACTGAATCGATGAACTTTATATTATAGCCAGAAATGAAATTTATTTTATCATATTTAGGTCATTTTTCTAGTGCATATGAATTATCTTTATAAATTTGTCATACTAGGAGTGCCGGGTGGCTCAGTCAGTTAAGTGTCCGACTCTTGGTTTAGGCTCAGGTGATGATCTCACAGTTTGTGAGTCCAAGCCCCTCATAGGGCTCTGTGCTGACAGCATGGAGCCTGCTTAGGATTCTCTCTCCCTCTCTCTGACCCTCCCCTATTCACACCCTCCCTCTCTCACATACACAATAAATAAACTTAAAAAAATAAAAATAAATAAATTTGTCATATTAAATATTAAGGACACATTTTATTGTTAAATTTTAAGCCCATTCTCATTCATGACACTAAATTTTTATGCACTTATCTTAAGAACCAGTAAGGACTTAAAAAATTATGAGAATCTGAATTATTTCCGATCCCTAAGTCACCAACACAGATCTTGGTAGCTACCATATTGAATGGATATATATAAACATTGTGCTGTAACAAATGGAACTCAGGCTGGAACAATGATAAACCTCAAAATTACAGGCAGTTCTAGTTCTGTGCCTTTATCTGTTGTGAGTCAACTTACAGTTGAATCTTTTCTCTGCCCCGAGAGACTGCCTTGTGTTAATTTAAACCAAAAGAAAAAAAAAAGTAATTACAAAATCAGATTAACAAAAGCATCATCAATGTCTATGCATTTATTATTAACTGTATGGGATATGATAAAAATATAATATTTATTGATGCCATTAAGTAGCATCTTATTATAAAATTTATACTTGACCTTTTATTTTAATAGTCCTTTAGGAACCATTGCATGCGTACATGGAGATAGGAAGAAATATGCTGTCATCAAGTGTTTCTAATTTGGGCCTAACTTAAAAATAGACCAGTAAATTATTGTCTAGGTGTTGTGATCTTAAGGGTGCCAGAAAGCCCTTGGATCCTCTAACCTTTTACTTTGCTAATGAGTAAAGTCTGCAATAAGATGAATTCTTTTCTTTTATTAAAATGCATATGTTCATGGGAAGGATAGCATCTTGAGCCCTGTGGA
Source organism: Prionailurus bengalensis (assembly GCF_016509475.1). Classification (NCBI taxonomy): domain Eukaryota; kingdom Metazoa; phylum Chordata; class Mammalia; order Carnivora; family Felidae; genus Prionailurus; species Prionailurus bengalensis. The sequence goes on along the minus strand of NC_057344.1, from coordinate 156,379,226 downwards.
ATTTTATGGTGTACCTAAGGGAGTTTATCACATTGTTTCCTGAGTAAGGTGGATGAGGAGTGAAACTTTGAGATAAGGGGGCCTCTGAAAGGAGAAGGAAATATTAGTGTGGAGACAGTAGCTCCAAAATAGAGGAGACTGGGTGGCAGTCTCTTCCATGCTTTGGGCATGTTTGGTCCTTTTCACTGAATCGGTAGGAACATATCATATACTAAAACATAATTGGCAAGGGATATGATGACACCAAAGAGATGAAAAGTTTGTCACATTTGGGCCTTATCAGAGCTGCTTAAATGGCCCATTGCTCTGGTGCTTGCTTTTTTCCCTTCTTCAGGGTGTTCAGTGGGAAAAAAATATATAAACCTTGGTTTTTATAGAGCTCATATTGTTCCAAAGGTGACAGAGTTTAAATTTAAAGTGAACATAGAAGGACATGACAAAGGAGCAGTCATAGCCCCTCTTAATTTCCCGTTGATCCTATGTATGGTGACAGGGGAGGGGAAAGGGTGTGTACAATGACCAGCGATACTCAGGATACACTTATACTGAAAAAATATACGTTGTAATCTGAAATTCACATTTCACCTAGCGCCCTTATGTTTTACCTTAATGTGACAAAGCCTAGTTTAGGGGCACAGCACTCAAAAACTTCATTAAAAAGAAAAGACGATGAGAACATGATAAATGCGATAAAATGGTGCTTTACTTTGAAAAAGACTTTTGGTTGATTATGGTAACGGGTGTCAGCTTATGAGTTATTGTATGAGTGTTATCTAAAATTTGATGGAAAGTTTAGTCACTAGTTGTAGATGGTCATCACTAATACAAAATAAACTAAAGTCACTAGTAGACATTGGAAGATGTGTTCGTGCATTTTGTGTATTCTCCTGCAGCTCGGGTCAGTTGCGTACAGCCATTTTCCTAAAGGGCCAAGAGATGGTCTGTTTTATACTCACCTCTAACCTAGAAGCACAAAAGCAGTCATGGACTATACATAAAAGCAAAACAAGGCTCCAATAAAACTTTATTTACAAAAACAGACTACTTGCTTGTTTTGCATAGGTTTGCAGACCTTTGACTTAGGGTTTCTTGCCTACAAAATCTCACAGAAGCAAATGCAGACATTGTATTATGCTCAGATAGTTTCCCAAAGACATCAATTGTATTAGAACAAATTATGTTTTCAAAACACATCTTTATACTTCATTCCTAAGTTTGGCATGTTAGGATGAGCATGCGTGGAAATACAGAAGAGAGTGAAACTTAAATGAGTCATTAATGCCTGTCCTGGAAATATAGGTAAGCAAGACTGTTAGCTAGAACATGTTAAATCAGATTCACTTCTGTTGCCAAAACATTTTTATGTTTTAAATTTAACCTTTGGTCTGTACTCTTGATCTATATGATATTTAAAAATATCCATTTACTTAAGAGATCTTTGTAACACCTTTTGCATTTAATTTAGACTTTTGGAAAACATGTTAACTAAAGTTCTAAAATCAAAACATTTAAAATATATTTCTGGGGCACCTGGGTAGCTCAGTCGGTTAAGCACCTGACTCATGACTTCAGCTAGATCATGATCTCATGGTTCATGAGATCAAGCCCCATGTCCCACTCTCCACTGACAGCATGGAGCCTGCTTGGGATTCTCTCTCTCTCTCTCTCTCTCTCTCTCTCTCTCTCTTTCTGCCTTCCCCCACTCAGGCTCTCTCTCTTTCTCTCAGAATAGATAAACTTAAAAAAATAAAATATATTTCTATTATTTAAAAGTAACATCTAACTGATACTACAATTCCTAAAGAGTCTGCATTGTGTAATACACATTTTAATATTATAATAAGGAATGTGCTTTGCATGTAACTGATAATGAAGGTATTCTTTTTTGACTGATTGATTTGAAATTGCTTTAAATTTAGATGGAGCCTTTATTATGTGTCCTCTAGAAAACCTTCACATTTGAATCAAACACACACATGCTTTGCTACTTTAATGCAGACAACTGATTTGTATTTATGGTATATGTAATTAGTGAATGCTTCATGCAGTACAATAGGCACAGTAGTCTGCAGAACAACATAACTGTTCCTCTGATATTAATATGTTCTGAATCTCAGGTTGAACCAAAAGGCTTTGGGGTGTCTTTCTTAAATGTACTTTATAAGTTGTTGTGCTCAATTGATTTGGGAAAATACCTTTAAATAAGTTTTAAAATATTGGGCCTTTTTTAGAAGACACATGTAGACATTAATGCTACATTTAAAAGTATTTTAGGGGTGCCTGGGTGGCTTTGTGGGTTACACGTCAACTCTTGCTTTCTGCTCTGCTCACAATCTCATGGTTTGTGAGTTAGAGCCCTGTGTCAGGCTCTACACTGACAGTGTGGAGCCTGCTTGGGATTCTCTCTCCTTCTCTCTCTGCCCCCCCCGCCCAATAGCTCTCTGCATCTTTCTCAAAATAAATAAAAATAAACTTAAAATAAAAATAAAATATTTTATATATGGGGGCGCCTGGGTGGATCAGTTGCTTTAGCGTCTGACTTTGGCTCCTGTCATGATCTCACAGTTCCTGAGTTCAAGCCCCACATCAGACTCACTGCTGTCAGTGTAGAGCCCACTTCAGATCCTCCATCCCCCTTTCTCTCTGCACATTCCCCACTCATGCTCTCTCTCTCAAAAATAGATGAACATTACAGGGTGCCTGGGTGGCTCAGTCAGTTAAACACCTGACTTCAGCTCAGATCATGATCTTGGGATCTGTGAGTTTGAGCCCCGCATCAGGCTCTATGCTGACAGCTCAGAGCCTGGAGCCTGCTTCGGATTCTGTGTCTCCCTCTTTCTCTGTCTCTCCCTCACTCACTATCTCCATCTCTCTCTCAAAAATAATAGATATTAAAAATATTAAAAATAAACATTTAAATAAAATATTTTATGTATCAATAATATCAATTAAAAAGCATCTGCGAGTATGCATATGTGTATGCAAATATAAAAATACAGGAATTTGCCAAGTCTTCAAATATATTTGATTTAATAGTAATATTTATCTGATTTAAAGTTAGTATAACATGTCCAGAGGAAGATGAGATTTTTATGAAATAATTTTGAGAAGTTCTTTAATAGTATAAATACAGTGTATAAATAGTCACATTTTTGTTATAAGCTCTAACACAATACATATAATTATGTTTAAATATAACAAATATAATTGCAAAGACATATGGTTGCTCATTTTATATATAACCTAGATGAATTTTTATTATATTTTATTAAAAGAAAATCAAATACAATACTTTCTACTTATATGTCCTTTTCTTTAAAAAATTTTTTTTTTTAAGTAAGCTCTAGGTCCAGTATGGGGTTTGAATTCAGGACTCTGAGAGCAAGAATCACATGCTCTACCAAATAATCCAGCCAGGTGCCCCTCTATTTATATTTCTTATAATTTTAAAATTAAGTGTTCAAAAATATCTAATGATTATTTGAATACGAGGCATTTCTAACTGCCAAATGATTTGCCCAAAATCGATTGGTAAGTTTGTCCAACATGATTGTAGAAAATAACATCATACCTTGTTTTGGTTTCTTGGGCTGGCTCTTGAGTGGAAAAATAATATACATGAGTTTTACATGGGAAACACTTTTGTTATATAATCAAAATACAATAAAATTTGCAGAGTCATTTTTTTTCTTTTTAAAAACTTTTCATATTTGAAATATAGTTGCTATACAATGTTATATTAGTTTCAGGTGTACCACATATGATTCAACAATTCTATATATTATATAATACCACAATAGCCCCCATAATACCAGTGTAGCCCCCATCTGTTACCATACAGTGTTCTTTTCATCCCTGTGACTATTCATATCTGGGAGTTTGTATCTCTTTTTTTTTTTTTTTAATTTTTTTTTCAACATTTTTTATTTATTTTTGGGACAGAGAGAGACAGAGCATGAACGGGGGAGGGGCAGAGAGAGAGGGAGACACAGAATCGGAAAAAGGCTCCAGGCTCCGAGCCATCAGCCCAGAGCCCGACGCGGGGCTCGAACTCCCGGACCGCGAGATCGTGACCTGGCTGAAGTCGGACGCTTAACCGACTGCGCCACCCAGGCGCCCCTGTATCTCTTTTTTAATTTATTTTTTCAATCTGATTTTTTCTTTTTTTTTTTTTATTTAAATCCAAGTTAACATATAGTGTAATAATGGTTTAGGAGCATAATTTAGTGATTTATCACTTACATATAACACCCAATGCTCATCCCAACTAGTGTCCTTCTCAGTACCCATCATTTATTTAGCCCATCCCCCTACACCCCTCCCAGCAACCCTCAGTTTGTTCTCTGTTTTTAAGAGTCTCTTGTGGTTTGCCTCCGTTTTTATCTTAAATTTTTTTTTTCAACGTTTATTTATTTTTGGGACAGAGAGAGACAGAGCATGAATGGGGGAGGGGCAGAGAGAGAGGGAGACACAGAATCGGAAACTGGCTCCAGGCTCTGAGCCATCAGCCCAGAGCCTGACGCAGGGCTCGAACTCCCGACCGGGAGATCCTGACCTGGCTGAAGTCGGACGCTTAACCGACTGCGCCACCCAGGCGCCCCTGCCTCCGTTTTTATCTTATGCAAAATAAAATTTTTATGAATATTTAATGTGAAAAATTGAAGGGTTTTGAAGTTGATAGTAACATTTAAAATAATTTCTACTAACTGATTCATTTTAATCTTATTTCCATGTTATCTCATACATTAACTAGTAACAGAAAACAAAGCATTGGGGAAATTAGTCATCTCTAAAATTACTATTTTAACTCATCATCATATTATATTTTATTAGAAAGATATTATTATCTTATTATTTTTATCTTATTATTTTTATCTTATTATTATCTTATTATTATTATCTTATTATCATATTATTTTTTATTAGAAAGATAGTTTTTAAAAATCCCTAAACATTTTATATCATTAGTATTTCATATGAGTACCAAGAATAAAAGGCCTACTGGATAAATTCCATTATAGAAGTTATAGTTGGTCTAGTTTGATGGGTATTAAGAAAGACACTCATTGGGATGAGCACTGGGTGTTATATGTAAGTGATGAATCACTAAATTTTGCTCCTGAAATCATTATTACACTATATCTTAACTGAATAAAAAAATTAAATAAAGATTTAAATAAAAAAAAAGAAACAAAAAGATCAGATTGAAATAATAAGTTAAAAAAAAAAAAAAAGACGTGCAACCTTCCAGACCAACTAGGGGCAGATACATAAATACGATTATGCATGAGTGCATTTTACATCATATTATTTATGCTTTTAAGTTGCCAAGGAATGGGCTCAGTATTACTTAGGAATTAAATATTCTCGAGAGATTTTAAGTTTCATATGATTTGTTTTGTTCTCTGCTCTGTCCCAGAGACTTAGAATGTCTGGTATAGAGTAGGCATTGAATAGATGTTTGTTGAACAAACGATGCTTTTCCATGCTTATTAAACCAAGGGTTTGACTGAAACAACAATAGTTTGGAAAAATGCATCATTTAAAAATTAATAGGGGCACCTGGGTGGCTTAGTTGGTTAAGTGTCTGACTTGAGCTCGGGTCATGATCTCATGGTTCATGGATTCGAGCCCCACATCAGGCTCTGTGCTGATAACTCAGAGCCCGGAGCCTGCTTCAGATTATGTCTCCCTCCCTCTCTGCTCCTCCCCTGCTCACACTCTGTCTCTCAAAAATGAATAAATGTTAAAAAAAATTTAAAAATTAATAAAATAAATTTTGTATAGACTTCATTTTTTGAGAGATGGAGAGTGTGTGTATGCATGTGGGGGAAGAGCAGAGAGAGAGAGAGAGAGAAAGAAAAGACAGAGAATCCCAAGCAGGCTCCATGCTCAGGGTGAAGCCTGATGGCAGGGCTTGATCTCATAACTCTGAGATCATGACCTGAGCCAAAACCAAGAGCTTAACTGACTGAGCCACCTCGTCACCCGAAGAAAATGAATTTTAAATCAAACAAATCCCAGCTTGAATGTGAGCTTCGGTGATTTTAGACAAGCTCCTTGTGTCTTTTTGATCCTAATGGTCACTTTAATAAATGTGCTAATATTTAAATTGCAAAGTTATTACAATGACTGAATGCAAAAAATGTATTTAAGGGACTTAAAATGATGCATAAAAAATAGGAACCACACATTTTAAAGGTAACTCTTTTAACACTATACATATGAATTGATTTATTCATCAACCATATGATAATTACCTGCCATACCAAGCTTTGGTTTAGGTCCTGTGGATGCAGACATGAATAAGACACAGCCTGGAGGGGTTCAAAGTCAAGGAGAAGAAAGAGTTATATAAATAAATAATTATAATACTAAATTTTTAATGCTTATAATAGAGATACAGACATTAAAGTGTTAGTGGGGACATTCATTTTATCTTAGATATGTTTTGTTTTAACCTCTCATCTATCAGTGTCAAAGCTTGATAGCTGCCTAAGGACCTGAATGTATTGCTGTTACATTTGACTTCCATTCTCTACTCTTGAAATTATTTTTATGGTATGGTAGACAATACATTTAAGGAATTTAGTGCTTAACATACATTTAGTTAAAGAAATCCAGTGTCTGCTAATCTACAAATAACTGCTGAATGAATGAACAGATTAATGAGTTTGATTGTATTTCACATTGGACACTTATATATGTAAAGTAAATGAAGACTGAAGTAGATATACTTGGAGAATAATTTCTTTTAAAAAATGTGTCAATGAAAGGCACTCATATAAAGTTGAAACACTCTGGAATAGAAGTGATCTCTAGTTTCCTTAGAACAGTTTATGTGAGGGGGGCCTGGGTGGCTCAGTCCGTTAAGCGTCTGACTTCGGCTCAGGTCATGATCTCACGGTCCGTGAGTTCGAGCCCGCGTCAGGCTTTGTGCTGACAGCTCAGAGCCTGGAGCCTGTTTCAGATTCTGTGTCTCCCTCTCTCTCTGACCCTCCCCTGTTCATGCTGTCTCTCCCTGTCTCAAAAATAAATAAACATTAAAAAAAATTAAAAAAAAAAAAGAACAGTTTATGTGAGTATAGCTGGGTCACCTCCTAATTATTTGGCACCTCATTATCCCATTTGTAAACTTTGCAGATTCTACTTTCCCTCAATAATTTCCCCTTTTCATTTAAAAACAAAATGGGGCACTTGGGTGGCTCAGTCAGCTAAGCATACGACTTCACCTCAGGTCATGATCTCATGGTTCGTGGGTTTGAGTCCTGTGTCGGGCTCTATGTGGACAGCTGGAGCCTGGAGGCTGCTTCAGATTCTGTGTCTTCCTCTCTCTGTCCCTCCTCCACTTGTGCTCTTTCTCTCTCTCTCTCTCAAAAATTAATAAACATTAATTTTTTTTTACTTAATTCTCATTCTCTCATGTATATTTTTAATTTTTGAAACTTTGGAAATATTTATATATATTCACATATATGCACTTCTCTATTCATAACTATGGCTGTATGCCTGTTTTTCTTTTTTTTCTTTTTTTTTTTTTTTAAATTTTTTTTTTCAACGTTTATTTATTTTTGGGACAGAGAGAGACAGAGCATGAACGGGGGAGGGGCAGAGAGAGAGGGAGACACAGATCGGAAACAGGCTCCAGGCTCTGAGCCATCAGCCCAGAGCCTGACGCGGGGCTCGAACTCCCGGACCGCGAGATCGTGACCTGGCTGAAGTCGGACGCTTAACCGACTGCGCCACCCAGGTGCCCCTGTTTTTCTTTTTAATCACTGAGCTGATATGTACATCAGGGAGGAATATTGTAATCATTGCAAAAAAAAAATTGTTCTTGGTACTTAATAGTCTTTTGTCAAAGGATAAATTAGACCCTGGTTAAGACAAATTTACCATGATATCTCAGATAATAGGTTAAAAGGGACATGGTGAAGAACACAAATGTCCAGAGAAGAGAATGCATGTTATTCTGTGTTGCGGGGATGAATTGGAGAAAGGAGATGTGATTTACCAAGTGTTAGTCAATAATGTAGTATGAGGCAAATTATAATATTTGGAATAGAGAATTTTGGAATAATTTAACTGGTCAAAATGCCTATTTCATAGGAGGAAGCTAGAACTTTAGAAACAAAGCAACAAAAAAACCTATTACATTGCTATCCAAAGCACACACAATTGATGTCGTTTTGTCCTCTAAACTCTAGCAATCCATAATTATTTACTTCAATATATTTGCTAAATGTAATATAAAAAGTGAAGGTACAATCTGAATTCTTTGATAAATTGTGCACTTAATAATCAAAATAAGGATTACAAATATTCCTCTAAAGAGAGATGACACATTCTGGAATATGTATTGATACTCTACATGTTCTTGTTTTAACTCAAACATAAGTTCTCTGAGTATAATCAAGTTTGGGAAAAACTTATACTGAACATTTTATAGGAATGTGTCAGTTTCCTAAGTGAAACTGTGAACTGCAGAAATCTATTTTTCATTGATTGATTTATTTTATGTGTCAGATGGTGCTTTTATCCAGAATTTGAAATTTTGTACAATTCTTAACCAAGAGGTTTGGGGTGGGGGCCGCAGGGTGGACCTTCCCTGGTTGGGGGAAGATGAGATTGATGAGAGGGGATTGATGAGATCACTCATGTTTAGCGACCTAATAACATGTTTATAACCTTATTAAAGTTTTTTGGCATTAGCTTCTAATGATCTAATTGCCTATCCTTTTAATTTTTGAAATATCTAAAATCAGCCTCCATTGGATATTTATTTCAAGATGACGCATTTAGTTATATAAAAAATTATCACTGAGGCATTTTTATAGAATAAAAAATATACTCTGGTTTTAAAAATATAATTATATGATCTTATATAAATTTTTACTTGTCTTAGAATGTTTCCTGATATAAAGAGCTAAAACAATATTACTGAAACTATTTCCTTTTTTATTTTCCAGCTTTTTGTAATACTAAATGTTAGTGAACACTTGATCTATAGTCCTTTTGACTAGTTTATAAGCCTTGGTGGTACTGTCTGGGTATCAGTAAACTTATCTCTTTATTCTAGTTGTGAGAACTTGCAAACATATCCTTTGAAAGAATTCATTTCTGAGACATTTGATTTCCTATTTCAGATAGCATTTAAACAATTGAAATAAAAAAAAGGAAAGTTAAACCCTTATTGCTGAAGAATAGTAACCCCTTGAGTTTTGATGTTTCTAATAAATATTGGGTGTGCTGGAAACATTGCCAAGTACTGTTGACTCTTTAGCAACGTGGGGTTAAAGGTGCTGATCCCTCACACAGTCAAAAGTCCAAGTATAACTTTTGACTCCCCAAAATCTTAATAGCCTGCCATTGACTAAAAGACTTACTGATAAAAATTGATTAACACATATTTTGTGATATATATATATATACCCACATATATATATACACACACACATATATATAATGTTTATATATATAATGTTTATATATTCTTACAATAAAGTAAGCTAGAGAAAAGAAAATATTAAGAAAATCATAAGAGAAAATACATTTATAATACTATACAGTATTTATTGAAAAATAATGTGTGTAAGTGGACATGTGTGTTTCAAACCCGTGTTTTTCAGGAGTCAACTGTGATTCCTTATTAGAACAAATGGATTTAGGAGTTTTCATGGAACTGAGATTCTTTCTTGACAAGCTAAATGATAATCACATTGATTTTTCTCCTCATTAATAATGTTTTTCATTAATAGTTGATATTTTTCCTTCTAAATATTTGGACAGTTTCATTATAATTCTGTATGTCTTTCAAGATATTTCCAGATTTTAATGATGATTGGTTTATGTCTTGAGGAAACTTTAAAATGGCAGCATTGAATATTGATGCATAAGTCCCAAATATATCAAATTATGCCTTTTTTTCTTTGAAACATCTACTACTGTCCTCATAAAATAATGCTTTGTAAAAGTCCACATATAACACTTCTATGCTGCGTACAATGTACAATAATTTCATTTTAAGCGATTCCACATACCTGAATTTAAGTTCTGCCACATTCATGCACATATTGCTTTCCTTTCCTTGTGTGCTAGGGAAGCAATAAATAGCCAGGCTCTAACAGGCTTTCCCCTGTAGTCTTTATAGTTAGAAAAATCATTTTAGGCTAACAGCTCTCTAAATCATTGCAACACGTATTGCAACAGGTGCTGCAAAGGAATTAAATGTAAAAGGAAATAAAACAAAGTAAAAATCATTGTTGAAACACTGTTACCATTGGTGTAATTTCTTCCATCCCTTTTCCTGAGCCCCTACCCATAGAGCTGCCACCATCCCTGAAGCAAGGGTCATGTAACTTTTTGTGAAACCATGTCTGTGTTTTATTGCCAGGCATATAAATACCAGGTAGCTTGCTTTTAGCAGTTGTTTTCCTGACTTTTTGGCTTTGGTGAATCATTAAGAGTGCAGCTGGAAAACCAGTGCTGGACGGCCAGTGAGGGATCGCTTTTCAACAGGTCTGCTTTTGTCAAGTCCACCTGAAGAGAACTGTTTCTCCCTAAGTCTTTTCCAGAATGTCCTAAATATTCTGTGATCTACAAGATGATTAGCGTTTTAGATAACATTTTACTTTATGAAAACCTTAACCTCAACTGAGTTAAAAATTCCTTCCCTTTGTCCAAAATAATAGTGTCTTTTGAATCTGCATGTTGCAAATAGTGGAGAGAACACTGAGACTCTTGCAGTAGAGGCTGGAAATAGGACTAGGATAATTATTAACAACTGTGAGAAGCCATTGTTTCTTGTTTAATGGACTTAGTAATAAAGGCTTTGTTACAGTGGCTGGCATAAAGAGAGTGAGTGGTATTTAGCACAGCCTCCACTGCAGATTCAACTGGAGAAAAAAAGCTTCCCTACTTGAGTCATTGACTATCAGCACAACTACCCTTTTGTACTTATATTGCTCCTTTTTCTTAAATAATAGGTAAAATGAAAAAATAAATAAAAAGCAAAATCTGGTACTAATTAAATTTGTCCATCTTGAGCCAGACTCAGAGTTTTAGACTGTATGTTCTACTTGCCTGGGCTATGTCCTATACCTTTGTCCTAACTCCAGGAAGCATTAGAGTATTGGATTTTTTTTTTTTCTGTACTTAAATGGGAGGTCTGACCACCATGACATTTAATTGACTCCTGTTCAACCTTCAGTTTTTAGAAAGGTTTAGAGTTCAGGCTCTGGAGTCACCCCTTCCTTGTTTGAATCCTTTTTTTTTTTTTTTTTTTTTTTTACCACTATGTGACTTTGTGAACAGTGATACCTTCTTGGATAATTATTTAATTGTTCTGTACTTGAGCTTCCTCATCAGTAAAAGAAATGATAATAATAGGGTGTAACTTAAAGAATTACTATGAGGATTAAATGAATTAAACTTTGCACGTAGTAGGTGTTCAGTATGGGGAAAATTTTGCTAAGTAATGACCTCTATATGTAAGCTCTCACAGCCCCATGGATTTCTCTTTAGAAGCATTGGTCAGAGTTGCGGTTTATTAGTGACTCTTTTGAGGTTGACTTGGATAGAAAAGGGGATAAATAGATTTGGCCATGTGAATCTTCCAAGTTCTAAATGTTGTCCATTTTCAAGACAATTTATAGTTTACAGCGTGAGAATATTATGCAAAATTCAAGTGCCAAGAGAATGTGTATTATAGAAATTCATTTAAGGTATAGTTTTGGAGGATTTGTTTGAAAAGTCAAATATAACTCCAAGGCTTCTAACTGTATATGCCTAGGATGGAAAAGGAAACAGTATGTTTTTATCATGATAAGAATTAATTTAATTGTTTCCTTTCTGTTAAAAAAATACTCTAAAGCAGTGGGTATGCTTTCTACCAGCTGGATGCTTTATTTTTCATTATGGATTATTTATACTAATTAGATAAGGCTAATTTAAATTCAGCTTTACCCTTCTGATCACATTTTTTTTAATGTTTATTTTTGAGAGAGAGAGAGAGAGACAGAGTGTGAGCAGGGGAGGGGCAGAGAGAGAGAGGGAGACACAGAATCCGAAGCAGGGCTCCGGGCTCTGAGCTGTCAGCACAGAGCCCAATGTGGGGCTCAAATTCACGGACCAGGAGATCATGACCCTGAGCTTAAGTTAGGCACTTCACTGACTGAGCCACCCAGGTGCCCCTCACATTAGATATTATAGTGAGATATAGTAGATATAGTAAGTATCTATATATATAGTATCTATCTAGTATCTATCTATCTAGTAAGTATATATATCTATATATATAGTATCTATCTATATAGTAGATATAGATATAGTAAGATATAGTAGATATTATAGTAAGATTCTAGGCGGAGGAAAGCTGTTCATCACAGAAAAAAATGTGATTTTTATAAGGGACTGGGGAGGAAAATCTTGATCCCAGATAATTTCTGAGACAGATCCATTTTTAAAAAGAGAATATGTTGAATTTTATGATCCTGAAATTGCTGCTCTTAAAATTATTAAGGAATCCCATGCCTTTTAGAGAGTCTTTCTATAGTCCCAGAGTAGGCACACCTGAGTTTAAAGAACTTTGTATTAAAACCCTTAATAAATAATTGAAAGTAACAGTAGAACCACTAAAACTGGGCAGCTCTTATCTGATTGACAAGAACATTTTGCTAATAGTGACTTTTGGAATTGCAGAAGTAGTCAATATAGGTATTGCTGGCAGAGTTTTTGCTAATTCTGAACATTTTTGTAATATTTTAATACCTGTTTTAAGTTCTCAAATGTTAAGATCACAAATAATAACAGGAAACTACTAGATCTGTATGAGAAGCAATAAATCTGTTAGCACAAAGCGGAAGATTATGGTTGGCTTTGAGTATTAATTTCAGTGTTTTTTTTGCATATCCTTTGTCTGCTATTATGTTTAAGACATTGCTTATGGGATATTGGTTAATAGAAATACACGGTCCATGTGATAGTTTTGGAAGGATGAAGAAGTTGAACTATGCAAACTGGTTTGGGCTAAAGAGGTATTTAAACTATTCCAGTAGTCTCAGGATAAGATGTTGTATTGGTTATCTTTGCTGCATGAAAAAAAAAAGTACTCTAAAACTACCATCTTGAAGCAAATGCCATCTGAAAATATATATGGATAATGAATCTGAGTGTTATTTAGCTGAGTGACCCTGGTTCTGTGTCTCTAATGAGGGTGCAGTCAAGCTGTTGGCCAGGGCTGGAGTCTTACCTGAACGCTCAACTGGAAGAGAATCCATCTTCAGGCTCACTTATGTGTGTCACTGTATAGGACTGGATTATGACATGGTGGCTGAATTCCCCCAAAGTGAGTCATGCAATAGTGCCTAACATGGATGCCATCTATCATCTAGGAAGTGATATCCGATCATTTCTGCCATATACTTTTTGTTAGCAGTGAGTGAATAAGTCCACTCCAGCCTCAGTGAGAGGTGTGGATACCCGCAGGCAAGAATCGCTGGGGTCCACCTTAAGGCTGCTTACTACAGGTATTAAAACCTGAGGCTCATATTTGGTAGAAACAGAAAGAAAGATCTGTATTAAGATAAATATTAATAAATTTAGGAGCGATATCTCTAAATTTTAACCATGGCTTTATGTCTTACTCAAGGTGAAACCTTGAGAGAACTTCTTTAGGTTTCCAATTTGTAAAGTGAGGTACTGGGCTCAACTATACTTACATTTCTTTATTATTTGGTGTTATTTCATTATATTCCTTGCATCTGATTGAAATTTAGGAGCTAGGGAATCTGATTGGAGATAAGGGTCTTCAGAACTACAAATGAATTAAGTTGATTGAAAACTATTTAGAGACCATTGGATTTTACAATTGTAATAAGGCCAGTAGGGTTTTTTGTTTTGTTTGTGTGTGTGTGTGTGTGTGTGTGTTTTTGTTTTCTGGGTTTTTTTTTTTTTTTGAGAATTTTCAGTGAGTGAAGGAGACAGAAACTGGACTGAAAATAATTAGAGATTCAAGATTCAAATAATTAGAGATTCAAGTGGCTGAGATGTACCAGAATCAACATTTATTGGTCACTAGGATGAGATTTTTGGCAGTGAAAGGAAAAAGACACCTATTCACATGTGTTTGAGGGTGTGTGTCTTCTTTATTCTTTTAAAGCATGAGAGACATTCATGTATTTCTGAGAAAGATAGAGACCAGGGATTAAAAAAAAGAAAAAGTATGAGTCATATTCATCTTTGTACCCTAGGTACTTTGTACAGGGCCTGGTGCAAAGCAAACACGGGGCAAGGGTCACTGGTAAATGAATGGAAGCAGCTTTCCTTCTTCGGTCATCGGAGGCAGAGCATATACAATATACGTTCACAGCAGGTTCTAGATTGTGACTGCCTGACTGAATCCTGGCTCCAGTCCTTTATCAGTTTGGCGACATGTATTTGTGTAAGTTTTTGAAAGTTTTTGTGGCTCAGCTTTGCCATGGGATAATTCCAGACTGCACAGAAAATAAATGAAGGAAAACAATGACAAAGACAAACCCAAAACATATATCACATATATCATGTTTATAATATGGCATAAGACATGCTAGGAGCTTAATATGTATTAGCCCTTATTATTAACTAGTTTTATTTAGGGAATAAAAACGATTTTCAGGCATTTTCTTTCTGACTTCACCAACTCTAATTTCTCTGTTATCTGGAACATTAATCATGGGCTTGTTGTGTTATAATTTAGTGAAGCAGATATTTATTGACCTTCTATAAGATGTGAGGCCTTGTGCTAGTTGATGGGATCATAAAAATGAGTAAAATATGACCTTATCCTTTTGGGCCTTGTTGTCCAGGAGGAGATACACACATGTGAACAAATGAGAGTGATAGAATTTTGAGTAGGTATTTTAACGAATTGTCAGGGAAAGCTTTGCAGTGGAGAAATACATGAATATTACTAAAATGGGGCTTATTTTCTGATGGGAAGAGATTAACTAATGGATTAACAATATAGATGATTAGGGAACTCATGCCTGAGTCTCTGCTTTTACCGTATTGGCAGCAGATAGAACATTGTACAAGAGGAAGTTTTGATGTACAATAAGATTGTAAGACAATCTTGCAAAGATTGTAAGACTATAAAATGTAGCCTGGGCATTTAGTTACAAGTATTTTGTGTGAATCACTTCTAAATAAGGAAAATAGAAGAATGTGAAAAAGGTCCCATCACCTTTTGTGAATGATGGTGAAAAATAACAATTTGAGTCGTTTTAGAAAATTTTTATTCCAGTGTAGATAACATACTCAATAACACTTTCTTTTGCCTCCCTACTAGATGAGGTTCTCAAAGTTAAGTACATGTAGACAAACAAGTTTCACTAGGTGTTTTAATAGTACTTTTAGGATATTGAGATTATTCATTGATCTAAAGTGGCATCATTGTTGCCTTAAAATGTTGATTTTTTTTTTAAAGAGGGAACTGTTAAAACATTCGTTTGGCTAACAAGAAGGAACAGTGAGAACACTTTAAATAGCAAAATGAATCCTCCAAAATGAGAAATGTCTTTGTTGTACTCCTTTCATAATTTATTTTCACCCTAAATTAGAATGAATATGTTAATTTCATCAGCATCATGATAGACTTTATTAAGAGGAAAAGACCTATATATCTCAAAGCTTTAGCTCTAAGGAATTACCTCATTAGTATAGAAAGCATAAATATATTTCACTTTAGTGTTATTATATTTCACCTGTTTGTCCAAATGCAGTGTATCTCTTCCAAAGATAAATCATTTTCTCCCACAAGATTTGGTTGCTTGTTAAATTAATATAAATTACTGTCCAACTCTCATTAAATCACTGTTTCCCAATTGCATAAAGTTACGTTTTTAATTTAAAATGATTAATCTGTCACCAAGGAATGTGTACACATCATAACAATAAATTAAACTATTTTAGACTAATCTAAAACTATTTTATAATGTGGAGGGAAAATACAAAATAAATGTCTTCTCACTGTGTTCTAATTGAACATTCTGAACAGAGTTTTCATAAGCTAGGGAATTTTCTTACGGTGCTTGCTTATCATTGATTTGTTCTTTAGTATCATTTATTGTGTGCCACATGTCATAGCGTCCTTAATTCTCTGTGTAAAAATATGATGGTATTTGTTTCAATCATACAATTTATAAACATATTTTGTTAGAACCTGAAGAGGATGGAATAAGTTGTAATACTATTGACAAAACTACTGTTAGCCCAGCTGAGAGAGAAGGAAAATGCTTCTTTCTGGTTGAATTCAGAGCTCATTTCTGAAAGTGACAAAGACTTACCGTTTCTCTCCTGAGAGTCGCACTTAGTCCCCATGGTACTATATCTTTCTTGAAGTATATAAGAAACAGTTAGTACTAATGGCAAGAAATTTTCTCTAAAGGTGTATTTTAAAGGTGGATTTGGGAAATGTTAGCAAAGCCACTCTGATTTTTTGAAACAGTGATGAATTATGACTACCAAGTGTAGGTCTTGATTAATATTCATAAAATATATCTTACATTTTCTTTGTTTTGTCAAAATACCTGCCAAGATCTTGCATTAAATGCTACGACTGTAGAGATTCCTCAGGAGCTTTGATAGTACCTCAAAGATTTAAACTTCAATTCGAGAATTTTAAATCAGGGATAAATGAAACTTCTAAATTCTATTATCTCAGTAGATTTATAGACTATGTACATTTAGTGTTGAAATCTATAGGCATCATCTTATTCATTGTGAAGCAAAGCTGTAGATCATATACTGATGAAAAATAAGGATGACATTTAATTTTAAAAAGCTTCATGATACTACACAAACATTTTAGTTGAAAATTTAGACTTGACTCTTAAAGTATAAAGCAGCATCTGGAGAAGTGTGGGTGAATTCGCAACATTACAATCTGTGTTGGGCCTTGTGCCCTTTTCTGGCTGTGCTTAGTTTGGGTCATAAGAGTTCTCATATTTATCATTGTATCTGTAAGTAAGGTTTTCTGTTGCACAATAGACATACTATTTTATCTTATGGCTAATTCCTTTCTAAATGAAGTATTCTTTCTACATTTTTTTATCATAATTGATTATTCAACAAATATTCTTGCACATTATTACATATTCTTATTATTACATATCTTATTCTTATTATTACATATTCTTCTGTCCCACCTCCTACTTCCCACTGGAAAAAAAAAATTGAACTTAGTTCATGTGACAACACTGAAGAAATATACAAAAATAAATGAAAATGTATTGCACCAAATCTTACTCTTTATGATTTGACAAAGCATTTTTCAGACAGAAATATGTCTGATACATAGTTGTTAAACATTTGTATTTCATAGCTTTTAAGTAATTATTTGTTCAGTACATGTAAACTAACATGAACTATAGCTGGGGCATCCATACAGATAATATAAAACCACAAAGATACCAAGGAAATTAATGAAATTTCCCATTATTATGTTAGAATACTCATGGCCAAAATTTTTTATCTGGCAATATGATCAAGCTTTGGTGTGGTGATCATTTCTGTTTTATTATTACTAAGCTGTGATTACATTTACTATAAAAGACATAGTGATACTTCATTTAAAAAAAGAAATGATTAGGGGCGCCTGGGTGGCTCAGTTGGTTGAGTGTCCAAATTCAGCCCAGGTCACGATCCCGTGCTTTGTGGGTTGGAGCCCTGTGTTGGGCTCTGTGCTGACAGCTCAGAACCTGGAGCCTGCTTCCGATTCTGCGTCTCCCTCTTTCTCTGCCCCTCCCCCACTCTGCCTCTCTGTCTCTCAAAAATAAACAAACATTAAAAAAATTCTTTAATAAAAAAGAAATTAAAAAAATGTTCCAATCAAAAATCATTAAAAAAAAAGAAGATTTAACCAAAAGACTCCTCTTCCCATTTGTTTGTTTGTAAAGCTATTAATGATCCATGAACCAATAAATTCTCTAGACAAACGTGCTTGGTACAACAATGTGTGGAATCAAGAATTCGAACTAAACTCTTTAGTTCCTTGTAAACAGAAAGTTACTTCCCAAATGTATTTTACATCATCTTCAGCTTAGGACAATTGATAGTATATCCCAGTAGTAAGAAATGTGTATAGGGAAGTCGTATATAACATTATCTCCTCCTTCCTTGGTTTAAAGGATTTGAGAAACTGTGGATAATTCAAAATGTGTCCTGGAGTGTATTTTGAGGTTGGAGTCAGTGCATTCTGCCATAATATTATGATACTTCCTTATCTTTATTATTTTAAAAATTAATTCTTGGGGCGCCTGGGTGGCGCAGTCGGTTAAGCGTCCGACTTCAGCCAGGTCACGATCTCGCGGTCCGCGAGTTCGAGCCCCGCGTCGGGCTCTGGGCTGATGGCTCGGAGCCTGGAGCCTGTTTCCGATTCTGTGTCTCCCTCTCTCTCTGCCCCTCCCCCGTTCATGCTCTGTCTCTCTCTGTCCCAAAAATAAATAAACATTGAAAAAAAAAAATTAATTCTTTTGGCATAAAATAGGTTTTTACTACAGAATTCATGAAAAAAAATTATCAGTTTTTGATGTTTAATGCATTACATTTGTCTTTAAAGAAAAAAGCTTGAAATGGATGATTTTAACAGTTTTCCTAAGTTCTAACACACCATAATTACCCAAATATGGACTTTATACTTTTTATATATATTAAACCATTTTATTTAATTTCTCCATAAAATATCTCAAGAGTCACATGTTTCGTTTTTATTTCCTTATAAATTTGCTTGAAGAATAGAACATAAAATAATAATCACTTCATTTGGAACAGAATCTCCAAAAGCCAATAAAAAGTTGATCTATGTCAGAGTGATTTTTATGGGTATCTAGGATGAACTCTGTGCTAAAAGGATTAATGCTACATTTCTTTTTAGACAATTGTGTTTCTTCTGTTTAATTTTAAAATACTCAACTTCACATTGAAGTATGTGTTTGTATAAAAGCATCTGCATTATCACAGGGTGATTCTGGTAATAGTGTTAGTGAACCTTTTCTTTCTTGGCTGAACATTGTGAGTCAACATAGCAAAAAGAAAGAAAAAAAAAGAAACAGTGGGGTCATGTCTGAGAGTAGCTAATGGATGTTTTTGGTTTAATGATGTCTGAAATGTATTTTTTAATGCTCTTTAGAATTCAAAGAAACTTTTCCATTACATTAACTGTTTTAATCACTGGGAATACTGATGTTCTCCAGACTGCCAATCACTTTTCTTTTTGGCCTCTGCTGTATGTTTCCATGTCTGAATTTAAAAACTGGGAATCCAGTATGAAACAATTTATCTCTGTTTGAGATAAAGATCATCATTGTTTTATACTTATTTCTTGGATTTAGATAAGAAAGATATTTTATAGTTCGATATTTACTGGCAGTATTCAACATATTTGTCCTTAACTATTGATTTGTAATAATACATTCTCTTCTAAGAAACATTTTTTAAAGTTTACTTACTTTGAAAGAGAGAGAGAACACAAGCATGGGAGGAGGAGAGAGAGAGGGAGGGAGAGAGACAGGCTCCATGCTGTCAGTGCAGAGCCCCATGCAGGGCTCAGACTCACAAATCATGAGATCATGACCTGAGCTGAAATCATGAGTCGGATGCTTAACCCACTGAGCCACCCAGGTGCCCGGGGTCTATCAAAATTTTAAATGTGCATATGTGTGCTTGTTTTAAATATGTTTATATGAAATAAAAGCACATTTTATTTCAGATAATATGTTTTCATGGTGAATAAAAAAATGTTGATATACTCTAAAACATTTTTCTCTATGTAGCATAGGTCATATATGAATGACATTCAACATATTTTTGTTTGATTTGTAGACATCTAAACTGATAAGGATTTCCTGCTCTTCTCTTCCTTTTATTTTAGATATTGGTTGTTAGCAGGTCACCTCTAGACAAAATTATCAATAAGGTGCATTTTTGACATTTTAATTCCCAATCCATTTTTTTTTACACTAGACTCCCAGCCAGATCCAAGTTTTCCTTTCTGTTACAAGAAAATTAATATTAATAAGCAAATTATCCCTGAGTATAAATCAACTACCCATGGTAGATATTTTACATATTTAAAAAAGGACTTTGTGATAGGATACTTGGACATTTATAAACTTTATGTATGTGGAACACATGTACACATACTCCAAGGTAGAAAAACATATACTCAAAATATACTTGGTTAATATTATCTACCTAACTCTCTATGGAGTTCCTTGGGGAAAAATACATTTGGGCCATAAGATATTTCTTGGATTGGTAAAAATATAAAACGGGAGGGTATCAACCTCTCTGAAAGGAGAAATAAAATAGCTCATAAAGGGAGCTATTCTTTGGAAACCTTTCTTTAAATTTTTTTTTCAACGTTTATTTATTTTTGGGACAGAGAGAGACAGAGCATGAACGGGGGAGGGGCAGAGAGAGAGGGAGACACAGAATCGGAAACAGGCTCCAGGCTCTGAGCCATCAGTCCAGAGCCTGACGCTGGGCTCGAACTCCCGGACCGCGAGATCGTGACCTGGCTGAAGTCGGACGCTTAACCGACTGCGCCACCCAGGCGCCCCTCTTTGGAAACCTTTCTAAAAGTATTTTTATTTATAAGTAAATGTAAAGAAGTTTAGCAAATTAGAGAAAATGTAAGTCATAAACTGTTTATTAAGCTCAGCCTTGGGAAAAACACCCAGGTGCGTATGTCTAGATTAATGTGATAAAAGAAATTTGAAGGATAAAAATATAGTGTAAATTCACTGGAAAGATGTACATCAAAGGTGTAATGAGCATACAGGGTTTACATGATATTTTAAAATGTAAAATCCATATTCATATTACTTTTAATGATATTATTTCTACTTTTTGAAATTAACATTGTTATATTCCAAGGATATGAATTTTTTAATCGAGAATATAATTGGCCTACATTATTATATCAGTTTTAGATGTATAACATAATGATTTGCATATATTGTGAAATGATCACTACAGTAAGTCCAATTAGTATCTGTCACCATACATAGTTACAGAATGTTTTTCTTGTGACGAAATATGCAATTAGGGATTATTAATTGTAGTCACCATGCTGTGCATTACATCCGCACGACTTATTTATTCTATAACTGGAAGTTTGTACCTTTTGATTCCCTTTACTTATTTTTCCCCTTCCCCCTGCCTCTGGCAACAATCTATTTACTCCGTGTTTGATTTTTTTTTTTTTTAACTCCATATGTAAGTGAGATCACACAGTACTTGTCTTTCCCTGTCTAATTTATTTCACTTGGCATAATGCCATCAAGGGTTTATCCATGTTGTCACAAATAACAAGAAATTTATTCTTTTTTTTTTAATGGCTAGATCATATTCCATTGTATATATATGTCACATTTTCTTTATCCATTCATCCATCAGTGGATACTTAGGTTGTTTCCATAACTTGAATATTGTAAATACTGCAATGAACATGGGGGTGCATATATCTTTTTGAGGTAGTGGTTTAGTTTTCTTTGGATAAATGCCCAGAAGTGGAATTGCTGGATCATATAATAGTTCTATTTTTAATTTTTTGAGGAACCTCCATACTGTTTTCCATAGTGGCTGCACCTATTTACATTCTCACCAGTAGTGCACAAAGGTTCCCTTTCCTCTACATCCTCACCAACACTTATTTCTTGTCTTTTTGGTAATAACCTTCTAACATGAGTGAGGGGATATCTCATTGTGGTTTTGATTTGCATTTTTAGATACTAACCCCTTATCAGATTTATGATTTGTAAATATTTTCTCCTATTCAGTAGGTTGCCTTATCACTTGTTGATTGTTTTCTTTGCTGTATAGAAGCTTTTTAGGTTGATGTGGTCCCGCTTGTCTATATTTGCTTTTGTTTTGCTTTTGGTGTGAAATTTTAATAATCATCACCAACACTGATGCCAAGGAACTACCACCTTTGCTTTCTTCTAGTATGTTTATGGTTAGAGGTCTTGCATTCAAGTCTTTAATCTATTTTGATTTAATTTTTGTGTATGGTGTAAGATAGAGGTCAGTTTCGTTCTTTTGTGTGTTGCCATCTATTTTCCCAACACCACTTATTAAAGAAATTGTCCTTTTTCCATTGTAAATTTTTGGCTCCTTTGTCACAAACCAATGGACCATATGTGCATGGGTTTATTTCTGAGCTTCTTATTCTGTTCCTTTGTGTTCCTTTTATGCAAATTCTGTGCTGTTTTGATTATTATAGCTTTGAAATATAGTTTGAAATCAGGGTGGGTGATGCCTTCAGCCTTGTTCTTCTTTCTCAAGATTGCTTTGGCTAATTGATATCTCCTGTGGTTCCAGTCAAGTTTTAGAATTGCGTGTTCTAGCTCTGTAAAAAATGTCATTGGGATATTTATAGACATTGCATTGAATCTGTAGATTGTTTTGGGTAGTATGGACATTTTAACAAAATTAATTCTTCCAATCCATGAGTACAGATAACCTTTCCATTTATTTGTGTCTTCTCGAATTTCTTTCCTCACTGTCTTACAGTTTTCAGTGTACCAGCCTTTCACCTCCTTGGTTAAATTTATTTCTAGATTTTTTTTTCATGAAATTGTAAATGGGATTGTTTTCTTAATTTCTTTTTTTGGTAATTCATCATTAGTGTATAGTAATGACATATATGTCTGTATATCAATTTTGTTTCCTGCAACCTTACTGAATACATTTATTCTAGTGTTTCGGTGGAATGTTTAGGGTTTTCTATATATTGTGTCATGTCATTTGCAAATAGTGACAGTTTTACTTATTCCTTTCCAATTTGGATGGCATCTGTCTGTCTATCATCTGTCTATCTATCCTGCCTAATTGCTCTGGCTAGGACTTCCAATACTCTGTTGCATCAAAGTGGTGAGAGTGGGCATCTTTGTCTTGTTCCTGATCTTAGGGAAAAAGCTGTCAGCTTATCATCATTGAGTATGATGTTAGCTGTGGACTTGCCATGTTTGGGCTTTATTATGGTAGCATACATTCCTTCTATACCCACTTTATTGAGAGTTTTTATCATAAATGGATGCTCATTTTCATCAAATGCTTTTTCTGCATCTAATGAGATGACCATATGATGATCATTTTATTAGTGCAGTGTGTCACACTGATTGATATGTATAGGTTGTGCCATCTTTGCATCCCTGGAATAAACGCCACTTGACCATGGTGTATGATCCTTTTAACGTATTGTTGAATTTGGTCTCCTAATATTTTGTTGAGAATTTTCACATCTATGTTCATCAGGAATTCTGGCCTGTAATTTTCCTTTCTTGTGGTGTCTTTGTCTGGTTTTGGTTATCAGGGTAATGCTGGCCTCATAAAATGAGTTTACATGTATTCCCTCCTTGTCTAATTTTTAAAAGAGTTTGAAAAGTGTTGGTATCAATTCTTTTGTTGTATAATTGATCACTGAAACTGTCTACTTGTGGACTTTCATTTCTAGGGAGTATTTAAATTATTGATTCTATCTTCTTAGTAGTAATTTGTCCTGGTTTTCTCTTTCTTCATGATTCAGTCTTAGAAGATTACATATTATATTTCTAGGAATTTATTCATTTTTCTAGGTTGTCAGATTTGTTGGCATATAATTGTCCCTAGTGGTCTCTTATGATCCTTTGTATTTCTGTGATAGCAATGTCTCCTCTTTCATTTCTGATTTTATTTATTCAAGCCTTCTTTTTTTCATGGTGAGTCTAGTTAAAGGTTTATAAAATTTGTTTATCTTTCCAAAAAACCAGCTCTTGGTTTCATTGATCTTTTCTACTTTCTTTTCAGTCTCTATTTCATTTATGTCTTCTCTAATCTTAATTATTTTCTTCCTTCTACTAACTTTGGGATTCATTTGTTCTTCTTAGTTCCTTGAGGTGTACAGAATTCTTACTATTAAATCATAATCAATTCCCCTAAAAGATAGAGTTGATTACTGAACAGTGTATAATGGTGAATATTGATATTTTTATATAATTATGAAATTAAAATGTCCCTAACACACCTCTAGTAATATGCTGGCTGTGGTAATGAACAATCATTTATTTCAGACACCTAGAGTCTCACATTATATAATTGTCAATGACCTAATCAATATGCGATGATACACTCAGTGGTGTGACCAAATCAAATGAAAGGATTTCATGCATTTTTTTTTTCATTTTGACTAAAATGACCCAGTAATAACAAAGTTTTATTTGCATAATAAATAATTTAAAAAATAACAAGAAGGAGGCAAAATAAAGGTACAGTAACGCCCTTGAAATAATGTGTACTGTTGATGATGCCATGAAGTGACCTCAGTCACCCCGGGTGTAATGAGGGAGGTTGAAACTTTAAATGACTTTAAAAAATCCAACTTTAAAAGACCAACAAGACTCACCACAAACATACATGTTCTTCATGTGGACAAAACTGATACAGTTTGTTAGGATAAAAAAAAAATACAAACATGAAAAGATAATGAAAGGCCATTAAATAAAATTAATTAATTTTATGTTAGGAATTATTAATTAATTAATTAATTAATTAATTTATGTTAGGAATAATTGGGACTTTATATATTAATTAGGTACTTTTATTAAGATCATGGGTTTGAGATAAATTGTATTTATCTGTGTATTATTTGAACATAACATTAAAATATACATTTTTATTAAAGATAAAAATACATTAGGGATGTCTAGGTGGCTCAGTCACTTAAGTGTCCAACTCTTGATTTCAGTTCAGGTCATGATCTCACAGTCGTGGGACTGAGCCCCTCATGAGCTCTGCACTAGGCATGGATCCTGCTTAAGATTCTTTCTCTCCTTCCTCCACTCATGCACATGCTCGCTCTCTCTCTCTCTCTCTCTCTCTCTCTCTCACTCTCTCTCTCTTTCTCTCTCAAAAAATAATAATGGGGGCACCTGGATGGCTCAGTCGGTTAAGTGTCTGACTTTGGCTCAAGTCATGATCTTGTGGCTTGTGAGTTCAAGCCCCGTGTTGGGCTCTGTGCTGACAGCTGAGGGCCTGGAGACTGCTTTGGATTCTCTGTGTGTGTCTCTCTCTCTGCCCCTCCCCCACTTATGCTCTGTCTCTGTCTCTCTCTCTCAAAAATAAACATTAAAAAAAATAATAATAATAATAATGACAGGGGCGCCTGGGTGGCTCAGTTGGTTGAAAGTCTTGACTTCAGCTCAGGTCATGATCTCACTACTCATGAGTTTGAGCCTGCGTCGGGCTCTGTGCTGACAGATCAGAACCTGGAGCCTGCTTCCAATTCTCTCTCTCTCTGCCCCTCTCCCACCTGCACTCTGTCTCTCTTTCTCAAGTTTAAACATTACAAATTTTTAAAAATTAATAATAATAATACAAACAAATATAGAGAAAAGAGAAAGAGGGTCACTTATAAGAAGACCACCACTTTTGTTGACTAAATAATCTTATGCTTTCACACAGAAAAGTAATGATCTTTCCTTTTTTGCAAACATTTTTAGAATATAAAAAATAAAGGATTTGTACTGTTTTTAAATTATGTCACCTTCATGCATAGCATTAAAAAAAATCTATAGTAAATCCTCATAAAAGCAATACTGTGTTTTCTTCCTGAATACAATTGTCCTGACATATTTCAGGGAACACCTTATTTTTTAAAATCACTAAAAAATCAATGTCTAAAATGCAAAGTGAAAATGATCTTTAGGTTGCTTTTAACTGTATCTAATTCAATAATCACAGACATGCTGGCAAAAGCAAACCATAAAGCATAGATATATGCTGATTCTAAAACAGGTAAAAGACAGGTTTTTAATTATTCTAATTAACAAAATTTTTTAACTCTTGAAAAATTCATACACATATTATTATTAAGAAATGTTTTTAACATAAAGATGTTTCAACGTTTTTCATGATAGAGAATAATCTACTTTGACTCTTTACCTGCTATCCTATCACTGTGAAATAGTGAGAATATTTAAAATGTTAGTTAAAAATGATACAAATTATCATACATATACATATAATATTCTTCCAGCTTGACTATCTCTGATGGATTTTCCATCATAGTCAATCCATGTTCCCCTACTTTATATCTAGCCAGAGCCAAGTGTTAAACAATGACACTATATATCTTTTTGTACAATTTGACAATTTTTGCTACTTTAGAACCTAGGTGCTCTGAATTGTCCTTGTAAAATCACCCTTCTGCAGAGAAAGGACTGAACAAAGAAATGATTCATGTACTGAAACATCAATGTGACTCTTAAATCGCATAACTCAAAGGTATTTTTACCAAAGAGGAAAAAAAAGCCTTTTTGTGGGGACCCAAGCAGTGGTATCTTTAAGTAAATAGAAGCCATTAAGCTAATTTAGGTGTCTTAATTATTAAGAAAGTAAAATTTTGTGAAAACTGATGTCTCACAGGCATATATCGTAAGCCATAATCTTTATTAAAATAATTTTGGACGGTCACTTTTATGCTTCTCTTTTTCAAGTTTTCATTTCTTATGCATTTCAGTGTCTTTACTTAGATTGGGTTGCTATTTGGCCTAAATTACTTTAAATATAACTTGGGGATAATTATATAAGTTATCTTATTACCTAATGGGAAATTTAAAAAAAAAGTCATCCTTTAAAATTCTACCTTGCTTAAATCAGTGAGATGATTTCATTGAAGTTTCTAGTTTTTGAACACTTTGAAAAGTACAGAGGATGCAGTGTAAATTATTATAGGTACGATATGTATGTCACTTTTATGGTTAGCTCATTTGTTTTCACATTTCTTAATCAGGCTGCTCTTTTTCAAGTGTTGTTCTTCCCATTAACCAAGACTTTTTGTTTGTTTTTGTTCCAGTTGTCTTAACTAAGTCACTATTTTTAATCGAGTTTATTTCTTGTTACATCAGAAAATATATTATTTGTGTAGATATCTTTAGGAATCATCCAGTGTAATTTTTAAATGACAACTGTTTGAAATTATTTAATTTGAGGTGCCATTTATTTTCACTGTTTTTTTGTTTAATGTTTGTTTATTTTTGAGACAGAGAGAGACAGAGCATGAATGGGGGAGGGTCAGAGAGAGAGGGAGACACAGAATCTGAAGCAGGCTCCAGGCTCTGAGCTGTCAGCACAGAGCCTGACGCGGGGCTCAAACTCACAGACTGTGAGATCATGACCTGAGCCAAAGCCGGAAGCTCAACCGACTGAGCCACCCAGGCGCCTCTTATTTTCACTGTTAAGTATACCGGATATACACTGAAATGTAGTAGTTGACTAATGACAGCTTTTAATGATTCATAAACATTCTCTTGTAGTAGTTTATTAAAACCACAATAATTTTGAGTTACAACATTTATTGGATAAAAATATGAATGAATGGTATACTAAAATTATATGCCCTTGTGTATAGTTATGTGTATGTTTATATAAATATATATTTCAACATATGAATGAGTAAATATGTACATTAATAAAGAAGTATCATACATTATCTTATAAAGCTCTTTAATTATGGAAATCTAAACAGGATCTGACTTGGAAGTTACCTCTTTTCTTTTTTTTCCTTTCTTTTTTCTTTTGATTTTTTTTTTCTTTCCATACAACCCTTTACTTACTTATCCTCAGACCTAATTTGGTGCTTTTTCCTTTTTCCTTATTCTATTTAATGTTAGTTTCTACAGTGATAGGACAAACAGAAGTAAGAGGAATGGAGCAAAAGGAGAGTTTCATTCTGATTTCTTCTTTTTACTCATTTGCTGTTGGCCTACTAATTAAAGTTAAGGAGGTATTTTTGATGGGCTTTTTAATACTGAAAGCTGGAATGCCAATATCTCCATGTTACAATTGTTTTATATATTAGAGTAAAATGAAATAATATGTGTAAAATGCTGTCACTGTGTTAACACCTGTTAAGAACCCCTAAAGAACAGCTTTATGATGATGATTATTTCTACAAAATTATATGCATTTTAGTATAAATGTTAAGTTTACTTTAGTTTTTGTTTTTTTGTTTGTTTTTCCCTTCCCCATGAAGAATATATTTTGAGATCGAAGGAGCTGTCTTAAAGGTTAACTTTGATTGTCGCTCCTGGGTGGCTCAGTTGGTAAAGCGTCTGACGTGGGCTCAGGTCATGATCTCACAGTTTGTGAGTTCGAGCCCTGTTTCAGGCTCTCTGCTGTCAGCACAGAGCCCAGTTCAGATCCTGTGTTCCATGCCCCCCCCATCCCTCCCCAATGTGTGCACTCGCTCGCTCGCTCTCAAAAAATAAACATTTTAATAAAAGTTAACTTTGTAGAAAGTCCTGTTTCACAAGTTGGTAGCTACCTATAAATGCTAATTATCAAAGCATTACTATAAAAATGTACTGATGCATTCATATTTTTTTAATCTGTGTCTTAGGGTCATGCTAAACCTTACTGTGGTAGCTATTGCTTTTAAGACCATACATATGTATTTAAATAAACTTGTAGTCAGGCTAAAGTTACAGCAGAAATATTGCATCATATGCTACAACCTTAGAAACTCTCCCTTGGCAGTAATGGTCCCTGACACCCTTTGGGTATTTTAGGCACTGATACTCCATAATGGGCCATTAAGGAAAATGTTTAATTTGAGACTTATCCAGGTGTACCCTACTGAGATGAGATAATTTCAAAACATGTGTATTTTCTCTCCTGCCTCGTTGCCACTGATATACTAACTACAAGGAATGAAATATGGAAAAGCTCTTTTGGAATACTTTGTGAATCACAAAACACAATACATTTCTCTCATAATCTCAAGTATATTTAAAACATAGATACCCTTTTTATTTAAGATGTTTCTAACAGAATTATTTTTAGACCTTGTCTGATACACATTTTTTAAATGTACACTCTTGTATTATTTTCTTATTAATTCTTGTTTTAAACTGCTTTTGAAAAGGAGACTTAATGAATTTTTTTTTACAATGTGAAATATCGTGTTTAAAGTCAAAATATTTGTATGAAAGAGATGAATGGAACTGACCAGTCATGATAACTAAGCCACAGTGAAACTGTGATATAGTCCGCTAGCTCATAATGAAATATAACTTCCCCCTGCATTCCTCTCGGTTTTGGAAAGTCTTCAAAGAAAGTGTGAGTAGATGTGTATTTTTCCTTATCTGCCTGAAGGAATTGGAATAGAATGATTTTGACATTACTACTTCATTTCTTATAACTTCGCTATTCTAGAGTTTAAGTCGTTTCTTTGTGGCTAGAATTGTATTCAGAGAAATAGTGTTAAGAATAAGATGTTTTCTAGCTCAGCCCTGAAGCCATTGATGTGGCTTGATACGATTCTGGTCACCTAATTTGACGTTTAAAATTCATTGTTCCCAGCTATGGAAATAGCTTTTTAATAAATCTCAACTGTAGTGCTATTTGCATTGAAGATATTTTTTTTTAATTTTTACAGGAGAAAATGTGACTATGGCAGTTTTAAATCAAACTCTGGAACTTTAATTATAACACAAACTTACACTAGATGTATTATATTATCATGGTTTTCAATCTTGAAGTATTCAGGTAATTTTAGTTATAAAATTGCCAACAAGAAAACAACAGAAGACAGTACTAATCTAGCCCAATCATAAAGCCTCTGTAGATAATAAAAATCCAACAAATGTTAGAAACATTTGAGATTAGTTTGACTGATCACTTGTCAATTTGAATCTTGACATTAGAATAATTATGATAAAGTCACAACAATTCTACTTTGAAGATCTATCTGCTTTTTTTGGTAAGAATCAGAGTAATCTCGGTTCCCTTTTTGGAAAAAAATACTTCAGTAATTAAATAGTCACGCTGATTGGAATGAGATTGATAGGTTTTGAAGTATCCAACATTTTATTTGGGAGATATCTTTTTATTTTATTTTTCTGATTGTTTTCATCTTTTTGTATCATTTAAGAAGCACTTTGTTGGCACCTAAGAACCTCCAAAATCATCATTCCTGGCTTGCTCTCCTAATGAAGTCTGTGGTCTCACCCCATACCCAAACCAAGCATGAATAATAAAATGGGTCATTGCTGTCTATTCAAATGTACCAGACATACAGCATGCTAGGTAGGAGTTATTTAAAAGTGAAGTTAATGAAGGATTTTTGTTGATTGCATGATTCTCTCAATCTGAAGCTTGTTTGAATATATCAGTGTATGCCTATATCCTAAATCTTCATCTTATTTCCTACAACTCCTAAATTAAATGCTACCCAAACCTAGCTAAAAGCACCTTACGTTTACGTAAAGTGCTGCCTTAGCACAGGAATCTATAACAAAAATACCATAGACTGGGTGTCTAATAAACAACAGAAATTTATTTTTCACGGTTCTGGAGACTGGAAGTTCAAGATCAGGGTGCCAGTATGGTTGGGTTCTGATGAGAGTTCAGTTCCCTGGTGATAGACAGCTGTGTTCTTTCTGTAACTTCACATGGTGGAACGGGTCAGAAACTTCTCTAGACTTTGTTTTATAAAGGCACTAATCCCATCCATGAGGGCTCTGCTCTTGTGACCTAATTATTCACCAAAGACCCCTCCTACAATTACCATCACATTGGGCATTAGTATTCAACATATGAACTTTGGACGGGGGTGGTGACACAAACATTCAGTTTGTACTAGTACTGCTTTGGAATCAGTGGTCAATAGAAGTGGTATGAGAAGGTAGAATCAAGTGAATGGAAGCACACACTATGGATCGAGACTGTTCCGGTGTAAATCTGGGCTTGTTTATTTTTAGCTATATGACCTCAGCAAGCTCTTTACACTCTTAGCCCCTCTGTTTCCTCGTTTCCTCATTTGTCAAGTAGGAATAACAATAGTCCCTTTCTGGGGGTGCCTGGATGGCTCAGTCAGTTAAGCTTCCGACTTGAGCTCTTGTCATGATCTCAGTTTGTGAGTTTGAGCTCCATGTCTGAGCCCCACATCAGGCTCTGTGCTGACAGCTCAGAGCCTGGAGTCTGCCTCAGATTCTGTTTCCCTCTCTGCCTTTCCCCTGCTCATTCTCTCTGACCCCCCATCTCTCTCTCTCCCTGTCTCAAAAACAAATAAAACATTTAAAAAATGAAAAAAAAATTAGTCCCTTTCTTTAGAGTTTCTATAGGAATAACCATAATGCTTATATTTAAAATCAATTAAATGATTGATATATTAGTATGTGAAGAGCTCTTAGGACAGTGCCTGGGTATGTAAGGGCTCAATAGCTGTTTACTGTTGTTATAAAGAAGATTATCTTGCCTACTGCACTTTAGATTTTGAAATAGATTCACAGGCTCCTATTAGAAATGAAATTAGACTTATTGATTCAGACTAACATTGATAATAAAAAGTTGAGATTTTATGAGCATAGGTGACTCTTGAGAAACATGGGTTTGAACTGCATGGGTCCATTTATACATGGATTTTCCCCCCCAATAAATACAGTACAATACTATAAATGTATATTCTCTCCTTAGGATTTTCTTTTTTTAATTAAAAAAAATGTTTTCCTTTTTTTTTAAGTTTATTTATTTTTGAGAGAGAGAGAGAGCAGGGGAGGGGCAGAGAGAGGGAGATAGGGAGAATCCCAAGCAGGCTCTGCACTGGCAACACAGAGCCAGATATGGGATTCAGAATCAAAAACCGTGAAATCATGACCTGAGCTGAAACAGAGTTGGACACTTAGCCGACTGAACCACCCAGGTACCCCTAATTTTTTTTTATTAGAGAGCATGAGTTGGGGGAGAGGGATGGGGGGGGAGTGGGAGGGAGAGAGAGAGAGAATGAGAAAGAGAGGGAATCTTAAGCAGTCTCCGTGCTCAGCCTGGAGCCCAACGCGAGTTCAATCCCAGGACCCTGGGATTGTGACCTGAGCTGAAATCAAGAGTTGGACGCTCAACAGACTGAGCCACACAAGTGCCCCCCTTATGATTTTCTTAATATTTTCTTTTTTCTAGCTTTATTCTAAAATACAGTATATAATACATATAGCATACAAAAATGTGTGCTAATCAACTATGTTATTGGTAACTATTAGTTAAGTTTTGGGGGAGTCAAAAGTTATACCCGGATTTTTAACTGCACGGAGTTGGTTCCCTCAACCCCTGCATTGTGTAAAGATCAACTGTATTTTTATTCTTGAAGAGTGAAGTAAAGGATCTATTGACAAATCAGATGTATGGAAAGAATATGAGATCCATTTCCTAATTTCATCTCATTTAAAGCAGTTGAATTGTTTTCCAAACTAATTGCATTAACATAATTATTTCTACTTACCTTAATTTCAAACTTACTTTATTTCCTATTGCATGTATCAGTAGAAGCAAATATTCTCATATTCAAAGCCTGTTGGAAACAGACTTCAGTCAAATGCTTTGTAGGATCTTGGGGAAGAGGTTAACTCAAGGACACTTTGCAAGAAAATGATCCTGTGTAAAACATCAATCTGTTTCATGGTTAAATGATATGCTGCCCTAAAGCCAAAAATAGCCATGTTCATTAAATCCAAATTTGTTCCTAAACATTAATAGACACTTATTAGATTATAACATTATCTGAAAGACAATTACATGGGACTTTTACTCTAGAGAACTTTCCTATTAAAATTAGCTTCCTGGATTACTTGTTTTCTAACGTAGCATCAAACTGTATTTGAAATATAATTATAAGCAGATAGGTGTTGTGCTTAAGCAATGAAAAAAGTCATTTGCTAGTTTTTCAGACAGTTTGTTGAGATTTAGCATTTCCTTGCTTGAAAAGTGTTGTAAGTGACCTTTAAAAAAACACTAACTGAATACAAAGAGGTCTTTCTTTGCTCCGACCTCTCTGAAACTTGTGGAGGCAGGGATAGGGAAGAAATGAAGAAAGAACGCAGACTTGAGTGAAAATTCTAGGAAAATGCAGTTGTATTCCTAAACTACTCTTCCTACTTCTAATTTGATTTAACTTTTTTTTCTGTATCTTCTGTGCCCATTCTTCATTTTTTCCCTCAGTTTCCCATCCTGATTTCTTTTTCTTCCCACCCCGAAAAACATATAACTGATATTTATACAACTTGAAAATGTGTTGTCTTGACTTTATTCAAATAATCTTTATTTTGAGTCACAGTTCTAGGCTTCTAGGTCACTGTGGACTCCTACCATACTAACTCTGAAAAATGTTGTCATTGACATGGCTAGCCTAAGGTAGTTTTTCTTTCCTCTCCATTTTCTTCTATAGACCACTACCAATTTAATCTTCTAAAAGCATAGTGTTTCAGTGTATCTTCTGATTCTATCCATTCTCCCACTTAACCCCTCACAAACCCCTATCAAATGTTCTTCTGTACTACTTACCACCAGATGTAATTTCATTTACCATTTTTAACCCTACTTTTGAGCATAAAACTTACGTTAAATGAGAAGAAAGATTTTTCTATGTATTAAATACCTACTCTTGCCAGGAATCTTTATAGGTACTATATATATTTACTTAAACCTTATAACCACCTGGTGGAATATGTATTAATTTCAGATGTGAACATTAGGGTATAGAAAATTGAGGTAATCTGCCTATGGTCATACAGCTTACAACTTGGAGAAGATTTAACACTTTTTCTCATTCCAAAGTTCATGTTGTACCTTTCATTCTTGCTGCTTCTGATGGTTCTGTCTTATGCAATATCAAATACTTGAAGACAGGAGCTTAGTATTTTTTTTAAAAAATGCAGAAATAAAGGATTAAGAGGGTTACCTGAATGGCTCAGCTAGGCTTGGATCCCCTGTCTCCGTCTCTCTTCCCATCCCCTGCTAATGCTGTCTCTCTCTCTCAAAAATAAATAAACATTAAAAAAAAGGAAGGAGAGGGGCGCCTGGGTAGCTCAGTCGGCTAAGCGTCCGACTTCAGATCAAGTCACAATCCCGCGGTCTGTGAGTTCTAGCCCCGGGTCGGCTCTGGGCTGATGGCTCAGAGCCTGGAGCCTGCTTCCGGTTCTGTGTCTCCCTCTCTCTCTGCCCCTCCCCCGTTCATGCTCTGTCTCTCTCTCTGTCTCAAAAATAAATAAATGTTAAAAAAAAAATTAAAAAAAAAGGAAGGATTAAGAAAAATATAGCTATATCCACATCTAGGCCAAGGCATATACATATGTAATATGTTTGAATTTCTTCCAGGTTGTGTTGGAACTGAATGTGTTATAAAATAAACATCTATAAAGATACATAGTACAGTTAGAGTTTGTCATTTGGAGGTAATGCATTGCCAAATGGATAGCAGTACCATTGTATCTAAAAGTGTTGTGATTCTCTGGAATCAATATTTGATCTCAAATAGTGTAATAGCCACTAAGAAGTGTAAGGGAAGTTTGGAACCCTGACAAAGCATCGTATTATGAAAATGCAAAGATGGCATTATCTTTGTATGGTGTCATGTTGGGTACTGTATAAATACTAGTTAGTTCATTAATTTAATGATTCATATGATATCTCTATTTAGGTTAATACCTCTATTAACTCAAGCTCTTTATTTCAAACCAGAGATCATTTACACAAATTAAACTCAGAACAAAATGTTCAAGCATTCAGGAGCAATATAGAGGATTCTAAAAATTTTTGGAAAATATTCACAATAAATATTTACTCTCATTCTTCAAAGATGGTACTTGCAGTGATTTTTATGTATTTATGTTATGTTTGCCTTTCAATGCATTGCAAAATGATATTTAATTATTACAAAAATACACAGGTGAAAACTGACCAAATTGGATTCAAATTCCTTTGTGAAGCTTTCAAATCTTTTCTTCTGCTCCTCCAACAGGTTGTATATTTATTTTCTGCAGCTCCTCCTTACTCAGTAGACCTGACAGACAAAGTGACTGGCCATTCTGTAATATGCTGTCTTCTGTCATCTTTACCTTTTCCACAGCAACCCTTAACCCACAACGTTCGTCCTTCAGTCACTGTTTAGTGAAATCTCACTCATTTCCTCATATTCTAGCACAATTACCATTTTCTTCTAGAAGGTCTTCCAGATCTTCCAAGCTGGATTATTTCCTCTATTTTTTTAAAACTCTTGTCTTTATTATATTTGAATTTGTATTTCATTATTTGTATTTCCTTTGTTATCTCTTCCTGTAGCCCTCCTGCAGTGTTCTCTTCCTGCTCTTCCTTTTGTTCCTCTCCTTTCTATAATGCATGTGTATGTGGATATCTCATAAATATATATATATATGTATATATATATACACATATATATGTGCAGGGCTTAAACTCGTGTGTGTGTGTGTGTGTGTGTATCTATCTATCTATCTATCTATCTATCTATCTATATGACATATCTCCTATGACCAAAAAAAGTTTACATTCTTTGTATTCACTGAAGATCTCTTGGTACATATTACTAAAGGAACACATGTGTGGGTAGAATGAATTCAATATTTCTTGGAAATATTAAACAATTTTGGGATGAGCACTGGGTGTTGTACGGAAACCAATTTGACAATAAATTTCCTGTATTAAAAAAGTAATAAAGAAAGAAAGAAAGAAAGAAAGAAAGAAAGAAAGAAAGAAAGAAAATATTAAACAAGATGGTTGTATTTTCTCTCCTCTGAATCTCCAAAGGGATCAAGTACTAGTTAAGATAGTATTTATTACTAAAATGTTCAGCTCCATATTGCTACTAAGTAGGCATGATAGTTAAATACTTTTTTATAAATTTTGATGCAAATAATTTGGTCACTCAGACGCAATTAAGGATTAAGGTATGTAGTTGAATATTTACCTTGTTCCATTTGTTTTTATCAGAGGCTCAATTTTATGTGATTCCAAAAGTGAATTCATACATAAGAATTTTATATTTTTCACATCTCCATTCTTCTTCCTCATCTCTGAAACCTTTGTCTCCTTCCAATGCCTTCTTCAGTGGAAAGGAAGAACATCTTCTCAGTACCAATATTGATCCCTGTATCATTTATCATTGTTTCAAAATTTATTGGGTACCTAGTACTTGGCCCAATACTAGACAGAATATAAAGGAAGAAGACAGGGAAGTTCTGCCAGAAAAGTTGTTTAATTGCATTTTGAAGGATGAGTGAAGTTATAAAAAAGAGGATGGAGGCTTGGAGATGAGAAAACAGCACATTAAAGAGTCTGCAAGTGCCCTTGTATGGCTGAAGCACAGGGTCATCTATGAAACTTAGTAGGACTAACCAAGTATCAGTAGAATGTGTATGATTCGTCTGCATGACCATCACCATTTTCTTCTTGTGTGTGTGTTTTTGTTTGTTTGTTTTAATCTATGGAAACTTTTTTTTTAATTTTTAAGTTTTTATTTTAATTTCAATGAGTTCACAGCATTCTATTAGTTTCAGGTGTACAATATAGTTAATTTAACACTTCCATAAATCACCCAGTGCTCATCATGAGTGCATTCCTTAATTCCACCACTGTTTTAACCCATCCCCCCATCTCCCTAGTTAAATACTTGTTAATAGTTACTTAATACAACGGTGTTGGTTTTTTTTTCTCCATCAATAAATAAAGAAAAGATCCTTAAACTTATTGCAATGCTTTTGTTTTCAGAGTCAAAATGTTAAAGTGTTTAATTTAAAAAAAATATTAACGTTTTATTTATTTTTGAGACAGAGAGAGATAGAGCATGAACGGGGGAGGGGGAGAGAGAGAGGGAGACACAGAATCGGAAGCAGGCTCCAGGCTCTGAGCCATCAGCCCAGAGCCTGACGTGGGGCTCGAACTCACGAACCGCGAGATCGTGACCTGAGCTGAAGTCGGCGGCTTAACCGACTCAGCCACCCAGGCGCCCGTAAAGTGTTTAATTTTTTAAACACAAATACTTTTTAAATACTTTTAAATAATTTTTAAAAACAAACAAATACAAGGACCAAAGTAATAGTATAGTCACCTGCACTCTCTCAGTTAAGAAATAATAGATATAATTCTTTTAGCAAACACCAAGAAAACTTTAAAAGAAACACAGTATGTATAGATTTCATAAACTGCCAATTATAGCTGACATTAAAATAATAAGATCATTAAGGGGCGCCTTTGTGGCTCAGTCAGTTACGCATAGGACTCTTGATTTCTGCTCAGATCATGATCTCACAGTTCTTCAGTTTGAGCCCTGCATTGGACTCTGTGTTGACAATATGGAGCGTGCTTGGGATTCTCTCTCTCTCTGCCCCTCCCCTGCTTGTGTGCTCGCGCGCTCTCTTTCTCTCTCTGTCTCAAATAAATAAATTTAAAAAAATACATATTTACTCAGTCTAAACTCCTTTAAAATTCTTTTTACTTCTACCTAGTGATGATCACACCAAACATTTTAATATTTTATAGGATTGTGGTGGGAGGAAGCTATCTTATAATCTAATAACTTGTCTTGCTAACCTGCTTCTTTACCTTAAGAGTTAACTATTTCATAGAATGTCCATTCACATCAGAAGGAGTCATCCATGTAAAACTACTTTTGGAAAGACACTTTTGGGAGAAAAGGTCGTCTGTCATTTCATAGGACATGGACTATGAAACATTGCTGTATATGTATTTATGATTATGCAGCACTGGTAAATCATAGAAATCTTGCAATCTTAGATTTGAATAAAGCCTCTCATATAAGCATCTGTGCCACACTAAACAATTTAGGTGAAATATATTTTCCAGTCTTATTAAATTAATATTTCTCAAAAACACTTGTCTTTTTTGGGCTACAATTGGTACATCATATTTATAAATGTAGTGAGCTATGTGCACATAAATCAGATTACATAGATGCTTTGTAATGGATATTTACTTGTTAAGGTAGTGACAAATGATAGAATACCTAGGTTAATCACATTTATATTTATATTATTTTTCATAGGTTATCATATGTCAATTGTATATAACAAGATAATTTATGGAGAAGGATTGTGGTAAATATTTGATTTGTTAATGAATGTAATTTCAAATCATTCAAATTTCTGAATCCAGGTACTAACCCTGGAAGAATTATAGATAATACCCAAGTGATATTTGTAAACACTTCTAAAGTAAGGGTTTTTTGGTGCCTGGGTGGCTCAGTCACTTAAGCTTCTGACTTCAGCTCAGGTCATGATCTCATGATTTGTGAGTTTGAGGGTCACATCAGGCTCTCTGCTGTCAGGACAGAGCCCGCTTTGGATCCTCTGTCCCTCTCTGTCTCTTTGCCCCTTCTCTGTTCATTCTGTCTCTTTCTCAAAAATAAATAAATAAATGCAAAAAAAAAACCTCAAAAAAAAAAGTAAGGGTTTTTTGTTTTCCTTTGAGTTAATAGCTATGATTTCCCTATATGAAATAAGGAAAAACAAACCATGTTATATAGGAAACTCCTGTATTATAATTAGCAATGGGGCTATAGGACTATAAACCAATTAATTATTAAAATAGAGCTACGTGGCACTTTATACATCTGGTGTGCACTAAACATGTAAAAAGATTGACCTCTGAAAAAGATTTACATGGCAAAAAGAAGCAAATAGGCAAAGTAAAATATGGATTAATTGAAATTTATAAAGTTCATATGGACTAAAGTTCATAGTTAGCAAAACTTGTGATAAATGAACATTTATTACTTGGGAAAATGTACAAATAATACAAAAATAATATAGTATCTTCAATAGATTATTATTTTGAGGTTAATAATAAAATGCAATTTTCCTTGGAAAAAGATTGAGAAAGTAAATTATCTTACAGAAATGTGATTAAGAGTAGCTAAAATGTTGGGGTGCCAGGGTGGCTCAGTTGGTTAAGTGTCAGACTCTTGCTTGTGGCTCAGGTCATGATTCCAGGGTCGTGGAATCGAGCCCTGTGTCCAATTCCGCACTGAGAGAGAAGACTACTTAAGATCCTCTCTCTCCCTCTGCCCCTCTCCCCACTCACACACATACTTTCTCTCTCTCTCTCTTAAAAAAAAAAAAAAAAAGAGTAGCTCAAAGGAAGGTAATAATTCCAAGATAAATAGTATTTGGAGTGTAGAAAGGAAGTGAATATACAACAAAAATTAAAGCTTCCAAATATGATTTAAGAAGGACATATCAGGGGCACCTGGGTGGCTCAGTCGGTTGAGCGTCTAACTTCGGCTCAGGTCATGATCTCATGGTCCATGAGTTCCAGCCCCGCGTCGGGCTCTGTGCTGATGGCTCAGAGCCTGGAGCCTGTTTCAGATTCTGTGTCTCCCTCTCTCTCTGCCCCTCCCCCGTTCATGCTCTGTCTCTCTCTGTCTCAAAAATAAATAAACGTTAAAAAAAATTAAAAAAAAAAGGACATATCAAAAACTTAAACAGGGAAAACAAATTATGACACTACAACTTAAGGTGAGAATTTGCCCAAAGTAAAATCAATGTTTTAAATTTAAAAGAACTTTTGTTTCAGCAATAACAAGAAAAGTTCAAATAACTTTCAAAGTGTAAGTGTATTGGATATGAGGGCAGGTTAGTCTAAATCTAACAAATAAGGAATGATCTGTGTAGTTTATGATAGAAGGCTTTGGTTACATAAAACATTTGTAGAATATCTTTCCATTTTGTGATTTTTTTTAACTTTTAATGGAACATCAGTCAAATAACACAGTTTCATAATTATAATCTTAAATATTAATGATTAATGATTTGTATAGGGTAGCAGGCAAAACTGTCATAATTGGTAATCTTTGATAAAAATTAGAAATGCCACCTTTTATGAATAATTTTTAAAACATTAGTGTGTTGGTTTATTATTGGAAATTAGTGTCATAAATAGTATATTTTAAATGAGAGAAACACTGAAAATTCTCCTTTATGAAACCTCACATTACTTTAGTGTACATTGTTCAGCTATAGAATTCTCAAGGAGAGTGTGGATACCCAGATACCGGTGCTATTAGTCATCAAACTTGGAAGTGAGAGGGGTGGAGATCAGGTGCTTCCTTTATCCCTCAATTTTGAAGGAATAAAGGAAACAAAGGAAGTTGGTGAATGACAGACACACACTAACAGACAGTCATGATCAGTGATAATCTCTGTCACACGGTATTTTGCGTTATCTGTAAACCTCACAACCAATTTGCAAGGTGAATATTGTTCTCTCTTTTATACTTGCAGTAACTGAGATTCAGAGAGGTATTCAATCTTGCCTTAACACCAGAATATTAGGTCAGCATAATTTTTTTTAATTGAAGTATAGTTGAGACACAGTGTTACAATAGTTCCGGGTGCAAAGCATATTGGTTGAATAAGTCTATATGTGAGGCTCTGCTCATCCAAGTATATCTACCATGTATCGCCATACAACACTATGCCGATACTATTGACAATATTCCCTATGCTGTACCTTCTATCCCTGTGACTTATTCATTCCATTACTGGAGGCCTATATCTCTCACTGCCTTTTGCCCATTCTGCCTATTACCACTCCCTCCCTCTGGCAACCTTAATTTTGTGTCAAGTATAATTTTAAATACCTTGCATTTACAGAAGAACATCTGACAGCTTTTCACTTTGTGTTCCTAGAACATCTCACGTAACACATACCACATTTTGCACAGCGCTATAATTATTGGTAAATATACCTTTTAGCATTTATATTTTACTGCCAGTGGTTGTAAAAGGGCTACTACCTCTTAGACTTGTAGCCACACTCTTCCCCCTTGAACCACAGTGTTAGCACAGTGTGTGGTACATAGAGAAGGCAAAAGAAATTTATTGTAGGTGGAACTGCGTTTTGAAATTGACTGGTTAAATGCTTTATGTCAATAGCGAGTCTTTTTCATGTGTAATTTTCTTGTTATATGTGACTTAATGAGTCTTTAGTGCCTTTTCTTGGTTTTTCTTCTCTGTGTGTGTTTGACGAGCTTTGTTTCAGACATGTCTTAAGTGGAAATCCCTTTTGTATGAAACTGATTGTTTTGGTAGTTAATAACATAAATTAGAAAACAAAATATCCCAGAAAGTTTCCTATTTTTTTTCACTGTTAGTAGGCAAGCAATAATAGTTTGTCTTTCTATAGGTTATGAGCAATCTTGTCTTTCAAAGTATCTATTAAAATTTATATGGTTTGGGGCGCCTGGGTGGCTCAGTCGGTTGAGCCTCTGACTTCGGCTCAGGTCATGATCTCACTGTCTGTGAGTTAGAGCCCCATGTCAGGCTCTGTGCTGACAGCTCAGAGCCTGGAGCCTGCTTCAGATTCTGTGTCTCCCCCTCTCTCTGACCCTCCTGCATTCATGCTCTGTCTCTCTCTGTCTCAAAAATAAATAATCATTAAAAAAAATAAAAAAATTATATGGTTTAATTATTGCAATTTTATTATATATGCCCCCATATTAGCACATTATTTTGGGGCTGTGGGTGAATGATAGGTGGGTGGTGTTACTGGATTGTGAGGACATGTTACCCTCTTTAAATAATAGCTTCTATTCTCAATTTCTTTCCTCACCTCTGTTTACCCGATAATCATGAAAACAAATTCCTATGCTCAAATACAATGAAAAATATCTGAGTAGTTGTGGTTTCGTGTCCTGCTATGATATCTTAAAACAAATCATTATTATAAATAATATGCATTTTCTTATCTTTTCTATAAAGTAACTTTCTCCCACTGTTTTATCACTGTGGAAATAAATATATAACATGAAATACTATTCTGATTTCCACTAAAACAAGAATTCACAATAGTAATACTCATATTTCACTATGGAAATAATTTTCCCTGTTCCTCCGAAGGATACCATGTTACACTTAGTCTGGTTTCCTTTTTAAACATGTCTTCACTTTTCTCTTTGCCCCTCTATGTCTACCTAGTATATCCATGCTGTTCCAGGTTCTCCACTCTTCACAATCAAATGACATATTTAAGGGGCGCCTGGGTGGCTCAGTTGGTGAAGCATCTGACTTCAGCTTAGGTCATGATCTTGTGGTTCGTGAGTTCGAGACCCGTGCCAGGCTCTGTGCTAACAGCTCAGAGCCCGGAGCCTGCTTCAGATTCTGTCTCCCTCTCTATCTGCCCCTCCCCCACTCATTCCCTCTCTCTCAAAAATAAATAAACATTTAAAAAAATTAAAAAAAAAAACATATTTAAGAAAGGCCTAAATCTTTTTGGGAAACTTGCTACATTGGCCCCTTCCTTTGCACAATTAATACCCCTAATTATCCTCTTACATGTTCTTGTTTATTTCTACTATAGAGAGAGCAAAGAACACTGATGTTGGAATCAGACATTTGGTTTGGAATTCTTGTTGCATAACATTTTTGATTTTCTTCCTCAGGAAACATGAAATCATATTATCTGCTTTACAGATTTGTATGGAGAATTAAAGCAGATAATTGTATAATATCCAGAACATTTCTTGATATATGATAGGCACTAAAATAATTAATTAATAAAATAAGTAATTAATAATTAAAATAATTAATAAAATAAATAATATAATTTATTCTCTTCTTTATCTTGTAACTTCCTTTCCTGTGTTCTGTTTTTCCCATGAGTGTGAGTTGTGAGAAAAATTGTTCTCCTTTATCTGCATTCTCAGTATCTGCCAGAGTTAGTATGTAGTATATATTTTTCAAGTAATGAATAAATAATTCGCCTAGTGGCTACCCATGGTTATTTCCAGTGGCAAAGTAGTTCTGTGTATATTTATGTGTTTGTGTGTGTCTTTGTGCATACATGCATCTAATGCCATTTTTGACACTGGTATATTCAATGGACTTAGAGGAAAGAAAAGAAAAGACATAGTAACTAAATGTTGAGAATAAGGAAGTATTGTTTAGTTGGTGGTATATCAGTCAGTTTTAGTATCCATTTTTGAGTGCCCATTAATTATCACATGTATATTAAATAATGTTTTAAGTTAGCAATTTGTTTCAAAAGTTATTCTTTGAAAGCATTACACGCATAGCAATTAAGAATAAGTTCTGAATGATTTCTTTGTCAGAGTGTGAATAGGAGAAGGAACGAAAATATTTCACATGCTTCCCTTTCCACATACCTTCTCTTTTCTCTCAACCACTTCTTTTCTCATCAATCCTGTTTGTCAAAGTAAAATATTATTGGACTGTCTCCTGTGAGCTTCATTTTCTTACAATGTGTCTGTGAGATGAAACTTTTTTTTTAATCTTTGTGTTCAGATTTAGTGTTCTTGTAGCCTGTCTATACCATAGTGAGTCAAAACATTTTTGAGCCAAATTATTGAATGGTCTTGCTTCTTAATACATACATGTTAAAAGGATGAATAGGATAATGTTGAAAACTAATGAGATGTATAATAATCTGAACACATACACTTATGTTCTAGACACTGTTCTGGGCAGTACATATTTTTACGTATATAATTAAAGATTCCAAATTTTAGCTCATTAAATGTTCATAGAGGCATATGAATCAACTAGGGAAGTGAGGCACTGAGGGTTTAAATGACTTGCTCAAGCAAGGTCACAGTACTGGTAGAGCTAATAATTGAAATTGGGTGGTCTTGCTCCAGAATCTGTGCTCTTAAGTGCCATGCTGTAAGTAACAATGCCAGAAATTCACATAAATCTGTGTAGTTTTGCCTTATAACTAAGGCAAATATTTCAGAAATGTTTGGAATTTATTTCATCGGAATGAGGTTTATCAATACAGGCTTCAGTAAACTATCTCTATTTTATATAACCCTTTCTGGAAAACTTTTAAATTTATAAGCCCAAAATATGAAATTGTTTTAAATATTGGGTTTGAAATGCGAACTCCTTTCCTGATAGAAATAAATTTCATTATATGGAGATTTCTATAGGGCTTTCTAGAAGAGAGAGAGAGAGAGAGGAGAACGACCCAGTTTGTACTGATTGATCCGTTTTAAAGGTGCTGACTGTGAAAAACATCTTCAAAATTTGGGTCACACTCTTTCAGTATTTTTACTTCTTAAGATAAATCTGTGCAGTCTTTAAGAGAAGGCAGCTCTA
This sequence comes from Prionailurus bengalensis, assembly GCF_016509475.1. Lineage (NCBI taxonomy): Eukaryota > Metazoa > Chordata > Mammalia > Carnivora > Felidae > Prionailurus > Prionailurus bengalensis. The sequence goes on along the minus strand of NC_057344.1, from coordinate 156,335,295 downwards.
TCAGTTTGGTTCAGTAAAATAACTTTCTTAATGCTTAAAGTTTTTAATGTCTTCCATACATATTTAAAACTTTTAAGCAAGATTCCACATCTTAAATTGTAAGATCCTGAAGAATCATTTCCATGTTTTGTTCAGTGTCCTATCCTGTGTTCCTAGCCCAGTGCTTTGTATTTCAGTGGATATTCAGTAAACCTCCTTTGAATGAATTAGCTATATTTAAGCATAAGTACTTAACATAAATCTAAGATCTTCATGGATTAATGTACAAAGATGTTTTGGAAAATAATATAGTTAATATTTAGAATGATTTCTGAATTGAATATCAGGGACTAGAATGAAAGTAAGACTCATACATGTAACTTTTATTTGTTAACTTGTAGTATATGGTGATCAATGAATCTTATGGTAATGGTAATGAATGAATTTTTGCTTTATTATTCTAATGTTAGTAAAAAAATAGGTTTGTGGAAAATTTTTATATAAAATAAACCCCAACTCTATACATATTAACAAATTATACAAATCAATTGCTAATTTATTATGGTACAAATTGATATAACATATTGATATTAACTTTTCCAGCGAGACTGAATTATTTCTTTCAGTCAGTTTGGAAGCAGGGAAATAAACTCTGTGGTGATATATGCATAAATAGTGTCCTGCAGGTTACTTCCTCATTTTTATATATGACACCTTAATAAATTAGAATGAAGGGAGGGAGGTATACAGATGTTCAAGTCAGCAAATGAACTTTCAAGGAATTAAGATGAGAATATGTGTATTTGATAATCCATTTTGTTTTCTTGTTTGCAGGATTCAAATTTGGGATACTGGTGTTTCTGTTTTTGAGGATTTTTTTTTTTTTGAGGGAAAGTTTTTTTTTTTTTTTTTTTTTAAATCATCGGTCTTGGAATACAGAAGAGGAACCAGAAATACACTCATTTTGTTTCACGCTGGGAACACTCAGTTTTGAGGCACTCACGCCCGAGTTCACAGCCATGTGGCCATCACAGCTACTAGTCTTTATGATGCTCATAGCACCGATCATTCAAGGTAAGACCTTTACTTAGATTTTTGTGCGAAGCTTCATGTTGTCCCTATTTGCACTGGATCCTTTCTTGTAAATCTTTGCTCCATGATTTAGCAGCTTTTGCCTGCATAAATAGAACTAAATTAAATTAAAAAGGCCATAATATGTACCATGAGCTGCAATAAATACAACTTTGAGTTTCATTTCTGAAAGTAGCTTTTGAAATGTATTTTTTAAAGAATTCTTGCATGTTTTACTATTTGTTTTTACCACACTTGTGGAAAATCAGCTGAATTGTTAACTATATCATTTATTCTGAATTTTTTGGCCTTCCTATTTTTGTAATTACAATACTTTTTAATTTAATAAGTATGTATATTTGAAAGAAAACACCCCCAAAATCTGCTTTCTTACACCAAGTAATCGTTTGTTTCTGAGTGTTTACTACTGTGTTCAGTCTTTAATATACAGAATGCAAACTAAACCTCTCATTTAACCAAAAAATGTTTCTTTCATATACCTTTTAATGCAAAGAAAGAAAAAAATGCCAAAATGATATGAACATATGATGAAAGATAATTTTACGGAAGAAAACTGATCACCTTATAAAAAACTGTATATTTTGTTCATTTAGACATTTTGGTATTTATAACACAAATGTGATAGTTAAATGATCCATCGTTGCAAATTTTGTGAAAGATAATAAATAAGAGAAACTGTATACGACTTAGTAGAATATTCACTGAATCTTTCTAAAAACTGGCAGAGTCTACATACATATGTAGCTTATTGACAATTTAAAGTCTTCTACTAATTATCACTGGTTTTGCACTTAGATGAAAATGGTATAACACAGTCACTCTCTCATACATTAATGGCAATTATAGCAAAGAAAGGGACACAGCTGTATTTACAACTGCTTAGGAGGTCTCAGAATAGTATAGTGTAGCAAGCACCTGAAATCAATTTTTAGCCTCTTTAGCTCACTTTTGGTTTTTAATTGACTACAAATATCTGTTGTAGTTTATCAGGGATGCAATTCTGAATTTGGCACATATTCTTGTGTCAACCTGAATTACATTCTGCCGTCACTATAAAAACTGGATAAAATACCTTCTGTGTCTTTTGACATTTTTTCCCCTAAAGTTTCCCTGCTTTAGCACATGTTTTCTAAAGTAATCACTACAACGTAAGGTAGTGCTTTATTAAAGACATGAAAGTAAACCTGTACAACCATCTAGTTTTAAATGATGCAAATTCATCAAAAATTTCAAAATGTTTCTTTAATCCATATACTGATGGAGAACTTACATTCACATAATTGGGTACATATATCATTTTGTGGTAAGGGACAATAAAAGAATTCTGTCCCTTTAAACAAGTGTTTTTCTAATTATCTGTATATCTAAAGATTATTCTAATTGGGTTTTTTGGTGTTATAAAGATGCCTCACTCATAAGGTTATTTTCAGGATTAAATGAATAGCATGTGTAGAGAATCTAGCACAGTGCATGACAAGTATTCAGTGTTTGAACATGTTAATTTTCTTCGTCATACTATCTGCCTCACTAGTTTATTTTTGTTCTCATTGTAACAACTGGAAATTAGCTAACCATAAGAGCTATTTCATTTGATGCTGATAATCAGAAAAAAACAAAAAACAAAACTCTTTCACTCTATATGTATACATAAAATTCATATTTAAAAAGTCAGTCTAAAGTTATACTTAGTTAGGGGAAGGTAGATTAAAAATAGCAGAAATAGACATTGTAAGAGGCTCTCTTTTCAGAGGTGAAATTTCTGATTTCTAGAAACTGATACCCACTGTGTATTTCATTTGGCCCCAAACATGGCTGAGCCATAGATCATGGGACTTGGATTTGGACCTGTCTCACCCCGCTCCCCACCACCACACACACACACCCATTCACACACTCATCCTCTCTCTGAGTAACTCTGAAAAGTATTTAAAAACTCCTAATAGAGCAAATAGAAAATTGACCTGGTATATAAAATATGTTGGGCTAAAATTGAAGTAATCCTTTCCGCTGCATGTGAACTACTTTATATTATCTTGACTTTGAGCCATATTATGCTACATAATATAGAAGCTTTCTATTTATAAACTTTATCCTTATTACCTTGAATAGGAATTTTAAAACTTCACACCTGAAAAAATGCAAGTCAGTTTTGTCTGTCTTCTATAGAAGGCCTTCTCTACTGCTTTTGTGATGCCATTTCTGACTTGTAAACAAAGGGCTTCTTCATATGAACAGCCTTTTGGAACCCAGATTGCTTATAAATACAGGAATGCATGTACCTTTGATCAGTGTTGATATTAGAAGATAGACTTTTTTTTCTTTTTAGAATCCCTACCAATCCTGTCTTTTTTTTTTTTTAATTTTTTTTTCAACGTTTATTTATTTTTGGGACAGAGAGAGACAGAGCATGAACGGGGGAGGGGCAGAGAGAGAGGGAGACACAGAATTGGAAACAGGCTCCAGGCTCTGAGCCGTCATCCCAGAGCCCGACGCGGGGCTCGAACTCGCGGACCGCGAGATCGTGACCTGGCTGAAGTCGGACGCTTAACCGACTGCGCCACCCAGGCGCCCCCCAATCCTGTCTTAAAGGAATACCACATAACTTGGAAATTTAGACAGCTGAGTTAAAATGATGTCACAGTTACAGAAGGACGTACTCTTGTTTTCGAAACATCCCCTGGTAGCATCTCTTTGCCTACTGCTGTTGAGATGTCCAGCTTCATTTGCTACTCCTGACCATAGAGAATTAAGTTATCTGGGTATGACCTGATAACTCCAGGTTATGCTCCTGATTTTCTCCAGAGCAAATAATAATGATGGCTACTGATTTCATAGCCATGAACTTTAGATGTATTGATACAATTAATCCTCACAACATTCTCATGGGTTTAATATATTTACTATTACAGTAAAACCTTGGTTTGCAAGCATAACTCATTCTGGAAACTTGCTTGTAATCCAAAGTACTCGTATATCAAAACGAATTTCAAGAACCATTGGCTCAGTTGTGATCATGTGATGTGAGATGTCATGTGCTACTCATATTGCAAGACATCGTTCTTTTTTCAAGTTAAAATTTATTAGAAATGTTTGCTCATCTTGCAGAACACTCACAGAACAAGTCATTCACAATCCAAGGTTTTACTGTATTATCATTATCATTTTTTTACAGTAAAAACATTGACATACTGAATGGTAAAGGAACTTGACTGAAGTTATACAACTATTATGAGACCTAGATGGGATTTAAAATGAAGGACCTGGCTTCTTGAGCTCTGGCCTTACTGCCAGTAGTTAATCAATTACTATGAAGGCCTTTCTTCCCTGCAGAGAAAACCATCTCAATTCTTCTGATCATTTGGGAGAAGGTGAGGCAGACATGCAGATCCCCTGCCTCTTCCATGTTCTGGGCACAGGCAGATGGGGCTTTGGAAGTCTCACAGACCTGTGATGAAATTTCAGCTCTGCCAGCTACTAGTTCTGTAACCGTGTTACTTGGTGAACTTGTTGACAAATATCCATTATCACCCAATGTGAGCCAGAAAACTGGGCTAGCTACTAAAAATATGGCAGTAAACAAAAGATATTAATTCTTCCCTCAAGGAGCTAACAGCAACTTAAAAATTTGTAAGCCTGCTTTTTATCTGCAAGCTTGAACATTTATTCCCTCAGAGTTATTTTAGAAAATAGAATAATATCTATATATAGCTTCTAATGTAGTACTTGGCTTTGGTAAATCTTTCTTATATTTTTCTATTCCTAACTACCCTGAAATGGAGCTAACACTCTGAGAATTAGATAAGAATTCCAAATTATCTTCATCTTACTGTGAGAATTGAAATACACTTTTTTTTTTGGTACTTGAACCTCTCCATTTAAGTTTTTCCAGTATATTCTCGGTACTAGTTTCTAAACAAATTCTCAAGCTGGTATGCATGAAGGTTTAGTATATAATTGTCTATATATAATAACGTATTATAGTATATGATTGTATATAGTTGCAGTGGTGGTACTACATAACTGGTAATATATAATTTTTGGTGGTGCATTTTGTGCCTGATTTCCACATGGGTAAAATTAGAAAGTAAGCTAAAGAATAAATCTGAAAAGTGTTTACGTTAGTTGAATAATCTCCATGTTTTCCTAGAAAGTCTGGCCAGTGTTTGATATAGGAAAACAAAATTAATCAGTACATCCACACTGTATATGTATATATACACAATTTTTAAGGTAGGAAATGTCTCTGGTTCTGTGTTTATCTGTTCATATTTTTTGTCTCTGTGTACCTCTGTATTTCTCTTTTTTTCTGTTTTCCATGACTGTGCCCCTTTCCCGTACAGCCATAAACCCTTATCTATAATGCAGCGAGACCTGGCAGAAGTAAAAAGAAACCACTAAAGCAGATGGCCAGTTTTTTGCTGTTAACTAATGTAGTGTAGCATGAAGATAAAGGATTTTTTTGTTGTTGTTGTTGTTATATTGATGTGGTTGGGAGCAAGGGACAAGAAGGGAATTGGAGAACAATAGTCTGATAATAACCTGGGCACTAGGGCTTATTATGATTGGCAGTAAAGGAATACCAATGTCCAGTGTGATACATGGGCTAAGAGATCTGGTACCCAAGCCACAATGGATTGAGAAGGTGGTTGGGGTGCTCAGATATTTTAACCGTATCTCCTCTTGATTAAATTGTACTTATAAACTGCATCACAATTGAAAAGATAGAAACCAGGATAATTGGAACTTCCTGTGGGTAAAGGGGAACAATATATTTATGGTACCTCCGCATGCAAAATGAGGCTTAAAAAAATCCTTCTCTAACCACCATATGCATATTTTTTCTGACAGTCTATTTTTTAAAGTTGCATGTGTATTTATATATTTGTGGACTTTATAGGCTGTTTTTTATTATGTTCAAGGAATTAATTATAATAATCAGCTATTAAGAGCAAAACTGTTGATCATACCCATATATATTTAGTACTATATTTTTATGTAATTTGCATTTTATTATTAATCTGATTTTTACAGTTATAATACTGTTTAATGTGTCAGTGATTTAAAATAATATGCACATTTCTTAACTTCTAATAAAATATGAAGCTTGAGAAAATATAAAAATACATTTCACTGCATAGCATCTTGCCATATAATTCTCTTTATGAAGTCATATTTTATTGATTGTGAAAAAGTCAGCTTGACTTCTAAGCTCTGCTTAACTTTGTTATTTTTAGAAATTAATCATCCTTGGAATGTTTATAATGTTTGCCAGCCTAGATAATTTGTAATACTCCCAGTAATGCCACTATGTTTATGGTCAAGTATGTTATACAGAAAAAAAGTCTTTGTCATGGTCATGATATATGAGGCTACTGTGTAACACATCCAACACCATCTGCATTACCCACTTGGTACTGAATTTCAAAATATATATTTTGTAAGTTAACTGCAATCTCTAATATCACAATATAAATCACAAATACACATAGATGATAGCTTTCTTTTATAAGAACGTGTTCAGAAACCTTCCCTACCTACTCAGTATGCAGGTTAGTTATTGGAAAAGAACTTTTGCCTTTGCACTTGCAAAATGTGTTATATGTGAATTATATGGTACTGATACTCTATGAGTAACATGTATTTACTGTGAGAGCGAAATAGCATTTTCCTATCTTCAGATTTTAGGTCAGACTGTTTGGGGGTGGTTAGGATCATATCTTATTTTTTATATTTCTTGGCCTTGGGGTTGACCAAGACTGCAATAGGGTAGTTGTACTCTTGGTGTAGAGTGAATTAAAAAACAATTGGATTACATAACTTATAAATATCTACTTATTTTCCTCTTGTTTGCATTGCTAATTACTTTCATTCTCAATGTAAGAATAAGTGTTTTCACATGTATAATTTCATGTAAGTAGCTATAATACATATTTCATGCATTTACTTCCTCCATTCTGATTGCTAAATGGTTCTTTAATGACCACTCAAAAAATTGAAATGCAGTAGTTGAAATAGTCTCATTGATTTGTTATGTAAATAAGAGACAATATATTGTATTATGATCTATTTTAATTTGGCAGTTTAGAATAAGACCTTGTTGAAAAATAGGGCTCATTCATTCTCTACTTGTTTTTGAGGTTTTTTTTTAAATGTTTATTTATTTTTGAGACAGAGAGAGACAGAGTGCAAGTGGGGGAGGGGCAGAGAGAGAGGGAGACACAGAATCTGAAACAGGCTCCAGGCTCTGAGCTGTCAGCACAGAGCTTGACACGGGGCTCGAACCCACGAAACGTGAGATCATGACCTGAGCCGAAGTCGGACACTCAACCGACTGAGCCACCCAGGCAGGCGCCCATTTTTGAGTTTTTAACTGATAAATTGAAAACAAGTAACTTACATTTTGTTAATAATTACATTTTGTTTTATTTCTATACTTGCCCTATATTGTTATCATAGCAGGAATTAGGTCCTTTCAATATAGAAAATTGTCTTCCTATTAAAAAAAAAATCTACCTGAAATGAAACATTTGACCAAATAAGCTAGGGTAGTTAAGGATTTGCCAGAAAAATTTGATAGTTGTATTTACAGAAGTAATAGATATGAATCTTTGTATAAAATAGGCTCTCACAATGACATTTGTTAAGCTTTAGGTGTTTATTTCATCTATACACACTATAGTTTGTGGTGATTTGAATGCCCTGAAGTCAAGGTTATAGCTTACTGGTAAAGTACAAGCACATAGTCTCATATATCTCTTTGTTTGTCATTGCCAGTGTCACCTACTTTATTGTCAAAGTAACTCTCCTCATACAAATTTAACTCAGAAAGCAAAAATCCAATAATTCCATGACCCAATGATATAATAAATATTAATGTTTATTAGATTTTCCGTGTAGTCGTGTATGTGTATATATTTTTTTAAATTGGAATGTTAGAAATGAAATTTGTCTTTCATTTTGATTTAACCTTAAAATGTAGATATTTCTGTATTGTATTTAAATTTAAAAACATATATCATATGTAGGAGCCATCGGTTACCTAACCATATACTGATAGCTCTAAAGTGAAGGTCATTGACATATTGCCATTATAAATAGCACTATAAAGGAACACACCTGTACATAAAATTTGACTATACCTTTGTATCCCTAGAAGAAACTCTCTTGAGAAATAGAGAGTGAAAAAAAAAAAAAAGACTTCTTTTTAGGTTCATTAATAACTATCTTAAGTCAATGTTAATAAATTATCAATGCAACCTTGCTTGTTATTAATGCAGTTGTTTAGAACAATTCCACAAGTTTTGGCTGCTGTAATAATGAACAATACAAATGAGAATAAACATTCAAATGTCAAGATATTATTTGCCGGGTATGATGATGTATTCAGAAAATTCTAAAAAGAAAAACTTTCTCAGAATAATGAGAACATTTACAGTTCAGATATATGATTCTCATATTCATAAATGATTTGAGTCAAAGCAGCAATGAAATGTATGACTTACTTAGGAAATATCATAGGAGGAAATACATAGAACTTATGAGAAGAAATGTCTAAAACTTTACTGGGAGTTATAAAAGAGAACATGTAGGGGCACCTGGTTGGCTCAGTCGGTTCAGCGTTCGACGTCAGCTCAGGTCATGATCTCACAGTTTGTGGATTCGAGCCCCATGTCAGGCCTGTGCTGACAGCTCAGAGCCTGGAGGCTGCTTCAGATTCTGTCTCTCCCTCTCTCTCTGTCTGCCCCTCCCCCACTCACACTCTGTCTCTCTCTCAAAATATAAATAAATGTTTAAAAAAATTTTTTAAATATATTTAAAGAGAACATGCAACATACTATGTTCCTGAATGAAAAGACTGAGTACAACAACAGTAACGAATATTGCCAAATTATTTTGTATAGATTTTTGCACTACTATATTCAAAGTACCAATATGAGCTTTTCTATGTAGAAATTCAACAGAATTATTCTAAAACCTATATTGAATATTAAATAAGAAAACTAGTAAAAATGAAAAAGAATAATAAGGCTCTTGCCCAAGTGATCGTAAAAATATATATTGTACAAATACAGTAATTAAAGATAAAAATCTCAAAATTAGGCAAAGTGATCAACTGTAAAAATGAGATCCATAAAATAGCACTGCAGTTTATATGTCTGTATGGCAATGTGGGTATGAAGGACTCCTCAGAAAATCAATTGTCTAGTACTAAAATAGGGATCAAACCAATTGTGTGTGTGTGTGTGTGTGTGTGTGTGTGTGTGTTTCAAAGTATATATTATGAAATTTCTGGAGAAAGTCCTCTTTGAGTTATCTACTTTAATCTCCTTTTTTGAACACCGTATTAAATAGTATAAAGTAGGCTGCAGTCACAGCAGATTCCTAAATTAATAAAGGTTTCCAGAGAATGTTTCCTTGTTCACCAAACATTCCAAAGCAGGTAAGTGTTTCTGATCAGGGCATGTGTATATGGTGGGAAATGGTAATAGATGTCATTCTTTTGCTCTCACAGTTATACATAGAACCGGTCTAATATCGTGAAGCTTCCAAAGTCATTCTGAGGGTCATTGCCTTTCCGGTCTGCAGGGAGGAGCAAGGAGCACTGTGGAGATTCTAATCGAAAATTTTTATGGATATGCTTGGAAGTAGTGCACATTACTTCTGCATCCATTTCCATTAAATAAAACTCCATAGCTACACCTATAAAGGGGTCTGAAAGGTGTAGTCCTCTTGAGATAAAGGAAGCTATGTATAAAAGATACCATGTAGCTTTAACAAAGAAAAGTGGATCTAATGCACTAATATAGTTTTTAAATGTATAAATGGAGGGATTTTTTTACAGCTTTATTGATACATTTAATATATCATAAAACTCACCCATGTAAAGTATGTGGTTCAGAGGATTTTATTGTATGCATAGATGTGCAGCCATCAACACGGTCAATTTTAAAACATTATCAGTCCTTCAGAAAGAAACCCCATACCCGTTAGTGGTCACACCTGGTTTCCCCTTTCCCAGTCCCTGGAAACCACTAATCTACTTTATATTTCTATGGATTTGCCTATTCTGGACTTTTTGTATAGGTAGAATTGTATCATTTTTGATCTTTTGTGACTTGATTATTTCACTTAACATAGCATTTAAAAAATTTATGCTTATCATAGCATGTATCAGTAATTGATTCTTTTTCATTGCCAAATAATATTCCTTTGTGGCAACATACTACATCGTATTTATCAGTTAATAGAAATGTGGATGATTCCTACTTTTTGGCTATTCTGCATAATGCTGTTATGAAAATTCCTGCACGAGTTTTTGCACGGACCTGTTTTTACTTCTCTTGGGTACACGTAGGAGTGAAATTGCTGAGTCACATAATAGCATTCTGAATACTGCTAAACTGTTTTCCAGAGTGATTTCACAATTACACAATCCAAACAATATGAAGCGTCTCATTTTACCACATCGTCACCACACTTGCTATTATCGGCTGTCGTCTTTACTTTAGTCATCCTAGTGAAGATGAAATTGTGTCTCATTGTAGTTTTGATTTGCATATCTTTAATGCATAATGATGTTGAGCTTCTATTCATGTGTTCTTTGGTTGTGTGTATATCTGACCTGGAGAAATATTCAATCATTTCTTAATGACTTTTTATTATGAAGTTCTGAGTGTTCTTTATAGAAATACCTTTTATTAGAAAAGAACAGAGAATATTGTTAGAATATATTTAGATTTAAGAGTTCTTTTGACTGCATAGTCTAAGAGAAGCTTTTTGCCTGGATTTACCCACTTAAATCTCATCTATTTTATATTCACTAGGAAATCATATACCGTTTATCTAGCCTCATGCCTCCTCCCTTTTACTTACATATTTAATTTCTAGAAATAGTGCATTAATTCAGATTTTTATTATGACAAAAACTAGTAATTGACAGTGATTGAAATTTCACTCTAATATGTGAATTATATAGCAGTGACTTCTATACAAAACATCAAGGTAATTAATTGGATTCTTCAGGTAGTATCCAATTACTCTTGCCTAAGAACATGATAAAGAACATTAACCTTTAATCCTGGTGACCAAAAGTGTTTCTGTTTTTGGTCTAGTCTGAATTCTAGTCTTTCCATATTTTGGAAATCCTCTTATTTATATATTTTTGTATTTTCACTCAAATAATACTGTAAATATTGAATCTTTCATTTCATTTCTATAGATACTTTTTCTCTAATATGTTCTGCAAACTACTGGATGCTTCTTAATCTCAAGAAAGTTATGCAATTCATTATTCTATCAAATCTGCATATTGTATAATAGTGACTTTTGGAGCCACTCACATCACAGCTTTTTTTTTTTAAAGATTTATTTTTTTCAAGTAATCTCCACACCCATTGTGGGGTTCAAACTCATGACCCCAAGATCAAGAGTCAGATGCTCTACCACTGTGAGCCAGCTTGGCACCTCCTGGACCCACTCACACTGGAGCGTTAAACAAACAAAGATGAGGATCAGAAGAAAACCTGAGATTTTATATGGCAACAATCCTAACAAATTTGCACTATTTCAGCATAGTAGGCTTATCTGAAATGTTAGTATTTGAGAAGAAAAGATGAGGAGAAAGCTAAATAAAGATAATGCATGATTTATAAAGGTTGCTATGGAATAGCTCCTGCAGTTTTAAGGGACCATGAATGAAGGAAGATGTCAACATATTTAGAAGTAATATTTATGTGAAGCCAGAAACTGAAGTTTACAATATTGTCCAATCTAAGCTGCTTTTAGAATCCTAATTTGCATGCCCCTATTGAATGAAAAGAAAGATTTCAAAACTTAGAGTGTAATTGCAATTCTGTGACTTCCAAGGTATGTGACCTTAACTAATGTGATTCACAGTTTCCTTATTTGTCAAAGGGATAATTAGGCCTACTTTGTTATAGTATGAGGATCAAGTAAAATAATGTATAGAAAGGCCCTAACACAAAGCCTCACACATTTAATCCTGGGAGAATGTGGTCATTAAAACATACCTTTTGGAATTAGAATTTAAAAAACAAGTGACCTGGATAGTAAGCAAAATTTAAAATCCAACACCATCTTGGGGTCACTTACTTTCCATAGTGTTTTTCAAAGACTGCATTGTGTATTTTTAATCCCCAAATGTGACAGTTTCTCTAATTATGAGCCTACACATTTGTACACACATTCTATCTTTATATTCAGGATTCATCCACTGGACTGTAACTAAGTCTTTAATGAGTTACTAATGAACATCTTAAGCTTAGATCAGCATTTAAAAAAATGTTAAAGAGTGTTGAAAAGCTATTCAGAGTGCAAGCCTGTTGCTTTTCATTAGACTATAAACCCCCCAAAAAATGTCCTGTCTTCACTATTCATCCAAGGTTGAAAGAAATTGAATAGTGAGTGACAGATATACTCTGACTTTGGTATTAGTTTAATGTTAAGGGGGATAAGTACAATGAACTAAATCAGAGAAATTATTATCTTGATTAAATGCAAAGGTAAAAATAATATGTAAAACCAAAATAGCATTTTACAGTGATTGAATTTTTTCTCCCCTCTACTCAGATGACTTTGAAACATTATTGTTGTTGTTGCATTAGAGGATAACAGATGACGTGAGGAACAAAATGCAGATACAATTAGATCATGTAGATCATGTAGACAACCCCCCCCTCAAAAAAAAAAAAAACAAGCCTTATATATTCATAAAAAGAATGAACAGTTGGCTTTTACCTATTACCGCTTCTCACCAATCTGTTGGAGGTACCATGAAAGCAGTAATCATAGACACAACCTGAATTAGATCAGGACTATTCTTTTCTGTAGCTCTTGTGACAAATCAACAATGGTGGCAACTATTTTGCAATGACCCTTTCTTTTCCCTTTTGATAGTGAAGTTGGTGAAACCATGCAAACTTTAAGGGCACATGATTTAATAATGAAGACAGATAATACATAAAATTCAAAGCAGCAGGTTAGTATGATGCTATCCCTCTGGGGAATGCTGCACATTGGGCGAAAAGGGAGCCTTTCAGATTAGTCACAATAGCTCAGGACAGTGGCAATAGCTGTGATAGCCTACATGTTTTATAGTTTACAGGCTATTGTTAGGACACAGGTTGGATGTCATGCCTCTGCACTGAGATAAAAACCACTGTGTCAATTTTTAAGCATAGGTGTCCAATAATAATCATAACTCTATGTAAATACAACCAGCATAATAAAATAGATCATTTTAACATGCTAGCCTGTTAATGTATCTGCTTTCTTGTTAACCAGCATTTAGACATTCATTTTGTGTGTGTGTGTTGAGGAGGGATGGTGGGGGTAAAAACCTCTTAGGACCAAAAAAAAAAAAACATAGATAAAAATTTTTCATTTTTCTCAACCATCTTCAGAGATACCAGTTATGATTAACTTAAGATAGGAAGAACTCACTAACAAGATAGATTTCTGTCAAAATATATGTTTTTTTCATTTTTAATTTAATTTTTTTAACTTACATCCAAATTGGTTAGCATATAGTGCAACAATGATTTCAGGAGTAGATTCCTTAGTGCCCTTTACCCATTTAGCCCATCCCCCCTCCCACAACCCCTCCAGTAACCCTCAGTTTGTTCTCCATATTTATGAGTCTCTTCTGTTTTGTCCCCCTCCCTGTTTTTATATTATTTTTGTTTCCCTTCCCTTATGTTCATCTGTTTTGTCTCTTAAAGTCCTCATACGAGTGAAGTCATATGATTTTTGTCTTTCTCTGACTGACTCATTTCACTTAGCATAATACCTTCCAGGTACATCCATGTAATTGCAAATGGCAAGATTTCATTCTTTTTGATTGCTGAGTAATACTCCATTGTATATATATACCACATCTTCTTTATCCATTCATCCATCGATAGACATTTGGGCTCTTTCCATACTTTGGCTATTGTTGATAGCACTGCTATAAACATTGGGGTGCATGTTTCCTTTTGAAACAGCACACCTGTATCCTGTGGATAAATGCCTAGTAGTGCAATTGCTGGGTCGTAGCATAGTTCTGTTTTTAGTTTTTTGAGGAACCTCCATACAGTTTTCCAGAGTGGCTGCACCAGCTTGCATTCCCAAAATACATGTGGCCTTCAATGGTTTTTCCCACACATCAAGTATCATTGGCACTGATTCAGGGAAAGTGCCCCATTACTAGTGTTTTAAAGATTTGTAAGGAAGGAAATTATTGACTTTACAACATTCTGAAAGCGTCGCTTCCATACCATTAAAGTTTTAGTATGCTTTAACAGGGAAGTAGACACAAGGAAATTAAAAGAAAATCAGTATTTTCTGAATTATAAATTCTAGAGTTTTATTTTTGTGCCATGAATTTAAATCCGTTTGTATTATGTTTACAAAAAAGCAGATATTTTTAGTTAGAGAAGAAAGTGTATTGGTTATTACTCCTCTGATGAATAAGATATATAATACACATTCAATTTGAATGAAAATAATGTCTTCATGTCAGAAGCTGCATTTTTAAAATAAATTTATATCCCCAGAAACTTTACTCTGTGCTTACTCATTTTAACCAATACTTGAGGTATTTACACCACAGTATTACAATCTAGGTGGCCGTTCTAATGAACGAACCACAGTTTTCCCCACTGTATTTAGCTTTATTCATAATCAAGTGTTTGACTCTCCCACTATTTTCAGAATATCATCCAGCTTTTATATCATGATTGTTCAGTCTTCTAGTGACAGTTTAGCCAGAATATATTTTATTTTACTGTAATAAGCTATGTTGTAGAGAAAAATAATAAAGGACCCTACTTGGAGGGAAATTGCTTACCCACATAGGGCGTACCAACACTTCATGAAGCATTTCAGTCTGGAGAAGTCTATTGAGTTAAATTGAGTAATATCCAGGTATACTATGAAAGTTGCTTCATCATACACAGGTGGGTAATTCATCACTACAGAACCATTTTCTTATGAGAACCGGAACTGAAACAGATTTTTCTCTGTGTTGGAATTTCCATGTTGTAATTTCTACCTGGTGGCTTGCTTGTCAGTTGCTTGAAGTGAAACTTTTATGACTATTGTTAGAGATTACTACCCAGCCTATAAAGAAATTATGCAGCTGTCACATACACCTTAGGGAGAAATCAAGAAAGAAGTAATCTTCTTATATGGCCAAAATGAAGGTGCTGAGGGAAAGGTAGAGCCTTTCAGTATGCATAAGGAAGCAGAATTGGAAAAATGCCTTTACCGACAAGAAAAGGAATGAAAGCAATAGTCTGTTTGTCTGTCTCTCCCTCTCTCTCTCTTTCCCTCTCTTTCTCTCCACTCCCTCCCTTCCACACTTCCCTACCCCTCCCTCTCTCCTCATTATGTATATTGCACTGAATTTGGATTAGACATCCCTTATCACTCAACCATTTGTTATACGTATTTCAGTATAAATTCTAGCATTTACATAGCACTTTGCAGTTAGCTGAACACTTATGCACACAGTAGCGCAATGAATACTTACAATCATCCAGTGAGTCACAGGTAGTAGTATCAGTAATAAGATGAAAAAATAGATTCAGAGCCATCAATCTAATGATGCAGTGACATTTCAAATAGTTGTTAGAGAAACTCAAAAATTTCCTAAACATCTCATGGAGGCTTCTTCCCATGACATTTTAATAACCTACTGAGCATTTGCCTTATTTTGTAGAACTATGATTTAAATGAGAAATAAACAACTTATGGAAGAATGAGCTAGAATATTATAAAACAAGTAAATTTTTTAAGTTTAAGGAAGAAAACAATATTGTGTTTATGTAAACCTAGAGATAATAGTGAAAGGTAAAATTGAACAGTGGGTTAGGGTCATAGTTGTAATTATAGTACTGTTAAACTCTTACGAGGCTCATAATTAGCTAATTATTTGAAAAATATGGTAAAATATTGCTCCCAAAGACAAAAATAACTTGTGAGAAAAATCATTAGTATATGAAAGTGAAATCACTAGTAACTGATAAATATGCTCTGGTGGGGTTTTGTTGTTAGCATTTCTCTCACCTTAGAAATATCTTAGCATTACAGTTCATGGTTTTGTCTACATCCCATGGTCATTATTATGATCAATAGATGTTTTGGGGGTAGAAGCTGAATCATTGAGTAAATTACAAAATTATTCATATAAGGAGAACAAGAAAACAGAAACAGTTGAAATTGGTTAGAAATAATTCTTATTTAGTATTTTTATTATTTATAAGTCAGTATTGATCTCAAAGTATATCTCATTAAAATATGATTTTTTATATTTATTTCAATTTAAAGCTCCACAGATATGAAAATTCTGGTACTGCCATCATATACACTTAACAGCTGATATGCTCATTATTTTTCCTTTTTTTACTACTTGCCTTAGGTTCACCCTGAACTGTTATTCAGGAGCTTTGATGCTGTGATGGCTTTTGATATTTGGAGACTAACATAAACATGGGAGAAATATTTTGATCATTTCAGTACATTGTGAAATATTTTCATATTTCATGTCTGCCCCCTAGGAAAACAAAATCAAAGTGTTTACATAGTAAAAAATCTGAGTATGAATTGATTATGTAGATAATTTGGATATGGCAATGACTCATATTACTTATAAATATTAAATATTATCTATGATTAAAGCAATTCAAATTTGTAAAGTATGAGTGAATCTCTCTGTTTTAAAAATAAGAAGTCTTGGGATATCTGGGTGGCTCAGTTGGTTAAGCGTCTGACTTTGGCTTGGGTCATGATCTTGGGGTTCATGGATTCAAGCCCTGTGTCAGGCTCTGGACTGTCAGCCCAGAGCCTGGAGCCTATTTCAGATTCTGAGTCTCTCTCTCTCTCTCTCTCGGCTCCTCCCCTACTTGTGCTCTGTCTCTCCCTCTCTCAAAAATAAATTAACATTTAAAAAATTAAAAATATGAAGTCTGAATCAGATATGCAAGTTTTAAAGGGGATAAGATGAAGTCTGTCTCTCTCTCTTTCTCTCTCTTTCTGAAGAAGGTTAGAAAGAAAGAACAACAAGATATATTGGCCTTATCATTACCTCCTGTCCCCAAACCAAAATTACCTTTGAGACATCTTTGTGTACATAAACAGAGTTTGAAAATGTGGTCTCAAATGGAGATGGGAGGGGAATAGGGTGAGAGGGATGTACGTGTATGCTTCTAAATTATCTTCCCCCTTAGTAATCTTGAGAAGAGACATTTAGAATGTAAAGGTCTCCTCAAATATGCTTGAAGACAAGTACCTTCCAGGAACAACTTGATGTGTTTTGCACAGCCATTGGTGTAGAATTTAGACAAGTGGTTGGAGAATGCCAGGGTATAGATATCACCTTTCTTGACATGAGGAAGAACTTATTGTTTCAGGTAGAATTGGGTGCCCCAAGGACAGACCGAGCTTCTGATCACTGCCTCTTCGCATGAAATTTGCGAGTTTTTTTTAAACAGGCATGCTCCAAGGATTATTAGCTAGCATTTGATTTGAATGATTCTTTCCAGACTTCAGATCCTGTGCTTCTAATGGAATACCAGACTTATAAACTCTGATGTTTATCTCAGAGACTTATTTTTATAATAGCTTCAGAAAGACAAATTAGATTTATATTTATAACTCAAATAAATATTTCCCCAGAAGTCATACAATATTTTAACAGTAACATATACAATATTTTAAAACAAAAGTTTAGATTTTGGCTGTGTTCTGTTAGACCTTGACCATGTGGGCAGTGTAATAGCTACTTCACTTTTGCTACACTGATAGGTGATGCTGGATTCCTTTTATAGAGATGATGAAGTTAAAGGAGAGTCAGATCTGCAGATACATAAAATACTCCAGTTTCATAGAACAAATCAGAGTCTAATTTCCTTCAACTTAACAAAGTCAAGTTAACTTTCCAATATTTTGTATTCCTCAGTCTCACTCCATGAAATCATTTAAATCTCTAATACAAACCTGTTCCTTCTAGGTCCCTAGATTTTGCTTTCTAGTGAGTTTGAGAATGTTCTTTTTTCTTGTTTAAGTGTATATTCTTTCCTTTAATACAGATCATATTATATTTTTCAGCTGATGATGGTTTCACCTTTTATGCATTTTAAACATGTGTTATTCTCTACTTACTGTAGAGATTGACCTTTTTTGAAATAATCTCTAGTTGAGTAGAGGTCACTATTGCCAAGTCTTTTTCCCTATCCTGCCTTATTCTTCCTTCCCAGGGACTTCATTCAGTATGAGCTCATGATCTAGGTGTTGCTTACCTCTCTGATCTCATTCCAAACCATTCTTCTCCCAGCCCACTGCACATAGATTCATTGGCCATTGTGTTATTCCTTGAATAAACTGTGGTGGTTCCAACTTGAGGAATTGTGATAGCCTGGAATGTTCTTTACTCCTGATTTTGTTGTGACTAGCAAATTCCAGTCTCACTGAGATCTCAGTTTAAACTTTACTCCCACAGATAAGTCCTCCATAAAACCCTAAGCAGAGTAGCCTTTACATATTTTCCTATTTAAACCTTCTGTAGATGACTTACATTTATAGCACTTAAAAATTGCCTGTTTGTATATTCTTTTTCTCCTATACCAGAATGGATGATTCATTAAAATAGGTACATGGTCTGTTTTGCTCACCAACATCTTCCAGCACCTAGAAAAAGACCTGGCACATAATGCAAACTTAATAAATATTTGTTGAATGAACAAATAAGTGCATGCTCCATCACTCCAAGTGTTCTTATATGTTAAATTGCCTGAGGGCGAAATCTTTCAACTCTATTATAACCAAAGCTTTTAGGAAAATGTAGCTTTATCATCTGTTGCTCATTTCCTTCCATAATACAGTTTATAAAGATTTAGGGGAAACATGCCTGTATGTATTCACATAAAAAATAATTTAAAATTAGTCACATTTTGGGCAATGAGGGCAGGATATTTAGAAGTCAAAAGATCAGGGGCGCCTGGGTGGCGCAGTCGGTTAAGCGTCCGACTTCAGCCAGGCCACGATCTCGCGGTCCGTGAGTTCGAGCCCCGCGTCGGGCTCTGGGCTGATGGATGGCTCGGAGCCTGGATCCTGTTTCCGATTCTGTGTCTCCCTCTCTCTCTGCCCCTCCCCCGTTCATGCTCTGTCTCTCTCTGTCCCAAAATAAATAAAAAACGTTGAAAAAAAATTAAAAAAAAAAAAAGAAGTCAAAAGATCAGAAAATAACATCATTGGAATTAAACATTAAAGGAGATAGAGATTTTGATTTTCACAACTTTTTTGGTCTTGAAACTTGTTACCTTCTTTGACACCTTTTTCATTTACACAATCTATCAAAATAGCATTGAGATTACCTTTTGCCCAGATATTTTAGTACTTATCCATTATAATGAGAATAAATAAAAGGGCAATGGTAAACTTAGTTATATTCGAGACTAGTTATATTCGGAACTATTTTTTTTTTATCATAGATGGATTGTTTGACAAATTTCTTAGTATCATTTTTGTTTTCTGTAAGGGCCATATAGTTCCTGTGATTTGGGAGAGAACATGTATTTCATTCTTAATTTGCAAATTTTATATGTCAAGAAATTATAGTTCTACTTTATAAATTTATAGGATTAGAAAGATGATTATAAAATTCTCTTGCATTATTGAATTTCCTACTTTCTCTCCTGACTGCTGAATGATAGCCATATAGCATTATTAATGTGTTTTTAAATATGCATGTTTGTTAAAAAATAATTGTGTCAAGCAAAATCTTTTTCCTTGTAAACTCTTTTCCTCTCTGTTAGTGGGGGCATTTTCATTATCATTTGTGTTTATCACACTAGTTGGAATTAGTGTAGAAAAATGTGTATTTGCTGTAGCAATTCACCAGCAAAATAAAATCCTGTACTTAAATAGCTCTGTTTTTCATAGCATACAGTGTATTACTGTTTTGTGAATTATTAAAAAAATCCTATGTTTACAATTTTATTTTTTCATTATTGTCTTGGTCTTCCATATTGATTCATTTATGTAATATGTACCATCTGTCAGTAGAATCACTGTGTATTTAAATGGCAAAAATGTTTGTATCTCCTTTTCACCTTAATGTTCATCACCGATCTTAACACAGTCTTTCAAAAACTATTAAATGATCTGAAACATATAAAACAATCCATGTAAATGTAACAACACAACACACAAAACAAAATTAATAAAGAATAAATAAATACCTCTCTGAAACTTTTGACACCCATTATCTTATCAAGCTTTTTGCATGTACTCAGTTCACTAACATTTTTATTTATACTTGCAGATATTAGTGCCTATAGATTTACAGCAGAACACTGTGAATCTATAAAATATAAAATGTATATTTTCCCAAGTAGCTTTCTCTTGAAAATCGTGTCTAATTTTCCAATCATTGTCAGGGACTAGGATGAGGTGTTTGGTTTATTTAAGATCGTGATTAGCTAGGACAGAACTGCACGGTCCATATCACACTAGGGACCAGGGGATGTGTTCTCCTCAGCTCCAGGGTTATCTGAGCGGGTCCTGGGGTGGCTGGAGTCCAGGGACTATGGCCTGCAGCAGAGAGCAGCCTTGGGAATAGTCTCTAGCCGGGCTTCTTTGCAGCCAGCCTGAGCTGAGCGGAGTCTGATGGTGCGCCCTGCGGTCCCCGCAGGTGGCAAGCACAGTGAGCGACATCCAGCCCTCGCTGCCCCACTGCGACATGCTGAGCGCAGCCCAGGAGGCGCTCTGCCACCCAGACATCTCCTTCAGCAGCCAGCAGCCGAGCGTGCCACTGCTCATCGTGGACAAGGGCCCCGTGGAGCTACCAGAGGAGTTCGTGGTCCAGGTGCCCAAGGAGCCCAGAGTGCAGCCCAAGGTGCGGCCAGCGGTGGGGAAAGGGGGCTGGGGGTGGCTGGGCCAGGGACTCCTAGAGGGCTCGGCCCCAGGCGGTGCCCCAAATGTGTCTTCTCATTTATTGACTATCTGCATCCACTCACTGTGGCTGATTTAATGGATTTCGTGGTCTCCTAGCAGTTTTTTAACACTGCATGCTTGTTTGACATTAGAGACTCATCATTACGTCAAAATGTTTGACTTTAAATTTTTGAATGGGTTTGAACTCTCTTTGCATTATCACAGGAAATTTAAAATTACTTTTAGTGTGACAATTTCAACTACTGTAAAATGTGATGGTTGTAAAAAATAAGTTTTAACATTTCTGATCATCTGCTTGTCTGAAGAAAAAAATTCTCATCAATGGAAACTAGCAAGATTTTGAGGAGAGTATGATGAAATTATCTTGGTTGGGGATTATACATAGTCATTTGAATCATAAAATCTGATAGAAAAGTGATGGTTATAGAAGCAACCTGATTTTATTAAAAATGTTGAGAGTACTTTATAACACTATCTTTGCAGCTGGCAAGTGCAGTGAATGACATCCATCCTTTGAAGGTCTAGTGAGAAATATTATACAATATTTGCACAAAATTCAATACTATTCTTTCCCCCAATACTTTTTTATCTTATCTGTATGTAATACTTAGGCAGTGTAATTCTTTTGGCTCACTAAACTCCATACAGTCACTTTTATCCCTCTTAGGTCCTTCAGGTAATATAATAAATATAATATGTAATATATATTTATATAATATATGTGATATATTTTTATATATAGTACATATTCATATGTAATATATGTTAATATTTATTCATTTATGATATTTATACAAATGGATAAATTTATTAAATATAATATGTATATATTTCACATATTATATTTATAATATATATTATATTTATAATTTTCTTTGTGTAGTACAACATGAAAAAGGCTGGGAAGCATTGGACTGGTAGAACCATGAATATCAAGTCTTTTCCTCAAACAGTGTCACCTCTCCTACCCCTTAATTTCTTCAAGTGGATATTTATACAAAACTACTGGTAAAGGAAGGTAAAATACCAGTGTATTAGCTGAGCTTATCTTCTTAACCCTGTTACAGTATTCTCTGGTAAAATGAGTTAGAATACTTTGTTTTTGGTTCAGGGACCAAGGGAATTGTATCATAAACTCATCTTAGATTTAATAGACTTGTGAAAATTAAATCTAACTCTTTAATTACTACAGCCACATAGAAAAAATGACTTGGCACTCACGGTGGGTCTGTCCATTCAGTTATAGCGTTCAATCAGTGTTCTAGAATCTTTCCATTCAGATGAACATTTCTTCCTTGGTGTTGATGATCAGTGACGGATGATTGTCTATGCTTCTTCTAAAAAAGTGTGTAAAATTGACTCAAGTATGTTCAAAAAATTGAAAGTGTAGTAAATATTCTTTAAAAACATTTTTTTCTGCTGTTTTGTATTACCATTTCAAACCTGAAATTGTCTCAATTGGATGAAACAGTCTCAAAGTTTTCCTCATGATGCCCTGGATTTGTATTGTAAAATGATTATATAAAATTAATATTTTTTAATTTACTCCAATGCACATAACACTCATCATAATTTCTAGCAGTAGTGAAGAAGGAATCCAGAAATGAAGTTTAATTTTTCAGTAAATGTTATAAATGTTTAAATCAGGAACTAACGTTAACATATACACACACTTGCTGGCAATTCAATTTTGAGAAGAAAAAAATTGCAGAATATCAGAATAGTTTTTCCTAGAGAATTTTTACTAAGAAGTTGGCTGATTTTATTTTTATTTTTTTAATTTTCTTTATTTTTTTTAAATTTTTTTTAATGTTTATTTATTTTTGAGACAGAGAGAGACAGAGCATGAATGGGGGAGGGTCAGAGAGAGAGGGAGACACAGAATCTGAAACTGGCTCCGGGCTCTGAGCTGTCAGCACAGAGCCCGACGCGGGGCTGGAACTCACGGAACGCGAGATCATGACCTGAGCCGAAGTCAGCCGCTCAACCGACTGAGCCACCCAGGCGCCCCAATTTTCTTTATTTTTTAAAGTTTATTTACTTTGAGAGAGAGAGCACGAGTAGGGGAGAGGCAGAGAAAGAGAGAGAGGGCGGGGTTGGGGGGAAGGAATCCCAGGCAGGCTTCATGCCGTCAGTGCAGATCCTGACACGGGACTGCATCCCACAAACCATGAGATCATGAGCTGAGCTGAAACTAAGAGTTAGATGCTTAACCAACTGAGTCACCCAGGTGCCCCTAGAAATTGGCCAACTTTAAATGTTCCCCAACACTTATAGCTTATAAGATTTTTCTTTGATATTAGCTTTTACCTTTTGCGACATATATTGCAGGTTACAGTGTAGTAATGAGTTTTAAATCATGCTTTTCTATCAACTTATGAATAAGAAAATTTCATCATATTTTGCTTTAGACAGAAAAGAAAGTGAGGGTATAAGGCAAACTTCATGTGATCTCCTAAATGGAGACTGAGGTAAATTTCATGTGATTTTAAAAAGGAGACTGAGGAATCATGTTAACCCGTTATAATGATACAGTGTGTTTTGAAAGTTGCCGTGTGCAAAAGTAATTTTATCATCCAAACAAAGAGTAACTGAAGGTCATCTTGTAGTGCTACCTATGGAAATAATAAAGAAAAATGAGTAAATATTACAGGGGCATAATCTTTCCTGATATAGAAGATAATACATAGAGCTAGGGCAGGTATTAAAAATGAAACTGAAATAAGAAATACCGTATTTCTTTGAGCTCTTCAAGTTGAAAAGACAGGGAAGAAGGCAAACAAGAAAATGTCAACCTTCCCTTGCTCCCCCCTCTGCCTTTCTCAAAATACAAGCAACAGTCTGTTACAGAAACAAGATACTCTACGGTACAGAACACTCAGAAATAAATATAAATAATAAAGACTGATATTAATGTGACTTTAATTGAAAAATCAAACTAATATTCCTTTTAAAAATTGCTAACCTCTGTATTTTTTCTTTTTTTAACGTTTATTTATTTTTGAGAGAGAGAGCGTGAGTGTGGTTGGGGCAGAGAGAGAGGGAGACACAGAATCTGAAGCAGTCTCCAGGCTCCGAGCTGTCAGCACAGAGCTCGATAGGGGGCTCAAACTCATGAACCATGAGATCATGACCTGAGCCGAAGTCAGACGCTTAACAGACTGAGCCACCGAGGTGCCGAGGTGCCCCGTAACCTCTGTATTTTTTCTATAGGTAGCCACAGAAGCAAGTAGAAACCCAAGAAAAGCAGCCTTGACAACGTGAAAACAAAAGCAAAACAATAGCAACAAAACTCCCCAAAACCTTTTTATTGGTTAAAAATTAAACTTTGTCCTTGTTTAAATTTTATATTCATTTGACTCAGAATAGCTAATAACAGTTCTTAAGAGTTAACGAGTGTTTGGATTCCTAGGAATTAGGACTTCACAGTAGAGCAGCAAAGCATGAAGAGTTTAAAAACACTGTTCTCTGAAGACATGTTTCTCTTTAGAGTATTAAGGCAGAAGGAAGTCGAGGGCAGATTGCCCAGTTAATGACTAGATATCAAGACTTTTCCTTGAAGGCAAAGGAATGTTAATGTGTTTTTTATCAACATTTTCTTGCTTTAATTGTGATTTTCATGCAGGTGCATAAAAAGTTCATTGAGATAATATATAAATAACCCTCCTCCAAGCCACGCATGTAGTGTGCAGAGTTCACAGAAGGGTCCACTCAGAACACAGCTAAACCGTTTCAGTCCTGACAAGTGATGAAAACTCTACCCTGTGCTCATTTTAAAATTTACCTTTTGCAAGAGCCAAGATGCTTTTACAAGGGACTTGTGTATTCTATCAGTTCTTTTGGAGAATCACATCAAACTCTACCATCAATTTTCTTTTCTCATTTTCCCCACTCTTAGGCTTGCATGTTTATAAAGGGGAATGCTTTTATGATAATTATAAGCAAGTAGAAAAGTCCATTTTATTGTTTTGTTACTTTAAGCAAAAGCCAACCTTTAAAATTAGCCTGAATTATTAAATGCTGGGTGTTCCATCATTCATTCTTGCCCTTATTATTATTATTTTTTAATGACACTGGATTGAGTGTAAATGATGCTGGCTACTGCACTAAGTGGTAGGAAGACACAGATGGGAAACCCACAAACTTTGATCCTGCAGTGAGTATTGAGAGACAATAAGAGGGTACAGTATGGCAAATGCTTGCTAGAGGGTACTTCTCCCCTGCAATCAAAGAGGCAAGAACCAGGCGTCTGGGTGGTGCCCTTAGTTGAGTGCCTGACTTCGGCTCAGGTCATTATCTCACAGCTCGAGAGTTCCAGCCCTGCATCGAGCTCTGTGCTGACAGCTCAGAACCTGGAGCCAGCTTCAGATTCTGTGTCTCCCTCCCACTCTGCCCCTCCCCTGCTTGCACACTGTCTGTCTGTCTGTCTCTCTCTCTCTCTCTCAAAAATAAATTTAAAACATTAAAAAAAAGAGAGGCAAGACCCTTGTGTGTAAAATGGTAATAAACACAAGATTTGACCGGCACATATTTGAGGGAGAATGCTAAATGTAGGAGCAGAAATTCTATGGAGAAGTGGTTAAAGATCTGATCAGAATGGCCTGATATAACATTATGCAGAGTTTAGAATGTTTCTGATGGCGGGGAGGGAACAATTAAATTAACCTTAGACAAATTAAGCAAAGACTGACCTGCTGCTGCATTTAAACAATGAACTAGAGGCTTCAAGACTGGAGATAGGAAAGTTATTCTATTACAAGTAAGAAATAATGGTGGACCTGATTCCAGGAGTGAGTGACATTAGTGGCAATGAGGATCAATTGGCAGGGGTTAGAGATTAATGGAACATGGGACTAGGCCAGAGAGAAAACTCAGAGAACAAACAGGTTTTTGGCTCAAAAGCCAGAAAGTATGATGGGGCTCCTGGGTGGCTCAGTCGGTTAAGCGTCCAACTTCAGCTCAGGTCATGATCTCGTGGTTCATGATTTCGAGCCCCATGTCAGGCTCTATGCTATGGGAAGCCTTATTGAGATTCTCTCTGTCTCTATTTCTCTCTGCCCATTCCCCACTTGTGCATGTATACTCTCTCAAAATAAATAAGCTTATGGGCTCCCCACTGCAAGGGTTGCTGGGAAGTCCTGAGGATCTCGACACGTATCCATGTTGGATCATCTCAGCCGATTATGGAGGTTGATTGCTGCTCTGCGCCTCTGGTCATTTTATAAAGGGCACCCCCCTGGCTGCCACCCACTCTGTCCCCTCTGTAGTGTGCCCAAAGTAAGACACACCTACACCTGTGTACAAAATGATTGTACCACTTAGATATGAAAGACAAGATGTGGGTGCCTGGTGGCTCAGTCAGGTTAAGTGTCTGACTTTGGCTCAGGTCATGATCTCATGGCTTGTGAGTTCGAACCCTGCATGGGGCTCTGTGTTGCTTGGAGCCTGGAGCTTGCTTCAGATTCTGTGATTCTGTGTCTCCCTCTCTCTCTCCATCCCTCCCCTGCTCACACTCTGTCTCTCTCTGTCTGAAAAATAAGTACACTTAAAAAAAAAAAAAGATAAGATGGAACAGAGAATGTTGGTAAGGAATGATCGTGTTATCCAAACACTTAGAAGTAACCTCTTCAACATACTCCTTTGAATAGAAACCTAAATTTTGGCCCCAAATTTAAGAACTCATAGCTTCATTACAATATGCAAATCTGAAAACAAACACACAAAAAAGGATAATTAAAAATGCTCTTTGTTGAGCCTAAGTTATTTTCATCGAAAAGGAGCAAAAAAAGTTATTACCATTCTTTGTTAGGCATTCAGTTTTGGCTTAGGTATGATAAGATAGTCTGTAACAAAAGAGCATCTCCTAGGATTTTTATTTATCCTTCCTTCTGCTTTCCAGTAATACATCCTTCCTTCTGCTCTAGTGGAGCCAAGATTAGATCTGATTTTAAACTGTCCTGTGTTCCCATGAAACAGCTGACAGAATTCTTACCATATATGTGCATCTGCAATATGTACTCCTTATTGCTACGGTGAGGAAACAGGTTGAACAGTTAGAACAGGTGATCTGCAGGCCTAGATGTATTTGACATTCACTCAGTTCTCAGTACAATGTTCCATGTCAAAACTTGGAAGAATACAGGAGACTAATCTCCTACTTATACTCACTAACAGTGTAACATGACACACAGTTTAATAAAATAATAACAATATAATCTCCATGTGCCTTTTGAGAGTATCTCAAAAATGAATCTTGAATTATGCTCTTGCCTAATTAAAACTGATTATTAAAATAGCATATCCTTTGATGACATTGTAAAGTGGTGATATTTCGTAAAGAAATGTCTAATATTCTCACTGGTTAAGAGTGCAGAAAATGAAAGCTTCATTAAAAAAAGATAACTTTTAAAGTCATAAATCTGAGAACATAGTTGCACAGCTCACCTAATTCTACATGCAACAGTGTTATAACAAACTGATAGAGGCAGGGAAAGAGTAGCAAAAGCTCATTCGTTGGGTTACCTGTGACAAAATGATTTGGGAATGGAGTCAATTCTTTTATATACTATGAACTCGCCAACATGTTAGGGCAAATCAATGGACACTGGAGTAAATGAGGAACGGGGAGAGGTAAATGTGAGATGCTTTAATACCCGTGGGCCAGAACACATACACCCAATAAGTAACGTTAGTAGGCAGCACATTTCCTCTTATCTCAGACTATACATTTCCACACATGTCTTTTCTTCAGCCTCATGGAAGTTCTGTCAAATTACCAGACAAAACATGCCCCCCCATCTTTGTAAATGATATTATCTTTGCTGGTTGGAATGTCCTCTGCCACCTGAGTCCTCTTCAGCTCAGCTAAAAGTTCGATGTAGGGTCGAATTGAATTGATTTTCCTTCGTATTCACCCATCTCTAGCCCTATTCTTGACATAATAATTCCTATCCTTCTCCCCATTCTCAGCTAGAATGTTTTGAAAGTTGTTCATGGGCATGTGGTAAACCATTTCTCTTTCTACTGGTTTTTATGTTTTCATTTACTATAACTGATGATCATTGGAAAATCTGAGACTGTGTTACCCTTGCTATGTTTATATTAGTGTTACTTATATTGACTTTGATAAGTTATCCTTCTGGCATGTTCTCATAATCTGACTCCCCTTACTCCCAATTTTTTGGCAAAGCTGGTTCTAATTTTGTTATTACATTATAGTCTGATGCATGTAGGTAAAGTCTAGGAATTCATGGGGAGGTAGGGGATGAAGGAACTTGTCACAGAAGAACAGAGAGTAATATTGCTACAGTGACGGAAAACCCTGTTTTACAAGCTCAGCCTTTTGGATGTAATTGTTACTGCAAGAGAACAGTATAATGTGGCCTTCTAAGTGCTGTGTTAGCTTCTTGTTTCATATGACAATATAATATTATTTCAGATAAAAGACCCTGTTCACTTGTATTTGTCTTTCAGTGAGGTGTGCTACTTTAGACAAAATGTCAGATCTAATTGATGTACAAAATGTATTATTGGCTCATCACTTTTTAGAATTCTTATATGCATTTAGGGCTATATTATATTTTTATGTGGGCAGAAGGGTAATAGGCCTCTAGGGAAATAGAGCTAAAAATAAAATAATAAACCTCACATCCCTAAACATGATTTCAAAGCATTTCTTTAGGAGTTTCTTTTCCAAATGTTCTAAATACCAGAATAATGAATCGAATTGCAAATAAATGTGTTAGTGAGTTAGGCCTTCAAGTATTTAAAGGAAAATAGGATAAATTCTTTGTTTCTGTTGGTGTAAACTATATTTTCCCTTTCCATCTCAGTAGTATGTGAGTAGCTTTTCAAAATGCTTATAGAAATTATATTTTTCACCATTAGGTTTTTCTTATCACAAAGAATATGAATAATGGGAAGTAGATGTTAATCTTTGACTATTAGGCAAAACAAGGTTTTGTTCCTTTGATTTAGTTAGGAATGTATTGCACACTGTTTCATTAATTCATTAATTGAGTATCTGCCATGTGCTAATAATTGTATGTATGTCCCAAGGAGCAAATTTGACACTACTAATGACAGATACTTTTCAGAATAAATTAGTCAATTACTAGTAAATCCCTTCCATTTTCTTCTGTTTTTTTTTCCCCCAACTCAATGTATGTGGTAAAAGAGATCAGTGTACGTCAGATACAGAGAAGAAACTTCCATTGTATTTATAGAAGTCTTAACCCTAAATTAAGATGAAAGGGAAGGGCATGACAGGTACTGTGCATAGAACATCATACTTTCATAGATCAGCTTATGTCTGGGTTTTTAGATACTGAATGTTTCATATTGTCTCCAGTCCAGAAATATAGAAACTTAGCCAGGCACTCTGTTCTTTCTTTCATATATATGGTTACTTAAGTTGATGACTTTTCCCTCCCAACTGTTACTTCCTAAGAATCAATTTCTTTTTCTTGGTTATTAGAAATATCTTTAATTCTTCACTATTTTGCTTTTACTGCTACAGACAGATAGTAGTATGGAATTATCATTAATGCATGAACTTTGGGTTCATTCCTAGCTTTATGTTTTATTAGCAGTCTTAAAACCAAGTTCAAGGACTTATGTTTAAAAAAAATCTTTGTTATCTCTTCTGTATAGTGTGATAATAAAAGTACGTACATTGTTGTTGTAATGACTAAGTATCATATATAAATATATTAAATATGATTAAGCCTATAGTCCTTGAGACCTAGTAAGTGTTACCTACTACTATTTACCATTTCTTTGGCTCTTTGTTTTGTAATAATTATGTCAGAGATATGTAATGGAAGATCCATGAAGAATTTTCAATGAATTTGTTTAGTCCTTGTCAATATTTCTGTTTAGATTGAGGAAGAGACAAAGTAATTCTCAAAATACTGGCTCTGTTTTTTGGGCACCTTATGGGTTGATAGCTTGGATAACTGAACATTGAGTATAAATGTTTAGAAGAGAAACTAACTCAACTTAATTCACACACTTTGTGCCTGTAATGTACATAGAACCCTCTGTCAGGCAGTTCCTTTCCTCCAGGATTGCCAGTCCATTGCTGGAGACAGAGCCCATAGGCAATCCAGTATGCATTTGACTAGGATTTGGTCAAAGGTAGTGTTCTGCAAGTGCTATAGTATTTTAAAGAAGGAGGAAATGGCATTCCTGCTGTGACATAAGGATGGAAGAGAAGGGAGGATGGGCAAAGCATTGTTAGATAATGTGGTATTTAAACTGACTCGTGAAAACCCCTACCATCATTTGCAAGCATAGGTAAGAGGTGTTGGACGATGGGGTGTGTTCCAAAGTATTGAATTATGTGAACAAAATTTTAGTTGGTGAAAATTATATCAATTTTAGCAAATAGTGAATAGTTTAACCAACAATACAGACATGAAGAAAGAAGTATTGGGACAGGAAGTTTGAAGGGTAGATTGTAGCCATCTTGTAGGGGGTCTTAAATGTCAGGGTGAGACTTTGTACATAATTTTGTCCACAGTTGAGATTCTTTAGAAGCTCTTGATCAGAGTTGCAGTGTAGAGACTATCAGAATTATGTGCTAAAATTTAGGATAGAAAGAGAGACTTGAAAGTGGAAGAACAGGTAGGTTGTTGCCGTAGGGCAGAAGGTAATGAGTATCTGAACTGGGGAGATAGCAATGGGGATAGAAAGAGAAGGAACAAAGTGAGAGATGCATGGAGACTGAATCTGCAGTGCTTGGCTATTGGCTAATTGGATGTAGGAAGTGAGGATGAGGGAAGAATCAAAGATGCCTAGGTGACTGGGTGGTACCATTTACAGAATTAGGATGTAAGAGGAAGCTTTGGTTTTCAGGGAAAAAGTGGTGAGCCTAATCTTAGAGGTTTTGAACTAGAGGTATAAAAGGTGAGGCAAACTCTCGCATATGAATCTATATATCAAGAGAAAAGTTATTGCTAGCAATAAAATTAGGAGTTTTCAACATAAAGGTGATAATTAAGGCCATGGGGCTTTATGAGATTATCCAAAGCAGTGATGATAGTAGGCAATTAGAGATCCTGGGGATACATGTACATTTTGGAAAGAGAGAATTATAAGCCATTGAAAGGGATCAAATCACAGGTTGACACAATTGGTAAATTGAAGGGAAGTCCCAAACTCTTTTTTTTATGGTTTGCCCCTCTGGGGCAGCCTCTGCTAATGTTAATCCACAGAAAGGTCATATGTACATAATGATGACAGAGCATGTGCTAAATGGATAAAAATAAATGAAAGTATTTTTGATTCTCAGTGATAAATTGATATCTCTGTGATATTTCTTAACTTCATGCCCTATATATAAGTAGAGCAAATCATAGAGGATTGGGTTTCTAAGTATATATGATGGAATTAAGGAAATATGACCAAGGTTAGTGATTTTCTCCCTTTTTGGGATTGCATTTCCCTGTTTCTTTTTGATTGCTGGTTAATTTTAATACATTTAATAATAAATTTAATATATTTCATTTAATTCAAAGTAGTGCTGGAGTGAAAGAACCCAGGGCTGCCTGGGTGGCACAGTCAAGCTAATCATTGATGTGATTTTGGCTCAGGTCATGATCTCACAGTTGTGAGATAAAGTCCCATGTAGGGGACTCCACCCTGGGCATTGACCCTGCTTCAGCTTCTCTCTCTCCCTCTCCCTCTGACCCTCCCCTGCTCACTCTCTTCCAAAAAAAAAAAAGTAGTAAAAATTAAAAAAAAAAATTATTCCTGGTATGTTATAATGCTGCTTGAGATGAACAGAAGAACACAAATAATTTTGGATCACACTTATAAATTAATAATTAAACTAAATATCATATATTGTAATACATTTTAAATGAATGAATCTAAATATTTTAAATGTCGCCTACAGCCAAAAAAACAAAACAAAACAAAAAAGGTGAAGACTTATTTAAATATTTAAATCATTTTGGGGTGCCTGGGTAGCTCAGTCGGTTAAGCGTCTGACTTCGGCTCAGGTCATGATATCATGGTTTGTGAGTTTGAGCCCCGCGTGGGGATCTGGGCTGACAGCTCCGAGCCTGGAGCCTGCTTCAGATTCTGTGTCGTCCTGTCTCTCTGCCCCTCCCCTCCTCACACTCTGTCTATCTGGCATGCTCTCTCTCTCTCACAAATAAATAAACGTTAAAAAAAAATAAATACTTAAATCATTTTGAATTTAAGAATTATACTATGGCGGGGTGCCTGGGTGGCTCAGTCGGTAGACCGACCGACTTCGGCTCAGGTCATGATCTCACAACTCGTGGGTTCGAGCCGCGCGTTGGGCTCTGTGCTGACAGCTCGGAACCTGGAGCCTGCTTCTGATTCTGTGTCTCCCTCTCTCTCTGCCCCTAACCCAATCGCATTCTCATGTCTTCGCATGTCTCTGTCTTTCTCAAAAGTAAATAAACATTAAAAAAAAAATTATACTATGGCAAAAATATTTGTCATTAATGACATGTTTATCAAAACTAGGCTTGAAATATGGAAAATAAAGTTAACATTATTTCCAGTGCATTTTCTGAGACACAAAAATATTTATATCCTCCTTCATTTCTATGTTAAAAAGTAAATACCTTAAGAATGTTATTTTTTAAAATTTTAGGAATCCAAAAAGATTGACTTCTCAATTTTCTTTGAAACTGTTGACCTTCTTAAAGTAATTTATTCCAACAGTTTCACGTCTGGAAAAAAAATAACCATTTTGTTCATCTGACATTTATAAATTTGATTTCACCCAGTTTAAGTAATGTAATTACTTATAACAAATGAAAAAAATATGATTATTTATAAGGGGAAGATATTCTAGCAGAATTACCTGAAGAGCATATGAAGATATGTATTTTGTTGGTTTATTTCTTATCTATATTATATTTTTCCCATTATGCAAATCTGTTTACTATCTTAAACACCTACTACAACATAGTAGTGTTGAATAGCTATTTGTGTGAGATCTGTTTTTGCATTTCTCAACAGTATTAGTTGACATACATATTACATAAGTGCATCTCCATAAGCTTACATATAATTATTACATGTGTGAAATTTAAGCGAAGTTGAAATGGTTAGGTAACCCATGGATAGAACTCTAGATTATATATACATTCTGTTAAAACCTTTATTTGTGTTGTGTTGTAGTTAGACAATGTAGAGTTTTTATGAGATATTGCCGTAAATCTAAAGAAAGTTATTATTAATTGAAAATGTCAAGCCTTGTTTTGTTTTTGTTTTTCATGCTGTATAAGGTATTCACTTGTTTTCCCATTTAAGATTGTGATGGAGACTTTGAGATGTGAGGCGACGTGACAGGGGACACCATAGGGATTTTGTAAGAGCTTCAATAATCTCATTTTTCTGGGCCCTGCCTAATTGAGCAGCTTAATCTCTTACAGTTCTTCCTCATACCCATGGCACGTCTAACTCTTGTT
Source organism: Prionailurus bengalensis (assembly GCF_016509475.1). Taxonomy (NCBI): domain Eukaryota; kingdom Metazoa; phylum Chordata; class Mammalia; order Carnivora; family Felidae; genus Prionailurus; species Prionailurus bengalensis. Next base: position 156,301,813 of record NC_057344.1, on the reverse strand, counting down.
GGTTTCGGTTGTCTCATTGCCATGTCTTTCTCTTCCTCTCTTGCCTTTCTAACTAGTCATATTTTAGTTCATAGCATTCGCGATAAGAGTGTGATTTAGTGATAAAGAGGATAGTTTCTTGGGCCAGAATTCCTGGCATTCAATCTGGACTCCTCTACTTGCTAGATGTCTAACCTCTCCAAGCTTCTCTTACTTTTCAATTAGGAATAATAACAACAATAACTCATTGTGTGTTGTATTAAATAGTTAATCTGCATCACCTAGAAAATGTTATGGCATCAGTAAGTAATATGTCCATGAGCCTATTTTTCCCTTCTTCTCTCTTTCATTCTGTTCTGTATTGTCTGGTGTCACTTCCTCTGGGAAGCTTTCCTTGATCCCTGGAGGCCATGGTATGACAACACTATCGTACCTTGTCTGTTGACTCCTGTTTTCCTCCTTGGACCCTGTTTAATAACAGAGGCTGTGTACTTTCACCTTTATATCCCAAGCACCCAAAATTGAGCATGATCTGTGAAAGGCACTCATGTTTGTTGAATGAGTAAATAAATTAATGAGATTTTGGAGATATGTTCTGTTGTATGGGAATTTATATCAATAAATGATAACCTGGTCGTAAACTACCAGGGAAGTTATAACAGAGGGCATGGAACTTAAAGGCTCACAGACCAAGAAGATGACAAGATTCTGGAACCATGTGGTTCATTCATTCTGTAATGGGAAGCCAAGGACAAAGCTATAGAGTTGGTGTACATAGTTAATATAGGGTTCCATGGGATTGACTGAAGCATCACACATTAATTGTGTTTTATACAGTGTTGCAGTATCCGTGTCATCAGCTGTTTCTCCTGATGTTGTGGTTACAAAGACCAGATAAAGAAGGAAGCTCAATAGTTTCAGGTGCCTGGAGGGAACACTGGCTTACCTTGTTGGAGAGGTGCAAGTACTTACATACCTGACCACCCTGTAGCTCACCATTCAGTGTTTTATGCTGCTGTAGCTTCTATCAGTTTCTCAAGCAGAGAACACACAGGGTCAGAGAGAGGCCATAATGGATGTCCTCAAGGGAAGAAGTTTGTTTTGTTTTGTTTTACCTTCCTGACCCCACGCAAAGGCGCCTGGGCTGGGCTGGGGGCCGTGCCTCTCTGCCCTGCACCCCCACCTGGATGTCCTCCTCCCTCCTGGTCTGACGCTTCATCCCCACCTCCTCCCCCACAGGCAGCATCTCTCCATTACTTCCCCTCATGGGCCAGGCCAGGCCGGGTCCCCCATCTGGGCTCTGCGCCCCCATGCCCCCTCCCACCCCACGGGGCTGGGCTTCGTGGGTATCAAGCGTCGTGGCTTTTTACGAAGGATCTCGAACCCCACCTAGGAGCTTGCCCCACCCTCCCAGGGGCTCTACCCTCAGCCCTCAGCCCACCAACCCCAGGGGCCACAATGGCTGGACCAACCCAGGGCCAGGGCACCTGGGCCTCTCTCCTTTCCCAGCTGCTGGGGAGGGGAAAGGAGGCCTTCCCTCGCCACACTGGGGGCTGTTTCCACATCCCCTTGAGTATCCTGTTAATGTAGAGGTGATATGATCTGGGGTTTATGAATATTTTAGTTTTATGGTCTTCACATCCCATTCTAGTAACACTTATTTGTTCCATTCTTGTTATTGAAGTTTAATAGACCCACATTCCATTAATTCTATATTACTGTCTATTCTCAATACATTTTGTGAATTCTGCCAATGTCTCCCAAATTACTTGCCTATATATTATGTATATGTAAGAAATAACTTTTATCTGTACTGTTTGCTTCTTGTCCCTATGGCAGATTGACTATTTTCAATTAAAACAGCAAATACACATTGCGTGTGTTATAGTGAGGATGACCATATGCCCTGGTTTTCCCAGAGTAACGTGTTGTCCTGCAGGAATCCCTAGGAGTGTCCGCTTTCATTTTCCAAAGTGTCCTTATTTGAGTGATAATGTATATAGTCACCTTAGTATTAATCTACCATCTGCTACTTTGTAGAACTATGTAAATTGAGGTAAATTATATAATACCCCGTCTATAAAATTTGCAGGTTGGCTATTATTTGTAAAGTCCTTGCCAAATCTAAAATTCCTGGACGCTTATGGAAAAGAAAAATAAAGCTTTTACTTCTTGAGTCTATTTGTAGGACTACAACCCTGAAGACAAGTCCATTTTTCCACTTAAAAATGGATCTAAATGCAAGTTGAATATAAATGCATGCATTAACTACTTTGAAATGTGCAAAATTACACTTTTAATTTATACTTGGGGCAAAATATTTGAGACACTCTGACCATAGACTTTGAAGTTGAAAAACTAAAAGCACTTTCATTATTTCTTTAAAAATGGAGTATATTAAATAAAAGGCTTTGAAATCATTATATGTGGTTTTAAAAATATTTTATGGCTGTGAGTTCAACATATGCTTATATATTCCTTATCTGTACATTGAATTAAATAGTTGGCAAGGAATACTGGTTTCTGAGGAAAGTAATGATTTTACTTTCCAATTTGAAAAATTTCCATGTGTTCATGAGCCAGTTCTATAGGAATTTTGAGAATAATGGGAATTAAAGTAGATCAGATCTTTAGCAACAGATTTGGATATCACCTACAGAGAGAAAAATCAAATAAATGTATGAATTGTCCCAGAAGGGTTAGTATAGATGTAGAAGGGAAGTGAAGAGAATTTGGATAGCATTTCTGACTCTTTTTGCTGGTTTGTTGTTCCCTGGGTCTTTCAAGGTTCACACTAAAAATACCGTATAGTAACTGGGTTTGCTCCCCCTTCAAAAAAAAATCTCAGATTATATACATATATGAATTGTTTCATTTTAATACAACACTTTTTTTTCAGTTTTTGTCATAGCTAGAAAATTCCATGACTTAACATGGAATTTTATCTAAGTTTGGTGAACAGACACTGTGGGGAGATTTGCCTTTTGGAATTCTGCAGGTACGTTGTTATTCTAGTTTGAAGTGAATGGGGGTCTCCCCATTCATTATTTAAGTTTTCCTGCATCCCTGCTTAGGTGATCTGATACTACTGAAAAAAATGGTACTACCAGCCTGCTGTGGTAATGTGAAAATATCAAGAGATTTGATGGATGATTAAATGACTTGAGTTTGGCAGAAACTTCCTCATTTTGTAGGTGTATGGAGAAGGAAGAATGATGGCAATATATTGATCTGTGCATTATTGGCAGTTTCTAGGAATTAGTATAAGTGTAGATGGCAACGCTTGGCACTTAAATGTGTTAGGGAACTCATCACACTGTCATATTATAGTTGTGTGTATATGCACCTTTTCCTCCTACTTGATTATAAAATTCTTGAAATAGAGGTGCCTGGATGGCTTAGTTGTTTAAGCGTTCAACTTTGGCTCAGGTTGTGATCTCACGGTTCGTGGGTTCGAGCCTCACATCAGCTCAGAGTGTGGAGCCTGTTTTGGATTCTGTGCCTCCCTCTCTCTGACCCTCCTCCCCAGCTTATGCTCTTTCTCATAAATAAACATTAAAATAATTTTTAAAAATAAAATAATTGAGATACAGAACTGTGTTTTATTTATGATGTATTTGCTAGGGTTCTTAATATCATCTGTGGCTCATGATATTTACTGGATAAATAGTTCTTTAATGGTTTATTAATTAAAATGCAAATAGCATAATATTTGTGATCTGTAGACCATCACCTATGAAAGCAAGGAATAGCTGATAAAATATTGTCATGCTTGTATGGGATATCACTGAGAGTCTCTTAAGCAAAGAATAAGAAAAGAAAAGAAAATGAGAATGTATATTTGCATACATGTTCTTTCACAAACCTGAATCTCAGTAAAATAATTAGATGCTTTGGTCTCATCCTTCCCCTACAGGAGACAAGTTTTGCTCCTAGTCTAACTTAACATTGTACTAACAGGCTGCAGTCCAGATTTCGGTTGTTTGCTTCTGGGCTTGGTGAAGCTGCTCACTAATTCCCTTAGGGCTGCTGGGGAGTTGGGGGAGGTGGGGACGACAGGTGAGTGCCTTGCATCATTCTGTGACAGCCTCAGGGGTTCATTCAAGAACCTTAGTGGCTTGCTGTGGTGAGAGCAATGAACAACCCTCCAGTTGGAAAGACATTATAATTAAACCATTTCATTTCCTTCATTCAGCAAGCATTTACTGTGAATGTACCGTGTATAAATAAATGACTCTGTTTAGATAAATCAGAGAAATCTGGAGATTTAACCCCTACTTGGGAAGAAATTATAAACCAATAGATTAAATGAAGCAGAAAAGAGAGCAAACCCAATTTAAATCCTTGTTGAAGGATATGGGATGCTTTCTGGAATGGAAGTCTCATGTGTGATGAGTTTTCTAATTTTTTTAAATATTAATTTATTTTTGAGAGAGAGAGTGTGTGAACAGAGGACAGAGGATCCGAAGCAGGCTCTGTGCTGACAGCAGAGAGCCTAATGCAGGGCTCAAACTCACCAACCGTGAAATCGTGACCTGAGCTAGAGTTGGACACTTAACTGACTGAGGCACCCAGGTGCCCTGTTTCCTAATTTTTTAATGGTACACCTTATATTTCCTCATGTCAGCATGACCTTGTCTTTAGTGATTTCTGAGAAAAGCAGACAGTTCTTTTTATCCTTCAGTATAATTTTTGTTAGTTAGCCTGTGGTAGTATTATTTCCACCTCCCATAACCCAACTTAAAATACCTAATATAGCATCTGTGTTTCAAATGAAGGTGTTGTGTTTTCTGCTACATGTGTATAAAATATGAAAAGAATCATTTTGGCTGGGTAAATTACTTATTTTATTCCATTCAGTCTGTTTTTTAATACTAAGTAGCTAACAAGCTAAAACAAAATATTTGGCAGAGTTGATGATCTCTTCCCTTAAGAGAGATCTTGGAATCAGAAGACGTGCCTCAATTTATCTGAAGGTCACCAGTTTCCACCCAGTGTGTGAGGCAGCACATACTCACAGCTGCATCGAAACAGGAAAAGTCTCGCCTCTATAGCCATGGCAGCTCTTTGCTTTATCTTTGAAGTTAGAATGAAAGCTTACATGACTTGGAGTGGGAAAAAAAGTTTATCAGCAAAATCATTAATAACTTGGGACTCAGCTTTTCAAGTTACAATTAGATGCTCAACAGCTGTGACCTTCAAGAGCTGCTCATTATTGTTGGTCCTCATTGTTCACTCCCACTCTAGAGCTCTCTTCAGAAATAGTTTCTCTGACATCATTGACCCCGGGGGTCAGAGTGAGAAATGAGTCTTCAAGCACTCATTTGTAAGTCTTGTTTCTGTGGGATGCTGTGTGTGTGTGTGTGTGTGTGTAATTCAGCCAATAGGTAATGCTTCATTGTAATCCAGCTGTTTGGTCCCATCCCAATTAGGATGATGTCTGTTATATGAAGGGGCACCCCTGGGAGTAGTGAGAAGATTTAGTGGCCTCAAAAACTGAGTAAAACTGATGGTAACACAGGCTCTGTTTTATTTAGATGTTTTAAAAAAAAAAAGGTCTCAATGCACATGCTTGCCAAACTCTGTCATGCACTGTGTAGCATCTCAACGGATCAGCAGGGATTTTAAACGTGCTGTGTGCTTGCCATACACTGCAACCCAAAGAGAAAGTGGGGATTAGAGAAACTGTAGTGAAGTATGAAATGAAAGCCCAGCTGGAAAAGGAGTACTGGATTATGTTCAGCTTCTTTGCCTCAGTTCCTTTGGATATTAAGAACATGGGGCTCTTAGGAGAAAGGGATTTGCTTCCTCGAGGTGCAGTGCATAATCTCTGTATTTTGAAAGGAGTCTTAATTAGGGAAAAGCCATCTGTCGTAAAACAAAGAATAAGCAAACCTACAGGAGGGTTGATAGCATTTGTTATTGATAAGGACTTTTCAGGCCAATTAAAGCTCAGAGTTAAATTTAGTCGTCTTTGGGGAGTCTTGTGGGTAAAATACATCGATGATGAACTTTTGAACATGCAGCCTTGGTAGTTTCAATCTAAGATCTCGAACATATGAAGTTTTTATGAGGTAGCAAATGGGATCTCGAGATAAGCCAAGGGCGCTGGTTCTGACTCATTTTCTTCCAGAACTTGTAATCCAAGACAGCACCTCTGACCTGTGTGTTTCTGAGTTCTCATCTGCGAAATGATGGGACTAGCTTAGACTCAGATAATAAGTAAAATTCGTGGGAAGCTACGGTTACTGGGATTTGTAATCTCTCTGAGACCATTTGCATCCTCTGTCACCTTCATTCTGTCTTCCCTAGTTTCACTTTTTAGTTTTAGTGACTAAAAGAACCATTGAATAAAATCTAAATAGATTTTGGAGGGCTCTTCCTTTGTTCTCCAGCATTAGCCTCTCTGTCACAACACTGTTATTTGCTTGCTGTGTCTAATGGCAGATGGTTAGGTTATCTATTTTCTATTTTTGAAAAGTCCATATTTATGAATTTTCCAATATTATGATTTCTAAAGCATAGCTCTTCCTTCAAGTGTCTGATAAGTTCCTGAACAAATAATTTATTAATGATGAGTTTGAAGCTATTGATACTTTTAGCAAAGAAAAAAAAAACAGATGAATAGGAACAACACCAATAGTAATAGCTTATTTATTAAAAATATACTGCATACCAGGTATTTTTTAAAAGCACATACATGGATTAACTTATTTAATCTTTATAACCAACCTATAAGGTAGGCACCATTACTATTCCTTTAACAAATATGTTGAAGCATAAAGCAATTAAATGGCTTGTTCAAAGTAATGGCAGAGTTAGGATTTGAACTCAGGCAATGTGCCACCAAGTCTAAAATCTTCATTTCTATACCACATTTTCAAACATTAATACTGGATGAATACAATAGACTTTTTTCAAGCAACCTAAGATTTTCATATGTTTTAGACATTAGAATTATTAAACACATTCCTAAAACTGGATTTAATATAGCAGATTCTTGAGGGACAAGATTTGAGACTACAGCACAGTTGTCAAGTTGAATTTATTGTGCTTGAGGATTAATTAGATCTTAATGGGTTGATGTTTCAAAGGAACACTTTAAAAAGAGATTAAATGTGTGCCTATTGGAAATCTACCTTTGCTTACTACAACCAATTAGTGACAGAAAGGGCCATCCTTGGGTATAGAAAAGGAGTTAAAATATAAAACATTAATTTCACTAGACTTTTATCAAAGGTTAAATTTGATGTAGGAAATATTCCCACAAAGAAGAAGAAAAACAAAAACAAGAACTGCCACACACCTTTAGTCACAACCTAATTAGGATCAGTTGGACTGAGCCAAGGAGATAATGACCCAGAGGCTTGATAAGCAGAAAGCACTAAGACGTTGTTATTGGAGGCAGGGTAAGAGGGGCATTCTAAAGTTCACAGAAATTGCTGGCAGCCTGGAGAGCCATTGAAAACCAAAGGTCCAGGGCAGGATGGGCAGAAGGAGTTCATGCCCCAGCAGCACAAAAAGGACTGAAGTAGCTTGACTGCTCAGTTTTGGCTGTCTTTATTTGTTTCACCCCTGGCAAAAGTTCATCCTGAGAGAACCTGGCCAGCAGGTGAGAATAACTGAAAACAGCTGGCTGTTAGTGAGGGCAGGGGTACAGCAGATGCTATTTTCTGGTAGATGCTTTTTTTTTCCCCTGACAGCTGGGCAAATCGCATATAGTTTACTCTTTTAGCCAGACATTGTAATGGTTCTTTCTATAATCCCATGCCCACAAGGCTGCCATTTTTATATCCTTCAAGGCTGATGTGTCTCAGGAAATATAAACAGAGAAAGGATTGGAAATGAATTACTGATATTCTTCTACTCTTAAAGTTGATTTGCTCCTATCTCATAGCTAAGCTTCCAAAGTCATTATGATGGGAAAACTGTCATTGCAAAGCCAGACGGTATGAAATGTGAGCGCCATTCAGCTGGATTACCTGGAGAGCCATGCTTCTGTACATTTCCAGAGAGAACTGTCTGCAAAAAAGAACTAGATGATTATCCAAAATTCCCTTGTGGCTACAAGTGTGGCCTTCCTTTCTCTCTTATCAAAACAGACAACCTGTAAAGAAAGACAACCAACCAGACACATGGATGGGTTGAGCCTCAGATATATATACACCAGTATTTCAGTAGCAGAAGTGGTTGAGTTTATGAAACCACGTTAAATGTTTTGGTCTATCCATACCTGTGACTGTATTTGTTGACATGGTCCTATGGGGTTGTAGCAAATTCATCCAAACTTTGACAAACCTTGATAACTAGAAATGGTCCAAGAGAGTTCACTTTCTTTTTGTTTTTTGGTTTTTTTTTTCTGATAGTTTTTATTTTTTTGCGATATTTTATTTTTAAGCAATATCTACACCCAACAGGAGCTCAAACTTACAACCCTGAGATCAAGAGTCGCATTTTCCACCAACTGAGCGTGGCACCTCTGATAATTTTTGATAGAAGTAAATTATACAGACTTTTATATAAATAAAGATGACTACATGAAAATATTTGAATCTGAATACTCTCATAATGTTTAAGTTACAACATTTCAGATATTTCCCATCCACTTATTTACAAATGAGGAAATTATAGCCCAGAAGTTTTAATTAACTTCTCTGTAGGTAATGGGCTGACCCAGTTATGAATCCTAGTTGCATTTCTAATCCAGTTTTACAATTTATTTATTGTGTAGATATATACATTTCGAAGTCAGATATTTACATTTTCTTTTTTAGTTCAAACAAACAGTTTTGAGGAATCTTAGTATGTCTAAGAATTTCCATTATTTCTGGAAAGTGAAAACATTTATCTTCATGAGAGAATATTGGAAAACAGGAAAAATTTAAACAAATCATATATCAGCCTGCTAAAGACAGCCACTATGAAGGCTTTTACATATTTTCTATCCTTTTATCTGTGCATCCACTTATTTTAATTCAATTGTGATTATACTATAATGTTTACCTTTCCTTTTTTCAACCAAAATTTTGAAAACATACTCTTAGAAAGTGTTTACAATAATTGCATTTGCATGATATTCCATTAAAAGATAGAATAATTTACTTTGGTGCTATTTTGTGTGTGTGTGTGTGTGTCATTTCATTTTAACTAGGAGATTTTTGGGTAATAAAAACACATATTATAGATGTGACATTGTGTTTTCTAATCATTTCCTTATCTCAAGTTCTCTCCTCAGTCCACTTGAACCTGCATTGTTTGCTCCCACGACCCTCAGACTGCTTTAGTAAGTTCACTAAATGTTTTCATTTTGCCAGATCCATTGATGGTTTCCTCTATCCTTATCTTAATTCACTTCCTAGCATCATTTGAGACAGCTGACAATTCCCCATTCCCTCCTTCCCTTTTTGCTACTTCTTCTGTTTTACGACCTCAAGCACACTGAATTTTGTTTCGTTCATTCTTCTTTGGGTGTCATACTTATTATCATCACTCTTCCTAATTTGTTCAGTCTTTATTTTTACTATTTTTTATCTTTCCCTCTGGTAGGCAGAATAATGGTCACCTAAAGATGTCTGTATTCTAACCCTTGGAACCTGTGAATATTTTACTTTACTTGGCAAAAAGGACTTTGCAGGTGTGATTAAGTTAAGAACCTAGAGGTAGAAAGAGTATTCTGGATTATACAAATCAGTTTAACAGAATCTTAAGGATCCTTGAAAGTGGAAGTTAGGAGGTAAAAGGAGTCAGAGGGAAATGGAAGAAGGGCACAAAGATGTAACATTTGCGTTTTTATAGGTATGTCTCCTCAGGCAAGAGAAACAAAAGCAAAAATAAACTGTTGGGACTACCCCAAAATAAAAAGTTTTTACACAGTGAAGGAAGCCATTAACACAATAAAAAGGCAGCCTACTGAATGGGAAAAGATACTGGCAAATAATATATTTAATAAGGGATTAATACCCAAAATTTATGAATAACTTATAAAACTGAACAAAACAGAAACCCAATAATAATCTGATTAAAATGTGCAGAGGAACTGAATAGACATTTTTCCAAAGAAGACATGTAGTGGCCAACTGACACATGAAACTATACTCGACATCACTCATCACCAGGAAATGCAAATCAAAACCACAGTGAGATATCACCTTAAACCAGTCAGAATGACTAGAATCAAAAACATAAGAAATAATAAGTGTTGGCAAGGATACAGAGAAATGAGAACACTCCTGCATTGTTGGTAGGAATGTAAATTGGTGCAGCCACTGTGGAAAACAATATGGAGGTACCTCAGGAATTTATATCCTCAGTAAATATCCTCACTACTGGATATTTACCCCCAAAAACCAAGAATACAAATTTGAAATGATACATGCATCCCTGTGTTTACCACAGCATTATTTACAGTAGCCAAGATATGGAAGCAACCCAAGTGTCTTACAATTGACAAATGGATAAAGGAGTGATGTGTGTATACAAACACACACACAATGGACTATTACTCATTTAAAAAAATGAGATTATACTATTGGGTATAATGCTAAATGAAAGAAGCAGAGGGAGAAAGACAAATATCATATGATTTCCCTTATGTGGAATATAAAAAAAATAATAATAATAAGCAAACAAAGATGCAAACAAATAAACAGATTCTTACATACAGAGAACTAACCACCAGAGAGGAGGTGTGGGGGGAAGGATTAAAACAGATGAAGGGTATTAAAAGGTGCAAACTTCCAGTTATAAAATAAGTTATAAATTAACTAAGTCACAGAGATGAAAAATACAGCATAGGGAATATAGTTTATAACATTGTAATTGCGTTGTATGGTGACCCATAGTGACTATACCTACCATCATGAGCACTAAGTAATGCACACAACTGTTGAATCATGTTGTACAGCTGAAACTAACAGTGTATGTTAATTATATTTCAACAACAACAAAAAAAATGGAAGTAGGAGGCAAAAATAGAGGGCTAGAGAAGGAAGCACAAAGATGCAGCATTTGCTAGCTTTGAGGATGAAGAAAGGGGCCTTTAGAAGCTAGATTTCTCCCCTAAAGACCTGAGAAAGGAGCACAGTGAGAATCACATCTGTTCTCACCTACACAACCGTAAGATAATACAATTTGTGTTGTTGTGAGCCTCTTAATACATGGTGATTTGTTACTGCAGCAATAGAAAAATAATACATATTTTTCATCTTCCCTTTCTCAAGATCTTTTTCCTTCCCCACTGTAGTCCAGTGTATCTCATGTATATTCCTCCAGTCATGCTTTCAAAGTTTACTTATATGTACATGTATCCTAAAGAAAGAAAGAAAGAAAGAAAGAAAGAAAGAAAGAAAGAAAAGAAAAATGTTTTCTAGATAGTATTGTGCTATTCATCTTATCTGTTTATTCCTTCTTTCACTCAGAGCCATTCTTGAACACTGTCCATACCGCTGGTTGAAGGGTTGGAAAATGTTTCCATTTTTCCCATCTAGTTTCTTTGGTTGGTCTAATAATTAAATTGACATAACAAAGGTTAACAGGAGAAAAAAAGAAGTTTAAGTTATACGTATGGGAGGCCCTTAAAACTATGAGACCCAAAGACATTTAGGCAATTGAGGTTTATTTGCCATCCTGAGGTAAGGGATGGAATATTGGCCTGGGGCTTCAAAGGGGAGGAGGGAAATTCACAAGAAGATAAAGAAAAGCAGATGTTTGGTAATCAGATGTTTTCCCTGACAGGCAGATAAGTCTTTCCGATAAAAAAGTTATCTCTGGTAATATCTCTCCTTCTGGGCCAGGTCTATCTAAATTCTTTTAGGCAGTTAAGGGAGAGATAAAAGTTTACACAAGTAGGTAACTTCACTAAACCCTGACAGATTGCTCTTCAGAATCAAGGCAACAGTTTTCACTTGAACAAACAGGTCTGGAGAGCTTTCTTTTCCTTTCTGAAGCTTCATGGTAGAAGCCAGCTTTCTGATTTTTGTCTACCTGATAGACATGAAGTAGTATCTCATTGTTTTAGTTTGCATTTTTTCGGATTGCTTTTGAGATGAATTATACTCCTTCAGTACTAATTAAATATTTGGATAGTTTCTTCTGTAAAATGACTCTTTATAGTCCCTGCCTCCACAGTAAGCCTTTGCCATTTTCAGTTGTTTAAATATCTTCTTCCTCTCTCTTGCTCTTTACGTATGTTTGGACAGAAATTTTTCAATGAAGTATAGTCAGAACATTCCATTTTCCCCTGTTAATTTGCGATTTGCAGGTGTTTCAGAAACCATTCCTCACCCAATATCATAGTTTACCTTTCACTCTTCGAATTGCACTTAGAATTCAAATGAATTAACTCGAATTTTTTATGAGTTAGAAATACAGCACTTTTTAGATGAAGTGAGTCATTTTTTGCAGTACACATTGTCAAATAATGTAAGCTGTCTCTAGTGGTTTGTGATGTTCCTCCTATATGACAAATTCCCATAAACTAATAGCCTTTTTGTTCTGTCTCACTGGTTCATTAACCTGTAGCTAATCCGGTATATCGCTATGACTTCGGAATATTGCTTAACACGTGCAGGAACAAGTTCCTTCTTTTTACTGTTCTTTTTCACAATTGGCTTAAAATATTTGAAAACAGATTGTCAGATTCTTCCCAAAATTGATGATTGGATTTTGATTGGAAATTTGTTGAATTCAGATTGATTGTGTGAAGTTCATAAGGGAATCCTACCAATGTTCAATTTAAAAATTGAGAAATCATAGATTTTTCTATTTCCTTTCCCTTTTTCCTTTCCACATTGCCTTTAACATTTGTGGGGCCTAGAACAGTTTACATGGAATCCTGCATCTCATATGTCATAGTTAAAAGTTATAAATCAGGCTGTCACTGTGATTTCTCAGGTTATCATCCTTCAATCTGGAGGCTAAAGGAGTTTTTCCCTCCTGGGGCCCACCTTGATAAACCTGAAGGTAGTTCTGTTCTGCTTGGGAGGAAAATCCACCCTGAGGCAGGACTGACAAAATCAAACTCTAAGGAGAAAAGGGTGGGCATGGCCTCTTCTCCATATCTCATTTTTCCAACTCAGGATTTCCAGGCAGTTCTAGGCTTTTCTAAGCAGAGTGTGGGGAGAGAGGGAACTGTGCTCAGACATTGACTCCAGGTGATTGCAGATTGATGACTTTAAACAAAAGCAGCCACACCATCCTCTGATTTTCTGCACCATCTATGGATTTTTAATCCATCCTTGCCTTCCACCCTTCCCCCCACCTCACCAGCTAGTCTCACACTCTCTTCTTGTGCTCTGTGGTCAGTTCAGTGCTTGTGTCTCTCTCTTTCATTATCCTTGGATACTGAGCTTTCAGAAATCTTTCTTATGACCTAAAAAGGAGTAGAAATGAGTTTCTATGAATGTGATATGTGGGTCTTCTTAATCTGGTCTAAAATCAGAGGTGCTGCACTTCAATCCCTCATCAATAAGTCCTGTCCATCTACCATCAAAACATCATTGCAAGGAGTATCTTCTTTTTGAAGCCCTCATTATCTCTCCCTTAGACTTTCACAGTGACTTCTATCTTTCTGGGTCCTCCCTTCCTATTCACAGATGCTTGAAATCAATTCTCCAGACCACTGAAAGGGAACATTTTCAAAGACAATAAGTCATACCTCTCTCTTGATTTCAACCTTTCCCATGATTTTTTTTTTAATTCATTCAATGAAATAAAAACTCCCTGCATTGGCTTATAAAGCCCTTAGCAGCTATGTCCCTGTTTATATCTGCAGCCTCGTTTATATCACTATATCCACACTAAGTGCAGGAGTCAGCTAGCAATGAACTGTGAGAACCACTTGTTAAGTTTGCAGGTATTTGGCATACAGTTGTTAAAACCAACTTTTACAAATAGTATATAATCCTACAACTAAGTAAACTGCATTACAAGCAAATGAAATACATTCTCAGAGCTTATTACTTTCTAATCATTTTACCACCTTTTCCTGTTATCTGTGCTCTTGTTTTGTGTGTGTGTATGTGTGTGTGTTTATTCATTATGTTAAATGTGTATGATGGAAATACTGTATAATTATTTGCTCCTGTATAACTCTTTCCAACTTCATATACAGTGAAGCCATGTTGGTAGCTTGGAATTTACAGGGAATATTTATATCATTGATATTGGTAAACATTATACATCAGGCTTTACTTACTGTTTTGATGATTGTCTAAACAGAAGACATCGTTGGAAAAAACTTTATTAATGCAGAGTAAACTTCACAGTGGGTTGTGCCTAGCCAGTTACATTTTTATTTTATTTTTTTAAATTTACATCCAAATAAGTTAGCATATAGTGCAACAATGATTTCAGGAGTAGATTCCTTAATGCCCCTTAGCCATTTAGCCCATCCACCTCCCACACCCCCTCCAGCAACCCTCAGTTTGTTCTCCATATTTATGAGTCTCTTCTGTTTTGTCCCCCTCCCTGTTTTTATATTATTTTTGTTTCCCTTCCCTTATGTTCATCTGTTTTGTCTCGTAAAGTCCTCATATGAGTGAAGTCATATGATACTTGTCTTTCTCTGACTAATTTCACTTAGCATAATACCCTCCAGTTCCATCCACGTAGTTGCAAATGGCAAGATTTCATTCTTTTTGAATGCTGAGTAAAACTTCATTGTATGTGCTGGGCATCTTTTGTATCAGTAACATACTTAAGGTATGTTTTTATATACACACATGTATATTACTAGAAAGCAGTTGTTAAACATTTATCAGCATATTGCTCTGCTGCTCTTACCCTTTAAACTGGCTATGCTGTTCTTTGTTTTTTGCTTTTTCTGTTTTCAGCAAACTTTACTCTCACTGTGGACCTTTCCATTAGATATGCCTTCTGCCTAGGTTGTTCTTCCTGATTATTTTTGCATGGGTATTTCCTCTGCAATCCTCAGTTTGTTACTTTTCTAGAGACCTTCTCTGGCAAAAAAGCAAGATAGTCTATTGCATCATTCTATTTTAATTCACTGCAGAAGACTAGATCGTAGTAGTAGTAGTATTTATTGTTGCTGTTTGTTATCTTCCTCCCAAATTTTACCCTGCTCCTCTTGGGTGTAAGAGACCATGAGATTTGTAAGAGACCATGAAAGGTAAGAGACCACATGTGTTGTCTGACTTAGTAACTGCTGCTTTCACACGATCTTAAACAATATCTAGCATTTGTTAAACACTAGGGAATATTTAAAAAAATTTTTTTTTCAACATTTATTTATTTTTGGGACAGAGAGAGACAGAGCATGAACAGGGGAGGGGCAGAGAGAGAGGGAGACACAGAATCGGAAACAGGCTCCAGGCTCTGAGCCATCAGCCCAGAGCCCGACGCGGGGCTCGAACTCACAGACCGCGAGATCGTGACCTGGCTGAAGTCGGACGCTTAACCGACTGCGCCACCCAGGCGCCCCTCTAGGGAATATTTTTAACTAATCAGAATAATTAAAGCTAGATAGATCCTGAATCTGATTGTTAATAAATAATATGGCTATTGAAGAAGTTGGCCAATTTTATTTTCTTCCAGCAATATAGTGATGCAAACTTAAACTTAGCCATAAATTCTTATGTTTAAATGCAGTTCTCTATGGCTTTTTTCCCCTCTTTTTTATCATAGAAGTTTACATTTAAAGATTGCCGTTTGGTTTCTAAGTTACATGTAAAATACTCAAATGTGGCAATCTGTGACAAATCTAATATTGTTTTGACTTGAGAATAATTGTAGGGTATAATTTCATCATATCAAAATGGTATGGGAACAAATAAAAGTATTTACCTTTCTGGCAAAACAGCAACACCATGAAATAAACCATTTGAAGGGTTATTCTGTTTTGGGCTGTTAGAAACTGTATATATTTGTTGTGGAAGAAATCAACTACACAGGAAACTCTTCCTGGGCTTTAAGTACATGAGATATGTTTGCTTCATTTTCTTCATACAGTATCTTCATTTTTGCAGACAATATTTTTGATCAAAATAATTTTACTTTGGGATTCAGTTGAGGTTTAGAAAGTTAAGTAGATTCATGGAAGTAGACTGTTTTCCTTTTGTGGTTTTTAGGATGAGAGGACTAATTGGCACGTGCTAAAAAAGACTACTGTTAATAATGACAATCACCATGATAAAATAATTCACCTCTCTTAGAAAAGATAATTTTGGGGGCGCCTGGGTGGCGCAGTCGGTTAAGCGTCCGACTTCAGCCAGGTCATGATCTCGCCGTCCGTGAGTTCGAGCCCCGCGTCAGGCTCTGGGCCGATGGCTCGGAGCCTGGAGCCTGGAGCCTGTTTCCGATTCTGTGTCTCCCTCTCTCTCTGCCCCTCCCCCGTTCATGCTCTGTCTCTCTCTGTCTCAAAATAAATAAATGTTAAAAAAAATAAAAAAAAAAAAGAAAAGATAATTTTGAAATTTGTGTACTTTCTTAGAAAGAGGCATGCCTTGCTTGTAATTACTTGTAGTAATTCAGAGATGTATGTATGCATGTGTATGTGTTCTATTTGGATGTAACAATAAAATATTATGGGAATACAGATTATTTCACTGTCATATAATCTTTGTTGATTCATTTTATGGAGCAACAGACAACATTTTTTAGATACTTTGCTATGGTGAGTGGTAAATCAGTGATACTTGCAGTAGTCAAGGGATAACAAAGGAAGGAATATAAATTTGATTCCAGATGTATTCCTACTTGTAAGGCTAATTGATTTTGAGAGGTTGGCTAATGCTTAGTTTTAGAGCCATGATATATTTATTAATTTATGGGCCATTAATCTTGGGAGCTGGCCAACTAAGTAGTTGCCCTGTTAAATAATGACTCAATAAATCCAGGTAATTCCTAAATATTTCACTATTTACATTATAAATTGAACTAGTCACAAGATTTTCAGTTCTCTTGTCAGCTTGTATGTGAGAGTGACTAGGCACTTGTAAATTTTCACTTTGAAGATATTTATCACATTGTAGTAATGCTGTCCTTTTCTCTTAGGATCTCATCTGTTAGTAGGTTGTTGCTAAACACTTGATCCAAGGGTCACTGCGTCACTGTGCATAATCCTTCTAGATTAAACTAAGGATTCTGAGGCTATTTCTCCAGCACAAGGCCTTGACACATGTGTAGCTATGCATTCATTCTTCAAAATTGGTGTTCATATGGACACTATGGACATCTTAATGTTAAGTATTTTGGTTATTTTTCCTTATTTTTCTTTTATCATATATCAAAAATAAGAGTTATAATTCTAGAGGAGACTGAAGGACTTGATAACTGAGGAAGGCCACAGCACTGTATTCATACGAGGTAGGGTTAGCATGTATACAGTCTGTCAGTGCATTTATACTATATATTCATGTCAAACAAATATACTCATGCCTGGATTACTGCAAGGAATCACTGAAAGAAACAATGATGAGGAGTAACTAAAACATGAGAACATGATTTCTTAAAACCTATGTTGGCCATCACAGAAAGAAAATAGTTTGTAATATTCTGAAAATGCTGAATTTATAGAGATACTACATGGAACTACATATTGTGTATGCATTGTTTATACACTTTGTATATACACTGTATACACATTGTATATGCACTTATACAGGTATATATATTTACACACCCACATATTATATAATATGTTATTATATAACTGTAAAATTAATCTAGTCATAAATATAGATGCACAGGTGGAAGAATAATTTTGCCTCTACCCTTCTGAGTGATTGGCTGAGGCCTCCTGTAATAAAAGGCAGATTAACAAGAGAATGACAAAAAGAAGTTTATTAACATATACATCTCATTTACACATGGGAGATACAAAGGGAAACAGGAACAACTCAGTGTGATGGCCTAAACCACCACCTAAAATACCATTCCCAGCTAAATACAAAATAAACATGTAGGAGGTCAACTATGGGAGTTTACCAAGAAAAGCAAGATAAACAAAGGTAAATTTTGTTATGCAGATTTAAGTTAGTGCTTTGATAAGATTCTCTTGTTATTTAATCATCCATCTATTCCTGGTAAATGAAGATTTTCTTTATTAATGTAAATATCCCTTACAAAAGAGGAACTTCTCTGCTTTCAGAGCTTCCTCCATATCTTCTATTTCTCAAAATAATCTGCTCAAAATAGCCATTATGCCAAAGAGACATATTTGGGGTGCAATATTCTGGAATATTGCCAACCCACTAAGGGAGAAACAAAACCACGATTTTTGTTAGATGGATTAAATTATTATTATTTTTTTTTTATATAAATTTTTTTTTCAATGTTTATTTATTTTTGGGGGGACAGAGAGAGAGCATGAACGGGGGAGGGGCAGAGAGAGAGGGAGACACAGAATCAGAAACAGGCTCCAGGCTCCGAGCCATCAGCCCGGAGCCTGACGCGGGGCTCGAACTCACGACCGCGAGATTGTGACCTGGCTGAAGTCGGACGCTTAACCGACTGCGCCACCCAGGTGCCCCTGGATTAAATTATTTAACACCATGAATTTTGGGGATAATTATTTTAAATGTTTATGATACATATTGATTAGAAATACAGAATAAATGATTGTCTAGGGAATAGATGCAATAAATATAGGAGCAGCAGCTTAGTAACATTAAAAGGTTCATACACGTCCTTACTCATTAATTCATTCAACTAAACTGAATGCAATTTGAATGAACCTGCTATAGTATTCATTATAATCTTGTCTCTCAGAATATATTACCAATTGCTTTCTTAACTTTCTAATCTTCAGTTTAGGTAACTAGTTACAAATATTTGATTCAGACCTTGTAATTTAAAAGTATTTTTTATTTAAAAAAAACCACAAAGGCAAACCAACAAAAAAGGAAATCCTTAAAAGATTACTAAACTTTACATCACAGGGTAGTACTACCAAACTGAATCATATTTTCCTTTTAATCTGTGGAAGGCTTGTGTCACTTGTCTTTGTTATACAAAGGCCATAAATATATTATTAGACCTTGTATGCTCCTCCCCCTAATTCCTTTTCTAGCTTCTTCCTCTGTTTTCTTGTTTGTTCTTCATATTCTATCCTATATTCAAGCCCTATCTATTTCTATAAATATTTATGAAGAGTCTGTGGGGGGAGGAAAACATTTTACCTTACCCTTTTAGGTTCTTTTGGCTGGTTTATTAATTAAATTGACCTACAACAGATTAACAGGAAAAAAACGAATTTAATTGTCTACGTACAGGAGTCCCACAAAGACATGAGAGGCTTTATTTTTTTTTTCTTTTCTTTTTTTTTTTTTTTTAAATTTTTTTCAACGTTTTAATTTATTTTTGGGACAGAGAGAGACAGAGCATGAACGGGGGAGGGGCAGAGAGAGAGGGAGACACAGAATCGGAACCAGGCTCCAAGCCATCAGCCCAGAGCCCGACGCGGGGCTCGAACTCACGGACCTCGAGATCGTGACCTGGCTGAAGTCGGACGCTTAACCAACTGCACCACCCAGGCGCCCCGACATGAGAGGCTTTAAAACAGTCAGGCAATTGAGGCTTATGTGCCATCCTGCACTAAGGAGAAGGGGTTAGGAGTCTGGGGTTTCAAAGGGAAGAGAGACCACTCACAGGTAGATGGGAAGAGTAAATGTTTGGTTAACAAATGTTTGTTATGCCAGGCAGACACAATGGGACACGGAGTGGAATTTGAACAAATATGAGCTTCTCAGCTTTCTGCAGCTTACCACCCCCTAACCCATACTCATTGTATTATTGCTACTTAGCCCATACTATTTGTAGTTATCGCTGGTGACAGTGTCCTTCCTGGACCAGGCCCTCTACTTAAATTCTCAGAAGCATTTAAGGGGGAGGTAGAAAACTCTTTCTGAGTTTTTTGGGCCTTGATTGTTTTCAGCTCAAAATAATCCACATGCCAAACTGGCACATTTTGGGAAAGCTTACCCTGAACCTCTTCAAGTCTACAGTGTATCCAATGCCATGTCAAGCTCTGGGAAACAAAGATTAATCTGTCTCTATTTCTCTCTCTGTCTCTGTCTCTATAACTCTATGTCTTTCAATCTTTGCCTAATAGGGGGAAGCAATAATAAGTATTTTTAATTTGATTTATTTATTGATGATGGTTATAAGTAATTTTGTAACTACACTAAGGTGAGTTAATTCCCCGGTAAGTCACAGGTAAAGACTATACTAGGTAAAGTTGTCACAAAAAAGAAAATTTATTTGCAGCAAATAAAGAGATCATGGGGAATAATGTCCAAAGCTGTAACTCTCTGAGCAGGAGTGAGTGGGTTCCTTATATTTAGGGTCAGGATGAATATTCAGAAAAGGGAGTTTTGTTGTCATAGGTTGGGGGGGGGGGCAATAAAGTTACCTATGTGTATTCAGGAAACATGTCTAATACATGCATCCTATGTTATGTTAATGAGGTTTGTGCTCCTAATTGGACAGAGATTTTTAGCATTATAATGAGGCAGAGGCAGCTATGGGACACTCTGTTGTCCATCTGAGCAGGTGTGAGTTGGTGTTCAAGCTCAAACTGGTCTAGACCAGTAGGAGTTCTTCCTGTTTTTTGCTTCTAAAAGATAAAGTTAACCTTCCTGTGAAAAGGAAACAGGGTTAGTGGGAGTCTTGCTTAGTGACAATTTCAAAGCATGTTTAAGGTCATTGGTTTATTGCACCTGTGCCATTTACAGTATAAGCTGCCTTCAGTCATTTTTAGAAATGGGTGTAGGTGGGGCACCTGGATGGCTCAGTCATGGTTCCACATCAGGCTCTGTGCTGACAGCTCAGAGCCTGGAGCTTGTTTCGGATTCTGTGTCTCCCTCTCTCTTCCCCTCCCACACTCATGCTCTGTCTCTCTCTCTCAAAAATAAATATTAAAAAAAAAAAGACATGGGTGTAGGTTATGGGTGCATATTTCACATTGGGATATGTTACTGTGTTCCCTGGACAGGTCTCTCTTAATCAAAGTGTATATAAATGTGCTGTGATGGACATGAAACAGCTTTTACTCCTGTGTTTTCTCACCCTCCTTTAGTTTGAAATTCCAAAGCCAAAGAAAGCATGTCTGTGCACATAAGCATTCCTGTACTTACGACATATAACCCAGATCAAAAATAATAATAAAAATAAGCATAAATAAGTTTTCAGTGCAATAGACAAAATGGAAAACATATTTTTATGCAGAAGAGAAAAGGAGTTTTTAGCTGGATAAAATAACACAACTATTAATTATGCTCCCATAAACATACGGTATGTCCCAGAATGCTAAATAAAGAAAACCAAACAGTGTAAATTATTTAGCATTAAAATAGATTTGACCTCTCCAATTGATTACACAACTGGTTGGTACTGTGATTTTTGAACCATTATTTAATATTTTCCCCTGTATGGACTTATTGATTATTGGTGACCTTACAATATAATAAAAGGAATGATTATTTAGCTAAAAAGAATAATTGTGGGCATAAAAGGAAATTGCAATCATTCTAATTTATTGAGTGTTTTTCTTTCAAGTGCTTAGCCTGTTGTTCTAAACATCTCACCAGTGGAAGTATTTGGTTAATCAGTGGCTAGGCAACAGGATGTTTTCTAGACTTGGTGGAAATTTTCTAAACTTCTCAATTAACTTCTACAATCGACATCTTTGGGTTTTCAGATTTTCAAGCTCAAAGTAGAGTTAACAGCCCATTTTAAATTAGCTTATGCAAATTAAGAGCATTTGAGCTGAAGCAATCAGAATTTGCATATCAATGTTATGTGGAATTTTCTTTAAATTAGTACTAGGGCATTGCCTCTACTTGATGGAGGACTGAAGAGAATGTTTTTGAGTGAAAGCTGTTCAAAGAAAAAAAAGTCAATTTTGTCAATCTTTGTTTTAGGAATTCATTGTAATCCTCATTAATTCATAAGATTATTAAGATATAGTTTTAGCCTTCCCCAATTTGGAATGAAAGGTCTTTAATGAGAATCTCAAAGTTATATTAGTTATAGACTTTAACTGCAAATTAGACTTGGAACGTTTTTTACATTTTAAAAATTTGATCCTATTTTATTTGAAGGGGCAGAAAAAAATTTCCTTCTTCCTTTCTAGATTCTTTGGCTGGTGAAATTAAATTGAAATAAAACAGATTAATAGAAGGAAAACAAATTTGTATGTACAAGAACTCTATAAAAATATGAGGCCCAAAATGCAGATTCAGGTAATTGAAACCTCTATAACATCCTGAGCTAAAGGAAGGGGTAGGAGTCTAGGGATACAAACAGGGGAAAAAGCCATTTGCAGGAAGACAAGAGGGGATGAATTGGAAACAAAGTTTGACCTATTATCTCTGGTAATAGCCCTCTTCCTGGGAAGGTCCCTCTTTCCAATATAAGTTTAGATAGTTGAGGGGGTAGGTAAAGAGCTTTTTCTTAATCTGTAGTGCCTTAAAAATAATGAGTCTAAATAATCATTATACCAAGGAGACATATATTGGGATGAAAAAAGTTGGTTCCTTTTGGTCCCACCTTTAAAACTTGAAATAAGAAGTTTCAAATTTTTGTTTGTTTGTTTTTGAGAAAGAGAAACAGAATGTGAGTGAGGGGAGGGGCAGAGAGAGAGGGAGACACAGAATCTGAGGCAGGTTCCAGGCTCTGTCAGCACAGAGCCTGATGCAGGGCTTGAACTCACAAACTGTGAGATCATGACCTGAGCTGAAGTCAGACGCTTAACCGACTGAGCTACCCAGGTGCCCCTGAAATAAGAAGTTTCATAATCCAGAAGCTAAATTGGTAGATTGCTCCATATCCTATAAACTACTTTTGGTCTTAAGAATAGGTCAGCACAATGAAACATTTTGTGTCTTATTTTGGGAGATGGCCTTGCAGGTGGGCTCCCAAAATTAGGTTTATATTATCAAGCAGTTAACATAAGGCATTTATATGGAAACAAAAGAAAAACAAAGATTGAATAGTTAAAACAAATTATAAGTCCAGTGTCTGAATCCTGAGAGTTGCCAGTCAAGAAGATTTATAGACGTCAGACTCAAAGCATTTTAAGATGGAATGAGAGTAGACAGTGGCAATCTGCTAGATTTTCCTTGTTTGCAGTTTGAATTCTCCTGGTGATCTTTCTGAGTGGCCACAGAGCAACAGGCACAAAGACTGTCCACATATAAGCTATTGTGGTGATTTTTCTGAAACTTCTATCAAATTGGCTAGCTCCAGTTTACAGGGCTTCAAGAAAAGGGGCAGCTTTAGTTCTCAATGATTCCACATCAAAGGGAGAAAATTGGAAATGTTAATTTAGAGATTTACAGTCAGATAAGGAAACTAGATGAATTCAGGATCCAGTCCAGTTTATAAGTAAATAATAAACCTCAAGGACAGTTAACAGAACTAGAATCTGATACCCACAAGTGTGTATTATAATTTTTACTGAAACATACTGTTTGTCTCTAAAATCACCCTCGTTTCTACTGAAGATAACCGAATTAATATTACTTTTTTGGAAAATAACTTTTAATTCATTAAATTTGACTTGATCATTTATGTAAGTTCAGCAAAAATAGTGAATGATCATACAAGCTCTTTTAACTCTGCTATACTGAAACTTTTAATCAGGAGGAGATAGGACTTCTAAAAAGTCTCTTGAGATCAGGAGGCCAGGCAATGGCCTTGCCATCAGACTTACCCTGTAGTATCTATAGATTTGGTAAATTACTATTCTCCAGGTCCCCAAAACATTCTGAGATTCCTGCACCTACCAGGAAGTGATCTTTATTACTCATCTGGTTAGGGTGTTGGGAACTGTGTAAGAAAGATACCAGGCTGGTTTTTCCTCCCTGACTCCCAAAAGGCTTTATTGGCTTCATAAAGTCAATCTAGTTCCTTAAAACTATATGGCATATCTGATTCTATGTATATTTTCAAATATGACATTCCAGTCAAAGCCTTGATAATATAACCAGTTTCTGTTTGTGTCCTGTTAACAAGAAGACCAATACTTACTGAACATAAGCAAATAAATATATTGTCACAAAAAATAAGAGTACTCACTCACCACAAGTTTCTAAATTCTGGAAGGATCAGGTAAGGAGAAAATTGGTTTCATTCTTGTTCACAAAGATATACTTGTTCTAAAGTTATATGTAGCTTAAGCGAAAAAAAAAATCCTAAATCTGGAAAAATAAACATGAAAGAA
The DNA here is from genome assembly GCF_016509475.1 of Prionailurus bengalensis. NCBI lineage: Eukaryota > Metazoa > Chordata > Mammalia > Carnivora > Felidae > Prionailurus > Prionailurus bengalensis. The sequence goes on along the minus strand of NC_057344.1, from coordinate 156,277,653 downwards.
CCAGCAATGTTTCAAACAAAAAGTCATAAAAAATCATAATCAATCATCATTAATTTATTCAGTCCCATGTAATTAATTCTTGCAGATCTTGATCTGTTGTTAGCAGTTTCATGAATCCAATTTTTCTATTAGAAAATTTTAAAATTCTTACCCAGTTCAATGGTATGATCTTAAATTATCAGAAATCTGTACTCAAAGTTCTTTCCATGAATCTCAATAATGATAAAGCACTTTTACAAAAGCATCAGAGTAAAAAAACTGTAAATGAGAAAAGAATTCAGAGTGGCCATGATTAAAGATCTGCTGAGTTCATTTTAATACATTTGACAAAGAATTTTGCTTATTTCTGTGACATCCAACATTTTAAGATAATAACTAGAATTATGACTGATAACATTGTACCAGGACACATTAGTTTTCCAGGACTTCGTAAAATTCTTAGAATACTTACATTAGTAACCTATATTCACACAAATATAATCTAAGAAGGTTTAGCATCACTTGTTGGATAATGCCTCCCACATAATTTCACATATCAAGTAAGCCTAATTAGTGTAACATCTCTTTTTATAAACAGAACAAATCTTTTGAGATGTTTCAGGGACCCTCTTGAAAATCCTAGTTAGTTCCATGTTCAAAAGACTTTATTTAGAATTTAATTTGGAGAAATTTGTCAAAAATATCAAAAGATTGGGACACTTGACTAAGTGAAGACCACAGAGCATTATGAAACAATATTTGATTATCTAATTAACCAAAGTGATGATAAAAGATCTCAGTGACAAATTCAAATTGTTACATAGTTGTAAGCAAAACTTACTCTTTTAATACTGACAAGGCTCAATTTTCTTAAGTAATCAAAGGCCTATTTAAGACAATAGGAAATTATTTTGGTAAGAAACAAAATCTTTGCTTTCTAGACAGATTACTTAAAAGGTAAAGGAAAACCTTTCACAATATCTTAGTATCAAGAATGGACCAACAGTAGAGGAAATCTTTGTCCTTTTAGCAGTTAAAATAAAATTGTTTTAGCTTTATGTTAAATACACTACTAATTTTAAAGGTTAATTTTTGGGGCGCCTGGGTGGCGCAGTCGGTTAAGCGTCCAACTTCAGCCAGGTCAGGATCTCGCGGTCCGTGAGTTCAAGCCCCGCGTCGGGCTCTGGGCTGATGGCTCAGAGCCTGGAGCCTGTTTCCAATTCTGTGTCTCCCTCTCTCTCTGCCCCTCCCCCGTTCATGCTCTGTCTCTCTCTGTCCCAAAAATAAATAAACGTTGAAAAAAAAAATTAAAGGTTAATTTTTTATAACCCTTATAATAAACTCATTCAATTTTAGCCCACTTGATTACACATGTAAGATTCTCTCTCTTTCTCTCTTCCATACTTTCTATTTAAATTTGTCCTTTATTCTTCCCTTTCCCATTTTTGAAATAACCACTTTTACTTTAGGACAAATTTAGTTTCTTTTCTCTTAACAAAAAGATATCCTTATCTCATACCTTTTTTCTTTTTCACCCAAAGACACATCCGAGTTGTCTTGTATATAGAGATTCCCTTTTTATTTCTAATAGTTTTAATCACATGTATTAGAATCTTAACTCTTAGAAACCTTAATTTCTAACAAAACTGAAGAAAAAAGTAAGCAGTTGTAAACTGTTATACCAGCAGCCTTTTGATTGGCAAAATTTTTAATACATATCACAATTTTTAGAAATATGTACTTCCTTATAGTATCATCTTTTAATGGGGCACAAGGTATATATACTAATAGGCTCAAATGTTTTTCATTTCTCTCTAAGAAGCCAAAAGTAGATATATTTATGTTCAGTAATTAGTTTAGTAATTAATGTTTCACTATTTTATTCATTTGCTAATAATCTACATATTTGATGAATTTCTCTCATTTCACTCAGCAAAACTCTTAACATTTCAAGTTACCAAAAACTAGTTTGGAAGCTATTTTTAAGTATGCCTCCCATAAAATGTAATTATACTAAAAAGTTCACCAAAAGTCTTATCCCACTTATGTCTACCTAAATCACTTTCTCCCAACAACTATGTTTAGATGACACACAAAACCTACATGAGACATTAGACAAAGTCAGCTATCATCCTAAGCTATTTTTCTTGCTAACAAAATTTGAAGGAGATAAAACATGAACTTATTTGGCTAGTAAACCAGGCAGAATAAAAATTGTATGTCTGTATTATGTTCAATGTTGATAAATCTAGAGATATGTTTGTTTTAATTAAAACAACGAACTTTAACTTTAGTACCTAATATTTTTTTCCAGACCACATGAACCTGAAAAGCATTTCCTTTAGTTTCTGAGAACTCTAGGAATAATTAATTTGTAAGTGCTTAATTTTAAGCTAATTAAATAGAGCTCTTTAAAAATTAATTTTACTCTTTCTTTCAAAACAAATAAACTTAAAAAAAAATAATTAAAAAAAAAAGGGCACCTGTATGGCACAGTTGGTTAAGCATCCAGCTCTTGATCTTGGCTCAGGTCATATCTTGCATATCATGGGTTCCAGCCCCACAATAGGCTCTGCGTGGATGGTGTGGAGCCTGCTTTGGATTCTGCTCTCCTTCTCTCTGCCCCTCCCCCGCTTATGCACATGCTTTCTCTCTGTCTCTCAAAATAAACAAATAAACAAAAAAATAATTTAGAAATCGGGCTCCTAGATGGCTCAGTCGGTTGAGTGTCCAACTTCGGCTCAGGTCATGATCTCATGGTCTGTGAGTTCGAGCCCCACGTTGGGCTCTGTGCTGACAGCTCAGAGCCTGGAGCCTGCTTCGGATTCTGTGTTTCCCTCTCTCTCTGCTCCTCCCCTGCTCATGAGCTCCCCACGCTCATGCAAAAATAAATAAACATTAAAAAATTTTTTTTAATTTAGAAATTAATTTTGGCGATACCATTCAGAAGTAGAAACATGTCACATATCTATAATATACATATATAGACACTCATAAATTTAGAAAGAGATGTAAACATCTTACAGTTTCAAAATTTTAGCCATGAGACAGTTATAATAATGCAGAACTTGGGGTACCTGGGTGGCTCAGTCAGTTAAGTGACTGACTTCATCTCAGATCATGATGTCATGGTTCATGAGTTTGAGCCCACATCAGTCTCTCTACTATCAGTAGAGCCTGCTTTGATCCTCTGTCTCCCTCTCTCTCTACCCTTCCCTGCGCATGCTCTCTCTCTCTCTCTCACACAAAAATAAACATTTTTATTAAATAATGCAGAACTCACTATTTTATACAGTGAGAGAAGACAAGTTTAATCCAAACTATGTTTCTGGCAGATGGAATAAATTAAGGTTACCTATTTAGATAGTTGAGGTTTTTGCTAATATTTGTGGAGAAGACATTTAAGATTTTCTTTAACCCAGTTTTCCATCTGATGCTAATTCCTTTCTAAATTTGGTAGGATCTTCTGAATGTCAAGGGGAAAGGGCTTTATAATTTAAAAAATCTGCTGCTGTCCAAGGGACATGAGTTCTTTTGGTGAGGCTGTGGGATATATCTCCAAAAGACATTGCATAAGAAAGCCTGAAGCTCCCAGAGCTTTGGAAAGTAGTAGTTGTAAGAAATAGCAATGTGAGCCTTAGTGCCTATCTCAGGTATTTCTGGTATTTATCATGTATGTGAGTAACCTTCATATCCTGGGCCTGGAGATCAGGTTGGAGTGCTCTTTGTGAATCTTCTAAGAAAAGGGAAGCTGAAACAGGCATATGGGACTGGATTTTGAGAAGGGGGACTTACATTGGATGTGAACATTAATTTTTGTTTAAATTCTAATTTCTGTTCTTTCACCTTGTTAAGGGAGTCCCTAAGGCTTGCCATTATACTTGTGTGTGTGTGTGTGTGTGTGTGTGTGTGTGTTTTAATTTGGTGTTAACATAGGTACCAATAAATAATTGTTTTCTTTTAAATGTAGTCACTTCACAGGATCAATTGTCTATGTTGCAGGATTTTTTTTTTTACCTCAATACCCAGGTTTTGTTGTCTCCCCAATTTGAAGAATGAAGAAGTGGACATAAAATAAAATGAGCAGAAAATAAAAGCTTATTAGAGTGTAAGATTAGAAAGTAAGAATAGTATGAAAATTTTCTTTGCAGAGAGGGATATATGAAAGTGAATGCTCTGACTATAGGCAAGTGTCTTTGTTTTATAAGGTTCTGGTAACAACCCCCCTCCTTTCCCCTTGTTCCTTCTCAGTTTCTACCCTTATTAACGGGATAACTCTGGGTACTGGTTGTCCATTCCTGATGGGCTTCTTTTCTTTGAGGGGTGGCTATTCCAGACCTTTCCTTGTGGGTCATACGTTTTAAGGTCCACTACTTATTTTTAGTTGTCTTTTGTCAAATTCCTAAGGGAAACCTGAGGGGAAGTGGGTGGTATCTGTTCCATTCTTAAGAGGAATCTTAAGCCTGAGGGGGTTTTCTGTGGTCAGTGGCTCCGGCATTGTTCCAAAATATGTGTTTTCCCCACACAGGGACCTGGGTCCTAACTTTTCCCTCTCCACCCATTTTATCTTGTCTTTCCCTGTCATATCTGGACATTGACAAGAAGGGTCTTGTGTTAATGTCAGTGACTCAAACCATTAAACCTTTTCATGGTTCAACCATGTCCATGTGTGTAAGAGGTATCCTAAAGGGGAGTAAAAAAGATGCAGTTGTCACAAAATCCAGAAATTTCACTTTCAGAATTAGCCTAAGATAGAAAAGAACTTCATTGTCACAGGCATTAAGAATTGTATAGTGAAAATGGTGTCTCTGGTCTCCCGTGATAATACAGGATTCCTCTAATCACAGACCTGCTAATCTGTGATACCAGGCAGGTGCTATGGAATGGGAATTTTCCAGCACTAACAAGATAAGAAGGTTGAAATGACAAGACCCCTTATGATGAATTCCTCTGAGAGCTGGCACAATTGAGAAAGAGAGTGTACTTGAGATTTTGTGTCTCAGGGCCTCTGTAGAGTTGATTGGCGAGCGAGATGCATGCCAGTACATGCACCTTCTGGCTAGTGGAGACCAGAGAGAATATTCTCACTCACCACAAAGCCTAGCTTGCTAGATTTAGAAAAGATAAAAAGGAAAACCTCATCTGTTCGTTCTTTCTTTCTTTCTCTTTTCTTTCTTTCTTTTCTTTTCTTTTCTTTTCTTTTCTTTTCTTTTCTTTTCTTACCTTTTTTTTTTTTTTAATTCACTTTTTAAGAGCTTTTAAAAGCTCTTAAAAAAAAAAAAAGACCCAAGATTTGGGTCTCTTGGAGCCAAACTAATACCTGAGAGGGATGTGCTGCTGGGTGGGAATTGTGAGATGTTTTAGAGTACCTTACTGCACGGACATTTTCTTGGGGTTGGTGGATGACCTAGTCTCAATCTAACTCATTTCATGACCAGTTTTTCTTAACATGGGAGTCTTTGAGTCAGGCGGTGAGTGCCGTAATAGCTTTTAAGTGCTCAGCCTCTGCCTATCAGTTTTCTGCCTTTGGCTTCCAAGATGTCCCTTTATCTAATTTGCACATTAACCCACAGCAAAGTTTATCTAAACAGGTGCTGGTCTGGTGACAGCAGCTCCAATAATAGGCTTATAGGTTTACATGCCTGTGTTCTACACTGTGGTTTTCCTTCTAATGAGAGACATCAGACCGACAAAGCAAAATGGTGACCATCGTCAGAAGGAAAAAGATCAGTGAAAACAGGAGTACACAAAACAAATCTTTATCAGAGTTGTTGTACCCAAGAAACTAGTTCCACAATTTTTTTTGTTCCTGCTAATCTCCATTAGAAAAGGAAAATGGGGGATGTATAGGACTCTCACGTCCACTGGACCTTGCAGGCAGAGGTCCAGGAAACTGCTGTGGTAAGAATTCTTACTTACCTCCTGCCAGCTTTGTGTTAGGAGTCCCAGGATCTTTGGGCTGCAGTAGCCTCAGAGTGAGCAGTGTCTAGTCGGTGAAGTTAGTCCCTTCCTGGTCTCCTACTGTAGGGACAGAAATATTTTCCATTCTTCACTTCTAGGGTTGTTTGCTGCTCTAATTAAATTGATATAACACAGGTTAATGGGGGAAAAAACAAATTAGACACATACAGGAGCCCCATACAAATATAAGACCCAAAGTGTAGCCACCAACTGAAGTTTCTACAATATGCTGAGCTAAGGAAAGGATACGGGTCTAGGGACACAAGGGGTCATAAGGTCATTCGCTGGAAAAGGAAACAAGGTGTTTGGAAAACAGAGGTTACCCTGTTAAACAGATAAGAGTCTTAGGGTAGAAGGTATTTCTGGGAATAGCTCTCTGGTACAGGCCCCCTTTCCAATGTAAATTTAGGCAATTGAGGGGGAGGTAAAGAGCTTTTTCTCAATCTGTAGTTTCTTAAAAATAATGAGCCTAAAATAATTCTTATGCCATAGAAACGTATATTGGGGTGACGAATTCTGCTCTACTTTAACTTACAAAAATTTCTCTCCTAAATTTAGCTGTTTAGTTCTCTCATTTATATTGATATTTTCTACAAGGAGTTTCCTAACCACCATTTGTGTGTGTGTGTGTGTGTGTGTGTGTGTGTGTGTGTGTGTGTGTGAGAAAGAGCGGTGGGATGAGAGAGGGAGACAGAGAGCGCGCCAGCGAGAAAGGGAGAGAGAAGAAAATTAATTTTGTATCTAAATGTATAAAATACTGTTACTGGGCACACTGACTTAAATTTATGCCAGTGTAGAGGAGGCAAAACTTTGCTCTCTTAGACTCAGAAGTTGGAACCTCTGAATTCAGCTGGCAAAAGACAAGATTAGCAGGAGAAAAGGTTTATTTCATATGCACGTGGGGTATAACAGAAACAAAGTGACAACCTCAAGGAATGAATTAGACCTGGGGCTAATATAGCATTTTAACAAAGCAAGAAAAAGTGTGGCGAAGACCCCAGGTAGAAGAAAAGGGTGTTCAGACTTCTAGGGCAGGGGTAGTTGGGATAAGGTGAATAGAAATGTAGGTAAGGAGGGTCCTTTATGAAAAGGCGTGTTATGCAGAGTCCAGTAATCTCAGGTGATAACAGTTCTTTACAGAGTTCTCTTCTTCCTACAGTGGGAGAGGAGGATACCTTTACAAATGGAAATTTCCTTTACAGATGTAAATTTCCTTGACAAAAGGGAAATTTATTCCCTGCTTTTTATGTGGAAAGTAGGAGGGCAGAGAGCTCCTCCTGTGTTTGCTATTTCTTAATTGCCTCAGCTCAAAATAATTCTTATGCCACTGTGGCATATTTGGGGGTGATGCATGCTGATGCCTTTCATTTGCTTTAGAATTTCATTAAATGTCCACTAAGAGAACGGTCTCCCAATTTACATAGCCATGTTTTAATTTTAATGAATTGTATGTCTTTATTTCCCAGGTAAACAGTAGCAGGCATCTTTGTCTTGGTGAATGCAAAAGACATATGAAGTGGTTTAAAAATAAATAAATATAATCAAGATTCTACACATTCTGCCTTTTTTTCGATAAACATTGAGTACCACGGCTGCAGGAGTTGTTTTAGATGGCAGAGAACACAGAGTGGGATAGAGGTGAGCAAGGGCAGAATATTCTGCTCCCATGAGAAGGCATTCTAGGGAAATGCCTAGCGGACAGAGGGATAAAAAAGTTGAAAGTATGGTTTAAAAATATGGTAATCATATTGATGAAGTTTTGGGATGCTGGTGGGGTTCAGGAGGTCTTGAACTGATGGCCAAGAAAAAATTCTTGAAGATGTCTTTGGTACAAAAAGGTGATTTTATTAAAGCACGGGGGCAGGACCCTTGGGCAGAAAGAGCTGCTTTGTAAGTGTAGGGGGTAACAGTGTTACAGAATCTGGGAGATAAAGTCCAGAGGTAGTTTCCAGACAGACTTTCGCACTCTAAAGACTTACTAGTAGCCTAGCTATTGTCAAGCTAAGGTTGTTTTTATTTCTAGCAAAACATTAAGGCAGTAGGGAGTTTCTGGACTTTAGGCCATTCATGGGATTGCCTTTTTCTGGTAAACTGGTGTTATCAGTTTAACCATCTCTTTTTTGTCCTCTCCCGTTTTTGGGTAGCCAAGAGTGTTCAAGGAATATCACACTTGTCCCACATGGGAGGGGGGTGCGCTTAGCCTGCACTTTGCCTTCATCTTGCCCCATGTTCCCTCATTAATGATGAGGTTTGGGGGTGATGGTGAGGTTTCAGAGCTGACGGCCAAGAAGGAATTCTTGAAGATGTCTTTGGTGCAAAAAAGTGATTTTATTAAAGCACTGGGACAGGACCCATGGGCAGGAAGAGCTGCACAGGGGTTGTGAAGAGTGACTCCTTATATACTGTGGGCCTGGGGCAAATAAAGTCAAGAGGAGGTTTCTTAAAGGAATTTTCCATATGTTAAAGACTCACAGGTTACTGGAGATGTAGCTATTTTCAGGGTAAGGTTATTTTTCCCTCTGGCGAAGCATTAACATTAAGACCATAGGGAGTTCCTGGAGAAACATTTTACTCTGCCTGCCTCAAGTGTTTGTCAATGGGCTGCAGGTTATAAAGAAATTTAATTGTACCTGTGATTTCTTTCTTGCCGTTGTTCCCCACATCACTATGTGATGTTGAAACTCCAGGACACTGAGTCTATAGGTTTCTGGATATTAGGTTATTGATAAGATTGCCTCTTTCTTGTAATTTACTAAGATCTTTGTAAACTGATGGAGACTCTATCAGTTTAACCATTTGTTTTCTGTCCTTCCCTTTGTCTTTGCATAGCCGGGAATGTCCAAGGAATATCAAACATATTTCACCTGGGGTGATGGTGTGCTAGCTTGTACTTTGCCCTCTGCCTGCCTTATGCTCCCTCATCATAAGTGCTGTGGAGAAGAATAGGACAGGGGAGAGGGATTGCAGAAATATGGGGAGGTTGCAAGTATAAAGTATATAAACAGAGGATCTCACTGAAAAAGTGACTTCTGAGCAATGGCATATCTTGGTGTTGCAGGATTTTTTTTTACCTTAATACCCAGAGTTTTTGTTTAGCCACTTCAAAGAATGAAGAGGTAGACACAATAAAATGAGCAGCAGGCAAAAGTTTATTAGAGATAATTTCATAAAGTAAGAATAGCATGAAACCTCTCTGTATAGAAAGGGAACAATCCAAAGTTAATACCCACAGACTATAGGCAAGGGTCCTTGTTTTATAGGGTTTTTGTTGGCCCCCTTTCCTTTTCCCTTGTTTCTTTTCGTAGTCTACCCTTATTGGCTAAGTAACTCTAAATGCTGTCATTCCTTTTTATTTGGCTTGTTTCTGTTGTACGAGGGGTAGTCTATGGCCATACCGTTCCTAGTGCGTCATATGTTTTATGGTCTACTTATTTTTAGTCCGGTCTATTGTCAAATTCCTAAGGGAAACCTGAGGGAGAGTAGATGGTGTCTATTACATTTTTAAGAAGAACTTTACACCTGAGGAAGTTTGCTGTGGTCAGGTACTCCGGGCATTGTTCCAAAATATGTGTTTTTCCCCACCCAGGGACCTCAGGTCCTAACCTTTTCCTCTCTACCTATTTTATCCTGTCTTTCTCCTATCATTTTGGGAAAGAACATTCTAGGCAGAAGAAATAAGAAGTAAAAAAAGGCTGTGAGCCTGGAGTGTGGGGGACAGCAAGGAGATTGGTGTGACTAATGCATACTGAGCAATGAGATGGGTACTGAGCAATGGGAGAGTTTTGGAGGTAGGAGTGGTTGTGTGTCAGGGGGATTAGATAGGGCAGAGTAAAGGCTTTGGATCTGAGGCAAATGAGAGCACTTTGAGCAGAGCAATCACATGATTTGATTTTCTCGTTTCTAAGGATTCTTCTGCCCTCTGTATAGAGCATCTATTGCTTGGGAAAGGACGGTCCTTAGGTTGAATTTAAGAGTTTTTAATTTAAGAATTAAAGGTTTTGCTAAACTCCTTGAGCTGGACTCAACAAACAAAGATTCCTACAGGGCCAGGAGATCGTGTAAAATAGTAAAGCTAAGTGTTGAAAGCAGCTGGGGATTAGGATGAAAACCAGCAGTAGGTAGGTAAGCCTCAGTGATGAAGATTCCAGGGAGTTGTGAAGGCTAGGTAGGTCGGTTTGAGGGAGCCCAGTTTGGAGAGGAAGTCATTGGTCACCTTCAGTTTTACAGTGTAGTAACCTGGGCCCAAGCATTGGTAGGTCTTTATATATATATATATATATATATATATATATATATATATATATATATATATTTTTTTTTTTTTTTTTTTTTAATTTATTTTTGGGACAGAGAGAGACAGAGCATGAACGGGGGAGGGGCAGAGAGAGAGGGAGACACAGAATTGGAAACAGGCTCCAGGCTCCGAGCCGTCAGCCCAGAGCCTGATGCGGGGCTCGAACTCACGGACCGCGAGATCGTGACCTGGCTGAAGTCAGACGCTTTAACCGACTGCACCACCCAGGCGCCCCGGTCTTTATATTTTTTAAGAGAAGCCAAAATGGGAATTTTTTGTTGTTGTTGAACCTCCTTATTTTTAGATGTATGGACACTAATATATTTAAAGCACTCTGCGGTCCATTACTGTCGGGGTGATTAAAGCAGTTCTGAGGGTAGGATTTACCAGAAAGCTTCCAGTTTGCATTTTCTAATCTACAGCAGGATAAAGCAGATAGTTTCAACACTGAAATAAGAAGTAAAATGAAAAGAAAGGGAGAGAGATCAGTCTCTAAATTTAGATCTTTTCAGGTGAAAGCGTCATCAAAATTTTCTTCTTAAAAATATTTAGTCATAATCCGATAGTGAGTATGACCTAAATTAAAGCATTTTTGTCTCAATGATTTTTAATACGCTATCAGATTAAAATGATTCTTCACACATACACATTCTAGAATACTTCATTCTTAAATAGCAGGAACACTCATACACATATATAATCTAAAACAGATTTCCATTATGTATCCTTAGTGGATGCATGGTACAGTTGTTTTTATTACAAACATGTCATTGATTCACAGACGTCAGGCACCAGGAATTGCTGGAGTTCGTAGACTCACTATGTGGTTTTAGTAAAAATAAAGCAGTAAAAGTCGATAACCCATTTATTATCAATGTGTACCCTCCACAGAATTGGGCATTTTAATGACGGCACTGCCTGTTCCAGTGGACAGAGCTGCCTTACAGTGTCATTTATAAGTCATTACTTGTAAAATTCTCCAGCGGGCTGACTGCCTGTCTTTCACTCTATAGGGCTAAAGTGCTTTAGGTCTCTAGAGTTGGAATTAATAAGAGCACTCCAATCTAACCTTAGGAATCTTTCAAAGGGTGTAGTTTATTTAGTATAAAAGTGTATACGTTGGTCATTTTACCTTAAGTCATTGAACAGATTTTCAGGGTTTTATTTTCAATTTTTAATTAAAAAAATACAACATTTATTAAGGAACTATGATTAAGTGCAGCAATTTTTCATGAGAAAGGAATAACAGGTTACTTGGATAAGAATATTTACAAAACTGTTGTTATAATATGGATCTTTACCTTAAAACCTTGTGTAGGACTTATGGGTGAAACAGCAATTTTGATATGTGGCTTGTGAAATATGATTTAAAAAGCATCCAGAGTTTTGGGAATGTCAGAATATATATCTTGCATGTTAGTGCCTCTATTGAGTTAGTTCAAAATTCAAAGTTATTGATTAATATTCTGTTCTATAACAATATCTTGGATTTTCTGGCTACAAAAATCTGAATACAGTTGAATGGAGGTTTTGATAGAATTGAAACACTTTTCAATCATTTTTCTTACATGTTCCTGGCTTCCTTGTAGACTTTTCCAGTGTACGTTGGATGCCTATTTTATTTTATTTTTTATTTTTTTTTAATTTACATTTGTTTATTTTTGAGAGAGAGAGAGAGAGAGACAGAGACAGAGTGCAAGTGGGGGAGGGGCAGAGAGAGGGAGACACAGAATCTGAAGCAGGGTCCAGGATCTGAGCTGTCAGCACAGAGCCCAACGTGGGGCTTGAACTCACACACTGTGAGATCATGACCTGAGCGAAGCTGGACGCCCAACCAACTAAGCCACCCAGGCGCCGCCCCCCATCTTTTTTTTTTTTTCTAATTTATTTTTTATTTTTTATTTTTTATTTTTGTATTATTGGATGCCTATTTTAGAGGCTGAGTAAGAAAAGATAGCATGCTGACATGTACATTTAGCCCTTTGGTAAACCTGTAACCCATAATGTTGCTCCTGGTGCTACTGTCTTTTAGGGGTGGTGATGGTAGTGATTATGATAAGTAAGGAGCTAAGATAGAACTCCCTGTTTTTCAAGAACTCTTGTAGGATTCCTCCCATGGGACCATTTTATTATAAAGCAAGATCCTGTTAAGGTCCTGGTAGAAATGGGTACCTTTTTCTAGGCCACGAAGAACATATTTGACATATCCAAATCTTTTTTAAGGTTTTATAGTGACTGACTTAAACTTTCTGAGTCTTCTTTTCCCATTGGTAAATGTAGATTATAATACCCTTTGGGTTATATAAGAATGAAAGAAGCCTACTGTGCGTAAATGATCAATGATCATTGCATTGAGGTTTAAATAAAAATAGTGCTCAGCACAGGTACTGAAGAATGAAGAATGAGGGCTTAGTCATACTTAGGCATTATTATTATCACCACATATTGTGCTATGTGAAGAATAAATGAGAAAGATACAATACATTCAGTGCCGTGTTTGGCACAGAGGAAGCTGTCTGCATGGACACTCCTTGATTATCATCATCATCACCATCATTGCCATCCCTAACCACTGTCACTTTCTCACTACCTAAAATTCCAAATGTTATTCTTTGAATGATAAATAAAATGATTTGTAGATAAATGGATCCATTGCTATGAACTCTTTTTCAGTCCGCTTCATTTTTTGCATGATAACTTGAATGTCTTCTGTGGGCTGCGCTCCCTTTGCCAATATAAGCTGCTTTTGTTTATGGCCTGGCTGGATATTTAAATAAAAATTAGAAAATGAAAAAAAGTTTAAAAATAGAAGCTTGGATTGTACCCACCATGGCATTTAGTATGATTAGACTGGATTTGGCTCTTACTTGTACACTAATAGTCAGTGCATCTGACACATTGGCAGTAGGTTTTTCCAGCACAAATGTTCATGCTTTATAATATTTTGTGCTTAGTGTGTGGACATATTTGTTATGTGTTACTTTTTTTTCTGGCAGTACCATAAGGGGATGAAAGTGTGACTAAAAACGTAGGAAACAAGAAAAGCAAGAGTAAAATATTTGTGCCTTTTTCCCAATTTGCTTATGTCCATATTCATGTGCATAATTTGGTGACCTAAAGAGGAAATAATAAAGTATTTATGCACAATCACAATCACGTTATTTTTTTAGTCTAGCGTTATGCATATTTTATGGAACAAAATTAGTTTTGAAGGAATAGAATATAAAACTCAGTTCACTTAGTGCTCTGTGAGCATGCCGTATTCATTCATGTGTATTCACTCGACATGGAGTCTTCTTCTTTCTCTTTGATGCTTAACCATCCCCCTCTGATTCACATGACAAACTTTTAATTATCTTTGAAGATACAGCTTCAAGACTCATTACTTCCTAAAGAAGCCCTCCTGTGCTATGACTCCTTCCCTGGCCAGACAACTTTAGAGATACCTTGCTGCTCCTGTGGCCTACCCTGCCAGGCTCTATTATGGCATTTACCCTATTATATTGCTATTGATTATTTGTCTAGAAACAAACTAGAAGTACAAACTGGGGAGAAATGCTGGATGTGTCTTTGTGTTGTTATTTTAAATCACTGGTGCTTAGTATGGTGACTAGCTTGTCATTTGCAATAAATTCTTGTTTGTTTTATGAGATAATGAATGTAATAATGTAATAGTTAATAGGGTGTCGCTTATCTATCTAGAAATCACTTGGTACATAACATCATTCTTGTATATTTCAAAGTAGAAGTTGTAAAAACTAATGGTAATCTGATTATACTTGACCTGTAAGTCACCAAGAGAATCTCAATTTCCAAGGGTCAAATTATTATATCCTGAAATTGTGATGATTGTGATTGTCTTTTGGGAAATGGTGGGATAATCTGAGTACCTAAAATAATTATGGTGACCACATGCTTTTGGAGGTCACTAAGTGGGCAGGGATAGAGAAACCCAGTACTACCAAATTGGCTCAGTTCTCCAAATCCCACTGAAATTCTTTTTAACCTTAATTTAAAGACATGGGAGACAATCAACCTCTTTATAACAACCTATAGAAGTTTGTTTCATCTTCATCTGGCTGATTCCATATGGTGTCCCACACTGCTTAGGGTCTGCTATACGTGAATCTCCTTATTGTGGCAGTGAGATGGTGGGAAAGAGATAATAAGCCTGTTTGCTCTCCAGTAATAGGTTTGTTTCCATTGTCACTAAAATTCAGGTCTTCTGATTTATTTAGGGTTGTAGCAATTTTCTTTAAGGCAAAATGTCATGGTTACTTGGGTTGCTAATAACTTAAGTATCTGGACTATAGAGAAAGATATACTATCATGTAACTAAATAAATAAACATGGTACCTTTTATTTTAACTTTCCTTCAAGGTTCTTAAGGAGTATGAGTGTGCCTTATTAATAATATTGATCAGTACTTACTATAAACTCTCACAACAAATTTTTTGCCATCCGGGGAAAATTAATTCTGCCATTGAAGACTCATTTCTACTAGGATGCATGTTGAATCACTTATTTAGTAGTAGATAAAAGAGAAAATAATTCTGCTTATCTTCCATTATTTAACAATGCCATTTTAACATAATTTTGAAAGAACATTTCCAATTCTCTGGTTTAGGAAAATTGTTGATAAAGTAATGCATGTTTTGGAAGATGATACACCTTCTAATTATCAAGATGCAGTTACTTCAACCTGTATCTCATTTGTAATCTCATTTAACTCTAGGTACATTAGGTTTGCTAACACCTCTGCTGCAGGAAGAAAAATGACTGATTTACTGCTTTTTTAAAACAGATGATTCAGAAGTCTGGGAAAGGAGGAAACAGAAGTCTCTTCAGGGTATTTGACCTAACTCTAGAAGAATTTTTGAATACCTGAAATTTCCACAGCCTTATGCTAAGTAAATACTGGTCAAGTTCTTGTAGGAAAGGCAAATATTCTCTGCATGTGTTTCTCTATTATGAAACACACTAACTGTTGTTCTATTTCTATTTCATGGAAAGTTATAACCAATAAATTTCATTAAAAATCTATCTATCTATCTATCTATATATATGAATTATTATTTTAATTCTCACTTTAGAGAATTTAATTCTTGACTTTGGAAACTATTTTTAGCTGGAAGATCCCATTTAGTGATATATATATATATATATATATATATATATATATATATATATAATGTTTATTCTTATCATGCCATCTATCCTATGGTTTGCTAATTCTAAACACAGCCTTGCCTGAGTGAATTTATTACTCATAAGATGGCCCTAGCTCTATATTAGTGCTTTAAGTAGACTTAAAATTTATATTTAAATCATATTTAATCACATATTATTTTGGACTACTAATGATGATAGAGGATAATAACTCTTGCTGAACTGACAATATATTGGAACTAAACTTGTCATTTCCTCAATGTGCTTTGATTGGGGGTCTATTAATATTAGCTGTAATACTGCTAAAATGACCCTCTTTTCCCCCCAATTTGCTTGACTTTGTATGGAATTACAAACTGTTTTCTTGAGTTTTATAATTTCTAATTCATAGTTTTGAGGGGGAAAAGTCTAAAAGTCTATTGATTCTTAGAAAAGGAAGATGAGAGAATTTGCCCAAGAACTATACGAAGTCTATTAGTTTGTTAGGGCTCCTGTAAAAAGCACCTCCCACTGGTGGCTCAAACAACAGAAATTTATTTTCCCACAGTTTCAGAGGCCACAGGTTCAAGATCAAGGTGTTCACAGGGTTGTTTTCCTCTAATGTCTGTGATGGAAGGGTCTGTTCTGGGCCTCTCTTCTTGGCTTACACATGACTGTCTTCTCCCTGTTTCTTATGCAATCTTTCCTCTATGCATGTCCCTGTGTTCAGATTTCCTCTTAGAAGGACATCAGTTGTACTCGATTAGGCCCTATCCTAATAATCTCATTTTAACTTGTTTATCTTTTTAAAGATCTTGTCTCCAAATAAGGTCACATTCTGAAATACTGGAGGTTAGGACTTTAACTTAGGAATTTTGGCAGGAGACACAATTCAACACATAATAGGAAAGTTGAATTTTAGTAAAACAAACAAACAAAAAAAACTGATTTTCTCTTTTCCCAGTAGGGCTATACCTGCTATTTTAAGGTATTTTTTTTTTTTTTAATTTTTTTTTTTCAACGTTTATTTATTTTTGGGACAGAGAGAGACAGAGCATGAACGGGGGAGGGGCAGAGAGAGAGGGAGACACAGAATCAGAAACAGGCTCCAGGCTCTGAGCCATCAGCCCAGAGCCCGACGCGGGGCTCGAACTCGCGGACCGCGAGATCGTGACCTGGCTGAAGTCGGACGCTCAACCAACTGCGCCACCCAGGCGCCCCTAAGGTATTTTTTACAATATAAATGTTTTCTCTTGGTATCTGTGGTATATTAGAGGAAATTTACAAAATATGTTTTGGCATAGGACTCAATATTTTTAATATGTCTGGTGAAGATAAGATAGGTAGGATTCCTAAGTACAATTAAGTATTAAATATAACATGCAATAGTTTATACAGGAAAGTTTAACTTTACTTAGACAATGTTTTTTAAAAAATAATTTAGTGTAAAATTTGTGCCATTTTTACTGTCACTAGCAATACATGTGTACCCATTTTATTCCCTTTGATTGTTAAAATTAAATTTTTTTTCTTTGATGAAAGCTGATCTATTTGCTCAACAAAAATCCAATATCCTAATTTAGATAACATGGACCTGCCCATATTGTATCATCAATCACCTACTCAACTTGGACTCTAAGCTTAAAGAACATTATTAATCATTTACTTTACTTCCCATGTTTAATGATAAGGAAATAGATGCCTGAAGCAGAGAAGGGACTTGCCAAATGCTATGCAATTAGTAGAAAATAGAGAGCAAGAACCCAGAAATTATAGAATAAAAATTCAACTAATTTTACAACTTTAAATGACCTTTGATTTTATCAACTCTGTAATTTTCCAGATGAGGGAACTAAGGCTCAGAGAAGTTAAATAATTTGTCAAAGTCATACAGTTAGTTCAGTTGTAGAGTAAATATTAAAATGCAAGTTTAACTGGTATACTAGTTTCTAACTCAATTCAAGCAAGCTCATTGTCAAGGAATGTTTTATGGTCCTTTAGGTAGCCTGATCTTCATCATCCCATCCCCCAGATAACACTTGCTAAAGTGTTTAGACACACTTACTAAAAATATTTAAGCAAATGCATACATAAATGGGAAAAATAGGCAGAGTATTTGCAATCTTCAGACTGTTTAGTCACAGCTTAATTTGTAGTACTATTTGAGCAAGTAGCTGCTTATTAGGAAGAAAAACTACATTAAAGTTTAAGGATAAGACCTTCTGTCTTTCCATTATCTAAACATCTAGCTAGATTGCTGCTCCTTAGCCCCTTCTGGTGCTTTCTACCGAATTCACTGATGTCTTTGGTATACCATTCGCGTCAGGGCAGGAAGTCAATTAAGTCTAATTACTAATTTGTTTTGTTGTGGTTTTTCCAGTTATCATGGCACTTTATATATTTCCTCAGTACGTTTTCATGTATCTTTTAATCTACCAAGTTATATTATTAGTGTATTATCTAACTTTAGTTGAAATCTTTCTTCTCTTTCAATATATAATCATTTCCTTTCATTTTTAATCTTCTGGCATGGCCTCACACCAAAAATCTATAAACGTTTTTAAGCTTTCTTAGCAAGACATGCTGAAACAAACAAGAGAATAGACAAAGTAAAATGATAATGGTGATAGTTTCCAAAAGTGTACACCATATACCCTATCCTCTTATACATTTTCTCCAACTCATACTGATAAATTTGTAACTGAATATATTCTTTATCTTTAGTGGACCCAAATTCATGTTTTCCTTTCTTTCCTCCTATTCCATAGAACCAGTTCTTGATCAGTAGATGAAAGGCATTATGAAATAAATCCTCACGTTCATATCTGAGGCTATAAGGAATTAATCAATTATGCATTGATCATATATTTAAAAAGTAATGAAGTCAAAATTCTATTACAGAGAATTTCTACCCTCTGTATATTAGCCCCACTCTAATGTACTAAAGCAAAGGGGTTAACTAAACGTCTTATGCCGGAGTCCAGCTCCAGCAGGTCCAGGGTTCCCAAAGGATGAACGGCGTCAGCCAAAAAGTGAAAATAACCAAAACTAAAATAAAAACAAAAAATAAAAATGGACACAGACAACACCAGTGTGTTGAACTGGCCGATTTATTGTAGTAAACGTGGCATTATATATGCTAGTGATTTCCTTGTAGCATACATCATCTATGTTTTCTGGCATTACCCAATTCTAAAATTGTTCCTTTGTGTCATCACCCAATAAGGAATAATATGAGTGTTTTCTCATAACGTTCCCTCCTGCCCTTTGCTTATTGATTAGTTTCTGTTATTGTTTTTGTTATATATCTATGTTTATCTATAATCTATAAAGTATTTGCTTTGCTGTTTTCATGAAAGGTCATTTATCTCTCAACACCTCAAGTGGAACAGTTACAGGGACATGACCTCTTAGTTGTTTCCCTGAACCATTCATGGTTTTGAAGAACAAAAGTGTTTGCCTGGGTCCGAGGTGCCAGGAGGGGGCCAAGAGGGCCTTAGAAACCCATGCCTCATACACTCTCAGAGACACAATGCACCTAGGAACCAATGAACCATTCTGTACCTTAACTGACTAGGTTCGATCATCATCTGGAATGCTTCCTGGGGGCCATGTGGGCCCAGGGGTTAGAGTGACCTGTGTCCATAGATACACTCCTTAGTTACTGGAGTGGGGCTTTCAGATCCATATGTCTCTCTCTTGTTGGCCGCCTTTGCTGGCAAATGTATGAGGCTATCCTTTCTGTAAGTGGAGGAGTCTCCATAGGGATGGCAAGGACTAAACCTAAGGCCACACAATTTCTTGTGGAACCTTATTTTCTTTCCTAATGGTTCTTTTCCCAGGGGGCCTGTTGAGGGCAATTCCCCAACAGACAATACCCCAGGTAGTCTTAAAGCCGAATTACCTAAAAGCGAGAGTACAAGAAGCTTCAGTGTCGGTGGGCCGCCTTGCAGTCACCAGTCCGTCCACAGCCCGGGCTTTGCCACTCAGGCTGGGATAGCTTGGTTTCCAGCAGTCTTAGTCTTCTTGGGCTGCTATAACAGATATACCATAGATTGGGCGATTTATAAACAACAGAAATTAATATTTTACAGATCTGGAAGCTTAGAGGTCCAAGATTAAGGTGCTGACAGATTTGTTGTCTGATGAGGGCCTGCTTCCTGGTTCATAGCCATCTTTTTGCTGTATTCTCACACGGTGAAATGAGAAGGAATGCTTTTGGTGTCTTTTTTTCTTTAAATTAAAAAAAAAAAATTTTAACATTTATTTGCTTTTGAGACAGAGACAGACAGAGCATGAATGGGGGAGGGTCAGAGATTGAGAGGGAGACACAGAATCTGAAACAGGCTCCAGGCTCTGAGCTGTCAGCACAGAGCCCTACGTGGGGCTCAAACTCAAGAGCCCTGAGATCATGACCTGAGGCGAAGTCGGACGCTTAACCTACTGAGCCACCCAGGCGCCCCTTTTGGTGTCTTTTTTATTAGGGCACTAATCCTATTCATAAGGGGTCTGCTCTCATGACCCAATCACCTTCCAAAGACTACCAAATGCAATCATATTGGGGATTAAGAATCAACATATGATTCTGGGGGGACACAAAAATTCAGTCTATAGCATTAAAGTTAATGGCCGTTTTTAGTCTTTATCACTGAAAATTTTTCATGATCTGATATTGATTGCTGGTTCCTTCATGATCCTTTTTATTCCATTTGATTCCGTGAAGCATAATGATCGTTCTCCTCTTATTTCTTTAATTTCCCTTTCTTTATCTTTCACTATTTCTTCTTCTATTTTTACCTTGTTCACCAAAATCAGTTTCATCTTTCAGATAATCCTCATCTATGTTATTATCTTCTAGAAGATGTTTTTCAATCTATGGGTTATGACTGATGATTGAGTTACAAAATTAGTTTAATGTATTGAGACTAGAATTATTTTAATGAACTACAATAGAATGGAATGAACCTTATATAGTGGGTATTGGTTGGAGAGACTTTTCTTTCCATTGTTCATTTGTGTGTATGAGGTTTGTATTGGGTTAAAGATAAAACTGTATTTATTACTATAGGATCATCGTTAAAAAAAGTTTCTGAAACACTCCTCTGTTTAGATTTTCTATTTGGCATTAAAAAATAATAGCTTTATTTAGATATAGTTCACATACTATAAAATTTATCCTTGTAAGTATACAATTCAGTGGTTTTGATATGTTCACAGAATTGTGCAAGCCTCATCACAATCTAGAAATTAGAATATTTTCATCATTCCACAAAGAAAAACCATAATTATTAGCCATCACTCACCCCTTTCCCTGAAACTCCCAAGCCCTAGGCAACTACTAATCCACTGTCTCTATAGATGTGCCTATCTGGATATTTCATATAAATAGAATAATATGATATGTTCTGTTGTGTGACTATTTTTACTTGATGCAATGTTTTTAAATTTTATATATGTTATGGCATGTGTCAGTACTTAAGGTTTTTTTCCTTCATTTTAATTTGTCTATCAAAGTCCAAGTCACATAGTATAAAATTAACTATTTAAAATTACACACTTATGTGACATTTAACATATTGGCAGTGAGGTGTAGCAACCACATATATCAAATTCTAAAACATTGTTGCTGAAAGATATTCCATTGTATGAATATACCATATTTTGTTTATCCATCAATTGATGGGCATTTGGGTAGTTTCCATTTTTGGCTATTACAAATATTGCTACTATGAACATTTCTATACAACTTTTTGTTGGCAATCTTTCTTAACTTATGGACTTTGCATATCATTTGTAATTTAGATAACCATCATTTATATTTCCCCAAGACTGATTTATATATGTGCTTCAGATTTAAGTGCTAAATATTTCATTAAACCTTTTTATATGTGAAAGTCTTATCTTTAAACATATTTGTCTCTATCCCCACTGACTTGAATACTCATGACTTTCCCTTTTTCTGCTGCTAATATAGCCATCTCTATCAATTTTGATAGAATCTTTTCCTTTCTTCCCACATCCTAAAAGAGAACAAAATTTGGACTAATTTCACAAGTTTTTTCGAGTCCCATCCTCTATTTTCATTACTAACATCATCATTTTCTTATCTGGGTGATTACACTTATTGTCTTATTATTCTTTCTACCATTTTTTTTTAAATCTCTAAATTCTCTCAAGTCCATCTTGCTCTTCGCATGCAGATTATTCTTCCTAATATGCAGTTATGTACCAAATCAAGACTTGCCTCAGAGACAGCAATGCCACCTCTTTGAAACACCTCCCTACCTGCCCTCATAGTCTATGCTCCCTTCATCCTGAGTGTATTGATTGGTATCGGTACCCTTAGCTGGGAACACATGAGGTGCTCACTTGGGCCTGCATTACTTGTAGTGAGTGCCCATAGACATTTCTGCCACAGGGGTCAGTGCTGTGGCTGAACTGGCCCTTGTGGTTCTTACTATGATCCCAGGACACACTTCAGAAAAAAGAAAACAAAACAAAAAAACCTATCTGGCAACTTTGAGGAACAAGATTGATTACTCATAGGTCCTAGAGGGTACACAGCATACCCGAGGGCCATACAGGTAGGCTGCAGGTAGAAAGAAAGAGCATTGGCCTGGGTCTCTGCCTTTATTTGGGTCTAAGGGTGGGTGTCTATGGTTTTGTTGTTTCACTCTTTATTGGCCAATATAAAGCATAGGAATGGGAACTAGAACTCTGGAAGGGATAAGGAGGGTCTCTCCAGTACTTATTTATCTGGGCTACCCAGGGTTTTCTGAAAAAGAAAACGTCACGACTGTGGGTGGCTTAGGCTTGTTTGTTTTGCTAGTAGCTGTGCCATACAGCTGGCAATGTTTATTCAAGACGGATGTTTTTTGAAATGGATGTCTCAGCAATCAAAAGTTTAATGACAGGCACTTGTACTACAATCAAAAAGCTTAATGTCAGGAACTTAGACTATGGTCTGTTATGTTTTTCACCATAACACTTACAACTAATTGACACAACATGAATTTATGGCTCATTTTTTTTCTCCTCCACTCAGAAATTAAACTCCATGAAGGTGGAGATTTTTGTCTGTTTATCCCTGTGCTCCAGCTCTTTGAACTATCAGCAGGGGCTCAATAATTATTTGTTGAATGAAGTAAAAACCAAACCTTGTGCTCTGTTCAACACAACCTAATATATATTTTCACTGGTAAAATATATCATTTCTTGTCTTTTACCTATAGCTATAGCAAATATGACAAATTTCTTGCCATTTCCTGAATAAACCTATATTTTCTTACTGTTTGTTTAAGTGAAACCAAACGGAGAAATGGGTGAGCATGGAAGAGACTGGGGCTGAGGATTAGAAGGAGGGTTGATCAAAAAGGTTCTGAAATCAAGAGTATCTCAAAAGATGTCTTTAGGTAGTGAAGACACAGAAAAGGACACAAGATTTGGTCTGAGGAAAATCATAAAATCCAAAGAAGATTTACACCAAACTGGAGAATGCAGACAGAAGAAACTAAATATGCAGATATCAAGGCAATTAGTGGGTTCAGTCCAGAGGAACATGGATGTTTAGGACAGCATGGAGGCAGATAGTTATTTTACTGGATGCTCTTAGAAACCCCAGATGGCTCTCTATGCTTTTATGCCATTCCATCTACTAGGAATGATTTTGTATGTATTTCTTAAATACACTTAAAGCCCTAGCAGTATCAAAACAGACTAGATACGCAACTTTGATTGAGCACTTACTATGTGCCTGGCACTATGGTAGACAATTGATTTAATTCCTATGAAGGAGGTTCAAATTATTATCTTCATTTAATAGAGAAGAAAACTTAAAAACTTTGAGAAAGTTGCTCATGAATAAATAGCTTTTGGATAAGAACCATAACATTTATATTCATTACATTCATATTCATCTCCCCGAGAATAAAGCTTATTTCTTGGCATATAATAAGACTCAACAGCTGTTTGTTGAATGAATGGTTGAATAGATAGATAAATAAATTGTATTAACTTACAAATAATAAGAGGTTTACATCAGATGATTTTTCCCAAAATGAACTATGTGCGTGTTTTGAAGATTTTTAATAATATTTGTTAGGGAATTTTCGGAAATTCTGTTGGCTTCTTTTAAATCCTTTTTCTTGGCAAAACCTGCTTTAAGAGATTTAATGTTATGGTAAACAAGACCATAAACTATACAAAACACTATAATCATGCAATTCATCACTTTTTTTAGAAGTGCAAACATTATTCCAGCGGGCCTACAGTTCCTCTACTGAACCAGTTCATAGGACCATAAGTACAGAAGAGACTTTAACTCTGTCTTGTGTAGTTATTCTTCCTTGGGTCATCTTTTTGCTTCACTGAAAACCACAATTTATTCAACCTCCCATGGTCTTCTATTTTGCTCTGTGAATCAATTTATAGCTCAATCTGCCCTTGAACTCAGAAGTTAAAATTCTTAGTTTACCCAGATGTAATGTGAGAAAAGAAGCACAATTTTAAATATGTATATATTTTTAATAGAGCAATTTATGAGACAGTATGAATTATCTCAGAGACTACAGATGAACATATTCTTTAATACATATTTCGAAAAGCACATTATCCAATCATAGGAAATTTAAACCATGTAACTGGTGGTGTTTATGGCAATGTGGTATCTCAAAAACCTATAAATTAAGTAATATACCAGCAGCTTGTGATTAATAAAACCTTACTTACTTATGTCGCAATCCATTTTCCCCATAAATAGCACTGCATTAATTTATGTCATGTGCAATTACTGCAGAGATTTATAATTATTGCAGATGTGAAAGTTCCATGTGTTTTCAAGGTCCCATTCTGTGATATGACCTCATCTTTGAGACCACCCAAATAACAAAAACGCTTTTGGTTCTTTGAATCTCCAAGCATCTTTATGTAAATGATCATCTTTTGCCAAAAATTCATATTTTTTTTTATGTGCCAAATCTTAGTGCATTTCTGAAATAAGATTTATGGGTCTTCTGAGTGAAATCATGGGCCCAATGTGACAGTTATTTATTAGTGCAGAAAACTAGAGATGTAAAGACATTTATTTATTCAATAAAAATTGAGCACCCACTGCATGCTAAGCAGTGTTAGGTATTAGGATCCAGCAGGATCTGTTGTGTCATATTTGAAAATATAATTCCATAAAATAAATATGATGTATGGTATTACTTGTATTGGCCCTAATATTTTATACTCTTGAATTTTCAGGAAAGATTGAGATTTGTTCTCAGTTTTTGTGGTTTTTTTTTCCCAAATAAGAGCTATTAATTAGTTAAATTGGATTTAATTTTTATTTTAGTACACACTTTAAATATATTTGCATTAATCTTAGTCATGGCTCCCTGAATGGAAAACATTTTAATTTCATTGTCAAACTTTCAAGTGCCTAAACATATTTCATGCACAGTAGATAGACATTTAATGCACATTGAGTAAGAGTGACTGAGTGAACATATATATGATTTCTGCTTCTTCCCATCTCCCCATTCTCTTTCAGGAAAACCTCTATATCCATTATATGATGTAAGGGATTTTTTTTCCCCTAAATTGACATTCATGTCGTATTTAATTATATGTCTGTGAATAGAAGTCAAACGATTCTCACTTTCTCATCAATTTATGAACTAGAATAGGATCTCTTTTTTGGAGAGACTTTGAAAGAAGAGGCTGTTCAATTAAAACTGATGAATATAAAAAAATAACTTTAAAGAAACCTCTACTGGCTTGCATTCAACATGTATCTATAAAAAAACTGCTACATTGTATTCATTATGCTATGGGCTTGGACAGATATAAAACATAACCAGACAAAAGCATGTTAACTGTGGAAAACTAGGTATTATTCTCATTTTATTATGGAATGATAGTTGATTTTTTTTTTATAACCAAGGATCTCTTTTTCTTAAAAGTTTATGTGGGAGAAGAAAAAACACATCATTGGCCAAGTAAGTTTAAAAACAAGAAAAAATTAAGAACACTGAAAAAACACATTTATGGTTATTTTTTACTTGTTTGTTTAAAGTGAAATATGTTCATTCTTAAAGCAAGTGACCTCTGTGATTCAGCCTAACTCTGTTTTATGACTAAGACATATACTGGTAGCTGGTCACCTTAAAAGCATACTTGAAATCAAAATAAGAGAAAGAATATGGCTCTGTCAGATTTAAACCATCAGTAGTAGTAAGAAAATAGGTTAAAACTGCACATTTTCATAAAGCAAATATATGCACGTATATGAGTATGTGATTTGTGATTCTTCTACATAAAAACAAGCATAAGTGGGATAAATGCAATGAGGTATATACTTGTCATTCATAAATATTTGTCAATGTATCAATTTAGAAATTTAGTAATTAAGTTGAAATTTTAGTTTTAAAATATTAAAGTTGGCAAAATGCCTTCTGGACTCACTTTATCAATTTGATGGACAAGTTAGTTAAAAAAAATCTTCTTCAAACACTAAGAACAGAATCCTTTTGAAAAATAAGGAAATATATCAATAAGAGTCAACATTAAGTGAGGATGAGGATGTTGGAAATACTAGAGGATATCCAAATGAAAAATGAATATGAAATAGTTGATCGGCAAGATATAATTAAAGTTCAGTAGTGAATGCAACATGGTTGACAGGAAAATGTGTCAACTTAAGAAATAATTTTAGATTTATGTACTTATGATAATGTATTTATGTCTTGGAGTTGGGCAAATTTCTAGGTATTAAAATGATTCATTAAAAGTAACTTTCATTTTACCTTGTAATCCTGAAATAATAATTTGGGGACTTATTAAAATCTGTAAGATATCTTTGTTCACATAAATCTTTTAGAAATAGCGTAGCAAACTTGTTTTAGACTACCTCAGTATATAATTTATTATTAATATTAGAAGGCACCTCTATATTATTTATTAAAGGTTACATCTTTTCATAGCTACTTTCTTAAGAATATTTACGACATTCTATGCCAATTAGATCAAATGTTTGAAAATCTACTTATAAATGAGCATATTCTTTTTATCATGTTTCTTTAAATATTCTTACAAAGTGATATGGTTTGATTGAAGTAGGAAAATAAATGCAATTTATGTCTTCATTTATCCTTTTTTTTTGGTGTGAAGTGCAGAAGGCCATTTGTGACTGTAATCATCCTTTCTGCTCTCTCCTTCAACAACTACTTGATTCAAGTAAATGTCTTTTCATAATAATACATTTTCAGCCTCCTCTACTAAGGGTTTGAGCAAGTATAATAATATGTACATCATAGAGATCTCAGAAAAGAGATAAGAAGGCAAAATTTTATTTGGAGAAATAATAGCTGAAAACTTTCCCAATCTGGGGAAGGAAACAGATATTCACATCTGGAAGCCACAGAGATCCACCCCGCCCCCAAAAATTCTGCCTGAGGAGGTCCACAGACACATAATAATCAAAATGGCAAAAAGTAGTGATTAAAAAAAAAAAAAGACATACAAAGGAAACCCCATGAGACTATCAGCAGAAACTTTGCATGCCAGAAGGGAGTGGCATGTTTAAAGTTCTGAAAGGGAAAAAAAAAAATCTGCAGCCTAGAGTCCTCTATCCAGCAAGGCTGTCATTTCAGAATAGAAAGAGAAAGAGTTTCTTAGACAAACAAAATCCAAAGGAGTTTATAACCACTGAACCATCCCTGAAAGAAGTATTAAATGGGACTCTTTTAGTGGAAAGGAAAGACCATAACGGAGAGTATGGAAAGTAAAAAACATAAAAGCAGTAAAAATAAATACTTCTACAAAAATAAGTCAAGGGATTTATAAAATAAAAAGATGTAAAATAAGACAGCACATACCTAAAATCTTGCAGGGGAAAGGAATAAAGAAAAGGTTTAAACTTAAGCAGCCATCAGCTTAATATAGACTGATATATACAGAAGATATTACATGGAAAGCTACCTAATGGTAACTACAAGTCAAAAAACAGTAATGGATTTTCAAAGAAAAAAAGGAGAAAGGAATCCAAATATATCACTCAAGAAAACCAATAAACCATCAAAGAAAGCAAGAGAAAAAAGATCAGAAAATCTGTAGGAACAACCACAAAACAAATAACAAAATCTCAATAAATACATATTTATCAATAATTACTTTAAATGTAAATGGACTAAATGCTCCAAACAAATAATATAGGGCGATAGAGTAGATAAAAAGAACAAGATTCCTCTATCTGTATGCTGCCTAGAAAAGGTGCATTTCAGACCTAACGACACCTGTATATTGAAAGTGAGAGTATGGGGGGCACCTGAGTGCATCAGTTGGTTAAGGATCTGACTTCTGCTCAGGTCCTGAAATGACCATTGGTGAGTTCAAGCCCTGCATCAGGCTCTACACTGTTAGTGCCTGGGATTCTCTCTCTCTCTGTTTCTTCCCCACTTGCATACATGTTCTCTCTCTCAAAATAAATTAAAAAAAAAAAGTGAGGTTATGGAGAAACATTTACCATGCAGATGGACCTCAATAGAAAGCAGGTAGAAATACTTACATTAGACAAAATGGACTTTAAAATACAGACTATAACAAAAGACAAGTGCACTAAATAATAATAAAGGGTACAATCTAACAAAAGGATATAACACTGTAAATATTTATGTACCCAACATGGAAGCACCCAAATACATAACACAATTAATAATAAACATAAAGGAAATAACTGATAATAATAAAATAATAGTGGACTTTAACACTCTACTTACATCTATGGACAGATCATTCAAACAGAAGAGCAACAAGGAAACAGTGGCTTTGAATGACACACTGGACCAGATGGATTTAACAGATAGAACATTCTATCCTAATACAGCAGAATACTCATTTTTTTTCAAGTGCACATGGAACATTTCCCAGAACAGATCACATAATAAACCTCAAATCAAGTCTCAACATATTAAAAAAAAATCAAAGTCATACCATGCATTTTTCCTGACCAAAATTCTATGCAAGTAGAAATCTACCATAAGAAAAAATCTGGAAAGAGCACAAATACATAAAGGTTAAATAACATAATACTAACCAATGGGCCAACCAAGAAATTAAAGAAGAAATTAAAAATTACATGGAAACAAATGAAAATGAAAACACAACAATCCAAAACCAATGGGATGCAGCAAAAGCAGTTTTATAAGGGAAGTTTATAGCAATATAGACCTACCTTAAGAAACAAGAACAATCTCAAATAAACAACTTAACCTTACACCTAAAAGAAGTAGGAAAAAAGAACCCAAATCCAGCAGAAGGAAGGAAATATATATATTTGGAAAGAGAGAGAGAAAACAATGAAACCAGAAACTGCTTCTTTGTAAAGACCAACAAAATTGATAAAACTCTAGCACAATTCATTAAAAAGAGAGAGAGAGAGAGGACTCAACAAAAATGATAACAACCAATACCATAGAAATACAAACAATTATAACAGAATATTATGAAAACCTATATGCCAACAAATTATACATCTTAAAAGAAATGGATAAATTCCTAGAAACTTATAACCTAACAAAAACCAAAGTGGGAAAAAATAGTAAATTTGAACAGACGGAATACCAGCAAAGAGTTTGACTCAGTAGTCAAAAAACTCCCCAAAAGCAAAAATCTAGGAACAGATAGCTTCACAGGCAAATTCTACCAAACATTTTAAGAGTTAATACATATTCATATCAAACTATTCCAGAAATTAAAAAAGGGACAAAAACTTCCTAATTCATTCTATGAGGCCAATATCACTCTGATACCAAAACCGGATAATGACACCACAAAAAAAAAAAAAAAAAAAAAAAAAAAGGAAGAAAGAACGAAAGACAACTATGGGCCAACATCTCTCATGAGTAGAGATGCAAAAATCCTGAATAAAATATTACCTAATTGAATCCACAATACATTAAAAAAAAATCATACATCATGATTGAGTGGGGTTTATTCCTGGTATGCAAAAGGGCGGTTCAATATTCACAAAACAATCAATGTGATCTGTCACATCAATAAGAGAAATAATAAAAACCATATGATCATTTCAAAAGACACAGAACAAGTATTTGATAAAGTACTACCTCCATTTATGATAAAAACCCTCTGCAAATTATGTCTAGAGGGAACATATCTCAACATAATAAATTTAAGTTTCTTAAAGACTCTCCTGTGTGGGATGCCTGGGTGGCTTAGTCAGTTAAACTCTTGGTTTTGGCTCAGGTTATGATCCATGGTTCATGAGATTGAGCTCCACATCGGGCTCTGTGCTGACAGCATGGAGCTAGCTTGGGATTCATATTCTCTTTGTCTCTTTCTCTCTTTCTCTCTCTCAAAAAAAATATGTAGGTATCACAATTTCAGATTTTAAGTTATTTTGCAAAGTAGAAGTAATTGAAACAGTTTGGTACTGTAATAAAAATACACATAGATTAATAGAATAGAACAGAAAACCCAGAAAGAAATCCACAATTATATGGTCAGCAACTCTTCAACAAAGGAGGACTGAATACACAATAAGAAAAAGACCATCTCTTAAATAAATGGTATTGGGAAAACTGGACAGCCACATGCAAAAGAATGAAGCTAGACCATTTTGTTTCACCATACACAAAAATATACTAAAAATGGATTAAAGAGCTAAATGTGAGACATGAAACCATAAAAATCCTTGATGAGAACACAGGAAGTAATCTGTCTGACATTACCCATAGCAATGTTTTTCTAGAAATGTCTTCTGAGGCAAGGGGAATAAAAGGAAAAATACTACAGGGACATCTGGGTGGCTCAGTTGGTTAAGTGTTCGACTTTGGTTCAGGTCATGATCTCTCAGACAATGAGTTCAAGCCCCATGTTGGGCTCTGTGCTGACAGCTCAGAACCTGGAGTCTGCTTCAGATTCTATGTCTCCCTCTCTCTCTACCCCTTCCCTGCTAACACTGTCTCTCTTTCAAAAATAAACATTAAAAAAAAATTAAAGCAAAATACTTTTTCAAAATAAAAAGTTTCGACACAGCAGTGGAAACAATCAACGAAACTAAAAGCAACGTACTGAATGGGAGAAGATATTTTCAAATGACATATCTGATAAAAGGTTAGTATCCAAAAACACGTAAAGAATGGCTACAACTCAATGCCCCAAAAACAAATAATCTGATTTAAAAAACTGGAAGAAGACATGAACAGACATTTTTCCTAAGAGGACATTCAGATGGCCAACAGATGAAAAGTTGTTCAACATTACTCATCATCATGAAAATGCAAATCAACACTACAGTGATATATTGCCTCATACCTATCAGAATGGCTAAGATAAAAAACACAGGAAGCAACAAGTAGTGGCAAGGATAGGGAGAAAAAGGAACTGTTGCACTCTTGATGGGAATGCAAACTGGTACAGCTACTGTGGAAAACAGCCTAGAGTTTCTTCAAAAAATTAAAAATAAAGTTCCCTTGATCCAGGAATCACACTACTGGGTATTTACCAAACAAGCAAACAAACAAACACCATAAAAAAAAAAAAAACATGAATTCAAAGGGATACATGCATCCCTGTGTTTATTGTAACATTATATACAATAGCTAAACTATAGAAGCAGGCAAAGTGTCTATTGATAGAAGAATGGATAAAGAAGAAGTGATACACACACACACACACACACACACACACACAGAGTGGGATATTATTTAGCCATAAAAATGAATGACATCTTGTCATTTGCAACAACATAGATGGAGGTGGAGAGTATACTGCTAAGCAAAATAAGTCAGTTAGATAAAGACAAATATCATATGACCTCATTCATATGTGAAATCAAAAAAAAAAAAAAAACTAATGAGCAAAGAAAGAAAAAAGAGGGAGACAAACCAAGAAACAGACTCTTAACTATAGAGAACAAAATGATGGTTACCAGAGGGAAAGTGGGTGAGGAGATAGGGGAAATAGGGGATGGGAGTTAAAGAGTACACTTATCGGGGCACCTGGGTGGCTCCGTCGGTTAAACATCCAACTTCGGCTCAGGTCATGATATCATGGTTCGTGAGTTCAAGCACCGCATAGGGCTCTGTGCTGACAGCTTAGATCCTGGAGTCTGCTTAGAATTCTGTGTTTCCTGCTCTCTCTGCTCCTCTCCTACTCATGCTCTGTGTCTCGCTCTCTCTCCTTCAAAAATAAAAAAAAAAAGAAGTAAAAATAAACATAAACCATTAAAGAGTACACTTAATGAATTAAAAAAATTAAAGAAAAAAGAGTTTGAGCAAGACTTAATGATGTATTTCATTTTGAATAACAGAACATTACGAGATTTTGAACTTGTGCTTTAGTAATTTTGAAAATTCTCTTGTTAAAATCATTTTGGACACTCTGAACTTTCCTGGGTACACCAGAGACAGACATATTGTTCAAGCTAGCATTTGGTGACACTGCTGTTTTCTCTCAGAGTATCATATTTTGTTCTATTTCTCCATCATGGTTCGCATGGTTATTTGGGGACTTAATTATTTGTGTATTTATTTAATGTTTATCCCTTGCCCCCATCTATATTGCAAATTCCATGAGGTCATGAATCAATGTTTTATTGACCATTGAATACCCACAACATGGAACAGTGTCTGACACTGCCCTAGTGCCCAATTTATGTCTGTTGAATGAGTAAATGAAGTTAATCATTGATGTGGAGAATTGATATTGATCATTGAGGCATAACAGAATGTGTTTCTCAACCATCACTTTGAAAATGCCTGTTCACAATTTATTTGTCTAATGATTTGAGGAAACATTGGGGAGGATGTTTGTAACTTTGACTTTAACCTATTTCAAGAAACTTGCTTTTGTCCCCGAAAATGTATTCTATAAAGAATTTTTATTAAATTTTTTTTGTATGTGGGAAAATATTCTTTACAAACCTCAATGGTATAGTTTGTGGTTGAGATGAACAAATATACAAGTGTGCTCTCTATGCCCTATGTCATTTCATGACCGTTTTCTTACGGATACAAATAATCCTTGGTCTAGCTTTTATCACATATTTCCTGTGATTTTTTTTTTTCAAATGTGGTTTAGAAGTCAGTTTATAAGACTTTAGAATCTTAAGTGTGTGAGCTGCTTTTCTGCCTTTCAGGATATTTGTGTTGTTTTTATTGTTGTTAAAAAGAAGATAAAAATGTGTGTATCCAGAGTGTTTCTGGTGGCTTTGCCTCAAAATGGTGGCAGGTGAGAATTCATTTTTGAACTAGCCCAAAGAGATTTCACTTTCACTTAAAAGATCTTCACTTATTGTCCAGAATTATCCAGTTTGTGGTGTTTTTGTTTGTTTGTTTGTTTGTTATTTTGTTTTGTTTGTTTTGCCTAGCATCTGTAGTTTCATTTTGGCTAGGCTTTTTCTCATCCTGTTTTCTTTCTGTTTTGGATAGAAAATTGTCATTGGTGTTTATGAAAAAAAAATTAGCTGGCTACCCTTCGTATCCCACATTTTGAGTATTTGGCAAGGATCTGGACGTTTTATAGGTTGAGAGATTGGGTTGGTTAATACATTTCCTCATTTACTGATATTATTAAATATTTAGAGATTCCCAGTCTTTAAGACAGGATTTACTTTTACTATTCAGTGTGAGTCAACTTCTTAATGAAAATCTATTTGCTTGAAAACATTGCTAATAAATATTTTCACTGGCAATAAAATAAAGGATAAGCATTTCATTCTGTAAGCAGCACAGTTAATTTTCAAATACTTATTCCCAACAAATACATTCCAGTGGCATGAATGTTAACTTTTAGCTGCTCTAAACAGATGATCCAGATCTTTGGTTAGAAAATGTAACAGTGTTGAGCTAACAGATTTGGTCAGGCTCTTTATGGCTAGGTATAATCTACTTCCAGGTGGATTACATAGGTACTAACAGTTCAACACTGGGTGAGTGGATATATGTATGTATGTATGTATGTATATATACATACATACAACTGTTGTATGTTTTTCAGTGTTGAAGATTACCCAAGAGGTTATTACCAGGGCTCTTCTGCAGAAGATTTATGCTGCTGTGTTAGAAAGAAATGCCTTAGTATTACTCCTCTTTAGGATAAAACAAAAAATTATAAGCTACTGAAATCTCTATCCTTTCGGGTGAATTGGGTGTGGTGGGATGGGGAGGAGGGAGCCAATGGAAGTGCTGCCTATGTATTTCTGAATGGTGTGTGCTGTGACCTAGAGCATTTATTCACTGTTTAGGAATTCTTTCCTTCAGAATTAAATTTTGCTCCGTTTTAATCTGTGACATCACTGTTCATTCAAAATTTTATGTTTACCCTTCACTAAATTTCTTACGCATTTCTTCTGTCAGAATCTGTATTACTACAGATTTCCTTAATTGTAATATAAGAATAACATGAACTTTGGGGCGCCTGACTGGCTCAGTCAGTTAAGTGTCCGACCTCAGCTCCTGTCATGATCCGTCTGTCTCTGCCTCACCCCGGCTCTCGCTCTGTCTCACAAAAATAAATAAACATAAAAAGATAAAAAATAATAAGATAAACTTTAGGTTTGTTGACTTGAAATAAAGAACATTACTTATTTATATGCTGCAGTGAAAGTAAAATACTACATTTGAAAATTAATGCCACATTTTAAAATTAAATAATGATTTTGCATCTTACTGCGGTTTTTACACAAAGAAATTTTCATATTAATTTTTGTGATATAATATCAAAGTGTTAGGAAAGAATTTCTTAGAATTGTCAGAATAGTAATAGTAATAATATGCTATTATGTTTTATGCTATTTAAAATAAACAAAAAACCTTGCTAGGCACAATAAATAGAATATTTACGTTTTATATTCAGGAATTAGACTTCATGTCACTAAAACAGTGAGAATCTGTGAACTTTGTATTACTGATTATTAGGGTGATATTCTCATATTGCCTTATGTGTTTCCTAGGAGAAGCCCCCTTCCTTTGTTTTCTCTGTGTGGCACACAAGGAGAGTCATTGCATCTGTTACCTACATAAGTTTCTAGCCCATCCCTCCCATCCTTACCATTTTTGGCTAAGCTGCAGTTTCCTCGTGTACTAAATAGGGATGATAATATTGCCAAGCCTTTATTGTTTGGTTTTGAAATGCAATGATACTTTTAAAGCACCAGCACATGGAAAGCACTCAATAAATGTCAGCAATTATCATCATCATCTCACCCTTATCACAACATCTTCCTCATTAATTGCAAACTCTGTTATCTTTCTTTCTACTATCTGGTATCTTTTACTGTTTGAATAATCTATTGGCTAATGCTTTTTAAGATTAATTATATTAATACAGTTATGATATCATATTACACTGTAATCTAACACTGCTCTATATAATTTGGACTGTATTCTGAATCTGATTTTAATGCTCTTTCTGATTTGACCACTGCTTAGTTCTGCCATCTGCTTCTGATTCCCTTGTGAATGTATCTTCTTTCTAACCCAGCTTTATTGATATATAATTGACATATAATATTGTGTAAGTTTAAAGTGTACAGTGCATTGATTGATGTACTTACGTGTGTAAAATGATTACCACAATAGGATTAGTTAATGTCTTCATCTCCTCACATAATTGCCATTTATTTTTCTGGTAAGAACATTTAAAATCTACCCCAGCAACCTTTAAGTCATAATACGGAATTGTGAACTATAATCACTGTGTTGTACACTAGATCCTAAGAAGTTACTCATCTTAAGATTGGACGCTTATGGATTTTGACCTCCGTCCTCCTATTTCCTTCATTCCCAGCCTCTGGCAACCACTGTTCACCTCCCTGTTTCTATGAGTTTGGCTTTTTTAGATTTCACATATAAGTGTGATCTTTGTCTTTTTTCCGTCTGACTTATTTCACTTAGCACAATATACTCAAGATCTATCCATGTTATCACACATGGAGGGATTTCCTTCTTTTACATGACTGAATAATAATTCATTATGTATGTATATATGCCACACCTTATTTATCCATCTGTCCATCAGTGGACACTTAGATTGTTGTCATGTATTGGCTATGGAGAATAATGCTGCAATGAACAAGGAGGTGCAGATCTTTGAAATCCTCTCAGAACTCTGAATACCTCTTTCTTTACTCAGAATCTTGATCTGGCATATTTTGTTATTTCTCCTCCTGTATTCACATATTGTTTCATCTTTAATGTCCGACTCAAGTTTGCTGCCTTCAAGAAATCTTTTTTAAGCACCCAAGCACATACTTATCATTCCGTTATTTTTTAATGGGTTCTACATAATTCATTGTGCTTTATGATGTTTTAAGCCTTGCATAGGTGTGTGCATTCTCTAACTACAAGCTTCTCAAGTTCTCTGGAGACACTTAGGAAGATTCTCAGTACTTTTGCTCTAAATCCTCTGCCCCATCTGTCCTCCTTGCTCCAGACTTTTACTCTTCTGGTCTTGGTGTCATTATCCTGTAACCTTTTGTTTTTAGTAATCATGGATACCATCTCTTGTTTTTTGTGACTTGCCACACTCACATTGTTAGTGTGTGTTTTCCAGGTTGTTTTCCAACCATATCGATGAATAAAATTTCTGAAACTATAACATTTTATATATCACAATTATCCATATATATGGATCCATATTTAGGGGTATTATATGTGTGTATATGTTGTATATATGTGTATATATGTGTGTGTATAGACGTGTGTATAGACATATGTATATAGACATATATAAAGATATATATACAAAGATATAGCTGTATATAAAGATATAGATATATAAAGATACACATATACACACACACTTATATTATATTATATTATATTATATTATATTATATTATATTAATATGAAGAGATTTATTGTGAGGGATTGGCTCATGTAATTATGGAGGCTGAGAAGCCCCACATGATTTAGTGTTTGCAAGCTAGAGGCACAGAAAAGCCAGTGACATAATTCCAGTCCAACTTGTAGGCCTGAGAACCAGGGAAAGCAGTGGTGTAAGTCTCAGTCTGAGTTCAGACGCCTGAATCTGGAGAGCCACTAAGTGTGCATCCTGGTCTATGTCTAAAGGCCTGAGAACCAGAAGCATCGATGTCAGAGGGTTGGAGAACATGGATATACCAATTCAAGCAGAGAGCAAATTCATACTTCTTCTGCTTTTCTGTTCTATTTGAGCCCTCAGAAGATTAGATGATAATCCACCTAAATTGGTAAGGGTGATCTTCTTTATTAACATACTTTATCAAATGCTCTTTTCCAGAGACATACTCGCAGACACACCCAGAAATGATATTTTACCAGTTACCTGGGCATCTTGTAGCCTAGTCAAGTTGACACATAAAATTAACCATCACACACGTGAATTTTCATCATTTTCTTGATTTTATGTGATAACTCTGAAGCTCCTTCTACCAGATTTTTGGAATCCCATTCTGTGCAGAACCACTCCTTGGTCTGAGATAATCCCCAGTGTGGAGGAAGAATTTAAACAACACCCATGCCTTATGGTTAATAACTCCCAGCGGCCACATTGTAGGTGATCAGTATGCATTGAGAATTACTTTAGCGTATCTTCTTTATTTTTTTTAATTGTGTAATTCTTTTCACTGAGTTTTTATTTATCTTGAAATTATAAATTGTACTCTTAAGAACGTATTGAACAGCCAGTTTTGAGTTTTTGACATTTAGAAAAAGATTGGAATAATTGTTATAGGTGAAATTTGACACAGTTTTAGAAATTTTATCCCTCATGAATATAATTGGAAGATAGTGTGGAATATAATTTTATTGAATGTTGAAAAGTCATAACAAGTAGATATGAATTCATTTATTCAAACAGTTGCTAAATTTTTAGACATTCTCTGTGTGGACAATTTCACTTGAAGACCACCATTTTGTATATGTATGCTCAAAAAGCACAATTAATGTTACCCTCATGCTAAAGCTCCTTAAGTCAAAAGAATAGCTTGACATTCATTAACTGTTTTATAATATTCCACTCAGTAGTACTTTTTTTTCATGTAATTTCAGAAATTTTAAATTTCATGTTTTTTGGGGGGTTTGTTTATTTATTTATTTTATTTATTTTGGTTTGTTTTGTATTTTCCATTCAGACCATAATTGCCTTTGGTTATTTCTTTAGTTTGTTTTTAATTAGTTTTGTTTATTTATTTTTGAGAGAGAGAGAGAGAGAGAGAGAGAGTGAGCAGGGGAGGGGCACAGAGACAGGGAGACACAGAATCTGAAGCAGGCTCCGGGTTCTGAGCTGTCAGCATTGAGCCAAAGTCAGATGCTTAACTGACTGAGCCACCTAGGCACCCCAGGTTATTTCTTCAGTTTTAATTGTCACTGTGAAACACTTAATTAAATACTATAATATTTAAATTATATGTGTTTTTTGCTGAAATAAATATGTTGAAATTCAGTGTATTCGAAATATATATATTGTAGTGGAGATATATATTTTATATATATATATATATAATATATATATGATATCTTCTTTATATATATATGATATCTTATATATATATGAGATATATATATCATATATCTTATGATATCTATGATATATATAAGATATATATGAGATATATCTATGATATATATAAGATATATATGAGATATATGTATATACGTATATATATGTGTATATATATGTATATACATATATATATGAGATATATATATCATATATCTTATGATATCTATGATATATATAAGATATATATGAGATATATCTATGATATATATAAGATATATATGAGATATATGTATATATGTATATATATGTGTATATATATGTATATACATATATATATCATATATATCTTATATATATCATAGATATATCTCATATATATCTTATATATATCATATCATATATATATCATAGATATCATATATATCTTATATGTATCATAGATATATCTCATATATATCTTATATATATCATAGATATCATAAGATATATGATATATATATATCTCATATATATATAAGATATCATATATATATTTTATATATATTATATATAAAATATATATCTCCACTACAATATATATATTTCGAATACACTGAATTTCAACATATTTATTTCAGCCAAAAACACATATAATTTAAATATTATAGTATTTAATTAAGTGTTTCACAGTGACAATTAAAATGTATATATATGATATAAATATATATATGATATCTTCTTTATCCATTGATCAGTCGATGGACATTTGGGCTCTTTCCATAATTTGGCTATTGTTAATTATGCTGCTATCAACATTCTGCCCCCCGCTGCAAATCAGTATTTTTGTATTCTTTGGATAAATACCTAATACTACAATTGGGTCATAGGGTCGTTCTATTTTTAACTTTTTGAGACACCTCTATACTGTTTTTCAGAGTGACTGTACCAGTTTGCATTCCCACCAACAGTGTACGAGGGTTCCCCTTTCGCCACATCCTTGCCAACAGCAGATGTACTTTTAAAGAAAGTACATGATAGGTTGATATTTCATTGGGTTTCAAATGTTATTTTTTGCTGCCAAAAATTTCAGACTTGACTTTCAGAGCACATTTTTTAAAACTTGGATAAGTGTGCTGGCATGTAAAATGGTACAGAGAAAATACACATACTTAAGAAAATTATGTCATAGGTTCTCTTGAAACCTAAAATTGGACGTATTTACTTTGGGGCAGCATGTAAGTAATGACGTTTTTTTTTTTTTAAGTCATTGGTGATAAGTAGAAACTAACCCACTTTCAGATAGTTGTTTCCCTCTCCATAATTAAGAAACACCTTTAAAATCATTAACTGTGATTTACATATAGTTTTACTTTTTTTTCTTATAAGAGACTGATCTCTTTCCTTTTTTAAAGTTTTCAAAAGAGCTACCCCCACCCCAAGATTATTGACATACAGGGGAAAAAATGTTCTTAGCACCTAGTAATAATCATTTTTAAGTGCTGAAAACTGTATGTGTGTGTATACACATTTATTTCTATAT
The DNA here is from genome assembly GCF_016509475.1 of Prionailurus bengalensis. Taxonomy (NCBI): domain Eukaryota; kingdom Metazoa; phylum Chordata; class Mammalia; order Carnivora; family Felidae; genus Prionailurus; species Prionailurus bengalensis. The sequence goes on along the minus strand of NC_057344.1, from coordinate 156,238,260 downwards.
TTTTTCATATAAATTATAAATAAAATTATATATATATATATATATATATATATATATATATATATATATCTTTAATCTGGTGGTCTAAGTGATCATTTGAGCAAAGGGATGGTAATATTAGACTTTCTGTGTGGGTCATTCATCATATTTTTCTTTTATTGATTTCATAATTCTTCAATATCTGTCTACTGGTTTCAGGGTCTGCCTTTTAAACATTTCTTCAGTGGCTTGAAACAATAAGCATTTAGCATCTGCTCTGTTTTTTTAGGCTAGGAATATGGGAGTAGTTCACTTAGTTGATTCTGGCTCAGTGTCTCTCATAGAGTTGTATTTCCTCAAAAACAGGATTTCTGGTATTTGGAGGACCAACCTGCCTTGCCTGGCTGTCCTCTCCATTGACCTCTCCATTGGGCTGGTCCAGTGTTCTCAAGATGTGGTGACTGGTTTTGCACAAAATGAGTGATCAAGAGAGAGCCTCAGGCTGCAGTATCTTGTTAATGAACTACTTTTGGAAATCACACACTCATTTCTACCACATTATGTCCATTAGAAGTGAGTGCCTAAGTAGTGTCTTTTCAAATGAAAAGGGAATAAAAATGGAGAACTGTCAAAGAATTGTAAACATATTTGAAAACTGCCATATGGACCTCTTTAAGAAAATCTGTATTTCCCTCCCTAGGTTATTTTATCTACTGCTCTGATTTCAGATACTACTACCTTACAATTTTCAAATTTATAAAGATCTCCTTTCTGAGTCATTAACCTGTATTCAACTTCCTACCAGATTCTGTTCATGACACGATAATCTAGCCATTTGCTTATGCCAGAAGCTTGGTAGTTATTTTTGTTACCCTCCCTTTTATTCTTCTTGTTCAGCCAATCACCAAATCATGCAGTTTTCTTTTTGTTCCTAAATATAGATCAAATATGTTCTCTGTCATTATTCATTGAAAGCAATCATCTTGTCCTTACTGCCACAAAATAGCCTTCTATTTTGCATTCTCTTATCCATTCTTAAAAAAAATTATTTGGTAGATTTAATTCTATTTCAATACACAGGATTTGGGTTAAACAAAGCACAAAGGTAAAGGAATGGAAGATAAACACAAACATAAGCTGTTTTGCTAATATTTTTATATTCGTAACAAACATATAGAGCAGGCTGAAGATTTCAGTCTCTGCTAAATGCAGATTAGTCTACATGCTTTATTTTTTTGAATGGGTTCTTAAGTATGTGGAATAATTCATGGAAAATCCAACCAGATTTAAATAAGGCATTGAAGACTTGACCTGGGGAAATGCACACGTGCTTGTGCACGCATGTGCGTGCAAACACACACACACACACACACACACACACACACACACACACACACACAGATTCATCTGTCCTATAAGTAAGTTTCCTTATCCTCAAAGCAGTGGTAAGTGGTAGGCAGCTTAGTCTGTTTAATCAGATTCTTCCTTGAATAGATCCACAGAGCCTCTCTCTGTGGGACTCCTCTCCTCCTTAGTGGCTATGGATATTCCAACTTCTGCAGCCATCCCCTTCTTCTCTATAGCTACCCAGTACACCACTTCATGTCCTTACCATAGTTTTAGCCTGTATTCTACTTCTGAACCCAATTAATAGTTGAAAATTTTTTATGTTATTCTGACTTCTTAAATTCACCACATTTAAAACATAATTAATTACACCGGTTTATGCTCTCACTCAACTAACTGGCTGCTTGCCTCTGTGTCTGTGTTTAGCCTTATTCTTATTGACAGATATCCTGTGCCCTAAAATCCTATGTCTCAAGTAACATTCCCTTCTTTGAAAGCTCCCCTCTAAAACCCTAAGGTTCTCCTAGCAGGTCTCTGAGCCCCGTACTTGGTTGGGATCTATAAAGAATCATTTGACCAGTATTTGGCCACCAGCTTTTACTCTCTGCCTTCACCTCCACCTCCTGTCCCTAGACCGGTGTCTTTGTTATTACCATCCACAGTTCACCAAGGACTTAGGGCATTTTGAGTCAAACATCACCAAGAAGGCTTAACAGTAGAAGAGAGAGGCCAAAGAGAGAAAGAAGAGGTTTCAACAACAGAGTGCTTGAGGCCTCAGAAAAGCAAAACATGAAAGTAGTTTGTGCTGCAAACAAGTGAGCAAGAAGAGGGGGTTTCTTCTCTTGTTATTTAATCCCTGGTCAGGAGCACTTTTCATTAGGTGTGTGTTTGCCATGGAACGTGGGCAGTTGCTGAGTTTCTGGCCATCTTAGAGGAGAAGATTAATTTCATCCATGACTCCTTAGTTCCATGGTCAGTGGGTAGTTCCATAGTATATACTACATAGTACCCAGTTATCAGATTTTACATCTGAAATTTTTCCAGTTTATTCAGCTAATACCTATTACACATCAAATTATAATACTCTATTTTTTGTTATAACAGATTAACAAATGGAATAAAAGTGAGAAGGAGTTCTAGAATATGCCTTCTTTGCCTCACATTATTTTTCCACAGCCACTTCACAATGCCCAATGTAACATTACTCTGATACGGTATGTAATAGATGATTTCACGGACTCTCCTGCATTTGAATTGTTGACATTTTCCATGTCTTAATCTTTAGGGAAAATCTGTCTCTTGTTAGCACGGTAACTGAATGGTTAAAAAACAAGAAACAACACAACTTTTAACTTAAAGCTTATTTTTCCCCCATTGGACTTTCGTTGCTGATTAAAGCATTTAGCAACATAATTAAAAGTAATTTAAATAGCTAATTAGATAATGTTATAGTTTCCAGTAATACATTCCTTTAAACAAAGCATCCATCATTTAGGAGTGCAGTTTATCACTAGGTTACTGATACAAATGCAATTATATGTTAAATGGAAGAAAGCATCCACAAATCAACTCTGGCTCTCTGTAAAAATTGCCATATATATATATTACTTTTGCATAATTCTTACAGGATCAAAAGAGATACATGGAAAATCTTGGCCTCCACATTTTAGTTGACTTTGCAACTGTCTAGTGTCTGGTTCTAAATCATATTTTTGACAGCTGAGAACCAGAATAAAGCTATGTCTACATACACATGTTTTGACAAAAATTGATGAATTTAATTAACCTAATTGTCCACTTAGTCAAACAGATGCTTTGACTGTATGATTTGCTTATTTGTTTTGTTTCCTTGTTAAATTAGCTTGTTTTTTTTTTAAACTTAATTTAACTTAATTGTTTAAGTTAAAATATAGCCAGATCAATTCAATGTTTGGAAGCAGTTTCAATGGTATTTTTTAAATAGTTATACTGAAGTTAAGAAACAAATTGCCTTTTAGCAAATGCTAAAAAATTTACTAGAAATTCTGATTTCAAAATGTTTTATTAAAAACAAAAAATAAAAACACCAAAGAAACAAAAACAACCTCTATGATCCCATTTAAATTGACCAAATCAGGAAACTGGATTGCCAAATTGGAATATTTTTATCATTCAATGATTCCATTACTTAAAATACTAAGTACAGTAATGAAAATATCTTTATCCTTAAAAATAGAATCTCACTATTAAAAAGGACTTCATGTTTTAACAGCCATCTAATTTCAGAGTGATAGATAAACAAGGATATTTTATTTTAGAAACAATAGAAATGCATTGTCTCTCTAGTGTGGGAATACCCTGTCAAAATTTTGGCTCAAGACCAAATGTTAAAAATAATGTTACAACCAACCTCTAATTATGTTAACTCTCCCATGAATGCTGTGGATGTGCTAGATTCTTGTGTGTGTGTGTGTGTGTGTGTGTGTGCGCGCGCGCGCGCATATGTGTGTGTCTGTGTGTGTGTGTGAGAGAGAGAGAGAGAGAGAGAGAGAGAGAGAGAGGACATAAAGGAGATGTTGAATGACAACCAGAATGGAATTACCTGTGTGTGCTTCTTGAGAACTTTAAGTGACCTGCTCACAAGTTATGCATGGGGTGTATGGTACAGTTATAGCTTTTCCAAAACATTATAGAAATGAGGTAAAAACTAATGTCATTCTCAATTTTGAAATAATAGTTATGGTTTCACAAACCAAATATTTCCTCTAAGTTTGAAGTGAAAATATTTATAGAATAAAATTTCTCTCTTACCCACCTCTACTCTATTTTCACTTCCTTGTTCCTCTCCTCCCTTCCTTTCCTTTCACATTTCATGCTTAGTAAGAGAGCCACAAGAAAAGTTGCATATATTTATTTAAATACATATTTTATATATGTACACATTAGTGAATTAGTAAAATATTAATGCATATTTATAGCTCCAATTTATCTCCATAATTAATTCTCTTATGTCGAAATCAACTTATTAGATAGTTGGTAAACACTTAATTGAGAATTTCAATTCTATGCTTTTAAAAGAAAACCTGAGTTATTACAATTAAACATTTGACTTTCTTCCAATAATATACTGATTATGTTCACAATCTTGGAGTTGGAAACTTAAACTTGACATGAAAAGATGGGTAACTCCCTGTATAAAGATGAAATATATATGTTCAGCAAACATCTAAAATCAAACAACAAACTAAAAGAACATATTTGCCACCAATATAAAGGATATTTTTTAAATTTTCTTGCTATAAAAAGAACTTTTACAATAGCAAACCATGTATAAATATAAGCAAACAATTCATAAATAAAAGGAATATGAAGGGTTGATAAACATATGAAAATATGTTTCATTGTACAAATAGAATACTGAAAAAATTTAAAAAGGCACTGTATCATTCTTTGTCTACCGCATTGGCAAAATTTAAGGGAATTGGTAATATGTAATTTTGAAATGAAAAGTGATCCTGGTAGAGCTGTGCATATTTATTAAGTTTTTTGGATATCTAGTTGTTGACATTTGCCAAACTTGAAATGTCTTTCCCTCTTGATCCACCAATTTCATTTATGGTATAAAAATATACCATAAAATATATTGGGATAACTATATTTTTTTCTAAAATACTATAGCTAAGGTATACAGATATGTTTATGCTTTTTTGCAGTATTATGACTAAAACACTCGGACATTCCCAAATGCCCATCAACATAAGATCAATTGTATAATGTTTATAGGTATATATAATGCAGCCATTAAAACTGAGGGCTACAATACACAGATGAAAAGAGATATCCATTAAATTAATAAATAGATAAAGGTATCAGACAACATGTGTAGTGTGCTATACCTGAATAAAATGTAAAAAGGAGTAGGAGGAACCATACAATGTCTATTTGTTTTTTCTGTAGAAAATTCTAGTAGGAGAGTCATCACAGTTCTAACTGGTTATCTCTTGACAGTGGCGGTGGGGGCTGGGGAAAGTATGTGGAGGGAGCTGAAGGAAAATTTATTTTTTCTCCATACAAATCTCTATTTTCTTGTAGAACACTTATTATCCCTACAATTAAATCATAAAGTGCACTGATTATGTTAATTATTACTGAAAAATGAAAACTGTTTTAAAGTTGAAATAGAATACTTAAGACGATATGACTCAACAAAAATGCAATTTTGGGGTAATACTTTGTATAAAATAAAACAAAACACATGCATGATACCCTTGAGATTTACTTGAGAATCTTTCTCTACAAACTGGATAATATTTTTGAGTGGGGGAGAGGAGGGTAATATTTCTTTATAGTCTTTATTTCATATAACAGCCAAAATTTTAGAAAATCCAGAGGATTTTTTTTCCCCATGTATACGAAAACTGTATTAGATAGTATTTTTAAGAAATATCTGTTATTCTTAGATTTTTAAAAATAAAGTTATTGAAGTGAGAAATATTCTATTTTAGTTAAAATTGTTAATTGCGCCCGGTTTGTGTTTTTGGTGTTAGTTTATCTCAAACACTGGATAGGCAAACACGTGTACTTCTCCTTTGTGCATAATAAAGAAGACTTACATTTCTTCTTCCTCCTTCTTGTAGCTTTCAGCCGTGCCCCAATTCCGATGGCTGTGGTCCGCAGAGAGCTCTCCTGTGAGAGCTACCCCATTGAGCTCCGCTGTCCAGGAACAGATGTCATCATGATAGAAAGTGCCAACTATGGGAGGACTGATGACAAAATTTGTGACTCTGACCCTGCTCAGATGGAGAATATACGATGCTATCTGCCAGATGCCTATAAGATTATGTCCCAAAGGTATGATACTTCTAATAATCTTTTTCTTGGACGCATTTAATGTAAGCTCTCAGCCTGCATCTATGTGACCTATTGACCTTAAGTAAGAACACAAATAGTATGTGTGTTTTAGAATCATTTGAACTACTTTTTCCATATCAAATTAGTTCCCCATATTACTAAAATGCTAGTAATAGAAATTGCAAATGGCATTTGGACGTTATTAAAATTTATTAGATTAGTTATTAAGTTGCCTGGCCTACTCTGAGTGCTTTGGAACTGGGCTGATTAGATGAGAAACTGAATTTATTTTTCACAGTTTTCAAAAACAGACTTTTATGTAATTTTCTCTAGAAGCTACAGAAAAATTATTTTAATGCTAATAAATATTTCCTTTCAGTGTAGGAAAAAGAATAAAAATTAATAAGCAATTTTTATAGCCATTAATCAAAATGTAGTAAAAGGCTATTGATTCATGATTTTTTTGGCCTTGAAAACAATGAAAAATTATTTCTTTATTATTTAGTTTATGTAATTCATTTAAACAAATCAAAATATTACCATATTCAAATAAGGTAAGTTAAGGTATCATATGATATCACTGGAAAAGGAAAAGAAGGTCTTCAATTCTGCAGAGACTGGTCAATAGGAATCCATACTGTAAAAGGTTTAAATTATACTAAAATTATTTGATAAATTGGCTAAATATTACATAGCTTACAAATAGTTGTTCACTATTACTATGATTTCTTAGAAATTAGTGAAGTCATTAATTTACTATAAGCATTCATACTTTCTGACTATATGCTCACAAAGTAATTTTTAAATAATTAATCAAATGACCTATCTAGTGAATTTTTTTCATAATTTTTCTATTTAGACACTTCTTCCATTATTTCAAGTGTTCTTAAAATATAGGGAAAATCATAACGTATGTAAAAATAAACAAATTTAAGTACATAAAAACAAAATCAATAACTTTAACCTTTTGTCTTCTCGATGCTTAAAATTCTGATATCTATGGGTGTGATCAATAAATTGGTAGAATCACTATCTTATTTTCTATAAATTACTGTTATATAGGTTATTAATTGAAATTACAATATGCCAGGTTTTTGACCAAAGCATCTGTATTACACTTGAAGGATAATGGTCTCTCTGAGCAAATCTGAGGGCTTTTGTTTGTTTCTAAAACCTAAGTCATGATAAGGTGAGTATTAATGAGAAATAAAATTTTTAAATTAGGGATTCCTCTTGATATAAGTTCATTTGGTTTCATTTGGTTCTTCATGTGTTTCTCTCTCATTGTGGATCTCTTCTTGTTACACATTTGACTTGCCTCCAACTATAATTAAATTTTCTGATGATCTGCTTAAAAAAGTTGAATTATCATCGTGCGCAAGGTGGTAACAAGTCTGTCCTGCCTGGTTTTCCATGAGTAGAATGAATGGGCACTGTGACTAAATTGTTATTTTATTTGTTTCTGTCAGAACAACATACAAAAATGGATTCTTTGAATCCATTTGAAGTGTGGGTTGAGGAGGAAATTCTGCTTTTCAGTGGTTATTAGCTTTTGATTTCAATGTAGCAGAAGCATTAACTTCACTAGCTCTTTGATCTCTTTATGATTTTCATTGAAAATGTTTTAATCCTTTTATTGATATTATTAATGGCTCCCAAAATAAGCCCTTAATCTTATAATTATTGCAAAAAAAGTTACAATGGATCCTCTCAAGCGGCTGAATTAGATGGGATGTGTCTGGAAAGTGACAAATCTGCAGAGTGAAATGGCTTTAAGCACCCTGAGTGAGTCATTTGTGGAAGCCCCCCTGGTGGTTTCTCAAAGTGAGAATTGTCAGCTGAAATAACTGTGGTTGATTTTGTGTGGAGGCAAGTTCCTTGGTTGTATCTTGACTATTAAATGTACTACATTTACACTTGGTCAAAATAAATGCTTTTGACTCTTGGATAGATGAAATTAGGTTACATCTTGCAAGTTCCCAAGAGATGAGATGGCCATGTCTGTTTAAGCTGCTTTATAATTAATGAGCTTTCACTGTCATGCCAGTGACAGCATGTTAAATAATGCTAATAATTTCTAATTATGATATGGATGTATCATATTCATAATGATATGTACAGTTTAAATAATGCATTTGAAACTAAAATTATGAGGAAACTTTTTCTAAAAAATATCTTAGATAATTATTGTTTTCTCTCATTTAAATTTCTAGAAAGGCATTATATTGGTGTCTAAACATTTTTAAGCATGTCTCTAGATTGGAGGATTATTATTACAAAATGTGAAAGGTTTTTGTGTATCCTTGCATAACCTTGTTAAAAAGGTTTTGTAACTTACTTCAGCCTCATGAATTAGCTGGATGTCACAGGCAAGGACAGGCATGAAATATTATCCATGTAGATGTTTGAATACACATTGAACAAATACATACATAAAATTGTTACTTTTATGTATGTATTTATAACAATAACTGTTAGTTATTTTGATTTCCTTGTCTTTCCCCAGGAAAACTATGCAGTCTGATATCTGCTCCAGGAGAGCCAGATTCCTCACTGCTTTTCAAATTACACCTTGTGTAAATCCAAGTGTGTTCTTGTACCATTTTGCCTTCATCCTCTCTGAAAGTTCTGTGCTTTTACCTCTTCTTTCATTATCCTACTTAGAAGACCTCTTAAACTGTCAGAGCACATTTCTTTATCCTTCTTGGAACTTCTAATCTCACTTGCTATTATCTACATCCTTCTTTATTGTATCTAAACATTAATAAACCCATATTATCACATCCTAGACAATTGCCTTGTCTAAAGTAAATTGTAGGCTTCTAGAGGGCAGACTTTCTGTTGGTTTTACCTAAAACTAACTTTTTATGTTTAATGCTATGTAAATGAATAAGTAAATCTGCTCTCCAATTGTGTGATGCCACTTGGAAGCTTTCTTATTTCTGAATGATTTTTGTTTCTTTTTGTGTTACATTTACACACTTCAGCGAGTTTTAAAAAATGGTATATACAGCTTTAGAATCTAAATGTGAAAATGACTGTTGGCAACTGATAACTGCAGAAATTTTACATTTTGAATTCAGCTGAGGTTTCAAGCTATCTTCAGTTATTAATAGATGTATTTCCATTTTTAACTCCACTAACACTTGAAAATACACAACATGAAGTTCACCATGACAACTTTGGAGTTTGGTGGATAAATAAGCTGGGCATGGTCCCTGCCCACAAAACTATAGCTCTTTGGCAGATAAAAGTAAACAGCTAGATTGTTTGCTCAATATTTTATTTTTATCTCATTTACATTTATTGAGGAGTTCAAAAAAAGGAAAGCTCTTTCAGCTAGATAATATTAAGGAATGTTCATTGAAGAGAGAATGTTAAGCTGATCCTTGAAGGATGGCAGCATTGGTGGAACCAGAAGAGACCAAAGTGATAGTAGATATATAAAATATGAGTGCCTGGGCACCAAAAAAGAACATGAGGAAACAGATTCCCTTCAATAACACTTCATCCATCCTGTTCTGCCTTGGCTTCAAAAGCTTATTGGTGTTTGTTGGGCACTATTAATCTCTCTAAAGCTTCCCCAAATGTCCCAGTACTTGAGGCCAGCTCCCCACCAACCTCCCCATAGATGTGGTGCACATGCTTTTAAGAAATCTTGATCATTCAGGGGCGTATGGGTGGCTCAGTTGGTTAAGGGTCCGACTTGGGCTCAGGTCGTGATCTTGAGGCTCCTGAGTTTGAGCTCTATATCAGGCTCTGTGCTGACAGCTCAGAGCCTGGAGCCTGCTTCGGATTCTGTGTCTCCCTCTCTCTCTGCCCCTCCCCCACTCATGCTGTGTCTCTCTCTCAGAAATAAATAAATAAACTTTAAAAACAAAAAGGAAATCTTGATAATATGATGATTAACTTGATGCTATCTATCCCCTTGTCAATACAAAGTCCTATTGGAGTTATTCTTTATAGTTGGACATAAATTCCATCTAAATGTGGGAAGCTTGAATATTGTATGACATGCTCATCCCAACTCTTTGGACACATATTTTGAGTATGTGGTATACAGTCTTACTTTATGTAGAATTGCTTACACTTTTCAAATTGAAAAGGCATTTGCAAACAAGTATATATGTGTACATAGTGTATATTTATTGAGGTGTAATATACATATGGGAAAGTGCACAGATCATAAATATATACAACTTAATGAATTTTCACAAACCCAGCTCATCTAAACAACAACCAGCTGAAGACACAGAACATTAACAGCACCTCCGATGTGGCCCTTTCTGCTCTGCACCAGCCATACTCTACATCCCTGTGTTTTGCTGCTACTTAAATCAGTTTTGCCCATTTTATAATTTAAGTAAATGAATTCATATAGTATATGATTTTTGATGTCTGGCTTCTCTCATTCCTTGCATTCATTTTTATATATAACTTTACTGAAGCATTTTTACACATTGTATAATTCACTCATTTCAAGTGTATGATTTTTAAAGTAAATTTACCACTTTACCAAGTGATTTGATATCATCATAAATCAGTTTTAGAATATTTCCATCACCACATTGAGAGTCTGATGCCCATGTGATAATCCCCATCTCCCTCCTACCCCATGCAATGACTAAGGTATATTCTGTCTGTATGTCTGTTCTTTTGTGTGTGTGTGTGTGTGTGTGTGTGTGTGTGTGTGTATTCTTAAAAAAAATAATGTTTACTTATTTTTGAAAGAGAGAGAAAGAGAGAGACAGAGTGTGAGCAAGGGAGGGTCAGAGAGAGGGGGACACAGACCTGAAACAGGCTCCAGGCTGTCAGCACAGAGCCTGACGTGGGGCTTGAACTCACCAACAGTGAGATCATGACCTGAGTCGAAATCAGACGCTTAAGCAGCTGAGCCATCCTGGTGCCTCTATATATGTCTATTCTTAATGCATTATGTTTCAATATAAAAAGTGAATATTTGAAATCAAGTGAGACTTAGTGGGCATTTCAGTGGGGACAAATCAAAGAAATAGCAGTTATTTTTCGAGGCATGGATATAAATATGTTGCTTGTATTCTGCATTCTCTTGGAATCAAAGATCATAATCCAGCCATTTAACAAATACCCTCTAGAGTTTTCTACCAAGTAGAAATGTTAAATATATAAAGTAGGATGATTTTTTTTTCTATTTCAATGAGTGATCTAGGTTTTACTTTTCATCTTCTACCAGCATTTTAGCAAGATTACATTTTCACATGTCATAGTCACATCAGGAACATGAAAAAAAAAAGTCAGGGAAGGAGTGAGGAAGGGAAGAAGGGAGAGGGAGAAAGCTGTTTCTCACCTTTCTGAAAAAGTTATATTTCAGTTTATATCAGTACCACTGCAGGGGATTTTACAGCTTACAAAAAGATCTTGGCTTTTGTTGTATTCTATCCTGGTGAAGTTAAGAACTCTTTCAATAGCAGTCAAAGAAGAAATGTCAGTGGCAGTTTTTATGTGTACGTAACTGAGTAAATGTTCTGCAATAACTGTGTATACATACATGAGTTTTTCAATTGAGTATTCTCCTTTGCTCCTTTCACCAAATTATTACATTATATCTTGCATTTTTCTTCTGAATTATAACAGATCAAAAATAATCCCTCATATCAGGGACTTTTCCATTGAATGCACGTTCTATGCAGTAAAAAGAACTGTTGAGTATAGAAACTATAATATATAACTCATTGCCTTAAGGATCACTTTTTGTGTGCATGTTTAGTAAAAAAAAAAAAAAAAGTAAATGAAGGAAGCAAGGTAATTATCAAATCCCAAATGTAGAGAATATGGAGAAGTTGGGAAATTCCTTTCTGGAAGCTATTTACCTCCTTTTTAATATTTCAGCCTATTTCAATTCTGAGAATATATTTTGGGAATGTCCTATTAAAATGCTTTCTAGTACTTCTTGCTATTCACATTTAATTTTGAATGAAATTATGTTATGGAATTTGAATGAATTATGTTTGAAATTTAAGAGTTTAGTAAATGATGAAAATATTTCAGGATTGGTTAAGATAAAAGCTAAAGGGAGTTATGTTGTCTGTCTGTTACTGGCCATGGGGAATGTTAACCCCTTGTGCAGTCATTCCCAAAGTGTGGTTCATGCAATCTGGAATTCCTGAGCTCTTTGCAGGGATTTCTGGAGGGCCAAAACTATTTTCATAACAATACTGACTTATTATTTGCCTTTTTTATTGTATTAGACATCATGCCAAAGCAGTGCTAGGTAAAACTGATGCCATCTTAGCAGGGATAAAGACAGTAGCGATAACGTACTTTTAAAAATGTCTCAGTTTTAATTGCTAATATGACACATAATAATATAACTCATATAAACCAATAGTCTTTGAGAATCTTAATAATTCTATGATTTAAAGAGTGACAAAGGGTAGGAGAATTGATACTTAGCAAGTATTTTTTTCACTTCCACTTATGGCTGAAAATTAGTTATTTTGTCTTCATTATTTTTACATTGCATAATACTCAATGCATTTGTTTTAAAATCATCTAGAGTTTTTTTCATGAACTAATTATTATTTTTTAAATCTTTATTTATGAGAGAGAGAGAGAGAGAGAAAAAGAGAGTGAGAGCGAGTGTAGCAAGGACAGAGAGAGAGAGGGAGAGAGAGCATCCCAAACAGGATCCGCGCTGTCAGCACAGAGCCTGACACAGGGCTCAAACTCACAAACCGTGAGATCGTGACCTGAGCAGAAATCAAGAGCCAGATACTTAACCTACTAAGCCACCCAGGCACCCCTCATGAGCTAATTATTATTTATATTGAAGTATAGTTGACATATAATATTATGTTAGTTCCCAGGTGTACCACATCGTTATTCAATCATCCTATACATTATGAAATGCTCACCACGATAAGTGGACGAACCATCTGCTACCAAAGTCATTACAATATTATTGACTATATTTCTGTTGTATATTTGATTTATAAAGTATAATATTTTTTAAATATATATACTGAATGAGCACCTTAATTGTTTCCCCACCTCCAGCTCTTTAGATATTTTTACACTTTGTGGTCAGTCTGAAGAACTTGACATCTTGTGGAAAATATTTAGAAGATATTACCATGGAAAAAAGGATAAGAAGTTTCTGAAAAGGAGAGTATATAGGGTATAAACACTCTAGTAATTATCTTTAGTATAGCTTAAGTTTATAAGGAAAAGAACGAAGCAGATTATGAACATAAATTCTGTCACTGATTTATTGGATACCGCAGGACTCTGGAGAAAACTAAGTGGTAGTGATATTTAGCAGACATTCAGTATGATACTTCAGTTGCTCTGTCATTAGTAATTTTAAAGATTGCTGAGGCTACTGAGGGAGTGAGTCTCCAAGTATTTTGACTACCTTTTAGGTTTCATTTTCCTGATGAGGAGACTGAGGAATATGGAGTTTAAAAAGTCACCTAAAATTATTTACTATACAATGGCGTAAGCATGGCTGCTCTCTTTGGGTATGTAGCCCATGATGTTTTTTTTTTTACTGTTTTTTTTCTTCTTCGAAGATTCTAAAAATAATTTTTGTTATCAGAAAAATTCTTTTCATTTCTCAGGACATCAGAAGAAGCCAGTGAAAGTTTCAAATCCATCCACAATTTATAAATTCAATTAATCTGTTGGTTAAAGAAGAGTAAAGTTTTAATAAGAAGCCAACCTTACAAAATTGATCGATATAGCCATTGAGTTAGATTTTTAGGAAAATATCCTTTCCTTGCCTGCTGATTATTCAGGAATTTTACCTTTAGCTGTAGTTTTAATATTCAGGGTATGATGTGCTTGTATAAATAGGAAATACATTCACTTGTTACTGGTGATAATGATACTTATTTACTTTTATTGTGTGCTTTGTATTTGCCATGAACTCTGGTAAAGAATTTACCTTTCATTAGTTCATTAATATTTCCCCGTAACACTAAGAGATAACCATTATTATCATTCCTATTGTACCAGTGAGGTAGTTAAAGCACATAGAAATTTTCTTGATGACGAATTTATTTTAAGCCAATGTACTGTCTTGCTTGAGAGGTTTGAGGCTTTGTTTATTGTCGCAAGGGTGATAAAATGATAAAGTATCAAAAAAAGTTAAGAACTGTGCTCCTGATCATGATCATGATGATAAGAAAAGAAACTCATTTTCTCTCATGCAAACATTCAATCAAACTTTGGAATTGGTTTGGCTCTGGTTTTATTAATATCCAATTACAGCTGTACACACATTTTTTATTATTAAAGTCTTGGGTAGAAATAATTTAATAATTGTGAATCTGAAATCGTCCAGACTCTAAACCTTTTTTTTTATTTGAATCAATTGTGCTTATAAAGTGTTTTAGGTAATGTAGTGCTTCTTGGAAAAACAAGCATTGATAGAACAGAGCTGATTGTATTACCAATGCTAAATATTTCTAGCTATAAAAATATAAAGCGAGATTTTTTGAGAAGTTCCTATAAGCCAGACAATGTTCTAAGCACTGTGTGTGAATTAACCAATTTAATTCTTCCCTCACTCCTGTGAAATGGATACTGTTGTCTTCTTCACTGATGGAAGAACTAAGGCATAGAGAGTTTAATTAACATCCAAAATGTACATAGTTTCCTATAAAGCTGTCTTTTTTAACCTAGGCAATCCAGCTCCAAAATTCAGGATAAATATTTCAATCCATCACCTTCTGTGCTTTGTCTAAAATGTGCACTATTTTTGGGTGCCTTGGTGGCTCAGTGGGTTAAGTATCCATTTTTTGATGTTGGCTTAGGGTCATGATCTCATGGTTTGTGAGATCAAGTACTGAGTTGGGCTCTTGCTGAGTGTGGAGACTACTTAAGATTTCTCCCCCACCTCACTCCCCCTCCGCCCCCTCCCACTCATGCCACTCTCAAAATAAATAAACATAGGGGCGCCTGGGTGGCTCAGTCGGTTAAGTGTCCGACTTCCGCTCAGGTCATGATCTCGCAGTTTGTGAGTTCGAGCCCCACATCGGGCTCTGTGCTGACAGCTCGGAGCCTGAAGCCTGCTTTGGATTCTACGTCTCCCTCTCTCTGCCCCTCCTCCTCTCACACACTCTCTCTCTCTCTCTCTCTCTCTCTCTCTCTCAAAGATAAATAAACATTTAAAAAAATAAATAAATAAATAAACATAAAAAAGTTAAATAAATAAAATGTGTAGTATTTTTAATAAAATAGACTAAATGAAAAAATAGTTGTGAACCAGTCGCTAGAACTGAAAAGAAAATATACATGTGTGTGCATGTTTGTGTGTGTGTGTGTGTGTGTGCGCACGCACACGTGCATGTTCATCCCACACACACACATATGCTATTAGAGGTTGGTTATCTTTTACGCATCCAAATAATGAAAACATGGCATGGAACTTATTAAATCATGTGGCATTTATTTATTTTCTGCCTTAGGATAAATTTTCAGGCAAAAACACTTAAGTACTTGTAATGAAAATGTTCAGTTAAAAAAAATCTGTGAGATAAGATTTTGTTTTTAACATTTTGGATTTCATGGTGACACAATTATCTATAGCAATACTTCAGTAAAAATTACATATTGTTTATAATGGGTATTAAATAGAAATTTGTATGGTTCATGAAAATAAAGGAAAATGAATGTCACTTCATATATAAACTATGGAAGAGGGCAGGCTCATGAGTTAGAAAACTAAATACATTACATGAGTGCTTTGAAATACTTGCAAATGAGAAAATGTATCATGCCAGCCTTTCTTATTTAAACTTGAATATAAGGAACAGAATGCTTTAAAATTTCCAATGTTTTGTGTAATGAGATTTTAGATGGCATAAATGTTTACAAAGCTTTTGCTAATAAGTCATAAAGATGAAATCAGATCTTTATTTTTACTACACTATACTTTGTTTTGTTATATAATCAGTTTATGCCTGTTTAATATTTTTGTTTTATTTTTCATATCCTCTAAAAATTCACTTATGCTAAAAATATTGCTAAATTTGCCTCCACGAATATTCTACTGGCCATAAGCTTTAGTTGATTCATTGCTTCTTTACTATTAAGAATATTATCAAATACAGCTAAATGTGAAAAAAACTACAAAAAATATAGTTAGTAAATCATTCTTGGTAATACATTGTGAATCTTCCTGTTATGTGCTGATGTGAGAGTACTTTAACTCTGAGAGAAATGTTATTTCCCAAGTTGTTGCATAATAACTAAATCCCTAATATTTGTTAATGTGAAAATTGCATTAATTGATGGTTTCCATAAAACTAGATATTTACCTTATCACATGTATATCAGAAATATATTTATTTGTGATTAAGTTTACCAAATGGCAAAAGCAAAATATGTTTTTCATGTGTATGGAGTAATTTCGATAGACAAACATATGTATGTGTGGTTTGGCATGAAAAGACTTGAAGTCTTTCCAAAATGCCATTACCCATTACTGTTCGTACCACCAACCTTATGAAAATAAACATTTGGAGCTATTTCTTAGACTTACTAGTGTATTGAGGAAGTAAATGTTTCAAAACGAATAGAAGTCTACAGGAAGATTGCAATAAAAAGAGGAAAACATACTTCAGAAGTAATAAAAAAGGCAAGAAGCAATGGGTGTTATACAAGGAGGAAACTAGATGGCTATGGGTTTGAAGGTGAGTAGATAATTGAAATGAGGAGAACCTTTTCAGTTAAAATTATTGATATTGTTAATTTATTCAGATACACTTTGAGGTTCCCAACCTTTACCACTGATCATCTGAACAAGTCTGGATATTTTACATTTAATTAATCTACTTCTGAAGATTTGAATTTACTTATCAAATATAGTATATTAATGCTTTGCAAAAGATTCATGACAGGCCTCTATCAATATGAGCATCTTATCAAACATAGTATTCTAATATTATTTCCTCTTTTGGTAGCATTGACTTGTTTCATAATAATAGGAATTTTTATTTTCTTTTTAGAATTATACTTGTGAAACCCACCAAAGCCTGGCCGCAGGCAACACATCCTTCAGGCATGTTACTTGTGTACTTCTGATATATGTTTATATCTATGTATTTTTAACTTATATACTAAACTCTATTATATTTCTCTACCCAGACCACAAATATTTTTCTTTTCATTATGGTATAAAAATATTTATTACCAGTTTCATCACTTACAACCTTCTAGAATGTGGGAATTATTTCTCCGTAGGTATTTTAGAAATTAGGGTCAGAAAAATGTACTCCTTTTTCACAAATTAGTCTCTGCAAAATTTGTCCTAATAAAAGGCCTTTCACCTTTCCAAGGAATTCAAGTATATCATCCTTGCCTGAGGAGATAGGCTTCTGAATTACTTTCCAACTTCATTTCTAAAGAAAATGTAGAGTCCTTCAAATGACTTTACATTTAATTATTTCCTCCAATAGCATTTCCCTGCTGTGACATTAAAAAAAAAATCTGCAACTATAACAACAAACATTATGTGTGGTATAATATTTCAATGAAAGTCATGGAAGTGGAAAGGAATAAATTAGTAAGAGCAGGACAAGCTCACATGGATATTGGAATGAGATATGAGCCTCCTTCTGCAAACTAACCAAAAATGTGTCTCAGTGAACGTTGTGAGGTGCAAACACATATCAAAAGTGTTACACGTTAGTGCACACAAAGGAAAAGGTAATCCTTCCTGCGATGTGGTTGGATGCGTATGGGATCGCTGTGATTGTATTACGAAACCATGTCAGCAGAAAATGATAAAACGAAGCTGCAGCATAAAATCTTATCTCCTAGATTCTTTTACTCTGTTGTGTCACAATTTCTTGCAGAAAATAATTGAAGAAAATGTTGTTTTGATGGGGATGGCATGAGCTCAGTGTATCCTTAAGAGGGGCAACTCTGAAAGTAGTAGGCCGAGCCTGCCGACATGCTTGTGCCTATGCGCGCATGCGCACGCGCACGGGCACGTACACACAACACATACACACACACACACACACACACACACACACACGCACACGACACAACTTCTGAGATCTAAATGTATAGGGTATTTATGATGTGTATTGCTAAGATGCGGGTGAATTTCAAGAAAAATACCATATATTTACCCTGGAATCAAATAGTTAAATTATTATCTCATGGTTTAAGATATCAGGTTTACTTTTTCTCTCATTTATTAAGAAGTAAAGGAATAGGTTTCTGATCCATTTATTTTATTCTTATGTTTGAAAATATTTATATTTTTGTTAGGAAGAGCGTACACAATTATTTTACTATTTACAGTATTGATGCTCACACAGGCAAAGTGGTCCAAGGTTAAATGTGACCCTGTGCTTTTATTTTAATTATATAAATATGTTTTCAGAACTAGTTTCTTTGGAAAGCAGAATAATTGGTATTTGATATTCTAAAATATTCTTATTTGTTGGCAATATAGAAAACTTAGCTGAAATCATTAGACTTCACAATTTAAAAATATGTTTTTCTAATTATAACAGGAAACACATTGGAAAGGGAATATTCAACAATTGTCTAGAGGCTATTTAAGAAACACAATGTCTCTTGGAGCTCCAAAATTGTTCTGGTTTTGCGAGGATGTTTAGTAACTACCCCCTATTCTTCAGATATTTATGCCTCATCTTATCTGTTTGGCGCATGCACTTTAAAATCTTTGCAGTAGACTTTGGTTTGAAACCCAAGCCCTGCGTCTTACTACATGTTGTCTCACTGAGCAGTTTAGAAGTAAACTACTTACCTGGAAGACTCATAATGAAGATAGTAAAATCTATGTTTTTCCACATGTGTAGCAGCACTGTGCTAATGTGGTTTTTATTTACTATTCCTGGAGATACGTGGCTTTACATTATTCTCTATTGTTGAATAAGAGGTGCCATTCTGGATTTTGATGTTTGTTTTCCTGTGTAGGTCGAAAGAGAAGTGTTTAAAGAATTCCTGTCTCAGAAAAAATCTCCCCAGTATGACTTCAACAATGCATCAGTTTTATATTATAAGATGGATGTCATGATGTATTTACATGTGTAAACATTTTTCTTGCTCTCCTTATTTTTAATTCTTTTATGACTTATGGGTAAAAAGTTCTGATTCTGGGAAAATCCATAAAGCACATTAAGTTTACCTTTGAAAGTCAAACAAGTTTTTATTGGGGCGCTCTCATTTCTTTAACTCCTGGGACCTCAGGTCTCATGTCTCTCGTCTATACAATCTGTCTTTTCCACCCCACTTCTTCGGCTTTATAGTCCTAAGTAAGAATGTCATCACTATCTTACTTTAAAGTTGTCTTTGGACCTATGAATGATTCCAGTCTCAGGCAAAACACATGCCTAAAAATGAGGAAAGAATGCTCATCCAAGGTACATCTGTTATGTTCTTGCCAGAAAATGAGAGAAATGGTTGTTGGGGAGATAATCAAAACTCTCCATTCCCTCATCCAAAGATAATTTGTTATTGTATTTGAAACATCGCAACAGGGTTCACCCTTTAGTAGAAATAACAATGCTAGGTATCATCCTGTAGATTACACACATAACCAGTGCTATTAGCATCTCTCCAGAGTGTTTGCCTTACACTTAGGAGTTCATCTACACAGCAGCAAGAGGCTGTGTTTTGAGCTGTGAAAATGTCACTAGATTGGTAAGAATGTGGCTTGGAAGTGTCTCCACAGATCATTCCTTTAGGTTCGAGATTGAATAATCAAGTTTTATAAATTTTCTCTGTTTTCTTTAAGTAAGATAGGTCCCAAACAATAATCTTCATAGATTTTTAGAGAAAAGGAGGTCTAATCCTTGTGAATTTTGTCTCACCAGTATCATGCCATTCTGCCAGTGTTGTTGAAAACATCTTGATAGACCACATAAGGAACAGTCACCCACATACTGTTTACATTAGTAATTAACAGAGAATTTTAGAAGAGATTATAGGCATTGTCACCACTCCAACATTTTCCTCTTAATGAAATAACAGGCACAGTGGGAAGCCAACTGCATTTTTAAACCCAGCAGGTCAAATTGTGGAACAGAAACTATTAAGTGTTACAAGGGTTTGAATACAAACTGTGCTACTAGTAAAAATGATAAGAAGTACTCTTGCAAGGAGATGCTTCTTAGACAACCCAGTCTAGGAGTTTAGAAAACTTTAGGGTTCTCTCGAAATATATATGACCACACATTTTCTAGTATAGCTGGACAATGTGTAGGCTAACAAGCCACAAAGCCTAAATAGGATCAGAATTCTCCTTGTGAAGACCCTCCTCCATAAGACTAGAGAAAAAAATTATTTAAGTAGGCTCTTTTACATAAGCTCATGGATCTGGGAATAGTGTACCCATCTCTCAGCATTCAGAATCTTTTCAGAAAGAAAAAATTAACAAGAAACAAAAGTTCTTTGAAAACCCAAACTTACTCCCTTTCCTCTTAGTTACCCTCCCCCCCACCGCCCTTTTTCCTTCTGTCATTCAGTTTAATGGCACCATGGCTAAGCATGATTCTAATCCCAGGCAAAGCACATTCCTAAAAATAAAGGAAGAATGGTTACCAAAAGTAAATCTGTATGTTCTTGACAGAAAATGAGATAAATAGATGCTGGAGAGATCATGAAAATTCTCCATCCCATACTCCAAAGGCAAGTCAGTGTTTTAAACAGAATATCACAAAATGGTTTACCTTTTACTACAAATAACAATGCCAATGGAAGCCTCAGACCCTCAGAGTGTCTGAGGTCTCTTCAGTACCAGTTCCCCCCACAAAAACCAAACGAAACTAATAAAAGAAGGCAAACATTTTCCCCACATTAGTATTTCAGCGTTGAAAGAAAGAAAACCAGTGCCTTAGTTTCAGTCTTGCAGCAATTAGAGCATTGGATGCTCCACCATCTGACAGAGATTCTGCAGGAAAGAAGAAATGTTTGGTACTAATTAAATTTAAATTTCAAGTTTAGTTTTGTTACAAGGTGGAATCTCAGTCTTTTGCAAATTCTCCCTCTCTTTCCATCACTGGTCTGTGGAGACTAACATGGAAACTTTGGGCTGGTACTCTCCCCTGAACATGAGCCAGTGCTTCTGAGCTGAGACCTGGACACGTGTCTGTGTTGCACCTGCCCTCCACTTCAGGTTGTGGAGGTCAAGCTAATGAAAGAAACTGGGTGTGGGATCATGGACCAGACTTTATAACAACACAGCTTTTAAAATCACTTAATGTTTTAATCAGTGGCATTTTCCCTCTGAAATAAAGTGTCCAAAAAGTTAAAAAGAGAAATATCATCATAGTTTGCTCATCGGAATGAAATAACCATGAATTCTATTCTGAATTTTTTCAGATGTTTAAATTGCATATTATGTGACAGCACAAAAAAAGTCTTAAAACAATGTAAAATCTCAAATGATCCTTTCTTCCCCTTCCTCTAGTTCAAATTGCACTTTGAAACTCGATAAAACAATTCCATATGTTCTACTATAGAAGTAATTACTGCAGTTTTACGGAGTCCTAACATCTTTTGTTTACACCTAGTAAATGAACCATTGTTAGATATCCCACAGCACATGGTATGATTCATTTCTAACAGAAAAAGTATATGTATATGTATATATCTAATATATACATACACCTATATACACACATATATATACACATATTGCTATTAACAGTAATTATCACATTAAAATTATTTTCTATTTAACTATGAATTTAAAAAATTGTAAGTTAATATTATAGACACATGAGGTCTATTAATCTACAAAAAAATAGAACATTTTCATTATAGGAACAAACCACCATGCACTAAAATGGAAATTAAAAGTTAATTCCATTTTTTAAAGTTTATTTAGTTTGAGAGAAAGAGCACAGGGGAGGGACAGAGAGAAAGAGGGAGAGAGAGAATCTCAAGCAGGCTCTATGCCATCAGCACAGAGCCCAATGCAGGTCTCAAACTTACTAACTGTGAGATCATGATCTGACCCGATACCAAGAGTTGGGTGCTTAAGCGATTGAGCCACCCAGATGCCCCAATTATTCCATTTTTTGGAAGCCTTTAAACTTGTCTCATCATGAAAAGACAAGAAAGTAGAGAGTCAGATATTAGAGGAAAGAAAAACATGTTTCTATCCAAAGCTCTGGTCCTAAAAGAATGTTACCTCCAAGGTGTCAGCCTTGGTATCTGGCCAAGGTTCTAAGCCAGAAAGGGAGAAAGGTCATGTGAGTTTCTTCACACTAAGGAGAGGATAGAAAAGAGTGCTATATATAGGGCAGGACCAGAGAGGCAGCTTCTGTTTGCTGTGTGTGTCTGGCCTGGGACTAGTGTCCACAAGAGCCAGTCTTCTGCTTGTCATCCTTCACCATTTGCCATTTCCCCTCTAAGGGATTTTAAATCACTCTGATGTCAGGCTGAAGTAAACAACCTGCAGGGTTTACATTTATCATAAAGGTAAAATGATACCTACCAAACCAAAGTGCAGTTACTTGGATTATCTGTTACCTGGGTAACCAGATGTTCACAGAAGATTAGGTCAAAAGACTGTAGTTTATTGAAGGCATTTCAGTTCCTCCTACCACCTGAACAGGATTTTTGTCTAGATTTTCCTTATTCTTTTGCCTTAACTGTGATCTGTTATGGCAACATGCTTTGGTTGTAAAACATAAAGGACAAAGTATCCACCAAAGTGGAGGAAAAAATAAAAGAGAGAAAAGAAAAGAAGGAAGTACATTTTGCAGAATTTCGATCTTCAAAAAGTAATCTTTTTTCACCTTTTATGTGTATGTATTGGGTGAAGAAGACTATTATGTTTTGTGAGAGAGAACTTGACCTTTACTCAGAAATAACAGTAGCAACTGAGTATCTGCAACAATACTGAATAGGTAATGTGGTGCTACGTCTTAGAAGCATCAAGCTACTCCACTTGAGTAGGTCATCATAAATGCAAGAATGTGCACTCTCTTTAGTAATTACATATTCTATATTAACACTGTGATGGACATGTAGTGCTACTTGTAGTCTGGAGATACAGTTAAATTATGAATAGTTTAGGATCCTTGATTTCAAACTGAAAGTAAGAAAAACCTAAAGGCTATTGTTTTGTTTTGTCAATAAAATCACTTTGCTTTAAAAAGTTCAAGTTTCACTTTTCAAACATCTGGCAAATATCCAGAGTTTCTTTATTGCATAGACATTTATTAAGAGCTTATGTATGTGAAATGAGTATTGAAAACTGATGCTGAGCAAGTCCAGGCTTTATAGCACAAATTGACTCAAATTAACAATAGAGATAAGCTATTACTAAAGATGCTTCCACATAGGCTGCTGGGTCAGGAATCATGCTAAATGCCAGGAACTTTAACATGACAAAAAGAGTTCCTCACTATAAGGGTGCTTAATGGGTTTGGGGGGAGGGTTGCATAAACAATTACATGGACTCAATGTGGCCGATGCAGTGAGAGTGATGTGGATAACTTAAGGACTAAAATCAGGGGTCCTAGGGTATCCTGAGGTGTACTGGGAAACACAGAGGATGAAATCTGAGCTAAGTCTTAGGGTGTATAGGAGACAGGCATCAGAAGGACATTGGAGACTAAGGGGCTAGCATGGACATGGGGAGAAGTATGGAATTGCATAGATGCTGTTCAGTGACACTGGAAGTTAAAGTATAAATCAGAGTGTAGTAAAAGATGAGGCATATAGAGGCAAATAATGGCCTTGACCATTATTTTCAGAGTATTAGATTTTATAATGACTTTAATCACTTGCTAGGGCTGCCATAACAAAATGCCACAGACTGGGCGACTTAAACGACAGAAATTTATTTTCTCGTAGTTCTGGAAGTGAGAAGCCCAAGATCCAAGTGTTGGGAGGTTGGCTTTCTCCTGAGGCCTCTGTCCTTGGCTTTCAGATGGCTTCTGTGCATCCTCACATGGCCTTACCACCGTGCATGTGCATCCCAGGGGTCTCTTCCTCTTCTTATAAGGACACTTGTTCTATTGGATTAGGGCCGTCCCCTCTGACATCATTTAATCTTAATTACTTCTTTAAAATCCAAATCCATATACATTGGAGATTGGCGCCTGCACATGAATTGGTAGGGATACAGGTCTGACCATAACAAGCTTGAAGAGGCACCACTGAAAGATTTTAAGTGAAGAAGTGAAATAAAATCCTGCGTTAGAAAAATTTGTGTCTAGGTGCATAATGAGGATAGATTTGAAGGGGAAAAAGAATGCAGGCTAAGGACCAGTTAGAAACATGTAACAAGTTGTCCAGATAGGAGACTGTTCTTGGCAATTGTGGAATGAATGGAGAAAGACGGAGTCCAGAGAAATCCATCATTAATTGGAAGCAGAGGGTGAGAGAAGGAATAAATGAAAAGATAAATCTCAAGCTTCTGTCTTAGGAAAATAGATGGTGGTACTACCACAGGAGAACAGGCCACATGAAAAGGGATTAAGTACCCATATAGCCTATACAACTGGATCCCTCAATGTACACACAGCTTTGCCTTTTTGATCTTGTCTCTTTGCTCCTTCAGATCCCACCATGATGGTGTCCTTGAACATGACAGACACAAACCACTTAATGATGCTATTCGTTCTTTCATTGATCAAGTTAACAACACATTGTTCCCATTAACTTAATGTGAAATGCTGTAGACAATTTCAGACGTATATACAGAGAAATAGAAAAACATGTAAGTACAGCCAGCATTATAAAATAAACTGAGAAAGAAAACACAAAAATTCCAAAACAATCACACAAAAACTGAGGCAAATATTAGAAATGTAGAGGGGAAAACATAACATTTTGCAAATTCATTCAACTTGTGTTTATTTATTTACATATTGAAGTATAAAGATAAATTCTGATGACTTTAGGGGGACTAATGATAAGAATTGTGTGAAACTGAAGATATGTGCACTGTTTAGAAAGTTTGCTATGTTGGAGTGCTATCCATGTGCAGTTAGATTTTTTTTTAAATTATTATTAACAAGAAGCCAGAAATTGGATTTTTATGAAAATCTCTTAAATTCTTAAATTTGCACCATTTAAAGAATGCATTGTAGTTCAAACAAGTTAAATTTGAAGAAGAGATTCAACTTGTATTTTACTGCTAATATTACTGTAATTTACTGAATCTAAGGATAAAAATATGAATTATTATGAATGATTGTTACTTTAAGAAGTCAATGAATGGGGGGCTGCATTTAATTTTTTAACTTAAAGTGCAGTTCAGCCATTCGGGGGTCTTAAATAGTATAAGCAATCTCTCAAGTTCAACAGGCAATCTCAGAATTTGTTTCAGTTTACTTTGAAAATCATAGCATGCAGTTATACTCCAGGGTTATTTTGGATAGTGGTGGTGGAAGGAGGAGGTGGAGACCATCGGGTATAACTTTGCAGCACATACTGGAGTCCTGTCAAAACTAGGTCCTCATAATTGCATTTGGTCAGAGCCAGATAGTAAAGTAATAAATTATTATAGCCATATTAGAAATTGTTTTCCCTCAGACATGATGTCATTAGAAATGGTATGCTTTCACTTATTTGTAATTTGAGAAGATGTTGCTTAAGTAAATCAAATGAACCAGGGCAAATGATCTTTGATTTTTCATAGTTGAAAAATATAGAAATATAACCGTGACTTTCAAAATATGACTTATTCAGGCACCAGACACCCGAGATTTGTTACTTAGCTATTCTTTTATTTATTTCATGCTTCTGCTGGCCTTTTCACATACTTTACCTCATGTGAACAAGGAGATTGTACGAATGAGAAAGAGGTGAACTTTTCATCCATTAGTTTCATCTTTTAAACATGTGCCTGTTTTATTTTTATGGGCATAGTCTTTTATGGGAAACACTACAAGGTCATAGGTATATGGAATTTATCGTGCCTTTTATTTATACTATTAATTGGGAATGTTCTATATGATTGATATATACGACAGCATAAAGGTATGAGATTAGAAATGTACCTGAGGGTATTGCTGGTGGCATCCAATCAGCTCAATCATGTGAGAGTGTTTTTGAAACAAGGTTATTATCTTTTTGGGAAAATTAATATTTCACTGACTGTGAATTTATTTGGAATTTCTTAAGATTAAGGTGACGGGTAATAATGTGTGTGTGTGTGTGTGTGTGTGTGTGTGTGTGTGTGCGCGCGTGCACGCTAAAATTGTTTCTTTTGTTTTTTTTTACAGTTCAGCATTCTGTTAGAATGTATGATAATGCTTATTTGTTTGTGTTTATGTAGATAAGCCTTATCAACTGTGAAGCTATTAACTGCATAGAGGAAGTCGCAGCAGGAATAAGGCAGGGAAATCATTGCCAACAATTTCTTATTGGTTAGTCCATTTGCCAATTTTACATGGAAAAAGATATCTGAGTTCCAAACTGTTTAATGTTGAGATTAATTAAAATTTACTCATCAGTATTCCCAGAGAAATATAGGCCCATGTGTTACCCTTCACCTTCTGAAATAATAAATTCTATCTGTGCAGACATGTGCGAATATATAATTAATAAGCAAAGTACAATATGCTGTATATACTATTTTGGACTACACCCTAAAGACTATTTTAAAGCCTTTATTAGGTTTCATAAAGTCATTTATGAGTAAGAATGTGTCTGATTAATTTTCATGGCTATTAATATTTAATAGTTTAGCTCTTAAAATTGAAGACATAAACATGGTTCATGGCAGAAAGACCCAAAATATTTAGGATTCATTTTTGAAGAATTGTTTCATGCCTTAATTGATATTATTTAGTTCAGCTTCTCTGTATATCAATAGTTTAGAATTCTTCTTCCTGCATTTCCTTTCCTGTATTTATATGTGCAGTCCTGATTATGCAATTCAGCTGCACCTAATATTGTTATGTCTTAATCCTTTCTTCCCTGGGGTATGCCCCGTGTTATTTTCAAATGTGTAACATTGTGATAACAAATTTATCAAATTAGGACCCTCCAGCTTCTGATCTGAATTTAAAAAATGGCCCATGAGTAGTTGGTTTTCATATACAGAATAAAATGGGCATAAATTATCCATGATTTCTTTTGCTGCTTTCAATAAACTCCCCCCAAAAAATAAATTGAAATGAAACAAATATATAATAGTTACCAAAGGTGTGTCACATGTAGGATGATATGTATTTTTATCTAAACAGAGACACTTTTGAAAGCGAAGGTGGGCGGTGTTTGTAGTTACGTCAAGATTATAGATGTGTACCAGGAGAGACCTGGCCTAAATGGCATGTGAATTCTAGCCACCAGAATTAATTATATCTTCATGAGCACTTCATGTTAAAATAAGGGAAGTGATACCTATACCTCTTTCGTAAAGGGAAACTATTTCATTTTTAATGTAAAGGAATCTATGATGCAAACATTTAATATATAGGCTTATTGACTAATTTAGTACTCTTCTTTGAGATAGTTGCCACATTCCTGAAAGCCATTCTTAATTCTAACCTTACATGAGTAATGCATTGTTTCTTCATCTCTCATGGGTTCTATTTCCAAAGATTGCCCAGGGGCAAGTCAGCAACCTACAGTTTAGAAGATGTGTAATTTCAAATTTAGACATGATAGGTCACCTTCTTACAGCAGGACTGATCCTTAAAGGACGTGATGGGCAGAGAAAAATTACTTCCAACTTAAGGTACATACAGCCTAATCTTTGGGTAGCATAAATGATCTAGCAGATTAAAAGAATAACCATAGTCTAAATATTTAAGGGAAGTCCTTTAGAAATAACTTCACAGAGATTATAGTGAGATGGTCAACAGATCAAATTTTTTGCTGATTTTTAGTAAGGATATAGGCAAACGTTCACATGTTCAGTTTATTCTTCTAGCATGTTATCTGCTTGTTAGTGGTAAGAAAAAAGGAAAAAAAAATGTTTTAATCAGGGGAGCAGAACATTACATTAATACATTGAAAGCGACAGTCTTTTTTTATTTCTTCTAAGTTAGAAATTCATTTCCTAGAGGTCAAAAAGACAAATAATGACTAATGTATAGAGTAATATATAGAAATCTTGAATCGTATTGTATACCTACAACTAAAATAACACTGCATATTAATCATACTTCAATAAGAAAAAAATGTAAATAAATACTGAAGGGATAGTGAGGTAAAGAGTATTTGCATATAATTAGCATTAGTAATTTGACTAAAAAGTGACAACTACTTATCAAAATCTTTTCATATTCTTAGGCATAGGTAAAATATTCTTGTTGTTGTTATTGTTGTTCACTTCAAGTCTGTTATGTTAAAATGCCAATATAAGTAAAACCATTCTGTATCAGGGAGGTTCAAGACACTTTCATAGGTAAACCCTGGAATTTTAGTGGCTAAACTCACAGAAGTGTATTTCTTGTCCATATAAGACTTCACAGTTGATGCTTTGGCAGGTAATTTTCTTTCATATGGTTATCAAAGAACCTGGATTCCTTTAACTTGTGATTTCCTTGTTCCCAATGGCCTGGGAGTCCCCTGCCTGTTGGCAGGGCAGAGGACATGGGCTAGATGCTGAGGATCCCTTAACAGCTCCTGGAAACCCTGACCTTGGAAAGGTCACCCATTGGCTTCCAATCACAGTCCTCGGGCAAGAACTAGTCAACATAGCCACTCCTGATAAACGTGTTCAGTTCTATGGTTTCTTTGAGCGGCCACTCCCCACATTTTGGAATAAACAACACAACTTTTATTTATTTATTTATTTTTTATTTTATTTTATTTATTTTTTTTATTTTTTTAGTAACCAGCTGTCTCTACCGTAGTAACTGTGGTAAATTTAATTTGATAGTGAAAGTCCATTTGAAAGATGAGTATTAACAAGCCGTCAGAGTAGTACTTCTACGGAGGTGAGCTGGGCCTCTGAAGGGAAAAAAATACCTTCGGTGAATACCCTTTTTACATTTGGAATTAATACCATATACATATTTTTTAAAATATTTATTTATTTATTTTGAGAGAGAAAAAGAGAGCACGAGTGGGGAAAGGGCAGAAAGAGAAAATCCCAACAAGGCTCCACACCGTCATCACAGAGCCCAATGCAGGGCTTGAACTCACAAAAGGTGAGATGATGACCCGAGCCAAAGTTAGACGCTTAATCGACTGAGCCACCCAGGCGCCCCAAGATTTTGACTGTATTTTTAAATTTGTAAGTGTAAATTTAATGGAAAGGAATCTTAGTAATCGATAACTCATCTACCCTGCTGTTTTAGTATAAACCATGTACATTTCCTATTCACTTAGCACATTACAAGATGGAAATTTGATCATTTAAAGAGAATAAAAGTTGAAAACATGAGAAAGGGTTTGCTTAATTTGCCTGTTGGAAAAAGTTCATACTAATTTACAAGCTGAAAGAAAAAAAAAACCCTTTATTCTCATCAGATTGAAATGCAACCATTTTAAGCATATGATGAATACAAGAACTTTAGAAACAAAAGCAAATATTGCATAATACATGGCATGATTTTGATATCATTTTGTCTTTCTGCCATAAAGTTATTGTGAATTGTATCAAATAAAGCATTTACTGGTGGGAAGCTTGCTCTCTTCACCTTTGAAAACTTTCCAGGTGATAAAAGATTCATTAGAAATCAGAAACAATAGTCAAAGGCACCCCAGACTGTAGTAGTGAAGAGTGATGGTCCTTTCCTGTGTTTTGTCCTGAAAATATATACCCTTACTTATTTGTTGGATCAACCAAAAATATGAAGTTTTTTTAAAGTAGTTTCTAAAGAGTTCACCTATGGCAATAATCTTCTCCTTGCTTTCAATGACCTCTGGTAGATATTGTAACACACCTTGAGAGACAATGTAAAGGTACTTTTACAAAGCCCTTAAAGGGGAGCCTGGGTGGCTCAGTTGATTAAGTGTCTGTCTCGGCTCAGATCATGAACTCATGGTTTGTGAGTTTGAGACCTGCTTGGGATTCTGTCTCTCCCTCTGCTCCCCCGGTCTTTCTCTCTCTATCTCTCTACAACTCCGCTGCTCTCGTTTGCTCTCTGTCTCAGTCTCTGTCTCTCAAAAATAAACTTAAAAAAGAATAATAAAAATAAAAAGCCCCTAAATACAAGCATCAGTTTCTTTTTTTATTAATGGGAAAATGGATTACGTTGCTGTCTACAAAAAGGTTACAGATTTTGGCTTTTGCAACCTAGTAGGCAAAGTAACAAGCCATTTATAGATTTCACCTCCCTGAGCACTGCTGAATCATTCATTGTTAAATACATGGATGTCTGAAATGTGAAATAGCGTGCTCGCCACTTTAGCCAGTTTGAGCATAAGATTGGTAGCCCCACATGAGGTTTTAAGACATGTAGACCCCAGGGCATGACTGGGAGCTGCTGTCTACTTCAAGGGAGAAAGGGAAAAAGACATTCTTAAGCTTCTTTATATCTTAGGGTGTATTCATTTTTCTCTTCTTTTTTTTTCAATCATTCCAATTCACTCAATCATCCCATTTCATATTGATATGAAATGATATGATGTGATATGATATGATAGTCCCTATCATCATGGAGCTGGAGTAACTTAAACATGTTAAAGGAATAGATTACCTCTTAAAATTAAATAATCATATTTTGTGCCTTGCATGGCCTTGAAGACTTAATATGATGTGAACCCTCAACTCCTGTCTGACTTCATCTCCCACCATATTCCCCCATTTTCACCAAATTCTGCCCACACGTTTAGGGTCCTGGATATGTTCCTTCATTATTTGTTCTTTATATTAGGTGGAGGAAGCTTTGAAGACAATGTAAATGAGAACATAATTTTTGTGTCTTGTTTTGAATATTTTACTATGAAGGATGATATATTTAAGGTCTAGGTGTACAATTCCGGGTTCATCTGGAAATTTTCACTGATGTTTCTAAGAACTGTTATATATTTAAAAAACCGGTCAGGAGTGTGTCCTACTTCCATGTTGCAGTAGTAGATTTAATGGTAACGACGGTAGTACAATGTTAAATGAATTAGATAAACTGAGATGCAAATGTAGGAAGTTATCATGTACAAAAATGAACCCTGTGACAGCCACGATACAGTTGAGTGCAAGATTCCAGCTGTAAAGAAAGACATGTCAAATTCCTAAATGGTATGTATCAGAATCATCCGTGTGAATTCGTCCAAAACTTAGTAACAAGAATGCCTTATGGATAATGATCAACTTTTAATAGACTTGAAAAAAGAAGTATTTTTATAACAGAGAAAATAAAATACCTAGAGCTCAGAAAATACTACAAAGTAAAAAGGTACTACTGCTCGTTGTATTTGCGATATTCACAGCCACCAACCAGCACAGAAGTTGAAAGTTGTCACTAAAAAACCCTCAAAGGCTGCCAGCATACTACTCAATACACTACTTTCACTAATAGCATTATGCATGCTTACATTGAGAATGATCTCAAAAAAATTGAATTTATCCCAAGTGGCGAACTTCAGAAGGGTCTCTTTCCAAACTTTGTAGCATGCAGTTAAGAAAGTGATTGATCTTGTTAAACAACTGCTGTTGTCTGCTATGAGGCAGCTGATGCTTAAGGTCACTGCTTATTCTGTGTGCCATTCATCCCTACTGCGAAAACTTTCACTGCAGGATGTGAGCAATCAATCAGGATCCTGATGACTAAAATATAAAGGCGAGTGTCTGATAGTTTCAACAAGCCACACTGGATTTGAAGCACCTTTTAGCATAGTAATCACCCTATTGCTAAGAGAATTAAGGTAAATTTGTCAAGTCTAATAGAGAAAAAAAATCCAGGGTGCCAAGAAAGGACATATTGCACATGGCGTGATGCTCACTTAATTTAGTCTCTGCTTAAACTCACCTCATCAAAGAATTCTTCCTTAACTTCCCTGTCTAAAATAGCAATCCCTCTACCCCACACACATCATCAGACACACTTCTCATTGTCTCTTTCTCCTGATTTAATTTAGACATGACTACCAGTCAATGTAATCTATTTAATTTTTTTTCTTCAGTTTTTTTCTTCAGAATATCAGCTCTGTAAGGATAGGGACTTTGTTTTTTTGCTCACAGTGAGATACCAGTGTTTAAAATATTGGAATATAAGAGACATTTAAAAAAATTTTATTTGAGAGAGAGAGAAAACATGTGTGTGCATACATGTGCAAGTAGGGGAGGGGCAGAGAGAGAGGGGGAGAGAGACAGACTCCTAAGCAGGCTCCACGCTGTCAGCACACAACTGCATGCCAGGCTCAATCCCATGAATCATGAGATCATGACCTGAGCTGAAATCAAGAGTTGGATGCCTAACTGACTGAGCCACCCAGGTGCCCCAAAGACATTTAAAAAAAATTTTTTTTCTTGAATGGTGTGGATAAGAAGGAATGTACAGTATTGTTCTTCTTTCTCACTGGAACCAAAGTAAGGAAATTTCTTTTTTTTTTTTTAATTTTTTTTTCAACATTTATTTATTTTTGGGACAGAGAGAGACAGAGCATGAACGGGCGAGGGGCAGAGAGAGAGGGAGACACAGAATCGGAAACAGGCTCCAGGCTCTGAGCCATCAGCCCAGAGCCCGACGCGGGGCTCGAACTCACGGACCGCGAGATCGTGACCTGGCTGAAGTCGGACGCTTAACCGACTGCGCCACCCAGGCGCCCCAAGGAAATTTCTATAAGCAATGTAATAATATAGAAAATGTTTTATAAGTAAACTTTTATAATGAAAAGGAAGCTATTCATTTATAGGAGAATGATAAGGGGAAAAAGGTGCAGTTTGAAAGGGAATAAAAACTAACATGAGGCATGTATAAGGATGAAGATATTATGAAATCTGTTGTTATCTTGAATTATGACTGCTAAAACTTGTTTGTAATAATTATTAAATTATCTTTAATGTGCCTGACATTGCATTAGACATTAGGCATAAAAAGATTAGTAGAACACATGTCTTGCCCTTCAGGTATACAGTCTAGAGAGGGTTGAAAACAACTAGAAAAACATTTAAATTAATACTGTGTGTGCTAAAATGGAAGCTAGTACAAGACTCT
Organism: Prionailurus bengalensis; assembly: GCF_016509475.1. Lineage (NCBI taxonomy): Eukaryota > Metazoa > Chordata > Mammalia > Carnivora > Felidae > Prionailurus > Prionailurus bengalensis. The sequence goes on along the minus strand of NC_057344.1, from coordinate 156,205,063 downwards.
CTGGAAACAAAGTAGGAATAGCCTTGTAATGTAAAGGGAAAACTTTGAGCAAGAGGTACTATTTCAATTGAATGTTGAAATATGAATAGGGTTGTGTTGGTTGGTTAGACAGAAAGACAAAAAGGAGCAAAGATGTGAGAAAGAATTTGTGTATTCTGGTCGGAATCATGTATGTGTTATGCGACAAAATAGCAGAAGACTCTGATGGAAAAAGAGAAAGGGAGAGAATTATGGTTTTGAATACCAGATTAGAGAATGCATTTTTGTTTTGTTCTCTAGGTGATAGGAAGCTGGCAAAGAATTTTAAGCTGAGGACTATAACTTGAACAGGCTTGGGTTTTTAAAAAATTGTTTCTATGGCCAGAATGTGGAGAGAGACAATATGACAAGGTAGGAGGAGATGGATATTTCAGCTCTCCAGTATGTCCCAAAGTTTCAATCAAACACTGGTTTTAGGTGGTGTCCATGCAGAGTTTGTGAAAAAGGATTGCACAATGTGCCATGTTTTAGAAATATTAAGTCAAGCAAAGATAAACAGGTTTATTATTTGTATTATTGTTAGTGCTGTTCTATTAATTATTATTATAGAACTTGTGAGAAAATTCAGTATGTTTATGTCTATCATGCATCTCTAAGATGGGGGACGTGTTGTATGGTATTTTCCAAACATCATGACCACAGATCATCTACAGTCCCTCCTCTTGTCAACTGCCACCTGCCAAATTTTCTATGACATTCTTTTGAATTTTCTCTAGGGCTGCCATTTAAGCTGAATTTCTCAGCTAGGCTTTTGTGAGAAAATTAAGTCCTGTAGAAATTTATTTGAGTGAGTCTTGGAAATTCTTCCAAGCGTGATCCATGGGTAATACCATTCTTAGATGCGTAAGAGAGAAGCTATTTGCTTACATACACTGAATGTCCCTGGACATCAGAGAAACGATGGGAGATAATAAATTATGAGGGCTTGAGCTAAGAGCAATAGTAGTGTGAATAAAGTGATTGTCTGATACAATTTAGTGACTCATTTTGTTGTTGTGAATTTATGACTTCTGTTGAAAGCTGTTTTCATAGATTTTCTTTATTGAAAATACACAAATACACTAAAAAGAACCTCAAATACATATATATATTTGAATTTATCAGTCTGATATTTTTCTTCATAATTATATGCCATCAAGGCAGAATTTCTTCAAAAAAATTAAAAAAAATTTTTTTTTTCAACGTTTATTTATTTTTGGGACAGAGAGAGACAGAGCATGAACGGGGGAGGGGCAGAGAGAGAGGGAGACACAGAATCGGAAACAGGCTCCAGGCTCTGAGCCATCAGCCCAGAGCCTGACGCGGGGCTCGAACTCCCGGACCGCGATGTGACCTGGCTGAAGTCAGACCGTTAACTGACTGCGCCACCCAGGCGCCCCTCAAAATTTTTTTAAGACACCTTGATATAAAGAACAAATTTGTTCTATAGAAAATAATATGTGGAGAGAGTTTATAACTCAGAGAGTCTGAAAATACACATTTCAATAAAACTGGCTATTTTATTTAATCACAGGAAGGACATTGGAAATATAGTAAAGATCACACTGAAAATTACGAGGGAATTAGATACGAATAAAATGCTTCAAAAGATAATTATTTTAAGAGGTTGGTGATATAAAGGGTAGGAAGGAAAAGGTGGACTTGAATAAGTTATTTAATCAGAATGATTAGTAGGTACATAATTACTGCAACTTAGGGATACATTGGAAACCAAAACGTTATTAGAAATAAAAGTTTTTAAAAGCAGTGTGTTATTAAAAATATGAAAATGTGCATGGTGGATTCCTAAAACTCACCCAATTAACATTTTAAAGTATAATTTAAGGACATTTTTATTTTTATTTTGAGAATGAAAGCTATTGAATAGTTCAGTGGGCAAAACAATTTCATCACTACTGGAGATTGATTTTTACTTCAGTAATCAAGAGAAAAGAATTTAAATTTTGCTGTCCTGAATAGATGTCGTATAGAATTATAAGCAATATGAAGAGAAGACTTGTTTTTCACAAACAGCAGATTTCTTTCTTTTTTTTTTTTTTTAAAGCAGTGCTATTTTACCAGTTGGATAAATTGTCTCTATCCAACTATTGACTACAACCTCCCACATTGACAAGGATTTCCTTTATAATTTTGATTGATTCCTGGAATAGGAAAGGCTGTATTTCTCATACCAATTTGTGACTTTCACTTCTGTTCTCCATACTATACCATGTGACTAATGATAATGACTAAGCTTTTATGTGATAAATAAGTTATATTCACTCATGTTGGTGTCCAAAATTTTTTAAAAAATATTAATTTGGATGGATTTTTACTATTTAAACATGATTCTATACTTTCTGATTCCTTCGGAAAATAAAATCTTTAAGATACATCAGATATTTCTTATGTTTACTACATTTCAGGAAACTCTGGAGTTGCACAAGTTCTTTCATAGACATAGTATTAATTGATTTTGAATCCTAAGGGATTTGGTTACAAAATGCAGATAGTCTGTGTTGTTCATTAGAATGAGATTTCTTTTTATTTTATTTATTCTGAGGAAGAGAGACGGAGAGAGAGTGGGTGCAGACATATGTGCACACATGAGCAAGGGAGGTGCAGAGAGCGAGAGGGAGAGAGAATCCCGAGCAGGCTCCGTACTGACAGCCCAGAGCCTGACATGGGCTCGATCTCACAAACCTGTGAGATCATGACCTGAGCCCAAATCAAGAGTCAGAGGCTCAACCAACTGAGCCACCCAGGAGCCCCAGAATGGGATATTTTAAATATTTTGAATATGTGAAAATATAACCTTACACTTAAACAGCATAGCATTTTTATTTAATATGTTTATCAGTTTTGATGTGTATGTAACTCATGACAAATGTAGGCCTTCAGAATTTTTGGCGATTGATTGAATATATTCATATTTTCATTTTTTTCCCCTTCTCTCTTCATTTTAACCTGTTACACCATATACATTTTTTTAAACTTCAAAACCCAAAAGCACTTACTTTCACTAAGCCGGTTCGTGAACACTTTCTTTCAAGATCTTTAATTTCTCCCATTATTCTTGATGATCACTGACTGGTTCTTCCACCTCTCACTTTTTTCTGCAATTACTGTGAGGGCTTCCTTTAAGGCCAGCACCTCCGCTCCTCAATCAGAAAGAGCTTTCTCCTACAAAGCGGCTCCATGTTTAGAACAGGCAAGTAAGAGGCAGCAAATACTTCAACGTCGGCCTCAACTCAAGTCACGTCAGTGCTTCTTAATAACAGCTCTACTTTGTATTTCTTGAACTGTGAATCTTATTGACATAGCTTGAATTCTGGAAGGCATCTATGCTCACCACTATACCACCAACACTGCACAGCAACATAGCTTGAACTCTGAAGACACGCTTGGAATCTCCTTATCACAGAAAAGACCTCAACCTGCTCAGTATTTTTGTTTTTAATAAATTCTAATTGAATCATCTACCTACATCTATGACCTACCTAGGGTCTCTCTGACTACTCTGTATCAGCCAAATCTGAGATCTCAGGCTAGTAAATTCAGCTCAATAACATAGATTCAATATCTACTATTTAAAAATATTGAATGCCTGACTGAATATTAGAGTTTCAGTGACAATGAGACATCTTCCTGCTTTTGAAGACTCTAAAATCTAGTGAGGGGAAAAAAGGTACATTACTGGATAATTCCAATATTGTAAGCCCTGGAATTGAGGTGTGATCGGGTTCTGTTGGAATCCAGTAAGAAATTATTGGACCAATCTTGAAATTGAAAGATATCTTCCTGAGAAAAATTCTATCTTGGAAAAATAAGCAAAGTAGAAGGTATTTCTAATAGTAGAAGCCCAGAGATGTGAAACAGAATGAATATGAGAAAAAACTGTGGTTTACATTTTTTAAATAAAAACAGTTGTTTTTTTAATTTTTTTTAACATTTTTTATTTATTTTTGAGAGACAAATTGAATGGGGTTGGCTGGGGGGTGCAGGGAGGGAAGGAGACATAGAATCCAAAGAAGGCTCCATGCTCTGAGCTGTCAGCACAGAGCTCAGACGAGCTCAAACCCATGAACTGTGAGATCATGACCTGAGCCAAAGTCGGTTGCTTAACTGACTAAACCACCCAGGCACCCACAGTGGTATATTTTTAATAATTGTTGCAAAATATTTTTTATCCTGCTGAATTTTAGGCAAACTAAGATAGTGCCTAAAATTATTCTATCAGCTGTTCCTATTTAACAATTTGCCCCAAAACTTGGGATCTTAAAACAATAAGCATTTATCAAATCCACAGTTCTGTTTGTTAGCTGTGTAGGTCTTCTGAGATGATCTGGGCCTGCTAGGCTGGGGCTTGATGGCCCAGGATGGCTCTCCCCATATATCTAGTGGTTGGCAGAGTGATTTGTTTGGTTACTGGAGGGATCAAATAGGGCTGCTTGTCTGAGCTTTCCTTAGTCTCTGATTTCCAGAGTTTCTTTTTATTTTTTTTATTTTTGGAAGAGTGCAAGATGGAAAGGGGCAGATAGAGGGCTGCCCCAGATCTGAAGCAGGCTCTGAGTTGTCAGCACAGAGCCCGACGTGGGGCTTGAACTCAAGAACTGTGAGATCATGACCTGAGCTGAAGTTGCATGCTCAACTGATTGAACCACCCAGGTGCCCCCAATTTCCAGGCTTCTTTATACAGTGATTGTTTTAAAGTTCCAAAGAGCTGCAAGCCAGAGAAAAGCCCAATGCACAAGCATGTCTCAAATCCTTGCCTGAGTCATTTTTTTTTTTTTTTAATGAATCATTAGGCAAAGCAGTCTTATGGCCAATTCCAGAGACAATTTGTGGAGAAAGGAACTCTACCTTTTTAAGGGAGTAGTTGCAGTTCAGTTTACAAAAAGATCATTTATACAAGGAGAGGAAAACTCTCTGGCTGGCTTTGCAATCTACCAGTCACACTGTAGGCTTTATAAAGTTTTATGATCTTTTTTTCTTCATTGTATTGCTTTCACATTGAGAAGCACATTCCAACTTGCCTTGGGGCCAATAATTAGTTATAAATTAGAACAAGAAGGGCCAGTCTGTTTGCTTTTGTTACTAATAACTGAATACATGTTACGTCCTAGTACATCTCCTCTGTCCTTTCTACTTAGCCTCTTTATTGTAATCTTCCATAAACAAATTACCCAAAATACCTTTTTTCTCTAAAAAATCAAAGGCAAGAAAATAATTATTTTCTTTGAAAGGAGATATTGAAATTATTTTTTAAACGACATTTCTGTGCTACTCAGATCCATATTTGAAATATTCTGGTTTCAATAGCTTGATCACTAGGCTTTTGTAGAAGGTGTTACAGATTTATTTTTTTGTCATGCTTTTGGATTGATAGCAACTTTTATAATATTTTTGATCCAGTTTTTTCCTTAGGGTCCAAGGTACTCCTGGTTAGTAATTGAAACTTCCGAGGGTGCTCGCTGCTGCTTTTGGGCCACCAGGGTGCCATTCAGAGCAGTTCACACTTAGAAATTCAAGGGGCTGAACTTAGCTCATATTTTTCTTTCTTTCTTTACTCAAAATATACCAACTGTTTCAAGAGAAACACATAATTTACATTTGGGGGAAAGCAAATTTAATTTCTGAAGGGAACTGCTGACTAAGCAAAAATTCACTGTACCCATCTTAGTAAGAACAAATAGTTCTGCATTAAGTTTCTGATGAACTTGAAACCAGGGTTAGGGTTAGGAAGAATAGAGCAGTGAAAAGAAATAGAAAGAACAGAGCAGAGTAAAATTATAACTGAAAAGTACTTAAAAGCTTTCTTAAATAATTCAGGATTCTTCTTTCATATTTTAAGAAGTATATGCACATATTTATATAAAAGTTTGTATTTATACATTTAATTTAATAAATAAAAAATTTAAATATATGTAAATTAAATAAGGGCAGCTTTAGGATTTTTTCTTAAAGAAAGCAGTTGGGGGTTCTTAATACAGAACATGAACAAAAACACTTCCCAGTAAATGTAGCCTGTTTAACTCAGAAAACTAATGTCTCTACCTTCTGAAACCCATACTAAACTGAGAGTAAAGGGGTTTTTTTTAAGACATAAATTCTACAACAATGGGAAGGATGATAAAGGAAACAATAGCTAGAGGATTTGGGAAACTTGAAAGTAGACGGGTGAGCATACCTGAGAAGTTTCAGTTCTAAAATTGTTATGCCCAGAATTCGTGATCCCCAAAGACCACCAGGGAGCCGAGTCCGATACAAAAGCAAAGAGCCTTTATTCGAGCTAGCTCGAGCTCAATCCCCTACCTGCACCTATGCAGTGGTGAGATACCAGGGAGAGAGAGCGAGTTTCAAAAGCACAAAGGTTTTATAGGGGTCTAGGGGCAGTTGGTGAGGTAATGGCTGTGGCCTCAGCTGATTGGCTGGGGAAGGGTCGGAGTCCTGTTAGGCAGGTCGCTGGGCCTGTTTTGATCAGGAAGTTTGAATGGGTGAGCGGGAGGTTACTCAAGGGGAGGAGGCGTGGTCTAGGTGAAGGACACAGAACAAGATTGGGTCCGCCGGCGTAGGCCCAACCTTTCAAAATGACATTGTGGGGAACCTAAAACCAACTCCATCTGCAGGGATTGATAGTACCAGGTCCTTCTGGCGATGGACAATAAAATTAAAATAAAGTTACTTAATAAGCCAGACTCTCAGAGAAGTCCGGGTACTTGAATCCACACAAGTGTCTCTTAGATGCCTTTTGTTCGCTTTCCCTCATCTCTTTTGCAGTAGTAGACAAAGAAACAGTTGAGTTGACTGATTCCCAACTCTGGTGCGTTGTGTATGTCATGTAAATTATGACGTGCTTTAAAATAATTCAATTTAGTAACTCTTGTGATTTTTTGGGTTTATTGTTTTTGTTTTTGTTTCTGTGTTTCTCTTCCTTTTTGCTTTCTTTTTGTTTTAAACAAGAAAGTCTCCTTAGGACTCTGGAGAAGTTCCCTTATCCCAAGAGTTGTTCATTTATACTGAATACTCTTCTGGTTTGATTTAATTTTGACTAATGCTTTTTTAACCTTTTCCCACATATTGTCTTACTTTTTCCTAGCTGCTTCTTTACCTATATTCCTTCTGTATTATATAATTTATTTTAACAACATGGATCGATTGAAGCCTGAAGATTATAATGAAATTATCACAGATTAAGTTCTTGTCTGGAGTTGAACAATAGCAATGATGATAAACGCATAGTAATAACTGATCATTTCTAAGAAAGATGTTGTACCCCCTGCTTTTTCCCCAGTGGACCTCACCTCACGATGTAGTGAGCTCCCCAGAAATGTTAGCATTTGTAGTTTTGAGAGTACGTTTCATGATGTTAGTAACACTTAATGGGAAAAAAATTGTTAATTTTCATTTTTTTTCATTTCATTTTTTTTAATGCTGGGATTTTATCATTTGTGTTCCTTTCCTCTTCCCTCAACTTTTAAAAAAAATATTACACTCAACATTAATAAAATCTTTGTACGTGTATTAATCATTCCCAGTATAACCAACATTCCTCTTTTTACTTAATGGTTGCTTAGTTCTTCCAAACAGCTAATTTTCCTTTCACTTACTGTCACCAGGATTAATTAATCTGAGTACAACGAGGCAATTTTTAGGGTTTTGTTTGTGGTTTTAATTTTTGCTGTGAGGAGCCTCTGCGTGGCTCAGTCAGTTGAGTGTCTGACCTCAGCTCAGGTCATGATCTCAAGGTTCCCGAGTTTGAGTCCCACATCGGGCTCTGTGCTGACAGCTCAGAGCCTGGAGCCTGCTTCAGGACTCTGTGTCTCCCTCTCTCTCTGCCCCTCCCCCACTTGTGCTCTGTCTCTTTCTGTCTATCAAAAGTAAATAAAAAATTAAAAAAAAAGTATTTCTAATTTTTGCTGTGAAATTTAAAATTAAAGAAAAAGAATTATACCTCTCCTTTCCTGCCTTAAAAGGGGAAAAAGCCAATTACTCTCTACCTCTAGAATTTATTAAGTGAAGACTAAGAGTGGAAAAAATTGCTGTTTTCATCTATGTCTATACTTATAAGCAAAATTTCAGTCAGACAGTTAGACCACAGTGCTAATTCATCAAGAGGTCCTTACATGTGTGTGGCTGCTGTTGGTATATTTATCTTAAAATGATGTCGCTTTCAGTGTTTTCTGAGAGTTTACAGAGCCAAGTTTGAGGCATGTGTACAAAGCAAAGAAGACTTTGGGACTGCATGTCTTTTAAACATTGCAAAATAAGAAGATAGTCTTTTTAACAAAAATTATGTACAACCATTGACCTGACATCAGTGAGCCAGATCTCTTCATTTTAATTTAAAACTTTGTGTTAACACTTCCATATTCAGATTGGGGATATTCCGTTAAATGAAGATAATATTAATCCAAACCAAAATTGATATTAGCATTATGGCCGTCAGATTAAAAAAAAAAAAAAAAAAAGCCCATGTAATTTCCTCCCTGGGTGTTACAAAGGACTCCTATCTTCTCACCATTAGCTTCCATTTCCCCAAAGGTTTTCTCACAAATCAGTCTGATCTGTTAAGGTATCATCTTATTTTATTTTAAAAGTTTGTTTATTTATTTATCTACTTTGAGAGAGAGAGAGAGACAGAGAGAGAGCATGCAGGAGGGCACAGAAAGAGGCAGAGAATGAATCCCAAGCAGGCTCTGTACTACCAGCATGGAGCCTGATGTGTGGCTCAAACTCACAAACCATGAGATCATGGTCTCATGACCATGAGAGCCAAAAATGAAGAGTCGGACGCTTAACCGACTGAGCCTCCCAGGAGCCCAAGGTATCTTTTTATACATGTGGTGGGATAATGGTAATGAAAGTAACACTAATAATGATAAAATGATGATGATGGTGGGGGTGATGGTGGTAGGGTGATCAATGGAGAAGGATAGTTAACATTTATCGTTTGCTGTGCCTGACATTCTGGTATGCATGTTACGTTATTATTATCTCATTCAATCCTCACAAGGATTAGATAAAATTTTGCTTCCATTAAAAAACAAAACAAAACAAAACAAAAAAACTGGACCAGAGAGAGTTTAAAATGGTCCCTAGAGTCACACATCTAGTAAGCAGTGCAGTGCAGTCAAGCTAGTCCTTTACTGGAACCCACTCTATCTGTGGTAGTCTTTTTCCCCTTTTCCTCCTCCACAGTGACAAGTTTGGTCACCTAAAGTACCTATGATGCCATTCTTCTCAGGAAGACTCAAGCAAAAGTGGAGAAAACCAGCTGGTTAGTCTGCAGTTTTTTCATCTCAGAAGGAAAAGTAAAAATGAAAAAAAAAATTTAATATCTTACCATGGTCATGTTGGTAGGCTAGTAAATAGGTAAGGATTTGGAAAGCTAACATGGAATTGTTGCCTGCTTAACAAATTAATGCTCCTTCCCACACAGGAGCCTGGAGTAGCATCTGAAATTTGAGGAAATGACCCAGTCTCCTGTTCTTCAAACCTTACTCTGCTGTTCCATTTTGTCTTTGCCACCTGTCTTCCTCTCCAACTTAAGGTCCTGAGTTGTTCTTCCCTGATGCAGTGGTATCCATTCACACCTTTCTGATAAATTTAGTCCTTACACAGCCATGTCCTCATTTTCCAAGAGACTATTCCGATCAATATGCCTTGGTCCTTTCAAAAGTGGATAAAACAAAGGCAAAAAGTAACTTGAAATAAAGAAAAAAGAAGAGGGATTATGTTCAAGCAGATCCATGTGGTCACAACCCTATAATTTGAAAAGACTTTAATATGAGTGAATCAGCAACACAAAATACTGTATTATCTTCTTTTATGAGGTTTGAATTTAAGAAATACTCCTAGATTTCTCCAAAGATAATACACATTTATCTTTCAGGTACTGATACAGTCTCTTTCATCATTCCCTGTGCTCACCATTAATGAGTATTCATCTTGTCCCTGATCTTAATTCTTGCAGCAAATATTTACTGTGTTCCTGGTATGTGTTAGGCACTATTCTAAGTGATATGGAGAACATAGTCTCTATTAAAGAAGACAATCAAATAATAACTCCAGCAAGTATATTATTAGTCTGATGTAAGTGCTCTGAAAGATAGGAGCACTATTCTGTAAGTGTTTAACAAAGGAATCTAAGCTAGTTTAGGGAGTAAGGGCATGCATGGGAAATCACCCTTAAAGAGAAATGAACTGAAATACAGGAGAAGAGTCAGGAGGTGTGTGGTGTTCACATAGGAATAGCGTTTAAAGAAGAGGAAATAGTATGGCTAAAGGCTCTTTTAAGGAACTTAAAGACTACTTTCCAGTGTGTGACTGGGGCTCAGAGTGCAAGGTGGTGAATGAGTACACAGTGATACTAGAGATGCAAGAATGTGTCATATCATGCAAGGTCTTACTGGCCACATTATAGCATTTTGGTATAAACCTAAAAACATTAAAGATTTGTTGAATGGATCTAAGCAGTGGTGCAAATGAATCTGTTAGGTTTGCATTTTGGAAAGATCTCGCTTCAGAGTGGAGTTTGATGGGAGGCTATCCAGGTTGAAGTCAGAAAACAGCTCTGATTAGGGTGCCTGGGTGGCTCAATCAGTTGGGCATCAGTTTCTAGATTTCAGCTCAGGTCATTATCTCATGGATCATGGAATTGAGCCCTGCATCAGGCTCTGCACTGACAGCACAGAACCTGCTTGGCATTCTCTCTCTCCCCCCAACCCCTCTCTGCCCGTCCTTCTCTTTCTCTCTCTCTCTCTCTCTCTCTCTCTCTCTCTCTCTGTCTCTTTCTCAAAATATAAAGAAACTTAAGAAGACAGCTCTTACTGATTAGAGTCTAAAGGAAGGGCAATAAGCAGTTGGACAAATAGTAATGGAGAGGATACAGGATATGAGGCTTTGAGAAATGTTCAGGATGACTTCTGTTTGTTGTTGTTGTTTGCTTGTTGTTTGTTTATTTTGGCTTATATTGCTCAGTAGATAATAGTAAAGAGGAAAAATTAGAAGACAAGGTTTGGGCAGAAGATTGATTCAGCAAATATTTATTGAGTGCTTACTCAAGCTCTACCCATCCTGAGTTTCTTGAAAAAATTAAACGCTAAATGCCTCATAAAGCATTTGTTGTATATAATGAATTACTATTTTTCTGTATATCTAGAGTAAAACTAATCTTGTACCTTCCTTGGAAGAAGTTGAGAAGATAGCCAATCAAGTCATTTTGCGTAAGTTCTTTTTTTTTTTTTCCCAATGTTTATTTTTGAGAGAAACAGAGAGACAGAGACAGAGTGCAAGCGAGGGAGGTGCAGAGAGAGACCAACACACACAGAATCCAAAGCAGGCTCCAGGCTCTGAGCTGTCAACACAGAGCCAGACGCGGGGCTCGAACCACAAATGGTGAGATCATGACATGAGCCGAAGTCGGATGCTTAACTGACTGAGCCACCCAGGTGTCACTACATAAGGTTTAATTATCTTGCAGAACTTCAGCTGAGAAAGACTGAGTTGTTCCATGCTGCATAGCATTCTACCTATGTTCTGAACATAATGAAGCAGAGATGTCGTTAAGCATTTGATATGAAGAAAAATCATTCCCATGACAAGATTAACTACAGCAACTTAATTTTATCTAATAGTTAGGATACCTCCCAAGCAGCTTACATATTTTATTATAGGCAGTTAAGAAATACATTTTAAAAACTTATAAAACATCTTTTACAAATTACACTATAGTAGTAGCTATGTATCATTAATGTACCCTTTCTCAGATACTTTAGAGATAAATTTTTGTCTTCTACTAAAAAATGCAAATGTGATACACTTGCAATTCTTTTTGAAGTATGCATAGCTTATTATTTTTGAAGTAGAAAACTAGAAAGTATTTTGGAAAATTTCTTAGATGGTGATAAAGATCCCAAGAGAGCCTTAAATGTTGAAAATGAGATGTAGGAAGTGAAACAGTGCCACCTGACTTTGACCCTAGGTGTAATTACATTAAGGTATAAAGTATTGTTTTTCATCTGTTTAATATTTAGTTAGTGTGTGGTATATGCCAAGCAGTGTTCATGACACTGGGGGAAATCAATGAACAAACCAGATAAAATATGTTTTGGGGATGGTATAGGCCAAGTTGCTCTACATATAAGGTGTTCAGAAAAGTCCTTCTTAAAAAATCATAAGCAAGATCGTATTTGTTACAAAAAGTACATCAACTTAATTTATAAACTTCCAGTATTTTCGTGATAATGTTTTGTTCTTTTTGGATAGTAATTTTGAGTGCCAAATGGAATAAAGCCTATGTATATATTAATTGCTTTATAGATTCCTACATATTACACTGTTAATTTAAAATGTTAAAAAATGCTATGTGTATATATCAACCCAAACCCAGATGTTTTCTACTCTTTAATTTGAATATTTTTGAATTAGAAAATAGATCAGTTGTTTCCTCTCAGCCCTTGTAGTCTTAACGAGAAGTCAGGCAGAACAAGATGTGTAATACAAAGCTAAGAACGTGGATAGGATTAACACAGGGTGATAGGAGATCACACTGGTGAAGCATGTGATTCAACACAGTGTGGTGAAGAACACTTCACAGAGAAGATATAAGCTACTTGAAGGCAAAATAAAGCCAAATAAAGGCGTGGCTGTGGGCATGCTACGCATATCGTTAAAACTGTGGGGTTTTTTTTTAACAGTAAATACATAAAGGAAAGATACTGCATTGATTGACAGTATTTTCTTTTGCTCCATGCTTTATTCTTTGGCTGTGTACCATTGAGCAAGGATCAAGTAGTTCTGCAAGTGTGTTAACTATTTATTAAGTAGAAATCTAAGTATTTGTAGTTAAATGCCATTGACTTATATTTTCTCAGCATTTTACAGCTTAGAATATGCTGGCATGGTCTTTTATTTGGTCTTCATATCTAATAAGAAAACTATAGATAGAGATATTAAATAATTTCTCAGGGTTTATTTTTATACAATTTAATGATTTATTCAGAAATCTTACTTTGATAGTGATTAAATGAATGTGTTACGCAGGATAACTTTTTCTCTTTGTGTCTTGAGCTCTATTTGCTTTTCTTTCAATCCCCATATATTTGGATGAAGCCACTTATCAACCACTTTGGTTTATATTCTCATATAATTCATAATTCAGCATATTTCTTCAAACATAAAAGCTAGGTAAAAAACAGACAGGAGTTATTGACTATATGCTATTTACATTCTCTTCAAACTTCTTAAAAAGGCTATTTTTTTTTTTCCCTTTGGACCTCTCTTATATTATCCTGCTAGTATTTTCTACCTTCTGGCAAGGTTGAAGTAGTAAAATTTTTTCTTCCTCAAGAGGGATCAAGAGCAACAACAGTATAATTAATCATTAATTAAAAATTATATTTTAGCTCTAATGATATGTTTTCTTATTTATGCTTACAAATCACCTCCTTTTTAAATTGCACACTCTGTTACCTTTATGAACAAAAACACTAGAAGTAGTTTGGTCTGATGGAAGAACACAGGCTTTAAAGGGGTATGTGCCTAAGTTGCCTAACAATTTTTCTTTATCAGTAAAATTACCTTATTTTAATCTTCCTGGCTTTTACTCTCCTCATCTCTAAAATGGAAATAATATCAAATATATAGCTTTTTAAAAAATTAAATGAAATATCATATACTAGTCACCCTGCAATGTATCTGTCATAAAAGATAGCGTACAATTATATTTCCTTTTGACTTCTTGTCCTCCTTTCTTAAATTCATTGGGCGCCATTATATTTGACCACCTAAAACAATCATATGCTGCATCAGTTCATGATTTTAATCTAGATATTGCTCTTTTCCAGATAAATTAGAAAAACCTTCTGCTCTGGGTTGCTTCTGATTAATTTTCATAATTTTTAGTTTCGTTTCCCTCACATATCAGGAGGTATTGCAATTCTGCTGTGCTGCAGAATTTTGCATCTCGATCTCTATTCATTTTGCCTTTTTTTCTACTTATAGCTTATGACAAATAAAACCCCTCTTGTCTGAAATGTTCACATATTTTCCTTCAGAGCTGGTGCATTGATCACTATTAACAACAGATATTACCTCAGTATATTGGATTACAATAGCAGACTGCATTTTACAAAGTAGAATGAGTCATGCTTCAAAAGGGACAGTTCCCTCAGCCCACCCTGCCTGTGTATAGTGCCTTAATTTTCCAATCATTTATACCTTTTTTGCATTAATTTTTTTAATAGGAACACATTACTTTAATGATTATCTTTGAGTCATTGTCATATCTTTTGCGATTGGATTTTTATGATAGGGATTAAAGAGAAGAAAGGAAATGAGGAAACAAGGGCATAATGCTGGGAGCAAGGCTGAATAACAGCGACTTTTGGACCAAACTGGTGCATATTACATGGAAGCCCTTCTTGGAATTAACTTAATTATATGGTAGAAAGATGTATACAGTATACTAATAATGGCAATAATAGTAGCTAATACCCCCATAACATGGCTATTGTGAGGCTTGCTATCAATTTAATTAATTCTATAACAACCCTTAAATATGAGTACAATTACTGTCTGATACTATTTTATGAGAAAACTAGCACAGAGAGGTTAACTCACTTGGACAGTTATCACACATCCATCAAGTGCTGAAACCTGGATACCAAGCTAAGCAGGTGTGGTCCCATAGTCTCTCTGCTCATAACCATGACCCCACACTGCCAATCTGATGAGACTGCCCCAACCTACTGCTAATAATGTGGTGACTTAGTAATCAGTAGGATGAAAATAATACATGTTTCAGATTCTTGGACAAAGTAAAGGAGTTCTTGGGGAATATTGAGTATTTATAATGTGGCTTACAATGAAAGCAATTGCATTTAACATTGTACATCTCACTGATGATAACTTTAATTATAAATGAAGGGTAAGAGTTTAAATCACAGTTTGACAGCTTTACCTGCCTAATGAGAAAGTTTGGATGTAGTTCCACAGGCTTAAAGACAGTTGATTCTTTTTTTTTTTTTTTTTTTTACAGACTGTTCTTTCCATTTTGTTGTTGTTCTTCTTCTTGTTGTTGAGGTTTTGAAGGCAGTATTTATTTCTCAAAGAGATGTCTGTAAAGTTAAGGAACTGCTTTGCCGAAACTCAACTTTTCTTACTTCAAAATAAAGTTGAGGGACAGGCCTGTTTAAGAATCTTAGTATCAAAGTAAATAAAATTAGATGTTGTTCTTTTTGACAGTATATAAAACCCCCCAGAGAGTAGGTGCTGCCAGGACATGGTAGTGATACTTTCTGTTTACATGGCACCTCTTTCCTACAAAGCAAATACAGCTTTGCCTGCATGAGAGCCTCTAAGTCTCTGGAATGTGAGATCTTGTGACCTCACTCCACTAACAAATCAATGCTGAGAAGACCAGTGAGACTTTGGTGAGAATGATATGACTTGCAGATCAGTAAGGTGTGAATGAGTACAACTTACCTTATGCAGTGGAGACTCACTTTAGGAACCTTTTTGCCTTAAAACTGCTTTGGAGGAAAAAAAAGATTCATTTTTCATTTTCTGAAGGGACAACTTGTAAGTCACTAGCAACGAATAATAATGATAGTTATAGGGATAAATGATAGCTTATCCCTACAAATGATAAATAATGATAGCTTGTGGGGATAAATGTATATCTCCATGTCAACCTGATAAGGTTAGTTATTTCTGCCCCCTCCCTTATTTACGAGCTTATATTTGAATTTTAACACATACGTGTTTTAACTTTATTCAGAGCCATCAGTTATTAGCACTGAAGCTCTATTAGATGTTTTTCTTCCATTTCTAAGCAAATCTAAATAATTTGGATTTATCAAAAAAATCACAATACAGACTTCCAGAATCAGAGTCATTTTCACTGAACATGTGTCCTAATTGTATCCATGTGTTGGCATGATATTCTGTAGAGACTAATTCTAATCAATTCTGTCTAAACATTCTGTATTTCCCATCAATTACTATGCTAAGTTGTTGACAGAATTCCTGCCAATCTTTGGGCATATGCCTCCCAGTACTGCCATTTTAACACCCCGGAGTGAGAGCAACATGACAGATTTCTTCATCTGTGTATTTTGCATACCCACCTTGTTTAAACGTGAAATATTAATCCTGTGAAATCAGTACTTAAAGGATGTTGTACTTTGCATGGCTTTCAGGGTGTTGTATAGATTTGAACAGTTTTCTGAACTGAATTGGCTATTAAATTATTGTAATATGTTTATACACGTTATATTTCAGGCATACGTTAACCCTCCTAACTAATATAATGTGACTTAAAGGTGAAGTAATTTTTTTTTCACTAATGACATTATTAGAATTTCATATATGTCCTGTTATACATGACATTTCTGTTTTAATCATAGGTCTTTTAACTGCAGACAATGGGATCTGAGTAAACAATCTATTGGTTAAAAAGGAATTTTTTGTGGAAAAATACTGTGCTGTCAACTGACTTCACATTGTTCTATAATAAAGAATTATAAAGGGGTGCCTGAGTCACTATATCATGGTTTGTGAGTTTGAGCCCCGCATCGGGCTCTGTGCTAATAGCTTGGAGCCTAGAACCTGCTTTGGATTCTGTGTCTCTCTCTCTGTGCCTCTCTCCCACTCATGCTCTGTCTCTCTTTCTCTCTCTCAAAAATGAAAATAAATAAACATTAACAAAATTAAGAAAACAAGGAATTATAAAGACATCAGGAACCCAAGAGTTACATTTCTTTCCATATTCTCCCCACTCTCTTTCTCCCCCTTACTTTCTCTCTGTTTCTTTTTCCACTCTATTTTTCTCATTGTTAAAAGTTTGGGGTTTTTTGGGGGGGGGTTGTTTTTGTTTTTGTTTTTGTTTTTTACAGCTAATATGTGTGCATGGCTAAAAAGTCCCATAGAAGTCATGCAGTTTAAAAAACCAAACAAGGCTGGCTAGCCAAATACCTAGGAACAAACCTACCTAGGTTAGATTATAAATCTCAGCCAGAAAGTAGATATATGAATACATGCAAAGTGCATATATAGATATGGAGCCTTTTTATGGACGGGGATGTTGACAGTAGTTCTGAAAGATGAAGTAGGCAGACACACTGCCTATCGCTTAGACAAGATTGTATCAGTTAGATGAGATTGTAGTTTGGTCATTAAGCTATAGCTTACTGAAAAAAGGATAATTTTTCCTTCACAGGCCCTCTTCCTAGTCTCCATAATTCTGAGTGCTACATAAATATTTACTGCATGATTAAATAATTGAACTAACGGAAATCAGACACAACTATCAGAATCTCAATTTACATCAATAATTCCATTTTTTTTCCATCTCCTAAGCTAAACACCGTGGCAGTTATCTTTGACTAGTCCTTCTCTCTAATGCTCTTTTACAACACTCTTAGAGGTTTTTCTTGTAGTTATTGTCATTTCTTTACCATACTTAATGAATTTACACTTTTCTAGGCATTTCCAATGGTATCTCCCTAATTCTGATTTCATCTATCTCAGCACTTTCTAAATTCAGTTTGGTGGAATTGTCATATCCACCAAGATATTAATGAGTGTTGAGCAAAAAAAAAAAAAAAACATTTCTAAGGTCAAATTAATTTGGTCAAGCTGCATATTCTATCACTCCTTGGAGATTCACAGTGTACATTAGTGCTCTGAGAAGTCCTACAATAAAGAAACCTGTTTAATGTTGATTATCCCAGCATTGCTTTAAAGCGTTTGACCAATGAATCCTTTTATCATGGAATATCTATTGGTATCTCATGAGACTCATGTTCTGTAGATCAATGTTTGGAAAACGCTGAGGTCGACCATTAGAAGGGATTCTTAACTGCTTTCTCTTTGTTTATTATCTTTCTGAGCGTCTGCATTCTACGCGTTGCATTGAAATAATTATGAAATAGCACTATGTATTAGGCATATAGAAAATGGTTACTAAACCTCTGTGGACTAGACTACCTAAAGGAAGAACACGAGTTTAATTAAAATCAAATTATTTGCTAAAATATAACATATGTTAGTTACTTTTAAAATAAACAAGTTAATTTCAAAAAGCGTAAAAACTATTATATACATACGTATATCAGGAAGGTGTCTATGAGAGAACTATGAAACAAAATATCTATACAGCTTTTATAACACACATCAATTCCAAGGGAATAATTGCTGATAGTTAGGATAAGTCAAACCATATTAATTTTGATCATTCATTCCTTAATTTTTATTTGCCTATATCTACAAATATGATTTTATTTAAAATGACAATACCAGGAAATGTTTTCCATTTTTAAATTGCTGTCCCCCAAAATATTTAACTTTGTGTACTAGAAATTTTAAGGCCATATAATTTTTATAAGTTCAAGAAAATGTCTATATAAATATTATGAAAGTCACATTAAGAGTGAGAATATGTTATTGAGTCTTTAAATCTCCATGAGGATTAGCTTGTTCTTTTAAGTTAATGAAAGGAAGCAATAGTCATCATCAAAGCATATATTGTTTAAAAATCAATGAGGGAACTGCCCTCTGTGTTGCTCTTTCTACTTTCAATTTTTTTCCCCCTCTGCCTAGAAGCTTAGAAAGAGTCTTTGTTCAGCCTTTAGATGTAGAGTCTGGTGTCATGCCTGTTAAGTCCATGATAAAAATGATCTAGATACTGGTCCTTGATGTTTTATATCAGGAAGCTAATTATTGTCTCCCTTTTCAGAGCCTCATTACCCCCAAACAACTTCTCTGTTCTCATGCTTATTTTATTTCTCTTGCCAAGGATAATTGCACATAGTTCTTATTACTTTCCTTAAAAGTGTAAATATAAATTATCAGTACATTGTTACTATTGGCTGAGGTGAATGACCTCTCTGGTTTTCCAGAATGTTTTTCACCTTAGTTGATCTACCATTTATGGGTGACATTGATGTACTATATACGAGTTTATGTTATTGACATTTTAAAAGGCTCATTACGTTTTTTGGGTTTTGTTTTTGTTTTTGTTTTTGTTTTTAGGAAATAACAGTGATAACTTTTAAAGTTTGGAGCTTCCCAGTAATAACAGTGATGTTCACCTCTTACAGGTTTTCAGGTGTGCCTGCACATGTATTATTTTATTTGGTCCTTGCAGTAACCCTGTGAAGATTATAGATATTATTATTACATATAACTGAGGAACAAATTGCATATTGGAGAATCAATTACATTGTGTACTCACACACATAGTAACTTTTGGAGTGGGACTCCAAAGCTAGTTTTCTTATACCTTTATTCCTGATTTGGTAACTTGATTAAACCGGATTCATACTGCAGTTTTGGGTTTTATAGGATGGGAAATTACTTGGCATACACACTTAGGCTTAACATCTATTTCATATACAGTTCTAAGTTTATCTTTTATGTTCCTCTTTCTAGTGAATAAAATGGAAAAAAAAATAAAATGAATGGAATCTCAATACTAATATTGATTGCAAATCACTTCTCAGTTGCAATACTCTGTAAGCATATGATTTCCCATCTTCTAACGGCACAGAAAAGAAACAAGTTCTAGTGTTCTGGGAAGTTGAAAGTCTATCAGTCCGGAATTCCTTATGGAGTCAGACCATCCGGGTTTAACTTCACCCCTTTTAAGCTCTGTAACCTTGCCCAAGTTACTTAAGACTCATCTTTCTTGCCTGTAAAGGGGGCAGCAGTAAGTATTTTCCCTATAGAGTGGTTCTGAAAATTAAATGGCATAATATCTGTAATGCCGTCAATACAGTGTGTTTACTTAGTGAACACTTGGTAATGTTAGCTATGAAAAAAAAATAGAATGAAAACTTCAAGCAATATAGTGACCCCTGGAACATGAAAACACACAGCCAGGAAGAAAAGAGAAAAGTGAGGGGAACAGGGAAATGAGAAAGGATAATTAAATATAAATGTGGTGAGGCTGTTGTTTCTATTTAGGATGTAGAATTTTGCAAGAGAACATCCTTCCCAACCTAACCATAAAAATAAGCCAAGTAAACAACAAGATCAGTTATTTTAGCCCATCAAAGAGCCAGGTCCAAAGCAGTTGAATAAATTAAAATCCAAGATTTGACAAACCCCTCCTAGGATGTATAGTACCCATGGCTGCTTTCAATTTTGAAATGTGGGAGGAAGAAGTCACTATAGATGCAGTTTAAAAAAAAAAATAGCACAGCTAAACTTTGAAATTTTTAAATGCCAAGTATAGGCAGGTCTAGGAGTTTAGAATTCCTAGGAGTCAAAGATACAAGGAGAATCTTTACTTACTCCCTTTCTCTTTTCCATCAGTCGTCACTGGGAGCTCATGAAAGACTTTGGGGCAAGAGCAAGGGAACTGAAAGGGCACCGGATGAGTTGGCGGGCATGCTAAGTGGCAGAGTGCGGAGAATGAGAACCAATATAACACTTTGCAGTCTGGACCTTCCGTTGAACAAGTGACAGAGAGATTGCCCCCATCTGAGATGCATACACACAAGGCTGGACCTTAAACTGAGTGCTGGTGGGAAAGGGCTAGGAGAGCTGAGATTTCCCATGCAGCCTGCTAGTGTTTGAGAGCAATGGGAAAACAAAGGACCCACAGGAGTCTCCCCTGGGTGAGTCAGTGTGTGTCTTCCATTAGCGGAGGGAGTGGAGAGTTGAGAGAGAAGTCTTCTAAGTCACACATGGCACAGAGCCAGTTAAATGAAGATGGGGCATAGGTGGCTGCCAGTACCCTGAAGGCAGAGGTGGGAACTGAGAGAAACCCCATAGGCACTCTGGGCCTTAGCACAAGTACCAGAAAGGGGCCGTGTCTCCCAGGGGTAGGGAAAGGAGAGCTGAAATACACCTCTGAGGCATCCAAAGACAAAGTACAACAGCAACGGAAAAAGACACTTAGACTCCAAGTCCTGATAAAGAAAAGTTTTGTATTTTGCTCTCATAATTTAAGCCAGTGGTGAACTGAATTTA
This sequence comes from Prionailurus bengalensis, assembly GCF_016509475.1. Lineage (NCBI taxonomy): Eukaryota > Metazoa > Chordata > Mammalia > Carnivora > Felidae > Prionailurus > Prionailurus bengalensis. The sequence continues at coordinate 156,184,063 of NC_057344.1, read as the reverse complement.
ATTGAAAGGACAAAAGGGTCCAAACCCATTTTATTAGTTTGAGCTATGCCAGAACAGACAGCTAGAAACTGAGTGGCTTAAAGAACAGAAATGTATTTTCTCATGATTTTGGAAACTACAAGTCCTAGATCAAGGTGTCAGCAGAGTTGGTTTCTTCTGAAGCCTTCTGCCTTGCCTTGTAGATGGCTGTCTTCCCCCTCCGTCTTCACATGGTCTTCCTTTTGTGTGTTGATGTGTATAGATTTACTTTGCCTGTAAGGACACCAGTCATATTGGATTAGGGCCCACCTTAATGACACCATATGACCTTGATGACCTCTTTAAAGACCCTATGTTCAACCACTCTGAGTGGTAGTGGGGATTACCTCAACCTATGAATTTTGAGGTGACACAGTTGAACTCATAATAATCTACCTACGCTATACACTAGCTTGACTCAACCAGCTATACTAACAACCAGCCCAAACAAGAGATGTACACTTCCTGTCTAAATATTATTTACCTTAGTCTTTATTGTTCTTTTGCACACAAGGTTACAATCAGAAAATCACAATACACAAAAAAGCAAGAAAATGTGCTGCCCTGCCAACAGAGCAGTCTTTGGCAGGACCAGATCCAGACATGGTCAAGATATTGCAGTTATTAGATGGGATTTTGAAATACCTATAAGAGGGGCGCTTGGGTGGCTCGGTTGGGCGGCTGACTTCCGCTCAGGTCATGATCTAGCAGCTCATGGGTTCGAGTCCCGCGTCAGGCTCTGTGATGACAGCTTGGAGTCTGGAGCCTGCTTCAGATTCTGTGTCTCCCTCTGTCTGCCCCTCTCCTGCGCTCTCTCTCTCTCTCTCTCTCTCTCTCTCTCTCTCTCTCAAAAATGAATAAACATTAAAAACATTTTTAAAGAAAATAAAAAAATACCTATGATAAATGTATTGAGGAACTTATTTAAAAAGATAGACCACATATATGAACAGATGGGGAATTTCAGCAGAGATATAGACACTGTGAAAAAGAATCAAATGTAAATGCCAGAAATGAAAACTACTACATTGGAGATGAATAATTCTTTTCATGGGCTTAACAGTAATCTGACACCTGAAGGATAATATCAGTGAACATAGCCAAACACAAGACAATAAAAATTTTCTAACTTGAAACACAGGGAGAACTATTACAGAGTAACTGATTTCTGTACGATTATCTTTAAATTGGAATCCTAAGAGGAAAAGAGAAAAAGAGAAAAAGAATGGAAAAAAAATACTTGAGTAATAACTAGTACTTTTCCAAAATTCATGAAAAACATTGACCCACAGATCAAGAAGTCAGGTAACTTCAAGCAGGGTAAACACAAAGAAAGACATATCTAGGCATGACTTAAAGAAACTCTGAAAATCAAAGATACAGAAAACTTGTGAATGCAACCACAGAAAAAGGACACATCAAATATAAGGCAAGTGATATGAATGATCTTTTGTTACTCATCCAATGCAGTGGAAGCCATGAAATAATAGAATAGACCTATCTGTCAACCTAGAATTAATATTCCACAAACAATATTTTTCAAAAAATAAGGTGACATGAAGAAATTTTTCTAAATTAAAAAAAAAGCTATTTTTTTCTCTAAGAGTAGTCCACTACAAGATATGCTTAAAAAAAAAAAAAGATTGTTCAGTTCAGGGAACGATACCAGTTATGTATCTGGTAATCTTCTGGGTGAAGAACACCTCAAAGATTCATATGTCAATAAATATAAAAAGGAAATTATTATTATATATGGATATATAGAGAGGCACATACAGGAATATCTCTACATAATATATGCATGCATATTTTTATACAATAAAATATATACACATATTATTAATCTTGTTAAAGACATTCTCTGTTTAACAAAAAAGAAAAACAACCTAATACGTTTATAGCATATATAGAAGTAAAATATAAAGTAAGTAAAATATAAGTAAATAAAATAACACAAATGATGGGAGGGTGATTATATGAAACTATTGTAGGTTTCTTATATTTCTTATGAACTAATTGAATATTTTTTGAAAGTACACTGGGATGAGTTCAAGATATGTGTAGTAATGTTTTAAGCAACAACTGAAGTCAACTCAGAGAGGCATTGTTCTAAGTTGAATTCTGTCCCCTCCTCTCAAATTCATATGTTTAAGTCTTAACCCAGTACCCCACAAGGTGACTTTGTTGGGACATAGCATTATTGCAGATGTAATTAGTTAAGATGAGGTCATGCTGGATGATCATGGATCCCTAATTCAGTGTGACTGGTATCCTTATATAAAGGAGAAATTTGAACACAAACGCAGGAAGAATGCCAAGCAGAGATGAAGACAGAGATCAGAATGATGTTTCAATAAGCCAGGAAACACCAGTGATTGTCTGCAAATCACCAGAAGCCACGAGGAAGGCATAGAACAGATTTTTCACAACATTCAGAAGAAAACAGTTTTACTGACACCTTGGTCTCGGACTTCTAGCCCCCAGAACTGTGAGACAATTAGTTTCTATTGGTTAAGCCACCAGTTTGTAGTACTTTGTTACAGCAGCCCTAGCAAACGAATGCAGGCACAAATGAAAAGTCAGTAAAGATAAGAGGGAATAAATACTGAAAAGACTGGATTTACCCATGCCCAAGACAAGGCAGAAAAGAGGACAGAGAGACAAAACACAGATTGGATGAAATGAACTCAAACACCTGGATAGTAGAATTAAATCCAAATCTTATAATGAATGCATAGAATATAGTCTGATTAAATAGTCCGATTAAAAGGCAGAAATTGTCAGACTGGATAACTGGTTGCCATTTTCTCATAAAAATTAACATGCATCAACTTAATGACCCAGTAAATCCAATCCTAAGTATTTATCTGGGAAAACAGATATCCAAAAAAATAGAAGATGTTCATGCTAGTTTTACTGATAGTGGCCCCAAACAGGAAATGGCCTGTAATAGTTCATCCATTGGAGATTGGATAAACTGTTGCATATTCCTACAATATGAGATTACTCACCAATATAAAAGAAATTACTGATACATGCCACAAAATTAATAACTCTCCAAAACATAGTTGAGTGAAATAAGCCAGACACCACAAAGTATATACTGTAAGATTTCTTGGTAATAGAAATCAGTTTTGTTTTGTTTTGTTTTTTGTGCCAGCCAAGTGGGGATCCAGTAGGAAGGCATGTGAGGGAACTGGTATAAAGGGAATATCCTATGCTTCACAGTGGTTTGGGTTAGATGAATCTAGGCATTTGTCAAAACTGACTGAAATACATTTAGGATCTCTTCATTGTATTTATGTAACTTGGAAAATAAATGGGAGAGCTGCCTGGGTGGCTCAGTTGGTGAAACATCCAATTTCACCTCAGGTCATCATACCATGGTTCATGAGTTTGAGTCCCTCATTGGGCTCTGTGCTGACAGTGCGGAGCCTGCTTGGGATTCCCTCTCTCTGCTTCTCTCTCTCCCTCTCTCTCTCTCTCAAAATAAATAAACTAAAAAAAAAAAAACAGGAAAGAAATTGGAATAAAGAACACCCTCACATTTCCTTATTCTGGCATATAGTTTTTGGGGTTTTGTTGTTGTTGTTGTTGTTTTGGAGTTTATCATTAGTGGGCTAATGTACACTATGTTTTAATCTAGTAGTATTTTACTGCTGTAAATTGTATTACTGTTTATACTCTGAGTTTTAGTTTACAAAGTATTCTACATACATAGTATTTTATTCAGGCTTCAAAACTACTCTGAGTTAAACAGGAAAGGCTCAGTATGATTTTCTTTTCTTTATAGAGGGAATAATGCCACTCATGCTTATTTACTCAAAATCATTGAGGCAATCAGTGGCCAAGATTCTTAAATAATGGTATTTTGACTCTGACTCACGTCAGTAAATTTCATCTACTAAAAGCTCAGTAGTATGTAAATTTAGTCGTCCCCCCCCGCCCTCCCCCCCGCCCCTGCTTCCTCACTTAACTTGCTTGTTCTTCTGTCTAATTTATGTACAGGAGCTCTCTTTGAGCTTCCAGGGGCAAAAGGCTTGGTGACTTTTTGAACTGACCATTTGCCCTAAGCTGGTTACATGGCACCTACATGTCCCTCAATGAAAACCTACTTATTGAAAGCAGCCAGGACACCAGAGACAAGACTGGGCCTATTTCCTATGTATATGCCCTAGGTCCTGAAGTAGACAATACGCCAACTCGAAGTTATCTTTATGCTCTAAAGTAGAAAACCCATTTTTTAAACTGTATTTTTCTGCCATCTCCTTTGCCCTACTTCCCCAAGGCTGTTAATGTGTGTTGTGATGATTATTAAGAGACTTTAGGTCTTTACAACATTCTTAAGAGGAGGATAAGACTTGGGAATGAAGTTTAATGTATTATGTGAATAATTTACTCCCTTAATAATAAAATGATCGTGCACAATTTTTTTTTAATTAGAAGAACTCTCTCCAAAAATAGAATTAAACATTACTGCTGCGTTCTGTAATTGGTTATCAAAACTTACATCCTGATGAGATTTCAAAAAGGACATTCAAGAGTTACATTTGCAACTCAACATAGAAAAGGGTGAATATAAATTAAAATCTCTCTGGAAAGTAGGTTTGTCATCTAAAATAGGACTGATTCATTAGGGGAATTTATTTTACTCAATTAATAAAACATATTATAATCTCCTCCTGAAGACTCTACTGAAGCAAGTCTAAACTGAAGTAGCAGAGAGGTCATAAAATCTCATTAAAAAGGATTTTAAAATCGTAGTCTCAGTAGTGGGTAAAATTAAAGAGAATGAGCCCGCACATATTTCTCATTCAGAATTATGTGTTCATAACCCTAATTTTTAAACTTCAGTTACATACCCCATATTAAATCCTAATTAATATTGACCATCTTTTCAAATCATTTTAGTATCCATCTAGATTTCTACTGAGTCCTTCATATTACAGATTACGTGGAAAAACAATTGAGACCGTCTATATTTCAGAAAGGCTAACCAATACTCACACTCATTAAAGGAGAACGGAATTGTCTGAATAAATGACTTCTGACTTTCCTGCGACAGCTGGGATCTGGGGAGCAGTTTAGAGTATAATATCCTTATCTCCCTAAGCAAGAAGTGTTCAGAATAGTTAACACCTCTTGCTACTTTGAGCAGACTAACTACTCAGAATCATTTAAACTGCTGTGGCCAAATAATCAGATTAGATCATGCTGCTGCCAGCCAAAGCTATTAAAACAGAATATGGCAAGAGGAATTAATTGAATATACCTTTATTTTGAATAGAACAAAGCAAGACAAAAGTAACTAAATACTAATACTATGTTTTTAGCAGGTGTCATCTTTTGAGAATAAGGTACAGAACAGATCATTCTGACACCGACAACATCCATTGGAGACCATCTTTGCCTTCTGTGAACTGAAGTGAGAAACTTAATGTTGCCTTGCAGAAGATTCCTATATACATACATGGTTAGGCATAATTGCCTTTTTAGGGCATTATCTTGGATTTTGTGAGCAAAATATTGTGTATTCTCCATGTGACCTTATATTTGTGACACATTTCCATCATCATTTTTGATTTGTCAATATCCATCTTTTCTCCATAGAATTAATCCTATGAGTGTCTGTCTATCTATCTATCTATCTATCTATCTATCTATCTATCTATCTATCTATCATAGTGATCCCTGGCTCAGGACTTGCCACATATTTAGCACTCAGGTATTTGTGTATAACACTTTTTTTTAAGGAAATCTGGGGGGCGACTGGGTGGCTCAGTCATTTAAGCATCTAACTCTTAATTTCGGCTCAGGTAATGATCTCATGGTTTGTGAGTTCAAACCCTGCATCAGGTTCCACACTGACTGTACGGAGCTTGCTTGGGATTCTCTCTCTCCCTCTCTCTGTCTCTTTCTTTCTCCCTCAAAATAAATAAACTTAAAAAAAAAAGAAAATTTTGTTGACTTCTACCACTTCATACTTAGAAAGAGACCTATTTTTAATATTCTTTATACATATTGATCAGTGGGTCAAATTGTTATTCCTGAGCTACACTTGGATGGGCTCTTTATATTCTTTTAAACAAAAATGCTTTGTGTTTCTATGTTAAATTTATTTTCCTTTGTGAATTAAATAGAGTTGGAGAGAATGAGATTCTGTTTAATTTTCTCCAAATACTCCATATTCTGGATTAAATGATACATCTTTCAAAAATTTTTGACTTTATTATTTTGTTAAAACAGTTTTAGGGTTACAACAAAGGTGAGAAGAAGTTAGATTTCCCTTATACCCCCTGCCTCTACATATGCATAGCCACCCCAGTTCTTCATCAGAATCATATGTTTTTTACCAAAGAACTTACATTGACACATCATATTCACCCCAAATCCATAGTATACTTAAGCATTCACTTTTGCTGTTGCATACCAGATCTGTGGATCTGGAAAAAAATATAAGGAAACATCCATCATTATAATATTATACAGAATATTTTCACCTCCCTAAAAACCCTCTGTGTTCTGCCTGTTCACCCCTGCCACTGACCCACCCTTCACAATTATTGATCTTTTTTAAATTATGTTCATAGTTGTACCTTTCCCCAAATGTTATATAGTTAGAATCCTAGTGTATAATCTATTAGATTGTCTTCTTTCACATTGAAGTTCCCTCCATGTCTTCTTATGGCTTGATAGCTTTCTCTCTCTCTCTCTCTCTCTCTCTCTCTCTCTCTCTCTCCCCCTTTTTTTTAAGATCTGAATAATTAATATCTGTTGTCTGGATATACATGGCTTATTTATCCATTCACCTATTGAAGACCATCTTGGCAATTATGAATACAGCTCCTATAAACATCTGTAGACATGAGTTTCAGCTCCTTTGCATAAATACCAAATGTAATTGCTGAATTTTATGGTAAGAGTATGTTTAGTTTTATAAGAAGCCACCAAACTGTCTTCCAAAGTGATTGTACCATTTTACATTCCCACCGGCAATGTAGGAGAGTTTCTGTTGCTCTGCATCCTTGTTTGCACTTAGCGCTGTCAGAGTTCCACGTTTTGGACATTCTAATAGCTGTGTAATAGTATCTTGTTTTAATTTGCATTCCACATAACATATAGGGCAGAACATCTTTTCATGTGCTAATTTGCCATCTGTATATCTTCTTTGGCAAAACGTCTGTTAAGATCTTTGACCCTTTTTTTAATTGTGTTGTTTTCTCACTGTTGTATTTTAGAAGTTCTTTGTATATTTTGGATACTTTTTAAAAATATTTATTGTTGAGAGAGAGACACACACAGAGCATGAGCAGGGGAGGAGCAGAGAGAGAGAGAGAGAGAGACAGAATCTGAAGCAGGCTCCAGGCCCTGAGCTGTCAGCACAGAGCCTGATGTGGGGCTCAAACCATGAGATCATGACCTGAGCCAAAGTCGGATGCTTAACTTACTGAGCCACCCAGGAGCCCATTGAATAATAGTTCTTATGAGATATATCTTTTGCAAATTTTCTTCTAGTCTCTAGACTGTCTTCTCATTATCTTTACATTATCTTTTGCAGAGCAGAAGTTTTAAATCTTTTATATTTAAAAAATTTTTTTTTCAACGTTTATTTATTTTTGGGACAGAGAGAGACAGAGCATGAACGGGGGAGGGGCAGAGAGAGAGGGAGACACAGAATCGGAAACAGGCTCCAGGTTCTGAGCCATCAGCCCAGAGCCTGACGCGGGGCTCGAACTCACGGACCGCGAGATCGTGACCTGGCTGAAGTCGGACGCTTAACCGACTGCGCCACCCAGGCGCCCCTAAATCTTTTATATTTAATCTAGGGTTTTAGTGAGTACCTTTTAATAGTTGAGGAATGAAATCTGCATATAGTTCTTCAACTGATAACAATCTTACAGAGTGCGTTTCTGTTCAGCTATGTTGGAATGACACACATTCTTTTCCTAAGTGACTAAAACAGTCAAGTTAAGGATTCGTCTGTATTGTCATTTTTATCAGTAACAGGTAGCAAGTTTTGTATTAGAAATTTTTTTTTGGTTTTTGTTTTAGGTTTTAAAAAAGTCTTTCCTAGTGCTTAACAATCTTCTTTCTAGTCTGTGAAGCTAAATGTCTAATAAGCTACGTTTCTATTCTCTAATTAGAGGAGAAAGAACAGTCTACAATATGAAACATTATTGCCTTTCACTAATGAACAGGGAGGAGAAGTAGCAAATTGGCATTCATGTAGTTGCTGCTACGTGCCAGACATTGTTAGGCACCTTACATATATCATTTCAATTACTTCTCATCTAATCTGGTCATTTAGATATTGTTCCAATTTTATTGACAAGGAAATTGAGGGCTAATGGATCTGGTAATTTTTAAAAATGGTCTTACACCTTTAAAAGTACTAGGTACATCATAAGAACAGTTTCCTATGACTTCATTCTTCCGTTTCTAGTATTCCATATGCTATCTTTCCCTCTTTTAAGTTCTTTAAATTATAGAAATAATATTCCCCAACACCAAATCCTAATCCTTAAAAGGAACCACTTTAGCAGTCATATTTTCATACTACACATGTTTATTTCATACTACACATATCCCCTTCTACATATAAAGGGATCTTGCTATGTATATTGCTCTGCAGTTAGGTATTTGAAATTAAAAACACATTTTGGAAGTGCATGTTAATAAATATTGTGCTATCTTGTTATCTGTGGATGTGCAATCACTTATTTATTAATGAAAAAATCAAGTTCATAAGTTTTTATACTACGATAACAAGATATGCATCCCTGTAGTATTCAGTATTTTATTAATAATATGCAGATCTATAATTAATTCATCCCTAGTAGCAGCAACATCTAAATTTGCCAAATAAAAAATTTAGGGCTGTAGTTTTCTCTTTATTCTCAGAATATGTTTATCTTTTATGCCTTCAGTCCTCAGTGAATTTATAGGTTGAACTTTGCTTTGCCTTTTTATAATATCCTTTGTTTTCTAGAGGTCTTTTATTTCTTATGCTAGATTTATAGTTTATTTATGTACTTTGTCAAAGGGTTTAGCGTTCTGTCACATTGTTTCATTTTAAAGATCTATACTTTTTGTAAAAATTTATTTAGCACTTAAGAAGACATAGAGTCTTTTCGAGGCTAATCCTAAAGATTGATTGTCTTATGATTTTACATCCTTGGTTGTTTAAGATGAAAATTTTAGAGAGAGTCCAATCCCCTTATAGATGAGAAGATTTTCATGTATCTGTCGCACTGATTGTTCCTCAACCTATGAGGAGCAAAGTCAGGATGAGAACAAAGTACCTTTGGTGCAGCTTCTATGTAAATTATTAGCTCTACAAAATACTCACCTAGTGTATGTGTGTGTCTTTATGCATACGAGTGCGCATCTCAGTTTTCTTTCCTGTTATAGTGATCCTTCATATTTTTTTTTAATTTTTTTTCAACGTTTTTATTTATTTTTGGGACAGAGAGAGACAGAGCATGAACGGGGGAGGGGCAGAGAGAGAGGGAGACACAGAATCGGAAACAGGCTCCAGGCTCCGAGCCATCAGCCCAGAGCCTGACGCGGGGCTTGAACTCACGGACCGTGAGATCGTGACCTGGCTGAAGTCAGACGCTTAACTGACTGCGCCACCCAGGCGCCCCTATGATCCTTCATATTTTAGGAGGGAATTGTGATTCTTGTTACACTAGAAGTGACAAAAATTTACTGATCTAGTCTTGTCTAGCCTTCACTGTGACCATTTTCAGGATGGACACTTGGAGTTAGAACTATAATCCACTGTGTGAATGGAAGAGTCTTGTGACCCAGGTAACAGAGATATCTATACATCTGTATGTATCTATCTATATCTCTACATATCTATATATATAAAGTAAGCATCTGGCAATGTGGAAGTAGAGAAGCAGTTTCGGGCAACTGAATCTACCTAGGAAAATATCAGCTTTAAAAAAAATTTTTTTTAATGATTATTTATTTTGAGAGAGAGAGAGAGCTCATGTGCATGAGCAGGAGAGGGCCAGAAAGAGGGAGACAGAGGATCTGAGCAGGCTCAGTGCAGTGAGCACAGAGCTGTATGCAGAGCTCAGACTCATGACCCATGAGATCATGACCTGAACCAAAGTCAAGAGTTGGCCGCTTAACTGACTGAGCTGTCCAGGAGCCCCAAAATATCAGCTTTTAGTATGTGGCTTGAACAATAGTAAATGTTGTCATATATCTTCTTATGTTATCAGGATGTACCATGCAAATTCATTAAGCAGGACAATCACTAAAATAAAATACCATTTTATAAACTATAATCAAAATTAACCTTTGAAAAATTCTCAAATATTTAATACTTTTTAAAAAGTAGATTGTAATTGTTGTCAATACATACTTAGTAACATTAGAAAAAAATGTATCGAATAGAAACATAGATAAAGCTTCCAAAGACTTTATCTGGTTCAATATTCAATCATTATTATTAGTACTCTTATATTGGCTAAAGTTTTTCCATTGTATATTTTTTGTGATGATATATTACTAAAACTTAAATAGTAAATTTCAATTTTTTGTTTTTGTCACAAGTTTTATTTAAAAAGCTGAATACTAGCTTTCATGTTTTATTATTATTTTTTATATTATTTATATTATATTTTTTATATTTTTATTTTTTATATATAAAAATGTATTTTTTATATTTTTATATTGTCTTTTTAATATGTTTTCTAGGGTTTTTTTTTTTTTTTACATATTTTTTAATACTATGACCTAGATCATCATGAATTGGAGAGGAATAGCTTGACTATCTGCTACAAGGTCATGATAGAGATCATCCTTCACCTTAACCATAGTACATAAAGTAATTTAAATAAAATACATTATTAAAATAATGAAAGTTAATATGGTTCCTATATTTATATGTGAAGTAAGAGTGAGTTGGCAAAATCCATGCTTATTTTGGACAGTGAGTGATAAATAATTTTTGAAACTTAATTTTTGAATATCTTTTTGATTGCCTACTTAAGTAAAACAAAAAGGAGTAATAGAAAAATACAGCCAAGGATCAGTGGAGGGACAAAGACATTTATTTAAATAATATGATCACCTCATCGTTGTGTTTCTTGGACAAAATGAATTATTTTTTTTCTGCTAATTTGATAGTTTTAAAATGTTGGGAGGAAAGGTTTTAGTTTATGGAGGCACTTTCCATATGAGAATGAGGTTAGAAATCTTAGCAAATCATTAATGGTCCATTAGAAAACAGATCCTTTTTGGATCATATTGCAAGGGTAATTACAGTCCCCAAACAATGCAAGTGGAGTGATGAAAATGGGTAAGTGTGCACAATGAAAATAAATCCTTGATATTTACACTGTTTCCAAAATTACTAAAATATCACTAAATATATTTATAACTGTGTTTTAAATAAGTTAAAAATCACTAAATTGCTTAAATTTCTGTGTCTTTAACTGCTACATGAGAGCACTTCTTATATACAAAAGCCTTATCCAACAAAGGCATTTTTGAAAACACATTTCAAGTGATAATGGTTTTAGGATTTGGAATGAGAACTCTTCAGAGAGACTAGTATTTCTTGTGGGGAGGGCTAAAACATTTATTGGAGTAATATTTTTCAAAATAAATTACTTTTTAAGATAAGTTTTTAAATAATTTAAAAAAATAAAAATTTATTTAAAAAATTTAAATGCTTATTAAGTCAAAGAAGAGGTAATTAGATTAAGTATATATGTATATATGTATGTATTTTAGCCAATCTTTCTGACAGAGTTTGTATATGCATATTAATAAAGAATGTTTTTAATGCCCTATAACGAAACTGGAAAATTTATAAGAGAAAACAATTTGTTTTCTATGTTTTATCACGTATCCATGGGATGGCCCATAGTATAGATAATTTCATCAGGATATTACAAAATACTGAAGTTTTTTTTTTTTTCTTTTAGATACCAATGTATGAATGGAATGCGTAGCTATATAATTAAAGTGGGGTAATTTTTTGTGTGTTATTTAATGATAGAATGCATAAGATTTTAATAACTTTTTCACCTTAATTTTTACCTGGTCTAATAGTTAAAGATCACTATTATTATTGAAATAAAAAATGACTGATTAAACAAAGCAAGGGACAGCAAGCAAAAGGCCCTCCTTCCAAATAGGCCTGTCATAACGCAACTTACTTATTTGTGTCTCTGTGAAGCCTTTCTTTCTGCAATGGTAACATGTCATCTGGCTTGAAGGAAAGTCAACTATTGAAGATTCCATTGCAAGGAGCTCAATCAAGCCTAACTTAAAATGACTCACAAAGAAATTACTCCTTTAACTGAAAAACCCCCGGTTTAATTGACTTTAGGTCTGTCTTCATCCGGGAGCTCTTAGGATACATCAGAAGTCTGTCTTTCTCCACTTCTCTTATCCTTTGTGTTGGGCATCCTTTTAAAGGTATCAGCACATTGGCACACAGCAGTGCCAGGCTTATGTGCTTGATCTTTTAATTTCAGTTTTAGATCAAAATTAAACTTTGAAAAATTCTCAAATATTTAATACTTTTTTTTAATACTCTTAAAGAGTATTTAATTTAATACTCTTTTTTTTTTCCAGGGTTTTCAGCAAAAATTCCAAGTTTGGACATTATTGACTAATCATTGTAACCAGGGAGATGAATTAGGTGGGCATGGTAGACAAGCCCAAATGGCTTGAGAATATGGGCAAATGATTCTACAGAACATACAGAACAAAATCCAGATGCTCTTATAGGGATAGGTGCTAGGTGAGCAAATAGATGTCAGCGACATTCAATTAACATGAAAAGTTGTTCTAGAGAAACTTCAATAATGCACTAAATCCATATACTTAGGATTTTCTACAGTAATGGTAAAATTGTGAATTTCTCAGATTATGTACATCCTGGTAGTTAGTTTTCAGAATTGAAACTTTCAATAAACTTTTGTTTTTTATGTCCTTGATAATGAAAATTTTTGTAATCTATGTGACTTTTTTTATTAAGAAAAAATTTATATCTGAACTTTTTCTTAGTACCAAAATTTCCCAAAATCACTATAAAATTTCTGAAAATCATTATAAAATGTAAATAAAAATATGATGTGATTTTTATATTAAGTTCAATTCTCTTACTATTACCTATGTGCCGAGTTTTAAGTATTTTCAGATGAATATATACAATTTTAATACACTGTAGGATAAATCATTGACTTGCAAATTAAATAGTAAAATGATTTTTACACCTTTGTACTTAGAATTCTATTCCATGTCATGTTCTCTTATTTCCTGAAATAGAAATGATTCTATAATTTGTATTGTATAGTAATAAGACCTGAGTCTACTTTAAAGAAAACTTTATTCTTTAATTGTTGCATATGTAAGTATATATAGAGAGATGGGAAGGAAACAATGTTTTAAGGATGTAGTTCTCCAAGAAACATGATTTTTCTTTTTATTTTTTTAATGTTTATTTTCGAGAGAGAGAGAGAGCAAGCAGGGGAGGGGCAGAGAAAAAGAGAGACACAGAATCTGAAGCAGGCTCCAGGCTCTGAGCTGTCAGCACAGAGTGTGATGCAGGGCTTGGACCCACAAACTGATAGATCATGACCTAGGCCAAAGTTGGATGCTTAACCGGCTAAGCCCCCCAGGAGCCCGCCCCCAAGAGACATGTTCTTTCTAAGTCAGCTGGCTTTTACTATTATTTGTTGTATGGCTCTTATCATCAGTACCATTGATACCTAAAAGAAAGTGTCTTTTTTGTGAGCAGGAATGTACTTACACATACTATATGACTTGCCTCTTTTAATTGACATGGGAACCCCCTGAGGTGTGGGTGCAATCTGTATTACACAAATGAGGAATTTGAGGCTTAGAGACATTAAGTAACTTATGTAAATTATAATATAATAATAATAGCTGATATTGATGGACCCAAGATTCTTTTTCAACTATGACTAATTTTTAAGCAAGTGTTTTTAACTTATGCAAGGGTGGCTTCTTACCTCTGTTATGTAACTTAAAAATCGATATAATAAAAGCACTTATACACATATAAAATCTTTGCTAGCAAATATTTTATGATTGCATGTAACAGTATTTCCTCATGCTTACAATTGAGTCAGTATTAACCGATATAAATTAAAATAAAAAACAGGGAAACATCTTTAAAATATACCTTTACATGAGGAAAAAATTAGCCTCAAGTTTGTGTTGCTTTTATGCAAATACCTGTCTTTCCTATTTAGCATTTTTGGCTCAAGACTGAGGTGGTGGTTATTAGCAACTGACACCTTCATTTTTCTTTGGTTTTATGGATTCATTCAAAACCTTTTCCAATCAGCGATTTCTGTACGCTGACTATTGAAGTAAATTGTGGTATAAAATGGAAAGTAAGACCTCTGAATGAGACAAATTCTCAAATAAGACTTATTTTACTTTTCTTCTTATGGAATGCTAAATATTCAGTTAACGTTAATTCAATTAAAACAAATACAGTGTTATAATTTTATATTTTGAGCAAAAACATGTATTTCCTTTGGATTACTGTGATTCTAGATAAATTTGGAATATATTTTACTCATTGATATGAAAAAAACCCTGCTTCCTTGTCAAAGTTGAAATTCAGGATTGGTGACTGACTTAGTCCCATCTGTTTGATTTTCTCCAGTGGCTTTGGATGCACTTTTGCAATCGTATGTTTTTGTTGTTGAAATAAAGCATTAAATGTTCACTTTATTGCCAAAGGGGCATTCGTTATTTTAGTGAGGCAGACTTTCTGTCTTTCACCACCTTTCTTTTGATGCCATCGCTTACATGTATAACTGTAAGACAACATCTTAAAATGTTTTTAAAAGATTAATATGAATCATTAAGCTAGTTTTTCTTTACGAATTAAACTTATATGTGACCATTTGCCAGCGGGGGGGGGGGGAACTTTCAATAAAGTTATATGAATTGGTTGAAACATACAAAAAATGTACTCAGGTACACTTTATTTCATTTGCTGCATGCAATCAACTCAGCAAGACCTTGCGGATTAGAATAAGTATTCACTGAAACGTATATACCATAATTTTGGAATCTAAATCTGTGAACCGCATGTTACGAATGACTGTATAAATGAGTTATTTGGTTCCTCGGTGAAACACAAGTCAAGAAAAAGGTTTTTATTTTTTAACATTTCGTCTTACCATTTTGTAAATTTTGGCAAGTTGAGATGTGGTAGTTGCATGCCACTTTCCTAGAGTAGTCCCACGCTAATGTCAAGAAAAGTCATTGTACTCTCTAAATGGAGAGTTGAAACAGTACATTTCCTAGCTTTATCCACCTTCTCACCCGGTGTGTACTGTCGTACTTGGCTAGTTGACTGTTTGTCCACGTCCATTCAGACATTTCAGGTCCAGTTAGCCATTGCAGCTACTTAGTTTTTATCCCCTTCTGTTTTCTATCTTTGCTAAACTTCTACTGGGTTTCTAAGTTGGTGTGCTATTAATGGCAGTCTCCCAGTATTATTTTCCCTTAGCAAAAGCAGCAAACAAATCCATTAGTTTGCATACACTTGCCAAAAGTCCGTCCTTTTGATACTTTTTATTTGTAAAATGTGTTTACTTATCAAGTGGGTTAAAATGCTTGAAATGTGGTAACCAATAAAAAACATGTGTTTTTTTTCTCCTTTGCTCCTGTCCATTCTTGTACTTTGCTTTCAGGCTTCTCCATTTTCTTTCCATCATTTTTATGTAACTTGCTTCCAGCCGAGAAGCCAAGAGAGTGGCTTTCACTCAAGCTGACGCAAGTATCCTATCGCTCTATAATTAGACCATAGGGATTGCTGCAGAAAGAAACAACCACCTATTCCCTGCCTTTAGGGACTGTCTGTCATCTCTGCAACGCACTCAAACATCATAACCCTCAAGAGCTAAATCTACAGATATTTATATATGCCTTAGGTAAATAAAAGTTGGTTCATAATTGCATATGTTCAAAAATATATTGCTAACCAATGGTAACTCAAATCAATATCTGATGATAGGAGAATTTTATTCACATAGGTATTGTTCTCTCTAGAGACTCATTTCTTTAAAACGTAGTGTAAAAATTCCCATTTAGCACAAGACTGAAGAAACCAGGTTCTCCTTTTCATTCTGTAGCAGACTACTTAAACCATGTCTTGTAATTGCTTTTCTGAGAAATTCGAGTCTTTCTGGCTAATTTGGAAATGGTTCTTTCTTTGGAGAAAGCACAGACAACAGCAAAATGTGATTACATAAATGTGTGTGTGGTTTATTGGAAATTGGAAATCAGACTATCTATTAAAAAACCAAAGGATGAATACCTAAGTTCTTGATTTTGACATCTGAGATTTAGGTTTATATCTTAATCTCTTTGGGGACAATAAACATCAAAGAGCAAGGGACGGGAGTCTGTTTAACAGAGTGCTGTCATTTGCCACTCTGCCACATTATAGTACAATATAGCCGAGGAGTGATTTCTTGCCGAGGGCTACAGGAAGTTTATCAGCAGCCATTCAGAGCTCCTATTGTGTACGTATCAACACAGAACCAGTACTCTGTCACTTTCTAATGTAGATCTACTGTAACTTATGCCCCCACATGTATTCTCTGTCTTAGTGTGTTGCACCACCACCAGCCTTTCTGTTTCCAAAGCCTAGAATATTCCTTGTTTCCTGCCTCCTTTTAATTCCTGGCATTCCTAACGATTAGGAAGACCTTCTAATTTTACTCTCTTGAATACTTCTTCAGTTCACCCATTTTCTCCATTTCTGTTATGTGATCCCTATGTGTGTAGGCCTATCCTCCACAGATTCATTGTCTACAGAAATCACAGATTAACCTATATCAGAAGCAATAAGAGCTTATTAATTCCTTGTTTATAACACATTCCATGATTCTACTTAACCAAATAAATCAAGTCTAGACTCATTTAATAAGCAGCTGGACAACATTTACATAAATCACATGGATTCTCAAAGCCTAGGTTTCTCACTTAACACATGTACACATCTCCATTAGGGTCATTGTAAAGATTGCATGCAATATTATACCTAAAGCACTTTGCACAGTGCTGAACACAGAGAAGCAATCAATACATGTTAGCTACTGTCATTTATGAACATGTTATACAAAATCGCTATATCTGAACCTCTGGTCACCTTTCTAACCTTTCTCTTGTCAGCCTTTGCTTCTATTCCAAGAGCACCAAATGGCTTCTAGATCTCTACATTACCATGCTGTTTCAATTCCCTTTCTGTTTTTATTTGCCTGAAATCCCTTTTCTAGTCTCATTAATTTAACCGAGGTGAGCGCTCTTAGCACTCAGTTCTGGTGTCACCTTCTCCAGGTAACCTGCCCTAATCCCCTCTATTCTCTCCATGTTAACTATCTGTTATGACTTTTCTAGGGCTGCCATAACAAAGTACCACACACCAGGTGGCTTAAAACAATGACATGTATTCTCTCACAGTTCTGCAAGACAGAGATGCTGAGAAATCAGCAGGGGATGCTGCCTCTGAGACTCTGGATAGAATTATTCTTTTCCTTGGGGTGCCTGGGTGGCTCAGTAGAGTAAGCCTCTGACTCTTGATTTCAGCTCAGGTCATGATCTCGAGAGCTCAAGCCTTGCATGGGGCTGTGCATAGACAGCACAGATTCTACTTGGGATTCTCTCTCTCTCTCTCTCTCTCTCTCTGCCCCTCCCCTGCTTTCTCGCTCTCTCTCAAAATAAATAAATAAACATCAAAAAGAGAAAAAAAGAATTATTCTTTGCCTCTTCCTAGCTTCTGGTGGTGGTTATCAGGCCTTGGTGCTCCTTGGTTTGCAGCTACATCAGTCTAATCTGTGCCTCTGTCATAAGTTTTTGTTCTCCCAAGGTGTCTCTATTTGTGTACACATTTCCCCCCCTCCTAGAAGGACACTATCACATTGGATTAAGGACCCACCCTGCCCCACCCCATCTGACTTCCTCTTACCTGATTATATCTGCAGCAAGGCTAATTCCAAATAAGGTCATGTTGTGAGATACTGGGGGTTAGCAATTAAACATATCTTTTGGGGGGACACAGTTCAACCTAGAATAGTGACTGTATGTCACCCGATGTCACTGTGATATACTTGTACCTACATATATCTATCATTGCACTTAATTCATTGTATGTTAATAACCTGTTGAGGTGTGTATCTCTTCTGGTAGATTTCAAGCTCTTTAGAGCATGAGCCATATCCAATCTATCTTTATCTTTTAGCACAGGCACATAGTAGGCTTTCAATACATGTCAATTAAATGAACAAATCATCGTTCACCATTTAAAAAACAGGTATTGTAATACAAAAGATTACAAGGATTGATAATGTCTCATAATGCTTAACAATCTGATTTCTATATTCCTGTTGTTACAAAGAGAAAGGAAGTAGGAATACCTTGGATCAGGAACAAAGAGAATTTAGTTATTTTCCCAGGGTCCTATATATGTCATGTTTGAATTTTCACCTGGAGGAAATGAATAAAGGGTCATCACTATCAAGTGAAGATTTTGAGAAAAGATGAAGAAGCAGTATTGAAGCTGGTTAGGAGGGGATCCTGGAGATGAGGGAAACACACACAGGGTTCAAGGCTGATTGGATATTAGGAGGTAGGGAGGAGAAAGGGATTCAGGAAGTATTGTTGGCTGAATCTGTTGAAAACCTTATCAAATGCCAGGTATTATGCTATAGATACTGGAACCTAAACTTTCCAGATTTCAGTAGAATGATATTTTTTGATCAACACAAGAGGCTTTACATGTCTTTCTCTGTGTTAAGTGTGTATCAGTGAGGCCTCTATTGAAGTGGCTATACCTTGTAATTATAAAATATTTACATTTCCCTCACTTTTCCCCACTTTTAGTACCTTTGATGTAGGGAAGTAAAGCTGTGCTACATTTGTTTTACACATGAGTAGAGTAAAACTCAGAAGGATAAATGATTTGCTTCTATATTTATTAAAACCGGTCTTTTCAGAATCTTTCTCAAAGTAAAGCATATATGTAATTTTAACCTTACTTTTTTTTTTTTTTTACTATATATATATATAGCCCATTTTACTAACTACTAAAACTCGACAGATATTTCTTAATCATTATGTATCTTCGGGGATCGAGCTACCGTCCTGTAAAGTCAAAAAATACTATATGTATTTGGAGATGAACGTGGTTTTAAAGTGGAGCACAATTGTCCCAAACTAAATGGTTTTCTATTTTTGTCTCTGTTAATCAAGAGCATTTTAATGAAGCTGTTCATGAATAAAATCTGATGGCATAGTGATGTAAAGGTCACCATGTATTAATTTTAGTTCATGGCAATCCGGTGTGAAGGAAGAAAACTGAGGCACATAGTACTAAGTGGCTTCTTTCTACTAACATTTCTAAGTTGAACCCAGGTGATCAAAAGTGAGAGCACGAGGCTTGAGGTGGTTTTATTTTACTTGGAATTCCAAATGAAATACTTACGAGAGGCTTTTTCTCTGTTTTTCTCTCTTTTTTTAGAAAAGGTTATTTTATTTTTTGCCTTTTTAATTGTTTAACTCTATGTTTAGAGTTATTATGTTATTAATTCTGTGTAATTAATTGTCATCCATCCTCAATTCAGTAACCCAACCTTTGTTAAGTGCCTACACCATCTCAGGTTCTGTGCTGTGTTTTCCTATACATTATTGCTCTGAAGCTCAAAATAATCATAGATTGTAATTACAAATAAGCAGAAATTGAGGCCCTGAGAGTCTATGTATCTTGTCTTGATTTTTGCAATAGTGTAGGTTCAAATGTAGGTTCTGAGTTTAATTCTAGGGCACTTTCTATATCACAAGGGGTATCTAACCATTTTAAGTATCTTAGTATTATTTCACATTCAAGCATTGTCAATAACCTCAATACTTGGTATATTTTGCATATTTTCCAAATATGTATATAATCCATTGTGAATTATACAATATAAATCCATTTAACAATAGCAAAGATAAAACAATCACTTTGATTACAGACTTTTTCAACCAAAAATCAATCAATCAATCAAACTGCAGCTGGTATTCTGTACTAGAATCGTATTTTTCTTAGAAAAGGAGGGACTATATTTTCTTTTTTTTAAAAAGGACTCTTGCGGGCTCTGGGCTGATGGCTCAGAACCTGGAGCCTGTTTCCGATTCTGTGTCTCCCTCTCTCTCTGCCCCTCCCCCGTTCATGCTCTGTCTCTCTCTGTCCCAAAAATAAATAAACGTTGAAAAAAAAAAATTTAAAAAAATAAAAAAAAAAAGGACTCTTGGGGTGCCTGGGTGGCTCACTCGGTTAAGTGTCCAACTTCAGCCCAGGTCATGATCTCAGGGTTCGTGAGTTCTAGCCTCTCGTAGGGCTCTGTGCTGACAGCTCAGAGACTGGAGTCTGCTTCTGATTCTGTGTCTCCCTCTCTCTCTGCCCCTCCCCCACTGGTGCTCTGTCTCTCAAAAATAAATAAAAACATTAAAAAAATTAAAAATAAATAAAAATAGAAAAGGACTCTTTCTTGAAAAGATTGCTTTACATTAGAGCATTCTCCTAATTTATGTGTTAGAATATATGTGAATAATGAATCTAGTGCATGATAGGCACATAGTAAGTACTCATAAAAAACCTTAGTTTTTATTGTGTGTTTGCTAGTTGTCAAGAGTACTTATGAAACTTTGTTTCTCTAAAGGAAACAATCCTGAAAGAATAATGTAATGACTATTGAATAATATCAATATTCATTGAAAAAATATAGATATTGATTGGTATTTTAGCTCTGTTTTAAGGCAGAGGGTAATGATTGTGTGCATTTCATTATAAGTTTTTCTACAATGGTGCGTTAGGCATTCTATTACATATTCATATTTCATATTTGTGATTTCATAATCACAAAGGAAACTAATGAAATATAAAAGTGTTTAATCTTGTTTTTGTTCAGTAATGCAAAGTTCTATCACTTGAAGCTCAAATTGTATATTTGAGATATTCAGTAAATTATCTATCTTCTATCTACCTATCTCTTCCAAATATAGGAAGAATGTCAAGCATTGAAAATGGCAACCAAGAAAATAAATACATTATATTTACCTAACGGTTGCTTATTCTCTTTAAAAAATAGCTTGTGATACTAGATTTCCCCTTTTTCTCTTTCACCGCAAACCTTAAATTGTTGGTGGCTTTCTCAATCATGCATATATTATGCGGCATGTGACCCAGATAATTCATTGTGTTGTGTTGAGTAAGTATTACAACTCCACTTAGATATAATTCTCTAAGTTATGGAACAGGTCCACAAGTCTGAAAAAAACAAATATGAAACACTCCTGAAGACATTGTCTATTCTCATGATAAGATGTCATAATTGTCATCAGTCATTCTAAGATAGATTCACATTGTTATCTTAAAGCTTTTAGCAACCATCACAGAGATGTAAATGATATGTACTAGCTTGCTGGGTATTTGGCAGCATTGATTTCCATTGTGCCAGAGTTCCTAGGTGACTTACATCTTTTAATTTTCTCTAGAAAAAGGCTATATCTCATCTCAATATAAAAAAAAATAATTGTAATGCTTTAGAGATAGATGTGCAGTAAGTCTCAGAGAAACTTTTGGGGAAATTTGCAAAAAAATAACTTATATGAAAGCTGCATTGTTACAGGTGTTATTACATAAAATTTTAAGAGTTGAAAGTTATCTAAGAATGTGAAGTAGTTAATATGGATAATCCTGAAAGAGTTATCATTGCCTTTAAATTTTAAATATGCTTTGAAGTGATCACGAAATAACAAATGTTCATCCTGTTTTAAAAGGGAGAAAAAGTACTATGGACCAAGAAATAACAATTATCCTACATGTCAGTGATAATCACTGTTGCTACAAGTCCTTCAGAGTTATTCTCTACATTTACACATACATACACCTATAAAACTATTTTTTAATGTTTTCATTTTAAATTTTAATGTAGAAGATTTTTTTCAGGTCAGTAAAGGAAGAGTTACTTCATCATTTCTTTCTTTTTTTAAGCTTTTATTTAAATTCCAGTTAGGTAATAATATACAGAGTACTGTTAGCTTCAGGTGTACAATACAGTGATTCAACAGTCCCATACATCACCCAGTGCTCATCACAAGTGCCCTCCTTAATCCCCACCACCTATTTAACCCATCTCCCGACCCTCCTCCCTTCTGCTAACCATCAGTTTGTTCTCTATAGATAAGTGTCCGTTTCTTGATTTGCTTCTCTCTCTCTCTTCCTCTCCTCCCCTCACTTTGCTCATTTGTTTTGCTACTTACATTCCATGTATGAGTGAAATCATATGGTATTTGTCTTTCTCTGATTGACTTATTCTAGCTCCATCCATGTTACTAAAAATGGCAAGATTCCATTTCCATTCCTCAGTTTCTCTTTCTGCTGCTTCATTATTGGTATATAGAAACACAACAGATTTCTGTACACTGATTTTATGTCCTGTGACTTCACTGAGTCTGTTTATCATTCCTAGCAGTTTTTTGGTGGAGTCTGTTAGGTTTTCTATATATAGTATCGTGTAATCTGCAAATAGTGAAAGTTTTACTAGTTCCTTGTCTATTTGGATGCCTTCTATTTCTTTTTATTCTCTGATTGCTGTAACTAAGACTTCCACTACTATGTTGAATAAAAGTGGTCAGAGTGGACATCCCTGTCTTGTTTCTGATCGTAGAGGAAAAACTCTCAGGTTTTCCCCATTAAGGATGATATTAGCTACGGGTTCTTCATAGATGGTCTTTATTTGTTGAGGTATGTTCACTGTAAACTAATGTGATGTATCCATTGATTGATTTGCAAATAACAAACCACCTCTGCAACCTAGGAATAAATCCCACTAAATCGTAGTGAATATATTTTTTAATATATTGTTGAATTTGGTTTGCTAATATTATGTTGAGGATATTTCATTTATGTTCATCAGAGATATTGGCCTGTAGTTCTCTATTTTTGTTGTGTCTTTATCTAGTTTTGATATTAGGGTAATGCTGGCCTCATCATTTTTCATGGCTGTCTATCATCCAATAATAGAGATGCATTTTAATGTATTTATCCAGACTCTATACATCACAGTATTTATCCATATTGTTTCAAAGTAAAATGCTGTGTTTAAATTTGAAAAATACTTTCTTATATGTCTCTTATTTTTAGTAATTGTGCTATAAACTTTATAATATCTTAAATATAAGGTGTTTTCACTAGAAAAAGAAACTGAGAGAACGGATGCTGTTGTTTGCTTTCCAAAAATCCATTCTCTAACCACTCTCCCCTTCTTCCTCACTAGCAAAATGTTGATTTGTTCATTTTCCTGTAAAGAGTGCAGTCCTTCAGAGAATCCTGTGTGCCCCTCTGGCCCTGTGATGATGAACCTTCACTGGGCAAACCAGTCATGTGGATTTCATTTCTCTTGTGTGACTCTTTTAAGCACAGGCATGCTGACATACGCATAGGCATTGGTTACTTTTGGCTAATGTTCTGTAAGGATGGTGGTGAGTGGCTTATGTATAGAACATCCTTACTTTTAAAATAAAACAGAAGATAGGACTTACTTTTTTCAAGATTGTATCATCTCTGTGTAACACCTGCAGATACAAGTGGTCATCTTAGGACCGTAAGACAAAATCCAACAGAATGTCATAGAATTCAAGCCACGGTGATGCCTGTTAAATCTCCGAAATAACCAAGTTGTAACAAACCATATTCTAATTTTTAACACGTGAGATGTCGCAAGCCTTATTTTGAAGCCACTTTTATTTATGTTTGCTATTTTTTTTTCAGCCTAAAGCATTCTGATACAAAGAAATGTCATAGCATTTCTCTTGTATTTATAGCTTTCTGGTGATACCATAAATCAAAGCAGGTAAGAAAGAGATATGCTTGACATGTATCTCTATCTGAGGTCACGAGTGGAATTAATAAAGTAAGCCTAAGAAGCCCTGCTGCCAGAAGTGAGAGATGAAACATCTAAGGGGAGAGGAACTCATGAAAATTATTGGTCTTCAATCACTGGCAGGTGTGGGCTTTCTTTCTTAGTTACTGTGTACCATGTCTGTTACACTATCTTTACAAATTATGAAGACAACTAAGATTATTTTTATGTAATATAAAAAAACACTATTGAACTCTTCAAAAATTTATATATAAGGACAGAGTTAAACAGAAAACATCATTTCTCTCTGCTGTGTATTCCTGCTTTGGAAGTCTTGTTTTTAATATATAAATGTTGTGTATACTATTGGCATGCATACATATGCACACATTCACACACACAGGTTTTCATTTGCTTTCATTTAGCACTTTATTAAAAGCAAATGTGAGGAAGCCAAAGGCATTGTTCTCAGCTCATCTTGTTCCTTTTATAGGCTTTCAGGTTAACTCACTTCAGTATCCAATGTTACTAAAATTCCTTTTTTCTTTGCAATTCTCTTTCTGAAGTTTTATTTTATATATTTTTATTTTTCTCATGTATAAACAGTTTGATTTAGAAATGCCACATATTGAAAAGAAAAAAAAAGATTTAACTATATGTCTCAGGATAACATTCCTTGTCTTAGCCCAGTCATGTAGACAAGACCTTTTTGTGGCTCATGGAGGAAAAGAATGCCTTTCAAAAGTTTGAGGGAGTATAATGAAGTAAGTCTGTCTCTGACTTAAAAAGAAAAAAAGAAAAAAAAAAGAGAAAGTACAATAACATAAGTAGTCTTGGAAAAAATATATAGAAGTATCCTAACTAGCTCTCAGTAAAGTGGACATTGTCTTCACTTAAGAAAAACATGCATATAATATATATGCATATAAAATATTGTTCCTTTTTAGTTAGGAGAAAATGAGCAATACCACTATTTGGTGTACGTTCAGATAATGAATGCAGACACACTGATTTATTTGGTAACCATACATTCAGGTAAAGAATGTTCTGGGGCGCCTGGGTGGCGCAGTCGGTTAAGCGTCCGACTTCAGCCAGGTCACGATCTCGCGGTCCGTGAGTTCGAGCCCCGCGTCGGGCTCTGGGCTGATGGCTCGGAGCCTGGAGCCTGTTTCCGATTCTGTGTCTCCCTCTCTCTCTGCCCCTCCCCCGTTCATGCTCTGTCTCTCTCTGTCCCAAAAATAAATAAAAAAAACAACGTTGAAAAAAAAAATTAAAAAAAAAAATGTTCAGCTCTGAAATGCCATCCTACATAGGTGGTAATACACTAATACACATGCAATGCTACTTATTTTTAACTGAAAAGGCCCTTTATAATTTTATATTGTTATAGCATTCCCATTGTTATAACATTCAGCTACAAGAAGATTATAGCTTAGAAGTCATTGGTACAGAACGGGACTCAAATGTTTTTCCAAGCAATGTTTGTGAATATGTTAATTTTAAAAGCATATTTCCATTTATTATGGATGTATGCCTCTATGAATTGTACTCATGTGTCTGACATAGCTAATCATTTTATTTTTGGAATGGGCTCCATAAATATTCTATGGATGTTGACTGATGATTATGGTAATTTGTTCTTTCAAATATTACCCAGAAATATGTAGAACATTGGGAAATTGGACTTCCTTATAAGATTACCACATTTTCAAATGTATTTCTATATTTTTAGAGTATTATTAAATCAATTTGAAAAATTCCCAGGAATAAGCCCTTAAGGTTCATAAGTTTGTAAATTTGTATTGTAGGAAGAGAATCTGAAAAGGCTTCTATTTTTTAAATTGCTACTGGTAAAGTTTAGAACATAAGAAAGCAATATCTTTTTAGTGTAGTAGAGAATTATTATTTTAAATTGGGTTTTGTCAAAATAAAATTATTTCAGTCCATAAACATGAAATAATCATTTTTTAATTTGTTGATAGAATGGCATAGTAACACAGAAACATAAATTCATTTTAATATGAACCAATGGGCTTCATTAATAATTTCTTAGTGTTTTTTGATACTTCATATTTTATAAGGTTTTATATAGGTCCAAAGTCAAACTACATTCCAATTTCTGTAAAATGCTTTAAAAGTTTGCCTTTGTGAAGTAATATAGGTTAGTTTCCCACATCTATTGCAACAAGATTTATGCACTGAGAATTTCTTGGTGATCAAAGAAAACAAATGTATAATATGATGTCTTTTAGCCAAATTATACTAAAAACATTTATTTGTACTGGGAGAAAATATATGTAAGTGGAGGCCTATTCATTCTTTTACTAAATAAAACTGTTCCTTATGGAGACAATGAACACTAACTTAGCCATGCTCTACTGCAGTGACATGCATCTTATTATGTAAGACTTCTTGAAGGTGATCACCTCAGGAGAGAGTTTTCAATATGTCTTTTTACTTAAGTGCTGGCAGGCAATATGCTGAACTGGCATTCTAATCCTTATAATTTAAGAATACTTCTTTATGTGGATAAAGGAACTTTCCATAAGTGATGATATTCAGGCTCTTGAGATAGGCAGATTATCTTAAATGTAATCACAAGGGTCTTTATAGAGAAGCCAAAAGGTCAAAGAGGGAGGAAGATCATGTCATGTCAAAGTGAGAAAAGGTAATGTGATGTGGGGCCCAAGCCAAAGAATGAGGGGACAGCCTCTAGAAACTAGAAAAAAAAAAAAAACAAGGAAACAGATTCTTTCTTGAAACTGGAAAAAAACAAGGAAACAGATTCTCTTCAGAACCTCCATAGGGCACCAACCTTGCCAACAGCTTGATTTTAAACATATAAGACTCATTTTGGACTTCTGATCTGCAGACCTACAAGAGAATAGATTTGCATTGTTTTTAAGTCACTAAATTTGTTATAGATTGTCCCAGAAGCAACAAGAAGACTAATACAGTATCCTAGTTTCTATGCTCCTCACTAATCACTTTGGTCTTGTTTTCACTTGCTTGTGTCAGATTACCTTTTTCTAATGTAAAGGAATGTTTGTGAAATTCAATGTAAAGGAATGTAGAAAATGAGAGACTTGAGGTTAGGCAGTTACCTTGCGAAGTGCATACAATGTCAACTTGTGTTCTATGAGATCTTGCATTATTTTTAGTTTATAATTTAGAATAAATTCCTCAAAAATGAAAACACCAAATTAGGGGCCTTATTACTTTCCTTACTTCTTAAATTGCCACTTAACTCGGCCTCTGGTCACACCCTAGTTGTGAGAATGAGACCAACCCAAAGAGCTGACATAGAAGTTCAAAGGCACAATTCCTTGTTGTGGGAAGAGGTGCATTTGTCTTCTGTTTGTCACTTCCTAGTTGCAGGATTTTAGATAAGTTATCTAAGCCTGCTGGGCTTCAGTTTTCTCATGTGAAAAATGGAGTGAAAAATAACTGATTGAAATTATTATAAAAATATAAATAAAATACAAAATAGGCCACATGAGATACATATAATATTTAAATATATAAAAATTAAATGAAATTGTAATACATAAGGGGTGCCTGGGTGGCTCAATCGGTTAAGTATCCAACTTCGACTCAGGTCGTGATCTCTCATTTCTTGGGTTTGAGCCTGGCATCCAGCTCTGTGCTGACAGCTCAGAGCCTGGAGCCTGCTTGGGATTCTGTCTGCCTATCTCCGCCCACTCCTGTTCACGCTCTGTCTCTACCTCTATCTCTCTCAACATTAAGTAAACATTAATTTTTTTTAAAAAAGAAATTGTAACATATAAAAAAAAAAGTAGACAGCATTGCCAAACTGTTTTGTAAATGCTTAAGTGTATGGCTACAATGTAAGAATTAATTTTTTTTTTTTTATTTTGAGAGAGAGAGAAAAGAGACAGAGGCAGAGAAAGAGAGGGAGAGAGAGAGGATCCCAAGCAGGCTCCACACTGCTAGTGCATGGCCTGATGTGGGGCTTGAACCCACAAACAGTGAGATCATGACCTGATCCTAAATCAAGAGTTGGATGATGCTTAACCAACTGAGCCATCCAGGCACCCCAGAATTAATTCTTTTTTTTTTAAATAATAATGATTGATTTCTTTGTCTCAGACTACTTAGTTCTCTTACCATTTGAGATCTAGATGATTTCTTTATGACATGTATATATTCATATTCTGCCATGAAATAGTTGCCTTCTCATTTCTAGGCCTCTAAGTTCAAAATGAATGCCAGATCAGCAGGTCCCTGAGTGACAGGCAGTGGAAAATAAAGAATGTGTAAGAGTTGTTCTGTTGATTGACATTGAGCAAAATATTGTTGATGCTCACACATTAATCTGTGCATTTTTATATTGGTACATTCTATCATGAGCATTTAAAAAATTGAGTTACTTGATTACCTAAACTGTTTTCAGATTTTAAACATTAAAGTATTATGATGGTGGTGTTTTGTTTTTGGCATAAACCTATCTCTAAAATATTTTCCTCTTAGAGAATAGTGTCTTATATGATTCAAACACTGATCTGCCATATTTTAGATACTGGGAAATACTTGGGTCTACTAAGTGTATGTGTGTTTCTTCACATACATGCTTTTATATAAATGCCATTTGAAAAGCGATAATGTAAATTCAAATGACTAATTTTGCTAACAAAAAGACACAAAGCACTTATTTTTCCACTATCATAGCTTATCATTGCAGTGATTTTCAGTGGAGTTTTACACATTTAACACTTACATGGGTGAGGCATCATGTGAAAAGTTTCTTAACATTCCCGGGAATGGTTTGTTTGCACACACTGGTTTAAATTTTTTTTTAGTGTTTTTATTTATTTTTGAGACAGAGAGAGACAGCATGAGCAGGGGAGGGGCAGAGAGAGAGGGAGACACAGAATCCGAAGCAGGCTCCAGGCTCTGAGCTGTCAGCACAGAGCCCGACGACGTGGGGCTTGAACTCACAGACCATGACATCATGACCTGAGCCGAAGTTGGCCGCTCAACCGACTGAGCCACCAAGGCACCCCTGTACACACTGATTTTAGAGTGTAATAAGAATATGTGGTTGAAGTGATTATTAATGGAGAACACCAGTGGATTAGAGCCCCAGTATATAAATACAAAATTTTACTTCAATTACTAGAGCTGTAGAAGCAACTAATACCATCCTTGTATCTGTTATATTAGAAGTTTTAAGAAATATAGTTAAGGATCATGTTTATATGCTTAACCTATAAATATGCTGTAAGCAAACACGAGCCAAAGCCACTTATTTTTTTTTATCTAAAAAAAAATTTTAATGTTTATTTATTTTTGAGAGAGAGAGAGAGAGACAGAGAGAGAGAGACAAACAGAGAGAGAGAGAGAGAGAGAGAAAGTGGGGAAGGGGCAGAGAGAGAGAGAGGAAGACACAGAATCCAAAGCAGCCTCCAGGTTTTGAGCTGTCAGCACAGAGCCTGATGCGGGGCTCAAACTCACCAACCCGTGAAATCATGACCTGAGCCGAAGTTGGTTGCTTAACCAACTGAGCCACCCAGGCACCCCAATAGCTGATAATTTTTATCTGGGGTATTGAAGTTAAAGATAAATGTATTGTATTTAACAGAAAATAGGCTAATTAATTTATTTTATATATAATAAGACCTTATCTGAATAGGTGATATGCACATAAACTCAGCAATATCATTTTCACTATATGCTGCCCTAGGTTGTAGCAAATAGAGATGACTTCTTCATATCACACTTAACTAATTTTGTTCCTGTACTGTTCTTAACCATATCTGAATGAATTAGTAAACTGTGAATGATCTGAGATGATTTTGTATCCTGTTGCTAGCCCTGGAATTATGTATGTCTTCCCTGGCAGTCATCATAACACACTATTTTAAATTAAACAATATTGTTTTAAGATTACTGCTAATAATAGCATCCAACATATTAAATAACATTTACTGAATAAACCTGATCAGTAGATGGCACCTTGAAGGTTTATATGTGGGTTGAATTAAAAGGACATGATGTTGTTCTTTTCTTTTGGAAACGTCTGAATAAATATTCATTCATCCTTTGTTCCTCCTATGCTCAGAGATTGATCTTTCCAGTTGCTACATACCAATTTGGATTGCAGGGGCCTGGTTGTGTAATGTTAATTTGAATTCGGGATCTCCTTGGAATGCCTGATGCACATCACGACCAAAGGAATCCTGGCCCACTTAGATATTTTACGCCTGGTCTGTACCTCATCGGGTCATCACAAGTACTCCTGAGAACCTATCAGTGAATTAAGTCAGTTTCCCAAAGTGACCATGAAATGCATGACTCACAGTCTCAGAAGACAGCAGTCCCATGGTTTTTGGGTCACTGTTCAGCAGTCCAGTGACCATGATTTGAATTCTGAGAATCTGAAAAGTCATTTAACATTTTCAAACCTATTCCCTCCTCTGTGAAATTGGAGGTAATAATATTCATCTGATAAAAGAAGTGACAAGTAGGATTTGTGTGACTATGCTTTCCAAGTTTGAAAGGTTACACAGATATAGGCCGTTGTTACTCTACATTTTGGACTTAGTATGTCCTAGGTAAAGTAATTTATGTATAACTAATGATCTGGCTTACAGTTTTGATTTTTTTTAAATGGGAATCTACTTTTCTCCTGTTTCTACTCTAAACCCAAATAGTTTATCTGCTTTTTTGTGTGCTATCTCACTTGTACTCTAAGTTCCTCTCAAAAGACCCAGTGTTTTGGAATGAAGTATTATTAACCTATCCTGAAACAAATGGCTAATGTTAGTCATGATAATAGTTGTACTATGACAACCAAAAGCATACTTTGTGCATATATATGGTACTTCACACTTTTTCCTAATGAATTTTTATAAGCATAGCAACTTTGTGCAGCAATTAAATAACTGGCTCCATGTTATGTATGTGAAAAGTGAAACTCCGAGGGATTCTGAGAATTCTGTCAGTGCCATCTGCTTATACTTTACTGTCTTCTCTTAGCAACTTTCAAATGTACAGTATAGGATTATTAATTAGAGTCCCAGAACTGTATCCTGTATCCCATGACTTAATTATTTTATGACTGGAAGTGTATAACTTTTGACCCCCTCCAGCCATTTATCCTCAAAACTATTGTTGGAGTGGATTTCTTTTTAACCGCATAGACTTTCTGATGAAAAAATATTGAAACTTTTATCACTGTAAATAAGCCTTAATACTTTCTAAGATTATGATGTTTTCTCTGTGAATATTAGTGGATTAGGATGCTTTAACCATATTATGGCAGTCTTTTCTCATCCTTTATTGTGGGTTATAGAAGTATCTTTAATATCAGGAATACTGAAAATCATTTTTTAATTTATATTTATATTAAAAGTAAACAATGAAAAAATCTGAGTTTAAAGCACATGAGAACATTTGATTATTTCACATTTATCATCTTTAATATTTTAGAATGAATTTACTTTATTTTTTATAACTATAAAAGTACTCTCACTGGTGTAAACTGTTCATTTTTCAATAATCTTTAATCAAAGGTATAATTAATTTCATTTTAATTTATAGTAACTGATGTCATACAAAAAGAGAGGACGGGGGGCACCTGGATGGCTCAGTTGGTTAAGGCTCCAGCTTCAGCTCAGGTCACGATCTCATGGTTTGTGGGTTTGAGCCCCAGCTCTGAGCCTGGAGCCTGCCTCAGATTCTGTGTCTCCCTCTCTCTCTCTGCCTCTCCCCCATCTGCACTCTGTGTGTGTGTGTGTGTGTGTGTGTGTGTGTGTGTGCCTTTCTCTCTTTCATAAATAAATAAACATTAAAAAAATTTTTTAAACAGAAGACAGAACCATTAAACTTCTGTTTTTGAAGTGTAGTTGGTCTTCAATCAATGTTATAATGTATCTTATACAAAAATAATATTCTTAATGTATCTTATACAAAAATAATATTCTAGAGATTGTCTACCTGTCTCCCTGATTTTTAAGAATCTTAACTTATAAAGAACATTTAATATATTGCAATATAACATACTAATAAATACTAATAAAGTATGTAATTATTTTGAAAAGTTAATGTTGTAAAGCCTTGTTGTTTGATCCAGAACAATGATGATAATGACTGCAAATATATTATTGGTATAGCATGTTTTTATTTATATACCTCCTCAATATACTATCTCATTAATTAGAAGGCTTACTTGACTTATTTTTACAGCAAATGGTCACTTATTTTAATTTTCTTAAATATGCATAAATAAATTATATTTTTATAACTTAAATAATAAATAGTATGAATACTGTTTGGTGTGCATGTCTAGATAGATAAGTGGATAGGTGGATTAGAATAGTGTTCATATTATATTTTTTAATTGAGACTCTTCAAACATAACCATGTGAAATTTCTTATTCAAGACCACTTTCTGTGCAACAAACACTTCCATAGTTATAAATTTTAACTTTTATGCCCTACTCATAAATAAGGCATAAAGTAGTAGGGAATAGAGTAGTAATCTGTCTTTTGATATAAAACATTGATTAAATAATAAAAGATATGTAGTTGCCCTTCTGTATCTGAGAATTAGAAGAATAGACACAACTTCTAAATGAATTTTATTATATCAGGTGTAGAAATCAGAATGAAAGGTTGATAATAGGGTGTAAAACAAGAGTAGACCAAGAAAGCCGATGATTTAATAACTGCAGATCAGAAATACTGCATTTACAAAATATTTACATGTCATTGAATTTTATGATGTATACTTCTTTCATTATTAACTATTACTACTTCAAATGCAATCCCGATGATAACTTTCTTTAACAAATTACAGAAATAACTAAGTTTATATAGCTGCTCCTTTTATAAACATCTGAGATGGATTTATGAGTTTTTTTCCAGGTGTGATATAAAAATTGTATGCCTTAACTGCAAAGAAACATGTATTTTTACTTTGAGACATCTCCTTCCAAAAGATTTTCTTTGTAAAAGGGAAGTATTCCAATTTTTTAAAGTCTGAGTACACTAAAATGGCAAGGTGTCTCCTTGCCTCTTATGTGTGAGGCCAGCCACATTTACGTTACCGTTATTACAAGTTCTCTGGTAATCATCCTTAGACATTAAATCTACACAAGAGAACATTAGGGACATGTTGTTCCTCAGGATTAACTATCATGCTAAATTGCATAAAAAGTATAGAATATTGGCTTTTATTAATCTTCCACTGAAAGCACAGAATATATTTTTCACCTTACAACATTCACTAATGAATCAATTTTAATTTAGGTACTAAGAAAAATCCTCATTAAGGCCAACAAATGGTAGCCTCAAGCAAACCCAAGGTATTTTCACAGTAAATCAGAATGAGTTCTTCCTTCGGTGCTCCCTTATTCCGCCAGTATGCAAACAATGATTCAGAAGTATTGGTCATTTCATAGAATAAAGCATATCTTCAAGTAGATATAACAGAAAATTCTAGCCATGAGGTAGTATATTTCTGTGATGAATAAACAAGAACATAAGACAGGATAACTGTAGAATGCCTCATCCTGTACACTTAGTGACAATATAATAGTTGGAAAACATTATTTTTCTATAGAAAAATGTACCTATCAATAAATTATTAAACGTAGATAATTTCTGAGTAAAATTTACCTTAGCAAAGCCACTCCAAAGAATCAATTTCATTATATGTATACTTACCCATGATTAAATCTGGGTAGCCCAGATTTGTTTAGCCGAGTTGCCACAAAGAATGCCTAGTGTATATTTCTATTTTCATAGTGGTTTTTGATTATTCTCTTTGGGGACTCAAAGTTATTTTAAGTTATAGGATATTGGTATTTGTGAACAGCCGTCTGTGAGGTTAGTGTAATTATTTGGCCAAACACAAGGAACATGAGAATCAGTTCATAGAAATGGCTTTACTTATGGTGTTAGTAATATATTAATTGATATAAATTAAATTTTAAGAGATTTTAATACTCAAATATTAAATTTTTATTGATTTAGCTTTGGCCAAAGCATTTCCACATTATATTTTGACTGCCTTTAAAATGGATGTCATGATAATCATTGAATGTATTTTACAAATTTCTGGTAAAACTCTGTGGTTATATTTTTTCAATTTTTTTTAACAACGACAGTGAGTGATTCCTACCAAACAGTTATTTGTATTCACGTTGGTGCCGTCCTAAGAACCAGTTAGTGTTGCTTAAGCAGTATTTAATTTCTAACTCAAAGTTGCACTGTGTTCACTGAAAAATCAAATTCGTTAGTATGAGTAAACTGAATGAGTTGATTTTTATTTCTAGGTTTTTTTTTTTTTTTTCTTGAGTATACTACAGATATTTCCTTCCAAAGTCTAAAACTCTAAATTGAGCAAAACCGTACTTAAATTTTTATAACAAGAAGCAAAATAAATTCAGCACTGGTATTAATCATGATTTCACTTCCCATAAGTTTATTATTTCTTCTTTTTTATTTTTTTGATTTCAGGTGCAATAACAGAACACAGTGCGCAGTGGTGGCAGGTCCTGATGTTTTTCCAGACCCGTGTCCAGGAACCTATAAATACCTTGAAGTGCAGTATGAATGTGTCCCTTACAGTATGTATATTCCTGTACTTTTCTTGTGAAAAGGCATTAAGCATTGTTTTGCGTGCATTGACCAAATATTCTCTATGAAAGTGTAAGAAGTATTACATACATTTTTTTAAAGACTTAAGTTTTCAGGATCATAAATCCTCCCACCATTGGAAGAATTAGATGTTGCCTGAATGATCCTGAAGTATTCATTTTGACTATACATTTCTGTATATTCATACTTATTCTAAACCTTTTCTTAATGCAAGAATATAAAACGTTTAGAAAAGTGTTAAGAGAAAAAAAAAGAGACTGCCTCCCTCTAGGTCTAAGCAAACAAGCAATGAAAATGAATAATATCTTGCATATTATATTATATAAGTATTATATATAATATAATATATGGCTGTCTATATGATATAATATATATTATTATACTTACATTAGTGGTATAGAAATTGATAAATTTTGAACTTTGTAGAAGTTGTATTATCTAATCTATAAGTGCTGTCAACATTTGGGGGACTAGAAATATATTCATCCAGAAGGAATAAACTGAAAAGATATTACAAAAGTTACATGAGCTAAAGCACTCTTCAGAATTTATCTTTTGCAGCCTCAAGAAGTTTGTCTTTGCAGCTTTTAAGTCAGATATGGTATATGCCAACAACATCATTTTTTTTCTTCAGGAGTAATGAAGGATCAAACAATCAAAACTGGAACATTTTTTTCTGACTTTCCACCCAAAAGAAGAATCACCATTTCATAAAAATATTTTTGATCTGACAGTTAATTGTTCGTGGGATTCTTTAGTAAAGATCGCCTAGGAAATCCTACATTCTCATATTAGATAATCAGTTCATCCACAAAGTTCAAAACACCTGGGATCACAAGTAAATCCCAGGTTCCAACTTCCTTTGACATCTCAGAAGGAAAGTACCTGAGGATCAACAAGTTTGTTGTGCTAAGAGATAGTTGTCAGCTTGCTGCATTTCTGCTCATTTAAGAAGCAACACATTACTCCTAAGCTGTAAGTGTGCATAATCCAATAATAGAGAGCAAATTGGCCAGCAAGAAATGAATTGAAATTTTAAAATAATAATGAAAGCAATCAAGAGAGAATTTCATTTTTGCTTTATTTTTAGTGTGATTGATTAGAGACAGTTTATCTAGTGATGTTTTATAAGCTAATTTTCCTTGTTATGAAAACAGCATGAGTGCATAGGTTTTGTTGAAATCTCAACTGAATTTATGCTTTGTATGTATTGTTATTTCTAGGGACCCTTCTATGAAAGTATAAAGCTCTTCCTGACCAGTTATTGTTCATTAGGGAAATTTTAAAAAAGAACATTTGTAGTCCTTTTTGGAACTTTGACAATTATATTTGGATTATATAGTAAGATCTCTGTGAATTATATAGAATAGCTGTTTCCAAAGGCATTTTATAAAAATATACCATAAGGAATACCTCATTTTTAAAGACAGTTTGAGGAAACTTTCAATCATATTTTTGAAACGTGAAAGCTGAAGTAGAAACTGTCAAGCTAGATTTTTTCACAATTTTTAAATATTAAAAAATTTCACAGCTGTCTCTTCAATTTTCTGTATTTCTTCAGAATTTCTTTGAGGATAGTTCCTCCAAAATACTCTGCCAAACTTATCTTGAAAAATCATTACTTAAATCATTTCAATATAAATAAGAATTTGTTCATATGCTTTTGCATAGAAGGAGTGTGGTTTACTACACATTTCCCTTCTCTCTTATAAATCTTCAGAGATAATTTGATTCCTGAATATCCTATCTATACAGGTTTCTGATAATCCTAAAAATTTACTGGTTGTCTAGTAAGGATGTGTATTATATTAAGATATTTTTCTTATTGTTTCATTTGATAAGAATTATAAACTTAGGTGCAGCCACTCGCCAGTTTATATACTGGTTTGATTTATACGGTGTAGCATGATTGTGTTTGTTTAAATTATCTTCAGTTAAAAGTGTGATGTACAAATGGGAATTCACTTAGTAAATTTAAAATGATTTCATAGGAAAAAATGCAAAAGAATATATAAACCATGAAATAAAGTGTAGTGACTTATTTGAAAGGGAGGTTTATTTAGTAGAAAAACGACCAGAGATCAGGGAGCGTGGGTTCAGAATATGGTCTGGTTACTTAACGAAAAGCATTAGTCCTTAAGCTGAGAAGCTATTAAAATTTTCTGGATCTCACCTTGTAGACCTATTCCCTGATCTGTAGTAAGTTGTGATTTAGACCAACCCTAAGCTCTTTTTTCTTATCTGTAGCCTAAAATACACAGACTTTTTCAATGTTGTAAAAAAAAAAATCACTTACTTAAAATAGCTACCATTTTTTGGCACTTACTACATCTCATTTACCACATGGGTTAAATGTTTACATACATTATTTTATTAAGTTCTCGCAATATCCTCCTCCCTGTTTGGTATGAGTATTGCTATTCTGAAGAAGAAACTGAAGCACAATAGGATAAGCTAATGTTTCATGTAAAACAAAGAATAGCTGGATAATGACTGAGCCAAGAGTGGAGCCTGTCTCAAGTACCTGTTCTTAAGGACTCAGCTTTGGTTCTCCCCATAGAGTTTCCCATTGATAGTTTCATGAGTTATTTAATCTCATTCAGTATTTAACCATTATAATTGTTATCAGTACAGCAATGGCACATGATGAAAACAAATGCTTCAAGAGCCTAGAGTTTTTTTGTTAGTTCTTTTGCTACTTACTTTTAAGAGGTTTTAATGCCTTTCTTCAAGCCACTGAATCACTGCAAACTTCCATTTCCTCAAACACCTAACAAAGCATAATGGCAAAAACTAGTTTGTGCTGTTAAAATGCCACCCACAATTTGGAATGAGGCTCTTATCTAAGTAGTACCTTAAGAAGAAGTTATTTAAACCACTTGTATGATAAGAGAAATCCTAGTACTTAATATGCTTATTGAAATATTCCTAATGTATGATTAGAAGGTAAACTTCAGATGTAGGATTCATTATTCGTATTTTAAAACTTTCTACTTGAACAACTGAATAAACAAATTATGGTAGGTTCTATTTGTTATACAATTCAGTAATATCCATTTTCATTTTTAATTTAAGACAAAAAACTTCACTGTATATAAGCGATGCATTTGGTATTTATGAATGTTTTCTTCTTAATATTAACCCATGGAAAATATGTTAGTATTGGTATTTTCTTTTTTTATATATGTCCTGTGTGTGTGTTCCCATGGTAATATTGATTTTTAAGATGATATTTCCCCATGGAAAAACATAGAAAGAATGAAAATATAGAAAGAAATATAGGAAAAAATATGTGGGAAAGCATATAAATAATGATACATAAGCATATTACAGGTAATATAGATAAAAATTCAGCAAAATTCTTTGTATCACACAAGGAACGTGGAGTTAAAATATCTAAAGTGAACTTGCAATAAATTTTGCACAGAGTTTTAGGAGTCAGTAAATAGGTATATGGTTAAACAATGACAGTTCTAGAAGAACCTTAACCTGAATCAAATGGTATGGCTTTTTTTCTTTTTTTCTTTCTTTCTTTCTTTCTTTTTTTTTTTTTTAGATGCTGATGGGAAAGAAAATGAGAAAAAAATAGTGATTATAAACAATTTTGTGAGGCCACTTTCTTAGAGTATCTTGTCAACTTTTCTGAATCACTAAAGTTATATTTAATTTTTTCTAAATCTCAATTTCTCCCTCTAGTCTGTATTTTCTTATTTCGGCTCACAGATACCCTGTTTGTCACCAAATTTGGGACAGATGAAATCAATACTTTTCTCTGTTCTTGTCACACCTTAGTTCCAGTGTGACTTTTACAGCTTTTGCATTTTCTTTTGAGGTTTTTCTTCCTTAGTGATTTTTTTTTCTTCTCCCAGGAGATGACCCAGATATTTCAGAGGTTAAACCTCTGCGTTTACCGGGGCCACACTTTTGCTCTCCACCCCCCTTCTTGCCTCACTTCCATCCCTTTTAGCCTGATTGGGGATGGAAATTGTGGCATCTTCCAGTAGAGTTACCCTTGTTTAGCAGGTTTACAGGGAAGATTTGTGTTAGGGAGAAAACAATAAAACAACTAACCACCTACGTAGAGTATTTTTTCTGAACAAAGAATCTTTACTTTGTATCCTGCTGACAATTTGTCTTTCTTCCAAGGCATACAATTTCACGCACATTACACTCACAAAGTGCTTGTCTTCTCTCACAAGCCAGCTTTTCTCTTCAGTTCTTTGTCTCTTCCTTTTAGGAATACAAAGCACTTATTAGTTATTCTAGCAATCTTCTCTCATGGTGGATTTTCTTAGGAAATGGGGGGAGGAGGAAGCACACGATTTGGAGAGCTATTAGAAATGAGTGTTTGATTAAACCAATCATGTTATAGCACTTGCAGGCTTTCTCACCATACACATTAGCCATCTGAAGAGTTATTTGTGATCGTCTATGGAAAGACAAGCAAAATGTATCTTGTTGAAAAATCAGTATTTACAAATAATTTCATACCTTTTACTGTAAGAAAAAGTGCTGTACTTTTCTTCAGCATTTGAAACAGACCAATTCTTTAATTATAAATAACTAAATATATTTTTGCAACTAATGGTCAAATCAGTTCATTTTTAATATATGCATTCTTTGATTCTTATTATGTAAAAAATACAGATTTTAAAGATGATGTGCGGAGGGGCACCTAGGTGGCTCAGTCAGTTAAGCACCTGACTCATGATTTCAGCTCAGGTCATATCTCAAAATTTGTGGGTTCTTGCACCACATTGGGCTCTGATGCTGAAAGCATGGAGCCTAATTAGGATTTTCTCTCTCTCCCTCTCTCTCTCTTTCTCTGCCCCTTTCTTACTTGCATGTTCTCTCTCCTGCTCTCAAAAATGAATAAAGTTTAAAAAAAAATTTAAAACTCATGTGCTGAAATTAACCCATATGTTCAATTTTTAAGATATCACAGAAATGTCAAGATATAATTTGAATAACAATGCTTCACCACCTTTTTGAGTTTCTGACCTTATAGGAGACATTCAAGAAATATGTATTAAATGATTGAAGAAAAAAGAAAATTTAGTCAAAATGGCTCCTTCTATTTATTGCTCTAATGGTAAATTCAAGAAGCTCTTATCTACAGAAAATACCTTATTAGTTCAGAGGGAAGATCTATGTTAAAAATATAGATTATATGAATTTTAGTTCTTCCAAATTGGTGATTGTATTCCTCAAGAATGCTAATAGCAACTCATTTGTTTTTCACATTATTCTTCTCTATGCCTCCATGCAACATAGCAAGTATTGTCCCATAAATATTACTCCATCTGTAAGAGCAGTTATCTAAATTCTCTTTTTTAGAATGATATTTGTAACAAAAGCAACCAAATTCTTCCTTTCTTTGTTTTTCTCCTTTTGCTCCCCACCCCCCAGTTTATTTCTTTCTCTTTCAAATAGTTTTTCTTTATTTCACAATATCTTGTACCTAACAGATAATCCATAAATTGTGTGCTGATAGTTAATTTAAGTTCTGCTTGTATGCCTAAAGTATTATATACCTATAAAAATTGCCCTCGTTGGTACAAAACAAGAAACTTAGATGGACTGTACTTTCTTGCAGGTCCTAATCCTAAACTCTCTCATACCTCTGTCTATCTGCTCATATGTTTATGGAAATTATTCTCAACTAAATGATGTCATTTGCTTTGAAGACCTCCCACTTATCTGTCGTCACTCAACATCTGTGATATACCTGGGATTGCTGCATATTAGCATAGAAAGCTCTGAAAAAAGATTCTGCGCTCAAAGAATTTAGTCCGGTGGGGCTCAAGGTCCCCAAAGTTACAATGTCATTAGTTCAGCAAAGCAAAGGAGCATTTCACATTAGCAGTGTACAGAGAAGGCACGCCCTTCCCATAGCGGCTAGTATGGGATGGGGATGGGTATCTTCCGGAAGGTTTTCTAGAGGAGATGACCCTTGAGCTGAGTCTTAAAGAATGAGTAGACTCCAGTGAGAAGGACAGTCGTTTGTTTCTTTGTTGGTTTTAATTTTTTTTAAACATTTATTTATTTTTGACCCAGAGAGACAGGGCATGAGCGGGGTAGGGGCAGAGAGAGAAGGAGACACAGAATCTGAAGCGGGCTCCAGGCCCTGAGCTGTCAGCACAGAGCCTGATGCGGGGCTCAAACTCACAGACTGTGAGATCATGACCTGAGCCGAAGTCGGACGTTCAACCGACTGAGCTGCTCAGGCGTCCCGACAGTCGTTTTTAGCAGATGGGACAATGTAAGATAAGAAACTGTATGGTGAATGTAAAACCAAAAGTGTTTGGTGTTTTCATAAAATACAGAACATAACAGTGACAGGAGATGAACCTGTCAATTGGCAGGTGGAAATCATGACCTCTGTGTATGCTGTGATCCCTGTGATACCTAATACTTATTGCAGTGTGGATCACAGAAAAGACAGTAAAACTATTTCTGAAGGCAATTAACTGATATGTTAATAAGACATGCTTGCAAATCTTTAAAAAAACAGTTTTGACTGGTTTAAGTTAAAAAAAATTTTGGGGTGGTGGTGGGGGATACAAAGTAGCAGTTCCAGAATCAGGTAACAACCAGGTCCAGAAAAATAAGATCCTGTGAGCCACAGAACAAGAACTGGTGGAGAGTCTCTTAAGGGCTCTATTATGTTCAGATGAATTAGTTCCAAAAATGTTTCATCTGGTGTAATTCCTGTAGTGATCTAGGTTGGGACATTAAGACTGCATGACATCTAGTATCAAGGTGGTGTTTTCATACAAAGACAGTGGGGCTGGAAAAGAGCCTAAATGTGATCAGGAGGACCAGATCCCTCTGTAGAATCGGGTGCAAACGTGTCCTGTAGTGGCTCTGGGCCAGCTTCAGCCTGCAGAGGGATTCCATAAGCCTCTCAAACCCCGGAAAGACAGATTTAACATAAAGTCTGGAGCAATACTGGGCCTGCATTTCCTTGGGCAATGATAGACTGAAGCTGGCTGGGGGCTGCTCCCTCTTAAATAAGGGACAGGTGGGTGGCTCAGTTGATTAAGTGTCGGACTTTGGCTCAGGTCACGATCTCATGGTCTATGAGTTCGAGCCCCATGTTGGGCTCTGTGCCGACAGCTCAGAGCCTGGAGTTTGCTTCCGATTCTGTGCCTCCCTCTCTCTCTCTGCCATACTCTGTCTCTCAAAAATAATAAATGCTAAAATTTTTTTTAAACATAAATAAGGTCTGTTCTTCTCTATTTGTTGTATTATCCAGCATTTATTGTATTTTACGTGGTTCACTATAATCACTTAAAATGTCTCCTGGCTTCTGAAGATACTTAAATTTTGTAACTCTTGTTCTAGAGTTTGGATATTTCTGAAGATACTTAAATTTTGCAACTCTTATTCTAGAGTTTGGATATAATCAGTGCTAATACATGTAAAAGCACTCTAAATTGTTACTATATTTCTTAATTTTCAAAAGATAGTAAGTTCTTATACCAAGAATAATTCTACCAACAGAAGGTTTTTGGTGCCCAATATGGGTCCGTCCTTATGTTAGGTGCTGGGGAAAAATAGATTTCGGCCCTGTGAAGCTGGCAGGCTTGGGGGATAAGGCAAATAAATAACACATGAACCAGTACATACAATCATCAAAGATAGCAATAAAATGCAAGAAGAAAATAAACATGACTGTATGATAGAGAGCAGTGAAAGGACCAGCTTATTATGTAAGGTGTAGTAACAGACTTCTCTGAAAGACCTGAAGAATGGGGATAGGACAAT
Source organism: Prionailurus bengalensis (assembly GCF_016509475.1). NCBI lineage: Eukaryota > Metazoa > Chordata > Mammalia > Carnivora > Felidae > Prionailurus > Prionailurus bengalensis. Next base: position 156,141,722 of record NC_057344.1, on the reverse strand, counting down.
CAGACAAAGAGCCTGGGAAAGAACTTCCAATGCAGGGAGAGCAGCAGCAATGAAGACTGCCAGGTGGGGAGGAGGTCAGGCAGCTCTCGTACCTGATAGAAAGTCGGTGTGACCACAGTCAAGTCAAGATGGAGGCCAGTGACTTGGAGAGCTACAAGCCTGCAATTAATATTGTTAATAAATTGCTAGTGAAACAGAAATTTCTTTGAAGATTCTAGGATTTTTTAAGAATCAAAGTATGTTTGCTGAATGAAATTAAATAAACTGGCATTCTCTTTAAAGTATATATTGTGAAACATATTGCATGATTCTACAGTAACATAAAGGTAAACTTTCATCAAATAAGCCAAATGTCACATGGCATCAATACCGAGGTAAGCTTTGTATATAGTTATAGTAGATTAATAATATGTAAATGTATGCTTAGATGCTGATTATAAGGGACCAAGATAAATTGAGGGTATTAAAGAATTAATTGCAATGCCAGAATTAGGAAAAGATTTGGTTTAGGAAGTACAATGTTATATAGACATAAATAAACTTTGAGAGGTTAGCTTAAGTATGTTCATTTGCTTTATTTAAAATAGTAAAATTATAGAGCTTGTGCACTTAAACTTAATTCAAAGACATTTTTATAAGGTGCTCTAATTGAATTGCATAAACATGTAGGATTAAAAAAGACATGGAATATAGCATTTTGTTTTTAAAATATACTGCATATGGGAAGAAAACTAGTGAAAACATGTGAAGGTAAGGCTATTTTCCAAAGTGTTTATTGCTAAAAAGGGTTTGTAGCAAACACCATGATGTATTTTACCTGTGGAGTTAGTTGTCCAGATATTTTTTTTCTAAATACATGTAAAATCAAAATACTATAAAAGCGCCTAGGTTCTTTTTTTGTATTTTAATCATTAATTTTATGAAACTAGAAAAATTGAATCAATTGGTTTGAAAGTATTTCATCCAAATATTAAAATTTCAACACAATATCTCATTAAAATGCTAAAGTGTTGATGCTCCTGGGTGGCTCAGTCTGTTAAGTCTCTGACTCTTGATCTCAGCTTGGGTCTTGATCTTAGGGTCATGAGGTCAAGTCCAACACCGGGCTTCGTGCTTGGCCTGGAGCCCACTTAAATTAAAAAAAAATAATAATAATAAAGTGATAAAGGGAAAATATATGTAAATTTTAATAGTTTTGTTTTATTTTTGAGAAACTTCTCAAATGGTACGATATCACAGTTCCTATGAATGCTGTAAACATTTTTAATTGCTTAATAATTTTTTAAAACCCTTCTGTAAGCCCAAAGACTTTTTAACAATTAAATTCTTATATGGCAGACTCAATAATGATGCCACCCCAAAAATCTATATCCTCATCCCTAGAACCTGTGAATATTTACCTTAAATGACAAAAGGGGCATTATAGAGGTGATTAGATTAACAATCTTGAGTTAGGGAGATTATATTAGATTATCCCAAGTAGATTTACTGTAATCACAAATGTCCTTATAAGAAGGAGGCAATGTTAGAAGTAGGGATATATGACAACAGAAGCAGAGTGAAGTACATGAAGATACAGAAAGGGGTCACTAGTCAAGTAATGCAGGTGGCCTCTGTGAAGCTGGAGAGAACAAGGAAATAATTTTTCCCCTAGAGCCTCCAGGATGAACATAATTCTGCTACCCTCTTTTTTTTTAAGTTTATTTATTAATTTTGAGAGAGAGAGAGAGCATGAGGTGGGGAGGGGCAGACAGAGAGAGAGAGAGAGAGAGAGAGAGAGAGAGAGAGAGAGAATCTGAAGCAGGCTCCATGCTGTCAGTGCAGAGTCCGAGGTGGTGCTCAAACTCATGAACTGTGAGATCGTGACCTGAGTAGAAACCAAGAGTCAGATGCTTTAACTGGCTGAGCCACCCAAGTGCCCCTCTGCCACCCTCTTAATTGTAGCCCTTAACCCCCACACCGGACTTCTGACATAAGTGTTTGAAACTACTACTACATTTGTGGTAATTTGTTACAACAGCAGTAGGATACCAATAAAACTTATTATAATATTATCTTTTCCCTAAAATTATTAAATTGTTTTTTTAATTGTTGTTTACTTAGGATGTGGACTAACAAAGACATAGTTTTTCTTTCTAAGTAAAGATTATCGTATTTTTCTCATATTTTTATTTTTTATTTTTTTAATGTTTATTTTTGGCAGAGAGAGAGAGAGAGAGAGAGAGAGAGAGAGAGGATTTGAAGCAGACTCTACACTGACAGCAGAGAGCCCAATGCAGGGCTCAAACTCACAAATCATGACATCATGACCTAAGCCAAAGTTGAATGCTTAACTGATTGAGTCACCCAGGTGCCCCTCTCATGATACTTTTAAAGAAAACCATTTAAACTTTCTGTAATAGACTTGCTAGATGTAGGATATGCAGCACGTCATTATAGACAGAAATCATGTTACTTCTTTTTATAAATGTATCAAACCCTAGGCAATCCCAAGTCAAGTTGGTATTTAGTATAATTAATTTTGCTATATTACACATATCTACTATTTATGTGAGGCAGCAAAAAAAAATGAATTCAGTAAATAAGGAGTTGATTGTGAATATATGAACTACATAAATAGTATGAATAAATGTAGTGAGTTTCCATGTAAATTTTCTTGTATCTTTAAAGAGGAATTTCTCGCAATAACTGACTTATAATACTTGAATTAAACCCATATATATGGCCTTCCAAGTCTGTTCTGTATGTATTAATATAATTTAGTTTTACCAACATTTAATGAAAACCTAGTTATCTTCAAAATATTGCACAGTGTTCAAATGCCTCCAATAATAATGCCTCCAAATATGAGTGGTTCCTAACTCCCAAGAACCCATAATCTCCTCATCATTCTGTCCTCCTTCAAGTAATCACATCAATGTAGAATCAAAGACTGGGAAGGAAACTCGATACCATTTAGTTTTTATTAATATGTATTATAAACATATTATCTTCTTTCTATGCTTATTGCTTTTCAGCTTCAATTAGAACAGAAACCAGGGCAGAATAGAATAGTAAGTGATACGGAAGAAAAAGAAGTGGCTGTTTCTAAGTGCATCTCTATGGCAAAGACATATTACCTCTGCTCTTTATCAGTTCCTACCACATTTTCCCTGTCTTCGCATTACCAAGTTCTCTGAAGCATTGGAGAATATAACATAGTGGTTAAAAATGAGAGCCTTAGAATTTACGTTCTGATTTTGTCAATTACTAGCTATGTCCTAATGACGTTGTTTTACTGCTCTGTGAACAAAACCCTTCACAGAGAAAATAGGGATGATAATCAACTTACAGAGTTTCTGTGAAACTTAAAATTAAAATGAAATATATGTTAAAAGCTTTGTACAGTGACAGCCACATTAGAAATGCCCAGTATATCGTAGCTATTCAGCTTAATATGCCTGTTGCCTCTCAGCCATTTTCAGTCTTTTGACAATCAGTACCATCATGCACTGCGGCTTGAAATTATTTAATGCTGTTAACTTATCCCAGGATTTGGGGAGCCCCAGGCATTGTAGAGTTACATCTTTCTCTAGTTCTTTGGACTACTGGTATAATTTTCCCAGACTTCTGTCTTAATTCTCCATTTTTCATTTCAGATCACCTCTGGATTTTGAGTCCTTCTCAGAGCTCGATCAGGGCATCTGGCATATGATTTAGATTTTAAACCAGTTCTTTCTTATGGGGATATTCTTTTTAATCCCAAAGTGATAACTAAGACCTGCCAAGCAACTTTTCTGAATCCACATTCAGCCCACTGGGTTTCTGTGAGTTCTTTTATCACCTAAATTTCAGGCTCTCCACCTCTTTGGATTTGACTGCTGGTACTGGCAATTGCATAAATCACACCAAGCTTGCCGTGGAGTTTGGGCATAGTATCTTTTATTTTCATACTTTTATCATTGGTGTTAGCTTTTACTACCAATTAATTTATCTCCAGCCCTATTTCTTCTCATAGACAGCAAGAGGTAAGGATGTATCAATGTACTCAAATGTGTCCAGATGGATCCTGACTACATTCATTTATTTCATTCAACAAATATTGGTTGAGCCTCTATTATATGAGTCTTCACATACTGTCTCTAGGTAATAACAGTGGAATTCAATTTTAAAGCAATCTAAACCCATCTTTAATTTTTTTTTTTTTTTATGGGTGAAGAAACTGAGACTCAGAATAAGTAAAATAATCAATGTTTATGTAGTTAGAACTTACTGGCTCTTGATTGTCAGTCAAGTTCTTTTTCCATCATGCTACTCTATTTTTTTTTTTCTTTCAAGTAGTCTTTCTGTAGCTTAGAGATGGAAGCAGTGAGTAAGCTTACCTTCAAAAATATAAATGATCTAAATATATAATTTTTAAATGAAATTTGGCAGTCTAACCCAGTTCCTCATTTTAATTCAAATTCTTCCAGAAAATTTTTAGAATTCACAATGGTCCTAATGTGGCTGCTTGATTATTTGGTTTTTGTTCACCTTCAATATAGCCCATAACTAACACAATTAATGATGGCATGCTGAGATATCAAAAAAATCCAACTTTCTCCATATTATAAAAGGATAGTCTTTTCTGTGGAAGGAGCTAGATTTGAAGCTGCATGGCATTCCTCATAAATTTTTTTCAAAATCACCTTCAGAAAGCCCCTGAGTAAACATTTTTAGAGAAGGTTGGCTGTCCAGTTTGCTTTAATGTTCGCTATATACCAAATAACTACACACTAACCATTTGCTTTTTGAAAGCCTTCAAATAGGCATCCAAATTTGTGTGACAAATGTTTTCTTGTCTTAGTTTTTAGAACAGTTTGAAATAAGTTCAGTGCTCAGTAATAGTGAAATTTCATAGATGTCAAAAACTACAGTTAAATGCGCGCGCACACACACACACACACACACACACACACACACACACACATACACACACACAGCTAATGGGATTATAGAAGAATTAATCTCTCCCCAAAAACCAGAACATAAGGTTTCCTTTACTATTATTTTCCTTGACTTATTGTTCCCTTTCCTGTTCTCCTGACCTCTTAGAGAACTCATTGAATTAAGTTCATCAAGATAACAGGAAAGTCTCAGGAGGGAGATCATATTCAACTTTGTTGGAAACAAAATGCATTTATTCCTACAACAATGAATCCATTTTATTTCTTCTGGATTCATTCTGATTGCCCAAGTGCCAGTAGAACTGGTAACTGCCTACTTGTCTGTATCAAAGTCTAATAGAAGGCGTTTTTTTTTTTTTTTTATGGCAGTATTTTGGTCTTATTCTAATCTTTTATTTACCAAGAGATACCTAATAAAGCATAATTTAAAAAAAAAACTTCCAGGTAAAAGAATATTATTGGGTATATTTACAAGGCAGAGCTCTAAGAATTCCCCATCCCTTCTTTATCATGAACTCTCTAATACTCATATTAAATGGGTTCAAATACCAAGCTTGAATCTCCTAAATTATGAATAACTGGCCTGCAGCAGATGACTTGTTTTACTCTTTTTAAGAATGAGTGATAAGTGTAAAGCAAGAAACATACGTTATTCTGTGAAGCAAGAAACATATGTTATTCTGTCTTTAGGACTCAGCAATCCTCATTTATCAATATTTGCCCCTCAATTTGTGAGGAGCCCTGATTCTAATATAAAATCCAAGAGTTTATGATGAGTTATATTAGTTGATTGGATACCAGCTGCTGCTCCTTGTGAGAATAAGATGATATTTTCTAAAATGATGAAATACCTTATCTTTATCCCTAGGCAGTATCTTGAACATCAGTAGGAGCTGTTCACTAAAAATCCTACTTATCATAGGTTCTAACTGTTGAAAATCCAGAGTTGATAGGAACTAACATGGGAAGACCATGATTGTCATTTTATTTAACTTACATAGTGGAAGGCCAGGACTTATTTTTAATTCTATGTTGGATATTAGGGTGAAGAGTCTAATTATTTACTACACATCTCCAAATGAATCTAATGCTTTTGAAATGTGATTTATATCTTCAGTCCAAACACTTCAAGGTTACTTTTACTTAAAATAAGTGATATACACAGTAGAATTAAAGTAGAGTGAAACGTTGGATTGTGAGTAACTTGGTCTACAAGTGTTCTGCGATATGACATTTCTAATAAATTTTAACTTGATAAACGAGCGATGTCTTGCAATACGAGTAGTGCGTGATGCAGAATGTCACATGATCACAACTGAGACAATGGTTATTGAAATTTGTTTTGGTATACAAGTGCTTTGGATTACAAGCATGTTTCTGGAATGAATTATGCTTGCCAACCAAGGTTTCACTATAGTTTCCAGCACACAATTAGCACTTAATAGGATTTTGCTATTGTTATTTTAATGTCTTCCCTACCATATAGATATTTAGCTTATTGTTGAAAACACTGTGCCATAAAACTCTGAATACCAAGATATAAAAAATATTGTACCCTCCCAATATGAGCTTTTGAGATTATCTGGGTGTGTTTTTAAGAGTTAAAATTCTGACATTGACTAGTATTCATCTATCTTTGAATCCTTTTAGTAGATTATAGACTTGTGCAGAGACTCTGATCTAATTTTATATTAGTGGTAGTTGCTAGGTAACTCTCTGATGCAAGTTAATCATTAAACATTTAGCAGCTCATTCCTGATTGGAGTGGAAACAGGAATGACTTAGAGGCTGACAACCCAGGAAACAACTGATTGAAAAAAGAATATATTGAGGTGTTTAATAAAAACAGACTATAACTCCTCAACTTAATTTCTTCCTCTTTGTCATAATCAAAAAGGAAAGAAAAATTTTGAAAGAAAAATAAGAGCTTTTTTTCTGATAGTAGATATGGTTCACTGAGCTAGTACCAAGTGTCAATATTACATTAAATACTTTGTGTAAAATATCATTTTTTTCTCACAGCAATTTGTTTATTTAGGTGGTACAATTCCCATTTAAAAATAAGAGTGTGGGGTGAGTTGCCTGTATGGGTCAGTTGGTTGACCATCCCACTTTGATTCAGGTCATGATCTCACAGTTCATGAAGCTCTCTGCTGTCAGTGTGGAGCCCACTTTGGATCCTCTGTCTCCCTCTCTCTCTGTCCCTACCCTGTTCACTCGCACATGCTCTGTCTGTCTGTCTCTCTCTCTCTGTCTCAAAAATAAACATTTAAAAATAATTAAAAAAAATAAAAATAAGGGTGGTACCTCAGTGGCTCAGCCGGTTAAGCGTTAAGTATTTTACTTCCCTCTATTCTGGTGCCTAAAAAGTAGGCTTGTGCTTGACTTTAAGTGACTTTTCATCAAGAAGTAAGAATCACTGTTTGGAACCTAGCATTAGAACAAGTATGGAGAAAAACTGCAGTTGGTGAGTGGAATGGTCGTTATCGCTTAGTCTGTAACTCTTGTCCTGAATTGGATATTATTTATAATATTCTGTTGCTGTTAATAGTTGAGATTTTGCACTAGTTTTCTAGTGTTACTATATTGAAGTACCACAAACATGGTGGCCTAAAACAACACAGGTTTATTCTCTTACAGGTATAGAGGTCAGAAGTCTAAAATCAGGGTACTGACAGGGCTGCTTTTCTTCTGGAGGTGGCAGGGGAAAACCTGTTGCCTTGTCTTTTCCATCTTCCAAAACCTACTGGCATTTGATGACACGTGGCCTCTTCTTCCATCTTCAGAACACATCGCTCCAACCTGTACTTCTGTCCTCACATCTCTTTGACATCGACTCTCTTGCCTCCCTCGCATAAGGACCCTTGTGACTAGATTGGGCCCGCCTGAGTGATTCAGGATCCTCTCATCTCAGATCTTTAAATTAATCACATTTGAAAAAGACCAAACCATGTTTCTGCCTCGAAAGTTAAAACATTCACAGGTTCTGAGGATTAGGGTGTGGACATCGGGTGGGGAGAACATAATTCAGACCACCACAAGTTTGTTTTAGTTAAGTACAGATGTTTATTTTTAAAACTTTAATTCAGTACAGAACACATGTGAAACTCTTTTTTTGACCTACAGTGTTGTATTAATTCCAGGTGTACAATACAGTGATGCAGCCATTCCATACAACACCTGGTGCTCTTCACAAGTGCACTCCTTAATCGCTATTACCTATCTCACCCATACTCCCACTTCTCCCTTCCCTCTGGTAACCATCAGTTTGTTCTCTATAATTAAGAGTCTGTTTCTTGGTTTCTTTCTCTATTTTTTCCCTTTGCTCATTTGTTTTTTTTTTCTTAAATTCCACACGTGAGTGAAATCATAAGGTCTTTGTCTTTCTCTGATTGGCTTACTTAGCATTATACTCTCTAGATCCATCCATTTTGTTGCAAATGGCAAATTTTTATTCTTTTTTATGGCTGAATAATATTCTATATATATCAATATAGGTACCTGTATACATATATGGATATATAGATATTACTTCTTCTTTATCCATCCATTCATCGATAGATGGACACTTGGGCTACTTCCATATCTTGCCTATTGTAAAGTAATGCTGCTATGGGGGCAGGTGGGTGACTCAATTGAGCATCCAACTCTTGATTTTGGCTCAGGTCATGATACCAGGGTCATGGGATAAAACCCCACCCACCTCTGCCTCAGACTCTGTGCTGAGGATGGAGCCTGCTTGAGAGATTCTCTCTCTCTCTCCCTCTGCCCCTCCCCCTTGCTTGTGGACTCTCTTTCCCTCCCTAAAAGAAAAAAAAAATAAAGAATAAAATTATCCTCCTATAAACATAGGGGTGCATGTATCCTTTTGAATTAGTGTTTTTGTATTGGTTGGGTAAATATCCAGTAGTGCAATTGCTGGATCACAGGGTAGTTCTATTTTTAACTTTTTGAGGAACCTCCATACTGTGTCCCATAGTGGCTGCACCAGTTTGCATTCTCACCAATAATGCACAAGAGTTTCTTTTTCTCCACATCCTCATCAACACTTGCTGTTTCTTGTGTTGTTGATTTTAGCCATTCTGACAAATGTGAGGTGATACCTCATTGTGGTTTTTGTTTGCATTTCCCTGATGGTAAGTGATGATGAAAATCTTTTCATGTGTCTGTTGGCCATCTGCATGCCATTCTTGGAGAAATGTCTGTTTTCTGTTTCTCAATAACCAAGTATACCTGATTATCAAGTATCAGTGATTACAGAATACTCATATAATATCTAGGAGGAAGTGGACTTGGGCAGTCCATGCTGATTTCAGACTGGTGGATAAAGTTGAAGCCAAGCCACTTGCCTTTTGATCCTACAATATAGTGCCTTTTTGTCTTTCTGGTTACCTGAATAATAAATAAGCAAATAATGAAAATGCTACAATAACCATGTATGAAGAAGAAAGTAAAGTTTACTTGAGTTTCGACCACTGGACATAAATTCAACTAATCTTGTAATGACCATTCTTTTAGGCATCACTTCACGCATACATACACACAATGTGTTTCAAGGAAGAATAAATATTTATACATATGCCCGTGTGTATGTATGTATGTATACACACACCTAGTGTATATTCTTAATAGTTCTCTATATACTCAGATGTCCTTTGGAGACTTTTGCATGAATATTGATTTAAGTAGGTCTGTGTGTGTATATTTACAAAAACAGGATCATGTTATATACATCTTGCTTTTCTCACTATATGATGTCTTATGAAGTTCCCCCTAAGTCAGCTGGAATAATTTTATTTAATTCTTTTTAAGGTCTTTAAGACAGTTCATGGTTTGATGTAGAGAGTGTATTTAGGCATTCCCCTATTGTTGGAAATCATTATTATTACTATTATTATTATTATTTTTGCTTCTTTATATCATAGGGTGAATGATGTTAAAATCTTTACTAGTAAGGTTATCTTGATGTGCTAGAATCATGTGTTTTATCTTACTTTTCAAACAGTATTGAGATATTTGCCATTTGACACAAGAGAACTTGTCTGCTGACCAGAGTTAATGGTTCAAGCTATAGAGTAAAGCCGAGTGGGATTGAAACCGTGACCTTAACTTCTCCATCAAAGTGACTGACCCAATACTATTGACAGTTTCTAGCCTTTGCTGATGTTTGAGGCATGTGTTTTATGTACCTGTACAGTCATTTGATTTGGAGAATTGTCATTACATAAACTGTGGGAGTGCCTCATAACATATGTCACAGGTAGTGCAGATCACTTAATGAAAACATGTACCAAAGGAGAAGCAAAATAACTTTGAACTACTCAAAAAAAGGAGGGACTGTGACACATATGAACTAATTTCCATAGTGGCAACAAAGCTGGACATTTTGTTTTTATTTTTTACCTCAATGACACACTTTAAGCATTTATTAACCACCTGCTTGCAGTCTTTTGCCTCCCCGAATGTACTGATAATGTTTTATCAAAAAATCATCTGAAACTTTCTTTTGGGTCAGACTTCATTTTTCACAGAAGTCATCTTTACCTCTGCAGTGGTTGTGACCATGTATCGCCTCCTCCTTTACTAAATTCTTCCTCGGACTTACATGAAAATATCTTCTAAATAATATCTAGTTGCATTCTCTCATTTCTCTTTCTTAGTTCTTTTTGGCATTTCTTTCTTTCCCTCTTCTCTGTACTTTCTTTCTTTCCCTTCTATTTCTCAGACTCCATGTAAAAAACTATAAGATCACAGTACTGGTTGTTGGAGTTTTATATATGTTCTACCTGACCATTGGTCATTCAGTCTTTCTGACTCTCTCATTGATAGTGTCAGTATGTCTTTAAATTTTGAAGAACCCCTCTCCTGTTCAATCTCATATTACAATTATTGTACTTAGTTGGATTTTTATACTTTGAAGAATTCAATGGTTCTGCTCCTTCAATAAACGTGTGGTGGGTAGCTTCAGTGTGTTCCTGACTGGCATGGAAACGTTTTCATTTTTACCACGAATATTATTATTGCTTTGTAATAATCCCTTCATGTCCCTAAACTATTGATAATGTCATTTTCTGTAAAGCTTCCCCATGTGGAAGTAATTTAGAACTCGGGGGGAAAATGCCAAAATCCATGCCCTTACTTAACGTTAAGGGCAGTTTCTGTTGTTGTTTTCTTCTTAGCTTTGTAGGGCTTAATGCTCTTTGCTTTTATGAAAAGAAAAGCAATAATTGGAAAAATAACACAAAGGATGTCCTTTTGTTTCACACCATTGTATTATCATGCTTTCACTCACTGTTAACACTGTTTATTTAAGTTTCCTACATAAAATAACCAGATTATACTTTTAACTGTCATGTTCACTCTTCTAAAGCTTCGAAGCAAGTGGGTAACTTTAGTCCCACCAAAATTTATTCTGTGTTTTCATATGCGTTTTAGACAAACTGAAGATTTAGCACACTAGAATTGTAACTGGCGTGCCTAAAGCTTGTAATGTTAGACCCTTAAACTCAGTATTATTAAATCACCAAGAAGCTTCAAAGTGGTAGAATCAAGAATATGTAAAGTCTGAGATTAAGCTGTCACATCAGAGTAATTTGATTTTAAGTCTGGTTCCACCACCTCCATTAGTAATCACATCCCTGACAGAGACAAAGTTCATCCAATATGAGTTCTCATTGCGGATGAGGTATTGATGTTTTCATGTTACTTTGGTCAGTCAATAAGGTTAAAAGGATAAAGTTTATTTAGTTTTCAACATTGCCTTCTTGAAGTCAAATGTCTATTTAATTAAATTTTCCAATATTTGGCAAGAAAAGACTGGTCGTGTCAGCTTTCTTCAGCTTGATATTAAATAGCATCTTGTGAAATTTGGTAAAGACTATGTACAGTAATATGGAACAGATATACTATGAGTCTATTTAAGAGAACATTAAGAAGTCCAAATTCTTTGTCAAGGTGGTTAGTGATTTCTAATAGTCTCCCAGTGCTTAAAGTTTGAAATATATCTGCAGGTCTTACATATTATATTTATTGTCTAACTGGTTTATGATAATCCGTATATTCTGTTTCTTCAAATATTGGGCATTTTTGTATATGTGTGTATATATTATGTAATTCTCAAAATTATTTCTGAAGCAAGCAACTGAAAATGATTTCAAAACAGCATGTCTTCCACATTTTTCTTGTAATCCAGCACCTATCATATAATGATCTCATTTTTTTGCCGTGCCTTATCGAAAAATTTATAGTCACTTTCTTAATATTCTGACTATATGTCTAAAGAAGAAACAATTAGAAATTTAATTTACGAAAAACTTGGTCACATTTGAGGTGTGAATATTCTGTTTAATCAATAAGGTTATGTTTTTGGTTTACTCAAAAAGTTACAAAATCTGCACAATAGTTTAATCTTGTATGCAATTAATATGGGCATCACGCTAAGGAATCATCATAGAACAATGAATACAATGGAAGAGATTCTTTCCCTTAAGATGTTGTCTTTGTAGTGTAGCAAATGGTCATTAAATATAGTCAGTAACTACATTTGTAATACATATTACAAAGGAAGGCTCTAGCAAAGTGTTTGGTGGTACATTTTTGAGGGTTAAATTTCTTAATTAAATTTATTTCCAAATCAACATCTGACTTTGAATCCACAAAGTCAGGGGACATATCCTATTCCAAGAAGCAGTTGGCCTCCTAGGACAAGATTTTAGCCATCTGAATTTTACCAGTTACCTGCAGGTGATACTTAACCTTCATGCTCATTTTCCTTCCATAAGAAATAGTAGGCCAACTGTGATTTTAATTATCTACTTTCTTTCTTTTTAACCACTGTTATCATGGATTTAAGTGATAATTCATTAATGTAATTATTTAGGGAACTTGTCCAACGAGGTTCTATTTTAATTGTACTTGTAACACATGCTATATTTTTAAATTCCACCTAATACATAAGAAAAGTTTTCTCATATACCTTCTATAAATACTTATTAAATGCCTTTGGTATGAATAATAAGTGATATATCCCTCAAGTCCCACGTGGTCAGGAACTATATATTTCTTGTCCATGAGGGGGCATGCAAAATTTCAATGAACCATCACAGCACCCTGTACAAGAAGCAGAGGTGTTTTCAAGAAAACTCTATCACCTGGATTTCTGTCCATTTCTAAATTCTCCAAGAGCTGGCCTAAGAATTGTACCATAGTTTGGTTCTACTTAAGAGACTTTGCTGTGTCTTTGAACTTGAGCCAGTGCCCTCTTTGGAAACCCATAAGGCAGGTACAAAGCTTCTGCTCCAAGTCGTCTTCAGAGGGCCTGTGCTATTACATGGAACCTCACTTAACTATTCTGAAAGTAGCTTGTTACATTTGCTGTTTGACCACAGAGACATTTCTGCCACATGCAGCCCAGGAGAGATCACTCGACTGTAGCAGAGCAGTGTGATCTATATCATTCTCTCTCAGGTATGGAGGGATGTTTAGAATAAGTAAATGCTGTTCAAGGTGCTTCCCACAATTGAAAATTAGGATTTGTAGAAGATAGCATTACTCATGTTAGTTTTGTCTGTTGGGTTTCTGACTCTTCCTTTGATATGCTAGTACCCAAACAGACTTGTTATATGTAGTTATACAGTTTTAACGATTGTAAAATTTATGATTCATTAAAAAAAATCACTTACTGAGCTTGAGTGCTATATGCTAGACATTGGGCGAAAAGCTGAGGCCCAAAGTGAAAAACAGTTGGTCGCTGGCCTTGCAGAGTGGAAAAGAGATTATACTCATTCAAGTTCTTTTGACATTCTCAAATACTTATTTTGAAAATGTTCTTAATTACGCATTAAATACATTATATGCATAAGTTTTAGTAGAATGTGAGTTTTTCTTAGGAAAAATGTGTGATGAAGTATGTTCGAGAATCATTTTGGAGAGTGCGTCTTAATCCAGTCAGTGTATTTCGATCTTTGATTCCAGCCCCTGCTTATAAACTGAGATAATTGCATATTACATAGACTTCCAGAAAATCCACTTTAAAATTATATCTTATGTAAATGGCAGAGTATTCTTACGCGATGGGTGGCATTATTTAATCCAGTTAAAATTACTTTCTTTTTTAACTCTGGAGCTTTGACTTAAATTAGTTTATCTTGAGGCTTCAGCATCTCACTTAAACCATTAGTGTGCTTCTTCCTCCAGGGACTCCCATTTATACTTTCCCAATCAGAATGTAATCCTATCATAAATGGTAATAATACTTTCTACTTGGTAACATCTTTCATCCAAATAAGTCTTGAGCACTTCCAATATGACCTTGTTCATGTTTGCAATGTTACATCCGTGAGACATAGCCACAAGCTGAGAAGGAGTCTTTCAGATTTACAGATGGAAAAAGGAGATGAAGGAGAAAAGCTCAGTTTTCCAAAAGCAATTTTAAGAAGGCATTCTGATTATAATGTAATGAACATTTAAAAATGAGGGAAAAAAACTGGAAGGAGTAAGCTGAATATCAGATGTACTGCAAAAGAGTGTATGATGTTTGAGAAATATTTTTTTTCTAATCAATTCTAACATTTAATTTTATCATTTTTTAAGCAATAGTTTATTAGCTGGCTATTCTGTGTCCTGTGGTATTATGCACGAAGTGCAGCAGGAAACAAAATATAATCGGGAGAGGTTAGAGAGGAAGACATAGGATTGATTCAGATCCTATAGGTACTGTGAGCTAGAGAACAGGTTTTAGACTTGATTTAAGTTTATTGAAGGGCTTAAAGCAGGCTTGGGATTTAAAAATTCATTCTCGGGGCGCCTGGGTGGCGCAGTCGGTTAAGCGTCCGACTTCAGCCAGGTCACGATCTCGCGGTCCGTGAGTTCGAGCCCCGCGTCAGGCTCTGGGGCTGATGGCTCAGAGCTTGGAGCCTGTTTCCGATTCTGTGTCTCCCTCTCTCTCTGCCCCTCCCCCGTTCATGCTCTGTCTCTCTCTGTCCCAAAAATAAATAAACGTTGAAAAAAAAAATTAAAAATTCATTCTCAGTCAAATTGTGAAATAGAGGATTTAAGAGTATGAACATAGAAAACCCATTAGGACTTTAATTTCTAACATTGTATACTGGTTGTTGTTGCTTTTATCACTTAACCACATGCTAAATGATTCCTAAACAGATAATAGTCACTTCTAGAAATCTATTCAATTATATAGGAATAAGTAATGTGAAATGTATTGAATTTTCTAATAAAATATGTTATTGAATTCATTCGGGAGCTACTTGAAAATTGCTTAATTTAAAAGAAAGTATTATGGATAAATCATGTTTACAAGAAGTTACAGTCTGATAGGAAAGTGCTCAGATACATGTCATGTGGGCTAGATATGGTATTGTAGGAGTTCTGAAAATAAAACCATTACTTTAGTGAGAAGTGACTCTCTCTACCATTGAGAGAGAAAGAGGTTATATATGAATCAATTCATGAAACATACATAAATAAATTCACATATTGTGTCAGTTACTTTCCAGACACTATGGAAAGTGATTTAAGAGGAAATAGGTGACGGGGAGTAAGAGTACAATTATCTTGATGAGCACTGAGTAGTATATGGAGCTATCAAATTACTACATTGTACACCCAAAACTAATATAACAATGTATGTTAACTACACTGGAATTAAAGGGGAAAAGGAACATATAAATGTGAATAAGACAATGTTTCTATATTCAGAGTGCTTATGGTCTATCAAAATAAGTAAGTAATTTCATGAAACACTTGAATTAATAGACATAATGCCCTGAGTGCCACCAAATGGCAATATGAAAGAAGAAATTTAACAGGACTAGAGAACCCAAGGAACATTTATATTAGAGAATAATAGAATATAAAATACCAAGTTTTGATTGAAGAGAGGACAAATCTTCCTTTTAAATATCAATTTAAAAGAGACAAAAGTATTGCCAGAACACTTTTAAGAAATACTACGTCAGTTACATTAACATGCCTTAGATTTTGGAAAGAATGGGTAGGTGAATGAATCAGTAAATGAGTGCCACAATCTAAATGCTGAGTAATTCCACCTGAGCCAAGGCACCAATGACAGTCACGAAAAGGAATGAGATTGGCATGAGGTGGAAAGAAATTTTGACAGAAACTAAGTCTTCTTTTTAAAAATTTTTTTTTAACGTTTATTTATTTTTGAGACAGAGAGAGCATGAACGGGGGAGGGGCAGAGAGAGAGGGAGACACAGAATCGGAAACAGGCTCCAGGCTCTGAGCCATCAGCCCAGAGCCCGACGCGGGGCTCGAACTCACGGACCGTGAGATCATGACCTGAGCTGAAGTCCCAACGCCTAACCGACTGAGCCACCCAGGTGCCCCAGAAACTAACAAAGTCTTGAATGTGGTAAAAAAGTAAAGAACTGAGTTTTGAGCTGTAGTGATCGTGCAAGTGCTAATACCAATATTTACAATAGGAAATCAAGAAATGTTGATTTGTAGAGTTCAGTGATTTGGGGTTTAAAGGAAGTCTTAAATACATTAAGTTTGAGGTGCCAGTGACGTCTACAGTGTTCCACAGTGATGACAGCCTGAAGGGTCAGAATAGAGCTTGGCTTAGGAAAGAAAAATAATAGCTAATAATAAGTATTTGAGATGTTTTTGCCTGAAACCTAATTTAATTCTCAAAACTTGTTGAGCAAATAGTACTGAAATCCAAGGTCATACAGCTACTACATAGACTTGAGATTTGAACTCCTTCAGAGTCAATACACTGAACCACACCTCTGTGCTGCTGCTCAGGAAGGACTAAACATCCTAGAATCATTGGTATAAACGTACAAGTGAAATTTCGAGGGTGATGGGAATGTCTGAAAATAACCAAAAAAAAAAAAGGTAGACAACAAAATATGGAAAATTTAATGGGCTGGAGAACAAAAACAAACTGAAGATGTATATAAAGAAGGTATGTCAAAGTTGAAACCAGTTAATCCAAAATCTAGGAAAGAACCTAATGTCACAAAAACCAGGAGAAAGAAGTTTAAAGAGAAAGAAGTACATTACTTTATAGAATTCTTTAGAGCAGCATTTCTCAAAGTATATTCTATGGAACATAAACCATGCTGGACATTGGAGGGAGACAGGATTCTATCCATCCTTAAATAAGTTTATAGGACACAAAATAATAAGCTCTCACTACCCTCTTTCCCCTCATCTTCTAGAACCACAAATGCAAATTAGGACATTAAAGGCAAGGGGAAATAATTAAAGGAAGTTATTAACCCCATGGTATCTTAGAGGCATCTTCCTTTTAAAAAAATTTTTAAGGGTGTCTGGATGGCTCAGTCGGTTGAGCATCTGACTCTTGATTTCTGCTTAGATTGAGGTCTTGAGGTTGTGAAAGCCCCTTGCGTTGGGCTCTGCACTGGGCGTAGATCCTGCTTAAGATTCTCTTTGCCTTTCCCCCTACCCCTCTCCCCGGCTTGTGCTGTCTGTTTCTCTCTCTAAAATTAAATAAAATTGAAAACAAATTAACCTAGAGAATACATATTTGAAAATATTTTTATAAAAGGATCATGTTTGGTGATAGAACAAGGATTCCAATAGAAGCTCTTTAGTTATTAAGATACGAGGAATGTTCAAAGGGGCGGGGGTGATATGAGATAAAAGAATAGTTTAAATCTGAGCATGAGGATTAGGGATAAACAAAGGAAGAAAACTCACAAAACAGGAATTGTGGAATTAGAACAAAAGGGTAAAGCCAGTAGTCTGGTGATTGAGTGTTAAAATCTCCCTGGAGCCGGGTCAGTTACAAAGCCCACTTACTGGAGGGGACTTGGGATGTGGAAAGAGTGGTAGTAATACCAGCCCTGACAGACTTCCTCCTGCTAATTGTTCCGGTTTCTTTTTTCATGGTTTCTGGATCCCATTCCTTTCCAGTTTCATTCTTTGGTCTTGTCCACTTGATGGATGTTGCTCTCAAAATATGTTGCTCAGAACTGAAAACAGTACTTCAGTTGTCTTTTCTAAGGCACTGTGTGTTTTATCTCCTTTGACAACATGATCAGAGGGCTTGTTCCCTTTGAATTTCAGTCAATTGTATTCAATTTATATGAATTTTAAAAATTCTTCTAGTAATTATACAACTTTTATACATGAATGAAACACCTTTTTAAGGTTATTTTATAACTTTACTTTAGAATTTGCATTTACATTTTATTACTATCAGCCCTTTATTCTTGCCTGGCATTTAAAGGACTTTTTCAAATATTCATTCTGAATTCCTTTTTATTAGAGCTCCTAGCTTTGTGTGAACAGATTTTACTTTTATGTCTTTGATTTCATCAAATGAATATTAATATTAAAATGATCAGTATGAAGGACAGAGGTTTGCTGAAAGCCACAAGAAATAATTGTGCAACTTTAACTTACCCAGGAATCTCTTTGGCTACAATTATTGTGCCCAACCCCTTGGGTGTCCCTTTGAATCCTCTTAAATCAATCATTCCTATTGTTTTTGTTGCTGTTGTTGTTTGGTTCTTGTTTGTTTGTTTGTTTTGTTTTATGTCTATGTTCTAGCCACTTATGTATCAGAGTGAACTTTGTTAAAACTGTTTAGAGTCCAGTAAAATATTTATACCTGAGTTTTCTGATTTTCTATCTATAAAGAAAGTTGTACTGATTTGATACAGTTTGTAAGTGATTCCATTTTCATGTTTAGGTATTTAGGAGCCATTTCCTCATTCATGCTAAAATCTTGATTTGCCTTAACTCAATATCACTAATATGTTTCTCTAAACATACATTTCCTTCTTTGTACGAAAGGCACCTGTCTGTCTTGTTTCCCCACAACTTGACTTTGTGTTTTATTACTTCATTTGTGAAGTAGTTTTATCATAGTGGCTTTGGATTCTTGAGTAATTTGCCCAAATTTTTTGTGCCCCAGTTTCCTCATCAGTAGTATGGGGATAATGATACTATCTATGGTATAAAATTGTTGGAGAACTAGATTAATTGAAATGCTTAGAATGTACCTTACACAAAGCAAATGCTCAACAAATATTGCTTTTAATTTTTTCGGTACACTAATCTTGACTAAGAAACTTGACCCATTTCCGACCCTAGTGTGAAAATGCTTTGGGGAACTGTAAATGGTTTAATAAATACAAAAGTTCCCTTCAGTTACTAAGTCTGAGGAGTGTAAGGGTTTTTCTTGGAACCTAGTATTTAATTATTTTTACACACACAGCATGTGGGATACATCCATCCAGTTTAAAATATGTAATGATGCGGGGTTTTGCTTATCCATCCAACATCTGAAAACACAAACATTCTGAGTTTGAAGTTAAAATGCCAGGTATTATTAGAAAGACAGGATCTGGTATTGGGAAAAATGGATCAATTTATAAAAGTGGTAGACATCAAGACTGTTATTTCTATTGTTAGGGAGAGCAAATTAGGACGGTCTTGCTGGGCAGTGAGTCAGAGAGACAGACGAAATGGGTGCTAAAAAAAGACCAAACCCTGTCACCAGAGAATCTATATCCCCTTCCTCCACCAGACTATATGATGCTCCTTTATGATATGTCTCTTCTATTGTTTGCTTTGATGTTTATTTTAGCCATTTTCCTTTTGACAAAGGTTTGTTTGGAAGCCAGGATGGACGAAAGATGAGGGATAGTATCGGTGCCCTAGGAGGAGGGAGGAGTCGATTGTCATTGAGGACCCAGAATTACCTGCTCCAAAAGTGCTGAGCGGGGTACTCTTTCTTTGGGGCAGCTCCAGTGCTCTGTAGAAGACCTAATGTGTAACAGTTTTGAAATCTAATTACCAGTGCTTCAAGGGGCAACACCATTACTAGCTGAAGGATTTTAATGGGACCATAAAAATTATAATTGCTAAAGAAGGTCAGGTTGGCCCAGGCTCTGTTATTTGATATCACGGCAAATCGATGATTGATTGAAAAAAATGTACCAGTCTCTCCACTTGCCAATCGGTAAACATTTTCACATGACGTACCTTTCTGTGAGTACTAATACTTGCAAAGACAAGTGAAATACAGACTGACAGTTTTGATTTAAAAAAAATAAATGGCAGTTTTTAAATTTCTTTTTAAGGTATTGATATTACTGTCTTTTCAACGGATTTTAAAGGCGTGTGCTTGACCTTGATTTTCTTAAGGCTACGTTGCTCTAACCCTGTTCAAGCGTGTGGACATCTTTAGGTGCCTAATCAGAGCTTAGAAATTCTTTGAAGCACGTACAAATAAGTGTACTGAGAATCTTTTTAAGCAAATGAAAACTAATTATGGGTAAGAAATGAAAACCCAGAGTTTCATGTGCTTCTCTCTCTTTATGTGTATCCCAGCACGTACTCTGTGGTATGTAAGATCATCCACTGTTCTGAGACCCCCTGATGATAGGCCCATATGTGCGCACATACCTGATGTAAGCCTAACAGGACCCCGTTAACAGGCACCATGGAGGGCTTACCTCACCATGTCACTGCTTGCATTGCTTTGTTTCAAACTCAGTGTGGGTCGCCCTGTTTTATTTTTACTCTTTCCCTTCTTTTGTGGCTATAGTGTGCGATTTAAGTTTTCTTCAGAATGCTGCTTTCCACTTACCCAAATTTCAGATACTCCCTTCTGAAATTCAAGTTTCATGGGTCATTTGGCACAGTTATTGGCTTATTTCCAAGCTTGCCATCTCCCTTTTGTTTAGTATTGCTGACATTTTCATGTTTATTCATAAAAAATATCATGTGAATTTACACTGGCACTGGGAGAAGGTGGCGTCTGTGCCAACAATAAGTGTCATTTGGGATGTAGAGGGATTTAGAGCTATAATAAATTGTCTCATTCTACGTACAGTAAAATGTATCACAGTCATAAATCTTACCTTTCAAATGCATTTCTTTAATTGCAGTTGCTGGGTGCTTTTTTTTTTTCTCTATCACTACCAAAAAAACTTGAGTATTCTTAATATTTTAAAGGGAGGATTAAAACATATTTCTACAGGTACTTTTTTTCCCCTTAAGTTATTGGTTGTTTACTTTCTTCAGGTCTCAGATTTCCTTTTAATGCAAAATTTCCAAGTTGAAAATCCAGACTTTCTTAGATGTATTTTTTTAAGTAGAAATAGGAAAATTCAAGAAAAATTCAGAGAAATACATGATGATGTTTTTTACTTATATTTTTTTCAGTTATAAATGAAAATTGATGAGATTTTTAAAAGATTTTCTACCTATTCCATTCTTAACAATTCTTGAATTTTGTTTAAGCCCTACTTTACCCATAGACATTTCATAGAGTCATAATTGATCTTGATATTACACCCTTCTGACCATTTGTATCACATTCATAAATTTAGCCTATTATTCTTAGCCCAGTTTATACTTTACATGGTACTTTATTTCCTATTTAAATGTTATTGATTTTTCCCATGTATTTAATGTTCTACTTATTCAACGAGGAGGAATCATGTCTTTATCAAACAAACAACAATAGTAATAATAATACCTGGTAGTTACCAGGTGTTTACTCTATGCCAGGCTCTGTTTAAGCTTCATAAATAGCTGGAGAGGTAGAGAATTTTATTATACTTTTTTTTTTTTTTTTGGCCAGGAAACTGAAGCACAGAAACATTATGTAACTCCTCCAATGATACACAGCTATGCAGTGGTAGTGGCAGGATTTGACCTCATTTGAAACTATGTGACTCAAAACCTATTCTCTCAACTACTGTACTACCCTGCCAAAGAAAATAAACCATCCAATGAATTATTTGTTGAGTAAATTATTTTTTCATAGATCACTCTGAATTCTGCCAGTAATGATTAGTATAACCATTGTTAATGATTGCAAATCAAATGACTGCCTTATTCAAGGTGTTAATACTTAGGCATATGGAGCTACACACAATTGTATAGGATTTAGGTAGGCAAATACTTCTAATTTCCTAGAGTGACTTGTGAGTCCCAGTGACCTTTATCAGAATGTGGGCATGCTATTCCCTAGGCAACAGTTACCTGAAGAAGCATAAGATTTTGCTATAGCCAAATTGGTTTTGCTATGGTTGAAGCTTTGAAATAATTAACAGAAAACAAGCTTATTATTTCTTAAATTGAATTTGGTTAATGGAAGCTACTCTTACAGATGTTTAAACATGAGATGGGTATTTCATCTTATCCAAATATCTAAACAATGGCATTAAAAGCAGTTCTGGGGACACCCGGGTGACTCAGTCGGTTAAGTGTCTGACTTCAACTCAGGTCATGATCTCACAGTTCCTGGGTTCGAGCCCCGCCCCACATCAGGCTCTGTGCTGGCAGCTCAGTGCCTGGAGCCTGCTTCAGATTCTGTGTCTCCTTCTTTCTCTGCCCCTCCCCCACTCACAACCTGTCTATCTTTCAAAAATAAATAAACATTAAAAAAAAAAAAAGCAGTTCTGAATTCAGTGGCTACGTGGTACATTTGCCCTAGCCTTTGGAGTTAAAGGCTCTGTGAAATTCTATATTTCTGTATTTATAAAAGAAATATTTTTAATAACTTTATTCAGAAACAATAGTGTGATATTGTGTGATATTTACACAAAGAAAAGCCAATGGGGTCAGTGGTGAGGAACAGCCATTGATCCAGTCTTAAACTTTAAAATAGCCTTAAATTTATTGATGGGGAGGCCCTGGCCTTCTATGGCCTGTGTCTGTAATGTCCCTTTACTCTTCTGGAGGCCCTAGCCTGCAGTATTCCAGGTATCTGCCCATAGGAGCCATTGCCTTTATCCTGGATGGCTGATCCATTAATTTGTCTGCCCAGGTAGCAGGCCAACAGGTCTAATTCCAAAAGAATTATATTGAGTAAGGGTATTATAGATTATGCTTAGAGTATACCTCAGTGGTTGTGAACTTGTGTATATTTAAAACACATCCAAATACCAGAATCTTGGTGGTTCTCTTGAGTGCATTAAATTTCATTCACAAATATAGCACTGTATATTCATTTAGTGTGCTGGCCTGTCAACATAACTATTTGCTGACCTATTACACTTACATAATTGTGAAGCAAGTTTCATACATTTCAAGTAAATGTTACTGATTTGGGTTTTTGTTTATTTTGTTTTATTTTGGTGTTGGCTATACTTTGAATAAGTTGTGCCCCACATGTTACCACATGATTCCACTCAATTTAACACCCCATGCAACAGATATAATACTTCTTATTAATGTATTAACGGTATATTCTGCACATTGATCAAAATGTGACAGCACAGTATGTGAAGGAGTTGTGATATATAATGAGTTATATAGACTTCTGTCAACTGTGTAGGAAAGTTACCAAAAGGTTGATATTGTTCCTAGGTAAAGACCAATCCCATTATTTCAATGACCTATTAGACACATAATTTTCTTTTTTTTAATTTTTTAAATGTTTATTCATTATTTTTGAGAGAGAGAGAGAGAGAGAGAGAGAGACAGATTGTGAGCAGGGGAGGGGCAAAGAGAGAGAGAGGAAGACACAGAATCTGAAGCAGTCTCCAGGCTCTGAGCTGTCAGCACAGAGCCCAACGTGGGGCTCAAACTCCCGGACCGCGAGATCATGACCTGAGCCGAAGTCGGACGCTTAACCGACTGAGCCACCCAAGCCCCCCTAGACATAATTTTCTTAATACAGCTCCTCTTATATCAGAGATTGCTTTTTCTTAACACACCTAGTGTAGCATGATGTCAGTAATCACAATGTGATCAAATATTATTTGTCTGGCATT
Organism: Prionailurus bengalensis; assembly: GCF_016509475.1. Lineage (NCBI taxonomy): Eukaryota > Metazoa > Chordata > Mammalia > Carnivora > Felidae > Prionailurus > Prionailurus bengalensis. The sequence goes on along the minus strand of NC_057344.1, from coordinate 156,118,051 downwards.
TTATTAGAAGAATGTATTTCACGGCACCGTTTATAGATGATGTTTCATCTGCAATGTCGAGTTCCTTCTACATAAAGAGTAGACAATATTCGCTGGTGCTTCCTTGAGTTCTTTCTGTGCATTATTAAAGTTAGGATCCATTTGGCAATAGGGTATGCTGCAAACCTAACAGTGCTGTCTCAAAACATATGCCTCAGATATTTTGCTGTAATTATAAAACTAATAGATGTCACTGTTTCAGTAAGTCAATTAGAATACCCCTGGCTTGGAACAGTATCAGGGAAAAACATTTTTTACAGTTTTAGGAATCCTTGCACATAAAATTATATTAAATGTTTGCATTTGATTCTATCCTGTGTTATATCCATAAATAGCATATCATTTTAGTTAGAGTATAGGTTTTGAAATCATACAGATCTGGGTTGAAATCCCAAGCCTGTCAACTGGGAGCTATGTGTCCTTGGACCATTCTGCTCATGTGCCCTAGATCCCTCAACCCCAACATGAAGTTATAACTACAAAACGAATAAATGAGAAATTATATGTAAAATATTTAACCCAGTGCCAAGTATATAGTAATCAATCACTCAACTCAATGGAATTTAAAAAATTAATGTGTGTAATTTACTACAGTGTATCCCAATTCTTGCAAGTTTTTATTTACAGTTATCTAGGGGGAGGAAAAAAATTATTTTTCCTACTACCCATTTAGTTTCTCTGGGTGGGGACCTATATGGTGGATTGATAAGACAGATTAAAAAGAGAAAAAACACACAAATTTAATATAAGTTCTATATGGCAATAGAATCTTTATAAGGAAATGATGACCTTATGAAATGTTAAACCTGAGTTTTTATACCAGTTTTGACAGAGAGCAGAAAGTTGTGGGAAAACAGGATACACTAAAAGGGTATGAGGGAAGGGTAATAAACTGGAGGAAATTTAGGCCTGTTCTTTTGGATTCCTCTTGACATCCTTCTGTCTTCAGAGATAAGGATGCTCCTTTTTTCTGGTTACAGAGAGGGCACCTCTTATAAGAGGGCCTTATGACCTGCTTCAGGTAATAAGGGGAAGGTTAGAGAGTCCTTCTTGCACCTGTTGTTTCACACAAGCTTTCAGCTTAAAATCTTTAATGTCAAGGTGCCATATTTAAGGAAGGATATTCTCATCCCATTCATGGCCCTTACTGTTACATGGCTGATGTCATTATATGAGCATACTTGTCACCTATTTAAATTCAAGAGCTGGCTGCCATCTGCATAGAGACAAATGAAGCCTTTTCTTTTCTGTGATTTTAGTTCCTTTTGTCTCTTGATATAGCACTATATGTACCTTAAGTTCTGCATTTCTGCATTGAAATGTATTGTCTTAAAATTAAGATTATCCTTTGTGACAGAAATGACTGTCATATGCTTTCAAGATTGTCTATCAGTTAAACTCAGATATCTGAGTTGCATAACACCCAGATACTTGGAAAATTATGGGGACTGATGTTGCAACTATTTCTAAGTGCCTTCCTCATTAAAACGTACTTATATATACATATAATGATAAGACTTTATTATTATTTAAGTATGCAAATATGAATGCCTATTACCATATCACTAACTTGATTCTGGAGTCTATTTTTACATTCATGCACCTAGCGTTGTTTTATATTAATTATATCAGTAGTTAATCATTGTTTTTGCTTCTTCCCTCCAATGAGAAAACATTTTGGAGCCAATTATGCTTCTGTGATGAGGACTGAGTATGCCCCCCCCCCCTTTTTTTGGTATGTTCTTCCTTAGTCTAGAAATTAATTTTTATTAACTCATCATTATGTTCATTACATCAATAAATCAGCAAGTATTTATTGTGTACCCAGTGTTCACCAAAGCAGCATTTTGTTGCCTTTAAATTGCTTATAAATATCTCAGTTACTTGCTAATTCACTGTGTAGATTAATTGAGATTGATCTAGTTATAGATTTAAATTATGTTCTCCTGGAATCTTAAAAGTTTCAAGGGCTCACTTTTCCAGACATAAGTTAGTAAATGAAAGTATATAAGTTAAAATTGCAAGCATGCCTATCTCTTTCATACTCTCTATTCAAGAATCCTGCTAGTGTTGCACTGTGTGTTAACTAGCTGGTCTGTGTTGTATTTTAAAAGGCCAAAGAAGTAAGGCTCTAGAAAAAGAGCTATGGTTTTTATGTGGGAAGTATTTCAATAATTTCTTATGATGGAGGCCTATCTAAACACATTTTCTCTTACCAGAATAGGAAGGGCAATCTAAGGGCTTCATTTAACTGAACATTATTATAGCATAAAAGTAATAGAAAATAATTATTATTTCTGCTGAAGTTCCACTTGTCAGTTGAGCCTTAGCTGCTTGTGAACTCAAGAGTCATGATCTAAGTGATTTATCTTCTTTCTCCATTCCCACCATTGACATGAGAATAGACAGAATCAGCTACAACAAGTTCTATTTTTCCTCTTTCTGTGCCTGTAGCAGTAGCTCTGTGGAATGTGTATGATTTCGACCATTAGCTACAATCTTTTTCTGAACTTGCACTCTTAACTGTATGTAACTGGAAAGGCTGTTACAAAAATGAGCTAGAAATATTGCAGTAGTATTTTTTTTTTTTACCTGGAGAAAAAGTGAAGAAAAACTGCTATGTTAAAACAAATTTTTGTGGTATCCAAAATCGAAATGATACTAATTAATGTAAAATGGGCATTATGAAAAAAAGTTCAAGATTAAGGTAGGTACTGTTTTGCTTACATATGTGCATATGTGCGCGCGCACACACACACACACACATATTTTGCAAGTATTTAATGGCCCTGAATTCACATAGACAATATATAGTTGACTAAGCTAAGGGAGAAGATTCATTAGACCTGCTGGCTCCTCCAAACGCATAAATTTAACTTAGACATGATGTGCAGACATCAGTTCTTCAGTAGTCGTAGAAACTACATAGATACTCTTAGCAGATGCCTCTGGCATACATAGCATTCCCTTGGCTCAACTCTGTTTTCACCCAGACCCAAAGTGAACTATTTTGTTGGCACTCAGGCCTATCCCAGTTACCTAATTGTCAACTCAAATGCCTCCTACTTGTCTTTCAGCATTCTGCCATAAGACTTCCTGAGGACCAGTAGTTTGCTCAGCTAGTACCCATCTGCTTATGTGCAGGGAAGTTCATGCCAGTGAAGATTGTTTTCAGTCACTGGCAGAAAAGGCCTGTGCATCATTACCCCAGTTTTATATTTTTCAGAGATCTGGGCAGAATTTGGTCCTCCTTGCCAACAGTGACAACTTCAATAATAACACATATTGTAGCTTTTCTTCTTTTTTCATCTCTCTCTCCCTGTTGCTTAACACTTAGGTCCTGGGGTCACCTCCCAAATAAACTACCTGCATCAAGGTCCTTACCTTGTCCTCTACTTTCTGGGGATTCCAAATGAGAGTATTATGCCATATAGGAACATTTGAATTGATTATGTTTGAATAACTCCAAACATTTGTAGGCATAATCAATCCATAAGTATTTGCCAACCATTTAGTTATTTAGTGTTATTAGGAAAATATCACACAGCCTTTTGTAAATCTGGTTTGACAAAATGTTAATCTTCTTACCACCTCTTTTAACATTTAACATACTGTCTACCTTCTTGGAAAGCAACTGTCATCTTGTTGGTGAAGTAACACTTACACTTTTGAAACAGTTGGCCGATACTATGAGAATCTGTGCCTTTCTGCCATTTTACTGATTACTGGATTTCTTGGTAGCACACTAATTGGAGTGATGTCTTACTCCAGAAGTCTCAAGGTGATCAATTTCAGCAGAACTTTCTACCTAAAGCTTATCTTTCAAAAGCAGGCTCTCTTGAAAGGTATGGTTCACATAGGAAGTTGTGAAAAACTTTGTAGAAGAGGAGAGATTTTACCCAATTTTAGATAACTGTGTTGGAGACTGTGAAAGTCAGTATTAAATTAGTGGTATGTGCAAGGGCACAGATGTAGGAGAATCATTATGTTTCATCCAAAAGAGATGCTTAGGGAGAAAGTAGTCCTATAACCAACTTGCTTTTTCTTGTGTAAAAATGGAAGTTTATGTGCAAAAAAAAATAGTATATAAAAATGAAAGCAAGGCATCCATTCACACACAGCTTTTCAGAGGGAAAATAAAATGTGTCATAACAAAAATGCTGGCATATATTTACTTAGATATCTTGGACTTGTAGGTGTGTAAAAGATGTAGTATAGCTATTTTACATTTGCATACATGATCTGGCTTGATGAATATCAATATTTTTCTTCCATTGTATTATCATAACCAAGGATAAAGTAATTATCACAGAACTGGGAGAAAACAGGTTGTATTATCCCATGCACCTATTCTAACTTTTGCATGTTTGATTACCTGGTCAGAATGGCGGTGGAGGATCAATTACATAAACCATGTCTACAACCATCTTCTGTGGGAGAAAAGGGACCGGAAAAAGCAAGAATTTGTTTGTCTTCAGAGTAAACAAAACAAACAAACAAAAAGACAAAAAAAAAACCCTCTCCCTCTACAATACTGTCAAGAGAAGTGCTGACTATTTCAAACATTTTGTTTATCCTTCCATTATGAGTTTAAGACTATGGACTGAATTTGCTTTAATTTTTATTTGTCCAAATGCAAATAAACTAAGTTTGTTAATGACCCATTTTTTTCTGGTGGTAGCTTTAAGAAAGGCATCAAACGTCATAAAATTAAACCAATTAACTTCAACTGTCTTGCTTCCTTCTTTAGTGAAGGAGTCATATGGCTCTAGAAACAATAAATAAAATCTTTCAAACTCTTAATATACCCTTCATTGGCCCTTTCTGAATATTCCCAAGTACATATCAGAAATATAGATCTGGTCCTATTAAACTGCCATTTATTAATATTAACAAAGCAGCATTGCTGCCAGAAGCAAAAGCAGAAAAACAATTTATCTCTCTGCCTTCTTGAAGTGTGCAAGATAAATATGTACCAATTTTAAATGAAAGTGAACATCAGTAAACTAGACAGATTTATTGAGTTAGCTTGTAGCAAAATGAGCTTGTTCCGTTTTCACATACTTTTTCTGGTAGTAAATGTTTTAATCTATTGATGCCATGGAGAAATGCTACATTAGCTATAAAACAGAGAGAGGGCACCGTTCAGTGACAGGACCAATAATATGTATAGAGCAGTAAACACTTTGCAAGTATTTAATGGCCCTGAATTCAAATAGATAGTATATAGTTAACTAAGCTGAGGGAGAAGATTCATTAGACCTGCTGGCTTCTCCAAATGCATAAATTTAACTTAGACATGATGTGCAGACATCAGTTCTTCAGTAGTTGTAGAAACTGCATTTGATTTCAAAAAGAAGGAAAACCTATTCTCATAGGCTGCTGCACACCAGAATTTTATATTCTCTTTTTCCTTTGATGGTATAAGCTCTTGATTCTTACTGTTCTTGTGAAGGATTTATTATTTCCCATCTCACATCTCTCCTCTCTAAAACTGGTAGACACAATAGAGCATAGAACCTCACCATGATCTGATGAACCCATGTTACACATGTAACAAGTGAGCTGATATTCAGGGAAGACTTGTGAGTTAAGACGCCATTGTTTGGGATGAAAAAATACCATGTGAGAAATCTAAGAAACGTAAAACTTACCTCCATACTCTATTTCCAAATGTATATGTCATTTACTTAAAAGTAGATACCAGGGGTTCCTGGGTGGCTCAGTCAGTGAAACTTCTGACTCTTGATTTTGGCTGAGGTCATGACCTCATGGTCTGTGGTGAGATGAAGCCCCATGTCAGGCTGTTTGCTGAGCATGGAGCCTGCTTAAGATTCCCCCTCCCTCTCCCTCTGGCCCTCTCTCCCACTGACATACTCTTTCTCTCTTAAAAGAATGATAATAAAATAAAGTAAAAGCAAAGTAGAATAAAAGTAGATACCAGATTCGGAGGTCACGTAGTTTTTCGATAAGTGGCAAATCAGCCAAAATTCACAACTTGAGATTTCATGCAAAATCTCATACTTTGAATCTATTTTTCAAACTTTGTTACGTTTGAAATAGTGTATCGAACCATTGTGTTACATCATTCTCTGGGTGAGAAAAATTAGTCAATATAAAATGACCGGTCATCTTCTTGGGAGACTATGCAGACCATCCAATGAGCATAAATCTTACAGCCAAGATTATCTTTTTTCAAATCCTAGTTCTGTTTCTTACTAGATTTGTGACCTTAAGATTTGTTAATTAATTTCTCTATCCCATACTTTCTTCATCTATAAAATGGTGACAATATATACTTACCTTAAAGAGCTGTTTTGATAATTAAATGAGTTAATAGTGTTTTCACACAGTAAACATTCAACAACTGTTAGCTATTGTTGTCGTAAATGCTTGTTTCAAATTATGCATTTATTCATTCATATTTAAAAATGCCCAAAATTGCAAGCTATTTTGTTTTCAGTATTCATTATTGTAAAATGTAGCACAATGGAACAGAGTATAGTAGTTTTTTTGTTTTGTTTTGTTTTAGTAATTAGATATTAAGCTAAAAATCACATGGATTTATTAAACCTCATATTTAGAAAATATTCACTTCAGCATAGCAGTTACACAATCCACATCTACATTTTATTTTAAAATTTCGTTTCTCTTTATTTTGCCTTCGGTAATATGAGTAAAGTTATGCCACTTATTCAAAAGCATCAAAGGTAAGAGATGTACTGATTCAACGAATTCAAACTATTTACTGAATAGCTTCCACATTCCAGGTACTATTCTGGATGGTGGGACACAGCTTTGAAGAAAATGGAGAGAGTCCTTGAATATATACAACTAACTTTCTAGTAGATTAACAGAGTACGTCACAGTGTGAGGGTTTCTAAGGAGATATATTTTCTATCTGAAATGTATTTAATGTTGTATTTTTTAAAATAACGACCTAATACAGTAGACATAATAATAGTACTTACATAAATACTTCATAATCATTGTATATACTTCATGTTGCGCCTACACATAAGAAATTAAAATTTTAATAAATACCAACTGCAGTTGACTAGATATCAATTGCTTTTTTATTTAATTTTGTCTCCAAGGAAGGTTATTTCACTAAAAAGTAAACAACAACAATAGACACTAATAATATTATACCACTGAGAGTGCCTTATGTGGTGCTCTAACCAGCAAATTCATTCTTATGATCCTTTACAGGGAGCTGCTTCTACAAACAGTTGGAGGCTAGTTAGTTTAAACAGACAGTGAAGTATGTTGCCACCAGTCCAATAGGAAAATAAATATGTAATGACTTGTTTCATTCCCTAAAACTCTGTTTTTCCTCTCAACTGACACATTTCAGTAAAATAAACAAAAAGTGCATTCAGTGAATTACTGAACAGATGTTGGTTGAGTGTTATAAAGAATGGGAGGGAAAACACACTTTGTTGTCTGTTTGTTTTAATTTAATTTTAGATTTAATATCTTAGCTTTGGGTATTGTACTGCATTACATACATTTGGAGGGCTGTCTGCTCATTTTGTTACCTCACTTGACCTAGCTAATGCACAACTCTCGTTTAAGGAATCTTTATTCCTTCTGTCACTGTCTTTCAAAGGAAGGACGTAAGTCCATAAGGAAACCAGATTGTGAAGAATCCGCCCTCTTTCTCAGGAGCACACAGTTCCTGGGCCAAATAGTATAACATTGTTGAGCTAGACCCCATTGTGAATGTTTTCCACTGCAAGTCGGAAATAAGTAGAAATTGTTTCCTACACAATTAACTATGTTTGGCTGGGCCAGGGGCATCTTGACACAGAATTGTCACAGATACACTATGATGGACCCTGAAGAATTAAAGAAACAGGAAACTCCTATGAGAAAACTGCTACTTCTATAGTTTTCTAAGCTCCAAAATTAATAAAACATGGTTTTCCCCCTTCAATTAGGAAAAAAAGTAGCAAACGATTTTGTGTATGCCACTTTCCTTTTTGGCACATTTAATCCTTCTACCCCTGCATTTGTTTCACCTCTGCAGACGTTATTGATTTAAGTCAAACACTGGCCCCTCACTTTACAGTGACCAACTGTGCCTTGTGAGTCTGGCATCTGACACTGCTCTAAAAGATATCCAAAGAAAGCCTCTTGTCTGAAAACAGATCTTAACTAGATGGTTCTGAGAAGTTCTTTAGCAAAAAATCAGTATAATAATTTTTTTCAATATGCATTATTGCTAGTTATTAATACTAACTTTAAAAAACTTTTTGTTTCTTTGTTGAAATCACAATCAGATATTGTCACTGACAGCAGGACATCAAAAACGGTATTTTCTATACCTACCCATTAAATATAACTTAATGGGTAGAGCAGGGCTGGCACTTAGAAAGTAATAGAGGTAGGTGAGAACTCTATTCCCTCGCTCAGTTAATGAAATTATTCAACGATAACAAATAATGCAAGTATCATGTACTTGTAAGATAGTGGTTTAGCACTTGGTTTCTGATATCAGAGGCCTGGCATTGGATCCTGGTCTGTCATGTTAATTTATCTGTATCGTGGTTTCTTTTTTTCCAGTATTGAAGTAGTAATACTGTCTACTTTATGGCAGTAATGTAATTGTTAAGTGGATAATACGTAAATTATTTAACACCATAAGCTAGTAAACAGTAAGCACTCAATTAACATTAGTTATCCTCATTATTTTTACCCTAATCCCTTTCTTATTACCCAAAGAGCAAAGCATAGAGGTTAAGCGTGTAGGCTTAGAAGTTCAAATACCACCTCTACCAATTGCTAGTTAATGGCCTCTGTACTCAGTCTCCCCATCTGTATAATGGTGACTATAATCTCAACAGAGTTGTTGTGAAGATTGCATAAGATGATCTAGATAATATATTTGGCAAATAGGCTGCTATAGTATAAATGCTAAGTAAATAGCATTATTTACTATTTTACTAATATTAAAACTTATTGTTTTAATATTAAGGAGAAACTTCACAGAGATTACAAAATCATCCTAGCAATTGATTGTAGAATAAATATTTGGCAATGTGCAGTTATATAGGTAGCTAAAGAGATAACAGACTCCACTGTAGAGGGATAAGATGTTCTACCTATGGAGAATTTTTGTGCCTTCTTAGCAGAAATAAAAGACACACTTTGCTACCTGTAAGATTTGTCTTCTTCTCTTTTGTTGATATCATTGAAAAAACCATACGAAGTTTATATTTGGAGCCATTTGCCTGTGGTTTTAAAAGCATGTCAGTGCCAACATTTATTTGCCACCACTTATAACAGGACAATGAAATCTAACCCAGTAATGCCTGGGTGTATGATATAGACTATTCTGCCTTCAAGAACCTCCAAATGTTTCCAGGAGAAGGCAAAAATATCGGATGCCAAAAGAATGGTAAATGAGACAGTATAATTGAAATGAACTAGAATAGATATTGGCAAGCAGTGGCCATGGGATAAACATCCATTGGATTGTTTTTCTACTAGCCCATGAGCTAAGTATACCTTTTACATTTTTTAATTAAGAGATGTTAAAAAAAAAAGAAGACAACGACGACAACTGTGATGACAGCAGCTATGCAGTGCAGCCTGTGTGTGTCTCTCAAAGTGTCACTTACTATCTGGCCCTTTGCAGAAAAGTTTTGCCAATCCTCAGACTAGAACATTATTGGATACCTCCCTCCCCACAAACTAAGCTGAAATCGCACATTTATTCAACATGGGACTGCTAAATAAAGCAGTAATCATGAAGGAAGAACTTCGAACCTACTGTAGAATTTGGCTTAACTAGAAATAGGAGAAGATGTGAGGCATTCTGAACAAGGGCAACAGAGTGAGAGAAAGTTGAAAAATATATGGAAGTGTGGAGTATATGAAATAAGAATGAATAAACCATTATGAAGAATATGATTAGGCTATAGGATTAGTAAGACATAGGAATGGAAAAATCCTGTGTGTGCTCTCTCTCTCTCAAAAATTTAAAAAATAAAATAAAGTAAAAAAAAAAAGTAAAGTAACTTGATTTCTTTCAGCTTCTGATCTTTCTCATCAGTAAAATTAGAGCAGTTGTTCCTGCCCTCACAATACATAAAATTGTGAAACAAATAAAAAAATATTACATTACTTAATAATTTGTTTTTAATACTATTAAGAGTTTAAAAGTAAATTGTGATTTGGGGCTAATATCTAATTCTCTGGCTTCATTTGTTTTTTTATTTGTAACATATTGGGTGAGAATAAATGACATCTAAAAGAATTCAGCCCCCAAACCACAGTAATTACAACATATTTACTAAATATGTAGGATTAGATTAGATGAATTTTAAAGATCTCATTTATTGCATCTCCAGAGCTGGATGCATAGAACCTAGTAGCAGGAATCAGTCAAAAATATATTTCTCAGGAACAAATGGATGACATTTTACACAAGAAGTTAGAACAGTTTGTAGTCAAACTGTTGTTTTATTTTTAACTACAACTTCTCTTAACGATGCCCTCTCTCTGCTACTTACTTCTATTTTTGTATGTTTTTTATCTCTTTACACAAGTTCCTCTGCAAGCATTTAAAAATAGCTTGTTGTTGGTAAATAAGTACACTGAAAATCACCAGTTGTTAGACTGCAATTTTTCCTGAGGCAGAGATCAGTTCCTTGTCTGTAACATGTTCGTAAAAGAACCACCAAATCCACAAAGTTTCTTTGAGGATTAAATAAAATGATCCTCAGGAAAACTATTCACATAGTTACACATTCAGTAAGTTAGGTGTTATGATTATAATTACATGTCTCTGTATTCACAGCTCTAAAGGTCTTGCAAATAACAAGTACATTCAGTGGACCTAATATAAATATACATTATAGTCTTACACACTCTGAGGGGACTCTGCCTTTGTTTTTTGTTCAGCAACTTTAAATGCCATGCTGTTGTTACACAGTGGTAACAGGTCATTATGGTGGGGGTACATCATTGATGAACCAAATGTAATGTTGTCTTTACTACCAATAATATTTTAGAAAAATTATTATTTTTACTAGAAGCTATTACTGATATATTCTCCAAAGAGCCTACTAATAGCACCGTTTTCTTTTAAAAGGCTAAATTAGCAGGAAGATTTTACAGATCCATCAAAAGGATGGCAAGTTAATACAAAATAAAAAGTAGTTTCAGTTTCTGCATCCTCTATTGATATTGTATTTAAGTGTTTGAATTAGAATGTGGCTACTGAAAGCATCTTGTAAATTATTGACATTTTCAATCTACACACTCCAAGATGAAATTCATTAGAAGGTAATAATTTTGGAAACACATTATATAAAGCCATTGTAATACAGAGGTGCTTGGGCAGCACTTTTATTCACCAGTGCACGGCTATTACTTGAAAAACATAATTTAGAAGCTGAGCTGCAGAGATTACCCATGTCTTTTCATTAAATAAAGGATTAGCACCTTATTTACTGAAAGAGACAGATGTCTGTCAGAATTTTTGATATGAAGTATACCAAAATTAATGAACTTCACAGGTCTTTTTTATTTCTATTTACTGAAGTGCTTCTGTATTTTATTGGTGTATGTGAAATAGAAAAAGAGAATTTTCTCTGTTTCAGAATAATGAGAGTTAACAGGACATGAGGTATTCAGCACATTTTTGTTTCTGGTGATAAGAAACATCTTGTTTCCTTGGGCAAGAAATGAGGAAACTTTTTTTTAGAAAATTATTATTATTTTGTCTTCTTTGGAGAGGCTTTGCATCAGTAGTCTCAGGGTTAAAAGCCCTGAAAAATATGACATGCAGTCTCATTCCTGAAAATACTACAGTACAACTCATCATTGCATGGAGGCTTAAGAAACACTAATTGAACTTTTCTTAACGTGCTGCATATTGGAGATGCAACAATGGATAAGATCACATATATTTGAATTTCAACTCTACCACTCACTAATCAGAGAGCAGTGCCTCTTTGAGACAGATGGAAGGGACCTGTTTCTTCATTTGAAAAGTTAAGATAAAGAGAATATCTACTTCATAAGGTTTCTCAGAGATGATTGAGTACTGTATGAAAAACTTCAGGGCAATATATGGCACATGGTGCATGCTTAGCGAATGTTCTTGTAACAGAGTGCTTACCCTCAGGAAGATTCCATTTGTGTTAAATATGTCCTCCAAAGTGCACTCTCACATGAATTTCTTGACAGAAAGGAAATGGAGAGCAAGAGTGCAACACTTTCATTGAGTTTACAGGTAGGGAGAGCCAGTGTTTATTACACAAATGACAGACTCTTCCATCTGTCAAGGGTGTTCTTAGTCAACTCCTTTAACCCTTGAGTTTTTGGTGAATCATCTTTGATGTAGGAATAACAAATACCACATCACAGTGTTGTTTGAAGAACTAAATCAAGTGATTCATATGAAAACATTTTGTTAAAGTATAGAGTGGTATAGAAGTGAAAGTATTATTGTAAACTTCTGATTATTCACTTATAGATGGCCTTTTTTATAGATGATACACCAGAAAATTTTCATCCAAGACTGATTTTTTATTACTCACTTAGTTTCCTTTATTGCTGTCTCCTTCACTGCCCAGCTGGCCAGTGATAAGGGTATTTTAATAGTCCAAGCCAAATGTAACCAAGAAAATAATGCTGTTTAAAATAATAATAAATTTAAATGATAAAAAAGGTGCTTATAATTTTTAATGTTGTATAACTATCTCTTGTTCCCCATAAATATTTTTATTTGTATGTTACAGAAATATAGAGGCATCATTGGATTATATAACATGGATGGAAAATATCTAGTACGACTTACAGTTTAAAATAAAAGAAAATTTAACCTATATTAGAATTAGATACAATTTCATAGTTCTTAGTTATGACAATTTAGTTCTCACAATTTTTAGCACGCAACAATTTTATTTCTCTGTAATTTGCAATGCAATTTGGAAAAGACTGGCAATGCGTGCATATGCTCTCTCATCCATACCTTTTCTAATTAAAAAATGCAATTCAAAAGTACTGCATATGGTATAGATATGGATAGAACTAATAACATCTTATTTTTTCTAAACAATAACATGGCTATTGGCTATATATTATTTCTCTTTTATGAACTGTTGGGAAATAAAGAGAAAATTTACTAGTCTTTCTTTTCTTTCCTGTTTCTGCCTTTTATACAGAATAAAATTACCCTTAGTTTGAATTTGTCATTTACTCTAACCACAGGATATAGCTTACAACATTAAGTTTGACAAAGGACAACAATGAAATCACTTTGAGGAAATATATAAACATATTTGCAGAGGCTGAATGGACAATAAAAATAGTTTGGGGATTAAAAGTGAAGAGAGAAAAAAAGAGAGTAACTAGTTCCACAGAGGATTGGAAATGAACAGTGACACTATAATGCCAGAATTCAGGATATTGGACCAGACCAAAAGACAGGAGGTACTGAAGAAGGCTGAACACAGATCTCACCGTACGATTCATTTATTTATGATCTCATTACAGAGAGGAGAGAAGGGAGTATTTTTGGTCTGTGTTTTTAGATCATTACAGGCTGTTTTATAGCAACACTTTGTTCTCTCTGATATAATTCTCAAGACTATTCGTATAGTTTTTCTTATTTCCCTTTTTTTCCCTCCAGTTTTACACTTAATTAGTTGGAGATACATATTGCACATGAATTGCACCTTCCTCCACATCCATTAAAATACAAAGGCATTGTACACATAATACATTGCACATATGATTATATATAGCAAATCTGGATTCTTTTCACCATTTTTTTCTTTTTACTACATGCTTAAAACATTAAGAAGCAGAATTAACCACCTCTATTTGGATTATATATTAATTCAGCAGCTATTCACTGAGTACTTATGCACCAGGCATTATGAAGGATATAGTGTCAAGAGTGTTAACTTGTGTCCATACAGTTTGTTTGTTTGTTTGTTTGTTTGTTTCTCCAGGGGAAAGAAGCTTCTAGAGTCAGAACCACATGATGGACAGTGACTGGCTAATCCTCAATCTTACTAAGCTTTTCAGTGACAAATTATGTTTGCCTTGCCAATTTTTGTTAAAGGGAATATGATTTGTGTATGCTTGTTTCTACTTAAATTATAGGATTGTTTTACTAGAGTCTTGAAAATAGCAAATAAATGATAAATGAGCTACAGCCAGTCATGACATAGGCAAGAACACAATAATTTTCTCCAAAGTGAAACTGCCTAATAAATCTTAATTTTGAGTAACCAGCAAGTAACAGAAGCACGCTTTACTTAAGCTACAGCTTATACCAATTCTTAGACTGAGACCAGAGCATTAAAATTTTACCTAATGACAATTGAGAAGATAGAAGTAAAAGTTCTTTAAAAATAACAATATCCAGGGATGCCTGGGTGGCTCAGTTGGCTGAGCATCTGACATTGGCTCAGGTCATGATCTAACAGCTTGTGGTTTCGAGCCCTGCATCAGGCTCTATGCTGACAGCTCAGAGCCTGGAGCCTGCTTCAGATTCTGTGTCTCCATCTCTCTCTGCCTTCTCCCTCACTCATACTCTGTCTCTCTCTCAGAAATAAATAACCAGTAAAATTTTTAAAAATAATAACAATATCCATTAAATTGTAAGATAGTATTTACAGGATAACAAATATCACTTGATCTTAACCAAAAGGCAGAGAAGCGATGAGAGTAATAAATATCAATACTTTTGATCACATATCCCACCTTCCTCATTTAGTAGTTGTTGAAAAGAGAAATACTAGTTGCCAAGAAGTTAGGGTAACTGTGCTTTAGAATAATATGAAGAGTTTTATGTAAAATAAAACTCAAGTTGTATGAGTATACATTTGATGTTTCAGAATATAAACCTTCTATATACAGTTCTCAAAAGGATATATATTTAGATGTATTTCAAGGAACAAAATTAGTTCTAGAAATTCTTTTGTAACCTAGTTGTTGAAAAAAATGTCAACTTTAGTGTGACTTCCCACTTCCAACCTCCATTTTCATTGTAATGTGCCTTGAGTCCAAACTTTTGAGACTATTGATTGAATATTTTCTTAAGGTGCTTAGTTATGCTTCTTCTAGTTGTCAGTCTGAACCCAAATTTGTTAGTATTCTAGTCAGAGCATGAAGTGCATGTCTTAAGAGTTTAACTGATATGTAGTGAGGCATATAGTCCAATGAACACTGTAGTCACTCAATAAAGATTGAACATAATGATAAATTGTAAGAGTATAGAATTGCTAAAAGAGTCCTAGAAATGCAATTAAAATAAGATTTGTATATTAATGAGATAAGGAATCTTTTTAAAAAACTACATTTGCAACTTCTTAAGCATAACTTTTGGCATATACTAGCTTTGCGTTCTAACACATGTAACATTGAGCTTTCAAAAAAGTGAATGGGGAGAAATGAATGTGATTTTGACAACAGAAGACAACAGCTTAGGTCAAAGCACAAAATCTCACCTAAATGCAGTTACCCAAACAGTATTTCTCCTGTGTTTTGAAACTTCCTTAGAGTTTTATTTATTGTGCAATACTATTTTGGTTTATCCATTCTGTTGAAAGTTTTTTAGACTTCTATCATTTGCAATCTGTGATTTTTAAGTTTGCGTTATGAACCCATTCCCCCTCCAACTCTTCCTCTTGTTTTTTGTTGGTCCTTTTTTCTTCTTTTTGTGATTTGGGCAAATTGTCTCTAATGAGAGAAATGTTCATAAGATAAACAAGATGCTGCTTGATCAGTTACATGAATGCTACAATTTCCCAGAATTTTCCCTGACCTGAATTGGTCAGTACCTTAAAAATAATAATGGGATCTAATTTGAAAGATGCATAGCCATAACACGGTTGAGGATCTGAATTTATTCTTACAAGTGTATGTTGATTCAGTTAAGAATTTCAGAAAAGGCCAGAACAGGTGGCTCATGATTTATGTCAACCCTCTGATAACAGATTTTTCTGAAAGATATTTTTCCATAATATCAAATATTGATGAGTGGGAGGGAGAGAAGTTTCTTCAATAAAGATTCTGAATCCATTATTTAGTGTGAGGGAATTCCGTGTTAATGTGTACCACATGAGGTTTATTTCTCATAAAACTGACATGGAAAATCTTAGGCCTTATGAAACAAGTTACAGAGTAGTTTCTTCTGAAGAGATCAATCCTTGAGATGGGTAAAAAGCAAGACTATTATGTTAAATGGTGATATAAACTATAATATTTTATAAATGAGGCAAGTCAAACTATTTGAAAGCTTTATATGTATAATTACCTTCCTAACTTTAAAAGGGAAATATTGGTGTTCTTATTATGAATCTTAATTTCCTATGTCTATAGTTTGGAATTGTATGTTGTGTTTTTTTTGTTTTTTGTTTTTTGTTTTTTTCAATCTTAGCTTGATTAACTTTTGCCTTACATTTTCCAAGTCTGTACTATATTTTTTTAAGTTTATAATATGGTTGCTTTTTTAACAAATAATTTTACTAGGGAAATGTTTTTTTTAAAAAAAACATTATGTTCAAAAAGCAAGTGTGAATGAAATAAATTATTAACTTTCAGTTTGGAAGAGGTGAATAAAAAGTGCTTGGCCAATACCGTACCATTAATCTATTCTCTTTTCTCCTTTCTCTCTGTACTTCTCTCTCTCCAATAGAAGTGGAACAAAAAGGTAATTAAATACCTTTCATAAATTATATACTATTTATAGGCTAAGTTATTTAACAGTTTAACATTTAGTTAAAATAATTTTGTATTAATTCTTATCGATTTTATGAAAATTTATTTACTACTTCTGCTGCTCAACTTCACTTTAATCTGTTGTGATGACCAGTGCTGGTTTGATCCTTTTATCCTAAAACAGTTTAATCATGTAAAAATTTCAACCGTGCATTTTCTTCCTCTTTACTTTTAAATAAGTAGTTAGAAATCCGGTAGACGGTGATGGATAGTGAATACTTTAGATCTGTTTTTATTTCTCTACTAGATAATTTTCCATAGCTCTGGTGTGATTTTCCCCATTCCTTTAATTTTTAACTACTTGGGGAAAAGGGGAGATAGTTTTCTGAAATGTCTTATAATAAATTAATTTAGTTACCATGGGCTGATTATTAACAAACCTAAAGTTTATATGCAATGGTGACACAATGCCTATCCAATTCTTTATAATTATAGCCATCATATTAGAATCCTGTGAAATTCTTCTAATCATCAACTTTATTATTGAGTATAAATTGATGATGGCCCTCTATCTTTGCTATGGAAGATTTTGGTAGCCAACTTTGCCCTGAAACTTTTCATTTCTACAAAAGTAAAACTTTGGGCACTTTAATAATATACTTTCCTTTTAATAACCTGCACATCCTAGCTGAGTTTTATCTTAGATTGTTTTCCATTGGATCCAGCCTTATAGTTGCTGTTGAACACCTAATCACTAATAACAAGAGAATAATACTTTAATCATTAAAATATGGGTCAACATCCAAATTCCTTATGCTTTCTTAATTGCTCTATCCAATACAGTTCTAATCACTTCAAACATAACAGTGGACTGCATGATTATTTTTCAGTGTGTTTTCTTTGCAAAAAATACTAGAGCAGTGTTTCCCATAGCAGGTTCAACAGAACACTACACTTTAAACAGGTTCTGTGGAAGGGGGCTCCACGATCAAATTAGTTTGTGAAATTTGCTCACCCCCCCTCACTTCTGCCTTGGAGATTCGCTAATGCACTAAAGTTATTCAAGTCTCTGCCACAATTCTATTTAATATGATATTTCTTAAACATATGGCTAAGGATCCCTGTTTTCTTTCTGTGTAATATCCACTTGAAACAGGTGCTTCAAGGACCACTCTCTGGGAAACATTGCTTTATGGTCCCTTCATTACAAGCCAGCCAAAACTTCTTACCACTATTCACAGAATGCGCTACTGAATCATACTAAAAATCAAATGAATCAGATAATTCCTGCCCATTTTCGATCTGAAGTATGAGCAGCAAAATATTGTAGCAAGTAATCTTGTTTTTTAATGTTCTTCTCATGTAACAGTAAAAGGTACATGTTTTTAAGTTCCAATACTACTGTATTTAACAGGACATTTTTAACTGATTAAAATCTAGATCTTGGGTTCTTCTCTGTAACCTTTCATCTTTTCTTCTTATTCCTTCTTTCCTTTCTTTTTCTTCCTTTCTCTTTTTCCTCCCAGTATCCATCCATCACTCATTTTTAATTGTATGGGTTGCATGCTCTGTGTGTGCTATAGAAGCTTTAAGAGTTTTTTTGCTAGAAGATTCAGTGGCCTGTACTACAGGGCTTTGCTTTTCCTTTATTATTATACTTATTTACTATTGGATTTATATTTATTTCTTAATGATAAATTATTGAATGGCTAATATCAGAGTGAAATCAATATACATATATTTAATTTCCAAATAAGATAAGTAAAAATATTCTATATACACCTTTGTATTTGTAAAATACATAGACATACATCACATCTATATATGTATATCCAAAAATATTGTATAACATGTTTACAAAGGTAAAAATCAAAGGAAAACACAACTACTCATGGAGAGGCCACATTTTTCAGCAGATGAAATCAAAATGATTTTGAACAAAAGTCAAAATCAATATGTAAGACGGTTTGCATACTCAGAAGAATGCAGCAAAATAATTAAGTGGTGGTGGGTATCTCTTGTTAGAAGTACAGTCCATTTGGTAAAAACTAAGAATATGTGACAATATTAAAATTAATATATTTCTTATTTTAACTCTTTCCCTTCCAACAGTTTTTCTTTGCCCTGGACTACTAAAAGGAGTATACCAGAGTGAACATTTGTTTGAATCTGACCACCAGTCTGGGGCATGGTGCAAAGACCCTCTGCAGGCTTCTGACAAGATTTATTATATGCCCTGGACTCCCTACAGAACTGATACCCTGACTGAATACTCATCCAAGGATGACTTCATTGCTGGAAGGCCAACTACAACCTACAAGCTCCCTCACAGGGTGGATGGCACAGGATTTGTAGTGTATGATGGAGCTTTGTTTTTCAACAAAGAACGCACCAGGAACATAGTAAAGTTTGATTTGCGGACTAGGATAAAGAGTGGAGAGGCTATCATAGCAAATGCCAATTACCATGATACCTCTCCTTACCGATGGGGAGGCAAATCTGACATAGACCTGGCAGTGGATGAAAATGGGCTCTGGGTGATCTATGCAACAGAACAAAACAATGGTAAAATTGTCATTAGTCAATTGAACCCTTATACTCTACGGATTGAAGGGACATGGGATACTGCATATGATAAAAGATCAGCTTCCAACGCATTTATGATTTGCGGGATTCTGTATGTGGTCAAATCTGTATATGAGGATGATGACAATGAGGCCACAGGGAATAAGATTGACTACATTTATAACACTGACCAAAGTAAAGATAGTTTGGTGGATGTACCATTTCCCAATTCATACCAGTACATAGCGGCTGTGGATTACAACCCCAGGGACAACCTTCTTTATGTTTGGAACAACTATCACGTCGTGAAATACTCTTTGGATTTTGGACCTCTGGATAGTCGATCAGGTAAGTTTGACTTTTGATGATACTCAAGGGGGAAATATTTAGAGTTTGTTTTCAATAAGTTTCTTGTACATATGATTAGACTACCTTTATTGTCTTCTTCTGGCCTATGTACCTGCAAATTGTTCATTGTCTTTTCGTCTAAAAATGTTGTCATTAATCACTTTCAGCTGTTAAAAAAAAAAGGTATAAGAAACTTTCTCTTCTTTGTGTAGCTTAGTCTCCAACCTTAAGCCCTTCTTTGAAGGACATTTTTATTATCAGCTGGTTAGCTCTTTGTGTAGGGAAGTGCACAAAATCTTTGCTAAAATAGAATGCCATCCTGTCTAATTAATTGTGACATGCCCTCTCCACTTGGAAAAATGTCAAGGGCTGCCTTGATATGATGCTTCGGGAGCCCTACACCAATATATTCACTTTGCAGACAGCTTTGTATATGACCACTCCTATTGGGAACATTGTCAGTTCGAGTGTAGATATGTCTGAGTGTACCTAATTGGACGTATACAGAAAAATGTTTATAACTGGTAAATAGAGGAAAAAACAGACCTCAATTTTGTAAGAAACAGCAAAGCAAAACACTATTTTGAACATACCACAAATAGTTTTTAATTTCAATTATTTGAAATTGTTTTTTTCCTCTCTAGGACATACTGTTTCCTTTTAATATCGTCTAAAGATTGTGACAAATTGCTCTATTATCTTAAACTTTTATTTATATAGCTGAAAAGAATTATCTTAGTTTAGAGATTCAATTATTTTAACTACCAATAATGCTCTTCTTCATGATAAAGTGTAATGGAAAACTAAGGTATAGGTATCTGAATTTTGATAGTAATATAGCAGTTCATAGATTATATTCTTTCAGTGCTTACATGTTAATATTACTTATTTTCTGCATTGCTTTTACCATGCTTTTACTAGCATGCCATTCTGCTTCCTAACTATTTCATTATATACATATCTTCTTACACAAATAGATTCTAAGTTCCATATGGCCAGTGACCTTTACCCACCCTTTATATATATATATATATATATATATATATATATATATACACACATATATATATGTGTATATATATATACACATATATATATACACATATATATATATATACACATATATACAGTCCCAGAGAGTGTATATATATATATATATATATATATGTATATATATATATATATGTGTATATATATATATGTGTGTGTGTGTGTGTATGTATATACATATATATATGTATATACATATATAATGTGGCCATTATTTCTGCTTATCAGACACTAGTATATATGTGGCATATATAAAATAAAGGGTTAGTAATTCTTTGTTGATTAAGTGGATGAATGAATGAATGAATGAATAGCTTTCCACTTCTTATTCTGATAGAATGAAAAATTAGTTGGCCTTTTCTCTAATCTGAAAGGCCTTGGTCAGAGTGACAGCAGTTCTTTCCATGGCCAGCAATGCTGGTATTATATTGAACTACCTCTTATGGAAGGAGAAGCCTAAATATGCAATAGCAACAAAAGCAACTTCTCCTTACTAAATCCTCAAAAAATCTCCTAGACCTAGTACAGTACCTGGCTCACCCCTGTATAGGTAAGTTTTTTTTTCAATTCAAGACACCCTTCAGTTGAAAACCTAAGCAAGAATCAACCATCTGCAGTACTCTGAGAAAATATTTTTTTCATAGCTGTGATATTCTTGAATTAAAATTTATATCTTGTTAGTGAAAACTCTCTGTGTGGTTCTTAGCCTTTTCTGACGTTTAAATTACATTAAGATGTAATTTCTAATTGCCATCAAAGAAATAATAATTCATATTTTGTTGTTAATCAGTGAAGAAGGGATGGTAACATACTTCAAATTTTATTTATAGAAAAGATTATACATTATTTTATATAGAATAATGAATAGGTTATATTTAATTAGCATTCTAGATTTAGATTTGATGAATTGAAGCAAATTCTTAGCTTTCTAAATTATCCTTAAAGAGCAAGGTGATACCATAGTCTCATTTTAGATGTATGACACAAAGATTTTTCTAATATACAGTAATAAACTCATATGTGTGTATACATATATAGGATAAGTCTTTGTAATTGTGGACATAAGGAAAAGTACACTATTTCATTTGATGTTATGTGTCTATCTCTTTATGGGAGTTAAAATATGAACTATTTTGCCCAAACGTACTAGTATTCAGGTTTGTTAAAAGGATGATACTAAAGTGGTAAACATTGAGAAATGATAAAGTTTAGCTTCTGAAACAAATTCCTAACTTATGCCAGGAGACTCAGTTTTCTCTCTTTTTATAAGACAATAAAGGCCTTGTCTGATTTGCAGTGAGTAAGATTCCATCTATGAAGACCTTGTCTGTTTTGCAACGAGTACGATTTCATCTGTATTAAATTTGTAAATATAATCGCAAGAAATATTATCAATTTCCATGCATGAATGCTGAGATTGAAAAGCTAGTATTTCGGTGTGGACTTACTGCAGTTTAAAGGTGAAAGAATAACTGTTAGAAGTAAATTTTATGCATCGTCGGTGTGGATGTGAGAATTTCAATTAGCATTGATAGAAGCTGTTTGTCTTACTCCTCACAGACAGTTTCAGGTGGGTGTTTTTCTTTAGTAAATTAGGCTGACATTTTTCAAAGAAATTGCCTGTAGTAAATTCTTACTGTGGATCTTCTTACATGTTTATGTACAGAAGCCAACTTCCCATGAATATGTTAGGGTCAAGAAGTCTAATTCTGAGTTTGTAATCTGAAGCGTGTTTGCTGTTGCCATCTGTTGGAAGCAGGCTATTTTTACTCTAAATCAATGAAAATTCACACTTCTGAAGCTTTTATGCAAAGGGGTATCTGTGCTCTACTTCTACTAAATATCACTTTTCTATACATTGAAAGATCTGGGTATTAGAACTTAAGGGGCAAACATGTTCCTCTTGTATATATAGCAATCCTTGGGTGAAATGTCCACACAAGTAGCATGCAGCTCTGTAAAAGCCTGGGAGTCTGAAGGACTTGGGCTTGAATTCTGCCTGTGGTGTTGACTGTGGACACATTGCTCAGCCTCTTGGTCTGGGTTTTCTCAACTGTAACATGGAAAAAATAACACCTACCTCTGGAAATTATTGTTAGATTTTAATGAGACGATCTATGCAATAACAATCAAACAGCTGCACACCAACCCTACAAAAATCATTTCCAGCCACATTTTCTAAATGAGGAAACTAAGTCACTATAACTCATATTACTCAAAACCTGCCCAGTGATTGAAGGGCAGCTCAACTCCAGATTCATGTTCCCTCCTGTGACACTTGTCGTGGAAAGTGTGTTTCCTGAGGCTGTGTCGCCAGATTTGTTCCTCTGGTGGAAGCGACCTCAGTATCCCCACAGGCCAGGCACTCTCTAGATGCAAATCTAATCTGTCCTTTTCACTGTAAGATTGCTGTAGATGTGTGCTCTAAAAAGTTGTATCTGTTCTTCAAGCATGAAATCAGATGCATTTTCTTTTTTAACAAGAGTCCTTTTTAAAATTTTGAAATGGTAAACTTTAAGGAAGAATATCAAGGAAAATGGTATCTCAGAAATATCCTAAAAAGTAGCTTCAGAAATCATTTCACTTTGCTCCCTTACTTTTCCCAGCACCCATTCTCAAAGGGCTAATCCCGCTGCCTTTTGTTAGGGACATTTGTTTGTATTCTTTTTCAAATGAAACCATCCTGGGAATGGTGGTAGGTGAAACAGGTTGTTTTCAACCATAGCCATTTAAATTAATTAATTTTATTTTTTAAACTTGTCTTTCAAATGCTCAGTTGTTAATTTTAAGCGAAGTTTCTCCTTGAAAAGTGCTTTAATGGGCCTATTCTTCTGGACAAAGTTTTAAAATGCTTCAAACTTGTTCTCCTTTCTGCCTAAAAACATTTTCAAAACTGCCATCATTTATTCTGCATTATATTAATGCAAGTTTGCTAGCATTTTCTGTAGTTTTCCAGCATGAATGTAGTGGAAAATGAGTCCGTATTTATTCATATTGCTATTCACATAATTTATACCTGCACATTTTGTAAAAACAATTTTTAATAATAGAGTTCTGCCTCAAATGGTAAAGAACATACAAATGCAAAGAATTTCCATCTTATAAAAAGCTTTTGTTCCAGAACTAATGAGATTTTGATTCACATTGAAATAATCTTGCTGATACAGCTTCAGTCAGTTTGGTTTACAGGTCTTTATAGAGTGCTGGTAAATAAATAGTGGGTGCTCTGCCAAGATTTGTTGAATGATTTAGGAAATACAAGAATGCATTAAGATACATATTAATATTCAGAATATTATGAAAATAAGAATATTAGTCCTAAAATTTGTTTAATTAGATTACATGTATGCATGGGGTGTCTGGGTGGCTCAGTCAGTTAAGCCTCCGACTTCGGCTCAGGTCATGATCTCATGGTCTGCAAGTTCGAGCCCCGCGTCGGGCTCTGTGCTGACAGCTCAGAGCCTGGAGCCTGCTTCAGATTCTGTGTCTCCCTCTCTCTCTGCCCTCTCCCATTCATGCACTCTCTGTCCCTCAAATATAAACATTAAAAAATTAAAAAAAAAAAAAAGATTACATGTATGCAGGGGCGCCTGGCTGGCTCAGTGAAGTGTCTGGCTCTTGATTTCAGCTCAGGTCATGATCACCCGTTGGTAGGTTCGAGCCCTGGTTGGGGCTCTGCACTGACCGCTCAGAGCCCACTTGGGATTCTCTCTCTCCCTTTTTCTGTGCCCTTCGCATAGATTCTCTCTCTCTCTCTGTCTCTCTCTAAATAGACTTAAAAAGGAAAAATTGCACATATGCCTCTCAGGTTGTCATCTTCACTCTTTGCCGCACTCTCCTATAATCTAGAAGTTTTATGAGTCATCCCAGTTATTCCCCACCCCCACCACCTGCACCCAGCTTCTTCCCTTCTTCCCGAAGATTATATTGAGCTTTGGTAACCTAAAGGAAGTTGAGCAGGTGTTAAGGAGAAGTGCCAAAGCACATTAACACCTAATGCGCTTTCTTTCAGAAGTAATTAGAAGAAATTAAAGTCACTAGTCTTAGAAGAGGGAAGAAAGTGAGCAACTGTTCAATGACTTTCACATTCAGAACGTATTCTCAATTTTTTCAGTTGACGAGTTCCAGGATTTTCTTCAACTCAGAGAAAATGGAACGTGTGGCATATTCAGAAATGAGTAATAATCATGCTCTGTTCAAAATACATTTTGTCTGAACAGCTGAATCAGTTCGGGGCACCTGTATCAGTAATGCTTGTAAGCATTAGCACCTGAGTATAAAGTAAATGCACAAGTGAATGCAAAAGTGCTTTCTCTGTTCTTTTCTGAGCAGAAAACCAAACCTAGAGCTATCAGATATAGAAATTTCTTCAGATGCACTTTTAACTAAGCCTTTATCCTTCCTATCTTATAAAATTCAATATGAACTATACATTCTTCACTGCTTTCAGTTAGCTGTTTTGTAAGATAGACATTAAAACCCTCCAAACAATACTAAGCTGTTTCACAGGTTATATGAATGATTCTCAGGTTGGCATTATAAATAATTCTAGAACTACCTGAATCCTGATACATGCAGTGTGGGGGAATCAGTGGCATCACTTCCCTTTAGCTGTTATAAGTGACATATAGACTGACTTTAACTCTTTAGTTCTTTGTCACAAACCGCCTTGTGCTGAGTCCATTATTCATTAATGACTGGCAGTGGAACGTGGGACCTTTTTGTTGGCTTTTCCAGTTTGCTTCTAAACTGTCCACAGAACATCTGTACTTCCCTTGTCAAATATACAGATGTTTTCCAGTATTTTCTACTAAAGAAGGAGGGAGTAGATTTAGGTTGATAGTAAGAATAGGCAGAGAAGCTCACTTCCAAAAATTTCCTAAAATCAGCATGCCTTACACATCTCAAAGTCTACTGGTTGAGATTTAGTGAAACACATCAAACAATCAGTATGAACGACAGAACAATAAAGACATGTAGTTACTGTCTTATGCCTGTTCTTCTGCTTCCCTAACACAATCCATATTTTCTTGAAAGCCATTTCAGATTATGTAAATGTATCCATTCTTATATATGCTGAGGATAATAGAATCTAAAACAGCAACAAAAAGCCTACACATAACAGTTTAACAATGCAGATAAGGTGAACCTTCTGTCCTTATAATATGCTAATTAGGTGCATTTGTGTCTCCAGTAAAAGCTGTGACTATGTAGTGATGAATAAGAACTTTAAACACACATGACACCTCGTTAAAATGTAATTTTCACATCATATATCTGAGCCCTTTACTTTGACAGCTGAGTAATGTGAGTGCTGGGCAGAGAATCTTGAGCATTTTGAAACTGTCACGTGTTTAATAGGTAGCTGAATTCGCTTCCTGAACGGTTTAGTTAAATATGATGCACCCTAATCACAAAACAGAGCCTGAAAGTAGTGTGATCTTAAATCAAACTTGTCCTGAGCCTCTGGGTTATGATTACTTCACAGTTCCACTTGAGATGCCACATTGTCTCTAAAGTTTAATTTACATCTATCTTAGTAACTGAGTGAACTTTACAAAAGAAAAAATAGTCAGCTACTTGTTGCTAATTTCATCCCAGTCTGTATTTTTATGCATCAGCTGTTTCCCTGTCTGCAGAGGAGCCCCCCTTCTTCCTCTCAATGCTGCTTCATTGCCTGTAGTGACAGCTGCTGCCTGAAGGGCGTTGCTGCTGGTGATTTTTCAGGGAGCACAGCCAAAACTTGCAAAATTTGCAAGAGCTATTCCGCTGCCGTTTCACACCAGCCGAATTCTCTTGTGTTTGTTTTTACTTTTCTTGTATTTTTCTGTCTTCATAATTGAAGGTTAAACCCTTTCAGAATGACACCTTTTGCTTCTCAGGCTCTGAATATCAAATCACAGTCCTGTACAAAGCAAAACTTGACCTGCCTTTCTACAGCCGATGAGTCCAGTGTTAGCCATTAATCTGATGTGTAGAAGATAAGATGCCGAGGATAAAAAGGTTCACAGATGATACTAACTTATTATATTTTTTTCCCTACAGAGTGATGTCCCTGATAAATGTAGCATTATTAGAAGTGTAATCAAAATCATTTCTCCATGTAACACACAGTCATAAAAAGATGACTTGTGAATAAGCTTCCCACTCACACCAGCTGTCCCTTCTGTAGCCATTTCACTGCTCGTTAGCACGTCCAGCAGAGGGCAGACAGGTGGAAGTGAAATAGTTTCGTTATTAGCACATCTCCTCAGGGTTGGTGATAGTGACTAAAATGAGATTTCTGAGTATCCAAAGGTTCCGCTTCAGAATGCTCTGCTTCCGTCCACAGTGCCACGGATAAATGAGAATTGATTTTGTTATAAAGCGAAGTCTGACATTTGCTTTATTTCTTTGTGTTTTGTTTTGTTTTGTTTTCAAATTTTAGATAATGTTCAAGTACTTGAGAATAGAGTAACAATCAAAAGTACGAATATAAGGACCAAGGTATTTCCTTGTTAATGGCTTTTCCATCAGGAAGCCTAATTCTCAAATTATAGTGATTAATGACCAAATAATTTAAGATACATAATGATAGGTAAAATATATGCTATATAATTTTTGGAAAGAAACATGTCAGATTTTCCTGAAAACAAGTGGAGAACATTTCCCTTTTATTTGCTTAATAAGAACTCTGACTGTTTCTCATTATTCTCTTCAGTAGTACAAATTCATGGGCAAACTTTTTGCATCCACATATCTCAGGTAAGATACAAATTAAAATTATCCAGTCCTTTCTCTCCAAAGTGTCTTGTGATGGAAATATTTTAGCCTTAAAATTTAGATTTTAGAAATAATGTTAGAAAAAACAATTCTACCAAAAATACACAAGCATGAATGAAGTGTTAGGTATTGGTTGATTTCATGACTTAAAATGATCTTTTATGCTGTTTTTTTGAAAAGATAAGAAATGTCTTTGAAGAAACTTTTTCCTTTAAGAAAAAAAGAAAATGGCACTTTTATTTGGAAACCTGTATTTAATAGAAATATAAAACGGACTGATTTTTAAAACAGTAAACTTTTCAAAATCTATAATAAGATTGCCATATAGCAGACATATTTACATATTAAACAAAATATTTAGAGTTTTATATTTTATAGAGAAGCCCACCAAGAGACATAAGTGGTAATCGTTTGGGGAAAGGAAGCTTGAAAGTGGAATTGGAAATACTAAGAAAAAGCCAGAGATGAAATTCATCCACAAAATCTGACCTGCTGTAGAAAGCAGAAGCAGGAGGTCAAAACTGGGTTTAAGTCAGAAGACCAATAATTGATTGGCGCTTCTTTCCTTCCTTCCTTCCTTCCTTCCTTCCTTCCTTCCTTCCTTCCTTCCTTCCTTCCTTCCTTCTTTCCTTCCCTCCCAGCCTCTCCCTCAGGAAACAGGTCTTTAAGTATAGTTGAGGCCAGGCATTGTGCTATGCTCTGTGGCTACAACTATGAACTATGACCCTATCCTCACAGAGATTACAGAATATTAAAAACAAATTAAAAGAAATCGAAAAGGGGGTGTCAAAAAAATAGTAGCATCACCTACTATTTACTGAATGTTCTCTTTTCTTGCCATTTACTTAAATTATCAAATGTAACCCAAACAAAAATCATGCAAAGAAAGCACCATCTTCATTTCCAGATGAAGAGATTGAGGGTCAGAGAAGGGCAATAACACGAACATCACATACATGGTCCAGGGTTGCGGTTAGAATCCTAGTCTGTCTGACTTTCTGCTATGTCCTTTAGCATCTGGCAGTGATTGAAAGGAATACAGGTACCACAGCTAAGGAGCAAGGCAGAAGGCAGGGAGGCAATATACATGTACTAGAAGGTAAGTAAAGCAGCTAAGCTGAAGTAGAAATGCAAGGCAGCAAGGACGCACTGACCTTCAGTTAGAGTAAGGACAAGAGACAGCAACTGGTACCGTAGGGGACTGTCATCCCCACCAAATTGCACTAGGTTTCACACACACACACTTTCGCCCTTAAAAAAATGGGTGAGGTACAGGTGAGGAAACCAAGTCTCAGAAACATAGTCACCTGGCCAGGGAATCCTGTAATGTAGATTTCAAAGAAGCTCAGGTTTATTTGACTGAATCATGGAGCCACAACGTCTTATATTTACAATGGAAAAAATTATAATGCACACAAGTATCCAATAAAATGTGATATAATGGTGCATGGATATGGTGTGGGAGATATGTATGTGTGTTCTTGGAAATGCTTGAGGAAACAGATGTAATTATTGGAATATTGGAAGAATTAGAAATTTTTGCAGAAATTCTGAGCAATTAGAAGGTCCACATGGAGATTTGGGCTTTTATTAGATTTAATTAGATTTTTTATTACATTTTTATTAGATTTATTTTTATTTTATTAGATTTATTTTTTATTAGATTTAATTCTAGTTAACATATATTATTATTTCAATTTTTATCATTTAGATGTATGGCTAGCACAACTTTTATGTTTTCTATAAGTAAGATTGGCAAAATGGTGAAAAGCAAAATGAAGGAAGAAAGAAGTTAGGGAAGAGAGAAATAAAAGGGAAATAAATATTTTTTGTTTCCTAAAAATGAATGGACAAGAGGGGCTTCTGGGTGGCACGGTTGGTTAAAAGCCCGACTTCAGGTCAGGTTATGATCTCACGGTTCATGAGTTCTAGTCCCGCATAGGGCTCTGTGCTGACATCTCAGAGCCGGGAGCCTGCTTCAGATTCTCCCTCTGTCTCTCTGCCCCTCCCTTGTTCATGCTCTGTCTCTCTGTCTCTCTCTCTTTCTCTCAAAAATAAAATAAACATGAAAATTTTTCTAAATGGGCAGGAAATGAATGAGTTCCCTTTTCTCAAAGGGAAGGTGATGAAAGAACATGCCTTTAAAAATGTTAAAAAGCTATTTCCAAGATTGATTTAATTACCTTAAGTGGTTAAAGATAAAATAAAGGACCAAGTATGGAATGCTTATACCTCTATGGTTGGAATGTAAATTGTCATAACCATTTTGGAGAGCATCTTGGCAATATCTGGTAAAACCCTTATTTATTTATTTATTTATTTATTTATTTATTTTTTTTCTGAAATTTATTGACAAATTGGTTTCCATACAACACCCAGTGCTTATCCCAAAAGGTGCCCTCCTCAATACCCATCACCCACCCTCTCCTCCCTCCCACCCCCCATCAACCCTCAGTTTGTTCTCAGTTTTTAACAGTCTCTTATGCTTTGGCTCTCTCCCATTCTAACCTCTTTTTTTTTTTTTTTTCCTTCCCCTCCCCCATGGGTTCCTGTTAAGTTTCTCAGGATCCACATAAGAGTGAGACCATATGGTATCTGTCTTTCTCTGTATGGCTTATTTCACTTAGCATCACACTCTCCAGTTCCATCCACGTTGCTACAAAAGGCCATATTTCATTTTTTCTCATTGCCATGTAATATTCCATTGTGTATATAAACCACAATTTCTTTATCCATTCATCAGTTGATGGACATTTAGGCTCTTTCCATAATTTGGCTATTGTTGAGAGTGCTGCTATGAACATTGGGGTACAAGTGGCCCTATGCATCAGTGCTCCTGTATCCCTTGGATAAATTCCTAGCAGTGCTATTGCTGGGTCATAGGGTAGGTCTATTTTTAATTTTCTGAGGAACCTCCACACTGCTTTCCAGAGCGGCTGCACCAATTTGCATTCCCACCAACAGTGCAAGAGGGTTCCCGTTTCTCCACATCCTCTCCAGCATCTATAGTCTCCTGATTTGTTCATTTTGGCCACTCTGACTGGCGTGAGGTGATACCTGAGTGTGGTTTTGATTTGTATTTCCCTGATAAGGAGCGACGCTGAACATCTTTTCATGTGCCTGTTGGCCATCCGGATGTCTTCTTTAGAGAAGTGTCTATTCATGTTTTCTGCCCATTTCTTCACTGGGTTATTTGTTTTTCGGGTGTGGAGTTTGGTGAGCTCTTTATAGATTTTGGATACTAGCCCTTTGTTCGATATGTCATTTGCGAATATCTTTTCCCATTCCGTTGGTTGCCTTTTAGTTTTGTTGGTTGTTTCCTTTGCTGTGCAGAAGCTTTTTATCTTCATAAGGTCCCAGTAATTCACTTTTGCTTTTAATTCCCTTGCCTTTGGGGATGTGTCGAGTAAGAGATTGCTACGGCTGAGGTCAGAGAGGTCTTTTCCTGCTTTCTCCTCTAAGGTTTTGATGGTTTCCTGTCTCACATTTAGGTCCTTAAAACCCTTATTTAAATGATAGGCTTATTTTGTATGTTAACATATCTATTTCTAGGTTTCCTCCCTAGAGAAACTTTCATACTTATATGAAGACAGGCTTGTACAAAGGTGCTCATTATAGCGCCGTATAAAATAACATAAAAGTGGATTATACCAGACTGTCCTTCATTCCATGTAAGGGTACAGGGCATGGTAGGAAAGGATAACAGAGAGG
This sequence comes from Prionailurus bengalensis, assembly GCF_016509475.1. Classification (NCBI taxonomy): domain Eukaryota; kingdom Metazoa; phylum Chordata; class Mammalia; order Carnivora; family Felidae; genus Prionailurus; species Prionailurus bengalensis. The sequence continues at coordinate 156,086,887 of NC_057344.1, read as the reverse complement.
CTTGCGTGCAGTTGCACAGGTGTATAATAAGCAACTGGAATAGAAGGCATGAATGTGACAGCTATCTGGCTGGCACCAGAGACTTTAAAAGCCCTGGTCAGTGTGGATGGCAGAGTCCCACTACCATCCACACTGACCAGGTAATGTGATCACTCCTCCCTTAGAACCCGATACATCAAATCAACTGTTGGTACCTATGAAATGGTAAGTCAGAAAAAATCTTCAAGTGGCATTTCCCCTTTCTAGTCATATAGCCCCATGTCGCTTTAATAACTCAAAGAAGCCAGGATTATAATTTCCCCAGAGCACCAACATCCTTTACCTCCTTCTTTGAAATCATTACACTTTTAGTAAAAGAAGCCCTCTCTTGTCAGAAAAGTAAATTTTTACTCTGGAATTTTAATCAAGCATGACCCATAGTAGCTATCATGTGTTGCAACTATTGAATGTATTGAGCAATTCTTGAGAATTTAATTTCTTCAAAATTATTTTTATATCACCTTCACTGAATTTTTTTTCCTAAATATGAATGTGTTAACTTGCCATGCATTCTGGATTCCCATGATAGCTTTTAGTATGACCATATTTTTAAGTTTTTAGGAACATGGCGGAGTATGTCAGTGGATGAACAGGACTCCTGAACATGTTCCAGAGTTAGGAATTTAAAATACCACAACGCAGGTTCAAGTACCCATTTTTGTAAGCATGAAAATCTAAAATTGTCTAACCCAAACAGTGAACAGGAAGATTTATATATGAATGAAGATGAGGGTTTTAGTTCTCTGGTTTAATGAAAAAGATAAACCAATCAAAAGAGATGTGCCATAAAATGTTGAACTTCAAGACAAAATTCACATAAAGAATATAAAAATATTAATCTAGTGAAGTTGCATTATACATTAAAGTATGAAAGTAAAAATTAAAGAGAAGCAATTGATTTTTGAAACTCCTTTATAGTTTATAAAATACAGTGAATCTTTAACATACATATCCCTATAGAGTACAGATATAATATGACATATTATTATGCAGTGTATATTCTACATACTAAAAAGTACATTTACAAAGTATATTTTATAGTATTTTAATTGCCTAACATAACTTCTTGAATTAATGTCAGTTAAATGTATCTGTGATGCAACTCTTCTATATTAACAGAATCCCATAGTTATTTCTGTGTATTTTTTTTCTCTGAGAACTTTCCCCCTAAACAATACATCTATTCTTCTTGAATATATTGACTTTTACTTTCCAATTAAGCTTCCATATAATTATCATATCATTTATTAAAATATCTTAACAAGGCAACTAAGGAGGTTATATGGTATAAGGATATTTAATATGAGAAATGTTCATTATGTACTTCTAAAGTTGTTGATGTTGTTGTTGTTTTAAGCAGGTTTAAATGATTTGGAATTTAGATCAGTATACTTTTTTCTACTTCTGTTTATATTTGAAAATTTCTATAAAAAGCTTTAAAAATGATTTATGAGGACAAGACTTTTAGCAGTCCTAGTAGTAGTATGTATTTTAATAAGCATATAATTCAGAATTTTAGTGGTGGTTAAGCTCTAAATTATTCAGGTTTGAGCTTTTTTGGGTTTTACCAAATTTCTTTAGTGAATATGTTCAGTCTTTCAAGTAGTGAAATACATTTCTGAAAACTGATCCACATGAATAGAATATGGATAATCTATTTAGAATTCTATGAGGGAATGTAAGAAGGCCTTCTAATTGTGTCAGGATAGTTCTCAACTAATTAGCACCCCCTGGTGACTAGGACACAAATAAGAAAATGCCAAAGTCGTACTGACAGAGCAAAACTAAGAGAGAAGACCTAATCTATTGTTAGTTTTTTTGGTATTTTCTTTTTTTTTCTTTGCTAAAGAAGAAAAACGTGTAGTTCTTCTTGGACATTCCTAGAAACTTTGCCTCTACCCCTTGGTTACAGAGCCCTACAAAACTACGTAACCCAGATTGAATCTACTCTCGTACAGAAATATGGAATAACAGAGTAGGTTGATCTCTCCAGAGACCTTAGAAATAGTTCCAATGTTTCATCACATTATTTGGTCTAGTGATTTTGACTTTTAAACAGTTAAAACCAGCAGCTTTCACCAGTTGCTTATAAGAATAAACACTGAAAAAGGAAAAACAAAACAGAAAAAGAAAACTAAGCTTTGTTAAACAACAAAAATTCATTCAAGTGATATTTTAAGATCTACTTGGTTTTATTGAACAATTTATGAATTGGGCAGCAAGCCATCTAGGAAGTAGAAAGGAGCACTAGGAGCTGTACAAAATGGAAGGCTTTATAGGCTAGAAGGGGAAGGATTAAGGAAAGAACAATTTACCTCATCTTCCTTTGGGGGATAGAGAGGGTCCATGTGGCAGATTATTTTATTGGTGCTAATTAGAAACTTCTAGACTAACTGGTTAAGACTACATGCCCACAGAAAGTTGAAATTGGAATTGGGTTAAGTATTAAACCCTGGTTTAGTGATGTGGGTTTAGCACAAGTGACTCCATTTTGAGTCTGTCATTTCTTTTTAATAGCTTAACTATGCCAACACTGAATATGAATGAAAGGAGAGTCAGCTATTCTAATCAGAATTGACAAGTCTTTTTTCTTTTAGCTTTGACAGTGAAACAGGTAAATTCACCCACCAGGAAGAGTCAATATTATTTGTTTTATGTATACAACTATGCCCTTTTTATGCCCATCCTTATATTTCCTAGGAAAGGGTACTTAAGTATGTTCTTTGAACATTGACTTTTAGCTTTCAAAACAAGATTATTCAATGAATATTTTTGATGAGAGAAAAGCACTAATAGTTATTTTCATGGTATAATGATATTAAAAATTATTGTAGAGAAAGTGTTAGAATGTTATATCACAATTTTGTGTAATTATTTCGGGAGGCAAGTAATTTTGTTCTAGTAATCAGTGGGTTTAAATATTTTGGTTTACTGGAAGCTTCTTTTTATATTTCTTTGTATGATAAAACTTCACTCTGCAAATCAGTTATAAGTAACTGAACCTAAGTTATATGGGGTAATAGATCTCAAAGTGTGGTCTAAGGAACTTGTTACAGATGCAAATTGTCAGATTGCATCCCAGGTTAACTCTGGAGATGAATCCCAGTAATCTATTTTTAACAACCTGCTAAATTTGAGAATTACTGCGTGTGCCATAACCCCTACAAGGTTAGTGTATACTATAGAGTGTAATAAACATATTAAACAGGTGCTTTGTTTTGTTTTTTAGAATTTATGTGACTGTTTTGTTGATTACCTTTATATAAGTGTTTCCCCATCTCTTATCTAATGACTACTGGAAAGAGGCCGTATAACTCACTGCTGAGGGAAACATGTTAAAATGCAGGTTTCCTGTTTCCCACCCCATCATTGATTCAGTATATGAAATGAGGCCCAGGGATAGGGTTTTTTAGAGGTGGTTCTAGGTTTGGAAAAGAATCACTCCTCTAGATTCCCTAATGGTTAAACAGAATTTATATTTTAGCACAAATATTGTCTTAATGCATTAAGAACCTGTAGAGCAAATATATACTAACTACCCCCTCTCTGGGCTAAGGCTACTCTGAAAGTAAAATGTATCACTTTGCTTTATTAAATGAGCCTCTTTTGTGTACTCATAGAATTACTACCTGTGTGGTTGACAGAAAAGAACAGCAGCCTGACACAGGCTGGACACGTCCCCTCTCAAGCTTGTCCTGGCAAAAGCAAGGTGCCATTCATCTTCACCTTGAATAGATGGAATAAATTAACATGGTGAGAACAGCAGTAAGACTCTAGGCAATCAGGCAGTGCTTTGCAACCACTCATGGTCTGTTTGTGGGTTGGGAAAGCAAAACAAAACAAAACAAGTGAAAAATGAGCAGCAAAATAAATTAGTCCTGTCACTATAGTTGAAGGAATGTAGTAAGCAGTAGAATCCTATCCTCACCATGAACAGAGCCTCACACTTCTATATTTTAATTTAAGGCAAAGGTTTCTTTCGTATTCAAAAGTAGGAGTTGGTAGAATTCCGAACCTTTCATTTATGTTTGTAATTTTCCACATGTACTAACACATAGTCTGTGGCACATGATGGTTTCTTCTTCTGTCCATTTCCACTGACTTTCCTAAACATGGACAGAAGAAGAGGTGTGAGGGGTTTGGAAATGCTGTGCTGCTGCCTGACTCTAATCACTCTTTCTGACTGTGGTCATTTATTCTGGCTGTTCAGGGCTGCCGTGAGTGGCCCTCAGCTTTGCCAGCTGAGATCTGGGTAAGTGCAGAGAATGTGCCCATCGTGAATCAGGCTGATGTGTAACCTTTGGGCCAGCCCGTGCTGCTCTGACTTTTTTCCTTTAAGACAGAAATACCTGGTGGCTTTGACCCAGTAAGATTCTAAACTTTAAAAGCCATTTTCAGACGTGAATCTGTTGAATTAAATATTCTGATATGCTAAAGGATACTCAAAATTTTGTATCTCTTTTTCATTTTTCAATTAAAATTGTGCATGGGGGTGCTATCTCACTTAATGAAGCGACTATTTTTAAGAGAAGCTTTTCTTTATGTTAGATTTTCCTGTCACCTATTTTTATACATATCATCAGAATTATCCCTGGAAATATTTGGCTTAGTGGCTAGGGTGAGTAGGAGTTCTTTGTTCTAAAGATCTTTTGTTTAGTTTCCTTTAATTCTATTAATTTTATGCCAACTCTCCCCCCAATTTAAAGCTAAAAATGCAGTAATTCGTTCTCATTGTGTGGAGTTTGATTTATTTGTTTAGGCTGTATTCTGATTAGGATGTAAGGTAATTCTGCTATTATCCCTAATTAAAGGAATGTGAAATAGGGGTGCTTGGGTGGCACAGTCTGTTAAGCATCTGACGTCAGCTTAGGTCATGAACTCATGGTTCACGAGTTCAAGTCCCATGTCGGGCTCTGTGCTGACAACTCAGAGCCTGGAGCCTGCTTCGGATTCTGGGTCTCCCTCTCTCTCTGCCCCTCCCCTGCTCATGCTCTGTCTCTCTTTCTCTCAAAAGTACATAAACATTAAAAAAATTAAAAGAATGGGAAATAGTAAAAGCAATAAAATGATGTTAAAGCCTCACATAAATGTAGGTTTTTTTCTAAACTGTAGGAGAAAGGAAAATCTAAAAGGTGGATCAGTTTCTTGTTTCACTATTAGTCATCATGATTACTTATTTTAGATACTAAATCTATTTGCTCTGAGATAATTGGGAGGGCTTTTAGATTTCCTTAATTTACATAATAAAGCTAAAAATTTTTTATATAATGTGCTATTCACAAATACTTGCTGAATTCTTAATTTTGTGTTTAGCTCTGTACTCAAGATCTTAAATGAATAAGAATAAATATGCGACGGAATTGATTCTTTTAAATTCTGAAGCTATTCTTTTGAGCCTCCAAGTGGACTGATTATATTTTCTTTGAAATGGGATGAGCAGGGCATAGTTATCATGTGGCTGAGTATCGATGAGTGCCGGAGGCAGAGATGCGATGCTGATGCATCCTGAATTTGTGAGCACTCTCTTATTTTGACATGCTTGTACTAAATTCCTTTCTTCTTTCCATTAATGAGAAGGAATAATATTCCCTGGTTCAGTCTGCAGCACTTGGCTATTATTTGCTGAGCTGTATAAACAATGAGCAGCTGTATCATTGTTTATATTCCATGATTTTGTTTATTCATTTAAAACATTTTATGACAGTAGTGTGGCGGGGCAGCCTGCTTATGGTAATGAAGAAGTTAATTAGCAATATTGAGCAAGACTTCAAGAGATGAGTTTTAATAAGTAGTGCTAAAAATATTACAGTAGTCATCCACAGATACACATAATAAGCCTCAGACAAATGAGGAAAACAGTCAGATTACAAGAAAAATTAGGTTAGAATCCTTTGCTTTCAGTTTCAAAAGAATAGTACAGATAAACACATACTCATTCATGTCTGAAGACAGTGACTGCCATTCCCCTGTTCTGTTTGTTTTTCCGTAACATAAAGCTACTACATGGGTAGAAAAGGGAAGATTACTTTTACAAACAATAAGCAGTTATCTTTTAATAACGAATTCACTCCGATAGAAGAAGACTCTGCCAGTAAAGAAGTCAGACAGCTTACCAAGAATCCTGGAATTCTGTGAGCTCTCCAGCCCAGAAATATTGATAGACATAGTCTGAGTGTGTTAGTCTGCTTCATGTTAGAGCCAAAGAAATCTTAATTCAAGCACCAGGAAATCCATAACTGGAAAGAATCCCATAGTTACTGCTGATATTTTCCTCTAATTATAAGTGACTTTGATGCATCATAAGCCCACTTAAGAACTCTGGATTTTGATAAGAGAACTATTCCCAGGCTCCATTGACTAGACCTGGTGTTATCAGAAATTCATTTTTGTTGGCTATGCATTAGAGTGTCATGTAGTATTTGATATAATGATATGAAAATGCTCATACTGGAGTATGTTAATACAGCATCAATTTTGCCTAAGGGCCAAACAGAGGTTAAACTTATATTTCTTGGCATTAATACCTAAGCAGATACTATGACTGATTTTGTGAATGCATTATGATTACGGCAGGTGATGTTGCTTTACTTTATTCTTTTTTCATGCCACCATCAGCAGTGTCTCCTCTCCAGGCCATGCTGGATGGGTGATTAAGTATTCCCATAGACTGGAGAGGTTACTTTTAATCAGAAAAAGGGATTTCTTTTCTTATTTATAAATGTCCTATATATGGACTTCATATGAATAAGAAGTGCCAAAAGTTATTAAATCGAAGGGAAGTTAGATTGGTGATAGGAGATATTTTAAAAATAGATAGTTCCAGGAAATTGTATATAAAGCCTGCCAATGAAGAATCTTTGTTAGATGAGTCATGACCATACTCAAAAATATTTGATTTCATTTGTTCATCATTTAGTGAATATCTGTTGTGTGCGAAATGCATCCCTGAATGTCGTGGGAGGTGACGTAAGAGCGTGGGCCCCATAGATGAGAAACTTATAATTTAGTTAGGGAGATAGCACACTTGAATAAAGTCTAGGCATGGCAAGTAACCAAATTTTGTATTATTTTTTTAATAAAGCCTACCAAATTAATATAATAAATCTTGATAAAATAATACATCTTGCAAGATTGATCAGAGTCTGCCTAGACGGTGGTCTTCCGGGCATGTTGACAAGCTTTGTCATTGGTCAATATTTTAAATCAATAGCTTTGATGAAGATATAGAAGATGTGACAATTTGCAATGCTGGATGGCAGATTATAGGGAAAGAATATTCTAACAGACCAGGTAATAAAATCAGGAATCAAATGGGTATGGACAGACTTTATCAAGGACCTAGAACGAAAAAGTTGAAATCTAACACAGATAAATGTAAAGTCCTCTGTTTAGGTTTGTTTGCTATATAATTCCAAAATGAGAAGATTTTGCTAGACAGTTGTTCAATAGGGGAAGGGGAGTGAGAAGGGGAACTTCAGTCATTTTCAGCTAACAAATAGTTGACTTAACTCTTTGCCAGTCATTGCATAATATACTGGGGATGCAAGGCCTCGAACAGTCCTCGCAACAGTCAGTCAGTAACCAGCTTACAGGATTTGAAGAACCACAGATTAAATTTGTATCAGTATTTTGCGGTATGACGTGGTAAAGATGAAATCAGTCTTCAACAGTGTTGATGTGGATGACGACGATGACAATGAAGATAAAGCACTTAGAATAATGGATAAAATTTTATGTTTTCCCCATTTGGTCAGACCATTTCCTAAGATATGGTTCCTAAGAACTTGGTTCAGAAATTTTGGGCACCAGATTTTAAGCTCAATGCCATCTAATGGAGGACATCTCCATTATTTTATATTCTGGGAACTATGATACATTTGATGAAAGTTTGAATGATTGGAATATTTAGCTAAAGTCTATGAAATCTGATTGCCTGGGTTTGAAAATGGCTCCTTCACTTACTAGTTGTGTGACTTTGGACAATTTACTTGGTCTTTCTTGCCTCAGTACCCTCTTATATAAAATGGGAATTGTAATAGTACTTACCTCTCAGCTTTGTTGAGAAGTGAGTTAATATATATATGTATGTGAGTTATAATGAATATAACATGGTGACATACAAGGGTTAACTGCATAAATGGCTAGATAGATACGTGGATGGAGAGTGAGATTATTGATAAATAAATAAGGGGGCTTAGGAGGGAAAGGAAAAGGTGTCTTCAAATATCTGAAGAGAACTCTGTGGATGTGAAAAGTATTTATACTCCATTCTTTTTACAGGCAGCATTAGCAAGTGGTTCAAAACCATAGGGTGAGGATAAATATTCTTCTCTAAAACATAATTTAATTAAAAAGATAATTCAGCCAATTTTAACTCTACAATGCTCTCCTCCTTCCTAAATGTTGGTCACTTCCAAAATGATGCAGAATCTGCAAAATTAGCTTCAACAAGTCTGCAACATGAGACCTTCACACGAAGTAGGTGACAGTGTTTTTAGGGTCTGAACAAACTTCAGAAATATTATATTTTTTAGTTTTTTTTTTTAAATGTTTTTATTTATTTTTGAGACAGAGAGAGACAGAGCATGAGCAGGGGAGGGTCAGAGAGAGAGGGAGACACAGAATCTGAAGCAGGCTCCAGGCTCTGAGCTGTCAGCACAGAGCCTGACATGGGGCTCAAACTCACGGACTATGAGATCATGACCTGAGCCGAAGTCAGATGCTTAACCAGCTGAGCCACCCAGGTCCCCCAACTTCAGAAATATTATTAACTCCTAACATGGAAACAAAAAATATTCTTAATAATGTTTTGGAATCTAACTGAGTATATGCCATGTTGAGTCATGACTTCCCATTAACTGATAATAGAACTGACTTAGAGAGGTTACCAGAAGCCATCGAATCTGTTCCAGGAGCTTTTCTGCCAGAGATTCTCAGAATAAATTCAAATAATATTCTTGGTCTCTCTTTTTCTCTCTTTTTCTTCAACCAAATAAAATCTCATCAATGCAGTGCTCCTACTAACATTATCAGAGATTTCTTATGGTAACTGGTCATACTGCAGTGACTTCATCCTTCTCATACTGCTTGATTATTCTTAATGGTTTAAGTGTAACCTCTCTTGCTAACATTAATTTAATGAAAATGCTAACATTTTCAAAGTAAAACCCTGGTCATGAAGAAACAGTGGAGCTTTTAAAATGATATTTAAAAAAAAATTACTTCCTTAAAAGGGAATTGCTTTTTTTTAATATATGAAATTTATTGTCAAATTGGTTTCCATATAACACCCAGTGCTCATCCCAAAAGGTGCCCTCCTCAATACCCATCACCCAACCTCTCCTCCCTCTCACCCCCCCATCAGCCCTCAGTTTGTTCTCAGTTTTTAAGAGTCTCTTATGCTTTGGCTCTCTCCCACTCTACCCTCTTTTTTTTTTTTCTTCCCCTCCCCCATGGGTTTCTGTTAAGTTTCTCAGGATCCACATAAGAGTGAAAACATATGGTATCTGTCTTTCTCTGTATGGCTTATTTCACTTAGCATCACACTCTCCAGTTCCATCCACGTTGCTACAAAGGGCCATATTTTATTCTTTCTCATTGCCACGTAGTACTCCATTGTGTATAAACCACAATTTCTTTATCCATTCATCAGTTGATGGACATTTAGGCTCTTTCCACAATTTGGCTATTGAGAGTGCTGCTATAAACATTGGGGTACAAGTGTCCCTATGCATCAGCAGTCCTGTATCCCTTGGGTAAATTCCTAGCAGTGCTATTGCTGGGTCATAGGGTAGGTCTATTTTTAATTTTTTGAGGAACCTCCACACTGTTTTCCAGAGTGGCGACACCAATTTGCATTCCCACCAACAGTGCAAGAGGGTTCCCGTTTCTCCACATCCTCTCCAGCATCTATAGTCTCCTGATTTGTTCATTTTGACCACTCTGACTGGTGTGAGGTGATATCTGAGTGTGGTTTTGATTTGTATTTAAAAGGGAATTGCTTTTTTCTCCTGGTATGCTAAGTCTACGATATTTTTAGGCAATCCATAAGTAATCCAGAAAAATAAGAGTGTTGCCACATCCAGTGACACTGGCTCGGTGATATTAGATGTGTAGTGTTATATAATTGGACAATGGAAGATTTCCCTTAGAAACTTGAAGGCTACATATCTAAGATAGTGATATATTCTTATATTTACTTGCTGAACAATTTTTACAGCTTCATCTGTACAATTGTTAATTTTGTGTCTCCACTGATACGTATCTACATTAATGCTAGTAGAAATTCATTCATTGTTGTTTTCAAAAGCACCCATTTCTTCTTATTAGAAATGTGTAAGGTTTGGAATGTGATTGGTAAGCAGTTTTTAGCATTCAGTATATAGTTCTTTTATTCTTCTTCCTAAAGTTCAAGCATCCATTCATGGATTCATTCATTCTGTTTTGAGTGAGGTTATTTGGTGGGCATCATGTCTGGATTTAACATATATAAAAGTATGATTCTTGCCAAAAATGAATGCAGTCCAGTTCAGGACACAGACTTTAAATGAATAACCAAATGGAGAAAGGATAGGAAAAGTATTTATAAAATGATGAAATAGTACTCAAAAAAGTAAAAGGTGTGAGAGAGCAAGGAGAGGGGAAAAAAAAGATATTTGATAAGGCACCCTTACTTTGGTTACTATTGCCTTTAGCCAACCAAGTATTATATTCCATATATATATATATATATATATATATATATATATATATATTTGTTTGTTTTTACCTTTTAACATATCACCTACCTGAAAAGGACATCATCATGTTGGAGAGTGGGAACATTGAATTTTTTAAAAAATGATTTTTTTTTGTTTTCCCACAGATGACCTTATAAATTAATAGGATAATTTTTGATCATTATTGATAAAAGCACATATTTTACTAAATATCAATATTTAGTAAATATTGATGTATACTCATGTTAAAAAAGAGAATCTGACAGTGAATTTGAATTAAATAATATTTTGTCAGATCATATCTAGCACTGTGTTCTTTGAAAATCTTACTGTTATGTTCTTTATAATATTATGAAGTAACACCTTAAATAGTGTTTTGAGGGATTTCAGTATTAGTTTATGCCTGTGAAGAGAAATAACAACCCAATGGAATTTAATATCTAAAGCAAACCCATTACAAATAATTCTAGGGGTGCCTGGGTGGCTCAGTCAAACATCTGACTCTTGATTTTGGCTCAGGTCATGATCTTACAGTTGTGAGATCAAGATCTGCACTGGGCTCCGTGCTGAGTGTGGATCCTGCTTGGGATTCTTTCTCCCTCTCTTTCTGCCCCTCCCCCACTTACCCTCTCTCCTCTCTCCCTCTCGAAATAAACATATGCACATTTTATTAAAAAAATCTGTTTTTCTTACAGTCTACAAGAATTGTGAAATTGTAAATTGCCAGAATTTCTTATGAGATATGTTATTTTCTTTATTTTATTTAGACTCTACCTTCTTTTAAAAATGTCTTTTCCTTTTTTTTTAATGACAGAATAAATTATACATAGTAAACAAAAGTCACCCATTTTGGTGTAGGTTTCTGACAATTTTGGAAAATACAGTCATGAATTCACTACCAGAATGAAGATACAGAATAGTTCCCCCCAAATCCAGAAAAGTTAAGATGGCTTACTTTGGTACTTAAAACAGAATGAGAGCACATAAATTAAAACTGAAAAAGACTAAGAAAAATAAAGAAAATAATGTAAAGAAGTAATGATGCTAAAAATGCATACTACATAACCTGATATCTGGCCACAATTGTGACAATAAGTATCCATTTCTATAAATGAGAATATGAGCTTTTAAATATATATACATTTAAGTATATATATAGTATAATATAAATATAATATTTTAATAAATATATAATATATAACATATTTATAATATATAAATATATAACATATTTATAAAATAATATAAATGTATATATTTAAATATATATATAAATTTAAAATTTATAAATAAGTTTATAAATAAAAAAATATATATAATTATATATGTAACTACATGTATGTGTGTTTATACATAATTATGAAATACTAGAGTTGACAAAACAATGAGCTATTATTATATCCATCTTCTTTCCCTATACTGAAATACCTGCTGTAAATGTCCATGGTTATCCTTTTTCTGCCTTGTGTGATGTGGGTTCCACTTTTAAGATTGGATTCCACTGTAGAGAACTGACTTCATTGTTCCAGCATAGTAAGTTCTTCCCACTTCCCTTTGGAGCTGGGTGCAATAAATCAGCATTTTAAAAATATAGAATGGCCCATCACAAACTTAATAATTGCCCCTGTCTCCTCTTTTCTTCTCCGGTCTGAACATCCTTAGTATTCAACCATGTATCTTTATGACATAGTTCCCAAGACTTCTTATCTCTCTCTCTTTTTTTTAATCTCCATTCTCAAACTAGGCCCAACATAGACCTATAATGTGATCATTGTAGAGGTTGTTTGACAATCAACAGTAACCAGTAACATTTCTTGAGCTTCTCAATTAACTGTGAGGTTTTATTTTTCCCATTTTACAAATAAAGAAACTGGGAATTACAAGATTTAACTCTATCTTCATGATCACATAGCTAGTAAGTCTAGTAGCCAAGATTTTAATCTACATCTGACTTTGTTCAGAATACTAAACCATTTTAACATAGAAAAAAAGGTATATTAAAGTTAAACATTTGCATCCTTTTGTTGATTCATGATGAGTTTATGGTTAAGAAAACCAACTACAACTTTCCAAAATATGATTTCTTTCTATGAAATATCAAACTATGTTTCCTCCAGATATGTATATGTGTGTGTGTATATATATATATATATATATGTATATGTGCATATATGTATATTACATATTTTAAAACTTCAGTCAAATTATGGGATCTTATATGAAGTCAGTTCTTCACTTTTATTTTATTTATTTTTTTTTTTAATTTTTTTTTTCAATGTTTATTTATTTTGGGGACAGAGAGAGACAGAGCATGAACGGGGGAGGGGCAGAGAGAGAGGGAGACACAGAATCGGAAACAGGCTCCAGGCTCTGAGCCATCAGCCCAGAGCCTGACGCGGGGCTCGAACTCCCGGACCGCGAGATCGTGACCTGGCTGAAGTCGGACGCTTAACCGACTGCGCCACCCAGGCGCCCCAAGTTCTTCACTTTTAAAGTTTAAGCAGAGAATAGGAATCATTTAATGAATTTTAATATAGAAGCTTAGAAATGTATCCATTTATGGCATAAACACATGCATTAAAATGGTGCTATTTATACTGTTCACTTTTTATTTTCAGGATATTTTTCTTAAAATAAATATACCTTAGATTTTAGAACAGACCTATTATTGTAATAAAAAGTACATATTTTCTGAATTTATATTTTCTGGGCATAGTTTTCACAAAATGATTCAAGCAAAAAATATGGATATAAGGTCTTTATCAAGTCTTTATTAATAAAAGAAGAAACTCTCAGAAAGCAGAAATGTCCTGTGTGCGTTTTATATGACACCCTTAAAAACAGACCAATTAATTATCGAATTTGCTGAGGAAAACAATTGCTTTATGGTTTGATAAAGGAAGATCTCAGATTCTTTTCTGATTTTATCAAAAATGTTGGCAATTATATAACATTTGAAAGTTTATTTCTTCATAGTTTAAAATGTATTACTGTTTGTTTAGTTTTTCTAATTATGCATGGGATATTATTGCTACATAATAGCAATACTAAGCTTCTTTTTAATTGACAAGTTTGAATTTTAAGTAATTGGTACTTCATAATAAAAATGACTGATAGTCCACTTTCAAAGAATTCTCTCAGGGGTGAAATAAGTCTTCATTACCAGCAAGATGTAATTAATTTTTAATTATTTTCATTTTTTCCAAAGTATGTTCATACACTAGAACATACATTATGTAACTCAACTGCTGAAGGTTTTGAAGATACTGAAAAAGTGTTGCATAATTAAAACTGGAATATACAATGTAAATTGCAAATGCATAAATGAGCCATGCCCTTTTCTCAGCACCTATCATTAAAAATAGAATGAAAGTTTTCCTATTTGAATCCCTCAGAAAATGAGTCATTCTGAATAGATAAATTTTCCATCTAAATGAGAATTTTAAGCACTACAACATTTAAGATACATTTTAATCATTTTGGAATGATCCTTTCTAAAATCTTTACATGACACTTTTTTTTTTCCTTAGCAAAGTTAACTCAGTTTAACTTTTAACTTTTTCTTGGTCACTCCAGATCATTGTGCTTGTAGGTTTTGACCTGTCCTGTATATTTCATATTTAAATTTCTCATTTAAAAATAAATAGGTTATTTTCTTTACTGTGACATTGTTTACTCATAACTTAAAACGAATATTCATTATAAACATTTATAATTCTAAATTAAACTCTGGGAATATCACACAGCTCTTCTGACAATAGCTGGGCTCTACATCTATTTATGTAATCATATTATTTGGATTACACTGAAATGCATTTGCCATATTATTTAAAATCATCAAAAACAGAAGGTAGAATAGTGTTGACACAGTAAAAACACTTCACTTGCATCCATTCTCTTCAAATTTTAGAAAACTAGATTTATTTATTTATTTACTTTTAATCATATATTCTTGGAATCCCCCTTTCTACTCCCATTGTATTAGTTCAACAACTGGTTCTCTATTCAGGTGGCAGGTGGGAGGGATTAGTGTATTATAATCACCTCAATACACATCAAGAGTCTGAAACCCCTTCATCCTTCAGAGTTTTACCTGTTGAGAATGGCTGCTATTATGTGTCACTGTTTCTGATGGAAGTGTGTCTCCTTTAAGTATTTGAAGGGTGAAAAATGAAACTATCCCAGGCTCCCAGCCTCACTTGCCTATCCTCTTGACAACAACTAATTAAAGTCCCAGTTTCTAGTCTCCAACACTCCTCTCCACCTTACTTTCCACTCTCAGATTGTCCTGTGTTACCACTACCAAATACTTCCTAAACTCAAAACAATAATTTAAATCCTGTAGTTTATTTTCTTGACTCCCTATTGTTCTATGAAAAACCCTATGAAGTCTATCATAAGAAATATGACCTCAACTCATAGTCTATACCAAAAACAATGTGCAGTCATAATGTCATCTAATTTCATATTATAAATGAGAATGCATTCTGTATACTTGATGTTTAAAAAAGAAAACTAATAATTTAAGTTTAAACTTAAAAAATAGATTTTGAATACATTAAAGAGCTTGAGAAGGTAGAATAAATTCCTAATAGTATATATAACGATCAGCATATTCAATCATAGGTAATCTGTTTTACACAAAAGGATGCTAGGTGCCATCTTCATGATGCCATAACTTACTTTACAGACACAGTCATAGTTGATAACATTATATTGCCTTAAGAGAACCACCCAGATCATATTTCTTTTATGTGGTTAAAAGAGTCTTAAACTTGGGACCTAGTTTCATTGACAATACTCACACAAAATGTCATTTTGCTATTTCCTCTACTTATTAACTTGTTTGTGGGAAAGGGGATCACTTGTTACCCAAACATTAGTCAGGGGATAATTTTGTCCTCACAAAGTAAGCACGTAAGTGGATGAATTACTGCACCATGGTGTCCTTAGTATTTTTTCCACTGTAGGAGCTTGTACAGTGGAACTGTACTTTACTAACATATTCAAAACAGGAAGGAAATTCTGCTTATAATACTTTCTGAAAAGACCAAATCGGTTGGTTTAAACCAATTATTCTAAAAAAGAACACCTGTCTCTTCTTAAATAATGAGTGTGATGTTTTCCTGTGAATTAGGTTTAAAAGATGATGATAATCTGAATAGCCGTGATTCATTTCTGGTTATCTGTTTCTCACAGTTTGAAACAAATAAAAACTTCCTGTTATTGAGTTTCCTGGAAAGGAAAGACGAGTGATTGTTCACTATTGCCCGTGGAGATATTCTTAGTGAAGAGGAACTCAAATATACTTGGCAATGATTGACTGCCTCGAAGAATAGAGTAGCAGAGTTATAAGAAGCACTTGCTCATTTGTAAGTCACAGAGCTCAAATGAAGTAAACTGTTAGGTGATGGCTCCTTCAATTTTCTGTCATGTTTGCTTGTGAACTAATGACCATTTTTGGCATAGATCTTAACTGCAAATTATTCTAAGAAAGTCACTTATTGCTG
The DNA here is from genome assembly GCF_016509475.1 of Prionailurus bengalensis. NCBI lineage: Eukaryota > Metazoa > Chordata > Mammalia > Carnivora > Felidae > Prionailurus > Prionailurus bengalensis. Next base: position 156,070,620 of record NC_057344.1, on the reverse strand, counting down.
TTGCTTTCACAGTTACTTCCACATAAATAACTTCATATCTCTTAGCCACTTTTCATGCCTAAGCAGCTCAGAAAAATTCCTGAGCAATAAATGCATTTTACGTGAATAATTTTGTCAGGCCACTGTTGAGAAATTGAAGAGCTATTCATCGGATTTTTCTGTATATCAAATAGGGACAGTAATAACTAGTTTCTAAAAAATGAAAAGAATCAGTTTGAGCTCACCCTAGATTGAAAAAAGAACAGATCAAGAATGATTAGTGAGTGACTACTGACTAGAATTCTTGAGGTGCATTCCTTCAGTTCATATGTGACCCTGAAGAAATCATTTGAACTCCTCTCTAGGAGTTCAAATGATTTCTTCAGGGTCACATATGAACTGAAGGAATGAACTATGAACTATGGCTAAAAGGTATATATATTATGCAAACTTTGAAAATAAAATATATAATGAAAATTAGTTACTTGCCAGTGTACCAACTACTCTCTTCAAAGGAATACTTTTCAGCTATTCCGGGGGGTTCCATTGTTTCTTAGAGGTGTACTGAATTCAGAGAGAAACCCAAAGAAACTTACTTTTTGAAAAAAGATTATTATTATTTTTTAATTTCACTCCCCCAAACAGTTATTCTGCAACCATTTTGGAAAAGACTGCCATCATCTGATCCTGCTTATGGCTCTTATCTCATAACTCCTAGTAGTTTGCACCCCAACACAATGGACTGTTGTGTTCCCTGTGCTATTGCGTGCAAATGAATCTTTCCACAGGGTGTTACCTTGATGCTGCTTTCCTCATTCAAGAGGCAAGCTCCTCAGGACTTTTTAAGATTGTGATGATCTTACCATTTATCACCCACATTGGAACATTTGAGAAAAAAAAGGGGAGCCAACCAAACAGGAAGTCTGAATGTGGGTGTCAGTAGGATCTTATGGTCACGTTACTTGAAAACCATCTGGAGCCTTATCTCTTCTGTGATGGTTTCACCCAAAACAGGGATGCTTGTTTCCTATTTTTGTTGCTGTTGTACCTCTTATGGCAATTAACACATTGTAAATTTACTGTCTGGATACATGCCTGTCTCTCCCACTAGAAGGGATCTTTTAGGAAAGGTTCTTATGCCATAATCATTCTGAATCTTCGTCATACTTTCTTCACAGTTTTTTTCCACCCCAAAATATTTAAGGGACTTCCTCCTGTCATCAGTGTCTGTGCCTCATTACCAGAATAATTCTTGGTGGAGATGGGGAGGTGTCTCTCCCTGAATTAAAGATGAAGGGATCTCATCAGAAACTGAAGTCTCAGGGTGCCTGGGTGGCTCAGTCACTTAAGCGTCCGACTCTTGATTTCTACTCAGGTCATGATCTCATGGTTTGTGAATTCAAGCCCCCCCCCCCCCCCATCAGGCTCTGAGCTGACAGCACAGAGCCTGTTTGGGATTCTCTCTCTTTCTCCCTCTGTCTCTGCCTCCTACTCCACTCACTCATGTGTGCACCCTCTCTCTCTCTCTTTCTCTCTCTCTCAAAATAAGTAAACTTTAAAATAAAGAAAAGAAACTGAAGTCAGAGGTCTTATGAAATTTGAAAATGCCTTGAAGGTGATTCTGAAGGAGATGTGGCTAGATAATCATTGGCTTAACAAATTATATGGAATTAATAAATGTTTGTTGATGAATTAATAAAAGAGGTACCTATTCCAAAAATTAAATTAAATTTATTATGACAGAAAAAGGTTTACTACTTTCACTTTTACCTCAGTTTTTTTTTCATGCTAAATCTACCCCCATTTTTGTGTTTGTAGTTGTGTTTAGTTTTGTTGTTTTAGTTAGCTGTGTTAGTTTCATTTTGTTGTGGTTTAGGTTTATTGTGTAGTTATGTGCCACATACAATTTTAAATTTTTCCTTAGAATAGTTTAAAAATTGATGGGTCTCATTCTAACAAATAGAAACAGATTTCTAAAACAAAAACAGGAAAAAAAGAGCAGTTTTTGACCATTCTATATTTCAGGTTTTATAATTAAACAATGTGATTTCATGGTCGAGCTGTTTTCCCCTTGTTTGAAGGTCAGCATTTATAGCCTTTGCTTTTGTTTTCTCTTCTCTTAAACTGGCTTTCCCTTTGCTTCTCAAACACAGCACCCCTTTGCTTCTTCAAAGAACTAAAGAGATTTCTCAAAAGGCTTTGCCTTTTTTCCTTTACGTGACTAATTCAAATAAAATTTGGTGATACTTTCCTTCTTTCAGCTCTCTGGTGGCTTTGCATCCACAGAGAAGTTAAGGAAGGTAAATTTATAATGTAAGAAAATCAGAGGTTTGCTTAAACTCTCGTATCCAAATTGGATATTCAGACTTTATGACACATGATGACTAATGTTTCAAAATAATTACTTAATTTTAGATGAATATGGACATTAAGTAACCTTCAAAAGGGTATTCTAAATCAAAGTCCTTAGTATTTATTTGGGAGGTTCTGTTTTCTCTGAAATTGCCACAGATTTGAGGTAGAATATGTGGGGGAAAAGACCAAACAAATATAATTTAAACTGAGACTTAGTGTCCTCATTGGTTAAGCATGGATAACAATAGCAACCAACTCAAATTTATTATTAGGATAAACATGAGATTATAAAATACTTAACAGAATTTAGCAGAGTTATATATTCAACAAATATCATCAATGTTATCATTATCCTCATTGTTTTTTCATTATCCTCATTTTCATATTACCTTTATAACAGTTTGTCTTTATTTTTATTTATTTATTTTGCGAGAGAGAGAGAGAGAGTACGTGAGCAGGGGAGGGGCAGAGAGAGAGGGAGAGAGACAGAGGAAAATCTCAAGTAAGGTTCCTGCTGTCGGCACAGAGCCCCATATGGGCTCAAACTCACAAACCATGTAATCATGACAGGAGCCAATATCAAGAGTCAGATGCCCAACCAACTGAGCCACTCAGGCACCCCTATAACAGTTTGTCTTTATACAAACCAATTGATAAACCAAGAAAAAGTCTCCATGTTTAACCAAATGTTCATGCTGTTGGGGGGAAAAACCATAAATACAATTTCCTTTTTAGTTTAAATTTGACTATCATGTACATGAATTCTCAATTCTTAATAGATGGATTAATTTTCTCTTTCATGTTCAACTTGCACATCAGGGGCCGTATCATTATTAATGTTAAATAATTAATGTATTGTCATTCTTGTTAGCTATTTTATTTTTATACCTACCTCTTGTGGCCCTCTTTGTGACTTTAGAGTAGTCACTAGATCACTCCTATGTATTAACATAGGAAAGCATAGTCTTCTATTACATTTGGCAAGTAGAAGGGTTAGGAAGATCAAAGAATGCCTAGAAAATGTATCTCAGTCTTTATTATTCACACTGTTTCATTTTCACCTTTGTACCTTTTGGACAAAATTTGGAGCATACATTTTATGAAGCAACTAACCCCCACTCTCTTGTCTTCTGTTGTGCTGAGTAGCAATAAAATAGCAAGAGAGACAGTCAACAGTTACTAGTTTTAAAATTTTCTCAGAGCTAAAATCATACCAAATAACATTGGAAATTTTTTATCATTTCTGACTCCCATAGTATGTGATAGTCCATTGTGACAAAACTGAACAAACTGTAGGTACACACAATGCAGCACCCACAATACTTTGTATGTGTGTGTGAGTTTATGTGTATATGTGTCTCTGAATGGAGATCTTTTTTTTTCAATATATGAAATTTATTGTTAAATTGGTTTCCATACAACACCCAGTGCTCATCCCAAAAGGTGCTCTCCTCAATACCCATCACCCACCCTCTCCTCCCTCCCACCCCCCCATCAACCCTCAGTTTGTTCTCAGTTTTTAAGTCTCTTATGCTTTGATGGAGATCTTTGATGTAGGACTCCATTAAGTGAAGCTGCATGAAACAAAATGATCCAAACTGTTTTTGCCAAATGATTCCTGGCAAAAATCATATTGTATATTTGCCTCTGCCTTATTTAGCATATTTCTTTAACCAGAGAAGGAACACTGTTGAAAGTTTCTAACGAGTTTAGAATATCAGAGATTTCCGCATTAGCAGTTACAGGTGGCCCAAGAAGAATTACTGCTTCCTTTACTGTTAATGGGAATGCTTAGAATGTCAGTAGCAAGAACATAGCTACAATTATATCAAGTCCTCTGCTTAGCATATTTCCTATATTGGCTTCTTGCGTATTCACAGTAATTCAAAGACAGGGATTAGCAAACTTTTCCTATAAAGGCCCAGATAGTTAATATTTTAGATTTTGCAGATTATACCTGGTCTCTGGTGCTGCTGGTACTGTTGGTGGCCCTCTTCCTCCATCGTCCCCTTCTCCTTATACTTATTTTTCTTCTTCTAACCCTTTAAAAATTGAGAAACAATTTTAGAACACAGATCATGCAAAATCTGGCATGGGCCAAATTTGGCCCGTGGACTATAGTTGGCTGTCCCCTCGTCTATGAAATATCCATCACTATTCTACCGTGTTACAGATGGAGACATGGAACCTCTCAGAGGCTAACCAATCTGCTCGGTGTTCCTCACTTAAAGACAGTGCTTTGATCCTCAGCTAAGAATATCAACTCCAAATACCATCTCCTAATCACCAACTTAAGAAAACAAAACAAAACAACAACAACAAAAAGAACAACCTGTGCTCAAAGGGATTTGATTAGCTGTGTTGGTATTGTTTGTCTCAGAGGAAACATGTGTGAGATAATGATGATATAAACAAGGATAATGACAGTCATTCAACATTTAGGTGCTTCTGTAGAAGGCACACTGCTTCGTATATATGTCTTAAAAAAAACAAAAAAAATACCTTACCACAATACTGTGAAACAGGATTATTATTGTTTGATTTTTACGGATGAAGAAACTGACACTAAAAGATGAGTATGACTAAGGCCACTGAGTCTGTGATGTAACTACATGAAAACATGCAGGCCGTGTGTCTCTAAAGTCTTGTGTTCTTAACCATGACATGACACTGCTTCACCACGGAAGCTTATGTGTTCTAGAATATGTGACTTTGATTCGGGTTCGTGAAACCTATCTCAGCTCAGCCTTGTAAGGTCCAGCCAAGACTAAGCTTCTTAACAATTTAGTAACAATGAGCAAAGGAATAAAACAGAAACAGGCTGTGTGTGTGTGTGTGTGTGTGTGTGTGTGTGTGAGAGAGAGAGAGAGAGAGAGAGAGAATGTGTGTGTGTAATCTTGAACTTGGTATTGTTACTTTTTAAATATTTTCATTTCTATGATAATTACAGTTTTTATAGATAACTGTAAATGCCCTACTGCCTCTAAATTATGCTAATAGTGCTTCCAAGACTTTGAGTGTAAAGCTAAATTCTAACTTTTTCAAATTCCTTTGATTAAGACTGCAAACATAAAAGTAGGATAAATCTGTCAAAAATGAACAATTTTCACAAAGAGTTCAAATTTTTCAGCTGACAGCATTTTAGCACACAGAGGGGAGTTGTCAAAATTTCACTACAGGCAGTTTCATTCTATAGAATGATATATTTTAGAGTTTATTGAAAAGAATTAGGTGGTAAATTTTGCTCTCATCATCCTAAGAGAATACCCATATCCTTTTATTTCTCGAGGTGCCAATCTGGTCTTATTATGCTTGAGTCATTCTTATCTCCCTTTTGTAAGGCTATGCATATAATACTTTTGTGTGGAATTTTCTGAAACCAGGTAACTTGGGGCATATGTTGATCTCATTCAACTAACTGACCATGCTGGCAGCTCCTGCTGGGCTATCTTCTTGAGAGATTTTCCCCCAGGCCACATGGATTGATAAAAAGAAAGTAGAGATTTTGACTTAATTGTGGCGGAAATGAGCGTCTCCCTGTCTCTTTTCTTAAAAACACCAGTTAATTTCACAAATCTTATATATATTCTTGTGAAAACCTCCTCTGGTTCTTCATTATCTTGCCTCATTCTATCATTATACATATAAAGAAATTTGAACACTGTTCCTGTAGTAAATATATTTGAATTTTTTTTTACTCTCCTCTGAAGTAAGTTGAGGTACATTTAATTTACCTTGACTGGTATCCAAAGGTCTCATTCTAATCTTCCCATAAATTTCCCTTCTCTAAGTTTTACTTACTTGGAAGCTGACAGGAAAAATGCCTGATGGGCATCATTTGAGAGTAACACATGATGAGTAGCTTTTACTTTGAGATCTGTTTCATCATACTCCTGCACTGGTAGCATTTATTCACTCCAATCCAGGCTGCTACTTTTCATATTTTGGACCCTTCCTTGGGAGGGGAGGTGGTTATAGAGGAGGTGTTACCGTTTTGTTGCTCTCCATTTATGAACCTTGTTTCAGGTACCTTTAACATGCTTTACCATTCTTCTTTTTGAGTTAGTGTTACTTGATGTTTTCTGATCTATCAGCAGGGAGGACAGGAAAATTTAACATTTTATGTTTTACTTAGCATGCTGGGTTAGTCTTTGAAGCAGAACTTTAAAAACATAAGCACAGCAGGCCAGCTTCCTGGCTCTGTACTCTGGAGAACAAACCTCTTTGTTGTAAATACCCTGGTCTATACTTTTCCTCTTGCCACTTGCTTCTGTGGCTCTAGAAGCAAATTTTCACCTGCTAGTTTTCCTTTGAAGTAATTTTAATATCACTTTTCAGGCACCATAGCCCTTTCTCCTGAAAAGAGAAATTCAGTCTTTCCTTTAATGGCATCAACTATTTTCAGTTCCATTACATACAGATAAATAATAGAAATATGGTGTCACTTTATCCAGGCTTTTCACAGTTTTTCATAATGATGTAATTGCCATTTACATAATAATTATTTTACTGGGGAAAATAAGATCAATAAAAATACATCAGGAGATGTTTGGTAGAATAGATATTAACTCTTCTTTAGATGTTTGGTAAAAGACTATTTTTTAAAGGATCTACTTTACATAAATACACTAAATTAAAGTCTATATTTGGGGAATTAGTATGTGCGTCCTTTGGTAAAGATCTTTTCAGAAATCCCATGAATGTTTTCTGTGAGAAATGAGCAGGCTGAGAAAGTTAATGGAGTTATCAAATTTGTAACATTTCTCAAGTAAGCAAAGTTAGTTGCACTGCGAATTTGTCTCCAGTTTTGAAAGAAATTTTCCTGGAGCTTTACCCTTTGCCTTATTTATGATTAGAAGTATAACAAAGTTAATAGTTGTCTTAATTTCTTTTAGGTCATTAATATGAGGTTTCTCCAGAAATGAATTGAGTTCTTATAGTGTCTGAAACATTCAGTGAGTCCTAGGATGACAGAGAAGGCATGGAAACTGTAGTTCCTATGCTTCCAACCCTCATAGAGTTTTATATCTGAATTGTCCTCTGTAAAGTCTTTACTAAATGTGTACATTTAGGAGCTCCTAAGTGGCTCAGTCAGTTAAGCATCAACTCTTTATTTTGGCTCAGATCATGATCTTACGGTTCATGGGCTTAAGCCCCATGTCAGTCCCTGTGCTGGCAGTGTGGAGCCTGCGTGGGATTCTCTCTCTCTCAGTCTCTCTCTCTCTCTCTCTCTCTCTCTCTCTCTCTCTCCTTTCTGCCCCCCCCCCACACTCACGCTCTCTCTCACTCTCAAAATAAGATTAAAATAATAAAAGTTTTAAAAGATGTGTACATTTAGATTGCTGTTCCAATTAAGACTGATTAGAAAAGTGAAAGGCTGTTTCCTTTTTGTTGCTTATAAAATTATAGCAAATGTTAAAATAGGTTTAAGAAATCCTAGAATAATTTGAAAGTAGCCTAGATGTTTGTGCACATATATGTGAACATAAATATAAATATAAATGTAGACACATACATTCCATTTACAGTTGTTCATGTGGTACACAATTTCTGGAGAGCACACATTTTTAACTATCATAATAGAAAAAATAAGTATAAAGCTTATTTCACTGTTTTTGGTTTTTTGGAATTTGATACCTAAGCTGCATATTAAAAAAAGTTAAATAATTGGTATCTTCTTTTGACATTGTTTTGATAGGTGAATTGAATTATAAGTAAAAATATAGATTCAAGAAATTCATGGACTATGCCCTTTATGTAGTATTTAACCATAGGTAAAATATCAAAAACCCACCTCATCTTTTTTTCTCTCTCTCTCTTCAAAAGCACTTTGTAATATGGTCAATCATATTCCCAAATATTAGAAGAGAATTAGGAGAGTTAACATAACAAATAACTTTAGTCTTACAGAGTTCTAGCATCCTTCTTGTGATCATTCCTCTGCCAGCCATTTATTTGCAATCATTAAGTTATTACATTGACTTCTGAAATGTTCTACTTCTGATTAAAAGAATATCATGAAATCTGTGCCATTGGTGACATTTTAGATCATGGTGCATTCTTAAAATGCAATGTAGGGATCGATATACATTAAAAAAATTATGGTTAAACAATGAAGCTCTAAACCACCTTTTAGAACAGGCTTAACAAAATGCAGAATATTAGTGTGCTTTAATAGGCAACAATTCAAATACATATATATATATATATATATATGTATTTGAATTGTTATATATATATATATATATATATATATATATGATCATGTGAGCATATGTGTGTATGTGCAGGTATGTGTTATAAAGATATTGAATAACTCCACAAAGATATACAAAATACTGGAAAGAGATATTGCCTGTGGGAAGTCAGCAGGTGGGTTAGATGCTATCATTTTGTCCCAGTTGAATATGTATCATGTACATATAATATCTATTCAAATAACTAGTACCTTGAATAACAGGGGTTTTTAGAATTAAAATAAATGCCAGTTCTTAAGTTGTATATTGGAACAAATCACCACATACTTTGAAGCTTTAACAATGCAAATTTATCATCTTATATTTTTCTAGAACAAAAGTTCAATACGAGTCTCACCAGGCTAAAATCAGTTCTCTCTGTAGACTCTGGGAAGGATCCTTGTCTGTTTAAGGTTCTAGAAATAACCATCATTCTTTGGTTCTGGTCCACATCCTCTGTCTTCTAAGCCATCAATGACTTGCCTTGTCTCTCTTGCAATATATCCCTCTTATTCCTCTGCCTCCCTTTTCCACTTTCAAGCACTCACATCGTTAGATAGGATAATCTCCCATTTCAACCTTAATCATGTCTGCAAAATCATTATGGCACTTAAGATAACACAGACACAGATTCTGAGGATTAAGAAGTGGGCATCTTTAGGGGGACCATTATTCTACCCAACATAAGCTATAAGCAAAGTATCTGAAGTGACTGTAATTCAGACACTCAGAATTAAATCAGAGTTGCTCTGGCAGTGAAGGAGGCTTAGGAATAGCCTTTTTTATGTCCTTTGTTAATTAACCAACTGGAATTATTGATCCCTAAGTTCTTGCTAACATCACAGTTCTCCTGATTAGGTTTGCCTACGTTACTCAAAATCTTTTCTAATCTAGTTTATCATAGCTGCCCACCCTGAACACACATACCCTCAATTCTATAGACCTGAATATTAACCTCTTGGATAGTAAAACATTTTCTTCTTACTTTACCATATGCAAACATGAACTCGGTACAATGATGATAAAAAAAAAACAGCAAAGATGTGAGTGTGGGTATAATTTGTAGAGGAGGGGATTGAAGTCCACTTGAAGTCTTTTTTTTCCAGTTTTTGGAAATCAGAATGATTCAAAGAGATCTGTATTACTGAACCCTAGCCCTGTTGAAGGCATCCATTTAAAAGAAAAAAAAAAGGGGCGCCTGGGTGGCACAGTCGGTTAAGCGTCCGACTTCAGCCAGGTCACGATCTCGCGGTCCGTGAGTTTGAGCCCCGCGTCTCGCGGTCCGTGAGTTCGAGCCCCGCGTCTCGCGGTCCGTGAGTTCGAGCCCCGCGTCGGGCTCTGGGCTGATGGCTCAGAGCCTGGAGCCTGTTTTCGATTCTGTGTCTCCCTCTCTCTCTGCCCCTCGCCCCTTCATGCTCTGTCTCTCTCTGTCCCAAAAATAAATAAACGTTGAAAAAATAAATAAATAAAAAATAAAAGAAAAAAAAAAGAGCCAGGAGAGGGCTAATATACCTACATTCCTGTTGAGGAGAATTTAATGTTTTGCTCATCGTCTAAGAAAAGTAATTTTATAATCCTGATTATTCTGTGATTTAGTCTTTTAGTAATATCAACACTTAAATTTAGGTAGTCTAGAAATAGAGAACTAAAAATTTCTAATGTTTCATAAATTATAGTATATTTGTCTTCTCTCTCCACCCCCGTTAGTATATTTATAGGATGTGAAGGCAGTGAGTTATAGAGTAAGAACATGGTCTCTGGATTTGAAACCTGATTCCCACACACACTATTGTGTAACCTTTGAAAATACACTTAACCTTACTGAGCTTTAGATTTCACGTTTTTAAAATAGGAAACAATATTTGGCTCGCCGGGTGCTTCTTAGTATTAGGCTCTTAGAAAATAACCATTTTTATTAACACGATCTTCAGTTTTAATGTATTCATTCCCACTTATTTTTGGAGGATTATAAAAAACTAGAAATTCAGGGAAGATAAATGCCCCGATTTTTTTGGTTTATTGTTATAATGCTTACGACAATAGGTTTTTGAGGTTTCATGGAATAATTTTTGAAGTGGTGCTTCCAGAATTCGATGTTTGTCATTTAACTACCAAATCTATTTTTCATGCTTGTGAAAGAGAGAAATATATGTGTGTGGTTTTGTCAAATACATTTCCCTTTATATTTGTGAACTCCTGAAATTCATCATTATTATAAGGCATTCCTCAGGCCAACACAATTTCAACACTAGGACCAATGAGATATTTTGCAGGCCAGCAGAATTCGTTTCTTTCAGATTGTTGATTTCTTCCAGACAGTTGCTTTCCTGAATTTGACATTAAATTGATTTTTCATAATATAACTTCTTAATTTAGGTATCATAATGATCTTATGGTTGTTTCTAAAAAGGCCTCATGTTTATAGATACATACTCAAATAATGTACAAGTGAAATTATATGATGTTTGGGATTTGCTTCAAAACATTCTGGAATGAGGAAGGGGGCATTGAGGGACAGAGAGGAAATCATGTAGGCCCTGAATTGACCATTGTTAAAACTGGGTAATAGGGATATATTATTTATTCTTTTTGGGGGGGAAGTACATTTCTGAAAATGTTTATTATTTTAAAATCATCTTTTTTTTTTGCCTGCTTCCACCTATTTTTCCCTGTCCCCTATCCCTCTAAGTCACATGATCTGTAAGCATCCATGCGTAATGTTCCTTCTCCTTCTTCAACACCTGACATTGTGTGCTCCAGGTACTGTTTTTTCTTACTTCAGTTACCTCAGTTAGATGCTGTTGTCCTGCCCTTCTCTCGGATCTCTATCAAAGTATGTATCATGCTTCACTATTGTTGTTTAATCCACATCTAAACCTAAATTTCTTTCTTGGAGGGGTATTATCTTGCTTATATGGTATGGTTAAGATTGGCCACTACAGGAAGTGAGTCCTGAAAAATCATTTGCTGAATGAAATTCACACATGTGCACACAAACAAGAAAGTTACTTTTGCTTCAGATTACTCCATCTGTTTTCTGTGTGCAAGTAATATCCACTGGGGAGAAGGCCATCAGTGACCTTTGTGCCTCCATCAATGACTTTATATCTTCAATAAGTCAAGCATGTTGTGATTTCTTTGCTACCTCATATTTTACTAAATTCACTGAGAATAAGTATGAATAATAAGATAAAGGGGGAAAAGGAAGTCAGTATAAAAAGATAAGTATCAAATTGGCGACTTTACAGCTCTTTTCTTTGATGATTACTTTTGATTGGTGTTTACGTCTTTACCTTAAAGCTGACTTTATAAATGCCAGATGGTTACAGTCAGACTGGGATTTGAAGACAAAAAAAAGCAAGCTGTTATAATGCTAGGCACACCCAATTTTCCATCAGCACAAACAACATATTGACCTCTGATATTTTTTATCAGTAGCTGAGATTATTTTCAACAAGAAACTAAACTTTTTTTTTTTTTACCATTGAGAAGGAGACTTAGCTACTTTCAGAGTATTTGAAAAACTTAGAAAAAGTCCATATGCCATTCTTAACTGGAGTTTAGTAAGTAGATTCCCACATTCCGCATGAAATCATTATTATCGTAGGACAGAGAGATTCAGAGATGTAACCTGCTATCATCCTAAAGGTTGTAAAAGGAAAATGATAATATTATTTCAAACTTCAAGAGCAAAAAATGTGAGATCTATTTTATTGTTTTTTAAGGAGGGGGAATGTCATGTCTCTAGAGGAAATAATCAAGTTTAGCAGTTGAAAATTTAAAGCAAACAAACGAAAGGCATGAAATCTGCCTAGAGGGCCATATACTACTAAACTTGTTTACACTACTATAGAGAAAATGAGAAAAATTTGAATTGAAAGATGATGTAACTAGAGAAACCAATGGGGACTTTATGGTGGTAAGTGTGTTTTTGCTTTAGGAAGAAAGTTGTGTTCATTTCCAAATTATACCCATATTTTATTTATGTCTTCTTTGCTTCTTCGGTCATTGGTGATAGTATTAATATGTTTATCAATATGTGTACAATTTGAAATACAAAAGCGTGGGGAAAAAGCATCTGATACAGTACATTGTGTTATTTTATTCTTCATTATTAATATTAGATTTGGGCCCTTATCTGTACTTTTATCTTTTAACAGTTTCCTATCAGAGCCAGATATTGTCACTTTTCTCTTGAACTCTTCAAATGCTATTCGTGGAAATCACATCAGGCCTTCCTTGATCATCTGTTTAAAATTGCAGCTTACCTCTGCTGCTCTAGATCCCCTTTAGTGTGTTCTGTTTCCATTGCCCCATCTTGTACATAAAGTATCATTGATGTATTACTGATTGTATTAATTGCTTACTGTCTGTCTCCCCTTACGTAAGAATGTGCATTAGCCCTTAATTTGTTGTATAACGTATGCCAAGTATCTAGAAAGGCATTTGCCACGTATCAGGTACTCAACTAATATTGGCTGATAAATTAATTATATAATGAATTTGTAATAATAATAATAATAGCTAAAAATTTTAAGTACTATGTACCAAGCACTGTTCTAATTACTACATATGCATAAGTTCATTTAACCTTCAAAACACCCCTATAAGTGAGTGCTATTATAATCCCCATTATACACATGAGGAAACTGAAGCACATAGAAGTTAAACAACTTGATAGTTCCTGGCTGATTAGTTATATGGCTAATGGTTAAATGGTTAAAAAGTGGCAGAGTCCAGATACCAACATAGGTAGTTCTGTTCCCAGGATATGATCTTATTTTTATACTAAACAGCCTTTAGTTTTTAGATATAGCCTTACAGGGGAAAAATGTATGTAGTTTCATAATAAATAAATAATTAATGTCTTAACACATCTGAAAGATCATGCCCCACATGCCTTGAAAATAATGGCTTACTAAATAAAGCTTCAGAGTTAAAAGACAGTGAGGGTATGTTTACTTTTTTCTGCAGGCTAGCTGTAAAGCATCCCTTTCTTACCATCCTCTTGACAACTACCACCTTGATTTGACTTTTGAAAGTCCCCAACTTCTCAAGGTGTCAGTTTCCTCATTCTAAAATGTGGGTTGGGGCTATAAGCTATCAAATATCTTTCTCCCTCCAAATTCTGTGGTTCTAAAAATGTATTTCTGTGCTCTGATGTACAAGTAAAGTATTGACAGTAGAAAAAAAAAGCTTTTCTCTTCTACCTAATGCTAGTCAAGCCTTTCCTATATTTGAAATTGGTAGAAATTGAACAGGATTCCTCAATAAAATAGAAATCAGATGAAAGCTGAAAAAGAGATGGAAAATAAAACATTAATGGCTTTTCCAGAATCCACAAGCTACCCAACAATTTCCCTATTGCCATTGTTTTCCTTGACTCCTTAGCAATAAATCATGAAGCTTTTTTTTCTCTCTCCCTCTTAATTCTTTTATGAAACCTATCATTCAGTATTGTTTATTCCCTTAGTAAATACTTTGTAGGAACTTACGGTAAAATGACAGGTGAATAGCAGCACCAGGAAACTCCTCTAAATTGCATTAATCCTATAATATAAATGTGTGAAATTTAAATCCCATGGCACAAAATAATTAAGTAAAAGGGTATATAGATAAATCTTAACCTGGGAATATATTTCATATAAGAAACAAAGATCACAGAAAATAACTAAGCTTGGTTATCAGTGTATCTACCTTGAAGGAACTAGAAGGTCAAAGTCAATAACTAATAAATCCAACAATAGCCATCAAAAAAGTTCAATGAAAGTTATTAAGAAAATTTCAAAATTTCACTTAAGTGAGGAAAATAGAATGATTAAATAATGAAATATTATTATAACCAAAATACAAACATTTTCAAAAATTATCTTATTCCAACTTACTTAAAGACAATTCAAACAAATGGAGATCCATTTAAAAGAAAGTGAAGACAAAATATTTTAAAAGTTTATCCTCCAAATTAGAGAATTAGTGCAATTCTGATCAAAATCTCAATATGATTCTTTGAGTTTAAAATCCAAAAAAATAAAATAAAATAAAATTCAGGAGAAAAAAGTAAACAAATCTATATCTTTTTAATTTGGAAAAGTAAGGGAAAAATTGGAGCAGTGGTTTCACACTTGGATATATAAAGCTTCTGTTACAAGAACAAGACAAGTCTAGTGTAAGACAATAGAGCAGGTAAAGAAAGTGATAAATGAGAAGGCAGGTATGTTCCCTGTCTAAAATATTTTAGTCAAATCTTTAAAACCAGTATGCATTTGCCTTGCTTTTTATCTTCCTATGCTCTTTTGAATTGATCACATTTTTATTTTATTTTATTATTACTATTTTTTAAATTTATATCCAAGTTAGCATATAGTGCAATAATGATTTCAGGAGTAGATTCCAGTGATTCATCCCCCATATACAACACCCAGTGCTCATCCCAACAAGTGTCTTCCTTAATGCCCCATTGCCCATTTAGCCCATCCCCCATCCACAACCCCTCCAACAACCCTCAATTTGTTCTCTATACTGAAGAGTCTCTTATGTTTTGTCCCCTCCCTGTTTTTATATTATTTTGCTTCCCTTCCATTATGTTCATCTGTTTTGTATCCTAAATTCCACATATTAGTGAAGTCATATGATATTTGTCTTTCTCTGACTGACTAATTTTGCTTAGCATAATACCTTCTAGTTCCATCCATGTAGTTGCAAATGGCAAGATTTCATTCTTTTTTGATCGCCGAGTAATACTCCATTGTGTGTGTGTGTGTGTGTGTGTGTGTGTCTTTATCCATTCATCTGTCAATGGATGTTTAGGCTCTTTGCATACTTAGGCTATTGTTGATAGTGCTGCTATAAACATTGGGGTGCATGTGCCCCTTCAAAACAGCACACCTGTATCCCTTGGATAAATACCTAGTAGTTCAATTTCATAGGGTCATAGGGTAGTTCTATTTTTAATTTTTTGAGGAACCTCCACACTTTTTAGCAGAGTGGCTGCACCAGTTTGCATTCCCACCAGCAGTGCAAAAGTGATCCTCTTTCTCTGCATCCTCACCAACATCTGTTGTTGCCTGAGTTGGTAATGTTAGCCATTCTGACAGGGGGGAGGTGGTATCTCATTGTGGTTTTGATTTGTATTTCCCTGATGATGAGTGATGTTGAGCATTTTTTCGTGTGCAGTTGGCCATCTGGATGTCTTCTTTGGCAAAGCGTCTATTCGTGTCTTTTGCCCATTTCTTCGCTGGATTATTTGTTTTTTGGGTGTTGAGTTTGAGAAGTTCTTTATAGATTTTGGATACTAACCCTTTATCTGATATGTCATTTGCAAATATCTTCTCCCATTCATTTAGTTGCCTTTTAGTTTTGCTGATTGTTTCCTTCACCTTGCAGAAGCTTTTTATTTGATGAGGTCCCAATAGTTCATTTTTTCCTTTTGTTTCCCTTGCCTCTGGAGACATGTTGAGTAAGAAGTTGCTGCGACTGAGGTCAAAGAGGTTTTTGCCTGCTTTCTCCTCTAGGATTTTGATGACTCCCTGTCTTATGTTTAGGCTCTTCATCCGTTTTCAGTTTATTTTTGTGAATAGTGTAAGTAAGTGGTCCAGGTTCAATCTTTTGTATATCACTGTCCAGTTTTCCCAACACCATTTGCTGAAGAGACTGTCTTTGTTCCATTGGATATTCTTTCCTGCTTTGTCAAAGATTAGTTGGCCATACATTTTGGGTCCATTTCTGAGTTCTCTATTCTGTTCCATTGATCTAAGTATCTGTTTTTGTGCCAGTATCATATTGTCTTAATGATTACAGCTTTGTAATACATCCTGAAGTCTGGAATTGTGATGCCTCCAGCTTTGGTTTTCTTTTTCAGGATTGCTTTGACTATTTGGGGTTTTTTCTGGTTCCATAAAAATTTTATCATTGTTTGTTCTAGCTCTTTGAAGAATGCTGGTGTTATTTTGATATGTAGATTGCTTTGGGTAGTATTGACATTTTAACAAAATTTCTTCTTCCAATCCATGAACATGGAGTATTTTTTTCACTTTTTATATCTTTTTCAGTTTCTTTCATAAGCTTTCTATAGTTTTCAGTGTATAGATTTTTCACCTCTTTGGTTAGATTTATTCCTAGGTATTTTATGCTTTTTGGTATAATTGTAAATGGGATCGATTCCTTGATTTCTCTTTCTGCTGCTTCATTATTGGTGTATAGAAATGCAACTGATTTCTGTGCTTTGATTTTATGTCCTACAACCTAGTTGAATTCATGGAACAGTTCTAGCAGTTTTTTGGGGTTTTTTTGCTTTTTTTTTTTTTTGGTGGAATCTTTTGGGCTTTCCATGTAGAGTATCATGTTGTCTGCAAGGAGTGAAAGTTTGACTTCCTCCTTGCTGATTTGGATGCCTTTTATTTCATTTTGTTGTCTAATTGCTGAGGCTAGGACTTCCGATACCATCCATGTTGGATAACCGTAGTGAAAGTGGACATCCCTGTTGTGTTCCTGACCTTAGGGGAAAATCTCTCAGTTTTTCCCCATTGAGGATGATATTAGCGGTAGGTCTTTCATGTAAGGCTTTTATGATCCTTTTATCTCTACTTTCTTGAGTTTGTTTTTGTTTTTGTTTTATCAATAAATGATGCTGTATTTTTCAAATGCTTTCTCTGTATCTATTGAGAGGATCATGTGGTTCTTGTCCTTTATTTTATTAAAGTGATGTATCATGTTGATTGATTTGCAGATATTTAACCAGTCCTGCATTCCAGGTGTAAATCCCACTTGATCGTGGTGAATAATTATTTTGTGTATTGTTGGATCCAGTTGGCTAGTTGAGAATTTTTGCATCTGTGTTCATCAGGGAAATTGGTCTGCAGTTTTCCTTTTTAGTAGGGTCTTTGTCTGGTTTTGGAATCAAGGTAATGCTGGCCTCATAAAATGAGCTTGGAAGTTTTCCTTCTATTTCTATTTTTTTGGAACAGCTTCAAAAGAATAGGTGTTAACTCTTCTTTAAATGTTTGATAGCATTCCTCTGGAAAGCTGTCCTGCTCTGGACTCTTGTTTTTTATGAGATTTTTGGTTTTCACATTTTTGGTTGAATATTCTTTGCCATAATATCTAGGAGGAAGATACATGGAAGTTACTTATTGTTTTAACCACAGTTTATTATTATTGTTATTTTTATTATTGTTATTATTATTATTTTACAGTAATTCTTAATGAGGGGATAGATCTTTGATAGTCATTGGGTTGTTTGTTTTTTACAAACTGTAACTTCTCATGTTGTGCAATGCTGTCCCTGATGAGAAGTAATTACCTCCCTGAGAGTCATTGCCTTAGTTAAGCACAGATTAGAATAGGTTTTATAACTTTTTATGTATATTTGTGGAGACAAATGCATGAGTATCATTGATCTAAAGTGAAGCAGAAATCTTTCTTTCAGTATTTGGTTTATGTAGTTAATCAACAGCAACCTCCAAAATTTCTGGATTTTGTTCTATGGATCAGAAATCTCAATCACCAAATTGAAGTCTATTGCTGCCTTTCTGCCATTCCTCTAAGGCTGAAAGCCCCTGTCAATTCCTGCCACTGTGGCTCTTCCCGCCACAACTCAGCCACAGTTTGCTAGAGTTCTCATTGGAGAGAGAATGGAAATTACAGCAAACCAAGTTCAGGACTTGACTGTCAATATCCTCATTCCACTCTGCTGCCTCTTTGATATTCCAACCCCCTTAGGGATATACACAGTGAGATCTCGTGCTACCTGAAGTATCCCTGTTGAGCACTCTTGAAGTTACATGCTTATCCCAAGAACAGAGGCAAATGTGACATTTAAAGGGACTTTTTACTTCAAACTGAATGTAGGGGTGACAGTTGCACAAGCAGTTACTTGTCAGAGTTTAATCACTAAAATCTATAGACTTTCTCCCCAGGTTTAGTATACTGAGACCTTCTTTGAGAAAAATATTCTGATTTACTTCAAAACACTTCAGATTTAGAGTCAAAATACTACTGGCCTTGCAATTTACTAGCTGTGTGTGCTTGAGC
This sequence comes from Prionailurus bengalensis, assembly GCF_016509475.1. Lineage (NCBI taxonomy): Eukaryota > Metazoa > Chordata > Mammalia > Carnivora > Felidae > Prionailurus > Prionailurus bengalensis. The sequence continues at coordinate 156,052,021 of NC_057344.1, read as the reverse complement.
AAGTTACTCCATTTCCTCTGCTTGTTCCTTTGATTTTAAAATATGAATATATTGACATAATACCTACCTTTAATTCCCATAGTGACATGGTTGCATAAATGGAGATGATGTCTGTGTGAATGCATGATACTTATTATATGTGGTGAAAGTCATGTTCCTTGCTTAGACATGAAATCAATATCATTTTATATGCTGAGATTATCTTGAATCAACATAATGTAAAAGATGCTTATTTTTATTTACATGATCAATAAAGTTTCAAACCAGTTCGTTTGTAATGACACAGGACCTTAAAAATAAAAAGTGATTTTGCAATCCAGTGTGCAAATAAGGTAAACATTAGGCATTTTTATAATTAAGATAATGTGAAGTTTTTAATAAGCTGTATTACACATGGACTGCTACCAGTGCACAGTCACTGTCTTACTTCTTTTATAACAGTGCCTTTAGTATTCCACTGAAACGTGGCCAGTGAATGTACAATATTCTTAGTTACTATTATGAGGGGCTCTGTATATTACGTCTCCACTGTGTCTGCCGTTAGCTAGAAAAATGCTGGGAGGAACAGCAGCTTCTATCAACAGGGAGCCATATTAATTATTTGAAATGTGCCTCATAAGAGGAATCAGCAGAGTTTATTACAAGTCGAATATTACTTGAAACGGGAAGGTTACTCTAACTGTTATCATAATCTATGTATCATTAACTTTCCTTGTTTAGGAAAAGAGATTAACAACCCTGTAAATGGCTATAGTAAATGTGTAAAATATAACTGCATATTCCCATTGTAGAAGGAAAGTGGTGGGTCTTCCACTCATACCCAAACCTTTTTTAGAAATAGCTTTAAAAAGTAGCTTTAGCAATTGGACTGACTCTGTGATCGTGCTTTCTTACCTCACGATTCTAATTGCTTACAGAATCATCAGTATGCAACGAGTAGCTACTTTGAACATTAGAAAAATTATTTTTTAAGCTAGCAATTTTTTCAATCAGCATCTTGGCCTTCAAATCAACACCTTAACTCGTAAGACAGAAAGTATATTACAAATATGTTTGTGAGCTGGCAGAATGTTTTACAAGGAATAGAAAATGAATTCATCTGCCTACTTTTTTTTTTAAACATTTATTTATTACTTTTGAGAGACAGAAAGAGACAGAGCACAAGGAGAGGTGGGGCAGAGAGAGAGGAAGATATAGCAGTAGGCTCCAGGGTCTGAGCTGTCAACAACAGAGCTGGACATGGGGCTCGAACCCACAAAATGTGAGATCATGACCTGAGCTAAAGTTGGACGCTCAACCGACTGAATAACCCAGGTGCCACAATCTGCCTACTTTTTATATCATGGCTAATTATTGTTTTTTCCAAAAAATACACATAGCACGAAGGGGTACTTTTCTTCAAATAACAGAAGTAAATTATAAGAAAATAAAATACAAATTAACTAGTTATAAAGTTATCTAAGTAAGTGCTATCAGAGTGTTATTTGACATTGATGCCAGTCTGAAGACTGTATATTACTGGTCTGCAATGAAATAAGTGCGTAAATTGAGAATGAGTCTTTAGAAACAGGGCAAATTGACAGATTACGTATTGTCTGTTTACTAACAATAAAAAACGTGGACTTGTTTTTTCATGTCTTTTTTCCTTCCATTTTATTATTTTTTTGTAAATCATTTATGTTGTATTTTTAAAAGTGTCATTCCACAATGGGTCTGTAATCCAATAATAGGAAACAAATGGTAGTTTAAGAAGGACTGATATGGGGCGCCTGGGTGGCTCAGTCGGTTGGGCGGCCGACTTCGGCTCAGGTCATGATCTCCCGGTCCGTGAGTTCGAGCCCCGCGTCGGGCTCTGTGCTGACCGCTCAGAGCCTGGAGCCTGTTTTGGATTCTGTGTCTCCCTCTCTTTCTGATCCTACCCTGTTCATGCTTTGTCTCTCTCTGTCTCAAAAATAAATAAATGTTTAAAAAAAAAAAAAAAAGGACTGATGTGATTGGTTGGTGTTTGGATGATGCATAATGCTCCTGTGTTGGAATAGATCTGTCGACACAGTTTGATGACAGTTAATTCAGTGTGAAGAAAGATAATGTGATATCACACAAATCAAATATATATATGTATAAAGGCGTAACTTCAATGTCTTCTTAATATTTATTTTTGGGTCAACAGGGCAGGCACATCATGGGCAGGTGTCATACATCTCTCCTCCAATTCACCTGGACTCTGAGCTAGAAAGACCCCCTGTGAGAGGTGAGTTGTTTATTATTATTATTATTATTATTATTATTATTATTATGATTACTATTACTATGGTTATTATTATTTAAAGAAAAACTATTTGTTATTTTGACGGAGACAATTAATTAAATTATAGATAGTTATAAATATGTATTTTGCAATACAGTACCTGTTTAAAAAGTGGGGGGGGGGATTGTGTATAAAGAATTTGAGAACAGAAAGAGCAAATCTTATTCATAAACTAAAATATGCAATACCGTTCTGAGAAATATTCATAAAACAAAATAAGAAATAGAGCTATATTGTGATTCAACTAGTGGAGGACTAGTTGAAAACTAACCTAGATTTAGAGATCACCAGATAACCATTACTTTTTTTTTTTACTAAAACTTTCTTCTACTTGTTTTAAAAGAAATTAAGGTGCCTTAAACTAAGTCATATTGACATTTATTTCCTTGCAACATGATATTTTATATTTTATTATGTTTTAAAAAATCATTATGGCATTAATATGATCATTTAGTTTTTAAAATATATGTTAAAATTATGTTTTTTAAATTGATACCATCAGTTTAAAGATTTTTAAAAAATGACCAGCCATACAAAATAAAAACTAAAAGTAACATTTGTTTTCCCATATCTAAATACAGAATTTTTATACTTTTAAATAAATATTATTATTTTCAAAATGTATTATAATGTTCAAAATTGATGAAATTGATATAGACTTTTTTTTTATAAATACCAAATATTCTAAGGTTAATTTGTTTTTTTCAGACTTAAGTGATTCAGGATATTTTCTTATACCTTCAACAGTATCAATCACTTGATACAATAAAAGTCATTAGGTCTGTCTTTTATGAGCAAGTTTTCTATACATGTTTTTTCCTCTGCCAGGAATCTCTTACCTTTTCTTTTCTACCCAGTTAGTTTCTGCCAGTGTTTGAAGGCTCTGCTTTATCTTCAGTTCCTCTGTAAAGGCTTCCTTGGCTATGCACTAGGGAGAAGGGAGTATATCTGTTCTCTGAATATCCCCTGTGCTTGCCTCAGTTATTACATTTAAGACATCCGTGTCTTATTTTTCAACATGCATATTTCCCTTTCTCTTCTGTAAGGTCCTCAAGGACAGAACATGCCATAATTATTATTTCTCCTCCAGCCACTGCTCTATGCTTTGGACATAGGAGGAACTTATACACTGATTTTTAAGTAACTGAAAGTGAAGGTGACAACCTAGGTTCTGAAGGATGCATCCTCCTTTTTCAAGAAAAAAAGGAAGAAGGGATGAGAATGGAATTCCATGAAATGGAAGCAGAATGAACCAAAACACAAAATTGTGAAAGTTGTGACATTTTAAAGAAATGTGCTTGGTGCACAGTAAAATGAGAGCAGTTCTCAAGGAAGAGACTGAAAAGATGTGGGAAGGCAGATTGGGAAGGATTCTGTATCACATGGCAAGGTTATATTTTATCCTGGAAAAAAAGGTTACGAAATACTTTTTTTTTTTAAGTTTATTTATTTATTTTGAGGGAGACAGAGAGAGTGAGCAGGGGAGGGGCAGAGAGAGAGAGGGAGAGAGAGAATCCAAGCAGGCTCCATGCTCTCAGTGCAGAGCCCAAAGGGGGGCTCAAATCGACGAACCATGAGATCATGACCATAGCCAAAACCAAGAGTCAAATGCTTAACTGAATGAGCCACCCAGGCACCCCTGCAATACTTTTAAATTTTAAAATTTTTTTCTAAAATAAAATGAAAATAAAAATTGTTTTTCTAAATTAGTGAGGTTTTGCGTTATAACACTATGTTCTTGGTATAAGAAAAAGATCTCTGAAGCCAGTGTAGATAAGAAGAGATTAACAGAGGGGAGGGAGTTTCAGTCATCTGGGTAAAAGATTACTGGGAAATTAGAAATGTGTCTGCTACTATGGCAAGGTCTTCAGTTCCTCTGTCAGGGCTTCCTTGGCTATGCACTAGGGAGAAGGGAGTGTATCTGTTCTCTGAATGTCCCCTGTGCTTGCCTCAGTTATTACATTTAAGACATCCGTGTCTTATTTTTCAGCATGCATATTTTATACTGAAGAGACATAGCATTTGAGTGAACAGACTTAGGGAAAAGGAGCAGAAATGCCTCTAAATTAATATGGATTAACTGCTTGGATGCTTAAGACATAATCCTTCATCATGAGGAATAGATGAATTTTAAATTGGTGCATTGTTTTAGACATGTTAATCCTTAGTAGAATATTGTCCCTACCAAAGATGGAGATCCATTTATGCAAGTTGGTGACTTTAATATAATTCATTTATTTTGACATCCCAGTCTGATTTGGGAAGAGTATGGTAAAATCAGGCATAGGGTAGTATAACAGTACACTCCAAAATGTAGTAGTTTAAAACAGGAAACATTTATTATAGTTCTCACACTTACTTGAGTTGTGTGTGTGCTAACTTGGCTGAAGTTAGATGTTTAGGAGCTAGCAAGTTGGTTGGTTTTATAGGGGAAGGAACTCAGTCACATGCTTGATAGTCACCTTAATGTCATCTGGGATGAAGGCCATATGGCTGTCATCACGAAGCAGTCTAGCACAGGCTCATTCTCATTATGACAGGATTCCCAACAATAGGCAGAGAAATCCCAAAGATCAAATATTTTGCAAGACTCTGCTTGTATCATGTTTGTTATGTCGCATTGGCCAAAGTAAGTCACATAGCCAATCCCAGGCATAAAAAGGGAGAAAAAGACTCTATACTTTGGGAAGCCACAATCCAAAGGACCGTGGATATAGAAAAGAGGGGAACTGGGATCATTTCAGACTACCATAGCAAAGCTGAAAAGGGTAAAATGAATTTAGAATGAAGTAAGACAAACATTGGTAAAATGAAGGGATTTAGAGGCAATTAACTTAAACATGGGAGTTCCAGACATGTTATCATTAGTTTCCTCAACTACTAGGCAGAAGATCAGAAATAACAACTTTACAGTGTCTTTGTGAGGATTAGGGATAATATAGAATTTGTCATGTGGTAGGCCCTAGATAAAAAAATGTGGCTATTACTATGTACTTTTGTGGTCACTTCTATAGCATATGGGAGGAAATTGGAGTTTGAAGCCAGGCAAACCGGTAAGACCTTAGCCAGCTTCTGTCTGTCATCTGTAAAACAAGGATAATAATGTCACCTGAGCCAAGTTCATTAGGGCAATTACATAAAATAGTAAGTATCAAGTTCCTGGCAAATACTTGACATAAACTAGACCCTGAAGAGTTAGAAGGTAGGTAGGCATTATTAAAAGTTACCCCTTAGGGGCACCTGGGTGGCGCAGTCGGTTAAGCGTCCGACTTCAGCCAGGTCACGATCTCGCGGTCCGTGAGTTCGAGCCCCGCGTCAGGCTCTGGGCTGATGGCTCAGAGCCTGGAGCCTGTTTCCGATTCTGTGTCTCCCTCTGTCTCTGCCCCTCCCCTGTTCATGCTCTGTCTCTCTCTCTCCCAAAAAAATAAATGTTGAAAAAAAAAATTTTTTTTTAAATAAAAAAATAAATAAAATAAAATGACATCATCTTGGTCAAAATAGTGATGGTATTGACCTGGTGAATGAATTACTAAATTCCAACACTCATCTCTGCTGCTCTCTCCCTCAAATCACACTCTTAGAATGATTGTCTTTTTAACTTCTAGTTCTCTTAGCATTCCTTTCCATGCATTGACCCAGAGCCATTCCTAGACTGTTCTGTGATTAATACAATTACAGTTAAGAGTTATTAGCTCATGTGCCACAATACTGCAGTATTCAAAAGAGGACACTTAAATAGGTAAATAAAGAGGTTTGTATAAATCACCATAACACTGAAAAAAATCTTGGCCTTTTAAAATAAACTATCTAGTAATTCATTTAAAAACAAATATTAATAATGGGATCGAGTTGCCATAGTAACGCCATTACTTTGGAGCCACAATGTATTTCCCTTCAACTTTCAGCCATCACCCCCCTTCATTTGTTATTTTTAATTAACTATACACTGTTATTGATACTTTGTATGCAGTCAAATTATATAAATGAACTCTAGATATGTCTATTACTGTCTATATCTAATACAGAGAGAACTTCTCAGGTATATTCTAGGTTTTTATAAGAATTTATACAATAAGATATCAGGTTCTTTAAATAATATGGAATTCTAGCTCCAATACTTGGATTTTTTATGTGAGATATATAAAAATATCCTTTGAAGTATCTAAAAACTGACATTACCTAACCTGCTTTCCTTTTTCTATTTTTCTACTATAATTATATATGTATTGAGAATATAAGACATTTGTGTTGATATTTCTAAGTCTCTCCATATTCTGTGTCTCTATATTATCTTATTTTCCCTTCCTATACCAATTTCCACTAGTCTACCTGCATGTTGATGTCTTAGGAATTGTTGCTTTATATATTAATTCTTTATGTATTTTGTAGGCTTATATTTTTATAAGGAACTCATATTTAATTTTCTGACATTCATTAAAGTAGCCGTATAAGACAGCAATGTCTCGGGGCGCCTGGGTGGCTCAGTGGGTTAAGCATCTGACTTCAGCTCAGATCATGATCTCGCGGTCTGTGGGTTCAAGCCCCGCGTTGGGCTCTGTGCTGACCGCTCAGAGCCTGGAGCCTGTTTCAGATTCTGTGTCTCTGACCCTCCCCTGTTCATGCTCTGTCTCTCTCTGTCTCAAAAATAAATAAACTTTAACAAAAATTAAAAAAAAATAAAATAAAACAGCAATGTTTAAAATGATATTAATATGGTTACCAATATTAACACAAGGGACTCTTCAATAGAAAATGTTAACTACCTAACACTCAGAAACACATCAGATTGCTTCAGATATCTTGTCATTTTATTCTGTTCTCATCTGAAATATTTTGAATTAGCTGGTACTTTTTTATGTGTATATAGTGATTGTGCTCTGAGTATTTGAGATAGTGAGCTAATAATTGGTAACTTTGGAATTGTGTTGTAAAATAATATTCTGAAAAATAATTAAATAATTATATCTCAGGGGTGCCTGGGTGGCTCAGTCGGCTATGCATCCAACTCTTGATTTCAGCTCAGATCATGATCTCACAGTTATTGAGATCGACCCCCACATCAGAACTTGGGATTCTCTCTCTCTCTCTCTCTCTCTCTCTGCTCCTCCTCCCCTCTCTCTGAAAATAGATGAACATTTAAAAAAGTAATAATGGGATACCTAGGGGTCTCAGTCAGTTGAGCATCCAACTCTTGATTTTGGCCCATGTCATGATCTCACAGTTTTGTGAGTTTGAATCCCATGTCACTGACAGTGCAGAGCCTGCTTGAGATTCTCTCTCTCTGCCCATCCCCAGCTCGCACTCTTTCTGCCTCTCTCAAAATAAATAAATAAACTTAAAAAATAAAAATAAACCAATAATAATAATTATTATATGTCAAAAATCACATTTTTATCGTATTTTCTTTTTTATCCCCTCAAGTTCTTTATCACCTGTGAATCATTTTGATTTTAATCCATGTGTCACTATTTTCCCTCTTTTCCGTTGTCTTGATTTCTTTCAGCTTTCTATCATTTTTTAGGAAAAAAATATGACATTCATGTATTTGTTTGTCATAATATGTTTCTTTTTTAGTATTGTGCATTTTAATTCTGACCAATATGCTCTTAGTAACCATAGGAAAATGTACTAGCAAGTTACTAAATAGCCTTGAATAAAATGTAATCTACATTTCAAAATAGCAGGAGTTTATAAATTCTGTGGAACTTACCCACAGATAAGTAAATTTGAGAGATTCTGTTCTTTAAGTCTAATGTGATCATATGTGGCATTTGGTTGCATAATTTATGCCTGTGATGGCTTTATCTGCATTCTTCAATTTACAGATTTTATTACCGAGTAGGGGTGTAAATTCCAATAGTTTACTAGTGCATTAATGTCACAATACATTACAAGGTAATTAACCAGAGCTGCCACTATAAATAGAAAAATTGTCACAGCCCTCACTATAAACTACTTAATAAAAATAAGATCCTGAATCAGCATTCACCACTATAGTAATTTTTCTTGCCATATGTCTCATTAATCAGGACTTAAAAAAATAGGCTCATCTAGAAGCACTATTATTTTTAAACCTTTCATTATTAAAACAAGTTTGTTATAATTTCTAGTAAATTTAATGGGATTGATTATATGTTTCTGAATGCAAATATGTTCTACTTGCTTTTGAGACATGTTTCCCCATTTTTTATACTATAATTGGGAATGAAAAACTACTTCAGTGGTTTTGTAGCAGATTTGTGAATAAACACATTGGAGTTCTTAGCAAGATTCATTAAGAGTTGCAGTTCTGGAAAAAAAAAAAAACAAACCAAGTTGCAGTTCTGAAGGTCATGTGTCCTCTCCAACTGTGCTTTGTCCCTGACCTTTCGTTTGCCTCCCTAGTACTCATAATGCAAAACCTCTTACCCCAGAGTGTGTCTGTATTACGGGCAGAATGACTCAATGAAGTGCTTGGGTGGGAGTTTGTTTGGAAGCTGAATCAGAATTCTATCAGCAGAGGTGTCTATTATTTGAGATTCAGATACACCAGCTAAGGCATGCCCTGGAGTTGAGACTTTATTGTTTTGTTTTTGATGTTGTTTTGCTTCATTGTTTTCCTGTATAATTGTGTGAGAGCCTTAGCAATTATAGAACCCAACCTAGGAATTCTTCATAACATCACTAGCAGTTCAAGTTAGATAAATTCCTGTCAAGAACTAAGAAAAGACATTCTTTTCTGAAAAAGTCTGAGTGATACTTTTAATGTTCTACTGTATAAAAAGTTTGACAGTTACTGGTACTCTCCACCTTCCAATACAGTGAACAACTAGTAATAAAGCTGGTGAAACCAGTATGTTTAGTTTGTATAATCTTTCTTTAGGTAAGATCTTATATTTAATTAGAAGCCTAATGTCAAATAAGCTAAAATATTTGGGTAATTGGGAGATTACATCTATTTTTTTTTAATTTGCTATAATAGAGTAATATAAATATGGTTCAATTGGCACATAATCAATGAACTAGAATAATGCCAGGCATTAAGTTTCATGTGCAAATGGAATTACATTCAGCAAATCCACGTTGAAAATATTTTTTAAAGTTCAAAATAAACAGATGGTCCTGCCTGGTGCATCTATATTAAAAATAGGCTATAGCCAAAGATTTAGCATCACACATTAGAGACATTAGCGCACGATATTGTCTAGTGGAATGTAAAAACATTTGAGATTGATTAAAATAAAATAAGAACAAGACATCTGGCGTTCTTATTGAGGAGACTCCAGGCCTATTTTTTAGTATTCTTCGTGTGTTTTTTTTTTCTAACTTATCTTGTTAGCAGACATTATATGGTAGAACATAATTTCCTAGTTTTATCCACCCTTAACCCAAGGGAATAAACATGAAACTTGCATATAACAGATTGCTTTGACCACGTTAAATAACGTGCTTTTCCCTCACTTGTAAATGCCAAACATTTTTTTGTACTGTGTGTTAAAGTACACTGCGAATACCTACAATATAGAGCTTGCGAATGGTAAACATCATTCCCATTTATGAAGTATGTGTCTTGTGTTAGACACAGGAAAAAGTTATTTTACCTGCATTGTCTCATTTAAGTCTTACAAGGACACTATCACTTTTTCATTCAGACTTACTCGTCATCATCATCGTATTTCTAGAGTCATGTATACTCCCGTAACACTTTATGGTAATAATTGAATTGGGTTGGATTTAATTGAAATTAAATTCTAAATGGTAAAATATACTTTTTATTCAATATTGTTAGGGATAAGTGAGTGTTTTATAGATTATAACATACCCTGCAAATATAAGTTATTATTTAAAAGCCAACATTTATCATTTGAAACAACTTAGCACAATCCTGCAGGCCCTTGTGGTACATAATTCATATATTGAGAATAATTATTCCAGGGAGTAGTGTGACCTGGTAGATTTTTGCAGTAAGTTCTTGGTCATCTTGTTCTGGTAGTTTCTCAATAAGCCTGCATGAGAAGGGAGATAGAGATTGTTTGGATTCTACTTCCACACTGGCTCATGGAATGACATTCTTAGTACTCAAAAGGTATTAAATAGAGGCTTGATATCGTTGTGATCTGAACATCCTCCTTCAGGTTCAGTGTGACTGGTAGCAGATCCAGTGGTAATGATCCTTGACTCGAATGTGATGTTTCCTCCATGGATCCTGTTGCTCAGGGAATGGAAAGTCTCTGGAACTAGGATGTGTGTCTAAGCAGCTATGACCAGGGTTCAGTTCCTTGAATTTCATACTTCCCTACCTGACGCCCCTCCCCAGCTCCCTGTTTTCTCTCCTAAGATTGCTCACTAGCCCAGCCCTCCTATGATCGGTCCTATGGATTCCAGGACTGACCTATCTTTGTTTTATTTAGCTTTTATTCTCATTCAAAAAGATGAGAGTGTAGCTGCTTTATCTTGTTCAGAGAGAAAATATTTAGCGTTTTCTGAATGTCACAACTTCTTATCGCTAGTCAGTAATAATGATGGTAATAATAATAATAAACACTTATTATTCAAATTAACTTTTAAAAATCATACAAACTGAAAATTATCCATATGTCCTCCTCTCTCCCAATTCCCATAGAAAACCAATCATAATATTTTTCTGAATATTCCAGTAGATACCATCTTTTTTGAGTGGACACGGTTAGAACATTTAATATTTACACATAACATTTGTGCCTGGCTGTATTTGAAGCATATGATATGGATCATTATTTCATTAATTTCCTGAATCTCATGAAGCAGGTAGTATTCTTGTTGTAATTTTGTGAATGAAAAAACTGAGCCGTAGAGAGATTTTTTTTTTTTTAACTTCATAAAGGTCAGATTAAGTATTACACATTGGAACCAGGTTCAAGCCCAGGCATCTATAAAATTCTGCTCTGTCAGTTTTTCATTTATACAAAAGAAACTATGACTTAATTTCCAAAACAACATATTTTAGCCAGTAATTACTAATGAAACATATTACCACAAAGGATGGGGTGGGGGGGGTCTAACTATCCACAGTATGGTATTTTAAAGAAAAATCTTCACCCATCTCTATTAGTCATCTTAAGAACAGAATATGGCACAAAAGTTGTTTGTGTGTCTGTTGTCTTCTTCAATAAAGTAGAATATCTTTGTTCTAATGTTACACTGTTCCTTTTTGCTCTTTTCATAAAATATCTTTCTGTTTCTCTCAAAAGAAATATTTGAAATCATACCATAAAACAAGAAATAAGACATTGTGATAAAATGTTATTTTTGTAGTTTTAAATATTCTCTCCCACAAATGCTTATTATTTATGAAAATAATTTTATACCAGTATACTAAAAATAATTGTCTTATTGCCTGGAGGAGACAGCTAACTGACAGTTGTGTTGACTGCTACTACCAAAGCCTGGCGTGGGACAAGGAGGAGGTTTTGACTTCCAGATGGAAGAGTCACCCTTATTGCCACCTACTGAATGTTCACAGCTGCAGGGTTTCCAATTTTTTGGTGTACTCATGCACATGATCCTGCCCTTCCGGAGTATCTTCTTTAATATAACAATTCTTACTTTACAATAGATGTAAAAGACAACATGATAAAATTTATATATGATAAGTCCTTAAATTTTAAAATACCTTTTACTCTGAGTCAGTTGCCTAAGATTAGTTAAGATCTCTTTTCTCTAGATACATCTGGATCCCTAGACAGTAAGGACAGTAAGCGTTGGGACTGTTAAGGACGCAACATCCACTTACATATCACTAGTCAGCAAATGAGGATCTTGTTTCTTCCGCTGCTAAAAGGCACATTCTTCTCTATTGAAAGTGTTGACTTTGGCCATTATTCATCCTGTAACACCCCAAAGAGTATTACCTTCACACGAAGAGGCACTTATCTCCCCCAGTGTGTACTAAGAAGTACTTTTCTCTGTTAGTTGTATCTCTGCGTCCAGCAATTATTTTCAGTCCTTGAGTTCAGGGGAAAAAAAAAAGACAGTTTCCCTCACTGGAGCAGATGCTCCTGTTAAGTTTGGCATCACATTCTCCTAGATGGAATTACATGGAAGTATACAGCTTAAATATTAATGCTTGTTAATCTGATAAATCCACCCCGGTTGCTAACTATATGATCACAGAAAAACTTGCATAGCCACAGCAACAACCTGTTTCCCAAGATTGTTTAAGTATCAAAGAACAAATATGATATTATATGTGAAACTGATCCATACCCTATAAAATGCTATGTAAATATTGCTTAATATAATTTAGAAGCAATCTTTATGGTTCCAGTCTAAGACTCAGTATAGCTCAGACATGGTGAGATCAAGAAAATAAGTCCTCAAGATGGTTTGCAATGTTCTTATCCTCCTCAAATCCTACTGGCTTAATTATGATGTAGTTTTACATTAAAAATAACCATAATTTTTTTCTGTAAATGTCTATGCCTTTAATTTCAAACACGTATCAGACAAGAAAACTATATGTTAGCTTTTCTCTGTGCCCCTCTGAAAGACTAACTTTCCTTCAGTACTGACCAAATATTTTCTATGTGGTTGCATCTTATGCATGGGTTAGATTCTGAAGTTAGTGAGCAAGGTCAAAACAAAAACAAAAATATAACCCACCTTCAAACATCCTCTAAATTATCCATAAAATACAATATATCCAACAGTGGGTTATTCCTCTATATCAGGAAATGTGAAAATAGAAATACCTAAAACCTCCTTTGGCTGTGGCGATGCGTGGTGAACAGTGTGGGGAGACAGAGAACTGAGGGAACACGGTCCCTATCCTCCTGTCACTCTGGACCATGCTGTCATTGATTAAAAGGCTAAGTGGATTTTCCCCCAAATTCTTTCTGAATGCATATCGTTGAATTTAAGTCAGATGAATTTTGATGTGACAGTACTATACTGACTGCCAACTATTTGCCATGCATTTTACAGGGGACTGGCAATACAGCCCACATGGTCTTTACCGTGTATCGGAGAAAGTCAACAATAGATCAATTATGTAATGACATAATCAAGGGGTGCATGGGTGGCTCAGTCGGTTAAGCATCCGACTTCATCTCAGGTAATGATCTCATGGTTCCTGGGTTCGAGCCCCATGTCAGGCTCTGTGCTGACAGCTCAGACCCGGGAGCCTGCTTCAGATTGTGTGTCTCCCTCTCTCTCTGCCCTCCCCCACTCGTGCTCGGTCTCTCTCTCAAAAGTAAAATAAACATTAAAAAAATCAGAAGAAGAAAAAAAGAAAAGAAAAACCACTCTAGGGAGGTGACTACTCAGCTGAACTGTGAAGAATGAAAGTGAATGTGTATTGAGTTGTATCAGTTCTTTATATATTTTGGATACTAACTCTTTATCAGAGATGTCATTTGAAAATACCTTCTCCCATTCAGTAGGTTGCCATTTAATTTTGGTGATTGTTTTCTTCGCTGTGCTGCTTTTTATTTTGATGTAGTTCCAATGATTTGTTTTTGCTTTTGTTTCCCTTGCCTCAGGAGACATAATCTAGAAAAATGTTGCTGCAGGCTATGTCGGATTGCTTTCTATGTTCTCTTCAGGGATTTTTATGGTTTTAGGTCTCACATTTAGGTCTTTTATCCATTTTGACTTTATATTTGCATAAGTGTAAAAAGTGAAAGAAGTGGTCCAGTTTCATTCTTTCCTATGTTGCTGTCCAGTTTTCCCAACACCATTTGTTGAAGAGACGATCTTTTCCCCGTTATGCATTTATTCCTCCTTTGTTGAAGATTGAGTGACCATATAATCGCTGGTGTATTTCTGGGTTTTCTGGTCTATTCCATTGATCTATGTTATCTGGTTTTTGCCAATACCATGCTGTTTTAATTACTACCACTTTGTAGTAAAACTTAATATCTGGAATGGTGATACCTCCATTTTTTTTTTCTTTTTCAAGATTACTTTGGCTGTTTGAGATCTTTTGTGGTTCCATACAAATTTTAGGATTGTTTGATCTAGTTCTGTGAAAAATGTTGTTGGTATTTTCATGGGGATTGCATTAAACCCATAGATCACTTTGAGTGTATAGACATTTTAACAGTATTTGTTCTTCTAACCCATGATCATGGAATGACTTTCCATTTCTTTGCATTGTCTTGAATTTTTTCATCAATGTTATATAGTTTTCAGAGTACAGGTGTTTCACTTTTTTGGTTAAGTTCATTCCTAGATTTTGTTTGGTTGTTTGTTTTTGGTGCAAGTATAAATTGGATTGTTTTCTTAATTTCAATTTCTGCTGCCTCAGTGTATAGGAATGTAGCAGATTTCTGTACATTGATTTTGTATCCTGCAACTTTACCGAATTTATCAGTTCTAGGTTTTTGATAAAGTCTTTAGGATTTTCATATATATAACATCATGTCATCTGCAAATAGACTTTTATTCCTTCTTTGTTAATTTGGGTGCCTTTTATATTTCTTATGTTGTCTAATTGCTGTGGCTAGGGCTTCCAGTGCTATGTTGAGTAAATGTGATGAGAGAGGGCATCCTTGTCTTGCTCCTGACATTAAGGGAAAAGCTTTCATTTTTTCACCATTGCCTATGATGTTGGCTGTGGGTTTTTCATATGAGACCTTTATTATGTTGAGGTATGTACCCTTTAGACCTTCTTTGCAGAGGGTTTTTATCATGAAGGATGTTGTACTTTGTCAAGTGCTTTTTCTGAATCTATTGAAAGGATTTAATGGTTTTTATCTTTTTTTCTTATTGATGTGACATATCATGTTGATTGTTTTGTGAATTTTAAACCATGCTTGCATCCTGGGAAAAAAATCCCACTTGATGGTGGTGTATGATTTTTTTTTAATATATTATTGGATTCAGTTCGCTAATATTTTGTTGAGGACTTTTGCATCTATATTCATAAAATATGTTTGCCCATAGTTCTCTTTTTTTGTGGTGTCTTTATTAGGCTTTGGTATCATGTGTCTTTATCTGACTTTGGTATCAGGGTGATACTGGTTTCATAGAATGAATTTAGAAGAGATATATATATATATACACACACACACATGTATATGTATATGTATATATATGTGTATGTATATATGTATATGTATATATATGTATATATATGTATATGTATATATATATATATATGTGTGTGTGTGTATATATATATATATAGGAATAGTTTGAGAAGAATAGGTATTAACTCTTCTTCAGATGTTTGGTAGAGGGGCACCTGGGTGGCTTAGTCGATCGAGTGTCCAACTCTTAATTTCAGCTCAGGTCATGATCCCAGAGTCGTGGGATACAGCCCTGCATCAGGTTCTGTGCTGAGCATGGGGCCTGCTTAACATTCTCTCTCTCCCTCTGTCCCTATCCCCCACTCATGTGTTCTTTCTCTCTCTAAATTTTTTTAAAAAGTTAAATGTTTGGTAGAATTTGTCTGTGAAGTGATCTGGTCCTGGACTTTTGTTTTTGGGGAGTTTCTTGATTACTTATTCAGTTTCATTACTAGTAATCAGTCTGTTCAAATTTACTATTTCTTCCTGCTTTAGTTTTGGTGTTATATGTCTCTAGGAATTTAATCATTTCTACTAAGTTGTCCAGTTTGTTGGCATGGAGGTTTTCATAGTATTCTGTTACAATTGTTTCTATTTCTGTGGTGTTGGTTGTTATTTCTCCTCTTTCATTAGTGATTTTGTTTATTTGGGTCCTCTCTCTTTCCAAATAATTCAATTAAAAATAGGCAGAAGACATGGATAGACATTTCTCCAAAGAAGACATACAGATGTCCAATAGACATATGAAAAGATGCTCAGTGTCCCTCAACATTAGGGAAATGCAAATAAAAACTGCAATGAGATAGTAACTCACACCTGTCAGATTGGCTAAAATCAAAAACACAAGAAACAAGTGTTGTCAAAAATGTGGACAAAAAAACCCTCTTATAATGTTGGTGGGAATGCAAACTGGTGCAACCAATGTAAAAAACAGTATGGAGGTTCTTCAAAAAACTAAAAATGGAATTCTCTATGATCCAATAATTGCATGGTTGAATATCTAAAAAATACAAAAACACGAATTCAAAGACATACACACATTCCTGTTTATTGCAGCACTGTTTACAATAGCCAAGCTATGAAAGTATCCCAAATGTCTATCAATACATGGATAAAGATGCGGTGGTGGTGTGTGTGTCTGTGTGTTTGTGTGTGTATAATGGAATATTATTCAGCCATTGAAAAAAATAAAATATTGCCATTTGCAATAACATGGATAGAGCTAGAGAGTATAATGCTAAGTGAAATAAGTCAGAGAAATACCTTATGATCTCATTCATTTGTGGAATTTAAGAAACAAAACAAGCAAGCAAAGGACAAAAGAGAGAGAGAAAGAGAGAGAGGCAAACCAAGAAACAGATTCTTCAATATAGAGAACAAAATGATAGTTACCAGAAGGAAGGTGGCTGGAGGGATGGGGAAATACGGGATGGAGATGAAAGAGTATACTTACCATGATGAAAGAAAGAAAATAAAAAGACAACATGATTTAAAACAAACAAACAAACAAACAAAAGAACATGAGTCGGCCACACTTGAAGTCGAAGGATGGTATGATCAGGGCCCTGAGTTGGAATAGTCATGGTATGTTAATTCATTTGTTCGCTAAGCAAATACTGATTAGGGCCTCATATATGCCAGGCTTTGATGGAATTGTGCAGCTTACAAATCTGTCAAGACTTGGCTTTTCATTAAGCATTCACTCTAGACAGGGGAGAGAAGTTAAAATGAACAAAAATTAAACAGATAAATGCACATGATACTTCTGGAACATAGCGAGATGAGCAACTGGAGATATAGACAGAGTACTTACATAGGGTTCAGATCAGGCACTTTTTTTTTGTTTCCAAAGATAAAAACAAAGATGGACAGTAGTTAAAACAGTATAAAAACACATTTTTGTCCCCAGAACTATTGCAATGGGAGAAAAGAAACCTAAGTATATAGTGGGCATCAACTTCAAATACAGCATGGACAAGTGGGCATGCATAGCCAAGGAACAGGGTAGAAAATCCCTGTATAGAAAATTGTTAAGAGGAAATGTCAGGGGCCAGAGGGACTCTGGAAGCAACTTGATAGGATTCGTGCTAAAGACAGGCCAGAGTGATCAGACATCACCAAGGGGTTGGTAGAGGATGAGGAACATGATCAGATACAGAGGGTGATCAGATATGGAGAGAATGGGGGATTGTGGCTGACATGACTTAGTAGGGTTCTTGCTGTAACTGGATTTTACAAGGAAGTGCACAGAGGGTCATAAGAGAAGGTTCAGGTGTCTAATTAAAGTTTGGTCAAGCAGAGAATTTTTGTCAGCCTAGTAGGTCTTGAAAGGAGCTGAGTTGTTGTTGCTGTTTTTCTGTTTTTTTTTTTTTCATGGGGGGTGGAGGGGCAGAGAGAGAAGGAAAGAGAGAACCCCAAGCAGGCTACACCTGCACCTTCATCAGGAACCATGAGATCATGACCTGAGCCAAAATCAAGAATTGGATGCTTAACTGACTGAGTCACCCGGTTGCCCCAAGAGCTAGGGTTTTAAGATTGCTGAGGGGTTTAAAAACCTCTGAAGGGTTTTTACACAGAGTACTACATAATCTGATTTCAATTTTTAAAAGATGATTCTAGGTGGAAAGTAGCTTAAAGAGAGATAAATCCAATCATATTGGTATGGCTTTTCCTTAAAATTTCATTTACAGAATTCCCTCTTGCCACTTAAATTCTCTGAAGATTCTCTTCCCTTCTGTCCCTTCCATTTTCCACATTACTAGCCTAAGATAATGTGTGACTTCTCTTCTGTGATTAAGAAATAGCAGAAGGATTTGGAAACAGGCAAATTCACATTGCTGTGGGACCATGTGCTGAGCCCTTTGGAAGCAGGACCTGATAGAACACTTGCCTGGATTCCAATAAATGCCCAAGCGAGGGGTTATAGTCCCTGCAGGGAAGAAGAGCACTTACTAATACATAAGCAATGAAAAGACTACATTTGCTAGACCCATAAGGATCATATTCTCATGCTACACACAGAATACTGATTCTGTTAAAACAAGCATCATTTGAGACTCTTGGCTGGTGATTGGGAGGCTGTTAATCTGTTGGTCAGGTTAGTCTGAATTGCCTCTGGAACTAAACACAATTGTGTCCACAATTGATGTGGTGTGAACTGCGAAGAACGAAACTGGCAAAAGGGCTTATAGCTCAGATTGTAGTAGATTTTTATGTGTACTAAGCCTAGCATTTCTAAGTGTCCTATAGACGTTGGGAAACTACAAAGGACATAAGCATAGAAGGCATAATTTGCATAGAAATGTTGATTAAAATGCGTAGGATGGATTGGGAACAGAGAGATTAGTAAGTTATTTCAAGAAAGGTTTCTTGAAAGTGCGAAATAAAAAACAGTAGCGATAGGAAGAATACACGATAGATTCCTAGACATTGTAGTTAAAGCATAATAAGACTTGGTGATTGGATACGAGAGAGAAATAAGAGATAATTATCTGATTTCCAGTTTGGATAATTTGGGTGGATATTGATGGTGTTCTGGAAGACAGAGGTAATTCATATCCAAACTAAAGATCACCCATTATCAATTTTTGGAAATACATGTAACATAAAACATGATTGGAAATTGTTTCCTTTCAGTGTATGGGAGATGTAAATAAAACATAATTTCAAGGGTATCTGAGACCTTTAGCCTTTTACAAGTAATTGAATTGGCCCTTTGGTCACCAGGTGGTTAGTTATCACAAGATGTAATTTATTTAGAAAAGTATGACTAGTGGATTTATGTGATACTGAGTCTGATAAAGTTCTTTCCTGGAACCTGAAAGGCATGCCTGCCAGACTTTATTTAGGTTTTAATGAATGAATAAATGAAGCCAAGGCTATAGAGCGAAAACCACCTCTGGTTACCAAATGGTCCATGCCTTTCCTTTGTTTCACTATTTTGAAGGATTTTACTTCTTCATTTCAAATGTGTGTGTTCATTTGAGAGGGGTGCCTCAGGGCACACTTGTTTGTTGGTTAGATAAAACCATTCTTGAAGACAGAACAAAGAACATACAGGCTGCGCAGCAAGAGTATAAAACTCAGAACACCAGATGGAAAATATCTTAGCTTTGAACTTGTGATTTCTTAAAAAGAAGAGAGGTAAACATTCACATTTTGCTTCTGTGTTTTTTTTTTCTGTTACATAAAAATGTGACGTTGAAATCTTAGAAAAAAATGGACTTAGAAGCAAACCCTCAGAGTTTTAAAATCACCTCCCCTAAGAAAGATTTGTAGTATTATTTTTCTTTGTAAAATCTACCCAGCTAAAATATTTTCTGATGAGCTTAAATGCATATGAACTACTGCTCTGGAGAATTTCTTAATTGAGTACTTCATTTTGGACTTTATTGAAATGTGTACTTTGAAAACATTGGTGAAATTTGCCATTTCCCACCTGGCACCAGCAACAGCTGGAGCCTGGACCATGTTCAATGGCCTACACTCATGCAGCACTAATCTAAAGCAAATGCCACATTAAAAACTACCTCCCTGCCCCTTCTGTTAAACGTACCTCAGGTAAAAGGAAGAGCAGAATATTTTATTTGAGTTTGCCTTTCTCCTCTTTCCATTCCTACTTCTCTAAAACTATTATGAGTGGTCATGCTCTTAACTTTGAAATATTTATAGGAAAAAGATTCGTTTTAAATGAGCAGATGGGCCAGTTCTAAGACAAGCTGCTGTATTAATAAACATGTGTGGTGCTTTATCAGCAAAGGAGCCTATTTTGACATTTCTTCTGGATGATTTGTATAGCCTATCACTATCACACCTGGTGCAGGGACAATAAATGGGCACTTAATAGTCAAGCAGTGTGCGGACACCTTCCATTATAACTTCATTATGTCAGATATAATCATCTATTACTGAATGTCAGGCACTTAATTTATGATCAGTTGCCCTATGGAATTAGTGGCCATACAAATGAATGGTCCATTCATGTCACTTTCACTGTAAATTTCCTTCTCCTAATGCTGGCCCCTTTTGCAAACACATTTAAATAATTCGATACCCTTTTGGGGTTTTAGAATACAAATTATTTGTTTATATTTAGCAAATTTGAGAAAAGGGCAAATGTGAATCACATATGATATAAAATTCCGTATGTGAATGTACCAGTCTGTCCAAAATAATAGTGCAGTTTTTCAGTTTTCTTTACTAAGGAACTTTAGTTTGATTTTGGTAAAGTGACAGTGCTTTAGGAAAGAAACAAACAAACAAACAAACAAACTTCTCCCTAGAGATCTGTTGTACAACGATGTGCATATAGTTAACAATTTTGTAGTATACGTTTAAAATTTGGTTGAGTCAATTTTTATATGTGTTCTTTAACACAATTAAAAAACTTTTCCGCTGGACAGCGTAAACAAGTATGTGTTCACAGGTGGCACTGTCATCAAACAGGCTGATATATACAGGACAGATAGTGAAAAGAAAAGAGAAGCATAGGTTTATGAGAGGGAAGCTGAGAGAAAGAGCAAAGGAACTACTTTGTAGGATTTTAACATCAGTGCTCCCAGGGCACCTGGCTGGCTCAGTTGGTTGAGCAGTTGACTCTTGATTTTGGCTCAGGTCATGATCCTAGAGCTGTGGGATTGAGCCCCGTGTCAGACTCTGTGCTGAGCATGGAGCCTGGTTGTGATTCTCTCTCTCTCTCTCTCTCTCTCTCTCTCTCTCTCTCTCTCTGCTCCTTTCCCCTGCTCACACTCGCTCTCTATAAAATAAAAATAAAAGCAAAATCAGTGTTCTGTACTATCATCTTCAGAATCTTCTGATCCTTTTCTTTGAATGTGAGAACATACAGTCTATGTGTATGTGTCTATTTTCAAGATCACTCTTAGAACTTCAGTTCTTGTTAAGATTCCTGATGAATTATTATCTATGAAAAAGTTCCCTTTAGAGATGTCTCAACTCCTGTATAATGATATTAGCACTGGGGTGGTGGTAAGACCCACTATTTGGGGGGAAAATCTCAAAAACTATTTAACAATCAATAAAACTATTGGACCTACCAGATTAGAAGGAAACAGTGTTACAGATAGGAAAATATTAACAGACTGATAATAGAGTTGGATGGTGTGAGAATGAATCTACATTTACTGCCAACACCATAGCAGGATTATTTTTTTACTATATGAACTTCAGCCAGAACTGCCAAAAAGAAGCTTCTGCCTATGTCATAATATTATGGACCTGGCTGTCTTCCACTCAGTTCTGGCTTTCAGGGTGATGAATGGTACCACTTGCACTGGAAGCATTGTGGCCGAAGACTGACTTCTTCCATGGAGTCAGAAGCTTAAAGGAATCATGTATTTAGAATGTTTGTCTTACACAACTGAAAGATGTCATCAAGAAGAAATAAGGGGAAAATGCTATAGGTGGTATATAACAGTGAATTCATTTCTAATATCCTAAAGAATTTCAAAGCTCTGGTACTGTGAAAGAATGAAATTGCACTAATAAATTTGTATTTGGCATTGACCTAACTGCCTCTGATTTCTACTCTGTAGATGCCAGTGGTCAAGAGACCCATGAGTCTATAGACTATCCCATTGACTTGAATGACTGTAAAGTGTAAAGCTCAGTAAGATACTCGGGTTACAGGAGATGATCTTTTAATGACCAACCCAGAAAATATTGTTCAGATTTATTTGGTAAAAAATCACACTAAGGTGACTTAAAGTTACTCTAGCTGAGACTCTTTAGGGATGCAAACTCCCCAGATGAATGGATCAAGACGGCACTCATTTACAGATCTGAACTCTTGGGCAAGTGTAAGCAGAATCAGGGGGGAGCTGGCAGCCAGTCGCATTTGGCTAGCAAAATATTCCAAACCCTGCAGAGTAAGCTTCACATAGAAGAGCTCTGAGCCAGTTCAAGCACTAGACACTGACTAGACCTCAGTGCCTGTTCTAAACCACCAATCTGGTACTTGGCAGGGACCTCTGGTAAATTACTGTCCTTTCTCCCATTATCTTACATCTATTTTTTCTCACGGCTTCATTGGATCTGCCACATCAGATATCTAGCTTGTTCATCTGGAACCTTATTGGAAAACTTGCTTTTTTATAATCACTTGACTGGTTTAGAATCATTGTTTTTCTTACCTTTCTGAGCATCAGCTTTATGTAGAGGCACATATAGTGTCTGCGGTGTCTGCAGGCAAGACCTTGATTGTTCTTCTGTGTAAAGTAAAAACCATTAAGGGATATTACGATCTAGAAAATAAAAGAAAAAATACACATTTATTTGTAAACTTACCCTCAAATTCATTTTATTTGTTACTGGTTTTGCCAAGACTAAATTGGGAATAGAAGCATATATCATGTTATATAAGTGGTAGGAAAAATATGGGTTCCACTGAGATTTTGTTTGGAAACTAGCATAATTCTTGCAAGGGCACTTGGTTCATACTAAAATTGTGCAGTGGTAAATACTGCCTTTTTGTTCTACCTATGTTTATGGTATTTGAAAACCATGCGAGTAGTTTCAGTTATCATAGACCCTGATATTGGGCTTAACCCCTGCTAAGTGATAAAGCAAATGCAAGAAAATGTACTTTAAAATATTTTAAGTGTTTAATAAGAGAAGATGTTATTATTAAAGGTGAAAATCTTTTTAATTTTTTTTTTCTTTAATGAAACAGCACAGAGTGGAAAATACCATAGCAGTCATTTGCAATCAGCAACATGGAAGAAACCTGTGGTCCAATTATACAGTTGACCCTCGAACAACACAGGGGTTAGGGCCACCCACCCCCCCCCACCCCCCCAGTCACGTATCCACATGTAACTTTTGACTTCCCCAAAATTGAACTACTAATCATCTACTATTGACTAGAAACCTTACCAATAATATAAAAAATTAACTCATATTTTGTATATGTATTATATAGTATATTCTTATAATTAAGTTAGAGAAAAGAAAATGTGACTAAGAAAGTCATAAGGAAAATACATTTACAGTACCGTCTCAAAAAAATCTGTATATCACTAGAGCTATGTAGTTCAAAACCATTGTCCAAGGGTCAACTATAATTTATTTAGGGTGTGTATGGTCACAATGAAAAGACTATAAATAATGATATTTACATATCTTACCTTGAACACTAGTCATCCAATAAATTTTTGATGAATTTAATAGCAAACTTTGAGATATAGCATCTCTTTTAAGCTATAGGGCAACTAGATGTAAATTACCTTCAGTTCAGTAAGAAATGGAGTAATTCCAAAATGTAAGCAGCTTTCTTTTCCCTCTTGGGTATAATTAGGACCATTATTGTAATCATATCCATTAAACTGCTGGGATTTGGGAATAATGGATTTCTTTGCAGAAATTGATTAAATAATATCTAAAGAAAAATGCCATAATTGAGAATTTATACTTTTACTATTGATTTATTCTTTTTTATGTTTCATATAGGTTAAGTGACTTGATCTGTTTATTTTCTAGAGTAGAAAAACTATTCATACATTAAAGTTTCAAAATCCTGTGATCCCTGAGAAAAATGTTTTATAACAAGGTTCTATCAAACTATATAAACTCATTGTTGTATGTGCTGTTCAAATCGTATCTGCTACACAAATAATTTGGACCTTGGCATCATTAAAGTCATAGAGCCAAGTGGAAACCATGTAAGTGCATTGTTTCCTTTATAAAATCCACTGGAGTTTTTCTTTTTTCTTGTATTATTTGGAGTAGTGCTACATGTTTAAATCATTAGTGTTACATGATTAAATGAAACTTTATAGTCTTTTGTTCCTTTTACCAATCAAATCCTGAATGTGTGATATTCAGGACATTGTTCATTTCTAAAACTATATGAATCTGAAGTACCATAATTTAAAGTCAAGAGAAATGTAAAACCCAAATGTCTTCCGTATGCTAATATTTTTCCTTGAATAACAATGTTATTCATGAATGCTTATTATAGCACTTATTAACATTTTGCTTTGAAACAACAGTATTTATTATGAAACAAATTCACTTCTGTGGAACTTTTCTAATACATTCTCAATTAGAAAAAAAAGGTAATGATTTCCATTTATTCGGTCATGTGAAATCTTTGCCTTTATAAACATGTAATTTTAAATATGACTTTCACTCAGCTTCTGTCCAACTGTAACTATAGGAGTAACACTGAATAATAGAAGAAAAATTGAAATCCAAGACTTAGGAAACATCATTAGAAATGTCATTAGCAAATAAAATAAGAACCAGAAAGGTCACCACTGGCTGAATGGCAATTTTAAGCCCGGTACAGTGTTTGGTGCTTCATTTGGTTATATCTAATTCTCATGGAAACTTGGGAAAGTAGGTATCATCATCTTCATTATACAAATAAGAAACTGAGGCTTAGAGAAGATGAGGTCGCTTATCCAGAACTATTAAGTGTTAGAGCCACGACTCTGGAAAAGATTGTAAACAGTAATACTGTTTTTGTAGTGAGTAAAAGATATGACAAAAGTAGCAAAATACTAGTATGTCTTAGGAAACAACCTAAAAATTAAAATTAAGATAGCCTTCTAAACAGCCAAGATCACACACTGTTATCAGTAATTATGCCTTATTTCCCAGAGACAGGATTTCAGGGGGATGGCCTTGCATTGTTATTTCAGAGTTAAAAGAAGTGAGTTGAATTCCATTTGTCAGATACTTATATGCAGTCAGGAGTAAGGTTTAGAACTGTGTTGTTTGTTGTGGTTGTTGATAAAGTTTGTTTCTCATCAGATTCTCATTACGATGGGTCACATTACCCAGACCCCAAGCTGAAGCTAAATATAAACCACATTGTGATGATTTTTAGTAATAATTACACTTTCTGGATTTCATCACAGGGGGAAAGAAGTGTTCATGAACCGCTTTGACCATCTCATTATATATAAAGATAAATATCAAATTTAAAATGAAGAAACCTCGTGAGTAGTTCTGAAAATGCAGAGCTATTTTAAGAGTGTGTTTACAGTGGTTTGAAATGACTTACCAGAAGCAATGTAAACCTAGCTCTATAAAAAAGGAAACTTAGAAATAAACAGGAAATTTTTATAGAATTTTTCATGGTGGTGAAGCATTTGTGTTATTGAGGATTCTGTTTAATATAAGATTGTCAAGCAGGTAAAACTCAAGACCATTCTCCTATTTGTTGAAACTTCAAATTTTATTTACATGGAGTAAACTAAAACTGCATAGGAACATGTAAATTGAGTTAATTTGGTTAACTATAGATAAAGATATCTAATATATAAATATGTATATCAATCACATCTTAAGTAGAAAAATTGAAAAATCATCAGCTGTATTATGTTAATGACTGAAGTCTTATCACAAGAAAAACTATGACTTCTCTGGTTGAAAGTGAAAAAGGTCTGTGTCCTTTATCTTTAAGAGTAAGACTGAAGATGCTGATTCATTTGATTACTTCCTTTTGTTATATTTTATTGTAGAAGAGATAAAAGGATTGGTTCAATCTAATGAGAACTAAATGGCTCTGTCTATAAACTCTCATTCATTTCTATGTCTAAGTGCCTAAAGCAGATGGAAACAATCTTTTTAAAAATCTGAGTTGAATCCTAGTGAGACTAACACAAAAGTGATCTTCACCATCACTTAATATGAAGAGTTGTGTTGAGAGAGTGATTTTCTTTAAAGAAACTTCGTAAGTAGGGTGTGGTGGGGGAGTGGAGCAGGAAGAAGGTATGTGCTACAGCATTGAAAACTCTCATACTTTTGTGGTAGTTTTAAAATGTGTGCTGCTACCCACGGTATTCTTGGTTTTTATATGACTAAAGTTCGTAGTTATACTGTGGTACTTGAATTAACTAATGAGAAAAATTATTCTCATGGTAACTTTTTCATTGCCATAGTGTATCTGGTTCTTTCAGTTAGTTGGTTGCTTTTGATTCAGTTATAGGTTCTGGAGATAAAACATGAAAGATTATAGTCTGCCAAAAAAATAAAAAGGCAAATCTAGGTTCTCATGTAATATCATAGAATGATGTTACCTTTTTTATTTAAAGGAATTAACTTTTAACTAGTGGTGTCATTTACTTTTCACAAACACACATGAAATGATACAAATTTCTATTTACATATGTGAAAAGATAAACTGAGGCGTTATTTTTTTTAAAAAAATAAGAGTTTACTTAAGCAACACTCAGTTCGAATCAGGCAGCATCTAATCGAGCAGATAGAAAGAACACCAAGGAGCTATACAAAATGACAGATTTTTATGAGCGGAAGGGAAAAGGAACAAGAAAATTACACAGTAGTTCCCCCAGCAGATGCTTAAAACCGTGGGTAGTAGGAAACACTATGTGTACTATATTTTTCCTATACATACCTGTGGTAAAGGTTAATGTATAAATTAGACACAGTAAAAGATTAACAGCAACTAATAATAAAATAGAACAAGGGCACCTGGGTAGCTCAGTTGGTTAAGCGTCCGATTTCGGCTCAGGTCATGATTGCACCGTTCATGGGTTGGAGCCCCACATCAGGCTCCTCATTGACGGTGCAGAGTCTGCTGGGGATTCTCTCTCTGCCCCTCCCCCACTTGATTCTCTCTCTCTCTCTCTCTCTCTCTCTGTTTCTCACAAAATAAAAAAACTTAAAAAATATAGGACAAGTATAACATACTGTAATAAAAGTTATATAAATGTGGTCTGTCTTTCAAAATATCTTATTGTACTTTACTCACCCTGCTTATGATGGTGTGAGATGATAAAATGGCTACCTGATGACAGAAAGTGAGGTGAATGAGGTAGGCATTGTGATGTGGTATTAGGCTACTACTGACTTTCAGATAGTGGTTCTGAAAGAGGATCATCTGCTTCTGACCCACAGTTGACTATGAATAACTGAAACTGCACAAAGAGAAAATGCAGGTAAGGGGAGGGGACTGCTATTCTAGGGGGAAAAAAAAGCAGGTTGGATACTAACTGCAAGGTTACTTTCCTTACAGGGGATGGTAGGGGCCTATCAGACCTATCAGACCACATACCTAACTAGTGCTGACCAAGCCACTTCCTGTTTCACCAGTTCAAGGTTCCATTTCTGGGAGAGCCAAAAGTGTAATTAAGTCTTGGTTTGGTAATAATGAGGCTTAGCAAAACGACTCAATTTGGGGCCTGTTGTCATGCGTTTTAACAGATTAGGGAAAGGGAAGGTCTAACAGTTCGTGAGTGGTAATAACACATCTGGAGTATACCCTTTCGGGAGTCTAAGTGTGAGCTCACTTTTCTAAATCATTCAGCATCTCCACATATGGCCTTTAACTGGCCAAACATGAACGAACTTCTCTATTTTCACTTTTCTCTTTTTCAGTGTTTATTTTACTAGTTACTGTGCTGGGGCCTTTGGGAGGTTATGATAAAGGTGTTTGCTGTTATTTGTTAGGTGTCCCACTGTCCCCTCTTGAAATGAGAATTTTCCCCTAAAAGAATGAGTCAGATAATTTGGGAAATAGCCCAAGTTCATGAGTTTGCATCGAATTTGGAAGAAGGAAAGGGTTAAAAGAATTACTGCTACTTCTGGACAATCTACCAAAATATGATACTTAAGACAAAGTTTCCCTCTTCATTGATAGGACCAGAAGTTGTTTGCAGTTTGTTTGTTTGTTTGTTTGTTTGTTTGGGTTTAAATTTTATCTTTTAGAATTGTTTCCTTCCCTCTGTCCTCTTTTTCTATTCCAAGTTTAATGAAGATTTCCTCCTTGAACTTCCTCTAATCTCTAGGGACAGTAATAACTAAATTCCAGGTGTCTGTTACCAGTGTAAACTAAAAATTTACATTGGATAGGTTTTTAAAGTCAAATACCTGACATTCTTCTGAAAGACAAGCCATTAGCTGGCCTGCCAGCCCTGGCCCTGCCCCTTGTCTTTCTTCACCTCTTACTTTCTATATTCTAGGTCTTTCTCCTTTTTCTGTCTCTCATTTTGCCTAATCAAAAACAACCATGACAACACTAAAAATCCTAGTTTAAACCTTGAATATTTGAAAATTCAAAGTATAAAATTCCTTAGGCATAACTAAAAATTACTGGTTCCCACCAGGACCTTCCAATAAGCTGGAGGCTCACTTATATATTTGCATATAAATTATGTAGTTTTTTAAATTTCCATATACATCCTTAGGCCTTACAAATATTCTCAGGTGATTTTCAAGTCAAAATCACAGTAGCTTGTGCCATTAAAGAAATTCATTTTGAAGTGTCTATTTTCCATACCTTTTCGGCTAACTGCTCATTGTAATTGACCTAAAACTTTACATCAGCACCACATAGTTGAAGAGATTTTGAAAATGGAAATGAGAACAAGAAGTTAAAGAAGGTATAAGGGCAGAAAAACTTTCCCTTCTCCCCTTCTGGATTTATTGGCTGATTTCATCAATAATTTGATATAAGATTAACAAGAGAAAAGCAAATTCAATTTTATTTGTACGGGGACCCCAAAGATATGAAACTCAAGGGCAAATCAGTCAGTTGAGGCTTATATACCTCCTGAACTAAGGATTGAGCTGGAGGCCTGCTACTTCAATGGGGAGAGGGTAATTCACAAGGTGATGAGAAGAGTCTATGTTTATTAATTAGATGTTTGTCTTGCCAAACAGAAAGGTCTTTCAGATAAAAAAAATTAACTCTGGTATTAGCCCTTTTTCTGGACAGGCCCCCTATCTAAATTCTATTAGGTACTCAAAGGAGAGGTGCAAGGTTTTCTTGAGTCTGCTAGGTCTTGACTGACTTAAACTGGAAATAATCCACGTGCCAAAGTGGCACATTTTGGGGTGGCAAATTCTGCCTCCCTGTAAGGGCAAGACAGATTTGTTTCAAAGAATATGTCACACAAGAAGGACACAGTGTTTTTGAGGAGAAGGAACACAGTCGTGAAAGAATTCAACCCATGAGATAATTTCAAAATTGTAGAATGGAAGAAAAATTTTTGTCGCATAGAGTAAAATAAATTACCATGAGGAGAAAATGATTTCCATTGCTGCATGCCTGTGTGAATACTGAAGTTAAGTGTAGGTGCCTGATGTTTTCTTGAAAGTTTTTAATTCCTTGCTGCCTAAACTTCACTCTTACCTTGGCACACGTTGTTATTGTAGTAAGTACTTGTAGTGGGAGGGTGTGGGGCATGGGGAGAAGCAGGCATACATAGAGATAGATGACTGAAATTGGGCTTGAGTCAGTTGTAAGAGCCAGCAAAGTTGATGCTGTGGGTATTTTGCAATCATTTGTTTAATTAGCTGAAACTCCTAAGGGAAAATTTTATGAAATGGCAAACTCCCAAAGCCAAATTTAAATCTGTATTTCTATGTGTGCAGAATTTCATAACACAGAGATGTAAAAAAGGTACTAGTGAAAAGCACTGTATAGTTGAGACCTTTAAATACCAAAAGCAGTATCTTACAGAGAAATGTGAAAATAAATTATATAAGTTAAAATATTATTCATGTGAGAGAACTAAGGTAAAGGTTTACAGATGGCTAAGAAAATCGTATTTTGGCTAGGAGCGTTTTTTAAAATTCCCTCCTTTCTCCCCCACCCTGTTTTTGTTTGTTTCCTGTGAATTTTTCTACCTAGTTAAGTATATAATCAAGTTTATATTCTGTTATTGTCTAATGGATTTTTTGATCTACAAGATACCTACTTTTTAAACAACTAAAGGGATATCTCTAAAAGCTGTAAGTCTTCATCATTCTGCTTTGGTACGTTCAGAGGTTAGATGTAAGTGACTGGTTGATTGAAAAGGCCAGTGAGCTGGGTTTCTTTTACACTTGGTTACGCAGGCACAAAGACACTTGTGGACTTTCTCCTGCAGGAGAAAAAAGCATCTGGCCAAAGAGCCATCTTCTCAGGTGTATGCGGTTCAAAAAAAAAAAAAAACCTACCATATCATTTAGAAAACCAAAACCTTATTAATGTATTGATTTCAGATTCAGATGAATAAAATCCATCAATTTTATCATAATCCTAAGGCTAGAGGATGAGTCTATATAAACTCTACTCAAAAGCAGCTTGGGTTTTGTATGAGGATGCATCATTTGCTGTTTTCAGTAGCTGATGACTTTGGTATCATTTTCTTAAATAGATCAGTCAAATAGATGCTTCTCATCATGATTGCATGTGGTCTGCACTGAAGATGTAGTTTATACATTGGAGATTGGAAACAGGTGTTCCAGTGCTGATCCTAAAAGGGCTATTATAAATTGCTTTCAGTAGTAGGCTATGAGGAAATATGTGCAAGAAAAGAAAAAGAGCAACTTACAATTCTTATAATAATTACCCCCTCTGTACAAGTATTGAGGGATTTAAATGGACAAGGGGAATAAAGAGAACCAGGGGAGTAAATCTTTCAAAATGTGGGTCTAGGTGGGAAGGGTGTAATAGAACAGAGACAGAGAAACAGATTTACTTTTCATGCTATAAAATGGTTTAATTTCTTTCACTTTTAGAAAGTGGGTCAAAGTCAATGTTGTTTCTTAATTTGTAGATACAAACTTATAGAGATGCAAAATCCATGTAGCACAGACACCTAGCTAGATGCCCACTAGTATCTGTTTGCCCTTTCTTCTGTGATAGCGGAGCCTTCATTTTTAGCCGGACTCCTGACTACTGGGAGTAAAGAGATTTTGTCTTGCAGCTAAGGTATGTCTTAACCAATAACACATAAATTGAAATGATATGTGCAACTTTCTGGAACTGTTCTTGAATAAAGGTGTCATTCTCCCTCCCTTTTTTATTCTTCCTATGGGCTGGTTGCAGTATGCTACAGCAGCCATTATGGATCACAAAATAGACCCTTATGTATTAAGGAAAAGTAAAGAACATGATAGAAGATGCCTGCTTCCATACCAGCCCAGAAACCTGTTTTAAGAGAGAGAAATAAAATGATCCCTCGCATTAGCCATTTGTTATGTTGGATTTTCTGTCACTAACAGAGAAACTTCATCTTTTATACTCTAGCATAAGATCCAATAACAGTTTCACGAGTAGACTGTGCCTATATCACGTTTACGAGGATCTCTGCCTCTCAAAAATGCATAACAAATGTGAAAATTGTATATATTTTTGTGTTTTCTATTTCATCTTTGTTTCCTTTATTCCTGTGCTAGTTTTTTACTGATAGCAGTCGCTGTCAGTAAAACAAAAGTAGCAGTCAAAAGAGGTTTGAGAATAAAAATTGACTATATATATTTACTTTTTTTCCTCTCTAAATTAGGAAAAGACTGTCTAAAAGTGACTGCTGGCATTAAACTCACTTTTTTGTGGTTTGAACTGCTTTAAATACTGCCATTAATGTAGCCTTCATATCTATTCCAACTACCTTTGCCTTTTTGCAAATTCTCTTCACTTCATGTTATTCCAACAGACTCAAACCGCACTCACTGCTTTTGGACTGTTTTCTTTCCCTTCTCTGACCAACTTCCTCTTTCTCTCGTGCTACCATGTATTTATCTCTATTTAACACTTAACCACACACTGTGCAATTATTGTTGACATGTCAGCCAAAGACAACTGAACTGTTTGTTCCTGCAGGGGATTTGTGTGTCTAGACTAATGGTCACACAGTAGCAGCCCATTAAAAATTAGGAGAGAAAAAGGAATGACAGACAGTAGGAAAGAAGGAAGACATTTTTCTTTAAGAAAGCCAGCTTTCCACTTTATATTTATTTTAAAATTTTTATGTGGATAAGCTCAGTCATCAAATACATTATAATATGTATGACAAACAGCTTTATTATAATTTTGTGTTTTGGTATTTTCTTTGCATTTTAATTTTCTTTGAGGCATAAAATCTCTTGGAACACCACCTTACCTCTTCCTTTTTGGACAATCAAGAGCCTATTCGTGAAAAGTGGTCAGGTCTCTCGTTATCTTTCTCTCTTCTCTTTTATTAACAATTATCACTCCGCTGTGCACTGTTTAGTAACCCAGAATTGGCTCAGTAGTATTATGAACCTTTAATGATAAAAATCAGTAGCTTCCTGGGAAATATGGCAATTTGGGGGAAAATCGGAAGAGATTAGAGGGATCTAGTAACATATTTAAACTGAGACAATGTAGATATTTACATGATGGCAGGTAAACCAACTCTTGTCAGCAATTGTCTCCACCAGTACTATTCTATTGATGTGTAGTCTTAAGTATGCTTTCACAGCATTTATTGGCATAACATTTTTTTATCCTTTATTCTTTGTGAAATTTTATATTTACATAAAGTCTTACTTTTTAATTAAAAACATATACATGCTTCGGGGCACCTGGGGGACTCAGTTGGTTAAGCATCCGACTTGAGCTCAGGTCATGATTTCATGGTTCATGAGTTTGAGCCCCGCGTCAGGCTCTCTGCTGACACCTCAGAGCCTGGAGCCTGCTTCAGATTCTGTATCTCCCTCTCTTCTGCCCTTCCCTGCTCACTCACTCTCTCTCTCTCAAAAGTAAACAAACATTAAACAATTAAAAAAACAATACACATACTCATGTAAAGCATATTAAAAAAAAGAATAAAATTCAAAATTACTTGTATACCCATTTCCCAGAAGTTACTGATATTATTATCTTATTTTATAGCTACCTAGCCTTCTGTTCT
Source organism: Prionailurus bengalensis (assembly GCF_016509475.1). Taxonomy (NCBI): domain Eukaryota; kingdom Metazoa; phylum Chordata; class Mammalia; order Carnivora; family Felidae; genus Prionailurus; species Prionailurus bengalensis. The sequence goes on along the minus strand of NC_057344.1, from coordinate 156,019,055 downwards.
ATTTATACAGGGAACACTATTGTACATTCTGTTTTGCAACCTATTTTGTCAACTTCAAAATAGGTCATGGAAAAACTGTCCACATCAATAAATGTTTTTCTACAAAATTATTCATGTTGTTATAATATTTTATTTGTAGGGGTATAATATAATGTATTCAACCAATCTAATATTATGGGACACAGGATAATTCGAATTAGTTCATGTTATAAATAGCACTGCCATAAATATTATTGCAAACTGCATGATTATATTTTTTGTAAATATCCATGATTGTGTCCTTAGACAAAATTTTTAAGTAATGAAATGTCTAAATTAAACAATAGCAAAATGCCATAATACCTTTTTAAATGTTCATTGATAATTGTTTTGCAGAAATATAATACCAATTTATAATCTAAGCAGCTCTGTATGGGGAAGCAGACAGAGCTTTACCCAGAATCTTACCAACTCTGTAGAACCATTAAAAAAAAAAAGTTTGCCAACCCAAGGGGAAGGTACTGTGTGTGTGTGTGTGTGTGTGTGTGTGTGTGTGTGTGTATGGTATGAAAGTTGATATTACACTTTTTTTGTGAAGATGTGTTAAATTTTTATCATAGAATTCTGTTGCTTAAAAGTCCCAAGTCGAGGGGTTGCCTGGGTGGCTCAGTCAGTGGAGCATGCATGCACCTCTTGATCTTGGAGTTGTAGGTTCCAGCCCCACATTGGGTATAGCGCTTACTAAAAATAAAATCTTAAAAGAAAAGTCCCAAGTAGGAATTTATATTAAATGAAAATAAATAAATATAAATATAAGTAAATATATATGTGTATGTATATATATACACACATATATATTTAAACAGTGTGTATTATATACACATGTGTATACACATATATATTTAAACAGTGATAGAAGAAAGGCAGAATATTCTAATGTTTTAATTAAGTCCTATATCTAAAATTTTATCTTATAAAACCAGTCCTATTTTTGGTACTGAGTTATAGTAGTTCTTATTTTTAATTCTGAAACCATGTGTATTAGTTTCCTAGGGCTACTGTAACAAAGCACTCTATATTTTAATGGCTTCAAACACTAGAAATTTATTCTCTCCATAATTTTGAAGGCTAGAGGTTCAAAGTCAAAGTAACAGCTGGACCATGATCTTTCCAAAGTCTTTAGGAAGAGATCCTTCCTTGCTTCTTCAAGCTTCTGGTAGCCTCAAGAGTTCCTTGGCTTGTATCAGTGTAGTTCCCATTTCTGCCTCCATCTTCACATGGCTACCTTTCCTCTGTCTGTCTTTGCACACCAGGATATGGGTTTATGGCCCACCCAACTTCAGTTTGACCATATCTTAACTTGATTGTATCTGACAAGATGCTATTTTGTACACTTATAGGTACCAACTTTAAGACTTTAACCAAGCTCTTTTTGGAAGACACATTTCAAACCATAATACCATGTATCCAATTTTTTTTTTGATATATTATAACTAGTTTTGGGAATGAGATAATAATAGTTCTTACTCCTATGTTGATAATTTTAATAGTATTACCTCATGCAAGGAGAAACTAATTAAATGATCATACTTTTTAACAGCTTAATTTAGCATCCTATGACTACTGTTTCAACAATTCTCCTGCATACAAATAAGAGAAAAATCAAAATACATTGAGGATTTTCTGAGACATGCTACTGATGTCACAGGCATCTAGATCATGGCAGAAGGCAGTGAAGAGAGCTCCAGTGTATTCATATTTCTGTCCATATCACTAGTTAAAGGTCTGCTTTATGTAACTGTCTAAATAGTTCATAATTACTGAATCGGCTTGGATAAACAGGAAGTATAGTGTAAACATTCTAGTTAGTTAAGCTCTTAGCAATACACAGTGAAGTTTATGATGGTAATAACCAGTTTTCTTCTAGTGAAATGTCTTAGCCACTGTTTTAAAAATATTATTCATTTTAAATTGGTCTGGATTCCTTGTTTCTGCTGTAAGTTCTATTGATTATTTTGTTTTGTTTTTATTATTTTTTTTCATTTCTCACAAAAAGATGAAAATGTATGTCACTTTCTTTATTAAGGCCCTTACTACAATTTGTGAAAGTCCCATTCTGCCCATAGAAATGCTCAAATTTCACTTTAAATTCAATATTTTTTTAAGATTGCATTACCAATGAAGTATTGCTTCCTTAGGGCACAAACTTCTAAATGCTGACTGCTCTCTTTATTACCAAGCTTCGCTTAGTGCTGAAGCTCTCTGTATCATTAAGATAGATTCCAATGTGTTTTCTACTTTTCTGTGATGACAGTGATGTTTTATATAATTTTTGTGAGATGTGGTTCAAACACTGGATCCCCCTTCGTTCAATGAGCAAAAGCTGGCATGTCAGCTGCTATGTAACCCCAATAAACAGTCTCTGTGCAGCACTTTTGGAAGGTTTTCTTATCCATTTTACATAGAAGTTATATGTAGCCTTTAGAGATAGTTCTGTATCTTCTGTTCCTTGTCTCTGATTTTAATTCTCTTTGGGTTAAATTTCCAATTCTTTCTCATAGATATTATATTCGTTTAATATCTAAATGCCAGCTGTGACTTCATTTCTTACAAACAAAGAGAAAATGCAATCAACATAACTAAACACATTTAGTTTATTCTTAATTTGAGGACTGCTTAAAATATTTTCATATTCCAGTAAACATTGCCTTGGGTATTTTAAGTATAAACACATTACATGTAAACAATGCTTTCGCAAAGCAGACTGACTTAAAAATATCCACTTGAGTTGTATGGCATAATATAGCATATTCAGGCAGATTTTCAGCATTATTGTATTTTCCTACTTTCTCCTTTTGTGGACATCAGAATCTGAACTCCTAATAGATATGTACTGTCATCTGATACAGGTCTAGATGAAAATGGTGAGCAGAGGAACTCCTTAATTCAGAACATTGTGATGGTCAGTTCACATTCGCTAATATTTATTGAGGACACACCATGGGCCTTATGCACTCTGCTAAGCACCTCGTGTTTGTTTCTCCTTTTATACTCATAATAGTTCTGAGCTATTTTTTCTTCCATTTTATATGTATAGACACTAAATCCTAGAAGAATTAAGTAATCAAGTTTCTTGTTCTAGTTTTAAATGCTATTATTCCATTTAACACAAACTTATCATCAATGAAATAAAAACACTAGAATGGGTTCCGCTATGACTTTAGCTTCTCGTACCATCCTTAGTGAGATGACAAACTTAACTTGAGTAACTAACTAAATACTCCGCATCCATTTTAGATCCTTTGCCTAATTTTGTTCTAGGCCAAAGATTTTCAGACTGTGACAGAAAAAAGCATATTGCTAACGACAGATAAAATGTCAGCATAACAGCACTGGTTCTCTGGAATCTCTCTAGACACCTTTTGTTTGTTTGTTTGTTTTCCCTCAGCATTTTACCCTTAAAGTGGATAATCTATTTGGCTTAGGTCTGTGACTTCTTTATAGCAGCATTAAATATCTTCCATGTCACAAAAGATTGTAATTAAGTGAAAAATATAGTGCACCAAAGGGGAAAAGACAAAAAAATAACTTTAGATAAAGCAAATTTATAAATCACTATGAAGATATACTACTACTGAAAATTCTGTCCTCGGGCACCTGGGTGGTTCAGTCAGTTAAGCAACAGACTCTTGGTTTCTGCTCAGGTCATGATCTCAGGGTTCATTCCTGGGACTGAGTCCCAGCATCTGGCTCTGTGCCTACACCTCAGAGACTGCTTGGGAATCTCTCCTCTCTCTCTGTCCCTCCCCCTGCTTATGCATGCATTCTCTCTCTCTCTCTCTCTCTCTCTCTCTCTCTCTCTCTCAATCTCTCTCTCTCTCTCTCAAAATAAATAAATAAACACTTAAAAAGGAAATTCTGTCCCCAAATGGAATCATCTCCCCCAAGGCATTACCTTACTGGAAAAAAAACCCAAACAAACCACATTTCTTAATAATGAAAGTGAACTAAAAAGTGAGTCAATGGCATTTTTAATCATTCAGCGTAAAAAAGGAAATTTGAATTAAATAGTTCATATCTATTACTCTAAAAGATGTAATTCTATCTTGTGTATCTACTATTTTTATCACATACATTGTTTTAATATCCAAGTTTTATTTATTTTTAAATACAGTGATTTATATAAAAGTCATATTATGCAGAAAAATTATGAAAATCCTTAGTAGTCACTTAAGTGAGCAGGTATGTATAGCTCAGAAAGAGATATGTATTCATTTCAGCAGCATTTATTAAGTACCTATAGTGTGATTAACAAATTAAGGTTCTTGGTTTCATGAACCAAGTGTCATTTGTAGGGGACAGTTATACAGAGTAACTCTGGTAGAGATTTTGTTAAGAATATCACTATGGGGCACCTGGGTGGCTCAGTCAGTTAAGTGTCCAACTGTGTATTTCTGCTCAGGTCATGATCTCATGGTTTGTGGGATCCAGCCCCACGTTGGACTCCGCGTTGACAGAACAGAGCCTGTTTGGGATTCTCTCTCTCTGCCCCTCCCCCACTCACGTGAACTCTCTTTCTCTCAAAATAAATAAACTTAGGGGGGAAAAAGGATATCACTCTAAATTGGTGTTCCCTGAAATTATATTTTGAAGATTGTTTTCCTTTTTGAGATATTAAATAGAATCAACTTCTTCAATGATATGTGAAATAATTTGTGTGTTTTGGGTAGAAAATAATGGATGCAATAGATTTACCTTTTAGATCTAAATGACATTGTCACCATACAACATGGTGAAGACTTGTTTTGCCATACACCTAGAAAAAAAGATCAGCATAACTTTCAGTTCGTCCAGAACTGATTATGTAGTTATGTGTGTGTTTATGGAGAAAAAAAGGTCATAGTTAAAATATATATTGTTAGTGTTTAAGTTTTTCTGAAACAATTTAAAGTTTAGGTCTTAAAGTTTACATGTTGGGAAGCTTCCAGGATGAAAAATAACAAATTTGAGGGTGGTCATATTATTGTTTTCATTTCCTTGTTAGAACAGATTTTTTTAAGATTAAAAAAGTGGAAGTTTGTCTTTCTAAACTCTGCCTAGTTAGCATAGATATTACATTGATGCATCGTTTAGTATCATAAAAAAACCTGTTTTTGGAGTACAGATGTCATAGTTTATTTAGTCTGCTTAGTACATTTAGTTAGAATGTGTACAATTAAATATGGAAAATCTTTGAATCAAGTCTCAAAATGTTTGGAACTGCTGGGAAGGTATATTTTTCCACAAAAGAATCCAGTTTTAGAATTCAACTTCCTGCTTTTTAAAAATGCATTTAACTCCCTTCTTTTGATCATCACCAGCTATTGGCTATGGAAGAAACTTCTTTTGTGCCCTAGAAGTGTGTCCCCATCTGCACCTTATCCTTCTCTGTGCTCCTTGGTTAGCACAATGTCTATAGTCTGGACTCTTGGGGGCAAAATTTAATACTCTGGTTCTCACTGATTGCCTCAAGCAATTAATATGTTTTTAAAAGAAATGTAAACCTGTAGAATAAATGTAAACCAGTATCTATTTAAGATGGTTTTCACATTTTAATATGCATAAGAATTATCTGGTATGGAGATTCCAGTACCCATCTCAGAGGTTCTGATTCTTTAGGTTTGTGATGGTGAAAGAGAATTTGCTTTGTTAACAAACATTTTAGGAATTTTTTTTTATAATCAAAGCCCATTTATTCCTCTGATCCTGACCCTAACACTACTACTGCTATTGCCGACTCGTGTTACTAATATTTATTAACTATGGGGCATGTGCCAGGCAGCACTGTGTGCACTTTTTTTTAAGTACCCTTTTTTTACATTGTTAGAGCAACTGTATTCAGTAGGCACTATTTGTCTCCGTTTTGCAGGCAAAGCATAACTGAAGCCCAGAGAATATAACTTGTCCCAAATTGCAAAGCTAATAAGTGAATTTATGGAAATCCCTTGCCTTAAAGTTTTCAATATTTATTTAACAAGTATTAATGCCCTCAAGTGGTTTTCACAAAATGAGTGAAGCAAACAAAAGCAATAAACCAGACCGAACTAACATAGACGTAATACATGTGCAGTCTAATATCTACTGAACAATGAGTTAATGTCTCTCACTAGAATGGCAGTGATTTTTAATGCAAGCTTGGAACAAACATCCTCTTAATCACCCTCGCACTTTTCCCCTTAGGTCCCCACCGTCAATGGTCTAAGTCAAGATTGCACCTTCTTGTGGTAATAACCCCTTTTCTACAGTCAGTGATGACCACAGCCACCAACAGTCCTCACAGACATTTGCCTGTTCTTAAGTAACTTTAAGAAATGCACTGCGGATTGTTTTAAATCCAACTCTGTGCTCCAGCCTTGTTTCTTAATCTGTTACTATCCTTGGCACAACTCACCCAAATAATGCTAACAATTACAGGCCCTAAAGTCCCTAAAGGAGACTTCTTGTACCCGTAAAAGTTAACCAAGTAAATATATGTATACACAAAAAAGGGATAAGAAACACAAGATTGACCAGTTTTTACTTTTGCCAAGTAAGGATAATAATTATATATATTCTTATATATGTAAGTATGTATATATAAGTATGCAAGTGTATATATATGTACATATGTATGTATATATATTTACATATGTATATATTTGTATATATGTGTGTGTATATATATATATACATGTGTTATATATATGTGTGTGTGTGTGTGTGTGTGTGTATATATATATATATATATATATATATATATATATATATATATAAAGAATATATTAGAACCTGTACTGGACCTTTTCTTACTGGGGAAAGGGAGAATAAAGGTCACAATCTCAGAATAAGGATGTTGTTTTGAGTTCTGGTAAAAATTGAAATGGATTGGTATGTGTTCCTGGGCTGGCATTTGGGAACCACTGTTCTAGGCAGTTAGCTATGCGGTCTTTTCAAGAGCTTCCTTAGGATTTACTCCCTGCTTTTATATTTATTTATAAAATGGCCTCCTTCAAATTCTCAGAGTTTGGAAGCATGCAGTATTTTAACATTCCATTTAAAGTTTAAAGTTTTTGTAGCATCATAACTGCATCATAACTGCCCAATCTCCTAAGTGGCTAACGATCCATATCCCATGATCGTGCTTTTTCCTTTTTAATTTCTGTGAAAAAAAGTATCCCTAGTATTTCTCTCTCAGTTTGCTACTTCCTTCTTTTGACTAAAAATATATTTAGAATGCTACCAGTGCCTAATATTATGTTTAAAAAAAAGTTCTCAGTTGTAATTTCAAAATAATAACAATAGTTCGTAGTTCTTTGGTTTGTTTTTGTTTTTCTTATTACTGAATTGAAGGCACTAAAAAAAGAAAGTCTTAATGGAACTTAATGGGACTGAATGCTGTATCCTTAATAAATATTGTCATTTATTTAAGGTCTGTTTCCATATTGTTTGTATGTGGTGTTTTCTGATACTAACTGGTTTTACAACAATTCAATTAGGTTCTGATACTAACTCCCAGAATAAGAGCAGACCACACAGGTTTGAGACTCAGGCCATGCAAACTGTCCACACCTCTGACGCCAGGCACAAGTGGGTGCCCAAGCTACTTCTGCCCAGCTGACTACAAGTTCAGTTTCAGTAATTAGGTAAAACGAAGCTCATAGAGCTTTGAACTCAAGAAAATTCTCCAGTTATGACCACAGCTTTAATATAAGGGCACACCTCAAGAACAGCCAAATGGAAGTATTTTATAAGGCAGTGTATGGGGAGGGGGTGGGGTTCCTCCCTCTCTGAGTGTACAACTCTCCTGACATATCACTGTGTTTACTAACCCAGAAGCTCTCGAATCCTGTTGTTCAAGAGTTTTTACAACCCAGTTTCCAGACCCTGCTCCCCTCCCAGGAGGTTGGTGGATGAGACTAAAACATCCACTCTAATCATGTATTCGGTCTTTCTGTTAACCAGCTTCCTCCTGAAGCTATCTTGGGTATCCACCCTGAGTCACCTCATTAGCACAAACTCAGGTATGCTAGAAAGATTTTTAATGCATAATAAAAGACACTCTATCCGCTTGAAAAATTCCAAGGGTTTTCAGAGCTCTGTGCCAGTTACTGAGGACAAGACCAATTTTTTTTTCATGCCACCATTTGATTTCTGAGGAGAGTGGAATATTATTACTCTATTTTTATCTCCCAAACCATCAGTAAGCTTTCACAGTGTGAAGCAAACAAAAGCAATAAACCAGACTGAACTACTGCCCCGTCATTTGCTAATTTTCTTATATTTTACTACACAATTTCAGTTTTGGCTTCAGCATAATGACTATGAAAATACTTGGAAGAATTTAAATACACTCTCTGTCTACAAAGTATTATTATTACTTTAACTATGTTAAAATGCATTTTTCTCCTACAGACACTACAGAAGCACGTTTTGTCCTCTGCCTCTGACCCACCTACTGAAGCAGTTTCTCTTTACATGATTTGCGTTCCTACACTGATATTTATATGTATTTGAGATTTATTCTTATTTTCCAGTATCCTCAATCATAGTCTCAAGGGATAGGTTCGTTTGTAAAACTCAACAAGAAAGAGCCAGATGTGGGAAGTATGACCTATAATGAACATAGTTGTTTTTATTTATAGACCCTTCTGAGGCCTGTATTTAGTAGATCTATTGCTTGACATTGAAAATATATCTAACTTTTTGGGTAGTGATGGGTGTTGATGCATTATAATTATCATTTTCAGATATGGTTTGGTATATTTTCTAAGAAATCTTCTATCTTTGCATATTTAAGCCATTATATCTGGGAATTTATTGCCTCTTTATTTGTAGAAGTATGTATGTATGTGAACATTGTATTCATATTCATTAGAAGGAGTGATTGCTTTGTAATGGAGGACATCCAGAGATTTCACTGGTCCATACCTTCCTCACAAAATTGAAGTCAAAGTAAAAAATAAAAGAAACCATCCAGCACCCACGTCTTGGTTTCTAACAGAATTCTCCAATAAAAGGAACTAGGTTGGGTGTTGTATGGAAACCAATTTGACAATAAATTTCATATTAAAAAAAAGGGGGAACTAGACTCCTTGGAAAAATGTCTGAGTCTGGGGCTGGGCAGAAAATATGAAAATGAGCCTGGAGAATCTTGTAGTACTAGATAGTAAGGAAGTGCTCAACAAATAAAATGATGGGAATATGCCAAAGAGAAGAAAGCAACCAACCCAAAACAGTTTTCATAGCCAAAACGGAAACAATTTGTGCAACAGATTAAATAACATAGCATTGGATTACATCACAGAGTATAAAATAAATATCTATGAGTCCATAGTGATACAAGTGAACCACTGAATAAATAAAGAAATGGACAGGAGAAACAAATCTCCTGTGGAAAAGAATTCCAAATTCCAATTTATGTAGATACTCCCTCCTCAATGAGATGGAGCTTAATTGTCACACTTTTAATGTGAGTCACACCTAATAACTTGCTACCAAAAAATACAATATGAAAGAAAAACAACAACAACAAACAGGAAGTAAGTTTAAAGGGGAGAAACTTGGGTAACACTACCTCACTCAGATGATCAAAGCTAACACCATCATCGAAAAAACATGTTAATAGTATAGACACTTGATATGATGTAATTATCAATGATGATGTTAGCACTGATCATTGTTAACATCTGTAAGAACAAGGAAAGGGTGGAAAAGTGTCACAGTCCAGAAGAAGCTAAGGAGATATGACAAGTAATGTAATGTGATTTCCTGGATGGGATCCTAGAACAGAAAAAAGACATTAGAGAAAAACTAATGAAATTCAAATGAACTATGGAGTTTATATTTAATAATAATTTATTAATACTGGTGGGAGTTTTTAAAGCATAGTTGACATATAACATCATATGACTTTCAGGTGTACAACAGAATTGTTGAATACTTGTATACTACTGATAGCATAATCTACTTAACATCTTCAGTTTGTATGCGTTACTGCTTGTGACAAGTTTACAATTGTGGTGTAAGATGTTAAAAATAGGGGAAACTGAGTGCTACGTATATAGGAATCCGGTGCAAAGAATCTATAAAATTCTTACGTAATAACTAGAACCTGGTTCTTTTTATTGTATAATAAAAAGGTAATTGAAGAGAAAATAAGTAAAATTACAGGACCAAAGTTTCACATTTCTAGAATTGACTAAGTTTTTGTATGATTCAATACTTTCCGGAAGCATTCAAATCCAGAAGAAAAAAACCTGAAAAGTGTATGGTATTTGCTTGCTTTCAACAGATAAGAGTTCTGATATAAAAGACCTTGTTTAGTGAGTGAACTATCCATAAAGAATGTAGAAATAGCAATAGGGAATATTAATAAAGATTATTTTTTACTTTCAAGAAATTTCCTGGGACTATTGAAAATACCATGACAGATTTACATATCAGCAACTTGTTACCAATAACATAGACAAATGGCCCACATTGGGACTTAATAATCCATTTTAAGTAATCTGAGGTAGCTCTGTGAGGATTATGAGCTATCAATGAAGAAAAGAATACTTACCGAATTGTCATCTGAAAGGTGATAGATGCAGTTCTCTTCATTTTTTCAGCCAACATTTCTCTAATGCCTACTAATTGCTATGTCTTGGGATACAAACTTAGTCCCTAATGTCAAGGAGGTTATAATGTAGTAAAGGACAATGAGCATATAGTCAATAAGAGCAATTAAGTAAGTTAGTTGTCTGGGTGCATTGAGAGCATTGAAGGAGTCCTCAATTCTAGAGATCAGGGATAGCTGAAAAGGCTTTGCAGAAGAGATGGTCCCAATGCTTAGGTATATTTCACCATGCCAATAGATCTGGGAAACCAAAGGCATAGACATAATCCAGAAGCAGTAGGTCACACTTAGGCAACGTTAGTGTTTGAGAATTCCTCAGTCATTCTGGAAGCAGAATTTGTATAAGAGAAAGGTTCTAGAAAAGAAAATCCTGGAAATGCATGCATACTCCAGTTATAATGGAGCTTATAAGCCTAGCTAGAGTTTTAAATAAGGTAATAATGTGATCAAGTCATTCTAGCAGCTGTTCATCAAGGACAATGAGGGTGCCTTGCCTGTTGGAGTGTCTTGGAACTGTATTTTATCTCACTTCCACCCAAACACTACTAATTTCCTCCACTATGATGAAATAATACACCTCAGAGTATTGTTACAACAACCCTTAAGTGTGATGGGATAGGAAGTTGAGAACAACTTTAGAGGGAGATGAGATTGTAGACAACTGAGAAAGTGTTGAATGACTTTTAATAGCCCATGTGAGAGGTCTGAATTAAGGCTTTAGCAATAATGATAGAGAGGAAGATAAATGCAAGAAACTTCAATGAGGCAGAATCTCTTGGAACGTGATCCATGATAAGTGGTAAGAGTAAAGATGTCTCAAATGACTTCATTATTGAAAGGGACAGACTTTGACTTGTGAGGAAAGATAATTCAGTTTTAACATAGTGAGTTTGAGCTATCTATGGGATGCAGAGGTACCATGCCCAAAGGGCAGTAAATAAAATGATCTAGAGCTGCTGCTGGGCAAACTTCTACTATAAAGAAGCAGGTGTTAAATATTTTCATCATTAAAGGCTGTATAAGGTCTCTGTCACAGCTACTGAGTGCTGTTTTAATAGGTGGGAAGCAGCAATGGAAATACGTAAACAGAGGAGTGTGGCTGCATTCTACTATAACTTTATGAATGCTAAAATCTAAATTTTATATTGTTTTTTTTTGTTTTTTTTTAATTTTTTTTTCAATGTTTATTTATTTTTGGGACAGAGAGAGACAGAGCATGAACGGGGGAGAGGCAGAGAGAGAGGGAGACACAGAATTGGAAACAGGCTCCAGGCTCCGAGCCATCAGCCCAGAGCCCGACGCGGGGCTCGAACTCACAGACCGCGAGATCGTGACCTGGCTGAAGTAGGACGCTTAACCGACTGCGCCACCCAGGCGCCCCTATTTTATATTGTTTTAACATGTCTTGAAATATTATTTTTTTCCAACTATTAAAAAACGGGAAAATTATTTACAGACTTTACAAAAACAGCCAGTGGACAGATTTGACCCAAGGTCCTTAATTGGCTGACCCCTGACCTACAAAGAAATGTGTTTGTAGGGATAGGAATGGTTTTATTATCAGCATAGAAGGAAACATCTCAAGTGATGGTTGTGAATACCAGCTCACCTAGGAACTGATGGAGGAAAGAGTATGGCTGAGACATGGCTAAAGAACCACCAGAATTTAAGAGATGAGTCAATAAAAGAGATTTGGGAAGTAAAACAAATCCTGTTTTGTAATGGATAATCCCGTAATTATTTTATAAATATATTAACTATATAAAATATTTACTATTCCATCAGCATTTCTTGCCTCACCCTTTTGTGTATTTTTCAGTGCTTAATGCACCACCTGCAATAGAGGTATTTAAAAAACGTCTATGGCATGGATGGTTAGATTGTGATGCCTTGTTTAGAATTGTTTAACACCTGAAGTTGGGAGCTGTTTTTTTTTGTTTTTGTTTTTGTTTTTCCCCTGCCTACCTACAGAAGCAGAAAAGAAACTAAAATTCTTGTCATCTTTGAAATAATTTTCAGATCAAATTAGTACTGTGTTAAATGTTTTTGTTCATTTTTTGTAATTTTGTGGTGTTTAAAAGTGATTAAGTCCCTAATCATGAAGTAAGTTTTAGTAAACCAAACTCTATATTTTCTCAATACTATTTTCCTCTTTCCAGTTTTTAAGTTGTTGAAAAGCATAACATAGAAACAAAAACTTAGTGCAGTTTCGTAAGAAGTAGAAGAAATTCAAAGGTCAAAAAATTTTAAAACAGGGGTGCCTGGGTGGCTCAGTCGGTTAAGCGGCCGACTTCAGCTCAGGTCATGATCTCGCGGTCCGTGAGTTCGAGCCCCGCGTTGGGCTCTGTGCTGACAGCTCAGAGCCTGGAGCCTGTTTCACACTCTGTGTCTCCCTCTCTCTGACCCTCCCCTGTTCGTGCTGTGTCTCTCCCTGTCTCAAAAATAAATAAAATGTTAAAAAATTGTTTTTTAAATTTTAAAACATTCTTAGAAAATATTGGGGTGCCTGGGCGGCTCAGTTGGTTAAGCATCTGACTTCGGCTCAGGTCATGATCTGGCAGTTCATGAGTTCTTGCCCCGCGTTGGTCTCTGTGCTGACAGCCTGCAGCCTGGAGCCTGCTTCAGATTCTGCGTCTCCCTCTCTCTCTGCCCCTTCCCTGCTCATGTTCTGTCTCTCTCTCTCAAAAACAAATCAACATTAATTTTTTTTTAATTTTTTTAAACATGTATTTATAATTTTGTTCTGATTAAATTCTGGGACATAGCTGTGATTAGGGATCTGTGATAATCATCTATTTCTACAGTATGTAGCATGACAGTGCCATTATTTGCAGTCAAGAGGGAACCACTAAACACGGCCAGTTATCTCATCAGTGAAACCAATTTTAAGGGAGGCAAGTTAGTGCCTGATCATTTATGTTAAAAAAGTAACATTATCTTTTTCTGATGCTTGTCTCAGTTGGAAAAATATGGTCTCATTTGCTTTTATGTTAATAAAATAACAGCATACTAAAAGAAAATGGATATCTTTCAAAGTGGAAATCTTTATAATTACCTTGAAAAATAGAAATTTAAGGTGCATATCTATGTTTGTGGTTTTGAAACAAATCTTCTAACTACTGGATATACTTCAGAATTACTTGCAGAGAGTTTTGATTCAGTAAGATTGAGTCAGCAGGGCTTTTAATTTCTTTTTTTTTTTTGATACAGAAGGATTTTATAATGTAAATTGCAAATATCATGAAACAACGCATATCAAATATCAATGCTGCATTTTAAAATCAGTCGGTCAGAGAAAGACAAACATCATATGACTTCACTCATATGTGGAATTGAAGATATAAAACAGATGAACATAAGGGAAGGGAAGCAAAAATAATATAAAAACAGAGAGGGAGACAAACCATAAGAGCCTCTTAAATACAGACAACAAACTGAGGGTTGCCGGCGGGGTGTTGGGTAAGGAGGATGGGCTAAAGGGGCGAGGGACATTAAAGAGGGCACTTGGGATGAGCACTGGGTGTTATATGTAAGTGACGAATCACTAAATGCTACTCTGAAATCATTATTATACTATATGTTAACTAACTCACTTGGATTTAAGTTAAAAAAATAATAAATAATAAAAAAAGAGTCTCTTATGGATTGCCTCCCTCTCTGTTTTTATCTTATTTTTTGCTTCCCTTTCCCTATGTTCATCTGTTTTGTTTCTTAAATTCCACATAGGAGTGAAATCATGTGGTATTTGTCTTTTCTCTGACTGCTCCCTAGGGGCCTTCTAACCATGCAGCTTAAAGTTAAGAAACACAGTCGTGGGGTATAGGGGGTGTGGTGGGTGTGCTGGGTATGTCGTGGTATTTGTGCATGTGTGTGTGTGTTATGATGTGTGTGTATGTGTGTGTGATGTGTTTTGGGATGCTGTGTATTGTGTGTGTGTGTGTGTGTGTGTACATGCACTTCTGTATTCCTTCTCCGTGTCTGCGGTGGGACAACTAACCCATTCTCTCCTTTCTTTTGTCTTTTTCCATAACAATATGGAGATAAACTTAAGCCCTTTTACTTCCTCGCATTGTCCAAAATCATATTATCAGGGTTGGAATGAAATGTGGAATTATTTGCGTTACTGATCAGAAAATGAACAAATTTGCCCACAAGCAGAGATAGGATAACAGCAGCTGCCAGCTAATCCTTTTATCTCTCTGAATCTGGGTGGAGCAGAGACTTTTACGATGCTGGCATTGACACAGTGCGCTGATGCCAATACCTGGGCCCCTTTGTTGATGCCAGCATCATGCCAATCTTCTCATCCACTCCACTCCATCTGCGGTACCTCCCCTGGGTGCTACGCTCAGAGTTGCCACTGAAATGCTCCATTGCAGGGCAGTCGTTTCTCAGAGCTCCTTCATGTTATTAATAGCTGCCAGGAGAGTGCCTGTCATGTGGCAACTACTCTTTTGGGAGCTTCATATTTTCTCGTTTAGTGATCATCGCAATATTACAAGGTAGTTGTTATCATCACTATCACCATCATCATCATCCTTCTATTACAAGTAAGAAAACTAAGTGTCAGCAAGTGGAAAGTAACTTACACAGCGATAGAAAGCGATAGAGCCAAGATAAGAACTATATTTGGTCTAATCCTTAGTTCTTTGCTTTCTTCCCTGAGCCAAGCTGCCAAATATTACTCTGTTAAATCACTCATCGCATTGTATCGAATTGGACAGCATGTCTACATATGAAATATTAAAATCTATTTCCTAGTGTAGTGAGCATGTAGGGAGGGTGCTGCTTTGTGCCAGAAGACACAATTTTGGAATAGGAGAGGTATAGAAAGGCAGTTATGTGCTCTTGCTTTTTTTTTTAATTTTTAAAAAATATTTATTTATTTTTGAGAGAGAGACTCTGTGAACAGGGGAGGAGCAGAGAGAGAGGGAATCACAGAATGCAAAGCAGGATCCAGGCTCTGAGCTGCCAGCACAGAGCCCGGCGTGGGGGCTCAAACCCACGAACCGTGAGATCATGACCTGAGCTGAAGTCAGGCACACAACTGACTGAGCCTCCCAGGCACCCCAGTTATGTCCTGTTTTTTCAAAAAAACACAGGTCCAGGGGTGCCTGGGTGGCTCAGTTCAGGTCATGACCTCACAGTTCATGAGATTGAGCCCCACATTGAGCTGTCCACTGTCAGCACAGAGCCTGCTTCAGATCCTCTGTACCCCTTGCTCTCTGTCCCTCCCCTGTGCACTCTCTCTCTCAAAAATAAATATTCAAAAAAATAAGTCCAGTTAAGAAAACCAGTTGCAGGATTACCAGGTAAGGACTGGGGAAAGATGATTGTTAAAAGCAAAGATTTGGGAATGAAGCACATATTTGAATTCAGAATCCAGTGCCAAGGAGATGTCCCCTTGAGTGTGAAATGGGGATAATAGCATCACAGGGTGTTGGGAAGAGCGCATAAAATAGTATAGGTTATTGATTTAGGGTAATGCCTAGTGAATAGCCAGTGCTTTTAATGTTTAGAGAAGTATTCTGATAGAGTAGAGTGCTGGATTCCATTAAATCAAAGCTTCAAAGGGTGGGAAGATTAAATGCAATAGCGAAGCAGCATGCTTGAGCAAAGTCTTCACAGAACCAAGTCTAAATAGAAACAAGGACGCTGCCTTTTTGAGTAGATGGGATTGTGGTTACTTATTGGTGCATAACAGACCACCCCAAATAGAGTAGCATAAGCTTTCATTTTATTCTGCCCATGAATTCTGAGGTCAGCACTTCACCCAGAGCATGGTTGAGTTGATTTGCTTTTGCCCCATGATATTTGTGGTCCCAGCTGAGAAGACCTGAACAGTAGAGGTGACTTGAATGACTGAGGTAGAATAATCTAGAAACTTCTCCATTCACATGGCTACTGCTGGGGCTTGCTTACTTGAAGCCCAAACACACTATTGGAAGCTGACAACTGGAGCATCCATCTACATATGGTGTTTCCATGTGGAAGTGACTTCTCTTAGCATGGGTTTTGCTTTCTGAAAGAAAGTGTCCCAATTAAGGCACTCAACACATGTCCCAAAAGAACGGTAGAAACCTCATAAGCTTTTCTGACCTTGACCTGCAAGTCATATAAAATCACTTCAGGAACATTTTCTTGGTGCAAGGCAGTTATTAGGGACAGATAGCTGAGACTCAAGGAAGGTGAATTAGACTATTTTTTTGATGGGGAAATGACAGGGTAGAGTGGCAAACCCTCTACGTTTCCCCAGGTCTGAGAAGGACTTACCATGACATAATTCTTTCAGTTTAAAAAAAGGAAAGTCCCAGAAAACCAGGACAGTTTGATTCCTCTGTGGCAAGATCACATTCAAAAGAGCTTGGGAGGAAGATATTGTTGCTCAAAATACGTCTGCACCAAAGATGGAAACTATGGAGTAGAGCTGTAACTATGTCAAGCCAGAGTCTGGATCAGCCAACCAATGGCATTGGCTTGTTTCAGCTAGCCTGACCCACTTTTTACTGGAGTTGTTTGTTGGCATTGTCAAACGTGGGTTAAAAGAGGAGACCGGCCTATGATGATAAGATACTGAGTAATCTGGCCCTGGGTGAGAACAAAGCCTACTCTTGTCTGCTCACACATGGCCTTGGTGTTACGTGTAGCCCCACTGCCAACACTACCCCGGGGAAACCACTGCTCCAAGTCTTTGCATGTACTGATCCTCTTGTTCTTCACAGCCAGCGCAATCCAGAGTACGGTCCCTGGACCAGTAGCATCAGCCTCCCCTTGGAGCCTGTTAGAACTGCAAATTCACATACTATATCCAAGACTGACTAAATCAGAAGCACTGGGAGGTGACCCAGGACGCTGTGTTTAGACAGCTCTGCAGGCAATTCTTGTGTTTGCTGAAGTTTGAGAAAGTTTGCTCCAACACAAGAACTGGGGTAGCGTTACTCATCCCAGGATGAGTAGGAGGTGGGAGGAGGTTTTAAATCACCCTGAATTCGGCTTCCTAGGTTTCATCACCAAAATTATCCTGTCTCAGTAGATTGGGGAAATAGTGGCATAGACATCTTTTAGGCAAGCGAGGTAAAGTGGATATTTTATGTTGATAGCAGTACACACACAAGCACACACTTAAGTACACATGTAATTACTTTATTTTCAAGCATTATTTAACCCAAGTCTTACAAATATATCACATTAGTTGTAGGAGGAATTAAGATATTTTGTTAACTTCAGGGCAGTAATTCATTATTTTCAATAAAGACACAAAACCTCACTGCCAGCATGAGGACACAGTTTAAACAATTGAAAACATACAAGCATCACTTCATAAACATCTGTTTTTATGTGGCATAGGTGTAGAAAAGACTGATTTTTACCTATAAATTATTTTAATTACACTCTAACAGGTGTTTGCAATGAAATGCAGTTATCCATGTGAAGCTTTGGTCAGCATCGATTATTCTGAACGCTTAGCTCTGCAAGGAAAGTGTTGTTGTGTTGACAAAATTTATTATAAAGTACATTGTATATGACTAGTAGTTAGGCTCTCATCAAAACCTTGAAAACAGTATCAATATATTTAAGTGAAAGATGGTGAACACTTAGCTGGTACAGGAAGGAGCTGTATCTACGTATCTCATCCTTGAAAATTCAGTTACTGAGGGGTGGCTGGGTGGCTCAGTCACTTAAGCGTCTGACTCTTGACTTCTGCCGAGGTCATGATCTCATGGTCATGAGCTCAAACTCTGAGTTGGGCTCTGTGCTGAGCAGGGAACCTGCTTGGGATTCTCTCTATCCCTCTCTCTTTCTCTGTCTCTCTCTGCCCCTCCAGATGCAGACACACACACACACTCTCTCTCTCAAAATAAATACATAAATATTAAAAACAAGTTCAGTTACTGAATTAGTCTTTAGTGTAAAAACTTTTTAAAAATCCATTTCAAATCAATTTACTCATGAATGATTGTCATGTATTCTAATTTATCAGTAAATTGGCAAGTGATATTGGAAATTGATCTAGACAGATAACTTCTCTAAGCCAATAACAATTTCCCCACTAAATTCAAGCTATCAGAGCAAGAAGGCAAGCTAACTAGTTTTCTCTTCAGTGCAAAAGGCCTTTCTTGAGTCTCAGTAAATATTGGCATGTCCAACGTAAAATCTTGGTTCTTTATCTCACATTTGATTTGAACATTTTCAAAGCCCCAGAGTATTAGATACTTATGTTAAATCAAGCTCATTCACCAGAAAGCCAAGCTTTTAGATGTTATTGTGACCATCACTTACTGCCTAAAACACATGCAGAAACTAATTTAATTCTGGCTTTAGAAGGGCAGAATTTTGATCTTCTATTTCCTTTTATTTGCAGTTAGAATAACTTTATACGGGTGAGGCACCAAATAAAGCTAAAGTCACCAGCAGAAACTGGAGCAAAAAATGGAATCTTTAAACAAGATTCTTTTGAATCTTGTATTGAACTGACTGAAAAAAAAATGTTACATTTACTGAACTGAGAGGCTTCTGTGAATAGTGTCACAGAGACACATAAAAGGAACAGGTTGGAAAAACATAAAATTGTGAATCTGTTGAACTAAAATGCAATAATCAGAAACATAGTATTTATATACTATTATTGTTTCTTTAATTGTACTTTGTGGTTTTGTTTAGCAGACATACACTGTCACATGTTTACTACTTTGATCCAGAATGGCCTAAATATCTAAATAATAATGAAGAAAGCATTATAAGCCTATTTTTAGGTTGTTAGGTTAGAATAGAAAAGATATTTTTTAAAGGAATATAGAAGATATTACTTATATATAAATGTAATTTGCTAAATATTTTACCTATATCTCACTGAATGAGTTTGATTTAAACTAGGCATAAACTATGAAAAAAATATTTTTGATCTTAAGAACAAAATGAATATTTCAGGTAAGAAACTTGAAACCATCCAAGGGAAAACAAAACAAAATAGAATTGAATGAATTTGTTTCTTCAGGGCTTTAGTTTAACTCCTTCGTACCCTGATATCACTTCACCCAGGATGCAGATTCCCAGTATATCTAGTTGGGTCTAGCTTGATTCACAGACCCACTTCTGGTCCAGGGAAGGGGAGGGCATCTTCAGTGGCATTTTATAAGTTTGTAGGCACATAGGCTGGTTTCTCAAAGCAAAATGCAATGCTTACCCAAGAAGAGGGAAGCAAAGTCAACAAATATTCAACACAGAAAGCAAAGCAGGACTTTGTCTTTATTAGTCATAGTGATGTAGGATAATTTTTTACTCATCTGACACTTTTCCACTTCAGATTAACAGGTAGATTTGTCAAGTATCCCTGAAACACATACACACACACACACATACACACACATTTTATTTAATGGCAAAAATTAGTCCAATAAGATAGATTATGCCCCTTTTTTCTCCCTCTGGCCTACTTCTCAACTCCCTTTTGTCAACCTCAACACTTTGGGCATATGCCTATTTTTCATTTTGACACCTGGGGTGGGATATTTCTTTGTTCTAATGGGCTGTCTTGAACATTGTGGGAGATCCTTGGCCTCTATTCACTGGATGTCATCCCTCCCAGTTCTTATAATCAAAATATCTCTAAATATTGCCATTGTCCCTATGGAGACCTGGTGATCTCTTAGACTATATTTGAGGATAATCTCTTTTTTTCCCTAATGAAAATAAATAATAAATTTGCTAATATGTTTTAGCTATTTAAAATAACTTTCACACAGAGGAAGGTTGGTCAAGGCATAAATAGCAACATTTATTTTTATAATGGTTATTTCTTGGTGTGATTTTTGTTTTGATTTGCTTTTTGACATATCATTGGTATTATGAATGATTATTTTAATAGTCTATTTTCTTTAGACCAGAGTATCTGAGATATGTTGGTTGTCTAGTAACTAAAAGAAGTTAGCAATTGCCTCCTATCCCCATCCTACAATCAGAGCTACTTAAAAAAACACAAATACACAACAACAAAAAGCCCCTAAATATCAGGTCATAGTAGCTTCAAAATATTATTAGGCTTTTGCCTCCTATCAACTTGGAGTTGGTAGTACCTGGGACAAGATTTTTAAAACAGCATGGATGTCTGAAAGGCTGTGGTTCAGCATTTCAATCTACCAAAATAATCAACTGACTGCAATCAGCACATTAAATAAAGATTCCGAGTCCAATCATAAAACGCATTTATTCTAATTCTACCATATGCTTCCCCGGCCCTTATAGCCACCTTTGCTTCATGATCATAATTTTTGGTTCTAAGAACAATCCAATTTTAAAATTTCAATGTATAGTTCCATATGTAGCAAAATTTCTGAACTCCATTTGCAATAAAATTTCTTCAAAACTTACCTCTCTCCTCAGTGATGTAGGTGGGATGCTTGCCATGCAAAATGGGTGCTTAGAGGCTTTCTCTCCATTTTGTTCACTTAATGCTTCCACTTCTCTCCTGTTGGCGCCTAGATGGTTAAGTGTAGGAGGGGAGAAGGGGAGAGGGGCTAAGGCACAGGAAAAGTCTTGTCAAAATAGCTTTATCTTAGGAAGATGAATAAAGATGAATCTCTGGCTTGGGCAGATTTTTGAAAGCCAAATGGCTCCATTGAAAAAAACTTGACTGTGCTTCATGTGAAAATGAATGATTTTCAGCTGTTGACCACTTACATTTCCTCCTTATGCCCCTGGGAATCTAGATACCACTTTTCGCCTCCAAAAAGTCACCTTGTGCTTCAAGGACAGCCCCCATCCCTTCTTGGTCCCTGATAAACTCATGTAGCCTTGTTTTCATCTTTAGAGTAGAATTATAGCTAATTCCTTGTGCATCCTGGTCTTTCTTTCTCCTCTTTGTCCCCAGACTCTGGAGCACACATACTGAGCTCCCATAAATCCTTTCTCATTAGGTTTAATCAAAGGGAAAACAAATAAGTTAGTCTTGATGGTGGAGTATATCACCATGCTTGCTGTAGTATGTTCTTCATGTTCGTTACTTAGGATTGTCTGCAGTCTTTAATGACATCAGATTGGTCTTCTCTGGAGCTGGTGACTGAGCATGGATGTTCTCCATGTGAGGAGAAAGTCAGATGCTATTGATATTGGCTCAAAGCTACTCTATTCTCTTCTTCTTGTCAACAGTGAGTCAGGAAAACACTCAGATTTCAAAATGTCTCCAAGCTTTCAACTATGCCTTCAGAAGCTTCATAATTAAGGAACTCCCTATACTCAACTCTTTTCACTGAAGACTCTCCCCTTCCTGGCATTAACTAAACTGCATATCTCCCCTGAGCATGCCCTCAAGCCCTCTTGGAGGGAAGATTATTTTCTCACTTCTGGTGTAGTTCTATTTTAGGGATTAAAGGTAGTGTCACAAGTCCTCCCAAGTACTTGTTAAATAACAAAAACAAATAAAAGAAAAACTCCTCTGCTCTTTTGAAGCTTAAGGCATTTAGCTGTACTGTGAGAGTCAACTATAGGCACAGCAGAGATTATGTACAGACGGTGTAAGTATCATACTGACTGTGTTGCCAGCTTCTCTTGGTTACAACACAGAAAATTCTTTAACACTTGGCCTTCAAATTCTGTCTTTTTTAACGTTAAAAAAACAAAAAACAGAAAAGGGATTATATTAGCCCATATCTGTTTTCTTTAACAGATATGCTAAGGAATATTTGCATTATTACGGGTTAGATTAAACCAAACAGAAACCTGCATCTAAATGGAAATATTTTTTGAGATATTCATATTAACACCCAGTAGTAAGTTAAGGAATTAAACTTAAGAGGAAAAGAGGAGGAAGACTATCATGAAGGATGGAGAGACAGGAGGTGGAGAAGGGAAGCCTGTGAGAGGGTTTTAAGGCAGGTAAAATGTGATCAGGAACTTGGCAAGGTAGTAAGGGGTGAAAGGAGCAAATTTCACCCAGTTAAGTAGAGAAGACCCAGCTTAGGAGTCAGATAGACCTTGTTTTGATTCCCTGCAATATTTCTAAGGTAGTTTTTTTTTTTTAAGTTTATTTATTTATTTCGAGAGAGTACACGTTGGGGAGGGACAGAGAATGAGGGAGGGAGAGAGAATCCCAAGCAGAGTCTGTGCTACCAGTGCAGAGCCCGATGCAGGGCTCAAACCCACGAAACTGTGAGATCATGACCTGAGCCAAAACCAAGAGTGGGTCACTTAACTGTCTGAGCCACCCAAGAACCCCTCTAAGTAGTTGTTTTTGATAGTTACTGACATTGCCTTTCCAAAAGGTTGCCATATTTTTTTCCCCAAAACATTACCAAACAAATGAATTTAAATGAAGTTTATTTTAAGGAGGAGCTAGTGGCGTCTAACATCAAATAATGTATACATTCTTTAAAGTAGGTGCTTGGGGTGCCTGGGTGGCTCAGTCGGTTAAGCGTCTGATTTCAGCCCAGGTCATGATCTCGCGGTCTGTGGGTTCAAGCCCCGCATCGGGCTCTGTGCTGACAGCTCAGAGCCTGGAGCCTGCTTTGGATTCTGTGTCTCCCTCTTTCTCTGACCCTCCCCTGTTCATGCTCTCTCTCTCTGTCTCAAAAATAAATAAATGTTAAAAAAAAAATAAAATAAATAAATAAATAAATAAATAAATAAATAAATAAAGTAGGTGTTATAAAATGCAGCTTGATTCATGCATTCATGGTATGGCGTCTTTTAAGCAGCACATTAAACTGCTAAATTTGTCCAATGTTTATAATAAAATGTGAAAAGAGTTTGGGTTTGCTCTTTGAAGTTGTTCTAGTGAGAAAAAACAGTATTACTTGTTAATTTTTTTTGAAGTTCCTTAAATAACTTTTATCTTAGAGTTTTACTAAATACATGTAGAGTACTTGATGAGAGATAATGGATTTTTGCCTTCATGATAAAGGTGAATTTATATCTTTTCTTATTTGGGGAAATATCACTTAACTGAAATGTTGCCATTGTACATTATTTTTAATTCCTAAGTGTCATATTATGCAGGCTTACAGAAAAGGACAATCTTTTATTTAGGTTAGTTAAATATATAAAAGTAAGAATGACATTGTTGTTGCTGTAGAGTTTTCTCATTCAGTATTAGGGTAATAAGTGATATACACATGATTTAAATAAGTTACAGTATTGGTATGACAAATGTAATATTCTTGATAACATTGCTATATAAAGTCATACATATAAATATACTCATGTATTTAATTCCCAGTGAAAGAGTTTGGGATAAAATCAAAGAATATAAGATAGCCCATAGAGAATAATATGAACAGCAGAGATTTTTTCTCTATTGACTACTTAGCATATCTACATAATTCAATCCAGAAATGTAAACTATACCTTTTAGCATGTATTTAGATGTTTATAATAATTAGGTACATATTGCTGGGTCTTGTACTTTTTTTTTCTTTTTTCTTCTTAGATTTTGTATAAACTCTTAGGTATATCTGTGTAGGTTATATATTTATCACTATATCTTTTGCACTTTTCAAAGTGGCAATAATCAGGAGGCCACTTTCTCACACCGTGTTTGCATTTTTTCATCTCTTCCCTAATATGCAGTAGGAATATGCATCACTTTGTATAAATATATGGATTTCTTTCATAAAATTCTCTTGTAATATATTTCCTTAAGTGGCACCATAAAGAGAAAGGATTGTATTGTGTTTTTTTTTCCATTCTGTGTATGTTATCGTTTATTATCTAGCTTGAAAATTTATAATATCCTATTTTAATCCTATTTACTTATAGAAAATTCAGCTTAGCTAATGTTTTAGATATGCACACATAACAAAAAAATGTGAATTGAGACATATATGTTCCCAGGGACAAGGGAATGTGTTTGCTTTTGTTTACAAATGAATAAAATATGTCTTCCATTTATAAATGTCCTAGAAATATGAAGGCAATTCAGTGATTAAGACTTTCATCAAGATTCTCTAGCTCTTCACCTATTTTCCATCCTCTTCTTTCCCTTTAGGCTTCAGGAAATCTTAAATTCCAGTTCTGATTCTTTTAAACACCAAGAGATTTCTCTCTTTTCCTGCCTCCTTCTCTCCTCATTAACTTCATCTGTCCTCACATGTATTGCTAGCACATTTGAATAGATAATTACCAGATCTACACATCTAACCCAAACCTATTCTGAGCTCTGGTTGTGAATTTCCAATTCAGCATTTGACATCTCTGTTTCAATAACAAACTAATAATAGGAATGCATTTTAAAATGTACACTATCTTTTCCATTACTAGTGCTGTTGTGACCTTATTTTCTTTTAACTCTACTGTTTATTATAATCACCTTTATCCTCTTCTTTCTATCTCTTCTTCCTTTTTTCCCCTTATATTCCACATTTTGTAGCGAAATTAATTTTCCTAAAACAGAACTTCCTTCTCTTTTCCTAAGCCTCCACAGAATCTTTCACTTCTAATTTAGTTGGCAATTAAAGTCCCTAGCAAGACATTCAAGATACTGGAAAGTATCCCTTCAACCTACTTTCATAACTTCGCAACCTAAATTTAAATCCTTTCACTGGTACCATTAATCATCAGAGTACTACCAATAATTTGAGATCCATTCGAAATGTCCTTCTTTAACTTATCCAGCATTACTAAGAGCCAATTATATAGCAGGCACTGAGAGATTCAAAATGAAAGAAAGGCAAACAAACAAAAACATAGTTCCTCTTCTTGGGAAACTCTTTGCACTCATGTGAGGTTTAAAATTACACAAGTCTATGGGTGTCTCAGCCAGTGAATAACTGACTTTGGTTCAGGTCATGATCTCCCAGCTCATGAGTTCAAGCCCTATGTGGGGCTCTCTGCTGTCCGTGCAAAGCCCGCTTTGGATCCTCTATCCTTCCCTCTGTCTGCCACTCCCCTACTTGTGCACAACTGTGTATGCTCTCTCTTTCTCTCTCTCCTCTCTCTCTCTCTCTCAAAAATAAATAAACACTTAAAAAATAAAGTCACACAATTCTATAACTGTTGACAGCATGAATGGAAGTTGAGTTGCTTTGAATGACGAGTCAGACACAAGAATTTAAGGACGAAGCAATTCAATGGGAAAAGGATAGTAGTCTTCTCAACAAACAGTGCAAGCACAATTGGATATCCATATGCCAATGAATGGAGTTGGACCCATACCTTACCATACACAAAAATGAACTCAAAATTGATCTTAAACATAAGAGCTAAAACATGTTAAGTAATGATAACAGCTAAAGGGAAATGCCAGCAAGGAAGAGAGAGGTGTGTGGCAATTCTAGAGAATGTACCCAGAAAGGCCCTCACTGAGATGATACTTGATCTGAAGGAGGAATGGGCAGAGAGCAAATCAGAAGCTTCAGCCCAGCTGGTGATAGGAGCAAGCTATTTTCTTGCTCTATCAGGCACAGGGATGTTGTATCTTGTGTGTTTGTGGTACCTGTGCTTTCGTCCACACCAGTTCAGTCACCTCTGCCTCCTGCCACAGCACACTGTCTTCATGACTGGGGCATCTCTGTGTTGCTCTCCTGTCTCAAAAGAAAAAAAGAACGGAAGAGAGGGAGAGAGGGAAGGAGAAAGGAAGGGCAGAAGGAAGGAAGGAAGGAAGGAAGGAAGGAAGGAAGGAAGGAAAGGACCCACGTTTTAATTTATATAATAACACTAAGAGGTAGTAGGTATTGTGATTATTATTTTCCAGGAAAAAAAATAATAGTATCTCACTATTTTTTAAATTTTTTAAATGTTTATTTATTTTTGAGAAAGAGAGAGAGAGAGAGAGAGAGAGAGAGTGGGTGGGAGGGGCAGAGAGAAAGAGAGAGAGAGAAAGGGAGAGAATCCCAGTTAGGATCTGCACTTTTAGCATCAGAGCCCAGTGCAGGGCTCGAACTCAGGAACTGTGAGATCATGACCTGAGCTGAAGTCAGAAGCTTTAACAACTGAGCCACGCAGGTGCCCCCACATTAATTTTTTTAAATATTTATTTATTTTTGAGGAGGGGGGGAAGGGACAGAGAGAGAGAGGGAGACCGAATCCTAAGTAGGCTCCACACTGTCAGCACAGAGCCCAACACAGGGCTCAAACTCACTAACTGTTCGATCATGACCTGAGCCTAAATCAAGAGTCAGATGTTTAACCGACTTAACCGGGACACCCAGGTACCCCTATATCTCACATTTATTGAGTGCCTACTGTATGCAGGGCAGTCATGTCAGTTGAAATGCTAGACTCTCATATCTACAATGATATTTAATCCTTACAACAATTCAGTTGAGAATATGTGGGAACAACAGTGAAATTTCCTGAAGAACATGCAGGTAAATGAAATAAACTGACCAATTTGAACTAGCTAGTAAAATTCATACATTTTTTTAAATAATTAACTTCCTCTGTAAAGAAATTACGAGGTGAGATCACTCTTAATTACAACTAAAATAATTTAGGAATAATTTCTGGGACCTACGTGACAGTTTATTTTTTATCTTTTTTAATGTTTTTATTTATTTATTTATTAATTTTTAAGAGAGAGAGAGAGAGCGCAAGTAGGGGAGGGGCAGAGAGAGTGGAAGACACAGAATCTGAAGTAGGCTCCAGGCTCTGAGCTATCAGCACAGAGCCCGACACAAGGCCTGAACTCGTGAACTGCAAGATCATGACCTGAGCCGAAGTCAGAGGCTTAAATGACTAAACCACCCAGGCGCCCCATAAATGGCAGTTTAAATACAGTAAACATAAACCAAATAATCTCATTAAAACCTGTCTAGATAAAACCTGTATGACAACCACAAACTGGGTCACCTGTAGCAAAGTGTATGTAATACAGAACCAAAATGTGAAGAACAGAATTTGGCAGAATATTTTTTTAAGCTAAAACTGTGAAACTGTTATAAGAAAACAGTAATAAATCTTCATAAACTTGGATAAGGCAGTGGTTTCTTAGCTATGGCAACAAAAGCACAAGTAATACAGAAAAAACAGGTATATCGGACTTCACCAAAATGTAAAACAATTGTGCTGCAGAAGGTACTGTCGAGAAAGTGAAAAGACAACTCACAGAGCTGGAGAAATTATTTGCAGATTACATGACTGATAAGAAATGTGTCCAGAATATATAAAGGATTCTTACCACTCTATAATAAAATACCAATAGCTCAATTAAAAATTGGGCATAGTTCTCTTGAAACAATACACAAATGTCTGGTAAGCACAAAAAGATTGTCAACATTATCAACCGTCAAGGAAATAGAAATCAAAACTATAATGGGATACCACTTGGTAACCATTGGATAGGCTGTATTCAAAAGACAGATAACTCTAAGTGTTGAAAAGGATATGGAGAAGTTGGAGCACTCTTGCACTGCTGGTGGAATTATAAAATGGTGCAGCCACCTTGGAAAAGAGTCTGAAAGATCCTTAAATGATTACACATAGAGCTATATATGACCCAGCAACTGATCTTTTAGGTATATAACCAAGAAAAATTAAAACATTTGTCCACGTTGAAAAGTATACTCAAACAAAAAGTAGAAACAACCCAAATGTCCGTCAACAGATGAATGGTAAATAAAATGTGGTATATTCATAAATAGAATATTATTCACCACTAAAAACAATGAAGTACTGATTTCTGATATAACATGGACAGACCTTGAAAACATTATGCTACATGAGGTAAACCAGTCACAATTCTCTTTCTATGAAGTGTCAGGAATAGGCGCATCTGTAGAGGTAGAAGGCAGACAAGTTGTTTCCTAGAGCTATGTATGGGGTAGGGGAAAATGGAGAGTGACTTCTAATGGGTATGGGCTTTCCTTTTCAGGCAATGAAATTGTTCTAAAATAGATCGTGGTGATAGATACACACTTCAATGAATATTCTAAAAACCATTGTATACTTCAAATGGCGTAGTTATAGGGTATATGAATTACATCTCAAGAAAGCTGTTACTTTTTAAAAGTTAAAGCAAGAAGGATGCAGAGAGTCATGTTCCTTTTGCCTGCCATTCCCTCTGTATGCAATGAGCTTTCCTTGTTATCTGTGTGGCTCACTGCTTCATCGCCTTCAAATATCTCCTTTCAGTTAGGCCTGCTTTGGTCACCAATAAATTTCAAAATGTTCTCCTTTGCATGTATTACTGTCTAACATGCAGCTATTTTACTTATCTTATTTATTATTTGCCAAGCAAAAGGGAAGAACTTTTGCTTGTTGATTTTATTGCTTTATCTCTAGTCTCTAGAAAATGCCTGGCATGTAGTGGATATTCAGTACATATTTGTTCACATAAAAAAAGTGACAGA
This sequence comes from Prionailurus bengalensis, assembly GCF_016509475.1. NCBI lineage: Eukaryota > Metazoa > Chordata > Mammalia > Carnivora > Felidae > Prionailurus > Prionailurus bengalensis. Next base: position 155,990,162 of record NC_057344.1, on the reverse strand, counting down.
TACACCCAGATCTCAAGCAACCTGGTATGTTTGGGCACTACCAATGGTTCTCAAGTAGCTGGACAGAGGGGTGTAGTGATAAATAAGGCTGTGGAGGGGAGAAGCCCTGAGACTGAGGATCTGTTACAGACACACGAAGGAGTTCAATCTTAGACGCTATAAATAGGAGAGAACCATGGAAGGGAGGGGAGCAAGGGAATGAGGTGATCATTGTTCCTTGTGTTGCCTTCTTGAAGGCAGGCAATTGTGTGTCTTTTAAAATTTTTTTCTCTCTCTCTGTGTCTCTCTCTTTCTCTCCCCCCTTTCTCTTTCACTCAATCTCTGTCTTTCTTTCAAGTAAGAGAGTGTCTCTGAAACTATTTTTTATTTTCCTACCCTATCCGTAATAGTTTATATGATCATGTACTTAGAAGAAAAGGTGACACTGAAGATATATGATGGGTAGCATGATTTACATATGTTTATTTACTATTTTCATTTGGACTTTTTTCCCATGGCCTCAATCAGACTTTTATTTAAATCTATCCACAAGTCAGTTTCCAGTCTCAATGTTAACTTTATTAAAAAAGGAGTAGAAATTCAGGCAAGAGAAAACATTTTATCTTCCAGAAAAAAACAAACAACAACAAAGAGAGTATTTTTCCAATTTAACTTTGTTTACCACACTACTTAGATTTTCCCACTAAAATTGGGGCAACTTAACCAGTGACCATGGGCAAGGTGAGAAAAGTAGTAATTTTCTTTGTTTCTTTTTGAAATTATTACATCGTCCAAAGAATGCACACAAAGTGATCAGAGTTTATTTTATGCTCTTAGAGCAAAATCTGTTTATCAACCCATAAGGAAATTACAAGCTCTGCTTTCAGTTCTTTGTTTAAAATGCACTGTAGTGCAGTATGATTTGCATGTTAATGATGTGAAGCCGACTGTATAATAAATGGGAAGGGGAAGATATAAACTAGTTTCAGAGAGCTGGTTTGTGTGTTTTTCATGATTTCTTCCTTAAATGTTTAACTTGAGAACACATCTACGAGGTATGTTTATGTGAAAGGTAATAATTTGTGATCGTTGAATGGAGCGGCAATGAAGCAACAAGTGTCATCCTCAGATATCTCACTCAGAAAGCAACTGGACACGAGAGGCATTTGAACATCTTTGGAAGGCAGACATACTGTAACAAACAAGAAGCGGGCAGAGTTCATTCTGTGTAGTGTAATCTCTGAAATCAGAAAACATGAAGCCGCCCTAATTTCTCTCTCATTAACTCCTTCCCCCACCCCCATTCTTGAGTGCATTCAGGCATGCAATTGGGATGCTTCATATTTTGTGGTTTTCGTTGGTTTCCCATTATGTTGTTATGCATGTCCTCATTAAGTAAAACAGCAAAATGAAATCAATTTTTAAATACTAATGTGTGATTTGTGGAAGCGTGTCTTAGGCACATTGAATTACTGAAATTGAAAAGGCAGAATTGGTGTTTTTGAAACCCATTCAACTTCCTTTTATTTACAGCCTTTGAGCCATTTCTCAGGTTGAGAAGCAACCATGGAGCCATTTCATGTGTAGATTAATTTGTATTTAAAATATCCTAAAACCATTATCAGCATGCAGTAGCCCTCTCATTGAACAAATACAGATTAGAGGTAAATGAAGAAATTCCTGTATATCAGTAGTTCTCAAACAGAGCTAATTTTATCCCAAAAGGACATTTGGCAATTTCTAGAGATATTCTTGATTGTCACAACTGGAGGTGTAACAAGCACTACCGGTATCTAGTGCATAAAGGCCAGGGATGTTGCTACACATTCTACCATGCACAGGAAAACACGCCATATACACACTCACATAACAAGGAATTGTATATCCTAAAATGTCAATAGTACCAAGGTTGGGAATTCTTGCTGTAAATAAAGATATGAAGCCAAATCACATCCTAATTCACAAACACTGGGAAAAGAGTTAGGGCTTGTATTATCTACTGGTCTATAACAATGCTGCTACAAACGTAGTGGCCTAAAACATGCCTATGTATTATCTCAGATATTCTGTGGTCAAGAGTCCAGACCCAGCTTTGGCGAGTCTTCTATAAGGCTGCAGTAATAGTGCCACCCAGGGACGAGTTCTCATTTGAATGCTGGACTGGGAAATAATCTATTCCCAAGAGCATGTGGTCATGGGAAGTATTATATACTCTGGGACCTCAGTTTCTTGCTATCCTCAGCTCCTTGTCCTCTGACTCTCTCTAAAGGCAGCTCACAACGTGGCAGCTTACTTTTTCAAAGCCAAAATGATAAGTTTTTTTCATAAGGCAGACAATATATAATGTAAATGATGTACATGATCACATACATTTCATCAACTTTGCCATATTCTATGGGGTAGCAGCAAGTACAGATCTCACGCACACTCAAGAGTAAGGAATTACACCAAAGTATGAACACCAGTAGGTACTGATCATGGGGCCACTTAACAGTTTATCATAGGGAATCTATATTTTCTGTTTGGTTTTGCATTTTAAAAATGTTGCTATTTCTGTATTACAAAGCTGTAGTCATCAAGACAGTATGGTATTGGCACAAAAAGAGACACATGGACCAATGGTATAGAATAGAGAACCTAGAAATGGATCCACAGATATATGGCCAAATAATCTTCGACAAAGCAGGAAAGAATATCCAATGGAAAAAAAAACAGTCTCTTTAGCAAATGGTGATGGGAGAACTGGACAGCAACATGCAGGAGAATGAAACTGGACATTTTCAAATACCATACACAAAAATAAAATCAAAATGAGTGAAAGACCTAAATGTAAGATAGGAAACTATCAAAATCCTACAGGAGAAAACAGACAGCAACCTCTTTGGCCTTGATCCACAGCAACTTTTTACTTGACATAGGCAAGGGAAATAAAAGCAAAAATGAACTATTGGGACCTCATCAAGATAAAAAGTTTCGGCACAGCAAAGGAAAAAGTCAACAAAACTAAAAGGCAACTGACAGGATGGGAGAAGATATATGCAAATGACATGTTGGATAAAGGGGTAGTATCCAAAATCTATAAAGAGCTCACCAAACTCCACACCCGAAAAACAAATAATCCAGTGAACAAATGGGCAGAGGACATGAATAGACACTTTTCCAAAGAAGGCATGCAGATGGCAATCAGACACATAAAAAGATGCTCAACATCACTCATCATCAGGGAAATACAAATCAAAACCACATTGAGATAACACCTCAGATCAGTCAGAGTGGCTTTAATTAACAACTTAGGAAACAACAGATGTTGGTGAGCATGTGCAGAAAGGGGAACCCTCTTGCAGTGTTGGTGGGAATGCAAACTGGTACAGCCACTCTGGAAAACAGTGTGGAGGTTCATCAAAAAAATGAAAAATGGAATTACCCTGCAACCCAGCAATAGCACTTCTAGGAATTTATCCAAAGGGGACAGGAGTGCCGATTCAAAGGGGCATGTGCACCCCAATGTTTATAGCAGCACTGTCAACGATAGTCAAAGTATGGAGAGAGCCCAAATATCCATCAACTGATGAATGGATAAAGAAGATGTAGTATGTATACACAATGGAATACTACTCGGCAATGAAAAAAAATGAAATCTTGCCACTTGCAACACTGTGGATGGAACTGTAGGGTATTATGCTAAGTGGAGTAAGTCAGTCAAAGAAAGACAGATATCATGTGATTTCACTCATATGTGTAATTTGAAAAACTTAACAGATGACCATAAGGGATGGGAAGGAAAAATAAGATACAAATAGGAAAGCAAACTATAAGAGACTCTTAAATACAGAGAACAAACTGAGGGTTGATGGGGGGTAGGGGATTGAGGGGGGTGGGGAAAATGGGTGATGGGCATTGAGGAAGGCACTTGTTGGGATGAGCACTGGGTGTTGTGCGTAAGTGATGAATCACGGGAATCTACCCCTGAAGCCAAGACTACACTGTAGGTTAACTAACCTGACAATTGAAAAAAAAAAGTTGCTATCCATTAAAAGTTAATTGGCTAAATGTAAGATACTTGACGGTAAAATACACATATTGTCATTCAGGGAACTAAAAGGGAGATCACAGATGACTGTCACATGGTGACTATCACTGCTACTTTTTTCACATGTTTAGAATATTTGAAATAATCAAAGTGCTCTTTCTATAATCAACTCACAAAATTGCCTAGTTTATTTGTTCCTCTCTTTCTGTAGATCTATATTTTGTCACTTTTACCTTGCCTACCTCTCTGTTGGTTTCATTTTCTTTCTCTGTATTAAGAATCTTCACATCATTTGGTGGTTGGTGGTGGGGGTTTTGGGGAGCAGAAAGGCCGTCTTGGGTCCATTACTGCTAGTGAGTCATGAAGATCGTTCTGTGTTTAAAATACATAACTGTAAAAAAGTAAAAATAAAAAAATATATATATAATCATAAATAGGATAACTTGAATGACTAATAACTGAAAGTACTGTGAGTTACATAACACAAAAATAGGTATTGAATCCCTCTTTCCATAAATTAAATTTAGCTTGTTATAATAAATATGTTGTAATGAATTTTGTTTACTGGACACTTGCTGGGGAACGTTACCTGTTTGCTTTTACTTTAAATGTGTGCTGCATCTTTATTCTTTGTATGCAGCTATGCCTCCTTTTGTCTTTAAGCCATATTTATTTCTACATTGTTGGAAATTAATGCTAGTGATGAGAATGTAATACTACAAAGGTTGTAGTATTATAGAGATTCATTGTTAAGCAGTGAGGTGCAAATATTAATGAATAAGAATTTTATGATTACACTGAATATTTTATCCATTTGTGTCCTCTTAAGATGTGTAAATAAGTATTGTTCTTTTCAGATACCATTTGATGTACTGAATATGCTATAAGACATATTCTGGGATATTTAATATATATGTGATGACCAATAAAGTTGTATTATCATAGGTACCAAGTGTGCTTTTCACTTTCATAGGAGAATTCAGAATTTCTAGTTTATATCATTTGTGTTTATAATGCATAATTTTAGGGGATGTGGAAATTATACAAATAGATTTTTTTGTTTCCTTCATATGATTTCCTTTTATGTTCGCACCATTTGCTTATCTTCAATGGATATTCGCAAGTACACAAAACATTTATTAAGCATCTATTATGTGCCAGGAACTATACTGGATGTAGAATATTGCATTATCATTCATAAGTCTACTTTGTCAGATTTTTCAAAGAGAACTAATGCTTCAAAGAGAACTAAAACTCTCTATATAAAGCCTGTCTGTAGTCAGATCGGTACAGCCATGTACCAATGCCATCTTGGTTTAGAGATTTGCCGAAAGTGTCATAGCTAGAATGTACAGGAGCTAGTACCTATAGGCAGATGTCTCTTCATGTGGCTCTATGTAGCTTGTGGTGTGATTAATGATCACTCTCAGAAAGAATGCAATCTTAAATTCTTGTGCTGAATTTGTATCCTAAAAATAATAAACGTATGTTGAATACAAGTATGAGTAGTCTAAAATAACAACTTCATTAATTTTTTCCCATTTCTGCTTACAATTACTTTAAATCAGTTATCAAAAGGATTAGTGATTTAACCAAGTAAAGGGAGTGGGACACGGGATGGAAGAATACCTAAAACTGAGCATAGAGTGTTCCAGAAAGACATTCGCATCATTGAAGATGAGAAGGGGCCTTTCTGGGGACACAGGAAATAAATCCAGGATGGCTAGAAGAGAGAGAGAGCAAAGGCAGGGAGGCTTAAGTGGTGACTGGAGAGGTAGGCGAGCTGAGGATTAGTGGGCTTTTTAGGTCATGTTTAAAGATTTTGACTTTATAGTACGATCAGTTGGGAGCTTTTAAAGAGCAACAGCATCAGATTTGCATTTTTCAAAGATCACTCCAGGTACAAGGTGAAAGATAGATTATAGGTATTCATTTGATGATGTCGGGAGATGACTTCACTACTGATAGCTGCAACTACCTGGGTGGCCCTCAAGAACATTATCCTTAGTGGAAAAAGTCAATCTCAAAAGGTGTCATGCTTATAATTCTATTTATGTAACATTCTTGAAAGAATGAAACTATAGAGATGGAGAATAGATAAGTGGTTGCCAGGAGATAGCTATGGGGAGGTTGGGGGCGGATTTGAATACAAGGAGTTGGCACAAGGCAACTCTTTTGTGTGATGGAACAGTTCTGCTTCTTGAATGTGACAGTGGTTATACAAATCTATACCTGAGATAAAATCTCATAGAACATAAGCATGCACACATAAATGAATGCAGGTAAAACTCTCTATATAAAGCCTGTCTGTAGTCAGACCGGTACAGCCATGTACCAATGCCATTTCCTGGCTTTGATATTATACTGTAGCTATATAAAATCGTGTCATTGAGGGAAGCTGAAGGAAGGGGTTGTTCTTACTATTTTTGCTACTTCCTATGAGTCTATACTTATTTCAAAATAAAAAGTTTCATTTTTAAGACTATTATAATAGAACAGGCTTTTTAAAGAACGGGAACAGTGATGAAGAGTAAGTAAAGCAATGTTCTCAGCACATCAGTGATCAAATTTGCAAGTCCTGTTACGAATATTTTGCAGTGAATCAAGGCAGTTGATGATAAAGTACATTTATTGGACAAATACTAATTGAGCCTCTCCTCTGTGTCAAGTCGCTCAGGATGGTGGTCAAGCAAAACAGCAACAGTCTGTCTTCATGGGGCCTTTGGGCTACTTGGCCTGCAGAGAGTGTTACACAAATTTTGACACTCTTCTACGTTAAGATCAGGTTGTATTTCCAAGAGATCAGGCTCCAGGCAGAATTTTATCACTTGTGGACTCCTAAATTATATGGACCGTCTACAATTTTGAATCCAAAATAGCGTGATTTTGTTCATATTATATATTTCAATATTGACGTAAAATGGTTCTTTTCTTTCAAGCCCCCCATTTTACTTTCAAAGCTAAATACTAATTTTTTAAAATGTTTTGAAATATCTTTTATGCTCCCAAATCTGATCATCTTAAAATTTGAAATACCACAGAGCAGGCACATGATTTTGAAGTAATTTTTTCTTTATTTATATTATTTTTTGTCTTAAAAAATATTTTCCCATTGGAGCACAACTAACAATATCAATTGTCTTTTCCAAAGCTGAGTTGGATAAAGTGGGTGGTAAATTACTATGGGGGTTTTAAATGTCATTCAGAGACCGAGGTGAAAAAGATAAGCTTTATGATTTTATTTCAGGCTGGCCTATCTTCTCTGTTATAGACACGCAAAAAGTATTTCACCTTCATAAGTTAGATGGCTGTTGATAATTCTCCTGAAAGAAAGTTGATGGCATCTTGGGATAACCTGAATTTGATTATAATAATGTTATATTATTACTGAAGGTCTATCCTGTGTCAGTATTCTCAAAGTAAACATAGAGATCCACATTGTTAAAGATAAGGAAATTTTGACTTTCTGGAGGATTAATTTGCCCAAAGCCAAATAACTAGTGATGATGATCTAATATTTGAACCTAAAATCAATGCTTTTTGCAGGATACCACTGCCTTTTACTGTATTATTAATACAGTAAATGCACTGTTTTATGAAGTTTTTGAGGTTTCTTCATAGATCTCTGAAAATGAACATAATTCTTTTCAAGAAGAAAAGTATCCATTTTATTTACTTTTTTTCCCTAGCAGTTTGGAATATATGTATGATGTGCATGTATTTGTGCAGATACATGTGTATTTTCTTTCTCTGTTTTAATAGAAAAACCTGAGAATCATCATCCTGTGGGCAGATTCCCCCTAAGCAATTTGCTTCTCTGACCTACTTATCACTACCTATGGAGTGCACGACTCCATCCTCTTAAATAATAATAATAACCAGGAGAAAGCAAAATCAGGAGGTTTTATTACTCTATTAATTTGGAAGGTGATGGGTAGGCATGGTTGGCATGATGGTTGAAAGAAAAATAGTTTGGTGCATAAATGAGTGAGGAGAAGCTGCTAAATTCTCAACGTGAGGACTAGTTGAAACATTTGCTTTAGATGCCCTGAATTCTGTTCCTCAGTCTATAACAGAAAATACCTTGGCCTAATCATTCAGTTGCCTAATTCTCAGTTCAACAGGGCTATTTTTACCCTTTCCTTTGTTAAAAAGCAAAATTTAACTGAGGTAAAAGGTCTAATTGGTTTTATTCAATGATTTCATGAGTTGGGCAGCACACCGTCTAGGAAGGGGCTATACAAAGTGGAAGGTTTTTGTAGACAGAAGGGAACAGGAAAAGGAAATTTCTGGCAAAAAGTGGAATATTTTAAGCAAGGTGACCTTCCTATGGGGAACAGAAAGAGTCTATCAGGGCAGGTTAGTCATTAGTGCTGACCATGTATTTCCAGACTACCTGGTTAAAGGTTACATTCCTGGGAGCGGCTGAAACTGCAGTTAGGTTAAGTTTTAAGTCTTGGTTTGCTGACTTGGGACTTAGCACAATGGACTCCATTTTGAGTATATTGCCTTTTTGTTTAAGACATTTATTTTCAAGAGAAGTAATTATAAATTAATAGCATCTATTTAAATATTTAAGTTTCTTGAGTCTATATAGTTTCTGACAGTTGTAGTTTGGCTTTTGAATATTGTGTATGTAAAAATTTGAAACTGTTGTATATCAAATCTTACAAAATGTAATCTGGAGTAGCTGATTAAATTATTTAATCCAACTTTATCAAAATGTCAATGTAATTCAGATATAGTAGTATATATACATAGATCTTCAGAAAATTCTTTTCAAAATAAAGCATAGATATTTATTCCCACTCAACTAACATGCATGAGTGAGTACTCAATGTATCCCAAGTAGTATATTTGCATGGAAACAAAATGGAATGTCAAATTTCCCTGTACTCAGGAAGAATTGTAGAGTTTAATTGTGATTTTGGCAGATAGACTTAATTCATATATCAAGTCTTTAATCTATATGTTGATTAGTAAGTCATTTAGAAGGCTATCCAATATGGTTGTGGTTGCATTTGAAATTAATAATTTATATGCCAATTACACAGCGGCCTTCCTTTTTATTATTTAAATCATGTGAAAAAATAGACTGTTTCCTGGACTCACCAGTATGAGAGAAATGATGGGCATGGTGAAGAGCCACCCTTTGATTTTCTACAATTGATGATAAAATTAGATTGCCCAACCTGTAAACTCCTTGAAGAGAGGGACCATGTTTTATGCAAACTCATATGCCCATTCTAGCAGCTAGTTGGAACTCCTATTCATGGCACTCTCAGGTTAGATGAAAAATCAATGCTAGAGTTTTTTGGAGGGGCAGTGGGTTAAGAAATATTTCAAGGTACTTAAATAGCAATGTAATATCCTTTATTTTTCCAGACCGTAAACATAAACAAAAATAAATAACCAAGAACAGTAGCTATCCCATAGTAGAGGCTTACGTTTTATCAGTTTCTTAGAAACTTGTGCAAAGGTAACAAGGACAAGGATGTATATATTTTTCAAACATCTGCAATAGATCAAAATTACTAAAATTGCATTCCTTAAAAAAAAAACTTGAAGCATAAATGAACGCTTCTTCCCTGTTCACTTGAATATTTCATTTCCAAATACAGAGGATAATTTTGTTTTTCTTGAATTTATTTTAACTTTATGCTTATAAATAAATCATGCATAACCCTTCTTGAATTTCAGTATCACTTTATCTTTGTAGGTAAACTACAATTCACAAGTTAATAATAAAACATATGTCACTGCAAATCTCAGGCAATAACTCCAGTAACTGGATAATAATGATGTCAAATCTGGGGGAATAAAACATAATATTGAGGCTAGAAGTAAGGAATTATTCTAAATCCTAACAGCAATTCAACTACTTCCCCTTCTTGAATGTTTTACTGGTCGTCGAGAAATCAGCAAACTCAAACCCACTTGAACTGATTTCCCCAGTTTGTTTGCATGGTTTTGTCACCACCAGAGTTTACTTAATATTCTCATAAATTAAAACTTCTAGAAGGTTTACAGTAAAGAGCACACTGAGATGCCTCTGTTGATTATAACTCAGGAGCCCTCAGGAATATTTTTATACAGTATGAGATCAATATGTTTATGTAGTTGTTTTAAGTTTAAATAAATGAGAATAATTGAATGGAGCTAGAGAAGAATTCACATGAGAAGGACTAACTCTCCGTTTGTTAAATCAGTTCAATTCAGTCAACAATTATCGAAGGCCTACTATGTGTCAATGAGGATCATCGTATCCAGACCCGAAAGCCATCACCTCCTCTATCAGACCCCGTGCTCTCGTGGGTATATGTGGATCCCCACAGCATGCTGGTCGTTATCATCGTCACCAGCACCTCAGATGTATGGCCACATAAACACTTGTTCTTCCTACTCCTGCTCTTCGCCCATTCAGTTACTCTTAACCACGGCAGTGTAAGCAAACCTAAGTCAGATCGTGTCACTGCTCTGCTCAGAACCTTCCAGTGAATTTCCACACCAGATAAATACCAAAGTCCTCACCATACCTATAAATTCCTATGTGCTACAGTCCCCACCACCTTTCTGGTCTCATTTCATAGTTGTTTTCCCTTACACACATTCCTCCAGCCACACTGGCCACCTCACTGTTCCTAGGCCTTTAGAGAGGCTGACTACTCTAACTGGCAGTCCCGTTATTCCTGATTCTCAGTCCGCCACTTGTCACCTTAACAACAAGTCCATGCCTGACACCCAATTAAAACTTGCAATTGCCCTCTCCCAGCACTTTCTATTATTTTCCCCTGCTTTGTCTGTTATTTTTATCCTTAGTACTTTTTAATATAATATACTGTATATTTGAATTTTTTGTCCTGTTTATCTCTCCTACTATGATGTAAGCTTCATGAGGACAGAGATTTTTACTTTTTTTGTTTTTATTGTTCACTTCTATGTCCCCAGCATTTAGAATAGCACTTGGCACATAGTAAGCAATCAGTAATTTTTGGTTGAAGCAAGGAATAAGTAAAAATATTATTACTGATAGTAAATATTTATTAATGTATTATTCACTGTCATTTAGTTTGCTATGTACTTTAAATCCATACTGCCATTTTTTCTCAAATAAGTATATTTTTTTCTCAAATAAGTGTATATATTACCTCCATCTAAGTGAAAAAAACTAAGGCACAGAGAGTATTATAATTTGTTCAAAGTCCCATCTCTCTTAAATGATTGAGTATTGGGGCGCCTGGGTGGCGCAGTCGGTTAAGCGTCCGACTTCAGCCAGGTCACCATCTTGCAGTCCGGGAGTTCAAGCCCCGCGTCGGGCTCTGGGCTGATGGCTCAGAGCCTGGAGCCTGTTTCCAATTCTGTGTCTCCCTCTCTCTCTGCCCCTCCCCCGTTCATGCTCTGTCTCTCTCTGTCCCAAAAATAAATAAACGCTGAAAAAAAAAATGATTGAGTATTTATCTAAGTGTGTTAAAAGAAGACATTTCTGTTATTATAGTGTTTTACCAACTTTAAGATTCTCATGATTTCACCTTTTAATATTTCATAAGCTAGAGTGCACCTAACAATTGAAGACATGTCAGAGTTTAATTAGAGATTTTTTTATAAGTGGCACAAAGAATAATTGATGATGTTGTACATTCAACAAAATGCAGTATATTAAAATCTTCTTGAGGGTGGTACTCTTTGCTTTGCCTCTGAATCTTTGGTGCCCAGCGCAATGTGTAATATGAGACAAACACTACCAAATGTATACCAAATGAAAAATATAGTTGGTGTATTTCTCTTCTTTCTATTTCCTATCATTTTCAGTAGCGTTTAATGTAAAAGCCTCTTAGAGGGGGCATCATGAGAGCAAGGAACATGATAACTATATTCAACATTATATTCCCAATATAACTCCTGTCACATGATAGTTGATTAATAAATATGGGTGGAATGAATTTATCTTGTAATTCCTAGAACTGAACTCTCTTATAGGCACATAATGTATGCCATATATAATACTTAAAAAAAAAAAAGGACTTTAAACCTCTGCCAGATAACATAGATACACAAAGGTTTGGGAGTGAAACTATTTGTATTTAAATGCTGGCTTTATCACTTATGGACTATGTGAAGCTAGGAAATTCACAAAACCTCTCTGTACTTCCATTCTGCATGTAAAGCATTAGCACACTGCCTGGTATATAATATATGCTCAAAGAAAGCCAACTATTATTTCACATTATTATTTGCTGCTTGTTTATTATCTACTTGAATGCTGAGCAATGTATTAAATTTTGTGGATTCTACAGTTTTTTTCTCAGCCAGTCCTGAATCTTTAGGAGAATTAGAAATGATAAACAGAAATTAGCTCAAAGATGATTACTTCCTCTATTCTTAACAGCAGAGGGCAGGCTGCTTTCTTGTGGATCAAGTTTAGGCTCTCAATGTTCCCTCCAGGTTAGTATGGTTAAGAGTGAGGTCTCTCTAACCATGCCTCAGTTGTTTTTCTATTCTTCTACTTATGAACTTTTAACCTTTGAGAAATTACTGAATCTGTTGGTGCTTCAGTTTCACCATCTGTACAATGAAGGTAATTAATTGAACCTCCTCACAGATTTGTTGTCAGAATTAAATGGGCCAATTCCTGTAAAGTGCTCAGAATAGTGCCTGATCCAATAATAAGAGTTCATTAAGTACCCAAGAGGTCTGAACCATAGTAATACCAATAAAATTACATGCGAGTGGTGTTTGGGACAAATTGATTTCCACATTCATTAAGAATTTTTACATATGTGTTTCTGTTATTAAATTTTGTCTGCGTGGTTAACACTACCACCGTCCTAATGAAAAGGGAAGGATTTTGATGGACTTGGTTTGGACTTTGATGGACTGACTCCTGGTTCTGTCACTGGACAGTCTATAAGCTTGGGAGAATTACTTAATTTGACTTCTTTCATCTCTGAAATGAAGGTAAATATATCTACCCAAAGATTGTTAGGAGCACTAAATCAGAACACAAATAAAGTATTCAACATAGTTCCTGGCATAGTAGGGCTCAATATGTAGCAGATAATTTTAATAGGTTGCTCTAAATCCCATATTTTAGCTCACTATTTTACATAATAAGTGTATTACAAATTCATGTTTAATTAGAACAGATATTTTCCTCTATTTGCAATAAGAATGATAGGCTATGAAAAAATCAGAAAATGTAAGTAGATTAAATTACAAAAATAAATATTCCTTCACATGGCTGATAATTTGTGGAATTTCACTATCTTAAGAGGCCATTGAGCCAAATATAATGAATGGATTCTGAAGAGAATTGGATAATTTCGTGACAGATAAAACTGATGTTTCTCTTTAAAAACTAGGTATAATCAAATCAGCTGCCACCAACTGATATCCATGGAGACCAGGCAGAATTTCTTTCTACCCAGAGCACTACACAAATAACCAAAAGCCACTTGGAGTATTGTTATAGTTTTAGTTTTCTTATTTCCTATATCAAACCCTTGGGAAGATTTCTTCAATAACTGACCTTGGATTTAAATAAATACTTGGAGGGAGGGGAGAAGGAAATGTTTCTGTAGTTAGCCAAATGTTATATGTTGGAATGAAGTTAACACAGATTAGAAAAGGGAAAACCATGAAGGAGGATACATATCTTAGAGAAGAAAGGAAAAAATAAAGGCGAATCAGAAAGAAAGTTCATGCACTTTATGAGTAGAAGGTAAACATTTCTTCTACTGTGAAGTTTAATCTTCTGTTTTAAATTTTATAGTTTTTTAGAAGATGCCTGTATTACTCTGCTAGGGCTGCCATAACAAAATATCACAGACTAGGTGACTTAAACAACAGACATTCATTTCCTCACTGTTCTGGCAACTGAAAGTCCAGGATCAAGGTACTGGTAAGTTGGTTTTTCCTGAGGTCTTACTCCTTGACTTGGAGATGGCTACCTTCTCACATGACCTTTATAGAAAGTAAATCAGTTTCCTCTAATTCCTCCATGTTTTTATAATAAGCTATCAAAATGAGCATTCTGTGAGCATGTCTCCTCCTCCACAGGAGGAGTATCTCCTTCCTCCACATTTAGTAGTATCTCTTCCTCCACATTTAAGGACAACAGTGCTATTGGATTAGGGCCACACTCTTATGACCTCATTGAACCTTAATTATCTTTTTTAAAGGCTCTGTCTCCAAATGTAGTTATAGGCGAGTTAGGGCTTCAATGTACGACTTTGGGGGGAAAAATTAACAATGTCCATCCCAAATAATGAATATGGTTTGTGATCGAGAGTAGTAATGTCTTTTTTAGAATCATTGTATTTACTTAAGTCCCTTCTTAAAGCATATGATAGACTCATGGTTGTGGAATGCATGAAACAATTCAGAATGTCATTTTGGTAGCTTATTATAAAAACATGGAGGAATTAGAGGAAACTGATTTACTTTCTATATGTATAATTATGATTCACTTACCATTTGAGCCTATGTTTTCTCGTTTGTAATGCAAGGAATTCATAGTTATAATTATTCTGCAATGAATTCAATCAGATAATAGAGATAAAGAAGGACATTGAAAAATGTAAAGCACCGTACAAATATTGGTTATTTTCACTATTTTCCATGAGTGTACTCCACAAACTATAACCTGTAGTAATATTCAAAATAATATTTATTCCTTTCAAGGAAATTGAAGGAGACATAAATTAAACAAAATAAACCAAAATGTAAGAATGAAATAGACCATGGGCAATATATTTCAGTAAATAGGAGAATTGAAATTTTCCTCTGGAAATAGGTTAACTATGAGGGAAATTATTAATGTGGAGTTTAGTTACTTTTATGAAAATGCTAAGCTACATAAGTACAATAAACACAATAGCAATGACAAAATAGTAATGAAAATTACCCAAGCTTGATAAAGTGTTATATGCAGATAGTCACTCGCACTTACTTTCTTTTATATTCTTTTAAACTTTCCCTAATACACAACCACATGAGGCACTTAATAACATAGTTTTATTAAAGTAGCTACATTATCAGGTAAGACTCGATAACAGGATCTAGTGAAAAAGTGTCATATCATTTCTTCCTTACTGGAAGATAAAAAAATACAAACTCCTGTGGCTTACGGTATGGGCTGGAACTTGGCCAAAGTGTGCTGCTATGACTCGTCAGTGATTCTACATCTTTTTTTTTTTTTTTTTTTTTTACAGTATCTAGCAATAAGACAGGTTCTTTCTTGGGCACTGGTGATGACATGTATATCACTAATACTTACTCTGCCGAAGGATGGCATTGAACAAAACTCTTGAGAGTCTTACATGGCAGTAAATGGAATAGAAGGGTTGGGGAATCAGGAACAGCTTTTAAATCTGACTTTTATTCTGCTGAAAGTCAAATGATATGAAATGGCCCTGCTTGTATACATCTCTCTGCAGCACAGTTCCAAGGAAATAAGTTCTATATCGATCCCGAACATTAGTATGTCTGTATTAAACTGAGGCCTTGCGATGTACTGCATAACAAATCAAACTTTTAAAAAATCTCTTTTATCGGTATCATTGCTTCACAAGAGTGTATTCAATTTAAATATGAATGTTGTGAGATAGAGTCAATTTGGGGAAGAAGAGTTCTTGCTCCTTTTCATTTGAGTTATCTGGTAATTTTTTTAATGATAGCATTAAAATGCATTTATAAAATAACTTTTTTAGCCTATCAACTATAAGGACTCTTAATGACCCCATTTGTTATTTCCCTCTATTTATCTTTTTTTCCTTTTTTGTGTGACATTTCAGAACTGGACTCTCCCCTGCCTCTTTGACCTATCCCTGATAGTCATCTATTTTGACCAAGACCTAATTTATTGTAAGTCAGACAAAAAGCTAAAAGCTGAGGAAGTAATCGTGTATAAAACATATTAGTATATAACCTCATCTTGGTTCTTTGAAAAGGTCCTTTGGTGGAGATGGCATCCAAGCAATCCCCAAAGGCTAAACAGAAATTAGCCAGGTGGAAATGGGAGCAGGAACACTGCAGCATGTGCAAAAGCCCTGAGGCAGAAAGAACAGGGTGCAGTTGGGGAATTACTGGTAATTTTGTATGGGTTAATAGTAGAGCTGAAAGATGAAGAAGCATTACAAATGAGCTAGAGAAATAAACTCATGAAGGGCTTAAGGCACGAAGAAAAAGAGTCCAATCTGTGTTTAGAGGGCAGACAGAAATGATTTAAGGGATTTTAATCTGGGGAGTAACACATTTCAATTTATACCTTACAAGATGCCTCTGGCAAAAGGTAGAAAATTATTTCAATGGGATAATTTTAGAGAAAAATAATGAACATTGATTTCCATTATGCTGTGCTATTGTTAAGTACCTTTTGGTGTGATACTGTAGTCTTTAAAAATCTGAAATCCCAATCATTTAAATAGGATATATATATTAAATCTATGCTAAAAGATAAATCTATTCAAAATTGGCAAGTCCAGAGTCACAGCAGACAAGCATTTTGTGATAATGTGTCATCATTCCTTTCCTATGATTTGTGTGATTGAGACAATAGGCTGGTCCATGTTTTCGCTACATGGGGTATTGTGCAGTTTTATCAGGACAAAAATGTTTGCAAAACGAATCTCCTCTCTCATGGAGCATTGTATGCTAATTAAAATATCTAAATGAAAAGAAATTCACTCATTTAGAAAGCATTCTGGAGTATCTATGTAATTCTCAAGAAACTACAAATGAGACATGGCATTTTTTAAGTTGAAGGAGCCAGAAAAAATACTTGGAGTTAACTTTTAACTATTGCCTTACTATTTTATCAAGTAATATAAAGTTAAGAAGAATTTTTCCATCAGCCAGAAAAATTTGCACAAAAAGTTTCTTGTATCCCAGCCATGACACCACTGACATGTTATTTTTTTTTTAATTTTTTTTTCAACGTTTATTTATTTTGGGACAGAGAGAGACAGAGCATGAACGGGGGAGGGGCAGAGAGAGAGGGAGACACAGAATCGGAAACAGGCTCCAGGCTCTGAGCCATCAGCCCATAGCCTGACACGGGGCTCGAACTCACGGACCGCGAGATCGTGACCTGGCTGAAGTCGGACGCTTAACCGACTGCGCCACCCAGGCGCCCCACTGACATGTTATTTTTAAGACTAATACTTAATATTATTAAGAACAATATTATTTAATTTTAATATTAATTTATTTTAATAATATAATGTTAAATAATATTTAATTTCAAGTTATTAATATTTCTTAGTTTTATTTTTCTTTTTGAGATATTTCAATAAATTTAAATGCAAACAACATACATTAGAATCACATTTCTACTATTTATAATTTTAAGAATTCAACTTTAGTTATGTTGCTAAATTTTATATTTGAATTGTGTTAAATTGTGTCAATTTTATTTTATAAGTTCTGAATTTTGCTTTTGCAAAAATAGATACTGAAATACCAGTATTGCCATTCTGTTCTAGTATTGCTTTCACTGGCAAAAAGGTTAAAAGGCTATTGTATTCATCCACTGATGATGGTGGGGTGAATGCAGATAGTGGTGATTGGGGAGAGAGAAAAGTAAAAAAACGAGACAGAATCAACAAGACTTGGCAGTTTGGGGAATATGGTATAAATGAAAGAAGAGGAAAAAAGATACCCTGTCTTCCTTTATGAGTTTTGAGTCCATGAATTTATGAACATTACATTCACATAGAGAGAAAACACAAGAGAAAGAAAGAAAGCTGCAAAGAGGAACAGAACAGGCAGGACAGCTAGAAAAATAGCATCACGTCAGAAAATGCTACAATTTCAGTGATTAAATGTTCAGGAAATCCATACCCCCTTCCCACCACCATCTCTGTCTTGTTTGGGGAAGCTTTATACGTACTAAATGCACTGTGATGGATGTGGCTTCTCTTCTGGGATAGCAGAGTCAAGTTGATGACATGTTAAAGACAGCAGACAATGAATGACAAACATCTGGAGGCTTAGCACAGGACTCCCTGAGTTCCATAACCCTGAGCTACTTTGAATCTGGTTAGAGCCGGTGTCCCTAGGTTTATTGCAAGTAAGTGAGGTTAAGCATAGTTTCTAACCTTACAGTTAGGAATGCAATGTATGTACGTGGAGGACTGGCATACTCTTGCATTTCTATGATGGAAATGTGAATGTATTTTCCCAGAAAGGTGATTCTCTGCAGTGATTATTTCCATAGTATTGTTAGAACATTCCTTTGAGTACTTCATAGGCTTAATAACCTATTAACATCTGGTCAAGGAGCCTTACTAGTTTTATTTGGAATTTGGCATACATACTAGACTTTAAAAAATCTAGTTAGACGATAATTAATGGCACAACTGATTGGAAACCACTTATACTTCACACAGTTTTGTTAAGATGGGTCAGTTCTAAGAGCATTGGTAGATCGTCAAGTTAAAGAGACTCTACTCAGAATTGTCTTTTCTCTTTTAGCTTGAGAGCACTTTAATTTTTGAGGCCCTTTTTTTCCGATCCTTTCCCCCTAATTGCTTCATCTTTAGAAACTCATGTTATACTTAATGTGAAAAGTCTAGTTTAGGTAGCTTTCTCCCATTCTATGTACCAGGTTTGAATATTCTAAGGTGAGGGCTTTAAGTATTAATCCTCTAATTGTTACAAAGGCTTGAAACATTAAGAAGCTTACTAAAGAGTTGAATTATGCTGTTAACTTTTTTTTCTGCGATTCGAGCTGAGTAGAACCATGAACAAGCCTTCATTTGTCACTGGTCAGCTGGCCGTCATCATCCTGAAGTGCCACTTAGATACCTTGGCACTGGCTTATTTTTCCCATGTGGAGGGCTCTTGGAATTTTGAAATGAAAATGGTTTCTGAAGTATGAGGACACCTTGAGGTGATGAGCAAGCAATGTAGGTCTTTTCTTTTGAATTTTATTTCAGAAATCTCTACCACAGGACCTCTTGGTATGGGAAGTACCACCACCAGTACCACCCTGCGGACCACAACTTGGAGCCCAGGCAGGAGTACTACCCCATCAGTGTCAGGAAGAAGAAACCGGAGTACCAGCACCCCATCTCCAGCTGTGGAGGTGCTTGACGACATTACCACACATCTGCCATCAGCAGCGTCCCAAATCCCAGCCCTGGAAGAGAGCTGTGAAGCCGTGGAAGCCCGAGAAATCATGTGGTTTAAGACCCGTCAAGGACAGATGGCAAAGCAGCCATGCCCTGCAGGAACTATAGGTAAGTGTGTCCTAGAGCCAAGCTAAAGAAAGGTATTCTGTTACTTTAGCTTGCTTTTCTCCCAATTGTTTCTTTAGTGTTTTTGTTTGTTTGTCACTACATATTTTTGTTAGTTCACTTGAATTCTGAACTCAGCTGAATGACTATTTCAAGCAGTGTATTTTCAGAGTTTGAAAATACATTCTGAAGAAGTCACTGGTGAGGATTTGGTGGGGATACACGTGAGGTCAGTATTTTTGCCCACGGGGGGAGGTCCCTGGGTGGAGTTGCAGTTAGGCTGTGCATGTCCTGGCTACTCCTGAAGGCCAGCCCTTCTGTGCAGCAGCCCGGAGCGAATCAATGGATTGGAAGGGAGTTAGTTCTCGTCCTTGGCACCGACCATCAACTGTTGATTGCAGAAAATGGGGTCAAGGACTTTTACATTAGAAGATGATCATTGAAACTACCTAAAATTTAACGGAAGAGGAAGTTTGACTCTCCTTTTCATAAGTCATCATAGCCATCCCTTAACAGTCAAGGGCTCTTCACATAGACAGGAGTCAGATTCCCACTACTCAATATCCACTAGAGAGAGCAAGCTTCATTGTTTCCTCTGAGAGACAGTTAAGAGCTAAATAGTTCTACTCTACTTCCCCCCCTTTTTTTTACTGTTGCAATTCATAACATCCCCCAATGGTAACCATATTATTATTTACAATCGTTAAGCCAGAAAATGCCTGGTTTTCTTATTGTCACATACATTGATCTTCATAAAGCTAATACTTGATACACTAAATAAAATGTGCCTTATTCCATAAAATATGTAAAGAAAGCAAATATACAATAGATGTCACTGTACTAACAATAGTGACTACGCCTTTGGGTGTTATTGATCTGGTTGCTTCAAACAGGTTTCTCTTAGAACTGTTCCAGTGGGGATATAGCATTCTGAATTCTGTAGTGTATGAAGTGGTAGAAAGACCAAAAAGAATATTGACTTTTACACAAGTGCACATTTAATTTTTTTTCAGCAAAGTGTTTAAAAATATTCTGAAATCTTTTTTCCCTTTAGGAAAGGGTGCAATTCAGTTGTGTTACTGAAATCAGTGTGATTCCAACAGTTTGAAACCTTGCCTCTTAGCACTGTCCCCTTCGTTCTGGGCCTCATTTCCTTCATTTCTAAAAGAGAAATAATAACAGCCCCCCCCCACCACCCCGTCAAATGTTTGTTGTGAAGGTTAGTGAAGTACTTTATTTGAAAACAGTTTGAAAGCACGACAGAAATATGTCACCATTGTTCTGTGAAAATTGGGAGAGAGATTTAAAGGGAGCCTTCTAGAGCCCTCCCAGGTGAATGTCCCTATGCTGAAATCTTATTTTTAACCTTTTCTTTGTCTCCTTTGCTGTTTAGACCCACACATGCTGTCACTTGAATTTTTGTGATGGTGTCCCCCAAACCTTCACATCTCCCCCTCAAATTCATCCTTTCTGCTGCTGCCACAGTTATCTTACTAAAACCTTAATCAGCTCATTTCTCTCCTCTGCTTAATGTTCATTGATTTTCCAGCACCCACAGGTGGCAGACCAGGCAGTTTATGATCTCACTATGCCTGCCTTTCCAAGCCCATTACATATAACTCTCGGGTACAGTAGACCTCAATTTAAAACATTTGAGGTTTCCCAAGGACAACATATCTTCTCTGCACCTGGAGTGCCCTTTCCTACCTTGTCTTCCTGAAAAACCTGCAAACTGATTCCTTTAAGACTCAACTGCTACCTTGCCTTGTGTGAAAACCCACACGATAAGCCCCATGGTGGCAGGCACCGCATCTATCTCACTTATGAAATTGTCCTCTGTAACTGGTGTAGTTGCCAGCAAGTGCTTTAAAAATATTGAACGTTTTTGTTTGGTTGGTTGCATTTCTCCAGTGTCCGTTGTCTGCCAGGCTCTGGATGTGGTGTTTCAATAAACATTAGCTTAGCTTAATGATCTCCATTTTGCCTGTGTTCATATTTAAACATAACATGGATATAAAGTCATTGTAAGAAACATGGTTTGAGTATTTAAAGCAGACCTTTTTCTCTCATTGTTCTAGGAGTGTCAACATATCTATGCCTGGCTCCTGATGGAATCTGGGATCCCCAAGGACCGGATCTTAGCAACTGTTCTTCTCCTTGGGTCAACCAAATAACACAAAAGGTAAATCACGTGACTGACAAGGAAGGTTTTCCCAAACTTAGATCCTCTGCTGTTGACTCTAGCTGGTGCAAACAAACTGGTTAAGATCTTTTTTTAATTAGTGTGGAAATATTCTTCCATTATATTTTTATTTAAGATTTAATGACACCCTTTGATATGTGATGAGCTAATCTAGAATTTTGTTGTTCTTAAAGGGCAAATCCATGAACTTCCTCTAAAGCAGGCAGTATTGCTTATGATAATTTTATTAATAATAAAATTTTTATGGTATTTTGAACTATAGGTATAAAAGTCCAAGAGGTATTATAAATCAAGCAAGCAAAACATCTAGCATACATGCATATGGATTTTCCTGTGAAAATAACAATTACCAAAAAAAGTCTACCTTTGGAATCTTAAGCTATTTGATAAATGTTCTGTAACCTAATCATTTATCAGTGTTAAAAGTATATGTACGTGTGACCAAATCTTGTAGACTCAAATTTTCAGGGCTTATTTGGTTGCAATATGTTGAACATTTTTATTATTAATGCACTGTGGGGCTTTGAATTGATTTCATTACAAACAGAGACCAGATGTGCATTTATGCCAAAAGGGCTATGGGATGAATCCTTATTATAGCAATTTGTGTGGATTTATGCACTCCTAAAATGAAGAGTCCTTCTATGGCACATTAGCCATGCTGAGGAATTTCTGAAAGAGATTTTTTTCCTGAGAAATATTACGAATGATGGCCTTTCTAAAAGCCTGTCTATGCCATTTGCCCTTTTCTCTATTTGTTTTTAACCAGGCTGATCCTCAGTAATATACTGAATAATAATCCATAAATATCTACCCAGTAGATTATTTAGCAGATGAGCCATAACTATCTATTTACCCTAAATCATGGAGAACAGTGGTTATATTGACTCTAGTTACCCTCTTACATATGCATCTCCACACTTGTTGCTATTCATAATGATGCTTCTCCAATTTCAGCACTGTTCCTGCCACAGTTTTTATGTCCTTTGATTTTATTACAGTGTAGCTCAGACCCCAGGGCAAATAACTCTTGCTGGATGTGATCAGATTAAGAGATCAGTAGCATATCTCCTTACATTAGCAACTTTTAAAAAATACTCCCTACATACTTAGCCCAGGGGTTGATATTAATTCAGTAATAATTCACCTAGAAAGCTGAGTGTTTTCATGATAATTCCTGAATATGGTTAGACTATTTCATTGCAGGAATTACTGGGTGACTTTAACTGATAATGATGCTTAATTCTTTTCTTTCCTCTGCAGACCTCCTAATCTTATGACAAAAGAGATAATTCTTTGCAAAGACCAGACAGCTGTTGCCCATTTGATTTATGGATGGGTGTTGTTTTTTTTTTTTAATATAACAAATATGTTCCATTATTCTGGAGCAATTCTGTTTAATCCTGTAGAGTCTGTAAAATTGTGTAAGATTATAATTATAGTAAGATTATAGAATTTAGGCAATGAGAATTTATAATAATACCTTCGCTGCAGTTTTCATAAGTTTATAAAATCTTCAAAAGTATAACAGGAGGCTTGGGAGTAGTCTGAATCAGATTATATAAGTATCCCAATGTCAGTGTTGGAGCTGGGGTTTTAGCTGGGTCTACTTTTATCAAGATATCACACATAGCCACAACACTGGTTAAACTAAACTGCACAGAATTCCTGCCTTTACATCACACTTACTTCCCGAGTCTCTCTTCACTTTTGTCCACCCTTTTACCTGGTGTGCCCCTCATACCTCCAAATATTTATGCTATCCGTTGAATATAAAGGGTAGTTGAACAGGTTTCTTTACCATAAAACTCCAACACTTTTAAATATTAACATTGTAAACCTCCAAGAGAGAATTTGTGTGCAGTGTTCACTGAGCGATTTGTCCGTATTATCTCCCTAACTCTCCAAAGCATCTTTCACAGAATTCATACTCTCATTTCCTCCCTCAGTACCTGAGTCCCAACAACAGATAGAACATTGGAAAAGGATTTGTTTCTAGCAGTATTGGGGGAGCAAAGGTGAACTGCGAGGGATTGAACAAGAACCCAGTGCTAGTAACAGAGGTGGAGCTATTCCCAACCCCAGGCCCACTGTTGCTGGATAAAAGGAGTGACAAAAAATTGGAAGCGGATGTCTTTGAGAAGAAAGATGGCCTACAGACAAGAGACTCAGCCTAGCCCCAGGCAACTTTTCAGAAGAAGACCAAAGGGAAATAAATACACTGACCTCACTCTCCCTCCTCCTTCCATTCCCTTGCCCACCGTCCCCATTGGACAAGCCCAGTGGAAGCCAGAGAAGAGGGGCACTCTGAATAACATCCTTCTGAGTTCACCCTCTAGGACAGAGAGCAAGATGGAGGAGGATGGAAAGCGGCCTTGACCCAGGAATTATATAGTTCTCAGTGTTGCATTTCCCTTCTCTTACCCCTCCTCCCTTTCCCATCCACCTCCTCTTCTCCCTTCTCCCTGCACTCCGCCTCTCCTCCCTTCTGCCTTTCCCATGCCCCATCCCCTGTCCTCTGCTCTGAACTTCCCCCTTTTTCTAGTGGATTTTTTTATGTCATGTTGAAAAATTAAAGTGAAAGAGTTATCTTTCATGATTCATTCCTTCTCTCTTCCCCCTTTTGTAGTCTTGTGAACTTCAAACTTTTAAAATAAAGGAACATTTTTGACCCCCAATGACAGCACAGATGAGAAAAGAAAGGAAGGAATAATTCAGTATAAACAGTGTATTCAATGTCCCCACTTCGTGAGCTCCTGAGTGAATGCATCGTAGCCTGTGAGGCACCTCCCTTATGACTGTACAGTGCTTCTCAGGGAATTCCTGAAGGCTTTCAAGGAAAGAACACTTCTGGATCACAGTCTCATCATCTATACCACAGGGAGGACTATTCTTTTCATTATCACTAACACTATCCACCCACTGTGTGTCCGGCACCCCTGTAGACAGCAAGTATACACAAGTAGATGCATCAGGATGCTTACTTTAGTTTGAAAATGCAAACTATATTTTCATGTCTGCTAAGAAATGAGTTATGCACACACACCTCTGCCCCCCCACCCTTGCAGTCAGGCCAGAAGGGAGAAAACAGGCAAATAATTTTGATGGCTTCTGATCCATGAATGAATTCAGGCCACTTCCATACTGGTGAAATTATAGATTAAATTTTGTGTGGTGATAAAGTGTAGCTTATATTTTATTAGTGAAAATGTAAGCCTTTGAAGTCAGAATTTCATGAAGAAATTTGTTACAAATGAGGAAGAATACGTTCATAATGATGAGGTTTAATAAAAGCATAATATGTACAGAAAGAGCAAGGCAAAAATTTGTGCACAACGTGGCCTTTACTCCAGCAGCAATAGAGAGGGAGGTGGGAGAGAGAGGGAGAGAGAAAAATTGGTAGGTAGGTGGATAGATAGATGAGTCAATGGTTAGATGGGTGGGCGGGTGGATGGATGGATGGATGGATGGATGGATAGAAGGAAAGGCAGGTTCAAAGATAAATAGATGAGTGGATAGAAAAATAGATTAGTCTTCAAATTAATTTTTTTTAATATTTTCAAGCTTTTCTTGACAGCAAGCAGATTGGTTCAGAGCTCGGCCTCTTCACACGTATGTAGCAAAATATCGTATTTTCTTGCCATAATGACTGCTTACTAAAATACAGTTTCTCACTTCAGCTTGATCTCTAGGTTAGACTCAGATTCTCCAAAAGGAGTTTATATTTTCTGTGTTGCCTACCTTTAAAGAGCTGATTGCACTTTACACTCCCTCCAGTCAATTTAAAATTCTTTGAAATTACAGTTTTGAATGGCTTTCATATTTCTTTGCATGTGAAGTGAGGTAAGCTTCCTCCTTCATTGCCTAGTTCAACTATTATATGGAAAAGAAATGACTGAATTGTCACTGGAAAATAGTCTTTCTGTTTCTAACAAACTGAAGTCTTGTCTTTTGTTTGTTCACAAGCTACTGACAGATTTTGAGATAAGTAGAGTTCTCCCTGCGTTTTCTAATGAAGGATGTGAATACCTAGAATTTTTGCTATTTAATTGTATAGATAAGCCAGTTGCCTGCCTTGGAAGAAAAAGTTGAATCCTGTCACCCAGATTTTAATTTCTCCATTCTTTTAATCTCCATAGAGATTCTGTAAATTGCTTCTTAATTTTATCAGAGATTGGTAGGGTTTCTAGGACTTCAGGCTTCTTTAACCTACTTTCAATTGTAAGATAGAAGCATTTAATTGTCTCTATACCTACTTGACTCTGATTTACAGCAAAATAGCGTAAGTAGATCTTTCAAAGAAATGATAGCTATATACTTAAACACTATGAGAAACTCCTTGATGAATTGGTTTGGCACCCGATTAATGTTTGATGTAATAAATCTCACAAAATGTCAAAGCTTATTTCAAAGAAAATTGTTTTTACATGTGTGAAAATTTGACATGTAAATAGTATCCATCTCTGTCATAATTATCCTCAACTAAAGCTGCAGGGTTTGCCTTCCCCTATTCAAGTCCTGAATATAATCCCACCATTTCAATACAGGTATTAATTTACTAATCCTCACAGAACTCGTAAGATTTCTCAGTGTATGTGCTTATTGCTGAGAAATAACTTCAGTAGAATTTAGTGAAAGAAATGTTAGAGACAGACATTTTCATTAGGTCTGTAAGCTAGGATATACAGAATAACATTATTTCAACCCTGCCTCTGTGTAGAAGCTTGAGGCAGATTCAAGATATGCATGTATTTGTTGTATAGAAATGAGATACTTGTGGTCCGTGACTGCTGGGGTGAGAGAAGTAAATAGGGCCATCAGGACAGGGGAGTAACCTCTGGCTGCCACTGGAAAGAATATGGTCAGTGAAAGCCTTATCTGGAAAGGCAACCTTTGAACTGAGCGGTGAATGTTGAGGTCATAATGGCTGTTGGAGAATCCAGTTAATGGCATTACCATGGAGTGCCTCTCTTCCCTTCTCCTCCCCTCAGAGAGTAGGCCTGTCAGTGTACTTATAAGTCTCTCCCAAATCAGGCCACTTTCCACTGTTCTCCACTGCTGCTACCCTAACCCACAACAGCTTCTGCTGCTGTAGCCTCTTAGCAAGTACCCTGTCATTCATTCATTCACTCCTGAACCCTCTAATCCATTCTCCTGCATTTGATTTCAAACACAACTCTGATTAGATCACTCCTGTTTAGAATTGTTAGTACCTTCCCTTGATCTTAGCATGATCCACAAAATCTTCATCATGACTTATGAAGGGGACAACTTAATCTGCCCCTTGCTCCCTTCTCTGGCCACCTAAATTCCAGTTATAGCACCCCTTGTGCAGTTCCCCTCCCTCCTGAAAGTGTCGTCTCTGCCTAGAGGCCCTCACCTATATCCTAACCCAATCCTTTCTTTTCCTCACACAAAACATTCTTCCATGTCACATGAAACATTCTTCCTTAGAAAAGCATTTCCTAAATTATTCCCTAACTTCATACAGTCGATTAAAAGGCCCTTAAACTTGGATTCTGTATTGCACTCCACAAAATTAAAATTAAACAATTTTCTAGCTAATTTATTAAGAGTTCTTTCCACTGCTAGTACGTAAGCTCCTTTTTATTGGGAACCATTTTATTTAGTATTGTAGCCTCAGACTTTAGCATAATGCCATTAGAAATTCAAATTTTAGTTAAAAAAGCAAATGAACATGTAGAGTGAATAACTGTTGAAATTATAGAGATATTCATCCTATTTTTAAAGCAAGATACAGTACATATTTACCTCATGGACAATACAATTTATACTGTGTAGGTATCAATATTGAGTTCTGAAGGTGGAAAACTGTGCTTTTCCTTTCTGTTGTACCTACAGTATCCTGTCTTCCCAAACCATGGTTGTTATAGTCGTTTACTTTGGTTGCCTTCCCACCCCATTTCCAGATGTTTTCTACCCCTCTACTAATATTCCCATAATACCTCATATACAATCCTGTTATTAAAATTGTCTCGTTGGGGCACCTGGGTGGCTCAGTCTGTTTAGCATCCAACTTCGGCTCAGGTCATGTTCTCACGGTTTGTGGATTTGAGCCCTGCATTGGGCTCTGTGCTGACAGCTCAGAGCCTGGAGCCTGCTTCGGATTCTGTGTCTCCCTATTTCTCTCTGCCCCTCCCTTGCTCGTGCTCTCTCTCTCTCACAAATAAATAAATAAACATAAGAAATAAAATAAAATTGCATCATTGCATTAATGTTATTTACTTGTATGCCTCTAACCCCAGATGCCTCTCAAACTTTGTTCAACACAGACCATTTAAGTAAATCAAAAGACTCTAGAGGTCCATCTGCCCTAATCATTCTCATAGAAAAACTAATACATGTCAATAAAGAAATAGAAGAAAACAATATAACAACCAACAAAGGTACAGGACAATTGGACAAGGGTGCTTGAGTGGCTCAGTGTCCGACTCTCAGTTTCTGCCCAGGTCATAGTCTCAATTTTGTGACTTCAAGCCCCGCACTGGGCTCTGTGCTGACAGTGCAGAGCCTGCTTGGGATTCTCTCTCTCTTCCTCTCTCTCTGTCCGTCCCCCATTCACACTCTCTCTCTCTCTCTCTCTCTCTCTCTCTCTCTCTCTCTCTCTCTCTCAAAATAAATTTTAAAAAAAATTTAAAAAGAACAACTGTACAACAGTGATTAACAAAGTAAAACCATAGAATTCTACAAATATATTCATTATTAGAGGAATAGCATAGATAGAAACTACAACAAATGCCAGCCCACTCTGTATCATGTGTTGATTAAAAGAACATCCTCTTGGAAAATTATGGGAATTCCAACCACTGGATGTTCATATGCACACTAAGAGTTTTTCAAAGTTACCAAGCACTTGTATCATGTGCACCATTCAATAAGTCTGAATGGAATACTGAATTTGAAATCTTTGCGAATACCTAGCTTCTCACTGATTTAAATTAACGAATACTAAATTTTGTAAATCACCTATTGATTATTAGATTACCAGTAAACAGCTTTACATTGTATATAAAATTAAAATGTATGAATTACAACCACATTTATTTCACTCTGAGACCACTTGAAAATACTTTCATGACAGTCAGTGGGCCATGAATGCTACTTTGATCCACATTGAATTTGTTATGTACTTATCCTTGAACCCTGTAATATGCTCCATTTGGTTACAGGTATCTAGCTATGTAGGTCTTGACCATATTTTACAAATTTATTAAAGTTAGTGCGGGTGTTTACAATTGTAAGGATTTCTAAAAAACACTGGTTATATATAATAACTACTTTAACCATTCTTCTTGTAAAATTTAAACATTACAGAAAAAGCTTTTTCCTTTGATTCCCATCTTTCAGACTTCGTGCTTAAATATATGTAAAATAAACACATAAAAATGTCATGTTTTATGTATTGTATTTCTTCTTCATAGATAGCATGTTTATATACTACTTACATTTTGTATTTTTATTTCAAGTAGCATGCTAATAGATATTAGCGTAAATAAATACTTCTTTATACTTGCATTTATTTTAACTCAACATTGCATGTTGAAATTTGATGTTAATGATATTGATCTCCTTTATACTTTTAAACCATTGTACAATATTCCATGATATTTATATACATGAGCAGTTTTCTGCAGGTCATAATCCATTTTGTTTTGTATTTTAAACAAGCTAGTATAAACATCTTTGAATATTTCTCTTTTACATCTGTGGGATTATTTGTTATGGTTGATAGTGATAAGAGAAATCCCTCAGTTATATAGTCTTTGCATTACAAAATTTAATGGACATTGGTAATTAATTCTACATGGGGCCTATACAAATATATATGCCCAGGAGCTGTTTCTGAGGATGAGAGACATTTCCACAAATCCTTCCCAACATTGTGTTACTATACTTGCTTCGTTTTCAATTTGGATCTTTAAATATACTTGAGGATATGATTATTAATGATATAGATGTTCCGATAACCCTAACTTATTTATTTGTTTCTTAATAGTCAATCCTGCTACAAATATTTATTGAGCATCCCTGAGGAGATAGTGTTAACTTACATGACTAAGAGTCTTAGTCTTGCTCCTTATAGCCTGAATACCTGCTAGAAGATGACCTTACAGAAAGGACTTTTCTCTGTGTGACCCTAAGTTTTATATAGGACTGTGCTAAAAAAAAAAGTTTCTGGGGCGCCTGGGTGGCTCCATCGGTTGGGCGACCGACTTTGGCTCAGGTCATGACCTCGCAGTTTGTGAGTTCTAGCCCCGGGTCGGGCTCTGTGCTGACAGCTGGGAGCCTGGAGCCTGCTTCGGATTCTGTGTCCCTCTCTCTCTCTGCCTCTCCCCCACTCATGCTCTGTGTCTCTCTGCTTCTCAATAATAAATAAACGTAAAAAAAAATTTATAAAAAAAAAAGTTTCCTAAACATGACACTATTGTATATTTAACTTGTAATACTGTAAGATATCCCTATCTTCTTATTACCCAAAGCTATCAAATTTGTTCATGTGAACATGGGTTATTGGTGTCTGTCTTTTTAAATAACATCTTTGGGGTATTGACAGTTTGATATATCTTTATAGAATATAGTTGAAAAATAAGCATGTAGCTTCAGAAAAGGAAGATGCTAGGAACAGCAGTAATTTGCTACCTAGTGCAGTGGGAACAAAATCTCATATTTAGTTAAGAAGAAAATGAAGACCCTTTGAAAAACAGGGATTGTATTTGGGACAAATTTTTAGAGTTTAGCATCAGTCCGTATACATTGTGTATTAAGTGCTAAATTAGGCACAATGGAAACTTTGTGCTTGTCTCTTAGAACTTAGACTATGGTTGGGGATTCACAACTGCATCATCACAACTCATCAGCATCCAATTTAGAAACTCACAGAGAAAATCATAGGGCAAACCTTAGATGTGACCACTCAAATGGATAATTAGGGTGAGAACAATTTTTAGAAGACTCCTCAAAGGGGACTTTCCTAAAGATATGAATTTCAAGTTAGGTATTGTGGGAAAAGATGGATTAGTAGGAAAACCTGAGACTATCTTCCAGGTGAAGCCGGAGTTAAATAACTATGTCTTGGCTTGATGATTATAATTCCCATGCAAAAACAATTGTTCACAGAGACCAATAAAATCCCTTACTTAAGATCTCTTTCCTTTTTATTCTGTTTTCAAAAAACCGCAGTTGAAATCTGGAGAGACAGCTGCCAACATAGCTAGAGAGCTGGCTGAACAAACAAGAAATCATTTGAATGCTGGAGACATCACCTACTCAGTCCGTGCCATGGACCAGCTGGTAGGGCTCCTAGATGTACAACTCCGGAACTTGACCCCAGGTGGAAAAGATAGTGCTGCACGGAGTTTGAACAAGGTAAGGACTTCAGCTATATATTTTTAAAGCTGTAGTAGGATCAGTGAGCCTTCCTTGGTTAATTTCTCTCTATAAAATTTGTTCGTTCTAAAGAGCATCACTAGTTACATTCAGTCTGCTTCACTATTTTATTATTAATGATGGCCCACCCTATTTGGCCTCTAAAGACACAATAAATGATAATCTCTCTCTTTACAAAAAATGTAAATTTTTTGAATTTACAATTCTATTTTCTTTAGTGTTTACTGTTTTGAATGCTAAATTCTGGCAAGGTCAATATGAGTAAATGTGATTTATTTTGCTTCTTTTCTTCCTTTTAAACTTTTATTTTAAAATAATTACAATAAAACAAATGTCTAATTGCTATAAAAAAAGTGTAATAAGTATAAATTTAGAAAATAGCAACAATGAGAAAGGATATTAGCAATTCATTAAAGATGTTTTAAAAATGAAATGACTTAATCTAATTAATATTATACTTAAAAACTCATGAGGCAAGTAATTAGGTTTTAATTTGTATTTCCTTTTGATATTTAAATTACCCAGATTTTACTTCACTATGTTAACACTTGGAAGGTTTAATTGTATTTCAGCAAATCCGAATAATGAAAATAATACATTTTTAAATTTCAGAGAAGATACATTTCATATATTCTTATTGATACTTATAAATATACAATATATTTATATACATTATATAAACATATACAAGCATTTTATGTTTATTGCATATAACCTATACACCATATAAGCACTTACCTTACATAACTATGTAAAATATATTTTACATATTTATAAGGAATATAATTTATTACTTATAAAATCACATGGTGAAATAACTCCATGATCAAAAACAAACTAGAATTGCTACCATCAAATGGCATATGTTCCCTAAAAGATATTTGTGCAGGAGAAGTGATCAATTATGGAAACTGGATTTTAAGGCCTTGAATGTCTGATAGTCCTACTACTGTATAAAGCAAGAATTTGGCAGTAACAGACTAAAGTCCTCAATGGAATTCACTAAATGAACATTCTCCTTTAGAATGACAAATGACTTCTGAGTGGTGTTTTAATATGTTAAGTTCTTTTGTGTCTTATTAGACTAAAGTCTCACTGATAAAGATGGAAGAAATTTTTCCAATAATGATGGTTGGATATAGGAAAGCCTACTATTTTATC
Organism: Prionailurus bengalensis; assembly: GCF_016509475.1. NCBI lineage: Eukaryota > Metazoa > Chordata > Mammalia > Carnivora > Felidae > Prionailurus > Prionailurus bengalensis. The sequence goes on along the minus strand of NC_057344.1, from coordinate 155,958,145 downwards.
TGGCAAATACAGTTTTTCCTGCAGTTTCATCCTCAGAAAACAGATTTCTGTTTTATCTAGTAGATATAAATTATTATTAGAGGTTTGTTTTTTTTTGTTCATGCTGAACATAAAGGAGTTATTTTGTCACGTATACCCCTGACAGAATCACAACCAAGTCCCTGATAAAATGTAATCCACAGCGGCCTATGTAATCTGGGCATGCTGTGATTTTAATGTGTTATTACCCAGGCTGACTGGATGCTATTAATGAATATTGCCGCCAGCTATTGTTATCCTAATGTACTGGAGGTAGTAATTTCTATTAATGTTACATATCCATAACATTACTTGTTATAGCAATACTTTGTATCTTTATTTAAAAATGATGTTGATGTCTGACAATATCAGGTAAAGCTGGCAATTAATGTCACATTCTAACTGGCTACAGCTAATCAGCTTGCCTACTCTGAATATCAAATAACTACATAATGGGCAAATTTCCATTTGTGAAGCTTTTTAATGCTTTCTTTTGTTTCCCATTTGGCTCTTTTCAGTTGTTTATGTAATGTGGTTTGTCATATGTTAATTTGCATGATGGGGTAAGGAGATGGGAGGGCAAAGGTTATTCACATGCTTGCTGGCTTGCTCTCATATCCTGTGGTTCCCACTGTTCCCCGAAGCAGTTATAACCCATCAGATTTGCAAAGTCAACTTGGTACAAATCAATTGAACTCCACATTGAAATTCTGAAGGGTTTAGAGTCCTGCAACACCGAGATGCGAGATGCGAGTCAGTGATCCAAATGACAGCGCTGGCAATTTACTTGCACTCATTCCTCACTTAATTCTGTAGAGCAGTAACTGCAGTGTGCTCTTTGAAGAATGCATGAACTAAAGTTGGGAGAGTATTAGCCACACAAAAGGCATCAGAGTAACTGCTTCTTAAACCTGGGTAATTTTCTCCTTCAACAATCAAGGCTACTGAAGGGAAAAAAAAAATAGGGAAGTGGAAGAAAATCACAATCGAATTTATAAAATTTTGTGTCATTTATTTAAACAGGGCAGTTAAACTTATTAATTATTCATTCCATCATCAGAAAAAAAAAATGTTTGGGATTGAATATGAGTTGTTGTTAACCTTTTGCCCAGAAAAACATCACTCAGTGTGCAAACAAATAAAAACAGGCTTCTTATCCCACAGAAGTTTCTAAAATGTACAATTTTTTTTTGGTCAAAACTGTGAGAAGAAATTATTCAAGAAATAAAAGCAGTGATAAGTCAGAAGATGAATCACATTCTTCTAATCAGAAGTTACTTATCTGTTGGTATCTTTCCCTTGGAATCAAATAACCATAATGAATGGACATTTCTATTTTTCTGATAAACAGAATTTTTTGTGTTTGAACATACGGTTTGTGGTGCATATTAACCATCTCTATAATCTCTAAACCACAAACAATGTGGGTTCCAAAGTTTTGATATAACTTCCTTAACTTCATGTCTTCATTTGTGGCCCATGAATTAACCGCTAACCTGATGTGAAATGAATCATTTCAAATAACTGAAGTGTAATGATTATTACTAATTTCTACTACATTTATTCCCAGATTTCCTCCCATCATTAACAACTTTATACCATACAGTTTCCACCTGGCTTATTCTGAAAGGGCGTTGGCGACTGTCTTTCAAGCCATGGCTTACATTTTGCTGCTGCTTAGCTTTCATTCTCCTCTAGAAAGTAGTGCACAACAGAATAAGGTGTTTTGTGTAGATGCGTTCTTTTATTTTTCTTGTTTTCTTCTGTCACTAACTTGTTTTTTCTATTCTGTGTTTAATCTGCTGTCTTAATGGATTCAGCTTCAGAAAAGAGAGCGCTCTTGCAGAGCCTATGTCCAGGTACTTTCTGCGTTTTTATAAATGTGTTAAGTTGTTGAATTGTCTCTGTTGGTGATAGCATTGATGGGCATCTGATAGCAAAACGGTAACGTACCCTGTTGAGCTAAAGGGATTTAAAGGGAGGGCATGAAGGGTGGGGACAGAAAGACATATGAAAGGGTATGTGCTGAAAAGAAATCTGGCAGTGCCCATGCTCTGTCATCCAAGATGAACACAGACCAACAAGGAGGTGTAACTTGGAATGTGAGAATTTTGATCATAACTGAAAGGTGAGTTGGGTGCAATACGTAAATCTCTAATTTCTTCATAGAGGTGTGTGTGTGTGTGTGTGTGTGTGTGAAAGCATTTCATTAATACACTGGGCCAGCTAATATTTGAGTAGCAAATCATTCAGAAATGACATTTAATCAGCCATATAAGATAACGAATAGTCCAGAATACTTGGAACATCGTGCTTCTGTACCAAAATATTCCACCCACATGGTGACTGTCTTACCTTCCCACCCATTATGAACATTTTAGTCCTGATATAAATATAATTTTTCTCCAGCTAACATGTTGCAAATTGTTTCTAAGCAGGGTAGAAACCATTACTTTGTTTATGGGGTCTGTGTGAAAAGAATGGCAGAAACAACTTTATAGTTATTTTTACAAGACAGGAAGGCAGTGTAGAGGTTTGAAAATTTTTTTTTTCCTTTTTCCCCTCTAGGTTCTTTGGCTGGTCTAATAATTAAATTGACATAAGACAGATTAACAGGAGAAAAAAAACAACTTTAATTCCAGATGTACAGGAACCCCCAAAGACATGAACTGGAAGGCAGTCAGGCAATTGAATGTTATTCTAAACTGAAGAATGGGATAAGGACCTGAGGCTTTAAAAAAGAGGGACAATAATTTACATCAAAAAATATTAGAACGATAAGCTTTTAATGTGCATTTTACTGTATAAATTTATGAATCTTTGAATGTAAGGAACATTCAGCTGTTTTTTTGTTTTTTCCATATATATATATATATATATACACACACACATATATCTTATATATATTCTATATATAAGATATATATATCTTATATATATATATTCTATATATAAGATATATATATCTTATATATATGTATTCCCTTAAGATATATCTCCTGTCCTCTTAGTATGTATAATAGGTAGAGAAATTGAAGTATTCTTCAGCAATGAAAGCTGAAGATCATTTTTTAGCAATTTTAGGATTGTTTTTGATTGCAATCTATGCTATCCCTTTAATAGGGCCTTGGAGATAATTAGCCTTTTGGTATTTAAATCTGTGAAATGCATGGTCATTCAAACATGAATCTCTGATGGAAAATTAATAGCACAGTTTATTCAATGGCTGATTTCCTGGTGTTATAATTGCCTGGCTATGAATAAATGTTTCAGTTATTGACTAAACATCTGATAAGACCAAATACAAACAGAATATTTGTGAAGTAGAAATGCTCTGCTCACTAAGACATGGCATTACTTCTATTCATTTTAACATAGATGATCACTCTATGAAATTCTAGGGTAAATAACACTTTAAACTTTATTTGAATTTTAAAGACTTGTTTTATGTTCCCTATTGTTTCTAGGTTTGGAGCACTTTCTGAGCTATGTATACGATAGGTTTAAAATACACTAGAAGTGCTTTATGCATTAAATTTGAAAAAAAATGTAGCTATTTAAACATGAGATTCTTTAAAAATGTGGCCTTTACATCGGTGTAAACAATGATTCTTCTAGGTTTGACTTTGACCATCAAATCCATTTAGCTTTTAATTGTTTAGAGGTACTGTGTCTATTCTATGATTTATCTAGATCAGTCTTTTACTTCTTTATACTTCCTACATTTGTTTATTAAACATAAAAAGCACAGTAAAAACTGAACTATCATCTGGCAGCCATGATAACTGAATACTGTTCTGTAGGTGAATAATTAAAAGGTGATTGCTTTGATTTTTTTAAATAATATGCGAATCTCCTAATACTCAGTATGCTTGTACCTCAAAAAATTTAACAAAAACAAACAAAAAAATTGGGTCCGGTAGTTTTTTTCATTTAGTTTTAATATAGATTACACTAAAGTCTTTGTTCACTACCAAGAGATAGAAACTGATACAAGTCATAGTAAAAAAAAAAAAATCATTATCATGTCTGGGGCAAAATAGATACCTTCATTCAAGAAGAGAGTGTTAAGTATTATGCCAAGAAAGAGAAGTAAGGCTTGTGTTACAACTGTAACACATACTGTGATGTCCTATATTAATAAAAGTTACCTTAAAAATGAAAATGAGTTCACTGAGATCTGGAGAGATGAGATGATTGGCCCAAGGTCAACCACTAGCACCGAAGGCACTAATGCTGTTGTCCTAACGTGTCTGTAATGTTTTTGCAACATGAACAGTGATTTATTGTTGAGAATAAATGCATTTATCAGGCACTAATTCTGTGGCCATCACTGTGTGGAGCAGTTTGCATAAATTCTTATTTAATATTCACAACAATCTTTTGATATAATTATAAGAGAGAGAGAGCAGGAGAGGGATAGAGGAAGAGGAATAGAGAGAGAATCCCAAGCAGGCCCCACACTGTCAGAGCAGAGCCTGATGTGGAGCTCAAACTCATGCACTGTGAGTTCATGTCCTGAATGGAAATCGAGAGTCAGATGTTTAACCTACTGAGCCACACAGGCACCCCAATTATTGCTATTTTTAACTTAGGGTAGAGAAAATGAGACCCCGGGAGAAAATTAAGTGACTTTAACAAGATCGTACCATAGTAATGAAGGGGGTCCTGAATTCAAAGCTTGGACTTCCTGATTCTGAAGCTCATGTTCCAAATCCCTAAGATATGGCTATTCCAGAACTGACTTCATTTTTTGGTGTTAGGAGTCAGGATAGATCTACTGGTTTACATTTACTGATTTATTTTATTTTATCTCAGGGATTATATAGAATAAAATAGTTTTATTTTCCTTCTTGTTTGAGGTTCAGTTCACATGGCTGTTTGGTAATAATTTTGTACTGCTAAGTTCAAATACACACATAACTTGCTTTGAGGTCCTTTTGTTTTCAGAGGACACTGTGATCAAAACATCATCATATTAAGAAAGGAAAAAACAAATAGAAAATACGGTAACGCTGTGTTAAAGGAGGAACTGTAAAACTGTTTTCCAAAGTGACTGCACCCTTTTACACTTCCAACCAGCAATACATGAAGGTTTCACTTCCTTCACATCCTCGGCAACACTTGTTATTTTCTCTCTTTTTTGAGTATAGTCATTCTAGTACAGGTGGATTGCAAAAGTCCTTAACTCCAGTCATGGAATGGGGGCTTGGGTGGGTGTGGGAGTGTGGTACGTGAACCAGTGAAAAGTCATATGACTCCAAAGAGACATCCGTGGTTTTCATGAGACTCTGGGAGTGCAGGTTGACCTCAAACCACTCAAGAACTGCTTTCATGTTGTATAAACGAAACCAGAACTTAGATTTTCATTTTTTTCTCAATTGTCAACCCTGTGCCCAGTTTTTAAGTAGTAATGTTTGTTAGCATTGTTCTCTTCTTTAGAAGGAAATATTAAGAAATACTGGCATTCATTTTTCACAGTTTTAAAAGCAGGACATTTTCCTAGCTAAGCATTATATATATTTAAAAAATTTATCAGCCTTTCTTTTTGTTCTCTAGATCTCAGAGGCAGCACATATGCCCTGTAGATTCTGCAGTTGACCTTGCTTAATGGATAATATAAGAACATACAGTTATGGATATGAATCTTTTGAGTCATCCTTTGGAAGCTGCTATTACCTGCACAGTCAGGCTGAGAACTGATTGGAAAAAATTGGTAGATAGATGCAAATGAACACACACACAGTTTTCTTCCTTCCTTCCTACCTTCCTTCCTCCTTTCCTTCCTTTCTCCTTCTCCTTCTCCCTCTTCCTCTTTTCCTTCTCCTTCTCCTTTTTCTTCAAAGGCAGATGGTTTGTGTTCTTTAAAGCTTACAAAGAATTTGAAACACACTTTTAATTTTAATTCACGACTATGATTTGCTCATTACGGATTTGTTAATTTAGTTTGTTTGTTTTGCCTTAATTATCCACTAGATATCTCTGGGCTAGGCACCAGCAGTGCCAAAACAATGTCTGTCTCCGACTATGGAAAAATACCGCATAATAATTAACAACAGAAACATTCAGGAGTTAATAGTTGAGCACATGAGCCCAATAACCTTATCAGCACTGGGATACAGCAACGCACATAACAGGCAAAATCCTGCTGTGATATTTCTAGGGGCAGAATATAAACAATACAGTAAGTATGTGAAAAATATGGCCTATGAGATGATGATAAATACTAAGGAGAAAAAGAAATGCATCACCAAGTTGATATTTGAGCAAAACTCTGAAGGAGGTGAGGGAGTGAACTATGCAGATACATGGGGAAAAGCACTCTCGTAGAGAAACAGAAAATTTCTGAGGTAGAAACATGCCTGTGGTATTCCAGGAGGCCAGTGCAACTGGTGCATTGTGATTTTACATTTTTTTTTTAATGTTTATTTTTTTGAGAGAGAGAAAGAGTGAGACAGAGTACAAGCAGGGGAGGGGCAGAGAGAGAGAGAGGGAGACACAGAATCTGAAGCAGGCTCCAGGCTTGGAGCTGTCAGCACAGAGCCCAAGGCGGGGCTTGAACCCACAAACCGTGAGATCATGACCTGAGCCGAAGTGGGATGCTTAATGGACTGTAACTGGTGCACTGTAAAAGAGAAGAGGGTAAAAGAGGTAGCAAGGGCTCAGATGTGACAGACCATCATAAGGATGCTGGCTTTTATTCAGAGAGACACAGTAAACCACTGTAGGTTTCAGAGCAGAGTGATGACGTGACCTAATGTGTTTTAAAAGTAAAGAATAGATTATTGGAGGAAAATTAAAGCCTGAAACAGGGTGACCAAGCACAATAGGGTCAAATAGACTCATTTGAGTCTCACTGAGACTCGCTGAGTGTGAGATGCTGAGATAATTACTCAGGTTCAGGATTTCTTTTTAAGTGTACCAAACAGGATTTGCTAAGGGATCATATGTGACATGTCAGAGAAAGGAGTCAAAATGACAAAAAGTTTTGCCTGAGCTTCTGGAAGGATGAAGTCACTATTTATTGAGACAGTCTGTCTGTGACCAACTTGGGACCAGAACAAAAAGCACTTCACTTTGGGGCATGTCAACTTTGAGATTCCCGTTAGTTGCGCAATGCAGATGTTAAATATGCAGTTAGTTATATAAGCATGCAGTTCGGCTGAGAGATCAGGCTAGAAATCATCATTTGGCAATGTTTCACTTCAAGTGGCATTTACAGCCAACGTGCTAGATGAATACATCAACACAATGAGTGTAGAGAGAAGAGGAAAGAATCTAGGACGGAGCCCCAGGATACTGCCATACTCTAAGAGTTCAGGGAGAAAAGAAACCAACAAGAGAGGCTGAAGAACAGCCTTGAGGAACAAGGGAAACCTGCAGAGCATGGCATTCAGGAATCCACTCCAGTTCGTATTTCACAGAGGAGGTAATAATGTCAATGTCTGAATCTGCTCAGAAATGCTGACACAGGTTTTCAAGGAGAAAAGTAATGTCAACTGTTGATTAATTGAAAAAAATCCCAAAGCCCATATATCTATATTATTATGTGTACTTTCTGATTTTTTTTTTACCTATTCCTTTCATTCTTTTGTCTCCAGTGCAGACTTTCTTGTGAACCTAAGTTGCCACTTGCGTCTTGGACAAAGTGCAAATTGAATTATGCCCGTTTTACTTGTCTGCCTTTGGTGCATGAGACAGGAAGGATTCTAACCTCCATTTATACTGCTAGGAAGAAATTAATGAGTATTTTCAAGTTCCTTGTTTGGTCACTTAATTGGCTGTGTGACAAAGAGCTCCGTGGTGCATGTCAAACAACTTTCAGAGTCCTCTAATGATTTGTGCTTTGCTTGACTTGTGATACTATTCTGTGTGGCCTGTCAGGCTGGATATCCTTGTTAAAGTGGCTAGAATAAATTGGCTAGTGGTGTGCATACAATGTAGTATATTAACTACAGCAACAGGGAGTACTTTTAGCAGCTCTTTCAAGAGATTTCGATGTTTGCCCATAAGCATCAAAGCCAACCCAAACTTTCATTTAATATAATTAAAAGGACATCTGAAAGTAGTTTGAATCACAGCAGGTTCTTGAGGTTTGGTAACCCTTTGTTAAAACCCTGTGAACTTAATATATTTCACAGCTTGATAAATCTGCACTTGATTTGTGTCAGTAAGAGAGAAAATATAAATCTGCACCCTGCGTGTTTCTGGTGCCCTGAACCTATTGCTGGAAAACATTGAGATCAAAGAAAGTGACTTCCATCGACAAAACCAGAGTAGTTTTCTTCAGAGAAAGAAGTTGTAAGAATTCTCTCCTGTAAGTTGTAGTTATTAAATGCTGTGAGAAAGCAGTCGTTGAATCAAAAGACAGTGAAACAGCATGTAATGTAGCAGAGTAAATTATACAGGTTATCATTTAAAACATGGACAGGTCACTTCATCTATCTCATAATTAAAAAACCTCCAAATGACAGATGTTAATGATGGAGATCCTACTTTGACGTGCATAGAACATCATTCTGCGGAAATCTCTCAAAATTCCTGTGGTGAATGTGTCAGGTCAAGCAGTGATGGCTGCTTTACAGTCATTTCTGACTCTTCCATTTTGCACATTCCTATAAATAAACAAAATGTTCCAGCTGCTCTTTGTATATACATGGTTTATGAATGCTTCGGGAAGTAATTCGTATGAGGGTCAAAAAAAACCCTTCTGTTTTTAAATAAAATATTTTCATCTGAAACAAAAACATTTTCCCACTTCTTTTCACCAAGTTGTATTCTCTCTTATAATTTTCTAACCAAAGCCTGGGTCATTAATTAATTGTTAATTTCACGTTCTTTCTAATGCATCATTGCATTCTGAAGGGTTTACTTTCAGAAAAGTTTTAAATACATAGGCTATATAAATATTATTTCTGTGCAAAAAAAAAGGATAGACGTCAGTTTACTTTGTTATTTCTTTAATATCTCTATGATCACATAGCTAACCAGAAGGAAAAAGATATTAAAAATAGCATTACAGATTTAAGACCCTGCTTTCTGAAGCTATCATTACCTTTTCTGATGCAGGTCAGAAAAGAAATGGAAGTTTTAAGGTATAATTTGCAGTAAAGTAGTTGCCTGATGGCTTGGAACCAAACAAATGATTTTTTAGTACTGCTCCCTACAGAGTTATAATTTTGATATTTTCCCTTATCTAATGTATGAATTTTATACAGCTCGTAGTATCACAAACTTTACTATGGTGACTTAAACAAACCAGGGTTTTATTCATATGCATAAAAAAGAAATGCAGAACAGGATTAGCATGAAAATTCCACATCAGAGACCAAGACTTCATCTGTTTTTTCTGTTCTATTATCTTTAAAACATGTGCTTCCATCCTCAAAATGAGACAATGGCAGGGGTGCCAAAGTGGCTCAGTCGGTTAAGCATCAGACTCTTGGTTTTGGCTCAGGTTAAGATCTCACAGTTCATGAGTTCAAGCTCTACATTGGTCTGTGTGCTGTTAGTGTGGAGCCTGCTCGGGCTTCTCTCTCACTCCCCCTTTCTCTCTCTGGCCCTCCCTACTTATACTTTCTCTCTCTCAAAATAAATAAAGAAAAAATGAGACGATGGCTACTTAGGTTCCAGTCATCACTTCATGCTAATCTCTAAACAGGAAGATCTCCCCATCATCTCCCCAGGCATTCAGCTCTTTATAGCAATCACTATTATCAGCCTCTTAAAAATCCTACCAGAGAAGACTATTTTTATTCTTATCCATGTTTTTGTGATCAATTTTATTTTTATCAATCTTGTCATACAATCACAAAACCGTATTGTTCTCTCTGCCTACATTAAGGATTTTGGGGTTAGCTTGTGGCAGAACCATGCAATGGGGCAGCATTCCTCCACTGAAAGGAATGACCGTGTAGAGATTGCATCATGGTTTATGTCAACAAAACAACTTGACCCTTCATCAGTAGGAAATGGGTTGAATAAACTGCTACACCAAATAATGGAATACTCTTTAGCTATGGAAGAAATGAGGTAGATCTTGCATTGATTTAGAAAGGTAGGTGTGGTGTATTAAGAGGCAAAAAACAAATAACAGCATACTTGTAGTGATCACATTTGTTGGTATAGACATGTAAATATTTGTAAGTCTGGAAGGATCCATGACAGTTAGAGTGATTTCTTTTTCTGGTGAGGTTGGTGGTGTTATCCCATAAACCATCTTTCAGGTTTTAATTTATACACTTCTGTATTAAAAAATACATTACAAGTGTATACTTTTAAATTTTTTATTAATATACATTATTTTATATATGTAGATGCCCTACTTCAAAGTGAAATTTCATATAACTGAACCGATTTTTCCCTCAAGAACAGCTTCTCTGGGTGTTTTTTCTCTTTATTTTATAACCATTCTACCAGTTCTCATAAAAATATCTAGAGTCATTATTATTTCAAGAAGAAGGGCTTTTTGGATGTTTTTATGGTTGAATTCATTTTGAAACCAGTGGAAACTCTCCTCCCTTCTGTGATACAACACTCTTCTGGCTCCTTTTTCTTCATCTCAGGTGTTGACAGTTCTTTCTACATTTTCTCTATCATTAATGTTTCTGGGCCATCAATTCTTCCTCTACTCAGTTTATCTGGGTAATGTCGGATGTACCAATGGCTTGTTTCTTACTTAAATTTATGTTGCCTAAACCTGTATGTCAAGAATGGATGTTTAAGTGAGCTGCAGCTGAGGGGGGTAAGAACATGCCCCAGATGTGCCACTTTGGCATACTGATTATTTGAAAGCAAACATACTAAAATAACCCTTATCTTCCATTAGATTCCCCTATATATTTCCTAGTCAGTTTCCCACAATATACTGTTCCTGAAAGCTTAAACTCTTTTCCTTTATCTTGTCACTTCTTTACAAATATATTGTCCTTTTGTTTAAAAAATCATCTAAGCTCTCAGTCCTAACTGCTTCTTTAAATCTTTTTTCCTATGTAAGTTCCTATATGCACATAAAAATATTAAATAAAATTTGTATACTTGTCTTTGGTTTATCTTATGTCAGCTTAATTGTCAGGTCCCATTATAGAACCTAAGAGATTGGAGTTGAGGAAAGATTTTTCCTCCCTTACCAGGCCTCTGTAGACCTTTTAAATTGATGCTATTCAAGTACATAGCATTCAAAATAGGGAAACCAAGAATTCATTATGTTCAATGCCCTCTGCATTTTAATAGACAAAGCTTTGCTTCTCTTTTAAATCTCTACTTTTCTTCATCCCCATAGCCAGAATGCATGGATTTGAACCCTGGTTCTGCCCTACGTTAGCTAATTAACCTTAAGCAAGTTACTCAAGTTCTCTCAGTCTGTTTTCTCACCACAAGATGAGGATAATAATCACTTTTACCTCCTTGGGTTATTGTCAAAGTCAAAGGAGCTGATGCATAAAGCATTCAGATCAGAGTTTGGAACATTCTCAATAAATATTAACCATTATAATTTACATCACTCCTCTACTTGAAATTTTTCAGTGACTTCTTGTTGTCTTTAGGAAGAATTGCACACATGCTTTGCAAACATCTTTGAAAACGTGCCTTCACTTACTGTCTTGTCATGGAACCCTCAGCACTCTTTGCTCTGCCATAGGACATCTTTTCAGTTCCTTGGAGGTGCTTGTTCTCTTTCACCTCCAGAACTATATGTACCTGCTCTACCTTTTGCCTGTTTGGTCCATGTTGAATTTAAACTTGGAATTGTACTTCACGGAGCCTTTTCGATACAGTGCTTGAACACTGTTTCCACTATGTTAATGTTTGCCATGTTTGTACTTGTGTAATTAACTGCCCTCACTATATTGTCATCACTTTTAAGGACAGGAGAACATCTGACTTTCTTGCAGCATCTCAAATGAAGGTACTTAGTTAATATTTGGTGAATAAATGTTGAGTTAGCAAGACGTTTGAATCAAGTTTATAGCTCTAATTACCTTCTATAACACAATATAGATTTGACAGCATTCAATCATTTAATTCTAAATTAGATTTTTAAATAGTACAATAAATTACAGTTTGCTAAAAGCAATACATTTTTAAGCAACAAGGGATGTCTTAAAGAGGCAGTCTTTTCTATGAAATTTTAGTTTCATCTTGTTCTACTGTTAAGGGCTCTTATTACTACATTAAGGTCAGTTGTGTTATATAATCTAATTTTAATTAAGACTTGAAAATGCCAACACTTCATTGTAATATAAAAGGGAATTCAGAGATTAGTAGTTTTTATATGTTTAATAATATTAAATGACAGTGATTGTAAAAAGGACCTTAGGTTTATTGATCAGATGTGTAAATATCAGTCACTCAACTTGACTTCTAATAAAAAAAAATCCAGCACGTTCAAAACTGTTTTTGAAGACTCCTCTAACATTTGACCTTTAAAACTTTGATTTGAATCAATATATAAAGGTAGATTAGAATACAATGTGCCCTATTCAGCAACAATTTTAAACTTTTGCTCTATTTTATTTTATTCCCAACTGATAACTTTCATATCAACAAGTCAAAAATGAAGAATTAAAGAAAGTTTAATTTTTAAAAGTATAAATCGGTATAAACTATGTTATGTATTATATATGTAATTATATATTGTATGTTTTATAATATATGTCATATATAATATTATATACACACATATATATAGGTACAAAGCAGGGGATAGGAGCAATGAACACATTTAATTCTCTTTGTCTGCATATCCTGAGATTTATACATGAAGAAAAATATTTAAACATAACTGTATATATAATACATGAGAATAAAATAGCAATGTTCAGCATGATGATTACAGTATATATTGGCAAAGAAATACTATATTCAGGAGAACACATCAAAAAACAAAGATATGGAAGTAAAGAGTAAAATAAAATTTCAGATTACTGGAGAATTTGTCAAAAGTTTGTCAGCAATTTATTACCTTAAATTTATGCACTAAGAGGGAATAATTGCTCTTACCTTTGTAATGGGCTGCCTAATGATAATTTGCATATTTATAAATGTTTGTTCTACTGTAATACAAAATAACTTTTAAAAATAATGAGTAAACTTAATATAGAATTCCTTTTCTATTCTGTTTTTTTTTGGGGGGGGCAGGAGGCATCTTCATAATTCTGCTTTCAATTCATCCTTTGATATGTTTTCAGAGAAAATTTTCTAAAAATAGATATCTAAACATATAGCTCCTTTGTTAAAAATACTTAGTGGCTTAATATTTTCTATGCAGTAAAGCCCAAACTTCTATCATACTGAATGAAGACCTTCTAAGATCTGACTTGTACCTACCATTTCTCCCATCACACTCACCTTGTCTCACTCTCTTTCCAGGCACCACACACTTTCCTCATCCTAAACTCAACACATTCCCTGCCTCCCTACCGCTTTAGTTTTGTTCTAGTCATTAACTTGCTTATTATGTTCTTTAGCCTCAAATTTCCTCATCATAATCAAGGAAAGTTTATTCATCTTTTAGTCTCTAACTCAAAATCAAACACCTTCTGGGATCTTTTCTTGTTCTTCCTGTGTAAGAATTCATTACTTTTTGTCCCATATGCTGTGAGTTTTTAGCTCTATTTTGTGCTTACCTTCTGCCTTGGAGTGTAGACAAACTGAAGGCTGACTCTATGTTTTTCTTCTCTTTCCTAACCTCTTCCAACAGTGACTTCCCTAGTTGTTTGCATATCATACATACTTAACAGGACCTCATTGCATTACATTGAAAGTGCACTTTGGTATACTTAAAAACATTTTGGAAAGCTGCTTTGTAGAATATATTGTTGTTATGCATAGTGGATTGCATTTACTACAATAACCTGTGGTTCTGCTTTTCTCCTTTTGAACTCTGATTCTCTTCTTAATTCTCTCTAATTCAGCCTGTCTTCCTTCCAAATCATGCGATGATATCTGAGCACTTTATACCCTCAGAACACCTCTTGGGAGACATGGCAAAAAGTTATAGAACTAGATGTTTTCATTTTCCTATTATATATAAGGTCATTAATGATTTTGCTCAATGAGCACTTATTGAGTACCTAAAATATCTCAAGGCACTAAAATTTACTTTGGGAAAACACCAGTGAACACAGTCTCTCGCTATGAACATTGTAATCTAGTGAGAAAGCCAGACCACAAGTATGGATAGTTATAGTCAAGGTGAATAAGTACTAAAATGGGAACCCATTATGACATTGAATCTCTAAATGGTAAGGATACAGATAATATTGGCTAGTTCCTAGGGTTTTTTTCCTTTGTACTTACGTATCTTTTGCTCTTATAAAACCAATACCTTCAGAGATTATTTTTTCCTGCTAGCATGAAAATGGAGAAAACTCACTTAAGTTTGAATCTTCACTGGATGGCAGTCATTCAGCAAAAAGTTATTGAACACTTCTATGCCACACAGTTTTGGCGCTTCTAAATGCCTTCATGAGGCATACCTTTTCTTGAGTGAGAGATCTAAATTAGTCATGTGGATAAGTAACTAAGATAAATATTTTATATACTTTAGGTAATGATACATGATACAGAGAAAACAAAACAGATAACAGATTTACAGGTAGGGGGATTCTCCCTAGGTATGCTGATAATGGAAGAACTCTTTGTACTTGAGCTAAAACCTAAAAAGAGCTTATGATTAAAAAGCCTATCTTCAGACAAATGCAATGGTGGTAAAGTAATATATCTTTTTACAAAGCATTCATTCTATTTGGATCTTTGGTGGTTTTCAAGTGAAGAGAGAGGGGTCACTAAGTTCTCCAGGTGATTTTGCTTTCCTAGTTTGAGATTTACTCCCCACTCTTGAGTAAGAAGTGCCATTGACATGTTTCTCATCACTGATGCTAGGCTATTTCACAAGCATGAACTCTTGGAATAATGACAAAAGTTGTTACTAGAGAGATATATAGCTGGTTTTCCCCCAAATTTTTCACAGTATTTATAGCAATTAAGTAAATGCTTCCTTTTGAAATAGTATGATGATACACTTCATAACATTTTTTAGCAAACATACTACAATTATATGCTATGAGTAAAACTAGTCAAATGAATTTGTTTAAGATCTGAATTTTATGATTGGTGGTCCAATAATGGTGTGTAATGCAAATGTGTATCCAGAAGGATATGGGATGCCCATGATCCTGGGGTGAGTTCAAGTGACTTTTACACTTTCTAATTTATTTTTGATTTTTAGAAACAGTCAAAAGTCACTTTAGAGTCTATCCATAAACTATACAACTGTATAATAAGAGTAATATCTAATAGTCAAAAGCCCCTGACTACCCCTCATGTTGGAACATAATGAGATTTACCTTCTTGTGTAGTTCTCACTTTGTTGACTGGTTAGAAAACATAAATATGTTCAAAGACACACGGAAATTCAGTGACTATTAGAATGCAAATTTCCAGTGCTGTCTCCTATCCAGTTTCTAGTGTTTTACAAAAAATAATAAAGTGAGTTAGCATTTTGTTTCTGACAAGTACATTTTTTATTAAATTTACTTTTCTGAATTTTAGATTATTTCAGTCTGTACCTGTCAAAACCATTAGGTGATTTTTTTTCCTCCCAGATCAAATCATTTTTTGAGAATATAAATTTAAGATAAATGCAAGACCAAGCATATTTTCTTCCAAACTTATCATATAAATTTTAGATTAGAAAAATATAGCAGAAAAAGAGAAATCGGTGAGAGCTGTTGGACATTAAGTGATGTCCCAGTACCTTACTTTAATCAAATTTATTGTACATTCCCTGTTTAATTTTGGTTCTAAGCATAGGTAAGCTCATTTCCTTGTAACCAAATAAAATGAAAGTCAATATGTTTGTAAGGAGATGTTGTTGAACTGATGAAAGCAATGCAAATAACTAGTTTGACCAAACACACACACACACACACACACACACACACACACACACTGACCTCATGTCATCATTTGTGGATAAAATATACAAATGCAGAAATGTATAAGGAAAACAAAATATAGATATTCTTTTGTCACTGAAGAGTTGTGACTATTTAATTGGCATCATTAAACTGGTAACAGGGACATATCAGCAAACTTTGGAAAGTTTAAACACTGTATTACACTAGCAGAAAACAGGACAGTTTTTTCAAACCTCTAAAATACACATTATGAATTATTTAATACACATGTTCCTGTACTCTCCTATTCTTCACAGCTTAAGGTGGCATCGTCTTACAGCAGTTAAGTAGTGAAACAGTTTATGAAGATTGCATTGTAGAAGTTATACCTTACAGATCTCACTTCAGAACGGATATTTTGTAATTATCAGATAGGACATGTGCTTCATTCAGTGAACACCCCCCTCCTCCCAAACTGGATTTGGATATCCAATGAAAGTCAATGTAAGATTATACCTTAAGCACGTGTTATGAGCCAGGCAACATAAATGGATTTATATTGCCAAGCAATATAAAATGGTTATATCATCATCTCTAATTTACAGATGAGGTACAGACAAGTTAAGTAACTTGCTCAACATCACACAGCTAGTAAGTGGCACAGTCCAAGTACAAACTCAGGAGATGTGGTTGCAAATCCCATACTCCAGTTTTACCACTACAGGATTCTGTCTCCCAATCCTTGTGTTGCCATTTCCTTAAATTTACACTTAAGCAGTCACAATAGATGCTTTTTAAAGAAGAATGAATAAATATTAGATTTGTGTCTTAACCCATCCAGGTTTTAGGACTATATGTTATGTCTCCCACTTCTACAGTAAACTTGGAAATCATTTGGGCTGTAATAGAAAGCTTCCTTAAAGATTATAACTTATTTGGGAAGTTGCAATGGTACTTAAAATTTGTAACTATAAAAAACACTGCACTACATACATTTTTTGGGTTCAAAACGAAGATAAATTAGTAAGGGGTGCCTTTGGTTTGTTACCCATTCAAACATGGTATTTTACCTAAAGCAGTCTGTTGTAAATGGGTAGCCTTTAGAACATTTTCAGAGTTGACTACAGTTGTTTGTTTTTCTTGTTTTTATTGTCTTTTTTCCTCCTTTTGCATTTTTTGAAATTAAAAAAAAATAAAAACAATAAAGGGTGGAGCAGAAATACTGCATTTATCCCTAGTAAAATTTTCCCTGAGGTAAGGTTTAAATTAATCAGTGTAAGATTGTTAAATAATGTTAAAATGGCTGCTCCTTAAAGAGCAGGCATACTTTCTGTTGCATGTGGGGTTTTCAGAGCATTTCCAATGAGTTCAAAGGATCATCTAATCACAGAAAGAATACTGCTTTGCACTTGAGAGATTGAGGTTCTCTGGCTTCTGAAGATACCTAAACTTTTTTTGTTCATTTATTTCCTATGTGGCACCTCCTTTTTGGCATATCCTGTTGGCATTATCCCTATGGAGGACGTCCTGAAAAGCAGATCGTTTTGTTGTGATCGGAAATGCTTTTGTCTGACTTCTAGGTCATGCTTTAAACTCAGAACACATGACAAAACTAAATGACAGAACTATGTCAAAACGCCCAGTCATTAAACTCATGAGAGATTTTTTTGGTGTTCTTTTGCTAGTTTTTTTGTTTTAAATGATGCAAAATATTCAAGTTGCGAGTGGGACTATTTTAAATAAACGTCCAGTGATGTTGCTTTTTGGCCAGAACTTGGAATCGCGGGGGAAAAATATCAAGAAAAAACAACTCTTATCAAAAGGCAAATTAGTTTTTGAAGCTGGTGTTAATTGGCAGCCAAGGTGTTTCATTATGAAGCTGAATTTTTAACAGTTGTTACTTGGTTACTATGAAAACACCAGCCAGAAGAAAACACTGCAGTGTAATGGATATTTCTTCAATCTCTCCTAATCCTTCTTCCAGTGTGTCAGTAACGTGAGTCTTGTTTTAAAACACCCATGCGCTCTGTAGAAAGTGCCTGTGTTGGCCGTTTATTCAAGTTTATTTCACGATTAGATACATATTTCATAATCAACGGTATCAGGGATGATCACTTTAAAACTGCAGGTTTTATATTTTTCTATTTTGCAATTCTCCGTTTGAATGAAACCTTAGGAAGACCTTATTGGGAGAACTTTTTTTTTTTTTTCCTTTGTAACCTAGAGCATAAAGCTAACCACGGGAAATATATAAATTGTAACTAGGGAGATGATTCTTTTGGATCAAGCAATGAGAACTCTGGTGCTTTATCTCTGTGGGTACCTACTGCTGGTTTTTTTAAAAAGGAAAACACCTAAGGGCTACAGGTAGCAATTTCCAACTGTTTACTCCCCTCCCTAACAGTAAACAGCATGAAGAAGGTTTTTCTTCGCACATAACATATCCAAAGCCCCTGGGAGTATGTATGCTTTGATATATTTTTTTCCCATTCTGACATTTTACCAGCTGGTTAAGAAAAAAATTTCTTTGCTCAGTGAGTCCTCAACCTATAGGCAACTAATTCTTATATTGTCCTGTCTATAGTCATCCCTTTCATCTGTTGTATTCAGCATGTAGTTTTATGGTGATGTATAGAAAAAAAATCTTTTTTTTTTTCCTGTGGGTAATATGATAAAAGTGTTGGTTTCAATTACTTGCCAACAGTTCCCCAGCCAAATAATTTAATTATGTGATTATAGTCTTATTGAAGCCTTTGCTATTGATTCTAAGAAGCAAGCACAGATCTATTTGTTGTCCTTCAAAACAAAAGCTGATTTTTCTCTTGCCTTGCAGTCTCAGCTAGGGTTTTAACAGAAAAAAAAAATAATGAATGCTTCTGCTGCAGCATGTCACAGGGGAGGCTGGGACAATACTGAACTCATGCACACCGCTGATCCTTGCTTGCTGAGCAACATGTACACCTGGATTTCTGACAGCTCTGTGAGTTCACTAGAGACCTCTGTCATTCTGTTCATCCTCTTGTAGGCAATGGTCGAGACAGTTAACAACCTCCTCCAGCCACAAGCCTCAAATGCATGGAGAGACCTGACTACAAGTGATCAACTACGTGCAGCGACCATGTTGCTTGACACTGTGGAGGAAAGCGCTTTTGTGCTGGCTGATAACCTTTTGAAGACTGACATTGTCAGGGAGAACACAGACAATATTCGTAAGTGGCCTTTGTTATACAGAAGGGCCAGAGACCCTTGTACAGCAGAAGAGAGAAAAGAAAAAAAAAATATGCGGTAGCCCAGATATTATGAGTGATTTTTATTTCAGTGGAGATCAGTGATTCTTTTCTATAATTGGAAGGATATCACCTGCCATTGGCTTAAAAGGGTCCTCATAATCAGGTATGTTATCCTCCTTAGGACATTCCAATATTGGATATATTAACCTGAGATCAATCACAGTGAGGTCCTTTGCTTTGTATGTCTGAATGTATCTATGCATGTATTTGTGCTATTTAAAGTTTTATCCTCCTAATACAGTGCTTATGGGTCACTTCGGTTATAATAAGAATGTCTCTGAATTATATACTATAAAGAAATCAGTCATTTAAGTGAAGGTGATAAAACCATTTTTTGTAATTGTGTTATTGGCTCATAAGGAGTGTAAATCTATTTTTATTGTGCATAAGGATGTAGCTGACAGTTTTATTTCAGAAGATTTGATAAAGCTGTTTCAAGCTTATTAGATTTAAAGACACATCAATTTTGATACCATAGTGCAGCTCTAGATTATAAAAATATTTTTACTTAATTCACAAGATAAAGATACATTTTGAAAGTAAACTTAATGTAAATGATGAAGTATAAGGATTTGAGCTTGAATTTTAAATTTTAGGCTTTATAATTGATACATTTGTATTCTTATTTACCTGATTTTAATAGCTTGGTTTGCTTTACTTTAAAATACTAAAGAAATACTTTCTAAATGAAACATTGAAGTACTATAAATTTTGACTACTATAAATTAATAGAACATTAATTCCAGTGTTTTGATTTCAGAAATATTTTAGTGATTTAGGAAATCATCTTAGCTTTGGTGCATTTCTCAGTGAAGACTGATAACTCTTTCCATTAACAGAATTGGAAGTTGCAAGGCTGAGCACAGAAGGAAACTTAGAAGACCTAAAATTTCCAGAAAACATGGGTCATGGAAGCACTATCCAGCTTTCCGCAAATACTCTAAAACAAAATGGTCGAAACGGTAGGTTAGCGTTTGTTTGTTAAGCATGATGAAATTGAACTTATCATCAATGCCTTGTTTCTTGGCTTGGGAGTTTATATCTGCTATCCAAAAGCTCTCCTCTCATTCAACTATTGTCTTTCTCCTCTTATCTTCTGCACCAGCAACACTGCAATGTACGTGTCCACAAAATTCTCAGTCAGATTTGGAAATTGTTCTGTTCCTTTTCAGTTCGAGTAAAATGTCAGACACTTGAAACTGAGGAGAATTAATGACCAACAAAATCCAGATATCTGACTTTTTTCTTCAAGGGAGTAACTCCCCCCGAGTTGACAGATTGAGTTTATAAAATTTTTAATGGACATTTTAATTCCAATTTTAAAATTGTACGTCTTTTTTTCCTTATTCATTTATTTTTGAAAGTGTTTCTATGATTTTTCTTTGCAACACATACAGAAAATTTAACTTTGAGAAGATGACTTTGGGGGTACCTGGGTGGCTCACTCAGTTGAGCCTCCAACTTCGGCTCCAGTTCATGATCTCACAGTCTATCAGCACAGAGCCTATTTCAGATCTTCTGTCTCCTTCTCTCTGCCCCTCCCCCGCTCACTCTAGCTAAACAAACAAACAAACAAACTTAAAAAAAAAAGATGACCTCAGGAAAAGGAATTGGTAAATGTAGGTCAGTTTAATACTAGAGTAAATTCACTGAATGTAATTAGAATTAAACTCACTGAGAACTAAACTGTGAAAAAAAATTTAAATATAAAATAAACCCAGAGAAAATATGTCTCAAGTGTCACTAGTATTAAATTTTAAAATCATTCTCTTCACTACTATTGAATTTTTTAAAACATTCATTTTCTTTTTTTTTTAAGTTTATTGATTTATTTTGAGAGAGACAGAGACAGTGTGAGTGTGCAAAGGGCTGAAAGGGAGGGAGAGAGAGAGTCCCAAGCAGTCTCCTCCACACTGTCAGTGCAGAGCCCAACATGGGGCTCGAACCCACAAAACTCTGAGATCATGACCTGAGCAGAAACCAAGACTCCATTGCTTAACCGACTGAGCCACCCAGGCACCCCTAAAAAACCATTGTTTTTACAAACTAAGTGAGATCCTCTGACCTATTAGGTGATAATGGGAAGATGGCCTCAAGTTGTAGCAACCAACTCAGAGCTGGTGTTTCATAGTGTCGGGTGAGGGGTTAAAAAAAAAAAAAGAATAATACCAAGAAAAACAAAATATGGCTGTTGTCAGCTGAACACAATTATTTTTTAAGTGTTGGAAATGTTATAAGACTAAGCATATAAATTGTTCTATTGCTAATCCGACTATGTGAATTTTGAGGCAGCAATCAGATTTTCTGTGGAGCAAAGTCATATTTCTACATTAGCTTTCTAACTGGTTTCCCTCCCTCTACTCTTTCCACCCCCCAATAGGATATCCTGTTGACAAAGGGATCTTCCTGAAATGTAAATCTGACCAGTGCTCTTCCAGTTACACTCAGAATGAAATCAGATAATTTCACTAGGACACCATGGGCTCATCCCCTTTTTCCTGCCTCATCTGCCCCATTTTATGTCTGTTTTTCACATGCTGTCTATGATCCAGTCTATTCTTGATTCTTTTTTTTAATTGAGATATGAGTGACATATAACTTTATATTAGTTTCAGGTATACAATACAATGATTCGATATTTGTATCTAGTGTGAAACTATCACAACAATAAGTATAGTTTAATAAGTGTATTTATCGCCACATATAGTTATAACATTTTTTCTTGTGATGAGAACTTCTGAGATTTACCCTCTTAGCTACTTTCAAAATATAAAATACAGTATTATTCACTGTGGTCACAATGCTATATATTATATCCCCGTGACGACATTTATTTTATAACTGGAAGTTTGTACTTTTTGACCTTTTTCACCCATTTTGCCTACCCACCAACCCCCTGCCTGTGGCAACCACCAGTCTGTTCTCTGTTTCTATGAATTTACTTTGTTTTGTTATTTTTAAGATTCCACCTATATGTGAGATCATACAGTATTTGTCTTTCCCTATCTGACATATTTTATCACAAATGACAAGATTTCATTCTTTTTAATGGCTGAATAATATTTCATTTTCTTTACCCATTCATTCATCAATGGACACTTAGGTTGTTTACATGTCTTAGCTCTTATAAATAATGCTGCAATGAATGTGGAGTACAGAGATCTTTTTGAGTTAGTGTTTTTGTTTCCTTCAGGTAAAAGCCCAGAAGTGTAATTACTGGATCATATGGTAGATCTATTTTTCATTGGCAGGGGGGGTGGGGAGGGGGCTTCCATAGTGTTTTCCATAATGGCTGCACCAATTTATATCCCCACCAACAGTACACAAGGATTCTCTTGTCTAGTCGTGATTCTGTTTTTTGAATACCAAGAGTATTTCTGTGTATGATTTTTGCATTTTGATTTTCTTCCTAGAATGCAATTTATACATTTTTTTACTTAGAAGCTTCTCTATCATTTACTGCTCAGTATAAATCTTGCCTCTTTAGGAAGGGAAGTTTTTCTCTGTCTCCCTGAGGGTCTACCACTCTTTCCTTTTTTAAAATTTAATTTTTTTTCAAATTTTAATTCAAATTATAGTTAGCATACAGTGAAATATTGGTTTCAAGAGTAGAATTCAGTGGTGCATTGCTTACATATAACACCCAGTGCTCATCATAACAAGTGGCGCCCTCCTTAAAACCCATCACCCACCTAGCACATCCCCCCCAACTCCCTCCATCAACCCTCAGTTTGTTTTCTATCATTAAGAGTCTCTTATGATTTGTTTCCCTTGCTCGCTCTGTCTTGTTTTTTCTCTCCCTTATGTTTATCTGTTTTCTTTTATTTTTTATTTTATTATTTTTTAATGCTTATTTATTCTTGAGGGAGAGAGAGACAGACTGTGAGTGGGAGAGGGGCAGAGAGAGAGGAAGACACAGAATCTGTAGCAGGCTCCAGGCTCCAGGCCTGAGCAAGAGCTCAGAGATCATGACCTGATCTGACATTGGATGCTTAACCGACTGAGCCACCCAGGCTCCCCTGTTTTATTTTTTAATTTCCACATGTGAGTGAAATCATATGGTATTTGTCTTTCTCTGACTTATTTTGCTTGGCATAATACATTCAAGCTC
Organism: Prionailurus bengalensis; assembly: GCF_016509475.1. Taxonomy (NCBI): domain Eukaryota; kingdom Metazoa; phylum Chordata; class Mammalia; order Carnivora; family Felidae; genus Prionailurus; species Prionailurus bengalensis. The sequence continues at coordinate 155,934,824 of NC_057344.1, read as the reverse complement.
TATCCATGTCATTGCAAATGGCAAGATTTCATTCTTTTTGATGGCTGGGTAATATTCCATCAAATTATAGCTGGGTAATATACACATACATACATGCATACCACATCTTTTTTATCCATTTATCATTTGGGCATTTTGGCATTACTTTTTCATAATTGCTCTTTTCCTATTAACCATTTTATGCCAATACGTCTTCATAGCAGTTATTCACTTACTATTCATAGTAGTTATTCACTTACTATGCATAGCAGTTATTTACTTACTATTATATGAAACTTTATTATTATTCTTTTTAAGTTGCCCATCTATCATCTGACTTGCCCTCTAGACAGTAAGCTCCATGAGAACAGGGACCTTTTCTTACCTGTTCACTGATGTAACTCTAGTGCTTGGCACATGGATAAACTTGTAAGAATTTATCAAGTAAGTGTGTGAGCTTTCAGATATAAAGCTAATGACAATTAAAATATGACTATATCAGGGGATACCTGGGTGGCTCAGTCAGTTAAGTGTCTGACTTCGGGTCAGGTCATGATCTAGCAATTTGTGAGTTCAAGTCCTGTATCCAGCTCTGTGCTGACAGCTCAGAGCCTGGAGCCTGCTTCGGATTCTGTGTCTCGCCTTCTCTCTGCTCCTCCCATGCTCATGCTGTGTCTGTGTTTCTCAATAATAAATAAACATTAAACAATTTTTTTAAAAATATGACTATATTAGTCATATTATGTTTTGTGCTCATTTATTTACTAAAGTAATGTGTGCATGTGAGTGTGTGCGCGCGCGTGCGCGCATGTGTGTGTGTGTGTGTTTGCATGTTTTAGGTCACATTTAAGCACTAATTTTGGAGTGGAGAATCTGTAACAATTATATGTGACCAAATGCATTGGTAAAACAAGGCAAATGTGCATATGACACTGGCCCACAGGTGGAAATTGATAGGAATTATCAGTCAGTTATATACCAGTTAAAATAAAAGTTGTTACTGTCAACAAGAAAAATACATAGATGTTCTTAAGTATAGCCTTGCAAAATTTAGTATTTTTGTTTTGGATCTAGAGAAAACTAAAATTTAATGCTGTGTTATGACAGACTGGAAGTATTTAATGAATTACTGTTGTTTGCTAACTACTGGGTTAACAGATATGGGTTGGAAGTTTAAGAAGTCCCCTTTTCTTTATGGAGCTCTTATCATAATCTCTTTGCTGAATTACTGAAAGGATAATAGATATTTCATGGAATCAGAGAATGCTAGAGAATCAGGCCCAGAAAACATACAAGAGCAAGGAGGCTGACAGCAGTCTGTATCATCACACAGAATCATTGCTGTGAGATGTCACTGCTGCCACAGGTGAAGCACAAGTGAAGGCTGTGTGCTGCTCCACTCCTGCTTCCCTGTGTCACCAGCTCCTTATCCAAAGTCAGAGACTAGTGCATCTGATGGAAGGCATCTAGCTGAGTTGCCCAGGGTAACCTCTTTGCAAGACAGGCTGGGAAAATAGATATACATCCATTCTGTGTCTATAAATCCCTAATAGTAGAGAAGTTTCCAAACATGGGAGCACAGTGTAGATGTTGCACAGCCTTCTCCTTCCTCAAAAGAAATATATTAAAATTTATTTGTTTTTATTCTCACTTGACTCTAAGATTCAGGGATAAGGATGGAGATACCCTCATCTTAGCAACCAAAATAGTCAGGATAGTGCCTGGCACTTGGTGAACTGATATGAATTCATACTGGAAGGGAGACGTAGGGATTGATTTAAGAAACAAATCCATATGTGGGTACCTGGGTGGCTCAGTCAGTTAAGCATTGAACTCTTGATTTCAGCTCAGATCATGATCTCAGTGTTCATGATATCAGGCCCCACATCGGGCTCTGCGCTGACAGCACAGAGCCTGCTGGGGATTCTCTCTTTTCCTCTCTCTCTGTTGCATGCTTGTCCCTCGTTTGCATGCACGCTCTCTCTCAAAAATAAACATAAAAAAAAAGAAAATGATATGATAAAAAATATGTTAAAAGAAGGTTCATTTTACAGAAGATTGCATGGAAAGAAATAGTCATAAGGGAAAAGATGAGGTGGAAGGATGTATGGAGAAAGTGACCTTGAAAGAACATGGTAATTGAATTTTTAAGACAGATAAGGATTTTGAATTTTTGTTTGTTTTATTGCAATTGAGATAAAATTTACATACAATAAAATGCACATAGCTTAAGTATGCAGCTTGATGAATTTGATAATTGTATTTCTTCTGTCATATTACATAAAATAAGGTACAAATCTCTTCTATTACCTAGAAATTATTACCCCTTTCAGTCTTCTTACCCTTTCTCCCCATCTGATGAAACTACTCTCTTCTCACTCTTGTCTCTATAGACAGATTTTGCCTGTTCTTAGACTTCATACAACTGGAATCAGATAGAATGTACTCTTTAATGTCTGTATTCTTTTTTTTTTTTTTATTTAAAAAAAATTTTTTTTTTCAACGTTTATTTATTTTTGGGACAGAGAGAGACAGAGCATGAACGGGGGAGGGGCAGAGAGAGAGGGAGACACAGAATCGGAAACAGGCTCCAGGCTCTGAGCCATCAGCCCAGAGCCTGACGCAGGGCTCGAACTCACGGACTGCGAGATCGTGACCTGGCTGAAGTCAGACGCCTAACCGACTGCGCCACCCAGGCGCCCCTGATGTCTGTATTCTTTAACTGAACGTAATATTTTGGGGATTCTGTCATCATGCTCTAATAGTAGTTTGTTCTTTGCTCTATCAGGCATTCTTTATTGATGCATAGTATAATGCATTATATTAATATTCCATCATTTATTTGTCTATTGATATATTTTTGTGTTATTTCCATTGGGGGAGTATTATGAATAAGAATGCTATTAACAATCTTATACAAGTTTTTTTTTTTCTTTGCCGATATATGTTTTCACTTATCTAGAAGGGGTAGATGTTTGACTTTGTAAGAAATCACCATTTTCCAAATAGTTGAAGCATTTTCCGTTTGCCTCAGCAGTGGCCAGGAGCTCCAGTTGTTCTACATCTTTATAAATATTAGTGTGATCAGTCATTTTGATTTTTAAAATTCCAGTGGGTATCAAATGGTATCTAAATGTGCTCCTTCATTTTTATTTCAATAATTATTAATGATGTTGATAATGTTTCATGATTTTTCTAACATATATGTTTATGTCTTTTGCCACTTTCATGCGTTATTTATTCTTTTTGTGTTGATCAGCAGAAATGCTATAGAGAGTCATGAGTTTCATATATATTATTGTTAATACTATATTTTGATAGACACATTTTTAAATTTCACAAAATACAGTTTACCACTTTTTTTCTTTTATGGTTAATATTTTTGGGTCTATCCAAGTCATCCTTGCCTACTCCAAGATCACAAAGATCCTACATTTTGTTCCAGAGACTTCATGGTTTTTATGTTGAGGTCTATGATCTATCTTTAAGTTTTGAGTATGGAGTGAGGTAGGGATTGGCATTCATCTTTTGAAATACCAAAATGTAATTTTTTTCAGCATCATTTGACATTTCTTTTCTCATGAATGACTTGGCACTATAGTTAAAATGAATGTTTAATTTTGTTGTAAATAAGTACTGTGTGGATTTGATTATCATGTAATTAGCACTATCTAAGTTAAATGGGATGTACAAAATAATCAGAGTTTCTTCCCAACTTATAATTCACATTTACATTTTTTTCAGGAGAAATTAGAGTGGCCTTTGTCCTGTATAACAACTTGGGTCCTTATTTGTCCACGGAGAATGCCAGCATGAAGTTGGGAACAGAGGCTATGTCCACCAATCATTCCGTTATTGTCAATTCCCCTGTTATTACAGCAGCAATAAACAAAGAGTTCAGCAATAAAGTTTATTTAGCTGATCCTGTGGTGTTCACTGTTAAACATATTAAGGTAAGAAAATGGCATGTTAAATTTAGCTGTGTGCATTATTTGTATTTGTTACAGCATGAACATGAAGTATATTAATTTTCCATCAATTTTTTTCTTATTATTCAACAGGTAAGCAATTCATTTTGTATAAAATGATAGTGGTGATTTTTTTTTTCAGAAATGAAGGAGGATAGTAATTCTTTAATGTGTAAATGCTTCTGGTAAAAATATTTGTAGATGGATTTATAAATGTGTCTCCATAATTAAAAAGAGCTGGCAATACATTTAGTGGAATTGGGCATGACTTCATATATGATGTTACAAGTAATTATGTCTTTGTACATAGGTATATTTTTATGTATGTAGAAAGATTATATTGTAAATTGAACAAAGATTTCTGAAGACCATGTTTTCAGAAGTTGATTGTTTAAATTCTTTATAATGTACACTACTTTGAAATTATTTGAAGACATTCTGAGACATTGATACTAGTATTCCATCAATATTAATTTTTTAAAAAGTAAACTTACCTCTACTCAGAGGAAATAAACAACATATATTCGAATTTGCTTAGGCTTGATGAGGCCCACTTACTTTAAAAACACTGGTATACATATGTTTTCACTCTTATGTGGATCCTGAGAAACTTAACAGAAACCCTTGGGGGAGGGGAAGGAAAATAAAAAGAGGTTAGAGTGGGAGAGAGCCAAAGCATAAGAGACTCTTAAAAACTGAGAACAAACTAAGGGTTGATGGGGGGTGGGAGGAAGGGGAGGGTGGGTGATGGGTATTGAAGAGGGCATCTTTTGGGATGAGCACTGGGTGTTATATGGAAACCAATTTGACAATAAATTTCATATATTAAAAAAAAAGAAAAAAAACAAAAAACACTGGTATACATCTCCATAAAAGTTGGAACAGAGGATGAACTTGTGTTAAACATAAAGAAAAATGCCTATCTAATTTACGTGATCATAAAGTAGTTATTGACTTTATTGATTTTTTTTTCCCTGTAGCAGTCCGAGGAGAATTTCAACCCTAACTGTTCATTTTGGAGCTATTCCAAGCGCACAATGACAGGTTACTGGTCAACACAAGGCTGTCGGCTCCTAACCACAAATAAGACACATACTACATGCTCTTGTAACCACTTAACCAATTTTGCAGTACTGATGGCACATGTGGAAGTTAAGGTAAGATATGTACCATAAAATAAAGATGTCTAAGCATATGGTCAGGATACCATTGTAAAAAGCCCTAACTCCACAGACCAGTCTTACTCAAAGATTTTCCACTTTTCTAGTAATTCTATTCAGAAACTCTCTATGGTTCAACCCATATCCTCCTGGATGATTCAAAGAAGCCTTTTTTTGTTCTATTATCAACATAGTTTATAAAATTGAAGTTCACTTATAAAATAAAATTGTGCTTATAAAATTCCCCTTAGTCTCATCTGCTCTTACTTTGTATGAATAAATGAGATCTCATGAACAAAACAAACTAGGACCCCCAGGATCTGGTAGGTTGGAAACTAACAAGCTATGCATAGGATTAAATATGCCAAAATGACTCTTGGGAAAACAGCCATTAGCACAATAAAAAATGCCTGGCAATGCAAAGGGCTTAGCAAATTCTAATATAATGCAGTGAGTTTTGTCCATTCGAGAAAACCCTATTCTAAGGAAAAATCCAGGTGATAGGTAGTTTCCAAAGTCAAAAACATAGCTAAGTTGGCTGTATCAGTCTCCTCCCGGCATGATGTTGGCTGCCATAGGAAACATGAAGAGGATTTAATTTCAGATATACTTAGGACATAAAAATACAAAGAGTTTATTAGCTTGGTTATAGAGATTGATGGGTTAGTACCAAGAAAGTATATACTTACAGTTTCTCTTCTCATCTCCCTGATGTCAATAAAAAGAGAGGAAGGATTACTCTACAACATGTTTTCAAAGATAAAAACTGTGGCAAAGGTTTTATCTACTTGATGTCATTTTTCCAAATGATTTCATCCAAAATATTCTTTGACACTGTTGAATTTAGAGATAGTATGGATATCCCAGAAGGAGACCCAATCCAAACCCTGTTAGCATCTTGAAAGTAAATTACCTTAGCTGTGTCAGCACAGTTGAAATTTTGATCTTTAAAGGACTACATGCGCTATTTTGTCAGAATGTCACAAATTGATCTAGTTTAAGCAAGACTGGCTATACCAACAAATGTTAGATTTAAACCTGAAATGTGTGAGTGTGGCTCTGGGATTCTATTTGTCCATTTAGGGAATAGATTCAAACACAAAATGAATCTTATTTGAAACAATAAAAAAAATATCATTTTTTGTTCAAGGCTTTGTATAGCAACATCTCCTCAATCCATTATGCAAGAATTCGGACGATGACAATTATTGTAGGTCAACAAGAGATAATATAAATGCCAAATATTTTCCCTTAGCTGTTAGTCAGACACCCTAGATGTCTTGGTTTTCAGTACCATAGTCTCATGATTGCCAGTCAGTGTCATTTTGATCTCACAGCATGCTTTTGGCACTTGAAAAACAGAAAACAAGCAGTTTGAACAACACTACAAGTCCCAAAGAAATACACTAACCAAACTTACATTAGACTAATTTCTAAAATAGAACACCAATTTATCTGTGCACAGTGAGAAATACAGCAGCCAGTGGAATAGATATTTGTTGTTCGCTTGTCCGTCACTTTCTAACTCCACAGGAAAATATATGAAGGAAACGAAATTACATTGGGTAGTTTTGTTTGATGAGCTTGGGAAGAGAGCAAGAGGAATTGAGTAATCTCATAGCAGTTGCCGTTAAGCTGTGGTACCCTGATGCATGGGTACCCCAATTCCTTCCTGACTCCACATGTGCACCATACATGCTGCCCTTACCTATCATCTATGTTATCTTTGCTGTTTATATGGAACTTTTTTTTTAAATCAACATTTTGAACACTTAAGTAAAGGTATTGACATGTTGGCTGCTACACGGGAAGCTCCCGGTAATTGTAAGTTCCTCTTTCCCATCTGCCAGAGATAATTTTTGCTCCAGCATTCCACGGAAGCTTCTGGCCATCAAGAAACTCACATTTTTGATGGGGAGAGGGAAGTAGGCAAGGGAAGAGAAGTGAAGGTGCAGTCATAATTTTGATAAGTATTGTAAATGAGATTTCCACTGTGATTTCATAATGCAGAGGAAGGTCATTTATTAAGGCAGGGCTGCTCAGAAAAGGTTTATCAAAAAATGATTCTGTTCTGAAGGATGAATAGGATGTATTTAGTAAGGCAACGTGAGGAGAATTTGCACTGACCGCATTCTTGCAACACTTTCTTCATTTTACCTTGGGTATACCCCTCCCTCTTGTTTCTTTCCTTCCTCAGTGGCTGGTCCTTCTTAGATTCCTTTGCTGGTCCCTCCTCATCTCTGTGACCTCTCATTGCTTCTCTGGCCCAAGTGGAATCTTAGATCTAGAATAGGCGTTATCTGTTCTTTGTCCCTAGATGATCTCATGTACTCATATGGCTTTAAATATCGTATGATTCCCAGACTTCTATCTCCATTTTTTTAATTCCAGACTCCTAGATTCAGCTGCTGACTTATTATATCCACTTAGGCTTCTAATAAGTGTCTCCATTCTAGAACTACACTTCTGTGTAGTTCTGCCCTTCCTGGTGTTCAAGCCCTAAGCCATGCACCATCCTTGATTTGTTTCTTTTCTTCGTTCATACTGCACACCCACCCTATGAGCATATCCTGCAAGATCCAGGATCTGACAGATTCTCAGCATCTTTATCACTATCACCTAGGTTCCAGCCACTGTCATCTATCCTTCTGATTCTAGTTACAGACCCTTCATTGGTCTCCCTGCTTCCCTCCATGCCCCCTCTTAAATTTATTCTCAGTATAGTTGCCAGAGGGGTACTCTTAAAATGTGAGTCAGACCTCACTCTTGTCTGATTCATTCTCAAAAATCAGTTCTGTAATCCCTTCAAAATGCAAATCATGTACTTCATATCCTTGGTTGAATTTGAATGACTCCTTATCTCAATAAGAGCAAATCCCAAATTCTGGCCTCTTTAGCATCTCTTGACCTTTTTTCCTACTACTCTGCCTCTTTCTCACTTGGCTTCACAGACCTCCTTGCCTTCCACAAACACATCAGGTGTCATTAGTTAGACCTGAAAGTCCGCCCCCTCCTCTTACCCCCCAAACAGCCACATAGCCAACTTCCTCAACTCCTTTAAGTCTCTATTTCACTGTCACCTTTTAAAGAGGCTCACCCTGTCCACACTATTTAAAATTTCAGATTACCCTACCCACCCCCCACCAAATACTCTGAGGAATAAATAAGGCAAAACAGTTCACTGACCTACACTTTGTAGTTTATCAAGTCATAATTTATCAAGGGAAAGAAGGGCTAACACTGATTTTTGAATGGGGTGGTAAGAGAGATTTCATATTATTTTTTTTCTTGAGAGAGTGGGGGAGAGTCAAAGTGAGAGAGTGAGAGAGAGTGTTAAGCAGCCTCCATGCCCAGCTCACCCAAATTGGAGCCCTACAAGGGACTCGATCTCACCACCAAGGGGCTAGATCTCACAGCTGTGAGATAATGATCTTAGCCAAAATCAAGAGTTGGACGCTTAACTGACTGAGCCACCCAGGCACCCCGATTTTGTATTTTTAAAGAAGAAACAGTCAACTGAGTAAGTCTGAATATCTAATTGGCCTTAATAAGCGATTCATGAATCAGGTAGTGTCCCATCTAACAAGTAGAGAGGAAATCTGATGATTTGTACAAAATACAAGGCTTTTATAGGAGAGGAGAGGACACAGAAGCTATTAGCAAAATAAAGTAAAGGACTGTTTCAGGCAAGGTCACCTTCCCTTGGGGGAAGGGCATGGATCTATTCAGGTGTAATGACCTCACCTTTGGGGGGTGGGGGTGGGGGTGGTAGAGGGCCTATGTGAGAGATTACCTCATGGGTACTAGCCAGAAAATTCCTGACTGGCTAAGAGTTACATTTCTTAGGGTAGGTTGAAACTGCAGTTGGGGTTAGGTATTAAGCCCCAGTTTGGTGATTTAGCCTAAGTGATGCCATTTGGGGGTCTGTGGTTTCTTCAACAATAGCTGGGTCAATTGAGGCAGGTTAAAAAAGGAAGGAGCTGCTTCTACCATAGGGTGGCAATCTTGCTGGTTAATTATTTGTGAGTTTGCTTCTATTATCTATTGTCTATTCTTTAATAAGATTGTAATAAATGCTTTAAAATAAGGTTGACCATTTATATCACCTCTAGCTCCTTCCTCGACTCACATTGTAATTCTTTGAGAGATTAAAAAAAACAAAAAACAAAAAACAAAACCTTCCGGGGCACCTGGGTGGCTCAGTTGGTTGAGTGTCAACTTCGGCTCAGGTCACAGACTCATGGTTGGAGCTCACATGGAGCTCGCTGCTGTCTGTGCAGAGCCTGCTTTGGATCTTCTGTCTCCCTCTCTCTCTGCCCCTTCCCCACTTGGGGGAGGCTCTCTCTCTCAAAAATATATAAATGTTGAAAATAAATAAAGAATAACAAAAAATTAAAAAAAAACTTTTTCCTGTCAGTTCAACTCAATATTGATTTTTATTATTTTTAAAAGTCTTTACTTTCCTTAGTTTGATGTTTCTTCTGTGTTTTGTGTATTGTCCCCACCCCAACTTCACTCCAGTCCAAGTATAAGCATTGATTTTGCTGTTTGAAATCATTGCATTTATTTCTTTATTTGGTAGTGATTCAAAATAGTGACAATTTAGAAAACTTTAGTTTCATATCATAGATTCTGTGTCAAATATTTTATAGTTAAACTTTTACTAGGCTCGAAGAAAATAGATAGTTTTATGTTGAAAGTTTCAATGGTTGCTCCTGAAGGAAAGTACTTATTTTTTTAAAAAGAGTATTTTTATTTATTCTTTAAATGCCAAAATAAAAATTATTTTGAATTTAAGCAATGATTTTATTAGTGAAAAATAAAATGCTTAGTTTATGATATTTAAGGTTATATACTTCTATTACCAAATTTTTATGCTCATTTTTTAAATTTTACCATATACATTTTTTTATTTTTTTAATTTTACCACTCAATATAGGATGATGGGACTGAGGGAGCAGTAGAGATTAAAAATCATAATTGGCATATAGTACTTTAAACTATGTGTTTATTTAAAGAAAAAAAAACTAGAAGCTGACAGGTTGAATACCTTCCAAATACGGGATATTCCACAAAAAAGAAAATGGTCAAACATGTAATACTTTGTTATATTACTTATCTTGAATAGTAACTTTATATTAAAAAATTGACAACCTTTTTGGAACCAAGAATTATTCTTGGATTTTCGTAGTGAACCATTTTATAATGATGTATTTCCTTCATAGGTTTATTAAAATTTGAAATTATTTCTTGGCTAGTATGCTGTTTTATTGTCTACCTGTCTCACTATACACTAGTGTGGTATTAAGGGCAGAGAGATGAAAGAGTCAGCCATGCAGATCATCTGGGGAAACACTGTTCCAGGTACATGGGACAAGAACAATATCCTGAACCAAGGGTGATTCTGATGTGTTTGAGGAGCTTCAAGAAGAACAGTGTAGTGGGAGTGGAAAGAGTAAGAGAGAAAGTACGTTAGTGGAAAAAGCCAAAGGGTCTAGAATTGAAGGTTTTATAGGACCTCAGAATGAATTTGGGTGCAGGTTTTACTCAAAGTACAATGGAAAGCTGCAGGAGAGTTTTGAGCATATGTTATATAAGTAATATATTAAATGGCTTATATCTACAAGTTTGAAATACATACGAAACTTCAGCCATACCCAGACCTTAAATATTATATACACTTCCTTAAAGTGTGGGTTAGTTTTTACACTGAGAAATATATACTTTGCAAGATAGCTTATCTCTGTGTCTCTTTTAGCTCCTCTGAATTTTAAGTTCCTTGAAATCAGTTACTATATTTAGTCTGAAGTCCAACTTACCTAGAACTAAGTCTGTACCAATTTGTGATTTTCTAGAACTCATTACATTTTTGTCTAGGCATTAATTTGTCTAAGTTAATTTGTCCAAGAAGCAACACATCCCTTTTAGTTAATAAAAGAACGACAGCACCACCTTCCTCAGTAACCTACACCCCTCCCTCTGTACCAGACACTTGCAAACACACATCCTTTAATTTCCTAGGTCAGAGAGAATATTTACGATTTCACATCACTGTGAGCAGTAGGCAAGGGAGATATTTCAAAATATGAGTGAGTGTGAAGGGAGAATTTTCTTCTCACCACCATGGCTCCCAGAGTACCACATGACCTCAACTCTAATGCTCCTTTGCATAAATAAGGAATGAAGAGTGCTGTCTCCCTGTCACTTCCCTCTAATCTACACTGGATCATCAATTGCCTACAGTCTTTTTTGTGTGACTTCTGATGAAGTTGCTCTAAAAGGGGGAAATTATTAGAAGAGGAAAGTTTTATGGAGTCTTCCCTCTATCTCTGTACAGGATAGGGAGGAAAAGAAGAAAGGTAACCTATCTGGTGATAGCAAGGAGGATACTTTTTTGCATATGCGTTTGAGAAGAGGAATTGGCAACTGGCCAGTGTCAAACTTCTTAAGTTTGTGAAAGGAGCAGGTACATCCAAAATTAGCTATTTATTGGGGCGCCTGGGCGGCTCAGTCGGTTAAGCGTCCAACTTCCACTCAGGTCATGATCTCAAGGTCTGTGAGTTTGAGCCCCACATCTGGCTCTGTGCTGACAGCTGGGAGCCTGGAGCCTGTTTCGGATTCTGTGTCTCCCTCTTTCTCTCTCCTCCCCCGCTTATACTCTGTCTCTCTCTTCTCAAAAATAAATAAACGTTAAAAAATTTTTTTAAATAAAAAAAAACAAAATTAGCTATTTATAGAGAGAGAATAGCTGAAATTATGGATTTGAAGAAAAATAAACCATTAAAAATTCTTCTTTCTTTTTTCTTTAAGTTTATTTATTTATTTTGAGAGAAAGAACACAAGAGGGGGAGGGGCAGACAGAGAGGGAGAGAGAATGCCATCAGCACAGAGCCCAACACGGGGCTCTAACAGAGAAACCCGGATCATTACCTGAGCCAAGATCAAGAATTGGACACTTAACAGACTGAACCACTCAGGTACCCTTGTTAAAAATTCTTCTATCACTTTTTTCTCTAGTCTTTTTATAGAACTTTTATTAAAGAGTTGAAGGGGACCTGGGTGGCTCAGTCAGATAAATGTCTGACTCTTGATCTCAGCCCAGTCGTTTCCTCATGGTTTGTGGGATGGAGCCCTATACCAGGCTCTGTGCTGAGCCTGAAGCCTGCTTGGGATTTCCTCTCTTTCCCTCTCTGTTTGTTCCTTCCCTCATTCTCTCTCTCTCTCTCTCTCTCTCTCTCTCTCTCTCTCTTTCTCTCTCAAAATAAATAAATAAATGTTTTTTTTTTTTAATTTTTTTTCAACGTTTATTTATTTTTGGGACAGAGAGAGACAGAGCATGAACGGGGGAGGGGCAGAGAGAGAGGGAGACACAGAATCGGAAACAGGCTCCAGGCTCTGAGCCATCAGCCCAGAGCCTGACGCGGGGCTCGAACTCGCCCACCGCGAGATCGTGACCTGGCTGAAGCCGGACGCTTAACCGACTGCGCCACCCAGGCGCCCCAATAAATGATTTTTAAAAGTTGAAAGAATGGTACAATAAACAACAAATATACAATAAATTTATACACCGTTTTTCTGAATTTACATTTAAATTTTTGCTGCATTTGACTCTGACTTTTATGTGTATGTATGCATATATATTTAGCAGTATTCTTTGATTTTTCAAAAGTAAATTACTGACTTTATAATACTTAATTCCTAAGTCTTCCAGCATACATGTTTTAAGAACACAGACATTCTGGGGGCGCCTGGGTGGCGCAGTCGGTTAAGCGTCCGACTTCAGCCAGGTCACGATCTCGCGGTCCGTGAGTTCGAGCCCCGTGTCAGGCTCTGGGCTGATGGCTCGGAGCCTGGAGCCTGTTTCCGATTCTGTGTCTCCCTCTCTCTCTGCCCCTCCCCCGTTCATGCTCTGTCTCTCTCTGTCCCAAAAATAAATAAAAAAACGTTGAAAAAAATTAAAAAAAAAAAAAAAAAAAAAAAGAACACAGACATTCTGTCTGTTCCATAAATGCACACAGGAAATTCAACATTGATAAAGTACTACCCTCTAGTACAGAAGCCATTACAATTTTTTCCAATACTTCTAATAATGTCCTTTATAGCCTTTGATTTTCCATGTAGGTCCCAATTAAGAATCACACTTTGCCTTTAATTGCCACATCTATTTAGCCTTATTTAATGTAGAAGTTTTCCTACCTGTTTTTGTCTTTCAGGAAAAGAACATTTCGTAGAATCCAGGCCATTTGTCCTGTAGGATGTTCCACAATTTCAATCTTTCTGATTATTTTCTCATAATTAGATTTGGGTTAAACATTTTTGGCAAGAAAACCCTGTGGGCAATGCTATATATCCTTCCTCTTGTATCAAGAGGCCCCTTATTAGAACATTGAATAGGACATTGAACTTTTTGTAACTAAGAGGAATCTGTTGAAATATATTTGAAAACTTGATTTTATTAATCTCATTTTAAAAATTGTAATGTGTTTACTGTACCCTTTATTTGTTTCTCAAGTAGTTGATGATTGTCTTTGTGAGAGGCAAAGCTTATGGTCTAATTAGTAATACAGATAAGTAATCACTAAAATCAGAATTTCGTGAGAAGTGTATCATTGTGGTACGGGATGCTATGGAAACACATCAGAACAAGCTTTAACTTGTCCTTGAAGTGTCAAGGAATATGTTCTAGATGAAGGCACATAACTGTTTAAGCAAAATGAGAGAGACAGGGTTGAAGTAGCATGAAATGAGCCTAGGTTTTTGTGGTTTTAAAGTATATTTTTTCAGTAAAATTTGTATTTTTAAGAGTACTAATAACGCTCTCTCTGTTTTAGTTCTGGGTTGTAGTGGAATTTTTAAGTAGAAAAGAGACCTGTGGTCTTCTCATACCCAGAGTGGATCCTCATACTTACAATTTTTAGGTTCTTTATCATCTTTAGTAAATAAGCTTGACTAAGAATAGGAACTGGAGATTCATCTGCAGTTCTAGTGAGAAATATTTTATAAGAAATAAGTAATGAAGGTGTGCCTGGGTGGCTCAGTTTGTTAAGTGTCCCACATGGTCTCACAGTTCGTGTGTTCAAGCCCCACATTGGGCTCTGTGTTGACAGTTCAGAGCCTGGAGCCTGCCTCACATTCTGTGTGTCTCTCTCTCTGCCCCTCCCCCCCCCAAAGATAAATAAACATAAAAAAAAGATAAGTAATCAAGTTTATGGAGATTCCAAAGCTGGAGATTGGGTGAGGACTTCCCCTCTCAGAAAGGGCACCATATCCTATAATGATAGGATATCATGGATATCATGTCTCTAATGTCTACATACATTGTTTCATTTAGCTCACAATAACCACAATAGGTATTATCATCATAATTTATTTGCCCGCTTTATAATCTGAAGAGAACTTAGAACGAGAATTAAAAATCAGGAGACTTAGAGTCATGATTCCCGTTCAAAGGAAATTGCTTCTTGTTCTCAGGCAAATCATTTGAACTTCCTGTTCCTACTATTAAATCAGTTACATAAGACTAGTAATTTTTTCTAAAATTATCTCAGGATTATTTTAGGGATTGAATAAAAAAATATTAAAATCGTGTTGAGAATTATAAACTTTACTGAAAAGTTTTTTAAGTTTATTTATTTATTGAGAGAGAGAGAATCAGCAGGGGAAGGGCAGAGAGAGAGGGGGACAGAGGATCCGAAGTGGGCTCCATGCCGACAGCCAGAGGGCCAGCAGAGAGCTAGCAGAGAGTCTGATGTGGGGCTTGAACTCATGAACTGTGAGGCCATGACCTGTGCCAAAGACAGACGCTTAGCCAACTGAGACACCCAGATGCCCCACTTAAAATATTTTTTAATTCACTATATGCTTGCCTGACCTCCAAACCCTTGAGCTCTTGAGCCTGGGAATACTTAGCTGTCAAGACCCAAATATTTAGTTTTATTTCTAATAAATTATAATGATTTTTATATACCCCTGCACAGCTAAGTTTTCCCTAAAAAAGAGAAGAGTGAAGGCCAGTGCTTTGCATCAATTTTTGAAGTGACAGATTCTTTTTTTACAATGAAATAGCCAATACTAGATCTGCAGCAAGATATTATCATAACTGCATATAACTTTCCAGCCCTTCAAAGTGTTGGTTAGACGGACATTGTCAATTCCTGCACTATCAGCACTCCCAAATTCCATCTAAGTGAAATTATAAATCAATACTAATACAATCAATACATAATCTTTTTTATTGATTGTGTCTCTTCTTCATTCGTGCAACAATTTTTGGCACTGACTAACTGAAAGAATTATTTTTTAAATTATTTTATATATAATGACTTTACTTACACAATTTTCCCATGCTTAAGGAGGTATAATCAACCAACCAAGCAAATAAACTAAGCATAAAAACCTTCTCCATTCTAATGTCCTAAAAATATCCTCAATTGCTTATACTGTTCTTCGTTAGAACTAGTTGATGTGTTTACTAACTGTATTCTATTTGTTCCAGATCACAAAATTTTACTTTCTTTTCTAACATTGAGACTATTCAGCAATTGTTCTTCTTTTTGCCTAGCCTATTTCATTCCATTGTATGTAGTAAATAAAGTGATAAAGCTAGAGAACTATTGGACTCCAGAGGAATTAGGCTAGGTTTTCCAGAATAGTTATTTATATAGCTTTCTAAGGTAGGCAACTAGGTCTACTTGTATAAATGAGATTTGAAAAGGATTTGAACAAAGATATGGCTGAACTGAACCACTTTTCCTAACTTGTTATAGGCAATTCAAAGAATTGCCAGTTTACTACATGTATCCTTATAGTGTAAGCATTACTATTTAAAGGTTTTCTATGGTCGCTTGCTTACTGGTTTAACTACCAGTTCATAGAACTTTTAAGATGTTAATTTTGTAAAATTTAATGTTAGCTCAAGTTATTGTCTATAGGCCTATGTGGTAATTGTCCCCAGGGTTATTATCTGGAAGACCCCTATTCTGTTTAAAATGCAATAAATTTATTCATGAGAGTGGAAAAAAGAAAGCCTAGTTACTATCCCGTTTTTCTTTCTCCTGAAATTGCTTTAGTTAAGAAAATCAAATGAAAATGGAATAATGGAGTAAAAATAAGAGGTGTGCACGTGTGTGTGTGTATCTGAGTGTTTATATCTACATTCTGTTTTATTTAGTACCTGAAGTATAGCAGGCATACAAGGAATATTTTTAGCATGAATCTACCAAAATCTTAGTAGATATTTAGGGTTTGGTGTAGTTTCTATCTGTATGGTTTTCATAATCTAGTCATGCAAAATTACTTTCTCTTTTAAACCTAAGTTGATTTGTTTCTATTTTAAAACTTTTCTTTCTTATTGTGGTGAATTTATCTTTGCTTACATGCGGAAGGAAATTACTGGATGTGAAGAATGATACATATATAACAATGAACATATCTGCGTAATTCAAGTCTGGCTATTCCATTGTTTCCTTTCATTGTTCTTCAGCTCCTCTATGATATTCCATATCATCTAACCCCTTTAAGATGTAGTTTCAAAAATTGTGTGTGTGTGTGTGTGTTAATGGAAACAATCTTAGTAGAGATTACCCATTTTGTATGAGAATTAGGAAATTTGCTGAATAATCACTGGCAAACCGTGTTAATAAAACTGTTAGATTTAATCATTGCATTCAAAAGATATTTTAAGGAAGTTTTTACCTTTGAAAGCCTGGCCCTGTCCATTTCTAAGGAACTTAGTAAAATTGGTCAGAAAAGGAATATAGGAGAGGATCTGTGGTTCTCTCCACTGTTGGTGAAGTTGTTAAGAGCATGGAGTAGTTGGCCACCAGAGTGAGCAACTTTTGGAGAGCTCGTTGAGAAACAGCACTACCAGATCAAAAATATACTTAATATTTAATGAGTAATTATGTACATCTGTGTTATTGCTACTGAATAATGACATTAATAGTTTTTAACACTAATTAATAGTAGGGCTAATAAGTGTGAAAAACTATAAAACATTTTATATGTGTCTTTCTGTCCTCTGATACTGTGAATTTTATTGGATATTTAAATTTTGGGACTATGTTATTGTGTATTTTTAAGATATGTAAGTGTGAGACTTCAAAAAGTTAGTACATAATTAAACAGATATGACTCATATTTTTTAAATTTTTTTATGTTTATTTTTGAGAGAGAAAGACACACATACAGAGTGTGAGTGGGGATGGGCAGAGAGAGGAGGAGACACAGCACAGAGCCTGATGCGGGGCTCAGAACCACAAACTGTGAGATCATGAGCTGAACTGAAGTCGATGTTAACCGTCTGAGTCACCCAGGCACTCCCTTAAAAAAATTATATTTATTTTTGAGAGAGAGAGAGAGAGATCACTCATATTTAATAGAAATAGCTCTGACATGTTTCTTTCTTTTTCTGTCTTTTTTTTCTTTTTGAGAATTAAAATTGAATAAAGTCAGAAGTAAAATTCACTTTGACCTATGGTTCTGCTCTTACCAAGCCCATATTACATACATTCCTAGTATTATGTTTTATCCAATGTGATGACATCAAACTAAATATCTTCTCAACAGAAATGTTGAGCCTAGGGGTGCCTGACTGAGTTGGTAGAGCATAAAACTCTTGATCTTGGGGTTATGAGTTCAAGCCCCACATTAAGTGTAGAGATTACTTAAAAATAAAACCTTCAAGAAAAATATTGAGCATAGAATACAAAGGATTTTATTTAATATCTTTACCTAATAGGTTTTTAGACTTGTAGGAATTAGTTCTCATCTCTCTAAATATGCCCTTCCACTTTGTATCTAGAAGCTTCTTTTGGTAGACCAGCTGTTTGTCAATCAGTTCTTTTGCATCTGTGAATTCATCTCCGTGTTCAAAATATTCATCATTTTTAAACACTTCCAAGCACACTGGTTGTTAAATAATGTAAAACACTATCAAGGATAATGGTTTTAAAGCAGTGAGGTGACTTTACTTTATGAAATCAAGATTGGTTTCCAAATAATAATAAAGGTTTTAATAAGGGAATGAGAAAGTCCTATTTAACTTGATTGCCCTTTCTGGTGACTTTTTTTTGGGGGGGGGGAATCTTAAATCCCCTACACAGAAATTCATGCAACTCAAATGGAGTCAGTCTATCTTTTTCTCGGTTCCTTATAGCTTTTTCAGAGTTCAGTAGCTTTGGAGAAACGTCATAAAAATTTGTTTTATTATAATCTTTTTCTTCATTCTTATCTGTCATATAAGACATTCTTAGGGAATGTCATTAGGGAAATTAGGGAAAGACATTCTTCTTGTCCCACACTTTGAAAATATGATTTTATAGAAGGCCAATATTCTCACGTCTTCTCTGTGGCCAGCAGCAATGATATCCACCTTGTAGGTACATGTCTTAGGAGATTGTCTCCTTCCCTTTCTAGAAAATTTAAAAAAAAAGAAAAGGAAAAAAAAACACCTCTGCCCATTTTGAGGGAACTGAAAAATGACCAAAAAGTTTCATTATGAAACTTCATTATCATAGTAAGCAAACCACATCTCCTTACCTTGTGTACAAGGTATACAGGACATTTAGTAGGTAAGAAGTTTATAGGCTGGATTGACTTTTCCAAAATTTACATTTGCACTGTCTATGAATATGCGCATAGATGTGCAAAGTCTATTTTGTGCCTGGACAACGTGTCAACAATCTTTTGTTTTATGTCTTCTGAAGTTCCATTAAAACTTTTATAGAAATCAAGAAAATGATTTCAAACTCCCTGTTTCGGGACACCTGGGTGGCTCAGTCGGTTAACCTGCTCTTGATTTGGGCTCAGGTCATGATCTCACAATTAGGGAGTTCAAGCCCTGCATTGTGCTTGTCAGCACAGAGCCTTCTTGGACTTTTCTCTCTTCTTTTCTCTCTGCCCCTCCCCACTCACACAGGTTCTCTCTCTCTCTCTCTCTCTCTCTCTCTCTCTCTCTCTCTCTCAAAAATAAACATAAAAAAAAAAGAAAGTTCAAACCCCACGTTTCAAATCAAAATACCTAAGAGCTAGGGGAAACATATTTTATTGCCATGATTCAATATGTCACCTGATATACTAAAGTATGGTCATTGGTTAAGATCTGACAGAATCAGGTCTACACTATGAAGGGACAAAACATTGGCTATCCAAATTTCCCCTTTTGTTTTCTCACAGCACTGCAATGTGCAATCTCCAAGTCAGGAACAAAACAATAATGGGAACAAACAGTAATGAATGTTTATTCTTATGGTATACTCCAATGCATTCAATGAGTGTTCATTTCAACTGAGCTTTCGTGTCTTTTTTGGGGGGAGATTAAAAAAAAAACTTTTGGTTTTATAAAAACTTTCCTGCCTCATCCTAAACTTGTGAGATTCAACCTCCATATCCACATTCATACAACCTTCTCTCTCATGTGTGGTCCCAAATTTATTTCTGCATATTGTACAAAATGCTCTACTTTGCTTACTTCTCCAATATGGTTTCATGAATTCTTCCATGTGTCTTTAAAATAGCACAGTTGTTTGGCCTGTTTTAGTATTGTCATCTTATTATATTATTGTCATTCTCAGTTTCAGTAATGAATTGTTAGAAACATGGTCACAATATTTACAGTGTTAAGACTTGAAGTAGCACAAAGCACCATACAAATCAATCCATACAAAGCAATGGATACATACAAATGGATACATACCAAAATCAATCCAAAGTCAAAGAGGAAGACATGATCACAAGCAGTGAAACTGTTATCACTCAGAGGGATGCAACATTGGATGATCCGATGCTGGGAAGTGCAAATAACGGATGCCAACATCAAGAGTCAGGGTGAAAAACAGCAGGAGTCGCTAAAGAAAATGGGTAATCAATGCTACATGAATTTGACACTGCAGATAGTATAGCTTCCAGCCTGTGTTCAGCCAGACTATCATACAGATTTTATAATTTTCTCCCAAACTTCTGAAGCATCTCTCAAGGCTGAGATCCTTTCATGAAGGATCTTTCCCAGCATTCGAAAACATAAAGCTAGGATAGTCCTGAGCAAATCTCGACAGTTACTTACCCTACCACTAATCCTTTCTCTGTTGCATACTAAGTGAATCATCTGGAGTAAATTACTTGTTCTTTGTGCTTCAGTTCCTTCATCTATAACTTGGAGATAATAATAATATCACATCATAATGTTTTATGTGATTGCATATCCTAATAAAACAAATAAGCACTTCTAACACAGTATGACATTTTAAAAGTTATGTTTTGGCTATCGTCATCATCATCACCTTACTTTACTTAGAAACACTAAGGATGGAATTTTCTGTCTGCCTAGCTTCATTCCCTACCCTCATCCCAGATACTTATAAAATCTTCTTTCTTATTTACTGCTCAGTCATTTCATTGCCTTTGAAAAGTTCTAACTCATCACTAATCTATTATTGGTTCATCAACTTTAATCTACCCTTTTTAACCTATTACTGTGTTTAATGCAGCGCCAGTAAGATACTTAGTTCCTACATTTTCTACTATCTTCTTTTCTGTTTCCTTATTTTATGGTGGTTGTAAATTTGGCTCACCAGATATGGTGAGTTAAATATTTTTTTAATTCAAAGCAAGAAAATGTCAAATAACTTTGAGGCTGCTATGCTACACTTTTGAAACCAAGATTTGCTGAATAAGTTCCGTTGAATCCAAAGGACAGTTGGTTATGTATGTTTTTGTGTGCTCTTAGGTGCCAGTATTTCTCTCTTAGCAGTAAACGCCTGAAAATATTTAAATTGTTTTTTTTTTCAGTGTAATACAAATCTGAAAAATTTTGCTGATTTTTTGGTTAATTTACTGTGAAAATATTAAATGCGGTTATGTTGTTCGTCTCACTGTCTTACTCAACTTTGACCTTCATCTTCTTCCACAAGGAAATCCTAATTTCCTGAGTGCATTGAACCCTTTATTTTTGCAAGCATTTGCAGAGTGAACTGTGTCTGATGACCTGTCTCCCAAGAGTTAGAGCAATGCTAGGAACTGATTTACACAGTTTACACAACATTCATCAGAAAATAGCCTTTTGTAACCTTACTGGTCTTATGCTTTTGTGATACATTAATAGCAAAGCAAGTGCTCATATTTTTGCAAAAAAGAAAGAAAGAAAATTTATTTTAGTTATGTTCCAAATATTTCAGAAAGAGATAATGTTTAAGAGGCAATTTAAAAAATCATATTATTATGCTTTAACAAATCTGACTGAACATTTAAATGATACATTATTATGCAGAAAGTTAAACAGGTTCTTGATAATTACTGGCCAAGAATTAATAATTATATGGAGTGATTGTTCAAGTAGTGTCTAGAAAATATAACTTTCTGAAATTATGATAAAAGAAAAACCATCCGGAGGGTTTACAAATTAATTCACATAGTTCATGTCCCATCTGGAAACACTTATGCAGTTAAAATGAAAAACATTTCACAATCTATTTCTCCATCTTGTTTGTTGACTTGCCTTTTGGACAATAAAGTTAGAAACATCAAGACTTCCACCAAAGGTCTTAGTGTACTCAGATTAATTAATTTAAAATCATGAGACGAAAATCACGTTTTCCTTTTCCATAAATTTGGATTTAGTTTCATTAAATGTACCTGTTTGTATCTTTGAGTATTTTACATTGACAGAGTGTCTTCCACAAAACATCATTGTTTAGGGCATTTTTTTCCCCCAAATTTGACACTCACCCTTTTGTGACATTTGTGTTACTCTCTAAGCTCTCCATGGTGATAGGCAAAGCAAATTCACTAAGACAAACAGAAAACAGAAAATCACAAACTTTTGTAGATTTGACAAAATATTTGGCATTTCAAATATGAATAGAAATGTCATAGAAAACCTGAAAAACAAATATTGTTTTAATAAAAATTTCTTTCTAGAGAGTATAGAACCATTTCATTTTCCAGAAGTATCTTCTTTCTGGAATATCATTCTGGGAATCATTCTGTATTCTGCTTGAAGATTTCCTTTCACACCTCTCCATCTTCTCTTAAGAAGTTAATCTCCTTGAATCTTTTGATTTTTTGTCTTAAAAAATTTTTTGTGAGTTTTTCAAGAATTCTTCCTAACAGATTATAGTAATCTATGTATGGTCAGACTCGGGGGGGGGGGGGGCGATTAGGTATATATCTCCCATTGCTACTTTGTCTTTTTGTTATAGGTTAAAGAAGAATATAAAGGTGAAATTGAGCACCTTTGTGTTATATTACGTAAAATTTATAAACACATTTGTGCAATAGTGTATGTAGAATTCAGATTCTAAAGTTAAAATCTGCCTCCTTCAGATAATGCAGGCACTTTGTGACCTTAATTCATCAATAGCACAAATATAATTAACATAAAATAAACTGGCAATGTTACAAAGTGAACTTAGGTAATTCATCAGTTGGTTGGAATAATGTTTTGTGTCCAATGTTTAATGTTAGTTAAAATAACATTAACATTTATTCTTGTCACAGTTATTATTTTTCTGATCCAACCCTTATCATTCATACAGACTTTTGATTATTTAAATGAAGGCTGCTGTCAAACAAGAAAATAATCCAGACTATTTTCAAATTAAAAAAGGAAATAAGAGGCGCACTTGGGTGGCTCAGTCGGTTAGGCGTCTTACTTCAGCTCAGGTCATGATCTCACGGTTTGTAAGTTCAAGCCCCACATCAGGCTCTGTGCTGATGGCTGGGAGCCTGGAGCCTGCTTTGGATTCTGTATCTCCCTTTCTCTCTGCCCCTCCCTGGCTCACTCTCTGTCTCTCTCTCTCAAAAATAAATAAACATTAAAATTTTTTAAAAAGGAAATAAGAAACATTGACTTTCTTGCTTTCATATATATTATCTTAATTACTTATCACAAGACGCTGAAGCCTCAGTCATTTTATCTCTATGTGTATGGGGCTTTTGATACTCAAAAGGTTAAGTAGTTTGTTCAAGGTAACAATTGTGAAGTTAGAGTGGCAGGGTTAAATCCATGCCTTGAGACCCTAAGACTTATTTCTGAAGTCTTCTTGCTTCGCTGCATAGTTTGGCCTCCATTGTCATAATTAATGTAACACCTTGATGTTTCAACATATCTTAAAATATTATGGTGTAACATCCTTCTCATTCTTCAGCTCTAATTTTCTTTATCTTTTAGTTAAGATTTTAGAGTGTGTGATTTAAAAACCAAAGAGTTCCAAAGATTGTGCAATGGACAGCATGATACAAATTTTAGTTTATAATTTAAATCCATTCTAGAAGATGGGGATAATTAGAGAGTCATTCAATCAACATATTAATTGTGCATCCACTCTGTGGTATATAATTTTGTGTTATACCTGTGGATACAATTGTGATTAGAAAGATAAAACAATTTATTCTCTTGGAGTATAATTTCTAGAGGGAGACACAGACAGTAGACAAGCAATATTAACAAAATATATACTGTAGATAAGTGCTGATGAGAAAAATAATGCAGGAAAAGTAATAGAGAAAGAGTCAGAATGGGAAAATGTGGTTGCAATTTCAGATATGGTGACTCAGAAAAACTATGAGAAGGTACCGTTTGAAAGAGGGACTGAAAGAGGGTATCAAGTAAGCCATGCAGCTGCCTTTTGGAAGAGCATTCCAGGCGAAGGGAACAGCAAATGCAAAGATTCTGAGCCTGGAATGTCTTTGACATATTCAAAGAATGGAGCAGGACAACTCGGTGGAATTAACTGAATGAAGGAGAGAATAGGAAATGGTGCCATGGAGATGCTGATGTTATAGTGCCTTGAAGACCTTTGAAAGACTGTTTTACTGTCATTGAGATAGAAGACATTGGATGCCTTTCATCAATGAGTCATATCATCTGAATTATATTTAAAAATAATCTCTCTTCCCTGTTGTATATAGAGGGAAGGGGAGTGAGGGTCAAAGTGGGGAGATCAGTTAGGGGGCTACTAAAAAAATGGATGGCTCCAACCACTTTAGTGTAGTTGAAGTGATGGGCATATACCAGCTTTAGAAGGCAGAGCCCGCAAGATGTCCTGGTGGATAAAGTGTGGCATGTGAAAGAGAGGAATCAACGTGACTCGTAAGTTTTTGGCAAGAATACCTCAAAGAATGTTGTTGTTTACTGAAATGGGAAAACAGAGGGAAGAAAAGTTTGTTTGCAGGGTGGAGGGAGAAACAGGATATGATGAGGATCTCAGTTTTTAACATGTAATACTTGAAACCTTTTTAAGCATTCAGTGGAGATTAAAGGGATGTTAAACCTATACTGATATAGGTAATTCAGCTCTAAGGCATTTGGTCTAAGCAGAATGTGATTATCATCATCATTCAAAAACAAATATTTATTAAGGGTTTTTCATTTGTCAAACCTAGTAGTACTACATGTTGGGTTAAAACATTAATAAGATATTAGATTAATAAGATTTCAAGACACATAATGTTATGTATAGTACATGTTATAAGTGATTGAGTTATATAGTGCTCACAAACATCAAACCTTGGAAATAAGAATACTTGATCAATCATCATAGTGTTAACCGTGCCTAAGAGTTTTATTCAATTGGCCATCCTCTTGAAGGGGATGTGGTTTTTTTCATAGCTTGGCCTTCTGAAAGTTCTATTATGGTACACTATGATAAAGAAGGCTATACTTACAGCTTTTATTGGCATTTAATATCCATTGTTCTTTTCCTTTCATCTTATTTATAAAATTCAAGTGGTGAGTTGTATCCTGAAGGGCGCTGCTATCACAGTATAGTAAGCACAGGGTGGTTGGTGTTGATGATTTCTGAGCTAGACACTAATACCTGAAAGGTGAATTAATCACTAGACTTTTTTTGTTCTGTCTTTGAGTGTAATGTACTTTTCTACTGATGTTTTGACATCTGGTATTCTTCTCTTAATAACTCTGCATGGGGTTTTTGATGGACTTATGAAGGCACTGAGTAAAGTAAATACATTTCTAATAATGCAACTACCCAGACAAAGGCAGGAGTTTTTTGGTTTCTTTCTTTTTCTTTCTTTCTTTCTTTCTTTCTTTCTTTCTTTCTTTCTTTCTTTCTTTCTTTCTTTCTTTCTTTTTCTTTCTTTCCTTCTTTCTCTCTCTCTCTCTCTCTCTCTCTCTCTCTCTGTCTCTCTCTCTCTCTCTCTCTCTCTCTCTCTCTCTCTTGTTAGTGTTTTAGGTCTTTAGGATACATTTGAGAATGTATTATACCTGCCATCTTTCCCATTATAGAAGACTGCTGTGCTGAACATTGGTGCTTGATACTCAAACACAGCATCTTTCCTTTGAGTCAAAGAAGAGAGCAAATAGCCCTCTGTTCAGGGAACCGGGTAGCACTAACCACTCTCCACATTCAAATAGTAAAAGTAATTTAAGCTATCTGAGACCCAACACTATGTTAGTAGTGTCCCCTGGAGAACAAAGCAGTTAAAGCAAAATTTCATGTAGTTTTCTTTTCATGATTTCAGCTCCTTCCGAGAAATATACCTAGAGTTATGCAGGAATATTTCAAAACGGTTTCATTGACAGTGTGCTAGCAGAGTTCTGTATCAAATAACAACTGTGAAGTCTCATCTGGCAATCTGAGAAGAGCTATGATTTAGGTTACAGCATAGGGACTCACTTGTAAGAATTTTCATATTCAGAATAATCTTTGTATGACGTTTGTAAAAAACCTAAAAGTATGAAGTTTGAATAGACACAAGTAACACTGGAAAACCTGGATATTTATGTATTTTGAAAGTGAGTTAACAGTGTAGAAGACAACCAAATGTAGTAACCTCCATCCTAAAATAACAAGCAACGTGTATGATCTACACAGTGGAAAAAGATGTCAATTAGAAATGCAGTTCTTTGTTTTTAACTAAAAAATTTCCCATCCTCATATTACACTTGCACTGCTTATGCACATATCCATAAAAATCGAAGTCACTGTTTTTTTTGTCCTTTAAAATTTTGTATAAATGGCATCATACAGATCCCTTTGCCACTTACATTTTTAAAAAATCTAATGTTAGGTTTTTGAGAAGAAGTCCTACTTATGGAAGTTAGGTCTTCAGGGCTTTTCCAGAAACTTGTGAAGAAAAGAGGCATTGACATTCATGGACAATTTCTGAACTCTGCTCCAGTACCTTGGCATGCTGCTGTGTTGGGCCACTATATATTCTAATGCTTCACAGAAGTGTTTTGGGTAGAGTCAATCTACCATAGGGAAAGAATAGAGTCTGGAATTTTGGAACAAGGACAGAAATGAGATAGTACAAAGAACAAGGAACATGGATGGTATGGAACTCTCAAGATTATTTTAACAGAACCAAAAAAAAATTGCAGTTTTAGTACAGAAGCTTTTATGAGCTTTTTCTTTTTCTTAGCTCTATCTGTTTTATGCTGCTATGGGGTATAGTAATACTGAATGCTTATTTTCCATCTATGTATAACAGGCTCTATTCATGCAAACCCTTCAAGGATCAAACTTCCTGATCTCCTTAAGCCATTCAATATGAATATAAATCCAGTGTATATCCTCACTCTTTTAGATCTTCCACTAAATAAATGGTGCGCATATGTGGCTGTTCATCAGAATTAACTGGGAATCTTTATAAAAATACATACTTTTATGAACTCAACCTTGGAAATTTTAATAAAGAACCTACAGAACAGAGGAATTGTATTTTTTTATTAAAAAATCCCTTGGTGATTGAAAAAGGATTTCAGTTGAGACACCACTTCCTTAAGCATATAGCTTAATTTTTTAAATAGAGTATTCCCTAGTGGGAGTTGTCAAAGAATTAACCTAAAAAAGTGATATGAGTTGAAAAAATAAAAATTTCCCTGAAATCTTAGGCCAGAATTAAGTTAGGTTGCTTCAACCATTTGCATCCTAAAAGCATATTTAATCAATAAAGGTACAAACACTACTGACATCCCTGAATAGCAAACTGATTTAAACCTCAGAAAATATAAAATCTTTTACCTGTGGACTAGAAAACCTGAACAATTAAGTTATCTTATTCATTGTGTGCACATAAGATATTTAGCGCATTATGATAATCATGCTTCATGAATCCAGGCCCTCATAAGACTTCACAATCTGTTATGCATAAGTGCAACTTATGGCTTTTCTGTTGTATTTCCAGCACAGTGATGCGGTCCATGACCTTCTTCTGGATGTGATCACGTGGGTTGGAATTTTGCTGTCCCTTGTTTGTCTCCTGATTTGCATCTTCACATTTTGCTTTTTCCGTGGGCTCCAGAGTGACCGTAACACCATCCACAAGAACCTCTGCATCAGCCTTTTTGTAGCTGAACTGCTCTTCCTGATTGGGATCAACCGAACGGACCAACCAGTAAGCAGCTTCCACTGATATTAGGAAAAAATGTCTCCCTCTCCAGCTTTCTAATACCCAAAATATTCTTGTTTGAAAGTATCCTCTCTTCTAGTTGTCTAAGATAATTGTTAATTTTCAGATCTTACTCAGTTTCCCTTTTTCATACCCCATTGTTGTAAAGAGGCAGTGAATGTTAAGGATGTATGAATGTGCATTTCTTGAGAAATTCTGTTCGTAACCTTGCAGTTCTAAGGAACTGTATCTCCTCATTAGTTTGTATGTGTGGGTGTTTGTTTCATTTTGTTTTTATCAGAGCAGAATATTGATGAATGTTAAATAAAATCATGTGGGGAATTGAAGAATATCTCTCCTGATAGATACAATTGTTATTTTTGAAAGTTTATCACATACTCTTTTTTAAAGTTTATTTATTTATTTATTTTAGTAATCTTTACACCCAGTGTGGGGCTCCAACCCACAACCCTGATAAGAGTTGTATGCTTTCCTGACTGAGCCAGCCAGGTGCCCCCATCATATACTTAAAAAAAAAATCAGTTTATATCATATTAAAAACTTCATGTATAAAATGAGTTTTTTTAATTGACCTATTTGGAAAAGTTTAAACAGTAGGTCATTTTTAGAATTTATAAACTCTTCCCAAATTTTGTTTGATATACATTTGTGCAAGTTCTGTTTTTACATCTTTAATGCCAGCTTTGTACTTTACTACTATGTTCAGTCATCAGAAAATGAAAGAGAGGAAGGAAAGAAGTAGGAAAAGTAAAAGGGGGAAACGAACTGCACCAGCCAAGTGTTTGGGGTGAAACCAAACAGAAAACGTGAATAACAGATAGTATCTAATTATTCAACAGACTCTATGCCTGCTTATACTTTTTGTGAGGCCCGTTCTATTTACTTAGGATTCATGCACATGGCACAAGTTTGCTTCATGACTAAACTGCAATTGAGAAAAAAAAACTTCCATTTTTTTTAGAGATGGGTAGGCATAATAAATAATTCATTCCCTTAATGCTGTTCTCTGGTATGTGTCCATAAGTATGGAGTACTTTACAATAAAAATGCAGTTGGATTCATGTTTGTGATTACACATTCATGATTAATGGCTGTAAAGGGTACAATTATGGTGATTTTACTTTTAATTGGTTATCATACACAAATGTGACAGCTTTTCCCATAAATGCATACATATGAATAAGCAATCAAAGTGCACATTGCTTTCCCAAAAGAGTTAAGTCTTCTAATAACAAAAATTAATAGTTGAGGTTCTAACTCTAAAAAGCAAGAAATGGAAAACTGTGCTATTTCCAAGAAGAAATCATTTCATTCTCTTGTTAACCTGCAATTCAAATGCTGTGTGATTTCTTTTCATTTAGAAACCTTATTCATACTTTTGTTTCCTAATGTACATATGGTATGACAAACTTCACCACACGTTGTGTGCTGCACAAACTAACTTCTGACAAGTAGCCTAGAGAACAAAGATTGATATGAAAAAGTTGAGTAGAGTGCATCTTAGCCCAACTTGTCTTTCTTCTTGTTGCTGGATAAGTGTCCTCTTCCTGCCTTTTCTACGGTGAGTAGGCTCGGCTTTGTCTCTAGCCTGGTGACGTGAGACATCCTCATCGCCATCTCTCTTAACTGACTTGGCCTTTGTCTCTGTCTCAAGGATCATACTTATCTGTAATCTGTAATAATCTGATGATTTCTATAAATTTGTTGCCTTTTTCTAGTAGGAGCTATAGATTTTTAACTAGAATTTCTTAAATTAAAAATAAAGACTGCTGCTTCCCCAAGGAGTGAGAATTCCAGAACTCACATAAGAAAATGAATATATGGTCAGCTGAAACTCGTAGTGCCTTAGAGAATATGCCAGAGTAGGGGCTGGCTGTCTTCTAGGCCAACATTTTTTATGATAACAAAAAAAAAAAAAGAAAGAAGGAAAGAAAGAAGGAAAGAAAGAAAGAAAGAAAGAAAGAAAGAAAGAAAGAAAGAGAAAGGAAGAAATAGAGGGAAAGAAAGTACTCTGGAGCCTTCTATTTTATTTTATTTTAAACCTACTTTTATACTTTTTAGTATGAACTTCCCAATGCCACCTTAAATCCTTTCTGAAATCAAGCAGGGAAGAAATAAACAAGCAAATAATAATAATGAATTGGTGATCCCATCACAAAATACTATAATTATTTTATTTTTATTTTTTAATCGTTATTTATTTTGAGAGAGACAGCAAGCATGAGCAGGGGAGGAGCAGAGAGAGAGAGGGAGAGAGAGAATCCCAAGCAGGCCCCATGCCATCAGCACAGAGCCCGCTGCAGGGTTGCAACCTAGGAACTAGGAGATGGTGACCTGAGCTGAGACTGAGTCAGATGCTCAACCAACTGAGCCATCCAGGCGCCCCTCGTTTTGAATTTTAAGAGCTTTTATTCTCCTTGGTTTTAATGTTTCTCTTTCATTTATAATTGAAGAATTTAATATGTTAGAACACCCATGATTAAGGCCAAGAAAAATAATTCATAGTTATATTTTTAAAACTTTAATCTCAGAAATAATTATCAATAACTAGGCTCTTATTAGAACTTTTTCCTAAATTTTATTATTATTTTTCCTTATAATACTATGCTGTCATCTGTAAGACATTATTAGTAGAATGTTAAATATAGTTTTGAAAGGTAGGTTATACTTAATTAGGTTTTAATATCTGAAATTTAAGAATCTTATTTAGGTTATTTTTTGACAGACCTATTGTATTACCGCAGTCTTGATAAAATTTTTTTTAAGTTTATTTTTATTCACTTTGAGAGAGAGAGAGAGGGAGACAGGATCCCAAGCAGACTCCATGCCATCAGCACAGAGCCCAGTGCGGAGCTCAAACTCACAAACCATGAGATCATGACCTGAGCCGAAATCAAGAATCAGACGTTTAACTGACTGAGCCACCCAGGCGCCCTGATAAATATTTGTTTTGATGTTATGGTAGTTGGTGATATTCCGTTTGGTTGTCATTCAAATCATTTGTTCTCTTTCCTAGATTGCCTGTGCAGTTTTTGCTGCCCTACTACATTTCTTCTTCTTGGCGGCCTTCACCTGGATGTTCCTGGAGGGAGTGCAACTCTATATCATGCTGGTGGAGGTTTTTGAGAGTGAGCATTCACGGAGGAAATACTTTTACCTGGTTGGCTATGGGATGCCTGCGCTCATAGTAGCTGTGTCCGCGGCGGTAGACTACAGGAGTTATGGAACAGATAAAGTGTGAGTTTATGTTTTCTTTCCTTTTTCTTTTTCTTTTCTCTTTTGAAATCTAGTTGAAATAAATGCCTTGTCTTTTCTTGGAAGCTAAGGTCTTTATATCACCACATAGCAATAGATGTTTGAACTGGAGAAGCAAATGGGAGTAATTCAATTCATGAGTATACTTTTGTTATGAGGTAGAAAGAGGAAAAACCTTGAGATTCAGTATGATTCTGTTAGAAAAGAACTTAATTGTCCCACAACTACATCATACCCTTGAGTAATTATAAGAAGATGATTGTTTTAATATCTTTCAGAGCATTGAGACATTTGTCAAATGTAGAACTAGCTATGTCAGAAACTGCGTATTCAGAGGACAGTGTAGTCCCTGATATTAATGGCTTCTGTTCTTCCTTACCTGTCAGTTCTAGTTACTGGAAATAAATTTATATCATTAACAGAAAGAGAGACAATAGGAACAGGGGCAGCTTGTATTTTTCCCTTTTTTTTTCCCTAGGCGAGTATTGGGTCATAGAGATGAATTTTGGTTTCAGTGTACATTCAAATTGGTGAGACATACGTGTAGAGATGTCCAACATACTGGAAAGGAATTCAGTGAAAAATATTTTTGTAATCCACATCAATATAACAGTTGGAACCCTGAGCATGAATGGAAGTTTCAATAGAAAAACATTAGAAAGAAGACCAAGATAGATCTCTGATGAATACCCACATTTAGGACATAGATTGAGGCGGGAAAATAAAAATAGAGAAAGGCGAGAGGTGACCAGAGCCTTGAAAGAGAATCATGAGGAAAATGAGAAGGCAGTTTCAGGATGGTGTTTCAGATCACCATCTGTAGTGTTCTATATCAAAGATAATTCAAGTAGGATAAGCACTGAGGAAAAATGATTTGTCCTTTGCAACAATTATTTTGCTAGTGCTGGAAGCAGAAACCAAATTGGAAGATTCAAAGAGAGAAGTCAATAGCAAGATAGTAGAGTTTTCAAGTATTACCTGCACCCTGAAAAAGTGGGAGAAATAATGAAAGGATTAACTCATGATAACGGTAGTGAAGTAGAATTTTTAAAAATAAAGTCCGAAGAATGTCTAGGGTGGGAAGAATCAAGTTGATAGGAGGAGACTAATAGAGAGAAAATATCTTATGCTTCATTTGTATTTAATATAGAGAGAGGCTGAATGAAAAGGAAAGGTCCTGGGGGATAGAAAGGCATAAGATTGTACATAAGATTAGGAAAACCTTATTTAATAATGAAAGTGGCATTGGAATTCACATGGTCCAAAACATTAATTTTACAGATGAAAAAAAAAATTTCAGATAATTAATTGCCTGGCCCATGATGCTAGAGCTAGTTAGTGGCAGATGTGTGTGATAAAACAGGTCAGATTTATTTCCACTAAACTAGGATGTTTTGGGAAGAATAAAATGACCCCTCTCTTCTGAGATGAGTATGAAGGAAAGAAAAGATAAGATAAATTTCGAAGTGGAAGAACTTTTCCATCAAGCAGAAGAACCTGACTTCGGCTGAGTGAATAGGTGAGGTCATTTGGAGAGGACAGGAGATTTGAAAAGCCTTGAAATGAGCACTATGGAAAATGTGTTAAGGAGCCAATTAGACATTAATAAGATTTCCAAGCAGTAGTGAAGGCTCAGATGAGGTTAGATAACATCAATTTGTACAGAAGTTAATAAGCCAAATTTCATGACTTGCCACCAGCAATCAGCAGCCTGAATATGCTGGCAATAAAGCAGCTCACTTCCCAGAAGAGAGAATTCATAAGGAGAGAAGACAAGCAGAAGTGTTACTGGGAGCACAGTTAAAGTGGAATACATGTCTGTTCCGAGGCACGAGCACTGTGATTGAAAGAAGACTGTCTCACTTCTGTTGATTGTCCCCCCCTCCTCCCCCACCCGGAGTACGGTGAAGGCTATGTGAGGCCATTTGTCTAAATACAACAATAATAATTTCTTAATCTGACCTTTATGAATTGTGGTCAAGTCTGAGTTCATTTTGTGGATCCCAGTGACCACTGTAGAACAAATTAGGATTAAAGACATTAAAAATGTTTGCCTCTAAAGACCTCTTAGGGGTGGGGGGATTAAATCAAAAGTTTGTTGTTGTTGTTGTTGTTGTTGTTGTTGTTTTTAATAACACCTTTATTGATATAATCCATATACCATAAAATTCACTCTTTCAAAGTGTATGCTTCAGTAGATTTTAGTACATTCACAGTTATACACCCATCACCACCGTCTAATTTTACAACGTTTTCATCAACTTAAAAAGGAACTCTCTAGCAGTCACTACACTTAGGTCATCGGATTTTATACTTTAATTAATGTACATCCCCTCTCAGATATTAAATTGAGTGATATGTAATTATTTGTGACCTTATAGCATTCGAATATTCTTCTCAATAATTTCATTTTACTCTCTTGCAGTTCCTGATTTGCTTTTATTTTATTTATTTTTTTCTTTTTAGATATTTCCAAATTTTCCTGTTACTAAACTGACTCAGACTTGCTTGCTTTGTGTTTTAGTCATTTATTTTGAGACAGATGTCATTTTCTGGATAGTAGGAATCTATCTTTTCTTAGAATCAATAATATGTAAGTCTCTTGTGACTGTTCAATCTTTGGCCATCATTGCTTTAATTTCCTGCACCATAACTGGAAGCTCTCATTTACTGACATTATTACTGTGTGGGAATAGAGGCTAATTTACTTCCCAGGCACTGATTTAAAATAAGCCTTGATAATAGTTCGGTTCCACAATTATGATTTTTCCCAACACAAAGAGCAACAAAGCAGATATAGAGAAAAGGAACGATAGATGAAAGAGGGAGAGAGGAGAATAAGGAAAATTGCTTAAAATTCTATCATAGGCAGGCATAGAGCATTTGGTGGCTCTTTTGTGCATCTTAAATACATTGTCCACAGAGAGACCTTCAGAATACATGGAAAAAAATGTTTAACTTCTACCGATTGGGAATTCATCCAACCCAGTGTCTATTTTGCCCATTGAAGAAGCAGGTGTGGAGAAAGAAACATTATTCAGTCATTTGTATTTACTTGAGAAGCTGAAATGAACAGATAATGTTTTCTATCAGGTGTTTAATCAAGATATCTTCTCAAAGAAAAATATAAGCAATGAATTTTTACACAACTCGAAGGATTTCTATGTATAGAATTATATATCTTGTTCCTTATTATCAAATCGGTCTTTGTTGTTCCAGTTTCTGTTACTATTGTTCATTGCTTTTATTTGACTTTGGATGGCATTTCTGACTCCCTGTTCATCTCCTCTTTTTTTCGTGTAAATCTACTATCTCAATTGCACTGTTCCTTTTGTTTGTCTGTTTACCAGCGGCCCCTTCTTATATGCTACATTGACTTTTTTTTAATACAAATCCAGTCTTAAATAAATTGGAATTAGCCAGAATTCAGAACATATTATCAGCCACTTTCTGTAAATTCTTATTAAGCTCAATACATTGAATTTTTATGTCTAGGAAATCTATTTCACTTATTATTGGAACTTTATTATTATTATTAAGTTTTTACTCCTCAGTTTCAACCACTCAGAGTACATCTAGAATAAAACCATTGAATATATATTATAGTAATCCAAATAATAATAAACCTTTTTCCCTTTTCTCTCCTCTTAATGTACTTATATTTTACTATACTGCCAATGAGATTTTATCTCTGAAAACTTTAATAATAATAATAATAATAGTAATAATTGCTTACATTTCTAAAAAGTAGAGAAGCATATCAATGGGAGATAAAATCAGAGATAAAATTACTTTTGTAGGTTACATAAATGTTATTTTGATGCAGATAGTGGTAACTATCATATTTCATCTGGCTGATGCGTTATGATGTGTTTTTCTATGAAATGTTGTTAGGGTTGTTGATTACTAAACACATACACACAAAACACACATAATTTGTTTTTGAGAAGTTGCTTGGTTTGCCATCAATTTACAATGCTTGTAAGATAATTTTATTATTATTTTCTGATATTGTTTAGTGAAATCTTTTTATCTGTGCTGACAGTATTCTCGAGAATGTACTTAGAATTACATTTAGTCACAATAATTGGACATTCAAAAAATGAGTTTAGAAGATCAGTATAGTCATTTAAAAAAATAAGTAACTCTCAGCTGGTAGACTACATTCTAAATTGTACCATTAACAATGGGCATTTATTCAATTTTATCTCTGTTGTTGTTTCTTCTCTTAGTCTCTCTTATACTCTTATCCGTATGCACGTTCAGTGACGTCATCCAATAAATGATACCGTCAGACAATAAAGGCTGGTATTGACTTAACGATAATTTAAACAGGGCTGATTTGGAATTTTTGTGCCAGATACTTTTATTTTATGACCTGAAACTAATTAGTTCATGTAAATTTTAATTACCTCAATATTACCAAAAAATGCAAACCATTTTAACAGTTAAATTTTCTTTAAAGAGAAAATCACATTTATAGTTTATACCACTTTCCTCACAATCAAATAATATAAGAGAAAGGAGTGGTTAACATGGTGGGTAGATGGGAAAAGGATTGGGAGCAGGTTCCAGGAGGAGGGAGGGCTTGGAACGGAGTAAAGCCCAAAGAATAGTCCAAGATTTAAAACGTGGGCTTGAGTATTTCTAAGGGGTTTCCGAAATATGTCAATTAGGTCATAAACATTTATAGTGAATCAGAACATCATTGAGTACTAGAAGCATAACCAAGGTCTTAAAAATAATTGAAATCAAATTTTATGATCTGAAAATTATTATAAATCATCTATTAAGTCTTATATTTGTCTCCCTAGCTCAATAGTTTAAGAACAACTCTAAAAAAGGTAGTCTCCCCTGTGCTGGTTAAAAACCCCCACCCCCAGTTTTTTATTTTCATTTCATTATTCAACCCATGTAATCATTTGGGTAGAAAAGTGAGTATTGATTTTTTTAAATTGTTTTTCAATGTTTACTTATTTTTGAGAGAGACAGACCATGAGTGGGGGAGGGGCAGAGAGAGCCAGAGACACAGAATTTGAAGCCAGTTCTAGGCTCCAAGCTGTCAGCACAGAACCTGACACTGGACTTGAACTCATGAGCTGTGAGATCGTGACCTGAGCTGAAGTCAGATGTTTAACCAACTGAGCCACCCAGGCACCCCTAAAAATATTTTTTAATATTTATTTTTGAGAGACAGAGCACGAGTGGGGGAGGGGCAGAGAGATGGAGACAGAATCCGAAGCAGGCTGCAGGCTCTGAGCTGTCAACACAGAGCCTGACTCAGGGCTTGAACTCATGAACTGAGAGATCATGACCTGAGCCGAAGTTGGACGCTTAACCAACTGAGCCCCTTGATATTTTTTAAATACTAGATTATAATATTATTAAACAAGGAGCCCAGCTAAATAACATTGAATTGGATGGGGACTCCTGGCCGGCTCAGTGGGTAGAGCATGTGACTCAGATCTTAGGGCCTTGAGCTCCAGCCCCACCTCAGGGGCTGTAGCTATGGACAGGTCACTTAGATTTCCAGAGTTTCATTCTCCAATCTATAATTCCAATCAATAAGCACCTTGCAAAACTATTACAAAGTTTGAGAATATGTGTTTTTGTATATATGATTAAATAGATATGTATATGTGTATGTGTATGAATATATATATATATATATCTTTTTAAATTTATAATAAATAAATGTTTATTTCTGAGAGAGTGTGGGCAGGGGAGAGGCAGAGAGGGAGAGGGGGACAGAAGACCCAAAGTGGATTCTTCACTGACAGCAGAGAGCCCAGTGTGGGGCTCGAACTTAGAAAGTGCGAGATCATGACCTGAGCCAAAGTTGGATGCTTAACTGAGCCACCTAGCTCCCCTATATATAAGTAAGCATATATGTAAAGTATCTGGTATATATAAGCATTTATTGAATTAGAAATATTATTATTGCTGTTACTATTATTTGCCTGATACAAATAAAGAAATACAGATTTTATGATTAGCAATATTGTTCTAATTTAGTACAATAAATTGTATTAAAAGCATCCGTTTATAGAGTAGTGATTACAATTCTTATGTTGTTGCCTCAATTAACTTAAGCAATGTGGGACCATGGGAAATATTCCAACAGTTAGTAATAATAAATTAAAGCTTTTCTAACCTTTGTAGTCCACCCTAAAAGTGTAGGATGTATTTTGCTGATGAAGTAGTGAAACATTTATCTTTCAAGTAACATACTGGGGACATGAAGATAATATAACCTGCATTTCATCTATGAGATCTAGTGCTGAATTCTGCGATCCCAAGCTGTAGGTGAACCACAAATGCTAGTCTTGACTACCACTGGTCACACTCCATTCCTGCATCACTCTGCCAATATTTTTTCCAGTTCATATACTTGCTCACAAAGTATTTCAAGATTAGATGCATGAGTGTGCTGTGATGAAAATGGCATTAAAAAATCTGAACAGGGCGGGGCACCTGGGTGGCTCAGTCGGTTGAGCGTCTGACTTCAGCTCAGGTCATGATCTCGCAGTTCGTGGGTTCGAACCCCACATTGGGCTCTGTGCTGACGGCTCAGAGCCTGGAGCCTGTTTCAGATTCTGTGTCTCCCTCTCTCTCTGACCTTCCCCCGTTCATGCTCTGTCTCTCTCTATCTCAAAAATAAATAAGCGTTAAAAAAAAATCTGAACAGGGGAAAAAAAAGTCTTAACAAGGGCATCTGGGTGGCTTCAGTCAGTTAAACATCTGGCTCTTGATTTCAACTCATGTCATGATCTCACAGTTCATGAATTAGAGCCCCACATCAGGCTCTGCACTGACAGTATGAAACCTGCCTGGGATTCTCTCTCTCTCTCTCTCTCTCTCTGTCTCACTCAAAATACATAAACTTAAAAAAAATCTTAACAGACATACTATGCACTGAGTTTAGAACCAAAGTTATTATGCTTGAAGTATATATTTGCCCCTTTCCCCCTCACTTCCTTTTTTTCTTGCCCCAATTCTCTTTATTCCTTCTTTTCTCTTTCAATCTTGCCAGATATTTGTAGTACAAATATAAAGAGATCTGCATATGTTACAGAGAAAAGAAATATTATGTATTATACAAACTCTCATAAACAACCTGATATAATTAAGCCTTGTAAGTTTTATGGTCTAGTAGTAGCCAAATATTGTTTATTGGCTACATTTAATACTCACCAAGGATGGTTCAGTCTGCAATTTGGAGTCGAGTAGAAGTGAAGAAAACACCATTGTTAACTTATGTTGTTTCAGACCCTAGAGAATAGTCAGATATCTAGTTGGATAAGAGTAAATTAAATAGGCAACAAAACATAATGTCCCAGAGCATATTAATGACACTATATTAAACATGCTAACTTGACATAAGGAAGTAAATTCTGATAATGTTACTGAAATCTAAAAGCATTGTAAAACAAATGTTTTAGGTGGCACTTAATATACGTTGGGTAATTAACTTACCAGTTTTCTAAATACAGAATCAGACATTTTTTAAAATGACTAATGATAATAAAATGGTAATTTAATAGTAGAAGAAAATAAGCTTTAGAAGTATGTTCTACTTTGAGAAATTAATTTGTTTTATTATTTCTGTGTATACATGAAGGTGATAAAGGCTGGGTTGATAATTGACATTTTTATGGAAGACTGATTCGATATCAACACTTTGTTATTTAATTTGCAGTATGATTTCTTACATTTTAGAAGAGAATAATTCTGCAATATGCCCATTCTTTTGAATATTTAATCAGTAAACTTGTATTAATATAGTAAGACTTCATCAAATATATAACAATATATTCTGGTTTAATAATTTGAAAAATGCTACAAAAAGATAATTTTTATGACTTCTTTGTATTAGGCAAATGGGAAAAAAGTCAAGGTTTATGATATATGACAAGTGCTCCTTTGAATTCCAAAATATATCTGACCTCACAATATTTTTCAACATGACTTCAAATAAGCATGTAGTGAGGTCAGAATGTACTTGCTTTTTCAACTGCAAGCCATCTCTTTTGTACTGGTATAAACATCCTTTATAAATTACATTCATATGACTGAATTTCATTAGAAAAAGAAATTGACATTCTTAAAAATTAGCAAGAATGGTCTATTAACATTAATGGCTTCACAAATTAAATATTGCTTAGTGGATGAAGGCAATTTTCAGATAAATCATATTCTTCAATAACAGGTCTGTCTAGCCATTTGCACGCTGGACTTTATTGTGCTTCATGAAGTAAGTTGTCCCTCTCACATTTGTCTCCTCTTAACCTGAGCATTTTCACTATAGCCACATCACATTGAATGGCCTAGACTTCTTGAATACCATGACATGGGAAATATGTGTCCATGCATGTAATAAACACCTGACATAATACTCTCCTTTACCTTAAAGCCAGGTGAATTCTTTCAACATTGGCACAGGGAACTCATTCAAACTTTTAAGGTAGTTAATGGGAAAGAGAGAAAGCTTTGAGAAAACCAGCATGTGGCCAAAAACAACAGCAGGTGTGGCCATATGGCAATCGAATTAGAAAAGGGATTTTTGCCACACTGCCTTCCAGAAGATAGTCAAGCCCAGAGAGTGCTCAAGAAGGGATGATTTACTCAGTACATTTTAAGTGTTTCATATTGCCTCTTTCACTGATCCTCTCCAAAGGGAATTTAAATCTATTACACCAAATAGATATTGTAGCATTTTCTTAAAAAATAAAAAAAATAATAATTTCTGAAGTAATTTCAGTTCCACATTTAAAGATCACTATGCCAAAAGCATGTTTATTTCCAAATAAAGCATTTGCTGAGACTGTTTTCCAAAAAGTGAAGCTTTGTAAGGCTAAAACTTAATGGCATTATTTCATTTTAACAACACATTTGGTGAGATGATTTAAAAATTTTAAATTCCCTACCTAGTCCAAAGCACTTTGTAATAACATAATTTAAATTATCTTTATAAGAATCCTTAACCTGTAGAGTAACATTTTTTCAGAAGTTCTTGAAGCACATTTTCTTTTAAAAAGAATTTGAAGATGTGTTTTATGTCTTAAATTAGCTCTCAAAAACACGTTTGACCTACAAAACAACAGGAGCTATACTATTAACAGTCATTACAAAATTTATTAGTATTGTATCATGTTATAATTTCAGCAGCATTCTTGGACTCTGTGTGTGTGTGTGTGTGTGTGTGTGTGTGTGTGTGTGTTCTAATATGGGAAAATGTCCATGCTTTGTCTTTTATTGTTCTTATCTTGAGATCTTGAAGGAAAATATGGTCTTTGATGAGAACCAAGAGAGATTCATGAATACTTCCTCTGTTCTGGTCTTCCCCCTCCACACACACCTGTATTAGGGTGATAGCAAACTACCCTGTGGTCAGCATGAAGATAATATTCATATTTCAAACCTGAATTTTCTGGTTTGATTCTGCTTGTTGGCACCACCATACTTTTATTTTCCATGACCACAGTTTTTGGACAACAGACCAACAAAAAGAAAACTAATTAAGCAAGCTAAGAGCTAGCAGTTTAAGTGTTTATTGTTTCCATGATAGCATTTTTTCAAGTAGGATTGTTATGTTTATCTTGAATATAGGAAAAAATATCCATCTATGTAAAAAAATATGAACTTGTAGTCAGTTTCTTTTTGGAGGACAAATATTAAACTTCTGTTGAAATTACATATATTTAACTTAGTAGAAGAAAGCTGGATTTTTGTTGTTTTAAAATTGATCTTTTCAGAGTATATGGTTATTTTTAATTTGTTTAAAAATTTAGGATTTAACCTTTTTTAAAAAATTAAGTTATGGAAAAGTCAAAAGAAAAACAGTAAACATCACTGCCTCAATCACTCAGATGTTAGACTGTTGTATTTTGGCATGTTGTTTCCAGTAATTATTAAAATAAAACATATGGTTAAGCCCTTTGGTCCACTTTTAGTCCTCCTACTCTCATATTAGAGGCAAACACTAATATGAGTTTGATTTTTCCCTTTCAATTAAATAAAATTACTTATATGTGTGTGTATATCTGTCAAAAATATAAGTAATATTTTAAATATACACTTGACACTTGAAGAACTCTGAGTGCTGACCCCTGTGCAGTCCAAAATCTGTATATAACTTTTGATCCCCCCCAAACGTAACTACTAATAGCTTATTGTTGACCAGACAGAAGCCGTACTGATAATATCAATAGTCAATTAGCACATATTTTATATGTTATATATATGATACACTGTGTTCTTACAATAAAGTAAACTAGAGGAAAGGAAATGTTATTAAGAAAATCCCAGGGAAGAGAAAGTACATTTACAGGACTGTACTGTATTTATCAAAAAATAATCCACATGGAAGTGGACCCACACACTTCAAAACTATGTTGTTCAAGGGTGAACTGCATGTTCAAAGGTGTAAGGCATTTGTTGTTATGATCTCTCTTGTTGACATATAA
This sequence comes from Prionailurus bengalensis, assembly GCF_016509475.1. Classification (NCBI taxonomy): domain Eukaryota; kingdom Metazoa; phylum Chordata; class Mammalia; order Carnivora; family Felidae; genus Prionailurus; species Prionailurus bengalensis. Next base: position 155,893,625 of record NC_057344.1, on the reverse strand, counting down.
AAATCCACCTCCTCCCTTTTACCTGTTTTATAACATTTCCTCATATGAATAGAAAACATTTGATTGATCCATTCCTCTACCGATGGACATTGATAAGTTCCTTTCTTCATACCTTCTCTGGTAGTCCATTATTACTGAGATTTAAGTAACATTTTCGTAATAATCAGATATTTATCTACTTTGGACTTGCAGTTTTAGACTACTTAGCAAACCACTCTTGAATATTTTCCACTGGAGGTGTTTTCTTTTTTGATTATTCTTCAAATATAGCAAAATGGCAAATAATTCAAGATATGATTTTTAACATCAAATGTAATTTGTTCAAAATTTACATTAATCTTTCTCATAACTAGTCACTTCCATTTTGTCTTCCTGTCATCCTGAAGAATGAAAATGTAATTTCCCAGAGGCTTTAAGAATTGGGGGAGTATTAAATGTGACTGAAATTAAGTGATTAATAATTTACTTTTGGGTCATGAATCAACTTCACGGGATGCTAAGGATCATTTGCAACCCCAGAAGCATTGGCAGTAACAATGCACTTTTTCAGACTCAAGAACTCTCAAAGGTTGGCTGCCCAACCTAATTAAACTTCAATCTTCTGATACCAAATTTATTTCTTCTTTGTACTGAATTTCCTCAGATCTTCTTGACAGGAAAATGTCACTTTGCCTGACAGCTGATAGACAGGTTATGTAGCACCATAATTGGAGAGAAAAGGATAGCTTAAAGCTACTCGATTTAATGGCTATGTGTATGGCTTTTTCTCTCTTTCTTTTCTTTTCTTTTTTTTTTTTTAAGGGTCCTATGACAGACACAAAAGGACTTAGCAAATAGGCCTAGTGCCATTTTTCCCCTGCTTCCTCCAGGGGTAATTATCTTACTCCATCAATAGTGCTGTCAGAAATTGGGCACATAATTCAGCATTTAAATGAACAAGCAATGTAATATTTCCTGTCTCCCAGTGGGATGCTTTGCAGTTCACATTCTTCTCTGTCACTCTCTCACTTTTGATGTATGTCCCATACCCAGTCCTTAATCCCTTCTCTCCCTTGTGTTTCATTGCAGATGTTGGCTCCGACTTGACACCTACTTCATTTGGAGCTTTATAGGACCAGCGACCTTGATAATTATGGTAAGAACTCCTCACTAACTATGTGTCTCCCAGGTCAAAAAATAAAATTTCTATGATCTGGCCATCTTTAATTTACGTAGGTGAATTTGGGAAAAGCATCTACTTTTTGACCCTATATGACTCAAGCAATTAGACACTCATTAGAGTCTACTTTTATATTGTAAAACATGTAATCAACACTGTTGGAGTAGAAAACATGCCTTTGCAAATCTTTATGCAGTACCATAGTTCCTTAGGAGCCCAATCCAACATAATCTATTTGGCTTTGTAGGATTTTGAACAGCAATGACTTCAAGTTTCACAACAATATATTTCCTGTCTTTCATTTACATAATTTGAACTATGAATGAAATCAGAAATTGGAAATGTGGCAATATACTTTACTCTTCCTTCCAGTTTTGTTTTTTATATAAATCTTAAAAACTTTAAAATTCAAAAGGATTTCACTTAAGAATGGCACAAATAAGTTACGCAAGTGTTCGGAATCATACTTCTTTTTGTATTTTTAGGTGCATAATATCTTGATTTCAAATATGAATTATTTATTGTAATTTAGTTTCTATTTTTGGCATTATTTATATACCCATCATTTTATAATACAAAGTCATTCTCCAAATAAAATGGCCTCTTGATTCTGAATAAGATATAGATCTCCAATTCATTATCTGAAATCCTTTGAAGCAGGCATATTTTAGAATTCAGAAAGTTTTCAAACGTCAGAAAGACATATGGTACATGTACTGCATATTAGATAGAATTCCTAGTAGAGAATAAACAGTTGCCCAAAGCAAACACATCAATGAATATCAACAGTAGGGACGAGGCAGGACTCTAAAACCAAACAGTAATAATTCAGCAGAAAAAAAAAATGGGAAAGTAAAAGGAAATGGAATAAAGATAGAAGAACCCTATGTCAGTACAAGTTCAGTTTTCCCACCAAATAGATTTAGTTAAGGTTAGGCTTTTTGGCCACTCAATTAATTGTTTAATACTCTCACTTTTCAGACTTTTTGGATTTGATAAAGGATTGTAGAATTGTATTATTAAGAGAACTTCAATAGGGCTTATAATTGGATTTTCCTGGACCCCACCAATCCTAAATTTTGGAACATATTAAAACAAACCAGGTCACAAAGGGCAGTTCAATATATTTTCTATAGTTTGTATATATGTAATATGTAGAATTTACACTGGAACTTTTTGTTTTGTTTTGCTTTAAGTTCTATCCTCTCTCTGGTGATTCTAGTGATATAACAGTATCATTGAGTGTTTTCTGGACTTTAATCCTAGTTTGTTGTAGCATTAGAATTTACCACCATTTTATAATCCTTTTGATCTAGCTCTTCAAAAATATATTATTGATTTTAGTATTTATGTTTTTGGAATGTAACATTTCAAAATATATTCCCAAATAGTAAATTTGGGGCTGTGTTCACAAAATATATCCCCAAACAGTAAATTTGGGGCCACGTTCAGAGGGCAGAAATAGTAACACACCTGGAATATTTTTTTTTGGTTTTTTATTTTTTTTAATGTTTATTTATTTTGAGAGAGACAGAGACAGAGAGAAGACAGAGCACGTGCACATGCACAAACAGGATAGGGGCAGAGACAAAGGGAGAGAGAGGAATCCCAAGCAGGCTCCATGCTGTCAGCATAGAGCCTTACATGGAGCTTGAACTCACCAACCAAGAAATCGTGACCTGATCAGAAATCAAGAGTTGGAACCTTAACCAACTGAGCCACCCAGATGCCCATTTTTTTCAACATATACCTGGCTTTGAGTTGTTTTACAATTTCCACAGCATCATTCCAACTGCTGCTGATTTTTTATTTGTATGTATTTTGGCATAATGGTGCTTTGTAACTCATTGGTATCCCAACTCCCTAAAGTGGCTTCTTGCCTTTGCTAAAATACTAGGCAATCACCTATGATCCAATTCCTTTATAAGTATAGTGAGAGCTAATTTCCCAGAACAACTCATCTGTTATGGAGAATAGACTTACTTTTTTTTTTTTTTATTCCAGTTATGCTACATAACAGTACCTTTTACATTACAGCTTAATGTAATCTTCCTTGGGATCGCTTTATATAAAATGTTTCATCATACTGCCATTCTGAAACCTGAATCGGGCTGCCTTGATAATATCAAGTAAGTGATTTTTCTTTTTGTTTTCTTTAGCCATCCTAAGTTTGGTACTCTAAATTATCCCTACTTTTAATTCTATTGAAATCTTGTGACAATGATGAGGATCGATGTGTTGTCTTTGCTGAATAAGATCATTTATTGACTACTGAGATGACCTGATCTGCCTGAAAATAAGTATAATGAAGCTTTGTCTTCAAAAAAACTTTTCCCCAAAACTCTGATTTTCAACATGAGAAGCTCTTAAGATGTACATTTATTATTTTTTTCCTGAGCCAATACAAAGTTTCTGTATCTGGATAGACTGTTATTTCTTGGAGCAGTAACCACATCAGTTACCAACACCCCATCTCCCCCTTCAGAGCAATGTGAAGAGTAGAATGGTGACCCTGTGAGCAGCACAAGGGAGATTTTACACCAGAGGAGAAGAATCCCAAGATTATTAATCTGGGCAATTGTAGAGGAGCTGTTATGAAGCTGGCCCCCCTCTCCTGAGAGAGGAAGAGAAAACCCAACTCCCCATGGAAAGTCCTATGGTATATAAATATATAGCTCCAGGCTTTAACCCCTTGGAAATGCTAACGCTTCCCTCTTGGGAGGTAAAGCACTCCAGAAGTCTCTCTATCTACTCAGCCATCTTTTAACTTCCAAGGTTTGTCCTTTAATCCAAATTCTATTTCTCTATGCTCAGAAAGCCCTTGCCATGCAGAGATATGAAAATATTCACATTCCTTTCCACACTAGTAGTACTTTTTTATATATATACAAAAGAAGCTAATTTACATTTTCTGAAAAGAAAAATAGTTTCTCAGTATAACCAAAATTTTATGTTGTCCCTTCAGAGGCTGGGACACTTGAGAGAGATTGTAATGGGGAGATGTACATTAGTCATTAATATATGTTATATATTAAATTGTAATTGTATATAATTTGCCTGTGCTATTATTAACCTGGCTAAATGTTTTTATTTAAATGAATGTACTTTCAGACGTTTCATGAGGTCACCTGTGACTTTTGAACATTCTCCTCGAACTACCTCAGATAGCAGCTATGTCACCCATTTTTCATCTACATTTAGTGCCTGACACAGTTTCTTGCCCATAGTAGGCCTTTAATGAATGTTATAGAATAAAGCAATACATTAAAGACTTCAGTGACAAAAGTGTATTGACACTAAGTGGTTAATTTTGTTGAAGGAACCATCTGTTTAAATTTACTGAAAAGGATAGCTAAGAGATTAGAGAAATGATATAATGGAGCAAAATAAGAATTATCTACAATGAGTAGTAGACTTTTGTAGTTCGTAATGTTACTTAGTTGTGATAATAGTCATTACTTTCTTGAATTATGTACAATTAGACTGCCCTTCTAAACTGTAGTATTCGTTCCTTGGACTGTCTGTTCCTGATGAAATTGAATTTAGATAAGTAAGTAAGTAAGTAAATAAATAAATAGGCTTATAAAATAAGTTTTCTTTGCCATATCATATTTTATTACTTTAGTGTAAATGATAACTTCTTTGTCTCTTTTATTTTATGGTATAAAGCAAACTGCAAGTAATACTTTATTACCATTTATGTTGTTTTTAAAGTACTATCAAAAGTGAATACTTTGGTATCTATGTAACAGCTTTTACAACATAAAAAAATCAGCAAAAAAAGGTCTTGTGCTTATTATAGTCACATATTTTAAAAGACCAATTTGTTCTGTAATTATTCATATATATTTCTTCAGGTGATATGGGTCAAGTCTTTATGATGTTATTGCTTAAAAAAACAAACACACAAATGGCAATAATTACATGAATGACATTGATGGCATTAAACTTTATATTACAAAGCAAAGTAAAGCCTTAAATGAGAATATCTTGATTTAAGTTCTGTCCAAGCTGCTTTATAGTTTATAGCCTTTGGAAAATTTATCTAACCTTGTGAAGCCTTCCTGTCCTTTTAAAATGAGCACAATAATGGGGCACCTGGCTGGCTCAGTCAGTAGACATGTGACTCTTGATCTCAAGGTTGTGACTTCAAGTCCCACATTGGACGCAGAGCTTACTTATAAATAAATAAATAAATAAATAAATAAATAAATAACCTATTGTAAAAATAAAAATAAGACAAAAAGGGTATAATAATGAAACATAGCCAACCATCAAATGAGCAGAGGAATATATATACAAGCCTTCGATGATTTTTTCTAAAGAGTCAATAAGGCAAGAAGAGAAATTAAGTAGTTATTAGAAGGGATAGTTTTGAGATGGAAAAACAGGGTATGGACGTGCTGATGGCGAACAGTAATAGAGTGGTTAGAAACATAAGAAAGGGAATCATTGTTATAGCTGAGACTTGAGGAATTGTAGAGAATGAGATCCAGAATAGTGGTCAACCAATTCTACTCTATTAGATTACATGAAGGACGCTTTTCTACCTAGGTAAGAGAAGAAAGGGTGTTCTTTTCCACTGAGACTGGATGAAATAAGTAATATATATGATGTAGATATGGTGGAGAAGCAGGGCAGGGCAGTAAACTGAGGAATTTCTGCCCACTCTCCTCTATGAAGTAGGAAAGAAGGCCATTTGCAGGACACAGGGGCGTGTGGGAGAGGGAAAATAAGAAAGCAATCTCAAGAAAATATTCCTTAAACTTCCCAGAATCTGAAGGACATTTCATTTTGTTTAAAATATATTAACTATTTAAGAAGTACTTGTAAAGAAATCAACAGGGCATAATTGGTAAGGAAAGAAGAATTTTAAAAAGGTAATAATGATTTTGATCACTAGGGAAAGCACAAAGCCTGTCATCCTTTTTATTTTGAAAAATTCACAAGGATCTGTATAATAATGTATTTTTAAATATTACAGGTGATATGAGAGTATTTATTTGTAAATAAATTTTATAAATTTATAAATTTATCTGGATAATCTTTTTTTCAGTATATAAGACAGGGTATAAAATTTAATAATGTTTTCTTGGGTTTTTTTGTATTTTTGTAAAATGATTAAGATGAGCCACTTGATTAAGATTGTTCACTTTATTGAGGACAAAAAGCCAACATATAAGACCTTTCGAAAGTCAACATCTTTCTAAAACCATTCATTCAATTATCAAATATTTACTGCCTTCATTATGCATGTTCTTTCACACATAGATCTCTCCTTTATCTAAAATGTGTTTGCTTCTCCCCGTATTCACTGCCACCATTTAGTTAGTTAGTTAGTTATTTTTAATTTATTTCTGAGAGAGAGAGAGAGAGAGAGAGAGAGAGAGAGATACAGAGAGAGACAAAGCATGAGCAAGGGAGGAGCAGAGAGAGACAGAGACTCAGAATTGAAAGCAGGCTCCAGGCTCTGAGCTCTCAACTGAAAGCCCAAGGCTGGCCTCCAACTCATATGAGATCGTGACTTGAGCCACTTAACTAACTGAGCCACCTGGGCACCCCTGCCACCATTTTTTAAAAGCCACCATCAACTTCTGCAGAACCACTGCAGTGGTCTTGTAATATCTTTCCTTGTATTGATTCTTGCTGCCACCTTCAGCTAAAGCAATCTCTTTAAAAGCAAATCCCACTATGCAACTCCCTTGGGTAAAACTCTTCAGTGGCTTCCTGTTACTCTCACACAAAAGTCCAGACTCCCTACCCCACCCTACAAAACCTTCCTGGTCTAGTCGCTTCTTTCTTTCTTTAACCTCTTGTTTTGTTTTGTTTGTAAATATTTATGCATTTATTTTTGAGAGAGAAAAAGTGAGCAGGAGAGGGGCAGAGAGAGAGGGACTGAACCACAAGCAGACCCTGAACTATCAGTGCAGAGCCTGATGAGGGCCTTGATCTCACAAACGGTGAGATCATGACCTGAGCCAAAATCAAGAGTCTGATGCTTAACTGTCTGAGCAACCAAGGTGTCCCTGGCCTCTTGTTAAGCCATTTGCCCCTCTGACACTCTGGATGTACTCTCTTTTGCTTCAGGTTTTAACTCTGCTGTTTCCCTTCCCTAACACTTTCTTTTCCCTAACACTATGCCTGGCTGACTTCCAATTTACCTTAATTAATTTAATTTTTTTAAAAATAATTTAATTGTATTTTAAATCAAAATTTATTTCATCGTCAGTAAAATAAGCACATTTTTGTGTTAGTTTAGAGAATTCATTTGGCTGGCTCATTACTATATTAATGTTATACTCTGTAAAAAATGATAGAGTGAATTACTATAGGTAACAGGATTACTGAGGAACTGAGGTATGCCAATTCTCAGATTTCTAAATAAGTAATTAAAATTTAAAACTACATTTCTATTTACTGTTTGCTTACTTGTCTTTTGTCTCTTTTTCATCAAAATAGGTAATCATTTGAAAAAAAAAGTAATTCCAGTCTTTATAAGTTTCTGGTTGAGTTTCTGACAGCTGAAATTGCAGCTTATAGTAATCATAGCAAAAATCTAATTTTAAATACATACATATGTGTAAATATGAATAAAATAATTATTGAATTATTACCAGCACAAAGTCAACCTCCACTGTTGCTGAAGTATAATGATGTGTAAAACTATTTTTTTTTATTTTTAAAAATGTTTATTTATTTTTTTTGAAAGAGAGAGAGCATGTGCATGAGTGCACAAGCACTGGGGGGGGGGGGTGGTGGAGAGAGAGAAGGGGAGAGAGAATCCCAAGCAGGCTCCGCACGGTCATCCTCACAGAGTCCAACATGGGCTCCATCTCAGGAACTGTGAGATCATGACCCCAGCTGATATCAAGAGTTGAACACTTAACCGACTGAGCCACCCAGGTGCCCCCTAAAACTTTACTTCTTGAGGAGCATTTATAGCACTCTTGACAATTACCTTCAAAATAAAAATGTATTGTTTACATGGTCATCAACTATTTCTTCTGTTATTGGTTTAATAACATCACAGGTACTTTAAAGACTAAGAAGTCATAGTAGAGGCTTTTAGGCCTAAGAAAGAAAATCAATGCCTGTATGGAGGGACAAGGAGTCAACTTAAGCTTCCCTTTCTTGTGTTTGTCCCTTTGCCCTTTCCCATATATAGAATTTGGCATCAAGACTTCCAGTTTTGGCTTAGTCATGTTTTCTGATTTCTGGTCTCTCCTCTTACCTTAGGTTTAGCAGGAGTGGTGGGTTGGCAAACATATTGTCACATGGTTTAAAGAAATACTTTCACTTTTCTTCCTTCTTCCCTGTGCTCTAATTGCTAAAGGAAGACAATAATAGAGGGGAGCGATGACTTCAGTGTCAGACACACTTGGGTTTGATTTTCTATTCAGTCTTGTAATGGTTATATTACCTTGTAAGTTTCATCATGGCTCTCCTCTGAATTGGGCATAATTGTATCTACTTTGTAGAGCTTTGAGATAATTAAATATAATTATATATATAATGCATACATCACATAATTTGTGCCCATACATAATGGTATGATTATTTTTAACTATAATGTAGAAATACACTGCTTCCTTTGGCTCTTTGTGTTTTCCATGGTGAAATCTGCTCAACTTCATATCAAAATCCTGTTAGAATTTGACTGCCTAGAATTTGTTTACCATGGGGTATCATTAAGAATGTTGTTAAGGATGGCTTTAAAAAAAAAACCCAAACTTATTCTATTATGAAAGAATTGGCTATAGGAGTAAAATGTTCATTTAACTATTAAATAGCAAATTTTATAGTTAGTCCTGAAGGAAAAAAGTATGCTCAGTGAGTTTGGACACCTGCCATACATAAAGAAATCTAAGAAGGCTCTAAATAACTTAAGGGCTGAATAATAATTTTTAAAAAGTTATACCTCACCAGTGTCAGTAATTACTTATTCTGTTCCTTAAAGGTAACTTTCACTTTGAGGACTATGTTTCTAGATGTTGCTGGAAACAGTTAACTCAGAATTACATTCAGCTTGAATGTAGTATGTTACATTATTACATTATTACTAGTATTACATTATTACTTTATGGTGTTAGGGTGTAGGGTTCTGTAAATAGAAGACAGAAGAGCAAATTGACTTAATCTTGAAAAATGCAACAATATCACCAGAATATTTTAAGGCTTTAAGTTTTCTCCTTATGTTAATACATTAAGATGGCTATATATGTACATGTAGCTAGAAGAGAGAGGGTATGTGGGAGAAAGGAGAGAGAGCCAGCCGCCTTTTCAAACAGCAGGTATCATCTTTATACTGTGGTCAGAGCAATATCCTAAAAAGAGTTCGAACCTTTATGAGGGTAGTAAGTCTAGTTCTGAGTTGTGTTTAGTAAAAATATTGATCCATTTCAAAGTTTCCAGATGAGTTTTTATGAAAATGTTTTTAGTACTTTCTCATTTTTCTCTAAATATTAGCTAGTGATATAAAAATGTTGAAATATTAAGTTTTTTAGAAGGAAGGTCAGTATAGTCCATATAGTCCATGAAGACTTAAAAAAATAGCTTGTATCTCCAAGCAATTGATTTTATTCATAGTTTACCTTTCACCATGGATGCTGCTAAATTCCAATGAAAATTTTTACCAATTTCTAAGAATTTTAAATATTTAGAGATGTGGTTTTTAAAAACTGTCACCTCTCTTATAAAAAGATTATTGGGTCAGCACACTATAGTAAAGATGTGTTTCACCAAATCTTTTTTTTTTTTTTAATCAGGTAAACCTGCTCATTCCCATATATCCCATAAGCACTCTCATTCTAGAAAGAGTAGAAATAGTCATTGATTTATTTTATTGATTATAATAAGATACAATAATGTTCAAGAAAATTCTGAAAGGTATATCATCTATCTGTTATTACATTTTTCCCAGTCTTCCTCCACTTCCTTGGTCTGTGGTTCAAGATCCCTGGAAATGCATCACAACATTATCATAAATGATCCAGGTGTTTCTGAAGAGCAACAGTCTAAAAAACACTGTGTACAGTTCTGTGTATTGACATAACACCACTAGATTTGTTTCCAACAAGTTAAGGTAGTAAGTAGCCGTTAGTCTTTTACTGAGTAGTTAATTTCCACAGTAAAAGCATTTCACAATTACTTATCTGGAAAATGAATTTCAGCCACAGATTCACAAAGGTGTGCATTCTGCAAGTGTTGTTGCCAGTCTCGTTGAATCATGCATTTTAAAGTTTTCTGAAATGTAAAAGTGTTTCTCTCTCTCTTTTTTTTCTTAAGTTTTTTTTTTTTTCATTAAAGTGTATTTAAATCCCCATATGATCTTTCTAGAAGCCAGGTGGTTTATGCATCACTGTTTTATACACTGGGAGAGCTGACATTTGAGGAAAATAGTTTGAAGCATGACTGTCGTAGGCACACTGGAACTGTTCTGCATTATACTTAAGATCAAATAATAGTTTCACTTTTCCCTAAAATAATCACATAAAATTTATATCAAATTTAGGAGAGTCAGTTACAGTCTAAGGATGAGAAAGCCTGAAAGGCTGCCTACCTAAGGGAAAAATAGTTCTTCTTTATAGTAAAAAGCATAAAAATTAGCAGTTTTTTTTGTTTTTTATATGTGACTTAGACTGAGATTTCCTTTGTATCCTACGTGAGGTGTGCAGTCAGAATTTGGAAGAGCTTGGGAAATGGAATTTTTTTTATGAAACCAACATTTCTGAAGTCAGTAAGATTCATTTTCCCCAAAAATAGTTAAGTGCAAATTTTCATAAGAGTGGAAGAAGTCTGAGTGAAAATTATAAGTAAATAACATTAGTATTCCATCTTATTCACAGATTTTATTTAGTTTTTATATAGGAACTTTTATTTGATTTCTATTTTTTAATTTTTAATTAATTTATTTAATAAATCAGAAGTACTAAAATTTTGGATTTATTTTGAAGACAAACAATTTGTGAATTTATTTTATATAGTCTATAAGAGAAAGGAGTGGATCGTGACTTCAAAGTTTGTTGCTTGGGGTACTGGAGGGTGAGTTGTTATTACTATGATGTGGAAAACTGTAGGAAAAATACATGAGGTGTCAGTCAAGAGAGGTTTTTTCAACAACATAACTTTGAAAGACTGAACATCTCAGTGTCGATGTGGAGTAGGTCGTTGGAGCAATGACAATGAACCCTGGAGATTTCAGTTTGGATTCATCACTGTGTAGGTCTGTTTTATTTTATGTTTGCATGTAGTGGTTTTATATTTTATTGTGTTTATTTTATTTAAAACATTTACATTTGTTTGGTTTTGAGAGACAGAGAGAGACAGAGCACAAGTGGGGAAGGGGCAGAGAGAGAAGGAGACACAGAATCTGAAGCAGGCTCCAGGCTCCGAGCTGTCAGCACAGAGCCTGACATGGGGCTCGAACTCACAAACCGTGAGATCATGACCTGAGCCGAAGTCGGATGCTCAACCGACTGAGCCACCCAGGCCCCCCAATTGTGTTTAGTATTGATTTCACTTTCTGTATATTTATTATTTTCCATAATGCCAAATAATCCTTTTTTGTTTGTCACAGCAATACATCTCCTTTAAAAATTAAGCAGAGTGAAATGATTTGAAAAAAAAAGCAGTAAAATAGTAAAAGTGGTATGTGATAAGTATGTGGTATATATATATACTTTTTTTTCAAATCATTTAATATAATATTTAATATAAATAATAATTTGATATCATTAATATAATTTTTTTTCAAATCATATAATATTCTATATATATAAAAGTGGTATGTGATGATGTAATAAGATAGTGATATTCTAGTCACACTGGTTTCTCTCACTAGTCACTAGAATGTATGTTTCTGTTAGGATAGCTCCTGCCGTAAGTATCAAATGCTGACCCATATTGTGGTCTAAATTATGACACTGATGATTTATGGGCCCAAACAATCCAGAACTAGATGGTTCCAGAGTCAGTTCAGTAGCTCATTGATGTTAGTCAGGACCTAAGCTCCATCTATCCTTCCCACAAACAGCTTCCCTGTGGCCACTCCTCAGACCTAGAAGTGTGTGTACTGGCTGCAATCTTAGGAAAATTGGTCAAGGTGGATTTTTTTTTTAAATCTATATGATACTGGATAAAATAAAGGGATATTGGGTAAAATAAAATAAGAACACCAATGACTATAAATAACCCCGTGTCACTAACTTTTAGACATATTAGAAATTCCGAGCCTACAAAATAGATTTAGAAAAAGCATCCAGTGAGAGGGGAAGAGGACTAGAGATTCTGGAAGCTAGGTGAATCAAGCCTTTCAGTTAAGGTGGGAACTTAACCATTATCACTGGACCACCTGGAGATCCCTGTGCATTTGACAAAAGCTGTTTTAGCAAAGTGATTGACAATGCCTTATTAGAGTGGATTGAGGGGAGAAAAGGAAGAGAGGAGTTAAAAATGACATGTAAACACAACTCTTTTCAGATCTTTTTCTGTAAATAAGAGCCAAGATATGTAGTAGCTGAGGGAAAATGTAAGATCAAGGGAGTTTTGTTTGTGTTTTATCCATTGGTTAATTTTCAGCATGATAGAGATTACAGCCTCTTCCTTTTAATCTGGTAAGAATGGACAAGTAGTTGATATTGGCAAGAGGGGAGAATTGTGTGGTTTTTACATTTGAGTAGGCAGGGGGATGGGATCTATGTGTACAGTGAAGGTTCGTCTTATATAAGAAGGAGTATAGACAAAACAGTTCTTCCTTTATATGATAAAATTATGACTGAGTTCTGTTAACTTACTGGCCAGCAGATGTTTTCCTTTAAAGTAATGTAGTAAACTATCATGACTCATACGTAGTAAGTATCCATTATGTCTAGAAGTATTCGTCTACCTGGGAAGAAAGTTGTATAACATTGAAAACTATAATATTATTCTAAGATTATTTTAATCCTCTACTTCCCTATTTATATATTAACATGAATATTAATATATATACTTGTTATAAACTTAATATTCTGTGTCTCCTTCTTTCTCTCTCCCTCCCCTGGTTGTGTTCTCTCTCTCTCTAACGTAAAGAAATAAACATTAAAAAAAAAAAAAAGACGCATAAGGGTGAGGGACTGAGTTGGCAGCAGTGTAAAACTTGAGTGGCTTCTCTGGAGTCTACCCTCCAGCCCTTCCAAAGTGTTCACCAACCCAGAAGCTCCTTGAACTGCAGCATCTGTTAGGGGTTTTAGTGGAGGTTTCATTACAAAGATGTGATTGATCAAATCATTGGCCAATAATGATAGAACTCAATTTCTGGGCCCCCACCCTTTACTAGGGGTGGAGTTGTAGGTAGGAGTGGAGCTGAAAGTTCCAAGCCTCTAATCACGGCTTTTTCTCCAGACCTGTCCCTTCTGCTCACCTCCACTCTTTCCTATTCTCTCTGCCCACCTCCATCATTCATTAGCATACAAAAGACACTGTTATCACTCAAGAGATTTCACGGGTTTGAGAAAGTCTGCCCCAGGAACAAAGACCAAATATTTATTTTTTTGTTATACCACAGCAATCTTGATTTTTTGAAGTTAGTATGGTGAATATTATAGTACTCATGCAAAATTTTCCTTGAAAATGGCTTGCCCTACATTATGTCCATAAACATATTAGTGATAGAACAGCCTAAGAATGTCATTTTTCTGAGTCATCCTATATTTCTAACTTCTGAAAAAGTTTCCAAAAACCAAGTCTAATTTTCTATTAATATGCTACTGTGTGTATAAGCTACATAATGAAAATTTAATCAAATCTTCTGAAAATGAGAACATTTAATTACTGTAAAATTCATCTGTCTCCAAATAGTGTTTTAAATTGTTTTATATATATCATTTAAAAATTAATGTAAGAATCTAGTTACAATTGGGGGATAATTTTTTCTTAAGTTTATTTGTTTTAAGAGACAGAGAGTGCACTCAAATTGAGGAGGAGCAGAGAAGGGGAGAGGCAGAGAGAGAGAGAGAAAAGCAAGCAGGCTCCGCTCTGTCAGTGTGGAGTCCAATGCAGGGCTTGAACTCATGAAATGCGAGATCATGACCTGAGCCAAAGTCAGACTGAGCCACCCAGGCACCTCTGGGGATAAAAAACTTTTAACCTCCTCTATGTTTATATTTTTTGTTCATTTAAAAATATAATTGCTCTTTATTTTCCTTGAATTTTAAACATTTGAATAAAGGTTAAAAATATTTAGCAATATCTTGTTTAATTTTTTTTTAAGTTCTTTATTTTGAGAGAGAGAGTACACAAGCAGGGGAATGACAGAGAGAGGGAGAGAGAGAGAATCCCAAGCAGGCTTTGCACAGTCAGCACAGAGCCTGATGCTGGGCTCTAACTCACGACGTGAGATCATGCCCTGAGCCAAAATCCAGAGTCAGACACTTCACTGACTGAACCATTCAGGCACCTGATATTTTGTTTAATTCTATTTTGTAAAATGAACTCGTATGTACTATGGGTAAAACTCACAAACATGATTTCATTTACTTTTAATATATTATTTTAATGTAGTTTCAGCTTATAAACAATTATATAAGGAATGAATAAATTTGGAATTGTAGATTCCAAATGTAAATGAAAGCATTTGAATCACTTTTGATTACTTCCAAGCAGATCATTGTTTTTCAATACAAAAGCCAATTTTTACCCAGTCGTTATTTAAGGGATAGTTCTTTGAAGTATTATGTAGAAGATATGAGTACTTCCAAACGCTGAATGAAGTACACAAGAAATCTCACTTGTACAATAATTTTTGGGCTTTTAAAAGTTTGTTTTGGTTACTGTAATCAGAACTAACTGGAAATACTTTTTTTCCTAACAGAGCTTTCTTTAAAATGACACAAATTATTTTAAATTGTAATTTTTATTTAGTTCGGTGACTATATATAAATTTGTCTGAAAATTTAACAAAATTTACTGATTTTGAAAATGTGTTGTGGGAAACTTTGAATAAGTAATATTGGGCTGAAAGACTGTTAGCTTCCAAGTCCAAATCAACCCATTTCAAATGCTTCCTGAAGATATTTAAAGTAAAATATTGTAGGCAATGTTAAGTTAAATACTATGGTGTATTTTCAGTCACATACTGTAAGTAAAAATTTAGTCATAGATTCCACTACTCCCTGGTTCTGCCCCTAAATCAACTGTAATTGCTGTACTTGATCAGATAGCACTTTGAGATTTTATGTGTTGTTTCTATTTGAAATTTTGTGCAAAAGAATAAGACAATTAGTTAACTTGTTGAAGTTTTTACTGTGTGCTAGGCACAATTCTAAGTCCTTCTCATGTGTAAATTTAAACTTTGCAATAAACCTTCTAAGTTTCTAAGAGGGTAATTAACTCACCTTTGGATCTCGTAGCTAGTTAGTGCCAGAACTAGGATTTCAACAGATTGTCAGACCTGAGGGTCCATTTCCTTAACCATTACTGTGTATTCCTTGTTAGATCACATTGCACATCTATAAATAAATTGCGTTTAATTTCAAAAGAGATGATTTTCTTTTCAGTAAGCATCATTTTATATTGAGTATGTGCTTATGAAACTTTAAATCTAGTGATTGGATTACATGATCACTAAGGGCCCCATCTTTAAAAACCTGTGATTCTATTAGTATTTTAAGTTATGGACCGTAAAATCATGCAAGGAAAATGCAATTATCAGGATTTTTAATGGCACAGCAGTCTTGTCAGGATTAGAAATAGAGATTTCAGAGTTACTGTTATTTAGGGTGAATTACTGAATAAAACCACCTAAGAAGAATGTTGTTCTGGGAAAGGTGATTCAGAAAGTATAGTCAACAAGGTAAATGTAATAACATTATGTCATGGAAGCCCAAGAATAGAAGGAAGTAGTCAACCATAGAATATTTCTGAGTGGGCAGATATGATAATATGGAAAAAATTAACAATGGTTCTGTCAATGACGGGGGCACTGTGGAATTTTGTGGGGAAAGATGCCTAAAGAGAGTAGCTTTTAAGAAAATTAGAAGTGAGCAAGTATGGATTACTTGATAAATTTTTCAGTAAAAGATAACGCTTAAGATTCTTTGAGAGTCTGAGAGTGTCTGAGATCTAGGAAGAAGGTATTTTTGTTTCTTCAAAGTAAAGAATATTAGAGTATGTTTCCTGGTGAGAATGAGCCAATAGAGAAGAAGACATTGATGAAGCAGGAGAGAGCACAATCACTCTAGAAGCACAGTTCTTTAGAAGCATCTGGATGAGCAGATATGTTGGCTTTATAAGAACAAAGGCACTTCTTTCATTATAATAGGAGAAAAGATAGTGTGTGGGGGTGCTGTTGAAGACAGTTGATTGATTAGTGTTGGAAGATGGGAACATTCTGTCAGTATTCTAGGTAGAGTTCTCCCAGAAGCAGACTCTGAATCAAGGATTCAGTCAAACAATTTATTTAGGAAGTGCTTTCAGAAGAAATCAGTAAGAAAGTAAGGGGAAGCAGCGTAGGTAAGAGGGAGAAGCGCGCAAGGTTGTCATTTTGGGTGAAGTCTCAGGCTGACCCAGATGCCAAAGGGAGCACTGGAGTGTAAATTATACTTTGCAACTTTCCAACCTTGAGGCAAAGGAGCTGGTATTGTATAATTTCACACCTGTTAGTAATTGACCACAGGCTCCCTGTGTGGTGTGAATGGAATGTAAACTCCCAGGTACTTCTGACTCTGTGTCATAATAGCTCTCATGCCCAAGGACAGTCATCCATAGGTCACAGGGGTAAGCCTTTAGCAGCTGAGCGTGCAGCAGCTAGAGGATAGATTCAGGAGCTCTACAAGAGATTGTGAGGTCTGCACAGTGCACCAGTGTGTTTGCAAATGTCAGATTGCTTTCATTTTTTTTTTCAAGCAAATAGGTGACAATATTCAACTGAGAGCTTAGAATGACAAGAAAGTTTGACACTGAAGGAAGATGGAGAGTAGAAAAACATATATGCTAGGAAAGAATAGTTGGCATGTCAGCCATTGTTAAGTGTCACTGTTGTGTTGTCATGAATTTAGCATGTCTTAAGTAATCATGGTTGTGTGTTTTTTGTTTTGTTTCTTCCTGGTTTTTTTTTTTTTGGTTGTGTTTTTATTTTTTCCCCCCAACAATGCCTGCCTATCCAAAGTTGGGGTTTCTTAGAATCATTAAAGGTGAAAGAGGAGGTAAGAAAGTAAGAAGTCATAGGATCAAGGTTAGCCATGGAGGAAAGTATGAACACAAAGGGAGTGATTTAAAGCAAAAAAGTGAAGAGTAGGAAAAATGGGAGGTCTGAAGTGGTAATAAACATCTGATGGTAAAAACCTCAAAGGAGCTGGGAGTTTGGAGGAGAAATCATGGTCTTGCCATGGCACTTCTATTGCCAAAAGGTTGTGAGAGAACAAATATTTGAGTTTGTGTGGTCTTCGGGGAAAGTGCTGTCCTCAGGGGACAATTTCACTTAAAGCATGAAGGTTATAGAAACACCTAGAGATGAAGTTTAGTATAGAGGGGGATTGGTTGATATTTGACTGTGAGTTCCAAAGGACAGGATGGAATGTGGGGAGAGGAAGGGAAATGGTGGAAAGTTGGATTGGATTAACAGATATACCCCTCCCCCCCAAAATAAATGGAAGTAATAAGCCTGTAACCATTTTTTGTTGTCCAAATTCATTACTTACTATCTTTTTGCAGGCAGTTACCATCTTGAGCAATAGAGTCCCTATCCAGTATCAATTGGTGATAGAAAAGTCCCTGGATGGGTGCCAATGCTGCTTACACTCTGCCTTTAGATAAATACATATTCTCCCCAAATTCTAGAAAATAGGTACATAAGTCTTAAGAATCACAGCTCAAACTACTTAAATATATTCCAAATTATAAAAGGAGACAAAAATGCTCTATGATTAAAGAAAATAAATAAATGATCACTGATTGGCAAATTAATCATCACAAGGGTTTGTAGACTACACAGATGGACTGAAATTCTTACCAACATAGTCTGAGTGCATTTCAGTTTCCCCTAATTGCAGGGGTGTACCTCTCATTTAAGTAAAAACAACAATAAGGGAATAAGATAATAACAACTCTTTCAGACTTCAACTTTTCTCATTTTCCTATTTCCAGGAGTGCTTTCTTACAGGAGTGTTACCGTGTTTTAAAATGATAATTTTTTTTCTTTACCTCATTTTAAAAAGTGGTGAAAGCATATAAATTGTAGTTACTTTAAATAAAGGATTATGTATTAAATCATTGAATGTGTAATTAAAATGTGCAGACAGTATTGTAGGATGTTGTGTCTTGAGCTTCTCAGTCTGCACTTGAAAATTTCCTAATCTAATTTTCTCTTGACTGAGTCCCAATTGTTGGATTTTTCAACTACATACAATTATGTATTTTAAATAAGGTCTGTCATCAAAGTCTCTGGAACTTTTATAAATGTGCTATTTGAGCTTGCATTTTAGAATACTCTGGAATGTTTTCTGTGGACGTTAATATTTTCAATCAGATCCTTCAATGTGCTAATAGAAAAGTCCTCTCAGTTCCAGAACTGAAGATTGATAGTTTAAGGTTGTAATTTAAAACTGCTTAATTATGAGATCAAAAAAAAAAAAAACAAGCCTTGAGCATAGAAGGTAATAAGTTATCAGCAAAAGTATTGACATCATTGGATAGTAATATATTACTTCTACCAAGATATACGTCAAAAATGGCATTTTTCTGCCTTCTTTGATTTGCCACATTCTATTCAATTAGCTGCACAAAGGTTCCTAAAATTGCCAGATCTTCCATTCAGTAACTTTCATTAGTACAATATAATGAAACAGCACATATGTAACATCTTTAGTAATACTCAGAGGAACCCTATTAGTAAAATATTTAGGCCCATTTGTTCCTGCTAAATTTTCTATTTTTTAATGTTTTTATTATTTATTTTTGAGAGACAGAGACAGAGAGAGAGAGAGAGAGACAAAGCCTGTGTGGGGGAGGGGCACAGAGCGAGGGAGACATGGAATCCTAAGCAGGTTCCAGGCTCTGAGCTGGGGCTCAAACTCATGAACCGAGAGATCATGACCTGAGCTGAAGTTGAATGCTGACCCAACTGAGCCACCCAGGCGCCCCTCTGTTTTTTTGTTTTTGTTTTTGTTTTTGTTATAACAAGTTTTAATGTTTTCCTATTTTTCCTATTATCTTTCCTGTACACTTTTTCTTTCACTTGCTGATACACAATTTGAATGCTTTTGCCATTGTTATGTCTCTGCGCAGTGGGTCCTGTCTTTATTAATTTCTCCTTGTTACAAAGAGATACATACTTTTAAACAGTTACCTTTTCCCTCTACAGTGTGTGCCTTTGTAGTCTTTGGAGGACATTTGGAATTCTTTCTCTAGGGAGCCAAATTTCCAACATCATTTGCTAAATAATCCATCTTTTCCCATCAGATTTGTGCTGCCACACTATCCTGTATCAAAGCTTTGTTTCTGTGCTCTCTCTTCTGTTCCATGGAGTACATTTTGTTCCTCTACTAGCACCAGGTTATTACCAGAACTTGCTTAATATCTGTTCTAGTCAGACTTCCCATTTTGATTGTGTCTTTCAGAATTGCCTTAGCTACTCATAGACTTTTATTAGTCTTCCACGTATTTTCCAGAATTAGCTTTTAAATTCTTTTAATGTATTCCTTACCCTTCTGAGATAAATCGTAATTGATCATGATGTTTATGTACCATTAGATGTTGCTATTTAATAGCTTATTTAGGATTTTTATGTAAAGTTCTTAAGTAAAACGTTGTTATAATTTGTTTTTTATTCTCTTAAACTTGCCTTACTTGCTAAGTTATAGTAGTCTCATAAAGTTTTTCTTCTTTTCTTTTTAGGCCTAACCTATGCAAGAAAAGAATTATTTATTACTTGAATATTAGATAGAATTTATTTGTAAAATGTTTTGGGGGGCTTGAAGAATTTTTGGAAGTAGCAACAGATAGATAATTGCTCATGTGTATGTATGCATATTTTATTAGTAATTGACTTCTAATTTGATTTCATTATCATCAGAGAATACCTTCTGATTAATATTGATTCTTAGTACTTTATTGAGGCTGCCCTTTGGCCTGAAATGTGATTGAGTTAGAATTTGTTAACTTTGCTATTTGGAGCTTTTTATATATCTACAAAATTGGATTTACTTATTATATTGCTTAATTTTTTTCTTCATTGACATAATTTCAAGATTAGATTCCCAGTAACAAATTTAATTGTAAATAACAACATCTTATTAAAAGTAGGATGTGGTAGAAATCTTGGATCATTAATTAGGCCTACTCACTCTCCAAGGAATTAGTTCTTATGCCCTATCTGTGTGGGGGCAACTTCTTCAAATTCTTTACCAACAGACCTTCACTGTTCCTATGAATGAAAAATTCAAGAATTCAGAGTGCTTTTCAATAGCTTATACCAGCTGATAACCTAAGAGCCATAGGCTATTCTTTCCTTGGTTCCATTTAACCCTGAAAAGATCCTAGCAAGATTATTTTACTCATTGTGGTGGTGAGTAAACTAAAGCTTATGAAGGTTACCTTACTTGTCCACAATTAAATAAAACTTGTCTGCTTTCTGTTGTATTTCAGTGCCTCCCTTGGTTCCATTTATTGGAATCTTTAGTAAGTACAGACATGTTTTAAATACTCGGTTGTGCTTTTTTTTATGTTTTAGTTGTTCTTACAAGCAGTTTATAATAAGGTGTTTATTCACAGAAGGGGTATGATGAATGTTTCTATCACAAGTTGTTGCAACAAGAGGTGATGATACCATATGGCATGAGAAAGAGTATAATAGCAATTCAACTTGTCAAAACACATTTGGCATGAATACAAAAAAAGTTATTAATTCCCTGAGTTATTTTACTTAACTTAAAAGTTTGTGCATCTTCTAAGTTGAAAAAAAGAAATCCTGAAAGTATGTAGTATATTCTTTAAAGAACTTCATCTCCTTGTATTGCAGTGACCAAATTTTACCAGCCCAGTAATCACATGTTCTGAAGAAAGAGAAAATTCTAAAACTCTGTGGGAGTCTAAAAAACACTGGCCCTCAGACAATGAACAGTAAACATTGTGGTTTTAATTACAAGTATCAATAAAGAAGATATTTCAACTTGTAGTTATTACTTTATGGATATTGAGATATTATGGACTAAAGCCACATTTTTCACTGATTACAAGATAAAACATATCAAAAAGAAACACAAATTTCTCTTTATATAGATAGCATTTATCTCATCTTTTCCTGTTCATGATTTAAAATTTTCAAAAAAGTCATCAAAATATTAGTGAAGCCCTATTTAAAATTTTTTTTTAACATTTATTTATTTTTGAGACAGAGAGAGACAGAGCATGAATGGGGGGAGGGCCAGAGAGAGAGGGAGACACAGAATCTGAAGCAGGCTCCAGGCTCTGAGCTGTCAGCACAGAGCCTGATGCGGGGCTCAAACTCACGGACTGTGAGATCGTGACCTGAGCGAAGTCGGACGCTCAACCGACTGAGCCACCCAGGCGCCCCATGAAGCCCTATTTTAGAACAGATATCTCTTAATGAGTTTTTATGAACATTTCACATGTGATTTTATGTCTTTTATTCTATATATTCAAATGATTTCATTTAATGGACATTGTGGTTCCTCAGTGCACTTTTCGACACTGAGGATACACCATGTTTATGAATTAAATTTAGCTTTCTCATCTAATTCAGAGAACTCTGGGATTTGACTTTAATGTTCATTAGGAATCCAGATATACCCCATTTCAAATGAGAATGTAAAAATTCACAGCATTTACTATGCCCAAAGAAAATTTTCAATGAAACATTGTATAAACTGAGGCTTTTTAAAGGTAAAACCAAGGATCATTTCAAAAAGAGTCAGTGACTCCCTTTTCCCCTTTGGATTTCTACTTAATATATGAATTTCCAGAACACTTAAAAGGAAACCTAATGTAGCACTGTGTTTGTATTTTTCCCTTGACCCCATTTTTGAAGTCAGAAGGTCAGTATACAGCAGTAATTATAATAGCAAATATTTATATGGTACTTTTGTAAATTAAAATTTTGTAAATTTGCATATTTTTGTGTGTGTTGAAGATTGCCAACAAAGCCCTTTTATTTAATATACACACATGGGGGAAAAATGGGGAAAAATTTGTGTATTCATCCATATTTCACAGATGAGGAATGTGAGGATCAGAGAAGTTAAATAATTAGCCCAAGTTTGCAGAGTTAGTAAAAGTCTCAGCTGGCTTTCAAACTCAGGCCAAGATGGTTCACAAATCCAAACTTTCAGTTACTATGATATACAGGTATCCCCCTATTTTCAAAAGTTTTTGCTAATCTATTTCATTTTTGCAAAAGGCCTACATTGGTAGCTGTTTTTGCTAACTGAAAAAATCTGAACAGGATATTCGTTTTATGGGGAAAAAAAAAGGTGAAAAGCAAAACTAGAGCTCAGTGTTTGTTGTGCAGCAAGCTGTTATAGAAGCAGTGCACATCCTGAGCAACAAGAGCGGTGCTGCCAAGCTCCTTCCCTGGGAACTACACTCAGCATCTCAGCATCAAGTCACCATAGCTTTGAATTGTATCTGTGAGCATCTGTGCTTTGTCTCAGTTTATGTTGTGCATCTGTTAGCAAGATGTGTTGTAAGGGATCAGAAAAACCTAAGAGAGAGACACGTGGCTAAGTCAGTCAGAAGAGCATGCAACTCTTGATCTCGGGATGGTGAATTCAAGCCCCACACAGGATGTAGATATTGCTTAAAAAAATAAGTAAACTTTAGGGAAAAAAAGACAAGTCCAAGAGAGATTACTTTTGGGGTGTAGAAACACTCAAAAAATTTACATATGAATTAATGTAACTCCTTCATTGCTTTACACCATCTCAGTTTATGACAGGTTTCATAGGATAGTGGGAAAAACCTACCTATACTATCTTCTATACATTAAAATTAATACATTATCATAGGGCGATATTATTTGCTTTCAACATAAGATTCCAAAATTTGATATCTTATTTGCATGAATCATAAATGACCATAAATGACCAAGTCATTTTTTATAAACCTGGTAGATGGAGACACTGAATTGTAATAAAATTGTAGCTATGTACAATATATGCTCATTATTCATTCTCGTAATTGATATCCTTAATTTCTTTCATATATAAATTAATTCTTTAACCATATTATATTGGGTTGTAAAAATTTGCATAACATTGAGTTGTAAAGATAATATAATTAAAGTTTTATCAGTCATTGATTTAATATTTATTGATCCTGATTTATTATACTCAATTCTGCTTAATTTCAGACTTACCCAATTCATCAGCAGTGTGAAATCTGTGATTAAAAATTTAATATTGGTGTATGCTTTATTATAGGGACATTGATTCATGGGAATGAAAGTGTTCATGATATATTCTAAGCTATTTATTTTATTTATTTGGTTCATTTCATTCTCCTCTTAATAAATTTTGTATGAACAAAATGTAGCAATATAGCTTTTAATAGTAATACTGTCATTGCAATAAAATCCATAGTTGAAATACAATCATCTTCTCTGCCGTTGATAATTTCTACATTGATGTTATATGACTTTCATATTTTTCTAAGAATTTTTAATGTCTTTAATACTTAGTGATTTAAACATATGACCATAATGAAACATTTTTCATATTTTACTCAGAAATGTTGAATTATATTCTAAATGACTTTTCTTTAATTTTCCTGTAGTGGTTAAGAGAGAGAAATGAATATAATTCTCGGATAGTATAGTCCTGATATATAAAATACATTTGAAAGAAATATAAAACAGTCACGATTTTGTCCTGTTACTAATTGATTAAGCATTTTTAACAGAGTGAGGTAGAAACATGAAATATTTAGATTTTGCTCTGATCACTACTCTTTGAGGCATGCTATCTTAAATATTCCTTAAACACTGGGTAGCAGATCTCTAAATGCTGTCTTAGATGTGGCTACTTGACCAGGCTATTCTGGTGTTTAAATGTCTGATCAATTTAAAACTCGAAAAATATATCCCATTTAAAACATTCCCATTGTCTGCTAAGATTTGTTGCTGGGGAATTAGTACAAGTAAAGGTGTTACTTTCCTTTTTCTTTCCACTGCTTCCTGTAGTCTGTGAACATTATAGTCCTAAAAGACCTTGTCTCTATGATTCCAGTTGTAAAGACTGGGGAACCCCGGATTGGTAGTTTGGCAAACCAGCGTCTCAAAGATTACTTCTACCTGAAGTCCATTAGTGTGGGTTGTTGCCAGATCCTTTTAGAATGTGGGTAACTGAATCCTTCTTAGTCCTCAGTTGGGAACTGATTAAAGAACAGTAGAAAACCTGCTTATCATACAGACACAGAAGTATTTGTTAGCTTTTTATTTTTTCTTCAATGAAGAAGAATTTATATAAGATACATATTTATATAAGAAATTCACTGACAATACCTTTCTCATTGCTATGGTAACCTAAACCAAATTCAAGGGGAAATGTCTTTATTCCTTTGATACAATTAGTTTCACACCAGAGAAAGTAAATTTAGCTGCATACTGAATGTGGAAATATTGGGATACTAATCAGGATATCTATGTACACTTTGATAGCTCTCTTTCTCACTATTAAACATACAGTTCAATTACCAACAACAATTAGCAAACTACCCAATTCCAGAGGATCCCAGAATGCATTCATCTTTTTTTTTATGTTTATTTATTTGGGGAGAGAGGGTGTGAGCAGGGAAGGGACAAAGAGAGAGGTGGGGGGCAGGATCTGAAGCAGGCTCCAGGCTGACAACAGAGAGCCCTGTGTGGGGCTCTAACTCAGGAACTGTGAGATCATGAGCTGAGTCGAAGTTGGCCGCTTAACCAACTGAGTCACCCAAGCAACCCAGAATGCATTCATCCTGATAGGATGAGTGGGATGAATGTTGATGCTATGTACAATTCTGCCTAAGCCATTCATTTTCCTTTACCTGCTGTGACTTAATGATCAGATCTTTTTGGCATGGGGATTAAATTCTCAAATACACCTCCCATCACTCCATCTTCCTTCACACTAAACATTACCCATCCCACTACTTAACAACAACAACAAAAATTCTATATGTAAATATAATAGAAGGGAAAGTTCTAAATTATTTAACGAATCTATCTTCCTTATATCTTGAATTTTAGATATTTCCTTCAAAAAATATCTCCCAAAACAATGTTCTCTTTTGAACTCTTAAAATTGAGAAAAAAATATCCTACAATTAACTTGACTCATTCACATTATTTCTATCCTTTCATTAGCTGTCTATACTGATATTCTGTATTATGAATCTTTATATCACAGTATTAGTATGTATCAGTTAATATTTTGGCTAAGAAATCAGTCCTCTTGAAGATGTATTCTGAGTTGTTTCCATGGGGCTAGATTTTAATAGCCCTTTTGTGGGCTTTGAAATTGTTATAGAATACATAAATATATGCATAATTATTATCAATCTGTGCAAAGACCCATAAAAATTTGATTCTGATATTGATTCTAATGATCACAGTTTAAGATAATTTTATGACATTAATATTTAAAGCTTTTAATTTTATATGTTAGTTGAATAAAATAATAAACTAAAATGTTTGGCAAAAAAATATATTTGCTAAAGAAAGGAGGGTTTCTTTTTGTTTCTTAAAAATTGTATGTACAAGACATTTTACTTCATTTTCAGAAAGTTACCACTTAGAAATTATAAGGTAACCTGAAAATTCCTGTTAACATCTGCCAAGAGCATGTTAGGCCTTTGTGTCCATATTTTTATAAAATCTTAAGATAACTGCACTGAAATTGTTTTCGTCATACGGCATGGAATGAGACTTTATTTCAATAGACTTTCATTGGTAAATCACAATGAAAATTATTGAGCTTTAGAGACTAGTTTTGTAGATAAATAAAAAGATGAATCAATAGCATACAGTTTTGCCGCCATAAATGGTGGCAACATTACGATCAATTTAACTTGAATTTAGTAGAAAGACATTATTACACTAGATCCTCTAAGCCAACAGAATATCTGACAAAATGATGGAAAGCGCTGATGTATTTTAGGTAATCCTCAGTGTTCTTTAGATTTTGAATTATTGTATATTATTTATTATATTCTAGAAATAATGAATGGTTCTTTGTCCGTGAGCATGGATTTCATATTCAATATGAACTGGTAATTCTTATAGCTAAAATATACAAATTAAATGCTTTATCAGTTATTGCACAGGCTAAGCCCCAGTTAAAAGAATACTCTAAAATATAGTGGCCTAAATTTGTTGTTTAAAAGTGGTCTAAATCTAATACGCCAGCTCCACATCAGTAAACAGCTTCCATTTCTGAATCTGAGGCTCTCCTGTCATTTTCTCCTAGCAAAGGGGGGGGGGGGAGGAAATAATGGTCAAGGGAAGCCCGACTGCAATCCTTTAATTGGCAAGACCCAGAAATGCCACAATTCGCTTCTGTTCGCATCCCAGTGGACACTACTTAAATGCATGGCTGTAGCTAACTGTAAGTGAAGCTGGGATTACAATCTGGGTTATTGAGTGGAACAACTGGTGCTTTCCCACAATTGCCAACAAAAACTGCTGAACTGTACCCTGTTTTGATATTTCCCATTAATGGGAAAACATCTCACTCCAGCGACTACAGTGCAAATTTTGTATTTTATTTTTTGAAACGTTTAGATAGCTCAGTACAATTTCATACAGTGTATTTGCATATATTCCTATATGCCAGCCTCTGAAATTTTCTTTACTTGACGTTCCACTATACAGATGAAGGTAGAAATAGTTATTCCAATCATAACCTTGGAATTACAGGTGGAATATATGGATGCAGTGGGAACGTATATAATGGGATAAGTCTCATAGTTTTATGTTCTATAACATTTCAATATTAACCTAAGTACAAGATTTTCTTTGTAGGAACAGTTTACAACTATTAAAAACAATCAATTCTAAGAAATTCTTCACTCTTTACCTTTCACGTATCCATGGCATTATTTAAATATCACTTGGAATTCCATTTTCTGGCTTAAAACCTTCTTTGAATGTCTTAGTCCAGCAATGTCCAATAGAAATTTCTGTGCACACAGAAATGTTCTAAAACTGCACTGTTCAATATGGCAGCTACTGAAGCTTTTGAGTGCTTATAATCTGACTAGTGTGACTAAGGAATTGAATTTTAAGCTTTATTTCATTTTAAAGAATTTAAATTTAAATAAACCCATGTGGCCAGTAGTCACCATATTAGACCGCACAGTTAGTCATTCCCTGCTCCATTTACAAACTTATTTCCGCTGCATCTATTTTACTGCATAATATTGCTCCTGAAATGTCCTCAAGTGAATTTGACTACTCAACGTCTATTATTTGGTGTTTTATTCTTTGGGTGAGAGATTCTATATTTTCAGTGTGACTTTACTCGAGCTTTAAATAGTCTAATGGTAACAATATATTTACTGTACACAATACATACCAGGCACCATTCTGAGAACTTTATATATAATATATAATTCCATAATTACAAGAAACCTATGTATGATTATTACCATTTTATAGATATATAAACTGACACAACCACAGGTTAGTTAATTTTTGCCTGAGATCAAATAACTGGTTAAGTGGCTGATCTAGGATTAATTTCCAAACAAACTGGCTTTAAATCCCAGGATCTTACTCCATTCTTTATTCTGTCATCATTTTGGAGAAGCGAGGTTTCCCATCAGTTGTTCTCTTTAATCAAAAATGGATCACAGTTGGGGCCCAAGGGCTTTATTTGTGTATGCGTAATATTGGAAACGATTGCCCCTAGCATGAGAAAAGAGCAGAGAGTTTCTCTTTTCTATTCTGTCACAATTCACTGAACAGACTGTTTACAAAAGGATGATCTGAAATGTTCCCTAACTTAATCTTTACTAATTTGGCACTGGGATCTTACTTTATCAGAATGATACAAAACAAATTAGTTAACATAAGTGATCATGAACGGGTGCTGTATGTTTGCTCCTATTACTAGAAAAAAATTATTCAGATTTTTTCTTAATACACTAACAGAAAGAATTTTAAAGTGGTCAGGATTGATTATTTTCAAAGGGCTATAGTGTTCAGTTTTATCTCAGATCAATCATCTGCAAGTTAAAATTACTTAGAAATGTGCTGTCCATAATTAAGTAATCTTACCTACTAATATTACAGAATAAGGATACCTTTAGGTGACAAGGAGTCTGTCATTCTAAGTATGCCCCCAAGCCTTTTCCAGATTGCTCATAAGATTTCTCATTCTCTAGAGAAATGCGATCTCTAAGAAATAAATGTCTATGTCAAGTCACAAGTAATATGAGCACATGATGAAAAAATGGAATTTTTTAGTCTCATAAGGGCTATTGCAGTATTGTAAAATTGATTTTATTCCTTGTTATGTAAGTTCTCATGGTCATTTTAGGATTTACCTTCTGGATACAGAGGGAAGGCTATGATGCCTTGTAGGGAGGTGGGGTACAGAGGCCTTTGGGGACCAGGAGAATATTTTTCATATGAAATCTTTGTCATAAAATGCTAATGTTGGTGTTCTTGTCTTTATGTCTATGCATTCTTTAGCTATGAGGATAACAGACCCTTCATCAAGTAAGAATGACCTGAATGGCTGATAAATTCCATTTATCAGTGTGGTCCCATGAACCAGCTGTCAGATCAGTACTGAAAAATCATTAGAGCTTCTGTCATTCACATTGAGGCAGAAAAGCAAACTGTGCAGGAAAATAATCAGGCATACAACTTGTATGCAGAATAAATATGCTGCAGGTGTATTGCCAAAAACAAATTCTGCTTCACCTCTTTTAATTGGATATCACCTGAAATCAGTGCCACAGTAATAGCAACTTCATGTGGTACAGACTTGTTTCGCTTTTCGTAGCTTTCTCCTTTCATTGTGACGTGTTCCTCTGTGCTGCATATGTCGTCATTTCTGTTGTTTGTTTGGACATCACTCATCTAAAATTATTTTGTGATTTAGCGGGGTACCTTCAAAATGACCTTACGAGTATGAAACTACCCGATTGCATTGGTTATTACTGGATTTCTCTTTTAAATATCCAAAAAGGAAAAAAATGCCTCCTTCAAAAATTCAATTTTACATATGCAAATTTACCTCTTTTAATTTTGACACATGCCATTGGATTAATGACCTAATTGTTTATGAATATACCTTTTAAATTTCTGACACAAAGCTACAAGTCTGTACTAATCTGATAAGAGTAAACATAAATGTTGATATTTGGGCTCTTTCCTTTGTACATTTTAAAATTACGTGTCCTGCCACAATAAACTTGATTGGCAACCGAGGAGTGACCTTACTGTAGACTTTCAGTTTGTTCTTCTGGTGAAGAGTCCTTTGTTTTCATTTTCTCCAATGACATTTCACTTACTTCTTCATGCTCTTGCTTATTTTTTTCTTTAGAAATTGGGCTCATTGCAGTTTTTTATTATTAACTCTTGGGCCCATCATGTGTTTACAAGTAGATACTAGCTAACTTGAAGATTTTATCCTATACTTGTATTTCTAAATTTAAATAGCAATTTTGCCTTGATTTAATGGTATTCTTTCCATTTTTCCTTTTTCCAATGTCTGTAAGAAGAAGCTGAGAGCTTTACCTTGAAAGTTCCCATATTTTTAATCTAGTTATAGAATAAAATATTAATATCTAAGATGTTTTCTAATTCATATAAGCAAACATTCCACATACAATGGCAAACCTCCTGGAGGGATTCTTTATTCAATAATGTTAATGTTTTAAATTGAACATGTTAAATTTAGTGGATATTTAAATATGGAATATAGTAGCTGATGGTTGTTGAAGGAAAATAGTAAATATTCATGATTTATTTTAACAAGACTTTAATATTAATTGACTACTTTGGGACCATATCTTTCTTAAGATGTAGTTCTCTCTGAAAACTTTACTCAACCCAGCTTCAGATTATAGTAAATACATGTGTTTTCTTTTCAACCCCTTCATGTTGCAAAGTTTCAATCCCAATAAACATTTCTTCCTTAGACAATGCAAATGGAGGGAGTGTAGTCTGATGAAAAGAAATATTAGTTTACTCTGTTCAAATGAGGTGTGTTGGGAAAGGAAAGGGTGGTTTCATGAAGATATAGAAATCTAGACTGGTTTGGTCCTATTCTCCCATACACTTAGAGAGGAGTTGAAAAGGATTCCGTTTTCACATATTGAATTCCCATCTATTGGAAAGATTCATTCTACATTGATAGTAAGTACATAACACATGGCCACGAATATATGGACTTATGTCACCCGTTGATTACTATTGCGAATGGCAGCTGGAGGAAACTAAGGGAATGGAGAGTGAGAATTGTCTTCCATTCTAGCCTACTTTGTTCATACCGCTCCATCCCATTCTCAGCTCCATCTTCTCCTTCGAATTTATAGACGCTTCAAAGAGATGAAGGTGCCCTGAGCTTTTAAGATTCTTTTCAACAAAGCTGCCAGTTGCCTGATTTTCAAAGTCTAGTCCAGCTTAACCTAGAAGACAGCAATCCAAAGGCAAAGTAGATTGCAATGCAGACTGGAACAATTTTTCCCACCCGCTGTATCACATTTGTTTTACATAACTATAGAAACAGACAAATAGAGCTCTTAAAATTCATACATATATTCCATATACTGGCTCCTTCTAATATGAGCTCTGTTTTTGTCAGTAATACTAAAATTTTTATGGAAAAAGAGGAAATTTGGAAAAATGGGGTAAAAGCGTATCGGATGAAGCACTAATGGAGAGAGTCCAATCAAACAAATGTTATCATAACAATGAGGCCAGTGGAAACTAACATAGCTTTATAGACTTTTTCCCCCTTGCCATTCACCATAATTACATCTCCATATCATTTGCATATGTGCTGCAAATACATGAATAATTGAATAGTACAAATCTGCTTTTGCTCAAACGAATTTCTGTGTTCATAACATTTTCATTCATGTATATCTCCTCAAATTTGAAAACTTGTAGTCCCCATTAAAATCTTAAAGTACTTATACCACCTGTCTTACATTTTCTGTCAATAAAACTTACCGTAACATTTTTTTCAGTGTCAGTATTGTTGATATTATATAATTGTGTTAATTAACGACCGATCATTTGATAACCTTTAATTTTCTTTTCTCTCTACAGGTCATGGGTTATAGGTGCAATAGCTCTTCTCTGCCTGTTAGGATTGACCTGGGCCTTTGGACTCATGTATATTAATGAAAGCACAGTCATCATGGCGTATCTCTTCACCATTTTCAATTCTCTACAGGGAATGTTTATATTCATTTTCCATTGTGTCCTACAAAAGAAGGTAAGCAAAAATTCTCTGTTCAAGTATAAATGGCATATGTATCTCATGATAACAAACCAACCATAAAATAAATCATTCTTGATATTTTGGCCTCTAAGAAATGAATATATTACTTTATTAATTTTATTTTTACAATAGTAAAAATAAAAGACACAAAATAAATGCATAATAGTTAGTGAATGTATTTAACTGCAAAAAAAATCAAAATATTTTCTGATTTGGACAATGAATAAAAATATATTCTTGTAGGCTTTACCTTATAGCCTTTAATATTGTTATTGTCAGACGCATGGAATTTGTGTATTGGAAATAGCTTTCTAAGATGTTATGGAGCTGTGAGATGGTGTATATGGCATAAGAAATATGTTTTTTCTGTTTTTCTTTAAAAAAAAGTTTGCATATACTGGAAAATATAAATGTTTAACATTTTATAATAATATTTGTTTCCTAAATGAATAATGAAGTACTAAGTAAATGTCTGTGTACTTCTTTTCTTTAAAACCTATTTTATAAAATCTATGCGTTAGATGATTAGAATGCAATATTTAATTTTTTATGCTCGTCTATTTTTGTGATTTTTCACATTTACAATGACTTAAAATATTCATTTTCAAAGTTAATTTTAGCCCCTAAATACTTTCATTGCATTTTTTAGAAATCTCAAGATGGATTTTCTCATCTTATACTTTTTAACTCTATTAAAAATGTGGTCATTATACTTCCAATCACATAGACCCCTGAGCCAAGACTGTCTGGGTCTAAATCCTAGTTTTTCTACTTAAAAGCTTATGTGACTGTGGGCAAGTTAATTAACCTTCTCATGCCCCAGTTTCTTCATGTGTAACATGAAGGTAATAAAAATAATTATGAGATATTGAGAGGTGGCTCTGAAAATGAAATGTCAAAGTGTGAAAATATTTTCTAAGGAAGAAATAACACCACCTAAATTTTTTCTTTGGAAAACAACAAAAAAATAAATAAAAAGTAAATATATCAATGTCTATGAATTTTGGTTTGAGAGACTGATGGGATCTTAGACAAAACTTGAGAGGGTGTCTGCTTGTCAATATGAGTCCAGTTGTCTTCTGTTTCAGTTGTATGTGGTGGTATGTATCAAAAAATGTGTTGACATAATCATAAATTATTATAAATTGTTATAATTATAAATTATATATTATAATTATAAATTATAAATAATTCTTTATATTTATAAATA
Organism: Prionailurus bengalensis; assembly: GCF_016509475.1. Taxonomy (NCBI): domain Eukaryota; kingdom Metazoa; phylum Chordata; class Mammalia; order Carnivora; family Felidae; genus Prionailurus; species Prionailurus bengalensis. The sequence goes on along the minus strand of NC_057344.1, from coordinate 155,860,825 downwards.
ACACATACATTGTTGACATAATCATAAATAATGACATAATTATAAATAACACATAAATGTGTTGACATGATCATAAATAATGCTAGAATAGTAATGATGACTGAGACCTGTAAATGTAGCTTACAGAAAAGTAGAGGTTATCGGGGAGTGGATGGATTCTAACCTAATGGATTAGAATTAATGTAGAAAAGAGGTTGTATTAGAATGGATGATCCTCCCAAATACTTAGTATACACACCCCTAAAATTGCAGTTGCTTAATTCAGTAAATATTTATTTTTATTCTTATGGCCCAGTTGATGGTGGTCCCTCATGGAGGGATGTAGGCTGATATAATCTCAACCAACATTAATATATGATTTCCACAGTCAGTTTGAATATTGGCATCAAGTAGGTAGTCTGAGTAAGAGGTGATCTTGTGTAAAAGGTCTGAAAGAGGCTTACTTCACCTGTACTCACCTTCCATCAGATAAGACCCTATCAATGGTACCACCTAAACTACAAGGAAGACTGGAAAATATAGTCTAGCTTTTTTTCCTCAGGAAGATGAGGAATTAGGTATTGTAAACAGCTAGCAGTCCACCTACTCTTTGAGTATAAAGAGTAGGACATGTAAATGATGCATAGGAATAGAGATGGAAAAAAGGAAGTGTCCGATGAGAAGAATGAGTATAAAGATGATACGCTAAATTAAAGATAGGAGAAAATGTCTAGAAGTAGACAACAGCCAGTATTATAAAACATTTCAGAGAAGTCAGAGAGACTAAGCACTTGGGAAAAATTTCTACGTTTTGAGAGAAGAAGGTCATAACTGATTGTCACAAGAAATATATGTAAAAAGATGGGAGCAAAATCAGGAGATTAAGGAAAGGGTAGCATTTGTCTGTGTAAATAAGGGAATATTGAGCCTTGAGCCATCATAAGCAGTTATAACATCTTCAAATATAGTGAAACAGATTTACCTATTATTTTTATTTTATGTATTAGCTAGGAATTTGGTCTAGTAAAATTAAAAGTTCGAATGTTATATAGAAATTTTCTTTAGAGCAGAGAATACTTTTTGTACTGTATATATTAACTATTTTGATGTTGAGTATTTTTTATTGGCCAGTATCTATTAGGGTTTTCCCAATAATTATTTTTATTTCTCTCATCTTACAAATATACATACTGGTATAGGTAAGAATTGCATTTGGTATCCAGGAAGAGATATTAAACCTCAGAATCCAAAAACAAGTCTAGAATTTTTAGTATATTTAACATAAGTGAAATTTTAAAAAAATACATGTGATCAAACTCAATTTTGTGACATTAGAACAGAGTTTAGCAAACAGCTCATGGGCCTAATCTGTCCAGCTGCCTTTTAATTTTTATAGCCAGTTAGCCAAGAATGGTTTTTATGTTTTTAAATGGTTACATTTAAAATTTAAAATAAGTACATAAGCAGCATCTTTAGTTGCCTCTTTGTAGACAAAACCTGAATATTGACTATCTGGCCCTTCATGAAAAAATTTACCAATCCCTGACTTAGAAGCTTTCTTTTATGCTTTATAATAACAAGTAATTAGCATATTATTCTTTCATTCATTTTTATGTTTTGAATTTTAAATTTTGATGGCATTTTTATTGGGTATCAAGAACATGACCCAACATCACAGAATATAGAAAAGGAATTGTTTACCTTTCTCCCTACAAAAACAAAAAACAAAACAAAAAACAGGTAATTTTGTTCGAAATTGCAGAAATATCTTAGGAGATTTTTCTTCTATTCCTTTATTTAAATTGACATATTAATGAGATATAAATATTGTGCAAGTTTAAGGCATACAGTGTGTTAATTTGATACACATGTATTGCGAAATGACTGGCACTATAGTGTTATCTAATACTTCCATCAACTCACAGGATTACTATTTCTATTTTGTGGTGAGAACATTTAAGATATTTCAAGTATATAATACACGTTTGTTAACTATAATTATCATCCTGTACATTAGATCCACAGAACTTATTCATCTTATAGCTGGAAGTTTGTACTCTAACCAACACCTTCCCATTTCCTCCAGCCACAACCTTTGGTAACCACAATTCTACTGTTTCTATGAGTGCAGCTTTTTTAGATTCCACATATAAGTGATATCATACAATATTTGTCTTTCCCCATCTGACTTATTTCACTTAACACGATGCCCTCAAGATCTATCCATGTTGTCACAAATGGCAGGATTTTCTTCTTTGGTTGCTGAACAATATTCCATTGTTTGTATGTACCACATTATCTTTATTCACCCGTTGATGAACACTTGGGTTGTTTACGTGTCTTGGCTATTGAGAATAATGCCACAATCAACATGGGAGTGTAGATATCTCTTTGAGATCCTGATTTTATTTCCTGTGGATATATACCCAGAAGTGAGATTGCTGGATCATATGCTGGTTCTGTTTTTATTTTTTTTTATTTTTTAAATATGTGAAATTTATTGTCAAATTAGTTTCCATACAACACCCAGTCCTCATCCCAACAGGTGCCCTCCTCAATACCCACCAACCACCCTCCCCTCCCTCCCACCCCCCATCAGCCCTCAGTTCGCTCTCAGTTTTTAAGAGTCTCTTATGCTTTGGCTCTCTCCCACTCTAACCTCTTTTTTTTTTCCTTTCCCCTCCCCCATGAGTTTCTGTTAAGTTTCTCAGGATCCACCTAAGACTGAACACATATGGTATCTGTCTTTCTCTGTATGGCTTATTTCACTTAGCATCACACTCTCCAGTTCCATCCACATTGCTACAAAGGGCCATATTTCATTCTTTCTCATTGCCACTTAGTACTCCATTGTGTATATAAACAACAATTTCTTTATCCATTCATCAGTTGATGGACATTTAGGCTTTTTCCACAATTTGGCTATTGTTGAGAGTGCTGCTATAAACGTTGGGGTACAAGTGTCCCTATGCATCAGTACTCCTGTATCCCTTGGGTAAATTCCCAGGAGTGCTACTGCTGGGTCATAGGGTAGGTCTATTTTTAATTTTTTGAGGAACCTCCACACTGCTTTCCAGAGTGGCTGCACCAGTTTGCATTCCCACCAACAGTGCAAGAGGGTTCCCGTTTCTCCACATCCTCGCCAGCATCTATAGTCTCCTGATTTGTTCATTTTGGCCACTTTGACTGGCGTGAGGTGATAGCTGAGTGTGGTTTTGATTTGTATTTCCCTGATGAGGAGCGACGTTGAGCATCTTTTCATATGCCTGTTGGCCATCCAGATGTCTTCTTTAGAGAAGTGTCTATTCATGTTTTCTGCCCATTTCTTCACTGGATTATTTGTTTTTTGGGTGTGCAGTTTGGTGAGCTCTTTATAGATTTTGGATACTAGCCCTTTGTCCGATATGTCATTTGCAAATATCTTTTCCCATTCCGTTGGTTGCCTTTTACTTTTGTTGATTGTTTCCTTTGCAGTGGAAAGCTTTTTATCTTCATGAGGTCCCAATAGTTCATTTTTGCTTTTAATTCCCTTGCCTTTGGGGATGTGTCAAGTAAGAGATTGCTACGGCTGAGGTCAGAGAGGTCTTTTCCTGTTTTCTCCTCTAGGGTTTTGATGGTTTCCTGTCTCACATTCAGGTCCTTTATCCATTTTGAGTTTATTTTTGTGAATGGTGTGAGAAAGTGGTCTAGTTTCAACCTTCTGCATGTTGCTGTCCAGTTCTCCCAGCACCATTTGTTAAAGAGACTGTCTTTTTTCCATTGGATGTTCTTTCCTGCTTTGTCAAAGGTTAGTTGGCCATACGTTTGTGGCTCTAGTTCTGGGGTTTCTATTCCATTCCATTGGTCTTTGTGTCTGTTTTTGTGCCAATACCATGCTGTCTTGATGATGACAGCTTTGTAGTAGAGGCTAAAGTCTGGGATTGTGATGCCTCCTGCTTTGGTCTACTTCTTCAGAATTACTTGGGTTATTCGGGGCCTTTTGTGGTTCCATATGAATTTTAGGATTGCTTGTTCTAGCTTCAAGAAGAATGCTGGTGCAATTTTGATTGGGATTGCATTGAATGTGTAGATAGCTTTGGGTAGTATTGACATTTTGACAATATTTATTCTTCCAATCCATGAGCATGGAATGTTTTTCCATTTCTTTATATCTTCTTCAATTTCTTTCATATGCTTTCTATAGTTTTCAGCATACAGAATTTTTACATCTTTGGTTAGATTTATTCCTAGGTATTTTATGCTTCTGGGTGCAATTGTGAATGGGATCAGTTTCTTTATTTGTCTTTCTGTTCCTTCATTATTAGTGTATAAGAATGCAACTGATTTCTGTACATTGATTTTGTATCCTGCAACTTTGCTGAATTCCTGTATCAGTTCTAGCAGACTTTTGGTGGAGTCTATCGGATTTTCCATGTATAATACCATGTCATCTGCAAAAAGTGAAAGCTTAACTTCATCTTTGCCAATTTTGATGCCTTTGATTTCCTTTTGTTGTCTGATTGCTGATGCTAGAACTTCCAACACTATGTTAAACAACAGCGGTGAGAATGGACATCCCTGTCGTGTTCCTGATCTCAGGGAAAAAGCTCTCAGTTTTTCCCGGTTGAGGATGATGTTAGCTGTGGGCTTTTCATAAATGGCTTTTATGATGTTTAAGTATGTTCCTTCTATCCCAACTTTCTCGAGGGTTTCTATTAAGAAAGGATGCTGAATTTTGTCGAATGCTTTTTCTGCATCGATTGCTGGTTCTGTATTTAATTTTATAAGGAAACTTCATACTGTTTCCCATAATGGCTGTACCAATTTACAATCCCACCAACAGTGCACAGGGACTCTCTTCTGTCCACATCCTCACCAATACTTACTATCTCTTGTCTTCTTTTCTTTTTCTCTTGTCTTCTTGATGATAGCCATTCTAACAGGTGTGAAGTGATATCTCATTGTGGTTTTGATTTGCATTTCCTTGAGCAGTGCTGTTGAGCATCTTTTCATGTGGGTCATTTGTATGTCTTCTTAAGAAAAATGTCTATTCATTTACTCTGTTCATTTTTTAAATGTTTTATATTTATATATAGAGAGAAAGTGCAGGGGGGATTCAGAGAGAGAGGGAGAATCCCACGCAGGCTCTGCACTGTCAGTGTGGAGACCAATGTAGGGCTCGATCTCACCGTGAAAGGATCACCTGAGCTGAAATCAAGAGTCAAGGTTTAACTGACTGAGCCACCCAAGTGCTCCTCTTCTGTTCATTTTTAATTAGATATTTGGTGTTTTGCCATTGTGTGTTAAAAGTACTTGATATATTTTGGATTTGAACCCTTTAGAGAAATAGGATTTGCAAATATTTTCCTCTTTTCTGTAGAGTGCCCTTTCATTTTGTTGATCTTTTTTTTTTTTTTTTGCTATGCAGAAGCTTTTTAGTTTGATGTAGTCCCACTTATTTTTGCTCCGTTGCTTGTTCTTTTGATGTCATGTCCAAGAAATCATTGCCAGCACCAATTTCCAGGAACTTTTCTATTTTCTTTTAGGAATTTTATGGTTACAGGTCATATGTTTAAGTCCTTAATTTACTTTGAGTTAAATTTTGTGAGTGGTTTAAGATAGGGCCCAGTTTCATTCTTCTGCATGTTTAGTTTTCCCTAAACTATATATTGGAGAGTTTGTCTTTTTCCCCACCAAATATTCTTGGCTTCATTGTAAAATATTAGTTGACAGTAAATGGAAGCATTTATTTTAGGGCTAATTCTGGTCTCTTGGCTTATACCAACACCATACTGTATTGATTACTGTAGCTTTGTAATATAGTTTGAAGGCAAGAAGTGTGATGCCTCCAGCTATGTTCTTTCTCAGAATTACTTTCTGTGTGTGTGAGTGTATGCGAGTGTGTGTGTGTGTGTGTGTGTGTGTGTGTGTGTATGTGTGTGGTTCTGTACACATTTTAGAATTGTTTTTATCTGTATATGTGAAAAAAAAACATTGGAATTTGGAGAGATTGCATTGAATCTATAGAGGTCTTTGGGCAGTATGGACATTTTAACAATCTTAATTCTCTTAAGAAGTTTCTCTTAAGCCATTTGATTGAATTCAATAATATACCCATACTGATGTAGTTGTCATATGCTTTGATTAGAGAAATATGAAATATTCCATTGTTGAAATATTTTGGCTTATAGGGTTATTTGTTGATTGATTCAACTCATTAACAAAAATCAAACTTTGAGTTATCAGTCCTATTCTGAGTGTGGATTGCATGATATTACTGATACCAGTAATACTGGAGACATTAAAGTTGTTACTTTTTCTTTTGTTATACACTCAATTATGTGATAAATCTCAGAGGGTATCATATTACATTATTTCTGATCTGAGAGTGTATTGGTAAGATATAGTTTCTTTCCCACCTTCTTTATCCTAGAAAAATATTAGTAAAATAAGATATATTGATTGGACTAAGAGGAATATCATGTGAATTAGTGGATTAGAATATGGATATGATCGAACAATCAAATAATTTTTATTTTAATCCAAAGGAAAATCTGTCATAGAAACAGCCCATGTTATTTTATTTTTTCTCTTTTTAAAACACATGCTTAGTGTTTCAAATCTAAAGCAGAAAAATAAAGTCAAGTCAGTAAAGATTCAGTAAGTATTATACCTGAATATGGAACTTGACATCACTAGATATCTTGATTTGCTGGTTATTTATATAATCAGTTCAGAACATATAACCTTTGTTGAAAAATATAAATAGTTCATGATGAATTCCTACGGCTTATACACTATTGCTGCCTTTGTACCAGGAAAGGGAGTGGTTCCTTTCTCTCTTTCTTTCTCTATCTCTATCTCCTAAAATATTTGTTTAGATTTAAATCACTTCATTAAAAAACACTTTCTTTTCTGAAAAGAAAAATATACTTGTTGAGTACTTTAGGAAAAACAAAGTGGGATGTAGGTTATGATCAAAATTTAGGTTCTTGGAGATACTTTATTAACTCAGGACTAATATTAAACTATAATTGATAGTGCTTACCTTTGGGTGGAGATTATTTTAAGTTTCTCAAATTCTAACTAAAGCATCTGCCCTTATTTTTTCTAGATACAGAGAAAGGGATAATTTAATAGATTACTTTAATAATAATGTTAATATACTAATATTATAAATGTGGCCTCTTAGAAGGAACTTTCTGATCGTAAAGCACCTATGAGAAGTGGATTTTTTCACATAAGGCACATATTGCTGAATCTTTTCAGTCTTTCAGTTTATTTTCATTGCTTAACTTTTTCAGTGCTCTTATCTGTTCAATGTAGGTAATAATTATTCCCCAGAGTCATTTTGAGGGTGGGACCTAGCACAATTTCTAGTAAATAGCAATTAAAAATCAGAAGCTTATTGGGGCACCTGGGTGCTCCAACTCTTGATTTCAGCTCAGATCATGATCCCATGGACATGGGATCAAGCCCCATGTGTGATTCTGCATGGAGTGTGGAGCCTGCTTAAGATTCTCTCTCTCTCTCTCTCTCTCTCTCTCTCTCTCTTCATACCTCTCTCTCTCTCTCTCTCTCTCTCTCCATACCTCCCTCTCTCTCTCTGCCTCTCTGCCCCACTGATGCACTCTCTTTCTCTCTCTGTCTCTCTCTAAAATAAAATTTTAAAAAATTTAGAAGCTTCTTCATTCCATACTCCCCAGTTCACATATATCTTGGATATACACACAAGTGGGTACAGACATTTCTTTTAAAAAGTAACAAAATATGAATTGGCTTTTAAACACTGAATAAAACAAATCATTTCTAATTAATCATAAATGTAGCATAGAAGAGATTTAAAAACATATCAATAGAATTTCAAGTATACTAAAGAATGTAATGTTGGCATCCCGGATCAGAGAAAGTCCTCAAAGTTGCTCACACTGTTCACAACACCTGGAATGCCTTTGTCTCTCTTGTCTGTCCTTTCTTTCAACCTCGTTGTCCAACCTGACAGATTCCAACTTGTCTTTTGAAGGTTCTGTCAAAAGTCCTCTTCTCTGAGAAGTCTTCCTTGGGGCTCCGACCTACTGTCAGCAGGCACTTCTCCTCCATGCTTTGATTCACCTGTCTCCATATTGTTGTTCTGGTCACAGAATAAACATTTAATAAATGTGAATTCTTCGAACAATTCTGAATCTATTCTGTCTCTGATTCTGCTATATCTTTCATAGAAGGAGCTTTCCAATATTAAGATGTAATGTTTCAGTTTTGAATGCTAATAATAATGTATGATCCACATTCCTTTTTTTTTTTGATTTTGCTTCTAAATAACATCCCTTAGAAAAGCGTATAACGTCGCTTTAAATAAAATTACGTTGGAATATGACATTGTCATGTATTATGGAACGGATGCACTCATGTGAATTCAATAGATAAAGAGCTAAGAATAACTATATATACAGCATTATTTCATAATGAACGCAAATTTGGAATGTAGAACCAATAAAATGTCCCAGAATGTGTTTTTAGTTGATGAACACAGAGTAAGGGAATATTTTTGTTGTAGATAGTGGAAGGATGATTTAGGGCACTTACTGTTTTATTTTTGTATGTCTTGTTTAATTAAATAGGCAGTAATAAAAATTTTAAACATGATAAAAGTTTTCCCAGAAACTGTTGATAGGTCTTCCTGCTGGAAAACATCCACTAAAAAATGTTTATCTCCTGTTTTTCCTATGATTTTATACTACAAGCAGGATTAAGAATTTAGTAAAGAGGAGCGAACTGTAATTATTCAGGAGAACTATTATGAGGGCATTAAATTTAAATTATTTTGAATTTTATATTCTAAAGTTTATAAATTTGACCTCTTTTAAGAGAAATGAAAGAAACAAGGAAATTCCTTTCTCCTGTGTTTAGACATTCCTTTCCTCTCTCCCTCTCTCCCTCCCCTCTTCTCTCTGTAGCTTTTTCATTCAGTTTCTCTTTAAAGAACAATTGCACCAATAGGCTACTTCAAATCAAATTTATGAAGCTAAAAATAGGGTAGTAAAAAGTCTTACATTTTTATTCTTCGAACTAAGAGGTAGTATCATTATGGCATGATTGGGCATGTGCGTGTGCATGAGTGCATGTTTTAAAAGGCTCTAGTTATGCAAAATTTCAAGCTTGATGACTTGAGTATCATTTTATATTGGAAAATATATGCTGAACAGACTTTCTTGTATCTGAAAGGGCAAGGAAATAATTATATTAATTATCTAAAAATAAAACATACATTTTATACCACAGTTCCCAGCTGAAATGAATTACTTGCTAACAGAAGTTAATGTTTAATTGACTAGGTACGAAAAGAGTATGGGAAATGCCTGCGGACGCATTGTTGTAGTGGCAAAAGTACAGAGAGTTCCATTGGCTCAGGGAAAACATCTGGTTCTCGAACTCCTGGACGCTACTCCACGGGCTCACAGGTAACTAGCATTTGTTAATTAAAATGAGATATCTCTTACCTATATTCTGTTACACGTTGCTGTCCTCGATCAGAACTATCTTCTATCCCAAGTGTTTAATACATCCAGTTTGTTGTTGTTGCTGTTGCTCTTGTTTTAGTGTCTCACAAGAACAATTATGACAAAAATTTAAGAAGCCACATTGCAATAAAATTATGAAACTTAGGGTCTCAGTTTGCATGATAATTAATGATTTTAGATTATTCCTAGTTGAATGAATATAGATGGTGAGGAAAGGAATTTGGCACTTTCCCCAAAATTCTAAGAAAGGGACATTTTATATATATGATTCTTAAGTGAATTACCTCTTTTAACCAGGAGAGTAATTCTCTATCACATACTGAAAATATGTACTTATTAAATGGTATGTTTAGTAAAAACAGCCCTAATTCATATTGTATTTATCATGTGGATAAGTTGAATACAGTTCAAAGCTGTGAAGGATACATTAACAGCAGCATTGGCTTAACTGGTCTACCTGTTGCCCTTGGCCCTCCAGCACTCCAGGTAGCAGCTGCATTGACTGTCACCTGGGAAGCTGTAAACTTTTGAGTAACCTGACTGACATTTTTCCCATGCCACAATTTGAGTCCAAAGATTATTATATAGAAATTTCAGCAACTCCAGGATGCTAAAATGAGCCAATCAAATAAGACAGGATTGGGGTGCTTTGCTGGCTCAGTCAGTAAAGCATGAAACTCTTGATCACAGGATTGTGAGTTCAAGTCCCACACTGGGCATGTAGCCTAACTAAATAAAATGATAAAAATAAAAAAATAAAATAAATGCCAAGATTATGTGGGCCATGGGTAAGTTTGAGCTCAGACTAGCAGACTACTATTTTGGAGATTTCCTGATCCAGTGGGAAAAGCAATCATGTTTTCAGGGTTGTCAATTTATTTTTTTTTTCTAAAGAAGGCTTAAATTTAAATTGATAAAGTTGTAAATCAGGAACTTAGTTTTTCTTAACCCTTTCAGCTCAACCTGTGGATCTTCATTTTTTTGTAAATTTGGTAATTTTATATGAAATAAGAAAGATCGCTTTAGTTGTTCTTTGTTTAATGCTTGATTGTCTTGTAAACTTAACAGATTAAATTTACCAACAACTCCATTTTTGTGCTTAGAAAATTAAATATCCTTGGACTGCCTGGGTGGCTCAGTCAGTTAAGCGTCCCAATCTTGATTTCAACTCAGCTCATGATTTCACAGTTCCTGAGATTGAGCCCCATGTTGGGCTCTGTGCTAACAGCACAGAGCCTGCTTGGGATTCTCTCTCCCACTCTTTCTGCCCCTCTCCCACTTATGCTTTCTCTCTTCCTCTCTCTCAAAAGAAATAAACATTAAAAAATAAAGAAAATTAAGTATCATTGACCTTTAAATATCATTTACAAATTTAATATGTCTGATTCATATGTCAGATCGGACAATTATGTACACCTAAGTAGCACTGGAATGACTCTTACTTATAAATGAAAGATAATGCACAATATTTTCATAAAGAAATACTTTCTTCAAACTGATGGAGTTCTCTTTTATGAGTAAAACCACATATTTAATATCAATCTAACATTTGTAACTAAACATTTAAAAGTAACGTGTAACTGTCAAACCTACCCAACTATTAACACTTAAATTAATAACCACAAATTATCATAATGATCGTGAAGCCTCTCCCTACATATAATACACAATCATTAACAGTTTGAATTTTTTTTTATTTCTATACCTTACTGAGGTTACAAAGTTGCAAATTTGGGGGAAACAGATGTATCAATTTAGGTGGGCTGAGATTTCTGAGTGTAGGACTACTAAATACATCAGCCAATTAGAAATCTGAAGTCTCCCGGCACTTGGGTGGCTCAGTCGGTTAAGCGTCCAACTCTTTATTTTGGCTCAGGTCGTGATCTCATGGTTTGTGAAATCAAGCACTGCATTGGGCTCTATCCGTGCTGTCAGTGTGGAGCTTGCTTGGGATTCTCTCTCTCTCTACCTCTCTCTCTCTCTCTCTCTCTCTCTCTGCCCCTCCCCCACCGACTCCCTCTCTGTCTCTATCAAAATAAATAAATAAACGTTTAATAATCTGAGGTCTCACATAATTTTAGGGGTACACGTGGATGATGCTTCTAGCATGAGGCTCTTCTCCACACCTTTACTTTCACACCAATAATCCTTACCTCCCTTTTTGTAATAATCTTTTCCACAACTTTGAAATTGACATTGCTTAGATCCTGTGTGCCATCTAGCTTGATTAGTTCCTACATGCTTTTCATATAACTCAGTTCATCAGCCACCATCTTGTGACATTTGACAAATGTCACTAATGAAACAATCCAACTTGAAAGTTTCACGTATTATGTTACAACAGAGTTATGTAATGTTTAGCAATACTTTTAAGGTCAAAGAGCAATGCAAGTTAACAGAATAACCATAAATTTGCTGTGTGGTAGCCCATGGTTAGAAGTCTCGCCTTGGCATGTATCATCCATGACCAAAAACAAGTTACTAATGTCACTGACCCTCAGTTTTTTCATCTATACAGTGGTAGTAATAATACTTATTTGTTACGTTGTTAGGAAGATTGAGGTAATGTATTCAAAACACTTAAATTGTGAGTACTCAATAAATCGGAGCAGCTATCCCTTATTAGTGTCATTATTACAGAATAGAAAATCAGATATATATTTCAAAGCTGTATCATATTTTTTCTTCACTATTATATTTCTAATATCACAATTCTAGTCCTCCAAAAGAAAAAAACCTTACATTGTTTCCTTATGCTGACTATAATACTAATTCTGATTAACTGACCATCCAACCCTACATAAAGTAATAGTTATTTAAATCATCTTTTCAAGTAAAAATGATAAATGTATTTCATATAAACTATGACCTTCCATAGTCTAAACTACTCATTGATATTTAGGTAAAATCTTGGGACTACGGATGCCTTATCCATGTCAGAAAACTTGTAAAATAGCAATCCCTATATATATATATATATATATATATATATATATATATAATTTTTTTACTAAAAAATATTGAATGCCCTGTATTTAATGGCAGGACAATCTTCTAAGCTCTCAAGTTACAGTGGCTAAAAGACAAATACCTTCCCCTGTGATCTAGAGCTTTCATTCTAATTGTGGAAGATAGAAAACTTATTTAAAAATAAACCAACAGAAAATACCAGATTATAAAAGCTGGTAGAGAGCCAAGTATGGTGATTTGATACAGAAATTCCAGGTGGCTACTTGGATTAAGTGCTGGAAAAAGACTATTTTGGAGGATGATATTGACACCAAGATTCTGAATGACAGGAAGGAAATTCAGGGGAAGAGAATTCCAGGTGAGAGAACATCTAATGCAAAGCCCTTAAGGTAGAGGAGACAAGCAAACTCAGGAATGGAAAGAATGTCATTGACTAAATTGGGTGAAAGTGAATAGGAGATAAGTCAAAGGAGAAGGCTAGACATGGATCAGTAATTGTTTGTAAGAGTATGAAAATTTAGATTTTATTTTGAATACTTTAGAAAGCCAATGAGATGATTTAGAACAGGAAGTGGCAGGAGACCATCCACGTATGACAAAGATCACGTGGCTTCCATGTAGGTAGTGGAGGGGCATTGACTGGCAAGACTAAAAAGTGAAAGCCCTCTCTACCTGTTGCTCCCCCTACCTACATGTTGCTAATAAACACTTACAAAAGCTCTGTAGTACCCAAATCACACAAACAGATATTCACAGCCATATGTATAGAATTGGTTTGTGTTTGTATGTGTTTATAAAAACTATGGACTAAGGTATTATCCTTCATCTTTGACCTTTCTTTAATCTGTCATTTGTTTTCTATTTGTTTTGACTTTTTAGGTATATTTATATTTATCACATGAATTTGAAACATAAACCGTGTATGTAATGTCTATTAAATTATGAAGCATCGTAATAAAATGAATATCTATGAACATCCAACTCAGAAATTGAACATTTTCCATATATGTTGCCTTCTTGAAACCTCTTTTGAATTAGTTCCTGTGCCTCCAACCAGAGAAGACTTCTGTTCTTCATTTCCTTGATGTATTCTAATAGTTTCTCCCCCTCCAAAAAAGATGTTTGGTGTTACTGTTTAAAATCTTTTTTCTAAGTGGTATATTACTATATGTTGTCTTCTGTGACTTGCTCTTTTCACCCCCACATTATCCTAGTTCATTCCATAAACATTTAAGTGTTGTCTCTGTGCTATATAATGTATACTTTTCCTCTGCCTGCAATATTTCACCTTTTTCTCCTAGATCAGGAGCCAGTTGAATGGATTCAAATGTTGGTTTTATCATTTATTACACCTGTGACATTAGACATGCTAATTAAATTCTGAACCTCAATTTCCTAATCACAAAGAGTATTTGCCTCAAGGAACTCTTGTGTGATTTCAGTGAGTGAATAAATGAAAAACACATAGTATATAACCTAGAATTCTAGGTTCTAATTCTAATTCCATAGAATTAATTAAAATACATATTTTACATATAAATACATGTTTTACATATACATACATATAATCTTTTTCTTGTACCACATAGTATTTCAGGGTGGTGATACATCAATAAACAAAAAAGACACAATTTCTGTTTTTTGATAGTCTCAGATCTAATTCAGACATTAGATGTTAAATATTGGACATTACATATAAATATAAGAAATAAATACATTGTAGTTATAGGTCATGTTGTATAACATAATAATGACTATGGGGGGAAAGCAGGGCTAGGTGGGTGGAATACAATTCTAAATAGGATGATCAAGTTAGGTCCGTTCAAGGAGAAAATATTTGAGCAAAAATTTAAAGAGAAGAAGGAGTTATCCATACGTGTATCTGGGGGAAGAACACTTCAGGCCGAGGAAGCAATTGTACCAAGCCTGAGGCAGAAGCATACTTAGCTTGTTAAGGAATGGCAAGAGAACCAGTGTGGGGACTCAGGTTGGGGAGACTAACAGAAGCTGAGATAATGGGGTAGCTCATACAAATGTCGCCTAACAACAATCATAACTTCATCAAATCTGTTAAGAAATCACTTCTTCAGTGCAGTGCTCACAGACTTCCCAGCCAAGGATGTGTCCTTTCATGTGCACTGAAACATTTTGTTTAATTATGTAGTATAACAAACATTAACAAAAGTATACAAAAGATAAGTGTATGCACAGTGATTTAGTACCTCTCCCCAGGTTAAATATTAGAATGTTGGGAGTGCCTCAGAAACCCTTTGGACCTTCTCCATCATTCACCTCAAACATATCCACCATCTTAATTTTTCACGTATTTTGTTTTGCATGTGTGTGATACTTATTCACAGGACATCATCCAGCACATATTCTCTTCTATTTTCTTCCTTTCCTCAGACATCTATGTTGCTGCAGGAAGCTATGTTGATTTTCTGTTTTTCTTATTCTGTATCGTTCTATACATCCATTCTACCACTGACAGTCATTCGGGTTTGTAGTCTTCAGCTATAATAATTAATGGTTCTGTGGAGATTTGTGGGCACATTGTTTACTTTGGCATTTATTTTTCTGGTAATTTGTTATATCTATCACTTACTAACCTAGTAGTTCCACAAAGATAAAGATATTTTTTGTTTGCCTTTTCCCTTTGTATTTTCTGGAGTAGCATTTGGTATGCAGTAGAGGGTAGTTAATATTTTTAATTTTTTTATTGTTTATTATTGGGGGGGGGGGGGGAGAGAGACATAAAGCAAGCGGGAAAATGGCAGAGAGAGAGGGAGACACAGAATAGGAAGCAGGCTCCAGGCTCTGAGCTTTCAGCACAGAGCCCAATGTGGGACTCTAACTCACAAGATCATGACCTGAGCCGTAGTTTGCCGCCCAACTGACTGAGCCACCCAGGTGCCCCCTAATGAATATTTTTAATTAATTAAATGACAAATAGAAACAAATGTGAGAGAATTGTCCCCAGTATTTCAGTTTGAAGTTTTTAAGTATGTTTCAATAGAAAGTGTTTAAGTGCTGAGGATCTATAATCCTGCACCAGTTTTCTTATTCTTTTCTTTCTTTCTTCCTTTCTTTCTTTCTTTTTCTTTCTTTCTTTCTTTCTTTCTTTCTCTCTCTCTCTCTCTCTCTCTCTCTCTCTAAGTAGGCATGAGCTTGAACTCATGACCTTGAAATCAAGAGTCAAGTGCTCTACTCAGTGAGCCACTCAGGCACCTCTCTTATTCTTTTATTTACTAGTTTTGTTCTGTGTGTGTGTGTGTGTGTGTGTGTGTGTGGTGTCTATGTGTGTTTCTTTGTGTGTGGTTGCTGACCTATAAAACAATATACACAATGTAGAAATGCCCCAAGATTTATAAAACCAATTGTCTAATATTTTAAGTTTAGGTACTCCTCTTATTCACGGTGTTCAAATATATTCAGAACATAACCCATTTGTGAGCTTGGTTTTACCACTACCATGACTAGGAGTAATAGTTCTTAAAACTATTCATCCTTGGAAAAACTGAAAATATTTTGTTTCCTCATCACAGGATTAATACTTTTTTGATCCCTAACTCAATAAAATAGCAAAACAATAAAGTAGAAAAAAATCCACCTCCCAATAATAGACAAATATTACACTGCTTCATTTATCTGGCACTTAGAAAACTGAATTTGAGAATATAAATAATGATGTAAGAATTTTCAGTTCTCTATAAATTACCTACTGTGAAGAAATGAATAGGGTGAACTGACTTCCTTTATCTCCTTTGAGAGAAGGAAAAGTCAAAATCATATATAACCTGTGAAATTACACTGATCTTACAAAATTTATGGAAAATATTGAGTTTAGTCGCATTTTAATAATACTCTATTCTTTTCTTACTAACTTTTTCTTTCTTGCAAGTTCCTGAATTCTTGAACTAAATCTTTTGTTAATAAAACTGACAATTTAATACATATTTAAATATCCATTCCCATAAAAGTTACAATGAAAATAATTGTTTCACTCTGGAAACTGAAATTATTAAAATTCTAACTGTCTAGAGGACACTTCCATATACCTTCAACATGTTTCAATTGGTATAGTACATTATATTTATTGCTTTTTCAGTTACAATTATTTTTGGTATAAGCATTTCGGAATACACTTAATGAGAACCGATTATTGTCATTAATTTAGTTTCTGATATTCTTATGCTACCATACTGCAAGCATGTAAAAGTTACACATTTGCCAGATGCCGGACCAAAGGTCTCGTATAACTACGACAGAAAGAAACAGAACGATTTGTGTGAAACTTCACTGCCTGGTGAGTTCATTTCCTTTTGTGCCTTTACCCCATCCAGAGCCGAATTCGTAGAATGTGGAATGACACGGTCCGAAAGCAGTCGGAGTCTTCCTTCATTACTGGAGACATAAACAGTTCAGCGTCACTCAACAGAGGTAAGTAGAAATGATTTTTCCTATTTAGTACATTTCTGATTACTTTATGAAGTTCTTAAATGCATTGGTTTTTTTTTTTCTTTTTTTTTTCTTTTCGGAACTTCTGGACCTTGTTCCAAGTGATAGGAATATTGCAAAGATATAAAACCTGGCTGAGTGTAACAGTGTGTTCCATTATTCATAAGCCTTTTGTTTTTTGAATCTTGAGTTTTCAGGAAATCTTTTCTGAAAGGAAGTTAGAAAATGAGAACTTTCCTTTTCTAGTCATCTGCCACTTTAATAAACTGGTGAGCTGTCAGGCCTCATTGGAAGCAGTGAAAATGGGCAATTATGTGGCTATATAGTCTGCTAAGCATCATAGAGTTCCACATTGTCCCAGGCATAGAGCAATTTCATAGTCTTTGTGGAAGTAAAAATATACTGTCTAATACATATTTGAGACAACCTGTATATTTGGGGTAAAAATCGCATCTGATCTTAGTATCTACAAAATTATCCAGCATATTTAAAGATCTAAGAGAAAAATATATATATACATATATTATGATTTGTGTGTGTGTGTGTGTGTGTGTGTGTGCGCTTCTGGTTATCATGTGCCTAGGGCATCAATTTAGACTTTGAAAGTGAAGTTTCCTTAAGCTACTATTTTGTTTGTAGTTGATTTTTTTTTATTCTTCTCTGTCTTTCCGACTCCTTCTTTCCCTCCTTCCCTCCCTCTTATTCAGTGTATGTGTGTGTTGGGGGCGGGGGTGATTAAAATTAAATCAACTCCAGTCAAAATGAGTAAATGCTATGTTTGTCTAGAGCTAGAGGACACTGTAGACATTGCTGGGGAATACTTAGAGTATAGTTTTATCTGGAAAGGTGGAATTTGCATAAGCCTATTCCAGTGTCCTAACAGATATTTTTGATACATATATTAAGTATATATTGAGTTCACATATATTGAGTACAACATTGTTTTTTTCCTTATCCCCGGACTAGGATTATTAGTTGGTTTTAAACCTGCTTCCGTTAGCTTTTTGTTACATTAAATGCTACTTAGAAACAAACAATTAACAATCATGGTTATGATTCAGAAAAATTTAGATCCTGGTGTGGCTCTTAATTACTTTTACTCAATTAATTTGCATCTTATTTACATAAAAGAAGTTGGGACTAATAGTGTCCAAGTTGAACCTGATACAGGGACCCATGTTATATGTAATCTTAATATGTTATTTGGGGCAGTGATATAACAACTATAACCTAATAATGATATTACATTTTCTCTGTCACTTCTGCCTGAGTAGGAATAGTGAGTGCAATTATTCCTCCAAAAAATACCTTTTTGTATTTTGTTTCTTTATTAATCTGTTTTTATTTGCTAGATTTTGATTTACATATTATCATCTAAATATTCTTTTTCAAGTTTTATTTTAATGGTTAGTTTGTGAAAATTTATTTTAATATGAATACTCTAACTTAAGACATACTTTCAAATCATACAATGCAGATTACTTACAGATGCCTTCAACATTTAGGAACTAATTTGCTTTCATAGTGGCAGACTTTGTTTATTGCCTAATCCCACAGATGGAAAATTTACAGTATGTTACTAGAAAGAAAGCTACCCTTATGAATAGGATTTATTATTAGAAGTATCTTGCATCTAATGATCACAGTAACCATAGAACAATTGTTGTTTCAACAAAAGATGAGATCATGTATTCTAATGATGTACTGTTTATTTGCCTACCGCGAAGATGGTTAAAATATGTAAAATTATTATGTTGTCTAGCATTATGATCTAAATTTATATAAAGATTGTAAGGTATGTGACTTTACTAAAAATTGTTTTAAATGGACATGTTTTCATGACCTTGATTTTCAGGTCAATCACAAATAACATTCTGTACCTTTTTAGTCCCTTCTAACGAATTTCATCAACTTGGAATATGTAATTATGTGGATGACTGGGTCAGTTTGAAGTATATTTAAAGGAAATAATATTTTATACTGACCGATCATATGTTTAAATCTGGTTGCAAAATCTTTAGTTTTAAAAGTATTTCTTAAAGTTACTCTTGAAGAATGGTATAAAATTTCTTGTGACACCCAATAAGTTATTCTAATGTTGACTTTGGGGAGGGGGTTAAATTGAATTTATAATTTGAAGTGTGTCCAGCCAGTGATCTCTTCCTTCAGGATATATATTCTTCCTCTCACTCAGTGACTTTAATGGTGGTAGACATCAGAGTGATCTTCTTGATTTCCCACATTAATTCCCCATTCCCCCAAGTCAGAAACTCATTTTATTCTCATCTCATTTTTTTTTGTCTTAGATGCCTGGAGTACTTTAAAATGTTATTTCTTCATAGTATATCTCTGAAGATCATCTTTAACCTCCTTCTTTAATCTTGTCTTATTTCCCAGGGTCCTATCTTCCCTGCATTCAGGCGTGTGTATCATATTTAGGTAGGTGGAATCCAAGATTCACCTTTCCAGATAAACCCTTCAGCCACCTCAGCAACATAATTGTTCACCATTATTTAATCGAAAGATTATATTCTCTATTAAATAAAAGTTCTAGGCACTGCATCTTTGCATCTTCATATATTCTAACTTCCCATTCATTCTTAGTTTCTTACCAGCTGGCAATTTTTTGTTAATTTAAACCCCATTTTCCTTTCTTTCCAAGTCAGTTATATTAAATTTCTTATTTTTGTCTTTAGAACAGTTCTGGCCCTTGAAGACTACAAGAAGTTGTCTAAAAGCTAGTCCTATTTTTTTACTTTAGGTTTTCTTTTGTATTCATACCACTGCTCAATTCATCAAAAGAATAATTATTTTATAATTCTGTATGTCTTACCATCTATTCTTCCAAACAGGAATTCATCATTATCATCTTTGGGATCCATTAAGAGTAAAACATCAACCATGCAGTACAGAACTCTTTCTCAAGGGTTTTTATTTTTTCAAACCATCTTTAATATTCTGTTCTTGCACCAACTTGTTATATCCTATGTATCAGATTACCTGCCTAGATTTTCCAGTGTGATCAACTTGATTACCATTGGGATTTTATTCCTTAGAATCATGCAAAACCTTGGAAGATTTATGGATAATTTTCAGTTCATGTAATCATTCTTATATATTCTCTTTGGAATTTTGTTATTTGGTCACCTCATCTCTTTAAAACCTTCCATTACATTTGTCCTTTGAATATGTATACTCATGAAGGGGTTTTTGCAAAGGTTCCCTGTGCGTTTTAAGATATATTTTCTGCTTCTGGCTTGTTTGCTACAATGCTACTCACTCATAAATTAAGAATTCCTTGAGGCCGGTACCCCAGGGCAACTATCAAGTTAATTTCCCTGATGCCACTGCCTACACAGTTTGAAGGAGCTTTCAAGAGCATTAATGTGGTAGTTGAGTATAAAAAGTTTTAAAGAAGTTTAACTCTGATCCAAACTCAAGATTTTACAAATGCCACAGGAGGGTTCATTTATTTGTTCATTTAAATATTTACTATTCGTTCATATCTTGAAGTCAGGCCTCAATCCCTGAGCCTCCCCCAGGTGTATTAGAAATCTCACCCAACTTTCCAGTAGCTCCAACTTCCCAGTAGTGATAGAAACAATATGTAGCTAGAGTAATCTTCTACTCATATCTCCTACCCACAATCTCTACTGGCCAAACCTTGCCCTGAATGAGTTAGACCATCAATGCCTCTGAAACTTGAGTTTAATCATAAAATGAAGCATTTCTGAGAAATTGCTCTGCTAGTTCAGTTAATGGTTAAACATTTCCTCTCTTTTTATACATCTGTATAGAAATTGGGGTATTTTCTGAAATTAGATTTTATTAGGCTTTATCTCATTGTGAATAATATAATTGCATTTCCCATTTTCTTTTTATTTCATTAGTTGAGTTGACATCAGAAATTTCAGTTTAAAATCTAGTTTTGCTAGATAGCTGCTACCAATATGATGTTGTATGAATTATGACAAGTGTCCCATGCCCACCCCTCCTCAGCTGTGGAGTTATTACAAAAATGTAACCCATTGTAGTGGCAGGATTAGCAAAAAGGCATTTCTTCTTTTGAAACAATAGCTTGACTAGCAAAGGTGGATTTTTATTTCCCCCTACCTCCCACCCTCTGTCTTATCAACCTCCCACAGAAATTAATGCAATTTAGATTTTTAGACATGGAGATCTGACTGGTAAAGCTAGATTTATTTAAGCCAAATCTATGTGTTGTATGACTGAAAACTGTCTCTTTTGTAGATGTCCAGCACTTATTTATTAATGTTGATGGGATTCTCCATTCAAGGTTCAGATTCATATTAATCTACACATGCATTCTCAGTAAATTTATGTAATCAGTACAATTATGATGGCCTACGACGATCTTTTCATCAATTTTAGGGGTAAATCTTGGCTCTCAGTGGCACAACGACCTCCTGAAAGGCATCACCTGTTAGGGACATTGTTGATACAAAGGGGGAAAGCATCATCAAATAGACATTTGCAAATTGTTGACTTACTCATTGTAGTTTTCATAGTAGTTTTGAGAATGGAGTTTCAATCCGGTGATGTTTGGTAAATTGCTTATTTTCTCAGTGTCTATGCAATAAGGATATAAATAGCACCCTCTTCACAGGGACCTTGACAGGACCAAGTGAGTTTACATATGTTAATTCCTTACTACAGTGCCTGGAACACAAGTACTATTATCATTATTTTTTTCAGAAGTTCACTTATATCTTCTAACAAATGAAAACTGATCCTTGTCAGTGCTCTGAGATAATTAGATATTAAAATTCATCATTCACTACTGAAGGTTTTCTTTCCCCTTTTTTTTCTAGTAATAGGTAGTCGGAATACAGTAGTTACCTGAATGCCAAGTAAAAGAAATAATAATTTATCTAAAGTGGTGCTACCCTTGAGGCTAAAAAAAAGAGATAAACTAATAACACTGAATTGTCTATTCTAAATTAGAAGTTAAATGCACATTACATCTGCCTAGTTGTGCTTTCCACTTTTGATTTGTAACCATATTTTAGCATTGAAGCAATAAAGGTAAAATATTTCTTCTCCCTACCTTAGATAATAAAATAAGCAAACACTGTCTTCTCTTTCCTCCAAGCCCCATCCTGCCCTTCAGAAGTTTAGAGAACACTAGTTCAATTCAAACAGTCCTGCTAAATAACCAGTGGTGTAGCAGAGCAGGGATGTGACTCATTCCCATTTTAAAACTCATGTCTTCTCAGAGCCTGTATTGTCTTTCCCGGGAGGTTGGTCACTGAGGCAGAAGAAACTTCACAATAAATCACCTGTCACCTCGTTAATATTCCGGCTTTTCAACTTGTTTTGCTTTTGTGTTTTTAAAGAAAAATGCAAATGAAGATGTGTAAGTGGTGTTTCACAGCAATTAATGATTTCTATAAATTAAAGCGTACTAGGGTGAAACCCTCATACTCATTCACTGCACTTTATTAATGTCAGTAAATAAAATTTGGCTTATATGCATAAAATTTGTCATATTTCTCAAAAGCCTTGATGCTTTGAAGGATTATAAAATTGTTTGTAAACATTAACCAGATCCTGCTATAACTTGACATCTATTTGAGGAATTTGCAAAAGAGTCAAATGATGTGCATAGCTAAGAAATCAGAGTAGAACCTGTATAACAAATTACTTTTTGTTATGAATAAGCATTATGATATTATGAGTACAAATATAAGTATATATGACATGGATAAAGTTTTCATATGAAATTCACATTACATTTATATCTAGTATTTTTTGACATTTACATTCTTCATTTGTAAATGAGGCAACATTGCTTCCTGTGTTAATTCCTTTCTTTTATACATGTCATCAATAAAGACATAATCAGAAAATGTACAAAAAATAAGGAAATCTTCTGTGTTAGGAAAATCAGTTTAATAACACAAAAGTAAAATAGTTACAGGTTGTAAAAGTGAAATGCTATGTCAAATAGATAAGTAAACAATGCTATTAGTATCTTGATTCCGAACTCAAGGAGACCAAATAACTTTCAGAATAAATTCTCCATTACAAAATTAAGCATATTAAATATTGATTTCTACACAATTGGGGCAAATATTCTTGCTATAAATTGTTGGTAGGAACTGAAAAAGAAGACTTTTAAAATGCTTGTCCAGTGAGTCCTTCTTATGCTTTGCTTTTAAATTTGTCTCTTTGATGTAAATCATTTCAATCGTAGCCATCCAGCCTCTCACAATCAACTCTACAGTAGCAAAAATGGTTTGTATTTTACTACTATTACAACTACTACTATTATTATTATTATTGTAGCTTTTATAGATCCCTTCACAAAGAGAATTCTCTGTGTAGATTCTTTTTTATTATGGTTTATTATCTGACTGCCTTATATATAGTTCGCACGATCTCTTATCTCTTTATTTCTTTTAAAGCTTATCTATTTATTTTGAGAGAGAGAGAGAGAGAGAGAATGACAGAGGGGAAAGGGGCAGAGAGAGAGGAAGAGAGAAAATTCCAAGCAGGCTCAGCACTGTCAGCACAGAGCCCAACGCAGGGCTCAAACTCAAGAACCATGAGATCATGACCTGAGCCAAAATCAAGAGTCAGATGCTTAATTGACTGGGCCATCCCCGTGCCCCCCTCTTACCTCTTTACTATTAGTCAAACAAGCTGCGGTGAAATACCATACCTTGATAGTTTCTAAATGTAACACTATAAAACATTTCCACTGATTTTTGAAATATTACTGTTGTTTCGTCGCTGAAGATATAATTTTTCAAAAAATATATATTTTGAACAACTAAACACACATACTCAACTTCTCTTCTGAAATTGCTGGTATTCTTTTTTCTGATAGAACACAGTATGGCTCTTTATAGTTTTTGATCAACTTGGGATTTCTCTTTTAATGTGTACAGCTAAAAATTTGCCTATTGTACACTATTCATTATTCATCCATTGTCTTTATTTCCATGAAGAAGCCAGGTTTGTGAAATGATTCCTAAAGGACAAAATCTAGATCCCAAACAAGATCTATCTGAGCATGAAACCCTATTCATGACAACAAAAATTTTCACTCTTTTCTTATTATGACAGTTTTTCATGAAGCTTGCTAAGATTAGAATAAAGATATTTTCCAAGAATGTATTTCAAAGTGATTTTTATCACTTCACATGGAAATAAGATATTCTTAAAACCACAAGTTATAACATCTTTATTTCTTAATTTCCTTCATGTACCATTGATTTCCTTCTACTTTATTTTGCTCTAGGTATAGTTGTTTAGTGTGGTTTCAGCCTATTCATTTAGTGAAAGAAAAGCTTTAAAACACTGTAAATATATGGAGAAATGGGTTGGCCATACTTTCCAAAACTATTTGGTATGGAATATGCTGATTTGCTATGCATTATTGTCCTAGTTTTAGGATTTAGGTTGCAAGAAGATTTTTATAATCATTCTTTTCTTTCCTGGAAGGCCTCAAGGTATTTTACTGGCAGAATCCTTTATCTTTATTTTTTTATGTTTCAGTAAAAGGATGAGTGAACATTTTGGTCAGAGAACAATTTTGTTAAAAAATCAGGTAAATAGCTTCTGCCTATAATGATTTAGTATTAAAACCAACCAAAGATATAACTTTCCCCAGCTATTTATACTTCTGAATTTGATATTGTCCTTTGTCAGGACAATGTGAAAATGCCTAGAACAAGTAGAAAATCTGTTTGAGTTAACTTCAAAAAGACACTGATGATGTATAAATTAAACTATTTTATGTGCTAATTCCAGTTTTCACAAAAACTATGGAATGTGTTAAAATTTAAAAACAAAACCTGACTGTACCTCTCATCTGGAAAAATGTTTCTACTGGATTATAAACATAAAGGTTCTGATGATATAATGTAGTTTATAGCATCCAAAGTTAATTAACAAAGCCATTACTTGTTCAAATTATTTTTTCTAAGAAATAGATTGTATTAACTTATATATGCTACTTTCAAAGTAATTAGAGATTAATTCAATTACATGAGAAATTAAATTGTGGAAGAGGGTTAGCCAAAGAGAGCCCTCATTAGAAAAAGATACTTATGGGGCACCTGGGTGGCTTAGTCAGTTAAGGATCTGACTCTTGACTTTGACTCAGGTCATGATCTCATGGTTCATGAGTTTGAGCCCCACATTGGACTCTGCACTGACAGCACAGAGCCTGCTTGGAATTCTCTGTCTCTTCTCTATATGCCCATCCCCCACTTGTTTTTTTTCTCTTTCTCTCTCTCTCTCAAAAAAAAAAAAACACTAAAAAAAGGAAAAAAAGAAAGATATAGTACTTAAATTGTCATTACCAATAATTGTGTAGTATCTGATTAAAATAGCTTCTATTTTATTGAACTACATTACATACAGAAGCATACACTTTACATAGCTCAACCTTATATACTGCATGTCATTTGAAAGTAAGTGTTTATCTGATAGGTTTTCCTATGATTTTCCTAATAGTCTTTCTTCATAATTTATCATTATAAGGAATGTGGGTGCTTCAAAAACTAAGATAAGTTACCCATCACATTCATAGAAAGTAATTTATAACCCTGGAAAATCATTGGAGAATTAAGAAAGATTTGAGAGGATACACAGATTGAAAGAAGATAGTTAATCTTGATGTAGACAAATGGAAACAATGTAAGTTTCCTGAAACAGCCTCATTTCTAAGAAGGACAAAATTATGATTATATGATGAAATAGGCCTTCTCTGAACGTTATTAAGAATCTCTTTGTTCATAGATAACTTGTTTGAATTTACTTTTCTCAGACATGTTTTTAAAATGTTGGTTCAAAATTTAATATTCAAGTTTTAGCCAGGATAGACTTTCTGCATGTAAGCTATACAATTTGTTCAATATAGGAAAGTATGTCAATATAGTACAGAGCATTATACAAAAAGTCAGATTTTTTTCACATTGGTAAATCATTTCCTATTATTAAGTAGTTACTATATTTTCCTTTTTTCTGAAGTGTGTTTTATTAAATGAAAATGCACAAGCTGTGTGTGATTTACAAATAAATATAGCTGTGGAATTGGCTACATACCATTAACAGATATCAAGAGATAATCTGATGTAGATAAAATGAATTAAATATAGTGTGAATGACAAAGATAAATACTCTTATGCTAAATGCCTTTGATTTACTAAAAAGAACTGTAATTTACCGCTATTTTGCCTGTGGTTAAGCAAACTCAGCTGGTTATCTTTAGGCTTAGTATTTTTTGTTTTCAGTACTATGGAATGTATTCAAAAATGTCCAAATGTATTCAACACGTCCCAATTTAACAGCACACAGAAAGATATGCCTTTGACTACAAAGGATGAGTTTTAGAGATGAATGACTGAATAGTATAGGTTCATCATTTCCGTTACAGATTAACCACTTACACTGTTGTGCAGCCAAGATTCACCAAGAATTCTAAGTTCCAATTCTACCATATTTGTCTTGAGCTGTCAGAAAACCTAAGATCTTTGAGAAGCTTTGCTTTCAGCTAATTATGTAAAATTATTATATATAATTATAATATGTAATGCAATATATATTATATAATATAAAATATAAATATATAATACAAAAAATTAAACTTTAAAGCTATATATATGTATATGTGTATACACTTTAGATTTTAGATTAAAGAAGGAGTTCTTAAAAACAAAATAACAAAGATTATGAACTATAACAAAAAGTAATGTTCTTGCCTCAAAATGTAAACAGTATTCATAACAGTAAGATATTGGGAGAAAGAGTAAACAACATATAACACACAAAATGTTATGCCTACATTGTATAAAGAATGTCTATAAACCAATATATACAGGCAAAGATAAGAACGGGCAATTCACAGAATGGGAGACCCTTATGGACAATAAACATGAAAAATGACCCCATCTCTTTGGTAATCAGGAAAGTGCAAAGCATAATAGTAATATGAGATATCGTGTGATACTTGTATGAAATTGGCAAAAATATCAGGCTTACAATACTAAGTCCTAGTAAGAATCTGAGAAATTTAATTTCTCATGGAAGTGTAAAGTGATACAAATACATTTGACAGAATTTTGGCAATATGTTCTAAATTGAAATGTGAGCAATATATGGCCCAGTAACTTGACTTCCAAGTATTTATTGTAGAAAAAAACCATGCGTCTGGACAAGAAGACCTATATAATGTCAGCTAGTGCAAAATAAAGACAAATAGACAAGGTAATGTCTAGGGTTCCCACATCTAAATCTTTGAACTTCTATATTACAATAGAACAACACCTCTACATTCAGAATATTTAATTTCGTATTGAACTAACAATAACCCAAATCTGTACTTTGGAGAAAACATATCATTGAAGTCCATGTTAATAGATTCCCAGTGAATGAATTTTCTATTAAAAAAAGCTGAGGTATCTCCGAACCATTTGAAAGAAATTTAATAGGCAGGTTGATTAAAATTTAATAGCAAACTTGTTGGCTATTAAAAGTGCACAGTGTGATAAATCAAGATGTCAGCTCTTCAATTTATGACTTCAGAAAAAAATGATGAAGGTTTCTTGGCTTTCAATAAAATATTTCTTCTTTGACACTTTGTAATTTCATTAATTATTTGAATAAAAACAGTACAAAATATAAAACTATGGTTTCTGTGGTTTTTAAAATTACTTTATATAATTTTTAAGGATAGCATGCAGATTCTTTTAGTTTTGTTAATGATTATAAACAACTTGGTCTTGATTTATATGGCTGTTCCTATTTTATAAAATAAGCCTTTAAAGTTGAACTTACCATTTTTGCACTGTCTGTAGATTGTGTGTGCATGTTGATATTTCATTGTTACACAGAAAAAGAAAAAACAGGAAACAAAATACTTAAAATAGACAATGCCTATTCAATCAGTTTTCCATAGATGTGAAGGTCTCTTTTATCGATTTACTTTCATTTTTGTTTCTTTGTGTTATATAAATTAACACATGAATATGAAAAGTAAATAATTGACAATTACAGAAAAGTAATGCACTCCTGTAAGGCTCCTAATAAAATGTTATCAAAACATGTTTTTGGGGTGCACCTGCATGGCTCAGTCAGTTGCACAGCTGACTTTGTCTCAGGTCACGATCTCGCAGTATGTGAGTTCAAGTCCCACATCGGGCTTGCTGCTGTTAGCCTGTTAGCACAAAGCCTGCTTTGGATCCTCTGTCCTCCTCTCTGTGCCCCTCCACCCCTTGCAAAAATAAATAAACATTAAAAAAAACATAATTTTGGGAGAGGATGCTAAAAATATTCAAACATCACTGCTTAAATATGTTTAAATAAAATCACCAGAGTCAGGTGTGACCTTGAACAGATTATGAATGTCTTTGGACCTGTTTCTTTATGTAGTAAATGATGGTAGTAGATTAGATAATGTTAAAACCTTATTCACTTCTAAATTCTGAGTTATAACTTTCTTCCATTATGTTATACTGCAATTCATTGGGTAATACTTACATACATAAGATGTGTGGGGGGTCCCTCTGATTCATTTTTTCCAGTTTTCTTGTTTATATTAAAGTCAACTCACTAGGGGCGACTGGGTGGCTCGGTCGGTTAAACGTCTGACTTCGGCTCAGGTCATGATCTCACAGTCCGTGAGTTCAAGCCCCGCGTCGGGCTCTGTGCTGACCGCTCAGAGCCTGGAGCCTGTTTCAGATTCTGTGTCTCCCTCTCTCTCTGCCCCTCCCCTGTTCATGCTCTGTCTCTCTCTGTCTCAAAAATAAATAAACGTTAAAAAATTTTTAAAATAAAGTTAACTCACTAAAGAAAAAGACTTACCTTTTTTATTTTTTCTTTATGCCAGTTTTCTTAGCTCTTTGAAAAGGAAATCAAAGCCATAGGACCCTTTCACCAGAAAGAAAAGCAGTCATGTGTGGGTGCCCAACTGGCTTCACAAACATGCACCTAAACCATTTTACATACAATTTTAAGGGGGTCACAACTTGAGTAGATACCATCTCCTGGTAAAAGACCCTTTGTTTAACACTCGAGTTAGTATTATAACTCTAGAAAATACCGTCACTAGTGAAGCTATTTTTTACTTGAACAAAATGAAGCCTCCGTGATGGGCCAAAATTATGTTCTGAAGACAGAAGCACAGAGGCATTATCCAGTAGTAACTTTGCTCTATTTATAACTCCAATTCATATGCATTAGTCAGTCCATGTCATGGAAATGACTTCATAAAACAAAAAATACGTCGAATCAAGGGAGAGAGAACCATGAGGGGATGGAATGGAGGACAAAACATATTAAAGAAGAAAGAATGATCCAGGTGAAACTGTTTGATTGAAATACAACAAACAAAAAATTTATCATCCTATATATTCATAAATAATAAGAATTTGAAAATTAGACATGTTGGTATGAGACTCTCAGGAATGGGATATTCAGTCGGTTCGTTAGAACACCAGGGTCTAGAATTATACACCTTTGCTTGTCCAATAAGACAAATAAGAACGAAAGTACATTTAAAAAAAAAAGCGAGGGGCAGAGCAGAGTGACAATTCAAGTTATTTTAAGAGCTTTTCAGCGTACTGTGGTTAGCCTGCTGTCAAGAAGAAACGTTTGAAAATGTTTCTGAATGATATGATATGGATTCAAGTGGGATTCAACTGTCATCTTTTCTCAGATCTTTTTTTCACTTCACACTTTCAAAGCCTGCAGCTCTACCTTCAGTTTTCAGGCCTCAATTACGTGTATCACACTGAACTGGCCTAGACAGTGCTGTCGTTCAAGGCCTGCCCGTGTCAAAACACCCATGTTATTTTCATAAGGAAAAAAAAATACAACACTTTTGTGGTAAACCTGTGCATTTGAAAAGGGTGTACTCATTATTATCCCATTCAAATTTCACTCATTCAAAAACTTTTATGTCTATCTCTATCTTCAGGTATAAATAAAGTAAAAAAGACTCTTCTTAAAATGACTATGATTTTACACTTCGTGTTTTTCGGTAGGTTTAGGATCTGACTTTCAAATAATTGTCAGAAAAACATCCCTATGTTTTTCAGTATGGAATATGAAAATCCCTTTTTGCTTTGTATCATGCTTTTACTAGAAATAAAGATCTCTTGGTTGGCTCTCTGTTGACAGTTTTGTTGACGATTCACATATATTGAAATTCAACTTAATTCCTTTTCCAGGTTTTATTAAAGACCTAACCCTTGTTTCTGACAGCAAATAGGCAGTTTTGACTAGACTGTACCCAGGATTTAGTGTGTCAGATAATTAAGAAACAACTATTCTTATATTACTGCTTTGAGATTTTTACCTTGAGCTTTTTTTTTACCCAATTTGAGCTTTTTATTTTAAGTCACAGTAGGTTGTGCTGAGTTTCCTCCCCCTCTTGTCATATTATCTGCAGCTAGTATTCAAGTAGCAATTTGTATTTCCAAATAATTATATGAGTGTGTTTTTCCTGCTTTAAATATACCTGGTATAGTGTTAGAAGGAAATAAATCACATTAGGAATTAGACAATTGGCACTTGTAAAAAATTTACTCAAATTATAAAACTGCTCATAATTGATAAAATGACTTGTGTTAGTTTGTTACATTAAAGATGCCATAGATTTCACATGGGCTTTTTTTCATCATTTAAGCAAGTATTTACCAAGCTCTGGGAACTATTCTAGACCCTTGGTATAGAGCGGTAATAAAACCCAGTGTATTCCTTGTTTTTCTGGTGTTTACATTCCAATGAAATTTGTACATAAACATTCTTTTCCCATATGTAGTGTTGTAACTATCTTCTCTACCCAGCAACATCAGCTTATTTGTGTCTTCAACCTGACTAACCAGTAAGCTTAACTTCAGCTGAAAAACAGTGACAGATGGTCTGTAAACACCGATCTTCTTGGAAGTCTGCAGCAATTTCATAGCTATTAGAAGGGAAGTTTACAAATCAGAAGTTAGTTGGAAGGAAGAGGAAGAGACAGGATGGACAGTACCTTGGAAAATAGTATCAGAATTCAAAGTGACTTGGGTAAATTGGGGAAACAGCCAGAAGCAAACAGAATAGGCTTCAGCTAAGACAAGTGAAATGTAGTGCAGCTATGGAAAAAGACAAATGCGACTTTGTACACAAAAGACCCAAGAAGACAGGTTCTGTACAAGTTTTTAGTTAAGAGATCTAGGCATTGGCAACAAGCCAGTGTTTTTGACACAGGGCCACCTTTCAAAGGTACAACTGAAATGCATAAATGTGAGCATGGACTGTAGGAACCATGCGAAAACACCTTATCGCACTTGTTTGGAATGGCAACAGGAAAAACGACCTCTTGCAAGATTTGAGTGTCCATAAAATGATGGAAAACGATTGCCTTCTAACACTAGGGAATCAAACCACAGATAACTGGTTACTCAAACATATCCCTCATTCTTTCAAACCAGCAAACCCATAAAGCTTATCCACAACTTCATACTCTGCAAAACTCTAATGATCAAATTTGATATCCTATTCCTCAGTTCCTGTTACTGAGCCCTCACTTATATTTTAACTCAATTTTTAGGATTAAAGTCAGTTATAGTGACACTAATTAATTTGATTTCAAATGGGGCATAAGATGTAAAAAGGTGAGTCATCATAAAAAAGCAACTTTAACCAGCGATCCTTCTTCTATCAGGAAAAAGGCTCTTAATACCAAGGGTAAAGAAGAAAATGTATTTTGTTGGAAAGTTCTAGATTATTTTTATCAGTATTTGTGTGGTTTTAGATTTAAAAGCAGGTGGATCTTAATTATGACTGTATGTCACTCATTGTGACTATAGATCTGTACCTGATCTGGGTTACACCTGGATTTGAGGAAGCTACCTTCCAAAGCCACGTGGCTGGGACTGAATATTGTTCCATTTAGTCAACATTGTATCACTCCATGGCTGTATACCAATAGCATTTCTGTTATTGTTGCTGGACTTTCCAGATTAGCAAGAACTGACAAATAAAAAAAACTCAGTCTTCCTACATTAGTAATCTCACTAATAAGAGTGTCTTTAGGTATATTCAAAACTTAGAACACACTTAGCAAAACTAAAAACAACTTTATGCTAGGAAAGCTATAACCAGATGGCCTATCTATCAAAAATGTTGATAGCTTCATTAGAATTCAATTACAGAACTCCATTTTTGTATGATTAAATTGTTTGTCCTTATATTTTTAACTTTTAAATAAACTGAATGACAGCCAGAAAAAAATATTGAGTCACATGCTTTTTGCTTATGTTTGGTTCTTCCTAACTCAATTGTTTCCTTATTTTAAATCACAGAGCATATTCTTTTACATTGGTATAGAAAAATATATATACATATAGAGAGAGACAGATATGACAAAGGAATATTTTCTTTGGCAATCTACGTGAAGCAAGTAGCATGCAATCTTCCCAGCTTGTTTGTTTTTTAATTAGTTCAAATTAAGAAATGTGTAGTAATGAAGGAAAATATATAGAAATACAGATATAGGGCACCTGGGTGGCTCAGTTGGTAAAGCATCTGACTCTTGGTTTTGGCTCAGGGCATGATCTCGCGATTTGAGTTCAAGCCCCACATTGAGTTCTGCACTGATAGTGTGGAGCTTGCTTGGGATTCTGTGTCTCCCTCTCTTTCTGCCCCTCCTCTGCTCGCACTCTGTGTCTCTCCGTCTCTCAAAAATAAATAAACATTTAAAAAAAGAAGAAGAAGAAGAAATACAGATAGATGCTCCAGCCATAAAGACCTAACCCTTATTTGATCTATGAGGGAAAATAATGAATTTTAGCAATTTTATATATTTAGGGTTTTTACCCTAGTTCATTTTAAGTTGTTTACACCTTTCATTTTCTGTTAAAATTCTTAGAGTAATTTTAGAAAGTAATTATTTGTATTGGAAGGCTAGAATTGTAATTGTATTGTATTGAAGGCTAGAATAATAAACACTAGTAGCAGGTGCAGTTTACAGGTAGTTTGCTTTTTTAAAACGTTGTGCAGGCCAAGTCTGGTCTCTAACAATCATAAATTTGTGTAACATCAACGATACACATGTTTAAGATGTATACTATTCTGTTTCTTGTCTGAATGGCACGATAGCCAACTCTTTGTAGTTTTTCTTGCTGGTATTCTATATATTTATCAGTGGGAAGTGACATCCTGATTGATCCATTGTACGATAAAGTGGAGATCTGCCGTCTCACTCTGTTAAAAACATTTAAATGTATATGTTGTACAATTTCAGCAAATACTCATCGAGCACTTAATAAGTGGAAAATTTTGTGCTACTTCTGTGCTAGTTCTGTGTGGAATGTGTAGGATGCAAACACATGGCTTATTTCCTGAAAGAATTGTAACCTTCCAGTTTTATAAATCTGACAAGCTATATTGTACTTTAAATCTAGAGATGTTCACTTACCCAATTTTGAGGTTAAAATATATGTTATTTGGGGTGTCTGGCTGTCTCAGTTGGTAGAGCATGTGACTCTTGATCATGAGTTTAACCCCCACATCGGGTATAGAGCTTACTTAAAAAAATAGATAAAATAGGTGTTACTTGATGGATAATTTGCTATATAACAAAGAACTATGATTTTGAGAAAAAATAAAATAAAACTACCATGGCCAAGTTTTTTCTTCTCATTTTTTTGCATTTTCTATGAATAAATAAACATTTTTGTTTCATTCAATATAGATTAATTATTTTGCGATAATTGTAGATTTACTTACAGTTATAAGAAATAGTGAAGAGATTGTGTTCCTTGTACCCAGTGTTCTTCAATGATACCTTGTAAAACTATACTACAAAATCACGCCAGAATATTGACTGATATCCAGCAGTCTTGTTCAGATGTCTTCAATATTACTTATATTTCATTGTGTGTGTGTGTGTGTGTGTGTGTGTGTGTGTGTGTTTGTGTGTTTAGTTCAATGCAATTCTATCTATCAAGACTCGGTTTGTGTTATACCAGCATAGCCTACATACAGAATAGCTCCATAGCCACAGGGAAGCCTCATGTTGCCCGTGTATGACCATTTCCACTTCCCTCCCCCTTGCATCTTTAACCCTGTCAACCACCAATCTGTTCTCCATTTCTATCATTTTGTCATTTCAAGAATCTTATGTATATCTATATGGAAATATATTATTTATATATATATGGAATCATTTAGTACGTAACCTTTTGGATTGTCTTTTTTACTCTGTATTATTATCTAGAGATTCATCCAGTTTGTTGTATCAATAATTGTTCTTTTTTTATTAATGAATCGTGTTTCCTGGTAAGGATGTGCCACAGATTGCTTACCCATTCACCAGATGAAGGATATCTGGGCTGTTTCCATTTTGGACTATTATAAATAAGGCTGCATGAACATTCATGTATAGGTTTTTATGTGAACATAAATCTTCATTTTATCTGGGATGAATGTCCAAGAGTACAATTGCTGGGTGGTATGGTAATTGAATGGTTACTTTTATAACTATTTTCCAGAGTAGCTATACTATTTGACATTGCTCCAGCAAAGTAGGAAAGATCCAGTTTTCTTCACCCTTGCCAGCATTTAATGTTGTCACCATTTAAATTTTAAGTATGTAGTGATATCACATTGGTTTCTTTAATAATTTTTTTAAAGTTTATTTATTTTGAGAGAGAAAGAGACCCAGCATGAGTGGGGGAGTGGCAGAGAGAGATGGACAGAGAATTCCAAGCAGGCTCCACATTGTCAGTGCAGAACTCGACACAGGGCTCAAACTCATAAACTGTGAGATCATGACCTGAGTCGAGATCCAGTCAGATGCTAAAACAACTGAACCAGCCAGGCTCCCCACATTGTGGTTTTAATCTGCATTTTCTTAATAGCTAATAGCAATTCTTTTCATGGTCTTGTTTGCCACCTGTATATCCTTTGCTGTAAAATGTCTTTTTATGTCTTTGGCCCATTTTCTAATTGGATTGGGTTTTTTGTTGTTGTTGTTAGTTTTTTGCTTTGGGTTGTTTGGGTGTTTGTCTGTTTGTTTGTTTTTACTGTTGACTTTTAAGAGTTCTTCCTGTATTCCAGATACTAACTTTTTCTTGGATTGCAAATATTTGTAAATTTGTTTACAAATATTTTCTCCTGGTCTACTGATTGTATTTTCATTCTCTAATGTATATACTGAATTAACAAATACTTGTGTTCAATCTGACTATCCTCATACAATTTGTATTTTCCTCTCCTCAGTCACATTTTCTTTCTTTATCATCTAACATAAACATGCATTCTGCCTATCATTTTTTACACATGGCCTAATTATGTTTAATAAAACTATTCCTCTGATATTTTGCTTTTTTTTTTTTGGTTAAACAATTTTGGAGGTTGGAGGTTGCAACTCATACTAATGATATGTTAGGCACTAGGTACATCTATTTATAAAGAGATGAAATAATTTAGCTTTCTTACTTTATGTGCCAAAGTTCAAACAACCAGTTGGAAAATGGAAAATGGAATTATATATATGCTGGATATTATGAAGTCAATACTTTATTTGAAATATTTAAAATAATATCCATATGATTATTAGATTTGTAAAATCACCTAATTAGTATGCTTACTACGGTGTACTAACAAGAGTGATTATATCTTATTTTGATGTAAGGGATTCCTTTTCTTAGAATTTTAAGAAATGTCAAATTCTTCTGTTGTGTC
This sequence comes from Prionailurus bengalensis, assembly GCF_016509475.1. Classification (NCBI taxonomy): domain Eukaryota; kingdom Metazoa; phylum Chordata; class Mammalia; order Carnivora; family Felidae; genus Prionailurus; species Prionailurus bengalensis. Next base: position 155,825,213 of record NC_057344.1, on the reverse strand, counting down.
CACAACTGCTCTCTAAATGTGTGTTTTATTGTAAATGTTGCCTTTTATTCTTTTTTACTTTCATTGAAAACAACCCAACGGTTTCTGTGAATGAGGGAATGTTTTGTTTACTTTGGCTTTTCTTTCCGTGTTTTAAACTTTTTTTTTCAGCTTTTGTTTTGTGTTTTGTTTATATGGAAGACTATATTTTGCTTTCATTTTTTTATTTTTTATTTTTAGCAAGCATGGGAGTATACTCTTGCTTATACTTTGGGAAAGAGAACACCCTATATATGGCTTAATCAACATCGTAAACCATTTTCTTTCTTTCCCATTGACTCTTGGATATGTGCATTATTGGAAACATGTGTGCTTTAGTGGCATATATTTTTGAGTCTAATTAGCTGCCTGCCTGTAATCAGGACTATATCAACTGTTGTCATTCTAAATGTTTCCTTTCTTTTTTTCAAACACATTTGCCTGATTGACCTTTTTTTTTTTCTCTGTCTTTCTATGGGGCTGCTCCAGGAGCCATGGCTAATCATCTTATAAGCAATGCTCTGCTTCGTCCGCATGGTACTAACAATCCCTATAATACATTGCTTGGGGAACCGGCGGTCTGTAACAACCCTTCTGTCAGCATGTACAACGCACAAGGTGTGCTGGAGTTTATCTTAATTTTTTCAAGTGAGAGTCCCATTTTATGTAGCTTTTATGGCCACATTCTATTTTGCGTTCTTTCCACTGCCTTTTCTTTCTTTTGGAAGCAGACACACAGACTCCCTTTGCCTTCCACCCCTCTTGGTGCTTTTATTTTCCATTTTCCTTAGGTTTCCTTTAGTAACAAATGGTTTCCCTCCTTCTGATAAACAAATGCTTAATTCACCAATACGTGTTTGTTTCTCTGTAATGTTATAAAATGTATTGTGTCGTGTCAGTGCTTGTCTTGTTGTTGATCGATTTCTATATTAAACACCTATGTATGTATTTTGAGAAATGAGAATTTGCCTAAGGTAAGTAAAATAAAGACTTGATTCGATAGTCTTAATGGTATAAGATCAAGAAAGTAATCTTTGTTATGCCATGAAGAATACTCTAGGTGCAAGGCATCAGTGCTGTTGAAAGCACTTAGATCAGCTCCATGGAAAATTACATTGAGCTAAGCCATGGAGAAAAGATCCATTCCGTTTGCTATTGAACTGAACAATACCAAGTTAGGTCCCACACTAGCCTGCCATTGCCTGTGTGAGTGACTCAGGACAGTCAGGACTTTTTTTCCTGCTGTGGCTACGTGTGAAAAACAAAGCTTTGGGATACGGTTCCTCTGAATGATATGAAAATTTAATTACTTTAAATGATATAAAATTTTAATTACATCCCAAACAAATAAGCATAAATCTCTTTAAAACCACTTACAATATGAGTGTTTGGACAGGCATTACCTTCTCTAAGAATAAAGATGTACTGGGCACAAGAAATTAAAACAATTCATATCATTTGGAAGAAACCACAGGAAAAAAATTAGTCAAATAAAACTTTCCTAAAAGAAAAGTCCTAGTTAGGGATCCACTTATGTAATATTATATCTGAAAGAAAATTCACTATAACAAAGAGACTTAAATGTGGTTGTTTGAAGTTGGATGTGACAGATTAGCAGTATATTAACTTTCCTAGGCAATTCTGAATAAAATTTCTATTATTCTTTATGGGAATCTCTGTGTTTTCTTTTCCTTCTCAGTCAGAGATAAAAGATTAGTGGCATGAGTGTGTAAAACTTGGTGTGAGTGGCCATCCCATGAAAGTTTGCTTGTTGCAGAACTGAAATTGGGTGTCTAAAACCTTCTGAGTTTCCCAGATACCTTGCCAGGGGCAAAGGATGATTTTAAATTATTTCAAAAATTCTGAAGTCAGTAATAAAGAGTGACTTCAGGAATATGCTCAAACTGTATCTCAGTAGGATGAAGTAATTAGCGAATTTTTGAATTATCAAGTTTCAGAAGGCCTGCATGTCTAAGAATCAGACTTTGAGAATCAAAAGCAGGGATAGAGCTCACGAATTCTCTTCACCACATTGCTGACATTCTGTCAGCCTGTGCCCATTTCCTTTAATGGGACCCTTCTCCCCTCAGGATTTCATACATTCAATTGTTGAAATCCTCCATTTGTTATGTATATTTTTTCCTTCCACTGAGCTGAAATTTGCCTCTGACCATGATGCTTTGATTTGCCTTCTAGAGCAAGGAAGAGCAAAGTATTCTGCTTTCTGTGTCAATCTTTTTAAATACTTTGAAAGCAATTGATCTGGCTTCTTGGAGTCCTCCATTTCCCCAGTAAAACCACCCTGGTGCCATCAATACGAGATAGTTTCTGGGTCCTTCCTGGTGGTTCCCTCTCTAAATTGTCTCTCCTCTGTCAATGTCCCTATTTTATTGTGGCCCTCAGTGAAGTGTACATAACACTTGTTGTATATTTCACAACATAACAAATGTGGCTTAACAGAACAAGTCAGCAGACCTTATACAGGCTTGGGTTTTTTTTGTTTTTTGTTTTTAAATTAGGTTAAGTTACAGATAATTGTGTCATTATAAACATTTTGCAATGTGCCGACATCTTAGTAAGTGTTTAGTGATGTTAAGTGAAGATTTATACCATATCTGCAAATTAAATCTATTCTACATTACTCACTTTATGCAAAGAGTTGGAAAAACACTAAAAATTGTTTTACTTATTGAATATTGTTTCAGAACATGTAAAAATTTAGACCACATTTTGTTTAGCTTTTTTGATTATTCAGATATAATTTCTAATGTCTTATGTAACAAAAACTAACAATTATTAATCTATATGTCTTCCCTAATTCAATATCTGCTTTCTTGTCCTGTTTTATTTTTACTGGAATCATAAATTAGGTGATTTTTCTAAGGATGGAACACTATTGTAAACACTCTCAAAGTGAAATTCTGTAGATGCAAATTTAAAGTAATACCATATACATATAAGGTTTTATTCCTGTGGAATTTATTACTGGATATTGCTATTACGATGATCAATAAATACACAAATGATTCTTCTGAATGGGTTTATTGTTTTTCCCAGCAAATTAAATAAATACTACTGACTTTTCTTAAAAACAAGAGCAAACAATTTTATTAATGTTTCTCAGAGTCAGAGGTGAAATTATTTAATGGCTTAATGTTTTAATATTTTTTAAGATATTAAACTATGGTAGTGCTTAAAATCATTCTTTTTACCACTGACCCCAAATAAATCTTAGTGATTGTCATATTGCTACTAATCTTATGCTTTCAGATGAATGCACTTAATATTCTTACTGGCAAGGGGAAATCTTACATGAAATATAGGTGGCTCGGTATGTACTGGAGTGGTTTATGTTGAAGTACCACTTGGTTCTGTTCTATTGGGTCCTCTAATTCAGTTGCACTAAGACCATCCAAGCAAAGGAGCATTCAGATAGAAGTATCCATATTTGTTTGTAATGCCTTTATTTAAAATATGTAGAGATGTGTTCATAGAGTTACTGAAGCATATAGAGTTAGGAATGAAGATGAATAATATGCTTTTATATCGGATTGAGATTCTATCTGTGGACATTTTTGAAAACTTCATGCATTGTATTTCTGGACCATTATATTCTTATCAGGATTAGAAAATTCAATTTTTGCAAGATAAATCTTGTTATAGATTAACCTATCAAGACAGCATATAGAGCCGAAGTCATGATTTCACAAAATAATTTACATTTTAAAGTAACTAATTCTACCATAGAACTTAAAGAAAGACATACCCTTAGGACAGGATATAATGAAGAATACATGATAGGTGGTAAGAATACAAGATTATATTATAAAATATATAAATAAATGTTCTATGTTGGCTTCAAAGCCTAAGGCAAGTGGAAGAACTAGATAGTAGGGCACAGAGGAAATCTACAAGATTTTCTTTTTGATTTCAGTTCTTCCACTGTTAGCAGGGTGGAGTTAGATAAGGTTCAGCCTATTTTGGCTGGAGTTCCCTCATCTCTGAGAAGCAGGAATTGAGCTTCAGTTATCTCTCATAGGCTTTCCAGTTCTAAAATTCTGTCATTTAAGGAAGGAGCCATAATGAGCTTACAAACGATTTGCATCTGTTAGTATACTGGTTTGGCTCTTTATTTCAAATTATTTTTTCTAAAGCTATTTTGAAACTTTATTAAGAGAACCTTCCTCTCCATCTTGAAATAAAGTCAGTCTTTTTTCTGAAAAGCAAATCAACTTTTAAGTGCAAAAACCATCTCTTAAAGGAATGGTGAAATTCTAACAAGCTGAAATCTCCTGAAACGATCTAGCCCAATGAATTTCCTGGTTTTCATTTTAGGATGATTTAACCTTCCTGTAAACAAAATCAGCAAGAGCCGTCCTTCATGACCTGATTAAAATAGGAGTGTTTTTTAAAAAATAATTTTGCCAGGATTGTTTTTTAAAGGATCAGTTCTAAAAATGTTTGATTGCATGATTGTGCAAGAATCCAGAAGAAAACCGGACACTGATGGTGGTATTTTTCTTCCCCTCCTGTTGTCTTGATACAGAATAACAGTTGGATTTAACCATTTTCTTTTTTCAAAGTTACACGACTTTTGAATATGAGCTCCAGAAATGACAGTTCTGATCAGTATTATTCACAAGTGATAAGAAGCATTTGGATAGTTATAATGGGGGAAATATAACCTTTTTACGTGGAAAAAAAATTCATAAAGGAAAAAAGACACAAATATGGAAACCTACAACTGTGTTTTTTTTCCTCTGTGTACATGCTAAAGATTTTATTTATAATTTTACTGAAAGATTTTAAAATTAAATAACATTTCTTAGAAGCAGGTATGTTCAAACATACATACACATAAATATATGCAATATTGAAATGCAGTTGTGGGAATCGTCATGGCTTGCCTTCAAATCTTTACTCTCCTTGGTTGGTGTGATAATCTTAACTTTAAAATAGATGTGTTTTTGTTTAAAATTTGTTATAAACTGTAGAAACGCTTATTAAAGACTCATTTTATTAGCATGTGTTAAGGGGGGGTTCTTATTTTCTGACTAACATTTCAGTATTTTTAATTATGATAAACCATGTAACACAGACTCATGAATTTGGGGGCAGTGGAAATTATTTCCTTTGACTCTTTTTTCTGCATATCATCAATTTGCTTTTTACTCATGTTTCTTCTACTGTCGCTGTAAGCTTACTTGTTGTTTTTTCTTTCCTTTTCTTCATGCTGTCGTTTAGAGCCCTACAGAGAGACAAGTATGGGAGTAAAGCTAAACATTGCATATCAAATGTAATTTTTTTTAGTTCACTTTTATTGCATCACATATAGATGATGTAGTTATTAAAAACAGTTCATCTCACAATTTAAAAACTAAAGAGCCTATGAATCGACTTATATAAATTTACGTTAATAGAGATTAGACGCTTTTGTTGTCTGATTCTTTTACTGTGTCACATAATCAACATAGTTGTTAAGTCTCATGTAATGTTTGTGTGAGTTAAATTGTTTTTAAATTAAGCATTTATTTTTGCTAAGTAATTCATAAGCTTTTATTTTTTATTACTACATTCCATCATACACATATATGTCACATGCAGCATATCCACTTTATTTTACTATGGTTGTTTCCGACCTGTACCTAATGCATTGACAACAGAAGTAATACACACGTTTCAATGCATCAGTCACTCAGCCATAACCATCATGCATACCATGGCAGCCTCCACAGCAGCAATCACCCATCGCATATGGCCCTTTAAAGAACATTTACTTTTATTTTTCTTAACATTGTGGATTTGTCTACAAGATATCTTATAACATGAAAATAAATCGCTTCACCCTATGTCTGTGATGGCTGCTTTTTAATGAATTTTATGCATTGCTGTCTTTAGAAACTGTTACTTGAATACAGAGTATGCAGCAAAAGTCCATATATAAATTGATATATTTGGGACACTTTATTTAAACCAGCAAAGAAGGAGTTCAGTTTTGATAAACATAACTGCATCACAGATATAGAATGAATGTTATATTTTCACAAGTTAGCAGTGTATTGAGAAGTTTAATAGAATATTTCAATTAATTGTTCTGTAAAGAAATATCCTTTCTTACTTATGAGTATTGGTTAAATGTTTGTGTTTTATTTTCTTTCGTGGTTGCATTTGAACTGATTTTGGAACTATTATAGATTCTTGGATTTCTGTTCATTCAAGAGAATGCAAAAACCTTGAAGAAGCATGTGGTTAAATTTTATTTCACTGCAACTATTTCTTCCCAGAATAAGATGTTCAATCTCTTTTAAATTCAAAGTTTAATATGCACACAAAGTCATCACTCATTATGACATGGAATCTTTAATACTGACACTATGTTTTTAGGAATCAGATACCTGTGTCTTTACACATTCTTTTGTAGTATTACCTAATGACCCTAAACAATCGCTAATGGGTTAATATGTAGAAAATGATATTAGAAAGTAAATCTAAATATTTTTGTTTTGAAAGTTCCTAGATGCATATTATTTTGATGTGCCATTTATTTGACTAAGCATTATTTCATGACTACATCATTTTGACAAATTTAACATAATCCTTTTGTGGTTTTGTGTGTAGGAATTATGTTTAATCTTGCAAAATTATATATCAAATTATTAGAAGCTGCTTGATTCTTTCACTTTTGACCAGAATATTCAAAGTACCACACATGAATTATGTTAATATTATGCCTATTTTAATGTTAAAACAACATGTAAAATTAAAGGTAATGAATTATTAAATTGACTTTGATGTGTATAAATTGAAAGCTATGAATGATTACACCAAAATTTTGCGTTATTTTTTTTTCTAAGTTATAACCAAATATGTTTCAAATAGTGTCAGGCAATGTTTGTGTGGAAACTACAAATTTATAAGTTTTTTAAATTGTTATTTTAAAGAATTATTTTAGATACTTTTCCATTTATAAGGTTCCTATCAATTGTCCCCAAGTGTATATAGAAATGTGTACATATAGACTTAATAGTATGTTTTGTTTCCAAACATTTTATAATTAATTAAACGTGCTAGCAATTTATACATACTTCATAGTCGGATGTTTCTGCCTTTGTGTTTGTGTGTGTGTTCTGTGGCCAAATGGATGTAAATGTCATAGTGTTTTGTAATCTTTTTCAGAGGGGCTTCTGAACAATGCCAGGGATACAAGTGTCATGGATACTCTACCACTGAATGGTAACCATGGCAATAGTTACAGCATTGCCAGTGGCGAATACCTGAGCAACTGTGTGCAAATCATAGACCGTGGCTATAACCACAATGAGACCGCCCTAGAGAAAAAGATTCTGAAGGAACTCACTTCCAACTATATCCCGTCTTACCTGAACAACCACGAGCGCTCCAGTGAACAGAACAGGAATCTGATGAACAAGCTGGTGAATAACCTTGGCAGTGGGAGTGAAGATGATGCCATTGTCCTGGATGACGCCACCTCCTTCAACCACGAGGAGAGTTTGGGCCTGGAACTCATTCATGAGGAATCTGATGCTCCTTTGCTTCCCCCAAGAGTCTACTCCACAGAGAACCACCAGCCACACCATTACACCAGAAGGCGGCTCCCCCAAGACCACAGTGAGAGTTTTTTCCCTTTGCTAACCAACGAGCACACAGAAGATCTCCAGTCACCCCATAGGGACTCTCTGTACACCAGCATGCCAGCACTGGCTGGTGTGCCTGCCACAGAGAGCGTTACCACCAGCACCCAGACCGAACCCCCACCGGCCAAATGTGGTGATGCCGAAGATGTTTACTACAAAAGCATGCCAAACCTAGGCTCCAGAAACCACGTCCATCAGCTGCACACCTACTATCAGCTAGGTCGCGGTAGCAGTGATGGATTTATAGTTCCTCCAAACAAAGATGGGACCCCTCCAGAGGGAAGTTCAAAAGGACCAGCTCATTTGGTCACTAGTCTATAGAAGATGACACAGAAATTGAAACCAACAAAACTGCTAACACCTGGTTGACTGTTCTGAATTGATATAAGCAGTGGTAATAATGTGTGTACTCCTAAATCTTTATGCTGTTCTTGAAAGACAAACACAAACTTTCAGACTTTTTTTTTTTTTTAACTGGGATTTTTAGGTCAGCCAAGGGGAGAAAGATAACTGCTGAAATTCCCCTGTGCCCTCTCCTTTCTTGTCTTTTCCCCCTCAGATGGAGACTTCATTATGTTAATGAACGAGATATGAAGAAAATGGCGCTCATTGTGGCCTTGTTGAATTATGTTGTGTTTGTTCTAACATCTCTGATGCTCTGTTACTATAATTACAAGGACCTGATTTTTAAAAGGCCAGAACAGTTGTTTGACATTAGTAACAATGCTGCATCTAGATTGGAGTGCTGCACAAACAAACATAAAAACAAAGCAAAACTGTATCACATAGTGGTTTTTAGTCACTCACACCTGAATTCACCACAGTGGGAATAGCTGTGGAATACAAAATAAAACAACAAATTAATAATGAAATGGAGGGGAATTCTAGAATTATATGCTAAATGCATATTTTATGATTTGCTGTATTAACTGATGATAAAACTAATGGCAGAAAAAAAATTGAACAATTTCTATGTAATGTACAGATACTAGCATTGCACATATAGTCAGCTTTCTGTTCCTCCAGAATTTGAGTCCTGTTAATGTAGTGGAAAAAAAGAGATATTTTTTCTTTTTCTTTCGTGCTGGTCTTGCAAGTTTGTCTGCCAGTAAGAGAGCAAAGTTTCCTTCCTTCCTTTCTTCTTTTCTTTCTTCCTTCATTTTCTTTGCTTTTTCTTCTCTTTTTCCTTTCTTCTTTTTTTTCTTTCCTTTTATTTTTCCTTGATTTTTTTCTTTAAAATTTCACCTGGCAAAAAAAATAAATAAATAAATAAATAAATAAATGAAACTATCACTTTATAAGAATCATTTTCTAGTAATGCAAACAAATTATTTTTTACAAAAAAATAAAATAAATAAAATTAGACTTCCTTCCCTCACTATATATCTTTATTCAGTCAGAATATTTCCAAGAGCATTTTTGCAGATTAGAGCAGGACGAACTTTTATGTTTACAGTATACATCTGTTGTAATGCAAAGTATATTTGGCAAGCAGTTCATCACCAAGACAGTAGCTATGATTCTAGAAGTCAAGAGGCGTCAATAGAACTAGTGGGGCTTCTGCATGTGAAAAAAAAAACGGTATCCCATAGGCATTAAAGTGCTGAATGCTCAGTCTGATCCCCAAGTGGGCACCCGCACTACCAATTTTTAAAGGAAATTCACTCCCTTGTAGTAAGAAATGAAAGGTCAAGTTATTTTGAAGTGATTTTTTTTTAAACTCTTCTGTTTATTAACAGGAAAATTTATTTATTTGACAGGATTTTAAGTAATGTAGGAATACAAGAGGTAAATTAGCAGCACATATAATTTTTTTTTAAATTTATGATCCATTTTGTATGGTCTCAAAGTTGGATGACCTCATTACTAATATTTGTTGTAAAAGTGAAACTTGTTTGCCAACCAATAAACAACTGATTGAGATTTAGAAGATATTGTTTTGATGTATGTACTATATGATGAATTATTCTTTTCATTTTTCTCGTCTTTCCTTCTGTTTTCATTATATATACTTTGCTAATCGATTACTCTATGGCCCCAATGAGCCATGCAATAGAAATCAGATCTGCCTAGAAGAATAACCTAAGCACAAAATTTTACCATTTTTGCAGACAAAGTAAACCAGAAAAATGGGATGGGCATGTTTATGTTGAATGAAATAAGATGCATAACTTACTTTTAAGCAGGTTAATATCAGCTACTATGTGCTTATTTTATAAGCAGCAGCCATCATGCTTACTATAAAAACCAGCTTCAATCAGAGATTTATGTATTGAATTGAAGAGGGGGTGAGTCACTTATTTTCCTTTCCTGTAAGTTCTATTTTGATGTCAGAAATTTAAAGTCATTCAGTTGGCTCAAAGCTGCCAGTTTAATGGCAAAGAGAATATCCATTTTATAAAGATAGTAGAAGACATTTTTATGCTAATTTTTCTTGCCCCATATATGAAACAAAGTCCTTTCAAAGAAACTTTCTAGGTCTCCAATTACTGAAGAAACTTTACCAGCAGTGTCTAAACATAGAGTCCCTTCTAGAGCAAAGCTAGAATGAATTTGCCAAATTGTAATTTATCTTGTAGTGTATGATATTTTGGTGACTTCTTCCCCGACCCCAAATCTGAACACCACCCACCTATTAATTTCTTAAATTAAGATGAGATGGAATAGTTTATGGAATAACCAGTAATCTCTATATAGTTTAAGAATATATGACAAAAGAAAGAATTCTGTGCTGGGCCAGAGTACATCATAATCTTAATACTCACCTCAGAATATTTTATGCATCATTCCTTTTTAAGTCTCTAGAATTGTTCTTGAGTTGCAGGAGAACCTCAAGCTTTAATGGTAATTAGGTTTTCACATCCCACACTGTGGCAATATTAGCACCTGAAAGGTGGTTTGCCTATCTGTTGCATAGAATACATTTGGTAATGAAAAAGCCCCTTTTAGACAACTTGTCTAAAGTTGGCCTGTGGATTATGAGCGCTTATGCTTGTTTCGCCAATTCAGCAGAGATCTATATGAAAGCAGCTCGTCAGTAAGAAGCTAGTTTCACAGAACAATGGGGAAACTACCTCAAGTCAGCTTGCTGAGGCTGCCAATTCTGATTTTCTGATATTGCTACCTCCCTGCCCGCTATCTTTTATGTGTCATTACATGGAATTTGAAACAGGTAGCCTCCCCAGCTTTACACAGACCAACTGAAGAAAATCACTTGAATACGTAACTGGTGCGTAACTGGTGCGGAAGGCCATTTAGGACTGTCAGTTACTACCCAGCCCTTGCATAAACATGAAAGGGTGAGATGTTTGAATTCGAATACATCACAATTGATGTGCTATCAGAGAGACAAGATCCCAAAGACTTTTACAGAAAGAGATTGTTCCCTCAAATTTTATGTGACTATACTGAAACAAAACAGTAGATATAGGAGCTAATTATGTGTACATTTCAATAGAAATTTGTGTATATCTAACATGTATTCATTTAGTCCTTTTTATACTAGCAAGGCTTGAGTTCCTAAACTTGACTTTTTTTCACATGTATTTTCATGCATAGCTATTGATAAATTAATAATTTTTAAAAAGTTTATTGTTTTTTTACCACCTTTGGTTGACTATACTTCAATACCCTGTGCCATTCATGACTTACTTATCTGCCTACTTCTGATATGCTTATCTGAAATTCTATAAAAAACTAAATTTTCATCAAGCAGACGGACTGTACCTACCATAGCACATCATTTGGGTAGCTGGAAGTAAAAGTTATGCCAATAAAACAAACCAATTATTACTTCCTAGTAAAATAACATTTTTGTAATATTTTACTCTTGAGCTTTTTTTTTTTTCTTTTGAGGTCTATCTCCCAAGGTACTTTGCAGGACACTAGCTAACAGATCTCATGTCTAGTTGACTCACAGACTGTTGGATTGTTGCACAGCCCATGTTCCTAACTGAAAATATTTATGGAGAAAACTACATTTTGTGAAGGAAAAATAGATTTGAATTTCAATTTAAGTTTTTGAACATCCCTCCAGTTCGACTCTATTAAAAGTAAAAAATACTATAGTTGAATAATAAATTGCCATGCTTAAATAATCATGACAAAAAAGAACTTGCATGAGAACAATTATGTCAAAGTGAAAATAATCAGGAAACTGTATTAATAAAATGTAGATAATGGAAGTATCCTTAACTTCCTATCAGGCAAATTCACAAAGACTCAGAACTAAAGTGTAGTTTATGATATATACTTTTAAAATCCCCATTAACCTAAAAATGTCAACATATTGATAAAAGATCTTTAAGATTTAGTGTTTTTAAAAAATTAACTTAGTTGGTGTGATGAAACTTTTCATGGTAATAGAGATAAACATATAAGAGAAATAGTAATAGTCATATAGAACCCATGGACTTATTTTAGCCAGTATCTTCAGCTTTTTGCCCCACACATGTTCCAATCCATTGACAAAGGTTTACTTAGTTTAAAAAATGGCATTAAAAACTTTTAAAGACTGACTTTCTGCAGTATAGAGAACAAAAGGGAGAGGAAAACCAGTTTCTGGGTTGTCTAAAGATCAACTCCAGACTAATCAATAATCAGCTCCTATTAGTGAAAGAAGCATTTGTTTTCAGAAGTTGTGTGTTAGTATTATACCAAAGTGCTACTGCTTGAGGTGTTTTAGAAAAAACAAAAACACTACAGGACTACTATACTACTGCAAATTTAGAGAGAGAAAGAAAGAAACCCAGACTCTAATTTGATTTTGAGCAATTCTAAAAATATTGACAAGAATGTCCTTTCTTCTGTTACAAAACTATTTGAGATAAAATAACAATATGTACGATCTTCCTAGTATATTGTAGTACCAAGGTATTAAGATTTGATGAGTTCATGTTTAGTGGTTCATAATTATAACTCACAACATAAACAATTACTATGCATTTCTAAAAATACTTTACATACATCCTCTGTTAGATATCTGCACATTAATAAATTAGGAACATGGGAGCACAAGAGTGAAACAGCAACATTAGAAAATAGCTTATGGAAGCATTTTTGTGCAAATGAATTCTACGTGGAAAGCTTCTTTGAGCTCATAAAATAGATTTGATGGATCCCAACCAGATATTCAATTTTGTAATCAGCAAATACATACTTCTGAAGCCATCTGAAAAATATTGATAAATATCTAAATTTTCATTTCTAAATTAAAATGTTGGTAGCTGCTTCTTTCCTGCTTAGGCCATAAGAGGAATCTTTCCTATTTTCTAATTAACCTGATTAGTTTCTACTTCACTTTTGCTTTAAAAGGGAAATCAATCTTTAACTTTCACCTATACACTTACATACTTTGATTCCTTTTATTTACAGCTTGCAGAAGAAATAGCTTGTTTACAATATTGCAAACTTTGTGATTTTTGCAATATAACAGGTAGTTACTATAGTTTTGCATATTTTCATTTTCAATAAACTTATTGCCCCACCCTCTTTACAAAAATTAAAAGCACGTCTCCAACATCCAGGACCTGTAGGTTATTATTCAAATGTCTTCGTTTCAGCTATGTTTTGATGTTTCTTTCTCTCTCTTAATAGTATGTCACACAAACTTTTCTCATTTCACTTGTGTCCCATCAGAGTATTTCAAAGGTAAAGGCAAACTATGATTTTTAAGAAGGCACGTGAAAGGAGAACTTTGATTTATAATGGAGAAGTTGAGGAAGACTACACAAGGAAAAACCTCTGTTGGGATAAGCAAGTCTTTTCCATCACAGTATGAACAGAAGAAGGGCAGATCCAAGTTGGCATACTTATGGTGAGGCAGCAGGACCTAAATTCGAGTTCAAAAGAAAAAAAAAATTCCAGGAAAAAATAATGAAATTGTTTAGAGTGGTAAAAACTTTAAACAGTGTAACAAGTGCTACTGGTGTGTTAAAACAAAAATTGAAGTATACCATATAATAATTTTATCCTGCTGTTTACACAGGAAACTCTAAACACTTTCAGCACTCCTTAGATATTTCTTGTCTAGCCACACCTTGTCTCAAGGACACATGATATTTTATAAATGTTTCTTAAATATAAGTATTTTGCCTCAATTCACTTTCACTCTCTAATCTGCTTATTCTATTGTATGCCAACACAGTTAATGCTACCAGTAGCTATGCACCTTTTAGAGCTTTATTATGAATCTTTCTAATAAACATTCAATTAATATTAAATTGGAATTACGTACATTGTGCAAAATAATCCGTAACCGAGCAATATTCATATTACAGGCTAATTTATTATATATATGAATATTACATTGAGACTGAACAAATAATTACACAGCTGAAAATATTACTCTCAAGTCCTTTCTCTCTTCAATTATTGTAGTCAATTCGTAAAATTCTGCAGACAGTTGTATGACATGTATCAAAGTACTCCATAATCCAAATGTGTCTAAAAGTATTCCCAATGCTTCTTTCATTCTAGAATGCTAAAGAAAAGAGCTTGAAAGAAGAGGAAAGGAAAGCCGACTCCTAAGGATCTAATTTAGATTAACATTGCCATTCAGAATGAGTGATTTTAAAATGCGAATGTTCCACTCTGTGATCTGAGGTTATTAAAATTTTACAGTTAGTCCAATATTGGAGGATTTTAAATTTAAAAAGAGTTAAGTTTGTCTCAATGGCCCAAGACTGTAGAATTTCACACTACATTGGCAAGGAAATGTGTTTGAAATCCATACCTGAAGTAGCTTTTTAAAGGTTAAAAATTCCCTGATTCTTCTGAAGGTAAAACTGGTAAATGATCCTGGCTTCAAGATGAAATGGACTGGTTGACTTCAAAAAGTGGCAAAAATCAAGAATGTCATCAACCCGTTAATAGTAGGTAGAGGTCTTTGGGGATACAGAATACAGTGACTAGAACACAATGTCCTCTTCTGCTGACCACTGCCTCATGTTGGAGAGCATTTTTAATGCCTTGAATTTCAAGTTGTCACAATGTCTTATGTTTTAAATACCATCATGAATCAAGAAAGATGAGGAAAAAAACATTTAAAGTTGGTTTTCATGCCTCATTTCAGAATAAAGATTTCCTTTACCATTCTAAGTAATAACAATGATGTGTCTTGAAACAGCTGTAGACAATCAGAATGTGTTCATTTATAAGCAAGTCTTTGTATATTCTAACACTATTCTTTGCCTATGACCTCCAAAATCAGTAAGTGTAGAAAGAGTCAGCTGGATTTCCTTTCATTTGGCTTCTGTAAATGCATTGGAAGTAGAAGGATAATCTGGGACATTTTTCCACACGGTTTTCCCACTTGCCAATCATTAAATCTAATTCAAAATATATCTTTTTTTAAAATGATAGTTTATTTTTAAAAATAACAACTAATTAAGTTATTTCTCATTGATAGGAACGATTTCTCTTTTTAGGAACAAGAATATAGCTATCGCAGGCTCTGGTCTCTTACCATTCTCATATATTTACATGTGGAATTAATCTTATCATATACACCTACCAGGTTTCTATCTATTGGATTTTTTCCCCTTGTACAACCTTTCCAACCTCTTTTTTTTTTCTTAAATGCTCTGTACAATCACATGTAAAATCATGAGCTACAAACCTCAATAAAAAATGTCAGTAAACAATAAGTGATGTAGTCACTGTTATTATATGGGAGTACCAAAACTTTGGTTTTGGGACAGTTTTTCAGACTGCAGGATAATTGAAACATAGACTCCTAATATATTTCCTTGCTATCCCTACACCCTGCCACCCTTCTCTTCACACATCCAAAGTAAAATGCAAGGGCTTTTATTCTTTTCTTCTCTTTTAACTTTTTCAGAGAGCTGCCACCACCCAAAGTATCTATGAGGTTGTTTGTTCTTTCCAGAAAAGATAGGAAGTTAAATTAAGAACTGCGTGCCCTTGGGGCGCCTGGGTGGCGCAGTCGGTTAAGCATCCGACTTCAACCAGGTCACGATCTCGCGGTCCGTGAGTTCGAGCCCCGTGTCAGGCTCTGGGCTGATGGCTCAGAGCCTGGAGCCTGTTTCCGATTCTGTGTCTCCCTCTCTCTCTGCCCCTTGCCTGTTCATGCTCTGTCTCTCTCTGTCCCAAAAATAAATAAACGTTGAAAAAAAAAAAAAAAAGAACTGCGTGCCCTTAAAGTCTGCCGATACTGAGATATAATCAAATGTAGTCATATCTGTCCCCTGATCTTATTTCTCCCCTCAAACTAGGGTATTGTTGGGTAGAAGTAAGGACAGTCACTGATGACTTTGGTGCACAGAAGACTACAGAGGTCTGTGCTGTGACATGCTTTTCCTCTTTTGAATAAAGGGCCCTATCAATATTAGTATATGTTATGGATCACAAAGATAGACATTATATAATCATCATTTTGTAGTGTCAGGGCTTCTAATTATTTAGTTTACTAACACTGAGCATCAGAAAAATGAACAAAATATCAGCTGGGAAAATCTAATCCAGATATTTCTCCCTTATAATGTTAAAAATACATTTTCATAAGAGATATTTTAAAAAGAAATTAAGAGGAATCCTCAGATACTGAGTGCCCAGGATGTGCCTGGCACTTTGCATTGCTTCATTTAATCTCTCTAATAATACAGTGAAATGGATTTTTATTCATGCTCACTTTACAGAGGACATTGAAATTCAGATCTCACAGTCATAGAGCTAGTGAGTTTTGAAACACACTCTCGCAGTCTAAAGTCCATTTTGATTTTTTTTACAATGTTATACTGTATCAACTAAATGATTCGTTGAAAAAAAATTAACCCAACCCTTTTCATTTAAATAAGAAGCCGGGGTAACAGACAGCCAAGGAATCATTGAAAACATACAGAACCTACTTTTAAGACACTCAAAGTTTATGTAAACTCCATTTTACTTGGCAGACTGAGGTTTCACCAATTCTTTATCTTTGAACAAATTACTTTTCTAAGCTCATTTCTAAAGTAAATATAATATCTGAAAAAATAAACAAAACAATGTAAATACAGTATCTATTTTGTATGTGATATATATGTGTAAAAGTGTATTACATATATAGCGTGATATATATGTATCACCATATATATATATGCTGTACTTGGTGCACATGAAACCCTTATTTAGAAAATTCTGAAACACATTCTGAGTTAGTACTAGTATCTTGTTGTTTGTATTCTTACACCCTCACCCCCAATACACATAATGGATAAAGAATAGTACTATACACCCACATCAAATTCTAGTGAAAGATTCACACTGATCTATAGGATTATTTCATCCCTTATCAAAGCAGCATAATAACTGCACATTTCTTTGTCTTTATGTATGCGATTTCTCAGTATTTAATCTTTATAAAATGGTTTTAACAGTGTACTTCTAGTGATCAAATACACCATTTTATAATCTGTTTTCAAATGGTCTTATTTGATGGAAAAAATGGTTCAAAGTTTAATTATATTTGGGAGATGCCAGATTAAGCAAAGTAAAATAGATATTTTTTTTAATTGCAGACTTCAGAGAACACACTGCAAAGAGTACTATATATTGCGCTCTTTTGTAAAACTATCTGGCCCTGAAATCCTCAAGGAACCTGAAGAGCAATGCATTGAGCACTATTAACCCATGGAACTCAGTTTGTGATCCACCACCCAAAATATTTTTCTTACAACTGAGTTTTTTTTCCCTAAGTAATTTATGTTAATGAAATACTGGAGGTGTGACGCCCGCCAATATTAATTTATAACTTTATAACTCATAAGATAATGTTATAGTAACATTATTTCCGCTAATGTCTGGTCCCAATCTTTAGGTGGAGGAAGAACAATTCATGAAATGAGTCCTGCTGTAAGAATTCTGCCCTAACCATTGACTCCCTTCCTTTTAGCATAGTCCCCTATCTTCTAATGCTACCTGTCCATTTGGCTACAGCAACTGGAGACAGAGCTCATTCTCAACAACTGTGATTCTCATTTATAAAGTGCACATGAATAACATGAGAATCTTGTTAAAATGCAAATTTAGGGAGCATGTGGGTGGCTCAGTCAGTTAAGTGTTCGACTTGGGCTTCAGTCATGATCTGCCCTGTCGGGCTCTGTGCTGACAGCTCAGATCCTGGAGCTTGCTTCGGATTGTGTCTCCTTCTCTCTCTCTCTCTCTCTCTCTCTGCCCTCCCCCATTCGTGCTCTCTCTGTCTCAAAAATAATAAATAAACATTAAAAAAATAATGCAAATTTTGATTTGTGTTAGTCCGGTAGTCTGGGGTTTCAATCTCAAACAAGCGCTCACACATTTGTGTGGCCACTCCTCCCAATACCAAGGTTTTCCACTGTCTCATTCTGTTTCTTCCCCAGTAACACATTATGCCTTAGGGTATTTTTCCCCTGTTTTTTTTGGATACTAAGGGATATATTATAGAAAAGGGGAAACGAGTTTCTCTTTGTGGACAATCAAGAAAGTTCTCAATTTTACCAAAAAAAAATCTATTAATATTTTGGAAAAAATATATGGAGTGGATTCTCAAAGTAGGTTATGGATATAGTAGAACTGAAGCAGAAGCCATTACTGTTCTACTCCATCATTTTGGGTCCAAAATAACATGGAAAAATGGGGAGACTGTGTGTGTGTGTTTCTGTGTTTGTGTCTATATGTAATTGCATGTATATGTAAAAGACATATATGTAGCAATTGCCTATAAGAAAGATCTTAGCAAAGTGGAATTTTCCTCATTAACATTATATATAACACACTAGAAATATTTATTAGAAAAATTTAAACTAATTTTTTGAGTATGTAAAAGAGTTCATTGTTGCAGTTCGAGATACTTGCTGGTCTTCTATTTGTATGTAGAGTGGGAAATAGTCACACAGGTAGATGCAGCAAAAATTGAAAAGTTAAAGAATGCCCAGAAAGTTACATCATCTTGAATTTT
Source organism: Prionailurus bengalensis (assembly GCF_016509475.1). NCBI lineage: Eukaryota > Metazoa > Chordata > Mammalia > Carnivora > Felidae > Prionailurus > Prionailurus bengalensis. The sequence goes on along the minus strand of NC_057344.1, from coordinate 155,806,604 downwards.
ATAGATAAATCCGTTTCTAAAAATAGTTATAATTATGTGTTTCATTACAATACTAAAAAGTTTTCTTGTTTATTGACAGTGACGAATCTTGTCTCAGTATAATATCTAATGAGGTGAAAGTCAGCTCACTGTTTTCTACTTGGGATGCTTTACCTAGGATTCACTCCCAGTCACAGGATCAGAAAATATTAATATCTATCCCAAAGTATCAAGAATGTTAGGCTCCGAAGATGTTATGTATAAATTGAAATAAAAGATCTTGTCTATATTGGTAATTGTGTGTTAAGTGTGTTAAAGTCAAACACACCATGGTATTAAACACAAATGCCTGGATAATTATGAATTAGATTATAATGAACATGATCTTCAGATAATCACGATTCTTTAAAAAGCAAGAACCCTGTCTGATCTCCAAAATAATAATTCTCCTTATATTTCCAAATGGTGAAAACATCTCGCTAAACCTCATTATTTTTATTTTGATATTCATGCTTTGCTTATATAAGATATGAGAATATGTATTTTATACTTAGTATATACTGTTGATTCTACCAGTTAAGTCATGGTCTAGAAATTCACAGTTATTTTTAAATGTGGAGGGGCATTGTGGAAAGGTAAAGTGAATTAAAATATACGCTTTATACGTCCTAAAGCTAGTAATTTCTCACATTCTTAGAAAGTCTTTAGCACAGTGGTGATTGTCACAATTTCATTGTAACTGATGAAAACAGAATTCCATTAATTCTGTTAATGCAGAAAAACCTACCAAGAAGAAATAGGAAAGTGAAAAAAGAATATAAACTTTCTTTTTAAGCTTGGTCTTTTAAAATTTTAAGTATAGCATGTTATTTTTCTATAATGTACAATTTTTAAATTAATGTGTTTACAGTTGTAAATTAAGTACATAGTTTCTGTAGTTTATAAATTGCCTAAAAGGTTAAAAATAATAACTAATAACATTTGGCTTTAAAAATTCAAATCGGAGTAATATCTAAGATTGAGGACTCAAGACTAATTCAAATCCCTGTGTAAAACACAACTAATTCAATGTTAGATTTTATTCACTTATTTTGAAAACAGAATGATATTAGCTTATTTTGCTATGTTTATATGTTAGTATGAGGGTCAATAAAATAGTTCAGTGTTTCCCAGCTCCGGCTTCAATTAGAATCACCTAGAGTATATTTAAAAAACAAATAGCCCATGTCTCACTCTATATCAATTAAGTCAGAATCTCTAGGGATGGTGCCCAGGTATAAGTTAATTTTAAAAGCTCACAGGTGATTTAATGTGCAGTTTGGGCTAAGAATCGCAGAGTTAACTGTTTAATAAATATTGGATAAGTATCTGCATTAATCATGTTTAAATATTACACAACTTTTCTTTTTTTTTTTGAAGCAGGGAAGATGTATGGGAAAGACCAAAATAGTAAACTTCTTATCCTCAGATGAATCTAGTTAATCACCTAAATATGGTTTTCCTCCCAATTTATGAAAATGGATAACATATCGTTCAAATAAAATTCAGCTAGATTATTAATCATATATTTCATTATTTAATGAACGGAAGAAAAATTCTTATTCAAAATATCTGGGTTCCTATCAATAGTTTCAAAGTCCATAAATATTATTATAGCAGAAAAAAAAGTCAGTTATTAATTTTACATCAGGCAAAATTCACAGACACATATCAGGAATTGTTTACATGGATCAAAAGCTTCTTCAAGATTTCTCTGAACATTTGACTGTTATCAGACCATATATATACACGTGGTATTCAGCACAGTGTCACAGCTATCCCAAAATATCCTTGTTAAAGTGAATTCTAAATTCCCTAGATACTTAACACATAACGTTCATGGATAGAGTAACAGAGTGTCAAATAAGTTTTTATTCTCTTGGCAACTGATAAAATGCCTGCTTGGAGCACTGTCTTCAATAGGCTTTACCCAAAATTAGTAAGAAAGAATTCGATGATGGATTATTTGTATCTGTTACAATCAGGGAAGGGGACCAGAGGGGAAATGATCCATCAATTCACGTGCAATTTATATGCCCTCCCTGGGAGAGAAGTTGTGAATACAAATATCAGATGTTCCTATTTTAGAAGAACCTAGAGCCCTAACTCCTTTTTAAGAAACTTTTTATTCTTGCATGTAGTTGACATAACAATTACACTAGTTATAGTAATGTCAGGTGTGCCACATACTGATTTGACACTTGAATGCGTGTCTCATTGCTCACCGCGGTAAGCGTACTCACCAAACAGCATTAGTATAATATTGACTATATTGCCTGCGCTGCACTTGTCATTGCCATGACTTATTTATTTTATAACTGGAAGTCGGGATCTCTTAATCCCCTTCACCGATTTTGCCCATGCTCCACCCCTTCTTTATGACGACAGCTACTTCAGTTACGCAATAATAGAAAATAGTGCACAAGGGAAGAAGAAAAGTTATTTACATCATTTATTCCACTTCTTCCACATGTTTGGTTTTTTTTGTTTTTTTTTTTAAATTTGTTTTTACATTTTTTATTTATTTTTGATAGAGGGAGAGACAGAGCACAAGTGGGGGAGGAGCAGAGAGAGAGAGGGAGACACAGAATCTGAAGCAGGCTCCAGGCTCTGAGCTGTCAGCACAGAGCCCGACATGGGGCTTGAACTCACAAACCGCAAGATCATGACCTGAGCCGAAGTCAGACACTCAACCGACTGAGCCACCCAGGCGCCCCCACATGTTTGTTTTATGTTATCCACTGGGTTAAGTTTAGAATGATTTTCTATCCCATTATTTTTCACAAAGCCATACCTGAGCTCTTCTCTGCTCTAGCCGGTCATCACCTCCAGCTGACCACATCCCTGACCAGGCTCCCTCACATTTGGCCTAAATTCCATCCAGTTCTAATAGAAATGTGGAAGCCTTTTTCTCTTTTATAATCTTTCCTACATATCAATCTCAGTCTGCCTCTTATGTTTAATCTTAGCCTTACTCTTTTCCCCCATTTGTTTCTGTGTTTTGTAAAGGTCATTTACATATTAATTGATGTTTCTCTGCTCCATAAATCAGCATCTTCTCTTACTCAGCCTTGAGATCAACTCACCAGCCAGGATCTAGTTTCTCTTCTCTTACTAGAGTATTTTTTGAGATCCTTTGTCTCTATTTTTTAATGTTTATATATAGGAGAGAGAGAGAGAGAGTGCAAGCAGGGGAGGGGCAGAGAGAGAGAGGGAGACACAGAATCAAGGCAGGCTCCAGGCTCCGAGCTGTCAGCACAGAACCCAAGGCGGGGCTCAATCTCACGGACCTTGAGATCATGACCTGAGTCGAAGTGGGACGCTTAACCTACTGAGTCACCCAGGCGCCCCTGAGAGCCTTTGGTTTTAAATAAAGAACCATAATTCAAACTTAGTTAAGCTAAACAAATAAAAACATAAAATACCTTTAATGAGATTTATTGACTCACCTTAATCAGGGAAGGAAAAGGTGAGGCAAGGGCTAATTGGAAACTAGACAATGAACACAAAGACTTTCCCTGTGTCTGATTTCCCTGTCTGTTTTCCCTATGAGCCAGCTTGATTTTTTTTCCCACTAAGACTCAGTATTTTATGGTGGTTGAGTGCCCAGGCTTTGAATACAGACTGCCTGGGTTGAAAGCATCCTTCTCCATTTTCTAGTTTTGTGACTAGAAAGTTCCTCTCTGTATCTCAATTCCCTCCTCTGTAAAATAGGGATAATGATAAAATCTACTGAATAGGGTTTTGGGAATAATGGAGTTAAAATCATGAGTTACTGGAGTGTTTAGGACAGTGCTTGACACAAAATAAATCTTAAGAATTGTTCCCTATTCTTATTGTACTAACAGGCCAATCTCTTTTTATAGACAGAGTCATGTTTGGTAGAAGCTTTGGATTTTCAATCAAATAGCTCCATGGAAATATATAAAGGCTCCGATTAGAAAAATCCAAGGATTGCAGTGCCTCGGTGGCTCAGTTGGTTAAGCATCCAACTCTTGATTTCAGCTCAGGTCATGATCTCAGGGTCCTGAGATGGAGCCCCATGTCAGACTGCATGCTGGGCATGGGGCCCACTTGAGATTCTCTCTTGCCCTCTACCTCTGCCCCTCCCCTGCTCTCTCTCTCTCTCTAAAAAGAAAAAAAGGAAAAATCCAAGGAAAGGGGGACCTGGCTGGCTTAGGCAGTAGAGCACACTACTCTTGATCTCAGGGTTGTGGGTTCAAACCCCACGTTGGCTGTAGAGTCTACTTAATATGAAAAGAAAAAAGAAAATTTAAAAAAGAAAAGAAAAGAAAAGAAAAGCCCGAGGAAGGATTTAGATTCACCATGATTGGTTTACTCCTTACCCTGGACCAGTTTTTGCCTGAGGGATTGACTACCATAATATAGGCACAGCCTAAGTTACTGGTTACATCTCCAACTAGGGCAGCAAAGTCCTACCAGAAGCTGATGTGAGGGGGAAGCTGGACAAAGACACCTAGGCTCCTATCAGTTGTCACAATGCTATAGCTTGCCTGGTCCATCTGAGAAATGAGCCTTGTAAACTTCATTCTTTCATATCTATATTATGCTTCATATCCAACTGACCTCTGTTATCTTTATTCAGTTCTTCTATCTCACCAGTGTAATGCTAATTAAAAACAACTATTAAACTCACAATTCAATTGCAATTACAAAGCTGCATATTTATGTTGGTTACAATTAATTTCTATCTTCTCCTTAATAAACTTGAATTGTAAACATTTGAAAATCAGAAATGAATACTTAGTTTTTCTATGGACTCTTCTCTTATACCGAGGTCCTGAATTTCACTCTGTAAGTTTGGAAATTTGAAGTAGAGAAATACTACTTTTTCTAAACACTCACGTGTCCTTGAAAAGATAATTAAATTGGTTTTGATGAAAGCTCTTCCTGAAAAAAAGGGTAGAAATAAAAATGCTATTAGGTTTAATCCAGGATTAGCAAGAGATAGCCAGAAAAGCTAGTATTCTCACCAAGCCTGAAGGCTAAGAGCTGAGGGATACACCCCCACCACCATATATATGTCTAAATAAAATAACAGTTTAAAAAAATGCTGCTACCAGTTAGAAATAATCTTTGAGATAACATTGTGGGGATTTTTCCAAAGATACACTTTGTAATGAAGCATTTTTTAAAATATGGATTGCTTATCTTATCTAACAAGCACACACACACACACACACATACACACACACGCAACTGTTAGAAAGAAAAATAAGTTAAAAAATATTATATATATATAGGCAATTCTAGTAAAGAAACAGAAATCTTAGCATTCCCTCCCCCCACTTTCACAAATACTTGAGGAAGAACATGTATGCAGTGTATTTTGTGACTCAAGGGAAAGATCCAACGTCTTGTATAATGCCATAGGATTTCCAGCACTACCCAAAGAATGTCAGAAGTGAAAAACAATTACAGTTCTGCCTCTTTTGCTCAATGAGCCTTATGTGTGTAGAGTTGTGTTTTATTTATTAGAAGCTTCAGTTTTATTCTAAGTGGAAGTGGTTGAGTTCTTGTGAATAAACAAAGTAGAAGAAGTGCTACTAAATTTTGATTTTTCTTTTGAAGCATTTCCAGCATTTCCATAGACAGAAGGAAAAACTAATTGAGTGGCCTCAATAAAAAGATAGATTGAAGTGTTCCAAATGTGAGATGCAGACACTTGGACATACATCAGAAGAAATTACTTATTATTTCCAGTAGATTTAATTTAAAACAAACTACAGGGGAGACCATCATAAGGAAATGATACGAATCTTTAATTAGAATAATTAAAGACTAATTGTGATTTAATTACACATACGATTAAATTTTGCCAAGTTTAAAAACAAAATTCAGTTGAATGGTAATGCTTTATTGAAGGTTTGCTAGATTTAAAAGCCTAGATTTTGGAATTGTGGAATCTGATTGCTGAAAGGGGGCTATTCCTTTGTCTATGTATATGGGCTTTATGTTAGAGCAGTTGCATACTTTAAGGACACTAAAATTTTTAAGGTGATAGGATGATCAACCATTTCTCATTATCCTACATAAATACAAACAACATACAAAACCAACATATACTTTCACTAGGAATAGCACCTTCAAGAACAAACCAAAATACTGAGGATTAAATCACATTTGGGGCTTATATAGTCTCATGCCCAAAGTGTTTGAAAATGCTTTTAAGAGAAGGGAAAGCTTAAGAGGATTATAACTCTCAAGACTATTGTAACAAAGCATACTGTGCTACAAATAAATCTTGATGTGACTGTTACAGAAAATAGGTGCTGTAAAGGCCAACCTTTAGAGGGAAAATATAAGCTGTCTATGCAAATAATAAAACCCTATTGAATAAATGAGCTGAAGCTCTGATGGCTCCAGAGTTTTAGTATGCTATTCGGCAATTATATCCCTATTGAGATTTAATTATCCCATTAGATATTTATTTACTACTACATATTAAGTTACCGTATACCATTAGAGTCAGTAGACTAATAAATACATAACTACTGCTAGATAGAAACAGCTTAGCCAAATAATTATTTCCAATTATTTCACAAACATTTAACATTATACCCAGAACAATGCCTTGTCCATAGCAGGCATCCTCTTAGTGCATTTCTCGTTTTTTTGTTTTTTGTTTTCCTAAATGAGAAGATAGATGGCCTGACCTGCATTTTATTTGGCTGGTATTATCTGTCTTCCTTTGTAATATATACCTATAGCGATCAACCTAGAACTTTAACCTGAACCCCAAACTACATTAAGCAGGTTTGGGGAAGAAAAGTAACAGAGAAATGAAAGAATGTGGAGGGTCGCTGGCAAGTAACAGGTTTTGTTCTTTCTTTCTTTCTTTCTTTCTTTCTTTCTTTCTTTTTTAAATACATCCTCCTAGGGTTATTTTCTCTGCCAAAATCTACCATAGCTTGGCAACAGAGTGTTTACTGTGTTGAAAACTGAGACACAAAGCACTAGAGATAGAACCTTTGGATAACTATTTCCGTTTTGTAGTTATTCAAAAGAAAAGAAAAAATGATCTACTGAGCTCAAAGGTTAGTGGTTCCCCTGTAAATTGATGTTTATATTACACCTCTTATTCAAAGAGTTTAGAAGAAGTTATCAGCCTTCAAAATGATCTCTATCATGATGACATTTCCACAGCAAGGAAGCATACTGGAAGGAAGTTACTTGAAGACTTAGGTCAGTGTTTCCCAAACTACTTTAATAAACTTCTGTTTTGAGACATTGTGGGGGTGTGGGAGGGGGGAATGTAATGGGTAGGGGGAACTCTGTGGGTCAAGGCAATTCAGGAAGACCAAATTAAAATAAACATGTTTCCTAACCACAAAATCCACAAAAGCTTTAATATACTAACCTTCATTGTGAGTCTCCTCCAAGAAAGCATAAACTGAATATTTATTAAGAGGATAGGATATAAAAGAAGGAAACAAAATTAGAACAAACATTAGTCATCCATTACTAAGTCCATGATCCATTGATGTCTAAACTTAGTTCTCGATGAGCAGGATTTCAGTTGTGCTCTATTTTACACATCAAGTGTTGGAGGCAGAATAAACTCACTCTTTGGTGAACAAACAATTCTGTGTTACCTACCCAGTCATCACTGCTCCTTTTGGAGAGGAAGGATGGATATGTGTAGGGGATAAACAAAGTATGGCCTGCAGCTGTTACTGGAACGCAGTCATGCCCACTCCTTTTGTGGCATCAATGGCTGTTTTTGAGTGACAGTGCTGAGATGCATAGCTTCAGAAAGACCTCATGGCTGACAAGCCTAACATATTTAGTATCTGGCTCTTAAAAAAAAAAAAAAGGGTGGGAAGAGTGGTGGTTAGGGGCACACACTTCACAACCAAAAATCGATCTTCAAATCTTGGCTCACATTTGACTTTAGGCAAGTTACTTAATCCTTCAGTGCCTCAATTTCCTCATCTGCAAAACAAATAATAATTTTATCTACTCCATAGGGTTGTTACAAAAACTAAGCAAATTAATGTATGAAAAGCACTTAGAACTTGTGATACACATTTGTGCCTGACACACAAAAAATGTATATGATTAAACTATTTTTTTTTTTAATTTTTTTTTTCAACGTTTATTTATTTTTGGGACAGAGAGAGACAGAGCATGAACGGGGGACGGGCAGAGAGAGAGGGAGACACAGAATCGGAAACAGGCTCCAGGCTCTGAGCCATCAGCCCAGAGCCTGATGCGGGGCTCGAACTCACGGACCGCGAGATCGTGACCTGGCTGAAGTCGGACGCTTAACCGACTGCGCCACCCAGGCGCCCCTATGATTAAACTATTATTATTATTACCAATAGGACCTGATGTTATAGTACAGATGCAATTTGTCCAGCTAAAAATCTCTATTACCTACCCTTTTTTATAGCTACAGGTGATAAATGAGACACAGGTAGAAATCGTTAATGTTGCTTCTAGGAAGTTTCCTTATTTCTTTATTTTTTTAAATATAATTTATTGTCAAATTCACTATCATACAGTGTGTAAAGTGTGCTCTTGGTTTTGGGGTAGATTCCCATGGTTCATCGCTTACATACAATACCCAGCGTTCATCCCAAGTGCCCTCCTCAATGCCAATCGCCCATTTTCCCCTCTCCCCCACTCCCCCATCAACCCTCAGTTTGCTCTCTGTATTTAAGAGTCTCTTATGGTTTTCCACCCTCCCTCTCTGTTTGTAACTATTTTTCCCCTTCCCTTCCCCCATGGTTTTCTGTTAAGTTTCTCAAGATCCACATATGAGTGAAAACATATGGTATCTGTCTTTCTCTGACTGATTTATTTCACTTAGCATAATACCCTCCAGTTCCATCCACACTGCTGTAAATGGCATGATTTCATTCTTTCTCATTACCAAGTAGTATTCCATCATATATATAAACCACATCTTCTTTATCCATTCATCAGTTGATGGACATTTAGGCTCTTTCCATAATTCGGTTATTGTTGAAAGCACTGCTATAAATATTGGGGTACATGTGCCCCTATGAATCAGCACTCCTGTATCCTTTGGATAAATTTTGGGAAGTTTCTTTAAAGGGGATTGCCTCAGCGAGGCAGTGTGTTTGTTCTTTACCCTTCTTTCCCTACTTCTTTTTTCTTGCTGGAATATAACCATAATGGTTAGAACTCTAGCAGCCATCTTGGACCATTAGGTCACCTTGAGAAACAAAGAGCTATGCTAAAAATGGCAAAGCAGAGAGACTGATGGAGCCTAGGTCCCTGCTGACTGTGCAGCTCCTGTACGGCCCTGAATTGTCCACCTTCAGACCTATATTTTAACGTGATCAATAATAAATCACCATGTTGTTTTAGTCATTGTTATTTAGACTTTTCTGTCACATGCAACTAGCCATAATTCCTAACTGATAGAGTAGTAAGTCAGTTAAACTTGTTTTCTTTTTTTGACCGAAATAGGAAGAGGGCATGTTAATGCCATTTTTTTTAAAAGGCAAAAGCAGGCAGATTAATACAATTAGCTGAGGATTTTGGCATTTGGTCCTTGCCTATCCAAGAAATATTTGGAAATAATGCGGGATTCTTCTGAAGATGATGATGGAGAGGGTGCCAGAGACCCCAGACACAAACCAATCATGCCATTTTTTTTTAAACATAAAAGTGACAGGGCTTTACATTTCAACGTTAAACTGCAGCTTGCATCAAGGTCTCACTGTAGACTGTTTAAGAGAGAACCATTCCATTTAATTCTAACCTCTTCATGGAGTATGTATTACTGTGGGGAAAATCTCAGCTATCAGTTAGCTGCAGCACAGCATGATTTCTCATGCCTAGCCAGCAGTTATCAGAAGAGTTCCCTCTCAAGGTTGTAATCATTATGAAAACGGCAATGAAGTAGTTAGTCAAAAGACACTAAAGTATCCTTCAATTAAAACCCAGTAGCAACACAAATCGTTCTTTTCTTTCTTGACTCATGTAGAAAAGCTGCCTATACCAACACTTGATCACTCAATTAGAAACCAGCCCTAGAGAAGGCTTAGCAGGAGCCATAGTCGCAAACACACCATGAGGAGGCATTTAACAAATGGTGTAGTATCCTTTTAGGGGGCTGATGGCCACATAGGTAATTTAGCTTTTCTCCTGATAAGGCCATGCCATTTTACTGGAAGTCTTGAGTAAGATGGACCTCTCTGTTCATGTAACACATGACACACCATGACTGGCATGATATAATCACTTATAGATGATAAATATTTACCTTTTGGTAAAACCACTTGGTAAAACATTGCTTAGGGAGGCATTTCTGGATGTATCTACCTTCTCCATCTTTTGTCCATATGCACATAACTCTGTTATGAGAATTAAGAGGAGCAAGCAGGAAGAGTATAATTAGATGTAGTAGCAGGTGAGACTAGTTCTAGCAAGTGGTTACCAGGAAAAATAGTGAAGATTATTAGAGGTAAACACCCAAGTATTTAAAAATGACTCAACGTTTGATTTGATAGCTTCTTAAAGAGATGACTGCCAGCTGACAGGCAGGCCAATGTTCTCTTTTTCCTGGAAATGGTCAGACTTCCAAATTATATGAAGACAGTTGTAGATGTCTTTTTATAAATATTTTCGTATGGAAACAATACAAACTTATAAATCACAACAATATAGCTACACAAACAAAATCCTCAAAGCTAGGGTTGCAAAACCACAAAAATCTCTGATGGCCTCTCCCATCTCATCAGCAACCGAAAGTAAATCCATACGAAGACCTACAAGGCCCTGCATGATGAACTACATGCAGCACCCTCTGCATTCAGCTCCTACTACTCTCCCCTCGCCCTGTCCTCTCGGCTACACTTCTCTGCGCCACTAGTCCTCAAGGACAGAAGACATTCTCCTGCTAATGGAACTTGCAATTGCTGTTCTCTCTACTGTGGTGCTCCTTCCCAACCAAATCCCCATAGTTGCTTCACACACTTTCTCAGTGAGGCTTGTGCTAGCAAACCTATCGAAAAATCCAGCATTCTCCCCCTACTACTCTCTTTCTTGACTTTTTCTTATCACATAACATTTTCACTTATTTATCTGGCATATACTTTGTCCCTCCACGTTCTATTTTCAAGAGGATTGTGATTTATGTCTGTGTTATTCCTTGTTCCCAGTTCCTGGAATAGCACACGACACAGGGCAGGCCTATATGAATACATGTTGAATGGATGAGTAGATGAATGGATAAGCAATAATAAAAATTTAAAAAATAGCATTTTATAAAATTTGTCACAGGTATCAATTTGGTGTATATTCTTCTAAAACCTTTCTGGGGATGTGCCAATGTGTATATACTTATAGACATGTGTATGTCTGTCTTCATGCATATATATATGTATATATACATATACATATATATATTTTTTCATCTTTCATATGTATATATACATATACATATATTTTTTTTCATCTTTTTAAAATGGTTATTTTGAGAGAGAGAGAGCTCACACGTGTGTGAGTGTGGGAGGAGTAAAGAGAGAGAGGGAGACAGAGAATCCCAAGCAGGTTCCATGCTGTCTGTGCAGAGCTGGATGCAGGGCTTGAACCCATGAATTGTGAGATCATGACCTGAGCCAAAATCAAGGGTCAGACGCTCAACTGACTGAGCCACCCAGGCGTCCCTCAGTTTTTATAATAGTAGGTTTTTCAACCAGGTTCAACCTTCAATTTAAGTTAATTCTAGACTTCTGGTGTCCTTTCTACATATATTCTTTATACTTTTGTTAGCATATCTGTAGATAAACTTCTAGAAGTAAAATTGCCAAGTCAGAAGTGTGTGCATTTTTAACTTATTATGGAACATATTTAACATATAATAAAATAGATAAATATAATCCCCCATATATTTACCAACCATCTTCAAACATTATCAAAAATTGGTCAGTGTTGTTTCATTTATATTCCTATCCATATCCTCCTCTCCTATTTCATTTTGAAGGAAATCACTTTATAATTTACATTCCTTTTTATGAAACAATTCAACCATTTCACTCATACATATTTCATAATGTATTTCTAAGAGATGATGACGGTTTTAACTTAAATGTAGCTGATACCATTTGCTCTTTTTTAAATTAAAAATAATTCTTTTTAAATCCTAAAATATCTAGTCAGCGTTTATATTTTCAACTGCCAATTGTTTTATAGTTTGGATCAGGAACCAGATATAGTTCACGGATTAGATCTCTCAAGTTTTATGTTGTTGTTGTTTTCTTGCCTTGTGTGTGTGTGTGTGTGTGTGTGTGTACCTTAAAGAAATCATGTTGTTTGCTTTGTGGTGTTTATAACAATCTGGATTTTGCTTGATATATCGTTGTGGTGTCTTTGCAATATTCCTTCATTCTCTGAATGTCTTCTACAATATAGTTGAATCCAGAAACTTCAGTAGATTCAGGTAAAACAGTTTTGGCAAGACTTTCATAGGTGATATTTTATGCCATCAGGAAGCAAATAATGTCTGGTCATCTCTCTTTATAAGGTATTAGTAGCCACTGATAATCACATCAATATTCATTTCAATATATTTCCAGTCATTTTCATTGCCTGAGGCTAATTTCTCAGTGGATTTCTCAAGGAAGATTCATTTTAAGCAATATTTGCTGAATTCATAGATTTTCAAAAAGTTGAATTGTGACAAAAGTCATAAATGCTGGAAAGACAATCTGGCTGAAAAAAATTATTGACTCACATTTGCTTTTTTGAGTATGTAAAATATAAATATGTTATCCTTGGTCTTTTGGCATAAAATGCTGCTATTAAAAATCTGATGACATTCTGATTTTCTTTTCCTCATAGGTAACTTGGTATTTTTGCCTTAATGTTTACAGAGCTATTTTTTCATTTTTTCTTCAAATATCTATAACAATATTAAAATACGTTCTCAAAGTTGGCAATTATGGTTCAAGTTTTCCAGTATGCATACCTTTCCAATATGGTTATTTCCTGAATTATAATTTTTAATATTTTTCTATTTCTTGGTATTGATATTCTTGTTTGGATACTTTTGTTATACATATTTTAGAGTTAATTTTCCTTCCACTTCATATTATTGAATTCCTGTTCTAGATATATTGGAGCTTATTTTCCCATTTTAAAAAGTATGCCTTCCCAGGGCACCTGGGTGGCTCAGTTGGTCAAGCAGCTGACTCCAGTTCAGGTCATGATCTCACGGTTTGTGGGTTGGAGCCCAGCATCAGGCTCTGTACTGACAGCTCAGAGCATGGAACCTGCTTTAGATTCTGTGTCTCTCTGCCCCTCCCTTGCTTGCACTCTGTCTCTCTCCCTCTCAAAAATAAAAAACATTAAAAAAATAATAAAAAGTCTGCCTTTCCTTCAAAATTTCTTATTGCTTTTCTCACTTTTTTTGTTTGTACAATTTTCCTTTTCCCTTTGTATTTCTTTTAAGATTATCTGAGTTAAGTAGCCCACCTGTTTTTTTATAATATTTTTATTACTGAATTTATATTTCCTTTAATTTGTAATTTTTTCTGAGTTCAGTCACCTTATATGAACTTTTAAAATTCTAATCTATATTGTTATTTTATAACTTCTTTTATTTAACTATTTTCTTAATTCATTTGAAATTTTTAGTTAATAATTTCATCTCTTTTGAGCATTTATGGCCTACTTTCATGTCTGTAGGTGGTTTTTTACTCCACTTTCTTTTGTTACTTCCAAAAACTTTGTATAGGCTTCAAACCAATTGCTTTATGTGGCCTGTTTCTTATGTGAAATTGCTTTTCCCGAACTGTTAGAAGGAGAGGTGTGTCAGAACACCTTTTCTAGCTACTTAGGTCCAGGGCTCCTTCTTATTTTCATGAGATGTTGAAAAATATGATTTTACTCCTGAAACCACTACTACACTATTTGTTAACCTGCCTGGATTTAAATAAAACAAAAAAAAATTAGGGCCCCTGGGTGGTTCAGTGGGTTAAGCATCTGAGTCTTAAATTCATCTCAGGTTATGATTTCACAGTTCGTGGGTTTGGGCCCCACATTGGGCTCTGCACTGACAGTCCAGAACCTGCTTGGGATTCTCTCTCTCTCTCTCTCTCTCTCTCTACTTCTCTCTCTCTCTCTACCCCTCCCCTGCTCTCAAACTGTCAAAATAAATAAATAAAAATTAAAAAAAAATAGGATTTTATACTCTCTGAACTCTCCCAGTCTGGACATACTCTTTTTTCACCTATGTTGTCTCTGTCTTGCTCACCTTGGATTCTACTCCCAACAATTTCTTCTCATTGTGGAACTCTGTCCAGGATGGAAGTTTCCACTGGTTAGTTTTGAGTGTTTATGGAAACCAGACTGTTCCATCTTGTGAGACCGTCGTGGAACTCAGGCACCAGGAATCAGATTGTGCAAAAAGCTTGTCTGTGTTCAGTTGTGCTTTCTAGTGAGACCCTGTTGGAATTTGGGGTTTCTTCTTTCAGGTCATTTAGATGCCCATTTCCTTCATTCTTATCCCTCCTATAGGTGCAATGCATTGCAAGTTTATGGTGAAAGGTGGTTTATCTCCATAGAGAGCCCAAAGTGATACTATCTCATCATTTTGACTCTAGTTGCCTGTTGTGAGGCCTTGGTTTTGCTATCTTAGTTTCTCTTGCTGGTGGAATTTTGGAAAATACAACATTATGCTACCACAACCATGTCTTTAGTATTTTCTAGAAGAGTGGGTGTGTAGATTTTTAATTTTGATAGTGGCAAATTTTCCTCAGTAAAGTCTATTTAATTCTACTCTTACATAAAGATTATGAGAGTTTGTTATCTGACAACCTGGCTAACATTAGATATCATCATTAGTTTTTATCTTTGGTGGCCTATGAATGAACAGCTGTGCAACCCTGTTTTAGGTTACTTTTCATGAATGAACTTAAAAAGAAGAAGTAATTTGAGGTCTTTTCATGGTTGTATTAAGCAAATCATGTATATTTTCCTGTGAAATAATGCTTTATATCCTTTGAACATCTTTCTAACAGATTGTATTCTTTTACTGTTTAGCATAGTAACAAATTAGGTCATTTTTTTTCTGTTTAAACAAATTAGGTTACTTTTTTTCTGTTTTTTTTTCATTTAAAACTATTATCTTTATAATATATTTTAATATCTATAAAGACTATGTCTCTCTTGACACATTTTCATTTTTTTTTTGTTCTATCAGATTAAATTTTAGGGGTCATTTTCACTTTCTAAGGAAATAATTGACTTGCGTGAGGTCATATAATGGTGTGGGCAGAGGCAGCATTTGGAATTAACTTTGCTGGTGGTTCCAAAATGTATGTTCTATTTGCACCGTTCTTTTTTAAAAATCCAGTTGCTTTCATTCAGCAAGAAAAACAAACATGTGCCATGGTCTGTGTGCTGCATTCTGTGCTACCTGCTTAGTCTACAAAGAGAAATAACTTTGTTTCTGGACTTGAGAGCTTATTGCCTAATATCCTATGGTTATCCCTTTTTATTGCCAATTTTCCTCCAGAAAAATCATATATAAATCTTTATAAAGCCTTTTAAACCCACAGAAGTAGTCATTTTTAATAGCATAAATACATCAGTTGGGCACAGAGACAGTTTTTGAAATAATTTTTGTTTGGATTCATTTTTATGGGAGAAAAATACTTAAAAAGGAATAAAAAGGAGGTTTATATCTTTAAAAAACAGGGTAGTATAATCTCTTTTACAAAATGGTTGCTGCTGGAGTTTATACATAAAGACTCCTCACTCACATTCCCAATTCACTTTTAAAGATGATTTGATATATTGGAAAACATGGCTCAGGTTTCAAGTCCTTCCTCTTTACATTGGTTGTTTATAGCTGCATACAATACAACTCTGAAAATTAGTGGCCTAAAACCACAATATTTATTATTTCAGTTTCAGCCCATCAGCTGTCCAAGCGAGGTTAGGCTAGGTGTTTTGGCTCAAGTTGCAATCAATCAAGATATCAGCCAAGATCCTCATCGTCATCATAAAGTCCAACTAAGGCTGCACTTCCAAGTTTGCTCACCGGCTTGCTGGCAAATTCAGGGCCTCAGTTTCTCACTCGTTGTTGGTCAGAGTCCGCCCTCAGTTCCTTGCCCTTTAGACCTCTCTCTAGCACAATTCACAGCCTGGCAGCTTGCTTCATCAGAACAAACAAGCAAGAAGAAAAGTGGAAGGTGAGCTGGCAATGGCCGTCAGATTTTAATCTAGTGTTAGTAGTACCATCCTATCACCTTTGCTGGATTCACTTCCTCAGAAGCAGATCACTAGGTTCATGCCACAGACCGGTAGAGGGAATCATAAAAGGACTGGAATAACAGGAGGCGGGAATCATTATAGACCATCTTAGAAGTCTGCCTACAACTCTCTGGAATCATTCTGCAACCTTGGCTTATCTATACAATAGAGAGTGCTAGAAGAAAAGAAGCATTTATAAATCATTATCAATAAAATTATATCTAGAGATGCAGGGGATAAAATTATGTCAATATTTTCTTTTTAGTATTTTTAGTAATATTTTTACTCTTACTGATAAGCTAACATTTACTAAACCTAACTGTATGGCCAATGCCAGACTAAAACGTCGTTCGTGTTTATGTCACTTGGTATTCACATAAGATTACTAGCACAGTCTTATGAGTTAGGTGATACTATTTCCTTCGTGTTGTATTTGAGAATCTAAGTAACTTGTCCCAAGTCCTACAACTAGTAAAAAATATCTGGCCTGTCTTCAACTCCATGACTACATCATAAACAAAACACATTGATTTTTTTCTTTCTTTTTTTTTATTTTTTTTAATGTTTAT
The DNA here is from genome assembly GCF_016509475.1 of Prionailurus bengalensis. NCBI lineage: Eukaryota > Metazoa > Chordata > Mammalia > Carnivora > Felidae > Prionailurus > Prionailurus bengalensis. Next base: position 155,789,760 of record NC_057344.1, on the reverse strand, counting down.
TTAGTTTTGAGACAGAGAGAGACAGAGCATGAACAGGGGAGGGTCAGAGAGAGAGGGAGACACAGAATCCGAAGCAGGCTCCAGGCTCTGAGCTGTCAGCACAGAGCCCGACGTGGGGCTCGAACCCATGGACCATGAGATCATGACCTGAACTGGAGTCAGCTGCCTAACCAACTGAGCCACCCAGGCGCCCCAACATTTTGATTTTTTTAAGTCTTTGTTTAAATATCGCGATGCTTGCTACTTCATTGCTAGGGACTAATTTTGAGGCCAATATCATCTTCTAGGTAAGACATTTCAGTGCCTAAAAAACCCAGCCAGCTACGGGTTAAAGTCCGCATAAACATCATGCAGTAAGGCTTTGCTGCATACGAATTTTATAAGCCTGCAGCAGCTATTACCCTGAACTGTGAAAAAACCTGGACAGAAACAAACCGTTTGCAAATAATTGTACTGACATTCCTACTTCATTACTTTTAATAGAACTTAGTTTGCGGTGCCCAGGACAGGATGCATGCGCACTACCTTCAGGAGGAAGACGTGTCAGATGTCCTTATTCTCAGTTGAATGAAATGCTTTTGGCAGGAGGTCACTTTGCAGCATGAAGGACATAGTCACTTAACTAAGGCACCAGACTTAATTAAAATAAAATAATTTTTTAAATGTTTTCAGATGGAGGAGACTGGGTGGCTCAGACACTTAAGCATCTGATTTCAGCTCAGATCATGATCTCACGGGCTCGTGAGTTCAAGTCACACATCAGGCTCTTTGCTGTCAGCGCAGAGCCCATTTAGGATCCTTCGTCCCTCTCTCTTTCTGCCCCTCCTCTGCTTGTGCTGTTTGTCTCTCTCAAAACAAATAAATTGACTTTAAAATACAATAAAAAATAACAAAAAAATGAAATGGTTTCGGATGATCTTGTGCATCCAGCCTAGCTATAGATAAAAGAGATTAGATAATAGAAAATAGTTACATAATGGCACTCTCTGTGCAAATTTGGTTGTTAATTCCAATCTATATCCAGCATCTACTAGATAACCCACTCTTCTAAACTCTGAGGAAGAATAAAGCCTGAGTGAGACAAGCAGGTGTGTTGTTGAATACTTTTACATTCAATGAGTAATGAGATTGAGAAAACTTGAAAACATTTTATTTGGGAACAAAACTAAACAGTTTAACTTAGTACTCAGGTTTCTTTGTCTAAGTGAACTTCATGGCCACGAAACTAGTCCATTTTCTGTACCATGACTCTTCAATTAGCCCTTCAAGTCACTTTATTAAATGTGCATCTGCTGAAAATAGGTTGTGTATCACTGCTAATTCCCTCATTCTTTCAACTACTGATTGCATATTCTCCACTAGATGGATGGCAATAGAGTGGCCATGGAATTTGGGAGGGTAGTTCAGCTAAAGTGAGAAGTACTCTAGGTGTAGAAAGATATGTTTGCATAATTTATAGAGTCACTGTCCTGAATATTAATTCTCGTTTGCCATATTGGTGTCAGAATGCCTTCCAGAAGACCTCAGACTGTACATCTTGCTGACTTAGCTGACATCATAGCACAGAACTTATGACCCTGACACTGAATTGCCACATGAACTTTTCCTACAAATACCTGGCACCAAAAATTTGTGTGAAGTGGAGGAAAAATGAGTTTTGAAAAGTATGAATGCAGGAATTTAGCTGTGGGAAATTCTTCTAATCAAAGAGGTTTAAAATTGTCAGCATAAGATTTGGTTCTTCTTTTTCTTCCCCCCCCCCTTTTTTTTTTTTTTGGTTCTTCTTGATGCTTGGTTAGAATAGAAGCTCTATCCTGGCAGGTGTATATTCAATAATTCACATATACAATTATAAATATACACTTTAAAATATTATATGACACAGTAGAATCTATCAGACCTCCTGTGTTTTATAGGACACAAGCCTGTAAGCATGCTACAAATAAGCACACCATTGTGTTCAATCTTACGTTTTATGCATCTCAACATAAAGGGCCACATCTTAGAATATCTGATGCATCTTGTCCTTTATGTTTCAGATGACATGGCTTATATTAAAAAGATATATATATATATTTTCTGCTAATGTGACCACAAACGCTAGCATCTATAAATATGCCATACAATGAGGCTATCAAAAATAATTTGGTTAATGAATACATAATTCTTTAATATATTTCTCTGCACAGGAAAATTTTAAATGCCCTGAAATTTCCCAGCTCACGTATGAAACAAATTTAGAGGTTTTCCTAATTTTTATTGAAATCCTTAATAAACTGACATATTACTAGTGATAAGTCATAAAGTTGATACATTTTCTATGCTCTGAACATTAAAAACAAATCTCAACCATGTTGAAAATATTGGAAGTATCTTTCTTTTCTGTTTACTGAAAAATTTCCAAAATTGTTATTACATGAGAAGCCATAAAAAAATATGCAGCCCCAAGATCTAGGCAAATACTATTATGTAGCTGTGACCACAAGGAAGTATTTGTTTTGGCTTCTGCTATTTGTAGTATTTATCAGCTTTTTAAAATTTGTAATTTGTTATGATTTCTTTTCTCATTCTAAATGAATATTATATGTTGTACCTAATTTGTTATTATTCTTTCTTTCTTTTTCTTAGAGAGAGAAATTAAATAAACGTCTGGCCCTTAACAAAACCGGGATTTGTTTCTATCTCTTCCTCTTGGAATGGTTATTCATTTTAATCTTTGTTATTAAGTATGTATAAAATGGTATTTCACTGTGGTATTATTTTGCACTGCCCTGGTCACTACTAGTGCTCTTATTGGCCATATGAATTTTTCTTGGGAAAGACTTTTTATCCCTTTGACCATTTTTTTTATCATTTAAAAGTTTTTCATATTGATTTGTGGAAGTTTTTTTTATGACATCTCAATATTTTGAATATTTTGTTGTTTATATTGCAAATATTTTTTCCACTTTATAACATTTTTCACTTAATGTGTCTTTTGCTTAACAACCATTCTCAACTGAGATGTACTCAATTTTATAAGTCTTTTTATTTATGGTCAACCTTTTTTAAATGTATTTTTAAGAAACTTTTCCATATCCCTCAATCTAAAAACACTTCGGATAGGTTTTTCTCCAAGACATTTAAAACATTACATTTCTGACATTTAAGTCTTTATTTCTTTGCACTTTTACATGGGGTGAAGTGGTTTCAATTTAATCTTTTTTCCATATGGATGGCCATTTTTTCCCCAAACATTCTTTCTTTCCCAACCAATCTGAAATGTCACCTCTGTCATATGTCAACACGTGTGGAAATGTTTTTGAGTTTTCTATTTCGGTTGTCGTTTTCTTTATCCTTGCGCCATTTTATCGTGTAATAATTCCTGGTAATTTGGTGGGCAATTCATTTCCCCCTATTTTCTGGCTACTATTAGTCTTTTACTCTTCCATATAAAATTTTAGAATCATCTTATGTTTCTTGAATAACTTGGTTACACATTGGAATTGTAATGGACATGATCAGCAGATGTACTATTTCTAAGTATCAGTTTTTCCAGCCAATGGCATGGTACATCACTCCCTATATTTAGATGTTTTTTAATATCATTTAATAAAACCTTAAAAAAATTTCCCCTGAGCAGTCTTGAACATTTTTAAATATTCTTGATAGCCTGTGACAGTATTATAAATTGTGATATCTGTTTAATTGCATTTTAAGGTTGTTTGTTACTAGTAATTAGAAATGCAACTGATATAAATTTCGTTTTGCTATTTAATTAAATATTAGTTGTATGTGTTGCCAGTTTACTAAATTATTTGCAGCAATTTACAGACCTTTTGATTTTCTATGTAATGATATAATTTCTACTTTGCATCTTTATATTCATTTTTTTTGTCTTGTCTTATACTTGTTAAGACTAATACAATGCTGCATAAAAGCACTAGTATTATAAGAGAACTCTTCTAATGTTCCCCTTTCCAGAATGTTATTCCTCTTTATAAGGTTAAAGACATTCTATTATATTCTTATTTACTAATAATATTTATAATAAATCAGTATTGGATTTTATTAAACATTTTTTCAACCTTAAGTAGATGATTACTTTTTTCCCCTTTAACCTGTTAACATGTTCAATTACATGTATGAATTTGACAATATTCACCTGTTCTCATATAACTGGCGTACCATTTGGCCAAGATATATTATTTGAAAAATTCATTTGGCTTCAATGTGCTATTTTGTTTAGGATATTGCATCTATCTTGAGAGAAATCTTTCTCTAATTTTACTTCTTACAATAAATTTTTCTGAGTTTAATGTCAGATCTATCTAGAAATAGTGGAATGAGTTTGAAAGACTTCCTGGTTTCTATTGTCTGAAATATTTGGCATGATTTTTTTCTTTGAAAACTGGATAGAACTCTCTTATCTTCTGGATTCAGTTTTTATTGTTAAAAAGTTAACTATCTTTAGTTCCTTAGGAAATAACCTCTCCTTTTCTTTACCCCATGTTAATACTGTGTTTTTATTTGATGTTTTGTGGTTTCATTAAGATGTTCCTGTGTATGGATTTTTAACAATTTATTCTAAAAATGCTGCATTGGGTTTCTGGAATCTTTTGTTTGATATTTTACATTAGCTATAGAATGTTCCCATCCCTGTTCTTTTCACCAATTAATGCCCTTCTCTCTTACTGGATCACCAAATAGAACTATGTTAGACATTCTCAGTTAACTTCATTATCTCTTAACCTTCTTCCCAGTGTCTACTTGTTTCCTGTCTGTGCTGCACTACGTATAACTTCTTTCATCTTTCATTTTACTAACTCTCCTTCTGTTGTGTCTAATTTGATATTATAACCATTAATTGAGCTTTTAATTTCAATGTTCATATTTATATGAAAGTTAAAAATACAATTTTTTATATATTTTTTCAAAACTGCTGGTTGTTATTGTTTCTAGTTCCTTGAACATAAATTCAAACTAGTGCTTTCTTTCTTTAATTTTAGTCAGCATAATTATTTTTTATTCTAATAATGTGAGTACATGATGAATTTATCGTCTATTCCTGTCTCTAATAAATAAATCCACTGTTTGATATGTGCTACATAATGGACTATACTTACATGTCGGTGTGTTCCTACACATAGTGTCTTAATTTTCTGAGTACTTTTTGACATTCTTATTAGTGCTGCTCATGTTTTGAAGGGAATTTATTCATGGGAATTATTTGAGTCCTAGGATAGAGTTTGGTCCTCTAGAGAAGATTTCATTTGCCTCTTCCAGATCCCTGAAAGTCTTGGCAATCTCCAATAACTTTACTGTGATTTATGAAAAGTTGCTTTTGTTGTTGTTGTTGGTGGTGGTGTTTTTTTCTGTTTGTTTTGTTTTTTGTTGTTGCTGTTGTGGCTGTTGTTGTTTTGGGTTAACTGTCCAATGTGAATCTGGGCTGCCAATTCACCAGAGGACCAGTCTGAGTTACTGCTTCACAAAGCCAATTCTGTAGATTTGCTCCTGTAATTTAATATTGGTGATTTATTCAAACAATGTAATTAGTTCTGTTTAAGATTAACAACCACACTTTAAGCTTACATTGCACTTAATACAAATATTTGAGGAAAAATAAGTCTGATCTGTCCCTTAGATCCTAGTTTCTGTGATAGTTTTATAACACCTGTGTTACTGAAATGATCTGATTGCTACAAATGTGTGGATTCAGTATAAGATTTAAGTTTAATGGGTTTATTAGCTATTCAGTTATAGAATTCATCATTAAATGCTTACAGGAAGTTGATTTGGCCAGAGCCCCAAAACTGGAGATGTTTTTATGGCATTGCTTATTTGTAAACATTTTGCTTAATCAGGCTAAACTTTCAAGCAGTTAAATATGAATAGATACTGTGAATAATACGGAGTAGTTTAAAATACCTTTATCTAAAGGAAAATACCATTCTCGTGCCTTGGTTAGCAATCAACACATGTATTTAATGTAAGATTTTCATCATTATAATAACTACTGAGCTTTTGAAAGGAGAAATGCATACATTTTTAAAAGACAGTTTGTTTAGCTCATGGAATATAATATTCACTCTTATATATCATTTAATAGATTTTTCTATCATTGCACATCTGTAAGTTAAATGAGTGCTATGTTTATTTATTTAGAACCAAATTCTAAAGTAACAGATGTACTGAAATAAAATATTTGATGCAAAAATTCATTACAATAATGTCCACGTGTGTAACATATATTATTTTATACATACTTAGTGCAGATTCCTAGCACTTCACGTAAATGAGGCTGTGATTATGGATCCCAAGCTTATGTGCTTTTAGATGTATAAAGATAAAGTACATTACACTTTAGAGTGTAAAGTTAGCACTCCTTAGGTTGTATGAAATAGAAACCCACTCGGCTTGAGCAAAAGGTAATTTATTAGGGCAGCAATATACTTGGGCCTCGGGAATAGAATTTGAATGCGAACACACTAAAAAATCCATTAAGTTACTCTCTTGGTGCCTCTCATGTCTATTTCTGTCTGTATATCCTACTTTATTTTTTCTCCTTCATTGCGAAACAGTTTTTCTCTTTCCCTGTCCCCTAGGTAGAAAATGACCAAAAACACTTGCTCTGAAATTTATGTAAAGTCACAAGGTCATTGAGAATTACTAAATTGATTCTCTCTGTGCCTCAGGTCTCAATATTTGAAAAGTAACTGATTGGTTGAGCTCAGGGCACACCCCTGATGTGTGAATGACAATCAGGTATTATCATGATGACTGCCATTGTACCAGTATTGAGGGAAAGAAAAAGGAATATTTCCAGAAAAGAGATATTGGCACATAATTTATTCAGGGTCTCTTGTATGTGAACGGTCGCTGCATTCTCTAACCCCTTGCCATTCAAAATGAGGTCAATGGAACAACCCTGGTATTACTAGGGAGTTTGTTAGAAATTTAAAATCTCAGACCTGCCCTATCCCTTATGAATCACGATTTGCATTTAATAAATCCTCAGGTGATTTATATGCACATTAAAAATTAAAAACATGGTTCTAGTCAGCATCAGGTGCATGAAAATTGGTTTTATTTCAAGGTACATTTTACTCTTAATCAGATATAATCCTTTAATTTCTTGAGTTAACCCTTTGTATCCAAGCAGAATCTCTATCAAATGTTTTTGTGTATAATTTTTTATATATTATGTAATTATAACATAAAGGGAATGTTGAGAGTTATAGATCACTACAAATTCATTTATACTAGTGGAAAAATCAAACAATTTAAGGTTCAGATCCTAATACTTTGAATCAATAGTTCCAAATTTATATATGAACTATATATAATATAATATATATTATATATATATATTATAATATAATATATATTATATATATCCGTTGATAATGCATCTCTAAATTTTACTGGTATGACATGTTTATATTCATTAACAAAAAATAATAGCTGACTCAACAACTCAAATGGAAACAAGTAATCCAGGTAATATTGATGTAGGTATTTATGATATTGGAAATCTTTAGTTCTGAGGTAAAATATATCTTAATTTTTAATTTTTTTTTTGAGAGAAAGAGGGAGTGGGAAGAAGGGGGCAGAGGGAGAGAGAGGGAGAGAGACAGAGACAGAGAGAGAGAGAGAGAGTGAGAGAGAGAGAGAGAGAGAGAGAGAGAGAGAATCTTAAGCAGGCTCAACACTCACTGCGGAGCCTGACATGGGGCTTGATCTCATAACCCTGGGATCATGACCTGAGTTAAAATCAAGAGTCGAACGCTTAACTGAGCTTACCTTAATTTTTATGTAAGTACATCTTGTAGAGTAAAAAATTATTAGCCAAGTATTATTAAGGTTTTTTTTTACAAGCCAGAAGCTTTTCTAAATAATTTATATAGGGGTGCCTGGGTGACTCAGTCAGTTAAGTAACCAACTCTTGATTTCATTGTGGGATTGAGCTCCACTGAGCATGTAGCCTGCTTAAGAGTCTCTCTCTCTCTCTCTCTCTCTCTCTCTCTCTCTTTCTCTCTCTTTCTCTCTATCAGTCTACCCCTATCACTGACTCAAGTGTTCTCTTTATCTCTCTAAAATAAAAACAATAAATAATTTACATAGATTTACAGAGATTTTTTGATCATGTTCAGATTTGATTCACTATAACTGCAATTTTGCAAATATAATTTTTTTTAACTAGTAACCTAGAAACTAATGTTTCTTTCTTTCTTTCCCTTTTCTTTATTTCTTCTTCTTCTTCTTCTTCTTCTTCTTCTTTATCATCATGGTACACATTTTAACTTGAGCTTGGGATATGGAGTTGGACTGCCTTGGATTTGAATTTGGGTTCAATGTTTTACTAGTTGCCTATGCTTAGGCTTCTTATATCAACCTCCTAGGCTTCATTTCCCTGTCTGTAAAGTGGACACAATAGTTACAATACTTTTATTGAGTTGTGAGGATTAAAAGAGAAAATAAATGTACATGTCCTGATGTAAGATTAGCCTCAGTAAGGATTAGTTATTATTATAATTATTTAACTTATATGCTCACCATTAATTAATTTCATTTGGCTCATGACAGCAAGTGTTCTCGTGTTACTTTTGGAAATGGTTTTACTCAATCTAACATCTTGCAAAAAGAAGCCTTCTTCTTTGGTAAGCCTCTTTTTACTGAGCCAAGTATAGCTGGTTTGGGTTAGATATTTATTGCCATTAGGTCTCCTTCCTGAATGGGAACATGAAAACAGTGTATGCTGTCTCTATTTGATTATGAATTCCCATTTCAAGTTTTTAATTTGAGCCTTTGTTTAGGTTGACTTCATGTAATCTTACACCATTGTATATATACTACTCCGAAACAGGTAAGCACAGAAAAGACAACATGGAAGAGATTGTTTGATGATGTTTATATATTTTTTGCAAAGCTTCCTTCCATAAATAGAACTTCAGCTTCTTGATTTCCTGATTCAATGTTAGATTTGCTGCAGATAATTCATGAAACATTAAAAAAATCTTTTTTAATGTTTTATTTTATTTTTTGAGAGACTGAAGGAGACAGAGCACAAGCAGAAGAGGAGCAGAGAGAGGGAGACACAGAGTCTGAAGCAGGGTCCAGGCTCTGAGCTGTCAGCGCAGAGCCTGACACGGGGTTCAAACTCATGAATGTGAGATCAGAACCTGAGCCAAAATCAGAGTCTCAATGAATGGACTGAGCCACCCAGGCACCCCTCATGCAACATTTTAGAGGTTAGAACCTCCAGGTTACAAGTTTTGTGGTAAATTTCTGCCTTCCTATAATCATAAAGGCAATCCTTGATCTCATAAAAATTGATTTTAAAGAACTTTGCAAATATCCTTTAATATATCTGTAGGACATGAGGTTAGGTGGAATATTATTTTGATTCAATATTTTGTTTCTTATTTCTCATGTATTTCATACGATGAAAAATTCAGGTAGAGTGTACTTTGCATAAAACACATAGAATTTTTTATTTTTTTCTCAAGGTTCATTCTGTTCTCAAGTTTGGAACCAATGGAAAGATAGACTTAAACGTCAAAGGGCAAAATGTCACATTCATTTCTCTCATGACTAACTGGAAAAGGCGAATTTAGATGTAAGGGTAAATTGGTTTGTTAATAATTAATCTCTATTAGACTAACTCACTCATTAATGGGAATATTGCACATTCCCAGAGTAGACAAAGCATACTTCTTCCCATACCTTTGAATGGGACTGCAAACAGACCAGAATAGGTGCCTCCTACAGACAAAATAGAAGCATTGAAGTTGCCAACAGTCTTACGCTCAGTTCTGTCTTCCAGAATCACCATCAGGAAAGTCATTCCTCCTTCTGTGATCAAGGTAATTTGAGGTTCAATGCATTTTTTTTCTCACGGTAATGCAGTGAGATGCCACCAAACTTTATACCGCTATGGAATTGAAGACATCCTAAGCACTGGTAAATAATGGCGTTCTAATGTTCTGGGTAGTTTTCAGGATAAGGATAATAGATTGTTCACTTGAAATTTTAATTGTCCTTTTATATTTTATATAAGATTAAGTAGTGATTTGTGACATCCTCAGAGAAGTAAAATCTAGCCCAAATGTTGGAATTATGAATTCAGACTTATTTTGACATTGAATGTATAATTAAAATGCTGTTAATTTCCTCTTACCATTCATAATTGAAGGATGCACCTTCTTTACTAAAACACTTCTAACTGCATGTATTTTCTTCTGCTCAACTTCCCTTCTAATAGTTCAAGTTTCAGGGTGGGAGGAATTTCATTGGGCAGGATCCAGAGCAAACCAATAATTACAATGCAATTGTGTTGATAAAAAAATTCCAAGTATCAAATTTAGAATTTATTTTTACTTTTCTTCTTCATTGAATCGACTCAATTTATGTTGATTCCTCCAGTTCCAACCTCAGTTAAACTTATTCTTTCATCATAAGAAACTAATCTCTTCCCATGACATTGTGTATGTGGAATGCATAAGAAAACCACGGAGACAAGATTTATTTGTCAAATCTCTGGGCTATAAAGTTTCCTGAGTGGACAGAGAAGCTTGAGTTCTGCTTCTCCTTTCCCATTTTTTATTTTCTTGTTTGTTTCCTTTCCAAACTTCTTTAGTAGTCTCTTTTCTTTTTGTTTTTAGACATGAAAAAAAAATTACAGCTCCTTACTTGTAGTATGGTACAAATTTTAATGTCATTCATTTTATTGTATGGCAGCAAAATTGCTAGCTGCTATACAGAAATGTATCTTAATCAAAGTTTTTAAGACTATTTTTTAGGGAAAGGTTGCTTTTTGAAAAAAAAGTTCTGCAACTTTTATCATTTAGTTTACTTAAGAATTGTCTGAGACAGATTTGGGACTTCAGTTTTTTTTCAATATAAACACCCGTTTAAAAATACACATGTTGGATATTAGTGACATTCTTAAAGATTATTAAACTATTCTCTCTGGACAACTTAACAGCATTCTTACTGCATACACATTCAACCATCTGGTTTACCTAAAGAGAATTTAAAGGATGATGTCACCAGAGTACCTCATCTACATTGAAAACACTGCATTGCATACACAAGAGAGTTATTAGAAACATATGTTTGGTTTTAAAATGCTTCCCATTTCATTCATTGTGAGCCAGATTCTATCAGTGACAAAAATTTCTCAGGAAGTTAGCTGGCACTTGAATTTATTAAATTACTCCTAAAAGGCACAACATCTTAAAACTTGTCTCAAATTTCTGTTGCATCAATCAAAATACTTTATTTACTCTAAGGAGAATACTCTCCTCTAAAAAAAGAACTGTGTATTGTACTTGAAAAGAAATTGTGTATTATACTCTAAATCTAGTGAAGATTTAGAGAGTCCATATACCAGCATTTATATTTTTTTCATGTCTAAGGTCAGGAAGGTCAACATTTAATCTCACAGTGAAATTATTGACCTATTTCCACAGTTGGTTAAAAAACTTGAAAAAATGTCTGACTTCAGAGAGGAAATGCAAAAGACATATTATGGGAGAACATTTAAAAGAAATAATCAGAACAAAGTACTATTTTTAGTGTTTCAGTGACTTTCTTTTAAAAAGGAAGAGCTGTTTATAATAAACTACCCTTAAAGTACAAGGAAAATGGTAACAATAAAAAATGAAATATTAAGGACTTTTTTGTAATAATGGTTGGGGTTAGAATGCAATAAATATAGGATACATATTTTGTCAGTGAATTTTAAGTTTTACTTTAAAATGTTATTTGAGAAGTTCCTCCTCCTAATTGTCATATTATTTCTTTTAAATATTCTTTTCCGGGAAGACAAAAACCTTTAGATTAGCAAATTTTATTTTACTTACTTTTAAAAACAGTCTATTCCCAGCAGGAAAGAGAGCTGGTAAATACCAAAAAATATCAGATTTCTGAGAGCAAAATCAAAGCTAGAATAAATAGTTTTTGGATAGACAACCAACCACATATGTTTCCAAGTGCTTATTTGAAATCAATTTTGATGTAGTCAAATTATTCAATGTATTTGAAGTATAACATTATTGCATTACTATATTAATGTATTAATTGCTGTCCATCTTGTGAAGGCTAAAACTCTCAAAAACAAACAAAACGAAACAAAATCCTATGCTTTCCAATGTAAAATGACAAAATAAAAATATATACCAAAGTCACTGAAACTGATAAAATAGATACAAAATATAAATGGCCTAGAAATAATATGGTTTCCTAAAATCATATTATTTGCTTTTGATTGTTTTTTGATGCACCAGATTACATATAGAGAATGGCCTTGGACTTACCAAATAATATAATTTAATGGCATATAGGTTGGTGAGTATCCATAAAGTTCAACAACTTCCAAATTGCTATTCTTTTAGGAGATAATAAAATATAGTGAATGGGACATGAGTATTGGGGGGGAAAAGTTCTGATTTTTTGTTAATTTTCATTATTTTTTTTGAGAGGGAGAGAGAGCATGCGAGAGCAGTGGAGAGGGGCAGAGGTAGGGACAGAGAGAATCTTAAGCAGGCTCCACGCTCAGTGCGGAGCCCTGTGCAGGGCTCGATCTCATGACCCTGGGATCATAGCCTAAGCCAAAATCAAAAGTGGGATGCTCAACCAACTGAGCCACTCAAGCACCCCAAAACAGCCTGATTTCTAATTTAGTATCTTTATATATTAACTGTGTGGCTCAGAGTGAGTCATATAATCTCTGCCTGTTTTCACTTCTGTAAAATGGAATATTTGTAAGTTATTCTGTACATGTTACATGTTACATGCTTATTCTAGTTACTGGGGCTTCCCAGTAGAGGGAATTTGCTTGGAATAACAAATTATTCCAAAACTTAACAGTGCAAAACATCCATGTTTGTGGGTTCCTTAGGTCCAGAAATACAGTGGGGATGGTTTGTATCCACTCTACAATGTCCTTGGCCTGAGATGAAAGATGGAGGCTGGAGTTATCTTAACAAATCATCAATTCATACATCTAGAGTTGATGCTAGCTGCTACCTGGGGCCTCAATGTCTCCTCCCATGAGCTTCTTCACATGAGAGCTAGTTTGAGTTTCCTCACAGCATAGTGGCTGGGGTTCAAGGATGACTGTCCTGAGCGGGTGCCAGGTGGCAGCTGCATTTATTATGAAATGTAGCCTCAGAAGTCACATAAAATCAATCTCTCATACTCCATTGGTTAGAGCAGCCACAACCCCCTGCCCACATACAGCGAAACCCCACCTCTTGGTGAGAAGATTTTGAGTCACATTGCAAGAACATATGGGATGGGGTACATACATTGTGCAAACATCTTTATTTTTTTTAATGTTTATTTATTTTTGAGACAGAGAGAGACAGAGCATGAATGGGGGAGGGGCAGAGACACACACACAGAATCTGAAGCTGGCTCCAGGCTTTGAGCTGTCAGCACAGAGCCTGACATGGGGTTCAAACTCACGAACTGCGAGATCATGACCTGAGCTGAAGTCAGACACTCAACCGACTGAGCCACCCAGGTGCCCCTGTGTAAACATCTTTAGAAAATAAAACCTTACACGGTGTTCAACATACAGAAACTATTATTTTTATATCATATATTATGAATTGTGGGAAAGACAAGGATTTGGGATAACAATATTTGCCACTTATTAACTTAAAGATCCTGTTAAATTATTTACTATCTGACAAATTCTTCATTGTTTCATTAGGAGGATGCACTTATTTTGAAAGGTCTTTGCAAGGATTAGAGATAATCTGCAAAAGTACTTGTTAGATCCAAGCACCAAATAAATGCTCCCCCACCACCTCTACCAAATTTTGGCTATGCAGATAGTGTCACTAAAAATGTCTCAGTCTGCTACTAAATCAGAGTTCCCAACAGACCAAAGCAGTTGTTAATAGGCCAAAGGATGGATTTCTGTTTAGAAAGCAAACTATAAGCAACATGTTCAGGACAGGGCAAAATATAACTTTTTATATGGAAAAATCCAGTGTCACCAATATGCTTGAGGAGAAAATTGAATCACAGACTCATAGAATCTTAGAAAAGAAAGGTGGCTGATAGGGCAAATGACACATTTTATAGATAAGGGAATCAAGAGAGGTTAAATTGCTTGTTCAAGGTTATACTCTAAGAAGCAAATCTGATGCTGAAATTCATGTCTCCTAACTTACAGGTTCAAGTTTCTAGTGCTCAACTACGCACATCAGGAATTTTTTTAATATCTTTTTTTGTTTGGAATGGAATCATGCATTAGTTACAGTTGAGTGTATTGTTTATGTAAATATAATAACAATACGATTATAACCACAAATGAGTTAATATGCCTTAGGATAGTTTTTAAAAATCTTTAATAAAATAGAAGGAATCATTATCTTCACGTGGGAATCAGTCTGGAAACTGAAACATAAAAGTAACTGAAACCATTTCCAAAAAAATTTCCCCAAAATGTACATTTCCATTTTTGCATACTTATTACATTGGTTAATCAAAAACCCGCATGTGGTTGGACCGACCACGAATACGTACTCAGGAGGTTTTCTTGCCATGGAATGCAGTGTAGTGGTTTGAGGACAAGGCATTTGGAATCAGACTGCCTGAGTTGAATCGTGCTTCTGTCAATTTATTCAACTTCTCTGTGCTTCCAATAATGGTTTGAGTAGTTGTGATAACTAAGTGGTGGATGAGTTTCCTGTTGCTGCTGTGACAATTTACCACAAACTTAGTGACATAAATACACAAGTTGATTCTCCTACATTTCTAGACTCGAGCGTCCTATATTGGTTTCACTGGGTTAAAATCAAAGTGTTGGTCAGGTGGGTTCCTTCCAGAGGCTCACCGGGGAGAATCTGTTTCCTGCTTTATTCAATGTCTGGTGGCTTCCTGGTGATTATATTTAGGACCCACAAGGATAATCCAGGATCATTTTCCCATTTCAAGATACTTAATTTAATCACATCTTCAAAGTCCCTTTTACTAGATAATGAAATATTCACAGGTTCTGGGATTAGGATGTAGATAAATTTAGGAGCCATTATTCAGACTACCTTAATTGTGATGATGCACACAAAGCATTTTACACCTTGTCTGGCCTTAAGTGAATGCTAGTAAATGCTAGCAGCTATATTATTATTATGAAATAGGGCCAATTTTTAATTACACACATAGATATCACTTGCTTCCCTTACAGCCACACCATCGCATCTTATGTTATTCAAAGAATATGGATGACAAAGGCAATAAAGGTAAACATTGTCTTTATCTCTGAGCATCACCTGGTGCAATCATGGGAGTTCCAAGCACACCTGGATCTCTTCCTTTTCCTCACAAGATCCTACGTAGGCACCTCTACATTCTATGGTACTTCTAAAACTTCTTTTTTCCCGACCTCTTCATTGCTCTGATGCTTTGACCCATTTTTGGTCCCTTCTACCTAGGTTTCTATTTTTTCTTTCTTTTTTACCAACTTTAATGTTGCACACTCCTGTATTAATTGACATCTACAGGTCTCTTCTAGCCTTCTCAATAAGGCACTTCAAGCAGATTTCCTCAGGCTAGATTAGAGGACATTACCATCAGCTGCCTCCTCGACTGAAGATGTTTGAGATGACAACTTTCCTTTTGCCAAACACAGGGTGAGTTCTCTGTTGTCAGGACATAAATAATGACCAAAAATCTGGTTTACATCAGGACAGGGTTGATAAACACAAAAGCTCCAGTCTCTGCCTAAGAAGTTCATAGTAAGTATGACCAAAAAACCCAAAACAAAACTGAAAACAGGTAATAATAATACAGAGTGATATGCTAAGGAATATTAGATATGCAGGCCCACATAGGAGAGGCAGCTAACCCTAACCTGGAGTGTCTGATGGATAAGATTTAAAGAATCATCTCTCCTTAAACTAGTAAAATGCAAGATAAGACATATGGCTGCAAGGAGAATACAATATTCAAAGAGGAAAGAAAAGCCTGAAGCAAGACTTGGGGAATATGAGTGTGTGTCATTCGAAAGCTTCAGTATGGCTAAATTGCATATGCCAGGAGACTGGGAAGAGAGAAAACTGGAGAGGTTAGCCAGATCATGAGGACATTGGGGTCATTTTAAGATGTTTAGATTTCATAGAAAAGCAAAGACAAGTCCCAGAAATGGAAAGCTATTTTAAGATTGATGTTTAGGAAAATCTTTCTTTCACTCATGTTACAATGGAAAGGAGGAAAATGGCAAGATTGGACATGGATTGGGTGGGCAGCATGGATCGTAGTACAGTAATACAATTGAGGCATGATGGTGGCTTCATTCTAAAATGGCAATTGTGAGGGGCACCTGGGTGGTTTGGTCTGTTGAGCGTCCAAATCTTGATCTTGGCTCAGGTCATGATCTTGGCTCATGTCATGATCTCACATTTTGTGAGATTAAGCCCCGTGTCAGGGTCTTCCCTGACAGTGCAGAGCCTGCCTGGGATTCTCTCTCTCTCCCTTTCTCTCCGCCCCTACACACCCCCGTCTCTCTCGGTCTCTCATCAAAATAAGTAAATTAAAAAAAATAAAATGGCCAGAGTGATAAAGTGGACAAGTTTAAGAACTAGGTAAAAGGTAATTGTCACAGTATATGAAGCTTGTTTGTAAATCTCATGCATAGATTTTTGTGGGTTCCTAGGTTACCTGCCAGAATTTAGGGTCCTTTCACACTTTTTCAAAGGAGACTTTTCATTTTTGCATTAAAAGAAGTACAGAATTCATAGTGTACTCAATATCTGGCCCTTCAATTAGGCCCCTGTTGCACATATACATTTATTACAATCATTGTTTAAACCATTTCACTGGGTTTCTCCAACGCTCCCATAGAATTAGATGGTGCTAATTCTCACAGGCCCCACCAATCAAGAAAAAGATAGAAAACAGATGGCTACAAATTAGTCAGAAAGTCATGCTATTTAGAAGACTATGGCATTTTAGTGAAGCCCTTGGGAATGTTTTAACTGAGAGGATCTTGACAGTCTCCTTCTGCTATTTAAGAGGTATCAGAGGCAATGGTCTTGTTCCAGACAATGAGACAAAATTTTCCTACTCTGCTCCTGTCTTCCAGTATTTTCAGGATTGTTTCCTGGTGTGATTCCAGGATATTGCAAGGTGCTGAATTTTGAGGAAATCCAAATAAGAAAAAGACAAGAGTAAAAGGTTCTATAACTAGGAGATAAGATAAAATCTTTATCCAATGGATTACTTCCTCTCCCTTCTGAGGAATGACCTTAGACTGTCAAATCAGAGCAAACATGACCACAAAACACACTATACAGTCATTAGGAATTCATCCCTTGTTATGATGGGAATTGGTAAGATCTGTGGTTGCAAAGCTCTGTGGACAGCTGGTCTTTGCAAACAACGTGGAAGAAGCACAATTCTTAGGTTTCTACAGTATGACAGGATTCTTTAATTTTTTATTAAAGGATATGAACAGTTTACACAGTTCTCTGCATTTTCAAACAGAGAAAACCAGGCAGGTCAAATTTCAGAAAGATATGCAGTACTCTTTCAGCATGCCAATGTGTTTTTCTTTGTATGTTATACAGAAAACAATAAACAAGTATGAAATTACTATTCAAAAATATACAATACAAAACAAAATGCAAAAATAATACAATAAACAATATGAGAATATATAGGTGATTTTTTAAAAAAACATTTTTTTAACTGGGCCCTATGCCCAATGTGGGGCTTGAACTCACTACCCTGAGATTAAAGTCTCATGCTTTGCCAACTGAGCCAGCCAGGTGCCCCCAACAGGTAAATTTTTATTACAGGGAGGACTTTAAGAAAAAAAAATGAAAGAAGTTACAAAAGATGTTCAGTTTTGGTCCCTTAGAAAAATTTCTATATATGAAAAAATTAAGTCGAATTAAATGTACATGAAAAACTGGGAAGTAATTATATGTTTAAGAAATATAACAGACAAAAATGTATTACCTTACTTTTTTTTTAACGTTTATTTATTTTTGAGACAGAGAGAGACAGAGCATGAATGGGGGAGGGGCAGAGAGAGAGAGGGAGACACAGAATCCGAAGCAGGCTCCAGGCTCTGAGCCATCAGCCCAGAGCCCGACGCGGGGCTCGAACTCACTGACCGTGAGATCGTGACCTGAGCTGAAGTCGGACGCTTAACCGACTGAGCCACCCAGGCGCCCCAATACCTTACTTTTTTAAAAAACATTCCCCAAAGAAACTCTACAAATTTTTGGTGAATTTTGTAAATAGCTCATAGAGAAATGCTAGTGGCCTATAATACTAATACTAATAGTCTATAAGTATAATGTGATGAACCATTGATTGATTTTTGCTTGAACTTTCCAACAGTTATTTCCCCCTCTACTGACAAAGGCCCTGAAAGTTATTTAGAGACTCCAGCCTGTACCCTGGTGATGAAACATGTAATCTAGGCTCAAACCAATCAGTACTTCATGGCTGGGCATGTGTCTTGTGAGGATCCATTCAGATCTTAGGATGTTCCCAGGGTTACTAGTACAAAAGCTTTTCTACTGAAATTGAACCTGAGAATATATGAAGTTAGAGACTGCAGGCATCTTATCACTGGGTCAAGTCTGAGAATAAAGTTTACATATAGAAGAAAGAAGAGCATAACAAGTAAACAAAGATATTAGAACATGACATTATTTGAGCCTAGAAATCCAACTGTGCCTAGGAGGTAGTTCAACCTTTCTGCAGAGCAATATTTCAGTAATATTATCTCATGTGATCCAGAATATATAAATTAATACACTAATATGTTAACGTGCTCATATTGCATTATATCTGGATGGTATGATTTCTGATGATTTTAATTTTCTTTCTTATTTTCTGTTTTATTACCTAAAATTTTCTAAAGTGACATGTATTACTTTTTGTTTGGTATATCAGAAAAATATACATGAGTAATGTGTTAATCAGATCAGTTGTATTGACATTACTTATGTGAATTCCATTAGACTGAAAAATATTCTTACAGAGTTAGCCAAACTGTAAGTTTTGAGGACACAGTCCTCCAGACTGCTAACTCTGGCCAAGACTTCCGACATCGACTGCAAACTGTGGGAGTAACCAAAACCATCAGTTTCATCATACCAACACAATTGATCTCAATAATTTGGTAGAAGAACTCAAAGAACTCACTGAATGCTAGCATACTCATGGTTATGAATTATTTCAGGGAAATAATACAAAGTAAAAAATCAGCCAAAGGGAGAGATGCATTGGGCAGAATCTGGGAGGTATCTATCATGAAGCTTCCCTTGCCTTTTGGACAAGTCACTCTCCTGTCATTGGTATGTGACAGCATACTCCAAGCATTGGCAAGTAAGGCAGTTCACCTGAGTTTCAGTGTCCACAGTTTTTATTGAGGCTTCACTTGTTTGTTGCCCGTGCAATTTAACTCAGTCACCAAGTGTATTACTCTGCTTGGACTTCTGTAGCAAAATATCATAGACTATGTGGCTTTAACAACAGACATGTTTTTATAGTTCTGAAAGCTGAAAAATCCAGGCTCAGGGTGTTGGTAAGGTGGGTTTTATTCTGAAGCCTCTTCCCTTGGCTTGTTGGTAGCTACCCTGTTGCTGTGTGTTCACAGAGATAGAGCTCTTTAGTGTCTCTTCTTATAAAGTCACTAATCTCATCAGACCAGGGCTGTACCCACATTAACTTCTCTAACCCTAATTATCTCCCAAAAGCCCCATCTCCAAATACTAGGCATTAGGGCTTCACCATATGAAGTTTGGGGAAACACAAACAGTCAACCCCTAATACCAGGTCAACTGATACCATGTGACTCAGAGCACCTACCCTAAATCATGTGGTTGGTTTTTCTAGGATGCCCAGTCCCACAGTAAGATCCAGTGTGGCCAGCCCCCAATTCTCAACAAAGACATAGATTACATCCTGGAAGCTGAGGGCAAAGGCCAGACCTCTCTCTAAGGAAGGCCAAGTCTTTACCACACAGGTGCTATACATACAGACATATATACACACATACGCTCATATACACATGTATGGCTAGTTTTTTTAATGGGTTTAAATGAGTAAAGTGAAATAAAAGAAAAGCCTTATTCTTTATTCTTTACCTATTACTGTCTTCTGATATAGGTCTCCTTTCCCTACCTGATAGAAATATCTCTGGCAGATTCTGTAGCTGTATATAGTCACTGTCTATTTTAAAAATAATCTCGTTTGCTTTTAAGTACATTTTAAAGCTCTTTCTCTCCCTCTCCTCATACCAGATCTGTAGCCTGGTGCCTGCAGTAGGGATGAGGCCTAATTTTGTTTTTCTCTCCTGCTCCACCTCCTTCCCAGTCCTTCTGATACTACCAAGGTAGGATTTGAATGCAACAGAGAAATAGGACATATATTTTATTGGTTGAATACCACTGTAATCTATCAATACGGTGTGTCGTGCTGGGTGTCTATGAATTTATGTAAGCTTATACGCTGCACGTAACACTTTTTGGCTGGCCCTCCTTTCACCCTTTTCTTGGGTGAAACCCCAGTGGTTCTGGCCACTCCTCCACAGCTCCAGATCAAGTGGCCCAAGGAAACTCATGCTTCCTGGCTGAACAAAATTATAAATTTAGCCAAGTTGTTTGAATCGATAGGAAATGTTCAACATCCTAAAACATAACGTATCCTACTATGCTCATTTGCTGTGCAGAAAAACAAAGGTGCACCACTGCCTGATTCCTATACGGTCCACTCCCTTTACTTTGTCATTAAGTGCTTCCTTGGCTGGCATCCTACCTTCTGGATTTCCTGAGGGAAATGTGTACCATATTTTTCTCCTCACATATTGCCCCAAATCCTCGGGACTCATGCCACTTTTTCCCGAGAATTCTCTGATGCTCTATATCACTAGGAGATTGGTAGCTCAGCAAGCCTAAGATCCAGTTAGTGAAAGAGACGTAGTCTTCTTTCATGTAGACTTCACTGTCATCCCTATGAATGATTGTCTCAGGCATCTCTCTTCACATGAGGGTGGTGGGACAGTGGAGATACACACCCTCCTCTCCCCACAGAGGAAGGAAAGAGAGAAGCCATCACAGCATTCTTCATTCTTACAGATTTCCTTTAAGTAGTTTCCTCAATGAACCTTCCAGTCATTTTTAACAGAGACTGGGAAGTGGGTGATGGTAGCTAACAGTCAAGGACCAATTTTTTTTTTTAAAAATTTTTTTTTCAACGTTTATTTTTTATTTTTGGGACAGAGAGAGACAGAGCATGAACGGGGGAGGGGCAGAGAGAGAGGGAGACACAGAATCGGAAACAGGCTCCAGGCTCTGAGCCATCAGCCCAGAGCCCGACGCGGGGCTCGAACTCCCGGACCGCGAGATCGTGACCTGGCTGAAGTCGGACGCCTAACCGACTGCGCCACCCAGGCGCCCCAGTCAAGGACCAATTTAATCACATATTAGTAACTTCTGTGGGAATATTTTTGTAGCTCTCTTTGAATGCAGGAGTAATATTTCACCTACTATCTGCAGTTTTGGTGATTGGTGACTATCTTGCAATTTTTCAAGCTGATAACATGGCATATATTACTATGCTCATTTGCTGCTCAGAAAAACTAAAGCATACTGAACTAAGATAGACTTAGTGAAAAGTATTTTTTTTTTTGAAAAATATTATTTCTGATTGCTAGCTCTCATTCTAACATAGTATTTCTTAATGCCGGTTTAGAGGAGCACTCCTCCGAAAGAGGGGTCGTCAGACTCCCAGTGTTTTAAAGATTCTGAGAAATCACAAAACGCTCTGTACCAAACCATTTCAAAATTCAATAGATTAAAATAGCACTCATTTATTCTGGTCATCTGTTTGTTTTCCGGGACTTGGCTAATCTCGGTTGGACATTACTAGGTAGCAGGCTGCACACAGTAGTGAGACTGAAGACAGAACGGATAGCCCTGCTTCAGTGTCTCTCATTCTTCTTGTGTCAGAGAGGTAGTCAGAGATGTCCCTGCCTCTCACAGCACTGGCAAAGGTGCAAAATAATCAGCACAAACACGTGTGACCCCCTAAGGTCCATGCTCAGCCCTGGCACTGTTACTTCTGCTTATATGTCCTTGGTCAAAGAAAATTATTTCATCAAGTCCAAAGTCAAGGGATGGTAAAACATACCCACGTTGAGGCCATGGTAAGTATGTGGAGGCAATGAAGTGAAAAGTTTCAGAGTACTAATTCAATCTAAAACAACACTGTTCAATAAAGATTGCACAACTTTTTTAATAGAGCTCTTTTTGTTTTTATGTAATGAGTAATAAAATACTAGGCACATTGGAAAATGTTATTCTAAACCATTCCCCCCAAGTGGACAATATGCTACCTATTGGATCACAGATATCCTCTAATGGCTTACGTCAACAACCAGCCAACATATTTCAAACAGGAGACAGGCTTCAACCTTGGAGTGAGAACCTATTTGTGTCACTCTTTACCTGAGTGATCACAGGGGAGACACCTCAATTCTCTAAAGTTTAGCTTCCCCATATGCAAATCGAAGATAAAGAATAAAAGAATAATAACTTCCACTTCCCTGAAGTGATGATGAGTAAAAAAGATATGAATGATTAAATAATTCTCAGTTTTATGATTGTCTTGTTTATCTTTTACCAACATCACGTATACATTAAATTTCACAACTTCTAGTCTTTTCTTAAACTACCCAACTGCCTCTCAGTTTTAGACAGTAATTGTGAACCCTCCAGTGCTTCATCACCTGTATCCTCAAACTTCTTTTCTTCCTTACCATCTTCTGCTCCATCCTGGTTATAATCACCTCAGTCTCAACAGCTTCCTAACTGGGCCCCATACATCTCCTGTTGCCTTATCATCCATCAACCCATTTTCCACGATACACTAATGTGGTGCTTTAAGTAGAAATCTAATCATATTCCACACATATGTGTGAATTCTCTAGCTGGGGCTCTGTTAATTAGACTGGCCCAAACCAGAGAAAAACTAACAGAAGTTTATTAACATGTGCATCATGAACGTGTACATGGGATCACCCAGCAATGAATAACCCAAAAGGGTGTTTAGAATTTAGGCTTGGGGTAAGGGGTAGGAGAAATGGGTGAAGGTCATGAAAGGGTATAAACTTTCTGTTATAAAATGAATAAGTCCTAGAGGTGTAATGTACAGCCTGATGACTATAGTTAATGATATTGTATTGCATGTTTGAAAGTGCTAAGAAAGTAAATCTTAAAAGTCCCCATCATAAGAAAAAAAAAAACCTGTAACTACGTGTGGTGTTGCATGTTAACTAAACTTCCTGTGACCATTTTGCAGTGTATACAAATATCAAATTCAATCAATTATTATGCTGCACACCCAAAACTAACATAACGAACACATGTCCATTATATTTCAATTAAAAAACAGAATTTAGGCTTATATGCCATCTTAGGCTAAGACGAAAGAAGAGAGGTTTTACGCTTCTGGGGAAGAGGGACAAGATGACCAGGAAAAGTATAGTAAACAAGGTTCATTCAGTAAGGTTTGCTATGCAGATTTAAGCAGTCTAGCCTTCTCTGTTGATAAAAGTTGTTAAGAGTCCTCTTCTTGGCATGGGAGAGGGAGGCCTTTTACAAATAGGAGTTTCCTTTACAAATGTAATTTTCCTTCATAAAGGAAAATTAAAAACGTGTACCCTGTTTTTAGAGCTTTCCTGCATCTCCTGGTCCTCAATGGAAAAACAAAACAAAACAGAAACAAAAGAAAACAAAAGACCAAAATAATCCATAAGCAAAAGGGGCGTATTTTGGAGAGGCATATTCTGGTACCTTTCGTATTACTTATTAAAATGGCAGCATTATATTTCTTTGTGTGATCATTTGATTAATGTCTCTCTTACTAACTCACTTAGAGACTCAGTAAAGGCCAGGACAGGAAACACGTTCTGTTTAGTCTCTGTGATATCACTAGTGCATTGCAAAGCACCTCCACAAATTCAACAAATATATTTATTGGATTGTTTTAACTATTATTTCCTATAGTGTAAGATAAAAGTAATTTATAATATCTAGGATTACACTATGATAGGTAAAAAAAAGGAAATATCTTGTGTAGATATTCATTACTTGTCATAGAATTGTTACTGACCTATCATAGTCACTAAATCAGAAAACGAATGGGTAAGCCCTGGCTTGCTGCCATAGCCACCTGCTTCATCCCAGGGAATCCTGGGGCGAGGTGGGGGGGGAGCTGGACAAATCAAAAGCATAGCTTCTGGCTGGGTTTGCCAATACTGTTGCTGAACAAAACCCAGATAAACTTATTGCAAGAGAAGCCAATAAATCAAGAGATGAGAGTTTGAAAAAGAGAAAGGGAGAAATTTATGTCAGGTGCCAGCATCTGGGGGAGGTTATGGGCTCAAGCCTTAACAACTGACTCCTCCTCCACCAAGAGGGACACCCAGAGTTTTATAAAGAGAGAGGTTTAGGGGTACACATGCAAGATAGCAGGAAGGAAGCCTGTGATCATGGGCGGGGCTCAGTATGTGTTCAGTGCGCATTGGTGGGTAGTGAAGGGATTGTGTGGGGTGTGATCTATGCATTCTGTTGCTATCAGGGCTTTTCTGGTATGGACATTGGAATATTACCATCATGGCAAAATGTCTGTCAATGCCTCAAGAAAGTGTGATAAGAAATAAGCACAATGGGTTTTAGAGCATGCGGTAAGTGGTCTTATCTATTTCTGGTTTTAACTGTTTGGGTCTATAGTTGATCAAGAGGACTTGCTGACAGAATGTTTACAACTTTTTCTTAGAGTCTGATTTCTTTTTTTTTTTATATTTAATTTTCTGTTAAATTATGCCTGTCAGTAAAGAGAGTCTACCTTTGTTTATAACTTTTCTTTCTTCCTCCTTTCACATCTTTCTGTTCTTTCACCTGAAAAAATCTCTTTTAATACTCAATCCTAGAATAACCTGATTCCATACCCGGAAAATCTGAATTTTGGTAAACTCCAAGAGCTTCAAACCAAAGCTAAAGGAAACACTGATTTACATGAATGGATGAAGTCTTTACCATCTCAAATTCCTGTTATAATTAGTTTCAGAAGAACAGATCCATGTTATGTCTATTTCTATTCCTTTCCTCATCTGTGACAGGGGAATGAGTCATTAGAATTTTAATGTCCGCATTACATGCCAGCAGTGGTCTGTTGTTATGCTTTAACTACTTAAATACTCTGAATTCTGACCGGCTAATCCATTCTACCTTTTATTGTAAGAGACCTGGAATGGGCTGCTAATCAAACAGAGCATGGAAAAGGTCGAATGAGTGCAAAATCATCTGTCTATCATGAAATGGTGACAGAATTAGAAGACTTGCTTTTGTGACTAAGATTGAAATTGGAACATAAACTGTCACCACATGAATCCTCTAGATTGACAACGAGTATGGTTGGAGTAGGAATGGTGAAGAATTAATTAGTTTTTCACAACTTTGTTGCATAAGAAAAATTTAAAAGGATATGTTCTTTAGCCACAGGCTATAGTTCTAATAATAATTCAATGGTTAAAGAATAGTGGGGTGATAGGATGTTGTTTTGAACTCATCTGAATGCAATTTTTTTGATTAAACATTTAAAAAGAAGCCAAGTCCTATTCGTAAAGCAATCCATAAATTTTACTACTAAGATGGCTTATCTTTTTAATTTCATCTTGTGCTTTTATTTTTTTTTAATTCAGAAATGATTGTTTTGAGTTTGTAAACTGAAGTGCTATATTTAGAAATGAATTTGTCTCTATTTCATTTCTTGTTTGGCTACATTACAATCCTTATACTCACTTTTTTTTCCCCGAGAAAGTCTGCCAAGTAATATTCCTTCAGATTTCTAATTCATTGAGTATTTAAATATTTTCAAATAAGTCATTCTACAAGGTGCCATTTCCTTTCTGTGGATTAGCTTGAATTTGCTTTTAACTTCTTTCTCATTAAAAAAAATCACAACAACAGGTATCTGCCATCATCTCAGGACTGAAGCTATGTACCAGCTACCAACTTAGATTTTTTTTAAAAAGACACTCAACTTATTTGTGGACAATTCACAACTATCACTTTTCCTTCCATTTCCATTGTCCCTTGAAGATTCACTTTGCTTGCTGCATCTCATTTCAGAAGCATCATTTTAGAAATAAAGGAGAGATAGGAGTGCCTAAGTGGCTCAGTTGGTTAAGCATCTGACTCTTGGTTTTGGATCAGGTCATGATCTCACAGTTTGTGAGTTCAAGTTCCTCATTGGTCTCAGTGCTGTCAGTGTGGAGCCTGCTTGGAATTCTCTCTATCTTCCTTTTTCTCTGGCCCTTCCCTGCTTGTTCTCTCTCTCTCTCTCTTTCTCTCTCTCTCCGTCTCTCAAAAATAAATCAATAAACTTTAAAAAAGAAAGAAAAAAACAGAGATAAAACTGAGACAGGGAACTAAGGGGACCCCATGAAAAACTGCTTTTTTTTGCTTCTTTCCTTGCTTTTATTCTTGCTAGGACCTACACCCCTGCCTTACACACAACTTATAGAACACAGAATGTATGTCCTGCTTGTAGAAGTCAAGGAGTTAATGATTTCTTTGGAATCTTCCGGCACAATAGATAACATCTAAGGAGTGACTGGGCAGGGTCATCATGAATGGTTCCAAGACCACTGACTCATCAAGACCCTTGGCTTTGTCCATAAGTGACTTATGGAGGACACCTAAACACTCATCTTTGTTCCTGGATTACTGAGAAAGCATGTGCACAAGACCACCATCCTCAATAAAAAACCCTAGACCCCAAGCAAAGATTAAACTCACTCTTCTTTCCTTTCTGAGTCTCCTGGACACTGTGTTCATTTCTATACTCTATATATCTTTAATAAACTCTGCTCTTACTGCCTCTCAGCTTGAGTTTGATTTCCATCCTGTGCGAAGCCAAGGACCCTCTTGACTAGCCCTACTGGACCCTTCTGGGTCCTCAGATCCAGCCAGCTTGCATCAAAACTGCTAGAGTATGTGTCAGTAATAACTAAATGAAGTTTGTGGTGTTATCTGTATAGTTTAGTCTTCTCTGCCCCCTTTATCTTCCTAAGTATATATCTTTGGCAATTAAATTTACTTATTCCCTTGCCAGGTTTTGATGCTTCTATAAGGTCATCTCATCTCAAGGGTTCTTTATTTTATATGGATAACAACTCTAGAGCACTTGACCACTTATCATAAGGTGAATTCTTTGGCGCAGCAATTTCTTTGTTAGCTAACAGGCTCAGAAAAGTTTCTTGATCATTGCTGTTAGAGACATGCATTCTGTAATAGCAATAGAAATTTTGGAAGTTCAGAAGCAGCTGTGGACAGAGTATAAGATAAATTACTATTACTCTCATGACGAAAGTAAAGAGCGAAATTAGCTGATCCAGAAAAAATCAGAACACCATGCTAAAGGATATAACTTTATATTTCATGGAAGTTGAGAGGCTGACAACAAAATCTTATGTGCAAACTAAATAGAAAAATAGAGAAGGCCCAGAAAATAGAAGTCATTATTACAGCATATGATTTATAGATCTGCCAGAGGGGACTCTAAGAATCCTGATTTCAGTGAAATTATTTGAAAAATCTATTCAGAGATGTGCGATGTAGAGGGCAAGGGAAGAGCGGAATAAAATTGATAGAATCCTTCACCTTCGCATGCTCAACACATGACTTAAAGGCTCAGTAAAAGTGCAGTTGACAGTATTTTAAGTCCCTGATATATAAGGAAGCTGTGTCATGGCCATGAATCCCCATTAAATCTGACTAAAATTCACAGTCGGATTAGGCAAGTTTGGCTTGTCCAATATTTGTGCATGTTGACTATAACACTGTTTTTTGTCATTGCAGAGGAGAAAAACAGTCAAACCTGGAGAATACCCTGGACCTAGGATTTTATATTTATAAATCCAATTTTATTTTCATTATGCTTTCTCGGCATTGTCTTAGTTTTGCACTAAAAAAGGAATGGATCAAATAAAGAAAGACTTTGTGGGTATTTTTGTGGATTGCATAAAAACCTAAGAGGGTGAAAATCATAATTGGATATGGCAATGTATGTGATGTGGTGATAGAACATGTCTCAAAGGGAAGCATATCACAAGATCTCTGATCATTGCAAACACCTGACTTAGTGTGTATTTCAGCCTCGTTGCATCTCAAACATGCATAAGAGCATTGTACGAGACTGCCCATGGTTGAAGGAGAGTCTAAGATCATTTTTTTTCATTTGCGGCTCTTTAATAATAGTAAATTCACTTGTTCACTAAGACATGGATGTAAGAACAAGAAGTATCTTAAAAGTATACTATTTCTATGGTCTTTGACCCTTTAAAGGGCTCTTAAGAATAGCTGAAGCCCATGAAAAGAATGGAGTCCTTACTATGTTTCAGACACTGTGCCCAGAATGTTGTGTTAAATGTTGTATAGGATCCATTCATTTATTCATTCATTCATTCATTGGAAGAATAGAGAAATGACTGGAATGAGGACACTAATTCATATCTACTTTCTTCAGCCTCTCTTTATACTGTCACACACTCTTAAATATTAGAACATGGAAAGTGAAAATGGGAGAAAGGAGAGGTAGAACATGGAAAGTGAAAATGGGAGAAAGGGTTGACCTTTTGCTAATTGCTCTTTAACTCAATTACAATTGGATATGTAAATGTAGAAAAACAAAGAATACAGATGTAGAGCAGGAAAAAACAATTTTCCTTTTACCCTTCTGAGTTCTTAGCTGGGATTGCTGTAATAAAAGATTAACAAGAGAAAAACAAACAGAAATTTATTAACATGTATGCCTCATGTATACATGGGAGATATCCAGGGGAAAATGAATAACTCTGAGATGGCTTAGAACTCAGGCTTAAATACCATCTTTAGCTAAAGACACACACACAAAAAGAAAGGGGTGTGTGTGTGTGTGGAGGGTGGAGGGGAGGCTAGTTATAGAGGTTACCAGGAAAAGTAAAGCAAAGGAGGGTAAAGTTTGTTATACAGATTTAAGTGAGGCCTTCTCCAATGATAAGATTTTCCTGTGATTTAAAGTCATCCTTCTCAAAATAAAAACAATCAAATAAATAAATAAAATCATCCTTCTCTTCTTGGTACTTAGCTGAAGACACCTTTATAAATGGAGATTTCCTTTATTAATATAAATTTCCTTTTCAAAAGGGTAACTTCTACTTGTTTCCAGAGCTTCTCCTATGTCTGCTGTTTCTCAAAATAATCATCTCAAAATAATACTTATGCCAAGAAAGGGTATTTTGGATCAATAAATTCTGCTATCATTCACAGAATATAAGCATAATTTGATTACATAATTATGTAGGTCAGTATAATCTAGAAGAAAATTTAAATTACACGGTATGCCTTAATTTTGTTAATTTTATATATTTTTCAGAATATACAGGAAAGGTGTATGAAAGTGTTAGGTACTTAACTAATACAAATATTTTTCCCCTTAAATTTTGATTTTATGCTACAATCAGCTTTTTGAAGAATGTAAGTTTATTTTTCTTAAATAGAGCCCCCAAGTCATATGAATTTAAGGCTCTATAAAACTTGTATCAACCCCTGGTAAATACTTAGCAATAATAATTTGCAAGATATATTTGGTTAAATAAACACGAATTCTTAGTCAATTAACCAGAAATAAGATATAATTCTATTTTTGGCCTAGTTTTCTACCAAGCTTGTGATAATGATCTTATAAGTATCAACTGGCATATAAATGACAGAGACTATTGAAAAATCAAGGAAGTTAGTTCTTAGGAACATTAGATAAATAGGGGGGAAAAGCTATAAAAGTGGCAGTGTTATGAGTATCACATGGAGAATAAGAATGCATATGAAACTTGCCACAAATTGTATGAAAAAAATTCTTAGCATAGGAAAAATACATTGATACCCATAAAACATAGCTCTTACACATCATCTTAGTTGAAAAAATTGGTTTTCATATTTTTATAAGGGTTCATCAATACTTAGAGATCAGTGTCTTTGAAATAGCTCAGCAGATTTGTTAATAGAAATTCTCTCATATTTATAAAAGCTGTCCAATAGACTATTTCAATAACAAAAAATTCTGGAAGAATTGGTCAATAATCATTTTTCCCTAAATAGATGTACTCAGTCCCTACTGAGTACATTTTAATATAATGGTAAACATATCAGACTCTAAAATGAAGCTAAAATAATGTCAAGGTGTTTATCTTAATAATTTGCATTTCTAAAACTTATGGTTTTTGATTACCATGTCTGGAAAAAATGAATCTGCATCTACAGAAATGATTCCCTCACCTGGCAACACTTTCCTATGATAAATCTTTTCTTCTTCAAATTATACTTCTTCAAAAAGGACATCCTTTTTGACCCTCTTTAACCTTCTCTTCTCTGAAATCTTATGTTATTGTTTTGCAAATACTCTTTATAAATTTTTCCACACTGGTATCTAAATTCTTCAGGTTTTTTTTTTCCAGGTCTAATCTCTCCAGTTAGCTTTTAATTTCCATCAAGACAGGACCTGTGTCTTTTCCCTTCTTGGTACTACTCACAGTAATACGTAAGTAATTAAGATTTAATGTAATTGAGTTTAATTTAATTTGATATAGATTCCAATGGATGTTTTTCTGATTAGATGGTGTGAAATTTTTATCCATTAAAAATATTGAAATTATTATTAATTTCAGCCCTTTTCACTTATCCAAAGGATGAACTAAGACTTAAGTTATATTTTGCAGTCTTGAGATAAATTTCCTACACTCTTCATCTAACCACTTTTCTATTCATCTTCTATAAATTCTGGCCATAAAATAGAACATGCAATTGTTTCAGCTCAGATTTACCCACAAATCCTGGTCGAAAAGATACCATGTATTTGTATATTCATGAAAAACATAACACCAGAGATAGGAGAAAGGACATATTAATAAATTTTTAAATACATGATTCAAGAGGTGATAATGTGTCAGGTAGATTTTGGTCCTGGATGTGGGGATACATTCTGGGTGGGGAGGTGATCTGATTACTGGTGTCCTGTCACTTCCCCCTTCATCTAACAATTTGACTACCCTTTTCAAACTTCATATATATATATATATATATATGCATATATATATTTAAAACTCTGAAGTTCATGTAACTAATCTGTTGAACTGTCTATATTCAATTGCCTAAAAACATGAGCAGTTTTATTTTTCTTCTATCATTGCTTTCATCTAGACTATAACAAATCTCTTCTTCTGGTTCCTTAAGCAGTATCTGGGACATTTTCTAAACCCTGTCACTCTCACTTATTAAAGCAGTCCAGTTAGAAAATTGGGCCTCAAATACATTTAAATCTCTTCCCCTCTCCTGCCCTCCTCCTCCTCCCCTCTCCTCCCATCTCTCCCCTCCCTTCTTCTCTCCTTGCCCCTCTCCTCGCCTCTCCTCTCCTCTCCTCTCCTCTCCTCAGAACAGACTAGATTCCTGGCTGTAGGACATGATGACAGCACTGAGAAGTGTAGTGTGGCTCTGGGATACATCATCCACCACTCTCTTCCAGGTCCAAAATATTCTCTGTCAAGAACTGGGAGCAAAACTTAGGAGACAAGACTTATTATTTAGGTGGGAAGTGATGAAATCCCCTTCTGTGGCACATACAGCTTCTCAGGATACACAGCAGTGGCTTCAAAAAGCTATGTCCTAACCCCTGGTACCTGTGAATGTGACCATATATGGAAATAGGGTCTTTGCAGATGTAATTAATTTAAGGACCTCAACATGATGTTCTCCTGCATGTATAGTGGTCTCTAAATCCAATGATAGAGAGAAAAGGAGAAAACACGGAAACATACAGAGAGGAAGGCTATGTGAATGTAGAACCAGAAGCTGGAGTTTTCTATCTGCAAGCCAAGGAGCATCAAGAATGGCTGGCAACAGGGGCGCCTAGGTGGCGCAGTCGGTTAAGCGTCCGGCTTCAGCCAGGTCACGATCTCGCGGTCCGTGAGTTCAAGCCCCGCGTCGGGCTCTGGGCTGATGGCTCAGAGCCTGGAGCCTGTTTCCGATTCTGTGTCTCCCTCTCTATCTGCCCCTCCCCCGTTCATGCTCTGTCTCTGTCCCAAAAATAAATAAACGTTGGAAAAAAAAATTAAAAAAAAAAAAAAAAAGAATGGCTGGCAGCCACCATGAACAACACCTTTAGATATTTGAGAAGAAACCAACACTACAGACACCTTGCGTTTGGACTTCTGGACTCCAGAACTGTGTGCTAATATATTTCTGTTGGGTTAAGCTGCTTCATTTGTGGCAATTTGTTATGATAGCCTTAGGAAACAAATACAGATGTATTCTTGACACCTCTGTGGCAGACATCCAATATTTGCTATGTTGGATTGCATATGCAAGTTATTAAGAGAATGGTAGGGAATATCCCCACTCTAAGTTTTCTGATCTGGAAGGTGAGTCTTAAGCTCAGCTTTCCTTCCTCTCTTAGCTCCTGTGGCAAGCAGTCTCTCTAAAACTTTGTGCCGCTATCTTCCTCTTGCTCTGGGGTCAGTCCTCATACATGGTATACTGGTAAGATAACACAGACATTCAGTTATGTTTCCCTGAACTCTGAGGAATCCACATATTCTTAACATGCCAAATACTGAAGAGAAGCCACTCTACTCCTTCTGCTTCCACACACACCCCTCTTTAATTTTCTTGTCCTGCTATGAAGGGTCTACGGCCTCACAGATATTTAACTTAAGTACTGTTATGCCAGGCTCCCTTTCTTGCAGGAAATCTATTTCTAAGAGTATCACATGGTTTCAGAGTTTTTGAGGAGCAGCACCCCTTTCCCTGTGGGAACAGAGGAAGCTCTTCTTTCTTCGAAGAGCTCACAGTTTCTGCAAGAAACACAACGTAATATCTGTATCTTTTACTCCACATTGACCCACCCTCTTTCTTAGATTAGGAAAGATGATGGAATAGTAGCTGGGTGCAAAGTTAAGGCTGGTTCTCCAAAACCATATTTAGCTCAGGAGTGAGAGTGAGGGCTGTGATTGCTCTTAGCTGTTGACCAGATCTCTTTAAAATGTTGAATAGTCAGTGCCTCTTTGTCTTCAACTTCAGACATTGAACATTGATTCTTGGACACTGGAAAACGTTTCATTCAATGACAAGTTACATATGCTTTACATGAAATCCCTCCACTTGTTATTGTCAAGTTTGTGGGTTTAGATCCTGCCAGTGAAAAAGAAATTAGAAGATTTGATTTCCCTGTTATTCAATGTCCAACTCACTTTTGAACTTAGTTTTTTATAAAATGAGAAGTTGGACTAAAATCAGGTATTTTTTACTTATATGATTTTAGGAGCTAGAAGGGAAAGTGAGCATAGAATAATCATTATAAATGGGGAATCTGTGACCAACCTAAGAATTTCAATACCTACCTGAGGCATTGACATCATTTGTCAAACCAATTTCAGCAGATCTTCTTGAAACCACTCACTAACCTCTGCTAGATAGCCTTTAATGTTCATTCTGTATTTAATTGGCCATGCATCCATTCTCTGTATCATTTAGATACTATTTGAGGCCTTTCTTTTTCATAATGATTAGAAGTAGGTGCAACTTGCTGTTTTAGTGAGAAGTGACCAGAAATGTTATATATTCAATTGTTCTTTGTTCCATATGATTTTCAAATGACACATAGGGCATTCACACAGGAAAAAAAAGATTGTTCAGATTTATTTGAATAGAAATTCAAGCATGTTTTTATAGAGAGAGATAGAAATAGTTTTTTGCATAATTCCAGAGATTTTTTTTTCAGCAAAACAAATTACTGTGTATATTGAGGGATTATTGCATTTTATTTTATTTAGAATAGTACCCAGAATTATCCAGTATCAACTGCTGTTCCAGAAAAATCATTTTAGCAATAGCAAGTTGTTCATAGAATTTTAGTCCTCAATGCTTCACACCTGAATTAGACAACATTTATAGTTTCGTATTTACGTGATTATACACATAGAGATCAGCACCTATTTCATGAATCTTCTTGTGTAGTTGTGCCTAAAAGTATACATACTGAATGTCAGATTGTTTTTCCTAAGTTGCTTTCTTATTACTTATAATTAAATTGCAGACAGGGCATTATATATATTTAAAAGGCTATGTGTAGGCGTTCCTGGGTTGCTTGGTCGGTTAAGCATCTGATCTTAATTTCATTTCAGGTCATTATCTCATGGTTCATGAGTTCCAGCCCCACATGGGCCCAGGCTGACAGTGTGGTGCCTGCTTGGGATTCTCTTTCTCCCCTGGTCTCTGCCCTTCCCCCAGTCAAACTCTTGTGCACTATCTCTCTCTCTTGCTCTCTCTCAAAATAAACAAATAAACTTTTAAAAAATTTAAAAATCTATGTGTAGGTAGATCTTCGTATCTATGATCTGCATTTCTGGGCATTAAAGTGTGTATTGGCAAATATTTGTTATAAAAAGACAAAGTTGGTTTGATAGCACTGATCTATGCCCACTTCTAGAGATCTATGAAATCCTGAAGTCCTTATGTATGTACATGTATAGATCTTCACCTATCCCCCGGTGTATAAATCTGGTATGTCCTTTACCATACCATTGTCCTCAGACTGTGGTATTCTTTTCTGAGGAACAGGAGCTTAAAATAATCTGGTTTGACTTACAGCATAGTGAAACTTCAACCTGAGACCAATGGCCAGAGAGCCTATTCATTTGATGGTCTCCTGACTAGATAAAGTTTTCAACTCCAGATTTAAAATGAGAGAAATACAGCTTCCTAAATATTGTCTGGTTATTTTTAGATATATACAAAATATTTTTTGTTATAATTGAAATATTTATGAGACTGAGGAAATTTTAAAATGCAAACTAATAAATTGGTTAAGCTCAGTGTTACATGGCAAAGCATTTTTAGCATTATAAAGAGAATACGTCATTTAATTTTCAAATGCTTTACTTCTCTAATTGAATTTCTAATTAGTGAGCACATGCTGAAAAGGTGAAAATAGTAATGAGAATTCATAGATGTTTCATAGAATGAGGTCAAATATTATCTGATATATATATATATATATATATATACACACACACATGCACACATACACACATACAAACAGACACTTGTGCATATATTATGGGGAAAATTCTCATTATGAAGATCAATGTCACTTGTCAGAAAAATTTCCCAAAGAGATACAGAAGGCATAAAATTGCAGGAAGCCAATTATCTGATCTTTTCCCTTTTAGTTATTTATCCCTTTTGTCTATAGATGGTTCTTCCTATTTCCTCATTTCTAAAAATCCCCTTAATAAAACTGAAAAATAAGACAGCAATTTTTAGTAATAATTTAAACTAAATGTTTGCTTAATTTGCACATGTAAGGTGGGCATCTAATATATTCAGGAGGCAGTATAGATGTTGTGAGGAAAAAAAAGTATAGGATGGGGTTATACCTAAGATTTCTTCCCATTCAGCAATTATAGAAACTTCATTTATATATTATTTTAAAGATTTGTGTTTTTCACTTGGGTACATTTAGTGAGTTGGGCAGCAAAAATAAAGTGATTTTTAGTACAGGCATATCTGTATCTTCATTCTCTTTATTTTGTATTTCCATATTATTTTTGTCCTCACCATAGAGTTTTATAGAATTTTATATATCTGTGATATAATATCTAAATTTGGAGATTGAAATAAAGCCCAGGTTGCCATTATAGGTGAGCAGGAGCAAACTCCAGGAGGAATACCTT
Organism: Prionailurus bengalensis; assembly: GCF_016509475.1. Taxonomy (NCBI): domain Eukaryota; kingdom Metazoa; phylum Chordata; class Mammalia; order Carnivora; family Felidae; genus Prionailurus; species Prionailurus bengalensis. Next base: position 155,753,975 of record NC_057344.1, on the reverse strand, counting down.
TATATTGTTTTTCATAAACGTTTCTATTATGGACTCTAATTATTGAAGGGATCCACTAACAGAAGTTCGTTAGGCAAAGGATGTAACCAGTGTTATCTAACACACAAATTGCTCCTCTAAGCAGCAACCTCACTTAACAAATAATTGTCATGTCCCTGAGGGGTGCTAAACTAAAGTTCATGACTGAAATTGTATGCAATAATTGTAAGCCTGTGTGTGTGTGTGTGTCTGTGTGTGTGTGTGATTTTTTTTTTTTGGAGGGGTATATTTCGCATTAGGTATCAGATTCTAAATTCTGATGGTCTATGACTCCCAACACCTTTAGTTCCCCTGAAGCCCCAGCTTTCTGCCTCTATATAATTCCACAGGAAAAGATTTAATTTCCCCTTCATTTTCAATGTTTCACTGAATAAATGAATTATCTTGCCCTTTAACTGATGGAGGCAATACATTACTTCAGTGATTAAAATCCACTAACACTATTGGCTTTGACAGGCCCTGCTCAAATACAGACTAGTCCCACTTCATTTCCAAGCCATTCAACACCATCCAAGTGACATTCCTGAAAGCTGTACATTTCATTTGTGCATTCTAATGATTTAATTTAGTAAGCTTAATAAGCTTATCTCTAGTCAAAGATAACATGACATTTATATGACTCTAGGCTGTGTGATAGTATTGGATTCTTCCTGCTTCAGTTTCAGCCTAGACTCTATTTTCATAATATCAGATACCAAAATGAGTATGAGAAATATCTACCCATAGGGATTTTAAAAGAAACTAAGAATGCACTCTTGTACTTTTTGAACACCTTCGTGTACTTAGAGAATATACAAGAGGATCATGGTCTCGAGAGAGGATTTTATGAAGGGGATTAGTAAAGAGATTTCTTTGGAGAGAGCTGTTGACTTTTCCATCCTCTTTTTTTTTTTTAATGTTTATTTATTTTTGAGAGAGAGAGAGAGAATGAGCAGGGGAGGGGCAGAGAGAGAGGGAGACACAGAATCCAAAGCAGGCTCCAGGCTCTGAGCTGTCAGCACAGAGCCCGACATGGGGTTCAAACCTATGAACTGGAAGATCATGGCCTAAGCCGAAGTCAGACACTTAACTGGCTAAGCCACCCAGGAGCCTCTCTTCCATCCTTTTTTGAGGGAGAGAAATTCAATCCCTAGCTTGAAGAGGATGAGCTCCTAGGCTTGGAGTTGAAGACCTTTAAGATAATCAGGAAATTTTGATTACCAGTGCCTGACCACAACAAAGGAAGCTAAAGCAGAATGTGTTCTGAGGTCTTTCCTGACCAGGAAATCAAGAGGAAGAGAGAAGTTCTCACTAAATAGCTTTGGTGGCTGCATTGGGATTGGCCCTCCCTCTCCAGGCTTATCAAGGCAAGGAGGTGTGTGATTTTCTAGGGAACCAAATGTAGGCCATACCATGAGGATTTGTGTTTGCTTGTTTGTTTGTTTTGCAGGGGTTTTGTTTATTAGGGATCTAATAGACATGAGGGTCAGAAGCACCCTCGTAATACCCTGGGACTAGGAGAGGGTCACAAGAGTTCACTTATAGCAGAGACAAATCAACCCAGGACAAGGGAATTTTAGGTCAGAGGCGGAACAGAACCATTCCACAGCTCATAAAATCAAGGTCATGAGAATCAGCTTTCATCATCTGTTAAGGGCTTTCCCATGAAGCAAATCTAGAAGGAGCCAAATAACAGCTTGCAAGCAAAGGAAAGATAGGACCTAGTGGCAGATAGCAGAAGCACTAAGCACCATCCCAGCCTACCTGCCTTGAGCTTCTAGTTGGGGGCAAGGAAGAGAATTAAACCTATATCAAGACTAGAGTGTTTCAAATATTTTACAGTGGGTATTCTGACTGCTGAACTTAAATTTTATTTGCAATTAAAATGATCATATTGTGATCTATTCTTCAGGAATGTGCAAAAAAGCCTCAGCACCTGCCTGAGCCTCCCTCCAGGTCTACACAAAGATGGTCTGTATTGAAGAAAGTTTAAAAGAGTGGTGAGAGAGCAAAAGAAACTTGGTTTATTCATGTCTCAAGTCCTGCTTGTTAATCTTACAAGTTAGGCTGCTTAACTAGAATCCAAGCAATCAGTGCCTATATTGTTAACTGATTCATTTTTTTAACGCAACATATTTTTTATAGTGCCATCAATGCATAGATAGGGTGTAATAGTACTTAGCACTCAATGGAAACATTATAGTTTCTATCATTTCCATTATTAGAAAGTTTGAATCATACATGCTCAACATTTCGTGTGTGCGCCATACTATTTCAGGCTATGGTATAACAGTTCATTTTGCAACGTAGGGATCCCCAGAAGAGTTTGAGTCCCACTTATGTTGCTTAGATTTTGTCATTCAGGGTCAGAACACTGCTGTGTCCGCCACATCTCCCACTGGAGATGAGAAAACTGGGTTTTAGAGACAGACTGTCTGGAAGTCACAACGTGAAATTACCTTCTAAGAGAATTCAGCTAAATCACATTTAATATCAGATTTTAGTGACTTTCTCATGACTGTTTATCAGCTCTCTCAACTCCCAAATGACTCGTTAATTAATTGTTCCCCCCATTCATGGCTTATTTTCTGTCAGGTCCCTTTCCTTAGAGCACTGTTTTACCCTGTATGGCAGAAAGACTGTCTGAGATTCCGCTATTATTAAATGTAGCCTGGTATCATTTAAGTACGTTACCTTGATGATGGTGACATCACTCAGGTACTTGGCCTACAAGGAACTAGCACAATTTCACTTATTTCATTTTAATGGGTCCCCTTGGCTTTGCGGCTATAAACTAAAATACCATTGCAGTCTCCTCCGGCAATCTCAAACTTAATTATTCCACTCCAGGAAGCTGTCTGATGGCCCTGTAGAGACCTGCTTTTGCATTAAAATGCAATCCCTTATTGTGTGACAAAATTACCTTTCTTTCATGTTCTTTTTAAAATTTATTTACAAACAGCATGGAAAAGCATTTATCAGCACAAGTTAATAGGTGATTACCACAAATTTGATTCAATGATTTAATCGGACATTTTTTTAGGGTTTTCTTTTATTCTTTCCTATGTAATCATGACTTCTTAAGCACTATTCCAAGTACTGGGCATTGTGGGTAATGTGATGTAAATTGCCAGGATAGCTGACTCAAATCCTTTCCCCTACTAAGGTTTGATATATTTATTAAATTTCATAGCTTAGATGACACATCTTATATGCCCATCTCTACCAATATCTTTTTTGCTGCTTTGAGCAAATTTAGTTTTCTAAACTAAAATTTCTAAGTGATTTTGCAGAAAGAAGAGAGAGGCATATTGCAAGAGAAAGAGCCGGAGAGATCAGAGATTTACAAGTATGGTCATTTGCAATACATAGTTGTCTATGAAAATTAAAATGGTCAGTAATATATTTGATGAGCAATCAGAATTTTTAAATTTCAGAATATTTTTATAATACCAAGGAATGTTCAGTTCTGCTCATAGTCAAAAACAAAGTTGAGCTGAGAGCCAGAAACTCTGTAATATTATTTACAAGGGAAGTATTTGGGCTCTATTCATCACTTTGGTCTGTAGAGACTAATAGGAAAGTTATTTCTTGCTTCTGTTTCGCATTCTTTAAAGACAAAGGGATAGTCCATGCATATGCTGTGTTTCCTATCAATAACATTTTCTATTTCCAGTTCGTTGGGCTTTGAAAGAAATGGGGGGGGGTGAGAGAGAAAAAAGCGAGAGAGATTGGCATCATTATACTTTATGTGTGCGAGTAGTTTTTAATTTTGCTCTTTTCACCCTAATGCTCTCATCTGTGCAAGAAATTAAATGCATGAGAATTAATATGTTCAAGTCAATAGGTGAAGCAATAAAATACAACTGAAGAGAAAAGTCCCCCATCATGCACACGCTTTATAGGCATTTAATTCCCCATGTGGATGGGGTGTTTACTTCTCAGAACTACAGCTTCATGCAAAACAAGAATTAGGTTTTCTTCATTTTGAGCTTGCGATCCAACTTCATTTAACAACTGTGGAATTGAGGGGAAAAAAAACCCAGATACGGAGTCAGACAATATTTGGAAAAAGAGTCAGGAGGAAGCTGAATTCTGCCTGTTTACTTTGGGTTTGGGAGAATGTGAAAAGAGAGATTGAATTTATACACATAAAAATCACGAACACTTTTTTCTAAAACTCATTTTAGTTTATCCTCCCTGAGCAAACTGAACAATATTTAGTGAAGTTCTGGTCTTAGTCCCAGTGACCACTTTTAAATTATAGGATGGCCAGGGGAGGATTGATGAGTACATCAAAGACTGACAAGTCATTGCAGACAGAATAGATAGATGAAGGTTTCACGTTATCTTTTGTCTCAAAATGAAAGGATTTCCATAAAATGAGTCACTATGCTTTGTAAACATATAGGTAGTCATAGATGTTACTTGATTAGTTTTAGAGATAAACAAAAACTAAGATTAAGATCACATAAAGAAATGCCAGTTTAAATAGTCTTCCTAAGACCTACAATCAAAGATTTTATTATTGATGGCTTAATATACTAAAACATGAAACCCTATACACTGTTACCACATAAATGAAGCATATCATTCCTACTCAAAAAGAACTATTGGATAAAATGAGGCAATAATCCTAAAATAAGTTTGAAAGTGTTCAGAAAGTGACATAAACCTACAACTTTGGTTCTCACTTTGATCATAATAAATTTCATTCTTTTACTTCCCCTTCAAACATATTGTTTCGCATATTAAACAAAATAAAGATTATATTCTTTAAAAATTATGAAGATTTATTTATTCAACAAATGCTAATTAATGATACTTAGTACTATGTGACTAGGTTTGTTTTGCCCTGTGTCCATCAAATGGAAGACTTTTAGGCAGGGTGGATACAGATTTTGTGGTGCCTGAAGCCTGTAACATTTCGGGAGCCCTTTGGAAGACATAAAGTACAAACTTAGGAAGACACAACTAGTTGGCCTCCTCCCAGGGCCTTGGGAGAAGGGTGGTCTAATGAGAGCCCTGAAGTGTAAACTACATTAACTTCATAGTTAATCTTGTAAACTGATCTCTTGTAATTTTATGAAAAACATGGTACTTCTTATCCTTTGAATGGAAACAAAGTGCAACAACTTGACAAAGCAGAGAAAACTGCACACTCCTTTGCTTTTCAATAAAATGCTCAGCAAGATTTTTCTCAATTTTCCAGCATCAGATGGTGATAACTATGCCTTTCTGTACCTCCTTAGTGGTATTATTAAAAGGACAAGTGTTTGGGGGCCAGATAATCTAAATGATAGGTAACAGGAGATGAAACCTACACCTTCAGGAAGTGTATTACAGAGATGTTGGTCAATGCAAGTGACTTAAGATCCCAGAAGTATTAAGAGATAGTCTGTGCCCCAGTCCTATAAGACCAGGAGTAAACTGCAAGACATCTGAACAGTCAATCAGGGTAGGGACACTGAGGCCCATCACAACTATCCACATATTAAATGAAACTATTTTGGTAACACCTTTATGAAGCACCTACCCATAGGCCACTTTCATGCTTGGTAGCATTGATATAACTTATTTCTGAATTACAAAAAGCCTATGTAAATCATGAAGTAACTTAAGTGATTTTGATTTGTTTACTCAGTCAATCCAGAATTACTTCATTCATCCTCTACCTGAAACATAGCCTGATGATTCAGGAGGTATCCCCTTGATTAGTTCCACTGCTATTTAATCTAATCTCTATCAGATTTTAGTTTTGCACGGATAGTGGAAGTTGGTTAGCTCTGAGAAGTACACCTGGGGCAGGGTGTGCTCTGTGTGGTAAAATTAGTGGTCTCCTGTTTGGATGCGAGGAGAATTAAAAGAGAGACAAACAGATCATTTTGTTGGTCATGATGCCTTCGCTATGGATGGGAAGGGATTTCTTGCTGCATAATCTTAGGAAAGAGGAGGTTTCTGGCTTCCTGCTTCATGTAAGACAATTCTTTCTCTAGAAGTCTCCTCATAGTCTCCGACGTGGAAGGCTTCATAAGAAAATGACGCCTTAGAAAACGGTTGGACCTGAGTATTTCATGCTAGGTTTGTTGAGGAGTGCAGTCATAGAGAAATGTAAGTTAAGAAACATGAGGTAATTGTAATAAACTGGAGGAAATGTAGCAGGATCTGTTTGTTAGGATTCTTCCTGGTGTCCCTTTGTTTTTGCAGAGAAGGATGCTCCTTTCCTCCAGGTATAGGCATCTCAGTTGAGGGTTTGATGGCTGTTTCAGGGGGAAAAGTATGAGCAGTAGTAGAGGTCAGAGGGATCTTCCTGCTCCTGCTCTTTCTCCAACTCCTTTTGCTTAAAATATTCAATATATCAAAGTGCCGTATTTTGAGGTACATGTCCCGAGCCCCAACAGCACATTTGAAGTATTTCATCACTCCTTTCTTAAAACACTTTCTTTCCTGAATTCTGGGATAAAATTCTCTCTCATTTTTTTTTTCCTACTTCACAGGCTGGTCTTCCTCAGCCTGGTCGTGTTGCTTCCACTCTTTATAATGTATATAGGTTCGGGTAAAATGTCTACAAGGCTCCGTCTTGAAGCTTTTATCCTGTCAATCTAGCAACTCACCTCCAGTGACCTCATTGGATCACATGGCTTCAAAAAGCATCAATATTCCAATGATTCCGTATCTCTAGCTCCAGCCTAAACCGTTTCCATGAAATCCAGGCATGTTTATCAAACTGCCATAGACATCTTCACTTAGATGTCTCAGACTGATGTATCAAAAATCAAGTTCCTGATTTTCTTTCTTAAAGTTGCTTTTCCCCCCTGCAATTCCCCATCCTAGTAAAAATCAGTTTAATTACTCAAGCTAGTTAGCCAATGTCTTTAAAGTTATCATTGACTTCTCTCTATAGTCCCATCCCAACGTCCAAACCAATAGCAAATTCTATCATGTCTGTCTTCGAAATACAATACAGAATCTGACTAATTCTCACCACCTCCACTGCAATTCTTACCACGTCCATTGCTACCATCTTCATCCAAAACACCATCATTTCTTGCCTGGCCTTTGCAATAACCTTATAACTGACCTATCATCACCTTTGTCTCACTACAGTTCAGTCTCTTCACACAACCAGGAGGATTCTTTTTAACATGTCAAATCATGCCATTCCCTACAAAGCCCTAGAGTTGTCACCCATCTCCACAAGGATAAAATCTGAAGCCCTAATGATGTGGCTTCCATGGCATTTTTATGATCTCATCCTCTATTTTCCTCCTGGTTTCACCTGAGTTCAAATACTCTGGCCAACGTGCAGTTTCTTGAATATGCAAAACATGCTCCTTTCTGAGGACTTTTCACTTGCTATTCTCATTGTGCTCTTCACCAAGAGATTTCATGGGTATTTCTCATGTGATTCTTAACTGTCACCACACAGAGAAAAGACAATATCTATCATCTACCATCTGAAATTCTCTATACATTGCCCCTTTCTTTGTTTCTTCATATAAGTTATTGTCATTTAATATATGACATGTTTTCCAGCTTTAGAAAGAGATAGTTGACGTAGAACTTTGTGTAATTTTAAATTGTAAGCATGAAGATTTTATATACTTACATACTGTAATATGATTACTGCAGTAGGGTTAGTTAATACCTCTGTCACCTCACATAATAACCATTTCTTTTTTGTGGCATGAACATTTAAGATCTCTCTGAGCAACTTTCAAGCACATAATACAGTATTGTTAAATGTAGTTACCATGCTATGTGTTAGATCTCCAGAAATTATTCATCTTATAACTGGAAGTTTGTACTCTTTGACTACTATCCCCTTATATCCTTTACCTCTAGCCCCTGACAATTCTCATTTACTCTATTTCTATGAGTTAGACTTTTTCTTCTAGATTCCATACACAAATGATATCATACAGTATTTTTTTGCTTTATTGGACTTATTCTAACATAGTATCCTCAGGGGGCACCCATGTTTTTGCAAACTGCAAGATTTCATTCTTTCTTATGGCAGAATAATATTCTATTGTATATATGTACTACATCTTTATCCATTCATCCACTGATGCACACTTAGCTTGTTTCCATTTCTTGGCTTTTGTGGACTAATGCTGCAATGAACATTAGAGTTCAGGTATCTCTTTGAGATCCTTTGGACATATACTCAGAAGCAGGATTGCTGGATCATAAAATCATGAAAAACCTCTGTACTATTTTCCATAGTGACAGAAATCAATCCACATTCCCACCAATAGTGTACAAGTTTCCTCTTTCCTCCACATTCTTGTCAACATTTCTTATCTATTGTCTTTTTGATAGTAGCCATTCTGACAGGTGTGAGGTGATATTTCATTGTGGTTTTGATTTGCATTTTCCTGATTAGTCATGTTGGGCATCTTTTCACATACCTGATGGCTATTTGTATGTCTTCTTTGGAAAAAAGTCTGTTCAGATCCTCTTCCCATTTATAAATCATATTGTTGGGGCGCCTGGGTGGCGCAGTCGGTTAAGCGTCCGACTTCAGCCAGGTCACGATCTCGCGGTCTGTGAGTTCGAGCCCCGCGTCGGGCTCTGGGCTGACGGCTCAGAGCCTGGAGCCTGTTTCCGATTCTGTGTCTCCCTCTCTCTCTGCCCCTCCCCCGTTCATGCTCTGTCTCTCTCTGTCCCAAAAATAAATACTAAAACATTGAAAAAAAAATTTTATAAATCATATTGTTAATCATTTTGCTGTTGAGCTGTAAGTGTCCTTTATATAATTTGGATGTTAACCCCTTATCAGATATATGATTTGCAACTATTTTCTCCACTCCATAGGTTGCTATTTAATTTTGTTAATTGTTTCTTTTGCCAAGCAGAAGCTTTTCAGTTTGATTTAGTCTAACTTATTTTTGCTTTGTTTGCTTGTGCTTTTGATGTCATATTCAAAAATCATTGCCAAGGCTGATGTCAAGTAGCTATTCCCCCCCTTTTTTTTTATCTCTGGGAGCAGGTCTTATGTTTAAGTCTATTCTGAATTATTTTTTTTGTGAACAATGTATAATAAGGGTCCAATTTTATTCTTCTGCCTGTGATTGTCCAGTTTTCGCTACACTATTTAAGAGACTATCCTTTCCCTATTGATTATTCTTGGTTCACTTGTCAAATATTAGTTGATTGCAAAGGTAATGCTTTATCTTTGGACTCTTTCTTGGGGTTGCTTTGGCTGTTTGAGGTCTTTTGTGATTCCATGTGGATTTTAGGATGGTTGTCTTTATTTCTGTAAAAAAAATACCATTGGAATTTTGATAGGAATTGCATTAAATCTATAAATGGCTTTGGGTGCTATGGACACTTGAACAATGCTAATAATATTTGTTAACAATACTTAGGATTAACAATATTTGTTAAAATGTCTTATTGGACAACTGAAAATATTTGGAAAAATAATGCCAATATCCTGTTACATAAAACTGATTTTTTTAGGAATTTGAATATATTTCCAGGAAAAGATGTCTTAAAAATTGCAAGTGAAAGGGGCAATTTTCCAGAGAGTGTAGATAATAGGATGCAGAATATCTGGTTGGCCTTGTGGCTTTTCCGTCTTCTACAGTGTGGATGAAGAAAGGCCATGTCATTTTGGTTGGTCATCATGTTACCATTGGTATAATTCCTTTTCAACTTTAATGGTTTTATATGAATAGATGACATACTTGCATATTTCAGTGATGGCCTGATATGCTCACTTAGTTTACAAATACCCAGAAACATTGGCTTTAGAAGCTGCCAAGACATGCAGCAACCACAAGGCTTCTTTTGGGACTGTGTCAGCTTTATATCTCAGGTGGGGTTGGTGACTGTTATTTCTAGAACTTGACAGTTGTATTTCCAATATGTGAAGAGTAATTCTTACTGCTTTCAGTAATAAGCTTAATCTAGGAGTAACAAAACTCTTATTTCTTCCTCCTGGGGCCTTCAACTCTTCAACATGCGGGACCAAGAGCCATCTTTTTTAAGAAATGAGAGAAATTGCAAGTAGATATAAACAATTTTTGAGTAACATAATCTGTGAAAACAGTTTTATTATTCAACACTTCTGAAATGTGAAAATGAAATAAACAAAACCAAACCAAAGGCACCATGACACTGAATAGCTTATAAAATACAAGAATTATCTAAAGGCATGTTTTTGGTGGCTTTAGATACTTAATATGCAGCTTAATAGGAAAGAGGGTGTAAGCAAAAGGCTTTATGCCTTATGCCAGGAAAATCACCCTATAAACACTGAATTATCTGTGGCAAATCAATATACAGATTTTATCAAGTTACTTAAACTTATATTTGTAAGAAACATCTATGGAAGAGTTGTTTGACTTTATTAACTTTTAATTCCTAGTAAGATAAATTTTTATACATTTTGATGGAATTGAAAAGTAATTTATGATGTTTTATAATTATAAGATACTTTGGCAGGAGAAAATGTCAAACCCTAAGGTTCAGAAGATTGTAGAAAGGTAAAAAATCTTGAAAGGTCTTTCTAAGAAAGTGAAAATTAAATCGATTTATCGGTGAAATAATTTAACATCTAGACTCAAATTCAAGGTTATTCTAAGCCTTTGATATAGATTTTAATAGTTTTATTGACTACATATTAATCTTTTAAAATATATTAAGTACCTTTTAAAAATTCTGGTTCTCTCCAATATAATTTAGATTAAATATTAGATAAAGGGTAGACATAAAATGATAAATCATTTAAGGGAAATACACTTCATATATGTTTTATATTTTCTAAAATAATCCCAAATTCATATAGATTTTCAATATAACTTGATAGTGTTTGGCATAACATTTGGCATATGATAGTTACATCAGTCTGGATTCTGGGTTGCAAGCGACAAAAACAAGGTCTGGCTAACGTATCAGAAAAGAAATTTATTGGAAATGTATCAGCCCATCTTGTGAAGACTGGTGAATCAGGCTCAGAAAATGGACAGGAAACAAGGAAGCATTAGTATCAAGATTCCCAGCTCTGGAAACATTGTAAAGTTGTCTGGTCTGGTCTGGTCTTTGTGACCAAATACTATTACTACTGATGGTTGCCCACTGAGAATATATTGAAAACCACACCTTTGTCTTCACATCCTAACTCAACATTCAATATCTTACTTCAAATGACTGAAACTACGTCAGGTGACTATACCCTTACTGCCAAGATTATGAAGAGACAATATCTGAATCTCTTCAGCTTGCCAACTTACATGCCAACCAAGGCTTAAATAATAGGAGAATCTTTTCCATCAAATAAGAAGAAATCTTGAATAGTGGAAAACTGAAGAAAAACAGATGTCCTTTGAACTTGGCATTCCATTATACACACACACACACACATACATACATACAGTCGATTCTTGTTACTTGTGGTAGTTATGTTCTGTAAAATCTCCTTGAACACTGAAGGATTAGTGAATACTAAGCACTGCACCCAGGGAAAAATACAGAATTAGGTTCATGTGAGCCTTTGATCACATTTTCATCAGCTGATCAATATTTAACTTCTTTTTATTTCTGTTTATGCTTAAAGACATCCTACTTAACATACATTGTTAATTCACTAACATTGAACTTATGACCAACAGTACTATAACTTATGCCTGAATGAAGCTTATCTAACACATGTATATTCTCCTTAAGGCATACCACAGCCTTCTTGCCCTTAGGAACACTACACAGCACTTTGCCAATGTGCTTAGGGAACATTTTAAAAAGCAAAACAACCAACAAAAAACACGAAAATGTTTTTAAAAAATGTGGTGCTACATAAACTGCAAGAAGGACACATTTACAGTATGAAAGCTAAAACAAGAAGGCAGAGTGTTGCCTTGTTTAATTTCTGCTGGGAATGTGAATGTCCAGCAGCTGAAATTTTTTGCTGCTCTGTGCATGAGTATGATTGCAAATGACAGCAAAAGTACCAAGAGTATTGATTTGGGGTTACAAATAAATTTCAGCAAGTAGATAAATTCACAAATATGAAATCTGTGAACAATGAAGATAGACTGCATATATATATGTATACATATACATATATAATGCATATATATGTATACATATATATCATGCATATATATACATATATATATTGCATACACACACACACATATATATTTAGAATTGACAAGTACTGCTGTGATTCTGAAAACTGTAAAGCATACACATGCATATAAACCCTGAAGTCATAGTAATGTAAGTCAATGATCTAACATACACAAAAATTCTGTAGTGGCATCGACACCTTTCAATGTTTAAAATTCTTAGTATATTTCTGTTATTAGATAAATGTCATAATGTAGGAAATTATATTTCTCCTATATTTGATTTTCTGGTTTAACTGCTAATACTTCAAATACGTTTTTACATCTATGAATTGCTTATCATTTGTGGGTTTTACTTAGCTATGTCAAAATCTCTTAGCCATTATTCAAGTTTTTAGTATAAAAAGCTAGCGCCCAACTCCTGTATAATATTTTCAGTTTCTAAATTACATTGAAAGTTAATTATCTAAAGTATTAATTGCCCTCCTTTGTTTAAAGATACTTCAGATTGAAGTAATTTTTTTCTACTATTTACACATTTGATGAGTTGGATAGATCTTATCAGTCAAGTGACTTCTCAAGCCCTTGGCAAATTAAAGATATTAAAACACAAATAATTTAGCCTAATTCCTGTCAACATTCCCACCTGTGGTTTCTTTCTGGACACAAGCAGAAAGAAACCACAAGATATTGGTATGGCTAAGTGCTTTCTGTACTTTAATGTTTAAACCTTTCCCGCTTTTTCTTGGTTTACTTACTCTTGACCTTTGGTGTATGACAGTGGGGATAATGATATGAAATGTAGTTTATGAAGAAACAAGGAGGAAAAGCCATCCAATTCCAAAACCATGATCCAGATGGTTTGGGGATTGGAAACCTTGCCAGCCCCATGGTTAATGTCAGCATTAGTGATAACTTCTGGCAGAGATGGATCAGAAGGGTGGTGTTAGGACTTATTTGAAGCAGAGACTTGGATCAAAGATTCAAAAGCCTTTTATTTCAACATAATGCTGATAAGGGAGACAGGACCAAAATAGGTGTAGTCTCGTAGACATCTCAGTCCTAGACTCCAAAGACATCCAACTGAAAAATATCAGAAGATAGAATTCAACTTCTAGGTAATAGGAGAACAAAAACGATTCTAGAAATTGAAGGTTGTTTGGCCTCTGCCCTGTTTTATACTATCTCCTACAGTGGGTGGGCTCAGGTCATGAGATATCATTTTAACCAAGAAGGAGGTCGGAAGCTTGCAGGATAAGGTTGGACATGCTAAAATAATCTTTCAGAAATAATAGGTCTACAATAAAATCAGGTACACGTGTATGAATTTCTGAAGGAAAGTGAATTCAGTTCTTGGAAAATAATAGAGAAAAATGGCAAAGACTCTAAGACCTACTATTCATATATTCATTTATTTGAAGTAAATTCATATCTAAAATAAAAATGAAATACCATAATTCATTGATTCTTAGATGCACTTAATTTTTTTTTTCATTTTATTTATTTTAGAGAGAGCAAGGGAGGGAACAGAGGGAGAGAGAGAGAATCCCAAGCAGGCTCCATTCTCTCACTGCAGAGCCTAATTCCAGGCTCGATCCCATAATCCTGGGATCACCACCTGAGCTGAAATCAAGAATCCACTGCTCAACCAACTGAGCCACCCAGGCACCCCTAAGATGCACTTTTTAAAACATTTTTAATATCTCTGAAACCTGTAGACATCTTACAATCAGTGGTATCCTACAGTTAAAATTGGATGATTCTTTTCTTCATGAAACATAAAATAAGGAGGCTTGTCACAATTGAAGTTAACTTTGATCTGATTAAATATGGTAATACGCTTTAAATTTAGAAAAAGATATTCATTACTAGAAGCAAGATTGATAAACTATATAAAATATACATTTAAAAATAATTTTAACATGACACTAGAATTTAAACCTAGAGATCAGTAGATGCCTGGACCCTAAAGTGGATCAACTTTCCATTATTTTGCACAAAGTTCTTTTTGTCTACATGTATGTATACTTTTCTCCAGAGTCTTTAGTTTTCATCAAATTCTAAGCTAGTAATCAAAAGCAAAAAACATCTTAAATAATTATACATGATTATTTTTTAATAGTTCAAATGATGATTGCATAGTAGATGAACATTTTCTAATTATTACATTAAAAAAATTCATCAGGGCGCCTGGGTGGCTCAGTCAGTTAAGCATCCAACTTCGGCTCAGGTCACGACCTCATGGTTCGTGGGTTCGAGCCCCACAATGGGTTCTGTGCTGACAGCTCAGAGCCTGGAGCCTGCTTTGGATTCTGTGTCTCCCTCTCTGTCTCTCTGCCCCTCTCCTATTTGTGTTTTTCTCCAAAATAAATAAATAAATAAACAAACATTTTTAAAAAGTTGGAAGAAAAAAAAATTCATGCAAGTAACTTTTTTGTTTGTTTGTTTGTTTTGGATTCTTTATGAATATCCTAATATCCCATAGCTTATCAGACATAAGTTCATTTGATTTATAGTAGAGTCCTTCATTTATACCCACAATGAAAAAGCAGAAAGGACTTTTTACTATTCCAGTAGAATGTATCACAGTATTACATTTCAGTGGCTAGAAAACGTGTCAATTTCCATATTGACACTTTAAAGAATTAAGTGTAAATCCAACTTCATAACTTTAGAATAATTTCTTCTAGTTTCCAAACAATCTGTTCTTTTGTAAAATCCATGCAATGGGAAGAACAATGTCAACTGAAATTCAACTATATTCACAGTCTCATTTTAAAAGGAAAAGTAGAAATTTTTAAAAAGAGGAAACTTTAAAGGAAACTCAGAATAATAGAGTTTTGATTATGAAGGTTAAAGCCCAGGCTACTGTGGAGAGGAGACAAAAGAGAAATAGTTTTTATTCAAAACAATAATATAATATTTGAGCTGTCCTTTGTCTATTAAAGACTCAAGAGATTGGGGCGCCTGGGTGGCTCAGTCCGTTGAGCGTCCAACTTCAGCTTAGGTCATGATCTCACGGTCCGTGAGTTTGAGCCCCACGTTGGGCTCTGTGCTGACAGCTCAGAGGCTGGAGCCTGTTTCAGATTCTGTGTCTCCCTCTCTCTCTGACCCTCCCCTGTTCATGCTCTGTCTCTCTCTGTCTCAAAAATAAATAAACATTAAAAAAAAAAGACTCAAGAAAGAAAACTGGTTTGCTCCAACGATTCAAGTCAAGAGGAAAAAGAGGAAAAGATGACCCTAAAAGGGGAACGAGAATGTGAGAAATTATGGGGGCACCTGGGTGGCTCAGTTGGCTAAGTATCCAAATCTTGATTTCACAGGTTGTGAAATCTCATGGTTTGTGAGTTCGAGCCCTGCATCGGCCTCCGTGCTGACAGCGTGAAGCCAGCTTGGGATTCTCAGTCTCTCTCTCTCTGTCCCTCCCCTGCTCAAGTTCTTTTTCACTCTCTTGAAGTAAATGAATAAACATTAAAATTTTTTTTAATGTGAGAAATTGGAGAACAAATAAAAGAAATATTTTTTTGTGGCAGAGATGTCTAGGAACTTAGAAACAATGCTGTCATTAAATTTTTATTTTTTGCGCTGCAGTAATTATGCTCCAGCATACTATGGATCTGGTAGAAGATTTGCATAACAGCATTATGTTAGTTGTACCTTTGGAAGTGAAATAGAAGCAGTACAGACATGTTTGAGATCTCAGCCTTTTTTTTTTTTTTTAATGTTTATTTCTGAGACAGAGAGAGACGGAGCATGAGGTGGGGAGGGGCAGAGAGAGAGGGAGACAGAATCTGAAGCAGGCTCCAGGCTCTGAGCTGTCAGCCCAGAGCCGGACGCGGGGCTCGAACTCACGGACCGCGAGATCACGACCTGAGCCGAAGTCGGACGCCCAACCGACTGAGCCACCCAGGCACCCCTGAGATCTTAGCCTTTGTAGCCAGGCTTATTTTGGCTCAAATCTAGGCTCCAACAATACAACTACCAACCTCTCTGTGCTTCATTTACCTAAGCCCCAAAATGGAGGTAAAGTGTACTTAATCCATAGAGTTGTACTCAGGATCAAATCAGTTAATGCATATAAAGTTCTTACACCACTGTTAGGCATATAATAAACATTAAACAAAAGATGTCAGATAAAATGACACATAGAAAACCCAAGGAACTTGTGGCAGCATTGGGTGTTACTGAGTAATGGAAAACTGAGTCAGGAGCAGGGATTTAAAACAAAGTATCTGGACAAGTCTATGTGCTCCTTTGTGACCCTTTTGTATGGCATCTCAGGAAGGTTCAGAGATAGCAAGAGTAGGAACGAACCTGTTCCAGTTTTATGAAATGGAGGCTTGCGTTGATTTTGTGAAGATGTTAATAAAGGGTAACTCTGGAAGGCTGAAAGACTGTGGGATATTCCGGTTACATATGCAACATGGAAAGTGAAATTTTTCAGTTATCTCCCTCCTCAGAAATAACCTCTGTTAACAATATAATGTATAGAATATGCTTTTTTTCTTTGTAGTCTTAATAAAATTATTTTTCTTTTAAATGAAGAAAAATACATATTCAATAATCATTTTCATTTCCGTGAATTGACCAGCATGAAATGATTCTTTGTTTCCATTTTCACTGTTTTCAAAAAAAGGTGCTACTCTGAAAATTGGGAGGCATAGACCTTCCAGCTTTAACTTGTGCTACCCTATGCAAATGGATTTTTATCTCAGGGATTCAATACCATCATATTTTAAATGAAAGTATTTAGCTAAATCATCTCTAAAGTGCTTTCCAATTCTAAAATTATATAATTTTAAATGCTCAATAGCAACTTGGTTGATTGAATTATAACCAGTCACAAACCATTCATAATGTTAAAATTGGTGATGGCAATGGAAGAGGAAGCAGGCAGATTTATAACCTGAGCAGTGGCGTTTGGAGCTGGGGCGGGGCGGGGGGAGGAGGAAAAAAGGATGGCCAGAGATTACTAGACAAGGCATTGATTTCTGGAATTTTTGTCTCCAATCTCTTGAAGTCTTTTCTTTAACTATCCTCCACCACTCAATCTGCAGTTGTCATAATACTTGCTGGAAGTAGATGTTTTCTTAGAATGAGTAGCATGTAAATCAGTGATTTAAGTCTTGGGATTGTCAGATTCATGAGGTGCCTGGGTGGCTCAGTCCTTTAAGATGCTTTAAGCATCTGACTTCAGCTCAGGTCATGATCTCATAGTTCATGAGTTCAAGCCCTGCATCAAGCTCTCTGCTGTCAGCACAGAGCCAGCTTCAGATTCTCTGTCCCCCTTTCTCTCTGTGCATCCCTGCTTGCACTCTGTCTCTCTCAAAAATAAATAAACATTAAAAAATAAATTGTTGGGTTTGTTTTTGACATTAAGGCCAGTAAACCAGAGCCATTTTGGGGCATATTGTGGGGAACTAGCATTGAAAGAGCCCATGGGAAGTAAATAAATGAATGGGAGTTATAGACCCATTGGTGGGTGGCAGGGTTGGCATAAAGAGAAGAGGGAGTTAATAGACAAGTCTGGAAACTTTTGAGTTCCTTAGTTTCCGTGAAAGCCGGCCCCCAGTCAAAGTTCCAAAGGAAACTGAGCTAATTCAAAATGTAGATACTCCAGCCTGAGATGCTTTGAATTTATTTATTCAGCTCGAGGCATTTGCTCTCTATATATGTTATTTTAGGATTATGATGCCAGATGTTTCTTGTGCAGGATGCTGGCAATGAAATTCTTCGCATATTTACCTTTTGATTTTTATCTGGGAGGCTTTGACTGGCTGTCACATGACTGCGATGAAAAGAAATAAACAATCTAACTTTTCAAACTTAAAGTTTAATAACTCTTCTCACATTGATATACTTATCAAGCTTAGTATCATTGATAGTCATAGGCCCTTTTCTCAACTTCTGTTGATTCTATCTTGTCTGCAATCATACCCTGTGAAATAAAATTAAAAATATATAATTACAGTCCTCTTGGTAGGCTGTTGACTATTTTGAGTTAAAAAGCATTCTGTGCTGGCAGCAGAAACACAGCAGCAGTGGTCTAATTTCCTTTAATCCACTAGGTGCCTGCTTAATTACAACCTTCCATTTACTAGCTCTCTGGCTGTATTCCATCTTTGCTTGTATATATTTTTTTCATTCAGTTTATCATCCATTTCTATTTCATCGAGCAACATATAATACAGATTGTGCCTGTTCTGCTGCCTGGCTTGCACACATTCAGTGGAGCCATTTCTGTATTTTGTTGTAGAGTTGATTTTGACTTTTTTTTTTTTAACTCAGAAGAAAGACATTTATAATGAAGTTTAATCTTTAACAGTTTTTTTTAAATGTCAGAATATTATGGGAAATAACAGAAGTGTTTAAAAATCTTTTCAACTGTCAAATTGATAAGGAAGCTGGCAGATACGGGGGGAGAAAATGAAGAGATGTTGGTGGAAGTGTTTGGCTGCCATATAATGTATCTTGTTAATTACTTTCAATGAAAGAAGACTCTTAGAACTAGTTTTCAAAACCACTCTCTTGTATATACATGCAGATCATACTTCTTCAAACCAACCAAATGAATGAAGTCAATAAATGTTAAATATAATAATTCAATATGCAATTATTATTTATGAAAGGACTTATTGATTATATAGATTTAATTATATGCATATAACATATATGAAAATTCTGTACAGCTAAAATATTTTGGTGTCAAAATTGTACATGATATACTATAGGATTCAATAGAATATTGGGTCTGTTTATAGTAAATTTATTCAACTTCCTTAGATTGTAATATACATGAAGGCAGGGACATTGTCTAATCTTTTCAGCACCATATTTTGACACTAAATATAATGTGTGGCACAAAGTAAATTCTCAATAATACTTGAAATACAGGGATATAAAGATTTAAATGATTTTTTTCCCTATTGCAGGCATAAAGAGATATACGCCTACAGATTTAACAACATTCCACAACAGACAAACATAATGGTTAAGTGTAGAATGAGTTTAACCTTGTGAAGACTGTTGTCAGCTGTTATGAGAAGACAAATTTAGGAGGCTACAGAGAGGCAGAGACAATGAAATGTCCATCTAGAAGTTTAGGATATATATACCATTTTTTAGATTAAAAAATAATTGAAAATACAAATGTTAGGGTTTTTTGTAGGTTAAAAATAAAAGATGGTGAGGAGGCAGGAGGAGGGATCATAAACAGAAAGGGGACCACAGGATTACTTTAGAGTGATAATTGTGTTTTATAACTTGATGATGGTGGTGGCTACATGCCTGTATGCATTTGCCAAAATGCATTGAACTATACACTTAAAATGGGTGCTTTCTGCTGTTTGTCAGTTATATTCAATATGGTTGATTTAAAAAATGTTCCCAAGTAAGCAAGCAAATAAAATAAAATAAAATAAAATAAAATAAAATAAAATAAGATGATGCGAGATATAGTGCCTTTTTAAAAAAAGTTTAGCCAGAGAAACATTTCACACCCTGACTGAAAGCTTGACCTGGAAATAATTTATCAACTTGGAATTTGTTGACCAAAAAAATCAATGACTCTGTCATTTTCATTTTATTCATTCTTTTGTTGTTTCTGGCTTTTGGCACTGCAAAAGCAATGCCTAGAAAACATTACAGACCAGAAAGAACCAAGACATCTCACTAAGTTCTTTAATCACTATGAAGGAATGGATTAGAAATTAGTGCCATTCAATATAGCTCATTGCATTTCTGGACACATTTTTGTGATGACATCAAAATTCTCTCTCTTTTTTAATAGAGTTTTTTATCTTTAATTTTGCTGTCTCTGCTCACTTTTATTCAGTAAGCAACAGACTTGCCTCATTTGTTGGGACTAGCTCCATATTTGGCAATGTTTTGAGGGTCTGTATCATAGAGTTCTGTCTGACTTCAAATTATATGATTCTTTAAGCTTTCCTACTGGAATGCAGGCAATGTTCTAACTTTAGTGCTTAGCAATGAAGTCATCATGTCATATGCTCTAAATAAATAGCACAGATAAATGAATTACTCTTTCCAGTGGATTTTTTGAACTTCTTTTGAAAGAATATCTAGATCAGACAATTTAGCTTTTTCTTTTATTTTTTTACCACTATCTTCTACCAAAAAGTATGTAATATGTTGTTATTTGATTCTTTGTCTCAATATCTTTAATTTGGATGAGAATTCTATCTGCATCTAGGATCTATGAGTATGTTGCCATGATTATTTTTCATATTTAGTGGTTATTCACCACATTTTGAACACTCCTTTTCATGTTTGGGGTGATTTTCTTCCTTATAAGTCCTGTCTTCTCAAGGAAAATACCAGGTATTGACTTTCCCAGCCTCCCTTGCAACTTAGATCATGGAATTAGAAGGCTCTGCCAATTCAAAGCATCTATTTGAGTTTCATTTGGAAGAGGAGATACCATTATGTATGAGGTGTTACCTGATGTACCAAATCATAAATTTGGGCATGTATAGTAAGTCTCCATCATCAAGTGAATTCATCCATCTCATTAATTTATTTCTATGATCTCATTAGAAGTTCCCAATGACTAATTAACAAAGAAGGAAAAGGTTGAACTTGCTTTGGTTTATAGACCATCCTGCATGGTACATAAGAAATATGGACCTCCTCAGTGTTAGAATAGTACTCAGGGATGTACCTAAAAGACAGTGGAGAATTAATATCCTAAAGGGAAGAATTTTGGGCAATATCTTTCATTGCCCACTTAGAAGGAAATAAGACCCGAAGTACCTTTTACACCTATTCATGGATACTGATTAATAATTCAGCATGGACTCAAACTCAGAAGAAATGAGAATGGAGGGCTGCTGACAAGACACGTTAAGGAAGAGCTATTTAGATGGGGAACAAAATGTACCTAGAATGTGAGACTATTTGTTTCCCACACTAATGATAAACTAAGGGCTCTCACTGTGAAGGAGGTTATTAATATTCAGATACAAAAGATGACCTCACTAATAAATGTCAGTAATTACGCCAATACTGAATGGGCCCATTCTTGCTTTCAATGAGGAGAATATGTACCAAATCAACATGTCCTTCCCTTAACACGATCTAGCCATTTACTGATTATATTACATTTGCAGTTTGCCAGTGATAGAAGTCTCAGACAGCAAAACCCTTAACCCTGATATAACCCTTAACAACCCACATTGTTGTGTGTGACAACTTACTTATTATGAATTAGACAGTGATTTGGACTCACTGAAATAAATTACTACTTTGGATTTGGATATTTAAAGTTACATTATTTCTTTTCCAGGAATAATATCTGTGGATTAATTGAATGTCTTGTCTGCCTTTATGATAGCCAATGTACCACTGCTTCTGACCAAGGAACTGATTTTACAGGGACAGAATTACAGCATAGATGTATTAGACATACTAGACTTAGAGGTCCAGCTATGTACTTCTATCACCCAAAAGCAGCTTGTCTTGATAGATGTGTAAAAGATTATTGAATACACATTATGGTACCAATCTTGTGACATGACTGGTATGCCACCTTGAAGAATGTGGCATATGTTATGTGCCACTAATTAGTATATGGTGCTTTTTCTTCCAACAATCTGGGAACAAAGATGTTAGGAGTCAGAGTATCACCTCTACTTTTACTCCTTATGACCTATCGGCAAAAATTATGATTCATGGCTGTTGGTTTGGAAGTCTTAGCAGCCAAGTGAATAATGCTTCTCCCTGACACTTAACTATATTTTTATAGAACTAGGAGCTGAAAGTGCTTCGTGATCATTACAAGCTTCTTATAAGTTGACCAGTAATGGCAGTTAGAATGTTGATAGGATGATTGATCCTGATTATCAAAGATAAGGAGGGACTACACAATGGGTATAGGAATAAATATTTGAAATATAGGATATATTCTCATCTTAATAGTGTTATTATAGCTAGTGGTATAGTGAATGGAAGACTACCATAGATAGGAACACACCAGAAGGACCACCAATGCTTCTGTATTTAAGAAATACAATTTGGTTTTCCGTCACAAATCAGAATGTTGAACAACTGAGGAATGGTTTGAAGGAAAAAGAAACCTCAAATATATAATGGAAAAAGAAAATCAAAACTTGATATAATGAACAATTCCAGAAATGGGGAATATAGTATCTATTCATACTCCCTGCAGTATCTTACACGTATTTACATACCTTCAAATATTTTTTTTCTCTTCCTTTCCCCTATTAATTTATATTTATATGTTTATATTTTACAATTTAGTTCACAAGTTAGGAAACATTAAGATGGCATTATCATACACTTAGAAGAGTTATGACTATCATCTAGATACTATCTTTGATTTGGAACTGGATACTGAAGCCTATGAGGCTTTGGGCATGCCGCTCTTTGAGAATAAGGGCACTTGTATTTTCATATGCATGAAGAATAGTTTTGCAATATGTTAGGTGGGGCACTTTCTTGTTTGAAATTTAAATGTGCAAGAAAAATATCTGGTGATGCTGGGAGGCTAGAAAATGGATAGTAGTTATTCTACTTTTCCAGATTCTCTTATAGCTAAAATATGGGTATGTGACCTAAATGCTACCAGACACACTATTTAAGAATTCTGTTTGGAAGAGAGCGATATGAAGAGGGAGGCACTCATAGGATCTTTCTGGCAGTTTGGGCACAGCCTGTTGAAGAGATTTCAGTTTTTTGGAGTCTAAGTAGCAGAGACCCTAATGTCTGTGTCCATGATCAGCTTCTATTATTTTTCTGGGAAATGTCTCTAACTATGTAGCTTCTGAGCATGATTCCAGAGAATCTTGGGACCACCTACTCACTAACATATTCATTTTCTATGGAACCTGCCTGAAAGGGTTCTATCGTTTGCATCCTGACTGAAATATACATATAAGTGTATGGCGCACACGTGTGTCACATGCACATGCATGCATGTGTGCACACACTTGTAGACACAAATATAATACAAATTTTCCTCCATATGTGTCTATTTATTTGCAGTATGTTCTCTAAACATAATAGAATTCAAAGGACAAATAATGGGAAGAGCTGTTCATTTATGCATGTATCTACATGTTTATGTATGACATAGAATTAATTCAACTTGAATATTTCTTCATTTTTAGAATTTTTAGTATGTAAGTTTTCAGACCGTCTTTCATTCTTATACTTATTTGATGAAATAAATTATTTATTTTCCAAGTATCTTTATGGTAGAATAAAATAGGTTATGAGATTCTCAATGTCACCCAATTGAAAATTTTGAAATAGTGCTATAGGATATATATTTTTTTAATTTCAAGGTATTTCTAGTCTTATAAATATAATAGCAAGAGGAAATGCAAAATTCACTAAATAATATGAAAGTCATTATCACATATATGATTTTTAAAACATTATTACTTATTTAAAATAATTTTTAATTGTTTGAGGTTACTAATTTTACTTTTTTGCTCAGGGATCTGGAAAGTCCTGGCACTTATGATTTTTTTTTATATTCCAATCATGCATATATATTTTATGAAAGCAAATTTATGCCTTAAAAAAACACACTTTTACAAATATTTGCTATGATTTCTACTCATTGCTAATCAGGCCTGTTAGTAATTGAGTTGAACACATTTTGACTGAACTTGGCAACACCTAAGATAATTTGTTTTTAACTATTTAAGCAAGTAGCTCATGTTAGAACTAAACTTTTCATTTATTCAGATGGCCCAAGGTAACAAATAGGCCTTTTTGCATTGTGGTGCTTGTCTCTGAATGGCCAGGTCCTCATTCAGGAAGCTATCCTTCTTTATTAGGTTTATTTATTTGTTTGCTTGTTATTATTTATTTATTGTTTTTATTATTTTTTTAACGTTTATTTATTTTTGACAGAGAGAGAGACAGAGCATGAGTAGGGGAGGGGCAGAGAGAGAGGGAGACATAGAATCTAAAGCAGGCTCCAGGCTCAGAGCTGTCAGCACAGAGCCCGATGCGGGGTTCGAACCCAAGAACTGTGGGATCATGACCTGAGCCGAAGTCGGACGCTCAACCGACTGAGCCACCCAGGCGCCCCATTTATTTATTTATTTAAAAGATGCTATCCTTTATTTATTAGGTTCTCACGCCTGAGTTAAGAACCTGAGGCATAAGGCTTGTGCAGGTTTATAAGCTTATTGTATTTTTCTTGTAGTTCAGGGTCGAATCTATTCATAGTTAAAGAGGAGAAAATCCCAAGACAATCAAGAGACCTTCCCAAATGTCTACCCTTCAGGCCTCTTGCCATACAAAAATATTTCTTATGGGCTCTCTGCCTTTATTTCCTCTGCTTTCTTTGATTCAAGTATTTGAAGAGGGAGTCCTTTAAATAGACCAAGGGAATCATGTCCTAGGTGGATAGATCCAAGAGCTCACTTCTGATGTTTTCAGGGCACCCAGAGCAAAATAACAATTGAGCCTTGAGGAATTTGGGAAGGTATAAGGAGCCTGGAAACAATCCAGCTATTGTCACCAGGGTTTTTGTGCAATCAGGTCATCAACAGGGATTACATATGAAAGAATAGAAGTTCTTTGCTCACTGGCCGCTCAACAGGTCAAGCACGAAATCTCCCAGTCCCTCATATATGCGGATTTTAACTGATGGGGCTGGGACACAGATAAAGCCTCTTTGGCACAAATGACATGTGTTGGCATTTAAATGAGAGTAGTGATTTTTATTTTATCATCATTCCAAATTAGGAAGGAAAAAAAATCAAAGAAGAAAAACCCTGTTGTTTTGTCAAAGAAAACGTTTTTTTGTTTGTTTTTAATTTCGTTTCCAGGAATAAAGATAAAAAATAATTAAAACAAAACTTGCCTGTGTCCTTTTAAAGCAGTTGGTTAATAAGCTCTGGCTGGCTATTTCAATCTGGAATTTCCCTAGACTATCCCATTTATGATAGAGGCTGGATTTTACAGTGAGGTTTTATGTGCCTGGTCTACATTGGAAAGCCCAGCCCTGTTGTTTAGGACCAGAAATGGACACAATTTAATTCTGTTTATTATAGAAATCAAGTGCTTTTGGAGAGAGACTTGTGAGCAGCTGTTTAATATTGTCTTTCTGCTAATATAGAGGTTCATTTCTCTTGCCCTCTAAGGAAAAAGCAGTTCATGAGATTTCTGGAGGCTCTTTTCTACACAAAGGGTCTGCTGCCAGGATTTAGCAGCAAAAAAGATTTGCTGTTAATTGGTGGGTCTGGCTGTCTCTGACAGGTGTCTGTTTAAGGCCTATACACCAGTAGGATTTCTAGGGATTCTGCAAAGAACACATCAATAATCAAAATAGAAAATGAAAACATCATTTTGTTATGAAATTTCCCAGGTAATTTTAAAATCTTTTTTAGCTCAATTCAATATGAAGAAAGTTTTTGAACTGATGATGGGCAAGGATTTACCGCCTTCCTCAGAGGCTGTTTAATAGTTAAGAAACTTAAAAACATTTTTTTAAACAATAAAGTTAAAATAATTGAGTAAATTTTAAGGTGAGATGATGGTTTTAATAATTGTGCTTATGACGATAAGTAAATGAAACTCACAGTCTCTCAAATGTATGCTACAATGATGTAAAGGAGACAGACTTCCTGGAAAATCAAAATGGCTTTAGTCCTTAGGTCATTTTTTTTATTTTTGGTATTGATATGAGTAAACATGTACCTCTAGGATAAGTAAGACATTCTCCTATTCTCTCAAGGGCCAGTTCTGGCTCTATACCTACTATATCACATCTTAGGGTCTTTTTTGTCAGTGTTAAGAGAGGGACAGCCAACTGTATCTAAGAATTCTTGAGTGAAATTTATGAATATATAAACTATATGTGAATTACTTTGACAGTTGGAATAACATTGAGGAATTATTAAATGGAGAGGATTTGTACTACACATAAATTTGGGGCCAAATACCCACTTAAAATATGCCTTGAGAACATACCCTGGTGGGTTTCTAAAAGCGTGTGGGTAGTCTTATAGGTAGAGTGAGCTTTCTGCATTAAGAGTGCATGGGGTAAATGGGGGCACCTGGCTGGCTCAGTTAGAAGAGCATACGACTCTTGATCTCTGGTTCATGAGTTCAAGCCCCACATTTGCAGTAGAGATTGCTTAAAATAAATAAAACAAGATGCTTAAAGTGTTAAAGATCATGTATACTTTATCATCATCATCATCATCATCATAACAGTAATAATAATAAAGACTACATAGGGTGAGTTTATTTCTCTCTGTGTTCCATGTTTATTTTTGCCGTTGTTTTACATGATTTTGAAAAATTTACTTTGGATTTCTTCATTCATTGTCTTTTTTGGGGGGGAGAAAAGGACTAATTTTAAACTTTACTGCACAAATGAGTTGTGTAAAATGATTCAGAAACAAATTGTTTAACAGTCAGAGTGTTTGCCACCTGCCCTCCTAAGAAGCTGAATTATTAGAGAACGGATTTTAATTCTTATTTTTTTGTGTTTAGTTTTTAGAGAGATAGAGAGAGCACAGACATGCTAGCAGGGGAGGGGCAGAGAGAGAGAGAGGGGACAGAGAATCTGGAGTAGGCTCCATGCTATTATTGCAAATTCAGTGTGGGGCTTGAACTCACAAGCCGTGAGACCATGACCTGAGCCGAAGTCAGATGCTCAACTGACTGAGCCACCCAGGCACCCCGATTTTATTTCTTTCACACCCTGTAAATATGTATTCCAAGATGAGCCTTTTTTATTTTCCAACTGAAATAAGGAGTATCCCTGAATAAGGTGGAAATAAAAATATACAGGATGGCATCTTGAAAGCATGACTTACAAAGAAAGCTCTTTGAAATAAAAGACAATCCTTACGTAAGTACTTGTATCCTTTATGGAAGAAAAATATCTTTAATAAGAAATTTTAATCCCTGAGAATTGTTGGATCTCAAGGAAATATGTAACCTCAAGATCTTGGAAGCAAGGATTTTAGAGAAAAAGGGAGAAGAAATTTGGGGACTGCATGACTGTGGTGCTGCTATCTCCAGCCTGGACTACTCATTAGAGAGAATTACATGTTTTTTTGGTTTGTTTTTGTTTTTGTTTTTGTTTTTTTGCATGTAATTCTGTAAGCCCTGTTTATGCTGTTATATAAAGGTGACCATAATACTAACGGATACATTGACCTAAGCAAGTTGGGGTGGACAAACTGCAGAAATCTCTCTCCTTCCCTCCTTCTCTCGGTCCCTCCCTTCCTCCCCCTCTCCTATGGGTTGAGAAGTAGGATGTCATAAGCCTATATTTACCAAAATACACTTGGAATAATAAGCAATAAAGCTTGACTTCAAGCTGTAGACTCTGCCTTCATACCTTCTTTCTCTACTGCACAGTTATTTTAATAATATTTATCATTTATGTGCACAATCCCACAGCATTTTTGTATTCAAGGTTAGACTGATGATGAATGAAATAATATGAGAAAACAAAACTTGACATGTAGTGACGATAAAAAAAATTTTCCTCTTTTTCTTCCCTCTAGATAATGGTAGAGTTTACAGAGTTCATGCAGGGATCAGGAGCACTTTTTAGGCTTTTTGAAGGTCATGTTATTCTTGTGTTTTAAAATGAAATCATTAGATAGTAACATGTAGTTATGCTGTAGAGTACTATTTGGGAAGAGAGGGGAATGAAATTTATATCCTACATTTGCAAGCATGTTGTCCTCACTTGAATGGAGATGAGAATTAAATTAGCTCTGGGGCAGTTAGTTGGTGGCTCAGTTGGTTAAGTGTCTGACTCTTGGTTTCAGCTCAGGTCATGATCTCCAGGTTGGTGAGTTCAAGCCCTTCACTGGATCCTGAGCTGACAGCATGAAGACTGCTTGGGATTCTCCCTCTTACTCTGCCCCTCCCCTGCTCTCTCTAAATAAATAAATAAATAAATAAGCTTATAAAAAGTTTTTTTTTTTAAAAAAGGAGTAAATTAGCTGATATCTTTTAAACGACAATATGATTTCTGTTCTAAAGAATTTTATAATCATTGACCAAGGTTTTTATCAGCCTATAAGAAGACTCATATTCCTAATATAGATATCTATATCTATGTATATATTTATATCTGTAAATATATACATATGTTTAATATATACATATATAATAGCACCAGGGTATATTTCTGTATATATACATATATGTATTTGGATTTTAAATGGGGAATGATGATTCTCTCTCTCTCTCTCTTTTACTGTACATAAGAAATTGGTGGGTTTCTTTACTTGGCTGTTTTTAATTTCTTTTTTTTTTTCATTGTTTTTAAACTTGGCTGTTTTAATCTGCTTTCACAATTTAGTTTAGGAGAAAGCCATCACCTGAACCATTCACTTTTCACCCTCTTGAGCTGCCACATGGGAGAGCTTTTAAAACAACTTGAACTTTATACATGAGCATGATCCAACTTTAGTCTTGTCCTGTATTTCACAAAAATGTGGGTAATTTTCATCAATTACTTTTACATATGTTTCTAGTCCTCTGTTATGGTTATATGAAGAGGCAAAATTTGTGGAAATAGTACCAGACAGTGATCCTGTTTTAATAAGATTTCCAGTCTAATTATATGTGCTCTAAAGGTTCAAATAACATTTGGATCAACTGCCAAATTTTTGGGGTACTTAGCTGAACTGAACTTCTGAACTTCTGAACAAGTTCACTTTTCAGGGGTTGAAAGATTCTTCCAGAGAAAGCAAATCCCTTGGTCTGGTCAGGAGTTACTTAATTCTTTTTTTTTTTTTACAGTGTAACTTGTTACATCTGACCTGTATATACCTTTCCTGCTTAGCTTACTAGTAAGGAAGTGGAACCATTACTTTCAGAAAACAGAGGGTATTTTTTTCCGAAGGTGGTGAATGCATATTTTGAATTGTGTCCAGTTATGTTCAAATTCGGAAAGAAAAAAGGGTCCTCTTTTATGTTTGTAATTTACATTACATTAAGCTTATGCCCAGATGATGTCACTTCTGACTATAAAAGATAACATTTTCCAATTAATAATAACAACTAAGCTTTATACAGATTTTATAATGCCATCCCCATTTTTAAAAATGCATAATGTGATTCTGACAACTCCCTCTGAAATTTCTTATTAATCTCATTTTACAGGAAAAGAATGAGTCTTGGAAGTTTAATGATTGGGTGAGCATCTGAGTTCTTGAACTGAGATTTTCTGACTTTTGGTTCATTTGTCAGTCTGCTATACCACAGCTACCTCTAACCTCATGTGAGTAGCCCTTTGCAAGTCACAAAAGAAAACACAATGACTAATATGAAAGAGCTAAATTTTATCCGCGAGCTACCAAGTGAGTTACCTTAAGTTGAGGTGGAGTCCAATGTACCTAAGCCACATGTAAGCTGAAGCTACTGGAGAGCAGAAGAGTCAGGCTTGAGAAAAGTGCCACCAAAGAGACAGGGAGAGTGGTCCTGGTTTTCTATTTTCTAGCTCTAGTCTGTGGTCAGATGGAATCATGAGGCTCCTCTCTACAGATTTTTTTTGAAAGAAATAAAGAGAATAAAAACAATCTGGGGGCACCTGGTTGGCTCAGTCAGTTAAACATCTGACTTCAGCTCAGGTCATGATCTCAGGGTTTGTGAGTTTGAGCCCCCCGTGTCAGGCTCTGTGCTGATAGCTCAGAGCCTGGAGCCTGCTTCAGATTCTGTATCTCCCTCTCTCTCTGCCCCTCCCAGCTCACACTGTGTCTCTCTGTGTCTCAAAAATGAATAAACATTAAAAAAATTTTTTTTAATCTGATGTTTTCAAGGAACTGATAGATTCAAAAGGCATTTTAATTTTGCCTTAATTCTTAGAAGGTGGAAAATTGCTAGTTCTTTGCACCAATGCCTCCATACCAAAAAAAAAAAAGTTAAATTATAAC
This sequence comes from Prionailurus bengalensis, assembly GCF_016509475.1. Classification (NCBI taxonomy): domain Eukaryota; kingdom Metazoa; phylum Chordata; class Mammalia; order Carnivora; family Felidae; genus Prionailurus; species Prionailurus bengalensis. Next base: position 155,723,971 of record NC_057344.1, on the reverse strand, counting down.
CTATTTGAATGTTTTAAGCCAGATCTAGAAAATAACCATTCAAATTCTATCACAGATCCAGTTAATATATTACTATGAATGGCTGCAATCATTTGAAAAAATATCTCTGCTGAATTCGACCATTTAAAAGAGTCTCCAAATACTAAGTTCAGGCAACTATTTCCTCTTCCCTGAGGATTCTACTGAAATTATAGAAAAACCTTATAAGCAACAAACAGCAATACTGTCATTAGAAATCAAGAAAAGGTTTGCTAGAACAACAAAAGGTTAAGGAATTCTTAGAGAATAGAAATCAAGTGATAAAGCTGAAAGAGTAAGAAAAGAAAACTAGTGCTTGGTACTAGACATAAGCATAGATCTTCTGTAGAAACTCCAAGGTCAGAGTCAACATGTAAAAGTGAGAGTGGGCCAGGGAGCAATCAGCACAGTGATTCATTAAAGAGCTGCCTCTCTCTTTCTCCTGTAAATAATTAGGCTGGCAGCAATGACTTTTACCCTTAGGCTCAAGCCGGGGAACTACTCTAGGAAAGAGTTTGCAAGTGGCCTCAGGGGTGAGTTCACTGAGTTCTGAGAGAGAAGCACAGCGAAATTTGAAGTAAACATAGATTTGAAAAGTGGATGTAGCAAAAAGACATCCTTCCCTAAAAAAAAAAAAATACGCTATATATACCTTTCTGAAGTTGTACCATATTGCTGGACGGCAAGAGTTGGGGGGGGGGGTGCAGAGAAGAAGCTTCTAGTTGCCTTAGTGACTTGCTATCTATATACCCTAATGGCAAAAATATCACTGGGCCCTGCCCAATAACCTAAAAATATCAATTAGTGTCCTCTATTCAAGGAATGTGGCCTATTGGTGAGGGAGGGATTCTCTCTCTCTTTCTATCTCTTTCTTTATCACTTTCTCTCTGTCTCATCATCTATACAAGGAAGAAAGCCAAGTACAGGCCACCTACATTAATTAATCTAACAGACTTCTTTCAAAATAGGAACTGACTCCATGTCTAGTAGGTACATTAAACAAGGAGAATTCATGGGGTATAATCATAAATGCAAATTTAGTCTTATCTGCCACTGTTCTTTTTATCCCCCTGGTCAAGCAGGATAGACTTTCCTTACTTTTGGAAGTAAATGCATGGCTTTTCACTCTTCATGGATAGAAGTATTTTGGTTAGTGTCAATAGCAAAGCAAGTTTGGGATCATGGCCTTAATTAAAGTCTCAGCTTCACTATATTAACTGACACTTCAGTATTTATTCAAAGCTAAGACTTTTCTCAGGTCCCTCAGCTTCTGCGGATGCACTGCCTGCTTTTTGGGAAGCTGTTATTCTGATTTTTTCCTCTTTCTCTCTCATTTCTTTCCCTACTGATAAACTTTTATTTCTGACCTTAAGGGTTTGAGAAGGAAAAAAAAAAGGGAAAATATCACTTATTTCATAGGGTTGTTGTGAGAAATGAAATAATACACCATATTTAACAGAATCTAAGATGCTAATGATCGTAAAACCATACTTGTGTGATGTACCACAAAAAAGGGAAAACAAATGTTGCCCCTTAAACTGTGACACAATACTACTTTCAATCATTTAGACTGTTTATTTTATAATTTTTGAAATAATTTTTGTATCTACGTATACCTAGTTTTTTGACCCTTCTAATATATAAATAAGGAAGCTATAAGTGAGATAAATTTATTAATGTAGTTCTAAAACTCTTTCACATTCAGTCTAACATGTTGGAATCACTATCTGACTGTCATTAACGTCTGTGTGTTTCTGCATACTTTCCTTTTTTTATGCCATGAACATCATTAGTGATAGGGCCTTTCTTAAAAGAATGTTCCATTACTGTTTATGGAATTTTCTTCCAAGTGGCAGACTCCCTTCTTTCAAGTTTTGATGAAGGTGTCATTTTAATTTTATCAGAAGATATTAAGAAAAGTGTTTTAGACAAACAGGTAATCAGGACTTTTCCTTCTTCCTCAAATAATCCTTAAATGGCTTACTGATTAAAATATTAAGGGGCGGAGGGCAGTAGTCCAGTCATGTCATGGAAACGACCAAATAAAGGTCTGCACAGACAATGATAACTGTGCCATAACTGGCTAATGGCTAATCATAAAAGTATACTGATTGTAAAATGCATCTGGATTTCAAAAGTGTTATGATGTGAGAATGTGGACATACTGAAATTGATAAAATATGATATGTGCACACGTGTATTTGTGTGTGTATATATCAACAGTGTCTGGCAAATATTAAACTCTCTATATGCATTAGCTATCATTATATGATTAATGATTGTTATAATAGGGGCATCTGGGTGGCTCAGTCTGTTAAGCATCCGACTTCAGCTCAGGTTGTGATCTCACAGTTCGGGGGTTCAAGCCCCATGCTGGGCTCTGTGCTGATAGCTCAGAGCCTATAGCCTATATTAGATTCTGTGTCTCCCTCTCTTTCAGCCTTTCATCTACTCGTGATATGTCTCTCCTTCAAAAATAATAAATAAACATAAAAAAATTAAAAATGATTATTATAATAACTTGAATGATACCCTAAAAGAATGGTTTTGTGTGCTCTGGCTCTGGCATGTATTTAAAATTAACTTTTTCTGGGGCGCCTGGGTGGCTCAGTCGGTTAAGTGTCCGACCTCAGCTCAGGTCACCACCTCGCGTTCCGTGAGTTCGAGCCCCGCATCGGGCTCAGGGCTGATGGCTCGGAGCCTGGAGCCTGCCTCCGGTTCTGTGTCTCCCTGTCTCTCTGCCCCTCCCCCGTTCATGCTCTGTCTCTCTCTGTCTCAAAATAAATAAACGTTAAAAAAAAATTAAAAAAAAAATAAATAAATAAAATTAACTTTTTCTATTGCCAGAAATTTTGTAGGTATTTTGAAGACTCCTTTTTGTTTAGAAAAAATTGCATCCTTTGTCAGTCTACTCCACAAATATTCTTTCTTGTGTACTCATAGCACCCTCTCAGGTGGTTCTTTTGGGGAAGACAAAACTAAAAGACAACCTGCAGAATGGGAGAAGATATTTGCAAATGACATGTCTGACAAATGGTTAGTGTCCATGATCTATAACCAACTTATCAAACTCAACACCCCAAAAGCAAATAGCCCAGTTAAGAAATGGGCAGAAGACATAAATAGATATTTTCCAAGGAAGACACCCACATGGCCAAAAGACACATGGAAAGATGCTCAATATCACTCATAATCAGGGAAATACAAGTCAAAACCATGATGAGTACCTCTCAATTCTGTCAAAATGTCTAAACATAACAACACAAGAAACAAGAGGTGTTGGTGAGGATGTGGAGAAAGGAGAACCCTCTCCCACTGTTGGTGGGAATGCAAACTGGTATAACCACTCTGGAGAACAGTATGGAGTTTCCTCAAGAAACTAAAAATAGAACTACCCTACAATCCAGCAATTGCACTGTTATGTATTTACCCAAAGGATACAAAAATACAGATTCAAAGGGGTACATGCACCCATATGTTTATAGTAGCATTATCAACAATAGCCAAAACAATGGAGACAGCCAAAATGTCCATTGACTGATGAGTGAAAAAGATGTTGTATATATACAAAATGGAGTATTACTCAGCCATCAAAAAGAATGAAATATTGTCATTTGCAATGATGTGGATGGAGCTAGAGTGCATTATGCTAAGCGAAATAAGTCAGTCAGAGAAAGACAAATACCATATAATTTCACTCATACGTGGAAATTAAGAACCATAACAGATGAACACGTGGAAAGGGGGAAAAAAGAGAGAGGCAAACAAACCACAAGGGACTCTTAATGATAGAAAATAAACTGAGGGTTGATGAATGAAGATGGGTGAGAGATGGGCTAAATGGGTGATGGGTATTAAAAAGTGAACCGGGGTGCCTGGGTGGCTCAGTCAGTTGAATGTCTGACACTTGATTTCAGCTCAGTTCATGATCTCACAGTTCTTGGGTTCAAGCCCCGCATCGGCCTCTGCGCTGTTAGCACAGAGCATGATTGGGATTCTCTCTCTCTCTCTCTCCCTCTCTCTCTGCCCCTCCCTTGTTCATGCTCTCTCTCTCTCTCAAAATAAATAAATAAACTTAAAAAAAAGAAGTGAGGAACAGGAATTGAGCTATTAAAAAAAGGGGGGGACTTGTTGTAATAAGCACTGGGTGTTGTATGTAAGTGATGAATCACTGAATTACTCCTGAAATGAATATTGCACTGTATATTAGCTAACTAAAATTTAAATTAAGATAAATAAATAAATAAATAAATAAATAAATAAATAAATGGTAACATATAAATAAAAAAAAGTAGAATTATGTCTATAGTCATACCTCCGTGATTCATCTTTCATTAAGACCTTGGTAAAGATATAATTGGCTAATTTCATTCTGATCCTACTTACACAGAGGCAGTCTCCCCTGGTTCATTCTTACCTTAGTGTTCCATGTTCTCCTCCACATTCATAGCTTCATGAATGCTACTCTTTCTGTGTAAAACATGTAGTCTTTGCTTAGGCTCCCTACACTCATCTACTCCTTCATGACTGAATGATTTCACCACATCCTCCAGAAGGTTCTCCTCTCTTTGCTTCTGAGCCTTTTTGTTTTGTTTTGTTTTGTTTTAAGTAGCCTTCACACCCAGCATGGAGCCCTAGGCAGGGCTTGAACTCATAACCCTGACATCAAGACCTGAGCTGAGTTCGAGTGTTGGATGCTTAACCAACTGAGCCACGCACGTGCCCCCTCTGAGCTTTTCTTTATATTAGCATTTAGCACACTATTAATCACGCATAGAAAAATTATAATATTAATTATACCTATGAAAACTTGAAGTTGGTTAAAGAAGATTCTGAGTTTTCAGGTAGTTCGGCTATCACCTCTTAATAGAAGGCTAGTGCAGGTTATTATTTATTTTTCCAATTCCAGTACCAACCACACAACCTAGCAGGTAATAGGTATGTAATACACATTTACTGAGGAAATTTGAATGGATATAATTTTATTAAGAATACAGAAATATTTATAGCTCATAATTTCCCAACATGTATAAAACTAAACAGAGATGTCTTCTCTATTATTTATTTGATCATGCCTATCTTAAAAATTATGCCCTGAAATTATGTATGTGCATATTATGTGCAGTTTCTTTCTTTCTACAGTTTTGTTGAGAGCAACTTAAGATTCTTAACATCAGACCTGTAAAACAAAGTCTATTAAGTTCACTTATGTGAACTGAAATTTTCCAAGTAGAATGCAGAATTAAAGTCCATGTATGTAAACAATTCTGTATAGAATACCATATTTGTTGAGTAAAAGCTAATTTTGTTTGTTTTTATTTTTGTTTTTATTGAGAATCAGATTTTTTTAAATGTTTATTTAGTTTTTGAGGGGTGGGGGATGTCAGAGAGAGAGAGAGACAGACAGACAGACAGACAGAATCCGAAGCAGGCTCCAGGCTCTGAACTGTCAGCACAGAACCCAATGTGGGACTTAAACTCACGAACTGTGAGATCATGACCTGAGCTGATGTTGGATGCTTAATCAACTGAGCTGCCTAGGTGCCCCAAGAATCAGATTTCTTAAGGAATTATTTGATGAAACATTTTGAGAGTTTGAAGACCTTTGAGAACTGTTTAAGCCACAGAAATCTTAACTGGGCAAGTCCCATCTTTACACTAAATTTACGAATTTAAATGTGTAAGTTTCTCTGATAGGAGGGCAAGGACTCTCTTGTGCAAACATTATGACTTTTCTTCCATTGGCCTCAACTGTTTGAACTGGTTTCCTAGAATGTGCTTCCCTTATCTCTTCAGTTGGATACCCTACATGTCATTTGGTTCCTTATTAAATGTCACTTTAGTCAGCAAGCCTTCTTCACCTGCAGATGGTATAGGCTCTCTATTATTCCTTCCGTGGCCTTGTATTTACTTTTCTTTTTTAAAACCTGCCCTCATGGTTGTATCAAAATTGACATTCATTCATTCACTCACTCCCTAACTTATCAATCCAATTATCTATTTGGTATCTCTTTCCTCTTCTAAAACCACAAATTCTATTAGGGCAGGAAACCATATAGATCTTATTCTTCACTGTATCCAGTGCTTAGATGAACACCTCCTATACTATAGGATCTCAATAAGATCTAGTAAATTAATGAATTAAAAGAATCAAGAATATTAGGAAGGGAATTTGCAGGTAATTGAACAAAATTGGAGGGACCCACATGATTTGCCTTGTATGGGCAAATGTGAATTCTTTCAGTTGTAAAAGACCTACTTCCATTTTTCTTTAAAAAACATGCTTTATAAACTTTTCATTTTTACTTTAAAAAGACACCCAGAAACTTCTTTGCCACATCAGCATGTCTCGAATAAGTGAGCAATTAAAAAGGGCAGTGTATTGCATAAGATTGTCTATAGTGCTCATCTAATTACTTAGGACCTTTCCACTGTTAAAATACATCCTGACCCTGCCAGGCTAGCCATGCTCCAAATTTAGAAGGAAGAATTCCTACTCCTAGGGGAATGGTAGTTATTTGCTTCTTTCATTCCATTGTGTGGCCAAACTTTTCTTTTTTCTGTCTATACTTAAAAAAAATTTCTTTTAAACAGATATAAATGATTAGTCAAAGGGGAGTAATTTTCAGAAACAAAAATGGTGTAAATAATTTATAATTTTGAATTTTTTTCTCTCTTCCTCCTTTTACATTGGTGTAAAGATCCCTCATACCCTTAACTTGCAGCTTCTTCAGGTCAACTAGGGAGCTACATGCAGAAACAAACCAAACTCCCAGCAGTGTAATATTCTTAGGTTTGTTCTGAAAATGACTAATAACTCTGCCAGCTTCCCAGTTCCAAGCAGTCTTTTTTAAGGCATTGTTAATCTAGACAGAGTACAGAGCATCAGACAAAATAGACATAGACCTTTTATTCTTAAGGGATTTTAGTTTAACTGGTATTGTTACATGGGTTCCTGCTGTGCCTTGGAAAAGTAACTTTTCCTTGTAGTTGGCTCAGGGTGATAGATTCCTGTTCTTCAGGCAACAGATACTTTGCAAACAAGTTGGTTTTCAAACTGGGGTCACCTCAGGTCATTCTTAGAAGCAGAAGTGGTGAGTGAGCTCAGCACCTGGTAGCTACCACTAATACCCATGTGGGAGATTTTGCTGCGGCAGCTGAGTCAACAGCTGGGATTCTAAAATCCTTAACTTGCACATAGGATTTAGCTTTCTCACCCACAAAATTATGGTCCTATATTTACCATCTGTGTGTCACTTTATATTTATGAAATTATAAAAAAAAAGAATTTATTGGGGAAGTAAAGAAATAGTTTTGAAAATAATTTGAGACCATGAAGCTGTGCCTTAGAAATGCAGTTTTGATGAGACATAGCCCATTAGATATAACAATAGTTCATTAACAAAACTTTTGAAAGGAATCATTATTAATTAAAAAGAAGAAAACAAAAACTGTGAGCTATTGACAAGGCTACGCATCCCCTTTACCAATAATGGCAAAAGCTTTCTAAACTGCTACAGAATTCATCCAATACTTTATTCTCTTTAACTCTATCAATTTTAATATACAAAGGAAAAAAAATGAAAACTCACCTTATGGCACCCTTGAATGTGTTGTTGTTGTTGTTGTTGTTGTTGTTGTTGTTGCTTGGTATGCAAGGGCATTTGCTTTTTGGTAGAGTCTTTGAATTGAAGGAATGGCTGCCAAAATGCAGGTCACTTTGTCAGGTGTGGGACCTTTTATGAAACAGAGAAGCCTGATTTTACCAGGCTAATATGCATAGGTGAGATGCAAATCTACCACTAACGGTTCCCACTGGTGTCATTAGCCCTCCTGTCCGATAAACAAATAGCCTCTCTGAGAAAGTGCTTCTAGCCATTGTGCTGCCGCTTCTGAGTGGTTGCCTGCAAAGAAAGAAAGAGTGATCAAAGAGAAAGTGGTCCCCAAACAGGGTATCACTGTGGACCGAGGCATGGTGCTGGTCTGGGGAACAAAGGGCATAACTCCTATGTGCTCCTATAGAATAGTGTGTCAGTTTTCATACACACTCTTCTCTTGATAAGTAATCAGAGAGTGTTTTTCAGGTCTCTGCAGTATGACTGTCTTAAATTCATTGCTGATATTATTGCCTAGGGAGAAGGGACCTGAGAGATGAACCGCTTACAGAGGAGAAACATTTTCACCTTTGCCATTTTCTAGAACTGTAGGCTCACATACGTATTTTTCTTATTGCAAATGGCTGAGTTCGACTGGGAGTGGAGAATTTTTTCTTTTTTAATTCGAGTTTGGCAAAATATCAATTCAAATACGCTGCTTAGTTTGGGGAATTAAAAAAAATCAAGTAGAATTCTGCTTGAAATGTTTACTTCTTTCTCCAGATTTTGGATATGACTTAACATTAACTTGTACAGAGATACATTTTCCTTCTTTCAAAATAGCTTTCGGTTATTAATCTGATGTTAAAGTTTATAATCTGAGGTGATTTGTTTTTCTTATAAAAGATTTCCAGTGTCAGTAATTCCATAACTGTATGGTCCTAATTTAAAATAATTGTTCTGAAGTAAAAATAAGCAACTCTGTCAGCGTGGGACTTTAAAGGAAAGGGCATTCTTCCAAGCAAATTATAAACAAATTGACCCTCTTAAGATTTTTATTCTCATCTAAAAACCCGTTCTTTGCCAGTAAGCCTCATGATTTTTTTTGTGGCTAGGAAAGTACAGTTCTTAATGGTCCATTATCCTCAGCCTTTCTGATCCAGACAAGTAAAAGCAAGCCCATGCCTCAGGAAGGATGATTGATTTACTTATATGGCCATAATTGTTCTATTAGGAAGATTCAGTTCGTTAAAGCTTAGGGGAATGAGAAAGTTAGAGGTGAGGCTGGCTAGACTTACCTTGACATGGAGACAATCAAGTGAGGAGAAATCAATTGGCATCCACTTAATCGTCCATGATGTGTAAAAACTATTCCAAGAAATTAAGTTGTTATTTCCATTTTTTCTCTCAAAAATGAGAAATCAGTACTTTTAGTTCAATTAAAATGTACATTTCACTTATAAATAAAGATAGAATAATTTCTAGGTATATGAAGTTTCTTTAGAAATAGAATTTCATGCTACTATATATAATAAATATTGCTAGCATATATATATGTGTATATATATATATATTATAAATATTGCTAGTACAGACTCTTTGCATTTAAGGCTTAGGGTTACCAAAGGACAGAGGAGCATATTATAGAAACAAGTTGATATTGTAAGAGTAAGGAAAATTTTATATATATATATATATATATATATACACACACACACACATATATATGTGTGTATATGTAAATATATATAATATAATTGTATATATTATACAGTGTATATATAGTATATATTATATAATAGTACATATGTTATTTTTAGACAACAGGATGTATTACTGATAGATCCATGGCATTACAAGATTATAATAATTATAATACATTATTTTTTTTTTACTTTTTGCAGTTTTTGTAGGAATTTGATTTTTCACAGAGACTTGAAAGTTAGCTACTTCCTTTTAACCCTATTACTCACGTGGAAACTGAATCTCAGAGTCATTTTATTGTGAGTACTGGAACTGGACTTCATTCTAGACCTTTCAGACTTTGAGAATATCTAGGTAATCCCATTCATTTTACATGTAATAAAATTAAAGTTTTTGGATTTCAGATGTGTTCAAGATCATGGCTTTAACTGGCTTACATTAAAAATAAACTTCATTTAATTTTTAAATAATTCGTAACTACATTTTATTATAAAGGATTTAAACTGTATAGATGCCAAAATCAAAACAGGAACAAAATCAAAACACCTTTCTTTCCTATTCTATCTACAACTGTTGTCAGTTTGCTGTGAATCATTTCACACATACCTATATAGATGTATCCATAAAAGAACATGTATACACACATACACATACTCTCTCTCACACACACAGTGTATGATTTTTTTTCAATTCTTTTTTTTAAATGTTTATTTATTTTTGAGAGAGAAAGAGACAGAGAGACAGAGAGAGACAGAGCATGAGTCAGGGAGGTGCAGAAAGAGCCAGAGACACAGAATCTGAAGCAGGCTCCAGGCTCTGAGCTGTGAGCACAGAGCCCGATGCAGGGCTCGAACTCATGAACTGTGAGATCATGAACTACGCCGAAGTCGCTTAACCGACTGAGCCACCCAGGTGCCTCCAGTGTATGATTTATCTACTTATAAATGAATGATAAAATTAATAATTGTCAATGTTTTTTCTGCATCCTGATTTTTTAAAAAATTAGTGTTCATTTATTTTTGAGAGAGAGAGAAAGAGAGAGGGAGGGAGAGAGCACGCATGCGTGCAGGCAGGGAAGGGGCAAAGAGAGAGGGAGACACAGAATCCAAAGCAGGCTCCAGGCTCTGAGCTGTCAGCACAGAGCCCAACATGGGGCTCAAACTCACAGACCGGGAGATCATGACTTGAGCCGAAGTTGAACGCTTAACAGACTGAGTCACCCAGGTGACCCTCTGCACCTGATTTTAAATTCCAATACAGGCAGAGAAACTCTTGTATTCAGAATAGATCTCCTATTCTTTTAAATTGCTACATAGTATTCTTAATATAGAAAACCATAGTTTACATAACCATTTACCTGTTTTGATGGGCATTTATATAGCGTTTAATTTATTTCTTTCAACAAGTGGTAGCTTGTAAAAATATTGGAATATTTTAAAGAATAAATTTCTGGAGGTGATAGTGGAAAATTGCCTTTCATCAAGGTTCTACACATTTTTACTCAATAAATTGTTAGAGGAGGTCCTCAAGAGGACGTGACCCCTAGTTGACCCCAGAGCTAGATCCGGGCATTCTGTGGCTCCTCAACCCCTCCTCCCCTGCCCTTGGAATACACATTGCTTCCGTGGTTCCCCCAGCCAGAGCTATTTTCAAGTACATAGCCCTAAGAGAGTAAGGTGCTATTGGGACCGCCTGGACTTCATGCCTGAACCCAGTTGAGGCCTGATGGAAGCTTTTAAGATTCTGGCAGAGATCTACTCGTCTTGCAGCTACCCAAGATAAACCTGGTAAGGAAATTTGCTTGTTGTTTAAACTGCCACCAACCAACCTGGGGTGGCCTGCCTCTCTCCTCGGTCCCTCTTTGCCCTCCGTGTTCGCGGACAAGTTTCAGATTTCACCCAGGAAGCTCCCAAGTTTCGGAATCAACATACATCCGCTGACTTATATTGAAAAAATATACATATTCTTATTTGCGCAGTGGAAAAATGGATATCTGTTTTAAAAATGTTCAGTGTGGGGTGTCTGGGTGGCTCAATGAGTTAAGTGTCAGACTCTTGATCTCAGCTGAGGTCTGATCACAGGGTCGTGAGTTCAAGCCCTCCGTTGGGCTCTATGCTGCGCGTGAAGCCTACTTAAAAAAAAATTAAGTGTGAGCAAATTTTCATTTGTTTAGTGGCTGCTTATATGCTTTTCTCTGAAATATCTTAAACTTAATCCATTTTTTCTAATGAGTAATTTATATTTTCCTTTTGGTTTTTGGTTTTAGAAGTAATTTACATATTAAGGATATTAATCTATTGTGTATTATCTAAATTAAAAATAATTTTCTTCTGACATTGGACTTTTAACTTTTTAATAATTTCTTTTGTATTTTAGAAGTTTTACATTTTTATGTAATTCAACAGGTCAGTCTTTTTCTTTATGGCCTCTGAGTTTTGTTAGAATTTGTTACCTCCAAATAATTAAAAATTAGCTATCCATATCTTTCATAAATTTGTTCTTTAAGATACTAAATTTTTTCTTAAATGTAGTGTGAAGTATTTCACTTAAAAAAAACCCTCTCAATGATTTCTAACCTATTTGGTTTTTTATCACTGTATTTCCTTAATTTTTTTCATTTGTTTTAAGTTTTTCTTTTATTTATTTAATGTTTCAAATTTTTGTTTATAGTTCGTTAACTCACAGTGTAATAATAGTTTCAGCTGTGCAATATACTAATTCAACACTTTCGTACAACACCTGGTGCTCATCACAGGTGTCCTCCTTAACCCATCTCCTGACCTCCTTCCCCTCTGGTAACCATCAGTTTATTCTCCATAGTTAAGAGTTTGTTTCTTGTTTTGCCTCTCTTTTTTTTCCCTTTGCTCACTTGTTTTGTTTCTTAAATACCACAAATGAGTGAAATCATATGGTATTTGTCTTTCTCTGCCTGGCTTGCTTTGCTTAGCATAATAATACTCTCTAGCTCCATCCATGTCCTTGCAAATGGCAAAATGTCATTCTTTTTTAAGGCTGAATATTATTCTAACCTATTTGTTAAACTCTATATTCCCTACTGATCTCACAAGTTAAAAAGTAAGTGCACCAACTTCTTACTTATGTATAACATGAATGTGTTTCTGGAATGTCTCTTCTGTTCTATTGCTCCACTTTACCTATCTCTGTTCTTAACACCTCATTTAACTCTATATTTCTAGAAGCTTTTACTAGAACATGTAATCATACATTATTTATTTTTTTCCCCTCAAAAAAGGTGGCTTTTCTTTTTTACAAATATCTTCCATTCATTAGAATTAGCTTTTCAAATTCCATTCCAACTTTTTAGTTGGAATTTTGGGGTGCCTGGGTAGCTCAGTTGGTTAAGGGTCTGACTTTGGTTCAGGTAATGATCTCATGGTTTGTGAGTTCGGCCCCACATCAGTCTCCTTACCGACAGTGCAGAGCCTGCTTGGGATTCTCTCTGCCTCTCTCTCAGAATAAACATATTTTTTCAAAACTTGGAATTTTGGTTGAGATTTCCTGTCGCTTGTACGTGAATTTGGAAAGAATTATTATGTTCATGCTGTTGACTCTTTTCATCATTTAAGAGACTGAGAAAGAGTGTAAGTGTATCCTTCAGTACGTTTCATAGTTTTTAAAAAAATTTTGTTCAAGTTTTGTAAATTTCTTATTAGTTTTATTCTTAGAATTTTACATTTAAAATTTTTGCCTCTTGGGGCCCCTGGGTGGCTCAGTTGGTTAAGTGTCTAACTTCTGCTCAGGTCATGATCTTGCGGTTCGTGAGTTCGAGCCCCGCATCGGGTGCTGTGCTGACAGCTCAGAGCCTACAGCCTGCTTTGGATTCTGTGTCTCCCTTTCTCTCCTCCCCTCCCATGCTCATGCTCTGTCTTTCTCTTTCTCTCTCTCTCTCTTAAAAATAAATAAACATTTAAAAAGGAAAAAATTTAAAGTCTGCCTTTTATTTAGATATAATCACATAAAACATTGCAAATTCAAGGTATACAACATATTGATTTGATACATGAATATATTGCAATATTTTTTATCTATTTTTTTCACTACTTGTTTTCTTTGCTTTTCAGTTTTTAAAGTTTGTATTGATATATCCTCGAGCTCAGAGATTCATTCCTCAACTATGTCCAGTATACTCATAAGCCCATCAAAGGTATCCTTCATTTCTGTTACATTGTTTTTCATCCCTAGCATTTCTTTTTGGTTCTTTTCAAATCAGGATTTCCATCTCTCTACTTGCATTGCCCATCTATTTTTGTGTGCCATCTACTATATCCGTTAGAGTCCTTAACACAAGAGTTGTTTAAAATTCCTGATTTGAGAAGTCCAACATCTCTGCCGTGTCTGATTCTGATGCTTGTTCAGGTTCTTCAAACTGACCTTTACCTTTTGGGATGCTTTGTCATTTTTTCTTGATACCTGGACCTGATGTACTGGCTAAAAGGAACTGGTTGGTGTAAATAGGCCTTTATTAATGTGGTAGTGAGGGATGTGGGGGAGGGGAAGTGTTCTAGCTTGTGCCTCTGGACTATGTGCTTCACGAGAGTTTCTCACTCCCTGCCCCAACCCCCGTTAAGTGGGACAGATGGCTAGAATGGGCTAGACTTGGGTAGTTCCCTTCTCTCCCATGGGAGGCTAGAGCCAGAGTTAGGAATTCTTTCCCCAGGTCAGTTAGGCTCCCATAATAAATAACTGAGCAGGTTAGGCTGTGGTTCACTAGTTTTCACCTGAGGACAGGCCTGGTTAAGAAGAACCCGATGTTGTGGTATAATTCAAAATGGCTGTCCCCCGCCCCACCTTCCCTTGCTATAGGCCAAAGGGAATTTCCCTCTGTGATGTGCTATGGAAACCCAGTCATGCTCCTGGGGGCAAATCTCACAGTATTGTGGGGTCCCCTATGATTAAGTCCCATTGGAGTTTTAATGGTCAGAGATGTGCTGAGGTCTGGCAGTTGGTCAGTTACCGTTCAGGTTTTTCTACCCTGGTACTTCTTCCTGCACTTTGAGTCCCTGCTCCAAGAAGCTGCCATTTCCTGTAGGTGCCTGTCTCTCTAGTCCTGAGGGCAGCAGAGTGCCCTATGTGTACACCCCTTTCTAGGATCCTAGAAGACTTACTGACCTTTTAGCCTTCTCAACTTTTTACTTGCTGTTACAATGGAGTGATAACTTCCAAGCCAACAGTTTATCTTCTTTATATCTGGTTGTAATTATTTATAGAAAAAAGCTACTGATTTTCACTTTTGAGTAGTTTTTTTTTTTTTTTTTTTTTTTTTTCCTGAAATTTATTGACAAATTGGTTTCCATACAACACCCAGTGCTCATCCCAAAAGGTGCCCTCCTCAATACCCATCACCCACCCTCTCCTCCCTCCCACCCCCCATCAACCCTCAGTTTGTTCTCAGTTTTTAACAGTCTCTTATGCTTTGGCTCTCTCCCATTCTAACCTCTTTTTTTTTTTTTTCCTTCCCCTCCCCCATGGGTTCCTGTTAAGTTTCTCAGGATCCACATAAGAGTGAGACCATATGGTATCTGTCTTTCTCTGTATGGCTTATTTCACTTAGCATCACACTCTCCAGTTCCATCCACGTTGCTACAAAAGGCCATATTTCATTTTTTCTCATTGCCATGTAATATTCCATTGTGTATATAAACCACAATTTCTTTATCCATTCATCAGTTGATGGACATTTAGGCTCTTTCCATAATTTGGCTATTGTTGAGAGTGCTGCTATGAACATTGGGGTACAAGTGGCCCTATGCATCAGTGCTCCTGTATCCCTTGGATAAATTCCTAGCAGTGCTATTGCTGGGTCATAGGGTAGGTCTATTTTTAATTTTCTGAGGAACCTCCACACTGCTTTCCAGAGCGGCTGCACCAATTTGCATTCCCACCAACAGTGCAAGAGGGTTCCCGTTTCTCCACATCCTCGCCAGCATCTATAGTCTCCTGATTTGTTCATTTTGGCCACTCTGACTGGCGTGAGGTGATACCTGAGTGTGGTTTTGATTTGTATTTCCCTGATAAGGAGCGACGCTGAACATCTTTTCATGTGCCTGTTGGCCATCCGGATGTCTTCTTTAGAGAAGTGTCTATTCATGTTTTCTGCCCATTTCTTCACTGGGTTATTTGTTTTTCGGGTGTGGAGTTTGGTGAGCTCTTTATAGATTTTGGATACTAGCCCTTTGTCCGATATGTCATTTGCGAATATCTTTTCCCATTCCGTTGGTTGCCTTTTAGTTTTGTTGGTTGTTTCCTTGGCTGTGCAGAAGCTTTTTATCTTCATAAGGTCCCAGTAATTCACTTTTGCTTTTAATTCCCTTGCCTTTGGGGATGTGTCGAGTAAGAGATTGCTACGGCTGAGGTCAGAGAGGTCTTTTCCTGCTTTCTCCTCTAAGGTTTTGATGGTTTCCTGTCTCACATTGAGGTCCTTTATCCATTTTGAGTTTATTTTTGTGAATGGTGTGAGAAAGTGGTCTAGTTTCAACCTTCTGCATGTTGCTGTCCAGTTCTCCCAGCACCATTTGTTAAAGAGGCTGTCTTTTTTCCATTGGATGTTCTTTCCTGCTTTGTCAAAGATGAGTTGGCCATACGTTTGTGGGTCTAGTTCTGGGGTTTCTATTCTATTCCATTGGTCTATGTGTCTGTTTTGGTGCCAATACCATGCTGTCTTGATGATGACAGCTTTGTAGTAGAGGCTAAAGTCTGGGATTGTGATGCCTCCTGCTTTGGTCTTCTTCTTCAAAATTCCTTTGGCTATTCGGGGCCTTTTGTGGTTCCATATGAATTTTAGGATTGCTTGTTCTAGTTTCGAGAAGAATGCTGGTGCAATTTTGATTGGGATTGCATTGAATGTGTAGATAGCTTTGGGTAGTATTGACATTTTGACAATATTTATTTTTCCAATCCATGAGCAGGGAATGTCTTTCCATTTCTTTAAATCTTCTTCAATTTCCTTCAGAAGCTTTCTATAGTTTTCAGCATACAGATCCTTTACATCTTTGGTTAGATTTATTCCTAGGTATTTTATGCTTCTTGGTGCAATTGTGAATGGGATCAGTTTCTTTATTTGTCTTTCTGTTGCTTCATTGTTAGTGTATAAGAATGCAACTGATTTCTGTACATTGATTTTGTATCCTGCAACTTTGCTGAATTCCTGTATCAGTTCTAGCAGACTTTTGGTGGAGTCTATCGGATTTTCCATGTATAATATCATGTCATCTGCAAAAAGCGAAAGCTTGACTTCATCTTTGCCAATTTTGATGCCTTTGATTTCCTTTTGTTGTCTGATTGCTGATGCTAGAACTTCCAGCACTATGTTAAACAGCAGCGGTGAGAGTGGGCATCCTTGTCGTGTTCCTGATCTCAGGGAAAAAGCTTTCAGTTTTTCCCCGTTGAGGATGATGTTAGCTGTGGGCTTTTCATAAATGGCTTTTATGATCTTTAAGTATGTTCCTTCTATCCCGACTTTCTCAAGGGTTTTTATTAAGAAAGGGTGCTGGATTTTGTCGAAGGCCTTTTCTGCATCGATTGACAGGATCATATGGTTCTTCTCTTTTTTTTGTTAATGTGATGTATCACGTTGATTGATTTGCGAATGTTGAACCAGCCCTGCATCCCAGGAATGAATCCCACTTGATCATGGTGAATAATTCTTTTTATATGCCGTTGAATTCGATTTGCTAGTATCTTATTGAGAATTTTTGCATCCATATTCATCAGGGATATTGGCCTGTAGTTCTCTTTTTTTACTGGGTCTCTGTCTGGTTTAGGAATCAAAGTAATACTGGCTTCATAGAATGAGTCTGGAAGTTTTCCTTCCCTTTCTATTTCTTGGAATAGCTTGAGAAGGATAGGTATTATCTCTGCTTTAAACGTCTGGTAGAACTCCCCTGGGAAGCCATCTGGTCCTGGACTCTTATTTGTTGGGAGATTTTTGATAACCGATTCAATTTCTTCGCTGGTTATGGGTCTGTTCAAGCTTTCTATTTCCTCCTGATTGAGTTTTGGAAGAGTGTGGGTGTTCAGGAATTCGTCCATTTCTTCCAGGTTGTCCAATTTGTTGGCATATAAGTTTTCATAGTATTCCCTGATAATTGTTTGTATCTCTGAGGGATTGGTTGTAATAATTCCATTTTCATTCATGATTTTATCTATTTGGGTCATCTCCCTTTTCTTTTTGAGAAGCCTGGCTAGAGGTTTGTCAATTTTGTTTATTTTTTCAAAAAACCAACTCTTGGTTTCGTTGATCTGCTCTACAGTTTTTTTAGTTTCTATATTGTTTATTTCTGCTCTGATCTTTATTATTTCTCTTCTTCTGCTGGGCTTAGGCTGCCTTTGCTGTTCTGCTTCTAGTTCCTTTAGGTGTGCTGTTAGATTTTGTATTTGGGATTTTTCTTGTTTCTTGAGATAGGCCTGGATTGCAATGTATTTTCCTCTCAGGACTGCCTTTGCTGCGTCCCAAAGCGTTTGGATTGTTGTATTTTCATTTTCGTTTGTTTCCATATATTTTTTAATTTCTTCTCTAATTGCCTGGTTGACCCACTCATTCGTTAGTAGGGTGTTCTTTAACCTCCATGCTTTTGGAGGTTTTCCAGACTTTTTCCTGTGGTTGATTTCAAGCTTCATGGCATTGTGGTCTGAAAGTAAGCATGGTATAATTTCAATTCTTGTAAACTTATGAAGGGCTGTTTTGTGACCCAGTATATGATCTATCTTGGAGAATGTTCCATGTGCACTCGAGAAGAAAGTATATTCTGTTGCTTTGGGATGCAGAGTTCTAAATATATCTGTCAAGTCCATCTCATCCAATGTCTCATTCAGGGCCCTTGTTTCTTTATTGACCGTGTGTCTAGATGATCTATCCATTTCTGTAAGTGGTGTATTAAAGTCCCCTGCAATTACCACATTCTTATCAATAAGGTTGCTTATGTTTATGAGTAATTGTTTTATATATTTGGGGGCTCCGGTATTCGGTGCATAGACATTGATAATTGTTAGCTCTTCCTGATGGATAGACCCTGTAACTATTATATAATGTCCTTCTTCATCTCTTGTTACAGCCTTTAATTTAAAGTCTAGTTTGTCTGATATAAGTATGGCTACTCCAGCTTTCTTTTGGCTTCCAGTCGCATGATAAATAGTTCTCCATCCCCTCACTCTCAATCTAAAGGTGTCCTCAGGTCTAAAATGAGTCTCTTGTAGACAGCAAATAGATGGGTCTTGTTTTTTTATCCATTCTGATACCCTATGTCTTTTGGTTGGCGCATTTAATCCATTTACATTCAGTGTTATTATAGAAAGATACGGGTTTAGAGTCATTGTGATGTCTGTATGTTTTATGCTTATAGTGATGTCTCTGGGACTTTGTCTCACAGGGTCCCCCTTAGGATCTCTTGTAGGGCTGGTTTAGTGGTGACAAATTCCTTCAGTTTTTGTTTGTTTGGGAAGACCTTTATCTCTCCTTCTATTCTAAATGACAGACTTGCTGGATAAAGGATTCTCGGCTGCATATTTTTTCTGTCTAGCACCCTGAAAATCTCTTGCCAATTCTTTCTGGCCTGCCAAGTTTCAAAAGAGAGATCAGTCACGAGTCTTATAGGTCTCCCTTTATATGTGAGGGCACGTTTACCCCTTGCTGCTTTCAGAATTTTCTCTTTATCCTTGTATTTTGCCAGTTTCACTATGATATGTCGTGCAGAAGATCGATTCAAGTTATGTCTGAAGGGAGTTCTCTGTGCCTCTTGGATTTCAATGCCTTTTTCCTTCCCCAGTTCAGGGAAGTTCTCAGCTATGATTTCTTCAAGTACCCCTTCAGCACCTTTCCCTCTCTCTTCCTCCTCTGGGATACCAATTATGCGTATATTATTTCTTTTTAGTGTATCACTTAATTCTCTAATTTTCCCCTCATACTCCTGGATTTTTTTATCTCTCTTTTTCTCAGCTTCCTCTTTTTCCATAACTTTATCTTCTAGTTCACCTATTCTCTCCTCTGCCTCTTCAAGCCGAGCTGTGGTGGTTTCCATTTTGTTATGCATTTCGTTTAAAGCGTTTTTCAGCTCCTCGTGACTGTTCCTTAGTCCCTTGATCTCTGTAGCAAGAGATTCTCTGCTGTCCTGTATACTGTTTTCAAGCCCAGCGATTAATTTTATGACTATTATTCTAAATTCACTTTCTGTTATATTATTTAAATCCTTTTTGATCAGCTCATTAGCTGTTGTTATTTCCTGGAGATTCTTCTGAGGGGAATTCTTCCGCTTGGTCATTTTGGATAGTCCCTGGCGTGGTGAGGACCTGCAGGGCACTTCCCCTGTGCTGTGGTGTATACCTGGAGTTGGTGGGCGGGGCCGCAGTCAGACCTGATGTCTGCCCCCAGCCCACCGCTGGGGCCACAGTCAGACTGGTGTGTGCCTTCTCTTCCCCTCTCCTAGGGGCGGGATTCACTGTGGGGTGGTGTGGCTCGTCTGGGCTACTTGCACCCTGCCAGGCTTGTGATGCTGGGGATCTGGCGTATTAGCTGGGGTGGGTAGGCAAGGTGCTCGGGGGCAGGAGGGGCAGGCTTAGATCGCTTCTCCTTAGGTGATCCACTTCAGGAGGGGCCCTGTGGCAGTGGGAGGGAGTCAGATCCGCTGCCGGAGGTTTGGCTCCGCAGAAGCGCAGAGTTGGGTGTTTGCGCAGAGCGAGCAAGTTCCCTGGCAGGAACCGGTTCCCTTTGGGATTTCGGCTGGGGGATGGGCGGGGGAAATGGCGCTGGCGAGCGCCTTTGTTCCCCACCAAACTGAGCTCTGTTGTCCGGGGGCTCAGCAGCTCTCCCTCCCTTTGTCCTCCAGCCTTCCCGCTTTCCGAGCAGAGCTGTTAATTTCTGACCTCCCAGACGCTAAGTCGCGCTTGCTGTCGGAACACAGTCCGCCCGGCCCCTCCGCTTTTGCAAGCCCGACTCAGGGGCTCTGCTTGGCCGGCGAGCCGCCCCTCCGCCCCGGCTCCCTCCCGCCAGTCCGTGGAGCGCGCACCGCCTCGCAGCCCTTCCTACCCTCTTCCGTGGGCCTCTCGTCTGCGTTTGGCTCCGGCGACTCTGTTCTGCTAATCCTCTGGCGGTTTTCTGGGTTATTTAGGCAGGTGTAGATGGAATCTAAGTGATCAGCAGGACGTGCGGTGAGCCCAGCGTCCTCCTAAGCCGCCATCTTCGGAACCTGCCACTTTTGAGTAGTTTATGACAATCTTGATAATTAGTAAATCTATTAGTGCCTGAGTTTATATTTTTATTGTCTAGGTATAAAATTATGTTATCTGCACAAATGATAATTTTCATTTTCTTTTCAATATTCGCACTCATTATTTTTTATTGGTTATTATATTGATTAGAACTTCATTATTTTGTTTCTGAATTTACTAGAAAGTCTCTAGTAATATTTGCCCTCCTCATATTTTTAATGAAAAATAATCATTTGACTTTATGAATATTGAATTCGATAATTTCATTTTTATCTTCAAATGCGTGGATGGCAAAATTATGTATAATAGTTATTTATACTTTTTAGATTTCTATCATAGTTATAGTTGTGTCTGCATAGATGCCTAATGACACTATTTATATTCTTTTTTTTCTCATGATAAAAATTAAAAATGCTTATCATTTTATATGCAATTGTGATGAGAGCCAATTTGGCTTTATTAATGTATTTTGTTTTTTACTTAGTTTGCTTGTTCTTCTGCTTTCTAGTTTAAGAATTTGTGCTTTAAGGGGGTGCCTGGGTGGTGCAGTCGGTTAAGCGTCCGACTTCAGCCAGGTCACGATCTCGCGGTCCGTGAATTCGAGCCCCGCGTCGGGCTCTGGGCGGATGGCTCAGAGCCTGGAGCCTGTTTCTGATTCTGTGTCTCCCTCTCTCTCTGCCCCTCCCCCGTTCATGCTCTGTCTCTCTCTGTCCCAAAAATAAATAAATGTTGAAAAAAAAAATTAAAAAAAAAAAAAAAGAATTTGTGCTTTAAGATTCATTTTCCCCCATTTTTGAGTTCCTTTTCTTGAATATCTGAATGTCTCAAGTTTGGGGGTTGTTTGGATTGAATTCAAAGATCAAAATAATAGTCCTTGTGTGGTATTATGTTCCAAGATTCAATATTATTGATAAAAAGGTATCAATATAATTTCATTCTTTGTGAGAATCCTGTGTTACATAAAAAGATAGCAAAGCCTCAATAAAGGCCAAGTTATAAAATACAAATGAGGGGAAACTAGATGGTTAATAGTTATATGAAGAGATGCTCAAACTTCTTTGTAATCACAGAAATTAAAATCAAAATGTGATACTACTTATTACTCATCGGATTGAGAAACAGTGATACACAGTTTTATAATTCCAAGTGCTGGAAGATATGTAGGTAGAAAGGAATCTTGTATACTAATGTTGAAAGTGTCGGTGGGCTCAACTTCATTGTCAAGACATTTTATATCACTTGGTGAAGTATGCCTACCCGACATCCCAGAAACCCAGCTCCTAGGGGTATGTCCCAGAGAAATTCTACATAGGGTGTAAGGAGACGTTGATGGTGATTTGTAATAGCAAAGCGTTAGAGGCAATTTAACTATCGCTGGGAAAATGGATAAGTGTAATGTGGTTGTGTTCTCCAACATATCCTGGGGCAGCTGGAAACTATGAATAGATGTACATGAAGAACTTGATAACTCTTAGAAACAGTTATTTGTGGGAAAAAAAGCAAAAGTAACATAATAATCTTTCCAGCACAATACCACCTATATATTCTAAATATAACAATACACAAAATAAAATCTTTATGTCCCTATAAACATGGAAGTGTAAAGGACCAAGAATAACAAAGATGTTTTTGAAGAATGAAATTAAGAATAAAAGACTAGTCCTTTTAGAAATCAGTACTTATGATAAACCTATAGTCATTAAAACAGATACCCCCATAAAGTGTAGAATAGGGGTGCCTGGGTGGCTCAGTCGGTTAAGCGTCCAACTTCAGCTCAGGTCATGATCTCACGGTTCATGGCTTCAAGCCCCACGTCAGACTCTGTGCTGACAGCTCAGAGCCTGGAGCCTGCTTCAGATTCTGTCTCCTTCCCTCTCTGCCCCCCATCCCCCTGTCTCAAAAATAAATTTAAATAAAGGAATAGAATAGAACACAGGGCTTGGAAACAGAAACATGCATTTATTGAATTTTATTTATGACAGCAGTGATGTGATACATAGTGAAGAATGGAAGGACACTTAATCAGTGAAATTGTACAAATGCTTATCAATGTGGAAATATCAAAGTGTGGAATGGGAAGTGTGTGTACAATGTGCCCACCAACAAAGGAGAAATAGAATATTCCTAAATAATTTTAATTGCTTCTACAATTATTTTCTAAATAACCAGACATTTAGGTTCTTTAGTGTTTTCTTTTTTTTTTTAATTTTTTAATGTTTATTTATTTTTGAGACAGAGAGAGACAGAGCATGAATGGGGGAGGGGTAGAGAGAGAGGGAGACACAGAATCCAAAGCAGGCTCCAGGCTCTGAGCCATCAGCCCCGAGCCCGACACGGGGCTCGAACTCACGGATGGTGAGATCGTGACCTGAGCTGAAGTCGGATGCTTAACCGACTGAGCCACCCAGGTGCCCCAAGTGTTTTCTTTTTAAAAAAATGTTTTAATGTTTTAATGTTTGTTTGTTTATTTATTTATTTATTTATTTTTCAAAAATGTTTTAACGTTTATTCATTTTTTGAGAAACAGAGAGAGACCGAGCATGAGCAGGGGAGGGGTGGAGAGAGAATGAGACACAGAATCCAAAGCAGGCTTCAGGCTCTGAACTGACAGCACAGAGCCCAACATGGGGCTCGAACTCACAAACTGTGAGATCATGACCTGAGCCAAAGTCGGACGTTTAACCGACTGAGCCACCCAGGTGCCCCGTTTATTTATTTGTTTTGAGAGAGAGAGAGAGAGAGAGAGAGAGAGAGAGAGAGAGAGACAGAGTGTGAACAAGGGAGGAGCAGAGAGGTAGGGAGACAGAAGCAGCCTCCAGGCTCCGATGCAGGGCTCCAACTTACAAACCACAAGATCATGACCCAAGTTGAAGTCAGACAATTACCTGACTGAGCCACTCAGATACCCCATAGGTTGTTAACTGTATTGTAACCTAAGAGTGTTTAAGATAAAGTCTTAAAATTTCCAAGTGATAAAGTATTTTTTTTCTAACTTCGAAAACTTTTCAGAATGATTACATAGTGAGCTAATAGAATCTGTAGTTTAAAAATATTTTGCAAATTATTGAGGATTTTACATGATCAGTTTTTTTTAAATTTTAGAGAGAGAGAGAGAGTGTGAGAGCATAAGCAGGGGAGAGGGGCAGAGGGACAGAGAGAGAATCGTAAGGTTTCTCCATGCTCAGCATGGAGTGTGACACGGGGCTTGATCCCACCACCCTAGGACCGTGACCTGACTCAAAATCAAGTCAGCAGCTCAACTGAATGAGCCACCCAGGCACCCCCCATATGATCAGTTTTTATAAAATGTTGAAAAGAAAACTTCTATCATAGTAGTATGTTGTATATGTATTATGTGTCAGAGTATCATTTATATTTTCTGTGTTTTGCTTATAGATTTGCTATTTAGTTTTAATTTTTTTGATTTTTTTCTATTTCTGCTATTATGGGAAGTTTACACTTTTATTTTGGTATTCATTGAATTTAACTTTATAAACTTATATAACATGGTTTTATTTAAGTTTATGTCTATATTTTGAAGGGGGAGGAGCAGAGAGAGGGAGAAAGAGAGAATTTCAAACAGGCTCTGCACTGTCAGCACAAAGCTGAACGCAGGGCTTGAACTCACGAGCCAAGCCATGAGATCATGACCTGAGCTGAAATCAAGAGTCGGACACCTAACCAACTGAGCCACCCAGGTGCCCCAAGGACAGAATTTTCAATAGTAGTATATCTTGATAGTAAGTGATATATAATATGCTTAAACATGTTTTTTGTTGACTCATAGACTTTAGAGGTTGTCTTTTATTGACCACATACTAAGATGGATTAAAAAAATTGGGACATTTGTCAGTGTTCCTTCTACATCTCTTATGGCCACTCCAGTTTTGTGGTAGTTTAGTTTGTTTAGTTTCATTACTACCGAATGAGTAAATACAAACCAGAACAACTGTTGGTCTGTTTTTCTCTTGTCATGTGGTGTCCCCTCCTCAGTTCTTCTTTTCAGATAGAGTTATGGGAAAATAATTATTACAGATTTGATTTCTGCTCTTATTCCTTTGTAATTTTGTTAGAAGTTCTATTTCAATGTTCAGTTCCTCTGGACAAAGGTATAGCTCATGATCTTAAAATACCTTTATACTTCCTTTCTTTATTTCCACTCAATTCATTAGCTTCATTAGATGTATCACTTCTTCCAGACAGAATATGTAAAAGATAACAAAACTTGACTTTGGCCAAGCAGTTTGTAGGGAAGGACACAGGTTTCTTGATGTTTTCCCCTTGGCCATTAACTTCCTTAGAGCTTCTACTCTATGTTCTCTTTTGATTTTTGTTCTGGTTAGACCCAGACAAATGTTTGTTTGTTTGTTTTTTTGTTTGTTTGTTTTAACATTTCAATATTATTCTGAAAAAAATTAAACGTATTCAAAAGAAGAGAAAATTATATAATATAACATCATATACTCATCATTTCTATAGTTACCAACCTCATGTCCATTTGGGTTCAAGTATACTCTCATCCTATTCCTATTCCTTTCTCCTGGATTATTTTGGATAGAACACACTATATATCATATTATATCATTTATATGTAATTTCAATATATCTCTAAAAGATAACTCATTTAAAAATGTAACCTCTATTATTATATAAAACACTAACTAGAATCCCTTAATATGATGAAATATACAAAGATTTGTTTAAATTCTCATACTTGTATCTAATTCTTTCTAAAAATTTTATTCTTTAAGTCAGGATCCAAATAAATTCCATGCATGGCAATTGGTGGTCATGTATCTTAAGTCTCATACTATAGCTATAGCTTCTACCTCCATCTCATTATTATTTTTCTTACAATTTTTGTTGAAGAAAACATAGTTTGTGTTACAGAGTTTCTCACAGTCTGAATTGTGCTGATTGCGTCCTGTGGTATTTCTACATTTAAAAAATATAAGCAAATATACTCTTTCTTGGGTTAATGGTAGGATATAAAGCATCTTTAAAGATGAATAATGTGTGTGTGTGTGTGTGTGTGTGTGTGTGTGTGTGTGTATGTGTGTGTGAAGTTGGGGAAGAGAGGGAGGGATGGAGAGAGAGCAACAACACAGGTTCAAGAATGTAGGCTCAATTTTGGCTTGGCAAATAAGTTTGTTTGGATTTATAGAAACTTGTCAAGATGCTTTCTGGGTACACATTTATAACTAGGAGTCTGTTTAATTTGATAACATGCTAAGGTTTATAATTACATGACTTTTTTCCTAACAGATTCTCTGAGATAGTCTAATTTTCAAAGAATACATAGATTCCATTGAGTTTATATGAGTAATTGTGAATATGGTGTTTGTTCACATTCCCAAGTGTGAAGATATTTTTGACAAATACAAGGTTATCTGGACATTTTTTAAAATTAAAACTACTGAAAGTTAGCAACAAGCTGAATGTGACTTAATATTCACTTTTATCTATGAATGAAATAAGCTTATCAATATTATATATTAACATTGCTGTATTGATTCTTCAAATTTAATTTAATATAGCTCTAGTCTTTGGAAGTAATTTCTCTATTTTGCTTATTTGATAATTGCCAGTGATTCTTGTCTTCTGGTTTTAGGGCCCTTTCATTTTCTCCTCTCACATGGGACCCAGCTTGATTCAGTAAACTTTTCTCTATTATTTTTAATTAGTTTTATCACTTCGTTTAG
This sequence comes from Prionailurus bengalensis, assembly GCF_016509475.1. Taxonomy (NCBI): domain Eukaryota; kingdom Metazoa; phylum Chordata; class Mammalia; order Carnivora; family Felidae; genus Prionailurus; species Prionailurus bengalensis. Next base: position 155,697,732 of record NC_057344.1, on the reverse strand, counting down.
TATTTATGTATATTGATAACTGTCAAATTTTGACATGATGTAAGAAGACTTTATTTACTTGGATTCTAGGCAAAATGCTCATGTCAAGAATTGCAGTTAATGGATGATGGACGATGCTTTCCAAGGGACTAGTCATGGTTGGAAATGTGTCAAGACTTGGAGGAAATGTAGTGAAAGGTGAACAGTGTGACATTGTGGTTGTGCTGACACAAAATAGAAGGAAAGGGAGATTCTTAGTATTTTGAAAATAAAATTTGAGAGCATGAGGGAGATTTTTGAAAAATGCTTACCAGTATGATGGCACATATCCTTGGGCCACATTCTCAGGAAAACCTGTAATCAAACTCTCCTGATTAGTCAATGTATAAAGAGTTAGATTCTCCTAAAAACTGAGAACAGACTGAGGGCTGATGGGGGTTGGGAGGGAGGGGAGGGCGGGTAATGGGTATTGAAGAGGGCATCTTTTGGGATGAGCACTGGGTGTTGTATGGAAACCAATTTGACAATAAATTTCATATAATAATAAAAAAAAGAGATTCATACTTCTTTGTGGTGAATCTTGGGTTTTACAGCCAGAGCATGCCTGCCTAGTTTTATATTGATTTTTATCTATTATTCCCTCTCTCTTCTTCCCTGAACTCACTGTTCTCATCCTGTCCACAATCCAGATCTGCTCTTCTGACTGTCTGTACAGCATGGAATACTCTCTGTTTCCAATGCATGGAAATACCATCTAACTTACCAGTCAAAATTGAGACCAGAGAGTCATCCTTAACATTTACCTGTCCCTTAATTTTCATAATCATTCATTGAGCCTTGTCAAGATTCTTCCTGAAATATCTCTCAAATCTGTTTTCTCTGATCACAACCTCACTGACATTGCTTTAAATTAGAAACTCTGTGTATGTTCTAAACTATGAAAATAGCTTCCTGACTCTTATGTCTATCTGTAGAAACTGTCTAGTTCTAAACTATTTTCTCCATTTCCATTAATTTTTGTTACTGTTGTTACAGAACAGATATGACACTGCCAAATTTTAGATAGAAACCTTAAATGGCGATGAATTACCAACTGTTAAAAGTCCAGATACCTTAGGAAGGCATGCCAGATTCATGACCTTGACCCAATAGATCTTTGGGAATTTCACTACTGTCCAAAGAATTCCCTTAACTGTAAAAGAGAATCCATTACTCTTTTTTAAAAAAATAAAATAAAATGTTTATTTTGAGAGAGAGGGGTGGGGGGAGGGGCAGAGAGAGAGGGAGACAGAGGATCTGAAGAAGGCTCCATGTGGGACTCAGACTCACAAACCACAAGATCATGAACTGAACTGTGAGATCATGACCTGAGCTGAAGTCAGACGCCCAACCAACTGAGCCACCCAAGTGCCCTGTTATTGAAACTCTTGATAGCCCTTTGTTCAGTCCAGGGATGGGCAATGGACAGTGCAGAGACAATTAAAAACTTTTTGTGGAGGTTGGATAGTGGGAGGAGTTTGGAGTTGGGCTGGAGAAATAGACAAAAATAAAGATTAAAATTTGGTCTGCAATTTGGTCTCTCTCCATGTGACTGGATTTAAGGGGCAGTTGGTGGTCATTTTTATGTGGCTTGAGTAGCAAAGAGAATATGTATGCTGAGAAAAATTATTTAAACAGATAATCAGAAAGAATCAGATATATGAGACAGAAAGAGAATGCTCCTTGGGTTCCTTGAAGCCTTCTACTTGCTGATTTCCAGAGACTTGGGTTTCTGTTTGTTTAAAGAAAATAAAACATTAAGCCAATAGATCTAACTGTATTGGGGAAGAAATGGAAGATATAAATAATTCTACTAATTACTGAGTGAAAAGAGTAATTCTATTAAACATTTGTTCAATTATAACACAAAGAATTGACAGAGGTTTTGAAATTTGTTATATCTCTACAAAATCTATTCATGACCATTTACGGTTTTGAATTAGAGTTCGATAAATGAACTATTAAAATTTTTTTAATGTTTATTTATTTTTGAGACCCAGAGAGAGGCATGGCACGAGTGCAGGAGAGGCAGAGAGAGAGGGAGACACAGAATCTGAAGGAGGCTCCAGGCTCCGAGTTGTCAGTGCAGAGCCCGAAGTGGAGCTCGAACTCATGAGCTGTGAGATTGTGACCTAAGCTGAAGTCAGACCCTCAGCCTACTGAGTCACCCAGGCGCCCCAATAAATGAACTATTAACAAGATAGTAACACAATTATTAATTTCTCTTTGACTTTGGTTTATCTGAAATTTGAATCTCTGCCACTAGTTCAGAAAAAAAATAACAACAAAACCTCCGTAAACAGTATTTAACATTGTAATTGGAATGAGATATGTTTTTCTCAGCCAAAGGTAAAGTGTGAAAACTATGCCCTCTACCCTACCTCTAAGTTCACCTATTCATGACCATAGGTTAGTTTCTTGTTAAAGAACAATGTCAATGTAAGCTCTCTGGAATGTCTCTACTGGCCTCAAATTGAATATAAGGCTTAAAGCTGAAGATAAATGGGCCCTCAGTACCCGGTCTCTAAAAAGGGCCACCAGCAATTAAGTCTAGAATCTTCCCACTCTAATCCCTTCATATTAATCTTGAGGATGTCTCCTATCCTGGCTAGACTGTATTGGAGACAGATATAAATATGTATCTAGTGATTTAAGAGAGGTAACTTCTGAGATCAGTAAGTGCTCTGAAGGATATAAACACTGTCATGTGATAGAATGCGACTGGGGCAGGCACTTTGGAGAGGGTGGTCAGCAAAGAACTCTGAAAAGATGACAGATGTGCTGCGAATTGAATAATAAAAAAGATTCAACCACCTGAACATCTACAGGAAGAGCATACCACCCAAAGGAATGGCAAGTGCAAAGATTAGGACGTGGGAACATGTCTGGAGTGGTTGCAGAACAGAAAGAAGGCTGATTGGCATCTGAGAGGCATAGAGCATAGTAGTTACTTATAATTATGACTGTTAATGTTTTGCTAGAATAAGTCTCAGTATGCTAATATAAACAATTTGACCTTTTTAGTTTTCAGGATATAATAACAATGAAATGCATATTTTTCTTCAGCCTTTTCTTAATTCAAATTCTTATAATTAATTAGAAAAATTGTTGATCCTTAGATACGTATTGCAAAATCAAGTCATATGTTCTACTTGTAGCTTTTTTTCAGAAGAAATAACTTTCACTGGGGACATGAATACCTGGAAATTTTATATAAAGTTCTATCAGTACCATGGGACAAAACATTCCAGTCAATATCATTCACATACTTTTGTCTGAACATAGAGGGAAATACTATCGACTGTTCATGCCCACTTACATGAACAGTTTGAACTTGTGTACCTAATGTGGGCCATCATGTACATTTTGGAGGGGGGGATCAAATCATGGGTCCTCTCTCCTTAGCAGAATTAGCAAGTACATAACTTTTTTTTTTTAATTTTTTTTTTCAACGTTTATTTATTTTGGGGACAGAGAGAGACACAGCATGAATGGGGGAGGGGCAGAGAGAGAGGGAGACACAGAATCGGAAACAGGCTCCAGGCTCTGAGCCATCAGCCCAGAGCCTGACGCGGGGCTCGAACTCGCGGACCGCGAGATCGTGACCTGGCTGAAGTCAGCTGCTTAACCGACTGCGTCACCCAGGCGCCCCAAGTACATAACTTTTAACTTACTGTAAAACTTTCAAAGTCATCACTCTGAGCAGGTCTTTACTTTGTCATCCTAAGAAGACTATCAATAGCTAAGAGTTCCATGGCGATTTTAATCCATTGATGACTTGTGGGGAGTTATTGTAAGTCAATATACAAGGTTCATCAGTGCAGCGTCTGAAGCAGCGGAAATTGACTTGCAGGCGTAGGTGTACTTCAGTACTGTAGTTATTAGCTCCATTTGTCAATATGGAGAAATGAAGGCTAAGAAAGATTAATTGGGTTTGCCAGGGTTATAAAACATTGGAGTGACAGAACGAGAAAAAGAGCCTATGCTGTCTGACACCCAAATCCCAGCTCAGAGTCCTACATAATATTGCCTCCAGCTAAGCACTACCAGTTTGGTGCATAACAGGCCCAATGTAATGCTTTTTATTGTGACTTTTTGATAATTAATGACTAGGGATGCCTTCTCTGTTCTTGCTAAGATGTTAAACTGTTTCTCAGTGAGTTCTCAGTCATGAATCTTTGTTCTGTACTTGCCTATATTTCTCGCCCCATTGACTTCACAGCGAGATGGAATACGGGAAAGATGTAAAGCCTCTGCCCTTTTTTCCATTAGTGACAATATTTTTCCAGTTCAGTTACAGGTTTAAGCATAGGCTCTTTGTTAACTAATTCATCTAACACCTCACTCACACAGAGCCCAGAATATACAAATGCTTCCTAAATCTTTATGTTCTTATTCTATTAATTTCAGAGACAAAGAATTGTGGTATTTTTTTTCATTTTTACTTTATAGCTTTTTATCGTGAAATATATATGAGTTCTGCAGTAACTTACTGATAGTATGGGTTAGCAAGAATTATTGATTAAACCTTACTCAGTTGTGAACAACTACTTTTTAACCCAATTTCTCATGGGCTAGGATTTGTTTCATAAATAAGATTTGCCTCTGTGATATGTAGCAATATTTTGAGAAATGTAAATGATGACACTGAAGTCCTTCAGTCAATAATATGATATAATACATTTAGTTACTTTTCTGACTACATCCCAGAGGCAATTGAAAATTGGAGACTTTTCTTCTTCAAAATGTGCTGAGCACACTTGACTTAGTATATCTTGATAAAAACACTATGGCAAGATGCAAAGGAAAGAAAATGCAATAAAATGTCTTGTTGCTCTGGAAGCAGAAGGGATTGAATAATCAGTTACCAGTCAATTGCGGTTTCACCCCAGAGAATGTAACAAGACATTAGTAACACTAAATGTGGAAGGAATATACACAAAGCTGTTTTTCTAGTGTGTGATCTTTAAAATATTTGAGTGATTTACTTGTTACATGCCCTTTTCACTTAATACATGCATTATAAATTCTGATTGCATTTAAAAAATTAGAACAGTCAAGTTTTATTTCTTTTCAAAATTTTACCTGTTTTGTCATTGCATTTAACCAACATGATTTACAGTTATAGTTACCATGCATGTTTCCATATAGTTTCATTTTATTGTATACAATTTAGTGAACAGTATTTCAACAAAATAAATAAAGTTTATTTTTTTCACAATATACCCTTGTAATTATTAAAATTCTTGGGCTTTTCTTGTATAGAGAATAATTGCATAGCCATATACATCTGTTAGAAGAGTTAACATCTAATCTAAAGAATTTTTCTTCCTTTGATTGATGGACAATTTTTAAAGAATGTAGTTTGTCAAGAAGCCTTTGCCTTTTCTGTCCTGAAATCCCTGTTTCAAACCAGTGCTAGCAATTTCCTGTCTGTGATGGCATTCGAGACATGAGATATCCTTGTCTTTGACAGCAAAGGACATTTGTTTTGTTTGAGCTGCACTCTTATCACTGACAACAATAAAATTGTCAAGTGTGTTATTTGAAACATCAAATTCAATAGGAACCTTTGTGTAAGTAAGGGACATTGGAAATAGTAATGTTTTCTTTCTTAACCAATGGAGCACAACTAGAATTTGGAATATTTGTGGATTCTATGATAAAATATGACATAATTGCAAAAGAATAGAATAATAAAGAAGGAGGATATTTTTGTAAATGATAGAGTAGAATGTAAGCTATTTGTGAAATAATGCGTTAAGACTCAAGGGGATTACAACAATCAGGTTTTAAAATACAAATTTAATTTTCAACAAAGTTTTGGTGTTAAAAACTTGAGTTGTCACAGAAAAAAATTGAAGACAAAAATTCTAATCCAATTTATTTCTAACCCATATTTCTGAATTGATTCAGTCCTTGCAAATGAAAGGAAATTTACCTAACTACTTTGTGACTTGCTGAGGTAAATTAAATGGAAAGAAGTTAAAGGATTAAGTGTAAGGTACACAACTTTTAAAGTCTTACATTTTATACTACTGCTGGCAAAAATTACAGTTGCATTGAATCTCAAAGAATTTCAGTTAGAATAAATTCATAGTTCTATGAACATATAACTATGTTCCATTACATTAAAATAGTAGTAAATCTGCCACAGTATAAGATCCTACACACAAAGTAGGAGCTCTGAAATTATTTAAATAGTCATTGGCAATTTTTATTTTTAGCATCTGTGAAGCAACTCTAAGTAATAATAATAATTATAATTAGGTCATATTTTTATTTTATAAGCACAGTAATTTAGTCTTTAACTTTTTGGTTTCTTTGCTTTGCAAGGTTCCTAAAATACAAATTTAGAAAATGTACCTTGAAACACAAAATTAGTGAACATGTATGATAGGGACAAGGCTGTATTATAATTTTTTCATTTTAAACGTATTATATTTTGTTGGGACGCTATATAGCCAAAGGGGAAAAATATGCATGCTATTGCAGTCCTTACCAACAAAATTTAGGTAAGAATTCTCATGTCAGTTTTTCTTAAGTGTAAATATGAAATATCCTATGAAATTCTATTCTTTCTGGAGTGATGTATAAGCTCCATATGTCCAAGAAGATACAACTTCTTTTTAAGAGGCAGGGATTTAAAATAGAATGTATTTCCTATGTGCTTACACATCTGAAGGGGCATCCAGAGTAGAATCCATTAATACTTAAAATGTGTCTAGGGGGGCGCCTGGGTGGCGCAGTCGGTTAAGCGTCCGACTTAAGCCAGGTCACGATCTCGCGGTCCGTGAGTTCGAGCCCCGCGTCAGGCTCTGGGCTGATGGCTCAGAGCCTGGAGCCTGTTTCCGATTCTGTGTCTCCCTCTCTCTCTGCCCCTCCCCCGTTCATGCTCTGTCTCTCTCTGTCCCAAAAATAAAAAACGTTGAAAAAAAAATAAAAAAAAATGTGTCTAGAGCTGCACTGGTGTCTAAAATGGAGGAAAGATGGGGTGCCTGGGTGGTTCAGTTGGTTAAGCTTCCGACTTCGGCTCAGGTCATGATCTCGCGGTACATGTGCTGACAGCTCAGAGCCTGGAGCCTGCTTCTGATTCTGTCTCTCTCTCTCTCTCTGCCCCTCCTCTGCTCATGCTCTGTATCTCAAAACATAAAATAAATTGTTAAAAAATTAGAAAAAAAAACGGAGGAAAGGAGAAGGGGAACACTCTCTATTCTATTACCATTCCATTTGTTTCCTTTCGTTTTATTTCTTCCTTGCTTCTTATCTTCTGTCACTTGCTCACATATGCACACCCAGGAATGATAGATTCATTTCTAGATTTGGTGCTGAGTTGAAGCTGTTTCCCTGCCACCGAGTAGGTGAACTGCAGGAGACCATTTAGGCATTTGGGACATAATGTTTTATTTTTAAAGATTTTACTGAGAAAAAGCTCTGAACTGTAGAAGGTGAAAAGAATAGGTAAATACATAATGACAATTACTTAGTATGAGAACTATGCATCATTTAAATTTTTTCAAGCCATGGTATATTAAGTTATTAAAATGCACCAAAATGAAAATAAGTCTTGGACCATCTACTCTTTTTAAAAATGTTAATATATATTTATAATATATATAATATATGCAGTTATTACTAATCTAATGATAATTAGAATTTAGTCAGTCACATGGCTTTTCCCTCTAAGTCATAGTATGTAGTTGAAACTCTAGCCGACTCTGTTACGTCTAGGCTTTTGCCAGATGTCCTTCCTTTAGAACTTCTGGTGGTCTCCAGAGAATGCATATACACCTGTTCTGGTCACTGCCACCTCACGCGGCCATCTGGCTCTAGAATCCTGCTCTGCACCCAGCTCAAGGGTTACCACTTGCTCCATAGCATGCAATCTCACCCGTTGTCTTAAGACTCACTTCTCTCAGGTGGCTGCTGCTGCTCCAAACTGCCTCATTTTCAGTTTGGGCAGAGAGCCGGCTGTTTAGTTCCCCGCAGGAATCGCTGAGAACAGGTTGGAATGTTTAACAAGATTTTACTGAAGGCTGGGGAACAATAGAAGAGAAATATAATACAAAGAACTTTAAAAAGGTTGCTCAATAGATCTACTCTCCGTGCAAGCCAGTAGCAAAACGATTCCTCCTGCACCTAGCCCTCTCTCATATATAAAGGTGCCAGTCATTATTTGTGTTGAATTAATTAACCGAATTAAATATTTTTAGAACCCACACATTCAAATGTATTTGCAGAGTTTTTGACTAGAAGTCTCTTGACCTCCAACTGGCCAACTTGCATTGGGATTCAGTTTACATTCCCTCAAGAGTGTCTTTGCGAAGGTCTCGAATCCAGGTCTCTTCCCTTCAAAGTGAGCACAAACTCAGCTCTTTCTCTTCATCCAAGGATAAGGGTTATGTCTGAAGTAGTGATTGTTATACCACTTCCAATATTCTACTATTTGGTGTGCCATGCTACTTTTAAGGACAAGAAAAATGGCATTGTTTTAGTTGCTCTGATACCAGTCAGCAACTCCATTCTCTTTTTGGGTGTCTTTTTTTTGTCACCCCTCTTGTATTTTTCTGACTCTGTCACTCTTGAAACTTGGTATTCTTACTGCAAGGCCATCAACCGCTCATTCCTACTCACTTCCTGTAATCTCCTTCCTACCCATTCCATTTTTCCATGCCCCCTCCTGTCTGGCAATCCCACAAACTCTCCAAGTTCATTTTTCACTTGCAGAAGGGGAGAAGTTAGGTCGAAAGAAGGGTCATTTTATAATCAAATGTTCTGTGAAATTGTCCTTAAAGAAGTTCCTGAGAACTTCTCTCGGGGTGAATAAACATGTCAAGAAACTCTGAAGCCTAATGAGCACAGCTATCCCAGAGCTGGGAGCTCTTATTTTGAAGCTGCCTTCGGTACACTAGACTAGAGTCAAAGGGAGCCAGTGAGCCTAGGGCAGCTATCAACTTAAATTAACATGATAATACCTGATATGCAAGCACATATATGCATTAACATTTTACCCAATGCTTTGCTTTAAAGGTAAATTATTTGTGTTTTCATAATTTCTAGCATACTATTAGTATATAGTAAAATGCTAGGAATTTACTAAGCTATTTCTTTAAGAGTCTCCGAGCCTACACAAGATTTTATTTAATAAAATTTTAATTTCCCCAAATCATGTAATATAAAAAAGTTAGATAATTATAACATGCATTAATAATATTTCTTGACTGGCTTACTACTCCTTGAAATAACATCATTTATGTGTGTATGTTATCAAAGGAATGCTGTTTGGGTCCTTAGAGAGTGTAGTTAGGGCATTCCCAAAGTGAAGTGGAACATGGTCAAGGTCAGAGATAGGAGAGAACGTCCCTTAGGGACAGCACAGGTCAAATTGCGTTACCAAAGCAGTACTGGGTGTTGGAGAGTAATAGAAGGTATGTTTGGGTTGATGAGCATTTGTATTTTCAAGTCAGTAAAGAAATTTTGCATTGAGGAAGTAAGATACAGCAAATGCAAAGAAATTTAGTTTATTAAAGAACCCTAGAAATTTTACAGCTTTTTGATTTAGTGTTAATGCGACAGCTGGCCATATTATCTAATAAAATGGCAACATTGTTGTATATGTTTTATAACAAAAGGTATAAAAATATATGTCTTCTGTTTATTCTAGGGCTGAAATTGTAGTGGTACATCCTATTACTCACATAAAATCCAATAGTTTGTTTAACTTAAAAACAATATCTTTGGAAAAAATGTCCCAGTTTCTGAAGTAAAATTCATGTGACAGTTATTTAGGATACAAATCTCTAGTGCAGAATTTTCTTGTGAAGGAAAATGCTCTGAATAGTTTACAAACATTTGAGAGAAGCTGTGAATCTCCTTTGTGAATCTCTGAGGGGAAAAAATGAATTAAATAGTAAAACAACTAAAACTTAGCAACTTAAGGAAAATGAAAAATATTTCTTTATAGTGTGTATGTGTACTAGATCTCGTATTGATTTTGATACTGATGTAGGAGGCACCATAAACACAAGCATCGCATGCAAGCTACAGAGCTACAAACTGGAAGCATATTGTTGTATAAACTTTGTGACAAATACTGTCACAGGTGCCAAGATAGGTGCAAAATTTCCAAATTATCACCTGGTTTGCTTGCAAGAAAGAAAAGTGTCATGCAGCTTATCAGAAATGTTGTGACACTGTGATCCCAACACCTACTCTCTGTGCAAGACAAACCCTTAAACTTTTCCAGCTGTGATGCCACATTTCATTGAGAAGAAACTTTGCCAGTCGTATAGCTTTATGATGGTAGCCAACAATAAAGGCATTTTTCTAGTTCAAAGTTTACATTCTTTTAAAAAAATCCTTAATTTTAAAAACTAGGGACACATTTTGGTTTCTTTAGGTCAGGTTTTTGGTGGATTTTAGAAATAATCCCACAACTGAATTAGTGAAGAACTCAATATTCATACCTTCAATCTTAACATCAATACATACACATGAGTAAAAAGAGAATGGTATTGCCATGTTAGCTTTTTTTACATGAATATGTTCTGCTGACTTATACTAAATACTCAAGCAATGGTTAATTAACTATCTCTAATACTCCTGTTTTAGAGCGCTAAGCTGTTCATGTTGAAAGTGTCACCGCTTGCCATTTGCTTGTGTGGCACCGTTCTTGTGAGCTGCTAATGCTCATAACAGACAAAGAAATATAGTGCTTTTAGATGTTGAAAAATCTTATGCATTATGTAGTATCCCTTTGTATCAATGGGAGTGAATATTAATAAGAGGCCTGGGTTGCTCTGATAGCATGCTAGTTTTAGAAACAAAACTGCAACGTCGTTTCACATCATCTATAAAAGTTCTGTGAATTGTTACAAGAAACAGTCTGCAAGGTAAAATGGTATTAGAAAATATCCTGATTGCTGGAGGCAGGAAGAATTTGGTGTTTGAAAGTCCGTATACTCTGTACAATGGCTGGCTGCCCATGAACATACTAAGTTCTACAACCTTGACTTTGATTTCCATTCTCCTGATCTCTCAGTAATGCTTTTTCACACAGTTCTTTTTTTTTAAACAATTTTTTAACCATTTATTTATTTTTGAGAGAGAGAGAGAGAGTGAGAGAGGGGCAGAGAGAGAGAGGGAGATACAGAATCCAAAGCAGGCCTCAGGCTCCCATATGTCAGCACAGAGCCCGGCACAGGACTAGAACCCACAAACTGTGAGATCGTGACCTGAGCCGAAGTCAGATGCTTAACTGACTGATCCACCCAGGCGCCCCCTTTTTCACCCAGTTCTTAATAGTGGCTAGCTCATTGTCAATCGAGCACCCTTTCTCTCTCAGGAGAGTCCCTCAAGGTTCTCTGTGGCTTGCGTCTATGACTTGCCCTCATTTTCCTCATTTTGTGTCCGTCTAGTACTCCCATTCTATGCAACTCCTACCTTTTGCTCTATTTTATGCTTTATTTTCTCCATCTGAATATGCAGGACAAAAACTAGACATCTGGATGTGTTGGGGCCAATATTTGTGAGTCTGCTCTGTATCTTAGGATTTAAATTCCATCAGCCCAAGCACATAAGTTCCTGGTTTGATTGACATGCTATTTACATTGTGGTTTGCATATTAAATGTTTATAAATTCTGTGATTTGAAGATGTTGTCATATAACTGTTGCATTAATAGTAAAATAATTTTTGTGCCTTTGTCTTTGTGACCCATTTTTATTTCCATTATTATTTTGTACACACACACACACACACACACACACACACACACACAGAGGCACATACCCCAAAACACTCTCAGTGGATTAGACACAGAGCAGTATCCCTTATGATGCAGTATAGAAGAGAACAGAAATTCTGACCACCATTGAACAGTAGTTTGGAGCCCTGAATTAATTTTCCATGAGCCACCACCAATTTGGAAAAAGACTAGACTATTTTCTACCAGCACTTTTCAACTATTTTTGCTGTAGACTTGTTGAATGCTATTACATTTTTAGTTGCACTGGTTTTATAAATTGATCCCTGTGGAACCATCTTTTCCAAAGGTAGTGTGCCTTCTTTCAAGCCTGGATTAATGCCACTAAATTCGCCCTTTGATGTTAATAATTAAAAAAGAATAAAAACTCCTTGTGGAGTTTTTCTTCAATGTAATTTAAGCTTAGTTTCCTTCTCAGTAATAGCTGTTTGATAAGATTTACATCAATGATGAAGACTAGTTGGAGTGTATAGTTCATTTTTGAACTGACGGGAATAATACTAAGTATGTTCCTGGAGTCTCTCTGGAATCATCAGGCTGTCTACAGAAAATCTTTTGATTTTCAGTGAGTATGTGTGAGTATATATGTGTGTGTGTGTCTGTGTGTGTGTGTGTGTGTGTATGTGTGTGTGTGTGTGCGCGCACACACACATGTGTGCTGGTTACGTCCAGTCTAGAAGTATATATTGTATTTGAATGATACTGTGCATGTAGAAATCAAACCAAACAATGTAAGGTAATTTTCATAAATTACTATATTAGGAAACATAAGACAATTGCAAGTAACTATTAAAATTCAAACATATAATAAATTCTAAAAATGGTAAAATGCATTGTAGGAGTGCAGAGAAGGGAATTTTTTCAATTGTTATTTTATTTCCACATAATAATACAAAAGTGACCCTAAAATATTTGAGGTTTTGGTATGGCAATTTACTTTAAAGACACCCTCTTCAAATTTTATTAAATAGCCACATTCTTATTTTCAAAATATTATGGGAGAAAAGATATTTGTAAATTTAGTAATTCTGATTTTATGGTGTTACAATTGCTACTCTTACTTGATTTTTAACAAATGGTGCAAACAGTTTAGGATATCCTGGATAGAGTATGTAACTCTTTGAAAAAAAAATCTAATATGTGAGCTTTAATCTTCCCAGTAAATATTATGAATTTATTCCAGCACCACCTCCCCCCCCGAAAAGTAATATGACTCATTGATAAGATGCTGGGCCATTTTTTAAATTTCAGAAACCCAGTAGTATTCAGACTGCTACACAGCTACCAGAAAACAAACAAACAAACAAACAAACAAAGTTAAAAGCCTGCAGGAGATTCATAGTGGTGCTAGAAGTTTTATGAAGTAGAGTCTGAGGGCCAGAAATCTGGTTGGAAGATAGGTTAGTGAATTTACCTCATAAATGTATTTATTTATTTAGTTAGCTATATTATTATTATTATTATTATTATTATTATTTTTAAATTTTTATTTATTTATCTTTTAATTTAAATCCAAGCCTGTATTATCTTTTTCTTATTAGAGGACTGATGGAGAGGAGTATGTGTGTGTATGCGTGTGTGTGTGTGTGGGGGGGGGATGGTATCTTCCTCAAGACAATCCATGGCATAACCACTGCATGAGATCATTAATTGAATGATTTTATTGTGTTAACCTAAGTTGTCATGATTAGTTTCTTGAGACATTTTACATTGGCCTGAACAAATCGTGAAATTACTTCTAATGGCATTAAACTGAGAAAGAGTATTATAACATAGTATTTGCTATCCTTCGTTAAAAGCTATGGTTTTAAACATGTATACTATACCTAGACTTTTTTCTTTTAAGTTTCTTTTTTAAATTTATTTTGAGAGAGAGTGAGAACTAGCAGGGGAGGGGCAGAGAGAGAGGGAGAGAGAGAGAATCCCAAGCAGACTCCACACTGTCAGTACAGAGCCTGACGTGGGTGTTGAACCCATGAACTGTGAGATCATGACCTGAGCCAAAGTCAAGAGTCAGAAGCTTAACAGACTGAGCTATCCAGGTGCCCCACTATACATGGACTTTAACATAATCTCTCATAAATGGGATATCTTTCCTATATGATTTTGGGGAATTTGCTTTTTAGTTGAATTCTGATTTGGGGCTGTATTAGTTTCTAGGTCTGCTATAACAAAATACCACACTGGATGACTTATATAGCAGAAATTCATTTTCTCACAGTTCTAGAGGGAAAAAATCCGAGACTCAAGACATCAGAAGTTTTGGTTCCTCCTGAGACCTTTTTCCTTGGCTTGTAAATGACCATCTTCTCTCTGTCTCCTCACATGACCTGTTCTCTGTTTCTCTCTATAGGTCCTAATCTCTTCTTCTTGTAAGGACACCAATCATATTGGATTAGGGCCCCACCCTAGGAGCTCATTTAACTCTAATTACCTTTTTAAGGGACTGACCTCCAAATACAGTCACATTTGGGGCTATGGCTTCCACACATGGATGTGAGGGGAACACAGTTCAGTCCATAACAGAGAGTTACAGGGGTTTAGATTTGTTGAATAATGAGAAACTCTTCAAAAAATAGGCTGAGTAGCTAGGGAAATATGATAGGCTATGAAAAGAGGTTCTGTCTGATATATACACACTTGTGTCACCTGTTGAGAATGTAGCATCTGGTTGAGTCAGGAATTTGGGAGTCATTCATAACTCTTCAATCTTCTGATATTTAATGAATTACCTGGGAGAATAAAATTTGTTCTATCCCTTCAATATCTATGCAAGCCATTAACTTTTTTCCACTCTCAATATGAATATGGTAACTTAGATCTTGGCTAGAATATTATGGAAATTTCCTAGTTAGTATTTGTGCCATTCTTCCAATTCAGCTCTTTCCAGTTCATTCCTAACTCGACATACAGAATGATGTCTGCGTAAACTCTTCAGTGTTTCCGGTGACCACTGGATTGAATGAAATTCCTTGCACAATTTAATACAGCTTCTGTCGGCTTCTCTACCCTTTTCTTTTCTTGCTCACTTCTTATACTGTATGCTTCAGCTAAATTACACTTGCATTTCTTGAAAAAGTCCATGTTCCTTCTTACTCTGGTACTTTGTACAAGTTGAAATTTTGGCCTGGCGCCCTTTCTGCCAAGAATCTAATTCATATTTAAGGTCTCAGTTTAGATAACACTTTCTACAGGAAGCCTTTATTGACCTTCAAATCTGGGTGAGGTGCTCTTTTAAGGTACTACCAAAACATTTTTTTTTTTGGTATTTAATTAATCCATACTTCTCTCCTGATAACATTTCTCTCATTACATTGGAATTACATTTTTATCAGTATGTATCTACTAAAATGTAAGCTCCTTATGAAATAGAAATCCTGTCTTGCTCACTGCTCTAATTCTAGCACCAGTGTTAAGCCTGGCAAATGGTAGGCATTCAACAGGACTAAAGTTACTAACTGAATGATATTGTGGAATCTCTTCTAACATATATCATAGTTTACAATTAGGGAATAATGGCAGGGTAATTATTCCCAAACTATAAATTTTCCTTAGTTATCTTTCTTTTGCTGTCTTTAATATTTTCTTCCATTTCTATTATTTTCTATTCTGGAGAGTTCTTTATATTTTTGATCCCAAGAATCCGGTGATCACTTGGATTTTTTTCACCTTGCATGATACAAAGAGACACTTGAAAGATACTGATATCTCATATAAACTGACAACTGGGATGAATTGAAAAACTGACCAAATTAGCCAAGAGGAAGAGAGTAAAAAGACAGTGTCTGTGACTCAGGGAATGCTTCAGGGCAGCTGAGGCTGCTGCCCTCAGGTTTCTGAATGATAACAGAGCCGGTAGCTATCATTTCAAGATCGCTTTCAGAAGACAGTAGACTCTGTAGCAATGTGTGCATGTGCATTTTTAGAGAAGAAACATCCACCCAAACATCAGTGTTGTAAATTGCATGTGGTGATGAATAAGAGCTTTATTCTCCAAACAATGAAACCGGGTGGTTTGAAAGTGAGTGAGGCATGAGGAAGGAGCTCACATACAAAACACTCCCAGAAAAAAACGAATGCTTGTGTAACGACTGTGTTAAAAACGTGTAATTTCTAAATATATGCTATCAGCTTCACCAGAAATTGGGTCCAAGTTTGTAAACATTCCATCACATAATACATTTCGAAATAGAATTACCCTTTTACTTCAGATAGAGGCTTGACCCTATGATTACCATGAGAAATTCTTGTGTTGTTTGTTCCTTATGTCTCTCATATGCTCAATGTTCAGAAATGTTTATGATGTATTACTATTGTGCCCCTTTAAGTAAAGTATATATTGAGCAGATCAAGTCCTCAGTGGACTCTGAGTGAAAGTGTTAGAAAACCATATTTACAAATCATGCTGTTTCTGTGAGTGTAAAGAAACTGCCTTGTTGTCCCTAAGAGGACAGTTTCCCTTTTGGACTATGTGGAACGAGGTAATACCCTGTTATGGGATTTGTAGTCCTAGAAAGGGAAGTCTTTAGTAAACAATGTACAGATGACTAGACAACATGTTTGCCTAATTACAATATCAGACCAACCACTTAAATCTTTCCTCAAAGAACTAGACCACCACCAGGAGTAGGCTTATGGTTGTCTTCTGTGCATTGCTTTCATAACTACTTTGAAATTGGTAATTAAACTCACATTTATTGAGTAGTTGTCATCATGTCTAGGACTATGCTGGGCAGTGGAGATGCAAACATAAAAATAAAGATTCTAAATGTTATGTTTGTCGTCACTGTGTTCACAGCTCCTTGGAATGCTGAGCATTTTTTTCAGCAATGTGATCTTTAAAATTTTTAAGTCTCATCATGATAATTCCTTGCTGAGAGACTTCAGCGTTTCCTTTTTACACTGAGAATAAGCTGAAACTGGAAACCATGATACACAAGGTTCCAACTGACCCAGTCTGTTTCTTATCCCCCACTGTCTCCTCTTCCCTGGCCGTGCTACCTCCCCTGTCTGAACAGGACACCTTCAGTTCTTGATGTGACTCACTCCTTCTGTCTACACAGCCATTTCCTCAGCAGGGCTTTCCCTGACTGTAATAGTTACTCATTTTTGAGAGAGAGACAGAGACAGAGCGTGAGCAAGGAGGGGCAGAGAGAGAGGGAGACACAGAATCAAAGCAGGCTCCAGGCTCTAAGCTGTCAGCACAGAGCTTGATGCGGGGCTCGAACCCACGAACTGTGAGATCATGACCTGAGCCAAAGTTGGATGCTTAACTGACTGAGGCACCCAGGCGCCCCATCATCATAGTTAACAACCAGTCCCCACTCCAATCTCTGTCCCTTTCCACTGCTTAATATTCTTTACAGCACTTGTCACTATCTGAAATATTTGTTTTTGTTTAGAAGAAGAAAAAGAGAAAACTAAGAAAATTAAAAATAAAATCCCAATAGAATTAAGTTCCATGGGGTAAAGCCTGTTTCTCTTAACTGTTGTATTCACATCATATGAAAGTAAATATGTGGCCAACGGGACATGTTTGGTAAATGTATGTCACATGAGTGAATGAAGGTCTGGAGAGGCCGTGGCACTCAGCATACAGTGCTTGTGCCACAGTCCTTCATGTTCCAGTAGTTTCTGTACAACTGGAATGATGGAGAAGGCTCAGGAAGTCAATCAAAATGCTTTTGTAAAATATTTTATCCAGTCTCTCATTAAATGTACGTTTATAAAATATAATTTGGCACTTAGATGCAAGAGGAGATGCAGACCTTCTCCCCAACTAAGCCCTCAATATTTTTTTAAATTTGTTTTTACATTTATTTATTTTTGATAGAGAGAGAGAGAGACAGAGAGTGTGAGCGCACAAGTGGGGGAGGGGCAGAGGGAGAGGGAGACACAGAATCCGAAGCAGGCTCCAGGCTCCCAGCTGTCAGCACAGAGCCAGATGTGGGGCTCGAACTCACAAATCACGAGATCATGACCTGAGGTGAAGTCGGAGGCTTAACCAACTGAGCCACCCAGGCGCTCCAGCCCTCAATATTGAAACAATCATCTTACATGCTAATTTTCCCACCGCCTTACAGGTCAGATGCAATCCTTAACAGTCCTTTCCAAACACTTGGGTATAAAATCAATGTTTATTAAAAATTTCGAAAAACATGAAGTGTTGTAAATGGATCACATATTTACAATTTAAATTGTATTTTTTATAAAAATACATATTTGGAAAGGTGTATTCATGTCAGGATTTCTTAAAATAGAATGTATCTATCATAGGTATATGAATTATAAAATAAAAGTAGCACTTCTGGTTATCTTAAAGCATGGCTAGGTTTCAGGCTTTACAAATGCTTAATATAGTGTGCCAAGAAAGACAGCCAACTTCCGAAAATGGTTTGGACCAAATTTACACACATGTTAGCCACTGCACCACACCATTGTTCAACCTGCTTAAACTGTATCCATCTTGTTTTAAAGACTGCACTTGCAAATACTAAGGGTGCACTGGAATGTTTATTATCTACCAATTTCCTTTTTAGCTTGAGAGACAGTACTCAATATGATAAATTACCTTTCTGGTAGAAAATCCATTCCAGAAAAGCCCTCTGAAGTGAATACCTGTTAAACTACAAGATCTTTAAAATGAATACATTTTATAATGAGAAAAAGAAATTGAAAAGTGAAGCACTGAAATGAAATGCCTGACGCTTGAAAGAAAAAACGAAACCGATAACCTATAAAATTTACTTTTTTTAGCCATGCCTCATTTAAAAAAAAAAAAAGGTATAACAGTAGAGGTAACAGGAAATGGCAAATGTCATGCTCAATAAATGTTTTGCTCTTTGTAATTATGTTATTTTAATTCATATTAAACCATAGCATTGTAGATTGCTTTAACTTTAAAGATCTGATATTGTAAACAGAGTTTATGGGAAGACATGATTCATAGATGAGAAATTTTTAGTTGTACCACTGGGCAATGTTCAGATTGAATTCTTCCATTTCCCGTCTACCTGTCAGGTTCCTCAGAGCAAATATTGTTGAAGAACATGCCTCAGTAATATTTCCTTAGAAAACACAGAACTTTCTGGGTGAAAAAATACATTCTACCTACAACAGGTAAATAACTTGCTTCTGTGTAAACCGCTCTCAGCCTTTCCTTCTTCCCTCCATTCACCCCTCCTGGCCATCCTGGACTTTCTTCCTGACAAGTTACCTTTAAAGTGACTCAGTGACCGTTTTCTCAGTCTCAAGTCATATGCAGTGGAGTCTGTCAGAAGGAAGATGCTCCTGAACTGCTGTAATAAGAGAAGCTCTCCTAAACTTGGAAGTTTGTAACATAAAAGCACTCTAGGAAGAATGAAATGGCAGCTGGGAACAGCACTTTAGACACTGGAAGCAATATAGCAGCTGTTAGTGGACAGCATTCCTCTTATAGATGTCTATGTGATTTTCTTAGCCAGGGACACATCTGTGGGGCATTATGAATCTGCCAGAAGATTAAAAAATTCGTTTACACTTATCGAAATGTCTGAGGGAACTATTTGAAGTGTGAGAGTCCTTTGTAGCTTTTATGAGGAGGCCTTTTCCAAAGCAAGAAAAGTCATGCTATTGGAAAGGCCAGTTTTAAATTCAAACTAAAAAAAAAATTCTTATTTTAGGACCAGAATAGTAGAGTGAATTTTAAAAAGAGGGGGAAAAAAGTAACATTCTTCTATAAGCTAACAAAGTGATTATTAGTATAAAATTGTCATTAGACCATGTTTAATGTTCCAACTCATCACTTATGTATTAACTTCTCTGTCCATATGCATATATATATATATATATATATACACTATATGTACACATTTATACAGAAACATATTCTAAAATAGCACACATGTGAGACATCTGCTCAAATGAATATAATTATGTAAATAAATTTAAATAGGGCTTTTATGTTTTTCAAAAAATATCTTTAATTGTGAACTTTAAAACAGAAAGGTAATATCGGGCAAATATTTTTGTTTTCATAGTGTACTATGAATATCTACAGTCTGTAGAGTGGGGTGGAGAGAATATGCCCCTGGATTTCCAAAATCCCAGCAATTGAATGTGACTCTTCTGGTTCTAAGCAAACACATTGCCTAGTATAGTGCCTAACACGAGCAGATAATTATTATTATTTTACATTAAGGAATATTATTTTCAATTCAAAAAAATTAGGTGGTATGTTGAATTAAAATTATAATGTGAAAATTATCATTTAGCAACATTAATTATGTAGCACTAATGAAACAAAAAACAGGGTGAAAATAAATTCAGATGACTTGTGACTTTTGATAAGATGTGAAGGGAACTCTCCTGTTCTTGGAGCAAGTTGATAAGTGGCAAGTTGATAAGTTGATAAGTGCTTAGTATAAAATTCGAAGATCAGGAAGGGGCAAGCAGAAGTGAAGGTCACCTGCCCCAATGGAAAGTCCTGATTTCTTGCTCATATCCTAGACATGAGCCAATTCTAAGATTTAGAAATCATTAAACAGCAGTACCGACTCCCTCCCCAAAATGACCTATGACCATTTATCTGGGTAACCATATGCCCCCAAACTAGAAGAATAGCTGTTTAGAGGACTCTACGATGCAGGATGTGAGTTGACAATGATATTTGGGATCCAAAATGTTTTCATTCCCCCACCCCCATTAGAGGGGGGATCAGTTAATAAAAAGGGCTCAGTTTCATCTCATAGTGGGTCCTCTGGATCCACCTTGGTTCAGCCTATGCTCATTTCTCTGGTACCTAAATGAATATATTCAGCTACTGGTACAATCCTCACACTTCTTTGATCTGTAGAATAAGAGCTAGAAGGAAAGGTCGGGAGGAAGCTCTTGGAATTTAGGCTCTCCTCGCGGTAGCAAATCTAAAGACACTGGCCATTCACTAACTGGCAGGGATGTGAGGCCGTTTCTGGGTCCATTGATATCCCCCACCTTCCCCAAGGGATCAGATTGAAGCTAGTCTCTAGCTGAGACTACATTCTTATTAAGCTTTGTTCTTCTGCCCTATCCGCTTCAAGTTTTCCCCTTCTCCTGAGAATACTTACCTGATAAGTCATTTGAACATTAGTCCCTGACTTAGGCTCTTTTTATGGATCAAGACCAAGACATTTGAAATAGCACCCTCCTCTCTAACACCTTTCAGTTTTTTATCCCCTTACTCATTTTATTTTATTTTTTACATAGCTCAAAACAACTTCACATTATATTTCTAAACAATTATTTTTAAATTTATTTAAATGAAC
This sequence comes from Prionailurus bengalensis, assembly GCF_016509475.1. Classification (NCBI taxonomy): domain Eukaryota; kingdom Metazoa; phylum Chordata; class Mammalia; order Carnivora; family Felidae; genus Prionailurus; species Prionailurus bengalensis. The sequence goes on along the minus strand of NC_057344.1, from coordinate 155,676,670 downwards.
TCCCTAATTAGATTCTAAACTATCCTGAGTTCAGATACTTTGTACTATTCACTACTTTAGTCCAGATAGAGTAGAGTAGGACCTAAGCGACAGTACATACCAAAAAAAAAAAAAAAAAGTCAAACAAATGAACATATGAATAAGTAAGAGAATTTGAAATAGTCACTTTTCATTTACCTTTTTAATTTGTTATACTTTGGTAGAAAATTTACTGACTTATTCCTAAAAGGGAAATTCAGTTGCTCAATTTAACATCTGCTTTTCTTTCTAGTCTTATTGTGTATGTCGATTCAAATAGAATCAAGAAAATATTTTGACTGAAAGTCATAAGTAAAAATTTAGGAGTTTACATAGATATAAGTGCAACCTAATTTTATACTTAGATTATTTTTCCATATTTGCAAAGTGAGTTATTTCCTTTTTATGTTGATAATCCATGGCTTGGATGGCTCTAGCCTTATATGCTATGAATTACCTACACTTAGGAACAAAGCATGTTCCTAATTGCTCCGTTCTGATTAACAGTTATTTTATCAATTAAACAGTGTAACCTTTAATTATTACAAGATATTATTAACCTAAAGAATGCAACCCTTTGTACATTTAAACTTCCGAAACTTGGTGTAAGGTGTTGGATATATTTTACTAACCCCAGTAAGTGATAAAACCTCTATAATTTTTGAAATAGAGAAGATTTTTGAAATCGCTGTAGCCTTTATAGCACTATTAACTTCTATAAAGATTTCCTTGTTTTTTTTTAACTTAAATGAATTGATTGAATTATTTCACTACATATTTTATAGTAGCCTTTAAAATATAGTGAGGTGAGTTAAAAATATAGTACATTAAATCAAAAAGTTGACATATGCTGAGAGAGTGCAGACACTTCAAATTTGTCTTAATCTATTGTGAATATTATAAAGCCTAGAGATTTAAAACCTTGATACAATATTTTTTGGTAGGAGTTTAGGGACAACAACAAGAATAAAAACAAGACAATTCAATGCTTTTAAAGGTATCATCAAAGAATTAAGTCCAATAGAGGAGGCATTAGGAGAACTGATTATCATCCCAATATTGCTGTTATCTTGCTGTGTGATCTAGGATATAAGTAATGTCATCTAGAGAAGGATTTTATTTGAACCATATTTAGTGATTGATAGCATAAATTACTGTTGTGTTTTTACTCTACCCCACTCTTCCTTTAATCCTATACATGAGCCCATTTTGAGTCATGAGGTCACAGTTGTTCATGAGGTCACGGTTGCAAAGCCAGTAAATAGAAACTCTACATGCTTGATTTCCAAGTAATAGAACACAGGTAAAATTAAGAGATCTGGAAAAATACGTCCTGGATGTTACAGAATGTTTGTGTCCCCAAAATTCATATGTTAAATCCTTGTAATGTGATGGTAATTGGAGGTGGAGCCTTTGAGTGATTAAATCATGAGAGTAGAGCCTTCCTGAATGGGATTAGTGCCCTCAAAAGAGACCCCAGAGAGCTCCTTTGCCCTTTATTCCAAGTAAATTTACAGCTAGAAGGGGCCATCTATGAACGTGGAAGTGGGCTCTCACCAGATACTGAATCTGCTTTGACCTTGGGCTTCCCATCCTTCAGAACTGTGAGAGATAAATTTCTCTTGTTCATAAGACAGCAGTCTATGGCATTTGTTATAGCAGATGGAGCGTGTAAGACCCCAAGTGAGTTGCTCCCACACCAGAAGAGATTAAAGGTCTGGGCTGAGTTTTAAACACAGCAGTCATGGAAAGTGAGTAGTAAAGGAAGTGGTGCTTTAACCCCTCAACTCCTGAATGTTACCATTCAAGTTTGGGGTAATAAAATTGGCAGATAACTTTGGGTATCTGAGAAACCATGCTCTCCAGATTTGTCTGTAAAACCTGGAAATCTTCAGCAGTGCAGGCATTTACTATGCCATTATGGCATGAGAACAGAGAAGATAGATTGCTATCACTGTTGGACATAGAATAATTATATAGTTTAGTTTGCCCAGGACAGTCCTGATTTACATCTGCTTTTCAGTATCACTTGTCTCAGACAATATGTCCCAGTTTCAGATGATAAATTAGATAATCACTCTAGCTGTAAATGGCAAGTAGGGTTTGAAGTAGCCCTACCAAGTTTCCTATGGCACGAGATTGGGATAAGAATATAGTTGCATTTTACTGGGCCCCAGTCAAATGTAAGGCGACATAACAGTTGAAAGAGCCATACTTATGCAAACTGCATTTAACTTGGGGCACTTAGATGAATGGAGAGGTACCTATGACTATACAGTAATTTACATCGCAGTAGCTACAAATGGTGACACAGTAAGCAATAGGAGCAAATATCGTTACCTTTTCCACTGATGTCACTATGGCATTGTCAAATCCGTAGTTAAAAGGAGCTGCAGATGGTTCTAAACCTGACTACTTATAACCTGAAGTGACTTTGTCTGAGATTGAATGAGATTATGTTTTTGGTAATCATTTGGAATGAAAGTTTGAAACTAAGTTCAACCTCAGTTCAGGGATAATTTTTTAAAAAGGCAGACACAGATTGAGAAAAGTGTACCAACAGTTTTTCAAACTGTTCTCTGAGGAGTTCTACAGGTCTTCCGAGTGACATTAGGGTCAAAAGGGTGCCTTGGGTGAGGGATCTGAGTTTAATACCTTTGATTCAATCAGTTAGACTGCTTCCATTTGTTAACAGTGGTTTAATTGAAGGAAAGATTTTTCTATTAAAATGGTGATATTAGAATCACCTTCATTCCTCCTTTTTTCTTACAGCCTATATCTGACACCTTCGGCTTACTGCTTCTATTTTCAAAAGTCTGATCATTTCCTACTGTCCCCACTGTTATAAACCATGTTCAAAACCATTATCATTTCTCACCTGTATTATTGCAATAACCTCCCAACTGGTTCCCTTTTGCCACCCTTGTTACCCTACAGTCTATTCTCAACAGAGCAGCTAGAATAATGCTTTTAAAAAGATAAGTAAAATCAGGTCACTTCTGCGCTCATGACTCTTCAATGGTATCCCATATCACTTAGGCCCTACACGACCTGCCCCATATGGTACCTCACATCACAAAGCCCTACATGAGCGGCCCTCCTCTACCTACTGTCCCTCTGATCTCATCCCTTTCCAAACTTCTCTTTCTTTTTCTGTTCTCTCTGGCTTTTGGGCATCTTTGCTCTGTGTACAAATACACAAATTATTCTTTTACTTCATGGGTTTTTGCACTTCCTATGGACTGTGACTAGCCCACCCTTTCCCTTGAGCAGGCTCTAAAAAGTAAATTTAATGATCCTAGACCAAATGATTTCTGAGAGCAATTTTTATGATGATAGTTCTGTAATTATAAGAAATTCTTGCATTGGAATACCTGGAATAGAATCAGATGTTCTCTCAAAACACTGGAGATGAACTCTGTGTTTCAATGCAACTGTATCAATTTCTGAAATGTCTATTTGTCCTCTGATAGGGAAATTTTGGACCAGCGATGTCAATACCACAAAGGTTACAAATATTACATATTCAACTACTGATATTTGTAGGATAAGGTTACCACCGCTATCTTATACCATGTAGCAAAGAATTTTAAAAATTGCATTTGTTAAAATTTGCAAACCTTATCATTTTCACCATGATAAACTCAAAGAATCCTGTCTTTTGTTTATTATGCCAAACCATTCCCATACTCTTCATTATTCAGTTGTTACTTATAACCACTTTTTTAAGATCCTGCCAAAAAAACTCACTGTCCAAAAATGTTAAGCAGCCATATGTGATTCTTAGAAATAGACACTTGAATGCAAACTGGTCAAGAGACCCAAGTTCTAATGACCAAGTCACTTAACTTTTTGAGGAGCCAGTTAATTTCTGTTTTGTAGTAGTAGTGACCACCAAGAAAGCTCCCAGTGGTCTTCACCTCCTGGTAGTCACACCTGGTGTAACCCTGTCCCATGGGTTATAAGATAAACTTGGATTGATTCATTTCTGATGAATAGAATACAAGGCGAAATGATGGGTAGTCCTTTCTGAGATAAGGTTTTAAACAGTCTGTGCTTCTGTCTTAGATGCTCTCCCTCCCTCTATTATATTGCTTGTTCTGGAGGAAGTCAGCTTTCATGTTCCAAAGCAGCCCTTTGGAGGATCCCCCATAAATGAGCTTGGAAGCAGATCTTCTTTCTGCCAACAGCTTATGTGAGTGAATTTGGGCATAAATCTTCGGAGGACTAAAAGCAATGATCCTCCCCAGTTGACCCTTGAGAGGACAGCTGCCCTGGCTGTCACAATGTTTGCAGCCTTGTGAGAGATGCCAAGGCGTAAACACCCAGCTAAACTACTCTTATATCTCTAACGCTACACATTATGAAATAATAAATGTTTGTTCTCATCTCATATCATAGGAATATCATATCTAGGGATATGTTATCTAAGGATAATATGACTATGAAAGTCTTTCCTCTCTCTTAAATCCTTCTCTGCTTTTCTAGGTATGGTCATACTGGGCTATAAGAATTATCATTTTTCACCAGTCAGCGAGTGAAAGTAGTGAACTTGAGAAGAAATGTGATTTTGCATTGTGGTAAAACTGTTGACTGTCCAATTGGTCCATAAAATGTGTTTAATGTACACTAATTTTGTCCTAAAACTTCAGAGTTTAAAATAAATTCCCTAAGTCATTTGCCCAACTTTAGATTGAAGTGATAAAATTAAGGCAACCAAGTCAGAGTGACTGCTCTAGCCCTCTTGCTTAAGAAAGGTCATGTAGAGGAGACTTAATTCTGTTCAGATCTGTGCTGCCTCAAAAGGACAGCAGTAGACAGTGTGGTCAGAAGGCCACAGCCTTGATCTTCATGATTCCTGTCCTTGCATTCCAAGCTCAAACCAATGCCCTTTGAAATAATATATTTTGATCCTTGTGGTCCATCTACATTGCTGTGGTTTTAATTGGTCAGAGTCCATGATATCAATCCATTACTCATGGCCTTTCTATATTACGGCTCTGTACCAGGAACCTCTAGCATCACTGATCCTTTTATTTGTATAAAAGGAGAACTCTTTCAACCGTACTTATATAGCTAGCACCTCTACAACTCAAAGCGGCAGCCTTCAGCCTCAGCTTTCCTCCAGTCTTTTACAGCCTTTATAGGAGTATCAGTATTTTTATCTCCACTTTTCATAGCCAAACTTCAGTGTGCATTTGTATGTAAAGATACATGCAGAGAAATACATGTAATCACATACAACAAATGCACTTTTTTCCAGCTGAAAGCAGTGTAATAATAATTATGTAACAGTTAATGAAATAGATGCCAGAAATTATAATGTTTTTTACTGTATCATAGATGATACCATATATTAAAATGTACAAAAGAAGTACCTTAACCACAGACTAAAATTCATCTGTTTTTATGTCCCCATTAAAATAGGTAATAGAAAGTTGCCTCTTCACATACACACATGCACACGTTTACACAATTTTCTCCTTAGGGACAAAAAGCAACAACATGCTGCTATTTGTTCAGGTATTTTCATAAGCAAATCATTTTTAGAGTTCTCTGATAATTGTTCCCAAGTGCATTTCTTGGATTATTTTTAGTTAGGTGTTGACATATATACTAATAACCCTCAGGTTGCATATATTTGGAAAATGCCGGGTTAAAGTGAAATAAATTTTGTTACCTCAGGAAATATTAGACTTTAATAGGCTTACATGCATTATGGATCTGCAACAGGAGACTGTAGAATGAAACATTCCTCAAAAGAACTGATAAAGTTTTTTTAGATAGTGAAATATATTTTTGGAAAGAAAAAGAAAGGAGAAAGAAACAAAGAAAAAAGCAAGAAGGAAGGAGAGGAGATGGAAAGAAAGAAGGGAGAAAATTAGAGGGACATATATTACTTTTCCAAAGGGTTAAAAGACAGAAAAAAGATAATTCACTGGCTAAAATCTACCTAACATGTTATTGTGCATTTATACGTTATAACTAGTACATTGTAAGTGGCCCTAGAGATAGCTAATAATGAGAGAAAAAGACAGGGAGAGAGGAAGTAAAATATCGACTAATTGGATGAATCATTTAGGAGAACTAGAAAAGCATTGAAGAAGATGTTTAGCTTGCTGAGAGGCATCATTTAACTATCCAACAATAGAGGTCAGACTTGAGTGAGGCACAAATGAACATCTGTTTATCAGCTGCCCTAGGATGGAGGCAAGGTGGTGAAAAACACAACACATCTCCTCCCTTTAGTCATTTTACTTAGACTTTTAAATAATGGCATCGTTTTTGTGAGACAAAAATGCGGCAATGGTCTGTTAAAATACTTCCTTATATTAAAAAGGTTTACCATCTAAAACATCCATTTGATGTTGTAAGAAGTCTCCGTGATGAACAGGTTGTTGTGGGTGAATATTGAGAGGTACACAAGCTGTGATCAGTAAATAGATGTTTAGTAAAAATGACTAGAATCTTGGAAGTGTCTGTATATTTCTTTCTTTATTGATCGCATCTCTTAACAATTTCTCCAGCCTTAGCACTATTTCCGTTCACCGATCTCAGACATTCCTTTTTTCTTTCTTCGACTATTGTCTCTCTCACATTTTCCTGCATACAGCTTTGTCCTTCTACATCCCTTTTCTACATTGTGACCAGAACTTATATTTTCTGAAATGAAATCTGATCATGCTGTTCCAGTGCTCATATGCAGTGGCTCTCAGTTACCCTCAGGGAAAAGTCTTAACTCTTATGGTGTGTGTATATATGTTACTGTAATAGTTCAGTTATTTCATGATTTTATGTTTTTGTACCTGCTATTTGCTCACCTAAAATGCTTTCTCCAGTTCTATGCAATTGACATGTTCCGTGAATTACTTAAAAGAAAATAAAAAAACAAGATTCCTAAAAGCATAATGTAGATAAGCTCTTTAAGATGTACAGTTTCAACTTTTTTTAACAGGCTTGTTTTTAACATGAACCCTTATTCAAATTCTTAAAGACATTTTCAGTTTCTTTTTTGTTCTTTGGGAAAACCTTTAAATCATCTCAATGAATTTAAATTTAAATAGTCCTTATGCATCTAGGAAATAAAGAGAAAATATTATTAACCAACTCTCCCACCTCAGAGACATAGAGACTTAGGAGAGAGCAAGTACTACAAGTGTTTAATGAAGATGTGAAATGGGAAATACCTAGTTAAGTAGCTCTTAATAATAATTTTGACTAACACAGTATGTTACCAATTGGTATTTTATTGTGCTATAAATCTTGCAACCACTTTCCTGCTTAAATATTAAAGTGTGCAATTTAAACTATTTGCCGAAAGGGCTTTCCAGATCTGAAGCTACACAAAGCAGTTACCTTAATCAGAAGAAACCAAAAACCAAAAACCAAACAATGACTTTTATAGTGGAGGAACTCCTCTTGACATTTCACTCTCCTCTTCAGTTATCACAGCATAGATCCATTTTTCTCCCCTGAGCTGATTAGAATGTATGTGCACATAGTATTCTTGAATGAATTAATCAAGAGGAGGGGTAAATAGCATCTGAAGAGAGATTATTTGGTATTGTAAGGATTTTAGCAACCTGGAGGCTTACAATGACTTTATGTACTATAAAGTGGATGATAATCCACAATTACCTTAGTCAAAAGATATAGTCAGTCTATAGGCAGTGGCTCCCTTTATGACTTTCTTCTTTAGACAAGGGCACTGCGTTTCATTTTAATATCTTTGCTTGGCCTGCTTTCTCTAAAATGGGACATCTCTCATAGATACGTTTCCACGTACTTCCCCTCAACATTACAGTGAAACAATAGGTGCTATTTTTCATAGGTTAAAAGTTTGATTGGACCTGAGTAGGCTAAAACCAACAATAGCAACAACAAAAAAACAACAAAAAACAAAACATTGAGCTCTTTTCCATGGTAACTGCCATTTTCCGATGATTCCCCAGAATGACCAACACAAAGGGAAACAAAAAAACACTCCTTGTGTATACTTTAGGTCTTTAAAAAAATATAGAATCATTTGTTTAGCCATATACATGTGAATCTACTAGTAAGGCAATGCTGCAGCATCAGGGGAATGGGCACTGTTCCAAAAGGAGTGCCCTACAAAGGTTACCATGATGAAAATAAAAGAGGCTACCATGTTTTGTATGCATGCTGTTGGCATTGTTGTATAAACAGAGGCAAGATTCTTGCCAAGAGAGTCAATGTATGTACTGAGCATACACACTGTAAGAACCATGATAGCTTCCAGGAACTCAATAGGGAAAATGATCAAAAAAGAAGGAAGCCAAACAGAAAGTTTCCTGGGTTCACTCAAAGTACCAACCAGCTCCACCCAGAGAAGCACGCTTTGTGAGAACCAATGGAAAGGAGCCCGAGCTGTGAGAACCTATTCCCTATGAATTAATTGCATAATTCATTGTATAAAAACAAACAAAAAGTGAGATTGTAAAATTTAGGCCTTTGTTTTTTCCCTTAATTGGATAGAAATGTAAGGTTCCCTCCCCCCATATAAGTCTTTAAAGCAAACTTTATGTCCCAACTGGGTCATGTCTTTACTATTAAAATTTCATGTTTTTATTGCTGGGAAAAAAAAAGTCTGAGAAAATCTGCTCTGCATAGAGAAGTATGATTCAAAGATTCTGCTGTATGTTTGCTAAACAAGTCACCATGAAAAGAGAGGGTGTTGAATGGGGCAGATATGGCTTTCCTCAAATCATTTTGTTTTTCCATATTAATAGAAAACTCCCTTGTTTGTCAAATTTGTTTATTTCCATTTCTCATTTTTTCATTAATTTTTATTAACATCATTTTTACTCATTAATCTCTCCTCTCCTGATTTTTCTTTAGATTAGCCCAATTCCATTCTTGTATTTACCCACTCCTGGAGGTGAAGAAAAGATAAGGGAACCTAATTAGAGAGATTAAAAAGATAAACCGAAGGGCTAGGGGCAGGGCTATAGAGCAAGAGTATAATGGGGGTCAAATTGTAGAGATCCAGCTACATTTTTTTTTCTTTCTGAAAGAAACAAAAAATTCAGCTCACCAATTAACTTCTTCCTTCTGCCTGGTACAACCTTCTCGATCAATGCCTGCTGAGCTCGTTCTCATAAATTAGAACTCAACTCATATATTGCTTCCTTTTACAGGATTTTCTTAATCCTCCAACAGAAAATACTGCCACCTCTGCAATTAAGTTACGTTGCTATGTTTTAATTTCTGCTGTATGTCACCTATAACTATCTGAATATATTTTATTGCATGTCGATTGTCTCCTTCAAATAAAAAGTAACCTCCATGTGGGTAGGGTTCTTGTTTTTATTCCAGCTCTCTATTCCTAGCATATAAAGAAAGGCATATTTAAAAGAATTCTATAAATATATTATTTTCATAGAAAGTTATAATTTAGCAGAATAACTAGAAAGAGACTGAATAGTCAAATGTGCCTTGTGAATGGTAAGTTCAGGTTCAATGATGAGAGAAACCAATATGGCTAAAAACATCTGGGAAAGACTTCACAGAGGATGTGAGCTTCAAAATGACCTCTGCAGAACAGGTAAAGAGAAGAAACGGCATTCCCAGGGAGGGGAAGAACATTCTTAGAGATATGGGGGTAAGAATTAGCCTCAAATGCCATTAAATGCTTAATTCCACATCCGCTGTTTCTAATTATTTTTTAATACGAGAGTGCCATTTGAAATTACCCTCCTGAATTTTTTAAAAACTTGAAGCCAGATATTTAACACCACAGCTTCCTGAAGGAATTGGATGTAAAGTCATCACTTGTCTTTGTGCTCAAGTGTAGCACTCAATAAGCTTCTGTTCAATGAAGTGCTGTCTTTCTGACAAGACAGATGAGGCAGTGACATTGTGATCAGCAGTTGTAGACTGTGCGGGGCCATGGCTTCACAGCAGGAGTTTGTCAGGCTAGTCTGGATTTCATTTGGGAAACCTTAAGCACATTTTCATGAGGATGTCTACAGAAGGCTGCCTAAGAGTGCCTCACCGTTGCCATAGGCCAACAGACACACATTGTCTTCTCTCACCTTTTGATTTAGAAGCTGGCTACGGATTCATCACTCTCCATCTGATAAAAACTAAAGACCGTTTATTCCATAGGGTATTTAGTTAGTTGAAGGAAGGCAGCTAAATATGCAATTTTTAACACTGGGGAAAGGGAGAAGTGGCACAACTGAATTTTTCTTGTCACTACCTTTGATATTGTCTTGTATGTAGGTGACTTTGTGTGGATGGGTATCTGTTTGTGTGTGTGTGTGTTTCTGCTCTTTTCTTTCTTTTCTTTTATTGCCATATTGACAGGAACCTGTGCCCTACTGGATTCGCACAATGTTGAAAGAGAAGGCAATCCATTTTGATATGGTCGTTTTAAAGAATAATTGACAGATGGAAACCCTAGTAAGAAAGAAAAAGAGAATACAGATAGCAAATAACTAGAGATCTGAGTGCTATGAACATTGAAAATATTGAGGTAGTGGATGACAAGAAGGCTTTGACTTACTGAATAACAAGGAAACCCTTAATTGGAGGCATCATTTTCTTGGTATCTAGTAAGGCCATATCTACAACCAAAGATTATAGATGACATAGGGAAGCTGAGGACACCATTTATATTCAGAATAGATAATCTTACTATTGGAAGCTTCTGGAGTCATGAAATATACTTTTTGTGACCATTAGTGACTTCCATAAAAATTCTGTAAAATACAGCTATCAAGTATAATGATATGCTAAATATTAGGTTAATCGTTACTTAAAAGCTTTCCCCAATGTGTGTATAATCTTATATATGTTAAGTACGTGTTGTTGTGGCACATTTCTATAAATGTACCATGGAGATTGTAAATGCAGCTGTCACCCAATATAAGTGCTTAGCACCTATGATGAATACTGGGTGACATTAGAAAAAAATAGAAATAATTCTTAGCAAAATTTTAAACTTATTAGAGATATTTTCCTTTAAAAGGAGACATTGTCGAAAAAGGTTAACTTAAGTAATGATATTTTAGGTTTGCATTCAATGTAAATGATAAAGCAGGACAAGCGGGGGAGGGTCAGAGAGAAGGAGAGGCAGAATCCCAAGCAGGCTGCACACCATCAGCGCAGAGCCTGATGTGGGGCTTGTACTCACGAACCGTGAGATCATGACCAGAGGTGAGATCAAGGTGACTGTGCCACCCAGGTGCCCCTAAAAATAAACCTTTCTTAAATGCTATTATGTGCCAATTACCTTACACATACATGTATGCATTTTGTCTTATTTAATGCTCAAAATAATCTCATGAGCTGGGAATTATCATATTACAAGTAATATATATGTTTCGTAATGAGACCTAAAAATTTTCCATCTGATATGGTTGCCAAGTATCTGACTACCCATTATAAGAGATTCGGGTCCCGTTATGATTCCATATAGTTCCTTGTCGGTAATGCATCCCACTATTGTGAGCAGGTGTCATATGGTCCTCTTTATGTTGCTCTATGTTAACTGGTAATTGGGGAACTGGCACAAGTATGCTGATACTCTGGCTATTGCTATAATTGTGAATAATAAACTGTCCTTTATCTCAGACTCAGGACTATCATATTCTCTACCAGTGTTTGTGAAACTGGGGACAGCTAACTTGTCACGTTGCAAATAGACTAAGATCTTAGATCCTTTATGTTCTCAACAGTAATGTCAAGATTTAATTGGTAGTTTTATTTCTTAATATTACATGAAATGATGGTATGTTTAAAAATCAATGGCTTCTTAGATTCAATGGCATGCAGTATCTGAATATATATTCCCACATCTATAAAATATAGAAACAATAGATTTCTAAGAATCATGCCAAACTTTCATGTTCTTGTAGCACGGAGGTGAGCAGAACATGGCAGAATCCCAACACTTTCACTTAATATTAGAGCTAGAAAGAAGCCTCACCTCAGCTTTAATCACGATCTCTACTTCACCCTTTTTAGACTGCTTTTTTAGAAAGCTTTTAATACTGGTCCACCTAATCAATGCATACTCTTATTCTCACTTTTCTATTCCCATCTTGTAAATAGTCTCCTGGAATACTTCCTTGGAGGAGATTGGTTTGACAAGGCTGGCTTCAGGAAGTTTTGGCTATAACACCCATCTTTCTTTTGTCTTTTTAAAATGAAACCAGCAAGCGAATTTGTTACTTTCGAGTGAGGAATAACTGTGAAAGGGCCCAGACACTTCTGTCTTAGAGTTATATATTATCTCCCTATAGACAGGTAGTATGGGAAGACAAATCACCATTACAAGATTTTGTGGTAGGCACCGATTAGAGTAGGTAATTTTAATGTGATTCTGTTGTTTACTAGCATCTGATTGAAAAAAAGGAAAAGCTACAAAAAACACTGATATCCCTGCCTGGGACATGGCCCAGCATATCATTTACCATGTTGGCGATCTGGATGATTTCATTCTTCAGGATAATTGTTTAGCTTTGGACATAAGAAAAAATTCTGGCTATTGAGATATGAGAGGAAGTATACTGAGGATTAATACCAAAGAAACACACTTTCTGTGAATATTGTTTTGGGTGGGCATTTGAAGATGGCTAGAAATGAACCTAACTTCAACCCTGTGCAGAATTAGCCTGTAGACAAAGCGGAAGTGCTGAGAGACAAGATGAAATGTTAAATCTCCCAAATCGCCAAACTCCAATTTCGTCCCTCTGTACTCAACAGATAACTTTTCTGGGCTCACATTTTACATGTCTCTTTTTTGCTCTTCTTCTGTAGCAGGAGTTGAGGGTCGTACTGGGATGGAGGCGATAGGCACGGAAGACAGCACTGCGTGGGTTCTCACTCACTTTTTATCACAGCTCTTCTCATTCATTCTCAGCCTACTTGAATTCTTCCCTAGCTGAGAGGACAGAAATCAGCTTTCTTAATTCATGTACAATTAATTGCTGGTCTTTTTTTCCCCCTTTCTCTCTGACACCAGGCATAGAATTCTTTTAATATTGGAGATTACAGTGTTCTTTTTTCTCTGATGTCCTTATGTAGGAGAGGAAGAGTATTTAGTGGAAATGAAAATAAGCCAGTCTTTGAAATAACCAGTTCCTAACTGTCATAAATGAATACTCCATGCATCGTATTTTTATACACGTAATTAGCCAGTATATGTTTTTATTATTTATAGCCTTTTAAGCATAACATCTCTAAACATGCGTGGCTTCATGCATTACTTACTGTTTTATGTAATTTCTGTTAGTTCTTATACATTTTGTCATTTTCTTTACTTTTAATAATACTTTTAATAATTTGTTTTTATGGTGGTTGATTGAGAATTTCAGTACAGGAGATATTGAAACTGATTTTTCAGACCATCACTCTTAATGGAGTTATTATCTGATTGAATTTTTTTTTCTGTTTTGTGCTTTAATATTTGTTCTTATTGATAGAGGACTTACATGTAAAAAATAATTTTCCTATTTCAGCTGTTAGGTGTATTGTTCTGTAGGACATAATTCTCTTTCATAATCACAAAACTGCCTCAAAAGATAGTTTTGTACTATTTCTTTTGAAAAGGTCTTTTGAAACGTAATATTTTCATGACCGTATATAATTTCCTGAAGCCTTTTCATCAAAGGCTAAATGCTAGCTTTTATCTCACTTACTTGATACAATTTTTCACATTTTATATCTCAGGTTTTAATTTTCTTTCAGCACCTTTATTTTTAAACTTCAAATGGTAGTAGAATTCTATGTAGCTTCCAGACCATTGATCGGGCTATTATAAGCAACACTTCATTCTACATCATGATCCCCTGTGTTACTTTCCTTCACACTCGCTGCAGGTACAAATGGAAGAAGGGTTAAAGTGAGATCATTTCAATCACTTTGAGTATGAATGAATAGTGACCTCTGCAAGGTAGAGCCAAAGCTTGGAATTTGAGTTTGGCAACAAATACAGGGACTTGTTAATTCTAAGGATGCCCACCAGAATGTGAGGCAGAGTATGTTAAAGATTGGGGATCAGTAGATAGGCAAGACTCAAGTAGACTTGGAGATACGTTTGAACCAAATTCCAGATCCAAGAAGCTGTCACCATTATTATTTAACATGGTCTGTAACATCCTGCCAATGTAATAAGATTGTACACAATAAATTTTAAAATAAATTCATTATTTACATTTGATACAACGTTACATTTGTTAGAAACTGCATCTTAGTTGAGAGTCCCAAGAAACAGTTACTTACACAAAATAATAACTTATTTATTATTATTACTGTTATTGTTATTGTTAATAACAGTATTACTGTTAATAATGTTATTGTTATTATTATTTCTGTACATAAAAGACTACTGGAAGTAGGAATTTCAGTACTGGTATGAGTGTCCTGACATTATTGGAGAATGAGGCTTCTTCTGGTTTTTGTTCCATCTTCCTTAGGGCATGATTATTGTTCATGTTTTTTTAAGATAGCTACTGGACCTAGTCATCATTATTTAGCTTGAGCAAGAGAAATCAGGACAAATGTAAAGGGAAAAAAAAAAAAGATCATGGCTAGGTGATCTTCCTGCTATTTAAATATTTTTTTTTGAGAAACTCCATTTAAGAATTTACATTTATACAAACTACGTTCCATGATCATTTCTGCTCCCCAAGTGAGATTGAGAGATAGTTTTAAAATACGCACTGGGGGCGTCTGGGTAGCTCATTTGGTTGAGCGCTGACTCTTGATTTCAGCTCAGGTCATGACCCCATGGTCATGGGATCCAGCCCCACATTGGGCTCCCTAATGAACATGGAGCCAGCTTGGGATTCTCTCTCTGTCTCTATGTCTCTCTCTCTCTCTCTCTCTCTCTCTCTGCCCTCTCCCCAACTGGTGCTGTCTCTCTCTAAAATAAAAATAAGTTAAATCTGCATTGGTACATCAAATAAAATCAGGGATCTCTTAGTAAGGGAGTTGAGAAGGACCATTGGGTGGGACAAAAGTAGTCTGTGCCACTACTTTGGTTAAAAAACCAAAGAGAAGCAACTGAAAATTCCTGGAAATAATGAGAAAATTTAATATATTGATTATATTTAAGATAGTTACATACAATCTAAGAGCATTTTTATATGCCAGCTATACTCAGAAGTTACAGTGTGGAAACAGTAATAAGCACTACCAACAATAAATCATAAATAATTAGAAACTACTCTAAAAAGAAATACATGGTATTTGTTTGAAGTTCTTCACACAACTCTATTGAGAAATGTAAGGAAGGTTTTAATAAGGTAAGATACATGCCATATCTTTAAATAAAATATAAAATTATTAAAAAAATCAGTTAACCCCAAATGTATTGGTTTAGTGGAAAGCCAAGGAAATGCCATTTCCCCCCCTCTTCAACTCCATTCTCAAAATTATTGGAACAAATAGTAAGGACAGAATGTTAAAATGTTTTTGAATGTTACAAGGATAGATTTGCCTTGCCAGGTATAAAAAGATGTTACATTATAAAAACAAAATAATGCAATTATGAAAATAGCATAAAACTGAACAAGGATTAGAAGCCAGATCAAAAGAAAAGACTAAACTATATTGTTCCCAAATAAATATGTATACATATATTAACATAATAGACAAATATTTGTTATATACTTAGTATATAATAAAGACATCATTACACACTATAGGAAAGAATTAAAAGTTTCAACAAATGCGTGGAAAAGTGGTCTTTAAAACAAATTATCAAATTTTACCATTGTTATATCCCAAACACCCAAATCCCAGAAGAATTAAACTATTAAAAGTAAAATACACAACCAATGAATTTAAAAATTTAGAAAACATTAGTTATTAGCTGATCTCAAATCAAAAAAGTCTATCCGAGCCTTATAGGTGAATATTATAAGGAAAAGACTGATAAATTTTCCAGATTAAAATTTTAAAACTTTCTCCATGTTAAAATACCACTTGGACATTCAGAAACATATTTAAGATAAAAGTGACAAAGAAAGTGGACATACAGATATGACTGAAGTCTAGTCACTGGACAATAGAGTACCCGTTACAGAAATAATTAACTGGGAAGTATTTTGTTGATAGTATAGTATAACTATGCACTGGGATTTGAAAAAAAAAAAGCCTTAATTTCAGTTTACATAGGACTTATAATTAGCAGGTATTTATTTATTTATTTATTTATTTATTTATTTATTCATTCAATATATGAAATTTATTGTCAAATTGTTTTCCATACAACACCCAGTGCTCATCCCAAAAGGTGCCCTCCTCAATACCCATCACCCACCCTCCCCTCCCTCCCACCCCCCATCAACCCTCAGTTTGTTCTCAGTTTTTAAGAGTTTCTTATGCTTTGGCTTTCTCCCACTCTAACCTCTTTTTTTTTTTCCTTCCCCTCCCCCATGGGTTCCTGTTAAGTTTCTCAGGATCCACATAAGGGTGAAAACATATGGTATCTGTCTTTCTCTGTATGGCTTATTTCACTTAGCATCACACTCTCCAGTTCCATCCACGTTGCTACAAAGGGCCATATTTCATTCTTTCTCATTGCCATGTAGTACTCCATTGTGTATATAAACCACAATTTCTTTATCCATTCATCAGTTGATGGACATTTAGGCTCTTTCCATAATTTGGCTATTGTTGAGAGTGCTGCTATAAACATTGGGGTACAAGTTAATTAGCAGGTTTTTAAACTCCAATGATAGGTTTTCTCAAGGTAGACATATATCTAATATGCTTAATTTCATCACTATGAGGTATATTAAATCATGACTTAAATCATAAATTCTATCCAGTAGCATATGCCCTGATGTACATATAAAACATAACATATACAAAATTGTTTATCTACTTTATTATCTCCCAAGTTTTGTTACTATGTTCTTCCCAATTGTGTATTTCAGCTTAATATAATTTATTATTTTGCTGCCATCCAGGAGAGTTCTATACTTCACATGCTTCTGTTTATCCTTAAGGTGCCTATGTGAATATATTTTATTTCAACAACTGTAAAATGTCTGCTAGCTACTAAGAAATCATTATATTTTGGAAAAGAATACCACCTTTAAATCAGATTGAATATTCATGGATCTTTAAAGGTCTGACCTTACTTAAACAAATGTTACCTTAACAGAGGAATTGATTTCAAGGAGGATCAATTATGATAAAAATCACTAACTCCAAAAGAGAAGACTTGTCTTTGGCAATGAACATGAAATGATTTCCTTGAATTCTAATAATATGTATGCCACTAGAAAAATGAAATGCCTTTACCACAGAGAAGATATAGAAATGTGTATGAGAGAATTGATTAGGTAATAATTAGTTTCTTGCTCTTTAACTTCATTATTATTATTCATGGACTAAATAGATCTTGTATGCCAGAGCTAGATCTTTTTCTAAATTCTGTAAACCATTTTAAAGGAATAACTGCCTTTATTCTTTTTTTTTCAATTTTACTGTTTTATTTGATATTATTCATCAGAAATTTCTTTTTTTTTCTTTTTTTTTTTATGAAAACTGCCTTTATTCTTAAGGAGAAAATTTAATAAGGGTTTTCTTGACTCAAAAAAACGTAATTGGTTTATTTTGGTTAGTGTTAGCCCAAGAACTCAGTTGATTTCTTTGCTGGATATATTATCTTTGAACATATCAGGAAATGAAATAATTCTTTCAGATATGGGAGTTAATTGTTGATATAAGTTATTTATGGTTTATCTTTACTATTATCAAAACAGTGGCAAAAATTGTGATTTACACATGCTGTCTTGTTGAAAGTAAACCTAAGTCACAGAAATCAATATATTTAAATGATAATTAAAAGTTCATTTCAATCTGTATAGACATTTGTAATTAAATATGTAGAATTAAGAAAACAGATTCTTATTTAACTCATTGTCCACAAATAACACAAAATTTAAACAGCAATTGAGTGCTTAAGCCTTCATTTCCTTCTTCCACATTTCTAATTTAAGCAAATTTTTACACAAATATTTAAAATTTAATAGCTATTTTAATAGGTGTTAAATTTGTTTTGTCTTCTTAAAAATATACCTTCTTTATTACAAAATGTCTTTGTTTTTCTTTAAGGGAAATATTGATATATTCAATTACTGCTGTGCTGCATAGACTGTCAGAGTTATAAGATAATGAGTTTGAGATGATTAAATAAAAGCCCTTCCTGAGTTGCTGTAGTGTGAAGACCAGGAGAAAAAAACTATTTTAATGGACTTGCAAAATAAATATCATATTGCCCCTGTTTCTGGCCAATGTGGACATGTTTTCTGCATGGACCTTGTCTTAGTTTGCTAGGCTGCCATAACAAAGTACCACAGACTGCATGGCGTAACCAACAGAAATTTATTATCTCAGAGTTTTGGAGGCTAGAAGTCCAAGATCAAGGTGTCAGCAAGGTTGATTTATTCTGAGGCCTCTCTTTGGCTTCTAAATACCCATTTTCTCCCTGAATGTTCACATGGTTTTTCCTCTGTGCCTCTCTGTGTCTTAATCTCCTGTTCATATAAGGACAGCAGTTATGATGGATTAGGGCCCACACAATAATTTCATTTAACCTTAATTACCCCTTTAATGGTTTCATCTCCAAATATAGTCACATTCTGAAGTACTGGAGGTTAGTACTTCAACATATGAGATTTTGGGGGACATAATTCAGCTCATAACTTACCTTGGGCAAGAAATGAATCTTTCTGCCAAAGGATTTTAAACATCTCTACTGTTATCACTGTAGGCAAGGCTGTGAGGACAATGGAAATTCTGACTAGGGAAGAAAGAATATGGCTTGTGATCAGCAGGAACAGAATAAGAAAGCTGACAGTAAAGAATGCAACAATACCCAGACATTTCTTGCAACTAAGGAGGCTGGTGGCCACCATTTTGGATAACATATTAAAAGGAAGGAAACTAATATAATTAGTTCTCCTAACTTAAGGTGCAAGTGCTATTATATTCAGTTATTTGTCTATGTACCAGAACTCCCAAATGGTCTCAAGAAGATGAAGACTAAAATACCAGGTAGCGAGTGCTCTGGCACGCCAAAGTGAGGCATCACACACTTATGCTAGACTTGCAGATGAAGAGATCCAGATGCAGCTTTGCAGTCTTTGGCAAAATATCTTCCTCAGCTTCAAAGGTTGAGCTTGGGAATTGGGAGATTTCTCAGGAGAGGTTTGTACTTGTTTAAAAAGGAGTAGGGGGGATTGTGCTTTACCTCACTTGAAACCAATCATAAGGATCTTGATTTATGGTGCCTGCAGTTTGGAAGCATAGTGGACCAGTATCACATTCATATTTGAATGTCTTGCCTACTCACGTTCTCCCCTCAAAAAGTTAAGAGGCAATGGGGCTCCTGGGTGGCTCAGTCTGTTAGTTGTCTGACCTCTGATCTCAGCGCAGGTCATGATCTCATAGTTTGTGAGTTCAAGTTCTGTGACGGGCTCTGTGCTGTCAGCACATAAACTTGTGCTTGACACAAGCTGTCGGAATTCCACAGCTTGGAATTCTGTCTCTCCCTCTCTCTGCCCCTACCCTGCTTGTTCTTTCTATCTCTCTCTCTCTCTCTCTCTCTCTCTCTCTCTCTCTCTCTCTCTCCAAATTAATAAATAAACTTAAACAAATGTTAATAGGCAAGAGGCTGGCTGAAATGGCCCGTGGCTGCAAAATAGGGTGCTGCATTAGGGAAGTAACTGCACTCTCACTCCCAACAAAATTGGCCAAGGCTTTATGTTTCTTTTTATCTATATCTGAGCCGTATGTAGAAAGGAAAGCTGACCTTGGTTGGGCTTAGACACTGTCCAAGAGCATTAGACATCTTGAGTAATGGAAGAGAGTCCAGAGAACCATAACACTACTCCATGAAAGAAAGAGTTAGCTTTAGATACTCACTGGTCCAGAATGTGCCATGACCCTTATGACAGTACTAGTCATATAAAATCTTCCCACTTGCATCATGTGCAATTTAGGGAAGGAGAGAAACTTATACTCAAAATGTTATTCAGAGTTCTATTTCATATAATCTACATTTTAATTGTATAAATGAGGTTAGGCTCATAACTAAAGGTGAACAGAGAGCTTTTCTTTTTCAAGAGTCAGGAGATAAGTTTGGAGGCCTGCCCAGGATTTCACTCAGGGACAGGAAAACTGAAATAAAATTAAATTCTGTTCATGTGTCTGGAATTATGGGACTATTCTTGTGGGACTCCCTTCTTGTCTCATTGTTCATGAAACCCAAAGGGCTAACATATTTCATGGAAGTGAACTTCCATATTCTTGTGTATTTACTTTGTGTCTCTCTAGTTCTGTTCCATTTTGCCCTGACTTCACATGTTGCCATAGTTAAGCCTTCATTGTCTGCAATGCATGAAGCTTGGCTAGGCTCTAGTCCCCAGGAGAAGCCAGCATGATGATTTGAAGGTGAAGGATTGCATCCTGTTTATGCTAGGTTCCCCGGAAGAACTTTTCGGTTAGATTGCAACCTGTGGTCTTCTGCAATTTTTAACAACACACATAGACATCATCTTCATTTGCCTTGCTACCTTTTATGTGCTATACCTGAGAGTCCACCAAGATGCCCATATTGCTGCCATCCATTCCAGTAGATCAGACGAGTTTCCCTTAACTACCATCCAAGGATGGCAGTCACCACCCCTTTTGTTCTCGGCAGTGATACAGTCATGTCAGCCTTGCCCTCCCCTTCCCATCCCCACCCACTGCTCAGAGATATTTATGGAGAAAGGTACAGAAGGAATGACACACTCTCTCAGTTTTCAAAGAGTCATTCTAGTACATCTCCTAAAATAAATTTAAGTTTTATTTATTTATTTTGAGAGAGAAAGAGCATGAGCAGTGGAGGGGCTTAGAGAGAGAGGGAGGGAGGGAGAGAGAGAGAGAGAGAGAGAGAGAGAGAGAGAGAGAGAATCCAAAGCAGACTCTGCACTATTAGCCTGATACAGAGATCAAACTCATGAATGTGAGATCATTACCTGAGCCGAAATCAGGAGTCGGACGCTTAACTGACTCAGCCACCCAGACACCCCAGTACATCTACTTTTTAAGAGCTGGAAATTGATTTTTGTCCTTTCAACAAATAGGTTTGCAAATAGTAACAAGTTTCCTAAAATAATACATGCACATCCTATTGCAAACAGCCTGAGACAAACTATAACCTGTTTGTAACAGGAAGTAATGCCTCAAACTTTCAGAGAGAAACCTATATTAGATCAAAATGGAATGATCTTAACACTGGTTAAGGATAACCAAATTTCTTTACTGAGAAACTGAAAATGGATTTGTGAATTTTCTACATATCACACACACATTTTAACTGTAGATTTTCTCATTACATCATCAAAATGCCTTCAGTTTCAAGAAATCCATTCATCAATTTTGTACAGCAATAAGTTAAAAAATCATTGAAGTGGAATTTCTCTGACTGTAAGAATCAAACTTTTGTACTGAAAGTGGGCAGAACCAGGTAAACAATATGTATTATAGAATAATGTCTTCAAGAGGTTTAATTCCATCTGGTATTAACATAACAGACAAATAAATTCCATGGTCATAATTGTATATTTCAAGCTAGAGAGCTTAATTATGACTGGCAGATGAGTTTCTCCCCTAAAGCAAGTATAATTTGTAAAAATATTAAAAATCCTAAGGTAGACATGTATCTAAATTTGCACACCATCTGATGAATATTAAATGCTTTGGAAAGATGGGATGAATCTACACTAAGGCCTGATTGATCTTGATTGAACACATGAAAGTCTTTACCATTGAGAGAATTGATTTGAGGAGTTAGGACCAGTACCAGCACATAAAAACTCTGGGAAGTCGTATTCTCTGAGCAACGATTAGTTCCTTTTCACTCCCTTTGATATTTGCTGTATTTTAAACTCAACATGAGAACTACAAGAAAACAGGAATTAATTAAGCAAACATAAGTGTAAACAATTTATAAAGCAATGCCCAGAACTGGAGTGCCTGAACAGCATCTTGAATACTATATATAAACAGGATTTTCCATATTTGACTTTTCATAGCTTTTAAAAATGAAACCAAATGTTGAAGTTTAGAAGTGGAGAAACCTAGGACAAAATTGTGCAGTGTTTTATTCTCCACATTACCAGATACTTTCCGGAAACAAAATGACAATGAAAACAATAAAACACATTTCCCAAGCCTCAACATCCCTCACACGGTAGATGCTGAGGCAGACACAATGATAAACAGATAAAGTAGAAACGTGTTAGAAGACAATATCTAAAAAGGGAAGTAGGCAAACAAAACAATATTCTTGAAATATTGCATGCCGTGTCACATTTTTTTTCTTTATTGAAAAATTTTTGCGCCCTGAGACTCTCTTAGGAAATTCATCACATTATTTTTTGTGATGGGGGCTGCAGAACAGCGATGGTGTGATCACATTTCCACAGACTTTAGTAGCACACAAATAGCATTAACACAAGACCCTTGGTCTAAGGCAGCTGACTGTGATGTACCAGACAACACTAATCAATCAGAATTTGAGTTCCCTTTGTTCTGACAGGGCTTCCTAATACCAGCCATCAAAAGTAGTTTAAAACTTGATAGTCCTGCTGCCCTGTTTTTAATAGAATAGGTACATACCTCAGTTGCTGTCTTTACCTTTATTGAAAAACTGACAAAGCATTACACAGTGCATCTGCCGTAAATATTTGAAGCCAAGTATAAAGCATCAAAATGTGTGGTAATAAATGCACCAGTGATGATGTACTGTGAAAAGAAATATGCATACAACTGTCAAAAGGCAAAAAAACAAAAAACAGAAAACAAACAAAAAACAAACAAAAAAAAGCCCCACAACCCCAAAGAACAAAAAAAAACCACACCACACACACGCACACACATACACACATGTACATGCACACAGACTAACCGAACTTGAGGAGCAGGATTGAAGTTAGAAAAATAATTTTGTCGGGTGCCTGGTGGCTCAGTTGGTTAAGCATCTGACTTGGCTCAGGTCATGATCTCGCAGTTCATGGGTTCAAGCCCTGCGTCGGGCTCTGTGCTGACAGTTCAGAGCCTGGAGCCTGCTTCAGATTCTGTCTCTCCCTCGCTCTCTGCCCCTCCCCTGCTCACACTCTGTCTCTCTCTCTCAAAAATAAATAAACGTTAAAAAAAGAAAAAAAAAGTTTTGCTAAGAAGGCCATAAATTTAGTGGAAAGAAATCCAGATTGAGTGTCAGGAGAACATGCTTCTACTCCTTTTTTGAGAGCTATGACTTCAGTAAGGTAAGCAAGTTGCCAGGCCTCTCCAGGTTTCACTTCACACATTTAGAAAATAAGGGAGTAGACTGCATGATTTCCAGGGTTCCTTCCAAAGCCAAAATCCGAGTTTTTGATGATTTACAGTTGTCTTTTTTCTTTTTAATTTTTTAATGTTTTTTTTTTTAATTTTATTTTTGAGAGAGAGACAGAGCATGAGCAGGGGAGGTGTAGTGAGAGAGGGAGACACAGAATCTAAAGCAGGCTCCAGGCTCTGAGCTGTCGGCACAGAGCCTGATGCGGGGCTTGAACTCTCAGACTCGGAAGTCATGGCCTGAGCCGAAGTCGGACACCTAACCAACTGAGCCATTCAGGTGACCTGGAGACTTACAATTGTTAGAAATAAGACATGCAAATTCAAGTTCTTCCTTAACAATCTTCAGATGAGAATAAAATTATTTTTTAACTTATAGAAAATATAATTGAAGTACAGAATAGCCACAGCTCGCTATATATGAATTTTTTGCAGCTTTTTTCTGACACCTGACTCGATATTTGTCATTATCACCTTCTACAAATAAAGTATTCAATATCATCAAAATTACCTTCAGATACTTTCAAGTACTCACATGGCCATGAAACAAATGAGTATGGAGTTTATGGCAAATTATTTTCTTAGACTTAATGGCCATTAAAAGAGGCTCTGTAAATGTCAACTGACCTTATACTATGTGCAAGGAACTGTTCTAGATTTTAATAATAAAGTGCTAAACAAGACAAGTGAGATGATTGTTCTAACTGATCTCACATTCTTGTGGAGAATAACAGATTAGTAAATTAGCAAACAGATAAAGGAGTAAGAGCATTTCTCATGATGGTAAGTTTTATGAAGAAAGTAAATCGAGCTAGGTGTGTGAAGTTGGGAGGAGGACAGTTGTTTCTATTGATTTCTCATTTCCTTTATGGTAGGCACATTTTGACTTCTTTATTATGTTATTCACAGCCACCAGTTTAAAAAAAAAAAGTTCAACCTGGATAACCAAATACCTATTTCCATACCTGACCCAGAGACCAGTTTAACCGAATGGATGTGACTTCTGTGTTGCTCTCCACTGTCCTTCACTATTTTCCATTTATATTTGAAGCTAGAATTTAAGATATCAAAATTGATTTTCAGGGTAAATTCTGGATATAAAATTTACTATTTCAGTTAATGCACTAGATGATGTGAAATATTTAACATACACCAAGGATGATGGTTAATATTAAGTTGATACGTTTTTTTAATTTGTTTCCTGTAAAGACTTGTGGTACTGAGATTGAGTTTTGAGGTAATACCACTTTTTTTTTTAATTTGTATTTTCTTTATTAGGTACTTCTTCATTTGGAACTATATTAACTGGTTAAGAGAGGTTGCAGGTATAAAGAGTGAAAATTACTGAAGTATTAGAAAATATAATATGGAGAGTCCTATGGAGAGAGAGAGGACTCCAGGCTACATGTGACACAGGCACTTCTGTGACAATTGGGGAAACGAAAAGCCCCCTAGATATTTGCAATTCCCTATTTCATTCTAGGAGTAGGGATGAAGTTTTCCAGGTTACAGGCCCTTAATGAGGTCTGCCTGTTCTATGTTGAAACTCTGAAATCTCTAGCTGCACTTGGGAAGGAGTGGGCTCAACCCTGGGCAGCTGTGCAACTTCCAGCTTATTAGAGTTGCAGGTGCAATTCACACGTCTGGGCTAGGTACTCTCCTGAGTGTAGTTTTAGTTTCAAGGAGAATTAGCAACTTCTACAATGGCATTGGGAAGGATAATTATTATTGGTCAGAACCTGAAGTTGAATCCCAATTCCAAACCTTTATAATAATATTAATAACTAATATTTGTTGCATTTTAGGCAAGCGCAAAATATTTTACATGTCATTTAAACTAATATTTGTAACAATCCATGCAGGTAAGAATTATTATCATTACCACAGAGAGATTAAATAATTTGTTAAGTGGAGAGTTGTAATTTAAATGAAGATGTTTTGAAGTTTATTTTGAGAGAGAGAGAGAGAGAGAGAGAGAGAGCGAGCACGAGCAGGGGAAGGGCAGAGAGAGAGAGAGAGAGCAAGAATCCCAAGCAGGCTCCACACTGTTAGCACAGAGCCCAGTGCAGGGCCCAAATCCATGAACTGTGAGATCATGACCTGAACTGAAATCAAAAGTCGGATGCTCAACTGACTGAGCCACCCAGATGCCCTTAAATGAAAAATTTTAACTTAAATTCTCTTGTTCTTGGTTACTGTGTGTGACAACCAATATGTTATTTTATTTTCCTAAGAGTCATGGATTGTGTCCTCATGTGAAATAGGAATAATAATATTTCTCTCTCCTTATGTATATGAATATAATCTACATATTCATACAAACACGTCTCTCTAGGTCTCTGTCTTCATATCTATCTCATCATTTAGCACAAAGCCTGACCAACTATAGGCTCTTAGTAGACCATAGTTCATCTTTACTTGTGCAAAGGGTCTACTCTAATGTTCAATGTTCAATGTTCAATTGAAACCAGAGAGGGAAGCAAGAAGTTGGAATCCATTAGTGACAGATACTTTTGGTTTAGTTTAGGTCTGATGAATTTAATGAATTTTCTTAAGACGAAGTCAGGTCTCACTTCTGATACCTCACACAATGGCTAGACTATAAAAATGTCATTACCAACCATTTACGAATTCCTACATATTCATAATCTTTTGTTCATACTGATAATAATGCAAAATAGTTATCACTTTTTAAAGGTGAGGAGACTGAGGGTTAAAGAGGTTAAATGTTTTATCCTAAATCACACATATAGGAATGGAAAGGGTCTGTTTGTCTAATTGTAAGTCTCATGATATATTAGTGAAACATATCACCTCTGCAGCATACAGATCCTAGGGGAGACCCCATGATCCTTATACCCTGATGTTCATGTTCCTTGAGTATAGGCAGGATCTGTGACTTGCTAATAGACAATAGAATATGGCAAAGGGTAAGGAATTTTGCAGATGTAATTCAAGTCCTAAATCAGTTGATTTTGCATTAATCAAAAGAGAGATTATTTTGAGTGGATCTGATCTAATTATACAAAAGCCCTTCAAATAGATACTGGGCCTTCTCCTTGTGGACTTGATGAAGTAAGCAGCCATGTTAAAGAAGCTTACATGGCAAGGAACTGTGGATGGCCTCTAGGACCTGAAAGCATTCTCTAACAGAAAAAAAGCTGAGACCCTGAGTTATACAGCTGCAAGGAAATGAATTCTGTCAACAACTTAAACTAGCTTACAAGTGGATTGTTCCTCAGACAAGCCTCCAGATGAGACCACAGCCTGGCCAACACATTGATTATTGCTATGCTGAGGAGAAGACCCATCCAAGCTATACACAGATTCCTCATGTAGAGAAATTGTGAGATAATAATGGGTGTTGCTAAGTTTGTAGTAATTTGTTACACAGCAATAGAAAAATAATGCAATACCAGAAGTATTCTTCAACTAATATTTGTGGAGTATTTTCTATGTACAAAATACTATGTTAATGCCTTATTAAATGCAAAAACAAATAAAGTTATTTTTCTAGACTATCTTCATTTAAGAAAATCATAACTGCAATAATAGAATCATGTTGGCACCCTAGTCCCCTTCAGTTTCTTCTAGGACATTCTATTAACCTTTATTAGGGATCCTTAATAATCAAACATGGTAGGTAGTGGTATCTATTTTCTGAATTATGTTTTTAGGCTTTTATTTTAATTCCAGTTAATTAACATACAGTGTTACATTAGTTTCAAGTGTACAATATAGCAATTCAGCAATTCCAAACATCACCTAGTGCTCATCACAAGTGCACTCCTTAATACCCATCACCTATTTAATTCATCTCCATGACCCACATCCCATCTGGTAACCATTAGTTTGTTCTCTGTAGTTAAGTCTGTTTCTTGGTTTGTCACCTTTTTTTTTTCCCTTTGCTCATTTCTTTTGTTTCTTAAACTCCACATATGAGTGAGATCATGTGGTATTTGTCTTTCTCTGACTGACTTATTTCACTTAGCATTATACTCTCTAGCTCCATCTATGTCATTACAAATGGCACAATTTCATTCTTTTTTATGGCTGAGTAATATTCCATTGTTTATATATGCCACATCTTCTTTATTCATTCATCAATTGATGGACACTTAGGATACTTCCATATATTAGCTATTATAGATAATGCTGCTATAAAATCAGGGTGCATGTATCCCTTTAAATATTTATTTTTGTATTCTTTGGGTAAATACCCAGTAGTGAGATTACTGGATTATAGGATAGTTCTACTTTAAAATTTTTAAGGAACTTCTATACTATTTTCCACAGTGGCTATACCAGTTTGCATTCTCACCAACAGTGCACAAGTATTCCTTTTTATCTGCATCCTCACCAACACCTGTTGTTTCTTCTTTTGTTGACTTTAGCCATTCTGATTGGTGTGAGGTATTGTCTTATTGTAGTTTTGATTTGTGTTTTCCTGATGATAAGTGATGATGAGTATCTTTTCATGGGTCTGATGGCCAACTGAATGTCTTCTTTGGAGAAATGTCTGTTTTTGTCTTCTGTCTGTCCATTTTTTGATTGGGTTATGTGTTTTTTGGGTTTTGTTTTATATAAGTTCTTTATATATTTTGGATACTAACCCTTTATTGATTATGTCATCTGCAAATTTCTTCTCCCATTCTGTAGGTTGCCTTTTAGTTTTCTTGTTTGTTTCCTTCCTTGTGCATAGCCTTTTTATTTTGATGTAGTCCCAAAAGTTTATTTTTGCTTTTGCTTTCTTTGACTCAGGCAACATATCTAGAAAAAAGTTGCTACAGCTATTTCCTGAATTATAAGGAAATTATAATTATAAGGACTGAGCTAAGAAAAATACCTTCATATAAAGGAATATTAATTTGGATATGAGCGTTTTCTAGTTCATATGAAAACATAACCAAAGATATCCAAATTGGATATTTTATGATAACTTAAAATTTATTTCTGGTTGAATAGTATAGCTTCTGAATTAAAGTATCTCTTGAGTTTCTTTTTAATTTTAAAATTGTATCACTTTTTACAACTGTTGTAAAATGATTCCTATGTTCTCTGATTTTGAACCACACTGTCCCTAAGTTGAAGGAATAACAAGAGATAATAAATTCAATACTGATTTATATGAAGTATGTTTGGATTCTAATTATTGAAATCTTAGGGAAAAAAGATTTCCAAAATAAATTAAAAGAAATAAAATATTAAATAAGTATGTTCTTATGATCTGAATTTGTGCTTAACTGCCATGGGATTTTCAACACTGACTTTCATTCAAAATTTTTTCATGCTGTAGAAATTAGCTAAGCCATACAGGTTATTCTTATGTTGTTATGTATGTTACTCTTAAAATTTATTTTTTTAAATGTTTATTCATTTTAGAGAGAGACAGAGAGAGAGAGAGAACAAGGAGGGGAGAGGCAGAGAGAGAGAGGGAGACACAGAATCTGAAGCAAGCTCTGGGCTCTGAGCTGTCAGCACAGAGCCTGACGTGGGGCTCGAACCCACAAACCATGAGATCATGACCTGAGCCAAAGTCGGATGTTTAACAGACTGAGTCACCCAGGTGCCCCTTATGTGTGTTATTCTTATGATATGTGAGGCATATCAATTTAATCTCCAGAGGAAACATTGAATTCTTACATTGAAGTGATTTTAGATCTTGGGTTTTCGAGTAAGAACTGCAGAAAATAATTCCTTATACTTTGTTAACCTCAAAATAAATAACTCTTATAGGAGATACCCCATGTTTTTTACCTTTTCTGAAATCCAGGCAGTACACAGATAATATTAAACGTAAGCATGTTCAGATTGTTTCCCTGCCATCAAATACAGGAAAAATGCAAATTATCATAAGTTATCAATAGGAGGTAAAAGTTCTGAAGTGAAATTATGCAGTAGTGGGTACACAAAATGTAAGGTCTCAGAATAATGAGAGAGATTAATTATAGAAACACAAATTTTGCCCACCTTTAAGTCTTTAACTTTTCTGTTAACTCCTACCTTATGTATTCCTAATAAAAATAATACAAACAAACAAACAATCTTCAGGTAATATCTCACTTCAGTGAAAAATTTGCTTCCTTAATCTTATCTCTCAAAGAAAGATTTTTCCCTTCACGTCTTTACTTTATTTTCACTAAACATGTATAGCAAAAGAAAAACACATTTTTTCTCTTACTAAATGAAGAAAACTAGTAGAAGGCTTTTGACACAGCAATCTAAAATTTTCTTTGTTCTGGCTAGCCAGTCTTAAAGCAAACAAAACAAAACAAAAACTCTCAAAACCCAAACAACAAGAAAACAAAACAAAACAAAACAAAAAACTAGTCAGCCATACAACTTTCTTTTTTTTTTCTGAGTCTGTCACAATACTCCTGGAAAGCCTTTTGCCTCTAAAATCCCATCTTTCAAGATCTCAGAGCTGCAGTCCATGTGTACAAACATGAACCATTGAGAAATTTCATTTCCAGTTTTCCTACTAATAATGTCTGTAGCCTCTTTTAAAGTACCATACCTAATGAAATAAAGGAAAATAAAGGAGAAAGTGAAGTGAACATTCTTTTCCTTTCAGTTTATCTATATTTGGAAGATTTCTCTTTCCATGCAAAATACATGAGAGAAAACATGCGTGTTTAGATGCCTTTCATTATCTTTTGGGGTTTTTGTTTTTTGCTTGTTTTTTCTTTCTTTATCATTATGGAAGTTTCTCCATGGGTCTCTGAGTTACTGTGTTTTGCTAGTTAAATCAATAAAACCCTTTATTTGAAAAAAGAATTGCACTACAGTGTTGTCAATAATGAATGGTTATTGCAAGAAGGAGCTCAGAGAAAATAATTAAGAGGTGGAAATCTTTTAAGAAACTTCTGCAAACCAATTGTAGATGTAATCTATTTATGTAAATGATAGGCTTACATTGTATAGCAGCTTTCAGCCAAGTAGATTACTAGGCACTTAACAACTGAGGCTACTATACTCATGAATGCATAGAGTATTCTTTCCTTTCTCTGAGGTTGTTTTCATGATGAAATGTTGAATCTGCTGAATAAAGTTTGGTATGGATTATTTAGGCAAGAAATATAAAAGGATGAGACGGTTAAATTACATCAGAGTGGTTCAATGTGCACATCTCCAAAACTTTGGGATCTGCAAAGGATAAAGCTTGTTCAGGGAATAAAAATGACCGTTTATTCTTCTGTTAGGTCTCCTCTGTTGCTTGACACATTTACCTACTTCCACTGCTTCACCTTTTCTTTGCTTCATGCAAAATTCTCTTCATTTGACATTTTTCAGTCAGAAGAATGAGAAGTTCCATTCCATATGGTTATTATAACTTTCTTTTCACCAAACTGCAGTTGTTTCTAGTTATCTGGTGGGGGGGGGGTCCCTTGTTCTTATATTTTATAAAATTCAGCTTTCCTAAGATCCTACTTTGCACCTCCATCCTCCATATTAGTAGCAACCTATTCTCTCCACTCATTTCCTGTAATTAAAAATGACGTTCTCTGCATGTGTCAAATATAGAAACTTACGTAGTTTTTGTGGTCAAACCAAAATGAATTTGTAATTAAAATAATTTCAGGGTCTATTGTCGCTATGTGGAAATGGATTCATTGCAAATGGAATTGGGTGAATAAACTAAAAATATTTGAAAGATGCGTGTTATTCAGAGAATGATTTGTTTAGGACAGTGGAAGAAAGCATTAAGTGTTGACTCTCCAAAAAAGAATATTGAGACAAGAGAAGTTATTGAAATGTACTCTGGAATAACTGGTAGAGGAAATATGGAAGTGAATTACATTCTCAAAAATTGACTCCATCGGACCCTGATTTGAGTGTTGTCCAGGTAAGAGTGTAGAGTTACACACTGCTACAGATACTGAGGACTGACCTTGTTCTGGTTAGATAGAAAAAGGAATAGGGCACGGCCTTTGCTTTTGATTAATTGGTATATTTGAGTGTATATGGCTAATTGTAATGACAAAGGAAAAGAAATAAAGTTCTTTATGTGTTTCGGTCACACAGAATAAAAGCCTATTACTGAGGATTAAACAAAGAGAGGTAAACAGTATTCTCATTTTTCTGGCTAATTTACAGTTTGTGACTTTAAATATATTTTGACAGCAAGGCAAGCATAATTTTAATTCTAAACTTGGAAACTTCTATAAGGCAGAGTAATAAACAAAATTCTCTCAGGGCAGGTACATGCCTATTTTATATCTTTCTGACTTTAAAAATTAATTGGCTCTTAAAGCATGACATTGGATATATCTCCTTACCAGAGTGGTTGAAAGGGATGATTTAAGGATAATTTCAAATTACAAAGGGCTTCACAAATTAAGTTAATTCTCCCTGGCTATAGCCTCTCTGGGTTGAAAAATATTGTCCTCTTATAAATGACAGTTAAAATTGAGATGCAGTTTAAAATAAATAAGGGGAAAAATCAGGATTAACGTTATAGTGGGCTTTCAGATTGATGTTAAAATCTCTTCTTCCCTATGAAAGATAACACTCTTCAGAGTTATGGTTTCCTAGGGC
This sequence comes from Prionailurus bengalensis, assembly GCF_016509475.1. NCBI lineage: Eukaryota > Metazoa > Chordata > Mammalia > Carnivora > Felidae > Prionailurus > Prionailurus bengalensis. Next base: position 155,644,747 of record NC_057344.1, on the reverse strand, counting down.
ATGTACCTTTTGTATCATCATCATCATCACCACCAACATCATCATCACCAACAACATTATCATCAGCATTTTCGTTGTTACTACAGCACTAGTCACATTAACAATCTATATGGAAATACTCTTAGTAACACTCTCCAGATACTGATAGGATATGATAGATAGGCTGCTTCTAAATAGGTGCAGTTTGGGCTTTCTCTGTTCTAGCCTGAGTGTGAAAACAGTAAAAAGAGAGGCATGGTAGGCAAAAGGACAACCATTCCTTTGAGATGTCATTCAGAATTTGAGCTAAGGAAGCACTGAGTAATATAGCTCCTGGTTGAACTCTGAACTTAACTTTCTTTTTTTATTTTTCTGAGCTCTAATTATGGATTTAATTTTCTTAACATTGTTTTGCATAAGTGACATTAGGATTTGTCCTGAGTCCCAAGCAGTAGGCAATACTTAGCTTATAGTTCTTTTAGTTAAAATCTGGTACAAAAGAATGCTTTTATAGGAAAGTCTTATGTATAATTTTGTTGGTCTAGCTTTTTTTTTCTCTTACATTTTTTGATCTATATGGTTCAAGTAATTTGAAAGGGTCCCTTTTTGTGTATTCTAACTTTAGGAATTTAATATATGTTTACTAGGAAGAATTAAGATAAATTATTTACTTGGTTTAGTTGTTTATTATAGAAACAATCCTAAAAAGGACAGTATTTATTTTCCAAACAGGTCAATACTGATGGTGTTGAATTTTGAGCACTATGACCATGGAAGAATGAAGGTTAAAGAGGTCCTCCAACCTTGTTATGTTCCGGAAAGGGCTACTGCAGAGAACCATACCTCCCCCCATGACTTGGATAAGACTGGTTTACCTATCACAGGGCCAGACACAGACTCTCCAAATTCCCATATGTTTTTGTCTTCTAAATGATTAGCTGAACTTCTTGTCCTGCTGATCAATCAGAAAAAAATGCTTGTTAACCAAACTTCAGTTAAGTTTCTTTCCTTCCCCCAGGCCCTTAGACATTGGTACCCTCAGCCTGACTCATCGTACAACCTTTCTTAACTCCCTCTCTCAAGCTGTTTTGAGGACCCAATGGTAAAACACACTCTAATTTACTATCTCCTATCCTTTCATTCTGATTCCCTTTTAGCCTTATTTACTCCTTATATCAGAAAAACCCTTTCCTTCCTGAACTTTGAGACACTTGCTGATCTGTGGTCAGAGCTTTTTCCCATTGCTGTAATCCCTCCCACATTACGATAATTTCTTGCCTTCCCTTACAATATTTATTTTTTCCTAATAAAGTCTTTCCTTACCAATGTCAAGGGTTGTTTGTGTTTGACATCTGTTTTTGTTAGTTAGGGATAGCATTATATTCAGCTGGCGCCTTATTATGGTAGATTAAATTAAGGTAACTGATATATCTGTAGTAAATTATTATCAAAAGAATTAAAATGTAAATGACTGTACCATTTATAAATGTATTGTCTTTCATCTACCCTTATTTACCTTGTCTCGTGATACTGGAGTTGGGCTCTCTAAGCCACTTTGCCAGCTGACCAAATGCTAAGCTTCACCAATAGAGAGCCTCGAGTGGTCCTGCAGGTGATAGCCATCGAAGACTCAGGTTTAAGGTCTCTATTTTTATGATTGAGCCGGTCTTCTAGGGGCCTATGCAGACAGGCTCCAGCTATGCTCTCAGGCCATCTTCTTTCACCGGCAGCCCTTCTGAGGGCTCCAGTCTGCCCACATCCTGACGGCTGGTTGCCTGTACAGACTGTTGTCAGCTGGAGACTTCTGACAAGTTTCGTCACCACCCGTGGGCTGTGAGTTTTGTGGCAGCCGCGCGCTCTTTCGGAAGTCCGAATCTCAGCATTGGCTGGGCTGTGGCGTCTCCTGGTTCTTAGTTCTTTTATTATTTCTCATCCTCAGTCTAGAGGAAAAGGCTGCTTTTTTGTATATGCCTCTAGATTCCCTCAGAGTCCACTTGTGTTACTTTCAGTAGTTAACCCCATTTTACTGGTTAATAATTTGTATATTAGAATTTATCTTTTCCAATAACCAGTTTAGTTTCCATCTCCTAACTGCCTTGACTAATATAATGAGGAAGTGATAAAATTTACTGTAAGTATTTTTGTCTTCAGTTTTCAATATTAGTGGACTCAGGTCTTAGGCATTCCTTCAATCTGATCCCTCTCAGTAAACATAACCGTGCAATAAATCATACGCCCGACTGTTGAGTCTAGAAATCTGGGAGTCATCCTGACACTTCCCTTTTTCTCTCCCCCTAAATTCAGTTCACCATCAAATCCTGTGGATTCTGTGTCCACATGTATTTCAAACTGTACACTTCTCCTGATCTTTCCTCTGCTCAACCATCCTACATTTCTAATAGGCTCCTAAGTGGTTCCCTTTCTGGTATTATTTCTCAGTCAGCTTCTACAGTGGTGACAGATCTTTTAGAATATAAATTGGATCATGTTAATTCCTAAATAAATTATTTCCATGGTTTACCATTGCACTTATGATGAAATTAAAATTCACTAACATGTACCTATAGGCTACTATCATTATTTGACTACTGACTACCTCTTCTCTCATATTACATTTACACTGTTTTACCCTGTCTCTCTGTCTTTCTCTTTTGGTATAAAAATAACATTTTTAATTTTAGGGCAAATCATTGTGTGATTTTGGGGAGTCATTTAAAATGTCACTGGAATTCACCCGTGTATTTCCAACAACACACATTTTCCAACCTGAGTGACAACAGTGGGCAGCTGTGTCCTGTGCTGATCATGACAACTGCATGATGACTGCTGCCTGGCTTTCAAAGATTGTAAAACACCATTCATTGTGAGACACAATAGAAAAGTGAGTTACAATGAAATGTGAAAAAAAATTGTGTTCTACACTGATAAAATACTATATATAATTGTGTTATTATTTATTTAATGCATGCCTCTTTGAAATTTTTTTAATGTTTATTCATTTTTTGAGAGAGAGCAAGAGGCGGAGGGGCAGAGAGAGCGGGAGACATAGAATCCAAAGCAGCTCCAGATTCTGAGCTGTCTATGCAGAGCCCCATGCGGGGCTCAAACTCACAGACCATGAGATCGTGACCTGAGCAGAAGTCTGACACTTAACCAGCTACCCAGGCACCCCTGTATGCCTCTTTTTTTTTTTTAAGTTTACTTATTTTGAGAGAGAAAGAGAGAGAGAGCAAGCAGGGGAGGGACAGTGAGAGAGGGAGAGAGAGAGAATCCCAAGCAGGCTGTGTGCTGTCAGCCCAGAGCCTGACACAGGGCTCTATCTCACAGTGAGACCGAAGACCAAGAGTAGGTCATGGGCGCCTGGGTGGCTCAGTCGGTTGAGCATCCGACTTTGGCTTAGGTCATGGGTTTGGTCATGATCTCACATTTCTTAAGTTGGAGCCACATGTTGGGCTCTGTGCTGACAGCATGGAGCCTGGAGGCTGCTTCAAGTTCTGTATCTCCCTCTCTCTCTGCCCCTCCTTTGCTCATGTTCTGCCTCTCTCTCTCTCAAAAACAAGTAAACATTAAAAAAAATTAAAAAAAAAAGTTGGTTGCTTAACTGACTGAGACACCCAGCCATCCGTGCCTCACTCTTGACTGGACTGAAAGCTATGTGGTTTGGGGGACCATTTAATTTCTAGCATCTAATGTGCTTTCAGGCATTTAGGATGTGTTCCATAAATATCAGTGAGATAAATAAGTATGTGCAACATTTCTAAGTACTTAGTGATAAGATTCAAGATACATTTTTTCAAAGGAGGAGAAAATGGTGGCTGTTTTTAGCCAACCTGATTAGCCATGCCTCTGTGGTTGACTTTGAATAACAGAAGTAGCTTAAGTGGGTACAACTGAGCCAGGCACCAGAGAACCAAAAAAAAAAAAGAGAGAGAGAGAGAGAGAGAGAGGCTCTTAGTCTCATTGAGGCTTACCTCTGAGGGAGCAGTATATAGGTTTTGGACGCTTGGTTGTTGGGATACCTTTTCCTCACTGTATTTTCTCAATAAAGCCCACAAGGTATGACTTTAAACTACAAAGACAAACAATATGTCACATGGGCTACAAAGCAATAATTAGAGCTTGAAGCTTTTGCTGTATAATTTTAGTGTTGAGCGTTAAGTTGACATATTTAATAAGTAGCCAAAATGATTGTCCCACTTCATCTCATTATTAGCTATATTTAGGACTGAAGAAGAAAACATTGTAGACTAGATAACTTACTGAATTTATGTAGCCTGCCCATTAGTTGTAGGGCCACTCCCATCTTTCTTTTGGCACATGGCTTCAAATCATGTGTCATTTATTGATTATATATGCCTCGACTGTGGACCTTGACTTTAGGAGACATTTAGCAAATTCAGCCATAGAGGAGTGGTGAATGTTTATTGAACAGGTAAATGAAACGGGGGCTCTATTTCAATATTAATATTGCTTCTTTTTGAAATGGGTAGAATAAACTTTGAATGAGAGCACCACACATGCCAAGGTCAAAGTTAGTAAACAAACAAACAAACAAACAAAAAAACAAAAAAAACCCTTGTATGTGGATGCTTTATTGTGGAGAATCCATTGGCACCAAAGAGTATAAGAACTTGGGACACCAGAGGAATTTCAAGATGTTAGAAGAACGAAGCTTAGGAAGTTATTTTAACTCTGGAAATAGCAGTAAGCACACTGGGAAGTAATAAGGATTATTAAAGAGACATACTTAAAGGGAGGCAAGGTCATTGAAGTCACACTAGATCTATATGACAGACTAAAAATAAAGACTTATTTATCATTGGAAAAATAGTTCTTTAGGGACTTGCAATACTTTTTAGTAAAAAAAAAAAATCCCTGCTCTTCATAGAATTCATATTCTAACAGACATACTCAGAACTTACTCCTTTTAAAATGATATTATAAAGACAGCAATATGTGAGTTATTACTGGGCTGAATTGGGTCAGAGAAACCTAATAGAAAAGGCGTGACCTCATGAAGTAAACTGAAGTGATTCTCCCAAGAAAGCCTGGTTCAAAGGAGGACTGAGATTTTTCCCTGTTAAACTTTAGGCATGAAGTCAATAAATATAGCACTAGGCTAATCATTCATCAAGGAATGGTACATATTAACATGATAAGAAAAAAATGGGATAGATTTGAAAGGGGACTAAGAAGATTATTGTGACTTACCTTATGAGTTTTAGATTCGTTTCAATATGACATACATCCTTTGATAGCACACCAGGGGAACGTATGTAGTTAGGACTCTAAGGAAAGGCATAGGGAATGTGAAATATACTAAAGGGAAACCAGGCAAGACATTAACAGAATCTAATCCTGGGTTAGTTGAATATTTAATGTTAACAATAACTTAAAAAGTATTATCTTGACCAAAAAACCAAGAGGGGGAAAAAACATACACTTAGAAGAGAAGGGACAACTTGAAAAGATTAAAATGCGAAGTCTGCCTAAAAGAAACAACAGAGAAAAACAGAACACGGAGGATATCCCATTAAAGCAGAAAAAAGATTTGGCAAAATCGATGTTTCTGCTGCTATTGAAGTAGTAGAAATTATTCAGGGCATGGAAAATGGAAAAGTTGTCAAAAGGGAAATTTTTGAGGTAGATTTATGGTCCTCTTCAGAATTTTGATACACAAATTTCAGAAGGATTCGTTGAACTTTGATTCAGGATTCTGCCGATGACAATCTTCCAGCTGGGAAAAAAAATAGGAGAAAATTCTTTAGTTGGGAGATTCATCAGGGATAGCCAATTTATGGAGCAAGAAGCAATGGTAAGTGGGTTAGAATGCCAGATGGGGAAGCAGGGACCTTACCATGCAAGACACAGGGATTGTGGGCATCGGCACCGTAGACTTCCACATTTTACATGAAAATGAGTCATTGTGAGTGTCACTTTTCAGGAGTCCCCACCATCCTTCTCCACCTCCTGACATAGGATAAACATGGTGGCATAATTAACCACTTATTCTATTTGTTGATATTAAACTAATAGATGGTGAGCTCCATCAGTCTTCACGGACTAATTTACATGCTGTTGAGGTGAAACCAAGAGGATTTCTCCTTTATTCTCGTGACATTTGTGGTCTGAAACCTCCTTTGAATAACAGGAATTTTGGCGAATATTGGCTTAAAGATAATACTAAGAATATAACATAATGTTGCCTATGGACACTTGGGAATTGCTTTTGTTCTTTAAATTTTGTGGGAATTGTTTAAGACTGTTTTCAACAATACATACATCTAATAATAATGATAATTTTATTGATTATTCTTAGTATGTGCCAGGGACTATGGTTTTAAGGTCTTTATAATTTAAAACATAAATAGATTTGGGGTTCAATGAATTCAGCTTTGAATCTTAAGACAACTTTTTTCCATTCCTGGGAAAAACAGTCTAGAGAATAATTACTGGGGATTCTATGAGACCCCTCTGGCTGAGAGTGACCAGTAAGAAATTGATGATGGTTATTGTGGACTTTATTTCTTGAACTTTTAGTAATTTTGAAGTGGAATTAAATTCTGGACACTTAAACTTCTTCTTGGGCTTTGATACAGGGGAGAGTAATTAATAGTATTTAACTGTCAAGGGCGCCTGGGTGGCTCAGTCAGTTGAGCGTCTGACTTCGACTCAGGTCATGATCTCACGGCTCGTGGGTTCGAGCCCCACGTCGGGCTCTGTGCTGACAGCTCAGAGCCTGGAGCCTGCTTCATATTCTGTGTCTCCCTCTCTCTCTCTGCTCTCTCCCACTCATGCTGTCTCTCTCTGTCTCTCAAAAATAAATAAACATAAAAAATAGTATTTAACTGTCAAATAGTGAAATATTGTCTTTTTAGGTATTTCTGCCATCATTGAACAAATTTCAATCTAATTTCTAAGACGCTATTATCAGTATTTGTGACAAAATAGTAGGATAGGAATTATTGTAGGAAGCAATTTTATTTTATTTTACTCTATTTGCCTATGAGGGCAGTGTGGCCTTGAAATTAATTTTGTGTAATATTTTGACTTAATAATTTAATATTTTCTTGAGGCAAAAGCGAAACCATATCCAGTGGTCCCCAGATGATATTCACAAAAGCTTTCTCTGGTATAGGACAATTAGGAAGTGGGAGTAGGAGTAGCCTGAGAGAATGATGGTTTTCTCCACCCAGGGGTACAGCCATATCCCTGTTTTTAATTATAAAGGGTTAATTGTTAAGACCCATAGGTTAAGAGAATGCAATCTGGGCAGTGATAGAGTGCAATTTATTTCCCTATAAATCTAGTTCCTGGAGAAATCATTTATTCCATCCCCTGGGAGAGAACAGTATTGTGAAGTTAACTTTTGCTTCTCTTCCAGCCTCCTAACGCTTTCCCCTGCTAATTGCCTAAAGCAATTTAGGAGAAAACAAATTGATCAACATGATAATTATTGTTGAGGCCTGAGTCTCAGTGACTAGTGTTTTGAGTATTGGCATATTGGGTGTATCCTGTTGTGCTTTTTGTAAATTTTTATGGATCTCTACTTATTTTAGTTTTAGATTTCCCTCAATTTTGTACTTCAGTCAATTTTAAGTTTATTATATGTATGTTGCTATTTGTAACATAAACTTAGGCCAATTTTACTACCACACAGCTGGATATTAGTTGGAAAACCCAGAATATCTAAGTCCAGTGCACTGGAAGGAACAACTTTAACTGTAGTGTGTCAAGGGAGAACACTTTGAAGATCCCACAATTGATGAAATCCTTATGTAAAATATGATAGTGTAAATAAATAAAATAAATAAAACTTACACATAGAATGGGATTTGGAAATATTAACGTCAAAGTTTTACCAGTGGTAGTGTAATTGAACTAACATGAGTTTTCTCTTCGGTGAGTCACAGATAAAACTTGTGGACTTGTCACACAAAGTAAACTTTATCTGTGGCAAATAAGGAGATCATGGGGAATTACTTACAAAGCCATGACTCTCCACACAAGGGTGATGGGGTTCCTATTATTTAGGGTCAGGATGCATATTTAGATAGGGAAGCCTTGTCATCATATGTGGCGGCAAGCATAAGGTCATGCATGGACCTTAAAGAAATATGCCGATACGTACACTGTATGTTAGGTAAATAAGGATTGTGCTCCTCTATGGGGGAGATGTTAATATTATAATGAAGTAAAGGTAATTGTCACCCATTTTAGAGATCATTCTATGGAATCGGTGCAGGTGTAGTCGGGGGTGAAGTTCAAACTGATCTGGGTGGTCTGAGTAGCTGTTATTGCTTGAATGGTAGTTTTGGTTTCTGTTGGGGATGTTGTGCCCCTTGAGTCTTTTGCCTGAGTTCAGAGATAAGCTGGAGGGGTGCCTAGGTGGCTTAACCTAGTTGGTTAAGCATCCCACTTTGGCTCAGGCAGTGATCTCATGGTTTGTGAGTTCAAGCCCCACATCGGACTCTGCTGTCAGCACAGAGCCCGCTTCAGATCCTCTGTCCTTCCCTCTCTATGCAAACCTCGCTTGTGTTCTCTCTCTGTCTCTCCCTATCTCTCTCTCAAAATAAACAAACTTTTTTTTTAAAAAGAGATAAGCTAGAAAGAAGAACTTAGGGGAAAATATGGGACAAAAATCGGTGAGTACAAGCAGGTAGTAAAGGTCAAGTCTTAGGGTCTACTAGGTGACAAGGATATCTGGATATATGACAGTATCTGGATGCATGTGATTTTCCTACACCTCTTTTCAACATATTTTTACCTTAATTATTTTGTACTAAGCCTCACATTTATAACAAGTCAAATTTAGAATTAATCTGAAAGTAATATTTATTATAAAAGGGAAGTAAGTGCATTTAGGGATCCCAGTGATTTATACTTAAAAATTATAAACCATTTATTTATCTCCTACTGTTTTGGCTCTGTTTTCAGTTTATACTTAGGTGTGAAAAACATTTAGTTTGTTTCAATTAATTCCCTCTTGTTGGACTGTTAATTTTACTCCCCAGTTAAAGCCGTATTATTGGATATTGAAGTTGTGCCAAATTATTTTCATTTAACTCACTGGGCAATTGCCACGTCTAACTCTTTAATTGGAACTAAAATTTTTAAATGAATTAAACATAATTAAATATAGCTTAAAAATCTATGCTTATATCTTTACAGAATGCAACGTTTTCATTTTGTTATTATGATACCATTTTAGGAACTTATGTCTCAGGATTACCAATAATATTGATTATAGTAATAATCATTATAGTATTTGTCACCAAATCAATTGACCTTTCCTAAAAACACTTAAGTATTCTCTAGCATTTAATACTATTGAAATCTTCTTGTAACTCTCTCTCACCATTACTTTAATATAGTCTTACCATACTATGCTTATTTTCAGTCTATTATATCTTCCTCAGTTGTGTTTCTTCCACTTCTATTTGTCCTTTCTCCTTATTTCCTTCTTTTATCTCTTTTTCCACCTGTTTTCTTTTTTACTTTCTCCTCTTTTTTCTGATTATTTTGTTTCCTTTCTTTAATTTTCTGCTCCTATGTCCTCTTTCGTCTCCTCCTGCTTTTGTTGTTTTCCCTTCTAAATGAAGACAATCCTTTAATTTCTAATCTTCATTCTTTTGAATTTTCTCTAGGCCAGGGAATTTCAAAGTATGCTCCAAGGATGTCTGGGGTCTGCCTTCTCTAAATACATTTTTGCGTGAGGCCAGATTATCTGCATATACCTTGAGCAAAACAACATTTCACAACAGATTTCATGGCTATCAGCTGGCCAGGTCCTAATTCCTGAAACCTGTAAGTGTTTTACCTTAAGTGGGTAAAGGGCATGCAGGTGTGTTTAAGTTAAGGCTCTTGGGATGGAGGGGTTATCCAGGTGGCTCCACTAGAGTCATTAGTGTCTTATAAAGGGGAGGCAGTGGGGTCAGAGTCAAAGAAGAAGATGTGAGGATAGAGTTAGATGTTTGGGTGATTTGGCCAAGAGCTAAAGAACATGGGCCCCTTCCCGAAGCTGGAAAAAACAAGGACTGTGTTCTCCCCTAAAGCCTCCAGAAAGAAGACAACCTTTGATTTGCTTCTTAAGACTCATTTCAGACTTCTGACCACCAGAACTGTAAGGTAATACATTTTTGTTGTTTTAAGACCTGAAGTCTGTAGCAATTTGTTATAATTGCAATAAAAAAACCAACATAGGAGCTATATCAGGATGGCTGTATCAGGCTGGTCGTTGAGGAATTTTAAAGACTGTAGGTTTTCACCCTCAGAGAGTAAGATTTTTTCAGATATGGGAGGGGGATTAGAAATTTTTATTATTATGTTGCTATTATTTTGCTCCAGTAATTTGAGATGTCACCTTTACCGTAATCAGATTTTCATATGCACATGAGTGTACTTCTGGGCTTTTTATTCAATTCTACTGGTGTATTTTTCATTTGTACTCCAGCACCACACTGTTTTAATTATAGAGGTCTTACAGTATGCCTTAATTTCTGGTAAGGCTAGTCCTTCTATTTTTTTTTGGGGGGGGTGTATGTTCTTGGCTATTTTTTAAACTTTTTTTTTTTAATTTTAGGGAGTGTGAGCAAGGCGGGGGGGTGGGGGGAAATCTTAAGCAGGCTCCATGCTCAGTTCAGAGCTTGCCACACAGCTCGATCCTACTACCCTGGGACCACAACCTGAGCTGAAATCAAGAGTCCAGTGCTCAACCAACTAAGCCACCTAGGTGTCCCTCTTGGCTATTTTTGCATGTTTTTCTTCCCATATGAACTTTAGGACCAAGTTTTTAATGGTATAAATTATTTTTAAGTGTTCCTCCGTTGACTCTGGATACTGGAAGGGTTTAAGAACTGTTGGCTAAGAGTACCGATGGAGTTTTAAAGGGTAGGTACATTTTCTCTGTTTAGAGAAAGGTAGACTGGATCTGTGGCAGCTGCAAAATGAAAAAATCAGTAAATAGATATTTGTAATCCACATGATAATTATTTTATGTTTATGTATTTTTGAGAAAGTGAAAGAAGGGTGCCTGTGTGGCTCAGTTAGTCAAGCATCTGACTTCGGCTCAGGTCATGATCTCGTGGTCTGTGTGTTCCAGCCCTGTGTCAGGCTCAGCGTTGATAGGTCAGAGCCTGGAGACTGCCTTGGATTCTGTGTCTCCCTCTCTCTCTGCCCCTCCCCCTCTCTCTCACAAAAATAGGTAAACATTTTTAAAAAATAGAGTGTGTGTGTGTGTGTGTGTGTGTACGTGTGTATGTGTGTGTGTACAAATGGAGGGGCGGCGTTGGGGGCGGGTGGTGGGCAGAATCCCACATAGGCTCAGCTCTTTGAGCTAGACTTTATCTCACAACTGTGAGATCATGACCTGAGCTGAAACCAAGAGTCAGATGCTTAACAGACTGAACCACACAGATGCCCTGTTAATTGTTTGTAAAATCCACAGTAGGACCACAGCTTTAGGAAATTTTTAACCTTAATAATCTATACTGAAATTGAGTAGCCATTGCTGTAGTAATTGACCAACTTGATATGGGAATATATACAAGTTAATCTCTTTCAGTGATCTATTCAGGGTGACTTTCCATATGCATGATTTTTATCTCTTCAATTTTTGAAGGACTATTGATTCACAAAGATAAGTTGAAAATATGAGTTTCTTTAATTTGCATGGGTTAGGAAATCACAGCATATGTAAAGTGACTATTTTAAGGTGTAGTTTTGGGGGTTAAAATTATGCAGTTGATTTAAAGTAACTCCTACACTCAAAATTCTCCAATGACTTTCCATCACATTCAGAAAAATTCTAAATTTCTCAATATGACCTGCATGATCTGGACTCTGGCTACCACTGTGACTGCATCTCCCATTGTTTTCCTGTCTTGTCCACTTGCCACCAACCACAGAGGCCTCCTTGCCTTCCTCAAAGGGATAGGTCATGAGATGGCATCAGTTTGCTCACGTTTGCTCTTTCTTTGACTGGTTATCCACATGGTTTACTTTTCTATTAAAATCTTTCCTCAGGTATGCTGTCAGTTTTCTGATTGTTGTGTGGCAAATGGATGGTAGAAAGCCAAGTGTTGAGGAAGGGAGACCAATTAGGAGACTGCTATAAGTAATTCAGGCAGGATATTGGGGCAGTTTCATATAGACCTATACATACAGTGATGTTGAATGTAAACTGGCATGGCCACTTTGGAAAACTTGGTGGTATTTACTAAAGGTAAGTCTATGTATGTCTTATGACCAAGACATTTACTTCTATTTACTACCCAAGAGAAATGAATATATTTGGATATCAAAAGATATGTTCAAGAATGCTAATAGAAGCTTTATTCATAAGAGCTTCCAAATTGGAAACAACCTAATAGCCCATCAACGACAACAAGAATAAATAAATTCCGTATTTCCAAAATGGAACTTTAAAATAGGATTTTTTTTTCATTCTAGACCTTCATTACCACTTTGATTGTGTTTTTGGAAAAAAGGAAATACAACTATGTATAAAATAAATCTCAGACCTAGTGGCAACTGAACAGAGCTAGTTAAAAAATGTCTGCGTTGTATGATTTAAGTGATATTAAGAATAAGCAAAACATTAATCCTAAAATAGGCCTTGCATTTGGACACAGACTGCTGACTGGGTGGGGTGTGAGGAAGCCTGCTGAGGTGCTAGAAGTGTTATAGATCTTGATTTGAATGGTATCTATATAGGTTTTTACAGAATTTATATAGCTTTGTATTTTATATAGAATTTATACCTATATGTTTATATTCAATTTATATATATATGTAGAAACCATGCTGTAAACTTAAGATTTATGTGCTTTACCATTGATAAATGTTAACTCATTTTAAAAAGTAAATTAAAAAAAATATTTTGACTTGGATCATTGTGATTTTTGTTGAGAGGTGGGGCAATTCAGGGTATATTTTGGAGAGCGGATTAACAATGTTTGCTGAGGAAAGTCTTGTATGAGAAAGAGAGCCATTAAAGACGATTCCATTGATTTTTAGAATGAGCGAATTCATGAGCTGAGATGGAGCTCATGATGAGAGCAGTAAAGGAGATTCAAGGACTTCATCATCTTTTGCTTGTAATATGTATATCTTTTAAATGCACATTCACACATAAATATATGAAAGCAGAATGTACAGAGTTTTACAGTAACCAATAAAACATGTATACATGTTAAAAAGAGGTAAGTACTCTCCTCTCCCAAATGGCTACTTTGAGTTATAATCAGGCAAATCAGGTTATTAACAATAAAATGGAGTAAGTAAAAATACTAAGCAGTTAGTTAGATTCAAGAATGAAAACAGTTTACAAGTCCTAAAATGTTTTGTTTATGGGAACTTCCTATAGGAGCAGTGTATAATAGAACCTTCTCTACAATGAAGGAAATATTTTGTATCTGTACCATCCAGTATGGTTGCTGCGCCTATACCTACATGTGTCTATCGAGTACTTGGAATGTGGCTAGTTCAACTCAAAACTTTAATTTTAAATTTTATTTAACTTTAATTGAAATTTTTATTTAAATAGCCACATATGGTGTGTGACTACTGGCCACAGTATCTTTGTTTTCTGAAGAAATAACTGATTCGGACTTTGTTAAAAACGACAGTGCAAAAAGAAAAAAGAAGTGCAGTATCTAAGGTACATGGCATTTCTTTGTCTCTCTAAAGGTAAACACCTTTCTTTGGCCCATTGCTAGCTGAGTACTATACAGATATGCTTGCTTGTGACCTTACTTAGCTTTTTATAAGGGCTATTTACTTTCTTAGAATGATCTGTTTACATACTGCACCTCTTCCGTGATCTAGTTGTGCTTCATGACTCCCAATAGCAAAATCATTGATTAATGTGAGTCACAAGCAATCTATACAGGCTGGTTCTCCAGTAACAATGTGAAGATACAGCTAGAGTCTATCCGTTTTGATTACTTCTTGTGTTTGAGCTTATTAGGAATAAAAGTCAGTGGCATGCCATGAGTCTTGCTTGTTACTGTTTAATATACTCTGGTTATTCTAAATATTTGCATATGCTTTATGTGAAAGAATATAAAACAAAATCTTGTGTTTTTTGTATGATATTTCCTAGGTTCCTGAAGACTCTAAATTTCCATAGGGTTCTTCATAACTCCTATCATATAAGTTCTCTCATCATAAATGTTAAAGACTGAATGCTCAGTTGCTGTTTATTCCTCATAGAATATTTCTGAATTATTTCATGTGTATGGGACTGTTGATGCCAAACTGAAAAGTAACAAACCACCAAAATTACCAACTTGTTGAAATATGTGCATGGTCTTTAGATAGAACAATAAAAGTGCATGAAAGAAACTTTTGTAGTTTACATAGAGATAAAAGTACTTTTATTATAGAAAATTTGAAGCGTATGTAATATTAAAGGTACTAGTAAAAAGAATGTGAAATGCCCATCAGCCACTTTCAATAATTAGGAGGACCGATCACTTATTATTAGTGATAGCCCCATCCAGTGTCTCCCACATGATTATTTAATAGCAAATCTCAGATATTCTGTCAGCGGATCTGTAAATATTCTGGTTTGATCTTTAAAAATCATGACAAATCAAGTTTCCCATCTAAATCATTGATAACTTTAACATCTTCAAATATCCATCTAATATCCAAATATATTGTTATTTACATTTCCTCAGTGTTTTACAACATACAATTGGTTTAATAAGGATGAAATTAAACCCTGTGCATATAGATAAATGGTTGATGTTTCTTGAGTCCTTCTCAGTAATAGTTTTCATCTCCATTTTTAATTTTTTTTTTTTGCTAAAGGGGCCAGAGTATTTGTCCTATAAAATTAACTGCACTGGGGATTTTGCTGATTTCAGAGCATGAATTATACCTTGAGTAACACTGTCATATTTTATTCAACGTATCTGCTACAGGGAGACTTTTGAGTGGACTGTGCTCTTTACTGTTTTGATAGTGCTGCATTGAATAGTTTTGTGAATACTCAGTTTGTATGTCTGCCAGTATGTATTTTGGATAGATACCTAGACCTGAGATTGTAGGGTCAAAGGGAAATGCATATGAAATTTTGCTAGACACTACCAGATTCTTTGCCATTAATGTTGTTCCATTTTGTATTTCTACCAGCAGTGTTTTAGTATGCTTGTTTCCTGAGAGCTTTGCCAGTAGAATAGATTGTCAAACTTTTGGGTTTTTGCCTAAGAGTTGAGAAATGCCATCTCGGTATAGTTTTTAATAGTACTTCTTATTAGAAGTTAGGTTGACAATAAAGAAGAGATAACTTTATGCTGTGTGGCCACTGAGCAATGATTTTTGATTTAATAAAAATATATATATAAATAAGCAGTGGTTAACCTGAAAAGTTATTCTCATAGCTGCTGTTTCCTGGGTATCAAAATAATTTTGATAAAGAAAATATAATGATAATACCATTAATTTATACTTTTAAAAAATTTAACGTATCGTAATATATCTGAATATACTTTATAGAACGATTTTTATCCTATAGCCATAAATGGAAAAATTGGTAAAAGACCTCTTATAGTCTGTGAAATATTTTCATAATTTGGAAAAGGTAGAATTTAGACTTTTTTTTCATTCTTGATATTTTAATATGGCCTATGGTCTCTTTAATTCAATTTAGCAAACTTGTTATTTATCTAGTAATAGTGGATCATTTTGAAATTTAGGATGTGAGAAAGCAATGAAAATATTTTGGCCTTTTCTTCCATCTCAAGGATAAAAGGCTAATGGCAAAATGGAATACTTAAATATCAGGCCTATTGTGTATATTAAGAGGGCAGAGGGAGAAGGAAGAATTACAAGTTTCTGTTTAAAAAAGGCTGCTAGGTATTTCTTTGTCTGAAGAACTTTCTTGTTTTGTAATGTTACATTCTTTGAATTGAGATTTTTCCACTTCTTCCTTTTTCCATGTTTCAAGCCAAAAGGAGCCAGGGCAGGGTCTGATGGAAATCAGGTCCAGAGTGGCAGCTTAGGAAAATTCTGTTCAAGTGTAGGACAAATACTGTCCTTGATTACCTACAGAGTAATAACTCCCAGAGCCTGGGTTTGGCCTAGGAGAAAGGAGTCAAGGCTGTTTGATCTACTTTAATTTGGAGAGATCAGTGGATCAAAATGAGTCCTAGAGAATTACAATGCTGAGGCATCCTTGCCACTCTGGAGCCAGAGAGCCAAAGGACTGTAAGATGCTGCTCCTCCGAGGCTTGAAAACGTATTAGACCGTTGGTTTAGGCTTCGGCTTACCCAGCCATTGCTTTTCAGTGGAAACGAAATTAATGTCTTCCATGTGCCTATCACATTCAAGGTTAGGAACCAGCTTCTGACACATCGTAAGATGTCAAGGCCTCTGTTCTGAAAAAGGCTGTAACCTACTCACAGTGGCAGAGTACGGTAGTTGAATGTATGAATTCTGGAGCCAGACCCTTAAATCTGGGTGACTTTGGGGCAAGTTATTTAAAGTCACTGTAATTTAGTTACTTTATCTGAAAATTGTTAATGTGAACTGACAATATTTGTAAAATCCTTAAAACAGCACCTCACACATAATGAATACTTAATATTAGTCATGATTCTAGTTATTTAAAACAGACCCCACCTTTGATTTGCCCTGTAATAAACGTGTCTGCTCTTCATTTTTCTAATACGCCAGTTCAATCCCAAAGGCCAGCTGCAGAAAATCTTCTCTGATCATCTTGCTCAGGGTCCAGGGACTTATAAATTCTTTTTCTTTGTGGATGAAGACCAGGCTTTGTGGAACAAGCACTTTTCTAGCGAGGCAATGTTTTATGTGCCATTAATTAGTGGTGCATCCAGAATAAATGAGTTACTATGTGGAGGTCTTAGTTTATTCATTTATATAATGTGGACATTTATCTTTAAAGTCCATCACAGCTCTAAAACATCATTAATGTATCATCTTGACATAAAAAATATGCTTTTTTTTTAAGTAGCTATATGAGAAATTAGGAAAAATTTCCAATATAACTAAGTATATTCTCCCTAGTGAAAATCTTGCGTTTGATTACTACTAATTCTTGGGCTGGGAGGAAATTTTAGATCTCAAGTTTGTAGTCCATGGAGCTTAAGTTTAATAACAGAGTATAGAAGATTAAGTGCTGTATTTACAGAACTAGCAATTCTCTTTAGAAAACTTACCGCAACTGGGTTTGCCATACGTGCCAATCACTTCCAGCTAATCGGATAACTTTGCGGAGACTGGGGGAGAGAGCACTGTTCAAGTCTACCAGATTTCTCTAACACATTTGAATATATAGTGAGACCAAATTATTTGGACATCAATATAAAAAGAAAAAAACACTTATATGTCGTGCATTTATCAACATATTAGAAAATAGGCTGTCATTGATACTACTTTTCCAAGTAGGTGAGTATATATGTATATATGCTGTATATACAGGCGTATATATGTTGTATATATAGGCATATATAAATGTGCACACATATGAACACATATGTATGTACATACATGTATGTATGTAGACTCACATACATTTGATATATACATACAGCTAACATGAGGAATGGATACAATGATGGCAATGGTTGGTGTGTGTGTGTGTGTGTGTGTGTGTACATTTATCCTTCAAGCATTGGAAAAATTCAAATCATTGCAGACTTCTGATTTATAGTTACTTATAAACCCTAAGTTGTCATTCTGAACCTAAGTGATATTTGAGCCTAATAAAGATATCAAATTCTAATATTATAGTGACTTATTAAATGGATAACTCAAATTATATTAAGTAGTTACTAGCATATTATACTAGGGTAAAATATAATGAGCATTTGGTATTGATAATAATAAATTCTGCTACAAAAGATTAAAAATCCAAAACGTCTATAGGGATTGGTTCATATCTATAAAAGGAAAAGTTTCCACTAGAGACTATGTGGTTTGAGGCATATAGTGTGAGGATATGCACTCTTGAGTTGGACTGCCTGAGCAAACTGGATTTGCTATTTAGTAATAGTGTGATCTTGGGCACTCATTTTCTTACCTGTCAAGTACGGATAAGGGGGTGTCAGACAGTGCCTGGCACAGTTAATCTGACCATAATTGTAATAAAAGCTGAGATAGTTCCTGTTCTGTAATTACTATAGAATTTATCTGTTTAAGAGCTTCTTTAGCAGTGTGGTATGAAGAATGAGATCTCGATGAAACTATCACTTTAATTATTTCTTACCATATTCATTTATAATATAAAAGAGTAACTTAAGAACTTTGCTTGGAACTTGCAACAGTTGGAGGTGACTTGAAAAGGGCAATATGTTTGTTGGGGTACTTTGGAGAAACATAACCCTGCTCTGAGAGGGGACATGGGGATTATGAGAAATTGGCTCATCTGATTGTCAGTGTAGAGACTTCCCACAATCTACCATCTATAAACTGGAGACCTAGGAAAGCTAGTAGTGTAACTCAGTCAGAGTCTGAAGGCCTGAAAACCAGGAGAGCTGATATTTGTAAATCCTAGTCCACGGGCAAGAGAAGATGAGATAAGATTTCCTTGTTCAAGCAGTGATCTAGGATAAAGGGCCAATTCTTCCTTTCTCCATCTTTTGTTCTATTTAGGCCCCCAATGTATTGGATGAAACTCCTCTACAGTGGTGAGGGCAATCGACTTTGAGTTCACAGATTCAAATATTAATCTCATCCTGAAACACTCTCTTAGACACACCCAGAAATAACGTTTAATCTGGGCACCCCATGGCCAGTCAACACATAAAATTCACTGTCACAGATAAATAATGGTAATAATTGGAGGAATTGCAGTGATAGTTCTAATCCTCTTATAAGTTGAAGGATTCCTGTAAATGTCACTCATGTTTTACATACTATTAATGTAGCTTTGTACTGACTCTTGGGCTCAGAGAGAGTAAGCAGTTCTCCATTTGCTGAGTTGCACAAGTATTTCCTTAATCTGAACTCTTTAGAAGGAGATCGAAGTAAAGAAAACTGAAAAGAACCAGTCCTAAACCTGGGCATCAACTAAACGATGCATTTGGGGAATGTACTTGGTGGAGAAGAGAAGGACAGTGCTTAGACTTCTTGCTTCTGTCTCTCTTCTCCTCTGCAGAGTTAGATGGTACACTTTATAAATTGCTGGGGAATGTAGATAAAACTTGATTTTTAATAGTGCTGGCTGTTTTTTTCCCCTAGAGTTATTCAGTTAAAGTTCCTCTATGTTAAGATCAATGAAAAAATTTCTCTGTCCTTTTAGATTCATTCTGCATAGAGAATTAAATGGCAAAAATTATATTTCTGATCATTTTTACAAGGCCAAACTTTTCTGGCCAATGTTTGAACATTGCAAAGAATTGTATAAGTAAAGATTATTCATTTAGACAGTGTTCTTATTTCAACAATAGCTCATTTCTAGTATTTAATTACATGATGTTCCAAATGATATCATATCATTCCAGTAGAATACGAAAGCTTTCCCAATCACTGTTTTGAATATTTCATCTAATTGGAGAACAGAACTTTTATGTTGTGAATGTAATCTCATGTTGTAGGATATAATTTCTATTTCATTATTTGGATGGAGAAGAGAGTGATCAAAAAAGGTTTGAACAAACATTTAAAATTAGTCCAGGTGCTAAAAGGTTGCTTAGTAATCTTAAAGAGGTTATTTTAGAAACTTATTATATATTTTGTAATTTTACTAGTCTTTAAGGATTATCTGAATACAATATAGACACTGAATACCTACCTATACCAAAGTGACAAAACTAGTGTAAAAATGAATATGACCACTTCCAGTAACTTATTTAAAAACACTCGATTGGGGCGCCTGGGTGGCGCAGTCGGTTGAGCGTCCGACTTCAGCCAGGTCACGATCTCGCGGTCCGTGAGTTCGAGCCCCGCGTCAGGCTCTGGGCTGATGGCTCGGAGCCTGGAGCCTGTTTCCGATTCTATCTCCCTCTCTCTCTGCCCCTCCCCCGTTCATGCTCTGTCTCTCTCTGTCCCCCAAAAAATAAATAAACGTTGAAAAAAAAATTTAAAAAAAATAAAAAAAATAAAAACACTCTAGACCCAGTAATAGGCCCACACAAATACAGATTTTAATTTTTGACAAAGGTGTAAAAGCCAGTTAGTGGGGAAACGATAGTCTTTTCTTTTTTTTTTTTTAATTTTTTTTCAACGTTTATTTATTTTTGGGACAGAGAGAGACAGAGCATGAACGGGGGAGGGGCAGAGAGAGAGGGAGACACAGAATCGGAAACAGGCTCCAGGCTCTGAGCCATCAGCCCAGAGCCTGATGCGGGGCTCGAACTCATGGACCACGAGATCGTGACCTGGCTGAAGTCGGACGCTTAACCGACTGCGCCACCCAGGCGCCCCACGATAGTCTTTTCAACAAAGGGTGCACAAGTAATTAAACATCTGTAGACAAATATAATGAACCTTGATCCACACCTCCAGCTTTCTCCAAAACTAACTCAAAATAGATAATCAAAAACTATAAACCTCTTATAAGATAACAGGGGGAAATTTAAGGCTTGGGTCAAATGTTCTTAGATGACACCAGAAGCATGATGTATGAAATGATAATTGGACTTCATTGAAATTAGAGCCATTTACTGTGAGAAAGACTGCCAATTAAAAGAGAAGCTACAAACTGAGAAACTAATTGCAACCCACATGTCTGACAAAGATCCGTATCTAGAATATACAAAGACCTCTTAAAACTCCATAGTAAACACATCCTAAACAACCCTTCCACCTAGAAGGGCAAAATACATGTTGACAATAAACATGAGGAAATATTTCACTGAAAAGGAAATGGGGATGGGGGTGTCTCCCTTCTTTTCTTGAGTTTGGAAAAATAAATCAAGTATCCAGCAATCAAGTTTTAAGAGTTAAAGAAAAATACTCAGGTGCCTGAGTGACTCAGTCGGTTAAGCATCCGCCTTCAGCTCAGGTCATGATCTCATGGTTCATGGGTTCCAGCCCTGTGTTGGGCTCTTTCCTGACTGCACAGAGTCTGGAGCCTGCTTCAGATTCTGTGTCTCCCTGTCTCTCTCCCTCTCTGTCTAGCTCTTGCTCTCTCTGCCCCTCCCCCCCAAAATAAACATTAAAAAAAAAAGGTTAAAGAAAAATATCAGCATATGTTGTTAGTTAGCCAGGGCTACCTAACCATGACAGAAGACCGCACACTTGATGGTTTAAGTAATATAAATTTAGTTTGTTATAATTCTGTTGGGTAGAAGTCTAAGATCAAAGTGTCAACAAGGTTGCTTTCTTCTGAGACCTCTCTCCCTGGTTTGTAAATGGCCATCTTCTCCCTGTGTGTTCACAAATCCTCCTTGTGCAGCTGTTCGGGTTCGAGTCCCCTCTCCTTATAAGGACACTGGTTTGTTTGATTAGTGCCCACTATACTGACCTAATTTTAACCTAATTACCACCATAAAGGCCCTATCTCTAAATATGGCCACATTCTGTGGTACTAGGGTTAGGACTTTCATATATGAATTTTAGGGAGAACCAATTCAGCTCCAAACATTCATATATACATACATATTTATGTATACATAATACATGCACACAAAATGATCAACATGGTTTGGTTAATACCCCAATATCTCATTCTGTGAGCTTTTTAGCTTGGTGAAAGGATCTGTTCTCCTGGTTTAATTTGGGCACTTTTATCTTCTGGGCTGGAAGAAATCTTAAAAACTCTGCTCATGATCTTTTCTTAGTACATGCTATGTTGAGGTCCTTAAATGTTTGCTCTCTGGAGTCTCGAATGCTGGTACACAGCCACTGTCCCTAAACAATCATATGCCAAAAAGAATAGGAAAGCATAAACTTCATGGAGATTGAATGACCACAAGCAGAAACTTGTTATGTGATCATATTCCATAAAGAATGGTCCAGAATTGGATTGATTGTGTCCCCAGATGATAGTGATTTATTATTCAGCACAGGTATAAGAATTACAAGGGAGAATGGAGAACTTGTAGCAATCATGATGCTATGACACAACTCTTTGTCTCAGGAGGTACTTTTCCAGGATGGTAAGAGCATAAACCACACCCCACACACAACCACTTTACCGTTTACTTCAGGAAATTGCTGTAAACCAATTTATCTGGGCAAACAGTTTGCTCCTGTGGGCAAACAGCTTTCCTATCAGAAAAACAGAATGACTGCTGGTGTCAAGGACTCACATATTATATAAGATCTAATAACAAAACACTCACCTTGCTGCATCCACCATTTCTGTGTCACAAGCTATGCTTAATACCAGTTGGTT
Organism: Prionailurus bengalensis; assembly: GCF_016509475.1. NCBI lineage: Eukaryota > Metazoa > Chordata > Mammalia > Carnivora > Felidae > Prionailurus > Prionailurus bengalensis. Next base: position 155,622,455 of record NC_057344.1, on the reverse strand, counting down.
TCTTGTCTGAGCCTGAATCCTGGTCTCAAGTTTCTAAGTCTCCTTCCTTGATCTCTCACTTTTGGGATGCAACTAGGATTCTGTCAATGTGGTGCTCTCCCTTACAGTGAAACTAACAAATCTAACTTGGGTTGAGAAACCGATTTTTGATGATCTTTGGGGGATTTGAAAGCTGATAAATTTTATACCTAAATTATAAAAACATGTTAAAGTTATTGAAAACAATCTGATATATTGACATATGATTAAGAACTTCTCATTTCCTCAAAATTAAACATTATATTCCAAATTAAAACTAAAACCCCACAGAATATATGTTTTGATGATTTAACGCTTAACCCATTACATTCTTTGATTACTTTAAAAACTTGACTCAATGCAGTAATGTAATGCCAGACACTGTGCCTTGATGATCTAACCATTTCCTTTCCCATTTTACTCTGCCAAAGTTCACCTCTCATTATAAAGGCTGAAAATGTCAAGTTCTCATTTGCCAGCTTCCCTTACAGAAAGGCTAGGCCATAGCTCTAGCCAAAAACTAAAATAAAAACTGAGTGTGTGTAAGTGGTGTGCATGTGCACACACATGCAGTATGAGATACACTCCCTAATGAAAAGATATTGCTATGAGGATAGAACCTTACATTCACTTCTCATTTGGTTGCTGTTGTTTAAGAATATGCTATAAAGATACTGTGGATACAGTATCTTGCAACCATGTTGCCACACCATGAAAACAGAAGCCAGTTTGTTCAGGATGGATGAGTAGAAGGTGTCTGTATCTTTAGAGACAAGGAGACATTGAACTAACCTTGGAAGTACCTACCTCTAGACTTCTTGGTATTTACAATGAATATTTAAAGTATTTGAATAGGTTATTCCATAACTTGCAGCCAGTGGTATCTCTTGAGTCATATTGGACCATTAATGTTTTTGAGTAGCAGGTTATTTGTGAAAAACAATTTCTACTTAAACATTTCCATTTGTTTTTGGTAGTGAGTTAAGGGTCTCCCCATAATATTGCTTCATACAGTAATGTTCACTGTCCCATAATTTCAATATGTGAAAACAATATTCGGAGGTCTTAGACATGGATATACTAATCGATATACTAAGTTTTCAGTGTTTATAGTAGTTTTTTCTTCATTTGATCATTTGCAAAGGAAACTCAGAGGAAAGTAGACTTTTATGCTCACTTCAAATTTTTACAAGCAAATCTCAAAGCATTTTTTATTTAAAATTTAGTATTTATTTTGGAGTTTTAAGAAAGAAACATTAAGTATTCAAATAAGTTAAGTATTGAAACATTTGTTTCAGTCCTCAGAACATTTTTGTTTTCCATCTTCTTTCATGTGTTTGAGGAGATTTGGAGCTGTCATCTTTATGAAAGGTAGATAAAATGGGTTTTTGCTTGTAACCGTGTCCCTCAAATAGAGGAAAGTGTTCTGGCACATTTTTGAAAATGATAGCACTGATAGCATTCAATCATAACTCTGACTCCATTAAGGGCAGGTTTAATGGGCAGGCCTATCTCTACTTGTTATTAGCAACATTATACACTGAGCTATGTTGAATTATTATAATTCATACAGAAAAAAATATTTGGATAAAATTTTACTATGAACTTTGTAAGCTTTGCAGTTTATTTTTCAATAGTGTGATATTTAAATGTGTACCTGGATATAAGTGGAAATAACTCAATCTTTAGCATTTATAATTTTTTTCTTTAAAAAGAAAAAAACTATGTAATTATTAAGGATATTTTAACCTTAATAAAGGGCACTAAGAGCCAAGAAGAGTCTGTCCGTAGGTTTTTCTTAACAAGTATCCAATGTATTCTTTTTTAAAAAAAAATTTTTAACGTGTATTTATTTTTTTGAGACAGAGCATGAATGGGGAAGGGGCAGAGAGAGAGGGAGACACAGAATCGGAAGCAGGCTCCAGGCTCTGAGCCATCAGCCCAGAGCCCGACGTGGGGCTCGAACTCACGGACCGCGAGATCATGACCTGAGCCGAAGTCAGACGCTTAACCAACTGAGCCACCCAGGTGCCCCTCCAATGTATTCTTAAACATAAGTTATCTTTTTTTTATTTGATCTGTAAATGCATAAAAATATAGGATTGTTGCTCAATTTTTGTTACAATTTATTTGGTTTAGAGACCTTGACTTATCTGCATATATAGTTTTAGAAGGCAAAAATTAGAAGACTAGTAAGACCCTAAGGGGGAAAAATGTATTCTTAGTGGTTCTCATGGATGAATCTATTACAGAAGCATTCTAAGATAAATATGATCACGAATAGTCAAATGCAGTACTCAAATAGTCATCTTAAAAAAAATCAATTAGACACAAACTCCTGTCATTTAAACCCAAACCCAAATAAAGTGAAAATAGACTTTGTCAATACTTATAAAATGTAATTATAAAAATGGTCACTGAGTTAATATTTTGACGTTAAATTTTTTTGTCCCTGTATTGGCACTTCTATGACATTCGTACCATGCTTTCTAGAAACTACATGAGTACCTAGACTTCTGTGAAGGACAAGCACATGGAAAGAGGAGACCATTCAATATTGTATGTGGAGATTTTATGTTTTAAAATGCATTCTTGAAGCTTCTGGCATAGGTAATAGTTTGACTTTAGAGTACCTAGAGTCAAAATGCATACCATATTAATAGATTTGGGAAAAATGCATTGTGAAGCACAACAAGATATCCTGCTGTATATGTAATGAAGGGACCAGATAGGAGAACAGTGTAAACATTAGAAGTTTGCATCCACAGCCAGGCCAAGTCTAGGATGGGCGCTTTAAGATGGTGGGGATTTGAGCACAGAAAGGAGACATCTCATTTCTCAAGTGGTGCCTAGAAAATGAATGATCTTCTGGGCTGCATGACACTGCTTTAGCATGGTTCCCCCAGAAGAATAGAAAAAAAGAAAAACAAAACTAAAATCTGATGCCAAACAAAATACACCAATTTCAATGACTGCCAAAGACAACTTGTTTCTGATGGAATGAGGCTATATACACCTGCTCCCTCCTCCCATTATGCCCTTAGAAGCCAGGGTACGGAAAAGGGCAAGTAAAGGACAATTTTCTACTAATAAATTTTAAAGTTGAAATTACTAATAAAGCTCAGAAGTTACTGATTTTACTTAATCATGTCTAGAGTCAGTTTTTTTGTGGTCACATGGCATGGGAGTTTTAAGTAAAGACTAATTTCAGTTAAAAAGACCTTATACATAACATTTCTGTATACATAATATGTCTATTACTAAAATTTCAAAAACCTAATTGAGAAAAAACTACATGAAATACAAAATGTTAATAATGAAATTCCAGATAATATACACAGAAAACAGGAAGTGAGTATTAATTTCTTTATAGTGTCCAGGGAATCAGGATTGAGAATTATAAGTGTAAGTATAAATTTAATATCTTAACATCTTTGTAAAGTAAACATAGCATGGATATTATAAAAATATCAAAAATTAAAAAAATCTAAGAATTTGTACACAGAGGAAAATACATGTAATGAACAAGTGCCAAGAAGCTCAAAAGACAGCAAGTACAATAAACTATAAAAGAAGAAAAATGTACTAGCGTTGACAATAAATGTAAAAAGTTAAACTTGTTTATGCAACAAAGTTTCTTGGAATGCCTTCCAAATCAAAACCCATCTGTATGATGCTTACAGAGTTACATTTAAAATGATACAGAAAGCTAAAATTCAAAGAAGGCATAAAGCAAATCCAAAATGAAAAACAAAAGAACACTTTAAAAAACAGGTATCAGTATATTCTTATGAGACAAAGTAGAATTCAAAGTGGAACACATTCAATTGAAAAAGATGACCATTCATATTTATAAGCAGTATAGTTCACAAATAAGCTAGGTCTCTCCTGAAACTCTGAAGCACTCTGCAACATAATAGAGAATACCAAATGTATAAAGGGACAGAGGCGTGCTAGAGAAAGAGATAAACACTATTCTATGAAATGTTATGACTCATGGAGGCAAAATTAAAATAAAAGTAACAGTTTTGTATATAAACATTCTATATGCTATGCAGTGTTTTCAGTGCTTTGCATGTATTTATTTAATCCTCAAAATATCCCTGTCCATTAGGTCATATTACCATCCCGATTTTTCACATAAGAAAGCTCAGCGTTAACATAACTTATTTAAATTTTTAATTTTAGAGCATGAATGGGGAGGAGGGGCACGGGGGGGAGGGGAGAGAGAGAGAGAGAGAGAGAATCGAACAGCCTCCATTGTCAGTGAGAGCCCCATGTGGGGCTCAATCCCAAGACCCCAGTATCGTGACCTGAGCTGAAATCAAGAGTCAGAAGCTTACGAATGAGCCACCCAGACACCCTAACATAACTTATTTAAAGTCATTGTTAACAGTCATGGAACTTGAATTTGAATGCAGGCAACTGAACTCCAGAATTCACACTCCTATCCACTACATTACAAAACTTGTAGGTCACATAATGATTTATTTAATAATTGTCTCAAATATGATCTCCAGAAATTTAAATGCATTGGCCTAAGGATCAATGGAAACATTTAAAGAATCCTCTCATAAACAGATTTCAATAAATTGAAAACAAATCAATAGAAACTGCCAATGTTTTCTGACAAAGATGAAACATATTAATACAAGTTAAATGAATTCACCATGTGGTAACTATTTCCCGTTGTGTCATGCACAGAGGACACATAGGTCCACTGCACCCTTCGCAGTTCAAGGGAAGTGAAATTAAGCTGTGTCCAGCCAAGGGATCAAGATTCATACAAGGGAGAAGGTGCAAGGCAGAGGGAGAGCAAGGGTGTCCAAGTAACTGAATGACCTGAGAAAAGCCACAGAGACATGGGAGGATGAATTTTGAGAAACTCTATATAATTTAGTATATGTGGGACATTGATGCAAGATGTAAAGTCTGAAGAGCTAAGTCTGATGGTCAAAATCCATCTTTTCTATAATGGGTTTAATTCTGATGGATCTATTAAAATTAAGTATTATTTCCATTAAAATAATACATACATCAAGTTTTAAAAGTAAAATCAGGATTAGAAAAATATAATAGCAGGTCCCTGTCTAATTTCTTCCTGCAAGCTTCTATTCTATGATTTTGGGCATTTATTTTCATATTTTAAAATATATGCATAAACCAACATTTCTTTCTTTTTAAAATTTGTATGTTTAATCTTTTTATCATGTTTCAAAATATTTCCCTAAGTTTGAGTTGCATATTCCCCTGCCTTGTCTTTTAGAAATAAAGATATGAAGAGTTTAAATCATTAGCCTAAAGTCATAACAAATCTTTTAAGTAAAACTAGGGAATTTTCCACACAAAGCAAATGGAAGACTGTATAAGAACTGGGAAAACTATATCATCATTTTTTTTTTCCTGTAGGACAGTAGTTCCATTTGTATTTCATGATGAATCCTACATAAATTTGCAAGTACAGCATGTTGCATCCAATAATGAACCTCTGGAATGAAAGAGAATGTATCTAAAAAGATTTGTTTTGCATTAAAATTTATTTGAAATTAATTTTGCTTTTATGGATTAACATGGTGTTGAGTCTTTGGGATTAGATTTCACAGTGGATTTCAGGAGGGTTTGAAGAATGTGTTGATGTGATTTCTCAACATTTTTAATAATTTTACTCAAGATTAAAAGAATGTTTCAGACATTGACATCTTTTTTTTTAAATGTTTTTAATGTTCTTGAGAGAGAGACAGAGACAGAGTGTGAGTGGGGGAGGGGGAGGGTCAGAGAGAGAGAGAGAGAGAGAGACAGACAGACAGACAGAATCTGAAGCAGGCTCCAAGCTGTCAGCATAGAGCCCAATTCAGGGCTCGAACTCACAAACCGTGAGATCACGACCTGAGGTGAAGTTGGTTGCTTAACTGGCTGAGCCACCCAGGCGCCTGGGACATTGACATCTTCTGATGTGAGACAAAGATTTATCTGTCTCTCATTCTCCCTCCCTCATTTATACAAATTCACTTCCTTCTGTGGTCCAATATACTTATGCCACAATTTTTGTTTGAATAGTTATTTTTAAAAACTGGCTTTTTTACAGCTGAGACATACCATTGCTATGATTATTTTCTCTTTATTTTGCATTTCGCTTTTTAAATATTGACTGAATATAGTCAATAATACTTTTTCATTTGCTTAGCTTTCTGTCTACCCTAGCACTTTATCCCTAAGTTGTCTGATCGAGTGGAAAATATGGAAATGTATATACAAATATGAACATGTCCAGGATATGATCAAGCACATCAGACATTCTGCATTTAATTTTCTCCTAGCATATGGTACTCTCGGAACCTGTCCTGGTCTAGTTTGAACTCTGCTCTTTTGCTTGTTTCTCATAGTCAGCTTGAAAATCCCTTTCTTTGGCCAGTATTGAATCCATTGCTTCTTATGCCTGTTTCTTCTTTAATGATTTATGCCCTTATTTTGGTGGAGTACATTCACCATTTGTTTCCTGAAGAAAATTTCTGACTTATGAATTGGATATCTTGTTTGACTTTATTTCTTAAGGATGTAAGTTTTAGTTTCGTTAAGTTACTAAATCATCTTAAGGGTTTAGGTTTTAGCTTTTTCTCAGCTTTTATTTATTTTTAATTTAACGTTTATTTTTGAGAGAGAGAGAGAAAGAGAAAGAGCGAGCGCAAGCAGGGGAGGGGTAGAGAGAGAGGGAGACACAGAATCCAAAGCAGGCTCCAGGCTCTAAGCTGTCAGCACAGAGCCCGACGACGTGGGGCTCGAACTCATGAACTGTTCCTTGAGCCAAAGTCAGCCCTTTAACCAACTGAACCACCCAGGTGCCCTGCTTTTTCTGAGATTTTAAATCATATACTGTTAGTCCATTTACTTTCTTGATTTCTTGTCTGCCTCTGTTGCTTTTACTATTCACTTTCTCCTGGTGGCTTAATTCCTGTTTCATCCTTTTGCTATCAATTTAAGGGGTTTGGTAGGCAGTCTTTGAAATGGCCTCCAGTGATCTCTCCCTGCTGGCATTGATGTTATTATATAACCTCCTCCCCTTGAATTTGGACTGGACCTAGTGGCTGACTTCTAATTAACAGTATATGGCAAATATAGAGGGATTTCATATCTGAGATTAGGTTACAAAACACCTAGAATTTTATTTTACTTTCCCCCTCTCTAGCCCTCACTTTCATTCTTGTTTTCTCACTGGCTCTGAAGGAAGCACGTTTCCATATTGTAACCTGCCTTGTAAGTGCCCATATGGCAAAGAGCAAAGGGAAACCTCTTCCCATCTATACTCATCAAGGAATATGGGCCCTCAGTCTAAGAGGCTGGGAGGTACTGAACTCTGCCACAATGATGAGCTTCAAGGCCAATGTTATCCCTGCAGATAACACTGCAGCCCCTGCTCAGAAGTAGCCTTGTGGGGAACCCTGCTGCAGAGTTACTCCAGTAAGCTGCCCCCAAGTTTGTAACTTCTAGAAACTAAGTGTTAGTGTACCCCTTGAATTCACATGTTTACATCCTAATTCCCCAAGTGATGTTATTAGGTGATGGTGGTGTCTCTGGATGATGGTTAGATCATGATGATGGAGTCTTCATGAATGCGGATTAGCATTCTTAGGAAGGAGACCCAAGGAGGTCTCTTAACCCCATCTGCCATGTGAAATCACAGCCAAAAGCTGTTTGTGAACCAGGAAGCCAGCTCTCACCATCCGCAGAAAGTGCTGGTGTCTTGATCTTGGACTTAGCCTCCAGAACTGTGAGAAATAAATTTCTGTAGTTTGTAAGCTATCCAGTGTATGGTATTTTGTCATAGCAACCTGGATGGATTAAGATGCTGACCCACAGAAACTGTGAGGTGATAAATGCTGGTTGTTTTAAGCTACAGTTATTCATTTCATAGCCATAGATAACGAATATAGAGAGCTTTTTAGCAAGGAAGGAGGTTATCACATGCGTTTGATTCGTCAGGTTTGAACAGAAACCTGAAGGCTCTTCATAGCAGTCAGAGCATAATGTTTTAAAAGACAGCAACATGATAATTATTTAAAGATGTATTTTTGGAAAACTTGTGAGGAACACACTGGCAGGAACAAGACTGGGAGAAAGGAAGTATTGCAAGATTCAGATGAGAAACGAGGGCCAGAATTAAGTCAGTGTCAGAGGACGTGAAAAAGAGAAGATAAATTTGAGGGCTGTTATTGATACAGTGTGATTGCTGAATACATATTATGATTCAATAATGAGTTTTCTCCTGGATTTCAGTCTTGCAAGAGTGAGGGGACCACGGTTCTGATAATTAGGATATAGATTAGAGAGGAAGGAGAAAAAATGGAGAGGATGAGGAGGAATTGAGCCTTGGACTTTGAGTTTGAGATGACCTGGTCCATCTGAATGAAAATAACAGTGATGATAATACTAAGAAGTAGCATACAGTAAGCGCTTATCAGCAGGCTTTGTTTGATGCATTCTACGTGGATTGTTTTGTTTCGTCACTGTAATGATATTATCTAATAGTTGCTTTCATTATTTCCATCTTAAAATGAATAATCTGAGTATTAGATCAAAGAACTTGCCCAAAGGGCAGAGAGTGATTCGGGGATAATAATAATAAACTGCTTCCAAAACTCAAAGTTTTTTGTCTTCACTCCATATTATTCTTAGAGAACCAGCTTTCAAAATGAAATAATTGGGCATTGTCTTCAGGAATTTTGAATTTGTCTTCTTTGCCCTAAACATTTTTGTAACCAGGCAATTCTGGTTCTAATTACATGACTGGGCCTACAGCCTAGAAGATAATTACAGACATTTAAAATTTTCTGGTGAATTATTATATTTTGTGAATCAATTATATGTAAGATATGTTGTTGATAGATATGGGAAAAGACAGGCCTTGTTTTTAGTGTTTAATTCAGTCATTATTGTACAAGCCTCTTGGGTGATGTATCTCACATTCATTTAAGTAGATCATAATATTGACTATTTAAATCCAGGATCTTCAGTTACAAGAAGTTGTACACAAAAGGGCCACTTTTACTTAATTATGCTGCTGAAAAAAATTATGACCCAAGTAGTGGTAAGCTAATACCATTGAAATTGGTTTATTTTGACTTTGCTTTACTTTGTAAAAATAATATTCTGCAAACTGCTGCTTGGATTGAGCAGAAAAGTTCATTATATTTTCTGAAACAATCATCAATTTGGCATAACATGTAAATTGCAAGGTTATACCTAAAAGATAGATGGATGTACTCCGGGAATTCACTAGGACCACTAGACGAATATTTTTATTATTGAGATGAATAAGCGAACTTTCATGATGATTGCAGATGCCCCGAGGAGAGTGTAGGAAGATATTTATTTATTTGTCTCTTTATTTTGATTATATAATTGGCATCCACCAGTATATTAATTTCAGGTGTACAACATAGTTTGATTGAATATTTGTATATATTGGGAGATGATCTCAAGTCCAGTTAACATCCATCAACATTCATTGTTACAAAATTTTTTTCATGTGATGAAGACTTTTAGGATCTACTCTTTTAGCAATTTTCAAATATGCAATACAGTATTGTTACCTGACTCTGGCAACCCCCAATCTGTTCTCTGTATCCAGGAGTTTGCTTACGTGTGGGTGTGTATTAAAAGCTATAGAGTTATGGAAGTGAATGACTAAGGCTAAGGGAATTAGCGAAGAGTTGCACACAGGCATTAATTCAAAACATTTAAATTCATTCAGTGAACTTTTTTCTGAATTATTTGCATTCTGTCTTCTGTTCTTTTCACATCCATATCCTGATTTCATCTCAATGCTATCACCTTATGGAGTGTGATGAGTGCTTCTTTTCTTTCAGCTTTTTATTATAAAAATGTTCAAATACACAACAGAAAATAGTACAATGATTTGGTACCCTTTATTTAGGTTCAGCAATTGTTAAGGTTTGTCATATTTGCTCGTGTATATGCTCGTGTGTGTGTGTTCAAATTCATCCTTGAATATTTCAGCAGGTGTCATTGGGAATAAAGGATCCTTGAAAGGCTCTTTTTCAATGTCAAGAAGAAGAGAGAGTTTGGTATAATGATCAAGAGCAAAACCATTAGACAGCTAAGTTTGAGTCCTGGCCCTGTTGCTTTCTAGCTATGTGACATTACTTTACCTTTTATAACCTCAGTGTCATCATATGCAAAGTGGGAATGAAATGCTTTTCTTTCTGACAGCATTATTGAAAGATCAAATGACAGAATATATGTAAAATGTTTCAGTCTAATCCCTTGGACAAAATGAGTACTCAGTAGAAGAGTGGCATTATTATTAGCTACTTCCCTCTGTTTTCATCCTTCCCTCACTGCCCATTATTACTATGGTTCAATTATTACATTCTCACAGCCAGTGTGAAATCAAATTAAGATAGAATGTGGAAATCCAGAAATCCCAAGAAAAGTTTGAAGAAGGTACAATTCTGTTGGTTAACATATCTTCACTTAATTTAATTTAAAACTACTCCCAAAAGAAAAAAGAAAATGAAGACTTGCTTGTCTACATTATTTTTTCCCAAGAATTAACCCACAAGAGTCTCCTTCTGCTCAAGCTAATTTTTCATTACATAAGAAGGCTTTCAGAGATAAGCTGGGTTTGGGAACTTTTGAACAACCCACCTTCGAGTGGTTTTGTAGTTACTGATAAGTGTTTGTCATTAGAAAGAAACCTTTTATCATTTGGCTATTTTCATAGTGAATTTAAGAGTAATTAGGAGGCAGCTGGAGTCCTCTGACAGCTCTCAGGGAAACTAGCAATATTTCTTTGGGAAAGGATTACTATTACTATATTTAAGGGAAAGAGCACCTACCTTGGTATTGAGTCAGTGATACTGGCTTTGCAGTAGCCTAGGATGGAAAGAGAGTTCTTTCTTTGGGAGGAAACCAATTGGGCTGGCTTTGAGATGAATCCTTTTTGATCCAGAGAAAAAGGGGAAAAAAAGAGAGTGGACATTTTTAGAATAAACTTGTTTTAGTTAGATAGTGGGTTAATGTCATATGCATGTATATTTCTCATTTTAATTGAATCCTCACGATGACCGTAAGAAGCGGTAATTGCCATCTTTCATATGTGTAGGTGAAGACGCTGAGAACTTGAGACATTGAGTATTTGCTTAATTTCACACAGCTAGCAAATAATACACTTGTAATTGAAACTCAAGCCTCTGTTTCTAAAATTGGTACTCCTCTCTAACACTGGTTCTCAAAGTGTGGTCCTTGGCCCAGAAGCATGGATATCACTTGCAAGAAATGGAAAATTTCAGGCTGCAACCCAGATCAACCATATCAGGATCTCTGAGGATGGGGCCTGGGTATCTGTGTATTAATAATTTCTCCAGGTAATTTTGATGCACACTTAACAGTGAGACCCCTTGCACTATATTATCTATCTACTGCTGTTATATTATTTAGCATTTGAAATTCCAAGAAAGAAATTGATGTTAGGATACTTAGTTTCAGCTTGATACTTACTGTCCTGATGACACTTCTCTGAAGGCATTGTAATCACAGTGTAGGAAGCTAGAAGAAAAGAGATCTAGAAGATTTTTCTTGCTAATATCTGTGAAATCAGCAGAGAACAAAGATTGAGAGAATCCATTGAATTAGGACTCCTAGCAGAGGAGCACATTTGAGGAGGGCAGAGGTATGTCATGCCTGGGGGGAGATCATGAAATGGTTCAGGGAGAAGACCATTTGACAGAAGGATATTTGAGCTGACACCCTGAGAATTGTTGATTCTAATGCTTATCAAGCAAGGATTCTTCAGAGACTGTTGGAAAATATTTGGTGTAGGGGACAGTATGGTACCTGTGATCTGTCTGATGCAAAATGTGTAGCATTTGTTCTTTTATTGACTTTTGATAGAATTTTCCTCTAATCCACTGTGGCTAGCATCTTGCAAATTGGTCTACAGATGCCAGCCCAGTACACCATTAATACTGCCTGACAAACACCGATTGAAGGTCTACACTAAGCTAGGCATTGGATAAACAATACAATTTCTTAGTTGGGTATCTAAGCCAAAAGAAGAAAGACACATACATGAAAAAGGTTAATTTTTTTTGTGACCCTAGAATTTTAGACAAAAGCAGGAGATTTTTTGATTGTACATAGTCCAGACTGTAAGCTAAAGGGTTAGGCATGAAATTGTCATTTATCACAAATCAATTAAAAATAAATATGGTAAGCAGATGTGACATTATAACTAGAGGAAACACAAGTAAAAATTAGATGATTTTACTTAAACAAATGAACAGATGCATGGGAGAAAACAAAACCAGAAAAACAAACAAACATTTGGAATAAGAAATTTTTAATTAAAAAATAAAATAAAAGGAACTATGGTCCTAAACTAAAATATCTGGTGTGGTGAAGTGTTGTCCGTTCATTTCCTTGGCAAATATTTTTTAGGCATCTGTGATCAGGGTAAAGACCACTAGGTTTCCAGCTCTGAGTTTCTCCCAAATTTAGATCTCATTCACGCCTGGATGTGGGAGGAGTATTGCCACCCATCCAAGGTCTCTGGACATTTAATATTCAAGATGTCAAGTAAATGTAGCAAAGCCTGGAATGTGGCCACTGTGGCCATGTTTGTGGTTCCCCTACTTTATGTCTTTGGACTGCCAGAATAAATTTGGCAGTAGCAAAATGGGTTCTTGCCAGTGCTAGATTTGAGCCTTTTTTGGATCAATTTTCTGAGTATCTGTTTGATTCAGAATTTCCTTTTTATCACCAGGATACCGTATAAGGAACATACAGAAATAAAGAAAATACGTAAAGAAGCTCTCTTCTAGATTTCCCATAAATGGAGTTGCAGAGGTACAGAGTTAAATAAAGCTCCTCTTTAATCTATTTTTAACATCTTTGGGCAATCTGTGTGTTAACAAGTCTTCCAGGTAATTTTGATACACAATTAAGGGAGAACCACATAGATTGATATACCCTGTTCAAATATGTACTTTCTTCTGTTTAGAATTTCTGCAATGTTGAATTTTCACACCTACGTTATAGCCCTCTAGCAAAATGACACTTTTGTAGAGAAATGCTTTGATATAGTATACATGAATACTATAAGACAGTTCAATGCAATGGAGAAAGTACCGGGTTTGTAGTCACAAGATCCAATTTTGAATCCGACTGGGTCACTGACGATCTCTGCTACATTGCAAAAGTTATTTCATATTCTTGAACTCAGTTTTCCTGATTTTAAAGTGGGATAATAATTTCTTCTAACTCAGAGTGGTTGTGTTACTAAGGACAAAATTATATGTATTTAACTGATATTTCTTGAGTACCTACTATGTGTCTGATATGGTGCAAGAAGCTATAGGTAAGCAAGTGAATAAGGCCTAGATCTTAGGGGTGGGGTGCCTGGGTGGCTCACTTGGTTGAGCATCAGACTTCAGCTCAGGTCATGATCTTACAGTTTGTGGATTCGAACCTCACATCGGTTTCTGTGCTGACAGCTCGGAGCCTGGAGCCTGCTTCAGATTCTGTGTCTCCCTCTCTCTCTACCCCGCTCTCTTTACCTCTCTACCCTTCCCCCACTCATGCTCTGTCTCTAAAAAATGAATAAACCTTAAAAAATTAAAAAAAATAATAGGCAATTTCATTAATGTGTGGGTGCTGCTGTGGGGGTAAGCTGAGGACATAACCCATTCTTTGTCCATAGTGGTGGGCAAAAATCAGAGATGACTTTCCAGAGAGATGTTCTGTTGAGAGTAAGATACAGCTAAAGTAGGAAGAAAAATTCTATAATGGAAGTGGGTGGTTGATAGGGCATTTTAGGTAGAGGGAATAACATGCAAAAACTTGGAGGCAGAAAGAGCATTGAGCATTGATGGTACTTCAAGTAGTTGATGTGCTAGCTGAGGCAATATTGGAGTTATGAAAGATAAATATGGATATGCGAACAGCAACCAAACTCATAAGGGCTTTATACACCATAACTTGTGGAATGAGAACCAGCAGAGAGACATTTTAAAAAGACATTGGCACAATTAGATTCATACTTTGTAAAGATCATTTGTCTGCATTACATAAGATGGGCAGGGATTATATTTTGGGAGTTGCGATAGTGTAGTAAGAGACAAACTGAGACAAGGGCAATGGACTAGATGAAGAAGTAGAGATTTGAGGTGATAAGGGTACAGCCTAAATGGCATTTGGAAAATAACAGGGTATGACTGAAAATTTAATTAACACCAGTTTCCCAGACTGTGCCAGCCTATAGTTACAAAATTAGTATTATTTTTATTTTGAGAGAGAAAAAGAGCGTGTGCAGGGGGGAGGCGGGAGAGAGAGAGAGAGAGAGAGAGAGAGAGAGAGAGAGAGAGAGAGAGTGAGAGAGCCAAAAAGGGGGGGAGGATATTAAAAATGCTTCACACTCAGCATGGAGCCCCATGCCAGGCTTGATTCCACTTCCCTGGGATCATGACGTGAGCTGAAATCAAGAGTTGGACGTTCAACCAACTGAGCCACCCAGGTGCCCCCTGCAAAATTATGTTTAATGTCCAGATTATCATAGGTTGAGCTCTCACTGATGTAAATGTTAGCAATCCATCCTCCCCAAAGTGTCTTTTAGCCCAGAGGAGTTTTCCAGGGTGCTGCCTCTTGTGTGCTCAAGGCCAAGTCCTAGAAGTCCTCCTGCTCTGTCCCTGTGTCATGCCACCCTAAGGCTGTTTTGCAGGCCATCCTATACCCTCATCTTTGATCACACAGGCCTGCTCCTGGATTATTTGTTGCTGTCCTCATCCTGGCCCTAGACAGGGTCCTCTGCTCTGTCTTTCATGCCTCTGCTGCTATAACAGATTTCATAGGACAGCATCTAGTTCGGGGATGTGAACTTCATAAAGCACAGATAAGACCAGCCTTCAAGAATATTTTTAAGAGGGTGCAGAAAGCCAGGTTCCAGAAAGATACAATAAAGAAGTTGATTTACAACAATATGTACATTCCATCTCATTCTAGAATTTCCTTATCCTCTCTCATTGCCCGCTGTTTTTCACGTGATCAGGAGTATCTGAACTCCCACATGAAAATTTTCTAATGTCCATACACCTTACATTCAGACTAAATCTCCTTTTAATTCCAAAGAGAAAAAGGAAATTTTTTCTACACCTCCAATTAAGGCTTGCACCCTGAGTCCTGATTTCTTTCTGAAGCCTGTATGATAAGAGGATATGTCCACTTACCCTCAAGAAAAACCTCACCTTGGGGTGGCTAAGTGGCTAAGTCAGTTAAGCGTCCAACTTCGGCTCAGGTCATGATCTCATGGTCTGTGTGTTCCAGCCCTGTGTCAGGCTCTGTGCTGGTAGGTCAGAGCCTGGAGCCTGCCTCGGATTCTGTGTCTCCCCCTCTCTCTCTGCCCGTCCCTGGCTCATGCTCTCTTTCAGAAGTAAACAAAAATTAAAAAATTTTTAAAGAAAAGAAAAACCTGATCTCCTTTCAGAGTTTTTGATCTGTTCCCATGGTGCCAACAAAGCAATATGGCAGAGTAGTAAGACATCAGTATATTCCTCAGGGTCTAGGTTATTTGGTTTTAAATAGTAGCATATATGGAACATGAGCCCTCTTCTCCCATAAGCTGATAAAACATAGTTTACTGTGTTTTTCTTTTTGTCTCATTTCACCAATGATTTAATAATCTTGAGGTTAAAACTCACTCATGGTAACCTTGTTACTTATATATAAGGATTTTGTTACCTGTAATACTCTATACAAATATAAGTGCTGCCATTTTTCATGCAAAAAACAAAGTCTAAGTTATTTAGTATGAGTCAGTGAATACTAAAGAAGCATTTTGCTCCTTACCCACAGCATGATGATATAAAACACTATACTTTATTGAGTTTCATTTTATAAGACACCAAAAATAACTATTTCTGAAACACAATCTGTTTATGACAGCTTGCCTCACTGAGTCACCCAAATCCTAAGCAGACATGATTTTCCCTGGAATTTGTTTGATAATAAATTGTCAGTAAGGTGAAATTAAAAGGAAGTTATATTTTATAATACCTTTGTCAGACTTTTCATTTTATCCTTTTTTTAGAGAATGAGCATCACTCTTTTCCTGAACATAAAAGGAACATTTACCTTGATTTTACACATCAAAATTAGCACCAAAAGCACCTATTTATATGTATATCATGATTCTAGAATTTATACAATATAAGCCATATGGTAAACATTTCTAGTTTCCATAAACTAATAATTTAAGCTAAACAGTACTAATACAGGCAGATAATATCATTTATTTAAAAACCCAAAAGAAAGAATAGTACATTATCTGTTAAGTAAGGACAGTCTATGTTTGAAAATGATCCTAGAGAGACTCTGGATTGGAAAAGAAGAAAGGCATTCCTTTATTGTAGGTTAAAATGAAAAAATATTATCCATTGTGTCCACAGAGTTTTAGAGATGTAGGAGTACTTTTTTTTTTTTTTTTTTTAATACCGTAAGACATTCCACACCCTGACACCTTCCAGGCCTTTTTCATTCAGAGAACTTAGGATATTAACACTATACCTTCAAGACTTACTTAACCTGGGGCGCCTGGGTGGCTCAGTTGGTTCAGCATCCGACTTCAGCTCAGGTCATGATCTTGTGGTCTGTGGGTTCGAGCCCCGCGTCGGGCTCTGGGCCTGCTTCGGATTCTGTGTCTCCCTCTCTCTCTCTGCCCCTACCCCGCTCATGCTCTCTCTCTCTCTCTCTCTGTCAAAAATAAACATTAAAAAATATAAAAAAGACCTACTTAACCATACCTTCCCTGTAAGCAAAAGCCCTCTTTCTATATAACTTCTCTCTTTTCCTATTAACTCTCTGCCCACTTAAATTATGTTTTGTCCTATTGAGAATCTTACTTCTGGCACTCTATATTTTGCTCCTATATTGGTCACTCAGGTCCCTCTACTTCTATTGCTATTTGGAAGTGGCAGGTGGAAGGGAGGCTGGAAATGTTTCTCTGACCATGGGCTGTACTTCGAGTAGAATAGATAAAAAGTGATCCCAGCTTTTTCATTGCCCAGAAGTTCCTGCTGTCATGTTGCCTGGATGTTGTGAAAATGATGTCATTTTCCTTCTGTTGTCCTATGTCCAAGAAGAGGGTAGAGAGGACCAAAAACTGCTCTACCCCCTCCTGCCCTGGTAGAATCCCTTCAGTCCTTTCCACACCTTGCCTCCATAGTAGATTAAAAAAACTCACTTGAACCACTGCTTGCCACAAAGCAGGGAGTGTATAGTTCCCCTGCACATTTAGGTCAGCTGCATGTGGGAAGCTGTCCTTTATTATTTTGATTTAGAAATTGGCTACTTTATAAATCTTCCTTTGAATGTACTCATCCTTCTGCAGTGGTCCTGGATGTTTTCTTCCCTGAGATATACTGATCTCATGCAAAGCCTCCCACGTCTTTGAATATTTTCTACCAAAGAGAGCTTGCTTCTGGCACACACTGAGATAGAAAATATTCCATTTCAGGGGCAGCTGGGGGGCTCAGTCGGGGGCAGCCGGGGGGCTCAGTTGGTTAAGCATGCGACTCTTAATTTCGGCTCAGGTCGTGATCTCATGGTTCATGGGATTGAGCTCCATGTCGGGCTCTGCACTGACAGTGTGAAGCCTGCTTGGGATTCTCTGTCTCCCCTTCTCTGCCCCTGCCCTGTGCTCACTCTCTCTCTCTCTCTCTCTCTCTCTCTCTCTCTCTCTCTCAAAAAAATATTCTATCTCAATCCACATTTGAGAGTACCTAAACCCCTCAACCTCTTCTTTTTAAATATCCAGCCTTCACTGTGTGTTGGATATGCCACAATTATTGCCAAATTATGAGGGGACATAACATTCCCTTCTGGGCAAGTTTGTGAATACATAGATGTTTCTGTACACAGCCTTAACATTCCTTGGTATTATGGCTTCAGACTTTACATTATATACTTTATATATTAGCAAGAACTCTTAACTGGTCTAATATCAAATGTGGATCTTCTTGCACTTGTCTGCTGAAATTCTGTTGTGAGACTCAATGTTCTTTTTGCAGTTTCTGGTCCTACACCTGCATGTCATAGAAGTTTTTTCTGTTTCATATATAACCAAAAGCAGATGTATTTGCTGGCACATCTCCAATACATTTTTAGGTTAAAAGAGTATCTTTCTTTGTATTAGTCAAGACTCTTAATGTTGTAAATGACAGAATCTCAATCAAAATCGGCTTAAGCAAAATTAAATTTATTGGGTTCCATAACTGGAGAAGTCCAATGGCAGGGCTGGCTTTAGGATTCAAACAATGTCACTAGAACTCATTTCATCATTCGTCATTTCTTGGCTTGCTTTCACATTTTTGGTTCCAACTGGTAACAAGATGATTGCAGGATCTCCAGTTCTTATATGATCTCAGGCCTCACAGAAAGGGGCAGGAATATATTTTCCAGAAATTAGAGCGACATCTCCTGCCACCTGACAACTCAGTCTGGGCTATATGTCCGTTCCCTAACCATTACTGTTGCCAGGCAAATGCAGTACTCCAAATTTCCAGGTCTCAGTCATACAGTATTGGGAGATAGGTTCAACTCTAATGGAAGCAAATGAACTAATAAAATTGAGATATGGTTATCAGAAAGTTCTGGGCAGCAAAAACAACAGATGTTCACTATAGTCTTCCCATCTTTAATATGCTGTAGGATTCAGGAAAGAAATGTGTTGAAAAATGACCCAATACAAAAAGATAGCAGCATAAGGAATAGTTTAGCAAGTATTTGAAAAGAAGACAACTTGGCATCATTTGATCTTTTGGACATTAAGATTTTGAGAAAGAGAAAAGTGTAGTAGGAAATTATTGGGCATACAATGCATGATATAATATTTATTTTTTCAAAGATCAGCTATTATCTTAAGCAAAAAAGTTTTCCAACTACAAGAAGGAAATGTTTGAATATAATACAGTGATTATAACTATTCCAGTAGTTATCTACCTTTAAATGGTCCAAACATTCTCCTTTGTATTGACATAGGTAATATTTTAAAATGCAGTTACCTATTAAGTAGCCATCTATGTAGTCGTTAAAAAAAGTATCTTTGACATATACTCTCCAGGACTGCTACCAAAACTAGCTGAAAATAACATATTGTCTACACATTATTTTATTTAAAAAATTAATATTTAATTAAAATAGTTCCAGAGGGAGCAAGCAAAATATCAATAATAAATAGTATATTTTATCCATTAATAGAGCTTGAATTATCTGAATCAATTTTGACAAATAAAAATCCTCCAAAGCTCAGTGATTCAGAAAAGAAGATAGCATTTTTTCCTCTGCATACATTTTTTAAGTACTTTATTTTCTAGCAGGCAATTTTTCAGTCAATGTCTATATTTCTGTGAATGTGTAAACTGAGGAGAAAATTATGCCACATGGATATCAGTGAGATCCTAGATTAGGGTTACTTTTCTTAATGGGAAAGAACTAAATCTTCATAACCAAGCTGGAAAGTATAATGACCAAGTTCATTATGGGTTGAATTTTGTCCCCTGAAATTCATATTTTGAAGTCCTAACCACAATACCCTAAAATGTAACTGTATTTGGAAATAACGTGTTTAAAGAAGTGGCTAAGTTAAAATGAGTTCCTTAGGGCGGGCCCTTAATCTGATATGACTGGTGGCCTTATTATAAGAGGAAATTTGGACACAATTAGCTACCAAAAGACCATGTCAAGGCATGGGAAGAAGATGTCCATCTACAAGTTAAGGAAAGAGGCCTCAGAAGGACTAAAACTGTTGTCATCTTGATCCTAGACATCTACCTTCAGAATTGTGAGACAAGATACCCAGTCTGTGGTATTTCATTAGGGCAGCTCTAACAATGTAATACACGGTTTAAAAACATTGGAGTCCTGATAGAATAATAATTAATTGCTAAGTATTTCTCTGGTCTAAATAATTCATTGTCATTCATTGAGCAAGCATTGTGACTGGACCATAAAGAAGAAAAGAAAAAGAATTGTGAGGTGAAACAGTAGAGCAAGTAACATCTAGAGCATAGAGCACTTTGTTGGCTCTCAAACTTGATCCAGAAGACATTAAAAACTTACTGAAGGGGGTGACAAAATCAGACATGCCTTTTAGGAAGTTCAATCTGATGGTAGTAAGGATGAATTAGACTGGATCAATGTGGATTCATGGAAATAAAAAAAGAACACATTCTAAATAAGAAGCCTTCTCTCCATAAGAAGTATTTTCATGGGAATGGAAAGAAATGGAGGAACTTAATATTATGTAAGAGTTGCATTAACAAGATTTTGGTTAGAGGATATGAGTGATAGGGAATATTAGTGAGGGGGGGACAAGGATAATGGTCAAGTTCTAAGTTGAAGAACTTGATTGACAGCAGAAACACATAATGATGTAGGAAAAACTGGAATAGGAGGAAGTTTTAGGGAGATGATTACACATTCAATTGAAGAGTATTAATTATATAAGACAACACTGGATGAGGTGGGCAGGGTCAAATAAGATGAATCCTGAAAGGTGACCATTAGACAGATTGACATGGAGTTCTCAAGAGATACAGTGATCATTTTCTGTTGGGGAGATAATCCAGATTTTGTTTCCATATTGTCAGGAATTAAGGAATAGTAGAAGAAGAAATATAGACAACAACAAAAAAAGTAAGCATGGTCAATTTAACCCTCTTTCTTTGTTCTTCCTACCTATCTCTTTACTATTTTCCCTGTCTCAGTCCGTAAGAAAAGATGGGTGATTATTATGATTGGTTAGAATCCAGGGCATTGGGGACACCTGCGTGGCTCAGTCAGTTGAGTCTCAGATCTTTGATTTCAGCCCAGGTCATGATCCCAGGGTCATGGGATTGAGCCCTGCATAAGCTCTGTGCTGACCCTGGAGCCTGCTTGAGATATTCATTCTCTCTCTCTCTCTCTCTCTCTCTCTCTCTCTCTCTCCCTCTCCCTCTCCCTCTCCCTCTCCCTCTCCCTCTCCCTCTCCCTCTCCCTCTCCCTCTTCCTCTCTCCTTTCTCATTCACTCCCTCCATCCCTCTCTCCCCACTTACCCTCTGCAAGTCTCCCCTGCTCATGTGTTCTCTCTTTCTAAAATAAGAAGAAGAAAGAAAGAAAGACAAAGAAGAACAAGAAGAACCCAGGGCATTAATTGAAGGACATTTTATTAGGAGGATGGCTTACTATGTTTCAAGTTTACCCTCTTGGTACAGTGCTCATTTTTCTACTCTCAATCTTAGGTAGGATCTACATACTAGGGGAAATTGCTCAATCTCTATTTGTTCTTTATGTTCTGAACACCTGAAAATGGATATGAGGTTACAACAATGTCTGTTCTCCAGATTCATTTTTTTCTAATTCATAAAAGAATGTGACTTCCCACAGGACTGTAGAAACAAAGCTAATTCCCTAAACCAATTTGGAGAGTGTAAATTAACCAAGTGATCAGATTCTTGCCTAGTCATAATAAAATGCTATGTTGATTCTTTTTGCTCTAGTTCCCTATATTTAGCTTTCTCTGTAGAAACCTTACTGTGGAGGGTTAATAGATTAGGATTTAAGCAATCCTGTGTTCCTATTCTGAATGCCATGTAATTCCAACCAAACCCTGCCCATCAACTTTTAACTAAGTGTAGAGGATAGGGTCGCCTGGGTGGCTCAGTCGGTTTAGCGTCCGACTTCGGCTCAGGTCATGATCTCAGGGTCCGTGAGTTTGAGACCTGTGTCGGGCTCTGTGCTGACAGCTCAGAGCCTGGAGCCTGTTTCAGATTCCATGTCTCCCTCTCTCTCTGACCCTCCCCCATTCATGCTCTGTCTCTCTCTGTCTCAAAAATAATAAACATTAAAAAAATCAAAGTGTAGAGGATAGAGAAAGACAGTAGTTGGATGTGGAAAAGAGATCAAAGAATTTTTTTAAAATGGAAAAAGAATCAAGGATATTTAAATTAATATATAAAGGAGACAACAGACAGAAGTTAATAATATAGGAAAGAGAAGATAACTGAATATTATTTTCCCTAAGGGAATGACATTTGGGCACAACTGGAGGGATTGCATATTTCATTAAAAAACAGACAAAGGTGATGATGTATAGCTGCAAATACAATTAAGAGGCTAAGAATCGTTCAGTCAGATAGTTCTGGTTTCTCTGTGAAATAGTAGGAGGGGGCATTTTACCTAGAGTGAAGAATGTAGAAGGCTTTTCCAGAAGGTGGAGAAGAGTAGAGAAGTTTTGAAATCCTTTTTGCAGAGGACTGGAGAATGAAAATACTAGAAAAAGATAATTGCTTTTGCAGGGTTATTGAGTGTCCAGCTGAGTTTAGGGAACAAGTACCAATTTTCGCCCTTATGCTTTTTCTTCCAATGATACCCAAAGACCTGGGGTGGTAGGTACTTAGATGAAATGGGGTTGGTATTTTGAAGGTAGGGTGAGAAAAATGATAAAGGTAAGTAATTGAAGACAAGAAGAGGATAATATATAGAAGGCACAGGCCAATGAAGTAAGCCCAAAATTAGTTGTGGAATAAGTAATCAAATATGTTAAAGTGATATGAGTATGTGCAAAACTTGGGATATATGAATTCGTGATGGAACCATTTGAGTTGTCTGCATTGGAGGCAAGAGTTTTTGGTATTTTCATCAAGAGGGGTGTCTAAATAATCTAAGCCACTATTTCCCAAAACCAGAGCCTCTTGTGATTATGTTTACATTCATTTATTTATTTTTTTCTTTTTTGAGAGAGAGAGAGTACTCATGGCTGAGAGGGGAGAGGCAGAGGGAGAAAGAAAGATCTTGAGGTCCACACCTAGCATGGAGCTAGACGCAGGGCTTGATCTCACAACTGTGAGACCATGACCTGAGCTGAGATCAAGAGTGGGACGCTTAACCAACTGAGCTATCCAGGTGTTTCTATACTTACATATTCTAAGTGGATTTTTCCTTAATAGTAAAACAAATGTCAAGTAATTCCTTTTAAAAACCATGACTCCATTATATGCTAGTATGCCCATCCCAGAGTTTTTAAAATAATCCAATATTTGGAATAGTCTTTTAATTCTTAAGTGGTCTTAAATCTTACATAGTTTCTTTTTTTATTTTTGACCCAGACTTTTCTCAAATGATGTCAGGATTTCTTTTTTTTTTTTTCAAGGTTTATTTATTTTTGAGAGACAGAGACAGAGCACAAGTGGGGGAGGGGCAGAGAGAGAATGAGGCACAGAATCCCAAGCAGGCTCCAGGCTCTGAGCTGTCAGCACAGAGCCTGACACAGGGTTCAAACCCACAAACTGTGAGATCATGACCTGAGCTGAAGTCGGATGCTCAACTGACTGAGCCACCCAGTGGCTGATGTCAGGACTTCTGATGTTGTCAGGACTTCTAAGACAATATTACCAATATTTTCTAAAGTCTCGAATTAATCAAAAACCGTAACTGAACATCCTAATGTGCCAGTAATGAATAAGAAGGTTCTATATTTTGTTTTTAAGTTTAGAACTGTTTCTCTACTAAATTATGTTTTACGCTATGCTTTGGCATTATAATAGATAGATATGGCAAAAATATATATTCAGGGATTTAATTTTAGTGTATGCATAGGTTATAGAAAATTTAATATAAGAGGATCTTTTTTTCTGCTTTAGAAGAAATAAATTGTATATCCTTAGGGGCTGGGAGACTCTTGCATTTTGTAGCAACTATGACTGATATTTACATACCTGTGTGTATGTATATATGTGTATGTGCATACGTATGTGTGTGTATATATATATATATATGCTAAATTATTCCTTATATATATACACATATATGCACATACATGCACACACACATATAATTTAAATAATTTTGAGCTCCACTGCTAACACGTTGATAAAAATCTTAAACGCTGTTCTTCAAGAAGTTTGCTAAGCTCTCCCTGGGATTGTGTCCCAGTTTCAGGAGTGATATTGAGTTGGAGCTAAGTGGTTCACAGTCATATTCACGTATCTTGAAATTCCAAGATTCTTTGCTCTTCTCTTCATGGTTCCTTTTGCATTTCCTGGGTTAGGATTGAGGTTTCTCTGTTTTATGCTGGGCTGTCTCTCTTCCCTGCTAACATGATGAAACATGAAGCAATTTCTGTTTGATGTTTTGCTGCACCACATTTAAAGACCTGAAGAATGAATAAAATAAAAAGTGGCTGTATCATTTTTGAGTCCTGGAGAAGAGATCAGCCATACTCGAGTTTATAATCACTCCTTAAGGAAAAGAAATGTCTCAAGATGGAGTGCTAACTAGGATGGTGAACTAACCACTATGCCTATAGAAACCAGGTTTTGACCACTTTGGAAAATGGGGGCTGGAAGGGAGTATTTTCTGTTAGTAGAACTAGTTCCCTCTGAATTTATCATGTGCACAATAAATAGCATCAACAGCAATTAAGAGGCATTAATGAGAAGAAGCCACAACTGACATTTATTTTCTGGACTGTGAAAAACAGAGTTCTGGATCACTGGGAAGGGAAAGACTTAGAATGACTTTAGTAAGTGGAGGGCTGGTATATAGATAGTTTGTTTTGGCAAAAGAAAATGTCATGGGACCTGCACATTGTGCGCTATGAAGCAATTCACGTTTGTTAACACATATTTATTTATTAGGTTACCTCATTCTAGGCAATGTTCTAGGTATCTGTGGATTAAAGGTTGAACAAGACAAAGCTTCTCTTCTCATAAAATTGACATTCTAGTGAGAGGGAGTGTACCAAGGAACAGATGGATATATAGCATTATGTTAAGTAACAATAAGTTGCAATGAAGAAAAACAGGTGTGCAGTGTAATGAGGGTAGTGACTATTTTACATAGATAAAATAGGTCATAAAATATGTAAAAAATTCATATTTTTACTTATTTTACAACCTATTTAAAAACCTTTCATATGCATATACATACATATGTACTATTCTTCTTAATTGAGATTAGGTTTTGTAGAGTGAAATTTATGTTTTGAGTTTGGCAAATGTTTCGCCTGCATACCTAATAGGTCAACAAAGATAGTAAGCTTTATAATTGTCTCAAAACATTCCCTCTTTCACCTTTGCAGTCCATTTTTACCCCCAAAGGCAAAGATGACCTGATTTTCTTCACCATAGATGTAGCTTTGCCTCTCTTTGGATTTCATATAAATGAAGTCATGCTCTTTCATGTCTGCTTGTCTTGATCTCTATGATGTCATCGAGATTTATGCAAATTGAAGGTATTAGTATTTCACTCTTTTCTATTGTTGAATAGTCATCCATTGGTGAGTATTTCAGAACTTGTTTGTTCATTCCTGTTTTGATGGGGATTTGGGTTGTTCACAGTTTGGGGCTCTTATGAATTAAACTGCTGTGGTGTTCTGATATAATTCTTTTTGCAGAGAGATATTTTCCCTTCTTCTGGGTAAATACTTAGAATTTGAATTACTGGTCATCTACTAAGTGTATGTTTTGGTGTATAAGAAACTTTCAAACTGTTTTCCAAAGTAATCTCATCATTTTACACTCCCTCTAGCAATATATGAGAGTTCTGGTTTCTCCAAATCCTCCCCAATATTCCTTGTTACCAGTCTTTTTACTTTAGCCATTGTAGAGGGTATAAAGTGATACCTCATCATGGCTTCAATTTGCATTTCCCTAAAGACTAATGATTTTGGACCTTTTTGTATGCTTATTTTTATTTATTTATTTTTTAAATTTTTTTCCCAATGTTTTTATTTATTTTTGGGACAGAGAGAGACACAGCATGAACGGGGGAGGGGCAGAGAGAAAGGGAGACACAGAATCGGAAACAGGCTCCAGGCTCCGAGCCATCAGCCCAGAGCCTGACGCGGGGCTCGAACTCCTGGACCGCGAGATCGTGACCTGGCTGAAGTCGGACGCTCAACCGACTGCGCCACCCAGGCGCCCCTGTATGCTTATTAATATACACACATTTTTCTTTTGAGAGGTACCTAATCAAGTGCTTTGTCAATATTTTTAGCCTTTGGGGGTTGCTTTATTGTTATTCATTACTTTTAGATGTTCTTTTACATTCTTGGCATAAATTCTTTGTCAGATATATGTATTTCCAGCTATACACATTGAGTATGTATATATTAGATGTATGTGCTATCAACCATTTTTCCCATTTCTGTTGTTTTCCTTTT
The DNA here is from genome assembly GCF_016509475.1 of Prionailurus bengalensis. Classification (NCBI taxonomy): domain Eukaryota; kingdom Metazoa; phylum Chordata; class Mammalia; order Carnivora; family Felidae; genus Prionailurus; species Prionailurus bengalensis. Next base: position 155,596,227 of record NC_057344.1, on the reverse strand, counting down.
CATTCTTTTTTACTTTCTTCTTGCTTTTCTGTGTCATTTATTTCCACTCCTAACTTTATTATTGCACGATTTACTGTGTATTTAAATTTCTTCTTTTAGTCTAGATTTTTAAGTTGGAGACTTAGAGTATTGATTTCATGCCTTATTTTCCTAATAGAAGCACTTTAAAGCAAATTTTAAAGTAAATCTACATTTGGTACTTCTTTAACTGTATCTTTGATATATGTTGTGTTTTCATTGTCATTTACTTTGAAAAATTGTGCTCATGAATTCTTTGATCAATGGCTCATTTAGCAGTAGGTTGTTTATTTTCAAAATATGGGAATTTAAAAAAAATGTATCTGATTGTTACTGATTTTGAATATGTTTTAGTTATGGTCACAAAACATACTGTGTACGTTTTTAGTTTTTTTTTTCAATTATTGAGACCTATTTTATGTCTTAATAGATTATTTATCTTGGTGAAGGTAGAAAGTGTATGAATGTGTATTTTGTAATTCTAGGATATGGTACTCTATAAATGTCACTTAATTCATGTCAGTTGATAATTCAAATTTATATCCTTACTGAATTTTCTTTGGTCTGTGGCTCTATCAATTATTAGGAAATTATGTTAATGCCTCCAATTAGAATTTTGGATTTGTTTATTTCCCTCTGGTTCTGTCAGCTTTTCCTTCAAGTATTTTGTAGTTCTACAGTTTAGGTCCATACACTGAAAAGATTGTTTTTCTAATAAGTTTCCTTTTATAGTTTGAAGTCTACTTATTTATCTCTGAGAATATTCCTTTGTCTTGAAGTTTACTTTGGTATTAACTTAGGTAAACAAACTGGATGGTATATTTTTTTTCCATATTTTTTTCTTTCCACACCTCTTTATTTCATATTTTGAATGCATTTATTGATAACAGAATGTAGTTGGGTCTTGTTTTTTTTTTTTAATGCAGTAATTGATATGATTGTGTTTAGATATAGCATCTTGGTAATTACTACTCCATATTTAAAACTTTTTATTTTGTTTTTCCTCCTTTCCTTTCTATGATCATTATTTTGAGTTAACTACAAAAATTCTTTGGGTTCCATGTTTACTCTTCTAAAGCCTTACAACTTTAACTCCTCAGCTTCCTTTTTCTAGTAGCTACTCTAGTTATTACAATGTGCATCTTTAACATATTATAGTCTATTCAGTTAACTCTTGTACCACATTATGTGAAATGTAAGAGCCTTAGAAAAGTATAATCCCACTTATGCCTTTTAACATTTTTGTTATTTTTATCAAAATTTTACTTCTATGTGCCATGTAACTGTACAAGACAGCATTATCATTTTTGTATCAGTTTCTTAAGTAAATGATAAGATAACTATATATTTACCCACATAATTATATTCCCTGTATGTTAGTTTCATTTCATAAACCTTCATTTTGCATTTATATTCATTTACATCAGGGCTTTCGGTAATACATCTTTTCAGTTTTGTTTATCTCAAAATGTTTTAATTTTAGTATCATTTGTAGTGGATATAGAATCCTATGTTAACACACTTTAAAAAAAAAGTGTTTGCATTATTTTTGATGAGGAGTCAGCCATATTTTTATAGAATGTGTCTTTCTCCCCTGGCTGCTTTTATTCTCTGGGTGCTTTGTCATAGGTTTTCAGCTATTTGGCTGTGATACACCTAGGTTTTTTTTTTATTATTATGCTTAGACTTTAGGATATGTAAAACTTTTTAAACAAATTTTGAAAATTTTTGACAACTACTTCTTCCAATTTTTTTTCCTGCCTAATTTTTTCACTTTCTCTTTTAGAGGTGCAAATTATACCTGCGTTAGATCACTTGAGATTATTTTACAAGTAATTTAGGGCCTGTTTATTTTTTCTCATCTTTTTTTCCCCCTCTCCTATAGATAGAATCATTTCTATGGTTCCAACTTCATGTTAACTGATCATTCATTTTATTGTTTTCAATATGCTGTTAAGACCATTTAATGCAGCTTTTCATTTTAGATCATGTACTTTTTGTCTTTGAAATTTGCACCAGGTTCTTCTTTATATTTTCCATGGTTTTTTTTTGAGATTCCATGTTTACCCATATGTTCTTATTTTTGCTTCAGTTTATTATGCATAATTATAATTGCTATTCACAGTCCTTGCCTACCAGTTCTAATATCTGGGTCATCTTCTGTTATGTCCCTATTGGCTGCTTCTGCCAGTCCCCTCTTGATCATATGCCATATTTTTGTCCTTCTCTGCTCTTTGGGGATGTTTTACTATATGCTAGATATTGTCAATGTTGTGTTGTAGGAAATTATGCTTATTGTATCTTGAGGGCACTGAACATGGTTCTGGCAGGCAGTTAAATTAAGGGGGATCCTTTGGTATCACCAGGCTTGACTTTATTCTTTGTGAGTCGTAATTTCATTTGTGTCCTTAGTCCTAACTTGTGCCATGGGTGTAGGAAGCATTTCTCATTCCTGATGTGTGACCATTCAGAGGTTTCAACTGACAGAGTAGATGCCCAGGAAGTTCCCTCTATCCCAACTGGGCCATAGCTTCAATACCTCACAGTACTGCATGACTTCCAGTATCTCAGACCAGCTCTCAGTCGGTCCAGCTGCACTGACTTAGTCCTCACAGAATTTTACCATACTGATAAACAGCAAAACTCTGTCCAAAGACTTGCAGGAAACCCTACACAGATTTTTTTATGTCTTCCTCTGTATTACATTTTTATTGCTGTATAACCAATTACCACTATTACCACTGCTAACTAGTGAGCAGTTTAAAACAGCATTCATTCATTTCTTCAGAGTTCTGCAGGTCAGAAGTCCAGACACAGAGTAGCTGGGTTCTCTCCTCAGAGTCTTTGAAAACTGACACCAAGGTTTCTATAGGGCTGGCTATATTCCTTTCTAGAAGCTCTGGGAAAGAAGCCACTTCCAAACTCAATCACTCTAAAGGAAGAGTTCAGTCTTTTGTGACCTCTGTCCTTGTTTCTTTGCTCACTATTAGCTAGGGGCCACTTATCTCCTGGAAGTTGCCTGCATCCCTTATCATGTGGCCACTAGACAATTCACAAGGTGGCTGTTGCTTTTCTTTCTACCCGGAAGGATAATCTCTTTAACTGCTGCTTCTGTGACCAGCTAGAGAAAACTAAAGGACTCATCTAACAGGTCAGACTCATCCCAGATAATCTCTCTTACTCAAAGTCAAATGTATCCTATTATATAACTTAATTGTGGTATTTATAGTCCTGTTATTTATAAAAGCATGTGTACCAGGGACAGGGATCTTAGGGCCATTTTAGAATTCTGTCCACCACACCCTCTATGTATTTACCTTTCCTTTGATACCCTACCCTGCAAATCTCAGGCTTTTCTGCTGTCACAACTTCTTAGCTCATTGAGAATCCCAAGCTCTGCTTGGACTCTCTTTCCACACTGTGGTGTGGGAAGTGCACCCAGGCAGAAATCTGATGTGAATGTGGGGCTTACCTTCTATGTTTTTCTTCACTCTAAGGTCACATACTATACTCTCTTTTACCCAATGCTTGAAAACAGTCGACTCATGAATTTTGTTTAGTTTATTTGCTCTTTACCTCATGAGGGCAGGTCTAATCTCAGTTATTCCATTATAACTTGAAGAACAGTGGGAAATATTTTTTAAATGAAAGCATCTGAGAAAAAGCATACCAGGGATATATAACACAAGTGCATCCTTGTTGCATTTTATCAAATACATTATCCAAATGAGATTAAACACACACATAGGCGCACACACACATGCATACACAAACACTTACAAAAGATATGATATTCCTTTGGTAATGCAATTTGTGTAAGAAAGTGGAGTTACTTAAAATCACCTTATTTTACATATATAATCTTAGTATCAACAAGAGATATTTTGTACATATAGACAATCAGAACATAAGTTGCCCTCTCTCTGTTATTTGGATGCACTTCCAAGGCAATCCATGCAGTCCTGTGGCTCAGATATTATGCTCAAACGTAGATAATGTTCAAATATATTTCTTTAGCCTCGATTTCCACCCCCCCCCCCGACTTTTGGGCTAATATATCTGATCTACTACTCAACATAATCTCATACTTGACTAAGAGGCAAGTCAAATTAACATGTGCAAAATAAACTCTTGATAATCTTCCCCTTCCCACCATATAAAACAATTTATTTTCCCCAAGTCAGCCCTATTTTTATAAATGACAATCTGTTCTTTCTGTTGCTCAGGCTATAATCATGGAGAAATCCTTGACTTCTTTCTTCCACAACCACAGCACACTTATAAACAGATCTTATTACCTTTGCTTTCAATCTTGAATTTCATCAAGCAGCAAGATTTGTTGGCTTTACTTCAAAATATATTCCAAATTTCACCACTTCTAATTCCCTCCACTGCTACCACTCTGGAGAGAAATCAACAAAATCTCTTACCTTGATCACAGCAATAAACTCCAAATAAGTCTACTGTTTATATTTGAGTCCCCAGCCCCAGCAGTCTCTTCTTATAACAGTCAGATGATCCCTTAAAATATAAACTATAATTTCCCTGCTCAAAACCCTCCTATATTTCCCCACCACACCTAGAAGAAAAACCCATAAGTTCTTAGATTTACAATAACCCACACGATTATCATTTATCTACTATATCATCTACCACTCTCCTCTCTTGCTCCATTAATAACACACTGATATCCTTACTGTTAATTTTTTTTAATGTTTATTTATTTTTGAGGAGGTGGGGAGGCGTAGAGAGAGAGGAGACAGAATCTGAAGCAGGCTCCAGGCTCTGAGCTGTCAGGGCAGAGCCCGATGCAAGGCTCAAACTCTCGGATGTCGAGATCATAACCTGAGCCAAAGTAGGACACTTTGACTGAGCCACCCAGGCGCCCATGATATCCTTACTGTTAAATTAACAAACCTGCTCCTACCATAAGGCCTTTATGTTGGTGTTCACTTCTTTGGAAAGTTCTTCCCAGAAATTCATGTGGTTCTGTCTCTCCTATCACTAAGGTTTCTGCTCCACAAATAGGCTTACCATGATTATTCTTTCTATAGTAGCAGTTCTTTTGCTCTACTTTAGTTTTCTCCTAATATTTGTAACCTTTTGGCATCATATTATACCTCGATTGGTTGTTTACTGTATTCCTTCCCCACTAACATGCAAGGTCACTGAAGCCAGACACCTTGTCTGTCTTGTTTGGTGTTATATCCCCAGCAAATTTAACACTGTCTTGTTGATAGTAGGCAGTCAATAAATAAATGCATGAATAACTAAATGTTTTGTTACCATAGAAACCTTATTTTCTCAATTCTGTGACCATTGAGACTCAGATAATTTACTCTCTGATAAATTGACATTACTTTGTAGATCAAAGAGCAAGAAATCAATTATATATATATATTTTTTTTCAAGGCTAACTTTTAAATAAACGAACTTTTAACAAAGAATTTGTAGACACTGCAGTTTTCTTTCCCTCCTCATTGCAGATATGCAAAGTATCTCTTGGGAAAAGCGTGCATATGCTGCTATATTTTGTTTAACATAATAGATACAGACTACTAATGCCGTATGTTTCATGAGAATGGTGGTGCCAGGATTTTTAAGGCCTGCATAAATAATTTTCTAGAGGGTTTTCCAGAAACTATTCCCTATCAGGGAATGGCTGCTGTCCAATATGTTTTGTCATTTTTTTTCTTTATTAACAAACTTAAAAAATTATTATTACTTAAAAAATTACTATTACTATCAGACACAGGAATGTACATCTGGTATGTTCTTTGAATAACAATATGTTGAATCCCATGATAGTTCATGAGATACAAGACAGAGTTGGAGTCAATATAGGCTAAATTATCTCTTAGGAGAAGCTTCCTTTTTATAACATCGAGTCTTAGGTGGGAAGATGAGTTGAATTTAAGTTCTTCACTATTCTCTCCTTTTTTGGCATTATTGCATTTTTCTTTTTTCCCAGATGAAACACTTCACTAAGTTTATTGCATTTGCTAATTAGATTAGCAATTACCAATTAGATTAAATTTAAATGTACCAATCAAATTTTATATCTAAATTTGTTACATTATCACTAATTAGAATAGCACTTTTTACTTAATGGATTACATGTGAATTAAAACAACTCAGGCCATTTTTAGGGCCTATGTATATTTTACTAATTGGCATAGGAATTATTAGCTTATATTTAAATTTAGTAAAGAGTCATGTGACAATTCATATCTATGTGAAAAAAAGGAAAAAATATTAGGTAAATAAGAGTTACTTTAATTCAAAATTGTCTAATTTCATCCAAGTTTGAGATGAGTAATGCTTTTGAAGACATATAATCATGCTTTTGAAGACAAAGTCCTCTAATAAGAACAAGCAGAACTTAAGATATATTAAAAATACTCAGAGAACACTTTTTAGGAATGTGGTTCTTTCATCTGGCAGTTATTGACTGACATACCTTTGGTATGGTAGTATCTGAGGATGCAATGGCTATGCCAGGGGCATGTAAATGAAGTTACAATTTTTAAAATTTTTGTTGGGTTTTAACATGTGGACTTTGAAAATCATTCAAAAATCTATTTGTTTTCACTGACTTTTAACAAATATTTTGTAAACCATTCTACTGCCAGATGTTTTCTTACTATCATATTAGAGATGCATCAAAGAAAACGTAAAATCTTAGCAGCATGTTAAGTATACATTTATAATGAAGACAATGTCCCATAACATGATTGCTTTAACACCTTACTATATTCACCACGTTAATTATAGTAACTAATATTAATATACTTTTGTCTGACTATACTTATCACTTTTAATGGTTAGTTTAGTTAAGTACAAGAGTTTATATTGTTTAGCATAGTTCTTGAGTCCTGGGCCATACAGGAACACAAATCAAAAGAAATAAATCCTTAGTCAATTAGTCAATTATAAACTTGTATAAATCCTGAAATTGTATTCTGCCTCGTAAGGCTAATATTACTTAATACACTCTAGCTCTTTGTTTGTAGTTATGGCCATAATATGGTAAAAATATTACATAAATTTACAAATTAGCAAATGTATGTATTTTAAGATACTGATAATTAAAAAGGAAGTCTCCAACCAATTTGGGTAACAAATGTATAATATTCTGTTCTTTATATCTCAAATTAGTCATTTGTGTATACCTTTTCCTGAGTGGTTGATATTTGCATATCTGTCTTTCTGCAAAGGAGTCTTTTATGGGATCCATCTAAGGATCTGGCATATAAATAGTTAAGCAGTAGTTCTCTCTGTCTCTCTTGTCTATTTGGCTCTGTCTCTGTCTCTTTCTCAGTCTACTCAGTTTTGGTAGAACTTCTCCTGGGAAGAGAAATTGACACAGTCTAATCTTTTGTACATCTTAAGGATGGAACTTCTGGCAAACAAATGAATAATACTTGCTAGAATCCCTATCTATGGGATGCTTTTAGCAGGTTGGACAAGGTTGTCTGTAATAGGTCATGGTAAGAAAAATATAGAACTGTGTATTCATGGGGCAGCTGTCCGCAAAATGTACCATAAGCTGTGTAACAGAATAGAAGGTGCAGATGTTTTATCTTCCTGACAACTCTACTATGTAAAGTATGTAGGTGTATACATTATCCTGGATCTCTGCTATTGGCCTGTATACTGAGATGATTTATATCATCAAAACTATTAGTAAAACTATATGATTGGGTCAGGACTCTGAGCCTTGTGAGTGAGACTTAACAATTTGATCCTTTGTGTTATCATAGTACACACATAATATTTTAGGTTAACTACATGGCAGACTAAGCATTAAAACAATTACAGGGTTATATGAAAAATACGAAGCCATAACCACTAAACTTAGCTACTATTTAAGCATATGGGAAAATGATTAGATCTTGGTCTTGGTCACAAATATTCCTAAACATTTGCCCAATATTTAAGAATCCAATAGGGGTGGCTGGGTGGCTCGGTTAGTTGAGTGACCAACTCTTGGTTTCAGCTGAGGTTGTGATCTCACAACTCTTGGGCTGGAGCCCCACATTGGGTTCTGCACTGATAGCTCTGAGCGTGCTTGCGATTCTCTCTCTGCCCCTCCCCTGCTCATTCATTTTCTCTCCCTCTCCCCCCCTCCCCCTCCCTCTCCCTCTTCCACTCATCTCTCAAAATAAATAAATAAACTTAAAAAAATAAGAATCCAATAGTTATTGTGCTCTAAAGAGCCTTTGTCTATTAAATCTAAATATGATTCAATTCAAATTTTATTAGGATTTGTGGAAAATGGACTATAGTAAAAAAAAAAAAAAAAGCCATTTGTTTTTTTGCCCTGAATTTGTCCAGGACAGAGGGTAAAGAATAGAAAAGGAGAAAAACTCAAGTGAAAACACTAATTTTCACTTACCTGTTTCAATGCTATTATACCATATCCTCCATTTCCTTTAAGTTTTGACCTTTATTTTTACTTTTATTATTTTATTCCTCCTTGATGTTTCTCCCACTTAACCATAGGCTGTTTCTTCTTAACCATATTCATCTCCTACATATTTCTCTCCCTACAAACAACCTCTGTTGAATTTGAGCATGTGTCTTTCTGGTTGTGATATACATAAATAAACTCATCATATGCATAAAAATTTAAATTTCTTGTTTTATTTTTTTAAATGTTTATTAATTTATTGAGAGAGAGAGAGAGAGAGAGAGAGAGAGAGAGAGAGAGAGAGAATGAATCAACCCCAAGCAGGCTTCATGCTGTCAACACAGAATCCTATATGGAGCTCAATCCCATGAACTGTGAGATCATGACTTGAGCCCAAATCAAGAGTTGGACACTTAACCAGCTGAGCCACCCAGGCACCCTTCAATTTTTAATGGCACAAAAATAGGCAAATCTATTAAGTATTTTTTTAAATGTTTTAATAAATTATAGTGTGCCTGGGTGGCTCAGGTGATTAAGTGTCTAACTCATGATTTTGGCTCAGGTCATGATCACTCAGATTTGTGAGATCAAGACCCAAGTCAGGCTCCATGCTGAGAAAATCAAACTGGATTGGGATTATCTCTCTCTGCTCCTCCCCTACTCTCTCTCTCTCTAAAAATTAATTAAAAATATTATATTTACTATCATGAAGTACAGCTTTAAAAAAAGGAAAAAGCTTAATATTTAGGGTGATACCATTTTCACAATTTGGATTTTGAGGAGAGATTTTCCCTAAAATCAGCTGTCTCCTTTCCAGTCTTTCTCCCTTTGCCTTCTTCCCATCCCTGCTCAGTTCTGTCCAGAAGAGCAACAGAGTAAAAACCTCACCAGGCTCCCAGACACCATGAGTTAGCTTCTCCTTCATGTTCTAAGCCTTCCTGGGTCATCTGTTAAGCCCTCATGGCAGTGTCTGCCTGAGACTGGTTATCCAATGATTGACTAATTGTGTCTGTCTCATGCTGGCATGCACTATTGGATTGAAATATTTCACTCCCAAATTGAGGTATATGCCCTAATTTACCCCGTATTGAGGTTAATGATAACATACTACACTCAAATATCATTCTGTTCAGGAATAAGGTGAGGGAGAGGGTGGGAAACCTAATTATTAGTTTCCTTTAAAGACCTCAATGAACCATTATTTAACCTGACAAAGACAATTAGTTTGCTTCTAGATTTAAGTGTTTACAATAAATTTGTAATAGACATTACTTGTAGCTGTATTTTTGCATATTTGTGTTTTTAACTTGTAGGCTAAATATTTTTTTTAAGTTTATTTATTTTGAGAGAGAGTGTGTGAGTAGGGGAGGGACAGAGAGAAAGGGAGAGGGAGAATCCTAAGCAGGTTCCATACCATCAGTGCAGAGCCCAACGTGGGGTTTGATCTCACACACTGTGAGATCATGACCTGAGCCAAAATCAAGAGTTGGATGCCCAATCAATGGAACCACCCAGGCGCTCCTAAATTTCTCAAATTAAAATTGCTCAGCCAAAATTTTTTGCACATTTAAAATTTTTATAGATATTTCCAAGGTGCTATTTAGAATTTTCACTAATCTCACTATTACACTCACAACAATAATGTAAAAAAATTTTTTTTCTACGATGTCTGAAAAGTTGGTTATTCATTTTATTTTCATAGGGCTGAACAAAGTATTGTTCATTTACTGTCATCTATCTGTAAAATTAATATTTGTGTCCTGTACTGTGTATTTTAGATTTTTCTTTTAAAATTTATGTGTAAAGACTTATATTAAAGAAGTTTATTCCTTCTCCTCATATGTATTGCAGACAGTATTTTTGAGCTATCATTTATTTTTGACTTCTCTATATATGTGTCTTTAACATATGTTCTTATTTTTTATGTAAATTTCTTACTGTTTTTTATTTATGGCTTCGGGATATCATATTTAGAAAATCTTTTTTTTTCACTTCAAAATTATACAATAGCTATCATTTTCTTAACTTTCACAATTTTCTCTTCATTAAACAAGAAAGTGGGGGTGATGTAATAAACCTAGTTGTTTTCACATTTTTCTTCCTATAAAAGTTGAATAATACCTGAGGTTGGAACAGAGATAGCAGAGAGTGAAGCAACTTGAACCATCTTAAACTCCTAAAAAAGACAAAAATACAGAAAAAAGAATGCATAAATAAGAAATCGTGGGAAAACAGAATTCAGACATATTTGTGATAGGGAGGAGTTGATAAGCCTCTCTTAAAAAAAAGGATAATTCAAAAGATTGAGTGTTTCCTGCTATGTAATGCAGCTATAGAAAGAAAAAGCTGATAATAGGTGGTATTTTCCTTAACGCTGAATGATGGGAAGATTGTATCTATTTTCATTTCAATTTCCTCTGATTTCCAAAACAGCTTTAAATGTAATACTCTACTTTATTTGTAGCTTAGCTACCAATAATTCAGACTTCTGCATGCATAAGGAGTACATTACCATCCAAACGTACTTACTCCGTGCTAGTAAATCATATGATAAATGTTATTTTCAAGTATGGAGTATTCTAATTTGTCATATACCATCATAACTTTAAGTTGGATTTGGCTTTAGGGTCAAGATAGATGATAATTTTTAAAAATTTTAAATCAATTTAGTACTTTTTCTGTGTAGTGTTCATAATAAATACAAAAAATGTTAAAATTTTATGATTTTAATGTTTGAGAGAAAAAGAAAGAGTGGGGAAGAGACAGAGGGAGAGAGAGAGAATCCCAAGCAGGCTCTGCACTGTCAGGGCAGAGCCCAGTGCCAGGCTTGAATTCACAAATTGTGAGCTCATGACCTAAGCTGAAATCAAGAATTAGATGCTTAACTGACTGAGCCACTGACGTGCCCTCAAATTAAAAAAATTTAAAATCAAGTATTTTACATTCATTGGATAAAGATTTAAATTTAAAATACTAAGCACTAAAAGTATTAGAGGAAATTTTATATAGTTCTGGTGGATGACCTCATGTGGAAAAAACAGCAATTTAGAGGAAGTAGACACAATTAACTATATAGGACTAATTTTATTATTTTATTTAATTGTATTTGGTATGGGAAACAACTCCCATAAAATGTTTTATAGCAAGTAATAGAATACATATTTAAAATGCACATAAAGGGGCGACTGGGTAGCTCAGTCGGTTAAGTGTCTGACTCTTGATTTCAGCTCTCAGTTTGTGAGTTTGAGCCCCAGGTCGGGCTCTGTGCTGACAGCTCAGAGCCTGGAGCCTGCTTCAGATTTTGTGTCTCCCTCTCTCTGCCCCGCCCCTGCCCACATTCTGCCTTTCTCTCTCTCTCAAAAATAAACAAACATTAAAAAAAAATTAAAAATAAATAAATAAAATTATGTCAGGAATATAAACCATTTTTGATTAATGTCTGTATCAATATTTATTTTACACCTCATTTTGAAAAACAAAATATATATGCATGTATATACATGTATATGTATTAAGATATAAACAGATGTATAGAAATATATTGCAGCATTGGCTTGCTGAAAAGATACAGGCAAAAATTTGAATGTCTGTCAATATTTACCAAGACAGAGGGGCGCCTGTGTGGCTCAGTTGGTTAAGCATCTGGCTTTGGCTCAGGTCATGATCTCATGGTTCCTGGGTTCAAGCCTTGCCTAGGACCCTGTGATGACAGCTGAGAGCCTGGAACCAATTTGGATCTCTCCCTCCCTCTCTCTGTGCTCCTCCCACGTTCATGTTCTCTCTCTCTCAAAAATAAACATTTCAAAAAATTAAAAAAAGAAATTTACCAAGACAGAAATCAATAGGCCATGTAAAGATACTGCATAATATTTTGAAGCTATTACAAAAAAAAAGTGGTAGCTCTATATCTATTGACCTGATAAACTGTAAGTAAGAAAAAGGAAAGTATGATTCCATCTTTGTAAAACAGTAACAAAATGCTTAAAGTGTGTGTGTGTGTGTGTGTGTGTGTGTGTGTGTACATGGATTAGTGTTACTGATGAAAACATATCTGTCTGTCAATATTTGTTAGCAGGTGGAGAGGGCATTTGAGGTTAGGAATTTTTTAACACCTATTTACTTAATTCATTGTTTAAATGTTTACAGAGCATAGATTTCTTTTTCTTTTTTAATTTTTTAACATTTATTTATTTTTGAGAGACAGAGACAGAGCATGAAGGGGGAAGGGCAGAGAGAGAGGGAGACATAGAATCTGAACCAGGCTCTAGGCTCTGATCTGACAGCACAGAGCCCGACGTGGGGTTCCAACCATGGACTGCGAGATCATGACCTGAGCCGAGGCTGGACGCCTAATCAACTGAGCCACCCAGGCTCCCCACAGAACATAGATTTCTACCATTGTAAATATTGAAGAGAAATTAAGAAATGAGGAAATAAAAGACAACTGGAATAAAAGTAAATATTTAAGAAAATTAAGACATGAAAGATTTTTAAAATTATCATCATTATTATTATAAACAATAGTTTTGGATTCCTAACTTTTGTTTTAAAAAAATGTACTTTTATTTTTTTTTAATTTTTTTTAATGTTTTTATTTATTTTTGCGACAGAGAGAGACAGAACATGAGCAGGGGAGGGCCAGAGAGAGAGGGAGACACAGAATCAGAAGCAGGTTCCAGGCTCTGAGCTGTCAGCACAAAGCCCGATGCGGGGCTCGAACCCACAGACTGTGAGATCATGACCTGAGCTGAAGTCGGACGCTCAACCGACGAGCCACCCAGGTGCCCCTATTTTAAAAAATTGTACTTTTATTTTTAAAAAATCACCCAGAAAATAAGAAGTTAATAAATAATTCTATCATGAATTGGACATTTCCACCAAAATATTTGAATATAAAAATTAAAATGTGTATGCTGTTATCATAAAATACATGACAAAAATATGTTTAACCTACTAAGAATTTTCTTTCAATCTACACGGGAATGCATTCATCCTTATATTAGTTTTCAAATTGAACTTAAAACATATGTTAATTAAAGGGTTAACAATGTGCTGGTTGCTAAATTCAATTCAGATAAATTAGGGAATAACTGTGCATTTGAATAGATTATCACTTTGAACTATGTTTTCTTCCAATTAGGATGATTTTAAATGAATCTTACAATTTTCTAAAATAAAAATAAGTATATCTGGACATTATTGATTTTCTAGTTGAAGAGTATTAAAGGAATCTTTTCTTTCCCAGGGATATCATTAGTCATAGTCTTACTTCACACAGGTCTGAACTTGGTTCAGTTCAGAATCCTACCTAGAGATATTGAGCCTTCCACCACGACTACTGCCTACTCCTACGTACTCAGTAGGTGCTAAGATGCTATATGGGTGGGGGAAGTGGAAATACAGAAAACGTAGATTCATACAACAAAAGTTTATCCCAGTCACACAGTCTGAGTGGCAGATAAAAACAGATCTGATTTGCTGTTCTCCTGAGCACCTTTCCCAGAAATGCCACATATCAACAGTTTTAACAGAAAATATGTTGACAGGAAAGTTATTAAAACCTTTATAAAGGTAGAGAAAATGTGTAAAAGTTAAACCTGCAGGCTGTCAGAGAATTGTGCTATTTGTTACTGCTTTTTCCCAACTAGTTCATTGCACAGACCCTTCTGAGACCTGTCCCTTGACTTAATTCCTCTAATGGTGAGACCCGACTATCCTAAATCCACCCACCTTTCCCCAACCTAAATATCAAAAAAGCATCTGGGCTCCATGGAGCTCAGTTAAAAACAAAGCACCAAAATCACTGTTAAAATTTTAGGCCCAGCACATAATAGCTTTCTGTAATTTTTTTTTTTTCTGAAATTTATTGACAAATTGGTTTCCATACAACACCCAGTGCTCATCCCAAAAGGTGCCCTCCTCAATACCCATCACCCACCCTCTCCTCCCTCCCACCCCCCATCAACCCTCAGTTTGTTCTAGTTTTTAACAGTCTCTTATGCTTTGGCTCTCTCCCATTCTAACCTCTTTTTTTTTTTTTTTCCTTCCCCTCCCCCATGGGTTCCTGTTAAGTTTCTCAGGATCCACATAAGAGTGAGACCATATGGTATCTTTCTGTAATTTTTGAGTTGGAGAAATCTGAAATTGCAAATGGATTTTGGAGAAGTCTGGATGCAAAAGTTTATATGAAGTCTCCTCCTTTGTTAACTGTTCTTCAATTCACATTGACCATATTCATTAGATTGATGACTGAATTACTGACTTGTTCATTAGTTCAAAATTTACTGAATGTATTGGATTTCTCCAGAGAAACAGAACGAATAGTACACACACACAGAGGGTGGGGAAGTAGATGAGAGATTTTAAGAAATTATCTCATGTAATTGTGGGAGATAGCAAATCTGAAATTTTTACAGCATTATGGCAGGTTGGGGACCTAGGGAAGAGTTTATATTTTAGCTCAAGTCTGAAGATAATCTGGAGGTCAACTTTCTTCCTGTTTGAAGGATCTCATTCTTTTGTCTAAGGCCTTCAACTGATTGGATGAGGCTCACCCATATTGTGGTGGGTAATCTCTTTTACTGAAAGTCTACTGATTTAAATATTAATCACATCAAAACAAGTTACTTTCACAGCAACATCAAGACTGGAAGTTGACCAAACATCTGGACACCATAGCCTAGCCAAGTTGACACATAAATTTAACCTTCACACTGAGTTTCAAATACAAAAAGCCTAAGAATCTGTTGAGCGCATAACCTCATCAGTGGAGATTGAAAAGGTAGGGAAGGGGAGATGAGAGACAGACACAAGGTCAACTTGCAATAGGAGAAGGAAAGTAACAGATACTTACAAAATGTCAAGGGAGCTGAGAGTAAGGAAGTGAATAATTTTGCCTGAATAAAAAAGAGGTGCATTGATGCTCAAGATGCTTACCTCTTGTCCAGAAATTTGGCCCAGAAGAGCAATTCCTCTAGTCAGAGAGAAATTTAAAGAGATGTGCGAAGCTCTACCTTGGGGCTCATGTGGAACTTGTTCTGGGCTCAGTTCCAAAATATTTGCAAACTTAAGCTGGGATTCAGTTTTATAGTGAAACCTAATATGCATCAGGATCTTTCTTAGTTTGAGGCGTTGTCTTTAAAAATCTCCTTCCCCCAGATAGATTTTATTTTGTAAGGATTATATATGACTATTTGTTTGATTAAATGTGCACAGTTTTTAGAAGCCTGTTTTTCAACTGCCTTAGACCCTGAGCTATGCAGTTTTTCCATTTGAAATTTTCATAGTAGAATATTTGCTTCAGCAAATTGCAAAGTTTTTTTGTTGCAGAGTTTTGGCAGCTAAATTCACTCTGAGCACAGTGGGCTGTCTTTCTTCAGTACACTGCATTAGAGGAGCAGTTCTACACCCTGAGGGTTTTGGAGTTTCTTTGTTCAGCAAAGAATTGAATCATATCCCTGAAAGGGGATCTATGTCTTTCAAGCCTTAGTTTAAATGATCATTGACAAATCAAGCTAGACACTAATTAGCTCTCCTATTGAAATTAACGTATTTTATATGTATTAATGTGAATATCAGAGGAGACACCCTGTCAATCTAGATTTCATAAAGGAATGTTACATACTTTCCAAATAATTTGTACTGGCAAAGGTTTCTAGTATTCAGTCTCATCCTGAATTAGTTTCCTTCTTTCTGTTTGTGGTCTGGTCACACTGGCCCTCTAGTTCCTTGATCTCTTCGATACTTTTCCACCTTAAGGCCTTGGTACTTCCAGTTCCATTGGGCCTAGAAAACTATTTTTCTTCTTCTCTCAGGACTTTCATCTCCTCATCTTTAAAGTCTTCTATTTGACCTGCTAAAAGAAGCTATCTTTGGCCATCCCATTGCTAACTATCTTTCCTACCAGCCCCTTCTCATCTGTGGGCCACTGCTCTCTATCACAAGCATACTCTTTATTTCCATCAGGGCCCTTATCATCATATTAAGTTATTTTGCTTACTTTTTCATCTTCTCAAAGACTGTTTTCTCCGCTAGGATGCACACTTGATTAGAACAAATAACTTGCCTTTTTTTCAAAGCTGCATCCTTAACACAAACTACAAACAAATTCAGGCTTCTTGATGAACTAGTGGAAAGAAAAGTGTTCATGACAATCAAATTAAATGTTATTACAAGCAAAGTTCTTAGAAAAAGTCAGGTATGTAATACAACTATAATTTCTGCTTTATCTTAAATGAGATGTCAATAATAATAAACATCAGACTCCAGTGTAATGTGGGATAGATGGCCATATGCAGAGTTTACAAAAGGGAATGGTCCACATCCTTGGACCCTTAAGCCATAGCAGGGATACAGTAAAAGAGTCAGACTGTAGGGAAGTCAAGAAGACTTGAAATTATTTTTTTGGGCCAAGTTGTTGCTTTACTGGTCCCCTGGCCTCCCCACTTATTCACCCCTCTAAAACCTATAGAGGGGACACAAATAGATTGGTCTGAAATTTGGGAGATACCTAGGGGCAGACCCAGGAAATTCAGGTTCCTGAGGAGCAGGATGAAAATGACATCTTTGAGAGTGACTTACATTGTCAGAAATATTTGGTGCTGGAGGTAAGCTTAGAAAAGAGTCACAGTTACCCAGGATTGGAATAGAGATACCTGTGTCTAGGTCCAGGAATTGACAGAAGAGTCCCTGAACTGCAAAGAACCTAAGAAACCCCAAAAGAGAAAGTATCAGCTTTGAACATCTACCAAGTCCACAGAGCATAAAGCCAACACCCAAGGAAAATGATGAAAATAAAGAATTGCTTTTCCATTCTTAACTTTTTCTCAGCAGACCTCCCACCCCACCCACCCCCACCCCCACCAATACAGCTTTGCAAGTACCTACCTTCCCATGCTTTCATCAGCCTTAGCCAAGGTCCATGTCATTGGTTAGGAAGGGTAGAACAGTAGAGCAGGGAGAGAGTATAGATGATGACCTCACCTCTATCCAAAAAGGCAGACAGTGTCTATTATAAATATTAGCTTGAAGGTGGTTGAAAAGTTCTGATTTTAAGTGGAGATTAAAGCAGTTGAATAACTGCTAAATTGTATTGCAACTGGAGAAATGTCTGTTGACCAAGATAAAGCAGGTAATTCATGGGATTTGACTAAATTTGCATCCATGGGAGGAAAAGATTATCCCCACTGAATAACTTTTAAAGGGTCAGAGAGATAAATAAATCAAGTGTTGATCATATCATGAATCAGGTATTTCAATATACCAGTACCGGGAAATTTTGTTATTCTCATTATTCTTTTAAAATTTATGGGTGAAATTTGTCTCCTTTTCAATTCATTTTCCATACAACAGCTATTTTTAAAATCTCAAATAAGATTATGACAATCTCCTGCTTCAAACCCTCCAACTGCCCTTTAATTCCTTTAGAATAAAATCTAATCTCTCAACCACAGCATATAGGGTCTCTATGTTTGGCTGTTGCATAATTCACTGACACTTTTCCTTCTACTCACATGTCCAGTCTTTGTTCTTTAAACACACTGCCTTATTTTTCATCCTTAGAACACTCCAGGCTTGTTTCCGCCTGAGAGTGCTGTTTCTCCACCCCCAAATGCTCTAGCACCTGATTCCGTGGCTGTTTCCTTGGGCACTCAGGTCTTTAGCACAAATATTGCCTCTGCAGTTAGAATTTTTCTGACGTCATAATTTAGACTTTGTCCCTCTTCTTCCTCTCTCTGCCCTCTCTCTGCTCACGTACTCTCTCAAAATAAATAAACTAAAAAAAAATAAAATACAGCAATTTAAAAAAGAAGGGAGGTCTTTCTGTTGTTTTAAGGACTCCAAATGTACTCTATAATTTTGCTGAACATTCTTAAGAATACTGTGGAATCACAGGTATTGGTGCTGGAGAGGCTTTTAGGACCCACTGCAGTTCTAAGGGAGCACTTGTTCCTTCCTCTTGACTTCTAGTAAGTAAAATGAGTAGAAGTGGGAGTAGCACTGAATTGCATGTTTCTTATCTTCATATTGAAAGTGCTACATAATCTGAACATTCTAGGAATAGAAAGCTACTTCATAGACAAATTTTATCTCCTTCTCGATATCTCAATAGAAATTACTTAATTTTAGTACCCTCCCCCCTCACTTCTGTAAACTTCCAGAGCTGGATTAGTCTACTGTGTTACTGGAAAGATGAAATATGAGTGTGCCTAGCAAGCGTCTAAGCGGAAATGCTACTGGAGTTCTAACTTGCTCTTGTCATTAGTTAAATGTTAAGCTCATAAATTGCTGTATGTTTATAAATGTCTTCTTAATATCACTCAAATTATGTGGCAGAAAACATCATAAAATGGTACAGTGGCTCTTTACCATTTTACCAATTTTATTATTTAAGTAAAACTTGATCTTATTTCATCATCTGTAAAAACAGAGAAAAGAAAGCACTGGTCTCCAAGGTGATTTTTCATGAGGATCAAATGAGATAATGTATGTCACAGTGTTTTTGTTCCTATAAGAGACTGTATTTTCATTTAACATGACTTGCACTACGTTCCATTTCAATTAATGTTTTTATTTTGGTTTCGCACAGTGGTGAGTGCTAAGTTATTAGACAGGCAAATGGTTTTATTTTAAAAGGTTTTATTATTAATAAAAGGTTTTATTATGTTTTGTGCATCTATGTCAATATTTAACAATGGTCTTGGCCTGATATGTGAGAGAAAAGAGTGAGGAGGGATTACAACATATCCAAAATCATCTTTAGAGAAAAAAAAATCTAATTTATGGGTGATGAAATAAGTACTTTAATATTTTGAGAATATTATTTTAAAAGTACTGTTCTTAGAGAGTTGGAGGGTGGAAAGCAGTTCTTATAACCGGCTCTACTGCGGCCAGCAGAAGTGTAGGAAGGAAAATGGCACCACCAGAAGGGAGAATAAGACTTGCAAAAAATTTTGCCCAGAGGGGAAAGCAGAGCAGATAACCAGCACCATTTGACCCTCCTGTAATTGTGGGAAGAATTGGGTACAAAGAAAGGGAAGCACTCAGCGACACCTTTTTGTCATGATCCTTCTGCTCTGGGCCAAATTTCACTTCTAAGGAGAAGAGAGCTGCTTTCAGTGTTCCTGACACAGCCTGGGGTGCCTGCGCATCAGTCTGCTTGCACACAGATATGGCCGCCCTAGGATTCCACCTAGTGTTGGGGGGACTCAGAAATTCCTCCACACCCCTAGGAGGGATGAGGCAACTGCCGAGTCTGCGTGGGTGGAGAGCCAAAGGGAGCCACTGAGTCGTGGGGAGAGAAGTTCTGCTGTGGGCGTCTTTAGCATAGACCTGTTTTGCTTTGGAAAAAAAAAATGAAAATCACAGTCAGTATTCAAGTTGTCTTGTGCCAATAACTACTGAGTCAAGGGGCTGTGTGTGTGTGTGTGTGTGTGTGTGTGTGGCAACAACCCCTTGTCTTCAAATGCATCTGAGATTTCATCCACCTTGTCCACCAGCCTCAGATTTCAGTACTGGATGCCAGAATCACACTCAGTGGCCAGGTGACAAGAGGCATCATTATGGAAATCAGAGGAGCCAGAGGCTGGTACAGGATCTCACTCCTGCAGATTTGATGCGTGTGCTCCCAATATAGGAAGTTACTTAAGGTCCTACCTTCTGTATCTATTGCAGATGCCATCTGGTAAGAATAAAGAAAACCACAAAGATTAAACATTTATCGAGGAAAAACAAAAACAAAAACAAAACCCTGACTTATCCACAGTGACTATTTATATTATTGGATAAGAAGACACTTAACCAGATTGGAATACCTATTTTTTTGCTACAGTACCTTTTTCCAGTGTCCAGAATGGTAAATTACTATTAACAAGAAAAAAAATATGAAGAAAGATTATCTTTGATGATCTAAATGCTTCCCTGATAAATGCATTTTGGCAAATACATTCATATTAGTGAAGTCTTTCTAAACACAAACGGAAATAGTTCTGTTTCTATTTGTAACAATTGCATCAAATGAACTTTAAAGTTAAAATTAGAATGGTTTGAAGGAAAAGTGCATTTTATTTTATTACTTTAAAATGT
Source organism: Prionailurus bengalensis (assembly GCF_016509475.1). Classification (NCBI taxonomy): domain Eukaryota; kingdom Metazoa; phylum Chordata; class Mammalia; order Carnivora; family Felidae; genus Prionailurus; species Prionailurus bengalensis. The sequence continues at coordinate 155,575,712 of NC_057344.1, read as the reverse complement.
TTAATGTTTGTTTATTTTGGGGAGAGAGAGAGAGCATGGCCAGCAAGCATGAGTGGGGGAGGGGCAGAGAGAGAGACCCAGAATCGCAGGCTCCAGGTTCCAAGATGTCCAGAGCAAGATGTGGGGCTCAAACCCACAAACAGAGAGATCATGACCTGAGCTGAAGTCACGCTCAACCAACTGAGCCACCAAGGTGCCCTGAGAAGTACATCATAAGAAAAAATGACTTTCAAACAGAACAGTTGAAGTTGAATATAATCTGACCACTTATAAAACTCTTCATCATTTCTTCTACTTGTTTAATTTTTAATATTAGTTTGCTTTTTAAAAAATCGGCTGCAGAATATAGGAAGTTATATTTGCTGTATACTTTTATCGTTGCCTAATTATGATTGTAAGTAAGAATTAGTCTTCCTATTCATTAGTACATTTGCTTCTATTGTAATCAAGAGACATAGAGTTAATTTTTTTCTTAAAGGATGGATGTGGATGTTGGAGTATAGCTGAGTAAGGTGGGTTTTTTGGTAAATTCAGCAATTTAATTACTCAGCATTTTGATTTTTCTACCCTTTCCTTGCTTGGCAGTTCCTTCCTACACAACATGCTGCGGTATTGGTGAGTCTTTCCTGAGCAGTTGAGCAAATCCTGCCCATCCTCTTAATTTAAATAACCCCTCACTTCACATCTCAAATCATTTATCTGATATTCTCAGTTCAACCTGCTTTGGAAACTGGGATAGTGGCATGCATAGTTGAAATCCATAGATAAATGAATTAATACATTTATTCAATAATTCAGTTTTTGCTAGACATGCTAATAGAGTAACTTTGAATTTTGCCCTAAGCACTTGGTGCATGTACTAATACGTAAATAAGCAAAAGAGCAGTTCCCAAAGGAAAGCAGCAGTGACAGTGCACAGGAAGATGTATCCGAGCATAATGAAGAGCTGGATGTGTCTCACTTTACCTGCAGGACAGAAAAGCATGTTCTAGGTCCATGAGGATGAAGCAAAGGGAAGGTTAATTCTTAGAAGCTCATCTTTCACCATACTGATAAATAATTCTGGTGCCTTTTATTATTAATCTTATGAATATATACAGTTTTAGTTTTGTGACATAGGACATATTCTACATAAAGTTACCTAATTTAGATTTGTTTTAATGTTTATTCATCTCAGAGAGAGAGAGAGAGAGAGAGAGAGAGAGAGAGAGCAAACAGGGGAGGGGCGGAGAAAGAGGGAAGGAGCAGCTTCCAAGATTGGAGCTGTTAGCACAGAGCCTGAAGCGGGGCTCAAACTCACAACTTGTGAGATCATGACCTGAGCTGAAGTCAGCTGCTTAATGGCTTAACAGACTGAGCCAGCCATGCACCCCTAAAGTTACCTAATTTACATTAAGGTATTCAATTCACAGTTAAATTAGTTCTATTTAATGACTTTTTGCAACTGTAGATCAGTATTTTAAGTGCTTGAGAGCAGAGAACACTGGATAAAAAGAAGATCCAAGGGAAAGAATAAGCAACTATAGAAAATGATACTTGTGTGTTTTCTGCAGTGAGTTCCTGATAATTGTTAAAAGCCTGAGCATCATTATAAATTGATTATAAATACAAATCCAGAGATGAACTTGATAGGACTTTCAGTTTTGTGGAGATACTAGATTCATCAGTGAAGCAAACATTTACTCAGCATCCCGTATGTGCCAAAAACTAAAAAGGTGCTGGAAACAAAAGGTGAATGAGAAGACATCAGGCTCAATGAACTACAATAGACTAGGGGAGAGAGACCCCTAAGAATGCTTACTGGGTATCAGGTATTCTTCTTTTTTTAATTTTTATTATTTTATTTTATTATTTTATTTTATTTTATTTTGAGAGAGAGAGAGAAAGGGAAGGAGCATGACAGCATGAGTGGGGGAGGGGCAGAGAAAAGGGAGACAGAGAATCCCAAGCAGGCTCCATGCTGTCAATACAGAGCCTGACACAGTTGTCAAATCTACAAACTGTGGGATAATGACCTGAGTTGAAATCAGGAGTTAGATGCTTAACCCACTGAGCCACCCAGGCACCCCAGCCAGGTATCATCCTTAAAGGTTTACGTGAATCGACTCATTTGATTCTCACCCTCATACTGTGAGATTGGTACTTTGCTCCATTTCACAGATGAGAAAATTGTAATTCTCACCACTAAGGTTTACTTATTCAAAGTTGTATGGTTATTTTATTATCCAGGAGAGTTGAGGTGGGGCTGCTTTATTTAAGAAATAACAGAATTGTAAGGGCTTAAAGATCTATCAGGTCTATTTTGTTGTGCATGTGCTACTCTCATATGGTTCCGGAAGCTCCCTTCCAAGTGCTGCCTCAGAGATCCAGGTTGCTTTCACATTGCAGCTACAATACTGCAGCCAGAGCATCAGGAGGAACTAGTTCTCAGTGTCACCAAAAAGGGTTTAGGACAAGCAAGGGCATTGCTTAGGGGGAGTATGACCAGCCCTGGAATTGGTGAACATCATTTCCCTTCATACCCATTGGCCATATGAGTCACATAGTTTCAATTTAGCATAAAGGAATCTGGGAGGAGAGGGTGCCTGGATGGCTCAGTTGGTTGAGCATCCGACTCTTGATTTTTGGCCCAGGTCATGATCCCAGGGTTGTAGGATCGAGCTCTGCATCGGGATCTGTGCTGAGTGTGGAACCTGCTTATGAATTCTCTCTCTCTCTCCCTCTGCCCCTCTCCCACACATGTGCATGCATGTGCTCTTTCTCTCTCTCAAAAAAAAAAAAAGAGAATCTGGGAAATATAGTTGTCTTGTGTGCTCATAGGAGGAAATGGGTTGGTGAACATCTGGCACGTCTCTGCCAACCACAGTAAATGGGTAGCGCAGTCAAGATTTCAACTTAGACGGACTTACAGGGCCCATCCTCTTAACCACTAACTTTCTTATGAAGAGACGTTTGTAATGCATTGTGGTAACTAAAGTTAAGCAGACAAATAAACATGGGAGAGCAAAAGGACGGTACATTGTCGTTAACAAGTCCTCATCATACTCCTACCACAATCACATGTAACACGGCGAAGTTAGCATTTGTCCTGAGTGTGCAGATGATGTGTTAACACTGCACTTGGTTGTAATGAAGTGTTTTCTTTGTAAAGGGAAAATAATCTTACGGCTTGCCAGTCTTGTTGCATACTGTTGTTTATATATCTCCCCTTAAAAAGGGAATAAACTCTTCATGCTTTGTACTTTTACTCAACTTTAAAATTGAAATAAAATTTACACGCGAAATGTAAGCATATTTGAAAAGTCAATACGATTCAAATTAACATTAATTTAATATGACAAGTAGGATTGTTTTGCTGCAGCTAAATTGTAGTTCCCCTCGTGACTCATTTTGATTGCTTTGTTGCCTTCCTTTGCTTTTGGCACGACCCAACTACTGTTTGCCTTCCGTGGCTTCAGATTTCCTATCATTTTTTCCTATTTTAATAAGTGGGAAAGATTCCTTCATGTATCACTTTCTAGTATCATCTGGCCTTCACTTGACTTTGGGGCAAAATACAGTATTTACCTATAAAGTTGGGCTCTGTCTGGCATTTATTTGCCTGTGGCGTCTAAGGTAGAATTGCCTACAGGCAGCTTAATTATAAATGCAAACATGGGTCTAAAATTGTCTAACAGAACTCACAAATGTAATGGATGTCTTTTCAGTATGGAACTTGGCAGATTTCTAAAAATACTTGGGGACATATAGAGACCTGTGAACAAACCGATAAGCAGTGCCTTAGGGGGTGAGTCTTTAAAACCAGAGAAATAGTTTCTCTTGTTTTTCTTAAAGAAACGGGTTAAGTCTCCACAGAAGACATGGAACAGCTCTATTTTTTGATCCATGGAGGAGGCTACATGTAATCTCAGCCAACCAGGAATTCAATTCTTCACTTCCATGTCTTGGCACGTTATCGTACCTGATTTGTAATCTTTGTGCTTATTTGATGTAAAATATTTTCTGAAATACACATGAAAAAGTGAAAAATGGATTTGTTGAGTTGGCATTATTAAATTTATGAATTATAAACAATGCTAAAACCTGGAATTTTGATGGATACATGGAGTGATAGAAATTTCTCGTCTAATACAAGTTCAGCGTCTGAAATTTTAGAGTTTTGAATTTCCTGAGAGCAAAATAATATATTATTCAATGAAACAGGAATTCAAGCCCAAATGAGAATAAAGCAAGTATCTCCCTTTTATTACTTTCTGTCTTCGTTTTCTTTTCTACTTCTCTCCTTTTTTAAAAAATACATGTATCTCACCCCTCTTACCCTCCCTTTCTCTTACTCCTCTCTTTTTCTCTTGCCTCATTTACTTCATCAGTAAATAGGATTATGGAATGCATATTATTTGTCAAGCATTATGCTAAGTACAGGTGACTCACAGATGCATAGGAGGCAGCCTTGAATTTCAAAGAGATTGCAATCTGTTAGGAAAAGTAGGTGGAAAAACAGTCCCTAAAGTACTGAAAGGATGAGCTGAGTGGTGCTGTTGCCTAGGGGAGGAAGAGCTAAATTTAAGTAGAGACTGTTAACTGAGGGTCTGGCAGTGTCAGACTAGACGGAGGTCAAAGGGGCTGCTAAGAGCTGTCTTTTGGCTGAGGCTTCACGAATGTGTGGGCTACACAGGTGGTACTGGAGATATCGGGGAGAATGACAGTAAGTGCAGCGCATGATACAGATTGAAGAGCTATATGCACACATGGGGATTAACTTACATAGATGGCTTGTGGTTCCGTTGAACCTATTATTGATGGTATTGCCCTTTCATGTTCACTAAAAACACCTGAAATATTTAATAAACAAGGAAATATCTAGCTCTTCTCCCCAAAGAGTCTAATTAGAGCTGTATCAGGACTGAGGAATCAGCCTTGTAAACACGCTTTGGCTGTTCCTAATGTAGGTGGCCAGGGACAGTGGATTTATAAACTCTACCACATTTGGGTTATAAATATATTGAGAGGTCGGCAGTTGTGTTTGGGTGTGGGGGCCCAGTGCAGTTAAAGTGCTCTTCACAAGAAAGGGACCTGAGGCGTCCGGTGGGTGGGGGCTGCAGGAACACATTTATGGAGATCTAGCTGGGAGAAGAGAGAAATCTCTGAGAGTATGACAAATGGAAGTGCTTCCTGAAGGGAAATGAACTGTGAGGAATTGTGAAAGTCACAGTAGGGCAGGGGATGAAGAATTTCTAAGAACAGGAATTTATAATGGTTGACTTGAAGTGTTTATGGTTTTTTTTTTAAAGCTTTTTGAAAAAGTGTTTGTTTATTTTGAGAGTGAGCAAGCATAAGCAGGGGAAGGGCAGAGAGAGAATCCCAGGCAGGCTTCCCACTGTCAGCGCAGAACCTGATGTGGGGCTTGATCCCACAAACCATGAGATCATGACCTGAGCTGAAATCAATAGTCAGGTGCTTAACTCACTGAGCTACCCAGGCACCCCATTTTGCGTGGCTTTAATACAAAACCTCCTTTGCTCCACCAATGCTGTAGTAGAGGCCACTGCACATGGAGAGTTAGCGCTGTATGTGTGTTTTTCTGTTTTGTTTTGTTTTTTTAAGAAATTGAGCAAGATGTTCTGTCAGTGATGTGCCAGAGCTAGCCTGTACCAGCATGGATAACCCAGTTTTAAAAAAATTCAAGGATTTTTTGAGATGGTTGTCAAACACAGCCATTATTAAAAATTAACTCATATAAACTTATAAGCAAATAACACTAAAAACAAAGTTAATAGGTAGTGAACATTTATTACTGTTTAATTATTTTACTATATTGTACTATTATCGTTACTTTTGAGATTATTGTCATTATATGTATGTATATATTGTATGCATCTACGTATCTATTGCATATCTTTTCCCAATTCTGCATTCAGTGACCTGACATCTTGAAATCATCATGAAGGGAGAATTTGTGGCATGAAGATTGTCAAACACTACGGAGAAGACAGGTTTTTTGTTTTGCTTGAGAGCTGGTTTTAAACATTTACTAACACACCACTCTCTCAGTGGACTATTTTCTTTCTTTCCTCCCTCCTTTTCCTCTTTCCCATTTTGCTTCCCTTCCCTTCCCTTCCCTTCCCTTCCCTTCCCCTCCCTTCCCTTCCCTTCCCTTCCCTTCCCCTCCCTTCCCTTCCCTTCCCTTCCCTTCCCTTCCCTTCCCTTCCCTTCCCTTCCCTTCCCTTCCCTTCCCTTCCTTGCTTTCCTTCCTCTCTCTGCTCTTCCCTTTCCTTTTTGCCCACCCAGCATTAATTCTCCTTTCCTATGGCTATAATATGCCCATTTTACCTTTGGGAATTACCTACTTGTACTAAAGGCCTGTCTACTTTGGATGACATGATACAGTGTAGAACAGGATTTAGGGTAAACCAATCCACACATTCTATCCTCAGCCACAGATAAATCAAGGAAATATATTTGACTCAAGTCAGGCTGGTCACAGTTGAAATTTCTGCTTGAAAGTTCAGAATTTCTGTCAGTCTCTTCCTCTGGATATAAATGTCCAGGGTAATAGCTTAGTGGTTGCTGGAATTAATTCAGTAACTAACAGGGAAGATGGCTTGAGAATGAAGCCAAGATTGAAAAAGGAACTAAGAACACAAAGAGTAAAGTGAGCCCTGATCATATCATTTGAGCCCTAGATTAAGCTACATCTGGACTGTTCACCTCCTTGAGCCAATATATTGCTTTTTTTTTTTCATTAAGTACATTTGGGAGTGCTTTTCTGCATTAGTTACATAAAACTTTTAACTGAAACAGATTGAGCTTTGTGTTTTGGTGAAAATAGTACAAAACAGCGATCATTCCTATGGGTTGGTGAGATAATCCGCAAACTGGAGAAGCAAGAGTTCAGACGGAGCCTATGGTGATGGCAACAATACACATGTGGAAATAACTGGCTTTCAGAATTGGCAACTGGTAATGATCACATTGCTTATTATGCTTAATTTTACTCTCCATTAGTACTTGGCCTTTTAATAGTAGCTACTTTTCATTTTATTCCTATGCAGTTACAGTATCTGTATTGGTTTTATATATTTTATCTGAAGAATTAGTTCAAATAGAAATTCCTTAAAGTCAGAGTCTGTATTTTTTTGTCTGGTTTTTAACTTCACAGCACTGAGTGTACAATAAATGCTGTTGGCTGACTATGTCTTGTTGCATCTTAGAAATATTTGAACTGCAAGATTTTCCTATATTTCCATTATTTATTACAGGACTCTCTTGAAAATTATGTATTACCCTAAAGTGCTTCATTGGAAAAAATGGATAATAAATTGGACAAATTAGATCAATAACCTCTATCTGTGATAACTTATAAAGATGGAGCTTAGGGGAAATGGTAGAAAATAAATTTTCCTATTAAGATGTTCATGCGTTAAGTAGGACTTAAAATAGTTTATTCCTAGGGTGACCATACATTCTAGTTTGCCTCTTATGGTAGTGAAATTATTAATAGTACTTTCTTCTGAATAAGTTTGGATTAAAACTCACATTGTCTGGTCATTATTCCAATAGATCCCAAACGTGGATGATGATCTGAGTTCTGTGGGGACAGTATTTTTTTTTAACAGAGCATATTTTAAATACATAAAAAAATAATGTAAAACACAGTAACATAACCCATATACCCACAATCAAAATTTGACAAATGTTAACGTTTTGCCATATATTCCTTAATTATTTCTTTTTAAGAAAAAAGGGTTACCACACTTAGGATTAAAGAATATCTTATCCCAATTCTGTTGTCTTATCACCCTCCCCAGCGGTAACCATTAAATTATTGGCACATATCCTAACAATTGATGCATTTGTAATTTGATTATGTATATGTTAAAGAGTTAGATTATAGTATTTTGCATATAGTTTAATATTGTTTATGTAAAAGTTAGTAAAACAAACAAAAAACTATAATATATATTATCATGAAAACATTTTTAAAAATGTGGCTCTCTGAGCATCTCTCCAGTGTATTAACTCAGAATGTTTTGAGGTTAGGACCAGGAATATATATTGACCCCAAAATGATTCTGCTATTCCAACAGCCTTGGGAAATTTGATTACTGTCATATCCCACACTAATTTACAATGTTTATTTAGATTTAAAATATCTGGTTTGATGGGCTAGAGATTCAATATTGAATATGAGCAGTAAACATCTCAGGATGAAATCTGACAACCTAAACAGGTCAATTTTTCAGTGATCTTTTAAAATATAGCCTGGTATATTTTCCCTTTGTAATGTTAGTACGCTAGTTTCACATTGGTTTTCAGGGGTGAGAGGACTATAGAATTTTTACCTATTACTTCAATTCTCAAATGACAGTGGGCCGATTAAATTTTGCAGTAGTTAGCACAAGACACAATTAGCATAATTTTTAATATATTAAAATTCAATTTAAGGAATACTTACATGATTAAGAGACAATGCTGATACATAATTGGAGTTCAGAAAAGGCCCAAAACATTTTGGAAACCATTAATGGGTTTAGAGACTAAATGGAGAGAATATGCTCTTAACATAGTAAAGAAAGGATGATATGGAAAGCACCAACAATGGGCTTTCAGAGTAGAAATAATTAAAGTAGAATATAAAACTCTGTAAACCTAAGTAAATTGCAGATTCCTGGTATGCACTGAAAGGTATCTTATTTCAAAGAGTTTACTAAACTTATTGAAACCTTTATAGTATTATATATTTGACTTCCTTCATCATTCAGTGTTTGGTCTTACTTTAACCCAAACCAACTCATCTGGTGTGCTGTGATTATATGAGTGTTTATACAATTGTCCTTGAGCCCCAAAGCAAATTGTGGATTCATTTCATACAATGGTACTAATGATAGAAAACAATTTAGAAGATAAGCTTTGAGACTCTGCCAGAAAATTTCAAGTGACATATTTTAAATATTTACATGTGTATTTACATGAGACTTCATTGACAGAACTTCACCAGCATCCTTCATCAATCAGGCATCAATCAGAGTTAATTGGAAAGACTGGGGCACATGCCCAAAATTTCATCAAAAGATTTAACAATGTCACTCTCTGTTTCTAAAAGTTACAGTGAATTTGGCACCTCATCTTTTTACTTAGTCTTTTGGAGTCTCAAGATAATAGAAAGGGAATAATGGAATGGATAGGATAATTTGGGAAGAAATTGTGTTTGCAACTGAGCTATCAAATAAATCACACTCTAAGGGAGACAACAATAGAAAAGATTTTGGCTGTAGCAATTGGATAAAGATAAGCATTCAAAATGAGACAACCAGGGCTAGGGGTAGATAATAGCTTGTCCATCAGGGGCAGTGTTGCCAATTAATGCTAATAGAAGCATATAGAATTTCACAATATTGCTGCTAGCCATGCTTAGAATATTGTTAACATCAGTATGCCTATGCTTTATTAAACACCTAGAATGAAAAGGTGGGGAAAAATTGAATCAAAGCTTCTTTATTGAAGGCAAAGGAGATTTTAATGAGAATCACTCTAAAAGAAAGTGTTTTAGAAGAAAAAGGAGATGGTTTCTCATTTTTCTTTATTCTATAGTGTGGTCTCAATTGCGGACTGACAAAAGTTTTGACCTCATTAATCTAATTAAATATTACAAGTGCCTGGGTCTGTATGAGCACTGGAGATATAGAAGTGTTAAGACAGTTAAGATCACTGCCAATTATAATACTCCATGGTAAGCATACAGGATGCTATGGGAGCATGTAATAAAGTTGCTTAACCCAGGCTTAAAGGTCAGGAAATGCTTCCCAGTGAGAGACACCTAACTGAACTGAAAGAAAGGTTTTGAGTTAAGCAAAAAGGGTGGTGATGGCAGCATTAAAGTTCCTGGTAAATTTAATGGCATGTGAAAAGTTCTGTAATAAGGATAATATGCTTAGATAACTAAAAGAAGTTTGCTTTGACAGAATCGTATGAGGAGCAATGATTCAAAGTAGGAGCATAGCTGATAAATCATGCAAGGGTAGATGTTTGAATTTTATTATATTTGAATCTATCTATGAGTAGATCCTGAGGGCCAGGCATGATCAGGCTTGGGTTTTAGAGAGATTGCTTTTGGAAAAATGGATTAGATGAAAGCACAAATGGAAGCAGGGGGAGATTTTAGTGGTCCAGTTGTGTCCAGACAAGGGTAGTGACAGGTAAGAGTGCTAGGCAGATTTGATAGATTTCAGGGATAGTACTGATAAACCTGGGTGATTAACTGGATGAGGTTGATGAGGGAGCAAGAGGAACTAAATAACATCCATGTTGAATATTTTTGTAGTAAGTGGGACTATAATATACTATAACATAGAGGTGCACTTGAATGGGGTAGTAATTATCGCAGCAGAAGATTATTTGAGAGAATAAAAATTAAGTTAAGGCAAATCTTTGGGATCAGAGTTAATTGTATGTAGAATCTGATGTTCATAAGAGTTTCTTGGGCTGGAGTTATGTTTCACAAGAACCACTAAGATTTAGATATTAATTAGAATTTTAAGAGTGAATGAGATGACTCAATATATAAAAAGAGAAGAAATGAAGGCTCAGCATAGGGTTTCCCTGAGAAAAACTAACAGAAAAGCATTTCCTAAAAGGTAAGAGCCCAGGGATTGAGAATGAAGAGTAGAAGTTAGAAAATTCCAGAAGAATTGGGACATGTAGAGAGATTTGTTTCTTATGGAGTGGGGTTGCCACAGAATGGCATGGGGAGAGAGGGGCCAATTAGATACGGGGAGACATGGAGTTGCAACAGCTAAATCAGTTTATGTCTGTGATACAAGGATCACAGCAGAAAGCATGTTGAGATTACCTGAACCCAAGTTTTCAAAGGACTACTTCCAGGGCATCTGGCTTGCTCAGTTGGTTGAGCACCTGACTCTTGATTTCGGCTCAGGTCATGTTCTCAGGGTCTTGAGATTGAGCCCCATGTCAGGCTCTGTGCTGTGGGACCTGTTTAGATTCTGTCTCTCCCCCTTTTCCCTCTGCCCCTCTCCCCTGCTCCTGCACTCTCTCTCTCTCTCTGTATAAAATTAAATGAATGAATGAATGACCAAACAAACAAATAAATAAATAGATAAAAGGAGTACTTCCAGTTGTTCCCTAGTAGATGAGTTTCATATCTCGGTCCCCCACTGGTGCTATATTTTCATAAACTATGTTGAACTTTGACAAATACTAGAACTAGAATTCTGGTGTAACAGAACCAACTTCATATTTCTACCGATGTGGTTTCAAAATTTCAAGAGTCACAGTCTAAGGAGTGTGTCTTTTTTTATGGTGAACATGAGTAAAGCCATCAGGCATCACATTTAGAGAATTAGTCCTATCCATTTTTAAATATAAAGGGTTGAATGATTTTATTAGGAATTATAACCACCACCAAGCTTTTCCCATTTTCCCTCTTTATTTATAATAATGCAAAACAAAATTTAGTATTTTTATTCTTTACTCTTAATATTTTTGCTAAAATTTTATAACATTAATTTTAAAGTCACCATTCTTCAGTAACATGTATGTTTAAAAAAAGTAATAATAATCATAACCAAGGATCATTTTTGTTATGCGGTTCTTTGAGAATCAGAATGTAATAATAATACTGGAAAATATATTAGAATTTAAGTTTTCCAATGAAAGTGTTAGTTCCTAAAATACATCATGCTTGAAGATGAGATCTGCTTCAACATTCAAAAAAGAAAAGCAAAATCTTGCAAGTTGTTTCAAAATTATAATTCACACTTTGATCGTAACGTTTCCAGTTTCTTTTGAAATGTGCATTGTTGTTGTTGACAACAGACTACACTGCCTATCATAGCTTAAGTCAAAGGAATAATTATTTCTACTATCTGAGAATTAGGCATGATTTTTCCTTTCTTTTAAGTGTATAATATGGAGATAAAGATACTTGTGTTTTCAGATTAGTCTGCACAGCAACCAATTCTAGAACTGATCTGTGAAACTAATGAGATTCTGACAAATATTTTTGCTGAAAATTAATATTTTGTTTTGATCTTTAGAATAGACTATATTTTATTTCCTTCAGTACATTTAAATGAACTCTTATGTTTCTTGCAAGAAGTATTAAGGGACTACATAAAAGATTATATACTAATTTTAGATACGTCACATTACTTGTACCTCTTTTCTTGGTGTATAAATTAGGGCAGAAACCCACATTGGCTAAGCAAAGTAAAAACTGAACTGCAAAAGCTCTGGCTTATTTTTTTATGTAAAGTTAGATGCAAGTCAAGCAGTCTTTCTTCGTCTTAGGCTACACCAGGTGGAACACATGACACCCAGGGATGCTGTTCTGAGGAAAAAAAGGAACACTCGTGGTAAACCACCTTGGCTAAGAAGGATCATTCTTTACTTCTGTTTATGGTCCAATGACCAGAAGGGGTTAAGTAATTGCAACTTAATTACCAAAAGGCTGGGGAGGGCAGAAAAACACAAGACATACTTACTAAGCCTAACTGCTTTGGCCACGCTATGGAGTTCAGAGAGCGAGAGGGCTATTTGGAGAGTCCAGACTCCAGAAAACCTGAAAGAAGGGGATCTGGGAAAGTAGTGACCTCAGAGGAAGGGACTGAGTCCTTGGAGAGTGTACATCTTTCTGCTTCTGTCTTCTGACTCTTCCTTGTTTGGTTCATTTCCTCATGTAATTGTTTATTTTTTGTATTTTTAAATTGATTTATAGGAACCTTTTATGTATTCTGGACGTGAATCCTTTTAAAATTACGTGTTGCCTATAAACCTTTCCATGCTTTGGCTTATTAATAAATTAATTAATTTGATGAACTGACATTCTTAATTTTAACATAGTCCAATTTATCATTTTCCCCACTAGTCATATTATCTGTAACTTATTTAGAAACTATTCTTGCGTGAGAATATGAAGATATTCTTTTATATTATTTTCCTAGAAGCTTTCTTTTTATGTCTATAATCTGCATGAAACAGTTTTTTGTATGCTGTGAGTAAAGTCCAATTTTTCTTTTTCCTATTTAAGAATATCCAGTTTCCCAGCATCATACATTGGAAAGACTATCCTATCTTCATTGGTCTACAGTGTAGGTTTTAGAAAAACTCAAGTGTTCTTTTAAATGCACAGGGCTCTTTTTCTATGCTTTCTATTCTTTTCTGTTAATCTATTTTTCTGTCTTCATGCCGATTCCACACACAGTTGTACAGCTTTACAGTCTTAAAATCTAGAGAGGCAAGTTTTACTCCTTGTTTGTCTTCTTCAGGGGTTTTCTGCCTGTTATTGGCCCTTACACTTTCTATTTAAACATCAGATTCAGCTTGTCCTATCACACACACACACACACACACACACACACACACACAAACTGGGATTATTAGGAGTGCATTGAATCTGTGGAACCTAGTTGGAAATGGACACCTTTAAAAATTAAATCTAAGAATACGTGAACATGGTATATCCTATTATTTTACAGTCTTATTTCTGTCAGTAAAGGTTTACAGTTTTCTTTATAGAGGTCTTGCACGTCTTATGTTACATTTATTCCAAGATAACTTGACATTTTATGCTATTTAAATCTTTTGGGGTGAAGAAATTTTTGCTATTCTGAGATTATATAAATCCAGTTTTTTAAATTGGGATATAATTGATGTATATATAACATTATTAGTTTCAGGTGTACATGATTAGATATTTACATATATATTGTGAAATGATCACAGTGATTCTAATTGACATCTATTACTATACATAGTTACATATTTTTTTTTTCTAGTGAGAACTTTTAAGGTTTTCTCTTAGCAACTTTCAAACATACGATAGAGTACTATTAACTATAGTTAGAGTCCTGTATATTATATATCCAAGACTTAGTTATTATATAACTAGAAGTTTGTACTTTCGACCAACGTCACCCATTTCACTCACCACCTCTCATCCTGTGCCTCTGAAAATCACCTATTCTCTGTACAGTATCTGTGTTTTCTTTCTTTTTCTTTTCTTTCTTTCTTTTTTTTTAGATGCCTCATATAAATGAGAGCATAGGACATTTGTCTTTCTCTGACATTTCAGTTAGAATAATGTCATTAAGTTCCCTCCATGTTGTAGCAAATGACAAGATTTCCTTCTTTTATATGGCTGAGTAAAACTCCATTGTATGTGCAGGTGTGTATGCACATGTGCACACACATAACCCCACATCCTCTATATTCATCTATCAGTGGACACTTAGGTTGCTTCCATGTTTTTGCTATTATAAATAATGTGATGAACATGGGGGTACAGATCTCTTTTTGAGTTAGTGTTTTCATTTCCTTCTAATAAATATCCAGAAGTGGAATTGTTGGATCATATAGTAGTTCAGTTTTTTAATTTTTTTGAGGAACTCTGTACTGTTTTCCATAATGGCTGCACCAATTAGCATTCCCACCAACAGTGCACAAGGGTTTCCTTTTTCTACATCCTCACCAGTACTTGCAATTTCTTGTAATTTTTTTTTTTAAGATAGACATTCTAACAGTTGTGAGTGGATGTCTCATTGTAGTTTTGATTTGCATTTCCCTGATAGGGATTATCACTGATTAGTGATATTGAGCTCATTTTCATGATTTTCATGTATCTCTTGGCCAACTGTATGTCTTTTTTTTTGGAAAAATGTCTATTAAGATCCTCTGCCCATTTTTAATTGGATTTTTTTTTTTGCTATTGAGTTATGTGAGTTCTTTCTATATTTTAAATATTAGCATTTTATCAGATACATGATTCGCAAATTTTCTCCCATTCCTTAGGTTGCCTTTTCATTTCATTGATAGTTTCTTTTGCTATGCAGAAGCTTTTCCGTTTGTTGTAGTACCATTTATTTTTGCTTATATTTTTTTGTTTTGGTGTCAAATTCAAAAAAATTATCACCAACACTAATGTCAAGGAGCTTACAGTTTATCTTTTCTCCTAGGAGTTTTATGGTTTCAGGATACTGTTTAAATCTTTTAAAAATAATTTCTTATATTTTGCTGTTACATAGAAATATAATTGATTTTATATTATAATTTAATATGCCCTACAGATCTGCTAAATCCTCTTAACAATACTAACAGTTTATTTGAATTTTTATTTCTGGATTTTCAAAGTACATAATTTTATCTGTGAATAATATTTTTTCACTTCTTTCATCCTCAATAACTTTTTTTTCCTCATTTCATTTTACTGTTTAGGACCTTCAAAACTAAGTTAGGTAGAAATGGTATTAAGGATTATCCCTGTCTCTTTCCTGATCTCAAAAGGAACACTACTAATTTTTTAAATGATTTTCTATGATATTTTCTGTATGATATATATACTTTTAAAGTATCTATTTAGTTTTGAGAGAGAGAGAGAGAGAGAGAGAGAGAGAGAGAGAGAGAGAACGTGAGCAGGGGAGGGGCAGAGAGAGAGGGAGAGACAGAATCTGAAGCAGGCTCCAAGCTGTCAGCACAGAGCCTGACACGGGGCTTGAACTCACAAACTGCGAGATCATGACCTGAGCTAAAGTCGGACACTTAACTGACTGAGCAACCCAGGTGCCTCTGTATGATATTTTTATAGACATTCTGTCAGATTAAGAAATTTTCCTTCTATTCCAATTTGCTAAAGTTTAAATTTTATTAAATATTTTTGTATCTATTGAGATTATGCAATTTTATTAATGACAAAAAACATTTTTGAATAAACTCACATTCTTGGAATAAATGAACTTGGTTGTAATGTTTTACCATTTTTTATATTACTGTTTTCTTTAAGTGTATGTATGTATGTATGTATGTATGTATGTATGTATGTATTTAGAGAGAATTAGCAGAGTAGGAGTGATGGGGACAGAGGATCTGAAGTGGGCTCTGTGCTGACAGCAGACAGCCCATTGTGGGGCTCAAACTCATAAACCTCGAGATTATGACCTGAGCAGAAGTTGGACACTTAACCAACTGAGCCACCCAGGTGCCCATGCTAATATGTTGTTTAGAATTTTGCTTGGGGTTGTGATTGAACTTTCCCTTTTATTTCTTTTACTGTTCTTCTCACCTTGTTTTATTTTTTTTTAACTTGAGATTTGCCAACTTTATAAAATGAGTTTTCTTCTAATCTTTGAAATACAATATGTATTGGCATTATATATTTCTTAAATGGTAACATTTATTAGAGAATCTCTCTTGGCCCAGATTTTTTCATTTGGTTTTAAATTATAGATCAAGTGTCTTTCATAGTTAAATAATTCGTGTTTTCTACATCTTTTGTGTCAGTTTTGATAAGTTATGAACTTTCCATGAACTTAATATATATTCATTTGAAATCAATTTAATTATAATATTGCTTATAACTCTCTCCTTATCTTTCTTATGAACACAGGATCTGTACTGAAGACTTTTCTAAGCCAAATACTGAATATTTGTAGCTTCTGTCTTTTTCTTGTCCTTCACCTTCTCTAGAGGTTTGTGGATTTTGTGTTTGCTGGCTTTTTTTTTTTTTTCAAATAAGCTCCTTTTGACTCTGTGGATCCTATAATATATACTATCATATATAATGTATATACTGTTTTGTTAATTTCTCCTGTTCTATTTATTTTTTTACTTTGTTTCGGTCTGTTTCATGCTTCATTTTCCAATTTTGAGATGGATGTTTACCTCACGTTTTCCTCTTTCTTAATACATATGCACGCATGTTATCTTTTTTTCTGCTATGTGCTGCTTTAGTTCATCTTCCAATTTTGATATGTAATATGCTAATTTTAATAATATCAAAATATGTTTTAAGTTTTCCATTATGATTTCCCTGCATTTGGATATATTTTAGTTTCTGTTATTGATTTCTAGTAAAATTTATTATGGTCAGAAAATAACCTTTCAATTCTTTGATATATTTTGCAACTTGATTTATAGGCTGGTACACATTTATTTATTTATTTATTTATTTATTTATTTATTGTTTATTAATTTATCTTGAGAGAGAGAGCATGAGCAGGGGAGGAGCAGAGAGAGAGAGGGACAGACAGAATTCCAAGTAGGCCCTGCTCTGCCAGCCCAGAGCCCAATGTGAGGCTTGAACTCAGGAGCTGTGAGATCATGACCTGAGCTGACACCAAGAGTTGGATGCTTAACTGACTGAGGCACCGAGATGCCCCCACAGTCAGTTTTTAAAAAAGAAGTTTCATGTACGCTTGCCCAGCAGATACATCCCTCAACTGTTTCGTTATCGTGGTTGTTCAAATATTCTACTTTTTCCCAGTTTTTCTGTTATGTACCTTGAGGGAGACATTAAAAGCTTCCACTATCATCAGATATTTTCCATTTATCCTCATACTTATGCCAGTATTTGCATTTTAGTATTCAAAGATTCAATAACAATCCAGTTATTAGATTTAAAAAACTAAAATGTTTTATGGTTCTGGTGAATTAAACTCTTATCATTATGAAGAGATCCTCTTGATTTCTAATAATGCCTTTGCCTTAATTCTGATGTTTATTGATACACAATCTGTTGCTTTCTATATAATAAATGTTTTTCTAGCATTTGATGTATAAATATATATCTTTTATGTTTAAATTATTAATATTTAAATATTTTTCTATAAATAATCGGGATTTTAAAAAATAAATACAGCTGACATTTTTTTAAAATGGGATGTGTTTAGTTCTTATATTAAAAGTAATTTTTGATACTAGCCTGTATAGTTTTTTTTTTTTAATCACAGTATGTTTTCATTTGTTCTGTCTGTTCTGTTTCTTATTTCTCTTCTTCCTGGTTTTTTTTTTTTTTTAAATCATCGTATTTTTTACCCCTGCTGGATTAGCTTAAAGTTACACAATCAGTTTCTCTTTAGTTGTTATTATGGATATTACCATATGCTCCTCTGACTTATCCAAGCCTTAGGCTGATAAACTATTGTACCCCTCCCAGATAATATAAGGACTGGAGAGCAGTTTAGCTTCCACTAAACCCCTCCAGACATGACTGTCTACATTTACTATACTCTCTCTCTCTCACACAGATTGTTTTTCTGCCTGAAAAACTTCCTTTGATATTGTGATGTTTGGGTCTGCTAGTGGTAAATTCATCAAACTGTTTTTTGTTTTCAAATTGTATTTTGCTTTCAAAACGTCTTCATCCAGCCTCAACCTGGAAAACTATTTTCCCCAGATATTGAATTATAGGTTGGTAGTTCTTGTCTTTCACCCCTTGAAGATACCATTTTATTACCTTTGGTTTCCATTCTTGCTCTTGAGAAGTCAGCTAAACACCTAATTGTTCCTTTTTTAGAGGTAATCTTTTTTTTTTTTGTCTATAATTGCTTCTCTTATTTTGTTTTGTCTTTCCCCCCCACCCCGTAGTTTTAGTATGATGTGGTAAGTGTAGATTTCTTTTCATTTACCTGCTTGAGATAGAAGAGATTTGTCATCCATAATCTCATCAAAATTGCATATCATGTTTTACTCTCTTTCTGAGATTCTAATTAAATCCTTGCTATAGCTTTTATCTTTATCCTGCGTGTTTCTCTCTCTTTTGTATCTCCTATTCTTTTTTGGTGCTCTGTGCTTCATTTTAGTTAATTTATTATTTTCCCCTTAAATTAACTGTGTCTTCTCAGTTGTTTCAGTCTATTGACAGTAGCATTTGTCATACTATTCTAGAATTCTATTTGATTTTTTCAGATCCATTCAGTTTCTATAATTGCTAATTTCTTGCTTAAGTATTCAAGCTTGGCATTCCTCTTTATTTTTAAACATAACAAGCATAGCTGTTTTACAGTCTAGTTACACGTAACTCCAATGTTTATAGTTATTCTGTCTCTGTGCCCCTCCCCACCCCCCTCGCCCCAGCATACACTGCCTAGGTGGGAAGAAAGCATATTTATAGTAATTCTTTGATGGTAAGATATTGTTTTCTTCCTTCAAGGATTATGCTAGACACATGAGGACACTAGTAATTTAGTTTCTCCTTAATCTGATTTCATATTTGAAGATTTTCTGGTCTGTCCAGATGATTTGAATGCTAGGTACAATAGAGATAGTTTAATTCCAGTTAATCTTCTAGGGTATAACCATTTCATATCCACTTACAATAGTGGGAATGATTTAATAGTTCCCCATCTCGGCAAGCACTGGAGACTAAGTAGATCAATATTTTTGTTCTCCTAATTCTGTGTGGCTGTAAACTTTTCAGCTCAGCCTCCTGATCTCATCTTCTGGAAAGTAAAAGGAACTTAGAGCAAAAGCAACCTGAGTATAGGGTCCACTTCACTTCTCTGGATTCCAAAGAATCCTGTTTTACTCAGCCTGCTAATTCTTATAAACGTATCCTTATCTAATAAAATTAAGAATTTTTCTTTTAAATTTGTCCTACTTGTAAAGTTGCTTTCAACAGGAAAGTTGGTCAAAATTACCTAGATAATTATTAATGAAAGTGGAATTATTCTGGAAATTTCAATTTTTCCTTTTGTCGAGGGATCAGGTACTCTAGGGACCCAATGATATCTAGGGATCTTAGCTATAGTGTGTAATCTTATAACAACTGAGGTCCTTACGTTCTGCCTCCATAGGCCACTGAAATCTATCTTCAGGAAGATCAGTAAGTCAAGATCAGAGTCTGTAGCACCTAAGACTATAATGCTATCTCTTAATACATTTATCTGTTGCTTTATATTTCTTCTCTTTATTCACAAGGGGAATCATTACCACTCTTCCTTTCTCCCTCCCTTCTTCCCTCCTTCCTGTCTTCCTTCCTTTTCTTTTTTAAAGTAATTCATACCCTGGGGAAATATTCTTCATGGACTGAAATATCTAGACACTTGAGGAGTACCATACTCTGAGGAGAAAGATAGCAAACCATCATCTAAAGATGAATTTTTGGAATAGAGTATGTATGATACCATTTAGTTAAAAGAGTGATCTTTAAGTCTTTTCTTTTGCAGTATAATTTCAATGCTTAGTGTATGTGCTATCAGATAGAATCCTAGAGAGTTGGATGTATAGGAAGGAAGTCATAATCAGATTGATTAGAGTGAATGATAACTAAAGATATCTCATAATATCATGATTGCCATTGTTTTCAGGAAAGTATATGTGGAGGTGATAAAAATAGTTACCATATGGAATGTTCGTATACCAGGCGCTTTGGTAGCCTGATGGTGCACACTATTTTAATCCTTAGGTATGTGTTCACAGAGGGATCCTGGAGTTCAGAATTTTAAATGACTTGTCCAGGTCCAAATTAAGAATGGAGTTTTTCATTTCTCAACCTGACCAAAGCAATCCTTGGGGAAACTTCACTATTCTCTCAAGTCAAAAATTCTGTGTTCTGGTGGTAAGAATGCTATTTTACTCTTATATGGCAGTGATGGGAGATGAGGAAAATGGAGAGGCTCAGCCAATGGGTGCTAACAAACAAATGACTGGAAGTGTGTACACTTTGGACTGGTTTGTAGATATATTCTTTATTGCTAAGCCACGTCTTCCATCTCAACTGTGACCATATGTTCCATTTTTATGAATTTTCTCACTCTCCTCAACTTGCCTTTGATACTGTTTTTATCTACATCGCCCCCAGAGTTGGAGTTTTCTTGGTCCTGCATCCAACTAGAGACAAGCAGTCATTTCTAGTTTGTTTATGGCAGTTTAGAACTGTCCTTACTTAGCTTAATGCTTGGGGCTCAACACTGGTAGTGGTGGGCGGGGTTAGTACCAACAAGCAGTAGAAAAATCAGAGTAGTCCTGGGTAATAACTTTCCATCTTTTTTCCCTCCGGCTACTATAAGTGATGGTGGACCTTAGGAGGTAGGATGAGTTCTCATCTATCTTAATTCTCTTTGACAGCATAATATGTGTTTCTCTAGGCTGTATAGGACTTATATTACTAAAAGTTGATTTCATGCCAGGAGGTAAATACAGTGAACAAAAGTAAAGTGTTATTAGTTTCATATATTTTATTTAAAGAAATGTAATTATAATTCTTAGTGCCACCAAAATAAGTTTACAAAGTTTAAGCCTGCCTTTGCAAGATTAAACTTTTTTTTTAAGACTTCTGGATGCAATTGCAAAGGTTGTCTCAAGGAAGGAGGGTGTTGTAAGAATATACCAGAATCTACTCTCAGCTATCTGTACATATTATATAAGTTGTTATTATTAATTATTATTAGTCATGATTTTTATGCTTTGGCCTTTTGAACAATTAAACATTTATTTTTAAAGGTTACACCTCAGTTACACTATCATCTGTAACAAAATTTATGGAAAAAGAAAACAATGTAAAGTGAGAACAGTGCAATATTTATCTTAGACATTCATAAGTTCTACAGAGAAATCTCTGAAGACTACATCCTTGTAACTTTGTCCCTGAAACAGTTTTACTCTGTCATCCTGCAGGTTTATTTGTTGTACAACTTCACAGTTCAAGGAAGGGCAACTTTGGTAAACATCCTCTAGCAGTTGATGTTTTGGGGAACAATAAACCTAAATCTTACATATTTACTTTATTTTGCCCCCAGGAAGTTATTAAATATTTTTACAACAACCTACCTTCCTTGGCCATTAAGTTTTTGTTTATATGATACCCCAACAGTTTATATTAATGGCTGCTAAAATGTGATTATGTTAAGCTGTTTGTATCAAATTGTGGGGTGCCCTCCAGTGTTACTATTATTTCTATTTTTATGCATACAAAGAAGAATAATCTCAAGCAAACCATTGGTGGATGTTCCTGATTTCATTGCTGGTATGATTTTTAAGTGTTTCAAAGAGAATGCTCACACCATCTAATTAGGAGGTGGTCATCTCAACCCAAGATTGGTTTCTATTTGCTATCAGATGATTTGGTTTCGTAAATCTTGCATGGCAGTAATATTAAAATCTCTAAGATTTTGTATTTATGTTTCTACTGTGGGTGGAAAATTTCCCCCTACACTCAACCCCAACAGCCTCCCAAACCAGTGGTTGAAAGAGAGCTGGCTCTTTGTCTTAGCTGACCTAAAGGGCTGAATCTACCTAGGATATCCAGTGTATCCAGAACTCTAAGGAATGACTTTGCTTTGGATTTAATACTTAAAATTTAAATGGATGGTAACTAAAGCAGAAAAAAAAAAAGTGGAAGTCCCGTCTTCATAATCTGGATTTAACATCCAGTAACCTTTGGGCACAACTCTAACATTACCATCCACAGAAAAGAAAAAAGGGAGAGAGAAAGTATGTGTATATTTTCTATATTACTGTGATTTTTGCTGATTATATGCATATAAATGTAATCAATATATATGTTAATATGTGTGAGTGCATGTCTTTTAAGTGAACTAAAGGATGTGATACTCTGTTTCAGTAAAGACACTGAATTTGGAGCAGTGACTGCAAAAGCATTCTCTACTTCCTTTTGGCCTAAGAGGCAAATTAAATGTGGGACATAATAGCTGTTTCCACCTATGCACCTTTCAGTTCTGATGTGAGCCTTAATCTTTCCATTTCTCCCAGAAATGGGGTATTGTTTTGACTTTATTACTTTGGCATAGAAATATGGTTCCAGAAGCTTTCACTTGCCCTCTTAAAATAACCTTTTACTTCATGGGTTAGGGACTCAATGTCATGACATTGTCAGCCTTTGAAAATCACTATGAGAACATCTCAGACCAAACTCCACTTATTATTTGACCCTCCTAAATTCCAGCTTTCATTGCTAGTTCACCAAAATATCCTACATGGCCAGAAATTAGTTGTTAGTTTAGAACCTGGTAGTAGACTGAATAATGGGCCCCCAAAGGTACCTATATCCTACTCTCTGGAATCTGTGTGTATATTATGGAATTAAGGTTGTAGATGGAATAAAGATTGCTAGTTAACTGCCCTTGAGGTGGGAAGATTATACTGGGTTATCCATGTTGCCCAATATAATCAAAAGGGTCCTTATAATGGCAGAGAGGCACATGATTGTGTCAAAGTGATGTGATAGGAAAGTCTTGGCCAGTAATTATTGGCTTTGAAGATAGAAGTGGGCCAGGAACCAAGAAATATGGACAACTTTTAGAAGCTGGTAAAGGAAAAAATCAGATTCTCCACTAGAGCCTCTAGAAAGGAATGCAGCTTTGCTGACTTTTTCCTTTTAGCCCAGTAACACCCATTTCAGACTTATGACTTATAGAACTATAATTGTGTGTTGTGTGTATACTGTAAACTTATGTAATTTGTTACAGCAGCAGTAGAAAACTAATTCTGAGACTGTGCCAAATAAATCTTGAAAAGTCTGGACATTTCTCTTTCCTTAATGCATAATCACCTTGGTTAATAGCAGCAAGTTCCTGGAACCATAGGGCTTCAACATAAGACATTGGGGGAATACAAATGTTCAGCCTATAACACAGCCTCTCTAGAGTCAGGATTAAGGGCTGTCCTGGGTGTGTTGCTCATAATAAATCTGTTCTATCAACTGTATCACTAAATCTTTGGAATTTTCAAATAATTTTGAGGACCTCAATTCCATTTATAATAGATTTTCTCAAAAAGATCAGCTAACCTTTCTGTTTAAAAAAATTTTTTAATATTCATTTATTTTTGAGAGAGAGACAGTATGAACAGGGGAGAGGCAGAGAGAGAGAGAAGGAGACACAGAATCTGAAGCAGACTCCAAGCTCTGAGCTGTCAGCACAGAGCCCAGCACAGGGCTCGAACTTATGAACTGCAAGATCATGACCTGAGCCAAAGTCAGACACTTCACTGACTGAGTCACCCAGGTGCTCCTGTCAGCTCATCTATCAAATGAGAGATAGAATCCTACTTTTTGAGCTTGTATATTGAATTTAGTCTAGTTAAAAGCAGTCTGCCTCACCAAGGTTTTTGAATTCTTTGTGTCTCTCTTAGTCATCTGTCACAACAGGCCCTTGGTCTGCCAAAATTTCCTTCAGTCATTTTTTTCTGTGTGCCTACTACACGCTCAATAAAGTTAAACCTTTCTTGTATACCACTGGTCAGCCGTCCTGTCTTCTAATATCAACTGGACCTTAATTATCTTCAAACTCACATGAGTTAGAAAAATGATCCAAATTTCCTCAACTGCTTTTGTTCCTGATTGTCATCTTGGTCAGTGTGTTTCCTTGGAGAAAACCGAATCCATTGCAGCTAGTTTCGCAGGGAGGGATTCAATGGAAAGTGTGAGTTACCTGGAAAAATTTCTAGGAGGATCAGAGAACCAAGTTTTCATGGTGCAGGAACAAAGTAAGCATCAGAAAGCATCCAGCTGTCATGTGATTATTGACACAAAAACTTCTGTTGTCAGTGCTTGTTTTGAGGGACTTGTAAAGGAGAGGGAAAATGAAAAGGTTGGGACAACTTTTTCTGTTTTGCCTTGCTGAACTTCTTGAATCTGTAATATGTAATATTTCAACAAGGTTGAGAAATGTTCATCTGTTTTATCTCCAATTTGCACACATTTGCACTTTTTGATGTTCCACAGCTTTGTGGAGTCTCTGTTCGTTTTTAAAAATCTTTGTTTCTTAATAAGATTAGGTATCTGGTGTTGATCTATGTTTAAATTTTCTGTAGCTTTGTCCTTTCCATTCTGATTCACTTCCATCTAATGAACCTAATTACCTACTTACCGTATTTTCACTTAAAGAATTTCCCTGTTTTTGGTTCCTGTATCTCTGCTATAATTTGTTACCTTTTTAATTCATTTTCAGCATGTTTTCCTTTGCCTTTTTGATTATATTCATAACTGCTTTCTTAACAGTCCTGTCTACTATTTCAAATATCTAACTCATCTCATGGTCCGTTCCTTTTAATTGTTTTTTTCCTTGACTGGATTGTATTTTTGTGATGCTTCAAATGATGAATAATTTTGTACTGTAATCTGGGCCTTGAACTTTTGTTGGGGAGAAACAGAGTTTTGTTACAGTGCCGCTGTTCTTGATTTTGAAGAAGTGGGAGATTGATTGGACTCCAGCTATGAACTCTTAGTTTACTCAGTCGCGGCTCAAAATGCAGTTTCTTACTTTTATCTTTGACTGGGCTGCTTTGAGTTTGTCCTGCATATGCATGGTTCAGGGTTTGTGCAGAGATTTAGGTAGAGTCTGAATGTGTAATTTGTGTGTCGACTCTAGCTTTTGTTTTTTTGGGGGGGTTCCTCCTTTTGTTCCAGTTTCTGTGTTTGTCCAAAAATACTTGCATTTTTAAATTTTTTTAGCCCAGAAAAACTTCAGGTTTTCTATCAGCAGTATTACTATACTGCATGATATTGATCAAAGCTTTCCATCAGGATAATGCCTTAAAAATGGAAGTTTACCTTGTGCACCTTTTCTTTATTGTGTTGACTCACATCCAAAATCTACCTACTTTATACACTCACTGGTGTCTTTAGGTGATTCTTTTGGTTTGTGTGTTTTTTCCTTGTTGTTTTGTCCTATATTTTGTCTGGACTTTATAATTGTCATCTTTAGGAATTTTTGTCCAGTTGAAGAACTCTTGGTCATAAACCATCCAAACTTTTTTTTTTAATGCGATTGCAGGCCCATTGCCTAGTTTTTGAAACATAGTCACACTTTTTTTTTTTTTTTAAATTTTTTTTTTCAACGTTTTTTTAATTTATTTTTGGGACAGAGAGAGACAGAGCATGAACGGGGGAGGGGCAGAGAGAACGGGAGACACAGAATCGGAAACAGGCTCCAGGCTCTGAACCATCAGTCCAGAGCCTGATGCGGGGCTCGAACTCACGGACCGCGAGATCGTGACCTGGCCGAAGTCGGACACCCAACCGACTGCGCCACCCAGGCACCCCCACACTTTTTTTTTAACATACTTATTGACTATTTACTTTCTAGAAGGGAAGAAAAGAGTAATTTGGGCAAAGGCCATATGGAATGGTCACAAACGCTAAAGTATTTACTATCTGGCTCTTTACAGAAATAGTTTGCTGACTTTCGTCTTAAGCTATTATTTAGAACTAGTACCTCTTTTGGGGGATGGGTAGGAATAGGGATTTTAGCATATTGAAGATCTGGTTTCCACACCTATACTAATTAAAATTTACAAATGTCAGTGTCAGTTGGGTAAAAGTTACATGCTTCAGGGAAGAGGAGACCAAAAAGGTCACTAGTGTGTAGAAAGCACTATAACGACATTGATTGGCTCTGAGTGCACGGAGCATTGCTGCACACAGCAACAATTGAGTTCAAGGTGATGGCGATGCCCTATCTGAATGCTTTTGTTAATACAGATACAATTCTAATATATTGTGTTGAAAACCAAAAAATGTATGTGACATTAAAATCATTAAAATCTCTTCATTGAAAATGGCTAAAAAGGAAGGTAAAGAAAGCTTGGACAAAACCTCTAAACTATGATTATAAATATAATTATGATCAAAAACTCAAGAGGGAGGCAATTTCTTTGTTTGATTTAATTTCCTGCTAATTGAGGCAGTTGAGATTGAAGTAACAAAGCCAAAGAAGAATTCGGTTTTAAATGTGTGATGTCACTCGCTAGTATTGAGTACATAGGAGGGCCCAATGTAGACAAACTTAACACATCAACAACATTTGTATCATTTTTATAAGCTTTGAGAAGACAGCATGCTTGTAAAGTACCTGTGCTTGGCACATGATAAGCACTTAATAATTATAGCAGTAATTATTTTTATTTACCTCCCACACCATGAAGAAATTGCTACTATTCCCACTACCTCTGCTATGAGGCGACTCACTTGTAAGATAGATCATGTTAGACACAGTCTGACAGTGTGTGGTGTGTATTAGGTATGCTTTCTACCTCTCTGGTTTTTGCCCTTCTTATCTCACCCCTGGAAAAAATATTTGTGAAGCCTGAATTTGTTTATCAGTTTCCTTGATCTTGACCCCAAAATGAATTCTCATGAAGAGAATTATACATCGTGCATGTGTGTGCAACAGACTCCTCGTTCTGCAATTAGAAATGCTTTTAGGGGGATGATGGCAAATACTAACTCTTTGTGAAAGTCCCACAGCGTTTAGGAGACAGATGGATTTTTTATGCCACCAAAAGAGCTAACGTATGTGTCAGTGACATTCTGCAAATAAATGAACAATGTTTCTGAGGCTTCTAAATTTGAAATCAGAGATGATAGGTAGCACTCATCCTGTAATTAAGTTATGCTTACAAGCTACTGGGTAATAAAATAGAGTTTAGGCAATCAATCAATTTTACAGCATATTTTTAATATCTCCAGATATTTGTGGGAATTGATTGCTATTGTTTCATTAGGTAACATCATTGCATTATTTTAAGGTTGATATCATTAGCCACAAGCACATTCAAAAATATAAGAACGAAATGTTAAAAGGTGACCTTCCATCTTAGAACACAGATAAATAGTAAACGAGCTCCATAACCTCCAGCATTGATGTTTCAGGGCAATTTAATAACAAGACCCTTAACTAAAATACTCAAGTGTGGTACTATATATCACATTTAGAGGCATTCACAGACCTATAAGGGTAGTTAGTTACTGTGACTTTTCCAATCCCACCATATTAAATTCAATTAATCTATCATTGATTGGAAGATACTTGGTTTTATTAGACATTTTCTAGGCATTTGCAGTCATTAACAACACTTGTATATTCATAGTTGTAGCCTGGAGAGACAATAGCTGAGACATTATATTTAGTTTTTATGAAGGTTGTGGCTCAAGGTCAAGAGTGTGTGTGTGTGTGTGTGTGTGTGAGAGAGAGAGAGAGAGAGACAGAGACAGAGAGAGACAGAGAGAGAGAGAGAGAGAAAGAGAGAGAGAGAGAGGGGGGATATTTTGCTGAGATCCCTTTAAGTTTGAAAATACAGAGCTCCCTCGCCCCACCCTACAGGTTTTTCAGACAGCCTGTTATCTCCAAGAAGGCAGACACTAGATTTTGGTGCTTTCAAACATGTGTCACTTTGCACAGCATTATGCTCTTATAGATATTAATTCTGATTCCAAAGAAATAGGAACTGATATTAAAACTGTTACAAAGTAAAGAAGGGAAATACATGGAGCAAGAATTTATCTCAATTATTCTAAATGGCAGTCCTCAAATGACATTGGGGTAGTGTATCTTAGTCATGATGAACTACGCATCTGGAGTCAGAGATACATGAGCTTGAGTCCCAACTCTTCTCAGCTCCTTTGCTGAAATGGCTGAGACTTGCTGATAGTGAACAAGGTAATTATATTCTCTAACTCTTACATTTATTCTTGATTAATAAGAAAATAAAAACACCCATCGCGTTGGTTTGTGTGAATTCTTGTCATTTTATGTATTTGTTTGGCGATGTCCAAACAAGCAATTACATTACTGAAAACATACTGTGTCTCTGAGATGTGGGGAGAATGCACAGTGCTCCAACTGCCATGTGGCAAGAGAGAGTACTAAGGAAATAGCACCTGCTGCTGCTAGGTGCCTACCAAGTAGTCATTCCTTCTTTCATTTTTGCAGACAGAATTCAGATTTTATTCACATTTGGGGGAAGAAAGGTACTCTGAATGGGGCATGGCTAGTGCTTCATCTCGTCAATGATACTACTACTATACCTTTTTACCTGTAGGATTCATCCTGTGATCCTGTTCTGACTAAAAAGTCCTGACGGTAACTGTGCTGTGAAACTTTGGGGAACAGTTTTCTGTGTGACTGAAAGGAAGAGGTGCATAAGGGGTACATCACTGCCTTCCCACCTTTGCCTTTGAACACAGTTACATGTGACTGTGAGGCTTGCAACAGCCCCAGGTGATCTTGGGGAAGGTTTGGGAGAAGCGTAAGTGATGGAAAAGCCTGGCAAGTGTGAGCTGGTGGAATTAACCTCTGAACTCCTTGCCATTCAAGATTTATTAATATAACCTATGTTTAAGCCACTGGCAGCAGATATGCTGCTACTTAAACCAAAAGCATTTTAAGTTTGCTGCTATAGTGAAACATGTATGATTCTATTAAATTGTTTCCTTGGGAGATCCCAAATGAAGAAAGAAAGGAAAAATATCCCCAAATGCTTAAATCTAACAATTGATATATTTCATTTTTACATTGATTCAGTACATGTGCCTTAAGCTCCAAAAGTGAAACAAAAATTTGTAAATGCTAGGTGGGGGGGTTATTAAATGAATTAGCATAGTTAATGAGCAACAGCACTTTGTACTGAAATCCTAAAGGCTTAGACATAAGTACATCAGAGCAGGATGAGTAAGCTTTACGGCCTTCAGGCAATACTTACTTTCTCTGAAGTAAGTGAGGATATAATGATCCCTACTTCTAGTATCACTTTAAAGATTGATGATTAATATTACCATTCATTATTAAGCACTATCCCTAACCTCAATAAATAATAGTTAAATGAATGAACAAATGGCATGTTTTCTCATTGGTACTAATGATCTATTTTGCCTAAAGTTTAGTTCTCCTAAAAGAGTGGAGCAAAATTCATTTTAGAAAACATCACTTGACAATACCAGTTATTAGAAATTTGAATAAAGTTGAAATGTTTATGAACCTAGGACCCTTCAGAAGATGCCATCTATGCTCTGTTTATTATCTCATGGATTTTCGCCTCGGCATCATATTGCAGCATTAATTACATATATTTTGCTTTAACAGTTTAGGCCAAAATGAAATTTATGTATATTCACTTCTTTTGTTTGAAAAGAGCTGTCTGGAATAATCAAATAAAATTTCCTCACTTTAAAAGAGTCGAGTAAGGATGGCTTCTCATACAAATTATAGTTAATGCACACAGAAAATTTGTGCGTGTGCGTGTGTGTGTGTGTGTGTGTGCGTGTGTGTTTGCATGAGGCAGGCTGGGTAGGGCAACAGAGTGGTAGGGCTTATAGGGAAGTTGTGAGACCGTGGTCTAACATAGGGGAGGGCTGCTACCCACCAATTATCACCACATGAGGATGTGGAACCCTCTGCTTTCCTCTTCCAAGGTAACCATGGTCCTGTATCCATATTCCACACTCTCTTGCTTTCCTTTCTGATAGTTTGATCTCATCTATAGTTTTTTAAAGGAGTCTGCCACTTTCACTGACGTAAAATTAAATGCATATGATAATGACTATAAGAGCATCAATATATTCTTTCTTAAGCAGGGAATTTTCAGAAACAGAAAGCTTCTTTCCTAATTTTCACCTATGTTTTACTGGAGTATATATGGACATCAAATGGAAAATTACAAGCAGCTAAAGAATTTGGAATCTTATTGAATATAACCCCAAAATAAGATATATGCTCAAATCACTTAAACAGTTATTAACAACTGTAATCAAGGTTACCATTTATTGAGTACCTACTATGTGATTGGCAGTATTCTAAGCACTTTATGTGTATTAAGTTGCTTAAATCCATTATATTACTGTTACTCCTATTTTATGGAAAAGAAAACTGGGGCACATAGAAGTTTATTAATTTGCTTAAGGGTACCCAGCTACTAAGTGGCAGATCTGAGATGTGACTGGAATATGATTGAGGAACTCAGCTATAGACACCATGCTCTTAACTCTCACGCAATACTTGGAGGAGGTCAGATTTACATTAGTAATCATTAGTGAGGGCTAATGTTCAGTTCTTAAATGCTTAGGGATTCTGACAAATAAAAAAAATCAATAAGGCTTTGAATAAATTTTGGTGGTTCCTGGTAGGAAGAAAGATCTTCCTAGGAACCTGAATACAAGTTATGCTTTGGATGGGCAGTGCATAAAGGAGGGTGTGCATTTGGGCAGGACAGAAAGCATGAGTCAAGACACAAGTGCAGGAGTGAGCTGGTAACATATATGAAACATAAAGGACATGGAAAAAGTAGTCTCAGAAAAAATTATTTTTGTATCTGTCTGCTGTCTTTTCCTCCTTTGCTGTGTCCATATTTTTCTATTCCCTTCAGAGCCTCCTCTTACTTGCATGATGTGACAACCTCAGTAATGACTCCCGCTAAATCTCCACACCCTAATTCCCAGAACCTTTGAATAGGTTATGCTGCATGGTAAAGGGACTTTGCAGGTGTAACTTGGAATATGAATGTCAAAACAGGCAGATCATCCTGGTTCATCTGGGTGGGCCCAGTCTTATCCCAGAAGCCCTTAGAAGCAGAAAACTTTCTCAGGTTGGAATCAGGAAGACGCAGCAACAGCAGAAGGGAAACCAGAGTTGATCCTAAGCCTGCAGGGGCCTCAGGATTCTGTTTCTGCTCTGAGATACGAAAGTCCTGCGTGAGGACTGGAGAGTAGCTTCTAGAAGTTACAGTGTCCCTAGCTGACAGCAAGTAAAGGAGGGGAACTAATCCTATGACTTTATCAAACTGGATCTGCCAACAATGTGGAAGTGATTGGACTGGATTCTTCCCCAGAGGCTGTGGTAAGGAGCACAGCCCTGCTGACAGCTTGGTTTTCATCCATTGAGATCTTCCTCAGGTTTCTTTCTTTTCTTTTTAAATATTTACTTATTTTTGCAGGAGAGAGAGACAGCGTGTGAGCAGGGGAGGGACAGAAGGAGAGGGAGACACAGAATCCCGAGCAGGCTGTCAGCACAGAGCCCGCCGTGCGGCTTGAACTCACGAACCTTGAGATCATGACCTGAGCCAAAGTAAGAGCCTTAACCCACTGAGCCACCCAGGGACCCCAAGACCTTCGTTAGGTTTCTGACCTCCAGAAACTGTCAGATAATTGTTATGTACTGTTATAAGGCACCAAGCTTTGTTGTAATCTGTTGTAGCAGTAGTGGAAAATTAATACAGATAATGTACAAAAGACTATAAGGGTGGGGGGGGGGGGGCGGCACGTGAGCAAATAATGTAAAATTTCTATCACTTTTCTTTACTCCCTACTTCAAATCCAGGTAATAATGGGGATATGTACTCATGTGTGTACCTACACGCATGCATACATATACTCCCCAAATCTTTTTCTCAGATTACTCAGCAGTCTGGTGTTAAAAAGTATCCATTTCTACTCTGTTTCTGTCTAGATTTTTAACTAAAAGAGTCATTATTCCTCAAAGTGCTTTAAAAATGGTAAATTGAATACTCAGTTTTTCCCCTCTTCACAGCAGGAGTTTTCACTTCACTGGGATATTTTCATCTGAGTCAATACTTAAAGGAAAACAGTACAACAGGACTTTGTTATTGAGAGTTCTATGAGATGGGATTCTCTATGGGCTTTTATATGGAGGGAATAGAGAGTAACTGTTTTCTCTGCTAGTATTTTGGAATATAAAAAGAAAAATTTAGTCATGAGAAAGATACTGGTAACTCAGGTTGGTTGTAGTTTCCAAAACATGAAGTGTATGCCTTTTGCCCAAGGGAAGGATTCCAGAATTGAATCTGTTTTTTCTCTTGGTGTATCTTTGCATTACTTTTCATATTCTAGGCTTTACCATGGTCTACTGCCCTCATGTGGATCTATTTGTGAAGATTAAAAACAAATGTGTAGTTAAAGTTAATAACTTCACCTTTTCTCTTTCAAACATTAATTTGTTCCATTTTGTGTTTATGAACATAATAACACTTAATTTTTGAATAATTATTTTTTAACATCAAAGATACAGAGAATATCTGAAAAGATTATTTTATCCCAGACAAATTGTCATCAAAAATATAGAAAAATAACCACCAAACCTCCTAAGCTTGGGGTAGAGGCTTTATTTTCTTTCACTGATTGAATTTAAATACTTTATGTTGATTAGCTATTTTGTTGTCGTTATCCAAATAACTAAAGCTATGTTGAATAGAAATGTCTTTTTGGGGGGACCAAACTTCTAAAATGACTTGACACTAAGAGGAATGTAGAATCTGAAGTGCTACATGCTTAACCTTAAGTCAAAATAGAATTACAGAGATTGTTAGATTGGGCTGAATTCTAATGATTTAGGTTATATTTATCTAATCATTTTTGAGAATAGCTTTAAAAAGTGTGCTTTATTTCATGTTGATTCCAGATTTAGACCATTGATTACCTCAGTGTTTAAAGAAAAAAATAGCTTAAATAATTATTCTTTATAATTGTTCTATTATCAAGATAAATTATTTAGAATCTCCCCATGTTAATTGGAGCTGGCACTTAACTTGTGACTCCATGGTTCAGGCCAGTAGAAACCAAGCCCTTTGCACCACACAGGTATAATAAATAGGGGTAAAATTTTTAGATTTTATAAAGTATTTCTTAATGTTTTAAGCTGATTATAATACATCATCATTCTACGATGTTTGGGGAAATTTTACGAAGCAATTAAAATCACCTATGACTATACCATCAAAATAGTGTTAGTATTAATATTAGTTTTAAGACTTTTTATGCATATGTAATGGGATAACATTTTGAGAGAAAATAAATATGATTTTTTATGCCTTTCTTATCACAAAATCTTCCTTTTATTTGACTCAAGGTATTTTACCTGGAGGAAATTGTTATATAAGATATATAAAAAAGAAAGAACGATAATAAATTTTTGACGTTCGGAATAAGATTGTCTAGGAAGTCTTCAAAGCCAGTCTTCATAAAATAGAATGATTTTTCTAAATTTATTGTAGCACACATTTAACCTTCAAAGGGCAGATTAGAGTTTTTAATAATTTAGAGAAAATATCCTGTCTTCCACTGACACTTTAGATGTTAGAATTGGGAAGAAGTTGGAAATGTGACCAAGGAAATGTGGGAACATAAGAAGGAAAAAAGAGGGGTACCTGGATGGCTCAGTTGGTTAAGCAGCCGACTTCGGACTATGGCTCAGGTCATATCGTAGTCCGTGAGCTTGAGGCCTGCGACATGCTCTGTGTTGACAGCTCAGAACCTGGAGCCTGCTTCGGATTCTGTCTCTCTCTCTCTCTCTCTCTGACCCTCCCCCGCTCATGCTCTGTCTCCCTGTGTCTCTCAAAAAATAAATCAACATTAAAAAAAATTGAAGAAAAAGGAGATTGAGTCAGTCAAGATCTAGGGCTAATTGTGTCCTTTATTTTTTATCTCCAATCCAAGGATCTTATCCAATTTAAACTTAAATTGGGTGAGATTGGGGATGGTAGTGAGGGCAGCAATTTAGAAATCAGGGTCAAGAAAGCCCTGAGGACAGAATGGAATTGAACTAAAATGAAGTGGTCATTCCAGGAGACAGAGCTGTGAGACTAGGCACAGTGAAGGAGAGAGTGTGCATGTAGTTTATAAGCAAGATTCATTTGTTTGCTATATGGTGCCATGTTGAAATGAGTGCCAGCATGCCAACAGGGCCAGGCCATTGGAGGGACATAGCGGACTCATGGCAGATGCTACAGATAGATCAGGAGGTGAATGGAAAATACAGTAAAGCTTCAAAAATGATTTTAACCAGTGAGAGTTATGTGGAAGTCACGTCAACGGGAAGCGCTACTGAGAAAAGGCTGAAGGGGAAAACAGAATGAGTTGTGTCATCTGTTGACATCAAGCTCAAATGTTAACACAGGAGTCAGGCAGACAAGAGGTATTGCCACTGAGCCCACGGTAGCCAATGAGCAGCTTGCTGATGCAGTGATCTGCTTCTATTCAGCAAAGTCACATGAGCTTTTTTGCCTTCATTCATCTGGACATCATCTTGAAAAGGAGCAGGAATTTGATGAGGAACAAAATTAGAAGGAAGCTCAATCACTATCGGAAAAGACTAATTATATTTTTAAAATGGTTTGACTAAAGATTAAGTCAGCGTTAAGTAAATACAGGTTCCCCTGCTACCCAAAGGTGGGGGGATTTGAGAGGAGGACCACATGAGTTTTTAAAGATCATCTAATTTTAGTGTAAGTGAATTTTAAAAACCTTACATCGCAAAGATTAAAATATGTACATAAATATTTATGCATCTATGGAAATATTATTATGTAAGTATATGGTTGACCTTTGAACAACACAGGTTTGAACTGCATGGGTCCACTTATACATGGATTTTTTTCTCAATACAATACTATAAATACATTTTTATGTTTGTTACAGTTTTCTTAATATTTTCTTTGCTCTAGCTTACTTTATTGTAAGAATATAGTATATAATGCATATGACATACAAATATGTGTTAATTGTTTATGTTATTGGAAAGGCTTATGGTCAACAGAAAATTAGTAACTAAGTTTTTGGGAAGTCAAGTCATACATGGATTTTCAATGGTGAGGGGGTAGGGGAGGGTGTTGGGGCACATAACCCCTTGTTGTCTAAGGGTCAGTTGTGTATGTGAACACAGGCACACATGCACACACATACTAAGGAAATCCTGACATTCTATCTGATATTATATAACATAATTATTTTCTCCTTTCAAAAATTAAGTTTGAAGTCATATGTTTAAAACCATTGTTATTCTGCACAGTGAAGGTAACCATCAACAAAACTTAAAGGCAGCCTACAGAATGGAAGAAGATATTTGCAAATGACATATCTGATAAAGGGTTAGTATCCAATATTTATAATAAACTTACCAAACTCAACACCTGAAATACAAATAACTCAGTTAAGAAATGGGTAGAAGAGATGAATAGACACTTTTCCAAAGAAGAGAACCAGATGGCTAACAGACACATGAGAAGATGCTCAACTTCATTCGTCAGGGAAATACAAGTCAAAACCATGATGAGTACCACCTCACACCTGTCAGAATGGCTAAAATTAACAACACAAGAAACAACAGGTGTTGATGAAGATGCAGACAAAGGGAACCCTCTTGCACTGTTGGCAGGAATGCAAACTGGTGTAACTACTCTGGAGAACAGTATAGAGGTTCCTCAAGAAACTAAAGATAAACTACCTTACGATCCAGCACTACTAGGTATTTACCCAAAGGATATAAAAATACATATTTGAATGGGTACATACACTCTGATGTTTATGGCTGCATTATCAACAATAGCCATATGGAGAGAGTGGAAATGTCCATTGACTGATGAATGGATAAAGATGTGGTATATAGACAATGGAATATTAATCAGCCATCAGAAGGAATGAAATCTTGCCATTTTCCGTGACGTGGAGGGAGGTAGAATGGATTATGCTAAGTGAAATGAGTCAGTCAGAGAAAGGCAGATACCATATGATTTCACTCATAAGTGGAATTTAAGAAATTCCCATAAGATGAACATATGGGAAAGGGGGGAAGAAGAGAAGAGAGAAACCACAAAAGACTTAAATTATAGAGAACAAACTATGGGTTGTTGGAGGGACGTGGGTGGGAGAAGGACTAGATGGGTGATGGGTATTAAGGAAGGCACTTATTGTGATGAGCACTGGGCATTGTACATAAGTACATAAGTGATGAATCACGGTATTCTCCTGAAACCAATATTGTACTATATGTTTAAAAATTTTTTTATTGACATTTTTTTTAAATTTTTGAGAGACAGAGGCAGGCATGAGCAAGGGAGGGGAGAAAGAGAGGGAGACATAGAATCTGAAGCAGGCTCCAGGTTCTGAGCCGTTTGTTAGCACAGCGCCTGATGGGTGGCTTGAACTCACGAACTGTGAGACCATGACCTGAGCTAAGCTGGATGCTCAACCTACTGAGCCACCTAGGCACCCCTGCACGGCATATTAACTAAAATTTAAATTAAAAAATAAAAACATTATTTATATTGTGAAATATAATTTATAAATAATTATAAAACATACCTTTATGGAATAAATTCACACATCAGAATCTTACTATATATTCCTTCTTAGTCATAATCATTTCCCTACTCCAAGAAGTATTCACTAACATGCCTTTATAAAAGTTCTCTTATTTTTATGTAGACTTTATCACCTATACATATTTCTCTAAATAATATTGTATATTTTGCTTTTCTTCTTTATTTAATTAAATTATATTGTGTATAATTATGAATGAAATTGCAGGTACATAGTATTACATCATATGATTAGGTAACACATTTTTATTCATCCTATTATGAAAACATGAATTTTCACTACTTTGCTATAACAAACCCACTGCTCTGATCATTAGTTTTTATAAAGAATATATTTTTTAAACTTTTTTAATGTTTTTATTTTTGAGAGAGAGACAGAGTGTGAGCAGGGGAAGGGCAGAGAGAGAGAGAGACACACAGAATCCGAAGCAGGCTCCAGGCTCCAGAGCTGACAGCAAAGAGCCCAACGTGGGGCTTGAAGTCACAAACCGTGAGATCATGACCTGAGCTGAAGTCGATGCTTAACCAACTGAGACACCCAGGCGCCCCTAAAATATATTTTTTAATATTTATTTTTTTGAGAGATAGAGATAGATGAGTGTGGGAGGAGCAGAGAGAGAGGGAGACCCAGAATCTGAACGAGGCTCCAGGCTCTGATCTGTCAGCACAGAGCCCATCTTGGGACTCAAACCCACCAACCGCGAGATCTTGACCTGAGACAGAGTCGGAAGCTTAACAGACTGAGCTACCTAAGCACCCCTGCTCTGAACATTCTTGTACATGTATATCCTATGGAAAACAGTATGAATGTCTCTAGGGTATATAATATGGGCAAAATTGCTGTAGCACAGGGTATATATATTTTCCACTTTATTTGGAATGACAAGCTATTTTTCAAATAGACTAGACCAACTACATCATGCTAAGTAGTCCTTGAAACATTTTTACTTGAATAGTAAAATGTTTACTTGGTTGTTGGAATATAGGTTGTTTTCCTTTATTTATGATTATATATTATGCTACAATCAATATCTTTGTGCAATTTATACATTGGGTCAAAGTTCCTATTTTTCAGTCATCAATTTTCAGATTTTAAAATTATTTTGATTAAGAGCTTCATCAGTTTTGTGGTTCTGTTCCCCTCCCACGTGTTTCTGTTTTTATGGCAAGAGGTAAGCAAAACATTAAAGGTAAAATGTGTTTACATAAATAATCACATTTCTAGGAGAGATTTTAGGGCTGCCAGTATTGAAGTATACCTGGGGAAAAAAGTTAAAGTTTAAATAATTCTTAAAAAGGTCCTCCAGTATATATCAAATCTGTAATTGTTTTATATTAACTTAAAATGGCATTGGCTATTCATAAACATATTTTTAAAGTTTTTTTATAGCCGTATATTTTCTATGAAATTCCCTGAGATTTTATTTCAAGATGTATTTCCTTTTGGATACACAGTCATTTTTAAAGGGTTAACCTTGCAGAAAAGTAAGTTGTGAATCGAGAATGGCCATTCTGGGTATTAACCTCTAAGGAAAAGGTAAATCTACTGAGACTGTAGAAGAAGGCACTGAACTGATGCCAGTCCATTTTATTTGGATTGAATTGCCTACAACTAGAGGTGAGTTAACCAGAGCCCTCAATTTCTTTCTTTCTTTCTTTTTTTTTTTTTTCTTTTCCCTTTAGTAGTGGCCTGACTGATTTGATTTCAAGTCGCCTGGGGTTTTAAGAAACAAAATCCTCCTCCATTAAAACTGTATGGTGTTTATGACCACCACAGGGATGGTTTAAAAAACAATGAAAAAAGTTGACTTATGAAAAATAAAGCTGGCTAATTACAGCAAATGGGCTTAATTTAAAAACCACAGGTGCCTCTTTTATAAGCTTTTCTTGAGCTCTTGCCCATAGCTTGTTTATATGACATGGATCAAGCTGAAATCTTTGCTGTGGCCAGCTTTAAATGGGAAACATTTGGTTCACCTCTATTTACAGTTCAGACCACATATGATGTCATAGAAATGATAAAACCTATAAAAGCTTATTTCTGCCTTGAAGAATATTGCATCTGCTTCATTATTTATGGAATTTAAGTAAAATGGTATCAGTTAATGCACTGAGAAGTC
This sequence comes from Prionailurus bengalensis, assembly GCF_016509475.1. Lineage (NCBI taxonomy): Eukaryota > Metazoa > Chordata > Mammalia > Carnivora > Felidae > Prionailurus > Prionailurus bengalensis. The sequence goes on along the minus strand of NC_057344.1, from coordinate 155,536,962 downwards.
ATTTGCTATGTATTTTAAGTAAAAATAAAGAGTTAACTCTATATTATTTTACGTTTAGAAATCTGTAGTTCGAGAGTATAAAGATATATTTAGTGAAAGCTAAAATAACTTTGGTCACAGTGGATATCCACATGCTTATAAGTAAGATGTGTGTGATTTTATATTCTAGGGTCTAAAATGTTTCCTCAGATATATGTATATATATTTCACACTTAATGTTTTATTTGCAAGTTTATTTCATTTAATTTGGTTATTTAGTGATATTCAACTCTTACAAATGAAATGTATTCTATGCAGAAGACTCTACAATCACAGAAGGAATGAGAATATCTGTTTTTTTCTTTGCCTAACTCCTGACACATATATTTTCTTGATATGTTTTTTTCATGGATGTGATAAGTTTTCAAATCTCCTTACTCTAGGTGCTTAGAGTTCAGGTTAGTTCCTTGGGGTCCTTGTATTTCTAAATCAAGCAGGCGTCTAATCTTCCTGCCCTTGAGTAGTTAGAACTTCTGGGCTCTAATCAGAGATTTAGAACAGAATCACAAAAGAGAACCAAGGAGGAAGCCAATGAGTCCCACAGATTACGCTATTGAAATTAACCTAGAAAAGTATAGAGCACAGCAAAACATACCCATTAAATGTTGCCAATTACTTTTCAATACAAACACTCTGTCATAAACAAATCACCTAAAATCCACTAAATAACATCATTTCAGGTACCATATTGAATCTGTGCATAGATTAAAATGAGCTATGAAATCCCATATATAATTAGGTTTACATCTATTCACTTTTCATATTTATCAGGGAAAAATCCATGCAAGCTATTTTGGTTTGATTATCTTCTATATTAGTTTTACAGTTATGTTTGGACAGCATGTGTTATATTGCAGAATGAGACCCTCAGGTTCTTCATCTGTTAAATCAAGCTGACACGTCCTCTCTTGTAAAGTTCTTGGTGGAATTGCAGGGACTCAGTAAATGGTACAATCATGTTGTTGTTATTGCATTAATCCATAAATTTATAGCATTTCTTGTCTGAAAAAAATCACTGTTTTGCAAAAATATTTTTTTCTCAACAATTACTAATTACATGAGGTTTGGCACTCGAGCAAGTCAAATATGTGTATATATCAATAGCAACTGTATACAAAGATTTTACTACATATTCAGGGAAACTTCATGTAACATAATTTCTATCAAAAGATATTTCCATCCTCATGATTTTATGTTTCCAAAAAGGAAATAATCCCGATTACTAAGGAAAGATAAATAGGAGATTTTCCCATGGCCATGATTACTCACTATCTGAATAATAGCAGACAGAGTTTAGTACCCACTACATTGCAAGTACTGTGCTATTGCATAATAAACACATTATTTCTAACCCTTACAACACAAATATTATCCTCATTTTTGATATGATAAAAATGAGAGGTGAGGAAGTTATATAACTTGTCCAAAGTGATCAAAATGTGAACTGAACGCAAGTTTGTGTGACTTCTGCTTTCCCAAGTTTTCTAGAAATGCTGTCATCGTCTTTCATTGAGGTTGGCTCAACTAGCCAACTGATGCGTATAGACTTCTAAGCCTGGAGCTACTTTACCTGCATTTGGAAAGTTTAGGAATACCTTAATATTGTTTAATCTGTTCTGTGCTACCTTTGCTATAAGAATATTCAGTTGACTCATTTTTTTCTTTTCTTAGGATATTGCTGACAACAGTAGAGCTTAAATGCTTTGCTCAGCAACAACAAATTTTTCCAGCCATAGCTATATAAGATACATTGCTATTACAGTGTTCTCCTTTAAAGAGTGAGTCTGTAGAAAATTGAACCTCACAAACTCTGCAGCATAGCTAAGACTTTAAATATATATAATGGGAATGACATTTGATATTTCATTTGCTACTGAATTATAGAACTTTAGAAGTTGAACGGTCATCATAAACTGGTTCAAACTCAAGACAGACGCAGAGGATTTTCAAAGAACTGGAACTAGAATATAGGTTTTAGACACATAAGTGGCATCTGCCTAGAAGATTGAGATAAATGTCTTAATGCATTAAAATTTGGGCTGAATGTAAGTTTCATGCGTTCTCTCAGCAATCACTAAATGCCTCCTGTGTCTCAGATACTCTTCTTTCAGGCCTTGGAAACCCAGTGGTTAAGGAAATAGATAAGGTTCCTTAGTCTGTAGTGAAAGAAAAAATAATTTCACAAGCCAGAGAACAAATAAATGAAAATACATTTCAGATTTTGACAAATGTAATAATGAACAACGTACTTTGAGGTTGAGGGGTGTGTGTGTGTGTGTGTGTGTGTGTGTGTGTGTGTGTGTGTATGAAGGTGTGTATGGAATACTTTAGGGATAACCCACCTGGAGGATATGACTTTTAAGCTGAGACCTCTTTGGAAAGGTAATATTTGAGACCTAAATTATAAGAACAAGTAGACTGTGTGCAAACCTGGCATCAGAGTGTTTCAGAAAATGTAAAGGCCCTGAGGTCTATAAATCAAGGTTTGGAAAATTTAAGTCAATAGAATTAAGGCCAATATGGTTAAGAGATAGTGCATAGGAAGCTTAAATTTTCTACATTGAAAGGGCCTGAGGAATAAATCTGGAAGTAGAGTTAGGGGATTATCTTGACATTTATAAACACACTATTTTTAGTTTGACTGCAGATTCATTTGGGACAACTATGGGAAGGCAGACAAAATGTACAGGGATCTTAAAGGCCTTCCTTTGGCAATCAGAAGCTACCCTGTGCTGTGTGTATGGGTGAGTTATGGGTAGAGGTCAGATCATGTATGTCTGACTAAATCATGTAGTCCATGTTAGGCAGGTTGCATTAAGTGTGATGTTAAGTAATATTACATATTTTATAATTTTCAAGGATCGGTATGACTGCCATGTAAAGAATGGGAGGAGAAATCTTTCTATTAGGAGATTAATGCTTTCTGATTTGTTCAATCATATATCTAATCATCTATTTTCACAGCAGTCATGTATTTAATATTAAGTTCCTACCATCAGCCAAGCACTGAGGAAATAGCAGAAATGAGGGCAGAAATATAAAAATAAATAACACAAATATCAGATGGTGATAAGTGCTTCACTCCAAACATAAAACAGGATAATAAGATAGAAAGTGAAGTGGTTCTAGTGTGTCTTGCTAATTTATGCAAGTGTTTGGGGAAGACATCTCTGTTCATGACATTTGAGCACAAACCAGAAGCCGATAAAATAGTAAATAAGGTAGATATTTATCAGAAGGACATTCTACTGTCAGTACAGAGGCATTGGGAATAATTTTTTAAATATTTTTTCCTTCATTTTTCCAAAAAAATGCAAAAGAAGATTCAGAATTGTGTCCTTCTATATCTGGCATATCTGTTGATTAAATATATAAATATAAATATAATTATAAATTCAATATATATTGCAACATCTTTAGTCACTATGTATTACAGCATCTAGTAGCCTTCAAAAAGGACATTACCATCTAGAAAGGGAAACAATGAGAGACCTACAGTAATAATTCCCCAATCCTGCTGGGTAAATATTGTCTTGTACCTCTCTGACTTTGAGATAGGAAATATTCCTTGTTTAGGACACAGTCCTGCCTCTACTCTAGCTCTTCAGACCCTTGTTTTTCATGGTTCTTGGCTTCTTTTTCTAAAAATTCCTTCCTTTTCTCTTATGCCCATGGCTTTATCTAAGGAATTTAATGAAGAATATGCTCTCTTTTATTTATTTTTTAGAAATTTTTAATGTTTATTTATTTTGGAGAAAGTGGGGAGAGAGAGAGAGGGAGAGAGAGATTGAGAGCAGGGGAGGGGCAGAGAGAGAGGGAGACACAGAATCCGAAGCAGGCTTCAGGCTCTGAGCTGTCAGCACAGAGCTCAATGTAGGGCTCGAACTCACGAACTGTGAGATCATGAGCTGAGCTGAAGTCAGACACTTAACCAATTGAGCCAGCAGGAACCCTAGATTATGTTCTCTTTTAAGGGCTGAATAATATCCTACCCATAAATACTAGGAATCTGGAAATTCCTCTTTGAAGATTGAATATTTGTCAATAATTTAGTTTTACCATACTGGATCTTAACATTCTGGTTTTTATTACTCATGTATTGATCTGTGATTAATTGGATATTTCTATTTTTATTATAGATGAATATATTTTTTTCTTCATAAATATTTAAGATTAACTAAACTACTAGACATAGTGAACCCAAAGAATCAGACACATTCCATGTCCTCCCAAAATTCCACTAAGGGCATTGGTAAGAATATCAAAAGTTGGGGTGCCAGGGTGGCTCATTCGGTTAAGTGTCAGACTCTTGATTTCGGCTCAGGTCATTTCTCATGGTTGGTGAGATTGAACCCAGTGCTTATCTCTCTACTGAGAGTGTGGAGCCTGCTTGAGATACCCTCTCCCTCTCTCCTGCCCCTCCCTTGCTCTAAACAAACAAACAACAAACATTAAAAAGAATGTCAAAAGTCTTAATCTTGTTTTAAGTGCTGATTGTATAATAATGGTTGTGTTTATTATGCTCTGGCAGCAGGGAAGATTACCAATCTAGCACTGTAGATAAGAGATAGTTTTATACATGTGCTGTTTTTTCCCCCTGAGCTCAAATACTAGGGAGTCATTAGCCAAAGGAAGAATGGTGTTCCAAAAGAGAATGTGTCAAAGCAGAGAGCTCCAAGCAATTGACATCCATCTGGGAAAAGGCAAATGACCTTTCATGGCTGGGATACAGCCTGTCTACTGGTAATTGAGAGGGGAGTTCAGTTGACATAGGTATGTTAAGCAATTTGGATTTTATCTTGAGGATAAGAGGGGAAACAATGATGTGTTAAAAATAGGGATCAAGTTTAGGAATCAGTAAAGGATTTGCAGGTACTAAAGAAAGGAAGGAATAGTGATATTGGAAGCTGAAAGAAAAGACAAAAATCTAGAAATGTTAATGGGCTGAATTTAAGTGCTGACAGTAGGGCTGGTGGAAAGAGATTGAGAAGGTTGAGCTGAGAGAACCATTTGACAGGGCTAGGGAAGGAGGCCTGGAGAACAAGTTCTTAGTTCTTCCTTCCTTCCTTCCTTCCTTCCTTCCTTCCTTCCTTCCTCCCTCCCTCCCTCCCTCCCTCCCTCCCCTCCTTCCTTTTTCTTTCTTTCTTTCTTTCTTTCTTTCTTTCTTTCTTTCTTTCTTTCTTTCTTTCTTTCTTTCTTTCTTTCTTTCTTTCTTTCTCTTTCTCTTTTTTAACAGGAGCCAGTGAGAGGGGCAGAGGGACAGATTCATAGGGAGAGAGAGAATCTCGGAGCAGAGCCTGACATGGGCCTTGATCCCACAACCCTGGGATCATGACCTGAGCTGAAATCATGAATCAGATGCTCAACTGACTGAGTCACCCAGGTGCCCCTGTTCCTATTTTACAAAGGATATTTGCAGAGGAGGAAGGGATTTCGTATATGTGATAAGATTATCTATCTATGCTGAGCCAGTGGTCTGTTTTATTCAAATGGATAGTTAAGTGTAAACATGGATATGTTTGGGGCTCAAAAGAAAGAAAACAACCTATATATAGGTGATGTGAACCCAGGGGTATAGTTAGTGAAAAAGGACCAGGTAGAGAAGGAGGAAATGGTAAAGAGCAAAAGTAGGAAAAGCTTTCTCATGGACGTGAAGAGAAGAGGTATTATCAATGGAGAAGGTTGTGAACAGTCGTGAGTTTCAAGGAAAAGTCAACCAATGAAAAGGATGTAGTGACCTTGGTCACTAGGAAAGAATTGATGATCTTAGGGGGAACCGTTGCATCATAATGCATTGATACAGATTTCTGAGGATTGAGATGCAAATGTAAGACAAGAAAGTAAAAGTAATGAACTTGGGTCTAATATTTATTAAAGTTGATAATGAAAGAAAAAGGGCATTAGGGCAATGCTGAGATTGTTTATTTTCTTAATGTCCAGAGAGACTCTAACATTCTGTTTGGCAAGTGTTGAGAGGTGGCGGGGTGGTGGACGGAAAGATGATAAATTGAGAAGTGATACTCGTCTGAGCAAGTCCCTAAAGGGGTGCCATGGATTGAACAAGGGAGAAATTGGAATGAAGTGAAGAAGCAGAACTGATTCATCTTTTAAAAAGGAAGTAGAGATATTTATGAAAATACACTTAGGGGTTATTTCTAAGTTTTTAGGTGGTAAAATTAAAGTTTTGTAGCTGTTTATCTAAACATTTTGCTTTTTGTTGGGTATGCAAAGATTTGCACTGAAGAGCTAAACAGCGATCTGAATTCTCTGAAGAAACCCACAATCAGAAATAGCAGAAACAAATAAGTATTGGTTGGATGTATTAAATCAATTATCCTGTCTCAGAAAAGGACTAGAAAATAATTACTTTGAGGAGTTCCACTCTGACCTCCTGGAGCACAATGTGATTGCCACAGTTAGCCTGTATTTTATGTATTGTCAGGCTGATCTCCTTGAGGTTATAACTTTTCAGTTGTGATTTATGAAGAATAATAATTTGATCTGTTTTAATAACTTATCTCTAGGAAGTACAAAGTGACAGTTCAGCACAAATTAGAAATTTTACTTGTTGCTCTGTATCAAAATATACATCCAGCAAGTAAGGTGCAATTTAATTTTTAAAATGATTATTCTTAGAAGCAGCATTGCTTAGTAGATTACACGCAATAATGGCGCTATTAATAAAGACCAGGTATCTGTGTATGCTACTTCCAAATTGATTCACTCTAATGCTCATAGCCAGATCGAAATAAATGGAAAAGACAGACATCAATCGTATATTATAAACGGTAACATTTAAAAAAATATTATCATATGAACCAAAGAGTTTAATCGACAAATACAGATTTCTTGGTACCTAAAGATGCATGGGTGGGTTAAGGGGAAGAGAGAGGAAGGCTGGAGGGAAGGCACAGGAGCCCGAGCCGTGCAGTTTAGTCTCTGGGTGCAGGAGGGAAAGGGTTCGACCACCCTTGAAGGCTTCTGACATTAGGACTCTAGATAATGTATGTGCGTCACTCCTTAGGGTAGGCCTTTTGTATGGCTATAAACAGGAGTCTTATTCTAAAATGACTAACTGCACAAGTTGCATGGGCTAGTCTCCTCTCTGAAATATGTCCTCTTTCTTTATGATGTCAAAAATTCCTTTAGCAGAAGAAAAGTTAAGTCTTTTGTGGTAGATGAGAATTAACAGACTTAATGTGCAATTATGCCCAGGAAAGACAGCATTTCAAATATGGCATAATTTTATTAAAGACAATAACCACAAGTACTAATTGGTATTAGCTTTGTTTTCTTTAATTTTTTCAACGTTTTTTATTTATTTTTGGGACAGAGAGAGACAGAGCATGAACGGGGGAGGGGCAGAGAGAGAGGGAGACACAGAATGGGAAACAGGCTCCAGTCTCCGAGCCATCAGCCCAGAGCCTGACGCGGGGCTCGAACTCACGGACCGCGAGATCGTGACCTGGCTGAAGTCGGACGCTTAACCGACTGCGCCACCCAGGCGCCCCTAGCTTTGTTTTCTTTAGAAGCTTAAAGGAAATGGGTGCAAAGGGCAGACGTATGTTTATTGGATCCATGAAATGAGGGATAACTGCATAAAGGAAGAGTTTAGGCTTATAAAAGACACCGCTCACACTCAATTGCACCTGGCTTGCTGTACAAATTCAACAGGTGGAGAAAAAGCCAAATTTGAAAATATTTTTTCCTTGTAGGAACACAAATACATTAAAAATAATCTTCATCAGATGTAAATTTTTTTGCCTGTTTTTTAACTAGTCTCACTTCATGTAAAGACATTTTGATACTAGTGATTTGTCAGTGTATGAAAGAATTTGTTGTAAAAAATCTCATTTGAAGCCAGGTTTCATTTTGCATATCTAATGAAATGAAAGTAAGTCATAAATACATTGGAACTTTCGTCTCTCTCAGCATTAATAGGCCTTTTCATAGTTTCTGATCCTTCACACATTGACTATTAATAATAGTTATTTGCAAGTGATAAACATACTATTTCAAACGACCACAATTTGAAATGCAAATATATTTCCCTAAAGTATAATCACAGACATTTTAGTTTTAGGGCCATCTCTGACTTCTGTTTTCTTGTTTCGCTAGTTGTGAGACCTTGATTTCTAAGCCTCAGTAAGTAAGATCAGGTCTTTGCCATAAAACTATTTCTTTTTCACACTGTTGTATTTTCTAATAAGTAGTGATAGATTGTTGGAAAGAGTTCACAGACCCAGGCTTCTGAAAATTAGTAAAGTTGGTGACAAAGGCCCTTGAGAGTATGAAGTAGACGGTATTTGGATTAGGCGGATAGGGATTTGGGGAGTAAATGTGCCTGACATCCTCTGTGTCTAGGGTTGGGCAGCTCTCAGCCCTGATTTGTATCCAGTAAAACTGATAATACGACTTTGTAGATAGAGGAAGTGAAAAGATTTCAAGAGATTATCGGTTCCCACTTTCATAGGATCTATCCACTCAGACATAAAAACCAGACCAATATTATCTTAGAGAAATGAAAAGATACTGTTTTGCAATACCTTTAGAAAATGAATTAAAAAAAAAAACACTGTTGCAAGAAAAAGTCTTCTTATATAATCAGTGTACTTCATAATCAGATATTTATGATTTATTATCTACTATGCATTCTTTTTTTTTTTAATTTTTTTAACGTTTATTTATTTTTGAGACAGAGAGAGACAGAGCATGAACGGGGGAGGGTCAGAGAGAGGGAGACACAGAATCCGAAACAGGCTCCAGGCTCTGAGCAGTCAGCACAGAGCCCGACGTGGGGCTCGAACTCACGGACCGCGAGATCTTGACCTGAGCCGAAGTTGGCCACCCAACCGACTGAGCCACCCAGGCGCCCCTACTATGCATTCTTATACCGTGATTTCACTAGATACTTTACAGTATCCATGTGAGAGCAAATTTCTTACTCTTATTTTAGTGATAAAGACTTTGAGGTTCATCCAGTTTAACAGTTTTGGCTAAGGATGAACCACGGGCAGATGTCAGTGCAGTTACACTGCTAATGCATAGTTACCAAGATCTTATGTTCTTGTTCTGTTTTCAGTGACAATAGGTAATTGGTTGTATGAAACCATCAATTAGTCTTCTTAGATGTACTATGTTCCCAGCCATTCCCCCCCCCCCCCATAAAGGAAAAGGTTACAATACAAATAAGTATGTGTGTGTACTTGTTTTTTAATAAGGAAGTTTCTATGGACTCCTTCTCAGTTGGGACGTTCAGTTTGAGATTTATTTCCTAATATTGGTAATGTGTATTGATGAGTCACTTCACTGCTCAGGACCAGAAGTACAGCAATTTATCATAGTGGGACTCTGGAATTGAACAGACTTGAAATCAAGTATTAGTCGTGTCACCTCCTAAGTAAATTACTAGGTAAATTTTGCAAGTTCCCTAATCTGTATAAACCATACTTTTCTCACATGTAAAAGAAGTAAAATAATACTTGGGTTATTATTAAAGGATATACTGTATGCAAAGCAATTGAATAAATGATACCATTAGTGTTATTTTTAAAATTTTCAAAAGTGTTGGTTTAGTCAAAGGCCAAACCACAGCTGCTTTTTTCTTATACATCTCATTTTCTTACAATAAAATAAAACACATCACATTTTTCCAAACTCACCACCTCTTTCTTTCCAGACTGTCCCAATGCTCAGATCTAACAGCTGGTGTATTATGGTATTTGTCTAATTCAGAGGTCAGCAGACTTTTTCTGTAAGGTCCAGAGGTAAATATTTTAGGCTTTCTTGGCCATGTGGTCTGTTGCAACTACTGAGCTGTGTCACTGTAGCAAAAAAGTAGCTATAGACAATATATAAACAAACAGTGTAACTATGTTCCAATGAAACTTTACTTTGAAAAACAGACTGTGACTGTGGATACATTTGGCCTGTGGGTGATAGTTGGGTATCCTTGATATAAACTATTGGTAAGTAATCATTGACTACTGTTACTTAGCTCACACACACAAACACAAATAATCACAGTATTTATGCACAATTAAACATTTAAGATAGTACACATAGTATTTATTTAAAGAGAATTACCTGTTTTATCAATTGGCATTGTTGCATAGATTAGTGTCTCTCCCTCTTTTACTGTTAATTCTGAAATTGAAATAAAACAAGGAGACCATCTGAGAAATTTAGGAAAAACATAATTATCTCGGTAAGGTAGATTTCAAAATTTGTCACTGGACCCACAGTAAGAAATGCCTTTACAGATGACCCAGTATTCTTTTACACACACACACACGCACATTGACACTTGCCAGTGTTTTACCCTGATTAATTCTACACTATGCTATTCTGTTTTATTCTATTTTATTCTGTTTCAAGAAAAGATAATGTAAAACTAGACTCATTAAAATGATCTAATAATGATCTACCGATCATTCATAATCTATTAATGAATTATAAACTACTGTTTAGAGAATGCTGGCATAGGTGTCTAGAAACTCAGGGGCTGACTTCTAACAGATTCCTCTTCCACAAACATCTTTCATAATGTCTAAGTAATACCATCTATCATAAAATTAGAAATGAACTCAGATCAAAACCACTCACTAAAAATCAAAGTAGTATATTCACCTGGAAGAAATATTAAAAAATAAAATTTTAGTATGAAAAATTTTCCTCTTATTCTCTCGTTCTCATATCCATGTTTCCACTTTGTGGAGGCAATCACTTTAAACTGTTTTTGCTTTTGGTTATTGTTTCCATATCTCTAGGTTTATACTGCTATTTTTTTTTAATTGAGGCATAATTGACGTATAACATCGTATTACTTTTATGATGTACAACTTAATGATTCAATATTTGCACTGAAAAATGATTACCCTAATAAGGCTGGTTCACATCTGTCATCATATTCATCATCATGCATAGTTACCAAATTTATTTTCTTGTGATGAGAACTTTTAAGTTTTATTCTCTTAGCAACTTTCAAATATACAATAAAGCATTATTAACTATAGTCACTATGCCGTATATTATTCTAAGAACTTATGTATTTTATAACCAGAACTTTGTGGCTTTTGACCTCTTAGCCCATTTTTCCCATTTCCATCCCCTGCCTCTCTCTTTGGCAACAACCAGTCTCTCCTTTGTACCTATGAGTACAGTGTTTTTGTTTGTTTGTTTTAGATTCTACATATAAGTGAGATCATATGGTATTTGTCTTTCTCTGTGTAACTTGTTTCATTTAGCATAATGCCCTGAAGGGGTTCATTCCTGTTGTCACGATGGCCAGATTTCCCTCTTTTTATGGAAGAGTAATATTCCATTGAATGTACGTACCACGTTTTCTTTATTCATTCATCCACAGGTGGACACTTAGCTTGTTCCCATGTTGTGATTCTTATAAATAATGCTGCAGTGAATCTGGAGGTACATATGTTATTTCGAGTTAGTGTTTTCATTTTCTTTGGATAAATATCCAGAAATGAAATTGCTGGATCGTATGGTAGTTCTATTTTTAAAAATTTTTTGAGGAATCTCCATACTGTTTTCTATGCCAATTGGACCAGTTTACATTCCCACCAGCGGTACACAAGAGTTCTCTTTTGTTCATATCCTCATCAGCATTTCTGGATTTTGTGTATTTTTTGATAGTGGCCGTTCTAATATTCTATGGATAACTGATATCTCTGTTTTGCTATTTCCTGATGCTATTTTTGATTGGTATTTTTTGATAATGCTGATCCTAACCTCTCTAGAGTAGTGATATCTCCATATTGCTAATTCTTGATATGTTAAGTTTAGACATTATCTAACTATTTCTTGTATGGAAATCACCATTACTATCTTCCCTGACTCCTTCTTTTGTACAGCGTTAATATGGATGAAGGTAAGAATGGATATTGGGAGACAGATAGGGTTTTATATTCTCCTGAGATTTGCAATTTTTTTTCTTATTTTCTAATAATCTTTACTTCTGGGTGTGTTTGTTAGTGTGTGTTTGCTTGTGTGTGTAAGCATGTATTTGTTAGTCTTAAGCATATTGTATCAAGTATTTGAAGGGTTTTTTTTTCCTAAAGTCCTAACTGGAATGTCCATCCTCTGAGTCATCTGCATGTACTTTAAGCAGTTTCTTTGATTGTTCTTGAGTTCCTGTCCATTCTCTCCTGAGAAACAAATACTGTTTTCTTTTTTTTTTTTTCAATGTTTATTTTTGAGAGAGCATGCACAAGCGGGGGAGGGTCAGAGAAAGGGTAACAGAGGATCTGAAGCTGGCTCTGCGCTGAGAGCAGTGAGCCTGATGTGGGGCTCAAACTCAATGACTGCAAGATCATGACCTGAGCCGAAGTTGGATACTCAACAACTGAGCCACCCAGGTCCTCCAACAAATACTGTTTTGATTGCACATCCTTCCTTTCTTTCATAATTTCTCATTTGCTGCAACACAGAGTAGGTGAGAGATACTTGCATATTGAAAAGGATTCATTCTATCCTTACTTCTTGTTTAAAACTTTTGAAACATGTTATAAAACAATGATAAGCTTACCCAAAAATTAAGTATGGTATAAACAGGTACAGTACAAATAACTTTATACTTCTAACAAGGAAGAAGTGTAAATATTTTTTTTTCCTCTCTCCCTCCCTGTCTTCTTCCTCCTTTCACTCTCCATTTCCTCCCTCCCTTGCTTCCTTCCCTGACTTTCTACCTCTGTCCCTTCCTCTCTTTCCCCAGATAACTTTCCTGAAAACCTTCAGTGTAACCTACTAACATTGCTACTTTACTCCTAAATACTTAATGTGCACTTTCTACAAACCAGTTCATTCTCCTAATAGCCAGGTGGATTTATGATAATCAGGAAATTACAATCACGTAATCTTTAGATCTCAAGTTGCCTCAGACAAGTTTCAGAGACTCTTTCAAAATTTACTTTGTAATGAAAAGATCTAGTCCAGAATTTTGTGTTGCTGTTAGCTACAATGTCTTATACTCCTGTCTGAAGGATTCCTCAGTCTCTTCTTGCCTTTGATGGACTTGAACCTTTGAAGTACTGTAACCAGGAATACAGGCTAGTTATGTTTTAGAATTCCCTGGGTTTATCTGATGTTTTCTCATGTTTACATTTAATTGTACATCTTTGGCAGGAAAATCACACATGAAATGTTGTGTTCTCAATGTGTTCTTCTGGGTGACAAACACTTTTGATTTATGCTATTTGTTGTGACGTTCACTTTGGTAACTTGATTGACGTGGTGTCTGCCAACCTCCTGTTGTAAGTTAGTCATTTCCCCCTTTGTAATTAATAAATATTCTGTTGGGAAATATTTTAATGCCTGTTTCATTCAGTGGGTTATAATTTATTACTACCGCTACTTAATTAAATACTTCTTTGTCCTATATTTGGCCTGTAGAAGCCCCTTCAATTTGAAATTCTTTTCGATGTTTTTGTAATTCCTTAAGCAATTACTTACCCTATGGCCTAAGATATTACAAGATCATCTTGGTTTTTTCCCCTAATCTATAGGGGAATCAGTAATTTATTCAAGAATCTCTGCATCATTTTAGTGGAGAATTCCACTTAGAAATAAAAATCTGGATGTTAAGTTTGCTCATTGATAGTGGGGTGTTACTACTTGCTGGGCATCTCGGTTGTCAGAGTTAAGGAATTTAGAAGAGTGTGTGTGTGTGTGTGTGTGTGTGTGTGTATACACATATTGAGGGCTGAGACTATTGCATCAACATGATTTACTTGTTAAAACAATTTTTTTCTAGAAAAGATAATTTTTTAAATTATGAAATACTTTGTTTTGAGAAATTCCATCATTTGAGGAAATTTCTAAAAATTAATCTGAGAATATACCTGAGCAAAGACCTAACTAATGAATCAACAGTTCAGTTAGTAGGACTTGCTTTAAGACTCTTGCCTGGTTTTGCCACAATCCTAAGTGATTTAAACTAAACTATTAAATCTTATTAAATTATTAAAAACTATTTTAAACTAAAATCCAAAATTTCCCCCATTCAATCCAATCCCTCCCTTGAAAGCCATTCTTTAAAGCACCTGAGTACAGATCACAAAACCCAAATAAATAGCTCACTTCCTCTAACAATCTGCCAAGGTGATGTTCTCCTAAATTTCATAAATTAAAATAAACTTAATTTTAATTTATTAACAGATTGCTGATATTTTGTCATGCACACACACCATACCCATATTTACATCTGCATTAATGTATCTATTTCTGTTTAATTATCTATATCCTTATATATCTGCATAGCTATATATTTACATCTATATCTAAATCTCTGTGTATACATATATACATGTATATATATGTAAAGGTGTGCTATGCATGTGCGCAAGTGTGTATAATCATAATAACACATGAGAGTTCCTCAGGAGGTAGAAATAGAAGTATTCTAACCAAGTTGCTGGGATCGAAGTAACTCCTGTATGAGACTTCTGTGTCTTCATTAAGTACTGGGACAATGAGGCACAGATGACATATTCCTGCAAGTTCATCCCATACCAATTCACCAGAAACACTTTGTCGAGCAAAAGAGATCAAGATAATAACACACATCCCATTGTTTTCAGTTTTCACGTTGAATTGTTAAATAGGAATTTCAAAGAACATATTAAGTGTATATAACTACACACTCATTTAAAAATGGTATATACATTATATAAAAGACATAAAATTACATAATTATTCATTTATTCAATGTGTACTAGTATATTCATTTATTCTTCCTACTTGGCTCTTCTTAGGACAAATCATGTCTCTATTCTACAGATAAGAAATCTAGGCTCTTGAATGCTAATTGACTCATACCTAGGAAGTGATGTAATTGGTAAATTATCTGGATCAAATGAGTTCTCTTTAGTCAAGCTGTACTTTTCTATAACACTGGGTTACATATTTGATTATGCTTTTATGATTGGGCACTCAAAATTTATACTGTTTGGTTTGTTTTTGTTTGTTTAGATTCTAAGAATTATAAATGCCTAATCAAAATTTAGGAGCATTTAAATTTTAATAAATTTTACTGATGTATTTATACAACACTTATTTTAAATGTTTTCTCATAATCTAAGTCATCAATATGCAGAAAATGATGACACCTCCAAGTTCTTCAAAACAAAATGCTCACTGCATATTTTACACTTGTGTTATGGGGTATAAAACAATAAAATTCAAGAACTCAGTTCTCTAGAAAATTGCCTGTGAAATAAAGATTTGATATTTGCAAACATATATTTAATTCAGATTACAACTCTACAAATAATGAGTAAAAATGTAGGATAAAAGTGAATTTCAAGAAGGTGACTCGGCCAAGAGTTTTTGAAGGAGATGAGTGTTCAGCTGCTTTTAGCAGAAGAGGATAAAGTAGTGTTGGAAATCAGTAATATGAAGATATTTTCTTGTTATCTGCCCACTAAGACAGGGTACAAAATCCCACCAACTCTTAAGCATACCTTCCGTATACACATTTTCTCAACACATATGAAAATTTAATTTTCAAAAGTTATTATTTATTACCATGGATCATTTCCTGCATGATTTTTGAGCAATGCTTTCATGGATAAATTTAATCATAGTTACAGTAGTTCTTTGTCCTAGGCTATATTTGGAGCTTCCACTCATTTGAAGAACATAATTTTTTATAAAAGATTGCAGCTATGAAATAGCCTCCTGTTATAAGCAAATCATAATGATGAAAAATATCACCTCTATTTTGGTACCTGTATGAAATTACCAGCAGTATTTCATGTAGATGAAAAAGTATACATTGACATTTAAATCTATTACATATTATGCCTCTTTCTGTATTTTTGATTTAGTGATGTAAATCTTCATATAACTTTGTTTTTTACTCTCCATATTATAATTATAGAGAATAAATTTTGTAGAATAAATGGAATGCTTAGGGAAATTTTATTACTGGAAACATCTTCTTCTGGGGGAGAATAAAGATTATATATTCTCATAACCACATAGAAAGATTCAAATTTTCAGTTGCTCTCAGTTTTTTTATAGACAAGCCTCTCCAAAAAATAAAGAATAATACATGCCCTTTAGGCCAAACTAGCTATACTCTCAGAGGCTGTGGTTAAATTCAGGCTCTGAATGTCGTCTGTAGTTAACAATCCCAGCAAGGCTTGGACTGCTGTTCTGTAAGTGTCCAGGTGAAAGAACTTACTGGTTCTCTACAGTTCTCATGGTAAAGAGGTCAACTTCACCTTTAGGTCTAACCTTCTGTTAGGCAGTACGTGTTATGTAGGCTTTGGGAATAGATTGGTTTCTCTGTAGGATATTTGGGGTCTGCCATTGAACAAAAGAAACAAACATGATCTTCAATAGAAGCTGTGCTTGTGTGTAGAATAAGATAGGAGTTGGCCTTCTTTGTGGTTTATTTCTTCAAGGCTTGTTTTAAAAAACCTGAATCCCGTTCTGCTTTTTGAGGTAGCCCTGTGAAAGTTTAATAAGCCGTTTGTGGAATCCTTAAGGAATGTGAGCCTTTTTGTGTGCTGCTGTTGAATTATAGAACTGATTCTCACTTGATGTCAGAAGTGCTACCTCTATTAATAAGTTGACAACTGTTCCAACTACATCTTTGAACATTTTTGAATTGGAGAAATAGACCAGAAATAGATACATAAACAAAACAAAAAGTAGGACATTAGCCATTTTTTATTTTTCTACTTTTTGCCTGGTGGCAATATGACACTAGGCAGCATTTTTTTTTTTAAATAGCCTTCTCCAAATTCTTTCTTTCTTTTTTTTTTTCATAAAGTTTATTTCTCAGGGAAGTTTTGGATTTACAGAAAAATTTAACAGTAAGTACAGAGTTTTCATACATCCCCTCCTCTCTCCTGCCTATTGCCTCTCCTTAACAGTTTTTTTTTCTTTTATTAACATCTTACATTGATGTGATACATTTACAATTGATGAACTGATATGATGCATTGTATTTTGCTAAAGTTGTAGTTTACATTAGGGTTCACACTTTGTGTTGTAATTTTCAGTAAGTTTTGGACAAAAATGTGATGGCCCGTATTCACCAGTAATATATTGTACAGAGTCATTTGTCCCAAACATGATATGTGCTTCACTTATACATTCTTCTCTTTCCTTCCCAACTCCTGGCAACTACTAATTTTTTTTTACTGTCTCTATAGTTTTTCCCTTTCCAATGTGTCATATAGTTGGCATCATATTGAATGAAGCTTTTTCAGACTGGCTTCCTTCACTGAGCAATATACATTTAAGTTTACTCCATGTCTTTTCGTGGCTTGATAGGTCATTTGCTTTTATCACAGAATAATATTTCATTG
This sequence comes from Prionailurus bengalensis, assembly GCF_016509475.1. Taxonomy (NCBI): domain Eukaryota; kingdom Metazoa; phylum Chordata; class Mammalia; order Carnivora; family Felidae; genus Prionailurus; species Prionailurus bengalensis. The sequence continues at coordinate 155,519,587 of NC_057344.1, read as the reverse complement.
TATGGATGTACCACAGTTTATCCATTCACTTATTGAAAGACATCTTCGTTGCATATAATTTTGCATAAAATTTGCATAAAATTTGTGGATACGGCCATTTATGTACAGTTCTTTATGTAGATGTAAGTTTTCAACCTACTTGGGCAAATATTTATGAATGTGATTGCTGGAATATATGGTAAAACTATGTTTAGCTTTGTAAAACAAACAAAGAAACAAACACCTCCAAATAGTCTTCCAAGGCAGCAGTACCATTTTGTATTACCACCAGCAATGAATGAGGGTTCCTGCTGGTCCATGTCCTTGCCGTCATTTGGTGTTGTCAGTGATTGGGGTTTTAGCCATTCTAATAGGTATATGCTGCCATCTTCTTTTAATTTGCAATTCCCTGTTGACATATATGAGGTTGCACATCTTTTTACACGCTCATTTGCCACCTATATCCTCTTTAGTGAATTATTTGTTCAGATTTTCTGCCTACCTTGTTTTTTTATACTGGGTTCTTTGAAAACTCTTATTATTGAGTTCCAGGAGTTCTTGCATGTTTGGGGGATACAGGTTCTTTACAGCTGTTTTGCAAATATTTTTGTTTCTAATCTGTGATTTGTCTTTTCATGTTCCTATCAGTGTTCTTTGCAGAGTAGGTTTAAATTTTAATGAAATATACCTTATTAATTTTTTTCCTTCATATATCATGCTTTTGGTGGTGGTATCTAAAAGTTGCTAAACTCAATACCACTTTGATTTTTTCTTCTACAGGTTTTTTTGTATTTTCTACATAAATAATGATGTCACCTGTGAACAAAGACAGTATTTTTTCTCCAATATGTATGTTTTTTTTAATGTTTTTATTTATTTTTGAAGGGGGGGAGAGAGAGAGAGAGAGATAGCAAGCGCATGAGTGGGGGAGGAGCAGAGAGAGAGGGAGACACAGAAGCTGAAGCAGGTTCCAGGCTCTAAGCTGGCTGAGCACAGAGACTGATGCGGGGCTCAAACTCACGAACTGTGAGATCATGACCTGAGCTGAAGTCAGATGCTCAACCGACTGAGCCACCCAGATGCCCCCTTAATATGTATGTTTTTAAATTTCCTTTTCTTGTCTTATTGCATTAGCTAAGGCATCCAGTATGTAAACAGAAGATATAAAAATATGTAAGAAATATGTTTGCTTTATTCCTGATCTTAGGGGAAAACATCTAATTTCTCACCATTAAGTGGCTATAGGGTATGTATGTATGGATGCTCTTTGTCAAGTTGAAGAAGTTCCCTTCTATGCCTTCTGGAAATGGGGATATATTTCCTTGCTTTTTGCAGCTTCTAGAGGCCTTTTGCATTTCTTGGATTTCCTCCATCTTTAAATTCTGTCACTCAAAACCTCTACATTCATTGTTGCATCTCCTTTTTCTGAATCTGACCTTACCTCTCTCTTAATAAGGTCCTTGTGGTTACATTGGGGCCATGTAGATAATCTAGGTTAATCTACCTATCTCAAGATTCTTTAACTTAATCACACCTACAAACCCCCTTTTGCCATGGAAGGTAACATGTTTACTACTTTGGAAGATTAGAGCCTAAACATCTTTGGAGACCTTTATTCTGTCTACCATAGTAGCATTCCTTGCTTTTATCTTTGCTGTTTAAACATTTCACATTCCTTTAAATTCAACTGGAATATCACTTCCATGTTAAATTTTTCCTTAACTATTTTTGGGATTTATTTCCTTTTTATTTTCTTTACATATAGAGTATATTACCCCCCTCCACCCCGGACTTATTTATGATTTATGTTTGCTTGGAATCAGTAAAAAGTCTCTTAACTGTTTTTGTTGTCTTTAGTATCACTTCTTGTTAATCAAATTTCTTCTTTATCATTACTATAAGACTTTGAAAATACTTATTCATTCAACAAATATTTATTGTGCCCTTATTAAATGTCAAGTACTGTGATAGACATTAGAAATAATGTAAGCAAAGGAAACACTTTTCTTAATAAGTTTACACATCACAAAAGTATTTAATTATAATATGGGATAGATTTAATGGAAATAAGATTATATAGTGGAACTGAGCTGGTCTGGTGGAGGCAGGAGTACTGGTGGTTATATTGATGGTGGAGGTTAAGGAGAGTTTAGACTTTTGCCAGGATATTAAGTGATATGTGAAGTTTGGGGGATATTCCAAGCAGAGAGAAGAGCAGATGCAGAGACTTTGGGGCAGAACAAACACTGAAGGAACTGAAAGAAAATTGGAGTGACCAGCTATGGAGAAAGAGAGAATGACATGGAACGGGGCTTTAGATGTGGGCAAGGGCTGGATCTCAAAGGGCTTTCTGAGCCACATTACCAGTTCTCACTAGTAACTGTGGGTTTTAAGCAGTGAATCCCCATGATGATATCTGAGTTCTAAAGGGGTCTCTGTGATAATTACATTTATTAAAAAAATATATTTGATAGTTTCTTAGAGTCTGATTATATCTTAAAATAATTTTTCATACTACCTTCTATGCATATCTACTGGTTAAGTAGATTCTGTCAAGATTTTCTTCTTACAGTTTTTATTTTAGGGAAAATAGCATATGTATAATAAATATACTTTCTTGTGCTTTGAAGAGCTCCTAAATCAGGAATATGACCATAACCTTCCCTTCTCTTGTTCTACACATGTACATAGAGCCTCAATTTCTCTCTCTCACACACGCACGTCCACACACAATTGAGAGTCATTAGACTATGTACTAAAGTCTAAACTCATTAGGATTCCATATCTGTAGATGTTGCTTTATCGCTACTCACTTCACTGCACTATTTGCCATTTTCTTATACATCATAAACCTCAGAATAAGTATTCATGAGTTTTCAACCACATTATGCTATCAGCCTACATTAAAGGTTAAATAACCTTACTAAATTCACTATTGTATAAATACCTCTTTCCGTTGCATTGTCTTTATGTTGAGAGTATATAAGAAACATTTGTCTCATGATCTTCTGCTAAATAACTAGTTGTCTTTATCTCAGAGACTTTGTATACATCATTACAGATTGTTCTTTCCTTTTTAACTTTGTCCTTATGAAGCTTTTACCTTTATAGTTCAAGGGCACCTTGGTGGCTTAGTTGGTTGAGTGTTCAATTTCAGCTCAGGTCATGATCTTGCGGTTCATGAGTTTGAGCCCCAAATCAGGCTCGCTGCTATCAGCCTATCAGCACAGAGCCTGCTTGAGATCCTCTGTCCCCCTCTCTCTGCCCTTCTCCTGCCTGTGCTTTCTCACAAATAAATTAAAAAAAATTTAAAAATAAAATAAAACCCAGTTCAACTACACTGATCCATCCACTAGGGAATATTATGTGAACTCCACTTACCACTGAAATTATTTTCATATCCATTTTTTATTTTTCTAGGGTTACATGAGCCTTTATTTTAATCATCTTATACTTCATGCATATTTATGTTAATTTTTTATTGTGAAGTATATTACAAAGAGGAGTACACAAAGCAGCCATATCAACAAATTATTAAATGAACACCAATATAACGACCTTATGAGAACAAAAATTACATTATCAGACCACCAGCATCCCTTTGCATGACATTTCTTAGTGACAACTGTTCCTTTCCACTTGAACATAAACCAGTATTCTCATATTTAAGCATTATTCTCATCTTGATGATAATCATTCCATTACTTTTATTTATATGGGATCAAAAGTATATTTTGTGATTTATCCATATTATTTAATATTTCTATAGTTTCTATAACAGTTTTCATTGCTAGTGTGTTTTCTATAACTTTCAATTTTATTGCAAAAGTTTCTTATATGTTCTTATATTTTAAATTGCTTTAGGATATATATTCATATTAACTTTCCTAATACTGATCTGATCTGTTCCTAACACTGATTTTATATTTTACTTTCTTCTTTCGATAATCATTGTGCTAGAAATTTATCAATTTCATTTTTTCAAGGAAATTGTAGGCCTTTCTATTGAATGATTACATTCCACTACAATAATTTTCATTCATATTTTTTATTTCTTCTTTCTGTTTTATAGTTCCTTTTTTAATAATTTTAGATTAATCCTTAGCTTATTATTTTTCTGCCATTTCAGTTTTCTCAATTGTTGCATTTAGGCCATAAAGTTTCATATAAGCACTGTTCAATTTCTACTGTAATTTCTTCTTCACCACATGGATTACTGAGGAGTGTTTTTTAATTTCCAAATATGTGAAGTTTGTTAACTTCTAGCTTTATTGTCCAGTAAAATACATTCATTGGCTGCATTATTTCAGTTTTATAAAACTTTTTTTGACATTTGCACCAGTATATTATCAAATTTGCAAATAATTCTTATACAATAGAAAACAGTGTAAATTCTGCAACACTGGCAATATCCTATGCAAGCGCATTTGGTTAAGTTTGTTCAGTGTTTTGCAAAATCTCCTAAATCATTATTTATTTTCTGTGAATATTGTATTAAAATTCTCTCATTGTAACTAATCATTTGTCTGTTTCTCCTCATAGCTCTGCCAATTCGTGCTTTTTGTATTTTGAGGACATGATTAGGTGAAAATTTATTTATCAGATGTTTTGAGAATTTTAAACCTTCAACTCCATGATAAAGATTCTCAAAATGTCTTGGAATGCTTCTGGACTTGAAATTTATTTTCTCTACTACTTTATTATATTTTTATGCATTTCTTTTAGTAGTTGCATGATATATCTTCCTCCAAATTCTACTTTTGACTTTTCTGTATCATTAGTCTTTCAAAGTATGTTTTATAAACAGCACACTTTTGTTTTAATCAGCAAAACAATCTTGTCTTTTAATTGAGCATTTATTCCATTTAATGTAATTAATTATATGTTGAGTTTAAATATACCACCTTAATATTTTCCTCCATTATCTTTCCATTCTTGCCTTATTTATGAATAATTATTTGTTATTATTTTAATTCTGTCAAATGGAATTATATTAAGAAGTGGGATTTCTGGATCATATTGTAGTCCTATTTTACTTCTGAATAAACTTCATACTATTTCTCCATAGTAGCTGTACCAGTTTACATTCCCATACATCAGTGGTATACAAAGGTTTCCTTTTCTGCACATCTTTTGTCTTTCTGATAATAGCCATACTAACAATATGTGAAGTGACATCTCATTGTGCCTTTGATTTGCTTTTCTCTGTTGATTTGTGAGGTAGAGTGTCTTTTCATGTACCTGTTGGCCATTTGTGTGTCTTCTTTGGAAAAAATGTCTATTCAGTTCTTTTGCCCATTGTCTATCTATCTGTCTGTTTATTTTTGCTATTGGCTTATCTGAGTTACATAATTTTATGTTAATATAATTTTGGATATTAGCCCCTTATCAGATATGTAGTTTTCAAAGATTTTCTCCCATTCTGTAGGTTGCCTTTTCATTATGTTAATAGTTTCCTTTCATGCAGAAGCTTTTTGTTTGATATGGTCCCACTTGTTTACATTGCTTTTGGTACCCTTGCTTTAATATCAAACCAAAAAAATAATTGCCAACAGTGATGTCCAGGAGCCTAGTCTCCATGTTTTCTTCTAGGAATTTTATGGTTTCAAATCCTAGGTTCAGGTTTCTAATCCATTTTGAGTAGATTTTGTGTACGGTATAAGACAGAGGTCCAGTTTCGCTTTTGTATGTGGATATCTGGTTTTCTCAACACCATTTACTGAAGAAACTATCCTTTTCCCATTGTATATTCTTGAGTCCTTTGTCAATAATTAATTGGTCATATGTACATGGATTTAGTTCTGGGCTCTCTGTTTTGTTCTGTTGACCTGTGTCTGTTTTTTGCTAATGCCATAGTGTTTTGATTACTATAGCTTCATAGTATGGTTTGAAATTAGGAAGTGTGATGTGTCTACCTTTGTGCTTCTTTCTCAAGATTACTTTGACTATTTAGGACCTTTTGCAGCTTTATATAAATTTTAAGATTGTCCTGTTTCTGTGAGAAATGACACTGGAATTGTAATAGAAACTGCATGGAATCTATAGGTAATTTTGAGTAATACAGGCATTTTAACAATATTAATTGTAATCTATGAACACAGAATTTATTTCAGTTTTTTCATCTGTATCTTATAGGACTATGGAACCAAGAAGCTCAGGCTCATATCCTGTTTTTATCATTCACAGATGGTGTGTGACATTGGGCAGATTATTTGAATTTGGGGCACTTCCTAATCTATAAAATAGGGATGGTAATAAATAAATCAATTTCATAGAACATTATGAATTACACTTATAGAGAACTTAGTGCCTAGCACAGTAGATGAAAAATATATGTAATATGTCAAAGAAAATGTTTGCTAAAAATCTTAAAGTTAGTGATAGTTAATTTTTATGTGTCTACTTAGTTGGGCCATGTTGCTCAGATATTTGTTCAAGCATTATTACTCAAACATTACTCAAACATTATTCTGAGTGTTTCTGTGAGGGTGTCTGGATAGGATTTACTAACACGTTATTAAAATAAGATTACAAAAAAATCAGTGGACTTTGAGTAAAGCAGATAGCTTTCATAATGTGAATGGGCCTTATCCAATTAACTGAAGATCTGAATAGAGCAAAAGCTGACTGCCTCCAAGCAAGAATGGATTCTGATGTGACACTGCCTTAAAACTTCAACTGAAACCTCTGTTCTTCCCTTGGTCTTTAGTCTGCAGGACCAGCCTATGGATTTTGAACTTGCAGGCCCCAATAATCTTGTAATCCAATTCTTTAATGCTTTCTTTTCTTTTTTTAAAAAAATGTTATTTATTTATTAGAGAGAGAGAGAGAGAGAGAGAGAGAGAGAGAGAGAGAGCACAAACTGGAGGGGAAGAGAGAGAGGGAGAGAATCCCAAGCAGACTCCACTGTCAGTGCACAGCCTGATGTGGGGCTCAATATCATGAGCTGTGAGATCATGACCTGAGCTGAAATCAAGAGTTGGATGCTTAGCTGACTGAACTACCCAGGGGCCCATGTGATCCAGCTCTTAAAAATTAATTCCTCTCTCTCTGTATGTGCACATGTGTCTGTGTATGCATTCAGACACATCCTATTACAGTAGACCCTTGAATAACACAGACTTGAAATGTGCAAATATATATGGATATTTTTTGATAAATGCAGTACAGTATTGTAAATGTACTTCAGTTTTCCTTATGACTTTTAAATATTTTCTCTAGCTTTATTGTAAGAAGATAGTATATAGTACATAATATACAAAATACATGTTAGTCAACTACTTATGTTATTGGTAAGGCCTCTGGTCAAAAGTAGGCTATTAGTAGCTAAGTTTTGGGAGAGCCAAAAGTTATACATAGAATTTTGACTGTGGGAAGGGGTCAGTACTCTTAATCCCCACATTGTTCAAGGGTCAACTGTAGTTCTGTATCTCTGGAGAACTGTAATAGAGATGTCTAATATTTCCATGTATTTTGGCATTTTTCTAACAAAAATGACATAGCTGAGGGCATAAAATTTAGCACTATGAAATACAGTACAGCATCTTAATTTTTATTAGACAGTGGCCCCCAATTATTTTGATAGGTCTCATCTCATATATTTTCTATTGATAATAACTGTAGCATAATAAACTCTTTAGGCAGACCTATGATTGCTCTTGGGTAAATATACTCTCTGAATATGAGTGACGCCTATGACATTAACTTGTAACCAACTGGATAGAGAAAAGGTGATAGGTTGTATGTGTTTATGTGCATGTGGTTATGTTACCTAGGTTGAAGTGCCTGCCTCCTGTACTCTTTCCTTTCCTTGCTGGCTATGAGGAAGGGAAAGGCCATGTTGGGGAATCCCACCTGGCAAAGAACTAAGTGTAGGCGGCTTCTAGGAGGTGAGAACTGCCCTTTTCAATAGCCTGCAAGAACGGGAAGTCTCAGTCCTACAACTGCGTGGAACTGACTGCTGCTAACAGCCACACGAAGGGGCAAGCACAGATTTTCCCCACTCCGCACAACGGATGAGCATCAGTTCTGGCTGACAATTTGCAGCATGGTGGAGCAGCCCACTAAAGCATGTCTGGACTCCAAACCCACAGAAACTGTGACAATTAATGTGTTGTCTTAAGCTCCTACGTTAGTGAGGATCCTTTTATACAGCAATAAGTGATTAATAAAGTAACATTTTTATCACAACGTCTCTAAGAAAGATTATGCAAGATTGGAATTAGGACATGTTTACTTTGTTTTACATAATTCTAGTTACCTGTGTTTCTCTGTGTTCTCCAGTTACATTCTCAGGAGCTTTAAATCCTGGATTCCTTCTTTTCCCTCTTTCTCTAATATATTTCCCTCACTACTTGCAAAAAATAAGGGAATGAGAAGAAGGAGAAAAAGAAGTAAGAGAAGTAGGAGGGGAAACAGGAGAAGAGCAAGGAAGAGGGGAGGGAGAGGAAGGAGGAGGGGAAGGATGGTGTTAGATGCCTAGCTTCTTGTGCAAACCTCTGTTACACACTAGTTGCTTTGTGTTGAGTTTATTAGTTTTTTAGTTTTCCCAAATAGTCTGCAGGGAGGTCAGAAAAGGTACTTTAGTCATGTTTGTATACCATGCCAGGAACATGATAGATATTCAATACATGTAAATTCAATGGAAATATTTAATTTAAAATGTTACATGAAGAATATTTGCTTACATCTAATGTAGAGAACTGTAAAATTTTACCCAGAGAGATGGAATTTTACCAAAAAATATGTGGACATTGGTTCTCTTTTTTATTGCCATAGTAACGATGCACTATTCAGTGTGTCCTTATAATATTCATCAGCTTTCCACTTTGCTGTCTTTAAATATAGGAAGAAAGCACACTATCCATCTGGAAAGAAAAGAAAATAATAAATACAGAATTAAATATAATGTAAAATAACATGTGCAATTATTTATACTGGGGGTCACCATGTCCAAAAATAGGAAAAGATGTATTTTATGGTATAATATCCTTAGTCTGAACAGTCATGGGAAAATTTGTGACCTCTCACATGTATTAACCACTCAACATAATGATTTTGAGGTTTAATGGCTCTATTTTTATAAGAAATATAGGGACTTAGATACTGAACTTTGTTTTTACAATCTCACAAACTTCAGGTTATCTGTAGATTTTCAGTATCCATTTTGTAATGTTCTCCCTCACTAGTTTTATCAGACCAATACAGCTATTCTCTTCAAGACACCTTCACCAAAATTTATATCACTTAATGTTAATATGGTTGTTGCATCTAATTTGCATATTTCTGATTTGCAAGACTACTTCTTATTTTAGTAACATAAAACCAAAGACAGTTTTAGTTTATATAAGAGACTTATTTGGCAGTATATCTCACAAAGAGAAAAAAATGCAGGTGTCCATGGGGATAGTGAATGAAAGGAATGAAAATTTGTCAAGTGTGTGTAAATATGTGTGTGCATGCATACATGTATATGTTTATACATACATATATATGTTGTGCTACGTCTACCTATATATACACACAAACTAATAAGCATTGATATTAATAGTATGAGACTAATTAATAGTATGAGACTAATGAGTAATAATCCACATAAATAATTCTCTATATTGCCCTAGAGCAAATGTTGTCCTATTTCAGGAAAGGCAAAAAAAAAAAAAAAAAAAAAGATTACTGTAGGTTAATTTATACTCTAATGAAGAGTATCTCCTTTCAATGACTTTATCTCAGATTCTTTGACTAAGTTCAAGAAGAGAGAGGTATCAGCATATGTTAGAAAGCCCCCAAGATAAGGGAGCCAGACATAGTACATTTGACCTTGTGCAGATTTCATAATAGTTTCATATATCAAGTGTGAATTATGATGGTTACTACCTTGTAGCCTTACTTTTTATGAGGATCATCTGGGAAAATATTTATATAGTGATCAGAAGATGCTGTGAGATTAAGGAACAAAGAGATTAAGTGATTTGAGAAAAAATAATAATCTCCAATATTGCTGTATCTTTAATGCCATTTTAATATAGACATAAAAGGCAGTTGCCTATAAAACATCATTTGAAAGATGCCAAAAATGTCCATGTTTTACAAGATGTTATCCCACAAAAGAGGTGATAATGTGAAATTTTCATACATAGCATTTAATTTCTTGGTTTCAAGGCCTCGAAGGCCCAAGTAAATTGATAATTCCTTACATTTGTGTCATGTCTTAAAATTTGCAAGACGTTTCTGCTTATTATCTATTTTAATCTTCCTTCTGCCCTGTGATTTAGGCACTTTAAAAATAATCATTTCACAGGGTGCCTGGCTGGTTCAGTCAGTAGAGCATGTGACTCTTAATCTCAGGGTTGTGAGTTCAAGCCTCACGTTGGGCGTGGAGCCTACTTAAAATTAAAAAAATAATAACAATTATTATTTCACAGTTGTAGGCCTGATTCACCTCAGACCTAAGAGATGAACTCAGTGCTTTTGACTCCACTGAGTGTTGGCAGTGGTCTCTTCACAGTGCCATAGCTGACTGAAAATGGTATCTGGAAAGGTTTCCTCCCATGCAAAATTTAAGGCAAGTTAAATTAGTTCCTATCAGCAAAAATAAATCCCCAGGTAAATGGACATAGGGAGATTATGATGGGAAATTCTATCAAGACAGTTCCACATTATAAGAACGAGGTCTAGAGGACGAGTGTGATAGGAGTCGGATACTGAGAAGGAGCCCTGTGTTATCACCAGGTATCCCGGAGCTGGGAGGGCCTAAGTGAAAAGAAGTCGTTATAAACAGGGTCACGAAGGAACACTTAAGGATACTGTGTGATCCGGTTCCACTCCAAACTCCTGTTTCTCTGTTCCTTGACTTGAATTTTATAATTTAATCATCCATTCAACCAACAGTTATCTGGTATCAGGTGGTGGTCTAGATCCTGGGAACGGGACTGTGAACAAAAAAGATGAAAAGTTCTGCTCCTGTGAAGTGAAGATTAAATTGTAGTCAGAGATGTTAAAATGCTTAATGATCTGGCATAACCATTTTTTTTCACCTACACACCCTCTATCTGCAATGCTCTTTCCATCCCTTCTTGAATCTTCAATATTCTGCTTGGTTTTCACATGTTTCAGGAAGCTTTTCTGAATTTTACAATAGGGACAATATTCCTTTATCTTATGTGCCTTTAATATTACACATAACACATATTTTTCACTGTTATCAGTATTTTTTTTAACTTAAAGTCAGAGCCCCGGTCGTCTTTGTATGTGTATCACCCTTGCAAAACCCAACACCTTACACAGCTGCACTATACAGATTTGTTCAGTGGAAGAATAACCTTCTTTTGCAGATACGTCCAAAAATGATCCTTGCTTTTTTTCTTTTTTGCTGACTGCATTTTGACAAATGTTTAGCTGCATTTTCCAGGATAGTGTTCTTCATTGATCAAATGATTAGATATCTGCTAAATTTTGACACCAACCTGGAGCCATGTGGACATGTTTTCCCCTGTCCGTAAAGATCCTTGAAATAAATAATGAAATATATAAAATATACTAACAGAAACCGAAGAAAGCATGCCATTCACAGTTAATATAACTGTTCTGTCTATACCTTTAAGTCCCCTGCGTGTAGTAGTAGCAAGGTGATAGTTTGTGAATTAAGTACACCTTCCACCCTCCTCTCCCCCTACTCAGAGCTAATGACTGACATTCTTCCTAGAATTTTCAAAGATTTTGAGCAGCACATTAGCCCAAAGATAATAAAAAAAAGAACAAATTCCAAACCCATTAGGGAGAAAAATTACCTATGGAGCTGGAGTTGATCTGATATATCCAGCAAAATTGGGGATAGCAACTTGAATAATGATCCGGAAGACTGACAGAGTGATGGATAGACTTCTGTAAACCCATGGGGCTCGTAGAGGATTTCTCCGTTCTCTGTCTGCGGTAGCAGCAACTGGCATGGTTTCTTTAATCTGCAGCTGAAGTGTATTAGAATATATGATGAATTAACATGGACTTTTCTTCCTTTTCTCGCTGTCAGTTTTATAAAAAGAGAAAAAATACACTTATATATATATACACTAAAGACATGCTGTATTTAACAATTATCCCTTTCCTATGATTTGTTCACTTCGATTATATATTAATTATATTATATTATATTATATTATATTATATTATATTATATTATATTATATTATATGTATTATATATGATCCCTCATTGGCTTAATGAGCTGCTCATAGCATCTATTAGCCTGCTCTTCACCTTTCCCTTCCTAACCCTGGCTTAAATATCAATAGTCCCTTTCTCTCACTTCAAAAGTCCTTCAAAAGTCCTGTGTAGAGTGGCTAGGTGAGCACACCTGCGCTCACTCTGCTGCTCTGTGACTTAACAGTTGGGCAGCCTTAGCCACATTACTTACCTTTTCAGGGTTTCTCACTTGTGAAATAACTACATCACAGTATTGTAATGAAGTTGAGATGATACTGCAGGCAAATCAGCTAGAACCCTGTACACACCCAGAAGTGCTAATTGCTTCCCTCTCTATGAGTAAAGCTTTTTTGTGGCTGTGATTTTATATTGTTTATTTTATTGCAACAAGCAGAGAAGAGGCAAAGCATATATATTAACCATAGTTTAACTCATGACTAAGCATAGTTACTAGCGCAAGTTCACTTCAGAAGAAAGACCTAGGGACAATAATCTTTAAATTATAACCTGGGTAATCTGGCTTCTACAATTCATAGAATTTTAAGGTAATAAAGGAATAGAGGAAATAATATATTTTCGTGTCTACTATGTGCCAAGTTCTGTGCCAAGTGCTTATTTCCATTGTTTATAATTCCCACAACAATCCTGATGGTACTTATTCCGAGAGTAAATTTAGACTCGTGAAGGTTAATTCATTTGCCACTGCTCACGCAACCAATATGTGATGAATTTTAGATTAAAATCCAGGCAATAATGACCCTAAAATCTGTACCCTTTCTATCTTATCATGATTCCTTCCTTATTTAGAGAGAATTTAGACATAATTTATGCCAACTTTTTTTTTTGATGAAGTTTGGTCTAAGGAAATTGACTTGTTAAAGGCAAGTCAAACCTTGTCTTCTCAAACTTTGTCTCATATGTGTTCATTAGGTTATTTAAAACCTTTGATTTGTATTTCCCTGATAAGGAGCGATGCTGAACATCTTTTCATGTGCCTGTTGGCCATCCGGATGTCTTCTTTAGAGAAGTGTCTATTCATGTTTTCTGCCCATTTCTTCACTGGGTTATTTGTTTTTCGGGTGTGGAGTTTGGTGAGCTCTTTATAGATTTTGGATACTAGCCCTTTGTCTGATATGTCATTTGCAAATATGACCCAGCAATAGCACTGCTAGGAATTTATCCAAGGGATACAGGAGTACTGATGCATAGGGGCACTTGTACCCCAATGTTCATAGCAGCACTCTCAACAATAGCCAAATTATGGAAAGAGCCTAAATGTCCATCAACTGATGAATGGATAAAGAAATTGTGGTTTATATACACAATGGAGTACTACGTGGCAATGAGAAAAAATGAAATATGGCCTTTTGTAGCAACGTGGATGGAAGTGGAGAGTGTGATGCTAAGTGAAATAAGCCATACAGAGAAAGACAGATACCATATGGTTTCACTCTTATGTGGATCCTGAGAAACTTAACAGGAACCCATGGGGGAGGGGAAGGAAAAAAAAAAAAGAGGTTAGAGTGGGAGAGAGCCAAAGCATAAGAGACTGTTAAAAACTGAGAACAAACTGAGGGTTGATGGGGGGTGGGAGGGAGGAGAGGGTGGGTGATGGGTATTGAGGAGGGCACCTTTTGGGATGAGCACTGGGTGTTGTATGGAAACCAATTTGACAATAAATTTCATATATAAAAAAAAACCAAAAAACCTTTATTTTACCTATTGCTTTCTTATACCTGCATTTACATATCTCAATAGCTTTTCTTTGTCCCTGAAATCTTTCATTATTGAGACTATGTGTCATCAGATTTTATAAGAAAAAGAAAAACCCTGGGTTTCTCACCCTCCTCATCTGACCTCCCGTGTGATATTTGGTAACAAACAAGTAAGTTCGTGTCTTTATCTCTTTGTTGTACGTGCTTATATGGTGATGACTGTAAAGCATTCTGCTAAGTATTAAGTGACAAAAGTGGTCATAACTGTATATATCTAATAAGACCCTTGACAGAATCACTTAAAGCAGAGTCTATATTTCTCAGTCTATATTTTTTCATAGTTGCCCCTAAAAAGCACACCCCCTTTTTTCCTTCTATGTTTTTTAGTTTTCTTCTTCTTCTTCTTTTTTTTTTTTTTTTAGTTCCCAAAGTGTCCACCTTTTCAGATCATGTACCCATTAGGCTAACTGCCTTAGGAATCCTCTAGTTCTTGAAAATAAGAGCTAAGAAATTTTCATATCCCCCTCTTCTCAGATTTGTGAAATGTATTTGTCATAATGGCTGACTTTTGACACAGATGACATCATTTTACCATCATAATAGAATTTAGAATTCTGTCAATATAGAAGAGATGCTAGAAGTTTCATTATTTATAAGAGGCTCCAAATGGATAAAACCAAACACAGTAAAACCTTACAAAAGATCTTGGAAAGTATTGACACAATGACATTTTTGGCAATTTCTTTATGATGATACCTTGTAGAAACAGATCTAGCCATGAGTACCAAGCAAGTTTTGCTTAGGAATCGTCCGCCATTGAGGTTGGAAGCTATCAGCACTAATTCTTTATATGTAGCAACCCAATACTTGCCGTGCTGACCCTACTGTAAAGGCATCTTTGGCTGCATTCTTACTCCTTCCTCCTATTCATTTCTGAGCCAACTGATCCTGCTATAAATGCCACCAGATAAAGTAAGGTATTTCACTCAATATAACTTTTGAAATTAATGCTATAACATAAATTGAAATGCCGACAACTCAGTAAATGCTGTTCTTTTCTCTGCCTTCTATAAATTTCAGTGCAATGAATTTTTTAGGAACATGTAGCGATGCCCGAGCACACAGTGAGGGTCTCTACCTTGACTAATGCTCAAGGTATGAGTTCAGTACATGCTGACTGAATCAATCCATGTACAGTTATACCACTTTATTCATACATATGCAGCTATATAAAGATTTAGGTATGATTACATGTTCATTATACTGAAAGTGCTTGCATATATACTCTTTAACATATATGTAAACTTATTCAAAGAAATAAATTATGGATTAGGATAATCACTTTTATTTTCAACTATGATATTTTATTTGAACAGAGGTCTGTGTCAAAATTTTATACTTAACTGCTTTCAGGTTTCAAATTTCACAAACATTTTTTTCATTTGATCTTTATATCTGCAGAAAGGAAAAGTAGACATTAGTATTCCTAGTTTACAAATGGAGAAGATTGAAGTTAATTTGAATCAACCAGTTTATTGATGTTGAAGTGGTGAATAGTTATTTTTGCAACAAAATTAACTTGCCAAATATTGATGTTTAGAAAAATCATCAAAGCATTTTTATGGGTAAACCCCTATCCTTATTCGACATAACATTGGGTATGTGTCATGAGAGGTGAATTTTGGATCTTTCCAGAAGGTTCTTCTCTAAAGGGATGTGCAATATCATTATTGTTGTAATCAACAATAATTTTCTTGTCCTGTGGTATAAGTCTCCTTCCTTCAGATTATTTGTGCTGTTGAGATAACACGGCACCCCTCTTGAGTAAGGATGCAGTGATTGCATACTCTATAGAGAAGATGTAAGCCATGGACAAATGAAAATCACTGCTGTTGGGGCGCCTGGTGGCGCAGTCGGTTAAGCGTCCGACTTCAGCCAGGTCACGATCTCGCGGTCTGTGAGTTCGAGCCCCGCGTCAGGCTCTGGGCTGATGGCTCGGAGCCTGGAGGCTGTTTCCCATTCTGTGTCTCCCTCTCTCTCTCTGCCCCTCCCCCGTTCATGCTCTGTCTCTCTCTGTCCCAAAAATAAATAAACGTTGAAAAAAAAAAAAAAAAAGAAAATCACTGCTGTGTTTTATCTGGTTTCTTAGAGATAAGCACTCTCAGGTCAAGATAAATTTTTATGCTCCTGTGCTCTTTATTAATTGCTTTAAATTATAATAAGAGGTCAAAACACAGGGGTCCTTCTAATTTATTTCCTAATTATTATGTATGTGTGTCTCTGTGTATATTTGTGTATGTGGATACACAAATAATGTCTCCGAGGAAAAAGGGGAAAAGGTAATGTATAATGGATTTAGAGACAAGAGATATGAAAGGAGACATGATACTCTGACAGCCAGAAAAACATGTATTAAAATATGGTTTGTAGCCATGTTGGAGAAGGTGTCGGTTTGAAGAACAAAAATCCAAAATCCATGAAACTATTTTGTTCACAGCCTTAAACAAACCTGAAATGTAAGATTAATTTTTATTTGCATAGAAATCCCATTGCTCATACAGTTAATGCTAATTATGTCCTCTAAGGTTATACATGTCCTTTTAAGGACCACATTGGTTTGTTTGTCTGCAAATAACTAGCTAATAGGATACAGTTTGTCTCACCTAATATATTTTCATGCCATTTTCATGCTACTGTTAACATTATTAAATTTGTAATTTTGTTTTTTATGGTTGTGCTGCATTATATCTTCAGTTCTCAAAAAATGGACCCATGACTAAAATGTGGTTTACTGAAGCATAAAAAGTGATGAAAAGAGTAACATAAATAGTACAGCCCAAAATAACATCATAAACAAAGAGTGAAGTGGTCTCTAGTGGTGAATATGGAATGCAAATCTGTATATGCTGGGACACATAAATCTTCGAGTGTCATGATTTCACATATGCGACAGGAAAAGAAAAGTGCAAATAGGAAGTACATTTATGAATATCTTAAAAAATTGAATTATATTTGACTGGAGATTAATTTGCCACAATTCCCCAGTTCATTTTCCATTATAAAGCCTTGTCAAACAGGGGCATAAATGTCTGGCAAGGCTATTTCTTGAAGGATTAATTGATGTGTTCCCTCTGCTTCCTTGTGAAGTTTCCAGCTTGTACCCTGAGAAATATTCCACTTTCCTGGACCACGTGAGTTAGGGAAATCACCCATTTAAAGAAAAAAAAAAAAGCCTAAATCATAACAGAAGAGAAGAAAAGAGAAAAGAAGGAAGAGAAGAAATCAAGAGGGGGCATAAGAGAAAGAAAAGGAGAGGACAGAGAAAAGAGGAAGGCCTTAAAAGCCCCCAATCTTGTTTGAAGAGTAGGCAGAAAATATACCTTCACTTAACCAGCAGAAATGCATGGATTCTGGCTAACTGTGTAGCTGTTGTTTTTGTTTTCCATGGAGATGTCCACCAACAGATAAACTGCAGCCCTTTGATTTGAACATCCAGTTGCAGTGAAACTTAGTTTTACCCACTTTTAAATGTCTCATTATCTGTGACTGATCTGCCACTCTATAGTTTGGGGCACATTCTGCATTCCCTCAGTGAGGGCAACTTAGACACCAACCGTATGATGGAGTGGTAGTGGTGATGGCGATACTCCCATTGTAAGGTGGGAGTTGGGGGAGCTGGAAAGAATAAGCTAGAATACTTGACCAGTGGAATCTATTCAAAGCCATTGATTTTTCTATTTTTGATTCAGTAAGCTGAGGGAGATTTTTAAACATAACATGCATAAAATAATTTTCATGCAATAACGCTGATTTTGTTGTTAGACTTACAGAAGAGACCAAAAGTTGGACAGCATTTATGGTTCTACTCTTTATAGCAGAAGCAACTTAGAAAACAATAGCCAACTGCAATATTAATGACAAATTTTACACTCAAAGAGAAAGCATAAGAAGTTATTGTTGAAAAATCTTTGTCAAATGATATTTTAGGATGATGCATAATGTTAATTATGTATTAAAGGAAGGAGAATAATTATGTGGTAACTGCCTGCAGATATTTTGCTAAACAATAGAATGAAATAATTTGTGCAGACTGAATAATAACTTGGCTTACACACTGTACAGATATTAGAGAATTATACTTGATGGCTCTTTATCAATGAAAACCTCATGCCGTAGGATAAGATATTTTTTATTTGATTACCACTTATTTTATGAACTTGGCATTTCTGACTGTGGCCTTGCAAGGAGAGTTGGGAATAAGAAGAGGGGTTATCAGGGTACCTGGGTGGTTCAGCCTGGTGGTTAAGCATCCTACTTCAGCTCAGGTCATGATCTTATGGTCTGTGGGTTCAAGCCCCGTGTTGGGCTCTGTACCAAGAGCTCGGAGCTTAGAACCTGCTTCAGATTCTGTGTCTCCCTCTCTCTCTGCCCCCCCCACCCCGCCTCATGTTCTCTTTCTCTCTCTGTCTCTCTTTCTCAAAAATAAACATTGCAATTTTTTTTAAAGAGGAGGGGTTATATTGTGAGCCAGTTTGGGTGTACTTTAATACTAATGTACATATGATTTCATTCAAGGTGAGTGTTTGGTGAATAGTGATATGCTTCCTGACTTTATGTATCAAAAAGTACTAGAAATAGTAAAAATAGTAAGAATGAAATAAGATAAAACCTCAGGAAAAAAATTATGAAATGGAGATAAGTAGTTTACTTGACACACAGTTCAAATTAATGGTCAAAAGACTGGTCACCAAACTGGGGAGGAGTGAGAACTTCAACAAGGAGATGGAAAAATAAAAAAAGTACCAAATAAATGTCAGAGTAGAAGTATAATGATTGAACTGAAAAATACACTAAAGGAATTTAATAGCCAAGTAGATGAAACAGAAGAAAAGTTCAGTCAACTTGAAGACAAGGCAGTGGAACTCACCCAGTCAGAGCAGCAAAAAGAAAAAAAGAATGAAAAAAAGCAAAAATAGTTTAAGGGACTTACAGGACAATATCAAAAGAACTAACATTCGTATTATAGGGTTTACATTACGGAGAGAGAGGAACAGATAACTTAGTTGAGGAAATAATCAATGAAAGCTCCCCTAACCTAGGAAAGGAGCAGATATGTAGACCCAGGAATCCCAGAGAGTTCCAAATACAGTGAACCAAAAGACATTATAACTAAAGGAAGCCAAAAATCATTATAATTAAAAAGTCAAAATTTAAGACACGGAAGGAATCTTAAAAGCCACAAGAGAATAACAACTTGTTAGGAACAGGGGAACAAGACTATCAGCAGATTTTTCAGCAGAAACTTTGTATGCCAGAGGGAGTGTCGTGATATATTCAAGTGCTGAAAGAAAAACCCTTCCAACCATGAATAGCCTACATGTCCAAACTTTTCAGAATTGAAGGACAGATAGAGAGTTTTCAGGACAAATAAAAGCTAAAGTAGTTCATCACCATTCAGATTGGAAAGAAAGAGGTAAAATTGTCACTATTTGCAGATGATGTGATAATACACACAGAAAATTCTAAAGACTCCATTGAAAAAGTGTTAGAACTAATAAATTTCATAAAATTGCAGGATACATAATCACTATGCAAAAATCTGCATTTCTATACACTAATAATTGACTATTAGAGAAATTAAGAAAACTATCCATTTATAATTGCATCAAAAAGAGTAAAATGCCTAAGAATAAATAACCCCAGAGATAAAAGACATGTACACTGGAAACTGTAAGCCATTAATGAAAGAAAGTAAGGAAGACACAAATAAAAGGAAAAATATTCTGTATTCCTGGATTGAAAGGCCAGTAGGACTGGCCTGTAATGTATTTGTTACTGGTACGTGAACAGAGAAATACTAAAATTGAGAAGAAGAGGCTAGAATCCTTTTTAGTAAATTTATGCTTATTTGACAACATACTGTGTATGAGCATTAGATTATTTCATTGAGCAGGTTTGTACCAGTTTTGGTGAAGTTCATCTTGTGAATTAAGTTGATGTAGACTGAAATGCTTATGTGTAGTAGGATCACGATACATGTGGTACTTCAGAGTTAGTCTGTAAAGTATGACTCAAAATGATACATAAATCAGGGACAATATATCATTTTTTAAATGACTTACTATTTCGAGGTCATTTTATTTTGTGTGTTAATTAACATTGGCTTTAAACTTACAGTTGAGCAGTATTGGATAAAATGCAGAAGTGACATTTACATTATTTTCACTCCTAATGAAGTGATGATGAAACATTCTTTACTGAACTACTTTTGAAGACAATACAAAACTTTTTCTAAATGTCACAGAATGGTAATGTAAAAACAAATCTGAGCGTAGGTAAAGAGCTTTATTCAAAAGGACAATTGCAATAGAAAGAAGGGTGCTGTTGCAATAGGGCGAGGGAGACTTTGACCATAAGATCTACAAGTTTCTAACATCAGGAAGAAAGGAATTTTCCCACAAGGCTAGAAAGAACTAAGTGAGGAGGAGGGGAATGAATAGGTGGTGGGATGAAACAGTTGGTCAGAAAACATCTTCCCTTGAGGTCAACTTGGTCCTCCAGAATTCTGTATGGAAACATTGGTTCACATTCTGATGATGGCTCAGGCTGGGCATGATTAAAAGTTTGGTTCAGTATGTTCTGAAGAGGGGAGAGAAATTTAAGTGTACCCGCAAGTTAAGTTAGCAGATGTGTGGTCCAGGTTGGTCAGTGAATACAAATGGTTCAGCTAATCATGGATGAGACAAAGAATGGGAGTGTGGTCTGTGTCTATCCTTGTCATAGGTAAACAAATCAGGGAGCCTCCTTGACTCTTATCTGAGTCATATGAGGAAGAATGGTGCTGTGCAGTAAGTTGTTTTATAGAACACAAAAGAATCAGCGGTAATTTCTTAACCATCACTGATTTTTCCAGGAGCACGGGGCTCAAGTAGGGTTTAACATTGTCAGTCCCTCCATTTGCTTAAGCCAAATGAATATCATTCATCTCTGAACAATTCAGAGGTGAGCAAAAACCAGAGCAGAGCAAAGCAGGTTCTAAGAAATCAGCTCCTGACGACTCTTGCTGGCATTGTTTGTAAAATCAGTTAAACCATTTTTTGAGGGGTAGTGACAAAGGCCAGTTGTGTTAAGTTTACATGTCTTTAAATAGGGATGTCTAAAATAAAAAAGGTTAATGTAAAACATTGATTAAAATAAATAGGCAAAGTTGAACACTGAAAGGTAACCAGTCCAGTGAGTTCCAAGAATGTGATGGATACAAATCTTCCTGCGAGGCAGTCCTGCTTGTTGAATTTCTCAAAGCCAGGAAGATGCTGGTAGTCCTGGAGATGTTGTACATTCTCTCTCCTCTAAGAGCCTGCATGACCTACACATTTTATCAGACTTCCTTGATGACCTAGACAGCAGACTGTACAGGGAGAAACCTTTCCTCTGTTTGGTCTACTACAGTGATGAGCCCTTCAAGTGTACCAAGTCTTCAGAATTTAGCTCCCAGTACTTCTTCAGATGTTGAGAGTAAACTCTGCTATAAGACAACCTGGAGTTCAAATAAGAATCTGGTTAGGCAAGTTTTAGCTCTTGGTGATACCAAGTTAGGAAGGGGAGCAGCTGAAAACATTAGTTGGGGATATGCCCAGACACTGAAGGAAACTGGAAGAGTCAAAAATATTATAAGGTTTAACAATGCATACCAGATGAAAGAATTTAGTCCAATTTTCGTGTAGGTAATAAAATTGGAAATCTATCCTATCCAACAGTTACTTAGAATTTGTAAAGAGGTACAAAATAGCACAAAGACTGTTAACAGGGCAAGATAATGATAACCTGCATGGATGTACTGTGGTTTCTCCCTGAAACACAGAATTTCTCTCTACAGTCCTTCTTGTGATCAAAGATGTCAAATAAAGATTATAGATCATAAATTAAAGCTCCTCTCATTAGATTTGACTTTATTAATTTCATGCTTGTAGTAAGAATGGTGATTTACCTTACAGGCAGGAATTTTAAAATATTTACTTTGCTGAAAATTTTTGTAAGGAATCTTAGATCAACGTTTTAAAATTCTCTTATGGCTAGAAGCCAAGCCAAAGACTCTCCATCTTATTTCACCTGTAATATCTATAGGTTTGGGGGAATTTCCATCTTGTAGAGATCTCCCAAATATTCTAAGTTTTCCTTGCCTGCAAAGAAAGTCTCTTTCTTACTCACCTATAGGGTTGGGATCTCCATATGCTAGTCATTACCTCATCAGTTTTCCTAGTCGGCTTTGTGAACATTCGCTCCATAAAGTTAACTTTAACGCCTTAAATAAAAGTGTCTAGTCATGGGGCTCCTGGGTGACTCATGATCAGGTCATGATCTCAAGGTTCGTGGGCCCAAGCCCCATGTTGGGCTCTATGCTAGCAATGCAGTGCCTGCTTGGGATTCTCTCCCTCCCTCTCTCTCTCCCTCTCCCCCCACTCACTCTCAAAATAAATAATCTTAAAACTTCTTTTTTAAAAAATTTCCTAGTCATATATGACTGAAAAGCATCATTTTCCAATATGACATTTCAGTCAAAGCTTTGGTTTATTACCAATGTTTCCAATTATGTCCTGTTAACAAAGGAAGACAGATTCTTATCAAATAAGCAAAAATTATATTGCCATGAAATAATATTTAATCAATAAGTGTTTCCAAAATCTGGAGGGATGAGGTAGACACAGGTTTCATTTCTGTTTATGAAAGTACAGCCTACTAAATTTTTAGGAGTTACAAAGAGCAAAAGAGAAAAGAGAAAGGGGTTCATTGTATCTAGAAAACAGGGTTATTATCAGCAGTATTCTAAGGAAAACCCAGTCATCCTTTATCAGTTCATTCAGTCCTATATAGTTAATTTTGTTCTCATCAATTTAGGGTTAACAGTCTTATGAACCCATCTGCTTCTACACTACCATTTAAGAAATCCTGACTCAACCTAATAGTATAATTTCAAAGTTATTTAGCACTTGAGCATCTTAAACCTATGCTAAAGAGTACCTGGGATAATCATTTTCTAAGGGTCTCAGAGAGTCTTTTTTTGGAGAAAAATCTTTCTGGCCTGTAGTTGATTTGCAAGTGCTTTTAGGGAAGGACAAGAGTAAGATAAAAACTATGTGTAAAGGATGCAAGACTTCAAAATAGTTGTGATTAACCTACTTTTCATAATTTTCTAAAGTGGAAATCTGATAAAAGCACATTTGAAAATAATGCAACTGACAAGGAAATTTGTTTTGTGGCATGCAAAACAAAGTTGATTGAAAATCAAAGTGAGAGGCACCTGGGCGGCTCAGTCAGTTAAGAATCAGACTTCAGGGGCGCCTGGGTGGCGCAGTCGGTTAAGCGTCTGACTTCAGCCAGGTCGCGATCTCGCGGTCTGTGAGTTCGAGCCCCGCGTCGGGCTCTGGGCTGATGGCTCAGAGCCTGGAGCCTGTTTCAGATTCTGTGTCTCCCTCTCTCTGCCCCTCTCCCGTTCATGCTCTGTCTCTCTCTGTCCCAAAAATAAATAAACGTTGAAAAAAAAAATTTATAAAAAGAATCAGACTTCAGCTCAGGTCATGAACTCACAGCTCGTGGGTTTGAGCCCCACATCAGGCTCTGTGCTGACAGCTCAGAGCCTGGAGCCTGCTTTGGATTCTTTGTGTCCCTCTCTCTCTGCCCCTTCCCTGCTTGCACTCTGTCTCTCTCACTCTCATGAAATGAATAAACATTTAAAAAAATTAAAAAAAATCAAAGTGAAAAAATTTTAAAAGTATACATAAAATGTAACATGATTGAATCTTAGTACAAAAGTGAGAAAACTTATTTTCTTAAGTAATTAAGACCATGATAAAGTCAAAAGAAAACACAAACAATTCTTTTTTTAAATTATTTTTTAATGTTTATTTACTTTTGAGAGAGAGAGAGAGAGAGAGAGCGCTAGAGCGAGACTCAGCGTGGGGAGGGGCAGAGAGTGAGGGAGACACAGAATCTGAAGCAGGCTCCAGGCTCTGGGCTGTCAGCACAGAGCCCGACATGGGACTCAGACTCACGAATCATGAGATTATGACCTGAGCCAAAGTTGGCCACTTAACTGACTGAGCCACTCAGGAGCCCCAAGAAACAATTCTGATATGACACAGAACTTTTGGCTTCTAGGCAGACTATACAGAAGGTAAAGATACACCTTTTATAACCTCTTCTTAAGAGCAGACCAATAATTCAAGAATTTTGTTATTTTAACAGAGAAAACCAGATTCTAGTTTTGCATCAATATACAGTTGACCCTGATCACTGACCTACAGTGCAATCCACAATCCATGTAAAACTTTCAACTCCCCCAGAACTTAACCACTCATACTCTGCTGTTGACTAGAAGCCCTACTGATAACATGTTTTGTATGTTCTGAGTATTATGTACTCTACTCTTAAAATGAGGTAAGCTAGAGAAAAGAAAATGTAAGAAAATCATAAGGAAGAGAAAATACATTTATGGTACTCCACTGTATTTATTGAAAAAATTTGCATATAAGTGGATCCCTGCAGTTCAAACTCATGTTGTTCAAGGGTCAACTGCAACATTTTATACAAAAATCCTTTACAAAAATTTCTTATAAATAAACCAATCAGAGCTTTGATAGCTTTGAGTACAAAAAGTAAAATTATTTTTCTGTGGAACTTTATAATTTTCTATACCCATGCAAGTTTTTTCCTACACTCTCCCCTTTTTTCATATGGAACAATGAATTATTTTACATTGGACAAAACAACTCCCTCTTCCTTTAACAAAAACACTTCCTGCATACCTTGTATGGAAAACTGTTTTTCTGTGCCACTGTTTCTCCTGGTAGAACCTCATTAGCATATAGTGATTATAAATTTTAAATACATTAACTTCTATTTCACAGAGAAATGTATAAAGAATATAATTGCGAATGTCTTCCATCAGGGTTTTGCTGTAGAGCTTAGGAATATACCTTTTATCACTTTTATAACCATATATGTCCTTGTAATACAATTTGTCAGTGTGGCCACAAATGAATACATTTTTTTAAAGTGAATATGTTTTTGTTTTAAGTTTATTTATTATGAGAGGGAGAGAGAGTGCAAATTAGCCTGAGTGGGGGAGGGGTGGAGAGGGAGAGGGAGAGAGAAAATCCCAAGCAGGCTCCACACTGTCAGCACAGGGGCAACATGGGGCTCAAATTCATGACACATGAGATCATGACCTGAACTGAAATCACGAGTTGGACACTTAACCAACTGAGCCACTCAGGCACCCCTGAATACATTCATTAAAGACACAAATACATACAGCCTTAAGGTTAGGTTTAGTAATTTACATTTCAGTATTTTATCTTAGAAATGAGTTAGGTTCTTAAAGAATAGTCATTAATTAACCTAATGTTAAATCTAAGATTTTATTTTATTTAATTTATTTTATTTTTTTTTTAATTTTTTTTCAACGTTTATTTATTTTTGGGACAGAGAGAGATAGAGCATGAACGGGGGAGGGGCAGAGAGAGAGGGAGACACAGAATTGGAAACAGGCTCCAGGCTCTGAGCCATCAGCCCAGAGCCCGACACGGGGCTCGAACTCCCAGACCGCGAGATCGTGACCTGGCTGAAGTCGGATGCTTAACTGACTGCGCCGCCCAGGCGCCCCAAAGATTTTAAATTACCAAAAGAACTTGGAGATTATATCTTCATATGCACATATGAAAAAAACAGAATTATTGTTGAAATAAAGTTTGTTAGAATTATTCAATTTGATTAATCACAAATTTACATTTTCATCATCTTAAATGTCTAGTAGATATAATGCAAATTTATTTAGTAACATAAGTTTTGGAAGAATATACAAATTGGAAAAAAAGATTGTATTATCCTCAATTTCTGACTATTTTAAGAATTTCCATTTATATAAGTACTATTGATCTCTAAGCCAATTAGAATCGAGCTCCTTGAAGGCATTTTATAACTTAATTTGGTAATCATCTAGAGGTAGGGAAATAGTACACATATATAACTCATAAATACTACGACGTCAGTCAGCTTGGGCAGGCAGAACAAAGTATTCTTTGTGGCTTTTTGTAGTGGCCCTGACCAATGGCTCTCTGTAGGGGCCCCTCTCCTGTAGCTCTTTAGAAGGGCAGCCTGGCCTGCTGTAACCAAAGGGGCGATTCCACCCTCTGAAATCAGCGAGGAGTCAGCCTTACCCTCTGGGTCTGTGGTGGGAGTGGCAGCCCTGATGATCTCTGAATTGCCTTTTGAGTCATTTCCCCCTATTCTTGAAGAAGGACACATGCCTCTTCACAACTGGATACATTTATGGTCCTATGCTCTAGAACCCCAGAAATCTGATAGCATTCTCTGTCCCTTCTAGTTCCAGCTGACATTGTTTTTGCTTATGTGATCCCATTTCTATCCCTGGTTTCTGCTGAGATGGCTGAAACCAGTTAAATCCATGAACTGGATCCATGATTTCTTTACCAAATGGTTGTACAGCCGCACTGTTAGTGTTCTTGTCAGAACATGTTTCCTTGTTTTTTATAATATGTTTAGACTGAGAATTTCCCAAATCTTCAAGTTCTGGTTAATTTCTGCTTAACAATTCCTTCAAACTGTCTTTCCTCTTGTAATGTATGTAAGAAGTAAGGAAAAACCAAACTTCTCATTCGGTACTTTGCAAAGAAATTTCCTTAGCCAAATATCCAAATGTATTCCTCTCCAGTTCTACCTTCTACCAAACCCTACAACACAATTCCACAAAACACTTGAACAGTGCCAGGTTCTTTGCCACTTTATAACAAGGATAACCTTTCCTCCAGTTGCCAATAAGCTACACCTCATTTCCATCTGAAACCTCACAAACTTACCTTTAACATCCATGTTTCTATCAACAGTTTCTTCAAGAGGATATAAGCTATTTCTAGGATGCACCTCAAAACTCTTCTGGCCTCTGCATCACTCAGTTCTGCAGCTGTTTCCACCTATATAGGTATTCATTATAGCAGTGCCTCACTTCACAGAACCAAAATTTGTATACTGGTCTGAAAGGGGTAGCATAACAAAATACCACAAACTGATTGGCTTAAAGAACAAATATGTTTTTTTCACAGTTCTGCATGCTAGAAGTTTAAGATCAAGGTGCCAGCATGTTCAGGTTCTGGTGAAAGCTCTCTTTCTGGATTGCAAATTACTGCTTTGCACATGGCCTCTCTTCTGTGTGTGTAGGGGGGTAGTGGTAGAGAGAGGGAAATCATTTTAGTGTCTCTTTCTCTTCTTATAAGGATGCCAGCCTTATGAGACTCCCCCTGCCTTATGACTTCATTTAATCATAATTACCTCTCTAAAGGCCCTATTTTCAAATACAGTCACACTGGGGACCAGGACTTTAATATATGAACTGGTGGGGGTGAGTGGGTAAGGGGGGGCACAATTATATATATATATATATACATATATATATATACACACACATAAACATATATATATGTATATATATACATGTGTGATAATATATGTATTACAAACACACCCAAATACAGAGAGTATGGGTTCAATTCTAAAATTTCAGCTATGAGTCAGACATAAACACAGAAATACAAAACTCACAGGTTTATAGGAAAGGACTGGCTCTCATCTTTGCTCCACTTGTATATCATCAGAACTGTGCTTCAGGCTTATGGGACAATTTGAAGTCACTTGCTCAATATAAGATTTAAAGAATACCCACAAACATTTGTGAAAGAGACTTAATTTTTTAGAGTAATCTCTAAGTCCAATGTGGGGCTCTAACTCACAGCCTACAAATCCAGAGTTACATGCTCTGCTGACTGAACCATCCAGGTGCCCCCTTTTAATTTTTTTTGATCTGGTGAATTATTTTATTTAGTCTGCAGGTTAAATTTTAGACAAGGGACCAAGGAGAGAGCAAGTGGCCATTGTGCTTCCAAAGCTCTGTTATGACTGACATTATATCCAGCCTGCTTCTAATTAGCTTTTTCAGTCTTAAGTAGTTGCTTTTGGGGTTTCTGACCCTCTCAAGAGTCCCCAGTAAAGGGGAGGGTCACCTAAAACTGGAGTGTGGAGTGGCTATAGGAAGTTGAAGGGCCAGAGTGGGAAGGGAAAGGTCTGGCAGAGGTGGATAGAGGACTGGAGAAGTTGGAGATGTTGAGCTTAAAGAAAGATCAAAGTCAGTAAAAAAGAAAAAAGAGAAGAGGTGGGTCATGGGAATGGGAAATTATAAGCAGTTTGAGACAGTCCCAACTTTCCAAAACATGTAGAATGTTGAAGTTTTAAATGGTTCTATAGTGATATTTTGCTTTTTCTCAAGATATTGAACTGAATTAGTGCCTGTATGAATTAAATGTTTGTGTATCTCCCGAATTTATATGTTGAAGACGTAACTTCCAAGGCAATGGTATTTGAAGATAGGGCTTTAGGAGGGAATGAAGGTTCCCTTATAGGAAAAGACACCAGAGAGCTTTTCTCTCTGAGAAAAGCCATGTGAATACATAGCCAGAAGACAGCCATCTGCAAGCAAGGAAGAGAATTCTCACTAGAACCTGACCTTGTTGATACCATGATTTCAGACTTCCAGCTTCCAGAACTGTGATAAAGTAAATTTCTGTTGTTTAAGCCCCCTGATGTATGGTATTTTGTTATAGCAGCCAGAGCAGACTACATCAGTGACATAATGGGAAAACACATAGTCAATGGAAGTAGAGGAGGCAGGGATCCTAATAGAGTGAGAATTACCCATAGGAATAGATAATTAAATCAAAGATACAACCTTAAGTGAGCTGGGAAAGAGGTCCACTTGATGATTTTCTTCATACAATCCTCAAAGGACCAAGGGAATTCTTCCAAGCATAACCCAGTCAAGGAGCTAAGGAAATTCCCTCACATAATCCCTCGCTCCACAGAAGGTCAAAAACATTCCCTATGCATGAAATAATCAAAGTAACTCCTTACCATGTTACAACAGACAAATGTCCAGAACAAGAGATGAGGATTCAAGACTCACCACTGTGGTGAGTTCCCCAGCTGGGAAAGGACACAAAGGACCAGAGAAGTTGGAATGAATTCAGATGAAGACAGCAGGTTCTTGTGGTCGTCAGCACTCCATCTGAGTCTCAGTACCCCAAAGCTTTCAAATAAAAACAAATTAGGACCTAGACAAGGAAGGATTTTATTTGAAAAGACTATTGCAATATGAAGGGGTAGACTGTTGTGTTAGGAAGAGCTTTTCAACAATAAGATCTGCAAATGTCTCAAAGTTAAGGCAAAAAGGAATTTTCTTTTGTAGGGAAAGGTAAACAAGGCTAGATAGAATTGGGTATGGGGATATGGGTTGAACAGTTGGTATGATCAGACATTTGATCAGAGAACTAATTTTCCTATGTTCCGCTGATAATTCGGAGGGTCTTCTGTGGTGGTTGTTTCACATTTTGCAGATGGCCCAGTCTTAAGAGTGGGTAAATTTCAGGGTCCTGGAAGTAGGAGAGAAACCTAACTAAAGTTTGTCATGTTGGCAGGTATTTTGTCCAGATTGGTGACTGGATACAAACAGTTCTAACACACTGACCAATCTGGACAAAGAATGAAAATTTGGAGGCTCTGTGTCTGGCCTTGAGATAGGTAAACCAGGGAATTCTTGAGTCTTATCTGAGTCCTATGATAATAGGTCGTTCTTTGCAGTAAGCAAAGTGTATGTGTGTGTGTGTATGTGTGTACATGTACATGTGTGTGTGTTGAGGGCCAGTTCTTAGCTGTTGCTGTTTCCAGGAGCACTGGGCCTATGTAAGGATCCACTTTGTCAGTCATAAGCCAAATGATGGCAATGACACTAACTCTGAAGAAATCCTAAAAGTTACCACCTACTAATTTTACTGAGAAATATGATATCTTGTGTACCAAGTTTGAACTTATAGCCATAATTGATGGAGAATGTTAAAATGAGTATCTTATTGATAGGGTCAGGATGTGACTAAAGAAGCAATAAAACCATCGAAATCTTAGAAGTAATTATGAACAAATCATAAATAAATAATTTCAAAACTCCCAAAAATTATTTGAAGGAAAATGTAAGTGTATTGAATTAAAAGCAGATAGATGTTTCATAGTTTACCTATGAACATTACTGCTAAGCATTCTAATAGAGTAGCAATTAACAAAGGCTAAAAATATACAATTACCATGTTGTTATATTTGGTGAGAAATACTAGGTGAATTTGTAGTAGAGAAGGCAATGAAAATACCACTTTACACCAATATACAATGGCGTATTGTGGAACAGGCTGATCATAGGAGGACATCTTCGAGTACCAATTAACTATTAAAGTATCTTTCATTGCAACTTGGCAAATGTCCAGATATGGCTAACATGACAATTAAAAAAAAGAATATATATATATGTATATATATATATACACACACACATATATATATGTATACACACACACACACACACACACACACACACATATATATATACACACACACACACATGGTTTTGAACATAGTAGTGATGGGAAGGAAGAATATGTTTTTTTCAGCTTAATTGCTGGAAACACAACTAACTTTTGAAAGATCTCATAAAAGTATAAAATGTTACATTGTTTAAAAATTAAGTTTCTACAGGAATAGGTTCTGGAGAAACAGTTGTGATATCAGAAAAACCTTCTGAAGTAGTTATATAGATGAAAGAGTGAGCTTATGCCAGGTTGAAAATTGATACCCTGCTTCCTTCATGGAGAAAGATTTGCTATGGAACAAAAAGTGTCTCAAGACTTAGTAATATTTATTAGTTACAACAAAAGGCTAAAATATTAAAGTTGAGATTATTAAGTGATAATATGGAAGCTAATCATAAACAGTAATTTGCATATTAGAAATTAAACGTTCTTTTCAAAATGTTTGAATTACTGAACATTTAGTATTTCTACAAAAGTCAGTTTTGTCCCAAACTTTGAAAGTTAGAAGTTGGACATTTAGTTTTCATATTGCATATATTCAGCATTTGTAATCTTTTGATTTTCTGCATACAAAGGATGAATACAATATAGTTTTCAAAGGCAGAGAAGACCAAAGAGCAGAAATGAAAGTTAGAAGTCTAGAAGAACCATTTCCACAGATTCTGTAACATGTTTCTTAATTTAAGAAGGATTCTCAAAGGATGTTGATTTTGCATATCTGAGAAAAGTTATCATTGCAAAACTTAAGAATTTTACAGAAAATTTTCATTTGAATTTTCCAACAGAAAATCCTATTCACAAATAGGATGTCTACGAATCTGGAATTCTTTTCTTTAATTATAGAATAATTTAATGTTTATTTATTTTGAGAGAAAGAGAGAGAATGAGTGGGCAGGGACAGAGAGAGGGGGAGAGAGAGATTTCCAAGCAGGCTCCATGCTGTCAGGGTAGAGCCTCATGCGTAGGTCAATCACACAACCATGAGATCTTGACCTGAGCTAAGATCAAGGGGCAGACACTTAACCGACTGAGCCACCCAGGTGCCCCAATCATAGAGTGATTTAAATTTAATCATAATTTGATAGAATAAATTGTTGGAATTGCTACTGATATTTAATTGAAGATGAATTTTGAAAATCATCATAACTTTCTTGATTTGGATAAAAGTTAAAAATAAACATACAGAGACTGACTAAAATGATTTATATTTCATCTTGCATTCAATTCAAAACACCTTTGGAGAATCTCTACCCATGTTATTAAAACGAAATATAAATACCATGTAAATATACATTATCCCAAGCAGGCACCACTGCCATCAATCTCACCTAGATTAGATAAGCTAACAAGCAAGAAGCAAACTCATTCATCCTATTAAATGTACTGATACACATGTAATTCATCAAAGTTTTTGTAAAAAGGTTTAACACAAAAACCAGCCAGTTTGCTCATAACTTTTTGCTAAGGTACTGTTTGAAATGATAGGTACGAATTTGTCATTTTCTACACTAGCACTTTTGAACAGTCAGTGGACTACGTGTGTGTGTGTTTTTCTTTTTCCTTATATGTATAGAATTTGGTCTTTCATCCTTATATTTTTATTTTATTTTTCCTACTAACTTATTGTTGTATTTTACAAAGCTCTCTAAACATGACTGATTATTAATTTAAACTAATGAAAGTAGTCCTTCACTAAATATAGCTTACAAGTCACTGTTCTGAAGCATTCTCTGATACTCTATTCCAATTCTGGATCCTGCTCCCCTTTTACCACTGCTCCCATCAACTTTTATTAATTAATAGCTAATGTCTCATGTTGCAATTCAGCTTGCTTTAGCCTCTTTTAGTGAAGTAAAAACCACTATTCCCAACTTAAATTCACTTCTGATAACTTGCCCATCCCCTTCATTATATTTAGATATGACATGGCTTTACCTACTTTTTTTTTCCTCAGAGATGAGCTTCAAAAGGTAGGCAGAAGTCTAAAAGTTTGAAAGTGACAAGGAACACAATTTTCATAAAATATACTTTAAAATGTTTATTTTTGCCATTTGGAAATATTTTCAGGCTTCAAAATATAGAAATCATAGTAGTAAAAAAATATCTACTCTCTATTATATGCCAGGCATGTATGTTTTCTTCAATGCACTCACAAAGAATATGGCCAACATGGACAGTAAATATTAAACAAATTATAATAAATTATTTTGATTATGCAAAGAATTACAAGATGTTTTTGGCTTTAAAATAATTACAGGGTATCTTGTGGAGCATATAATGGGAGGCAATGATAGGATGAATAATGGCCTCCCAAAGATGT
Organism: Prionailurus bengalensis; assembly: GCF_016509475.1. Classification (NCBI taxonomy): domain Eukaryota; kingdom Metazoa; phylum Chordata; class Mammalia; order Carnivora; family Felidae; genus Prionailurus; species Prionailurus bengalensis. The sequence goes on along the minus strand of NC_057344.1, from coordinate 155,486,894 downwards.
CTACATCCTAACTCCCAGAATCTATGAATATTACATTTTTTTTTTGGTAAACTTGACTTTGTAGATGTGATTAATTTAAGAATCTTGAATTGGCTCCCTATTCATTATCCTGGATTATCCTAATAGGTTCTAAGGGTTCTAAGAGCCCTTGGAAGAGCAGATCAGAGTTACTCATAGGAGACTTGACTATGGAAATAAGAGATTGAAATGAAGGAAGAAAGAAACCATTAACCAGGGAATTCAGAAGGCCTATAGAATCCAGAACAAAACAAAACAAAAAAACAAGGAAATAAGATCCTTCTCTAAAGTCTCCAGCAGGAATCAGCCCTGCCAGTGCCTTGATTTTAGCCTTTTCAAAGTGATTTTGGACTTCTGATTTCCAGAACTGTAAGGTCATGAGTGTGTGTTGTTTTAAGCCACTAAGTGAATGATAAGTAGGAAACTGATTCAGGGACCTAATATTATAGGAGAGAAGCAGAGAAGTTTTCTATATGAAATGATATTTAATCTGATGCATAAGAAAAAGCAAAAATTAGCTGGGTAAAGAGGAGCAAAAATACCCAGGTAAGGTGCATATAATGCAGGTAAAGTTTTGAGGTAAGAAAGAAAGTTAAGAGTTACCTGTTGTATCTGTCACAGATTCCACATAGTCAGTGACTTAAGACAACACAAATTTATTATATAACAGTTCTGAAGGTCAGAAGTGCAAAATCAGTCTCACTAGGCTAAAATCAAGGTGTTGACAAGACTGTGTTCCTTCTGGAGAATTAAGAGGAAAATCTGTTTCAGTGCCTTTTTGGCTTCTAGGTGTTGCCTGTATTATTTCTTGGCTTGTGGCCCCCTCCTAACCAGTGATAATATTACCTCAAAGTCTTCTCTGCCTCCCCTGCCTCCCCTGTTTTACTTACAAGGACCTTTGTGCTTACATTGGGTCCACTGGGATAATGCAGGATTGCCCCCCCTCCCCAATCTCAAAATCCTTAACTTAGTCACATTTTTAAAGTCCTTTTTATCATGTAGGACAATACATTCACAGGTTTCAGGGTTTAGAAAGTGGACACTTTAGGGGTGTGTGTGTGTGTGTGTGTGTGTGTGTGTGTGTGTGGTGAGGGGGTTATTCTGCCTACCACAGTGAGATTAAGAAATGGAAATAATAGTAATGTCTAGAGAACAAGTGTTAAGAAGAAAGAATGATATGATTCTTCTTAAAAGACTTAAAAGATAGACAGCAATGAAGAACATCTTACACTATGTTTAATGTTTCAAATTTTACCCAAATGAAGTCATTGTAATCTACCCTAGAGCACTTAGAAGACTTCCTAGAAATACATTTTCCCTTCCCTTCCCTTCCCTTCCCTTCCCTTCCCCCCCCCCCTCTCTTTTAAGCATAAGGGTAATGGTGGCCTCCAAGTGAGGAACTGACAGGGAGTAAGTGAATAGGACATCAGTGCAGAGCCTAGGAGAAATGGTGGGCTCAAGGTGGTAGAATAAAGATGAAAATGAATGGATAGGTTTAAGAAAACTTTTGGAGGGAAAAAGGAATATTGCTGGTGAATGACTGGAATGATAGAAGACCAAGCTTGGGTATAATGATTCCTCTAAAACCCTGGCATACACGAAAGCCATGTAAACCATAAACTGAGAGGACAAATTGGATAAGGGACAAATTAGGAGTGGGGAAATCATGTATTTAATTTTACAAATTCTGTGTTTTGGTATCACAGATACTTTCAGGTGAAGATCACTGTTTTCACAGTTTAAGAGCACAGATAGGAGTACTAGACTGGGGATGATATATTTGTGATTCCTAGACATCGACACATTGTAAGTCAAACCAATGGAGTGGAAGACATTGCTCAATGTAGACCGGGCAAAGAATTGAACAATTCTGATATTTAATGCAGTAAGAGAAGGTAGTACAAAGGCGATAAAACATTGTCTTAGGGAAAGGTAGCAAGAAGCTTGGAGAGTGACATGTCATGGAAACCAAGAGATGAAAGGATTTAAAAAAAATGATGTTTTCGGCTGAGATGAAAGTTGATAAGAGTTTAATGAATAAAGACCCAAAATATCCACTGGATTTTTTAATGGCAAATTTCTTGGCAAATTTAAAAATTGTAACTTCTGTGGAGTTATTTAGGGCAAAAGTTGTCAGATTTTTCTGGATTGAGGAAGTGAAATCCCCAACTGTTGACAAGTCTGTTCTGAAGTGTGACTGCGAAGAGGGGTAGAGAGATGGTGGAGAACATTGGAATTTGGTGTGTAGTCTGGAGACTTTTTTTTCTTTTTTAATGGTAGAAGAAACTAAATCATATTTCAATGCAGATACAAAGTGCAGGATGGAGATACAGAAGTGTGGAAAGACACCTTAGTTTAATATTCCTGAGACCTCGCTCACAAAGTGCTGCCCAGCTTCAAGGAAAGACTTTTGACTGATGATAGTACAGGATTTAACCACAATTTATTTTGACTTTTTTTTTCATTTTAGAGTTCTATTTCTTGCCTAACCTCCAACCAAGACATTTATTTTCTTTTGAAAAGAATTTCTGCAATTTCTTTTCTTTTCTTTTTCTTTTTAAAAGGTATCCTTTTTCTTTTAGTTTCATGTTGTTAGGCTTCGATCACAGGGTTACATTTGTGCCTTGATTGTATTTTATATTTATAAATTCCCATTTATTTAATCTATCTTAACCGTCAACTCTTTTCCTTTTATAAAGTTACCTTGCGCTTCCCATCTTTATTTTTTCCTAGATTTTTAGTTTGCTGTTGTTGTTGTTGTTTTACTTCTACCTTGTGTCTACCCTTGTTGGAATTTTAATTTTCTTTCAATTTTTACTCTATTGTTTTTTTTCAATATAATTTTTTTCTTATTCTTAGTTTCAGTATATCACCCCTTTTTGTTCTTTTCATCTTAATCTTAAAGCAAAATTAGACATTCTGAATTACAGTTTTTAAGTAATCCACTTCTCTATTTCAGTTTTTAATGTAAAATTTGTAATGATTATTAATAAATACGAAAGAGCTCCTTTTCTATAGTCTCCAAATGAGACTTTGTTGTTTTTTTTTTTCCCATTGCTTACACTGCTGCAAACCACATCTATTTTTTCCAGTGGATCTCTTCATCTAATAATGACTCTTACTAACAGTAAAAAACAAAACCTATAATTAAGATTAATGGGTTCATTCCTATCTAAAAATTCTTTATTGGCAGGTTAGATATTTGATATACTGAAATGATTTTTCCCAGATATTCACACTATGTAGCAGTTAAAATAGAGATACGTGTTTTAAAACGCATCATCTCTGACATATTAAAGCACTGGATTTAAAGCAAACTGACATAGCACATCATAAGAGTACTGATCATTGTGATAGATACTTGCACAAATAGGTATCGTAAAACTCAATGCTACTACATAAATAATATTCCTTTCCGGTGCTTTAAACTTCTGTATTATGATGTTCTTAAAAAAGGATTAGGCTCATACCCCAGAGCCCCAAAGGCTATTTTGCCTTTGTCTTGCTTTTTTCATTTAATATTGTTCTGTGAGCTTTTTGGCATTTAAAATATTTTTAAATGAATGATATTACATCGTGGGTGATGTGTGGTTTAAACATTTTTGTATTATAGGACTGTTACGTTGCTTCAAAATCTTGCATATAATTAAGTCTTTCTGATTACTACCTTCAGATACATACCAAACAGTGACGTTATTGGATGAAATGATGTGACCATTTTTAAAGCTCTTGCTCCTTATTGTCAAAATGCATTACCACACCAAGCAATGAACACAGGGCTGTTTTGTTTCAACTATATCACTATCAATTAGTTCTGGTTCTGGTCCTTGATTGGCTTCCTAGTCCATTGTGCAAGAAAAGGACTGCAGGATGGAGGCAGATTTACCTTATATACAAGGCTCCCATGTATTCTACATAGTTACTCCAGCTCATGGGTGATGTGTCACCCTTTAAAATTAGGTTTATCTTACTACCTGGTAACCTCAACTCCTTGATGAGTTAAATAAAATATGATGTTACAGATGATTTGGACTTTTCTCATTTTTCAGCTTCGAATGGCATTCTGCTGCAGATTTCACATCATAAGTGTTAGGAGAACTCGATCTAATGATGGCTTGAGTTATTCTTCCATCCAATATTTCTGGTACATTCTTCAGAAATACCTATACTTTTTATATCAGATTTCCATTTTCTGTCTTTCATAGTTCTTATATTTTCAGGTTCTTTTCCTTATTTATTTCCTCTGTGTTATCAACACTAGATCCCTCATGATGATTTCCTATCAAATTTTCTTACTTCCTTAATAGGTATTTTAAAATTTAATTATAATTCTGCCTCAAGACAGCTAGATTTTTAGTCCAGAGAATCTCACATGTTTTTTTATTACATGTGTGTGTGTGTGCGCGTGTACACACACATTACATATATATGTACATATACACATATATATTGTATTTCATATTATATATGTATATATTGTGTCTTACTCTACTTACTGTTCTTCTTTCTTAAAAGTCAGATCTTGTAACCTGCTGGAGACAATGAAGAAGGTTTTCTAAAGTTTTTTTAAGGTTATGCTACATTTTCCTGATATAAATATTTTTGATTTGAGTTTCAGGATGTTGTTCTTTTTATTTTGTGCTATAAAGAACTTTTTTTCAGTGTCCTCAAATTTTGTTTATTTTCAGAATATTCTTCGTTTAGAACTAACGTTTGCACCCAGGAAGCATGTATATGGTCTAGAGTGTTGCTAAGCATTCTTTGCAATCATGGTAGATTTGTACTCTCCTTGATATGACTAGAAGTCACATTGCATAATATAAATCCCTTCATAATTTAGCAAGATCCTGATAGTAGTTAGGAAATGGATGTGAAGTATTCTATCCAATACCAAAAAATCAGCCACTTTGAGGAGTACAAGTCTGGTGCCTTCTGATCAAGAAATTGATTGTGAACTGGAGCCACTTTCTACCTACTTCCAAGAACAGCGAGTTTGCTTTGTTTCACTGATGCAAACATGGTTTCATTAATTGGTTTTCCAATATAACTCCATGGCCTTTGTTACTTAAAGTTCCTCTTTATTTTCAGCAGTAAGTTGAGTGCCTCATTTTTCTTAAGTTTATTTTTATTTATTTTTAGAGAGGAATAGTGAGTGGCAGAGGGGCAGAGAGAGAGGGAGACAGAATCCTAAGGAGGCTCCACGATGTCAGAGCATAGCCTGATGCAGGGCTTGAACTCACGAACCATGAGGTCATGACCTGAACTGAAATCAAGAGTCAGACACTTAACCGCCTGAGCCACCCAGGCACCCCGAGTCACTTGGTTTAAACATTATTATATAAAATGATATTCTCCTCTCCATTTATGGGTATCTAGGGGAAAGCTGAAAAGGTTGAAAAGGAGACTACCAGTCAGAACATTTTTAAACTAAAACCTAACATAAAGTTCTCAGACAATGACACATACCCTATGGTCATCATATTAATGCTAAAGTTGGTAATTTTTGATAAAGCACATAAACAGCTGTTTGTTACTGATATGGCATAAGGGATATGTGGTGCTTAATCATTAAACTGCATCTGTGGCTTAATCAATTGTTGTCATATATTTATTGAGGGACTAGCAGGCAGTCTAAGCTATCAGAGCTCCACAATGGCATCACCCTATGAATATCAGAGCTTTGAAAGTTGGCAGAGCATTGTTAGAGCAGCCCTGTTTAAATTTATTTCAGGCTGTTACCTAGTTAGATAAAATATAACTTTTGTCAATTTTAATCTATGTGAGGAAAGAACATCTAAATTAAAATCAAACAAAAATGGTATGTTCATATCCCTTTGAGTTTTTCTCCCAATTTAACAGATACTTTACCCTCTAAGTCTGGGAGATACATAGCATAGTTCTGTGCTGTGATACGTAAGTTCTCTGTTCCTCATTTCTAGGGACAGTCCAATTGAATCTGAATTCTTTGATTTCTGGTTGGAATTTGCTGGAGATAGCAATGGGGTACTGAAATCCTGGTAAAAAGAAGTGCTGGAAAAATGATGAACAATTTAGGCTCTTAATCATAAACTAGAGCAACTTCATAGATATGGGGGCTCCCAGAATGAACCAGACCTCTCATGTGAAAAACTTCATCCATTTTAGAGTTTGAGGCAAGTGAAGTGGGATTGGTAGCTAAGAGCAAATACCTTGTCCTAAATTTATAAGGTATTAGTACCTGTACATCTCCTCTCCCCATTTTCCACCCTTTCAAATATGATGAATCTGGGATTTGGAGATTTTTAATAACTTGTATTACTGTGTAACTTGGATAGCTGTCAGAGACGGTAGACTTGCATTTTGCACTTAGGTCTTTATGAGTACAAATCATACAAGCTCTCTCCTCTGATATTCTGCCTATAATATGTAGGATACCATGTAGGTTTTGGAGTTACCAATGACTAGTTTGACTCTTTAAGTTTTAATGTCTAGCTATGGGATTCAGATTTGTCAGTTTAAGCAGGAAATTTGTTTAAAAGAGCCTTGTGAAAGGAATCATTTCAATAAGGGTGAAAACATCACAGGACAGAATATTCATGTCTGCGGCAGTTGGATATATCTTTGTGATTTTGCAGAAAACAGTTAAGGTATGTAGTATCAGGCCATCCTGAGAATCACAAGAGTTGGTTCAAACACTAAGAAACAACAAAAAGATACATAATTATTGTCATCATCCAAAACAGAAGCAAATAATATCATCATAACTTATTAGGACTGAGGGAAAGTGAACATTTTGTATCTTCTGTCTTATTTCTGTTTTAACTAGAGATGCATAGTCATGTGATTACTTTTTAAACATACAGGTGATATGCTCAACATAGTTATGGCAATGGTGACCATCTGGAGCAGCCCTAAAGCACCGTGTGTGGGAGTTACTTAAACTATATTAAAAGGTCACTCAGCATCTGTGGCTTATAGGATTTCAGGAGTGACCAGCAAGGGGTACCACCTCCACTTGGCGTTTATATGGACATCAGCAGTCTAATCCTTCTACAAGGCCACAAAATACTTTTGATGTTGTGCATAAGAAGCAACTATCTAGAAATATTTTAATACTTTCAGGTATTTATTGCTTGCGAGAGGACAAGAAAGAAAGGAGATGAGTACCGAGCTATAGAGTAAACAAGGAGATAGGTAACAAATGCTTTTGGGGAAACAAATCCATCAGTGTGCTAGAATGAATAGGTTCATTGTTAGGTGCATTTAAGGTATGACAGGAAAGGCAAGTAGTAGCCAGGTTGTGAACGATCAGGTTAAAACGTTTGGATTTTTCATTAGGTGATTGGGAACAATAAAACATTTAAGCAGTAGACGGGAGAGTTCCAGTTGTATTATAGGAGGGAAAAACTGGCAGAGGTACATTCTATCAAACAGAGAAAAGAGTGCCTAAAGGCAGAGTATTAGTATTTGTTATACAGCAAAGAGCCTGAAAATATCAGTGACTCACACCAATAAACGTTTGTAGCTTCTTTTTCATAGTTTTGCAGGTCAGCCGATGCACTTGGGCTTCGGGCTGCAAATTGTCTAGGTTTGCTACAGACTGCAGGTTGGGTTCAGGTGTACCCCACAAATGTCTCAACCTGGTTTTAGGGTCGATCAGGGACACTTCTTTTCTCTTCACAATAACACAGGCACGAGCAGAAACACCTTCTGACTCTTAAAGCCTCAGCTCAGAACTAGTTACCATCAGTTCCTTACTCCTTCCATCGATCAAAGCGAGTAAATGGCCATGCTTATCCTCAATGGGCAGGAAAATATAGTTTGCCAATTCTAGTAGTACCACATTGTCATATGGCAAAGGGTGTGGCATTGTAATTGTGATTCAGGGAATTGAAGAACTTGGTCCAAGGACCGCGTCTCTACGTACAGAGACTGGTTGGGGGACCTAGTACAGTAAACTAGACTTATTTTGACAAGAACCCTGATTGGTAACAGAAGAAACTTATAATTATAGAAAGGAAATAATTCAAGAGTCATTCCTAATGAAAAAGGAAGAGCATTTACTGACTGACCTGATGTCAGGAATCCTGGGAAAAGATTCAAGTGCAGAGGATTGAGTGGATGACACAGAATAAGAAATCTGGCTTAAAGACAAGAAATTTGAAAGTTGTGGTGACTCTGAAAATCAGGTGTGGCCAACTTGAAATTTTTGTTTTTATCTCAACCACCATGCTGTATTGTTATCAGTCATATTATTTCCAGAAATAAAGCCCCGTATAACTGGATCCATTGGTTCCATCCCTCCCTATACCTGTTGGGATCTAAACATGTCAATATAAATTTTTATGAGTCAAACTCACACATTCTTTTCAGAAATGACTGGAGTCAGAGATACTGCAAAATGACTAGAGGTTATGAGACCTTCCCCAAGAAAATTTTAGCTTGCTCTATTTTGGCTCATTTCAATGGATTCATTTAGAATTGGACAGTTTAACTCATTTATCAGTGGTGTGGATTGTTCTTTTTTTATGGTTCTTTTAAATTGTGACTTCTACTTGTATCATTTTTTTCATGATTCCAAGATAATTTCTTGATGTGTATACATGGGGAAAAATTAAGGAAGGTGACCATACATGGTTTGAAAACTTGTGGAAAGGATTAATGCAAACACGAGAATTAATGCAAACATGAGAATAATTATCTTTTATTTAAAATGATCTTAGACTATGACCATGATGTATATATGAAATAATCTCTATAAATTAAAATAAATGTTAGATGTATCTTTAGTCTTTGTAATGTTTGATAAATTTTTAAAGAAAAATGAAATAGATTTGATTGAACTTTCATTATGTTTAGACATAATTATTAATGGTTAAGTAAACTTATAACAGTTCTTTATAACATAGAAGCTACTATGCCTATGAACCAGAAACCAGATAATTTAGTGGAAAAAAACCCATCAATATCATTATTTGACATCATGTGGAGAGATCAATAGGTTTCTTCAATGTGTTTGTCAATACTTATTTTGGTTTTGTATTGCTATAGTTTAGCAATTTAGCAAAAACTTTTTCCGTGTTTTCTTTCTTTCAGGCTAGCCAACATCCATTGATCTATTTTCCAATTATTAAAATATAATAAAATAGAAAAGGGAGAACATCATAGCATTTTCCCAGAGTATCATATCTGTGACCTCTTTCTATTTACCTTTTATATTTCACATAAGGGAAGACTGTATATGTGATAAGCATGAATAAACCATCAAAAAAAGGTAAAATCATATATTAGAATAAAGGAGTAATTAAAAAATACTTTGCTTAGACAATATAATTAAATATATTTACCACTATTTCCATTATTATTGTTATGTCAAAATGTAGAAGAGTGAAACACAATGAAATTATAACTGGAAATCTAAATATTTTCCCACCATGGAGATCTTAATATATCTTAGAGATATTAATTTATGTCTACTCAAGCATAAATATTAGGAGGGGGGAGCAGTACTTGTGGCCTTACCAGCCACCCATATCTGTGCTGTTGTCCAAGTCATGGCTGCCCTGAGTTTCAAAGAGTTTGTCCCACCTGACATCAGCGGGCTCTGCCTTAGCTTTCACCCACACTCCCACACCAACTGACACATTCATTTCAGAAGCTGCACTTCTGACCTTTTGGACTTTTGATCCTTCGGCCTTTTGACTGCTCCATAGGTTTGGTTGACAAAGTATGGTGACTTCTCCTCCCCGAGGGACCCAGATAACACGCTTTGGTCAGTTCTCTCAGTGTGAGCATTTTGATCCTTGAGGAGGCAATAGGGTAGCCCAAGCTGCCCCTCATAGCACAGGACCTAGGGGCAGCTAGTAGGGGAGAGACCTTGCTGTATCAGCCTGCCTTCACCTCACCCACCTTCCTCAGAAGGCTTTAAGCCAAACCAACAGACTCTGTGTGAATCATCTTCAAGGTGGAAAAGGGCCTCCTCTGCCTTTGCTAGCAATAACTGACCTTCACTTTACCCTTCTGAAGGAGCAGGGACTTGGCCCAGAATTCACTTTAAACGGGACTGAGGGAGCATCCCTCCTCTGTGTGAAAAGAAATTTTATTCTCCTTCTGACTTTTAACTGTTTGGCTGACTTAGAGTTAATTTGGATGAAAGTAATAATTTTCTACGTAGAGTCAAGGAGGGCAGGACGTCAGTTTTCATTGACAAGATGCCTGTTCTGCCTATCCTCTGATTGGACATCATTACAATGAAGTTTCTTCTGGGCTTCACGGAAACTCTCTTGTTATGTTCAATAATACCCAGACTTCAGAAGCCAAGGTGACCATGCAGCAAAATTTCCTTTACATTTTATGCTTAAGGGCAATGGGTTGATCATTAAGGTTGTATTCCTTCACACTAAATTAAATTGGGAAAAAATGTTATTCAGAAACTGTAAACTAGGAAAAGGTTGAGAAGAAAAAAAGTCATTTCCCCTTTTCATTGTATATAGTTCAAATCTTCCTTTGTCACATTTAAACTATATCTGTGTACATCAGCCTGTTTAAATTTTTAACCCTTCAGAGCTGTTGAAGAGCAATGAGAGTTGCTAAGTGGCTTAGATTTAAATTCACAAGTCAAATTCAGGTTTGAACCCTTCGTACTGAAGGTGAATTAATAGCTTAACCTTTGATCTTCACTTATAAGGAGGGTTGAATGCAAAAGGGTTGAAGCAGAAGAGCAGAAATTGTCATCAAAATGTCAGTAAGCATTATGTTTATACAACATACACATAGGCCTATATGTTCTTAAAACTCACCATGGATCAAAATATGAAGTTGGGTGTTAGGAAGAAAGAAATAAAAAGGAATACTGCATTTTAAAAACAGCTATATATTGGGACGCCTGGGTGGCTCAGCTGGTTAACTGCCCAACACTTGGTTTCAGCTCAGGTCATGATCTCATGGTTCATGAGTTCGAGCCTCACATTTGGTCGCATATTGGGCTTTATGCTGATGGTGCAGATCCTGTTTGGGCTTCTCTCTCTCTCTCTCTCTCTCTCTCTCTCTCTCTCTCTGCTCTTCCCCTGCTTATGTGCTCTCTCTTTCTCTCTCAAAAGTAAATACATAATTTAAAAAATATAAAAACAGATGTATATATATTTTTTATTCCCTGGCAACTCCAGTGGTCACCAATGGAAAGAACAATAGATATACTCTCAGAACCTGCAAAGCCACTGTACTTTAAGGTGGTCAGACACTGAATTCTTTAAAAGAATGTGAAAACTGTAGATGTTTTGTTTTACATAATTTTTATTTGTTCATTTAAATTCCTCCTATTCATATAAACGAATACAACAGAAACTAACCCAGCTGGTGTAGTGGTTGAGTATCAAACACGTCACTTTTGTGCCAACCATAAATTGCTTGTCCTATTTCACAGCACTGTATTTCTCTTCATATTTTATAATTTCTACCATTGTTAAATGCTCTGGTTTACCAGATATAATGGTATATTTTATGCTTGAAGCAATTAAAGAGAAATGCAATATAATGTCAGAGAAAAATAATAGTGTTTTTATTATTTGTTGTCTGTAAAATGCCTATATATTCTTTTGAAACTTCCCAAAATGTATTGTTTCAAAATTAAAAGCAAAACAGTGAGGAGAGTCAAATTCCAGAATGATGAATCAATTGTGAGAAAATGAAAATTCAGCAGTCTTTGAGCAGTCTATAGGGTAAAAAATATTTTAAAATATCTTTTCAACGTTTTGTAATATTAACATCCAATATATGAAATTTATGGAGTTAAAAACCAATGTACTGAAAGAGGTAATAGGAAAACCATTTTTGATAGGAACATATGAAAACTTTCATGAGTAAAGACCATCATAATTTAGCTGGAGTCACATGGAATTAAGCCAAAACTGAGTGAGTTTTTTGCCAGTCACTGCTTACATGGCTATGCGTTGGTTATAATCCTCTCTTAGACTTAATTTCCACATCTCTTAAGTGAGGGAGCTTAAAAACAAAGAAACTTCAATTTTAGATGATAATTATGACTGCGTTGATAAATATAATGCCATAGAAAGGTTGCTGATCCAATTAGATCACACATATATTGTAATGAGGCAGTATAGCATAAGTACTTGACACGTAAACTAAATGACTTCTGTTCTTATTATTGTTATATTATCCTCGTGGCAGAAATATGTTGAGTACCAGTGCCTGATACTTGAGTCCTGATAATTTGAGGACCATAACGTTGATGATTTACAACAATTTTTCTGTGTAACTTTTTTGGCTGCTTTTAAAAAGTCAATTTATCTACACTATGTCTATGTGATTTTATTTATAATCTATGCTAATGCTTTTATATTGATATTTGAACTAAAGTTTTCCCTTAATTTCCTAACTTACAGCCTACTTCATATGTGACATATCAACTTGAACATTTATCAGGTACATGATCAAAATTGATCAGATGCATCGATTGCCTTCCCCCCAAAGCACATGCGCGTGCACGCGCACACACACACACACACACACATACACACACACACAATGATAACAAAAACATTAACCAACCAAATGTTCAATTTACTATGGATGCATAACAACCCCAAAACTCGATGGATTAAAGCACAATGACATTTATTTTGCTCACAAGTCTGCCATTTGGGCTGGGTTTGGTAGTGATATGTTGTGTGTGCTGCACTTTGTGTCAGCTGGGATCACTCCAAAGGCTGGGATCTGGAATCATCTGAAGTCCCGTTCACTCTATCGCAGGTGGTTGATGCTGGCTTTTAGCTGAGACCTTAACTAAGGCTATTGATTTGTGCACTTCCACAGTCCTTTCCATGTAACCTTAGCTTCCTTACAACCTGATGGCTCAGTGACCTTTCCATTGCATTCTATTTATCAATGTAGTCATAATGATCCAACCAGGTACAAAAGAGGGCAAAAGTATCTACCTCTAGCTGGGGAGTTGCAAGTCTCTAGAAGTGCATGTGGGATCAAAAATGTTGCTATGGCCAGTTTTAGACAATACAATCTGCCACACCAACCAAGAAAACAAAATCCAATTCCTTATAATCTCTAATAAATGTCACTATCATTTTCCTGTTTGCTCAGATCAAAATCTAGGAATCAGCCTTAATTTTTTCTTTGTGTTAATTCCTCACATTAGTAAATCCAGCTGGTATTATCACTGATATTACATATCTTGAATCCTTTCCCAGAATATTGTAATCTTAGTGTTATTATACAGAAGTATTATAAGGGTATATGAAACATACTAGTGGTGAGAGTTGTGTAGAATGGAAAACTATAACAAAATTATCAAGCACCTTTGATTTAAAGATCAGCAGAGTTGCATTCAGTTTTTGCCTTGAAATGATAGTAAAAATACAAACATTAGATGTGATTTTTTAAACACCCAGAATGTCATGTTTTATTGTGATTTCTCAAAATGTCTATTATTTTCTTCTGTAAGTGTAAAGGTCTTAAACATCTTTTTCTGCTCTAACCACATATATATATATATATATATATATATATATGCTGCCCAATGTGTGTTTATATATATATTAGACAGCAAACTTTATATTTTATTTTATATATATATATATATATATATATATATATATAGTTACAAATATTTTTATGTAATGCACTTTATACACATTTTATTTTTTGTTTAATTTTCTCAGTATAGGATGGTTCCAGGGTATCATGAATGTTATGTTTTTGCAGTTGTAAAGGAAGAGAATCCCTAAAATTTGGAGAATGGTTGCAGAAATACGAAGAGTGTAGTATCTACAATCAATTAAAGCTACTTTCTTGTTTGGCATCGTAATTTGGTAGTAAATATAAACTTGGACATGTTTGTTGAACTAAAAATAAACTTTCAACAAAGTCTCTTAAAAATAAATGTAACCCATTAGTTTAAGTAGTTGGAAGATGACATAAGATATTGAATAATTTGAGTTAGAGATTAGAGCTGAAAGGAAATGTGAATTACTGTACTATTTCAGAAATAGTCAAAAACACACTCCACTTATGAACTAGGGAAAGACAATCTATTCTAAGAAGATGAAGATAAATGAATGATCTCACTGAGCAGTTTTACTTTGCAGATAGACATGTATGAACTATTAAATAGTTGTCATGGTAGCTAGTTCTAGAAAATAAAGGGTAAATACATACCAGCCAGGAATCATGTCACATCACTACCATTCCTAGAATTGAGTATGCCTTACAACTTTCAATTTTAATTAACACAATTTATGTAAAAATATTCTTAAACACTTCTAATGTACATGAAATAAAAACCTGGAACTAAGAACTAAATAATAATACTATACTGAAAAATACATGGCCACCATATATATATATATATTTGGTAGACAAGCTCAGACCACTTCCTTATTAGACAGCAAACTTTATATTTTGTTTTCAAACTGCCAGGTATTTTTAAGCATTTTATTTTATTTTATTTGAGATTATATTTTTAATCTCTACACCCAATGTGGGGGCCTGAACTCACAACCCCAAGATCAAGTCATATGCTCTACCAACTGAGCCAGCCAGTTGTCCCCTAAGCATTTCAAATATATTATCTTGGTAATACAGTAACCTACAAATTCTAACTACATTGTGGATTGGGTCCTAGAGCTCTACTTTTTTCTCTATTAAATGTTTCCAGCATATAATTGAATAAGGCAGACGGCCATCTTGAAAAGACACAGACTGTTTATATATTATTTACTTTTGCTTTTGCGCTGCTTCATGTTCATATGAAATACATTTATTTTTATGTCAACTGAGAAAAAGTTATGACTTTAGATAAATCAAAAACATTTCTCAATATCCTCTGTATTTTATCTGCTTTCCATGCTTGATTTTCCTTATGCTGAATACTACATTTACACAATAAAAATGATCTCTTCAAATATAATCTCTAATCTGTAATCTATAATACATAATATATAACATATTTATAAATACATATTTATCCACACAGTCCTTCGGCAAGAATTTTAAATTGTCACATTTTTCTTTAGCCATTTCATATTTTATGTAATGTAACTCACATAAGAAGCTTGAAAACAGTGTCTAGTTTATATTTTATAAAGGCATATTTTTCTTTTATTTTTTCCTTTGCTAGTGGCAGTCTTCATAGTGACAGTTTTTATTTTTCTTTCAAACTGTGAAATAGCGTGTATTGTGTATGCCCGGGGCATGCATGTTTGC
The DNA here is from genome assembly GCF_016509475.1 of Prionailurus bengalensis. NCBI lineage: Eukaryota > Metazoa > Chordata > Mammalia > Carnivora > Felidae > Prionailurus > Prionailurus bengalensis. The sequence continues at coordinate 155,471,663 of NC_057344.1, read as the reverse complement.
CTCTAAGCAATGTGTGGACTGCGCTGGCTTCATCAAAAACTGGACAGATGTGCTAAATTTACTAGTAGGATTTTACTATTTCAATTCATAATCTTCTAATGATTCTTTAGCTACTTTATGAATTTGTGTATTATTTTCATTTAATAGAGGGCATTTTACATTTAAGTTATTGACATGCTAATCAAGTTTTGGGGAAGTGTTCTTACTTCAATAAATTTGTGATATATTACAAAAATTTTGAGTTAAAAAATGAGATGTGTTTCATCCAATGATTTTCTTAAAAAAAACTTTTTTAAATTACGTGTATTTTTGAGAGAGAGAGAGAGAGAGACAGAGAGAGAGAGAGAGAGATGGAATGTGAGCAGGGGAGGGGCAGAGAGAGAGAGGGAGACACAGAATCTGAAGCAGGCTCCAGGCTCTGAACTGTCAGCACAGAGCCTGACGAAGGGCTTGAGCTCACGAACCACGAGGTCATGACCTGAGGTGAAGTCAGACGCTTAACCAACTGAGCCACCCAAGTGCCCCTATCTAGTGTTTTTTCCAATTTTTTTTTTCTAATGACCTCAACCTTAAAACATTACTTTTCAAATGTGTTTGCATTTACCAATAATCTTAGCAAAACTTTACATTTCATAGAAACTTTGTTTTAAGTGACAAAAAATTCTTCCAAGAGGTAAATTTCTTAATTTGTTAGAAAAAAATGGTAATCCACAGTACAACGTTCAAATTATATAATGACCTGTGTGAGAAAACTTTCACTAATGCAGTCATTCAACATCTCTACCGTAGATTTTGCAGTCATTATATTATCTATTGCTTAGTAACAAACTACCACAGTCTTAACTTTTCAAACACATTGATTATTGTGTGATACACAACAACAGTGATACACACTGTTTCTGTGTATCAGGAATCTAGTCACGGTTTGGCTGCGTCCTGACTTTCAGGATCTCTCACAAGGCTGAAATCAAGATGTTCTGGAGGGCCAGAAGTCTCCTCTAAAGGACTGAGCTAAGGTCCGCTTCTAAGTGAGTTTTGACCAAATTCAATTTCTTGAGGTTTGTTGGGTTTCAGTTCCCTGCTGGCTTTTGCCTAGAGAATTCCTCTGTTGCTTGCTTCATCCAAGTGTGCAAATTGAGAATGCAACAGAGAATACCAGCAAGATGGATGTTATAATCTTATGTAACTGTTGGGTTGTTAATAGCATCTTTATTGATTTCATCCTAAACCCACACATGAAGTGTTCCAAATCGGAGACAGATTTTTTAAATTAATTATTGCACAGTAAATGATAGTACATCATCAATGTATCCTAGTTCTTATCCCTAGCACTACAAAGAGGGAGCAACTCAATTGTTTCAAGGGAAGAAGAGCTTGACATTTCCTCTCTCCCCATACTGAGGGATGAGGGGGAAATGTTGTTCTATGTTGACAAAGGTCAGAGAAGCACTTGCCCCTCCTTTCTTTTTTTTTTCCCTCCTGAAAGGATTTCTTCCTCACTCCAGACCTTTGTTAGATAAATCAAATCTTCCCTTGAAGACAAATGACCCTGTATTTGTTCTCCAAACTAGAGACGTCTCCGTTACTGAGCCTCATTCCTCCTTGAAATGTAAATCTTTAGGAAGATACTCTTTGCAGTCTTTTAGGCACCTTGTAGGTGGATTAAGCCTTGTAGGCTTAATCCAAAGGCTGTAGACATACACACCATTTAATCTTCTAAAGAGGTAAAAAAAGTTTCATTACACTTTTGAATTTGAGCAATTAATTAGACAAAATGACTATATATCGAATTGTTCTAGGAGGTTAGGGCTTTTCCCTGAGCATTGAAAAATCCAGGAACATTTAATTTTCCCCCATTAACCGAATCGTGGCAGTATCTCATCACTTTTGTCATAGTCTTCTAGTTAGAAATAAGTCACAGGTCCCACCCACACTCAATTACACAGGGCATGGACACTGGAAAGTAGAAGGTGGCAATATATTTGGGGGCCCTCTTAAAGCCTACCACCACAGCTACCATTGATGACATCAGATATTTTGAAAATCAATATTGCTAAAAATAATCATATCAGCTTATATTTGTAACAAACTTTAAAAATCTAGTTTCATATTCACATTGTGTGAAACAAATTTTGGCCCAATCTGTATATAAAAAAAATCTTAGATTGCTGAGAATTCATTAAACCAACAATGAATTCACATGAAAATATTCTATATGTGGGCTACCTCAAATTTAGTTTTAACTGGTTTGCTTTAAAAAGGCTTATTGTCATCTTTCTAAAGTCAATAGAAAGTTTTAAATAATTACTGGTAAGCCATAGCTTACCTAATCATAAAGCTTATAAGATGTTTATTCTCCTCATAACAATGTGAATAAGATAAGGATTTTTAAATACAGTTTGCCTTCAAGAAAACTAAATTTAAGGAGGTTTTTCTAATTTACTCAAGGTTATCCAGATACCAAGGTAGAGCCAAGTCCATTAACCTGGGTTTCCAAGTCATATGATCAAGGTTACTTCATATGTATCTAATAGCTTTATCTTTTTTTGTTTAGTTTTGTTTTACCTTAAAAAGATCAATAAGGAATGGGCATTGAAAAGTATTTTCTGAGATACATTTTTTCACACTGGTATTCTTTCCTCCTATCTTCTTTCCTATCTCAATAAAATAATCTTTCTAAATCTATGAAAATTAACCTCTGTGGAAACTGTGTTAGTTCTTGCCCTTAATATTGATAGGCTTATTTGTTAGTCTTTTTTTCTTAAAACTTCCAAGTGCATGCTAGAAAATGAGAATTTTATTGAGGACTCCCTAAAATACTAAAGTGAAAAATAATGCATAGCCATGATAACATGTTTTACCAGGCCAGGTATGTGTTTTTCCATAAAGTATGTCCCTTGGTTATCGAGAATCTACCTAAGAACTCTTCAAAATGTAGATGCAAATCTGGGTGACAGTGGTGAGAACAGATAAGTAGAGCACAGAGGCAGATCTTATTTAAAAGTGAAGCACACTTTATTGAAATGCTACAGTACATAGAATGTCATCAGGTTTCACCACTAGCATTCTGGTGGTCAATGAATGAAAATCAGAGGGGAGTATTCCTGCCTAGTCAACTAGTAAATTCCAGGTCATCAACTGGCCATGAAATTTTGCTGAAATGTGGAAGAATGTGTGTGTGTGTTTTTTTTTTTTTGGTCCAGTAGACAAATAGATAACTGCTCCCTGTGGTAGGCCAACCTTGAAAGCAGCATTCTAAGAATTGTTTTTCATGGTGTGTTGTTATTTTTCATGTTTGTAGAACAGCAGAAGAATAATTTCTGGGTAACATTATTATTAATATTTATTGAATTCAAAGCATGTTGCTTTACTATTTTTGTTCAATATCCTGGACTGATAAAGGGCTGTCCTTTTGGTGTCTTAAGTTCTTTGTCTCTAAAATACTTCTTCAAAATGTCTAAAAACTTTTTAGTTCAAATTTTTATTGGCTTTTCATTCTGTTTACTTTTTGAAAGCAGTATTTGGTAAGTTCACATTATCTTCATTTTCTTTCCCTCTGTGATTACTGAAATACTGAAAATGGTGTTTTTCAAGGACAGTTATATGGCAATGTAAAATGAAAAGCAGGCTGACTTTTTAAATATATTAGGCATAAAAGTTTAGAAAAAGTAAACCAGGTAGAGTCTAATTTCAATTGATTTATTAAGTAAGGTATTAAATACCTTGACATCTTTTATATACGCAAAGGTGCATAATTCATTTTTGCCTATAAGTCAGAGATGTTATGTTGCTCCCTCTCTTCATAGAAAACTACAGCGAGTTTTATTGGCTCCAACTTCATCTGTCCTGTGCTCTTGCTGAAGTTAAGGAATTCCTCCACATTGTCAAATACATGGCCATTTCTCATTCTTAGTCTTACTTCTTAGCAATGTTTGATTTACTTGTGTTAAAAATAGTCTTTAATTAAATTTCATAATATCGTAGTCTTTGGCTCTGTCTTTCCTATCTTCATTATGTTTTCTTCTATTTCTTCTTTGCTTGTGATTCCTCTATAATACAACCTAAGGTCTTTCTATTGAGCTTTTATCCCCTTCATGCTATATGCAATTATATAGCTCACATAGTCTAGCTCATGTGATCTCATGCCATTAGAAACCATTTATATGCTGACCTTTCCCAAAAATTTATCACTAGTCCTAGTTTCACTTTTGAGTTTTGGGATACAAAACCAACACTATATATCTGCATTTATATCTACATTGATGTCTCAGGCATTCAGTCCTAACATGACCAAAGTATATTCTGTCTTAACCTGGGGTAGTGGACGAAAAATATTTTCTATACCTTTCTAAATTCTTTTGGCTAGCCTATTAAGTTGACGTAAGACAGATAAATATGAGAAAAATAAATGTAATTACTTATGCAAGAGGCACAAAGACTGGCAATTGAGCCTCATATGCCATTCTGATCTAAAAAGAAGGGGGTAGGTATGTGGGACTACAGAGGGGAGGAAGATAATTCACAGAAAGATGGAAAGATCAAATGTTCGGTAAACAAATATTTTCTATGCCATGCAGAGACGAGGGGACACAGACAGGAATTTGAACAGGCCCAGCTGAGGTCCCACCAGCTTACCACATGTGGTCCTTATCCTTTGTAGTTATCTCTGGGGAGAGCTCTCTTGCTGGACCAGATACTGTATTTAAATTCTTTCAGGCAGTTAAGAGGGAGGCAACAAGCTCCTCCTGAATCCTTTGGGTTCAGATTGTCTTCAGCTCAATACAATCCATACATCCAACTGGCACATTCTGTGCTGGCCTGCCCTAAGCCCCATCAGCTGCAAACAAACCTACTCCTCTTGCAGTCTTCAATAAATAGCAGTAAATAACTTTCTCAGTAAATTACACCATCCTCCCCAGTTACCCACAGAAGAAAGTACAACAACCGTCACATATAGTTGAATACCAACCAATCCTGCCAATTTTGTTTCAAAAATATTATCTCAAATTTAACAATCTATTTTCATCTTCACCCCACCATCTTTTCTCAGTCATCTTGCCTTACCTTCTAGAATAATTCTTTTCTACTCTTGCTCCTAATCAGTCTAATATGCTAATAGCCAAAATAATTATAAAATATAAATCATATAATGTCATTTTTCTAATTAAACTTTTTCAGTGGCTTTGTATTCACGATAAAATTAAAAATCTTTGACCTTTCCTACATGATGTCCTTCTAGCTTTATCTTCACTCTTGTTATCACCCACCCACTCTTTCCCATCCAGCCACCTTGGCTTTCAGTCAGGGTCTGGACAATTCTTTTAGGCCTTTATAATTTCATCTCTCTTTGCTGGAAGCATATCTCTTCATTGCTCGATACCCTCTACCCTGTGCTCCAAATTCTTTTGTCTAGCTCGCTAATTTATACTCATTAATGAAGATTTGGCTTAAAAATCAATTTCTCAAAAACAAAATGAAAGCAAAAAACAAAAAACCTTTCCATGATTCTCTAATCTAAGTAACTCCTTTTTCCTCCTTTTTTAAAATTAATAATCTCAGAGAATCAGTGTCCTTTACTTCATAGACAGTATTAGTTTCTAAGCATGACTATTTCTGTGACTTTTTGCTTTCTCTTCTCACTGGACAATAAATAGTGAGCTTTCTTTCTTTTTGGCCCACAATTTATCACTAAGGTTTAGTATGGTAAATAGTACATAATAGACGATAGTTTTGATGTAACATTCTAAATTTATTTTTTCTCTAGAACCCCAAATAATGTGTCTGTTTATTTACATAGTGTTTATTCTTTTCAGGATCATCTTTTTTGTACCTCTGGTCTTCCACAATTCAGATCATCTCACTGAAGGTGCTATTTATGTCTTCAAGGTACTTCAAATCAATTTGGTGGCCCTTTTGTTGTGGAGATATGCAATGCCTGTGAAATATCACTGTCAAGCTTCATGACTTTATAATGTATTTTTCTATTTTAATTTTCCCTACTTTTATCTGTAATAAATTCAAACATAAATCCTCAAATCTTTTCTAAAATTTCTTCCTAGATTTTTTATAAACCTGATTCCCACGGTTTTCTAATTTAGTAATTATTTCCTATTTCTAAATATTTTTTATTTAATAAGTTTAATAATGGCCACAATAGTAGAATAATAAAAATTCCATGATAGTTTTACATTTCAACGACTTCTTTAATTGTACAGAAAGAGAATGCTTTTCATAAAACTACAGGAGGTCCAAACTCAGCTTTTGTGTATCCTGTGCGGGAGAAAAATAAGTTTCCCTCAATCCTTCTAGGTTCTTGGTTGAGACATCACTTTGTAACAAAAGATTAACAGGAGAAAAACAAACGGAAGATTAATAGCATCTATACTTTTTATATACATTGGAGATAACCGGGAAAACAGTAGTTTCCTGAAATGGCCTAAACAACTGCCTTAAATAACGTCTTCCGCTAAAGACAAAACATGTTTGGGGGAAGGAAAAGGCTGATTACAGTGGGTTACTGGGGAAAAGCACAGCAAATAAGGGTAAGGTTGTTAGCAGATATAAGTCTTCGCCTTCTCCATTGATAAAGAGTTTTGAGCGATTTAGAGTCATCTTTCTCATCTTGGTGCAGAGGACACCCTTACAAATGGCGATTTCCCTGATACATATGAATATCTCTTATAAAAGGATAACCTCTACTTCTTTTCAGAGCTTCTCCCATGTTTGCTACTTCTCAAAAATAATCAGCCTAAAAAATCCTTATCCCAAAAAGGCATATTTTGGGTACAAATTCTGCCCCCTAGTCTTTTTGTCAGGAAAGGAGAGCAAAAGTTATTAAACGATGTTAACTTCACTTTGCCTGAGTGGAGGCTTATTGCAAATGAGAATTTCTATAAGAAGTTGATTATCAGAGATAAACACGAGGCTTGATTTTCTTTACTTCAGCAAGGGAAAAAAAAACTTATTTGGGAGAAGAAAAGAGCATTTAATTAGCCTCATTAAATGCTAGATAGGCATCAGGTCTTTTTCTTGATACAATATTATTTCCTTTCAGGAAGGCATCAGGAACACTGATTACTAAGCCATCATGTATTATGGGCAGAGAACTGTAAGTGAATCACTTGCTTTATATCACATAACACAATTTATTTGGTCAGTTTGTATTTGGTGACTTTGCCAATAGTTACTTAAAAGTAGCTAATTCACAACCATAGAAGGCAGATTTCTTAAACTTTTTCTCCTTTTCACAGACAGTTTTGTGTAATGTGGTGTCACTAGTAGGATCAATTTGGAGAGACTAAATAGGAAGAAAGAAAAAGAATACCATTACTTTGGAGGAGGCAGAGACAGAAATAATTAGGCTTGAGTATAATTACACATTTTTGTTATCAGTATCTGTACACATTTCCTCTTTTACTTATTATTTGCACAGTGTTGTTTTTTTTTTTTTTAAAGAAAATCAATCATATTCTTTAAACAGGCACTGTAAGGGAGCCAAACAGACATGAATCTTGTGGTGATAGGATTTTGTAAGTGATGCCACTTACTTCCTTTTTCACTTGACTTAAAAACTCATAATAAATTTCACCTCATTGTCCACACAGAGGGTTCACAGCTTATGATGTTTCCACTTATGATTTTTTGGTTTTATAATGGTATGAAAGCAATCCACATTAAATAGGCACTATGCTATGAATTTGAAATTTTGGTCTTTTCCTGGACTACCAATATGTGGTACAATACTCTCTTATGATGCTCTGCAGGGGCAGCAAGCTGCAACTTCCAGCCAGCCACACGATCGTGGGGGTGAACAACCAATATACTTAACAACCATTCTTGTAACTGAACCAAACGAGAGTTTGTCCCCCTGATGCATCGCAAGCCAGTAAAAACTGGCAACGAAGTTTTGCAATGAAGAAAGACAGGCTGTGTTTTGGTGTGTGGCACCACCCATGGGGATGGGGAACTAATGCTCTAAAGTCCTAAATTCCCTGATGGCTTGCAAGTGAATATTTCTGAATATTTCGGACAGAATTGGGGGCAGGTATGTCCTGAGAAGGTAGATGCTATTGAATGGAGGCCCAGGAGGTCATGTTAGCTGAGGTCTCCTGAGAAGGTGAGCACTGTTGATTGGAGGCCCAGGAGGTCATGCCAGCAGGTGCTCTGGTGCTGCTTTGTCTGGTCCCCTGGAATTCTTTTCCATCTTAAGAGACTTGTAATCTGAAAGTCCATTGACTTTCCATTATTCTTTATGTTAGATATTTCAAGAGGTACATGTGCTGATTATATGCACTTTAGGGTAGTGCTGATTAAGTACTTGCAAGCTAGTGAAGGGTTGCATTCTTATAGGTTCCTTGGCTGTTCCAGCCATGCCCAGGTGCAATATAACGTATAGTATTCATTCTTTCATCTGAACTGACAAGATTGATGCTAGCTTCATTATTTGTCCATACAACAATTCTGTTTATTACTTTCAGTACAGTATTTAATATGTTCATGAGATATTCAACATATGATAAATAGGCTTTGTATTAGATGATTTTGCCCAACTATTCACTAATAATATAAGTGTTTTGAGCATTTTTTAAAGTTTGTTTATTTGAGAGACAGAGAGAGCATGAGGAGGGGAGGGGCAGAGAGAGAGAGGGAGAGAGAGATTCCCAACCAGGCTCTATACTGACAGCATAGAGCTCAATCCCACAAACCATGAGATCGTGACCTAGGCCAAAATCAAGAGTGGACACTTAACCAACTGAGCCACCCAGGCACCCCCTGAGTACATTTAAGTTAGGCTAAGCTGAGCTATCACATTTAGTAGTTTAGTTGTATTATAAACATTTTCAACTTAATATAGTTTCAAATTGTGATTTGAATTTGGGGTTTATAGAATGTAACCCTGTGGTAAGTCAAAAATCTCTATACTGAATATTTGTAATGCTTGTAGAAACATTATCAACAATAGCCAAATTAGGGAAACGGGCCAAGTGTCCATTGACCAATGAATGGATAAAAAAGATGTGTGTGTGTGTGTGTGTGTGTGTGTGTGTGTATGTATACTCAGCCATAAAAAAAGAATGAAGTTTTGCCATTTGCAATGATGTGGATTGAACTAGAGTATTATGCTAAGCAAAATATTCAGTCATTTAAAATCTATTTATTTTGAGAGAGAGAGAGTGCAAGTGGGAGAGAGGCAGAGAGAGAAGGAGAGAGAGAATCTGAAGCAGACGCCAGTCTGTTAGCAAAGAGCCTGATGTGGGGCTCAAACCCATGAAACTGTGAGTTCACGACTTGAGCCAAAATCAAGAGTCAGATGCTTAACGGACTAAGCCACCCAATCACCCCAATCAACTTACAATTTTTCATAAATGAAGGAAAATAAATGTTATTCTGATTTAGTCAAGACTTTCCATGTTTCTGCTGAATATCTTTCAGTTATGACCAGTCATTCTAAATTCATGTGGTCAGTTGCTTCCTGTAGGCAATTATCTAACTGTTGATGCACTTCCACATGGTTCTTTCTAGTAGGGCTTCTTGTGTCTACCCTGTCCAATATGCCATGTAAAGCTGCGTGCCTGATTCAGTTTGGTGAGTGTCAATTTTGCCAAATATGTTAATCTGTGGGAGTGTCGCTGCCATTCTAAGGACTAAGGACAGGCTACCCAAAGATAGGCCACTTAGGCATAGTGATGATTTTGAGTTAAAAAGCATAAAAATCCAGCATATTCAGAAAAAGCTCTTTTACTCCCCCTCAACTCCCTAAAAAAGGATTTAGATAGAGGAACTGCTCTAGGAAGAGAGCTTTCATCATAGATAACTACATTATCCTATAAAACAGACATGGTACACAGGGAGGAGCCAACAAGGCCTATTTGATCAAAGTCCTCTACATCTCATTGTTTCTGAGTGGCCCAGCAAACATTTATTTGCTAAACACTTAATTTTTTTTATCTTCCTGAGTATTGTATTCTTTCCCTTCTAAGTCCCAAACCACCCTCCCTCCTTAGTTTAGGATGGCATATATACCTCATTTTGCCCGTCTTTGTAGTTTTCATGTCTGTATGGATACCCCATATGTACACCATTAAATTTTATTTCCTTCTCTTATTCTCAAGCCAGTTTGATTCTTAGTCCAGGTAGAAGGACTTTGAAGGGTACATGAAGTTCTTATTCTGTGACAGCATCAAATAGTTTAGATTTTTGATCCTATATTCTTAGTTATCTTTGTTTTTCTATGCCCGTCTCTTTTTTCTGGTCATAGTAAAAGTCTTCTTTTTGGAACCAAGGGAAAAACACCTGAAATACCCTTGAATATGAAGCATTAACTTCCTACTTGTATTTTAGGCTGAATATGAATCACTCATACTACTGAATCATTATTATTTTGTTTATATCTTCCTACTGGAAGGAAAGCCCAAGCATTAACTATTCTGTCATTTTTTATCCAGTAAAATGGAGGCAACAGATATATATCTTGTCTAAGTTTTCTTTTAATTTATAAAAATCTTTGCTGCACAAACATGACAAAGCCTTTAGCAATTTTTAATTAGTAGGAAAGAAATAACATCTTAGTTCTAGTTTAATGTATTTTGGTTATATTTTCTATGAAATGACATGTTTTTGTGAGATGCATATCCATGTATGTGTATGATATATAGTTAATGAAACCCTATAGAGAATTGAGCACTTTAATGTCATAGAACAATCAAATAATTTTACTATATTAAAAGTAAAGTCACAGTGGTTGCAAATATCATTTACATTAAGTATTTCTAAAGAAATAGATTATTAGAAGTTAATTCTAATAGAGAACTGTTGTCTTACCAGAGTAACTTTTTTTATATCCCATGCCAAAAAAAGTCAGTGTAGTGGTTTATCCTCAAACAGCAAAAAATCTTAAAATGGAGAAATAGACCAAAGTCCACTTTTATCCAATTTTAGTAAGCCAAGGAGCATGTGAATTGTAGTGAAAATTCAATGAATAATTTATATATTACATATCCTACTTTTGAAAAAGGAAATTATCTTAGGAGGAAGTAGAGTTTCAATATTAATTAGTGTGAGCACAGGTTATTATTTTTTAATGTTTACGTCTTTGTTAACCCTAATTTTATTAGGAAATGCATGCTCAATATTGGCATTACAGGTTCATCATGTGGGACTTAGGACACTTGGGAACATATGATACATGAATGAATCTACAAATGAATATAATTCATCTCTTAAGATTATAGCTACGTTTTATAATATAAAATAAACTTATTTGCTATACCAAGTATATAACTTATCATAATTTTAATAATATACTTTGCATTACCTTTGAATTCCTATAATATACCTGATTATTGAATTATAATATTAAAACATAAAAAGTGTAATGCAAGGAATTGAGATACATGTCACAGTTTGGGGAGAAAATAATTAAGAAGAGTACATTTTGACATAGTTTTATAAAGTAAATACATTTTACCAATGCTGGCAAAGGGAAAAAAGAGTCAAATAGAACAAAAGTATGTGGATGCAATAGTTAATTTTATGTGTCAACCTGATTGGAACACAGGATGTCCAGATTATACATTATTTCTGGGTGTGTCTGTGAGGCTATTTCTGGACGAGATTAGCATTCAAATCAGTAGATTGAGTAAAATAGGTTGCCCTCCCCAATGTGGGTGGGCATCATCCAATCCATTGAGGACATGAATAGAACAATAACAACAATAACAAAAAGCAGAGGAAATGAGAATTTGCTCTCATTTTTGCTTGACCATTGGATTGGAACATCAGTCTTTTCCTGTCCTTGACTGGGACTTTTATCATCAGCTTTCTTGCATCTCAGTTCTTCAGTCCTGGACTAGAATTTTCACATGTGGTTCTCCTGGTTCTCAGGCCTTCTGACTTGGACTAGAACTATACCACCAGCTTCCCTGCATCTCCAGCTTGCCAATAACAGATTGTGGGACTTAGCTCCACAATTGTGGGAACCAATTTGTTATAATAAATCTCTTAAGGTAGATGGATGGATAGATAGAGAGAAAAAGGTATATATGTCATTGGTTCTATTTCTCTGGTGAATCTCTGACTAATAGAGTGGGTAAAATTAAGTATAACTATTAGTATTCATGCATATGGTACTTACACATAAAGAGCCATTTACTTGAAGAACTTTATAGAAAATATAAATAGTATTTTCACACAATGTCATTAATGCAGTGAAATAATATGTGATGCAATTATTTGTGGCTTCTCTGAAGATTTTTGTCAGGAAAGAAGGCAGGCAGGAAGGCAGAGGGAGAGAGAGATAAAGAGAGAGAGAGAGAAGGAAGGAAGGAGGGAAAGAAAGAAAGAAACAAAGAAACAAAGAAAGAAAAAGAGTAGAAATAGAGAAGGAAGGAAAAGGAAAAGATACCCATAAACTGTAATTCCATTTGGAAAAAAATATATAGTTCTTATGTTCTTACAGAAGGAATTGTTTTTTTCAAGTATCTAAATACCTAAAATATATAACAAAGAACTCATGATAAAATAAATCACAAAAATGAAAACTATTATATGTCACATTAGTAAGAAAAGAACTCTGTATGGTTCAAGGCAAACCATGATGATGTGAACCACAGTGTTGCCTTTAAAAGGATCATGATGTCATAGTGGCCACATTAAGAAAATGGACAGACTTGTAGATCATAATGGTTCATGGTGATTTAGGAATTGAACATTATTACCTTTTTAGAATTTGGCAGGCAACTGTTTTAGAATGCTGAATTGGGAAACGCAAATATATTTTACATATCTCCTTCCTTTATATAACAGAAGGAAAAAATAAGGTAATGTTAATAATACGTAAAAGGTAAATCAAGAAACAGAAAGATAAAAGTCTCTGTTGTGGATGTCTAATTTCCAGACATATTAATCTGGGGAAATTTTTTTCAGCATAAGAAGAAGTTTCAAATGTAGACCATTGGAAAATTCTATATAATGAAAGTATTTTTAAATAATATATTTTTTTTCGCACAAAAATATAATTTTAACTGTAAAAAACTGAGGCCACTGTTATTTGCTTAAATGACAGAAAGTTAGAACAACATTATTATATGAACATTTTCTAGCAGCATTATTTTTCCTGTGGTTAGGAGTGAAGTACACAATATCAATAAAGTGATTTAAAACTGATTTTAGGTAGTATTTTCCTTTAGTCATATATTATCATATTTGTAGTATCGGCCAAGACAGTTAAGTTAAAATCACAGTTTGATATGTTCCCTCTTTAGGCCTAATGCATTTTTTAAATGTGCAATTTATTAGAAGCAACTTATAATGAATATTTTGATCATATTGTTGCAAGATCTGATAATCTTCCTTCAGCTGTGCATCAATGAAACCTATTTAAAAAATCAACCTTATAATATTGAACTTGCTTTGATCCTTTCCCTGATTTCAGTAATAGTCTACACCCTAGGAGAGTATTCCAGACACTGCTTTAAACTGTGCGTGCACTATCTACAACTAGGAGAGAACTAGTCTGTGTAGACTTTAATAAAAGATGATTACTTTCATATTGAAAATGACTTTACTGACAATTTATAGGATGGTAATTCTTCTCTGTGTCCTTACTAGTGGTGAATGTATTAACCATTGTATAGAAATCAGTTAATAAATCACTGAGACTGAAATCTGCAGGAAATCCTGTACCGCTCTCTTTCATAAATAGGCTTTACAAAATGCTATGGGGACGAATGCAAAGCAGTTTGAAATACCAGGTTCTGCCATACCCATAGAAGGAGACAGCTACCTCTGTACTTGACAGCCCTTGCTGGTTTCCCATGCCAAGGGAATTGTTAAGTCTGTGAAAGTTCTTAGTAAAATCTTTGGATTTTACAAAAGCTAGCCTAATAATCCAAATATTATCCTTTTATGGAAGCACAAGTCTGAGAAGCAAGATAAAGGCACATTCCAAATTATTTGTTTCCAAGCTCCTTGCAGAAGAAATAATATCCTTATCCCTTCACTGGAAAGTTAAAAGCCATTCTCACTCAGAGTCCTGTCCTTTTATTTCTCTATGTCCTTTATCATTATGATCATGTTTATATTTTCTCCATTTTATCAGTGATTTGTATATTATGACTGACCCCCAAGCTATTATTGTTTCACTGCTGATAGACGTTATTGTTAACACTGCCAATTGACATTTTTGAAATCCAGGTTACTGGAAGCAAAGGGAAAAAGAGACATAGATATTTTCTGCTGGTTTTTGCTAAGGGCCCACTAAGGACTTTATGAATTAGCAGGTAACCCAGCTGCCAGTGCCTGGCACTTTTCACTTGGATCTGGGACCAAGACATGGGCCCCTAATTTCAGAGTGAGGGGATAATAATGAGGAGTAAGGGCTCAAGGAGGTACTGTTTACTAATGGGCAAAATTGGGCAAAGTTATTGAGTTACAGAAAGGATGTGAAAATGGTAACCAAAGAATTGTAGTCATTGCTATGTTTCTCAAAGTTTTTGCAGAAGTATTTCTAATGACATGGATAATAAACCAGGGGCATCTAGTGGACTGTTTGGTGTCCCATTGCCCCCTTTCTAAAATTTCATGAAAATTTCACATCCAACTCTATAAAATATCAGTATTTTATCATAGGAAATGATACCTTGTATTACATACCATGTGAGATTCTTTCATTTCTCTTTTCCTAAATGGCTAAAATAAATATTTATTAAAAATCTAGTTTGAATGAAGAAACATTCCTTGTCTGGGCAATTTCCTTTCATGAAAAAAAATTTTAGATATATAAACATAATAGATATAAATGTGAACCAAAATTCTCCAGCTTAATGAGCCATGGCAGAGGAATTCTTCTAGAAAAGTTCTGGGATGATGTTTATAAAGAGAGGGTGCCATCCAATGTTAAAATTTTCAATAAATGAATCCCATTACTAGGAAACCTAGTTAATTGTGTCTTATGTCAGTGAAAGGTTCACTGACTCACTCTTTTTTCACTAGACTAGACACGTTTGGTGAAGAAATATAACTCATACAGTTTTTTTAACCACTGATACTACAGTTTTTGTTATATGCAATGAAAGGTAAAAAAAAAACTACTTATAATGTTACCAATGATCGATTCTCTTTTTCAGATTTTTAAACTTAATTTCTATTATATGGATATTGGATATTGTCAAGCACATTATAACAATTCACAATTAGCTTACAGTTGTTGAATGTAAATTCTTAGCCTTGAAAGATATTTCCTAAATAATCTGAATTTGTGGGCAACCTGTCAGGTAAACAATGAATCCTTTTACCTTATTCTCATGTTTACCCTTTATTAGAACATCATTATTTTTCTCTTTGAAGAAAAGCAGCAAATAGATTTTGGCTATTGCATTCTACGTGCCAAGTAAGGATTTATGTCCATCACTTCAAATTCCATTATAAATATGCCTAAAAAAGTATTTAAATTATTATTTTAATTTATCACTTTACTACCCAATAGAAGATATTGAGAAAACAAGAATGAAATAATTTTAATCTGAGGAATCTCATTCAGTTAATGATGTCTTGTTGCTGAGTGTAGGATACAGAATGGGCACAGTGTGAACTCCTACTCTTGCATTTTATCTGTTAGAGTTTTGAGCCCATATAAATATATATCTCTGTTTTTCCCAGTTGAAAATGTATAAATATTTGAAAAATTCTTTACAATAAAATCTGTCTTTATAGATTTTTTATATGTGGGGAAACAAAAAAACAAAATCACCAAAATGTTACATATTCATTCATACAAGTACAAGGTAATATTTTGGTTGATTTAAGCCTTTCAACCAACTAATGAAAATAAGGATGTATTTTTTTTTCTATCTGGGCTTTCTCTTTTTTGCCCCAAAATAGATCATTGATATTTTCAATGAACTACTTCACAAAATGTCCTATTATAATAAGAGCTTATTCCTCTGACGTGAGTTTAAAACTCATCTTGTAAGAACCTTTAGTTATTTTTATTTGCTTGTCACAGGTGGGAACTTCATTCAGATGTATAATAAATAGACATTTATGTTTCTAAGACTATATTTTGTATTTTGAGTCCTATTTCATTAGAGTGTCAAAATTTGTAATCCAAATTATTTCACATTCTCCCCTTTCCTTTTCTAGGTACTAGATAGTTTCCATGGGTCTGACGTAGTCCCAAAACATTGAGGGTATGATGGACAACTAGTTCTAACTGCTCTGTTCCCCCTGACTTCTATGGAGTCCCTCATTGTCTTGCTGAGTTCTCAGAGGTCATTCTATACTAATTCTTACTACATTATTCCTGTTCTCATCTGGTCCATTGAGTTCAGCAAATCTCTCTTCTTCAATAGCCACGCTGAGACCAAGAGAAATAATTTTGTTGTTGCTCCCACAGTGTCGTGTTTGGGGAACTTTTTGAGTCTAATTAAGCCCCAATCTGCCTGGAAATTCCATGAAATGGTTTTTATTTTTTGCCCCATTTTGTATTGCATGCATATTATTCGGCTGTGGCTGTGCACTCTGGGACTGAAAGAGCTCTGTTACACCTTCTAAAGCTCTATCTGCATAAACACACAATTATGTCATCTTTCCCTGGAGACTCACTGCCTTGCTAACCTGTTAGTGGGAGATAGATGCAATTACACTCTCGTCTCAGTTGCCTCCAATATGTACAGAATGAATGGATTATGTAAAAATAACAAAATGTAATACAAAATAAACTAGACAGACTATTTACCTGGTTCTATATTCCTGTTTTCTTTCTTTTCCTCTTTTAATAAGGAGATGTTTTTCCTTCTTCTGGTTGCAGTCTTCTCTTTTCTGGGCTTTGAAATCCATCTTTTACTTTCTGAGGCACTTGTTTCTGCACGTGACCAATTCCCATTTACCGACTCATGCAGGTGATAATGATGATGATGCCATGTGTCAGGGTAAAGTCAATAAATAATAAAGGCAGCTTCTTAGATGGCATCAAGATACAAGAAGATGGCACAGGAAGATGACACCTGCTTTAGATAGCATTAATTCCTTCAGAAGAAAGTGAGGGATTAAATACCTGACTGTGGCATAAAGGAGGAAGGAGGATATCTATGTCACCTCTTGGTGGTGAGGTTTATGGACTGAGAAATAAAAAAAAAAAAAAAAAAAACAACTTGCTCTTAAGAATAATTCAGTGGAAGGACTTCCACAAGAGGGAGCCAGGTTTTAATGAATGGACAGCCAGTTATGAGAACATTTAGAGAAAACATGGCAGCTATAGGGGAATTTGCAGATCGCATACTAGATGGTTGAAATGGGCAAAGGACAAAGACAGACAATGTGGTAGGTAAGAGTCTGTAGACAACAGTATGGAAACTGGTATTTACTGGCACAAATAGACACATGAGGTAACACGGCCTCAGATCCGTAAGGACTCAGATCTCAGAGTCCAAAATGAGGGTGAAGCCAAATATCTGTTTTCCTGGGTCTTTGTGCTTTTCTAGTGATTTACAAAAGGGGAGCTCTTTGAAGTTTCCAATGTTTCTAATGGTTAAGAAAGGAGGTCTATTGTAATTGCCTGTTTAACTTTACTAAAATTCCTGATGGTTTTCTCCCTACTAGATTATAAGCTCTATGAGGTCAAGGCCCCTTTGATATTGCTAACAATTGTATTCCTAGGAACTAACATAGTACCTGACTTTGTATACCTGGAGCTTCTAGTGCACAAGTTTGCAGGGGCCAGGATGATAATATAAACCATTGAAGCAGACAGGGTTGTGTCTTTTCTGTTACAGAGATTGTTTGCATATTTAATTGTGAAAATAACCTTGTTTCTACAAGTAAATATGTTTTCCCTTTGTCTTAAAATGTGATACTTTATTGGTCTGGCTTTTGCTTTTCAGTTTTTATAGAGGCACTGATATAAAGACATACATCTGTACAGATAAAAATGACAGCAGGGCTCTGATAAAAGATAATTGAGAGAGGTAGGGGTTCTTTGGGGAATGGTCAAAACTGTATGAAGATTACATACCCTGTCTAAAGGAGGCAGCCCTTTCTCTGTTCCAGCTGATTGTCTGGCCTGCATAAATGCAAGTCCCAGTTTCTCAAGTCAAGAAGACAGAGATCTAGATTTGTATATGAAATGTACTGATTTTTAAATATTGGTTCAACTTTTAAAAACACAATGCAGGGGCGCCTGGGTGGCTCAGTCGGTTGAGCTTCCGACTTCGGCTCAGGTCACGATCTCACCATCTGTAAGTTCGAGCCCCGTGTCGGGCTCTGTGCTGACAGCTCAGAGCCTGGAGCCTGCTTTGGATTCTGTGTCTCCTTCTCTCTCTAACCCTCCCCCGCTCATGCTCTGTCTCTCTCTGTCTCAAAAAAATAAATAAATAAACAAAATAAATAAATAAAATAAAAACACAATGCAGGAAGAAGTTGCCAGAATGCCATATTTGAACTCATATCCTTGGTGTAGATTTCCATGTATTTAATAGTGTTTGTTTAAAAAAAAGTGAATGACTGAATGAAGGAATAATTTTCTTTAATTTATGTAAAGCATTTGGTTATTTTTCAAGGAAAGTCATCTTTAAATGAAGGAATTTAATGCTGTAAAACTTTTATTTTATAATTTTCTTATTCAGAAGTTGCTTTTCCCCCCTGCCCAAGTTCTTAAGGGTAATATGCTCCCTCATTCTAAAACTCTGTTTACCCAGAGTAATTCGTGTGTGAGATTGCATAATCACTCCTTTTTTGTGAAATTATATTTGTACATACTTTATGATTGGTTGTGACCTCTTCTTAAAGATAGCAATAATTTATTCCTCTAACAAAATTGCCTTTGAAGACCTTGTAGAGTTAATAAATTATTCTATATATCAGATTTAATTATTTTCGGTAAAAAAGCAATTTCACAGGGAGACTGCTCTTCTCTCAGGGCTATAATCAATGAATGAGAAACACTGATGGTAGGCTATCATACTTTTGTTAGCCATGGTGGTCTATAAAGAATTTCCATCTGGGCTTTTAAAAATGCCCTTAAAATATCTCCAACTGAAAGTAACAAAATTGAGATTCCTCCCCCAAAAAACTTACAAGAAAACTTAACTCAGTACACACATTTGTATATTTTGTATAGAAGTCTGTATACAAATGTCTTCAAAAATGTAATGCATGAGGGGTCCTTTATTTATGTCAGAAAGGGAGAGACTGAAAATGCAAAAGGAAATCGATCCGACTGTATATCAAAATAAAATTCTAATCTACAAACTTTGTAGCAGCCAGTCCAGAAAGCCAGCCCATGATCTCTTTATCAGTCAGCCTCAGATGATCATGACTGATTGATAAGTGACAGTTTTGCTGATTTTGCCGCAACTTCCAACTTAGACCAGCTAGGAAACCCAACTATGCTCCACTTCTAGTTAGCCCACCTCCAACTTACTCCTGCCAACAGCCTCTAATCAGAGCCTTCCTTTTTCTTCCCACTATGAAGCTCTTTATTCTCTTGCCTGCTTGGGAGTCTCTGCCAGATGCGAGCGATGGTGGGCTGACACCCTTGCTTTATACTAAGCTCTGAATAAATAGCCTTTCTAGTTCTCATTTGGGAGGCCTTTATTTCCATAGACGTTTTATGAATTTTGGTTTCTTGTTTGTTTCTAATGAAAACAAGTAAGCATATAGACAATATTTCTTCTGTGCCAGAAGAACCAGAAAATAAAATATGATAATATTTTATAAATGATAATACATTAGTATTCTTTTAGATGCTAAAAGAAGAATCTTGGTCTCTTCCTAGACCAATAGAGAAGGAGTACTTTCTAGATGGGTAAATCCTTTGACGTAGTAGAAATTTTAAGGCTTGCTGAAGGGCTTAGATTTCAGGGACAGAAAAAAAAAAGTTTCCACTGGCAGTACGGAAAGAATAGGAAGAAAATGTTACTATTTGACAAGAAAAAAAAGACTAACAGTTGCTTGTTTAAAATTCACACATGATTATGTCACATTTGACCTTCCATTTGCTGGAGTTTAAGGAGAAACTTACCTACACGTACAATATTAACTATGCTGGAGTGTGAACTCCAGGAAGACTTATATTTATAATAATAATGATGATAATATTAAAAACAATTAAAATAATAGCTGTATTATCTACAGAATGCCTACTATGTATTAGCCTGTGAAGAAGTGCTGGACGAGATGCCCAAAAATATAGAACTTTGGCATAAACATTATTTTGAGTTAAAACTAATTAAAACACAGCAGATACGGGAAAAGCTCTCTGCTTCCCCCCACAACTTCCTAAATTTACCTTGGAAAGGAGAACCTGGACCAGGAAGAGAGCTATGAACAGACTCCCCTTTGCCTAGGAAACTTTTCTGCATAATAGGGCAACCTTGTTTTTCCAAACATCTCTTATCACCTTGTTGCTAATGAACTTTCTCCCCTATGTATCCTCAGACACTGTCCCTCTCCTTAGCTCATATAAACTTTATGTTGCCTCATTGTCTTGGGAATTTCATATCTGTGTGAATTCCTTGTATATATACCTATTACATTTGATTTTCTCCTGTTAATCTGTCTCTTATCAATTTGATTCTTAATCCATCTAGCAGGACTATAGGGCAGAGGAAGATCCTCCTCTCTGACACCTGCTTTTAAATTCATCTTTTCATTTGAATCTTGCAAAAGTCCTGTGAGGTAGAATTTACCTTTGTTTTAAAGATGGGGAAATGGAAGCTTAGAGTATAATGATTTCCAAACTTCACATGAATAGTGGCAAATTGATTCCAAACCAAACTCTAAATGGCTTAAAACATACAACATTTACTTAGCAGTTCTAAGATTTTTCAGGTCCTATTTTTTTTAAGTTTATCTTTTTATTTTGAGAGAGAGAGGGAGAGAGAGAGAGAGAGAGAGAGAGAGAGAGAGAGAGAGAGAGAGAGAACGAGCACTCACATGAATAGAGGAAGGGCAGAAAAAGAGGGAGAGACAGAATCCTAAGCAGACTGTGTGCTGTCAGTGAAGAGCCTGATGCAGGGTCTTGATCCTACAAACCATGAAATCATGACCCCAGCTGAAATCAGGAGTCAGAGGCTTAACCGATTGAGCCACCCAGGCATCCAGGGCCCTTTCGGAATAACTGTCTCAACAAATACTTTTAGAACAACAAGTTGGAAATGAGTCCTCTTACAAATACTTCTTTTTGATATTACCATTAGTTGTTTGTTGTTGTTTTTAGTTTTGCTTTAAAGCAGTAACAGTAGGAATTTTGATATTTGTGTTACTCCATTCAGTATGTAGTGGGCATCTATTTTCAGTGAGGCACTCTCCTAGACATAGGACATAAAGGGTGAAAAATCCCTCACATGACAGTTGCTTACGGCCCAGCAGAAGATAAATCTACAAACAAAACAATAGAGCTAGGCAAGCCTGATATAGAATGGGGATGGTGTATGGAAGCTTTCAGAGAAAAGGTAGCAATCCTTCCTTCTTATTTTCTTTCCTTAAACAAGTGTTTGCTAAACACTATTTATCAGGAACTATTCTAAATGCTGGAGATTTAAAGGTGAATAATGCATAGTTTTGGGATTTAAATTGCTTACACCCAAATGAGAAAAACAATGTACATGTAAATAATGGCAGTGTTAAAGATGCCAGGGCTTTGCAAAAAAAATAATTAATAATAATAATAATAATAGTAAAGACTTTTACTCTGCTCAGAGTGTCAAGGAAAACTGAGATATAAAAAAGAGTATTAGTTCATCAGGTGATTAAATGGGGTAAGGTAAGACATGTGCATAGGAGAAACACATTCTGGATGTTTTTAAGTGTCTGTTGCACTTGTCCATGTATTATCAAAATTGGAGAGAGAAATATTAATAGACACCCTACCTGATCACTTAGTGCTTGGTGTTTCATTGGCTTCCTTATGAACAGCATTCTTACTTCCTTTTGATGATCCAGATCAATAAATCCTGCCAGATTGGCGCTTCTTTTCTTTGGTACCAGGGGCCAAGAGGCATTGAATGGCATCTATAGCTTAAATTTTATTGAGACTATGGATAGATTGCCTCTTGGAATCATTCCTACTGTGGGAACTAAAAACTAGGATCTAAGGTTGTATAATGGGTCACTGGGATAGATGATAAGGAAGGTCAATTCTAGCTTCACTATTTGCTTCCAGATCTATATTTTCTATCAGTTATGTTCATTGTACCATTTAATGGTTCTTGAATGAGGGTAGAAACCACATCCTGAAGTTTGGTCCCATCCTTGCAAGATAACATCTCCAAGCTAGCACTTTAACTGTATATTCAAAATGCTGGGGTGCCTGGGTGGCTCAGTCAGTTAAGCGTCCAACTTCAGCTCACATCATGATTTTATGGTTCCTGAGTTTGAGCCCCGCATAAGGCTCTCTGCTGTCAGCATGGAGCCTGTTTTGGATCTTTTGTCCCCATCTCTCTCTGCCCCTCCCCCACTGGTTCTCTTTCTCTCAAAATAAATAAATAATCTTTAAAAAAGTGCTGTACCAATGCTCCATTATACTGGCAACCACCGGAGTTATAATATGTGATTAGGAACTGAGTTCATGTGCCCATTGTAACATGTCCTTTGCTACAGAGTGGCTGTCTTGCTTTGAGGTGATATTATATTCACTGGTGTCCTATTAGAGTAAACATTTTGCAACTTTGTTGAGGCTTTGTGGGTAGGAAAGGAAAACTTGTACCTAAAATTTGTGGCAATTCCAGTCAAAATAAATTACAGTCCTTTCCAGGATCAAAGTGGGTACAATGTGGTCAACTTGTCACCAATTGATTTTTTGGCCTCCTTGATGGATGGTTTGTCTGGAATTGTCCCAGGTTTAGCACTGAATGTCCTGTGTCCTGGATCACCCCTCAGTCTTCGGCAGACTGAGGGTATTGGCCCCCTTAGATGGTACTTTATCAGGGGCTCTGTTTCTGTCTCTGGACATTGGGCAGCAGTAGCTAGATCAGCTTTGGTAATTAGGAGCCATGCTGCTGGGCCCATGCCTAATGTCTATTTTTGCCCTAATGGCTTGTCTATTCAAAGCCAGTGTGCCACTGTTGGAGTAGCTGATATCAGAAACTGGCTGAAGTAAACGGGTGTCATTATGTATATTTGTTTGCTTAGGCTTCTTACATGTTGGATGATGTCATGGGTATCAACATGCAATATAAAGACTGTACTTTACATCCCTGATCATGCCTTATGCTTACACCCATAAGTCTTTTCATATGCCTTTACCCTAACATTTTTTTTATCACTGATCTTTTTCTTCCCCCAGGTCCTAACCAAAAAGCTGAGGCATTTGCCAATGCTCCCATGATCCTAAGCGTACTCATTTCCAGATGCTCATACCTAAAGTTCTCTTCCCTTTAACATTACTTCTTTTTCTTTATCAATTATTTATTTCTGTATACCAGATATGAGTTTATGGGTTTGAGGTTGAGTTTGGTTGGTTAGGTCAGCTGCTGAGGAGACTGGTTGCATACAGGACAGGAGGGTCTGAGGACAAGTTGGGACCCACTATTTCCCTCACTTATTTATTCAAAAGACTGTAAAACAGTCTACCATTTATTTCTTTTCTACATTGTGTCTCTACACATTGGCACATTTTTTTTTTAGATTTACCATTAACTCACTTTTCATTTGCTCACTAAACATAATGTCATTTTCCTTTTCAGTCTAACACACTCTTCTCCATCTTTCCTTTGTTTCCTTTTCTCAGTATTTTCATTCTTGCATCTTGGACCCTATATCCTGAGCTTTTTGGACAGCTCCCTTTCCTGAATTTTGTCCTTATTTTCTTTCAAATAAATCCTTACCTAATATGTAGCCAATTCTCTTAGGTCCCTGTTCTCTATAAGTTAGATGCTAATCAGTGAATAAATTGAATCTGCCATCAATTGAGTAGCTTTATGGAGATCCCATGTCTTTTAACATAGGATTAATTGTAATTGGGGAGCATTGACCCTACTGACTATCAGAAAAAAAAATGTTTTCATGCAAGAAGGACACTAGTTTCTTAAGTAACATGATACATAACCACTGGCTTCATAAGTGGATAAATCTTCTGAGAAAACTACAGGTTGTAACTTTAAAAAATTAATAAGCTGTTATGTCAGGGGCTGACATCCCAGGGAATAATTCCTTGGAGGGGAATGATGCATCTTGTACTGCATGTACAGCTTCAAAGACTTGTGAAGTCATGGATGAGGCAGGGTGTTAAAGGTATCATGTCAGAAAAGGAGCGGAATATAAAGGAGTTCTCTGCTTTGATATACCTCTTTTGAATTGTCAGAAGTCCGTATTCTATGATGCAAGACACAGAATGATGCATTTGTGACATACGTATTTCACAATGTGAATACATAATGTGAATTTATATAATGTACTAATCTGCTACCAAGCTTAATGTGTTTATTAATGGTGGCTATATATGTTATGATGTTTCAACAAAGCATTCCCATTTATGTAGTATTTTATACTCATGTAGTATTTGAATATATGTGACTATTAAGTGATTAAGCTACAAAATTTGTTTTACATTAATAAATTATATTCAGAGTATGCATTTGAAAGTATAAATAGTAAAGGACCCGGAGGTATCAGTTACATCCCAAAGAGTAGAATGGTGCCAAAACAAATAAAAATTTCCCCACGACAAGTAATTTTATCCCTGTGTTTTAAAATTAAATCACTTTGCTAAACTTGAACGCATGTAGTCTTTGGACTCAAATCCATTACTTTTCTCGTTTCACACTTTCACCTTTGTGTTTTCTGAATGGACATAGATCTCTTAAAAACCTGCAAAGAATATGTTGCTCATTCAGGGAATATATTTTTAAATGCTCTCATTTTAGGGGCAGCAGAAAATTTTGTCAAAAGTCAGAAACTCAGTTGTTCTTCAATCATTCTTTGTTCCAAACGACACAAAAACTTTGCAGTAAATTTTATAGTTTGTTTTTTAGTGAACTTAAATTCATGCAGAAAACTACTGAAAAAATATCAAAAGATCTTATTCGAACAATAGAACACTGCTTTTGTCAGATTTTGCAGCATAGGAGTGGCAGAAGAGCTAATTGTTGAATAATTTTTATGTGGAAAAGCAAATGAGAGGCATCATACAGCAAATATATATTTTTTTAATTCTTAATTATATGATACAAATTATGTTGAGTCAGTCACTGTGATTTTATAAAGGCAAGGCTACTTTTTAAATAGGACTGAAAAAACCCAAGGGTCATAAGTCTATTGTATTGAATATTTTTTGCAATACTAGCCAGTAATTATTATAACATCCTTTTAAAAAAAGCACATGTTAATTTTGTTGCCAGAAGTATTTTAGAAAAAATTCAAATAAACTCTAAAAAGTTTAGACAAAACAAGTGTTCTTTCTTTTCTGTGATACCTGTTTCACCATCTATAAATGTATACACATATATGATGCAGAAAATACTATAAAACTTTAGTATAATTCTAATTATCAATAATATCAAAAGTGTCTGACAAGAGAAGCAGATTGTTATTAACTTGCACAGCATCAAAATATTGGCCACAGTTCAGACAAACCAATTTATCACCATCTTTTCAGTATCTTTCTGTAACCAATTTATTGTATTAAAAACTACCATGTTATCCCTTCCCTTATTGTCCCTTATTTTACTTTTCTTCTCTTTCCTTTCCAGCAAAAGAGAGCCACTGTTCTGTTTATTTTGTGATTTTGTCTATTATATTGGTCTTTGTGATTTTGTCTATTATATTGGTTCCATCAGCACCACGAGAGTTTACATGAAGTTGCATTGCTTTTGTAGCAAAGATTTTTGATAGCCCTAGAGAGACATCTTCAAAATGGATTTTTTTAACTTTATTTATTTATTTTTAGAGAGAGAAAGAGAGCATGTGAGCTCAAGCAGGGGAGGGGCAGAGAGAGAGGGAGAGAGAGAATCCCAAGCAGGCTCTGCACTGTTAGTGTAGAGCCCAATGTGGGGCTCAATCCCATGAACCGTGAGATCATGACCTGAGCTGAAATCAAGAGTCTGATGCTTAGCTAACCAAGCCATCCAGGTGCCCTAAGACTGCTTTTTAAACTTTAAACATTATATATATTTTTCTTATTGTGAAGGTTCTATTAGTATACACTACGTCTTCCAGTTGTCCTATAATATGCCATTTTCAGTCTATATTTGTACATCAGGCAATCCACAGATACTCACAATTTGTTTTTGTTTTGTTGGTTTACAGTTGAAATAACCATGTACAGGGTTAGCTGAGCTCATTTGTTTTCTTAGTATGTCCTGTGTAGCTCACAAAACTAAATTAATATTAATGATGATGAGATACTACCAGACCAAGTTGTGTATAAGAATTAGTGGTAAAATCTCAGAAAAAAAACCCCTTCTTTTTCATGTTGCTTATGCAGAAAACACTTAATTTTTCATTCCAGCCTTTGCTAAACCTCAATGATTTCATAATAGCTCCCATTCCCCAAGGAAAATAAGTTATAGCATTCCAGAAGGATTTCTTTCATATGCATGAGTATTATCTAGTTTACACAAAGAAAAAGAGAGAAAAGATGAATTTGAAGAGGTAAAAGGTAAATGTAAATATAGGGAAAAGGAGAAGAAAACATATCATATGGGAAAAATCATCACACAACAATGCAAAGATGGAAATGGCTCAACTCTAAGCCACTTCGTCATTTCAATCCGTGCTGTATTTGAATCGTACACTTTTATACCACGAACCTACAAATGCCCTAAATCTTGTGTCTAAGTTAGGATTATGCTTTTCACATCAGAGGCACAAACTTTCACAGCACCCTCTGGGAGGTACCAGTGTATTGTGACTCTGAAAAACAATGACTACACAGGTTGTTGGTCATTAATTTGACCAACTTATTTGGTGATATTTTTAAATAGTTTTTTTAATGTTTATTTAGTTTTGATAGAGAGAGAGAGAGAGAAAGAGAGAGTATGAGTGGGGAGGGGCAGAGAGAGAGAGAGAGAGAGAGAGAGAGAGAGAGAGAGAGGGAGACACACAATCTGAAGCAGGCTCCAAGCTCCCAGCTATCAACACAGAGCCTTGTGTGGGGCTCAAATCCATGAACCCTGAGATCACGACCTGAGCCCAAGTCAGCAGCTTAACCAACTGAGTCATCCAGGCGCCCCTTAAACAGTTTTGATTATAATTAAATATCTCTAGTAAGGTGATTTTGCTACTTACCAACTGCCTGATCTTTCTACATAGGCTTAGGAGAAAGAGGAAACTACTCTCTGATAAGCATTCTGAAACCTTGTCAGCCAGAGGGTTCAGCCTGAGGCAAGGTATCTCAAAACATTTATTGTTAAAAATAAAGATTTTGTGGTTCCTGCATATCAATAAATTTGGCAAAAGATTAATGGTTGATGATCTGTTTTAACATATTTTATTCTTTGAATTACGTTGCACTTTCCTATGCTTTATTAAATTGCAAAGAAAAGTTGTGAAATGTAAATATTGACTTTTTACCTAAAATTACAACAAAAAAAATCCTGATTTTCAAATAATCGATACCATATTTTTTTAATATTGGAAAGTTAGAAAAATGAATACTTGATGTAGCTATTATATATAACTTTTGGTACCCTTTTCCTCTTGGGCTCTAGGCCAACTAAACCTGTTTGAGTGATAGCATAGTGTAGAAAAATCAATCCAAAAAATCAGCTGCTACATTGTCTATAATAATGAGCCAAAATACACAGAAAGGTAGCTTTTATTCTTCAGTCCCAAATCCATTCCATACATGAGTAATGCCCGTAATTTAAACAGGTCATGCAACATAGATATGCAACTATTAGATTTATTCACACTGTTTGCAACTTGAACAATAAGAGATACTACGTGTGTGGTCCAGAAACTCAAGTGCATGTAGGCCTAATTTAACCCCTTTATTCTAAACATAAATTCTTTTCCCACGGATAACAACCAGTGTCTGAAGATGAGCCAGGTTGTACCCGCCTGCAAGGAAGGGACTACAGGTGCCCAGGAGATGCTGATCTCAGTCCACAAAGAAGTTGTGCAGAGCCTGGGGAGGCTGTGAGTCTGCGCTAATTGTCCACCTTGTCCATTTACCCCAATGTGCATATAAACATTATTTTCTATATATGCCGTGACATTAAAAAAGAAAGCCTCAAAGTCATTTTCTCTTAAACAGACTTTCTTTTAAGGGAAACTAACCAGGCACATCTTTCACAGGAGTAATATTCACTTAATTTGCATGTAATCTTTTTCATTATAATTCCCGTAAGATGTGGGGAGGAGAAGAGTTTGTTCACCAAGAAGCCATGGTTGCACTGTTTAGTGTTATGGAAACCTTAATTCTTCCTTATACCAGAGCTGTGCTCTTGAGTCCCCCTTCCTTCTGCATTCTACACAATGTAAAATGTAATGCAATTGTTTCTTTTCCTATTTTCCTTGCTTCTACACAACGGCCACATTGATATGCACATTCTTTTAAATTAACTAACCTAACGAACTTTTATCTACTCACTAAAGTTGATGTCTTTCTCTTTTCCGATACAATACATTATTTTCTTGCCGACACTGCTCACTCAATACTATACTATTTGTTTTTATCCATAGATCAATAGAGATGGCTTTTTTCTTCTTATCTCTGGCTAATGCAAGAGGCTTTTAAATAATAGAACGACACTTTGGAATTTTTTGTCCTGATATTTAGAGGAAAATAAATGCTGTAATTTGTTGGGTACTTGTAATATTACAGGTATTTTTGGAATTATGTTTTAGCTGTGAAAATTGGCCACTTTTTGCTATTTTAAAAAAACTCATATCAGCAACAATAAAGTCCAGCTAATAGACAAAAGTACAAGCCTGGCTTTATTTCAATTTGAATTTCTCTACCCAAATAGCTCTTGTTGCATATAGCCCTAAGTATAGTTTTCATAAAAATGAAAATGGGACTGCATTGATTGATTGTTTATAGTCACGTTACCTACCTGTAAGCTTTATGTAAGCTTCCATACTAAAAGCCCTGAAATTTTTCTTGGCCAGCCATAAATACTTGGAATATCCCTTTTTCTCTTTGAAAAATGAGAACCACCCAGAAAAGTTTCTATCGGAATCATTACTCAAACATCATTTTTGGCAGAAAACACTGAACTTTGTTTAATACTAGTGGAATACTTCCAAACATTGGCTGAACATGACAAAGAGAGCAAAAGATTTGTTCAGTGTGATCAAAAAACACTTCACAGATTGTGAAATGTCCCCAGAAATTTCAAATCTCCAGACTGGCCACATTCAGGTGAAGCCAGGAAGAAAACTAATGATATGTGCTGCTTGCATACCTGCTGAGGTGTTAATAGTTCACAGTTAAACCGTAATAGAATGACTGAGGTCAGAAAACAGAGCATACCTACAGAGTGTTATATTCTCAATATAAATACCTCTATAGCATATATTTTTCAAAGCAGTGTGATTCTATAGTGCTACAAGAGGTGTTATATTTTACCCAAGGGAATTACCATGAAGAAAAATATATATTGCTAAATACTCTCCATATATAATTTAAGTTTTGAATTCTTCAGGATCTGTATTACTCTGACCATGAATCTTGGTCTTTGATTAACAGTTCCAGATTATTATAGAAAAGTAAAAGGAGGTCACAGGTAAAAATGTTCACATGAAGGTGAATATACAGCTTATAAACTGTGGTTCTTCTGTAGGCCATATGGAATCAGAAGTAAATCATAAAGAACAATGACATGTTGGGTCTTGAGAATTAGTAGATACAGAAATTTCTACCAAGGAGATTGTGAGTGTACAGAGTCATATTTGTTTTTATTGATTTATTGTTTGTGTTTTTATGCCTCTGCCTTTAATTTATGTTTGGCAATGAACCTACTCTGTGCAATTAACTAAGGTCCAGACTAGGATAATTTTGACCCAGTCCTGCCCTTTAGGGAAGCTAACCCTGGTGGGAAGGATAGTGATACGCGTTAAGGAAAAAAGTCAGAAAGACGTGATTACCTTTGCTGAGGGTCAAATGATATTTGCAGACTATCAGAGCTTTAGGAGTTCAGAGATGTCAGCAAAAGCAATTGTAGTTGGGGATGTCTTCTAGGAAATGACAAGACTTGACTGGATCTTTAAAGAATGGGGGGAAAATATCTGAAACAGAGGAGGTGGAGGGAGTATTGCAGGAGGTGGGCAACTTTCCAGGAACAACAGAGAGCAAGAGATTTGTGGTGAGTAACTGAGTTTGGCTTGAGCAACTGATTTCCAATGGCAAACATGTGGTGAGAAGATGTGACAGGCAGGCTGGAGCCAGAAGGGAAAGTGTGGGCCTTCCCCCAGGCACTTGTTAGAAGAACCCTTTCCTTGCTGTCTTTCTCTTCCGCACTGCAGGCCAAGGGACAGGGTGGCAACAGGCAGGGCTGTGTGAGAATGTATTATTGTTAGTGTCGTTTTGTTTTTTTAAATTCATTTGGTGTGGCTTAAGGTCTGTGGAGGAGGTTTATTTGTAATTTTTTCTTTTTTTTTAAATTAAATTGTTTTAATTTTTGCATAACGCCTTTTTTTTCCAAGAAAATCTTCCCCCAACTACATGAAATATGCCATACACACATCCTCTAGCATAGACCCAGAAAAAATTGAAGTCCTATCCAATTTTTTATTGTCCTTCTGTGTGTAGGAAAACAGTTCTTAAGCCTTCTTCAAAAGCGGGGATGGCTCTGTCCATTCCTGAGAAACTAAAGTGTTTCCATGGTAACCAGCCTCTCAACCTCCCAGGACCCTCTCAGTGGCTCCAGAGGTCTCAGAGGCACCACTCTGTGTGGACATGCATTTTCTAACAACAACAAATCGCTTTGGTCTGTGACCATTAGGATTAAATTGCTACAAAGTTTATTGATAAATGCACTGAGATTGACTAGGACTTCCAACTTCAGAACCACTGATTATGTGCCAAACATCCTGTAGACCCTTTGGCTAGACAGAATATAGTCTGAAAACATCATCACAGCATTCTCAAGTTTGTCCTGGAGGCAATGTAAAATCAGATGATATGACACTTTGTTACCAGTTGCTAGTGTATGTTAGAAAGGGTGAACTTTGGGATGCCTTAGTTTAAAGGATCAAACAAGTTGAATTTACTGAGCCATAGGAGTAGAGGTGACACAGGAAACTCAGAAGAAAGTTAAAGAGCAGAAGAATGAGGAGAGGGTAGTGTCACAGAGAACAAGAAGTGGAGAGATTTTAAGAAGGAAATGACTAACGACACAAGAAAAAAAAGATAAGTCTCACACACAAAAAAATCTATTGCATTCAACAATAAGGACATTATAGGTAACTTTTTTCCAAAACAGTATTAATGAAGTCTTAGGGGACCAAAGACAATTAATTGGGGGAGAAATGAATGTGATGGGGGTGGGGGGAAAGACCCAATAGTCTTGCAAGGGACTTGGTAGTGAAAAAAAAAGGTTATTTTATGGTAACTAGTTAACAGAATTTTCTTTTGTTCTATTTTTCATGGTGGGATAGTCTTGAGTATGTTTAAAAGCTGAAAATAAGAGCAAGTAGAGTGAGAGAGACTGAATACGAGAGTTAAAAGGGGGTAACTGATAAAATAATGTATTTGAAGAAATAGGAAGAAAGGTGGAGGATTTGTCATTGAACAGAAACAGGGTATCCAGTGGTGCTTGGGTAGCTCAGTTGGTTAAGTGTCCAACTCTTGATTTCTGTTCAGATCATGATCTCATGGTCTTGAGATTGAGCCCTAAGTGGGGTTCTGCACTGGGAAAGGACCTACTTAAGATTCTCTCTCTCTCTCTCTCTCTCTCTCTCTCTCTCTGCCCCTCTCTGCTCTCTCTCTCTCTCAAAAAAAAAAAAAAAAAGAAAAAGAAACAGGGTATCCAAAAAGGTATCTACCTTCCTCCAAAAGTTGAGGTAAAATGATAAAAGTATTTTCAAGAATAAAGAAGGTAGGTCAAAGGAAAGCAAAGAAGTATACTGAAAGGGGATTAGAGGTTGACATTTGTTTTTAGTTTATTTTAATATTAAAAATGATAATATATACTTGTTCTAATAATCATTTTCCAGGTGAGAATGTGTTTGGTGTATCAGTAGAATCGTGCTTATTGGTCATGCTCATTGTACAAAATGCTTGATGTTATTATTTTTCCTGATGAAGTAGATTAAACCTTCTGCTTAGGAGTGAGGAAAATCTTTCATTTAAATGAAATAAGACATAGTTCCTTACATTACTGAATTAATCTGAGTCCTGCGAGATGGTAGGGATCTCAATTTTATAGGCAGTGTAGTCCATTTAAGTCCATGACTTAAAACCTTACTTTGTTTAACGTAGAAACCATTGAATGAGCTATAGAATTGCACCTTATATCTTCAAATTGTCCCTCTGTATGTGATAAAGAACATCCTATATAGGGTTAAGAATGGAAGGTGAGAAAACAAATCTACTGTGATAATTCAGTGATGTGGTTAGACTAGACTAGGAGTATAATAGTTCAAGAGATGTAAGAAGTGATTCAATTAAATGCATAAAGTTAAGATAGATGAGGGACACTGGGTGGCTCAGTTGGTTAACAGTGTGACCCCTAGTTTCGGCTCAGGTCATGGTCTCATGGTTCGTTAGATTGAGTCCCATGTCATGCTCTGTGATGTTAGCACAGAACCTGCTTAGTATTCTCTCTCTCCTTCTCTCTCTGCCCCTCCCCTAGTCATTCTCTCTTTCTCTCTCTCTCTCTCTCTCTCAAAATTAATAAATAAACTTAAAAAACAAAGGTAAGATAGATTATATATTGATGTAAGTGGGATGTGGAAAAACAGAGGCATTAAGTTTGACTCAGATTTTTTCCTCCAGTTAATAGAAATCATTCACAAAAGGGTTTGGGGAATACGGAATTTGGTTTGGGACACAGTGAATTTAAAGTCTTTAATAGGCATCTAAATGGAGATGTCAAACAGCAACTATGAACCTGAGTTTATCAGGAAAACCTAGTTTGAATATATAAATGTGGGGCTAGTCATCAGGTTGTTGTTATTTAGGATTATGCAGTTGGATAACCAAGGAAGTGAGTAGAGATGAAGGAAAACGGAGTCTGAGATGATGTTTCGTGTTGTGATAATGTTTAGAAACTAAGAAGAATAAGAGAAACCAGCAAAGTAGACTAGGAAAAATTTAACACTGAGGAAGCAAATACAACCTAAATATACACGTATCATAGAAGTCAAGGGAAGAAAAAAAAATCAGGTATGAGTGAATGAGCAAAAGGGGCAAATGTTACAGCTAATAGACTAAAAAGAAGATTATGGATTTCCTATTGTTTTTGGCAGTCTGGAGGTCATTAGTGATATTGAAGATAGCAATTAATGTTAATGTGAATTAGCCAGGATAAAAGTATGATTGGATTGGGTACAAGAGAAAAGAAGAGACAAACTGAGAATGATAGGAATCTGGAAGGGGATATGAAGTCAAATTTTTAAAAATGTTTATTTTTTGATATAAGAAATAATAACATGTTTTTGACTTATAGCTATGTTCTTTGGTAATAAGAAAGACTTCGTGTTGCAAGAGAGAAGGGAAAAGCGGCAAGTCATTCATGGGATTTCAGTCAGTGCAAAAGTACAGGGTTTGGCCTTGGGGTAGGATTTTGAATAGTTTTTCCGGGCAATAGGAGGGAACTCACAGGATATATGTGTATGTGTATATGTATATATGGAGCCAGGCCAGCTGGCAGATACAGTGGTGATAATTGGGGAGTTTGTAAACTTTCTCCTCCCAGAGAAATGTGCATAACATTAATCACCAGAAGATGAGAATTACAGAGGAGGTATGGGATGTTCCCAGGAAAAGCAAGATCTACTATTTTATATAACATATGAGTATATATACTATTTCATATAATATATTTTTCATAATATAATAGTATATATATATGAATATATATTATTTCATATAATATATATTTTTATATATAATTTTTATATATAAATAATATATATTTATATATATAATTTTTTCAAACTCAACAAGATCTCTAGTCCACTGGTTC
The DNA here is from genome assembly GCF_016509475.1 of Prionailurus bengalensis. Taxonomy (NCBI): domain Eukaryota; kingdom Metazoa; phylum Chordata; class Mammalia; order Carnivora; family Felidae; genus Prionailurus; species Prionailurus bengalensis. The sequence goes on along the minus strand of NC_057344.1, from coordinate 155,437,593 downwards.
TGTCATTTTCTCATCATCCATTAGCCCCTTCCATTCTTTACTTCCATTCTTACCCCATAGCATGATGTTCAAATCATTTACTGGAAAGTACTCTCAACTCTCCAGGCCCCTTATGCTTCGCTCACATGTGCCTGGTAGGAAATACACATTGGTTCAACACGAGGGTCTCTTTTATTTTTTATTGTACTCATGCTGCTGAATGCTATAAGAGAACATCATTGGGTAATGTTACACAGCTTTATTTTAAGTATATGGACATAAACTCAATTGGTAATTTGATACTTACTAGATACACAACTATTTTTTACCTAGAAAATTTGCTTGTTCTTCTCCTGACTGTAATTTTTCCTCTTCTTAATTTATTCACATCTCCCTCTTTCTTCTTCCTTCCGAAATAATGATTTCACTTCACACTTCACTAAGAAAATTGAAGTCACCAAAGGGGACTCAGCATCTTTCCATCACCAAATTTATAAACCAACCTGTAAATGCAAACATATTTTCTTTCTTCATTTTACTAAAAGGGTGAAAGTGTCTCACTTCCTCAAAGCCCAATTCTTCCACATGTGTAATCAATCCTATTCTTTCTTATTTCTGTAAAGACATCCCATCTATCTGCTAGATCATAACTATTCATTCCCATCACACACTGCCTTCTTTTTGTAAAATAAAACTTTCAATACTTCTTGCATTTAAACTTGGCACACAATTTATCAAACCGAAATTTAATATGCTAGGTACTCTTAAAAGTTTCAAAGTTGTGTGGCACTTGCAATATTATCTCAATGATTCCAAACTTATCATTATGTCTATGCATAGTTCCAACTTAAATTATCAATATCATGCATTCATTTAATTCTTTTTATTTTCTTACTTGTACTGCAACTGCATTTACTAATCAAGGAAAGTTTCACTCACCTAACCCAGGAAATTAAGAGTAGCTATTCTGGTTATAGACGCTTGGTTCTTGTCCAGAAACTGGTTGTGTCCCTAAGGTGATTGAAACTCAACCTGACATTAGTTGGATTGTATCCCTTCTTATTTTAAGTTTTGCCAATCATTTCAATGGCACCTTCCAGATTCTGCCTATTAGCAACAACTTCCTATGTCAGTAAAACCTAAATTTCAGTTTTGAAACTCAGGATCTCTGAAGTCAGCAGAATTTAATTAATTTTTTTTTTCCTCTCTCAGTGTAGAGCCATCCTTTGTATTCTTAATTTTTTTTTTCTGTACCTTGGTTGACTCTCCTGAACAAATGTGAATTAGTGTATCTAGGAAGGAATCACAAAATCTTTAGTTTTTTATACTTTTACCTCCTGTTCCAAAGTGTTACCTATCTGAATCCCTATCATAATAGTATTACAAATACGCTCCAGTTGATCTTCTTTTAACCGTGCCTTCTAATAATTTCAAATATGCCTCATTTCTTCATTTCTCTTCCTTTCATAAACTCTTGGTAGTATGCTTAAATAACTAGTATCTGCTTCCTCTCCTAATTTAAGGAAGAACAAAATCCCTACTTCATACTTAGAGGACAACTATATTGTAAGGATAAGTTTTATTATACTTCTGGTCCTTCTCACTCAATCTGCTACATAAGATGAATGATCTGTGTGAATTATGATGTTGGGGAAAATAATGAAACTTGCATGGATACTTACTGAATTAGGGTGTGAGTTAACAACACCAAAACAACAACAACAACAAAACAACAACAAAAACAACAACAACAACAACACAAAGAAATAAAAAAGGATGCAGTTTCATTGGATCTGCCAGAAGTTTATTTCTCTGTCATTTTTGGCCCCAGAGGTTGAGAGAAGTTTTAAGGCTATTAGGCATGCTGGATGAGCAGGCAGTTATTATCTTCAACACCTGACTTCTATCTCTTGATTTAAAGTGGCTGTTCTTGGGGTGCCTGGGTGGCGCAGTCGGTTAAGCGTCTGACTTCAGCCAGGTCACGATCTCGCGGTCCGTGAGTTCGAGCCCTGCATCAGGCTCTGGGCTGATGGCTCAGAGCCTGGAGCCTGTTTCCGATTCTGTGTCTCCCTCTCTCTCTGCCCCTCCCCCGTTCATGCTCTGTCTCTCTCTGTCCCAAAAATAAACGTTGAAAAAAAAAATTTTAAGTGGCTGTTCTAATTGTCACCATTTCTCAACAAGCATAAGCGAGGGAAGAGGAAATGAAATAGAGGGAAATAAGCTTTCTTTTTCAAAATGTACTTGGGTGTTGCATAGATCTCTTTTCTTCTCAATTTAATTGAGGCTGTGATCACTTAGTGACAAGGGAAACTGAGAAATGTGCTTTATATTTGTGCTGTCATGGTTCAGAATCAAAGGCAGAAGAAGGTCGTTAACAAATGGATGAATGGATGCTAAGGAGTGATGAGCAGTTTCTTCTTCTCTGGCCACTCAAGTATTATTGCATATCATTTCTCTCACACATCTTTCCAAAACGGTAACATGAGGTTCTATTCTCTGCAAAGTCCACCATCTCTGGGTGATATGCATGTTCTCCATAGAGTCAGGATGTTACTATTCAAAGTCCAGTGGCATATATATTAATAGATGAATTAATCTCTATCACTCCATCACTCTCTAGTCCTACCATATACACACATACATGTACATGCACATGCACACACACACACACACACAACACACACACACATCCCTAATACACAGTATAATGTGAATAGCATATTGACAATCAAAGCACTCTTTTGGCCATCTGGAATTGGGAAGAACATATAGCAAATTGTCATTAGTATATAATAATGATGAATCCCAGCTAGACAGAAATCATAAAGACTTCCTCAGCTAGTGGTGGAAAAACTTCCTTAGTTAGACCTTGGTTCTTGTCTGATTTGTTCATTGTCCTTCTTGACTTTTGGTTTGCCTTCTAGAAGATTTTCATGTTCATTGTGTACTCATTTGTTTTTATTCATTAACACTTTTATTTATTTACATTGTTAAGTCCATTCTTCCTTTCTCAGATTAACTGAGGTTACATGAGGCTATATAATAGAAAAAAAAAAGTCTTGACTGGGAAAGAAACACCATAATATGATATATTATATCTAGCTGAGAAATCTTGGTGAGATGGATTATAAAATAGGTATGGAAAACAATTTTATCTCCTTTGAGTAAAAAAAACTAGCATTTCTAATATTGGTAGGTACCCAGACACTAAACTTACAGTCAATTCAAATTGCAAGCCACAGGACAAAAAAACAAAACAAAACACAAAAACCCCCAAAAAAACTCCTTTGGGAGAAATGTGTTCCATTCCATCTCTGCTTACAACCTGGCTGATTCTACCCTGTCTGCATTTATCTCATTCAGGATCTTGCTAAAAGCAACAGGGTGAAGTCATACAAAGTGCAGCGCACTTACCCTTTCAGAACCACATAAAGCATTGGAAAGATTGCGGTCTGCCTTCCATACTACTGAAGCTGATAGACCAAATATTTCGTCATGATGTAGTAAGTGTTGCTAGCTTTCAAAACTAAGGTTTTTATGGCTTGAGGCTCATAGCTCACCTGAGAAGCCAGTGCTTCATTTGAGATTTTTGTTATGACAGCATGACACTACTAAGTTCTAAATTATATATTAATTATAGTGTAACATAAGTTACTGTAACAGTATGCATAGTTTCCATCTTTGATGTGCTATTGGTTTCCATTTCTCAGAACCCAGACCCAGAGAAAAAGAAAATGGATGATAACATATTTTCTTTTTAAGGATGTGACCTGGAATTTGTTCTGTTACTTTATCTGTCACTTAATCTGCACCATAGCAAGAGCAAGAAAGGCTGGGCAATTTGGTTTCTAGCTAGGAATCCATTTGCCTTGATAAAATCGAGTGGCAAGGAGGTACAGTCCTGAAGTTATGAAGGGAAATGCGATAGTGAGAGACAATGAATAGTCTCTGCCACATATACCTGGATGGTGAAGGCATGCTTCTAATGTTCATTCTCTCTCTGTAGAAAATCTGGGATTGAGGCCCAGCATCTTTTAAAAACTCCTGAAAGCCAATTTCTGTATATACTGACCTGAAGGCTTTGAAGTGCCTGAGGCAGCCATTTTTTTTCCCCTTGCCCATGGATGGATAAATGGAGTCTGTTCTGCAGACCCAATCTTCCCTGTGGACATATCCCAAGTTTTGTAAGAAAAGAGAAATACAAGAAATACAAGGAACCATACATTGGCCATAAGTACAGTTGTAATGTCCAGTTCAACTTTACTAGTTATAGATTTGTTGCTATGATCTCAATATCTCTTACTCCTGTGTGTATTTGTAATTTTATTCTGAATTTGGTAGGGAAGAGAAGGGTGTAATTTATCAGTCTCTCAAACTTCAAAATCTTGTATCCATTTTCTTAAGTAGCTTTCTGACCTGGCCACGGCTCCTCTGCTCTACTGAAATTTTTCGTGTCTAGCTCACCAGTGGTCTTCATGTTGCCTCAATTCATGGACATCTTCCAGGCTTCATCTTTAGTCAACTTTAGTAGTTCTTGACAGAGCTAGCTGTTTGTCTTTTTAAAAATATTTTATTTTATTTTAGGGGCGCCTGGGTGGCGCAGTCGGTTAAGCGTCCGACTTCAGCCAGGTCACGATCTCGCGGTCCGGGAGTTCAAGCCCCGCATCGGGCTCTGGGCTGATGGCTCAGAGCCTGGAGCCTGTTTCCGATTCTGTGTCTCCCTCTCTCTCTGCCCCTCCCCCGTTCATGCTCTGTCTCTCTCTGTCCCAAAAATAAATAAACGTTGAAAAAAAATTTAAAAAAAAAATTATTTTATTTTATTTTATTTTATTTTATTTTATATTTTATTTTATTTTATATTTTGTTTTATTCTATTTTATGTTATTTTATTTTATTTTTATTGTATTTTAATTTAACTTAATTTTATTTTATTCTAAGAGAGAGCAAGCATGAGCAGAGGAGAAAGAGAATCTTAAGCAGGCTCTACACTCAGTGTGGAGCCTGACATAGGGATTGATCCCCAACCCTGGGATCATGACCAAAGCTGAAATCAAGACTAGGTCGCTCAACTGACTAAGCCATTCAGGTGCCCTCTAGCTCTTTGTCTTTTGCCAATTCTAATTGTTTGCATGATTTCATACTTCCCTGATATTCCTGTTATTTCACTAAGCTTATTCTTTCTCTTTTTTAACTCTTCATTTATTTAAACTCTAATTATTATAGTCTATTATAGCCCCTGGGGACTTGGTCCTAACATTTGTTTTTATGTTCCTTCTGTAAGTTGTAGTATTGCTCAATATTTATTCTTCCTTCTCCTTTACTAACTCCCAATGGGTGATTATAACTTTTCATCTATTGGCCAAGTGACTTATGTGGCTAACTTTATGTGTGCCTATCTGTCATGTGCCATAGCTGAGCAGGAGCTGAAATAAAATGACATACTTTGACTTAGTTCCTCTTGATTTTCCCCTGTGCTATGAGAAAGGTCATGTCCTAGCTTGCTGCTGTTCCTTCACTACAGCATATAGAATTAAAGGGCAAATGTAGAAGATACAAATCTGCCCCACAGATTATAGTGGAGGCACAACCATCCCACACAATCTATATAAATGGAGTGAGAAGTAAACTTATGCTAATGTTGGGCACTGAGATTTTGGGGTGGTTTGTTATACAACATAGACTATCAGAAGCTGACTAATACAAAAATGTGCATCTATGTTCCTTAGGTAAAAGCTAACTCATTTGCACTGAGGAAAAAATAATAAAACTATCAACTGTGATAATTGGGAAAGCAAGACAGTGTGTCTAATGAAACTGTGGTTTTGACATATAAGGTTTGGAAAATAAATGTTAATGTGAGGATTAGGTTGCATTGGATAAAATGGTACAATGCATTGGGTAAAAGCAAGAGATGAGCTCAGAAAAAAAAATCAAACAAATCAAAACACCCTGCTTCTTTTCAATAAAGGATAAAAAGGAAATTAGATTTTGAATATCTGACACTTATAGGGCTAGGAAATATAATGGGTTATCTTTTCTAAACAGTAAACATAAACCTAAGAAATGTTTTGATACCCAGAGCCTCATTAAAATACATCCTTAGGTCAAAGACCAAATCATGGGCATAGCCAGTAAGGCACATTCCCATGAAAAATCATAAGCATGGTTTAATCCTTTATTAAACTCTCTGAATAGATTATTTCATGTAATTTCTTTGTTATTACACGGTATCTGATAAATCTTTTTAGTTGAATAAAATAGTTCAGAATAAAGCTAAGAGTATGAGCCAATGAAAGGCAGATATACTGAAAATACCTACAATTAACCTAAACAGAAAAAAAAGTCTCAAAACTAATTGTTTGGTTATTAGAATATTGAGCATCAACTAGGTTAAAAAAAATCCAACCCTATTTTTAAGAGATTTGTGCTTTTGGAATCACTGCTAGACTGTATTAAAAGAGTTTGTGGCTATTCAATATGTAAAGTGAACTTTTGGTTTCCGCTTTCTATTGGAAAGAAAAAGAAGATTCTCGTCACATGTTGCCAAGGAGGCTAATCAAAAGAAAACTCTTCCTGGAAGGCAAGGCTTAGACCCATGGAGAACAATGAATCCAGAATCCCTCCCAGTGGACAGAACCAGAGACTAATCAAGGAACATGATCTACTACCAACAAGAGGGATCCGAAGTGTTCACCTAGCTGGATTTCAGATATCTATGGACCAGAGATTGATTGTGGCCTGTCTCTCATTATTCTCTTTTCAAAAACTAGTGCTTTTTTTTGGTGGATATTCCACCATTCTATGATGGATGTGTGAGTCTGAGGAGTGCCATCATTTAAAGTAGAGATTATTACAAAATGATGGATTTACAGTCTGATGCCATGATTGGATAAGATATTTAGGATGTCATTCTTGGGGTGTATTTTTGTGCACAAGGAAGGGAAATAAATGCTTGTGACTAAGAGGTCAGAGTGTGTTAATAGATTACTATTCACAAATATTTACCCCTCCTCCCTTCCTCTCCTCACCCCTGCCATTGGAGAAGTATATTTCCTCATTCCACTTTTGTTTTCAACTTGTCATGAGACTTATTTGGTCAAATGAGTATGAGTAGCCATGCTATCTGGCAGACTGAAGCGTTAAATGTGATTTCATGGAATAGCTTGCCTCTTGAATGTGCCTCTCCCGCAAGAAAGGCATGACTGGTATAGTGGTTGTTCCTTCAATCTGGGTGGCAGAATGAGAAGACACATGGAATAAAGACTCACAGAACTCACAGTCTCTATATATGTAATGCGAGCAAGAAATGAACTTTCATTACAAGTTTCTGAGATTTTAGGGTTTTATGTTTCACAGCATAAGCACCGTGGCACTTCACTGCCAAGCACATTTCTTATGTTTGGAAAATTGCTCACTAGTTGAATTTCTCTAGTCCAAGGTAGAAGCCAGGTATTAACTTTCATACACTGCCTTGCAACAGAGGCATACATTGTAAACTAGCATGTGCCAAGCTAACTAAGTGTGTCTACAGCGAACTTTAATTCGAAAGAGATCATCATGAAGAAACAGGTGTTGCACAGAGTTCATGTTCAGTTTAGAATGGCAGTGCAGGCTTTTAGGGCCAGTGATGAGAGAGAATCAGGCAGCCAGTGCCCAGGATCACTGATGCCAAAAGAGGTTTCTGATCCCAGAAGCAGAAGCAGTGACAGAAGTTCTTCACTGGCATAATCCTGCAGTGTAGTTTGGGCTTAGCACCTTTTTGTGTGGTGTGCTTTCTGTAGTGCTATTGCTTTAATTTGCTGGAGTGTGTTTTAAGTTGCTTTTTTTCTCTTTCCTTCTCTCTTGCCCTTGCCCTCTCCCTCCCTCCTTCTTCCCCCCTTCCTTCCTTCCTTCCTTCCTTCCTTTTGCCTGATCTATGAATCATTTGCATTACTTCCTATGTCATGATTAAACTCTATACATGAGTTTTTCCAAGATCTGGATACACTGAATTTCCGACAGATTCTAAAAAACTGTATTTTTACAAACTCAAAGGTTTTGCCCATAATGTGCTATTTGTCTGGACATCTTCTCATAGCCCTTCTTGGGTCTTCTTTTCAGTCTTACCTTTGAAATTCTAATGCAAATAAGTCTTCCGTAAGCTTCTACTCTAACCTATCTCCTTCACCACCCAAATTTTAATTCTCAGAGTATCCTTTCTATTTATGTCTTCCATAAACCAAAAACTATAATTATTTTGTTTATTGGTTTATTCTCTCATTTCCTGACTAAAATACAACTTTCTTGACAACAGAGATCATTCCTATTTTGGGCACTGTTTTACCTCCAAGTCCTATCAAATGTGTATTTCATGCTGGGAACTTGATGTAGACTTTTGAATGAATGAGTGAATAAATGGATGAGTGGGTATGAGTTAGGGATTGAGAATTGTGATGAAGATTTGAAAGAGTTACTTCAAGGAGAGGCAGAGGAAAATGGACGAGGATTTCCGAGCAGTGCTTAAAGTCCAGCTCTGACTGGAGAATATTAATGTGTAAAACATCGGTATGTTTATGCTGTTTTCTTTTCTGTAGCATAGCTTGGCAACAAAGGTGTAAGAGCCAAAAAGGAGCCTTGGTCTTCATCCAGCATTAGAGCTTTCTTTGTAATGCAGATGAGGTAAAAGGAAGGGAATTGAGGGTATTTATGAGCAAGTAGCTTAGATAATTTACAATACAATCTGGGCTGGGTAGAAAAATGAGTGTTGCAGGAGGCTGTTGGAGAAAATGGTGGAATCAAAAGAGATGAAGTCCAAATGTAGTACAATTAGGGAAGTCAAAATAGCAGAAGATTACAGTTATAATCAAAGTACTGTGTATTATATTTTAAGTTTTCTGAGGCTGAAAAATGACAAGTGATGATAATTCCCAGAATGTAGCCATGTATATGAGGACTGAAATGAAATAGATGTAAAATTAACCAGAGATCAAAGAAGGAAGAAGATGGGTTTTGGATGACTCTATTTTTTAAGACTGAAATCTGCCAAGATAACTCTTGCTAATTTATTTTTTAAAACTTAACTTTTGTATATTGAATAATTTAATTCAATTTAGTTCAACCGAAATTTGTTAAGCATACAATCCAGACTTTAGTTAGGCCTGTATTACCTCTATGTGAACTACGGAAAAGTACCCCTTTTTTTAGGCAGAGAAGACCCTTAATCTGTGTACATAGTTTGGGAAATGGAGCATGGACTGTAGTTCCCAGTGTTTCCTTAGGCTACACAAATATACATTGTGGCCGCAAATAGACTCAATGAATGGAACTGTTGGGCGAGGAAAGGAAAGTCAAGGAATGTGACCGAGTCCCTAACATGTACTAGCCATTGTGCTAAGTGTTTCAAATGTGTTATCTCTTTTGATTCTCACCACAACCACATATAGACAGAAGTTATTATCTCAGTTTCAAGTAAGGTAATTGAGTTTCAAGGGGAAAAATAACCTGTCCAACTTGAAACACCTTTATTAAATGGTAAAACTATAATAGCCCTTTCGGTTAGATTTTTTTTCTGTTCAGCAAATGAATGCCAAAGTACATGACTAAAAATAATACATCTTAATTTTTTCTCATAATTCTCTGTTTTGTCCATGCAGTTATTCCAGTATAGATCAGTTTGGTTAGGAAGAGACTGAATAATCTAGGCCTCACTCTCATAGTTGGAACAGACAGAGTGCCTGGGAAGGAAGACTTGGGACCTTACGCCATATATTTTTTTCATCATTTAGGAAGCTTTTCCTAGCTTGTTCAGATAGTGGAGGGTTTTCAATATAAGTGGTGGCAAACTTCAAGTACTCAAATACCTTTTAAGACTACATTACATTCTCTAATGTCCCATTGAGTAAAACAAGTCATATGGCCCAACCCAAATGAAGAACGTTTCTCCACCTCTTGAAAGGAGAAGACACATAGTCACATTGCAAAGGATTATGCATATAGGGAAGAGAGGGAATTGTAGGCATTTTGAAATCAATCAAAAAGTCTATTTTCAAACTCATGCTGTTTCTATCATATCACATCATTCATTGACTGTTTTATTTTTTCTTTATTTTAATGTTTATTTATTTATAAATAAGCTAGAGCATGAGCAGGGGAAGGGAGGAGAGAGAGAATCCCAAATAGGCTCTGCACAGTTAGTGCAGAGCCCAACACAGGGCTCAGTCTCAAGAACTGTTAGATCACGACCTGAGCCAAAATTAAGAATTGGACACTCAACTGACGGAGCCACCAAGGCGCCCCACTGCCTGTTTTTAATTCTAAAGTGAGGACAGCATTATCTAAGCCCTTGTGAAGCTGTGTAACTTAAGGAAAACATTTTTATTTAGAACCTACTACATTGTTAAAACCATCCTAGGAACTTGCCATTATGTCATAATCATATTAGGGATGAGTAATCTGGGGAATATTACCCCTCTTAGGCAGTCATTAAATAGTTTAAATAATGTTTTAGAAATTCAAATAAAGTCCATGTTCTTACACCATACACAAAAATAAACTCAAAATGGATGAAAGACCCAAACGTAAGACAGGAAGCCATCAAAATCCTTGAGGAGAAAGCAGGCAAAAACCTCTTTGACCTTGGCCACAGCAACTTCTTACTCAACACATCTTCAGAGGCAAGGGAAACAAAAGCAAAAATGAACTATTGGGACCTCATCAAAATAAAAAGGTTTTGCACAGCAAAGGAAACAATCAGCAAAACTAAAAGGCAACCGATGGAATGGGAGAAAATATTTGCAGATGACATATCAAATAAAGGGTTAATATCCAAAATCTACAGAGAACTTACCAAACTCACCACCCCCCCCAAAAAAAAATAATCCAGTGAAGAAATGGGCAAAAGACATGAATGGACACTTCTCCAAATAAGACATCCAGATGGCCAGCAGACACATGAAAAAATGCTCAATATCACTCATCATCTGGGAAATACAAATAAAAACCACAATGAGATACCACCTTACACCTGTCAGAATGGCTAACATTAACAACTTGGGCAACAACAGATGCTGGCAAGGATGCAGAGAAAGAGCATCTCTTTTGCACTGCTGGTGGGAATGTAAACTGGTGTAGCCACTCTGCAAAAGAGTATGGAAGTTCTTCAAAAAATTAAAAATAGAACTACCCTATGACCCAGCAATTGCACTACTAGGTATTTATCCAAGGGATACAGGTGTGCTGTTTCAAAGGGACACATGCACCCCAATGTTCATAGCAGCACTATCAACAATAGCCAAAGTATGGAAAGAACCCAAATGTCCATCGATGGATGAATGGATAAAGAAGTGGTATATATATATATATATATATATATATATATATATATATATACACACGCACATACATACAACGGAGTATTACTCAGCAATCAATCTTGCCATTCACAACTATGTGGATGGACCTAGAGGGTATTATGCTAAGCAAAATTAGAGAAAGACAAATATCATATGACTTCAGTCATATGAGGACTTTAAGATACAAAACAGATGAACATAAGGGAAGGGAAGCAAAAATAATATAAAAACATGGAGGAGAACAAACCATAAGAGACTCTTAAATATAGAGAACAAACAGAGGGTTGCTGGAGGATGGGTTGTGAACAGGGGGATGGGTAAATGGGTAAGGGGCTTAAGGAATCTACTCCTGCAATCATTATTGCACCATGTGCTAACCAACTTGGATGTAAATTATAAAAAATAAATTATACAAAGTAAAAAAACAAAACAAAAAAGAAGTTCAAATAAAGTATCCAAGAATGAAGCTATATAAATGTAGAGATGGCCACCATCATTTCTTTTTTTTTCTTTTTTTTTTTTTTGTTGTTGTTACATAAGGTGATTTTATTAAAGGACAGGCACAGGACACACGGGCAGGAAGAGCTGCCCCAGGACCATGAGGAGAAACTGATTTTATACTGGGAGTTGGGGGAGGTAAATTCAAGTGGAAGTTTCCAAGGGGATTTTCATTCCAACCACAAGATATTCTAAGAAAAAATATACACACATTCACATATAACACATAGTATTGGATACATAGCATTTCCTTAAACAGATTAGATATATATGAACGGACAGGTATTATAATAATATCAAAAATTATTTCAGGATGGTGTTGATAAATATGATAAATGCAAAGAGTTTAACTTAATTATCATTGTCATTAGGTTGTTTATACCAAGTCACTTATTGAGTTAGATGCCTTCCACAGATTTTCTCATTTAATCCTCATAATAACATGAAGTGGGCAATGTTATTACTCTCACTTTATGTTGGGGAGATCTCTGAGGAATAGGAAATTTAAATAACTTGTGCACAGTTCCATAATTAGCTAAATGGTACAGCTATGGTTTTAGTTCAGTAATCTTAATCTGGAGTTTGAACATTTAATTATCCTTCTTCAGTTCACACCAAGTATTTTTATGATTAATTACTTAATAATTACATCAACCACATCAATATCTCGTAATCATTTAAGACAGCCCAAACTCTTTGCTGATGTGACATCATAAGCAAAAACAAAGATTACTAACTCAAAAAGATTACCTTTGCTCTTTTCACCCCATTCATAGAGGAAACTTCAGAAATATATCATGGAGTATTCTTTAGATTCTCTTAATTCCATTCTGTTCTCCTTCTTTGGGGGGATGTTTAAAAGCTAATTGGTGCCTTTTATGGGATCTGAATGAGGTTCCATTAATAAGATGCATTTGTGTGAGTCCTGGAGGGTGACAGTGAAGCAGAAGCCTTCTTCCTGAGGTCCTTGGCTGTTTGAAACCAAGTTTGAAAGTGTGCAGATGTCTGACACAGGCATTCCTACATCCATTCCCCTGTGTCCAGACTGAAGCTTGGTTGTGACGGATGCTCATTCACATGTACAAACTCACCCACTGCAGCTTTGGTTGCCTATATGCCTCCCCACTGTGTCTGTGAGACAGGGATATTGTCAGTGGGAGGCACAGCAACTTCCTGCTTCTTGACTGTTTTCAGCAGTTGTGTTATTAGTGCTTAGGGGCCTGTGGGTGGCTTAGTTGGTTGAGCATTGCCTTTGGCTCAAGTCATGATCTCACAATTTGTGAGTTCAAGCCCCACATCGGGCTTGCTGCTGTAACCGCAGATCCTGCTTCGGGTCCTCTATTCTCTTCTCTAGACATCTCCGCAGTTTGTGCTCTCTCTCTCTCTCTCTCTCTCAAAAATAAACACTAAAAAAAAAGTGACAACTTCTACAATAATAAAGTAACTACAGTAAATGTACATTGAAAGCAAAATTCCAAACTAGCTGTGTGGAGTGATCCCACATGCAGGGAGAAAAATCCATAATATAAGCAAATATGTGAGGCTCCATTTTTTAGAATATGGAAATGTACAATCACTCAGAATGCTGCTATGATAATTTTTTTTTCTATTTGGTCATAGAGCATATTGTATACTATTTTATTTGTTTTTTTTTCAACTGTGTCTGAAACATAATTTGAAGTATTATACAGTTATTGTGTGCATGTTGCATCACATTATAGAGTATGATCTGCTCTGTAATATATAGTTTGCTTCTCTATTTTCATAATATTTGTATCTGATTAGAATGGATCAGCTAATATTGCCATCAGGGATCTGTGTACTGTGGTTCTTTTATCAGATTGTTTGTAGAAGATTAGTGTTGGAGAGACTGTCCAATCTAATTTTACAGGTGATTAAACTGAGGCTGAGAGTTTAAGGGCCTGTGCTCAGTAAACATATTTATTTAGTGTCAAATTGGGAACTAAGAACTCTGACCAGAACAGTCGACTTCAGTATTCTTTATACTATCCCACACTGCTAAAAACAAGGAGAAAATAACATAGGGAATAACTTATATATTATACAATTATTTATATAATATATAAATTATATAATAAATTATATATATATATATATGCATATATATATATATACATATATATTTGAATCTCTGGAAGTAGAGATATCTAGGTGACACAGATACACAGAACCACTTAACAACAGCTGGGATAGAAATGGATACTGTGCAGTAAAGGTCAATATATGAAAATCACTCCTGAAATGCTCTGTGGAAACTGTATTCTTGGACTTCATCTTTATTACTGGACACAGCATGTAACACCACTGACATGGTTCCTTCTTGAAGTCCTTCCCTTTCTTGGCTTCTCAGACTTTCTTCTCTCTCTCCTTCTGTTTCTTTCTTTTTTTAAAGTTTGTTTATTTATTGAGATAAAGAAAGAGAGAGAACATAAGGTGGGGGGCACAGAGAAAGGGAGAGGGAGAGAATTCTAAGCATGCTGTCAGTGTGTGAAGCCTGAGGTGGGGGGTGGGGCTCAAACCCACCAACCATGAGATCATGACCTGAGCAGAAACCAACAATTGGATGCTTAACTAACTGAGCCACTATGCATCCCTCTCATTCTATTTCTTGCCTGCTCTGTTTGAGTCCCCTGTGTGGACTCTCTTTCCTCTAATTACCCTTTAAAAAGTGTTGGTATCCTTCTCCACAAGTAGAGCACTGGTTCTCAAGTGGGGACAACATGGCAATGTCTCGACACACTATTCATTGTCATGCCTTGGGATGCACTGCTAACATTTAGTGAGCAGAGACTGAGGACGCCGCTAAATATCCCACAATGCACAGGGCAGCCCCACAACAAGGGATTATCTAGCTTAAAATGTCAATAGTGACAAAGTTAGGACACCTTGAATTAGAAGAATGTGATATCTGTGTGCTCAGGACTGTTTTTGCCTATGCAAAGTAAGTAAGAAAAGCAAGCAACCTGTGTGTAAAGTGAACTTCAAATAGTTTTTTTTTTTTCTTTACTTTTAATTAACTGTAAATGCTTTAGCCTCTGTGGAGCACATTTAAGGACAGGAATTGCTTCTCAGTCATCTTCATATCCATAGAACTTGGGGAAATAAATACTGAAAAAGTTTGTTCAACTTTTAAAATAGCCTGAAGACATGGAAGTTGGGGGAGGTAATTTCCCCAAAATGATTATTTTTCCATTAAATGTGTTCATCAAAATGGTACCTAATGAAAGGAACTTATATCAACTTCACGTTTTTCAGAATTTCAATAGAGGCCAGTAAATTCACAGAAAAATCAGACTAAATATTTCTCAAACAGACTTATTGCAAGAATCAACAAACCACATCACATCTCCCAGAAATATAAGCCCTGATTCTGTGTGTCCTTTTCCAGGATCATGAGGAGAAGCCAAGTAGAAAATGCCCTTAGTAATAAACTGCTTTCAAGCATACTTCAGCTTTGGGCTTTTACTCCATGGAGGAAGAGAAAAGAATATATTCTTGTGAACCTGGTGTTAGATGATGGATGCATAGTGATTAAATTATGATTGACCTGAATTCAGTACTACTGTTTTTCAAGCTCTAGAGTAAGAGAACAGAGCTCTTTTAATTGGAATGGATTTTATTTCAATTTCATAATGCCTAACATAGAATGAGAGGGATACCAGTGAGAAGAATTCCATTTCTCATTATCTCAGTGATTACCAGCTGCTAATGTTTGATTTTACCAAATTAGATACCTTATTAAATAGATAAGAAAAAACAAAGAAAAAGTAACATGATGAAGAAGTGTAGAATTACATACAATGCTTACTATTTTTGTAAAATGTGTTGATTTGGTTTCATTAAAAAAAAGACTTAATGCTTGGAACATTCTAAAATCTAAAAGGCCTTATCTCAAGCTTAGCTAATTATTTTGACAGGGGTCTAAGTGATGTGTGCTTTTCCATGCAAATGAGTTTGTGGCAAACAAGATGACTGTCATCTATATAAACACTCCATAACTAATTCTTATCTCCACAGAGAGATTAAGTAGTGAAAGTTAGCAATTAGAACTTAGCGACAGTGTTTTCCTCTGCAATTGATTAGTGTACAGAATGTTCATCAGGTAGAAGGGCTATAAACAGTTCCACCAATCATTTCCCTTTTGGAACCCCAGACCACCTTGTTTTCTATGTGTGTGTAACTATATATTTTTTTCCTTGAACATTTGCTCTTTTTGACACATTCTTCTCTTTACATCTCCAGGTAAGATTTACAACTTGATCCTCTATTTCTTATGATTTTTTTTCTCCCTTCATTGTTTACTGTTTGTTCTCCCATATCCTTAAATGATAGTGTTGCCAAAGCCTCAGTCCCTGGTTCTCAATGTCAGTTAGCAATACCACCATTCGCTCCCTAATCTATGTTGTCTTAGAATCTTGATTTATCAATTTTCCTTAATTACGTATTCAAACATTTATTTTTAGTTTTACTTACTAATGTTTACTTTATTTCTTATCCTTCCACAGCTACCCTGGTATATATATATAAGAATATATATATATTCTTAAATTTGTGCCAAGAATTAGGAGTTTTCATTTATTTTCCTTTTTATCTCTACGCCTTTATTTTGAATCCATTTCATTCATCACTTCAAGGAAAGTTTTCAGAAACTCAACTACTTTCATCATATTACCTTTTGGCTCAAAATCATCAGTTGATACCATATTTTTTCTGGATAAAATCCTGCCTATTTGAGGAGTTTGATAATATTCATAACCCTGCTAATTCATCTCTCTTATTTGACCATTGGTAGTCTCCAGCAAATTCTTCAAAAGTTAACCAAATTTGTTCCTTTTCACATTACTCAGACTATTTCCTATGCTTTCTTTGTCTACTTAATTTAACTGATTATAGCCTATCTTTCAGGGTCTAATTCAGGTCACACTTTGTTTCTGCTCAGGTCCTATGATGTATTCCACATGGATTGAGGAGGATCAGCTATTTCTGTGATACTTTTCAGATACTTTATAGATACTTCTGAAATAAACTTTTAGATTTATGTTTTTTGCTTCACTATGTTGATGTCTGTTGGGTGTGTGTTTGTGTGTGTGTGTGTGTGTATGTACAGTTCTTGTTTATGTGAAGATTTATTCAATTTACTTACAAAATGACTTATGGAGATTAATTTTCAGAAAGCTTATATGAATTAGGAAAGTGTCTGGGAGAGAGTATAATTATAGCAGGAACCTACTTCACTTTGTGACGGTTGCTTTTATGTATCAAGTTGACTGGGCCATAGACTACCCAGACATTTGGTAGAACATTATTCTGTGTGTTTCTATCAGGGTGTTTGTAGATGAGGTTAACATTTAAATCAGCCGACTGAGTAAAGGAGCTTGCCTTCCCTAATGTGGGTGGGCCTCACCCAATCAGTAGGAGTGCTGAATAGAACAAAAAGAATTATCTTTCTCCAAGAAAGAGAATTTCTCATGCCTGACTTTAAACTGGAACATTGGCTGGGGCGCCTGGGTGGCGCAGTCGGTTAAGCGTCCGACTTCAGCCAGGTCACGATCTCGCGGTCCGGGAGTTCGAGCCCCGCGTCAGGCTCTGGGCTGATGACTCAGAGCCTGGAGCCTGTTTCCGATTCTGTGTCTCCCTCTCTCTCTGCCCCTCCCCCGTTCATGCTCTGTCTCTCTCTGTCCCAAAAAAAAATAAATAAACGTTGAAAAAAAAATTTAAACTGGAACCTTGGCTTTTAGCCATCTGCAGACCCAAACTGAAACATAGGTTCTTTCTGGATCTCAAGTCTGGTGGCCTTTGGTCAGAAACTATATAATCAGCTCTCCTGGTTCTCATGCTTTGGACTCAGACTGAAACTAAACAGTTGGGTCTCCAGGATGTCCAGCTTGCTGATCCACCTTCTAGGACTTGGGACTTGCCTGCATTTATTTATTTTTTTTTAACGTTTTTATTTATTTTTGGGACAGAGAGAGACAGAGCATGAACGGGGTAGGGGCACAGAGAGAGGGAGACACAGAATCGGAAACAGGCTCCAGGCTCCGAGCCATCAGCCCAGAGCCTGACGCGGGGCTCGAACTCACGGACCGCGAGATCGTGACCTGGCTGAAGTCGGACGCTTAACCGACTGCGCCACCCAGGCGCCCCATGGGACTTGCCTGCATTTATAATCACAAGCCAATAATTCCCTATAATAATGTCTTCATATATATGTAACTTAGTGGTTCTGTTTTTCTGGAGAAAAGGTTTATCTTGCCTGATGGGGGTTTGGGGTGATGATGGGGTGACCTGGAGGTGACAGCCAAGAAAGAATTCCTGAAGATGTCTTTGATGCAAAAAGGTTATTTTATTAAAGCACGGGAACAGGACTTGTGGGCAGAAAGAGATGCATTGGAGCTGTGACTCGTAAGGTAACTGATTATATACCCTCAGGTTGGGAGGGGTTAGGGACAGCATAAGTCTCTAAGGTACTTTGGAAGCAAGGTTTCCAGGACCTTGAGGAGCTGGCTGCTGTTAGGAAAATGCCATTTATTACCGGTTAGTAAAACCTCAGTCATGAGACCCTTCAGATGTATATCAGGGGGCCATAAACTTGGAGTATGATTGCCAGCATGTATCTTGGGGGAGTTGAGCTAAGGAAGTGTCCAAAGGAATTTTTATATGTTAAAGTAGACTCACAGGATCCTGAGAGCAGGGAGAGGTCAGGATAATGTTATGCCAAGATTCCCTTTTGTCCCTAGCAAAGTGTCATCATCCTGGCAGCTGAGCATCTAGAGCGAGGTCACTCTGCCTGTTTCAAGGGCTGTAGGCAATAAGGGAATTTAATTTTTCATTTGCCTTAATTTCCCATATCAGCATGGCAAGCACTTAAACCCCTTTCCTTTGTTCTCGGGCAGCCAGGAGTGTTTGAGTAATATTACACATACCCCACCTTGTGGGGGCAGGAGAGGGGTTACACTTAGCCTGTACTTTGCCCTCAGCTTGGCCCAAGCCCCCTCATCATTGCCTACTGCCTTTGAATAGCTGGTTACTAACCTGGAAATGGGGAAAAATGAAAATGAAAAAACAAACAAACCAAAAACAGGACACGGGGATAACCCACTGGGGCGAAATAGGCTCTAGGAAGACCAACCAATGTAGCAGCAAGTCCTAACCTTGTTTTGTCACTTACTGGCTGTATGACCATATAAGTAAGTCACTCAAGATCATTGTTTGAGTTTTTTCATATGTAAAATGATAAATCTACCTTTTGATTCCCCAGTTTTGTTTTGTATAAAGAAGATATTTCATACGTAAATACTTTGATGACTGCTAAATATTAACAAGTAATAAGTATTAGTGCTAAAACTATTTTTAAGATATTTCGCTCCTGGCACTACATAAAAATTAGGTTTCTCAAATTCCCCAATTGTCAAACATATCAATGGCATGTCAGAATTCTGATAAAAGCACAGACATACGTCATTCCTATTTACCATGGTTACCAGAGGGGAAGTTGGAAAGATAATTCAAAGCCAAACTTTCTTGCAGCTGGATGGATTAACATAGTATCTCAAATAGCATTAGGTAAGTTCAGAACTATGCTGGGATAGATTGCATACAAGGAGACAGATCAACCAACCAATGTATTTTAGGTTAAAATTCTCACTAGGACCATAATTTAAACTAAAGCTTGGTGCTTAGAGGAAAACAAAACAAAACAAAAACTGAAAAATAAAAAACACACAAGGCATAGTACTGTAACTGTCCTTTCCTCACAACAAAATTGAAAAGTATTAATGCATGCTAGTTTTAGTGTAATAATTACATGCACCAGATATTTTAAAGTATTCACAAAGCAACATATGGCTTAGCTGTTCAGCTGCAGTGAAAATGTGAATTTTTAAGAATAAAAATTAGTTTGAAAAGCAGCAGGCAACAGTAATCTCGAATCCCCTATATACCCGTAAAGTGGAGAAACCATCTGTACTGTGTGCAAGCTGATGACCTTGGATTAATTCTAGCAATGTCATTACCCAATTAGTTGAGGAAGGAAAGATACTTGGGAATTACAATTAGAGATCCATTAAAATTGTGCAGTGCTTTTATTCTCAAATATTTATTAAACTACATCTGTCTGATAATCATTATATGATAATTTTTTTCCATCTAAAAGAGATTCAAGTTTGCTAGGTAAAACAGTGAACCAGTCCTAGCTAATATAATTATACTACTTGAGCGTACTTCAAGTATGTCTGTTCTTAGAAAATAAAATAAGGATATCTCCTTTTCATCTCATGACTCT
This sequence comes from Prionailurus bengalensis, assembly GCF_016509475.1. Taxonomy (NCBI): domain Eukaryota; kingdom Metazoa; phylum Chordata; class Mammalia; order Carnivora; family Felidae; genus Prionailurus; species Prionailurus bengalensis. The sequence continues at coordinate 155,417,484 of NC_057344.1, read as the reverse complement.
GAGATGGTAATACCTCCATTTGTTAGAATAATCTCCTCAGTTATAGTGAACTATTTCTAACCAAGAAAAATATAAATATGCATGCCAAATTATGTAATAATGTCATATTTTTTTCTGTTTTACTTGTTCTTAGAGAGACCCTGCTGTGACCTTAGGGATCAGGTTAAATAAATTAATAATTCTTGGACACTAAGCACAGTTTTATTTTCATTTGTTGTTATTTTTAAATAGAAAATTTAATTTTTGAAGTGATCTTAAGACAGAAAGTTTCTATCCTCATCATTTAATTTGAGAAGCTATTGACAAACATGATTCACTCAGAAAATCTTATATGTGGAGATAAATATATATTTGTGATATCTATGGATGCAATGTAGATGAATACATTAAAATTAACACTATACAAGTGCTAAGCAATGTTGATACTCTGATCAGAAAGACAATGCTAAAATTAAAGTTTTAGAAATATTTTGATTTAACATACAAAAAATTGTATGACATTTAGGATTTTTATAGGAACATTTCACATTATGTTGTTAGAAGAGACAAATAATTGGCATTCATTATTTAATGCTCATATTTGGATCTACTTTATGATTACTTTTGGCTGAAGAGAAGGAGTGCCTTTAAAACAGAAGTATTCATGTATGCATTCATTCAAAAAGTATTTACTGAGTACCTACGTCACACAGATACAGCTGAGCACAACACAGAAGAGAAGAAACAAGGGAGGAGAACTGTGAAAGACTGGTCTTCCAGACAAATGAGGAAATATTTTAAAAGGAATGAGTGATGAACTTACCAAGTGGTGTTAAGAGGCCTGGTAAAATGAACACTGAGGTTCTACTGTGGGACTTAATATGGAGAAGGTTATTGGTCACCTTGACAACCCCAATTTTCTGGGAACAAGCAGTGGCAAGTAATGACTGGAGAGAGTTCAAGAGAGAATTGAAGAACAGCAAGTAGAAACAATGAGTATTAAAAACTCTTGAAGATTTTATTTGGGAAGACTAGATTTCAGCATACGAATTTTGGGGTACAGGAGGCACAAACATTCAGTTCATAACAGTGACATGAGAAAGAAAGGACAGTGTCTGTAGAAAGATATGAGATCAAGGGAGAGTATCGGTTTTAAAATGGAAGATGCAGGAGCACCTGGGTGGCTCAGTCAGTTGAGTGTATGACTCTTGGTTTCAGCTTAGGTCATGATCTCATGGTTTGTGAGGTCAATGCTGCCCCCCTTCCCCCCCCTGCCCCAGCTCTCTGCTGTCAGTGCAGAGCTTAAAATCCTCTGTCCCCATCTCTCTCTGCCCTTCCCCCACTCTCTCTCTCTCTCTCTCTCTCTTTCTCTCTCAAAAATAAACATTTAAAAAATACTTTAAAAAACTAAATAAAATGAGCGATGTAAAGCATGATTTATCTTCAAGCTATGATCCAGATGTGAAGGCAAAGCAATGATAAAGTAGGAATCTCAAAATTTTAGGAGCAGTGTCCTTGAATTTGCTCTTAGGATCCCAGTCATACCTGGGGGTGATTGCTCATTGCATTTGGAGTACAGATAGAATATATGGGCACTTACTGGCTCATGACTGATTTGGTGTTTGGCCTGAAGAGGGAGATCTCCAATTTTTATGTTTGTTTCAAATAAAAATAATGGCATCATCTGAGAGTAAATGAGTAAGTGATTGAATGAATACTAAATTAGGGATAGAGGTAAAAAATAATGTAACAAATTCAGAAAATATAAATTAAAACACTATAAGGTAAGCTAAACACAAAGTGATAATAAATGCAAAGCAAGGATATTATCAGTTGAATTCAAATGTAGGGCTTCTATAAACATAATAGAGTTTCTTTGTATAGAATTCAAACCAATTTAAAGGTCAAATGACTAGTTTATTAGTCTATGATAGACAATGATAATCACAATGTTCATAATGCTGATTGACCCTGACACACTAGAAGATTCTCAAGAACTTTCTGAGTCAATAAGGATAGTTCTGTATAATTTAACTGCTGTGTATTTTATTACATTTTTTAAATTTGCTAAATCCAGGACTACCAATGCTTACTATTCAAGGCTGTAGAAAGTTCCCTCTGGGAGTGTTAGTATTCAGAAATAAGGCTTAATCATACCAATTAATTTTTAGTTGACTCCCAGGAAAAAGGTGAATCTCAAACAAGGCAAGAATTTCAATTCACTCAGTTTACATTATAATTATAAAACACATTTAAAAATATATTGTCCTTCGAAAAAAGGAATTTTTGTCATTTAAAACAAAAAGAAATACAGAAAAAAAGGAAGAAAAAAATACCCTGAGCCTTCACAAGAGGACAATTTTGTCAACATATTGGTGTAAAAGTAATGTTGGAATGTATTGCCTGTGTAAGGCTTATCTTGCTCCTATGATTAATTTCTGTTAAATTAGCATGATATTTGGTAGGACTCGTTAGTAATTCTTGAAATGTTCCACATACCAGTGACCACTCACTGTCTTAAATTTTCTATGCCTAACAAAGAAAGATCCTCTTGGCTGTGACCTTGCTGAAGACTCAAACTTTTGAGCATGTAGCAACTGGGTGATTTACAGCAAAATGATCACTAATGAAGAACAAAAAATAGAAAAGCATAACTCAAAATTAAACACCTATGATTTTATAAGAGACATTGTAATGCTTATGTTATGTAAGGTCTTTTAATTAGAGTATGGTACAGTGGAATGAATACCAAATTGCGTTTGAATATTGATTCTGCCACTAACTAATTCTGTGACCTTGAATGAATCATTTAATCTCTCTTAAAATAAGTTCCATCATATTAAAAAAATAATATCTACCTCATAATATGCATAGAGATAATAAATGAAATCTTGTCTCTTGTGTGCAACTGTGCCTTAAATGCATTAGTTCCTTTGATTTTTTTTTCCACCGAGGTAAGATTTACATGTGGTGAAATAGATAAATCTTAAATATACAGTATAATACATTTTTATAATTTTATACAAACCTCCCAAATTAAATACAGAATATTCCCATCAGTGTAGAAATATTCCTCATGCATTTTCCAGTCAATACCCACCTACATGTGCAAACATTACTTTTATTTAATTTTTATCACCATAGATTATTTACATTTTTGCTTCATATATGTCAAATTTCTGTTACTAGATGAGACTTACTTAGCATAGTTTTGTTCTGTTAACTGACCCTTTATTCACATTAATGTCCTTCTTTTTCCCTAATAGTATTCCTCATTCTAAACTCCAAGCACTCTAGCTTTCTTTTTCTTTTTGAAGTTTATTTATTTATTTTGAGAGAGAAACAGAGAGAGTATGTGATCAGGGGAGGGGCACAGAGACAGGGAGAGGGAGAGAATCCCAAGCAGGCTCCAGAATACTCATGCAGAGACCAACACAGGGCTTGAACCCATGAATGGAGAGATCATGACCTGAGCTGAAACCAAGAGCTGGAAGCTCTTAGAGACAATTGTTCCTTTTTTAATTCAGTCTGACAAACTGCCTTTTGTTCAATTCATTTAAATTTATTGTAATTATTTTTGTGGTTGCATTTAGCTCTACTAGTCTATACTTCTTTGTTATTTGTCCTGTTTCTATTCCTCACTTACTGCCTTTTATGTGGTAATCAAATATTATTTTTAGTCCATTTTATTCCCTCTATTGCCTTTTAATTCTGATTTTTGTAGTTAGTGGTATTTTAGGGATTATAATACATATTCATAATTTATTACAGTTTGATCAGAGCTAATGTATAATGAATGTAAAATACAAGACTCATGAAATATCTTCAACTTTTGTAATACCATTTGCATACACACACACGCACACACACAGACACACACACACACCAATATGGCAAACCCTATATTAGGATGTTAGAATTTTAAATTATTAGATACTTTTTTAAAGTACAGGGAATAAAAATTAAGATAGTCTTTTATATACTTTATATATTTGTCCACGTATTTTCTATTTCTTAAGTTTTTCATTCCTTCTTGTAGAGCTATGATTCCATTTTACATCATTTCCCTTAAGTCTAAGAACTTCATTTAGCATTTTTTGTAGTTTGGGCCTTCTGAGAATAGATTCTCTCAGCACCTGTTTATCTGATAATATCTCAGTTTTTATTTTTTTTAGTGTTTTATTTACTTTTGAGAGAGAAAGAGAGAGATGGAGAGAGAGGGAGACACAGAATCTGAAGGAGGCTCTGAGCTGTCAGCACAGAGCCCAATGCAGGACTTGAACTCACAGACTGTGGGATCATGATCTGAGCTAAAATTGGGCGCTCAACCAACTGAGCCACACAGGTGCCCCCATATCTCAATTTTTAAATCTGTATTTGAAAGATATTTAAGCCAGATAGATACTTATAGGTTGATAGATATTTTTTCTTTTAAGAAATTAAAGATATCATACCATTCATTATCTTCTTTCCTTCACATTCTATGATCAGAATTTAGCCAGCACTATTATCAATGCTCTTTTTATAAAATCTATTTTATTGTTGTTAGCATTTTTCAAGATTTTTCTCATATTTGGTTTTTCTGTACTTTGTGATGAGACTACATGTGGGATTTTTCATATTTATAAAGCTTAGAGTTCTCAAAGCTTCTTAGAACTATAAGTTATAAATTCTTTCAATATTTCTACAAAAATTATTTTTAATTTTTCTTCTCTCCCCTCTCCTTCTGGATACACTATTATATACGTATATATGCCATATATACGTATATATACATATACATATTTGTATATGTATATATTGTATAATATGTATATATGTATAATATGTATATATTGTATATATGTATTTATATTGTATAATATGTATATTTATATTGTAATATATACATTATATTTATATTATATATATATGTTTTTTGAAATTTTTTCAATTTTGTTTCTCTCTGTTTTGTACATTAGATTAATTCCCTTCTATTATGTTTGGGTTCTCTGTCTCTGTCCTGTCTCTCTCTTTCTTTGCATACTTTAATATTCTCTGAAGACTGAATTTTTAAATTCACATATTATACTTATGGCTCTGGGATTTCTCTTTGTTTCTTTTATGGTTTCCATTTATCTGTGAAGTTTTCCATTAGTCTCATTATCATGACCAGATTTTCCTTTAATTCTTTGAACATTTTACATTAGCTGCTTTGAAGTTCTTATTAATCTAATCTCTGTTTTATCTAAATTTATGTTTTTGTTTGCTGCTTCTCTTGACTATGGGCTCAATATTTCTGTTTATGTTTATTAATTTTACTGTAATATATTTATTAATGTATCTTTTTACTTTAAGTTTTATTTTTATTTGTCTCAAGAGAGACAGAGAGAAAGTAAGGGAGGGGCAGAGAAAGGGAGACAAAATCCTAAGTAAGTTCTGCACTGAACAGGGCTTGAACTCAGGAACTGGGAGATCACCACCTGAACCAAAGTCAAGAATGGATGCTTGACTGACAGAGCCACCCAGGCACCCCTGGATGATTTATTTTATAGACATTAGTTCTTATTATTCCTTTGAATAATACCCTACCCTAGATGATAGGTAAGTACCTGGATGACTAATTTATAATCCTGAAGTCTTTGTTGTAAACTTCCTTAGGTGATCTATATTTATTTTGCCTTTAATCCCAGAATTAATTCCTTAGACCTGAGAAACAGGCATGGTCAGTCTTAGACTTCAATGGAAAACCCAATGTGTTTATGGAACATTCAGAATGTACTGATTTCTCTCTCTCTTGTGCTGTTAGCAACATGTTGCTTTCTGTTGGGCTCCTCCAAATCTCTTTCATAAATGCAGTTTCTGGACATTTTACATATAAGGTTTGGGGTTTCCTTAGTGTTTCCTACTGTATGCCCTTCTTTTTCAGTTTTTTTCCTTTAAATCCCCACAATCTGGCAGCCCCCAACTTTGTCTTATGACTGCAACCTAATAATTCTGTGGGCTTTTTTTCAGAAGTTTTAGCTACTCTTTGACCTTCAGATGTAGCAATCCCCCTCAGGAGAAAATCTGTATAAACATGGATTTAATCCAGTACGGTTTCTTTCTTTCAGTAGTTGAATTCTTTCCAGTTTCTGTCTGATTTTGATCACTCTGAAGTGCCTTTTATTCTTTGTCCAGAGATTACACTTGTTATCTGTATGAAACTAAGTCCAGTAAAAGCTATTCCACCAATACCAGTCTTTCTTTCTTTATTATGATAATAGTAGTATCTGTAATTGTCATTAGTATTTACTAGTACATGCTAAAGTTTGAAGATTGGATGTAGAAACTAGCATATATTATATGGATAAATATTTTTTTAAATAAGGTGTTGCCTGATATGCATTGAGATATTTTAGATTATATTAAATATGATAGGTAGCCTAAGATAAACAATTATTTAGGTAATACTAGGTTTACTAATACGAATAAAGTCCCACAGTCAAGTATACCATTAGGAGAAACTAGTGATTTATAATTGGGTTGATTTTTCTTTCCAGTATTCATTTGTAAAAGCTAAAATAAACTTCCAACTATAACCATTTAAATAACATTATCAATTACGACATGAAGTAAACTTTGAGAACTCATAAAATGTGAGATACATATTGTCTCTGATTATGTAGGCTAAGCAAAATAAATCTAGATGAAGGAAATGAAATATGTCACTAAAAGTACAAGGTGATGAACAACAGTCTTGAGACCTCAGAAACTTCAAAAAAGGAGAATTTCAAAGTTAGAATTGTGTAGAAATTTTGAAGTGGACTGTATTTGTTAGCTTGAAGTATTCTTTATAGTCATTAGTGGAAGTAATTCAGATGATTTTTGAATTTTATTTTCCTACATTTTTTTAACCTAGACAACTTAGCCCTAGAGTTTTAGGCTAAATTTATTTTTATCTTCTGAAGATTCCAGGTTTTCCTTTCAGCACTTCCTGATATTTCTTTATTCCTGTACTCAAAATTCTTCCATGTCTACCACTACTAGGCATAGGCTATTCTCAGATTGCATTTGCTGGCCTTCTGGAATACATCTTCTCTTCACTGTGAGCTAAGCAAATTGATCAAAGTTCCTAACCTCACTGGCAGGATCAACTATATAATATTGGTTTTCTTATTTTAAAAAATAAAGTTGCAAGTCTCAGAACTGTACCTTCATAGTTTGTTGTTGAATGAGAATGTCGAATGAGTCGTTCTAATCTTGCACATCATGTCTATAGCATTGCACTATTATATCAATACTCACCGCCCGCCAACCTTGGAAATGTGAGAACCTCACAGCAAGCAATGTTTACCCTACACTGCTGTGAAGTCACTCTTTACCCAAAGCTTCTATTACGGCACACCAAGTTGTAAGTATAAAATACAACTCTTCCATCGTTTTGCCTCTATGTTGTGTCTACTTTGCCATTTTGACAGCCAAGAGCCCCACAGAAGATTTAAAAGGCAGAATTTCAAAAGATTTTTGAGGAAATATGTCCCCCTTTCCTTTCTCTAGGCAACTTTTATCACACGCCTGGGCTTTGGATATTTTTTTCTGTGAATCTTTGGCATACATTTTCTTCTGAGTTGTACTCTGCCACATGCTGTCATTTGACTCTTGTATACTAAGCTAAGAAGAGTTCCTGGCTCCTTCTGGTCTAGTATTAACCTTTTATTACTTAAACACTCACATGTCTGAGTATAGCAGCCAAAGTTTATTGCTATTATATTTCCAGATCACACGTGTATTTAATTTTCCATCAAATAGCTGTAATTAGAGCATAAAAAAGAAGATACTGGGGTTGTTTTCAGAGTTAGTGTTGGACTGGCAATGATTTCTTGGAAGAAAAGTAAACAGTTTGAACATTGGGTGCGTTTTTGTTTGTTTGTTTATTTTTTTGTTTTTTTGCATCTTAAAATTTATTGAAAAAAACCTACATGGAACTAAGTCTGGATTATTATTCAACAAACATACATTTCAGGTCCACAATGTGCCAGGCACTCTAGGAGATGCTGAATAAAAAAAAACAAAAACAAAAACAAAAACAATAAAAAAACAGTTAGAAGAGAACATATCTGCAGCATACTTGCAAATAGGAATTTCTAATATAATTTAGAAGTTTGAGTCATAGGATGAAAAAAATCCTTTACTGTTATTCTGACTATACACATCCAATCCCTTTGTTCCTTAAGGATCTTTTCCCAGAGCACCACAGCTGAAGATTCCAAAGTATAAAACACCTACCAGCCACATTTAGCCTTTCAACTTGTCAAAGGATATGCTGCTTGCTCTTGGATTTTACATCTTGGAATGTCATATTTTTAAATTCACTTTATCCATTTTTCCTAAGTTAGTTTTTCCTAATGTCTTTTAAAGCTCTTTTGTCTTTCACCTTTACAGCAGAGGGAGTCATAAGGTGAGGGGTATAGTGAATAGAATAAGCCTGAAATTGGGGAACTTAAGTTATGTCATTTTTCTACAGCAAGTTATCCTGGAACAGTAAATTCCTCAATAAAATCCTTCAACTTTGAATCAGAACACAAAGAAACTGAGAATTAAAAAAAAAAGAAAGAAAGAAAACAAAAAAGACAACAAACCAAGCACTGTGTCCCCAAACGGCAAAACAAAACAGAAAACCAAACAGATTGAAAAATCACTGTGACCAAACTAGGGGGACAAAAACTAAGTTTAATCCTATGAAATTATCAGTACTATTTTTCTTAATGTATGTCAAAAACAATTTCTTTTCTTTCAGAACAAATACATTAGCTATGCAACCCATTACTTTAACAATTTGAAAGCAGCTCACAATAGATAAGGAGATGGAAATGGGAGGATAATCTCATCCAGAGAAGAAATCCACAGTGTAACTCGTCTAATTTCACATAATACTTCGTGGAAAAGACACACCAGAAGAATCATAATCATATCACTGCCCCTTTACTTTGGCCTGTACTTTACATAAACCTTAACAAATTGATTTTTCTACCATCAGAGCAAGGCTTATAACAGATAATTTTATGGTGTAGGTTTTATTAATGTTCTTAAAATTAGAATTAAACAAGAGTTGACTAGAATTGGGTTTGTGCACAACAGTGTTCTTAGGAAATAAATGTTAATTTTTATCTCTCTATCTTCATCAATTAAAAGGAAAAAAAGAAAAAAAAAGAAAAAAAAGAATTCAGAAGAGACAGAAAGTCTTTGGAGCAATGATACTCAAAACTTTTGCTTTAAGGACCCTTTTATAATCTTAACTTTGAGTACCTCAAAAAGCTTTTATTTACATGAGTTATGTCCACCATTATTTATTGTGTTGGAAATTGGAACCAAATTTTAAACTATGGATAATAGTAAGTCCATTATGATAGCATAAAATTATACTTTAAATAAAATAATTGCAATTTTCAAAATAAAAAAAATTACTGATAAAATCATTTAAAAATATTCCTGCAAATATGGAGTGCCTGGGTGGCTCAGTCAGTTGCGTGTCCAACTTCAGCTCAGGTCATGAGCTCGCAATTCGTGTGTTCAAGCCCCACATCAGACTCTGTGCTGACAGCTTGGAGCCTGGAGCCTGCTTCAGGTTCTGTGTCTCACTCTCTCTCTGCTCCTCCCCTGCTCATGCTCTGTCTTCCTATGTCTCTCAAAAATAAATAAATGTTTAAATTTTTAAAAATATTTTTTGCAAATCTCTTTAATGTCTGGTACACAAGATAAAAGAAAATTTTTCTGTCTCAATTCAACCTGCTGCAATATGTTATTTTGGTTGCAGAACATGAAGAAAATCTGGCCTTATACAGATCTGTAGTTGGAAAGGGAAAACATATTTCAATATGTTCTTTTCAGGTATTTTGGAATACTCTTCTTTGATTCTACCTCAAAAGTCAACATGTGGTAATTTCTTTAAGGTCAATTGCTATATAGAATGTTAAACAGCAACGCAAGACACCTGGGTGGTTCAGTTGGTTAAGCCTCTGACTCTTGGTTTCAGCTCAGGTCACGATTTCGGGGTTCGTGAGTTTAAGCCTCACATCGGACTCTCCACTGATAGTGGGGAGCCTGCTTAGGATTCTCTCTCTCTCCCTCTTTCTGCCCCTCCCCCACTGGCACTGTCTCTGTGTCTCTCAAGATAAATAAATAAACTTAAAAAAGAGAAAGAATGTTAAAAAATATCAATGAACTTTTATACATTGTTAACTTAGAGTCCATTGTCTCTTTTGCATTTTTATTGCCTCATTTCCAAGTGGATTATTTGTGACATCATATTTTGGTCACTTGCAAAATATATAGTCACTGAATTAATGAAAATCTTCCAAATGTTGGCACATTTCATTGTATAAATCAAATATCAAAATGTCACTATTAATATTCCATGAATACTACAATTAATATTACCTCTCTATTATTCAGGAAATTCTTTATCTATTGGGAACATTTAAGCTCATGGGAGTGGGTAGACATTTTCCAGATTCAACTTTTGCTTGAAGTCTTGGCAACATACCCATCAGTTCTTTTCCTTGACGTGGCAGCTTCATTTTACTCATTTTCAAGAAAATGTCTGCCAAAAACCCAAGCCTAAATAGACATAGTTTGTGTGTCAGTCATCCTTTCAAAAAACAATGTGTTTCATGAAAAAATGGCTTGCTTTTGGCTCAGACACATAAGCACACATATTTTCATACTAGTTTCCTGTGAGACAACCATTGTACTTTATTATATAGCAGCAAGTTTTGTGGATACTTCTCATATCATTGTACAGAAAGTTAAAAAATGTGTACTCAAGGGTTGAGATTTAATAAAATAAGTATATTTACTCCTTCTTCAAGGGCATTCTTAGTTACAATTTGCATTATCTTTCATCACTAGTGCATGGTATTGAAGAAGGTATGACTACTCATATTACTCATACAGTTTTGAGTCATTGTTTTGATTTGTGCTGAGATCCCACCAATTGTACCCACTTTTGCTTTTTCACTATCACTGTAATGTCAACACATTGAAATGACAAATGTCTTAGTATTATTATGTATTGTTACTATTATTAGTTTTGATCTTATCCACTCCCTGAAAAAGTCTCAAAAATTACCAAGAATCCTGAACCACACTTTGGCATCTGCTGGACTAGAGCAGGAAAACAGAAAAATAGACAGTTGAATCATCTTTTTATTCTGAAAACAGTGTTGAAAGCTCTGAGAATAATTGGGGCATGTAAGGTTAAAAGGCATGTGCTTTGGATTTGGTATCCTTCTACCCAATAAAGAAACCAGTTCTATAAATTCCTAGAATTAGAAGTGTCAACATGGCATGAAACTACTTCCTGAACAGCCTGAGCTCTTTCTGAAACATTTTTTTTTCATGAATCATCCTCAGTAAGAATTACTCTAACAGTAAGTACAGACTCAGTTAACGTGTATCCATAAAGATAAAGATCTACTTTTCCTTCTGGGGAGTTCTCTCAGAGAACTTGGGAGTCCTCTGAAGTTACTCTTTCTGATTGCTAAATATCTAGGAAATTTAAAGGCAAATATCTTAACCAGGATTTATGTGAAAGACATTAAAGTGCTGTAATAGGCAATGACCAAAATTAAACTCTCTATGTGTCTTAGTGTTGTTTTATTATTAGAACAGTGATCATGCATGCCAGTATGCTTAGGAAATCTGGTTTATGTCTTCTTATATCTCTTTTCATTCTCAGGGGTGTCCCAGAGTATATGAGACCCCTGAAAGTAGTTCATACATGGTCAAGGCTTTAGAATCTTCTTTTTCCCATCATGTGGGAAGTTAATTTCTGTAGTATTTATGATAGGCCAACTGTCATAACCACAAATAATATCAGAAGCATAGTTTCTGAAATAAATGGCAGAGAAAAAGACATATTTCTTTTAATACTGTGTAGTTTTCCTAATAAATTAAACTTGGCATAATTTTCAATAGGGAGAACATGCAAAGTTGATCAGGAAAATTTTAGTGAAGAGAAAGTGATAAAGTGGGTCTATATATTGAATCATCAGAACACAGCAGAAAATATTGGTCAGCTATTACTATAAAAATGTTGTGAAACAAACTATCCCAATATTCAGTGGCTAATAAAAACATGTACTTATTTCTGTTGCTCAGAGTTTTGTGGGTCAGCAGGGTTACCTCTGCTTTAATCCGGGGATCTACTGAATTTATTTACAGGTTAAAGATTGGATCAAACAGTTCCACATGTTTCTTATTCTTCTTTGACCAGTGGTTACCTGGGACATGTTCTTCTCATGAGTTATGGCAGGAATCTAAGAACTAAGCCAAATCAAGCTAGTACAGTTTAGTCCTCCACTGTAACACATCCACGAAAGTTTACTGGCCAAGTAAGTTATGTGAGCAAATCTTATTTCACTGGGTCAGAAAGGGATATGTAATCTACAATGAAATAGTCCTGCAAAATTACATGGTAAAGACTGTGGATATATACCCTCAGTACAGGAAGTTGAAGAAACTAGAATCCCCCCCATTAACCCAAAGTAAATGAGGAGAATTGAGTATAGTTATTTGGCTGTCTCATAAGTATTGAGGTTTGCAAGCTCCAAAATGACATGGCACCAAGGGCTGAGGAAAATTTGACCCTTTGTTATGGGTCAAATTGTTCCCTCCAGAAGATATATTGAAATCCTAATCCCAGTACCTGAGAATGTGATCTTACTGGGAAATCGGGTCTTTGTAAATGTTACTAAGTTAAGATGAAGTCATTGGGGTGGGCCCTAACCCAGTATGACTGGTGTCATTATTAGAAGTGGAAATTCCATGTGAAAACAGAGAAAAAGAGGGGAGAATGCCATGTGACGTAGAGGTAGATATTGAAATGCTGTAGGGGAAAAAGCCAACGAATGCTGAGTTGTTGCAAATCACCAGAAGCTAGGAAGAGGCAAGAAAGGATTCTTCCCCACAGGTTTCAGAGGGAGCATAACCTTGACAACACCTTGAATTTGGACTTCAAGCCTCCAGAAACATGAGACAACAAATTTCTGTTGTTTTAAGCCCCCATTTATTTCCTGGGAAATTAAAGTAACCAGTAAAAACCAGCTGCCCTGACATAGCCTGATGAGGAGATAAATATACTGTGCAGGCTTAGAGAGAGTCTCCCTATGATGCTGTTCAGGTAAAATAAAGAAAGAACAAATCTGGACCTCAAAGAACTTGGAGTGAGTCAGAGATAAGCAGAAATGGATTAAGATGGCCTGGGATGGTAAAAGACTACTTGAACTGACAGGACTGGCTTAAATCAAAAAGATCTCCTTGACCTTGAATGCAGCAGGGTATTACTGGTAACTGAATTAACTAGAATTTGTGGCAGAGTAGCAAAAGTGATGAGTAGAATTTGTCTGTGATATAGGAAACTTACATCAAATTCCAGTGGAGTTTGGTAACAATCATTGTTAAAAGTGCTACAAGAGGTGTTAATAGAAATTATCCAAGTCCTGCTTTCTCCTTCTACCTCTCAGTAGTTGCCAGGTGGCCAGAGGAACTATGAATAGCTAGTGTCTCTTCATGCAGAACTTTTTAGAGTTAGTCTTTCTTTTTGACAGATTTTATCTTCTCTACACTCTCTTGTTTGTATTTATCTTGATAATGGATACAAGGCATAACTTTTACATGTATATTATTCCTACTGATTTGCATGAAGACTCATTAAAATCTGATCTTCAGTTTTTTGGTTCAGAGTTTATTCTGTATTTCTGCTACTTTGTGAAAGGTGGGTCTGTGATGGTACCACTTATCAAATTTCTTTCAGAGAATGCTATTCAAAAAATGATTTCCTGAAGAAGGAGACTTCTTCTAGAAATGGTATTCTAAATTAAGGCAGGAAACTCTAAGAAAAATGTATCCATAAGGATAACAATATTTTCACACTGCCTCTTTGGTTCAGTATTGGAACATTTGTTGAGATTTCCAATCAATATCCAGAGGTATTTCTTATTTAAATGTTCACATTTAAATTAATATAATTCTAAAGAAGAATAACCTAAACTATGTTACACTTTTTCATTTTTTCTATTGTTTCTATTATTAGCATAGGTTAATAGTAGTCATAACTGGAATGTTAAAGTTCAATGGAAAGAAGAGTGGCAAACGTATGATGTTTAGAAAAGGCACTAAAAAAACCCAGATATCAATCAAGAATGACTTAAAGATGGTTCTCTACTATAGAGACTTTTTTTCTGTTAAATTCAACCCACATATCCTCTAATTTTGGGGAAAATTACCTCAGATTGACAAAGACTTTCATTGCATTATCTCATTTGATCCTGCAAAAACCGTGAAGAGAGAGAAAGATAATATCCCTAATTTTGGAGAATAAATTAAGGTGCAAGGAGTCTAGGACACTTTGTGGGATAGGCAGCTAATGACAGAATTGGGATTAGAATTCATGTTTTTTTTAAATGTTTATTTATTTTTGAGAGAGAGAGAGAGAGAGAGAGAGAGAGAGGAGCAGGCAGAGAGAGACAGAGAAGGAGACACAGAATCTGAAGCAGGCTCCAGGCTCTGAGCTGTCAGCACAGAGCCTGATGCGGGTCTTGGACTGGTGAATTGGGAGATCATGACCTGAACCGAAATTGGACGCTTAACAGACTAAGTCACCCAGGTGTCCCAGAATTTGTGTTTTATTCACTTATTTTTTATCCATTTATTCAGTGGATACACTTAACATGGACTACCATGTTCCTACCCCATTTGTAATGTCTTCTACTTTATTTATTTATTTATTTATTCCTTCCTTTATTTATTTATTTATTTATTTATTTATTTCAACGTTTATTTATTTTTGGGACAGAGAGAGACAGAGCATGAACGGGGGAGGGGCAGAGAGAGAGGGAGACACAGAATCGGAAACAGGCTCCAGGCTCTGAGCCATCAGCCTAGAGCCTGACGCGGGGCTCGAACTCACGGACCGCGAGATCGTGACCTGGCTGAAGTCGGACACTTAACCAACTGCGCCACCCAGGTGCCCCAATGTCTTCTACTTTAGATGGAGATAAATATTTTGTTTAGGAGTATGGACTGAGATATATGGAATTTCTTGAATGGGAAAATATTGCTTTTTATCAATAAATCTCCAGTTAAAGAGTGGGAATGAGACAGCAGAGAAGGATTTGGAGAGAGAGAGGTAGAGATAAGTTTAGAGATAGAGAGATGGAGATGGAAATGGAGATGGAGATGTGAGAGAGAAACGGAGGGAGGGAGACAGAGAGAGAGAAAGAGAGAGAGAGAAAACCCAAAGAAGTTACATGAGGGACACCTGGGTGACTCAGTCAGTTAAGCATCTGACTCTTGGTTTCAGCTCAGGTCATGATCTCATGGTTCATGGGTTCAAGCCCTAGGTCGGACTCTGTGCTGACAGCTCAGAGCCTGGAGCCTGCTTCAGATTCTGTGTCTCCCTCTCTTTTTCTGCTCCTCCCCCACTTGTACTCTGTCTCTCTCTCAAAAATAGATAAGCATTAAAAAAAAAAGTTACATGAGATCATTTGAGTCTTACTTGAGGAAAGAGAAACACTTCTAGAGCAAGAACCAATAATCATTACCACATCATTGTTATCCAGTGAAAAGGATAGGTTAAAAAAAAAAAAGACATAAAAAGGACAAGAAAAAAAATTGTAAGAAGTCTGTCCTATATTTCTCACCCTCTCTCTTTCTTCATCCATATTTGTTAATATTTTATTTTTATATGTCTTCCAGTTCCCTTATCCTTTTTTTATGTCTTATCTTATGTTGAAATAATCCACAGAGCTATTTATTTTGCTAAAAGTTATTTTATCTTTCAGCTCTTTACCATTTATGATTTCTAATTCCCTGTTGAAATTCTTTATTTTTTTTTAAAGTTTACTTATTTTGAGAAAGAGAGAGAACACAAGCAGGTAAGGGTTAGAGAGAGAGGGAGGGAATATCCCAAGCAGGCCCTACACTGTTGGAGTGGAGCCTGATATGGGGCTTGAACCCACAAACTGTGAGATCATGACCTAAGCCAAAACCAAGATTCAGACACTCAACTGACTGAGCCATCCAGGCACCCCTGATTTTCTGGTGAAATTCTTAATCGTGTATTTTAATTCTATGACCACATTTAGCATATTTTTAGAATTCCATCTAGTAAATTCATTAGCTGAGTCATTTGTGTACTGTTTGTATTATTTGTTTTATCATTTTCATGTCTATTTGGAAGTCTGATTGTTTTTAATTAAAAATAAGTCATTATATATAAAAATTGAAGAAATTTTTGAGGCCAAGGATAATAGTATACTCTTCTACTAAAGATTTGTGTTTGTTTCTGAGAAGTAAGTAGCTAAGGGAAATAGAATCACTATTTTCTAATTTCAATGTAGCTTTTCTCTTGTCTCTAGATTAATCTCTAGAAGAAACTGTATCCATTTTATCCTATTCTTTTGTATCTAACCCTAATGAGGATGTGTGTATGGTGGGTGATCAGAACCCCCCCACATATCAGCAAGTCCCAGGGTCAAATTTACTTAGTGTACCATCCAAATGGGTGCTCTTAACTCTTGAAGCTATCCCTTCTATAGTCCATTATGCCCCTAGGGGATAAGTAGCGAAAAATACTAGGTTCTTCTCTCTGCATTTCTTTATTTTTCTGGATCTTGACCCTATAATTTTTCACTTTTTAAAAAATGTTTATTTATTTTTGAGAGAGAGAGAGAGAGAGAACAGGGGAGGGGCAGAGAGAAAGGGGGGGCAAAGGATCTGAAGCAGGTTTTGTGCTTATAGCAGACAGCCCGATGCGGAGTTCAAATCCACAAACTGTGAGATCATGACCTGAGCTGAAGCCGATGCTTAAATGACTGAGCCACCCAGGCACCCTAATTTTTCACTTAAAAAAATCTTCCTAAAACCTTCAAGAAAATAAATCTTTTCCTTGTATATTCTAATTGTCTCAGTAAGAATATTGGTACAAATTGCCTAGTTTGCCTTATTATAGAAAATAGTCTTACTGTTTTAAATCTCCCTTTATCAGTGACTCAATAAAAAGTCAAATATAAGGTTTTATGAGTACAATTCTAACCAAATGACAGTATTGCACAGATAAATATTCTTCTTAAGTACCTACTTTTGGACAGTAATGCATTATAGCTTTTGGTTGCAGAAACAATGAAATTTGATGACAGATTGAGTGTTTTTGTGGGACTTTGGATAAAAGTGATAAAAATGTCTTATGTGACAGTGGACATTTAACATGTACCATTGGTTGACTATATTGTTTCCTATATCAAGAATAGTCTCCGATTTTTATGTCTTATGAACTTTGTTTTATCTCACCCAACACTTACATAAAAGAGTCCTCAAACATATTATGTAGAAATAGTATTTTCATTGTTTACTACACATTTCTTTGTTTTTAATTGTCTCTTAGTTACTTTGAAGCATTTATCCTACTCTATTATAATTAGATAAAAACTTGTCTTAAGACAAGGAAATATATCATATTCATATTTATGTTCACATTGCTTAGCAAAGCTCTAATCTTAAGTTTGTTAAATGAATAAATGAATGATGAATAGATATACACAAGAAGACTGAGATGGTGTGCTGATTGCTCTAATCTCATAATCAGACTTGTAAGATCAAAGTAATTCATACACTTCTGCTCTGATTTCTTTTTCTTTTTCTTTTTCTTCTTTTTTTTTTTTTAAAGGTACTGTCATCTTTTGTGGGAAATAAGGTTTGGAATTTCCTGAGCCTGCACTGATGGGTTAACAAGGCATAAAGAATTATAAAGCCATAGGATGCTCACAACCAAGTTTGGGTAAACAAGATTAGGTGAGTAAGGGTAGAGAAGGGGGCAAAGGCCCCCAGGATAGGGGGGAGCAAAGGCCACCAGAATAGAGAGGGCGGGGCAAAGGCCCCAATACAAAGGTATATGAGGTAAGCAAGATTAGGTATTCAAGGTGGAAACACCCCCCACCTCCTTCAATTTAGTACTATAGCAGAAAGATGCTTTCACAGAAAGGAAGGACCAAATTAGGTAGGCAGGTAAGTAGGGCTATAGACCGCTGCAGGGTGAAGTTGCCTAGAGTGGAGCTGATTAACAAAAGGAATGTGCCTTGTTGACCCTAAGGTTACTTGCTCTGTCTTTCTTGTCACCTAGACCAATTTAGGTAAACAGAGTTGGTGCCTCATGTCCACTGTAAACAACCTTCTGCCCAGCTGCCCAACGTCAGGATTTTGTTTTGTATTAACCCAAATCCCTAAACCCAAATATCTTCAAGACCCCCTTTCCGTCACGTCCATGAGTTAGTGTTCAAAGTTTCATTGTCTCTTTGTGCAACACATTCATCACCATGTTTGTAAGCCTTAATAAATATGGAGCAAGGACCCTTAATCGGGGCTTTTGTCTTTTCCTGGATATTAGCCATCTCTTGTATTTTAATCCTGCACCCACTTTCTTGCTAGACAAGAAAGAACTTTATTTTTTTAATTTATTTTTTTTAATATATGAAATTTATTGTCAATTTGGTTTCCATACAACACCCAGTGCTTTAGATTCAGTCTACAACAATCTTCTTCTGGCTAAACATATAAATAATAAACATTTTTGTTCAATAGTTTTTTTTAGAGGAGCTTTGTCCCCAGTCACATATCATATTAGAAGTGTGTGTTGTTTTTTTTTTCTTTCTGGTCTCTGTTAGACTAATCAGAGATTTGTAACTCTTGTTCTTATTTTGATAAGTAATCCTAATAATCAAAGAAAAGTCTCACATAGGAAAAATGGTAAATTTAACAATAACATACACACTGTGCTATATATTTTTATGCAGTTGATAAAAACGTGAATTTTGAAATCAGATAGATATTGGTTTGTATTTTAACTTTGTACATTCCTTTTTAAAATTGTTTTTATTTGAGGATAGTTGACACAATGTTATATTAGTATCAGATGTTCATCATAGTGATTCAATTTCTTTATATGCTATTCTCACCACAAGTGTAGCCATCTGTCACTATAGAATTCTACTACAATACCATTGACTATATTTTCTACACTTTGCATTTTATTTATTTGCCCATGACTTATTTATGCCATAACTGGAAGACTGTATCTCCTACTCCCCTTCACTGATTTTCCCCATGCTCCTACCCCTTTCTCTCTGGTAACCATCAGTTTGTTCTCTGTATTTATAAGTCTAATTCTGCTTTTTGTATATTTGTTTTGTCTTTTAGATTCCTCATATGAGTGAAATCATAGTGTAATTGCCTTTCTCAGTTTGAATTATTTCACTTAGCATAATACCCTCTAGGTCCATCCATGTCATCACAAATGGCAAGATTTCATCCCTTTTTATGGCTGCATAATATTCCACAGTATATATGTGTGTATAACATACCCACATCTTCCTTATCCATTCACCTGCCAATGGACATTTATTTAGGTTGCTTCCATATCTTGGTTATCATAAATAATGCTGCAATAAACATAGAAGTGCATGTATCTTTTTGAATTAGTTTTTTGTTTGTTTGTTTGTTTGTTTGTTTGCTTTTGTTTTCTTTGGGTAAATACCCAGTAGTGGAATTATTGGATCATATGGCATTTCTATTTTTAATTTTTTTCTGAGGAAACTTCACACTGTTTTCCACAGTGGCTGTACCAGTTTACCATCCCATCAGAGCTTTGTGAGTTTCTTTGGTGGAGTTGTCCACAACTATGTGTATCTACTATTTCTTTTCTGCTAAAAAGGATTAATAATAGTTCCTGTCACATATCACTACTCTCAGGACTCAAGTCAATACACAAATAACATTCTTAGAGTTCTTGACCTGATGTAAGCACTTACTACATGTTAGTATCTAAAAATTTAGCTAGCTTCATTTCTAGGTCTAATTCTTCAATAAACTCTCTGCCTGCGTTTGAAAATTCAGTGAAATATATGAGAGGCTCAGTTGTTTTAACTGATCACTGCTGTTCTGTCTTTGTTGTGCTCTCAATTTACACTGATAAATAGCCAAGATGATAAGAGTTATCATCATGTACATCAGTCTACTGCAGTGAAATACTATGGTTAGAAAGGGCTTGGGTATCAAATTATATCAGTTCCTCAGTGACCCAAGATTATGAAAAGTTCTTCAAGGCTTTCAGGTTACAAACTATCGTGACATCAAAATAAGTAGAAATGTCTTACAAAGTACCAGATTTCAACCCCACTGTTATAAAATGATATATTTCTTCCGTTCTCCTTTTGTGCATTTTTTAGCAAAAGTGTTAGAGATTTTTATTCAAGATTTGTGGTAAGCTTCAGTGTGGCAAATATGAAGACATCACCTGTGCATTCAACAAACCACATTTCCATATTATAAACACATTGATAAGCTTTTAGAAAAAAACTGCATTCATATGCTATTGCTATAGTAAATATGAAAATATTCAGTATTAAAGATATGTTTTTTGTATCCTGAGCAAGTGCATTTTTGAAACATCACCTGATCTTGTGCCAAAAAGTGCAGTTTGATAGCAATGATAGAAAAAAATGAAAACTATTGAGTTTGAAAGATAGTATCCAATCTTAAAAGAATAACAGAACCCACCTACTTGGTCAATTTACTAAATTGACTGTTGATGCATTTTACAGCTGGCTGACCCTAGTAGGACCATCCAAGACACATAGCTATTCAAAATCATACATTTTATACAGAAAGTCAACGTAGATAACTGACATCTGTTCTAAAAGTATTCCTGGTTAAAATTATATCTTCTATGCTTTGTGGTATAAAAATCCAGAAATTTAATTATGCATGTAGGTATTTATTTATTTATTTTAAAGTTCATTTATTTTTGAGATAGGGAGAGAGAGAGAATGAGTGAAGGAGGGGCAAGGAGAGAGGGAAAGAGAGAATCCCAGGTAGGTTCCATGCTGACAGTATGGAGCCCGATGCAGGGCTCAAACCCACTATGAGATCATGACCTGAGCCAAAATCAAGAGGCACTCAATCAACTGAGCCACCCAGACACCCCATGCATGTGGGAATTTACGTAGACCTAAATATTTTCCTACTTTTAGAAAAACAAAAAAGTTTACCCTGCTACCAATATTCTTTTCGAGATAGGATGGTCCTTCTTTGGGGAAAGAATGTAAGTTATATTTTTCAAATTATATAACAAATGTTTGTCTTGACCTGGTATGCAAATTATATTGCTCTTTTTTCAATTGGTTGCACATAACATGTACATTCTCAAAGCTTCCCAAATAGTTCAATGTGAATTGTTATCCATATTATCTCAAAACCTAACATTATAATTGCTATTCATGAAGAGGTATGGTTACCATGAAATATGGTTGCAAGATAGATTTATAAAAAAATAAGATAAAACTTTATGATCACAAATGTGTAATTCAAACAAATGATGCTATGTATTGAAAGATAGAGGAAAGCCATAAAGACATATTTAATATGTCTAAATGCAGACACCTTTAAATGTTTAGAATTTAGTATTTTTACTGCAAAAGACAACATTAATGAGTCACGAATAAAGAAACAGAATGCTAACTTATGACTAATAAAATCAATATGTGTAATATAATAGGAGTTCCTTCTAATCGATGAGAAATAAATTGACCTAGGAGGAAAATAGATCATTGATAAAGATAAAATTCAAAATAAGGGAAATCACTTTACCAGTAAAATATATAAAATTTTGTTCAGTCTCACTAAATGTCACGGAAATGCGAATTAAACCAGTAATGTAATATAGTTTTAACTGATAAAGTTAGGGGATAAAATAGTAATTATCTCCAAGGCTAATGATGCTGTGTATAGAGATTATGTATGGTAGGGGCAGTCCTGTTCTGTGGCTTTGGTTCTTGAGTTCAGCCAAGAAAGAATTCAGAACCAAACTCTTAACCAAGCAAGTGTTTAATAGTGGTCCAAGCAAAAGTATACTCTCAAAGTGGGAGAGTAAGCAGGCCCAGAGATGTTAACTGTGGGGGTGGGGTGTGGGGGTGGGGTGTCAGGGTTACCTTGTTTTTTTATACTTGCCTGGGTTACAGGTCATAGTGAGGGCATTTACTGAGGTTGCCTCCAAACATTTAAGAGACTACACCTACATCTGGAGGGGGACTTTTGGGCCCTGTATGGTCCCTGTCAGAACTGTCATGGCAGTCATCCCCCACAAGGCAGGTGTGTGTGTGTGTGTGTGTGTGTGTGTGTGTGTGTGAAAACTGCAGTGTAAATGTAGTGTAATGAAGCTGTAGGTTACCATAGGGGAGCTGTTACAGGGAAGGGCCATGGGTGATTTCCAGGGTTTCCCTGGCTGTTTGCATTCCAGTGATGGTTGGCAATTTCTGCCTTTTTCAGCAGTTGGACTGTCTCATTGCCTACTCATATCTAGCTAACTGTGAACTCTGGGAGGTACTTTCATATACCTCTTCTGGGAGAATAAATTACTATAACCTTTCTGGAAAACAATTTGCCAGAATTAAACTTCTAGGTCTGGTGACAAGATTATGACCTGCCTCTCCCCAATGGTAAAGGTACGTGGATTTAAAATCTTTACACAGATATCTATTTGTGCCATAGACTCTGGAATTTGTAGCAGTTTTCCCCAATTTCAATGGTATATGCAATAAATATCTTTAAAATTTTTTAAATATGTATATATTTTTACACAGAAATTTTACTTGGTGGATGCTGTTTCCAAAACCACTCATTATTTTTATATGTATGTATATGTATGTATGTTTATAAATGCATATTCTTACACACATATGTACAAAAGTATTTATTGCAAATTGATTATGGAAGCAAAAATAAGAAAATGTGTACATGATGTCTGTCAATTGAGAAATTATATATGTGAGTCTATATATATGTTTGTGTGTATATTTATAAATAGTATAACACTTGTAGGAATGTCAAGGATCAATTTAAAAATATTAAATTTCTCTATATTGAATTTATCTATATATAGATTATGCTCACATCTCCATACAAATATGTTTACGTTACATAAAAATCAATCCATTATGTATGTGTTAATGGATATCTTAAAAACCTCTTATGTCTATTGCATATTATTATTATTATTTTTTAAAATTTTAAATGTTTATTTTTGAGAGAGAGAGAGAAAGAGCATGAGCAGGGGAGGGACAGAGAGAGAGAGGGACACAGAATCTGAAGCAGGCTCCAGGTTCTGAACTGTCAGCACAGAGCCTGATATAGGGCTCAAACTCACAATCTGAGAGATCATGATCTGAGCCGAAGTTGGACGCTTAACCGACTGAGCCACCCAGGCATACCATATTGCATATTATTTTTCAGTATTACATGTATTTATAACTTTAAATCATATATTTATTTAACATATATGAAAAGTATTTGGTATAACTTGAAAGAATTAGGTTTTCATTGGATGCACACACCCACACATATATATAAGTGAAAAGATATGTGGTTACAATAACTTCTGGAAATGGACTGAAGAGTCAGGATAAATATTATTACTTTTTTCTGTACATCTATAATTAGTACTTAAAACAATAAGAATGTATTTTAGAGTGTTAAAGAAGTGATTAAGGGAAAAAAGAGGAAAATGGAAATTAAATCATTTAAATTTTTAATAGGTGTTTCAGTAGGTGACTTTGACCATAGATTTATCTCAGGTCCCAAATTAAGGTCCCCAGAGTTCAAAGGCTTCCATAGTCATTACATGGGTTTTCAATTATATTTAGAGACATAAAAGAGATGCTGAACATAAACAAATTTATTTATGTGCTTTGATCAGGACACATCTCTTCAATTTGAAAATAGTCCAGCATAAACTAAACTGGAGGCCCAAGGCTGATACAGCTTAGGGAGAAGGTGATGCCAGATCAGAAAAAACTTCAGCCAGAAACTTTGGTGAACTTCTTTCTTCCACGTTAACGGAGCACACCTAAGTCAGGAATTCAAGGCAGCAGTTATAATCTGCAGATCATAAGACAAATCAGTTAATAATAATAACCAGCATTTATTTAGTGCTTATCAGAGCTGAGGACTGCATTTAGAACTTTTCAATAATTAAACCATTTAATCCTTATATTACCTTATAATGTAAGTACTATTTCTAATCCAGTTTTAATGTGAATATATTGAAGATTTTAGAGGATAGCTCGAGGTCACACAGAAAGGAGGTGTGGCTGAAATTCAAAGGTAGTGTGATGACCAGCTTTTTTTCACATGAATAACAACAGCGTTTTAATGTTCCATTTAGTATATTTAGGTGGAGATTTCATTTTATTCATAATTTTCCAAACAGTTAAAATATTTAGTTTGAATTTTTTTCAAATTATTTTTTTAAATGTACTCTAAAAATTATTAAAGTACGCATTGATGTTTAAAATTAGCAAAATATTATAGAAATCTTCTGGTTTTTGTTTCTATCATTTCAAATGTACTAATACAGTTATAATAAATGGTTTACTCATAGACAATGAAAATATTAATAACGTGAATAATGCTTCGTGAGATAAAATTATTTCAAATAATTCTGTAGATCTTGACATTTGTCTTTCCAGTAGGTCTAAAGTGTCTGTGTGGACTTTTATTTGCAACTGTTTTTATCTTCTGAGCTACAATTAGTTGGCTTTCTTTGCAACCATTATATAATGGCTTTACTTTAATTACACAATTAAAAAACAATAGGCAGAACTGGGGCACCTGGGTGGCTCAGTCATTTAAGTATCTGACTTTGGCTCAGGTCATGATCTCACGGTTTGTGGGTTCAAGCCCCACATTGGGCTCTGTGCTGACAGCTCAGAGCCTGGACCCTACTTCAGATTCTGTCTCCCTCTCTCTCTACCCCTCCCATGCTTGGACTCTGTCTCTCTCTCTCTCTCTCTCTCTCTCTCTCTCAAAAATAAATAAACATTAAAAAAACCCTTAAAAAATAATAGGCAGAAGTAAAGCCTTTTGGCACTGTCTCCATGTTCTCATTCAGCTACTGCTCTGGGGAAAAAAAAAGGAATAAATCCAATTCTTAAATATATAATTGAATGAAAAATTTAACTCTCATTAAATTCATATTAACTATCTACTTCATATTTATTTTTCTTTCCTTGCCAAAGAATACTATCATTATATTTGTTGCTTTTTGGAGGGTTTTTTAAAAAAATATTTATTCACTTTTACACAGAGAGTGTGAGCTGGGGAGGGGCAGAGAGAGAGGGAGACAGAAGATCTGAAGCAGGCTCTGTGCTGAGAGTGGAAAGCCCAACATGGGGTTGGAAGTCACCAACTGTGAGATCATGAGGTGAGCTGAAGTTGGATGTTCAATCAACTGAGCCACCCAGGCACCTTGCTTTTTGGTGTTTTAATACATTTCTGCACTATGTATTTTTACTGATACCCACCTTTCAATAAAATATATACTCCATATTCACCTCAGCATAAACAAATTATAGCTATTTATTTATTTAATTTTCTGAGAGAGAGAGAGAGGGAGAGAGAGAGAGAGAGAGAGAGATGCAAGCAGGGGAGGGACAAAGGGAGAGGGAGGGAGAATCTCAAGCAGGCTCCGTGCTCAGCACAGACCCCGACTTGGGGCTTGACAAGCGCATGGTCTCATGAATCACAAGATCATGACCTGAGTCGAAATCAAGAGTCAGTTGCTTAACCAACTGAGCCATCCACATGTCCTAAGGTGTAGCTCTTTAAAGAACTTGTAATTGAATATAGTATCTTCCCCAGCAGATTTTTGACTCATATATGTTAACATATATGAGTAGCTATTCCCATTTTATATAGAAAAGATAGAACAACTTCACAATTAATTCAATTGCATCTGGGTGGATTGACTAAAATTAAAAATCATTCTGGTTCATTTTTTTGGTAAAGTTACCTTGATACGAAGTGGAATCTTTAGCACTCTATGAACTACAGTTTTGGATTAAGTTCTGGCTCTCAATATCTAAGTGGGTCCAATACATCACACTCTTTTTTTTAAAGCATTGAACAAAATGAAAACGTCCGCTTCTTGTGATGCCAGGGCAAAGTTCCAGAGTTCAACGTCAAATGACCGTAACTAGATTTTAGCCATTCCTTAAAAACATAAAGTTATAGCCTCAGGTGTGTAAACAGTTTTAAACAGTCTTATAAGTTTTGCATATGTATAACTGTTAGCATTTGCACACATCTTCCTACATACTCAAGTGGAAAAGACATCTTCACAACTCTATTTTTAAAATACTGTTTATGTGTATTATAGGCAATCTAACTTAATCTTGACATATTTTTAGTTAGACTTTGGGACTGAAGTTTTATATCATTTTTTTTAAAGAAACCATGGTAAAAAATATGTTGCTTCAGTAACTTAGAGCCAAGTAAATATTATTAAATTCACTTGATATGCTAAATAATTTTTTTAATAAAGTAGAAGATGTTTTTGTTGCAATTGATGTAATATAAACTTTGTGTCTTGTATTTTGGAATATAAATCTATTGTAAACTTTAACTTTCAATGATGTTTATTGCCTTACAAAATTACAGTTTTAAATCAAATTCAATAACATATTTAACAATGAAATAAAAATAGATGATAAGCACCTTGGATATTTTCCTTATCCACAATGATACTATTTCATCCTGCTGTCTTTTTACATAAATATTCATAGTAATTATTTCAGGCAATAAATTTTGAAAGAACAGTTTGAAACAAGAATTATTGATGAGATCTTTTGATCATTCTGTAGTTATTATTTCAGAGTAGTCTTTGTTGATTAAAGGATACATAATATTTAGTTTTGTAGTATTTATAAAAGAAGACATTGACTCTAAATAAATTATTCTACAATTGTAAAAATAGAATAACGTCATAGAAAAAACAAGGATAAAATGGGAATATTATTTCACTTATTGCTTATTCTCAAAAAGCTACCTTTTTAATTGACTTGTTTTAGATAAATTTAAAGTAGGTTTACTTGCAGTCATTTACTTGTAATAATTTGTTTTTAAAATTATATAGAAATGGGGGGGGCACCTGGGTGGCTCAGTTGGGTATGCCACTGTCTTTGTCTTAGGTCATGATCTCACAGTTCATGAGTTCGAGCCCCATGTCAGGCTCTGTGCTCAGAGCCTGGAGCCTGCTGCAGATTCTGTCTCTCTCTCTCTCAATCTCTCTCTCTCTCTCTCTCTCTCTCTCTCTCTCTCTCTGCCCTTCTCCTGCTTGTGGTCTTTCTCTCAAAAATGAATAAACGTTAATAAAATTTAAAAAATTGTATAAAGATTGGTTAGATCTCTGTCATATGCTATAGGGATATCAGAATGGATATCATTAGTAGAGTTTTTATTAGTTTTTCCTTTTTAAGAACTAGATTGTATGATCCGATTTGGTTTTAGAGATAAACCAAGGCCAGAGTGTGGAAGTTTGGGGTAAATGAGAAAATCCTAATAACTGGGAAGATCAGCAGAAAGGTTGAAATGAGGCAACGCAATTGTAAAAATAAGAAGGAATCAATTTTATAACATTTTTGAACTCTGCAGCTTTTTTTTTTAATAAGTGAGATCAAGAAAGATGAATAAAATGAAAGAGTCTGGAAATCTAGTATGAGAGAGTTCAGAGTTCTAATATGAAGACTGTAAAGATAGTGATATTAATAGCCACGGTTCAAAACATAATTGAGACCAAGAGTAAAAAATTGTTAGTTTATAGAGATATATATTAATTGTATTAAGAGCAATGGGATGGAATCTTTCAAAGTTTCTAATAATATTGTTTTCCTCCTGCCATTTCATCACTATTTGCTGAGTCTCCTGAATCCACTTTCTGTTTTTTGTTTTGTTTTGTTTTGTTTTGTTTTGTCTTATTTTGTTTGTTTGTTTGGGAAAGTTTAAGAGTACTGCCATTTCTGTTTGAGAAATGTCCTCCTCTCTATTGAATACCTTTAATGGACAATAACTGGATGTTGTAATTTGAACTATTCTAGATCAAAACAGTCCTGACATGCTGAAATCTGAACCTTGAATCTTGAACGAAGGGGCAAAACGTTAAACGTATTTAGCATTCTGTCCTACTTTCTGGCACATGGGCTACACTGATTCTTAGGGATCTACTTCACAGTCATTTGTCAAAGGTGTGAGTACCAATATGCTTCCAAAAATTGTATTCAAGTTGTAAAAGCCTACTTCTCTGATTGGAACCATAAAGACTCTAATTGATATAGGTTGTTTTCAAGCACCAGTGGCTCAAGATCAAATACTTACATGGATGTCAGGTTTAACTCACCAAAGGAATTCTAGCACTGGACGGTGGGGCTCCTGAAGGGTGTGGAACTATGGCCCCATTTAGGGAAATATAGGAGAACTTAAATATTGCCTTAAAACCATTCCTTATTTTAGCCATTTTAAGCTATGAAATATTGTAAACATTCAGAAAAGTACAAATAATAATATTGTGGTAATAGTTTGACTCTATGTAAAACCATTACATGATCATTAAAATTTGAACTGTGGGGAGATAATCCTACTGTGGGTTGCTCATTTCTGCACATCTTAGACGAGTGGCATTGACAGTCTTTGTGCTGGACTATCTTTTGAAGCATATTTTTATAGCAAAAAGTCTTGAGAGTCTTTATTCTTCTCATTTACTATTTGCAATCTTAGCATTCCCATTTGATTCTTTCTTATAGTTTCCATTTCTCTCTTGAAATTACCTATCTAGTGTTGCATATTGCTCATCTTTTCCTTTAGAGACTTTGACGTATTAATTATAGTTATATCAAGTTCCCTCTGGAATGATTCCAGCACCTGTGACATGTATGGATCTAGTTCTGCTGATTGATTTGTCTCTTAATTTTTTTCCCTTGCCCTTTAATACTTTTCATATATTTTTAACTGTTTATCTATTTTTGAAAGAGAGAAGGAACATGTGTGTGCATGCATGAGAGGGTGGGGGCAGAGAGAGAGAAAATCCCAAGCAGGCTTTGCCCTGTCAGCGCAGAGCCCAATGTAGGGCTCGAACCCATAAACTGTGACATCATGACCTGAGGCAAAATGAAAAGCTGGACACATAACCACCTGGGCCACCAGGTGCTCCATGGTCTCATATGTTTTTGTTGAAAGCTGGATGGACATCATGTGTAGGACAAGAAAAATTAAAGTACATCGATATTATATCTGCAAATGTTCCTTCTGTTTTGTCTCTAGTGCAAGATGTGAGATAATCTAATTGGAAGTTGTGTTAGATTTGAGGTCTGTTGTTTCTGTAGTTATTTCCAGTGCACCAGTGGCTTCAACTTCCTCTAGTGATACTTTGTGTTTAGTGTGGTAAATGGTTTGTCAGAAGATTTTATTTTCTGATAATAGATTGTTTTCCTTTCAGCTTTAAGTTTTCTCATGGTACTGTGCCTCAGACAGGATCTATCTGTGTCTCACAAATTACTTTTTACTCAGCACTTGCTAAAAGAGGGAGAACTTGTGAGGCATTGTCTATTGCTGATGCAGCTTCTTTGTGAGATAGTCTGCATCTTAGAATCTTGGGAGTGTGACCTCGTGACTTTTAGTCTCCAGGCAGTTCTGAAACTAGCATCTATTTCTTCCTCTCCACCAGACCTTGTGGGTTTTTTCTTTTCCCTTCCACAGATGCAATGGGAGTTCACTCCTGCACCATGGCCAACAGTGTTTGCCACCCCTCCTTCCACATATTAAGGCTTTTATTTTATAGAGGAGATAGGGTAGAAGGGTCCAGACTCGTTTCTTACTATTTTTACAAATGCACTTTCATACTATAAACATCAAAATATTTCCTCGCATGCCCTTTGTTCACATTTTACCTAATAATTATCAAATAAGAAAAAATCAGCAGTTTGGTAACATTTATGATGAAAAGAGTGGTCATCACTGTACCCAGAGGGAAAACAGAGTGGTATTATTTCTCTTTGAGAGATAAATTCAGTATCCTTTGTCTTTACTTCCTATTGTTGTTTCTTACCCATGGATATTCTTTCAGGGTCTGTTAGATCTTTGGTTTTACTCTTCCTTTCACATCATATTTATTACTTAGTCCTTTAAAGATTCTTTGCTTCCACATCCTGTCCTCTCCTGTGTCATCATTTAACATTACCATCTTTTCCCTCCCATAATTCTAAGACAATAATGAATATTATAGTGTTTAAAATGAAAATAGGAATTGCTTCATCCATATTTTATTAATAAATTAGAGAATTCTAACTTGTTGGTTCTTTCAAATATGATTCATTTCCTCACCCATTAATACTGATGGCTTATTTGTGTTACTGTCACAGCTGTTGAAGGTATGATGTTATAGTGAGAAAAGTACTTGTCATTTCAGTCTGTCTTTGACTGACATAGTGGCACCTAAAAATATTTTAAAATTGTAATACATACATGAGGGAAAATACTTCCATTCTATAGACAATACTTAGTGCACCGGAATGATCTATAAAACTCCCTTCAGTCATGCTGCAACCTGTCAGATGTCTGAAGTACACAGAGTGCTGATGGACCTAAGAGTTCTTATTAAACAGCTAATAATTCTTTCCCATGTTTTCTTTTCTGCACAATGGAGAAACATATAGCTACCCTAAAAACTTCACAAAACTTTATGAGGATCACATGAAATTGTATACACACAATAACAGAAAACAAAAAAATCCCACAAAACAATAAGCAACTCCTTTACGCTCTTTGAGTTCATTTTGTAAAATATTTTGTACAGTAGCACTCGTACTGTTTGATGTTGATGGTGAAAAATACATTGTGGGCTAGCCAGTTTGAAGGTGGAACATTGTTTTTTTAGAGACATTCAGAAGCAATGGGGTCTGTTCAGTATCTTGTTTTCTACTATTGAAGCTGAGCCAAATGCAAAGATCTTTCTGGAAGTCAATGGGAGTTCTGAACCCAAGCCAGAGCAAGATGAGAAAAATGAAACAAAATGAGAAACTGGCCTGAACTCAACTGTTTAAAAAAAATGAAAGTAAAACTTTCTGATATGTTCCCCTAATGGAAGATGATTATGTATTATGTTTTAGATGGTTTTCAAAGTACCTGATTCATTCATTAGTCAATGCCCTTTAAACCTTTGAATAAGATGGGAATATTGAAGGAGTTATATTTTGAATTTAATGAACTTTCATGTGGGTAACACAGGGACTATTGAGAGAATTACCCTACTGCCTTTCATGCAACTTATACAGGAGGGAAGAAGAGCTTTAATAAAAGAATTGCATGATCCACATTTAAATTTCCTTTGGCTATGCTAGATAGATATTGGGGAAAAATTTATCTCTCTTTCCATCAGACATTCCCTTTCCCATCCCAATGTTAGCTTCTAAAAACTTGAACTCTTCCTATAAGGTTATAAAAAAGGACATAAATTCTACAGCACCAAACCTTAATTTCAACAATTTTAATATTTGACATTATTATAAGGTGGAAATAATATAGGAACGCAGAATGATTTCAATTTTCACTTTATTATTATCATAGAACTATTTAGAAACTATTTCACTCTTATTATACCTACTTTTCAGGAGGGAAGCATATACAAAACTGATATCTCAGTTTATATTTTCTATTTGTTCTTTAGAAGGAGTGTCATTCTATCACTATCTATGAGTTGCAGGAGTAAAGGCACTGAGAGTCTACCTTGTCTATGAATCCCAGGAGCATGTAACATGTCAGCTACCCTTCCTGGCTGGCATTCAGGCAAGACACAGAGAGTTGAAGAAGCATGGCATGTTCTGGGGCAAAAAAAAAAATCTGGAATACAAAATTTAATCACATGGAAAATTAGTAAAAGAGAGTAGAAATTTTAACATAGAAGAGGGAGAGAATGAATAATCTTGAAAATAATTTTTAAAAAATGACATAAGATAAAAGAAATATTTCTTTTTATTTTATAATTGATGGGAGATGAAGATAATGTATTTATTTGAAAGAGAGATCCAGGGCTCGGATTATGAAAACTTCAGGGTATGTAACCCAATCTTGATTTTTTTTTCTTAATTTTTTTTTTAATGTTTAGTCTTGAGAAAGAGCATGAGTGGGGGAGGGGCAAAGAAAGAGGGAATCACAGAAGCCAAAGCAGGCTCCAGGTTCTGAGCTGTCAGTACAGAGCCCGAAGTGGGGCTCGAACTCACAAACAGTGAGATCAAGACCTGAACCGAAGTTGGAAGCTTAACCTACTGAGCCACCCAGGAGCCCCACCCAATCTTGATTTCTTAGAGCAATTGTCATTAAAGAGGTATAAAGTCTACACTTTATATTCAATATTAATCAACAAAATAAGTGAGGTATAAGTGAAAAGAAAGATAATTCCCAAGTCTTACCTTGATTCTTTTCTTTTAAAACTAACATATGCACACTATTGGAATCAATGTGGATAAGATTAAAGAAATAGCATTCACCCATAGTTACCTTACCTAGAGAGACCTATAATTAACATTTTAGTGTATTTGTAATCTGCTATTTCTAAACATTTTTTACATAGTTGAGTAGGCATTGTATGTACACATTGCTGCCCTGTTTTTTGCACTTAATAAATTTTGCATTCAATAAATAAATCTTAGATAAATAAAGTAAATCAATCTTTGGTACGCTTTTATTGATACCAAGTGTCTACAACACAAAAGCACTTATGTTTAGAGGATACCTCTAATTTGTAAGTTTATTTAGATTTTTAGTTCATTTCGTATTAACAACACCCCCTTAAAATAGAGAAAGCAGAAATTATCTCCTTACTTTTCA
Source organism: Prionailurus bengalensis (assembly GCF_016509475.1). Classification (NCBI taxonomy): domain Eukaryota; kingdom Metazoa; phylum Chordata; class Mammalia; order Carnivora; family Felidae; genus Prionailurus; species Prionailurus bengalensis. The sequence continues at coordinate 155,384,784 of NC_057344.1, read as the reverse complement.
GAATTGAGACCTTGGGAATCTGACTACTGCGGTGGTTGGAATCTAAGTCTCCTGAATCTTCATTGTGTGCTTTTTCCTCAACATTATGAGATATTTCACTGGTCATTAAATTATTAAAACTCTCTGGATGGGATCCAGATGGAACGTACCTCATATCAAAAAAATATATAATGCCAGAGTTTCAAATATGGATTCATACATTTGAATAGAAACAGTATAATGAGAAGGGAAGGGATTTTGGCTTAACATATAATTATTTGTTTCCAAAGTCTATAAATCCTGAGTGAATTTTGGTGTGTTTCAAAAACACCGATCAAATACTAATAAAATGTTTTGAACAACAGCAGCCAAAAAAGTTATTGACAGCTTTTCAGTGTTGACATCTTTCCAAGCAATTTACTCTCCTTGGCAGAACTCAGGAGGCAGTTCCACTCTTTGGTGACTAGCTAATGTTTTAAACATACATCTCAACCTTTTTCTTAACCCAGAAGAAAATGAAAATAACTGCAATTTTGAAAAAGGGACAAAGTGCAGAAGAGCTAATTAAACTTTGGACAGAAAGCTCATAAAATGGTTGTTTCAAAGAGAAGAAGCAGGTTATCCACATTTAGCACACATTTTCATATTAAAAGAAAACTCTTTAAAGAAGCGTACCATCTGTCATGATGCCACAGATACAGTTGATAGGGACTTTAAGCACTGAAAAAAAGTAGGACTGATGCAATATGTTTTTGTATTATTTTAAAGTGATTCATTGATAATGTAATTGTAATGTGCTAAAATTATTGATACCTTTTATTAAAAACAGAGAAATCTTAATGATTTAATTGTTAAGACCATGATGTTACATTTATTATTGCTTTGTTCCTACAAATGTTATTATGTCCTGCTTGTTCTAGGCCATAAAACACAAGAGTGTTAGCACAGAGCTGCATTGAGAAATAAGAATAATTGTCAGAAAACAAAGGGAAAACTATGGCAGGATAATGGGAGGAAAAACATACAATGTTTAGCTTACTAAACTACGCAGGATTATGTCTTTTTCAGGGAGGAGTTACAATATCTATTACAGGTCTTAACTCTCAATAAACATTGGTTAGAATGAATGAATGTATGTATTGATAAATCAATTCTGCATCCCAAGAATTTCTGGGATACTGAATTGGTAGCGCTTACTATTGCTTTTCATCTTCATCAGGCATTTTTGTTTGTTTGATGTTCAGGGAAGAAACTAATGTTACAGAGTAACCTAAATGAGTCAGGAGAAATTCTTCCGATAAGGAAATGGAAGGGAAAGTTAGAGTCGAAAAGGGGAAATGAATGTGTGCACAGTGGGGGAAAGTCTACTCTGAAAGCACGTGGAGACAAATTACTAGACTATCCACTTCCTATGTGTATCTTGTTCTGTTTTTCAAAATTAGTGTGGTTTACCAAAATTTATCTATGTGCTAAGCCACTGACACTATTCAGGGTATGGCTTTTTTCTTAAAATGTCAAAAAAGTATGCTATCATTTTTTTATAGTAGGGATCTGTATGTCTAAATATAATTTATAGGTGTTGAATGCCAAAGATTTCTTTCAAGATTCTGTTAAAATGCAGGTGCAGTGTGTAGTGTTGAGAGAGAAAAAAAATCATATTGCTCATTCCTTGCATTCAAGCTGACTATGGTTCTTGTTTGTGGTGACACTGACTGTTCCAAACAAGCAAACAAAAAACACTGAGTGTAAAAGATCAAGTGAGAATTCAGCCTTCCTGCCCATGATGTATTTTAATATCGAATTCCTTGAAGAAATCTTTGATGTATGAATGCCGTCTATTATCTTTTTTTAAAAACCTTGCCAACTTTATTAGCTTTTCTAGTAATAATGTTTCCTAGAATGGTTCTATGTGAAGCAGTTTATAGAATTTTATCAAGCCAAAGGAGCTTATCACATAGAAGACTGAAAAGAAAAGATTACAATATGTGACTCTATGTATTAAGTGAAAACCTGATCTGCTACTGAAGCGCACCACCTAGGGAGACTTCTATTTCTCTGTCTGAATACAAGTGTCCATCATATTATTTAAAGTTTTTGTATTTACTGTAGAGCATCTTAAGTACTTTTCCAACATTTTAAGTAATTCTTAGCCATGATTTTGAGATAAGCCATGATTTTGAGTAATCGATTGCCACATTTCACATTGTAAAGCTCTACAAGTTTAATTATTAAGTATTTAAAAACAAAATGTAAGATCTGGGGATAAGGAGAGGCATGAAGATCCGGGTAACAAAAAACAAGGTAATATTGCTCTAACCATGGAGTCCTGAGCTACCCCAAATTCTAAGAATCATTGCTTTTATTTCATATTCTGGATATTTTTGAAATTTGGGACTAATCAAAGGGAGATACAGTGTTTTCAAAAATTTGAAAAAACAAAACAAAACAAAACAAAATGGTATTCTTGTGTTCAAATTCTAGTTCCACCACTAACTACATGAAACTTTGTAGTTGCGTTGGTATACAGAATTGACTTATCTAAGTAAATATAATGGTATGACTTATACTATTTATCTCTTTGTTTTTTGTGAGTATTAAGTGAGATAATCTATATGAAGGAATTACTATAATATTTGGTCTAGAGTAAGAAATGAATTAATCTATAACAGCAGTCATTAATGTTGAAGGGAGAGAGGAGGATAATGATTAGAGAATTTCCCAAAGCACATTTCTTCTTGGAGGATATTTGATATAGAACAACAGGGCTGTCCTATCTGAAGACCAGGGCTCTTATGGTTATATTTCTGGAAGACCAATGCTGTACCAGGCAAAGTAAAAGCAGTAACCGATGTCAAAAATACATCATCAATTATTTTCTCTCTCTACTCAAGAAATTTGAATCAAAGTCCACATCACTGTACTTAATGTGACTGTATCTGGATGGCAGTCCCATTAGTGGTTACAAAGTTTTCACAAGAAGCTTAATGTAATTCTAAAAGACACATTATTTTGACTCATACTTGAATTTGAGAGATTACTGCAGCCAGAGAAATAAATTATATTTTAACCTTTGCATCACTGTCCTTTGCTGAGAGAGAAAACATAGATTATAACCATTATTTCACTATAATTCAATAGATGGAGTAAATAATAGTTCACATTCTTTCTATGGCTCTGAATTGTTCTAGGCACTGGAACAATATCTATCCTGAAGAAAATTGGAATCAAGTAAGGAATTCCAAGAGTTAAATACATTATTAACACATATTATGAAATGTCTATTTAGTTTGTCCTCAGATAATCTGGAAAGCACATTAATTTTTATTTTTTAAAGTCTTAGTACTTTATTGGAAAACATTTGATGTTCCTTAGTCAAAAGGGTGGTCATTTCTCTATTTATCAAAATGAATGACTGGTCGAATGTAACTTCGATGAACAGTAAGTGTCATCTATGTATAAAACACTATGTTAAACAAAATTCTTTCCTTTGAGCACTTTAGAGTCTATTGAGGAAATAGATAAAAATAAAGCATTTGCTTTTCTTATAGAGATGAATATGCTATAGGAGTCTGTGGAGATTGATTTTTCTGGTGGTAGATTGGATTATGTATCTTAGGATACAAGAGATATTTTTTAAAGGTTATTTACTTATTTTGAGAGAGGGAGAGAAAGATAGAGGGAGGGAGGGAGAGAGAGAGAGAGAGAGAAAGCACGAGTGGGGGAGGAGCAGAGAGAGGGAGAGACCGTGAGATCATGACCTGAGCCAAAAGCAAGAGTCAGATGCTTAACTGACTGAGCCATCCAGGCACCCCAGGATATGGGAGATTTTTCACTGTGACTTCAAGGAAGAATAAGAGTTCAACTCCTCAGTAGATCAGGTAGGACAATGGAGACTTGTAAATAGAGAACAGAGGCAATAAATGGCCAGAGATGTAAGAATACAAAATTAAAAATTATTCTTTGTACCCATTAGCATGGTTAAAATAAAAAGGGACAGACAATAGTAAGTGCTGGTGAGAATGTGGAGATGTTGGAACCCTTCTCCATTAACAGTGGGATGGTAAAATGGTGTTTCCCCTTTGGAAAATAGTTTGGGAATTCCTCAAAATGTTAAGCACGGAGTTACCATGCCTTACTATTCTAGTCCTAGGTATATATCCCCAAAATATAAAATAAATGTGCACACAAAAATTTGTACATTAATTTATGGCAACATTATTCATAATAGTTTAGACTGGAAAGAACCAAGATGTTCATCAAGAGGTGAATGAAACTTATTTGACCATAAAAAGGCACCTAGTATTCACACTTGCTAAACCATGGATACACCTTGAAAACATTATGTTAAATGAAAGAAACAGACACAGAAGACCAGATCTTGGATGATTCCCTTTATATAAAAATGTTCATAAAGGCAAATCCAGAGAAACAGAAATTAGATTAAGAGTTGCTAAGGGCTGTTGGGCGCTAGTGAGTGGGAAGCAGAATGACTGTGAGTATGAGGTGTTTTTCTTTTTTAATAGGATGATGAAAATGTTCCCAAATTAGGTCATTGTGATGGTTATTTAAATTTGTGAATATACTAAAAATTGCTACATTGTATACTCTTAAATGTTAATTTTATGGTATGTGAATTCTGTTTCAATAAAACTGTATAGAAAATATAAACTGGTATTATAGTAAGAATATAGTATGTATAGTATTTATGTATAGTATGTATACTATGTAGTCTATATTTTAACATTTTTATTGAAATGTAGATTGAGACCAATTTATGGAGATTCCATTCAGGAATCTCTGATTTATTCTCTATCCAGGAAAGAACAGTTTCAGATTTTTAAGATATGATGCTAACACTAACAACTAACATTTTCTGAATGCTCAAAAATTGCCAGGCTCTTATATAAGTGTCTCATATGAACTAGCTCTTAATCTCCTTAACTGTCCTGTGGGATAGCTACATTATTATTTCCAATCATTAAGAGGGAAATTGAACCGTAGTTGGTTTCAAACACATTGGTAATAGGAAGGAACATCAAGATCTGAACTCCCCATCTTACTACCTATATTACAATGCCTTTTGACATTATCAGAGTTGCATTTTATAAAGAAGACTCTATTTGGAGTGCTTTGGCTGACTTTAAGGAAGAAGAGACCAGAGGCCAGGCAACTCTTACAAGAGTCCAAATGAAAAGATATCATCCATACTATCGCAATGATAGTAGAAGAGTTCTTTCAAATAGTTGAATTTGGGTCCAATTTTTTGGTGAAGCAAAAACATTGATCCCAAACAGACCTACTATTCACAGACACAGATATGCTTGAGATGTAAAAATAAGTCCAGAGGAACCGTATAATTTAAATTCGTTTGTCTCATAAGTAACAAAAAATTTTTACAGTGTCAAGATTTCTAGAGCATGGCTAATTTAGAAAAAAACTGACTACTGGTGGCTAACTATTAAAGAAAATATGTTTTGCCATTAACTATTCATAGACAAAAGAGCGATCCTATTTTGTATCCTGAACCGTAGTGCTCCTAGTAATTACAGATCCACCCATTTTTGCGCTACCCTGTCCTCTGTGGGTTGTTTTAAATGCTTTTCTTAGTAGGGTGGAAAGCTCATAAGCTTTAAACTATGGCTTTGTAATGACACAAATGTTTTCTGAGTCTTTAAAATGCTTTGGGGAACTCTTAAAATTGCATCATTGCCTGTTTGAAAAACCAACCTGGTGCTAATTGTGAATGTGCTATTTCACATTGCGGCTTCATTTAATACTGCCCTTAAATAAACACCCCCAATTACTTACTAATCAGGTTGGATTATGGATATACTGTACCTTTTTCTGTAAAGCATCACAATTCTAGAAAGCTTCAAATATCTTAGGTATGTGTCCCAGTTTTCAAGCTGAGATGGTATCAATACCAAAGAATCCTCTGAGTAAGGTTGTTGCAATACCATTTTTGACTGCAAACATTACGGCATTACTGGATTAGTTTCTGTTGTGAGGGAGATCTTAGGAGAATAAAGACTCATCTCTCCATTAATGGTTTATGGCTTTTACCTTTTTGTTTCTTGTTATAATATCCTCTATTCCTAATACATAAGTCCAAAGTGCCTCTTAATTTGATAAACAAAACAGGGCATTGGACATTGTTTTAGTAAGATATTAGAGTAGAATGTAAGATATTTGGAAGTAAAATGAAGAGTAATTTATGCTTTGGCACGATTATTACTTCTGCCATTTTAGTGCAGTGACAACCTTTTACCCCATTAAATCCCAGGTGGCTGCCTGGTCTGGGGTGTGCCTGGATGGCTTTTAGTTTTATTCCTCCTTGTAGAAATATTAAAAATATACTTGATTTAGACTATTTTGAAATCACTGGTAATTACTGTTTAAACAAAGTTGGTAAGGTAAGTCAGAAGTGGAGAACCAATTTCAAAGTAATACAAAGAAAAAGTTTATTTCATATTTAAAACAATGGGTTAAATAATTGTGGTATTCTGAAATTCTCAGTATTTTCCTGTTTATTGGATGGAAAACTTTGGAAAATACAATCAATTTATTAATTTGTGTTGGCATGTTAATAGACATTCCTATTTAATGAAGTTTATATTTTATGTAGCTATGCTCAATTTCTCTTTTAGAGAAAGTTACACTTTGCACTTTAATCACTTCAGTAATTAAGTACTCTACATTTGAAGTGTCTTTAGTGTCCCATTAAAGACATTCTGTAAGTTTCCAATGAGTCACTTAACCTCGTAAAACTTCATTTTCTTTATCTGAAGTGTAACTGAGATCTTATAAGTCTATGGTAAAGATTAGAGGCAATGTATGTATGTCACATAGCCTAATGCTCACCATGTAATAATTTGTACAATAAATATGTATGTGGAATATTATTATTAAAACAAGTGTATTATTATTATAGCTTAAGGAAAAATAAAATAATATTATATGTCTTGAAAAGTCTAAAGAGGTGCTGGGGAATAAGATATTTTGGTCGGCTATCATAGTAAGTTTTGTTTTTCTACCCAAAGATGGCTAAAACAACATAGTGGTAAGCATAATGATGAAAACCTCTTACATAAAAGATGAATCAATTGACTTTATGTTTGCTTTACCTTACTTTTTCGTGATTTATTATTTACTTCCTGTTTTTTTTTCCTGAGTAAGATAAATTACTTACCTGCCTGCCTGCACTTACCCAGTGACTCCTTTGATCAACAGCACATATGTCTAAGATAATAGACAAAAGTGAGTTCTTTGTGAGTTAGGCATTGAAAAGAGCAAAGAAGATATAAGGCTAGGTATGAGAAGGGCCTCCCTTTAGCACAATGTAGAAGGCAGTAGAAGCTGAATCATGTGGAGCATGATTGAGTTTATTAGTAGTCCTGTGATTTAACCAGGTTATTTTATGACAAAGTATTGTTATCTTGGCTGTATTTCACAGTCTTCCTTGAGCATGGCACATTCAAAGACAATCAGAAGGAAAAATCCTGCAGCTCATGGCAACGTGCATTATATTATTAGGAATGCCTCCATGTAACGCAATTAAATATGGCATATCTAAGGGGTCTGCCTGATAAATCCAGAGTAAGTACAGATTCCGAAGCAGAAGAACCTCCAGGGGACATAACAAAAAGTAATAGCAGTTATTTCCCACTTTACATGAGCATAACATCCATCACAAGGAGAGAAAACAGCCACCAAGGCCTTTTTAATGAACTGTCTCCAAGAAAAATGTCTGATACATAGTTACAAAGCAAAAAAGTCACAACAAAACATCCTGGGTTTCTTCTGGGCTCCCATCACAAGATAATGTCACAAGGGTGTAGCTTTGAGAATCTTTAGCTGACATCATTGTCTCTTAAACACAAAAACTAAATTTGGGAATACAAAGAAAGAGCTTGTCTAAGCAATGAGATGTTTTTTACAGTCATGTCGGAAAGTTATTCCGTAGTCGCTCTGACAGCATGAAATACCACATTTTTTTAAAAAAGCAAAATCAAATAAAGGAAAAATGAGAGCATATAACAAAGATCCAAATTCCCAGAGAAATAAAAGAATAAAAATATAAAATTATATTCAGTAGGTTTACCAATTTGCATGGGTTTCCATACAGTATTATGTATAATGATATTAACAGATATTGACGGATCAATGTTGCATTCAGTGACTTCTAAGGAGCATCATGGGAGCTATAAAAAGATATAGCACTAATTTCCCTGCATCTGTTTTCTTTTCAGTGTATTCCAAATCATATGCTTTGTCCTTTGCAAGTGTTCTCTCATTAGGTTGGAGTTCATGTTTCCCAAGGGTTTTGATAAATCTGTTTGCTGTATGTGCTAAAATATTCATATTGTCGTGTTTACACTTCGTGATATTTACTTAAATAAAGAGTAACCTCAGTGTTGCATTTCAGCCATATCTTTTCTTTCACTTAAATATCTTGAAAATGACATAAAATTTTCTTTCTTAAATAATTGGCTAAATCAAGTGTAAATCTACTTGTAATGAGTCTACACTAAATTGTCTCCATGCAATATGTATCTTTAACATTCCCTGTATTTCTAGGAAATTGAAGAATTTTGTATATAAAGAATATATTTGATCAAACAATAGGCAATTTTAAAAGATAAAATTATGTTAACATTTTAGATTTATTTCATATTAACACTTTAAACATTTAGTTTATGTTGATTTTATTAAAAATAAAATGTATTAGGAATTTGTTATCTAGATATCCAGTGCATAACACATCATGAGAGATTAATGGGACATTTCAGTTTTCAATTAAAATCTACTTAAGCTCATTTGTTGCTGTAATACATTAACATAGTGTTATTACAGAATTGTAATTATTACAATGTTAACCCAATATTGACTATTGTAGTAGTCAACTTTCAAGATAATAACAAAGTATGAAAGTTATAATTGTATTCCTTTTAGATTTTTTGTTCTTATCCAATTATTTCCCATTCATTTGTGTGTGTGTGTGTGTGCGTGTGTGCATGTGTGTGGATTGGGGAATTGTAGTGAGCTCACAAATCCAAATACTTATCTTATTTCTTTCTTTACAATTTCCCTGATGTTTGTATTCTTAAATTATTTCTTTCTCACAATGAATTAAGTTTATTTCAGTCTCTCACCTCATATCATAAGTATCTCCTTGTCTCTTAATATCTTATTTTATTCCTCTCTCTTCACTCTTTTGTCTCCTCCCTATCTTCACTCTTGATATATATCAGCCACATTATTCAAATTGTACCCTTGCTTTTATTATTTCTGGTACCTTTCTTTCCACTCTGAGTCCAGATATGGTTTCTGTTTCCTCCTGTTGCTGTTTTACTCCATTTGCTGATGTTCAGCAGCACTGTCTTCCAAATACAGTAAAACCTTGGATTGTGAGTGACTTGTTTTGTGAGTGTTCTGTAAGATGAGCAAGCGTTTCTAATAAATTTTAACTTGATAAATGAGCAGTGTCTTATAATATGATAGTACGTGATGCCAAAAGTCACATGATCACAACTGAGCCAATGGTTTTTGAAATTTGCTTTGATATACAAATGCTTTGGATTACAAGCTTGTTCTGGAACTAACGAATTATGCTCCCAAACCAAAGTTTTACTGTATTTTGTATCCAGTCTCTTTGACATCAATTCTCCATGCCTGAAAAAGTAATCTACGTATCTGAGGCACCTTTAAAAATAGAATGTGTTAGGAAGGAATCTAACAAGTAGACTTGAGAAATAACAAATTCTGCCTTCAGTTCAGTAGCTTCTAAGTCCGGATTGTCCAATAGGATAACCAAGAGCTTAATGTGGCTACTGAACACTTGAAATAAAAATTAGATGAAATCAAAATTTCAAATCTTGGACTATATCCAATAAAATTAGTATCTGAATTAAGATGTGCTGAAACTATAAAATACACGCCACATTTTGAAGATTTAGTACAAAAAATAGAACGGGAATGATCTCAGTAAATTTTTTATTAAGCATATGTTTAAGTGGCAATATTTATAGATTTTGGATAAAATAATATTATTACCGTTTTTCACCTTTTTCATTCTGCCTTTTGAAATGTAGTGACTGGGAAATTTAAAATTACTTATGTGGCTTATATCATTATCAGATAGTGCTGTCCTAGGAAAATATAGTTAATTCCTTATCTATAAATAAAAGCAATTAATAGAATGACTATTTACTACTAATACTTTTGACAACTTACTTGGAGCAATTAAAATATTTAATGAAAGTCATGAAATATGTCCAGTGTCATATATTCTGTATACTTTTATAATTTTCTAAATCTCAGAAGTCATTTTGCTTTAGAACCTCCCTCTACTATAGAAAAAAATTCTGAGGGAAGACATAACCTTTGTTAAGAAGTATTTATGTGGAACTACTAAGTGAAATTGAAGAAGAACATCTAAATGATAGATAAATTGACAGAGCGATAATGACATTTGTATTAATGGCACATTACAAAGCACATTCTGATGTACTATCCCACATAATTTTCACGGTGATACTAAATAGAAGTTAAACATTGTAAAAGAATAACACATTTGTGTGCTGTGTGTATATTTGTGTTTAGGCCAGGTTGCTTCTATTTTTTTTTTAAATTTATCAACATATACATTTTTTAGAAAGGAAAGGGATTTCATTGGAAGAAAATTCTACTTCAGGCATGTTTCACCTTGGCTGTTCCATGTTGCCCATTCGGACTTGAAGGGCAAGAGGAACTAATGCAAATATGAAGCCAGTGCTGTCTGAGTGCTGTGAGTAATAAAATACTTTGTCCCTGACTCAGGTGTCTCATGTCCTCTTCCACCATTCATGAAATTGAGGCAGGCTAACTTGTTAACTTGCAAGTAGAGTAAGATTTCAGACCCTCTGAAGCTCTGGAGAAAAAAAATCTAAAGAATAAAAGTTGGTTAGGGGCACACGAGTGGCTCAGTTGGTTAAGCATCTGACTCTTGATTTCACCTCCAGTCATGATCTCACAGTTCATGAGATCGAACCCACACCAGGCTCAGTGCTGAAGTATAGAGCCTGCTTAATAGTCTCTCTCTCCCTCTCTCTTTGCCCCTCCCCCACTCATTCTCTCTCTCTCTCTCTCTCTCTCAAAAAAAAAAAAAATAAATAAATAAACTTAAAAAACCTTATTTTAAAAAAAGAATAAAAGTTGATTAGGAATACTTTTTAAGCTCAGAAAAGGGTAATAGATGACAGCAAAAAGTAAGGGGCAAAGGAATTATTGGGGATTCAGGACAAAATGAGGAGCAAATATCCATATTATTTATGATCATATAAAGATATGTAAAAGATATGTAAAAATAGACAATTGACTTAATTTGAACATCCCTTGATTTTTGTAATTTATATGGAGAAATAATTCTGCTTAGGAAAAAAATAACTTTCTTGCCGCCTCAAAATGCAAGAAAGTTACTGTTCTCACCCCAAGAGTGGATGTGGTAACTGATATAAAACACACTATACAAACAGGAGAAGAAAAAGCTATTATTCTTAAGTTTCACCTGGGTAAAAAGAACAGAAAATGTGATGTTGGTTAGTGTATATATATACTTATCTTGCTTTAAATTTTTTTAAATATTTATTCTTGAGAGAGAGACAGAGACAGGGCATGATTGGCAGAGAGGTAGAGGGAGGAAGAAAAAGAATCCAAAGAAGTCTGAGGCTCTGAGCTGTCAGAGCCTGATGTGGGGCTCCAACCCACAAGCTGTGAGATCATTACCTGAGCCAAAGTTGGACGCTTAACCAACTGAGCCACCTAGATGCCCCAATACTTACCTTGCTTTTAAAATGCTGCAGTGTTCCAGTATCTGGCTCAATTTTCTTTTTTGTTAAAGGAAAGTATGCTTCATTTTCTATAGAAATCATACTTGTTAAGATTAAAAGATTTTTTTCCTACAAATTTAATTTCTTACTGTCATTTTGTATGGAGCTTTGAGCAAAATGTTCCTTATTTAGTCTTCTGAAGGGAAAGAAAATAACTTAGGCAACTACAAACATTTTAGTTTTATGCTGATGATTTTAGTTAGGAATTGCATTTATATGTATTTTAATATTGATATTTTGTTTCACTCTCACAATATATAAAATCTGTCCTATATAACATAATTTACTTGGTTAAATGCAAGTTTATGGATTTCCGCTATATTAGTGAAACAAAAGTTCACCATCTTCATAAAAATAAAACAAATGTCATGAAATGAGAAATTTATTTGGTATTACAAGCAGAACCAGGCCTAGATGTAGAGTCACATTTTAATAACTAAAAGTTAGTAAAGTTATGAAGACAAAGGTTCTATGTTAACAAATATCTTCTGAGTTTTATCTTTAACCATAAAAATATACAAAATATATGATACTGAAAATGTTCTGTGATTATTAATTTTTTTCATTGTTCCAAATATAGAATTTAGGGAAAATTGGTAATGATAATTTAGAATATATCCCCACTTTGATTGAGCCCCTGTACCCTTATTATTAATAGATACATATCTTTCTGGTGCTTTGAATGACCAATATTTGGTGTCTTTTACCAACATCAAATGAGATACTGTATTTCTTTTTTTGTTTGTTTTAATTTTTAAAATATTTATTTATTTTTGAGAGGGAGAGAGAGAAAGAGGGAGAGAGGCAGAGAAAGAGGGAGACATGGAATCTGAAGCAGGCTCCGGACTCCGAGCTGAGAGCACAGAGCCAGATGTGGGGCTTGAACCCATGAATGGCAAGATCATGACCTGAGCCAAAGTCCGAAGCTCAACTGACTAAGCTACCCAGACTCCCCTTTTTCTTTCTTTTTAAAATTTTATTTTATTTTTTATTTTTTACTGTGAAAATAAAATGTTATAACTTTTAATAATTTTTCTAAATGTCTTATATATGAATAATATGAATAAGCCCATCACTCTAGATATGAGCTGCTAATAGGTGAGCCAGATTCTAAGGCAACAAATCTAAGTTATCTTTCGGTAATTGAGTGTTGGATTAGAAAGAACAAGAAAGCTTTACCCAAATCTCAATTTTGCCGATTTGAGAAAATAGGAAGAAAATTTATCCAAGGCAACAGAAAACTGAAATTAGCCATGACAATAACTCCTAAAATACTAAGAATTCAGTTTTAGTTTAAAGATTATGATTTTCTTTTCTATGAGCTGTTAAGAAAAATATATGATCTTGCTGATAATGTTGTCTTTTTAGTGTGAAAATGAGTGAGACATACATGTCTATCAGACTTGGGAAATAAATTAAGACTTAGGAAATAAATATTGTCTTAGTCTACTTGGGCTTCAAATACCATAACACCCTAACAAAACACTATACAGTGAGTAGTTTAAATAACAGAAATTTATCTTCTCACAGTTCTGGGGGCTGGAAGTCCCAAATCAAGATGACTGCTGATTCAGTTCCTGGTGAGAGCTCTGTTCCCAGCTTGTAGATGGTTGCCTTCTTGCTGTGTCCTCACATGGGTGCACAGAAATAGAATGATTTCAGGGTGCCTGGGTGGCTCAATAGGTTACATGTCCAACTCTTAGTTTCAGCTCCGGTCATGATCTCATGGTTCATGGGTTGGAGCCTCTCTTTGGGCTCTGTGCTGACAGTCCAGATTGAGAGACTTGGGATTCTCTCTCTCCCTCTCTCTGCCTCACCCCTACTTGTACTTTCACTTTCTCTCAAAAGTAATTAATTAATTTAATTAAATAAAAAGAGAGACAGGATGATCTTTCTCCCTTCTTCCTCTTATGAGGCCATCCACCCTACTGGATTAGGATCACATCTTTATGACCTCACTTAACTTTAATCACCTCCTAAAGACCCTATCTGCAAATGCAGTCACATTCGGGCTTAGGGCTTCAACATACGAATTATGGGTGGGTGGTACAATTCATCCATAGAAAATACTCTGACAACATATTCAATGACATGATTCAGTAATAATTCATTTCTTGATTATTTCTTTCAGCAAATACAGCCAGAGTATCTTCTCCAATGCTAAGTTTCTGGAAAGCATCAGCATTATATAACTTAGCACCTGCCTTACATTAATTTGAGCAATTCAGCAGCTCTAAAAAGAGTTCATCTATTTTTTTAATACAGCTTTAAGTGTTAATATAGCTGACCCTATTGTTCAAGCAGAAAACTTTATCCTGGACCACAAGTTCTTTCTGGAATTGTTTTACCTGTGGATTAAACTCTTTATCCTAGACAATGTACTGAACCAGATAGCTTTCCATAAAGCTATCGTTCTTCAATGTGTATACCATAGTACCTATGTAATCTCTTCCTGTGTTCCAGTCTTCCAAGTTAGAAGATATTGATAATGCTGGCAATAGTTCTTGCTGGCCACCTCAAAGACATGTCCATGTTTTCTATGAAAATACTCATATAAGCATTGATAGTCAATGATTTGTTTCACTTGGCCAGAGAGACCAACTTGAGTACAGTGTTCTCAGCCTTACAGAAAAGGTTGAAAGCAGGGCACCTGGTGGTTGAGTTAGGTAAGCGTCTGACTTCAGCTCAGGTCATGATCTCATAGTTTGTGAGTTGGAGCCTTGCATCGGGCTCTGTGTTAACAGCTCAGAGCCTGGAGCCTGCTTCAGATTCTGTGTCTCCCTCTCCTTCTGCCCCTCCCCTTTCACTCTCTGTCTCTCTGTCTCTCTCTCTCTCCAAAATAAATAAATATTAACAATTTTTAAAAAAAAAAAGATTGAAAGCATGGGAACAATTCTAACTTTTATTTAGCTATTAGATGTTTTCCTGTTTCATAAAATAATGTGTAATTGGGATTCAATATAGCAAAACTGGCATTCTCTTTAGGAAACTTTCTCTAATTAAAAAATGAAAATGTAACTTTTCCTACATGTACAGAAGCAGGGCCTTATATAAAAATGGAAGCTTCTGAGGAATTTGCTGAAAATCTTGTGTAGGACATTGGACAACCACAATGAGAGGAAATGACTTGGAAGTGGTTTGTGAAACAAGTCCATTCTACTTGGATTTTTAATGGTTGGGAGATCCCCAGATGATACCTGGAATACATTAATTTCATATAACTAAGCAAAGTATTCTATGTATAGTATTAGTATAATATTAGTATTTCTGCTAGTTGTATAATGGAAGTATACAATTCTTTGTAATATTTTAGTGTAAAATTCACCAAAAACAAAGATAAGCTGTGCTTGTAATTTTCTCTTTCACAAGTATAAGACTCTTTCACAAGTATAAAAACTTTCCCTACATTAAATAGCAAGCAGCTTCCCTTGCCTAGAATGCTGTTACCGTCTACTACAAGTCAACAATGTGACTGTATAGTCAGTTTATCCTATTTGTATTCAGACTTTATAAACTTTCTCTTGTGTTTTTTTAAAACCACCTTCCTATAATGAAGTTAACTAATACTGTATATTATTGGTCTTCAATACAGTATCTCCCCATCTAAACATGAATGAGGTAAATAACACATTTATAAGACTGATTCATTATTGCTGATTCTAAAGATTTGGAACCTAATCGCAGAGGCAGCAATGGAAGTATTGAGGTTATATACATGAATTTATGGGACTTGTGGAGAAGATTGTGCTCTCTTTAAAAATCCTCTCATTTCCAAAATTTGCTTTTCTTCAGGTTAACCAAGCATTAATCATTAATTACCAGATGGAAAATATGCCTGCCTGGTCCAGTCAGTAGAACATGCTACTCTTGACCTTGGGGTTGTGAATTCGAGCTCCACATTGGGTGTAGAGATTACCTAAAAAAATAAAATCTTAAAAGAAAAAAAGAAAGAAAATATGACTTTGGCCCTACAGGTCACAGAAACTTTCAATGAAAAGATAAACAGCGCCCCCTGCCTGCAAGATCAGACATTTCTAATTCATCTTTAAATCCAGTGTACTGTTAATTGTAATAATGAAGTTTTAGCTAACGTCTCTGGGTAGAGTAATCCCTCTCTCCCTTCTACCCTCAATGGTAAGTCAGAAACTGAAAACCACGAGATGTTCCCCAACTTCAAACTATCAAGGCAGCCTGTCACCATTTCATAAATTAGAGCAGGAAACACAAGGTTTTGGGGTCCCATATACAAAAATACTTCTTACTGCAATCACAGTAGCCAGAGTTACATATTGTGCCTGTTTTATAAGCCTCAATGGGATGAGGCTTAAGCCCACAATGGGATGAAAAGAAAGTTAGGTATTTGTTCCCCATACATGCAGAGTGGTTGGTGTGTTTCCCTGTATAACAGAGAAATTCTGAGATTAGGAAACCTTGGTCTTATTGAAGGGCTGCTGGAAAATTGCCATCCTCCTCTATGGGGAGAGAATTATCTTTATCAAACTGAAGAGAAAGGATATCTACACTGAGGAGAGAGAGGCATCTCTATCTTTACTATCCTAGAATGTAAACAAACCTGGGGTGGGGGTGGGGGAGATATATCTCTCTTACTGAGGAATGTAGAAGACACTACCATTAATCAAAGGCTCCTTGCTTATAAGGACATTCTTGACGAGGTAATCTGGAACAAATTGACTGTTAATGATATACAGAAATATGAATTATCTCCCATCAATCATATATTGCAAGTGCCTTCTCTATTGAGAGAGAAAGATAGAGAGAGCCTGAGTGTGAGCCAGGGAAGGGCAGAGAGAGAGGGGGAAAGAGAGAATCCCAAGCAGGCTGCACTCTGTCAGCTTGGACCCCTAGCCCGGCTGGATCCCACGAACTTTGAAATCATTACCTGAGCCGAAATCAAGAGTGGGACACTTAACCAACTGAGCCACCCAGGTGCCCCGCAAATATCTTTTTTTGATAACACTTTTTCACTTCTGTTGTAATAATCTACATTGTAATCGACATTGTAGGTTTCACTCTTGTTGTAATAATCCACTTGTAGTACACATTTTGCTAATGTGTTGTTAAGAAGATAGTGAATACAATTTTATTAAAAGAACTGAACATTTGTTATTTCTGCCATCAATACCACCCCAGGCCATGACCTCATTTTTGACAGCCTTTATTCTTGTAAACATCTCTTCCAGTTGTGATACATTCTATACAATGTTGCTAGATTATTCATTGTAAACAAATTAATAATAATATGACCATAAAACCTATGGAATATAATAAAATTCTGTTTACTCTTAATCAAAACTATCATGTTTTTGTACTACTTTTACTCTAATCCAGTTTTTGCCTATTATTATTCACTACAACCAAAGTGAATGACTCTATTCTCTCACCCATCCAGTATTTGTATTAACTGTCCTTCCACCGAGTCTGTATAAACTAAGGTGCTTCAAAATTTTTACATTATATACACCAGTGACTAATTCTTTTAGCTTTTCAATTTCTGAAAATGACTTTGCTTTCATTTTTGAAGAATATTTTCACTAGATACAGAATTCCAAAATGTTTGTTGTTGTTGTTCTCTCAACACTTTGAAGATGTTCTATTGACTTTTAGCTTGGCTTGTTTTGTATAAGAAGAAAGTCATTGTTTTCATTTTTTCTTCTCTTATGTAGTGTGTCTTTATCTTGCTTCAAATATTTTATCTTTGTCATTAGTTTTCAAAATTTTGAATATGAGATATTTTGGTATAGTTTTCTTTGTGTTTATGCTTCTTGGAGTTTTTTTGAGTTTCTTCGTTCTGTGGGTTTATATTTTTCAATAAACCTGGAAGACATTTGGCATTATTTATTCAAATATTAAATTCCATATACTTCAGATTGCTTGATATGGTCTCAGAGATCACCCTGACTTTGTTTATATTTATCAGACTCTTCTATTCAAACTTATTATCCTCTTCTGCATTGTTTAACCTGCCAAGTCCATCCTCTGAAATATTTTACTTTACATTTCTTTTAAATTTTTGAGTATTTACAATAGATGTTTGATATGCTTGTTGGCTAATTTCATTATTTCTGTCACTTTGTAATTGTATTAATTTTTATTCTGTGTTAGATTTCTTTTCCTGTTTTTTTTTTTTGCATGTCTAGTCCGTTTTGGTTGGGTGCCAAACAGTATGAATTTCATGAATGTTGAATTATTCAGTAGTACATGACTATTCCTAAATTGTGAGTTTTCTGGGTTCTCCTTTGAAAGTTTTGAGAAATTTAACTTGTCCTTTATATCCATGCTTGTCTCAACCCAATTTTAGTGTACAGAGTGAACGTAATAATTTTTATACAAGGAATCATTAATTGAATTATAATTTTTTCTGTTCTTCTAAAACAGTGTCAAAAGTCACACATAAGATTTAAATTCTATTAATACAAATATTCCAGTTACTTAATGAAGAAAGAATACATTACTTTGTTTTTTGAGGATTAAGGTAGGACAAAATAACATTCATAGGAAACAAGGAAGATCAGATGATTTTCTAAATACCAATTTGAAACACTTCAAAAGTAATGAAAACTTACCTTTTAAAAATCTTTTTATCTACTTACAGTAAGATTTGGTACTCAGTGTACAATTCTATAAATTTAACAAACACATAACTGACACTGAATTATAAACACAATCTAGGTACAGAACAGTTCCATCAATTCCAAAACAATCTGCTTTGATACACACACACACACACACACACACACCCTAGAAATTCAAAGTCCAAAGTCTCTCTCACTGGGCTAAAACAAGATGCTGGCAGAGTTTTTTGTTTTTTGTTTTTGTTTTTGTTTTCCTTCTGGAAACACTAGGAGAAAATCTTTTATCTTCCCTTTTTTTCAGTTTTTGGAGGCTTTTTTTTTTTCTTCAGTTTTTACATTTCCTTGGTTCTTGGCTCTATTCCATTGTCTTTAAAACTACCAAGATTGGACTGAGTCCTTTTCACATTACTACCTCTAATTCTGTTTCTTCTTTCTTTTTAATTATATAAGGGGCCTGGTAATTACATGGGGCCTACATAGATAACTCAGAATAAGCTCCATATTTTAATATCCTCAATTCAATTACATTGTAAAATGCCTTTATCACTAAGGTAAAATATTCCTAGTTCTGGGGAGTAGGACATGGTTATATTTGGGGAACATTATTCTGCCTATCACAGCATAGTTTACATACTCTGGCTTTATGGAAGTATAATACTTTTGGTGTCTTCTTTGATGTTCTCCTGGCCTATCATTATGGAGAATGATATTGTCTGTAATTCTACTGATTTGAAGGTACAGATTGAATGCTCACCTTGTAGGCTTATATTATTTATAAAACATTTTTGGCAGAGGTTGAGATTTAAGGAAAATTATTTGATCCAAAGTTTATTTCCATACATATAATAATGAACTCAGATATGATGGAATGCTAATATATTTATGAAGTATGTAGTTGTATCTTAAAGCCATTTCAAAGAAGCACTGTAGCATAGTAGAAATAATCTGGCACCTGAGTTGAAATAAACTATTAGTTCCTTATACTACTAATGAGGCTAGAATGCTGAATTTCCCCTTAAAATATATAGTATTCTTATTTAATATCAAGATGTTTTCTTCTCACTTCCATTTTGTCTAATCTGTGACAAATCTACAGAGCCAGAGACCTAGTTCATGTTATTTTAAACATTACCATCTTATATTTCCTGCATTGATATCCTTAGAGTTCTATTTGTGTCGTTGAGTTCAGAAAAGAAGTTAAGTCCCTGTGACCCCTGAACAATTTGTATCCAGATGAAAAAAAATTAAAAATAAAAAAAAAGAATCCAAGTTTGTGCTCAGCTTACATGACCCTGAGAAAATTATTTAGCTTTGTTTAGTTATCTGTCTACTTAATTTTACGTCTTTTTATAGACATTATTTTGTGACTGTGTTAGAATTGTATTATAATTATGACTTTTAGCTCTTTCGAGTTATTATTTCAGATATGCACACCTACATGCAGGGCTGCTAAATATATTATGAATTGGTAAAATCAAGGTTACACTACCATGTTGTAGTCTTTGAAGAAAAATACCAATTTATTTTAGCTTAGCATCCAAGAAATATTAGGATACATATTCTCACATTGGTATTTTCTCTTATTTTAATATAAGCACACATATATACAACCCATATTTTAATGGATCTCATAAATTAGCTAGCTGAAGTAGGAGAGAAAAAGAATAAAAACTAGATCTTATGCTGGCAAGACACTCCAAATGTGAAGCTATTTTTGTTTAAACGAGAGGTATTTAACTGGATCGGTGTTTGAAATTTCTTTTCTTCTATCAGTTCTTTAAGTATGAATTTGACTTAAAATACGTAATAATATATATGAACATTAGTTCTGGGCAGCTGACTATGCTTAGCATATCTTTGAGATATTTTGAGATAATTTTTCTTGCAGTCTGCATTGCCTGACACATCTCTTTGAAATTTTTTCTGAAAGAAAAATTTTATGCCTCACACACAAAAAAACTGTTTTTGATTTATCATTTCTTATTTTGCAGAATCTTGTTTGAGATCAAAATTTTGAGTAACTTGGAGCTTAAGTTTAAAATATTCTCTGTGAAGTATTTGAGTCATAAAGGCTAATGTGAGAGTATTGTTTTCAGCTATATTTCAGATTATACGTGTATTTTTTAAAATCACAGAAATCTTAAAGGACTTTTAAAATAATATTTGATTTCAAATTATGGGACTTAAAAAAAAGATTTAATTAGTTATATCTAATTATATAGTTACAGTTATTGGTAATCTGTCTAAACATAGGGATGTGAATCATCTCTATTCCCACAACATATATTCCAACAGGCTACTGAGAATGTTTTATGTTCATTGTAATTTAATTTATGATGTTGATTACTTAATTCAGTTACTTTAGTTGAAATGTGACAGAGTCTGATAATTCTTGTTTTCACAAATTGTAGCTATAAATTTTACCTTAATTTTATTTTAAAAGCTCTATCTATAGAAATACTAAACACATTTTGAATTGCTTTACTATGCCACAAATAGGGAGACATTTAATCACTTTATAATAAAGTGTAACCATCTGTATCATCTGTGTGAAGCTCATTGCTACCTGAGACTAGCATCAATGTCTTTTTCTATTCCAAAGGAAAATTAAACAAAATATTTGGGTTATTTTCCAAATAGTTGTTGTATGGTAATTACTTTCATAGCACACAGGTTTGAAAATAAAGTTCAAAATATAGATAATAAATAAACTACAATCGATTCTATTATCCATGGTAGTTATACATTGTAAAATCTCTAAAAACACTGAATTAGCAAACATTGAATCGTTGCTCCTAGAGAACAGGATTTATCGATTGATTATAATCTTAAATCATAAAAACAACACATCCTGGTAGATTTTATTTCATTTTACAAAGAGAGAACACAGATCCAGAAGTAAATTACTTTTCTGAGGTCTCCCACTAACAGGTGCCAGAGTTGGGATTTGTGATTCGAACCCCATCCAACTAACCCTAGAGTGAGAGCTTCTTGCACAACACTACACTGCCCCTTACCATCCTTTGGCAGCATCTGTATGAGAGCAGTGCAATTCAGCTAGGAACATGGCGCTGGGCAAATCAAACCCTCCACCTCCACTGCCCTTTGCTCTATGCATGTCAGCGAATTACCCTGAAGCAGTCGGAGTATTGATTTAGGGGTTACAAATAAATTTTAGCCACTAGGCAAACTGGAATATACAGCATCTGTGAATAATGAGTGTTGGTTGACTCTTCTTTTTGGTATTCCTTTCTAGGTTATACAAATAAAAATACTTGTATTTAGGAAAAAATAAGGAACTCTTGGGGCCAAGT
Source organism: Prionailurus bengalensis (assembly GCF_016509475.1). Lineage (NCBI taxonomy): Eukaryota > Metazoa > Chordata > Mammalia > Carnivora > Felidae > Prionailurus > Prionailurus bengalensis. Next base: position 155,363,031 of record NC_057344.1, on the reverse strand, counting down.
GGCAGAGCAGCATAGAAGTTCTCTGCTATTGTCATCCCCAAAATGCAACTAGATCAGCACCAAACCATTTTTCACACCTAGAAAATTGATCTGAGGATTAACACAACAGTTTGCATAACTTGAGCCACAGAACTCCACAGGTATGCAGTGTGGAGAGGTGAACTGTGGAGAGAGAAGCTGCGGAGGGTAGGGAGCTGTTTTTGCAGAAAAAGGACAGAGAAAATGGGAAGAGTACAGGAAAAGCACTCCCCCAAAAAGTAGCTGGAGAGAGAGAAAGAAAGAGTGGAAACACCCACAAGTGATTGAACAAGAAAGGGTGAAAGGAGAAAGGAAAGGGGGGAGCACAGTCACAAATTCTATAGCTTTATACCTGGCAGTGCTCTGGTGGGAAGGATGAATCCTCAGGAGCAGTGAGGTCCAAAGGGTCCATGGGCCACATGGGAACAAGTGGTTCCCCTGCTGGGAAGGCATTTGTTAGAGTCCTTGTGGCCTTCCCACAGATCCTAGTGGACCCTGGAGAACAGCCATGTTTGCTGGTATTGGAACAAAGACACTAGGGTGCAGTGAAACCTGGCGCTGGTTGTGTATTGTGATTTACCATAATCTCTGAACCTCTGCTGCTACATGATCACGTGAACTTTTTCTGTGGCAAGCCAGCACCTGGCCACAATCTCTGAGTCTCTACAGCAACACCATCACGTGAGCATTCCCTGGGGGCAAGCCAGCACCCAGCGATTGCCCAGCAAGATCCTCCCCCACAGGGTTGGAGTGGGTCCAAACCCCAGAGCCCTCAGAAGTGAGGGGTTTGGAAACACAGTACCATGGGAGCACCTGAGTGGCTCAGTTGGTTGAGTGTCCAACTTTGGCTCAGGTTATGATCTCACGGTTTGTGGGTCCAAGCCCCACATCAGGATTTGTGCTGACAGCTCAGAGGCTGGAGCCTGCTTCTGATTCTGTGTCTCCCTCTCTCTCTCTGCCCCACCCCCAATCATGCTCTGTCTCTCAAAAAAAAGTAAATGTTAAAAAAAAATTTAAAAGGAAACACAGCCCATCTGAGATAAAATTCATGAAGGTGGTGCCACCTGGCAGGCTGACGACTTGGACACAGGCAGTGTAGAAGTGGGGAGTAGATGGAAGCCGGAAACAAAGGAGGGATGTTTGATTGCTTGACGGTGAGAGCACAGAGTTCTGGCACTAGAGACTGGGAAACTGAGTGATGCCATTTTCACCTCTCCCACGCATGTGCATATATGCACACACGTGCCACAATGATCCACCCCAGTAAGCTAAGCAGTGCCACCTAGTGGAGAATGGAGCCATTACACCAAGCCCTGTCCAGTTGCACCAACCAAGCCCTAGAGGACCACCACAAGTCTCTCTGCCTGCTTAGTGTACAGACTATAAAGTACTTCATAGTTTGACTTCTAGGGGAAACTAGATATAATTTCCTTTGGATTTCTTTCTGTTCACCGGTTATCTATTCGTTTTTTTTCCCCTTAGTCTTGGATACAGAAAGAGAAAAAATTGTTTTTATTTTCTGTTTTTGTAAAAAAATTTGTTAATTTTTATTAAATTTTTTATTTTTTTGTAATTTTTAAAAATCTATTTTACTTTTTTCATTTCATCTTATTCTATTTTATTGCATACATTTTTAAAATTTTTTAAACGTTTTCTTACTTTTTTCTCCTTTTTTTCTTTTCTTTTATTTCCTTTTATTCTCTATTCTAGCAAGCTTCTTTCAACAACCAACAAGCAAGAAATTTTAAGGGGGACTCTCTGAGAGGAAAAAAGATGAAACAAAAGAAAAAAGATCAAAACGCAACTAGAATCTCACATACTTTATTTGATTTTTTTGAGTTGTTTTTAATTTTTTATTTTCTATTTTCTGTTTTCTTTTTCTTCCTCCAAAATGAGGAAATGAGTGAATTCACCACAAAAGAAAGAACAGGAAGAAATGACAACCAGGGACTTAATCAACACATATATAAGCAAGATGTCTGAACTAGTATTTGAATCACGATAATAAGAATACTAACTTGGGTTGAGAAAGCATAGAATCCTTTTCTATGTAGGTAAAAGAAGTAAAATCTAGTCAGGATGAAATTAAAAATGCATAACTGAGATGCAATCTTGAATGATGCCACAGTGGCAAGGATGGATGAAGCAGAGCAGCAAATCAGCAATATGGAAGACAAAATTATGGAGAATAATGAAGCAGAAAAAAGAGGGAAACTAAAGCAAAAGAGCACCATATAAGAATTAGAGAACTCAGTGACTCATTAAAAAAGGAATAACATCTGAATCATAGGAGTTCCAGAAGATGAAGAGAGAGAAAAAGGGGCAGAAGGTTTATGTGAGCAAATCATAGCAGAAAAATTACCTAATGTGGGGAAAGATACAGACATCAAAATCCAAGAAGCATAGAGAATTCTCATTAGATTCAACAAAAACCGACCATCAACAAGACATATAATAGTCAAATTCAGAAAAAACACAGACAAGGAAAGAATTATGAAAACAGTGAGGCTGTCATTCAAAATAGAAGGAGAGAAAAAAAGTTTCCCAAACAAGAATTAAAGGAGATTGTGATCACTAAACCAGCCCTGCAAGAAATTTTAAGGGGGACTCTCTGAGAGGAGAAAAGATGGAAAAAAAAAAAGACCAAAAGCAAAAGACTAGAAAGGACCAGAAAACACCACCAGAAACTCCAACTCTATGGGCAACACAATGGCAATAAATTCTTATCTTTCAATACTCCCTCTAAATGTTAATGGACTAAATGCTCCTTCAATTGAAAGACATAGGGTAACAGAATGGATGATAAAACAAGATCTATTTATATGCTGTTTACAAGAGGCCCATTTGAGACCTAAAGACACCTTCAGATTGAAAGTAAGGGGATAGAGAACCATCTACCATGCTAATGGTCACCAAAGGAAAGCCAGAGTAACCATACTTACATCATACTATCTAGATTTTAAAATAAAGACTATAACAGGAGATGAAGAAGGGCATTATATCATAATTAAGGGATCTTTTCACCAAGAAGATCTAACAATTGTAAATGTTTATGCCCCAATGTGGCAGTAGCCAAATATATAAATCAATTAATTACAAACATGCAGAAACTCATTGATAATAATCCCATAATAGTAGGGAACTTCAACACCCCACTTACAACAACAGACAGATCATCTAAGCAGAAAATCAACAAAGAAACAATGGTTTTGAATGACACACTAGACTGGATGGACTTAACAGATATATTCAGAACATTTCATCCCAAAGTAGTGGAATACACATTCTTCTCGAGTGCACACAGAACACTCTCCAGAATAGATCACATACTGGGAGACAAATCAGCCCTCAACAAGTACAAAAATATCGAGATCATACTATGCATATTTTCAGACCACAATGCTATGAAACTCAAAATCAACCGCAGGAAAAAATGTGGAAAGTCAGTAAATTCTTGGATATTAAATAACGTAAGGGAAAGGAAGCAAAAAATAATATAAAAACAGGGAGGGGGACAAAACTTAAAGGACTCTTCAATAGAGAGAACAAAGTGAGAGTTGTTGGAGGGTTAGTGGGTAGGGCGATAACCTAAATGGGGGAAGGGGCATTAAGGAACACACTTGTTGGAATGGTGTTATATGTAGGGAATGAATCACTGGATTCTACTCCTGATATCATCATTGCACTATATGCTAACTTGGATGTAAATTTAAAAAAAAATAAATAAAATAAATAATTTAAAATAATGTTAATTTGACAGTCAGAAAAATTAAAGCAAGAGGCAATAAAGGGAAATAATAAAATTAATTCTCTTAGAATAGCATTAAACACCCATACACACACACACACACACACACACACAAAATCAATGTAGTCACAGTAAATATAGTGATAATTTTGGAATGGTTCACAGGATTTCTCTGAGAATAATTGAGATAATTTCAGGGCTTCATTAATTTTTACTTTTATTATTGAAATTTTGGGGCAACAAATATAAAATATTTGCACTAAATATGTGCACTAAATATCTGTATTGTGCCACACAAGATGTCCTTGATGTTCACTATTTCATTTAATACTTGAGGCAAAACTTTGAAGCAAGCATAGCTATCGTTCAGTTAGGCAAACAGTTTCATACAAGTTAAATAACTTTTCTAAGATAAAAAAAAAACTAGAATGTGTCTGAGTGAGAATCCCGAAAGCAGTTACTCACAACTCCAAAGCTCATGGTCTCTGCAGTCCACCACAGCTCCCTAGAGAAAATACTTTATGGGACATATCGCTTTTAATTAGATTTGTGTGTTTAACTGAATGTCCAATTTGCCTGAGTGAACATTCTGTGAAAGTATAACTGGCCGTCTGGCCCAATATTTTATCTCTGGTTCCTAGTAGAGTGTCTGCCACACATTAACAAGTTGTAAATATTTGTGGATGTTATACATGAAAATAAATGGATTAATGATATCCTAGTTATAAAAATTAGCTTCCAAAAGTTTTTAGATAACTATATTATTCAGCTCAATTTTTTGTTGCTTTTTTGTTTTTTTTCATTTTTGTTTGGGCTATGTACACTGTGCCAAAACTGAAAACCTAAATTTTATAATTAATGACTGCTCGTGTTACTTTCAGGTTTTTAGGATATTTCTGTATGCAGCACGGGGTTCTCTTTTGAACCATTTCCTGCCATTACTGTGCTCATTGATGACTCTTTATTCTACCTTCTAAGTCTACATTGTTGGCAAAGCTCTGGCTGAACACTGTGCCCATTCTTAAACAGCCATCTGCATGTGCCCAAGAAAAATAGCAAAGAACAGAAAAAACCCTGTCAGGCTCTTATTCTTTGCCAATTTCTTCATTCAGTTTTACTGTGTCCTATGAGTGCTAATATAAAATGGGTATTCTGATAGCTTCACTTCTCCTCAATGGTTTGTGTTTTAAAGAAGCAGGAAGAACAGAGGCACAGAAAAAAGGAAACAGCTAGAGCTGTCATTACAAAATACTGGATTAATATATATTATTATGAGATGTATGAGGGCAAAAAATACTTTACAGAACATATTTTAATACATGTATCTGTAAATATATATAGTCATACTCAGGCTTAAATTTTGTTGTAAATACTTAGACATATGTAGAAATATCATAGAGAATAAATACAATCACTTAAATTCAGAGAAGTTGACATAGGAAAACTCTAAAAGAAGGAAAATTTGCTGAACAGTTTCTTATGTGAATGTGTTTTACTAAAATGCTACATATATTAAGTTTAGAGCAAAAACAATGTTATGTACATAGTATTATCTTTATAATTAATAATTTTTTTCTTGTAATTCAGCTAATAAGCACATGGCTACTAAGACATTCTTAGAAACATGTAGATTTTTTTGTTTGTTATTGTTTTTGTTACATTTTAAAGAAAAGCATGTTTTGAGAGAGAGGATTCTGCTAGCGATGTCTTTTCATTTAGGCTTTCTGGCTCTATGTATTAAAGATAAAGTTTATTAGAATGAACACTTTAATAACTGGAAAAATCCTTGTTACTCATAGGTGTAATGTTTTCAGATATGTCCCTTAGAGATGCACGTTCTTCAGGAGTGCCTCAGGGAAAAAGCTGAAGGTGACGAAGGAGAAACCAAACAGACAATCTTGTATTGGTTTATAGTTCGGTATTTTAAATAAGAGTTTATGGGGCACCTGGGTGGCTCAGTTGGTTGAGCATCCAACTTTGGCTCAGATGATGAACTCACTGCTCGTGAGTTCGAGCCCCAAGTCAGGCTCTATACTGACAGCTTGTAGCCTGGAGCCCGCTTCAGATTCTGTCTCCGTCTCCCCTGCTCCCACTCTGTGTCTCTCTCTCAAAAAAAAAAAAAGAGTTATGTGCTTAGGGGCACCTGGGTGCCTCAGCTGGCTAAGCATTTGACTTCAGCTCAGGTCTTGATCTCACATTTCGTGAGTTTGAGCCTCACATTGGGCACCATGCTGAGAATGCAGAGCCTGCTTGGGATTCTCTCTCTCTCTCTGTCTCTCTGTCTCTCTGTCTGTCTGTCTCTCTCTCTCTCCTTCTCTCTCTTCTCGTCCCCCATGTGTGTGCTCTCTTTCTCCTCTCTCTCTCTCTTTCAGAATAAATAAACTTAAAAAAAAGAGTTTATGTGCTTAAAGGAATCTGTGCTAACAAAAGATTTGAGACTCATTTATCTAGCCTAGCTTCCTTAGCACTAGATCAAACACCTGTGGAATGCTAACAAGTACATAGTCTGGTAGATTACAAAGAATTTATGTTGGACACTATTTGGGGGAAATATTCTTACCTGTATTTTGTGGAGCACATGATTTGCAAAGATTCTAAACAGGATCCTCTCCTAATTTTCTTCATGAGACCTAAAATCCATACAGCACTGAATCTGACCAGTAATGTCGGTTTACTTTTTCATCTTGTGCCAGCGCGATGCCTGGCACATAATAGGATTTCAATCAGTATTTGTTAAAAGAACAAGTACTTGCAGAAAGCATTTCTACACAGCAGATGTTCCAAGCCACATGAAATCTTTGGTCAGAGAATGCTTATTTCCTTACCATGTTTTTGTTTTTTCATTTTTGTTTTCCACAAAGGAGAAGAAAGCTCAGGTCCTTTTCTCAAAGGAGAAATAACACAGAAATAACACTTATGGGCCATTTTTATACCATCTCACTCTATTCTCCCTTTAGGATGCTGAGTGGCTTATCTTATTTCTGAGTTTCACCTCTATTGGTTCCATTTTCAAAGTAACCATTGCTATCAGTGTGTTCTTACTGTATTTCCCTTTCACCTTCGAAGTGTCCTCTCCTCCTCTGATTTTTATCCTCTGGCCAAAACTCCCAGGTTGGGTGGAGAGGTGAGTGTGTTATGATGGAAGAGTGTTAAGTCATTCTTCGTCCTCTCTACCTGAATTAAATCAGGGTTGTGAGAGTCTGGTGGTCTGAGTCCCAAGTAGGATAGAAGGCTCCATCATATTTTCTACTCTAGCTTTACAAGTAAGAATTGATAACTGTGTATGAATTCCCATTTGAATGCTTTTGTCAGTTATCATTTGATCAGAACTTGAAAGGGAGAAAGAATGATTAATCAGCATGTTCAGACTACAAATATTATGTAATACTATCTCATACTTATTTAATGTATGTCAGATTCTTCTAAGAATTTTACATGAATTAATACATTTAGTCCCCACAGTAGCCATTTGAAGTATCAAGGATTGAGATGAGAAAACAGAGGCACAAAGACATCAGGTAACTTGTCTACAGTCACAGGGCTAGTTAAGTGGCAAAGAAAGATCTAGGTATTCCAGATTCAGAATACCTTAAACATCATGTTATACTGTTTCTCTAACATTATCTGGCCTTGTCTATGCACCTGCAATTAACTAGAAGTATCTTGAATTAGAAGTCTGAAGACCTGGGGCTAATTTGTTATGTATTTGACTTCCTGATCTCACAGTTAATGAGTTCGAGTCCCTCATTGGGGGTGAGCAAGAGCCCAGCATCAGGTGAGCTCAAGTCTTGCTTCCCTCATTTTCTCTCTGCTCCTTGTGAGATTCTCTTTCTCTGCCCCTCATTCAGTTGCTCTCTCTTTCTCTCTCTCAAACAAAAAAACAAGTCTGAAGATCTGAGCTCTGGTTTCTTTGAATCTACTATGACCTTGGAGTTTTATTGTCAGTTGTAATGCTACACTTTTCTACAGGTTGAAAAAAAGTGCTGGTTTAATGGGAAGGAAATGATGAATTTGGCTTGAGATATATTTAATATAATGGCATAATGGAAGAATTCAACTGAATTGCAAACTTACATTGGGGACATGGGCTAGAATTCTTTTTTTGAAATAGATCTTTTGGAGTCATTTTGCTAAAAATGAAAACAGATAAAATTCTTCATTTATAAAAGAAATGGCAATTTGCAAGACTTTTTCTTTCACATCCAGTGTCACATGTGCAAGTTATTCTGATTTCTATTTTATAGAATTTAGAAGACAAGCTCAAAATGCTAAATCAGTAGTGTAAGGCCACAAGTTTATGCTTACTCTCTTTATGCTTAATTAGGGTCAGATAAAAAGCTTGGGTGATATTATATTTTAATTTAATACAATTTATATGTTTTATTATTCTTATAAGTGAAATATTCTTTGACACAAAAATGGAGTGGGAGCTATATATGATAGAAAATTGTATAGCCATATAAAATTATAATAAGAAATATAAAAACATGAAGAAAGTTGCTTCTTTAGCCATTCCCTCACATAAGCATACTTACTTTGAATCACAAATTTAGCTATCAATATGTTTTTTCACTTTTACAGGGAAGAATACGCATAAGTGCTTTCTGCATAAAAGCTGTCAGATTCCAGTGAATTCTTTATTTCAATGGTATTATATTAATGGTAATAGCTAACACTGATTGCGGTTTATGTGACAGGCTCTGTGGTTATTGTTTTACATACATCCTTGCACTTCCATCTTTAGACAAATTTTATAAAGTAGCTTCCATGCTGGCCGGCTGGGGTCAGAATTACCAGGTCACTAAGAGTTTGAGAAACTAACAACCAAACTACATGGCTCTTCTCTGTCAATAAATTTTAGGTGATTCTGGGCAACTGATGTCACCTCTCTGGACCCCATTTTCTTATCTCTGAAGGGGGAATAGTAATTGAGTTTGTAAGATTGATTGTTTTGAAGATGTGAACATTGCCCGGCAAAGACTATTCCTTCTGTAAGTATAAGCTACAAATGTCACTTTAAATATGAAGAAAGCGAGGCTTAGGAGAGATGAGTGTCTAAAGCTAGCTACTGTAATGAATCCGTATTTGAGGCATTCCTTAAAATAAATGTCCTTTCCAGCCTTCTAGGCCTTGATAGTTGGCTCGTTTGGATGTTTACCTTTTCATCCTCTCTAGTAAGGTCTGGTGTCCCTTATCTATCAGCTCATTTTCTGTCTGCAGTGAGACTACTAGCCTTCCCTATAGGTTTGGAACTCCTTAACCTTACCCCACAGAACTTGAATAGCCACAACAACAATCACAGCACTAATTGTGTGATTTCTCTGGGAAAGATAATATATGAAATGCTTTTTATATTTTAATTTCATGATTATTATATTCATTTTGAAGATGTGGAATCTGAGATACAAAGTATTAGTAACTTGTCATAGGCCACATAGCTTCTACATTCCAGTTGGGATTTGAACTCAGATCTTCTGCATCTTGAGGCAAATATGTTAGCCTCTGTATTATAGACTTACCCTGGAAAACTAAATTGATAGGGATGTTCCCTGAGAACTTGTGAATCTATAATACTCAATTGTTGACTGCTTGTTTGGCTCAGACAGCTTATATAACATGGTCGTCAATGTCAAAATAGAGAGCAGGCCATTAGGAAGCAAGGAACATCAGCATTCCTTAGAAGTGCTGAAAAGCAGAGCACTAACAGATATGCTAAATCTGCACAACACTAAAGTAATAACTCAGCTAATGGAAAACATGAAACCATTAGATAATATAATAATGGGTTTGGAGAAAAGTTAGAAAAATGCATTCTTAGGAATTTTTGTGAATTTTGGTTAGATCTGAAGGTTGATACAGTATTCAGCAGAATACTGCTTCCTTGCTATTTAGTATGCAGCGGTTTGCAAATTATTAGTTTTCTTTGCTTATGCTTCTAATTTAGTTGCATTTCTTAGCTTGTTATGTTAAAGCACCTTTCCAGAGAATAACTCTTTGTGAAAACACTAGCCTAATTAAAGTAACTGGGTTCTACTCCTGGTTCTGATGTTTTCCAAGGTTTGACCTCGGACCAAATACACATTCTCTGGGCCATTAGTACATTTGTCTCTAAAATAATGGAATTGGAAGTAATTACCAAGGCACCTGATTTTTCAGTCTACATCTGGTGTTCCATTACTTTATAATTCTTTAAAAGTGATAACTTAAAAAATTTTTTTTAATGTTTATTTTTAAGAGACACAGAGACAGAGCATGAGTAGGAGAGGGGCAGAGAGAGAGAGGGAGACACAGAATCCGAAGCAGGCTCCAGGCTCTGAGCCATCAGCACAGAGCTTGACTCAGGGCTTGAACCCATGAACTGTGAGATCATGACCTGAGCTGAAGTCAGACGCTTGAACAACTGAGTCACCCAGGAGACCCAAAAGAGATAACTTTTTAATGGATATATGTAGGAGACACCATTTGTTTTCATTCCAGTACTCATCAGCTTTCTTTGGATAATATGTTGATTTTTCCCTGATAGGCCATCTCTGCTTCCACCCTTACACTAAGCTCAATTATTTTCAGTAGATCTAGGGTTATGGTATGGCTCGAACTGGGCCCTTTTAACATTGTGTTACTTGACCACAGTGACTCATTGTGTTTTACTTTTGTATATGATAATGACGATACTGGAAAGGCTGCAGCAATGGCAACAATGAAGAGACAGTTCTGGCCATGGGGCATTGGACCTGGCACTCACCAATTGACTTGGTATTTTTGTTACAATTTATTATCCTATAAAGCTCAGTATTTTTTTCCATTTCTGTTCACACCCGAAGCAAGAAAATTTGGATGTGCAGTGTTTCTAATAGGGCCACTTCACCAATGCTGGAGACAAGAAAACTGAAGTTAAGCAAATAATAATAAAAAAGAGGTAACATTTATTGGGCACTTACATGTGCTAGGCGATGTTCTCAACACATTACATGTATTATCTTACTGTATTTAAAAGTAATAAAATAATATGGTTCTTCTAGTTCCACCAAGTGGATGTAATTACTCTGCTTATTAACTTTGGCTTTTTGAGCCAGAAGAAGAAATGGAATATAATCAGTAACGTATTTGCCATAAAGGCAGATGACTTAATGAGGAAAAGGAGAGCCATATTGTGTCTTAAGAATGAATAGTAAGTGTGATGCATTAAAAGAAAATAAAGAATGAAAAAGTAAGTTGAGTTCAAAATGTGAAGGTGTAAATTAAGGAGCTTAGATTTCATTCTGTAAGAAAAAAGAAACCAACATAACTTTTTAAGCAGCATTCTAGCATTACAGCATTTGGGGAGGGAGGGAACCCATTGCAAGAAGTGTGCAGATTTGCCTGGGATGGACTGCTTCCAATTTGTCTTCAGGATAATGGAGTTAGCAGCTTGTTCTATCTTACTGTTTGCTTTAGAAGTTAGGCAAAAGAGAAACAAAAATTAAATTCAAATAGTGCTATAAAATATGTATTACTGTTATTATTAAAATGAAGTATTTAGAAAGTTATGGGACTTACCTTAGTCTTGTGATTGTCAATGGTAATTAAAGTGAACTTTGCTCAAGATTGAAAAATATTATAATAAAGGTAAAGCTTTCCTTTCTTCAGTTAACCTTAATGAGGGAAACCGGACAGGAACTGTTTTAAAAAGATGCAAGAGTTTATAGTTGATGCTTTTTGTATGTTCTGTTAAGAAAGGAAAACAAAGCATCAGAATCAGTGTTACAAATCTGGTTAGGAGAGGGGGTAAAAGAGACATACTCACTGATAAGATAAATAACGGTGACATTGATCAATTTATTGCCTCTCAGCTGTGCTATTTCTCCTTTGTGAGTTGAAATAATGTTAAGTTTTATCGGTAAAGTGCTTTGCCGGTAGAGATGCTGGAGGAGGAAGGGGCTTTCTCTTCCTGGTTCTGATGTGTTCCCCTTAGCTTGTAGCTTCTGTAGCTCCTGGCTCTGAAGTACAAGGCAGCCAGCAGCACTCAGCAACAAGCAGTTTTCCCTGGCATCCTTTTTGTTTGGTTCACAGCAAATTCTGAGAAGTGGCACCTCCCTGTGAGTGTCTTTGCCAGATACCCAGAGGACAGGTTCCTAGCAAATTCCAGAGCCCTGCACCAGCACAATGTCTCTGTCGTTGTGAGTCATGGCCATGCCTTCTCCAAGAGATCTGGATTCTGGCCCTGGCTGTGGGTCAGGGCAAGTAAGGAGGGAACACTACCCTGGGTGCTTTCTCTCAACCATTTGGGTAGTAATTGTTTTAATCAGTCCAGGCTGTTTTGACAGACTATCATAGCTTGGGTGGCTTAATCAAGAGTGATTTTATTTCTCCCAGTTCTAGAAGCTGGAAGTTTGAAATCAGGGTGCCAGCATGGTCAGGTTATGGCAAGGGCCTTCTTCCAGGTTGCTGGCTGATGACTTCTCCTTGCACCCTCACCTGGCAGAGAGCAGAGAGGAGAAGCAAGCTTTCTCATGATTCTCATAAGGCACAAATTCCATTCATAAAACTTCACCCTCATGATCTCATCTAATTACCTCCCAAAGCCCCTACATCCTAATACCATCACATTGGGTGGTAAGGTTCTAACATAAGAGTTTGGGGGGAATTGGGGGAAAACATTTAGTCCATAACAGTGGTTATTATGTATTATATTATATTATCTTTGCTATTATATTATTCATTGTATCTGTGACTCCTATGTTATTCAGAATTCTCTTTATGTCTCATTAGCTAATCCCTCGTTATTCCAATCTCTTGCTACAATCAATAATTGTTTATGTTAATTTTTTTCTGTTCAAATTACTGTGTTTTTATCTCCTAAATGAACTCTGATAAAGTAGATAAATGGGATAAAATGGTTATTTGTATTAAAGAGATAAATAACGTATAACTCTTTGCAGCTTCTGATTACTATAAAAATTTTGCTTCTTTTTTCTAATGAGTCACCTGCAGATACCAATTTTTTTTAAAAAAGGTAAAGCTTAGATTTAAAATATATTGTTTTGTACTTTGTTCAACTTATTTTATATTGCAGATTTTATATCTATGTTATGGAGTAAGTAGCTAACTGATGTAACTAACTTATGTGGAATAAAAACTAAGAACTAAGCAATCATACCCACGCCTTACCAATTTGTAAGCAACTTATTAAGTTGCTTATTAAGGAAGCAACTAGCACTGCTCCCAATTTTTCTGAATGGCTTTCACATGAATCGTTAAAGATAAGTTACTCTACTGTGCTTTCGAGGTATACTCAATACTAATTCAAGTTATCTAAACAGAGCTCCCTATATGCCATTCTAAAAAGTGACTTTTTTTTTTATACCACAGCACTTTTCCATTTACTGTTTTACTTTATTCCAAGTGTTTATTTTTGTTCTGGTATGATAACCACCTAGTGGAGGTTTTCTTCAATAAGAAGAGGAACCAAAAATTGGGCCATTATAAAAACTCTTGGGGCTGAAAGAAGGAGAATGAGACACAATGATTGCAAATTGGACGGTTTCATGATTGGCTTTCATTGGTGAACAACTTAAAACATTTTTTTGTTATAAACACTGAAATCATGTGAAAATTAAACATTCAATAACAGTAATAATTTGATATAGCTTGTATTTAAGTATGAGAAGTCAGGAATAATATAGAAAATTCCTATGTAAAGTAAAAAAAATTGGATTTGATTACTTTGGGTTCTTTCCAATACTAAGTACTTTAAGTCTATAATGCCTTTAGTTCTTATTTATAATATTATTCCTTTTTAATTTCTTATTATGAGTTGCTATGCAGATGCATGTGAAGTTATACATAATTATACCTTATAGTGATTCTAATATGTAATGTAAAAATTAAAAGCCATTACATATTTTTAGAATTCTAAATATGGATTATTTAAACATACTAATTTATAAAATCTTAATATTGTACATACATTTTAGAATTATTTTTTTTAATGTGACTTTCAAAAGTATTATCTATTCTGATACCTTTCTAGTGAAATCAAAATAGTGTAACATATGCAGACATGTTAATACATAAGTGCTGAAAATTGCAGTGGAATAAATGAGTTTGAATTCATTGTCATCTCCAGCCAAATTCTTCACATCTAACCTAATATGAAGAGGCTATAAAATGTAATATTCTTTAATTCTCCATATTTCAGCTTTAGCAACCTACATGTGGAGAAACATCTAATATTAGCTTTTCTATTTACTGTGTAGTTGGTTGCTGTTTTTTAAAATAAGAATTGTAACTGCATTTTCTTTTGGCTTCAATTGAAATACTATGAAATGTTTTCATAAGCTCCCATTTAAAAGTATTTTCTTATTGCGTAATTGCAATATAATGGCCTGCAATTGCATTAAGCATTTGGAATGAATAGGAAAGAATCGAGTGAAAGCAAAATGAATCCATTAAGTCTTTGTGGAATAGAGACAGGTCAATAGACAGAAGCCCTAACTGAAAACATGTATTTATGTAACTATATGACATGTTCATTCCTAAACTTTCTAGGTAAGGCCAAAAGTGAGGTTATCTTTATACAACCTAAAAGATTATCCCCAGATTTCATGGGGGGATAAATGTTTGTCATGGTAGTCCCCTAGAAGGAGGTTATGATATCCTTGTCTAGTGTGACTCTGTTGGTATAATAGACTGGAGGGAGATGAGAATAAAGTCATGGAGATACTTGTGAATCCAGAAATCGACCCTGCCATCGGAGATCAATCCATACAACCCTTGATCAGATATAATCTAGTTCGAGTATGTCATTCAGATAGGATAGAGGAATGGAAGAGAATAGGGGAAATTTCACTCATGCCTTTGGAAAAAGACAAGAAAAAATATTTTAAAATTCTCTGATTGTTCTTCATTAAAATGATAAAAAGAATACTCTCTTGTAATGTAATGTTAACCAGGTATTAAATACCTTATCCCAGTTTCGGCACAGTTGAAGTTTCTTCATTTAAGCCTTCATTCCCTCAAGGCCAACATTTTACTTTTTCGTTAAACATTTTGGTCAGATTCTGGGTTTTGAGGGGTTCTAGTGCCACAATTTCTCCTGAAGTTTTTTATATTTTAGCGTTTAGGCAACCCTAGATTGTTGACTTAAAACAAACTTGTTTAACCACCCCACATGGAAATACTTAGCAACTACTTTCAATATATGTCATTTCCTATCTCCAAATTATTTGGTAACCCTGGTAATGGTAACCAGTTGTATAAGTATTTGGGACCAATATATTTAGGTAAATGACTATACCCACCACATCCAAGTTGTTTACCTTGTGAAAAAAATGATACAGTTCTTCTTGCATCATATATTTTCTGGACTCAGATAGATATTATAAAAACCTAGCAAGGATATACTCATTACTTTTCTTTCATGATCTCTCTATATAAAATTAGAAATGTAACATTTGTCAGTAGCCTGTATTTTCATTTTTAGTCTTTTGCACAGAAAATACAAGATTGAATTTGCCTGGACATTTAAGCATTTTTCATATCAAAATGTCCATTTTTTGGTGGTTTTTAAGTTTCTTTAGTCCTTCTCCAAAGCTCTCATTTTTAGTGTTAAATGTAAGTAGACAATTTTTATTTAAGAAATACTTATTGGTGAACACAATATGGTATGTCCTATAGGGATATAATACTGAATAAGATATAATCTTCATCCTTATAAACATTGGATATAAAGGTAAGTGCATTTTAGGGCGCCTGAGTAGCTCAGTCGGTTAAGAGTTTGACTCTTGGTTTTGGCTCAGGTCATGATCTCGGTTCGTGAGTTCGAGTCCCGCATTGAGCTCTGTGCTGACAGTTTGAAGCCTCCTTGGGATTTTCTCTTTCTCTCTCTGCCCTGCCCGCACTCATGCTCTCTTTCCCTCAAAATAAATAAATAAAGTTTAAAAAAAGGTAAATGAATTTTGACCTTTTTCATTTTGCAAGATACTATTCGCATGTCAATCATTTAAATAATGTTTTTGTAAATATATTAAACTTTTCAAACTCTTTTTAAATGGTGGGCATTTAAAAATATAGACTCTTCTTACTCTGACATAGTCATATGGCATTTTCTCTCATCCAGTTGGTAATATTTGTTATTTTTGTGTCAATTACCATACTTTTATTTTTCATATGCTCCTTGCTTAGTTGGGTTTCAAATCTACCGAAATATTCAATGGAATACACAAGACTAGTGTTTTTCTTAGCTATTCCAAGTTCTTTAGTTATTACATGCATAGTAATAACCACCTTGAAGCGGCTCATTCACTGGAGCCAGCTGCTAGGGTCATGTCCTAAATACAGCTTAAACAGCAGGCTCCAATCTGATGAAACCTGACCGGAAATCGTGGAGCAAACAGAAGCCCAGCGGTTGTTCATATTTAAGATTCAGCAGGCACACAAAGCTGAAAGCACCTCTTTGGCTTTGACATTATCAATAGGTCCAATCCTCCATATGCTGATTCTATCGTAATACATAAAATTGGTTAATTCCCTCTGGAAATTAGCAGAAAAAAAAAAGTCTCTCCTTGAATTGCTCTTGCTTCTTCTTTTGATTGGCTGATGCTATCTTTCCTTTACCTGAGGATAAAAGGAACATTTTTTTTCAAAAAGGCTGTCCATTTATAAAACATCTGCGCACACTCTGTGTGTTTTCAGTGTACAACACGAGAACTGACGTGTGTAAATGAAGTAAGGTACATATTCTCCGAATCTAACTAAAATATGCTTAAAGAATTCATGAAGATTTTTGATTAATCCTTGTAGACGTAGCTTTTTTATGACATGTGTTTGACATTCGACTGCCAGGTGCGTTGAAGTGCGGGGTGCAGACTTCTGAATGCTCTGAGTAATTATTTCCTCCTTCTCAGGTTCACTGATGTAACATCCTTCTCTACAATAGAGGAGATGACACGGGGGTACACAAACAATACAGGATCCTGATTATGTCACACATCAGTTAAAATGTGATATAACACGGGGACACCTGGGTGGCTCAGTCGGTTGAGCGTCCCATTTAAGCTCAGGTCATGATCTCACGGTTTATGAGTTCGGGCCCCCGTCGGGCTCCGTGCTGACAGCTCAGAGCCTGGAGCCCGTTTCAGATTCTGTGTCTCCCTCTCTCTCTGCTCCTCCCCTACTCACACCCTGTCTCTCTCTGTCTCTCAAAAAATGAATAAACGTTACAAAAATTTTTTTTATAAAAACAAATGTGATATAACACAGGCAACTAATCACATGAGAACTCAACATAGAAACATATATAGAGAGATCTTTCTATCGTGATAATTCTGAAGATGACAATTTTGAGATTTGTGGGTTGCTCAGTGTACCCTACAATGGCAACTTCCTCTCGCTTTTGCAAATGTGCTCACATGATATCTATGAAATGTGCCACAATATATCTAATTACTGCAACCTTTAATATCAGGATTAAATCAGTCTTGTGATGTAAGTGAACTGATGAATCTCTCCATTTAAAGGAACAATGAAAGAACTACTTTCCGTATAGAATCATTTAGAAATATGACGAATCCTCTTCTTTATTTATATATTTTAAACCTAATGCATGTACGTTTCTTATTAATGTATTTGGTGAATGCTATTCCATTTGTCTTTCACACCAGATATACAGTTTTTCATCTCCTTTCCCATCCCCAGGGTAAGAACTGGTACATTTTAAGCTGCCTTGCTCACAATGCCCAACACTGAACCACCAGCCAATTTAGATGTGGGTTTAATGAATGCTTTTGATTAAGATAATGATACTTATCTAGTTATTATTTACAGATCATTTAGCAACAGTGATCACTTTTCCATTCTCCAGGATACCTTGAGGGTTGTATGCAAATTTGAAAGGTATAAGTGCAATTTTTAAAAACTATTTTGATCTTAACCTTTGTGGTTTGGCTGCCCTCTTCACTGATTCTGGAGCCATTTCCTGGTCTTGGATGTCACCTAAAGTTTATATTAGATGAGTTTACACAGTTTGGAACTCAATTTCCTTCTTGCTGAGCAATTTATTCTTTTATTTTCACTGGTTTTCAATTAGAAACTCATGGCCATAGGGTAGAGAAAATAGAAGTTTCTTTAAGTGGCTCGGACATAAATTTTATCTATTGTCACCATTCCAAGTTGTCATGCTTAGTACATTAGACAGTGTTCACTGAGGTTGGTTTTAATTTTTTTTTTATTAAATAATGGGTTTCTAGTGAACTTATTTCCGTAATACACTTTAACTACCTGCCTCTAGTAATCAAACTTACACATATCACTCTCTTAAAACAATGGGGATGCAAAGTCTAGAATGTGCTATTATTAGTACAATAGCTCATCGTTCAGGTATGATAGAAATAAATCTCAAAAGTAATAAAATACTATTACTGCCATCACTACAATCAGTTGAGTATTAGCTATTATGCATCAAATATTTACTCTGAATCTTATACACATCATTCCAGTTAAGGCAGTCCTTTTATTTATTTATGAGGTAGATATTTACTGTTACTGAGGTAGATATTTACCTAATTTTACAAATAAGCAAATTGAGGTTTAAAAGTTTGAGAAAATTGGCAAATTAAAGCTATTAAATGACAAACCTGGCATCCAAGTCCAGGTATGAAAAATCCAAATGTAATTCTCTTAGCCTCTGTATTTTACCCTGTATGGGAACATGGGGCAAAAGTTTGAACAGAACAAAGTTTCACATATCTGGTAGCTAAGCTTTAAAATGCATTTTTAGAGAGCCCTAATTATCTAATGCCATTCTTTCTGACTGGCTATTGCTTGAGGGTGACTAGAGGCAACCGTGAGATTTTTGGGAAGTAAAAAAAATTCTGTCTACACATTTCTTAAACTCAGCGCAGTGAGAACTCATTGTCAGAAACAGTAATATCTGGCTATGCAATCTGAATTCTTCAAATAGCTAATGCAGATTCGGGATTGTAGAGACAGGAGTTTAAAAGAGAACACGGAAAACTTCCAGTCTGTTGGAGTTGAAGCTTACCCGAATCAATGTATCCTTTGCTCTAGTAATAATTCACAATTAGTATGGATTCCTAATTAAGTTTGAAAAATTAAAATTATGTATAATAGCCTAGCATATGATTTCAATCTTTTCAAAATCAGAATCAATTTCATAGCACCATACTAGATTGTAGTCAATACTTTTTCATAAAAATCCCCATATACATGTCCCAAATAATTTGAGGACCAGCTTCTGATCTTACTGCAGCATATTATTCACAAGAAAACTACAGGTAATTTAAAATGTGTAGTTTCTATACTAAATAGTTAAGGGAATTTCACCCCTTACAGATAATGCCCCAAACTTCCCCCCTAATATATAAGAAACTCTTTTCAGAAAAAAATTTTTGTAAGTAAATCTTAAATTTCCATTTATGGAAATTAAGCTTCATTTATGAGGCTCCATGTCTGTCTAGTTCCACTCTACCTTTCCCAGGGATAGAAAATCTTTCTTCTTAAGAAAAAACATTTTTTTTTACCTGATCTGAACTTTGTCAAGAAGATACAGGTTTTAAAAGGGACTTACCTAAAAGCTAAGAGAAAATAAGATAAATAAAAATAATACAATATTGATCATTTTTTAAATAAAACAAACTTCCTGAATAAATACAGTCAGTGAAAAAAATTGTAAATATATGTAAAAGTAAAACTTGTTAGTTTAAAACACACCCAAGATTCCTTCAAAAAAGACAAAATTGACATTATTGGCCATATGGTGTTGGAACTGGATTCAGATCCCGGCTAATACACTACCTAGCCGCTTGACTGCTACCTGGTTACCAATGTTAATTTTCTGTATGATGTCAATTCTCTCAATCACTCTAACATTCATTTTTCTCTTTCTACATCCTTGATTGATATTTTCAAATTGGTTTTGCTCATACATGCAAATACTTTGCTCAGAAGAACCCAGCTGCCATTTTGTTCCACTTCTTTAACAGAGATTTTTAATGAAATGTTTATGCTGAAGAAATTAACACTTGTATAAATGTTTACTGGAAATATATATATATATATATATATATATATATATATATTGGTTTTCAAGTTTTGTTTAAGGAATTGTGTAGTATGTAGACATTTAAATATTATGAACACATATATCAGTAATTTCCTTTGCAATGTTTTCATTGCTTAAGAATGAAATGAAAGTCCTTTTTCCAATGATTCCATGTATTATAGTCCTCATAATTTCTCTTTATTTTGATTTTTTCTATTACATCTTTTATTTCATTATTTTATTTGTAATGTGTAACATATAATTTGAGTTGAAGATCCAAAATTTACTTTTTGTTCAAATTGAAATTGATTTAACATCATCTGTGATATCTTCTTCATCATAAGTTAGATTTTAATAATATGAGAATCTGTTATTGAAAACTTTATGACTTTCCACCATTCTCCATAACAAATGGCTGTAGTTGCATTCATATTTTTCTTTTTCTTTATCTTAATACTCACAAGGATGTTCCTCTTACTGTATAATGACAATTATGCCATGTGTATTCTGTGGAAGCCTTCTGAATATCACCATAGTTGTGGCTCTTTAAGATATTACTTCTTTTTGTTTCCCCCAGATCTTTAATTTTTCTCCCTCTACCTACTCTTTCCCACAAGTCCATAAATGCTCCAAAGATTAACAATGCCAGCAAAATAAAAACCAACCACGATCTCCTTTCAAGACCCCACTCTAACTACATATTATTGATTTTCACATTGTACCGTCTTTTTACCTGTGACTTATAGCCAAACTTCTTGCAAGAGTTACATTCATCCTTTCTCCTGTCCCAACTTTGTATTATTCTTTATTGTACTGTACTGTTTCGGCCCCTGCTATTTCCTTAAAGCTTTTCTTCCAGAATCACCTATGACATTGAATTGCATTACCACCTTTCCTCTCATTCAGCTTCTGGATTTGTCAAGTTAAGTCCATTGTACTTTCTAAATATCTTTCTGCCTGGATTACTGCAAAAATAAGAGAGATTAATACACAGTTAAACATTCCTGGTGAAATTATGGAGTTGAGAAGCAGGATAGTTTCAAAGAAGGAGGAAAAGATCTAACATAAGAGAATGATGCAGACTTTGGTATCAGGAAGATTATAGAGTTCTGATTTGATGGCTGCTATTTTATTTGGAGTCACTGTCTTAGGATTGTTGATCAGGTTTCAAATTGCTACTGTGTAATGGATAAGAGTGAGAGAGTCCATGAGGGGTTGATAACCTAGAGTATGTTTGCTCTCTATTGTTTATATGTGACTTTTTCTAAGAAAATTGGGATTCCTGGCGCAGACAAGAAGAAATCATATGGTTGAGTTTATTGAGTTTATTTTTTAACCTCTTCTTGGATCATTTATATCTCTGGACTTCTAATACTGGAATGCATGTTTTATCAATAGAATACATCAATAATCTTCTGACTGGTCCTCCTTTTCTTATTGCCTTCTTCTAATGCATCAACACAGCAAATGCAGATTGCATAGAGCCTTGTAAACCATACTACTCTTCTGCTTAAAATCTTGAAATGCTTTTGTTTCATTTATAAAATGATCAGAATCTTTAATAAGGCTTGCAAGACCCCACATCAACTGATACCAGATATCTTTCAACAACCTATCCCAACTTCTCTCTTACATTAGTTAGGCAACATGTACCTACTTTCTCTTCTTTTCCAAAATCCCCACATAGGTAGCTCATTATTAGCCCTTTCAAATATTATTTACTCAAGAAGGCTATCCCAGATTATCTTGTACTATTCATTCTTTATGACCTTGTCCTGTTTATTATTTTACAGAATTTACCCTAAATGATTGATTATAACTTATGTTTTTAATTATCTACTTACTATACTGAAGATTCCAAAAGAACAAGACTTTGTTCACCACTGTATTTCTAAATCCTAAATTTGCAAATGTTGCATGAATGATCACAATGCCATTGGGATGTCAGGTGCACCTCTGCAAATAAGAAAAGATTACGTACAGATATTTTTATGTCAGGAACTTTATATTTAGTGTTTTAGTTGGTTGTAAGAACAGTTTGGAAGAAGTATTGTCTTCAGTTTCTAAAGTAGGAAAATAACATTTAGAAAAACTGTCATTTATCTTTGTCATACAGCTAGCCAGTCACAGAGAAAGAATATAACCCCAAATATAACAACATATTCAGCACTTTTTGAACCACACTGACTTGGATCTAAGCATCCAATTATTATATATGAAATTAACACTGGCTGTATTATTAGATGGCGCAGCAGAAAGGGTGAGAAGATTTCTATTTGAGCCATTGATGACAATTAGCTGTTAGCCCAATTTATCCAAAGGATGTAAAACACTGAAATTTAGTTTTTATTGTTTACCCAGTGACTTACAGCATCATAGTTAAAATGGCAATTCAATGTAATTTACTTGGTTGATCATACTTTCTACAAGAAACTAGTAAAAGAGTACTTCAACTAATAATTTTGATATAGAATGCTTTTCATTTCTTTTAATAATGTTGTTCTGAAGCATGTTTCTTCACACACACACACACACACACACCATCCATAATCCCTTCCTTAAATGCACAAGTGTTTTGTTTTAATTTCTAAAAAAGTATAGCTTTATAGTTCTTAAATTTACAAAAATATAAGGAATGGGTTGTTTTTGCTATAATTTTGCTACTGTGACATGCACATTATTCTATAACCTTTGTATTATGTTTATACTTAGCATTATACATAGTCATTAAGGTTGTTTGTTAACTAAAAATTGCAGCTAAATTATAAGTCACTTTAAGGGGGTGCTTTTTATACACAGTAATGAAAGGCTTGTGAAGACAATGCAGGAACATGCATTCTGTACAAACACTTAGTGTTGGTACAAATTTCCATCACAATGTAATGGTCTGCTGAAGTGTAAATGTACAATTAAGATGACATTATTCATCAATGAGGACAGATAGTTATAGCCTTATCTCTAGTTTATTCTATGTATAAGCCTGTAACTTATGTCATTTAGAAGTTTTCCTTTGATTTGGATCTGTATCTCCATCTAGGTATACGATGATCAGTTAACCAAAATACCCTAATTTCTAAAATCCAAATTTCTTGATATCAGAGTACATCTTCTCCCATAATAAATAGATTTAACTTGGGAAAACTTACATTGCTCTTCTTTTCTAATTCTCATGCACACACATATAGATACAAAATATCCTAGATAAAATTATGACATAGATGATGTTTGTTATTAAAAACAAAAGGATACATATGATATATATATCTAAAATTCCAAATCTCCAAGAATAAAGATGTTTCACTTTAGGTGATTTTTCCATCTATATTCAGTCACCTGCATCCGGGGAAGTAGAATCGTAGAAAAAAACCACACTGATACAAGGAACCAAACCTGTGGATGGGAAACTCTCAGTAAAGTCTGAACTGACACTCAAATTGGTGCCCAGTGCAATTTTCTCCTGTATGCTATTACATTATTAGCTAGCAAGTTTTGATTCTGAAATAACTTGACTACCATCTTCTCATGCTCTATATGTAATTTTGGGAGAACAGTAATGATATTCCAGGAAGTATTCAAAGTTGTGAAGTAAACCTGGTACGTAATACAGGAATGCTAAATTTCTTTTACGCCAATAAATTTAGTGTGGTTATATTTCAACTAAAAATACAAGATACACAAAAGAACTAACCAACTTTAGTGAACGTTTTATCTCAATACACTATACATGTAGAAATGGAAACAAATGCTAAGTGTAAAACTTGATAAATCATTAAAAAGTGAACCATCTATTTAACTGGTATGGGACAGAACCTTACCCATCATCCACAGTGGCCCTATTGTCTCTCGAAAGGTAAGCAGTACCTTATTTCTCAAACCATTGGTTACTTTCTCTCTTTTGTTTTTATTTAAATAGAATACATGAGTGTATATTCTTTTATGACTGACCTCTTTCACTTGAAATCATATTTAG
This sequence comes from Prionailurus bengalensis, assembly GCF_016509475.1. Lineage (NCBI taxonomy): Eukaryota > Metazoa > Chordata > Mammalia > Carnivora > Felidae > Prionailurus > Prionailurus bengalensis. The sequence goes on along the minus strand of NC_057344.1, from coordinate 155,339,256 downwards.
AGGTTCATGTAAGTCACCGAATATAATTATAGTATGTTTATTGGTATTATTTTATAATAGTCCATTGTGTGTGAGCATACCATCTTTTATTTATTTATTCATTATGTTGTGAATGGATATTTGAGTAATTTTAAAGTTTTGGATTGTTATGAATAATAATGTTATATGCATTCTGGACCCATTTTGGAATGAATTATCTTGGGTGTATACTAACAGTTACTAGGTCATAGGACACGCACGTTTTTAGTTTTAGTAGATATCACTAACTTCCCATCTTACTCTCACATCAGCAATGAATGAGAGTTCCAGTTGCTTTACATCCTCACTTAATACTTGACTTGGTATATCTATTTTTGCATTTGGGAGTGTAGAGTGAGACCAGAAAGTGCAATATGAAAGCATATTTCCCCATGAGTTGTAACATACTTTAATTTGTTTTTCATTTGAATATCTTTTTATTTGAAATGTCTTTTCATATATTCATTTTTTATAGCATTTTTATTTTTGTGGACATAGGGAGCACTGTATACATTCTCAGTATTAAAATACTTTGTAGTATATATGAATTAATTCTTTTTCTACTCTGTGGCTGGATTTTTCACTTTTTAATAATATCTTTTGATAAGCAGAATTTTATAAATTTTAATGCAGCCCAGTTTATCATATGATTTTTCTTTATAGTTACAAAAGTTGTGATATTTAGAGGTAGACACATTATTTAAAACTAATAAAACTGTACATCTAAAAAGATAAATTTTCCTATATGTGAATTATACCATAATAAAACTGATATCCTCACCCTCAGTGTACATTTATTTTGTACACCCATTTATTATTCTTTTATTTGTTATTGATGTTTTTTAGGAGTGTAATGCTCTACCTCTCAATTTTATATATGCTATTTACATATAATTGATTTTCTGTGTGTTGATGGTATGAGTTACGTATCAATGGACATATATTCCATTGGTCCAATACAATTTATTATCAAAATTGTCCTATTATCATGAAATGCCATATTGACGTAAATTAAATATTGTGGTCCATTAATTTATTTGGCTTCTCCTGGCACCAATAAAGGAGATTCTTAATTACCAAAGCTTTAAAATAAATTTTGATATTCTAACTTTATTCATTGTACCATTAACTGCTATTTTGATTTACTTATTTTTTGCAGGTTAAACATTTATTTTTTATCTTATTTTTTTTAATTTAAATTGAAGTTAGTTAACATACAATGCAACATTGGGTCCAGGAGTAGAACCCAATGCTTCATCACTTACACGCAATATCCAATATGCATCCCAACAAGTGTCCTCTTCAGTGCCCATCACTCAGAAAATGTGGTAGATGTATACAATGGAATACTACTTGGTGATCAACTGCTACTAAGAAAAAAAAAACTACTTTGCAGATAAATTTGTCCAAGATTTGATTGGTAGCATCACCTTTTAGCTACTTTCAGTGTTTTGGGAACATTTTTGTTCATTCTTTAGGTGAGATGATATTTCAGGATCATCTTGTTCTTTCCCTTCCCTGGTTCTGGAATTAGTCAGTTCTCCAAGGAATTCTAGTCCCTTTTAGTCCCTTCATGATGTGGGTCACAACGTAAAGACTAGACCTGTTAGCAAACTAATGAAAATGCAGCTACTACTTTTTCTCAGTTTCAGGCATTCAGTTCCTTTAATGAATGAGTCAACAACTGGCTTCTCCAAGCACTGTTTAAAATAAAAAGGAGATGCAGTATTTACTGTTGTTTGGCTTTTATTGCACTTTGAAAAGAACAAGAATACTTCCTTTTTAGGATAGTGTGTGTATGCATGTGCATGTGTTTGTGTGTACGTGTGCATCTGCAGACTAGTTAGTAGTAGAAGTTTGTGGATACTAAGAGAGGGGAGGGAGAGACCGAGTGACTTGTTAGTCTGGATACTGTGTATTTCATAATGTCAGGCATTCCTTTATTTATTTTAATATGAAATTTGTTGTCAAATTGGTTTCCACACAACACCCAGTACTCATCCCAAAAGGTGCCCTCCTCGATGCCCATCACCTACCCCCCCTCCCTCCCACCCCCCATCAACCCTCAGTTTGTTCTCAGTTTTTAAGAGTCTCTTATGGTTTGCTTCCCTCCCTCTCTAACCTTTTTTTTCTTCCCCTCCCCCTTCTGTTAAGTGTTTCAGGATCCACATAAGAGTAAAACATACGGTATCTGTCTTTCTCTGTATGACTTATTTCACTTAGCATTAACACTCTCCAGTCCCATCCACATTGCTAAAAAAGGCCATATTTCATTCTTTCTCATTGCCATGTAGTATTCCATTGTGTATATAAACCACAATTTCTTTATCCGTTCATCAGTTGATGGGCATTTAGGCTCTTTCCATAGTTTGGCTATTGTTTTTAAAAAAAATTTTTTTTGGGGCGCCTGGGTGGCGCAGTCGGTTAAGCGGCCGACTTCAGCCAGGTCATGATCTCGCGGTCCGTGAGTTCGAGCCCCGCGTCAGGCTCTGGGCTGATGGCTCAGAGCCCGGAGCCTGTTTCCGATTCTGTGTCTCCCTCTCTCTCTGCCCCTCCCCTGTTCATGCTCTGTCTCTCTCTGTCCCAAAAATAAATAAACGTTAAAAAAAAAATTAAAAAAAAAATTTTTAATGTTTACTATTTTTGAGAGAGAGGCAGAGACAGAGACAGAGAGCAAGCAGGGGAGGGGCAGAGACAGAGGGAGACACATTATCAGAAGCAGGCTCCAGGCCCTGAGCTGCCAGCACAGAGCCTGATGCGAGGTTGAACTCACAGACTGTGAGATCATGACCTGAGCGGAGTTGGCCACTCAACCGACTGAGCCACCCAGGCACCCCTTTTAAAAAAAAAAACTTTTTTCTAATGTTTATTATTTTTGAGAGAGAGAGAGAGGCAGAGACAGAGAGCAAGCAGGGGAGGGGCAGAGAGAGAGGGAGACACAGAATTGGAAGCAGGCTTATAATTTGGCTATTGTTGAAAGTGCTGCTATAAACATTGGGGGACAAGTGCCCCTATGCATCAGCACTCCTGTATCCCTTGGGTAAATTCCAGCTATTGCTGGGTCATAGGGTAGATCTATTTTTAATTTTTTGAGGAACCTCCACACTGTTTTCCAGAGTGGCTGCACCAGTTTGCATTCCCACCAACAGTGCAAGAGCGTTCCCGTTTCTCCACATCCTCTCCAGCATCTATGTCTCCTGATTTGTTCATTTTAGCCACTCTTACTGGCGTGAGGTGATATCTGAGTGTGGTTTCGATTTGTATTTCCCTGATGAGGAGAGATGTTGAGCATCTTTTCCTGTGCCTGTTAGCCATCTGGATGTCTTTAGAGAAGTGTCTATTCATGTTTTCTGCCCATTTCTTCACTGGATTGTTTTTCGGGTATGGAGTTTGGTGAACTCTTTATGGATTCTGGATACTAGCCCTTTGTCCGATATGTCATTTGTAAATATCTTTTCCCATTCTGTTGGTTGCCTTTTAGTTTTGTTGATTGTTTTCTTTGCAGTGCAGAAGCTTTTTATCTTCATGAGGTCCCAATAGTTCATTTTTGCTTTTAATTCCCTTGCCTTTGGGGATGTGTCAAGTAAGAAATTGCTGTGATTGAGGTCAGAGAGGTTTTTTCCTGCATTCTCCTCTAGGGTTTTGATGATTTCTTGTCTCACATTCAGGTCCTTTATCCATTTTGAGTTTATTTTTGTGAATGGTGTGAGAAAGTGGTCTAGTTTCAACCTTCTGCATGTTGCTGTCCAGTTGTACCAGCACCATTTGTTGAAGAGACTGTCTTTTTTCCATTGGATATTCTTTCCTGCTTTGTCAAAGATGAGTTGGCCATACGTTTGTGGGTCTAGTTCTGGGGTTTCTATTCTATTCCATTGGTCTATGTGTCTGTTTTTGTGCCAATACCATGCTGTCTTGATGATGACAGCTTTGTAGTAGAGGCTAAAGTCTGGGATTGTGATGCCTCCTGCTTTGGTCTTCTTCTTCAAAATTACTTTGGCTATTTGGGGTCTTTGGTGGTTCCATACAAATTTTAGGATTGCTTGTTCCAGCTTCGAGAAGAATACTGGTGCAATTTTGTTTGGGATTGCATTGAATGTGTAGATAACTCTGGGTAGTATTGACATTTTGACAATATTTATTCTTCCAATCCATTAGCACGGGATGTTTTTCCATTTCTTTATATTTTCTTCAATTTCCTTCATAAGCTTTCTATAGTTTTCAGCATACAGATCTTTTACATCTTTGGTTAGGTTTATTCCTAGGTATTTTATGCTTCTTGTTGCAGTTGTGAATGGGATCAGTTTCTTTATTTGTCTTTCTGTTGCTTCATTATTAGTGTATAAGAATGCAACTGATTTCTGTACATTGATTTTGTATCCTGCAACTTCTCTGAATTCATGTATCAGTTCTAGCAGACTTTAAATTAAAGGCTGTAACAAGAGATGAAGAAGGGCATTATATAATAATTACAGCGTTCGTCCATCAGGAAGAGCTAACAATTATAAATATCTATGCACCGAATACGGGTGCCCCCAAATATTTAAAACAATTAATGGCAAACGTAAGCAACCTTATTGATAAGAATGTGGTAATTGCAGGGGACTTTATTACTCTACTTACAACAGTAGATAGATCATCTAGACAAGGGATAAATAAAGAAACAAGGGCCCTGAATGATACATTGGATCAGGTGGACTTGACAGATACATTTAGAACTCTGCCTCCTGAACAACAGAATATACTTTCTTCTCGAGTGCATATGGAAGATTCTCCAAGATAGTTCACATACTGGGTCACAAAACAGCCCTTCATAAGTGTAAAAGAATTGAGATCATACTATGAATACTTTCAGACCACAATGCTATGAAACTTGAAATCAACCACAGGAAAAAGTCTGGAAAACCTCCAAAAGCATGGAGGTTAAAGAACACCCTACTAAAGAATGAATGGGTCAGCCAGACAATTAGAGAAGAAACTAAAAAATATATGGAAACAAATGAAAATGAAAATACAACCATCCAAACACTTTGGGATGCAGTGAAGGCAGTCCTCAGAGGAAAATACATTGCAGTCCAGGCCTATCTCCAGAAACAAGAAAAATCCTGAATACAAAATCTAACAGCACACCTAAAGGAACTAGAAGCAGAACAGCAAAGACACCCCAAACCCAGCAGAAGAAGAGAAATAATAAAGATCAGAGCAGATCTAAAAAAATTGTAGAGCAGAGCAATGAAACCAAATGTTGGTTTTTTGAAAAAATAAACAAAAGTGATAAATCTCTAGCCAGGCTTCTCAAAAAGAAAAGGGAGATGACCCAAATAGATAAAATCATGAATGAAAATGGAATTATTACAACTCATCCTTCAGAAATACAAACAATTATCAGGGAATACTATGAAAAATTATATGCCAACAAACTGGACAACCTGGAAGAAATGGACAAATTCCCAAGTACCCACACACTTCCAAAACTCAAACAGGAAGAGATAGAAAACTTGGACAGACCCATAACCAGCAAAGAAATTGAATCAGTTATCAAAAATCTCCCAATAAATAAGAGTCCAGGACCAGATGGCTTTCCTGGGGAATTCTATCAGACGTTTAAAGCAGAGATAATACATAACCTTCTCAAGCTATTCCAAAAAATAGAAAGGGAAGGATAACTTCCAGACTCATTCTATGAAGTCAGCATTACTTTGATTCCCAAACCTGACAGAGACCCAGCAAAAAAAAAAAAAAAAAAAAAAAAAGAGAGAACTACAGGCCAATATCCCTGATGAATATGGATGCAAAAATTCTCAATAAGATACTAGCAAATCGAATTAAACAGCATATAAAAAGAAATTATTCACCATGATCAAGTGGGATTCATTCCTGGGCTGCAGGGCTGGTTCAACATTCGCAAATCAATCAATGTGATACATCACATTAATAAAAGAAAAGATAAGAACCATATGATCCTGTCCATCGACGCAGAAAAAGCATTTGGCAAAATACAGCATCCTTTCTTAATAAAAACCCTCGAGAAAGTTGGGATAGAAGGAACATACTTAAACGTCATAAAAGCCATTTATGAAAAGCCCACAGCTAATATCATCCTCAATGGGGAAAAACTGAGAGCTTTCCCCTTGAGATCAAGAACACAACAGGGATATCCACTGTAACCGTTGTTGTTTAACATAGTGTTGGAAGTCCTGGTATCAGCAGATAGCAAAAGGAAATCTAAGGCATCAAAATTGGCAAAGATGAAGTCAAGCTTTCACTGTTTGCAGATGAAATGATACTATACATGGAAAACCCGATAGACTCCACCAAATCACAGGCATTCCTTTAAAAGAACAAAAACTATCAAGGCTTTAGTTAGGGTTAAATGACTCAAAGAAACTTGAGTTCAAATGTTTGTTCAGCTGTGTCTCCTTGGCAACTACTTTTCTTATGAGAATGATTATAATATCAACTTCCCAGAACAACATATACATATTAAGTTAAAATATCCTTATTTCCAAGTTGACTTAGTTTCATTGAAAGTCACTGATATGAATGAGGAAGGAAATAATACAAGAGTGTTTGTAACTACAGATAGAATTTAAGTTGTGAAATAAGTTGCATGGTTGGAAAATTTAAAGTGCTCTGAAAATTAGTCCTTTTCACTTTAATATTTTTGTCAAGGGTCAGCTTGGATTCTCTATGGGTTATGTGCATACTAATGGAGTACTTTGAATAAACAAAGTTTTTCAAGTCTCCAAACAAATAAGAGTATTGAGGATAAAATGATATATTTTACATCTGTAATTTGGGCTAATGGGTTGAGTTCAATAAGAATACAAAGGAAACCAACTCTTCACTAACTTTTAGGCTTACTCTAGACAAACAACAATGTCTCAGCATTTTGAACTATCTTTTTTGACTATGCCTTGATCCTAAATAGGTCTTTACCCAAGAAATTCAATTTGACCCTCACCCAAAATACACAAAAACTATTAACCATTTCATACAAGTTTTAAGCTTTTCAAAATAACACTGGAAAATCTTAAAATCCCAGTGGTAAACTTCTAAATAGGATAAAAAAAATGACATAATTTTCATCTAATTAGTGATTATTAAAAACTACAAAACAATTATCTGATAAAAATGCATTTGGCATAATCTATAAAACAGGCCACCCTTAAAAGAGTAAAAATTACCATTGACTACTATAAATGAAAATGAAAAAATATTCACACCATTTTAATCTGCTCAATCTAGCCAGAGATCTGACTTCAAATAAATAATGATAAATGTAACAGAAGTAAAAATTGTTGAAATTTTCATATAGACATAAATCTATGTATTCTTTTTAAAAGTATTCTTTTTCACAGAAAGTAATCTCTGAATAAAATAATTTTGACTCACAAAGAATGAGAATAGAAAATACTCGAGGAGTGCCTGAGTGGCTTAATCAGTTGAGTGACCAACTCTTGATTTTGGCTCAGGTCATGATCTAACAATTGTGAGATTGAGCCACATGTTGGGCTCCATGCTGAGTATGGAGCCTATTTAAGATTCTCTCTCTCTCTCTCTCTCTCTCTCTCTCTCTCTATATATATATATATATAAAATTAAAAATAAATAATAAAAAATGAAATACTGAAAGTGTATTAAGTATTTATTCTCTAGTGAATTTCATTTATTTGGCTTTTTTCCTACTTTCTTTCTTCCTTCTTCTCTCCCTTTCTTCCTTCCATCCTTCCTCTCTCTCTTTTTCTCTCATCTTTCTTTCTTTCTTTCTTTCTTTCTTTCTTTCTTTCTTTTTGTCAGGGGGTGGTTCCACATATAAGTGAGATCATATGAGATTTGCTTTTCTCTGTCTGACTTATTTCACTTGACATATTGCTATCAAGGTCCATCCATGTTGTCAAAATGACAAGTTTTCATTTTTTATGGCTGAATAATATTCCACTGCATACATATACTACACTTTCTTTATCCATTCATCTATTGATGGACTCTTAGGTTGTTTCCATATCTTAGCTATGTAAGTAATGTTGCAATGAATGGGGGGGGGATACATATATCTTTTCAAGTTAGTGTTTTCACTTTCTTTGGATAAATACCCAGAAGTGGACTGCTGGATCATGTGGTAGTTCTCTTTTTTAGTTTCTTGAGAAAACTTCATAATGTTTTCCACAGTGGATGCACCAATTTAAACCCCTACCAGTAATGCATGTGGGCTCCCTTTATTCCACATCCTCACCAACTCTTGTTATTTCCAGGCTTTTTGATAATGGACATTCTAACAGCTGTGAGGTAATATCTCATTATGGTTTTATTTTTTCATTTCCTTGATGATGAGTGATGTTGAGGATCTTTTCATGTACCTGTTATCCATCTGTATGTCTTCATGGAAAAATGTCCATCCAGATTATCTGTTCACTTTTTAAAATCAGATTGGTTTTTTTGTTTGTTTTTGCTATTGAGTTGTATGAGTTTTTTAAAATATATCTTGGGTATTCACCTCCTATCAGATATGTGATTTGCAAATATTTTATCCAATGTAGTAGGCTGCTTTTTCATATTGTTGATGATTTCTTTGCTGTGCAAAAGGTTTTTAGTTTCATGTGGTCTCACTAATTGATTTTTGCTTTTGTTGCTTTTGGTTTTGGTGTCAAATCCAAGTAATCGGAGCCAAGACCAATGTCACAGAGCTTACTGCCTGTGTTTTCTTTTAGGACTTTATGGTTTCAAGTGAAACATTTAAGCCTTTATTCTGTTTTTTAATTAATTAATTAATTAATTTATTTATTTTTGAGAGACTGGGGGAAGGGCAGATAGTTGGAGAGAGAGAATCCCAAGCAGGCTCTGTGCTGTTAGTGCAGAGCCCAATGCAGGGCATTCCACACCTTTAATCCATTTTAAGTTAATTTTTGTATATGATGTAAGATACTAGTCCAGTTTCATTCTTTTGCATGTGTTCGTTCAGTTTTCCCAGCACCATTTATTGAAGAGACTGTCTTTGTCCCCACTGTATATTCTTGGTTCCTTTGTTGTAACTTAATTGACGATATATTTCTGGGCCCTCTGTTCAGTTCCATTGATTGATATGTCTGTTTTCTATTTCTCAGTTTCACATGGTTTTGATTACTACATTTTTGTAATATAGTTTGAAATCAGGGAGTGTGATACCTCCATATTTGTTCTTCTTTCTCAAGATCGCTTTGATTTTTCCGGGTTTTTTGTGGTTCCATATAGATTTTAGGATTGTGTGTTCTATTTCTGTGAAAAATGCTGCTGGGATTTTGATAGGAATTTCACTGAATCTATAGATTGCTTTGGGTAGCATAGACATTTTAATAATATTGATTTTTCCAATCTATGAGCATGGAATATCTTTTTATTTATGTGTGTTTCTCTATTTCATCACTGACATAATTTTAAGTGTATAACTCTTTCATCTCCTTGGTTAAATTTATTCCTAGGTATTTCGGTCTCTTATATGCAGTTGTAAATGAGATTATTTTCTTATTCTCTTCCTTATATTTTATTATTAATGTATGTAGACAAGATTTTTGTGCATTGAAGTTTCATCCTGTGACTTTGGCGAGTTTATTTATTAGTTCCATAGTTTTTTGGTGGAGCCTTTAGGGTTTTCCATATATAATGCTGTGTAATCTGTGAAGAATAACAAATGAACTTGTTCCTTACTAAATTGGATGCCTTTCATTTCTTTTACTTGCCTAATAACCCTGGGTAGAACTTCCAATACTATGTTGAATAAAAGTGGCAAGTGTGGGGCATGCTTGTCTTGTACCTGATCTTAGAGGAAAGGTTTTCAACTTTTCACTATTGAGTACGACGTTAGCTATGGGTTATCCTATATGGTCTTTATTATGTGGAAATACATTGCCTGTATATGCATCTTGTTGAGAGTTTTTATCATAAATGGATGTTGAATTCTGTCAAAAGCTCTTTCAGAATTTATTGAGATGATCATGTGATTTTTATCCATCATTTTATTACTATAGTGTGTCACGTAGTTTGATTTGTGGGGGTTGAACCATTATCACATCCCTGGAATCAACACCACTTGATCATGGTATATGAGTCTTTTTATGTATTGTCAAATTTAGTTTACTAATATTTTGTTGAAGGTTTTCTCATCTATGTTTATCAGGGATATTTGCCTATAATTTTTTCTTTTGGTGTTCTTACCTGGTTTTGTTATCGGGATCATGCTGGCCTTGTAAAATATATTCCTTCCCCTTTTATTTTTGGGAGAATTTGAGAATTGGTGCTAATTCTTCTTTGAATGTTTGGTAGAATTCACCAATGAAGCTACCTGGTCCTAGACTGTGTGTTTTGCTTATTGAACCAATCTCCTTACTAATAATCAGTCTGTCTAGATTTTCTATCTCTTCATAATTCAGTCTTGAAAACTTGAATGTTTCTAGAAATTTATTCATTTCTTGTAGGTTGTCCTATTTGTTGGCGTGTAATTTTTCATAGTAGTCTTTTGATCCGTTGTATTTCTTTGGTATTGGATGGAATGTCTCTTCTTTTATTTCTGACTTTATTTATTTGAATCTTCTTTCTTTTCTTCTTATTAAGTCTAGCTAAAGGTTTGTCATTTTGTTGATCTTTTCTTTTAAAATTTTTTCAATGTTTATTCATTTTTGGGAGAGAGAGACAGAGCGTGAGCAGGGGAGGTGCAGAGAGAGAGGGAGATACAGAATCCAAAGCAGGCTCCAGGCTCTGAGCTGTCAGCACAGAGCCCAATGCAGGGCTCAAACTCACGGACAGCAAGATCATGAGCTGAGCTAAAGTTGGACACTTAACCGACTGAGACACCCAGGCACCCCTGTTTTTCTTTTCAAAGAACTGGCTCTTAATTTCATTGATATTTTCTGTTGTCATTTTAGTCTCTATTTCTGCTGTGATCTTTATTATTTCCTTCCTTCTACTACTAATTTTGGGTTTCATTTGTTCTTTTTCTAGTCTGTTCTGGTGTAAAGTCAGGTTGTTTGTCCGAGATTTTTTATTTTGAATGTTTTTCATGTTCACCATTTTACATATAGAAAACCTGACAGGTTAAGTTCTAGTGGAACCTGTAACTGGCTAATATCCGCTCTCTTAAAATGAAGTTATTTTTGCATCAAGATATGTAAAATCTATTTAGAAGGACATCCTTCTCTCTAGAAATAGAAGAATAAGATGAGGTTTCTGGATTTTTATTAGCCTTCGTATTTAATGGCTAAGTCTCCTTGAACACCAAGGAAGATACAATGATTATAATAAAAAAAAGATTAGATCTATAAATACAAAGAAAAACATGTGAACCCAATTATAATTTCATGAAAAAAATAAAATCATCATATAATAGATTTTAATGAACTGTAGGATTTGTTGTCTTGCCAGCCTCAAGTATTATTACTCATTAAATGTATCTCTTAACTCAATGAGCAATGGCAAGAGATGGCTAAGATCAAATTAAACCCTGTTTTCTATGTCTTATAATTAACCTAATGTGTTGAACTGTCATCAGTAACTAAGTTATTCAAACTTACAAATATTATCCTGTAAAAGAAAGACATTAATGAATTCCTCTAGCCTGCTTCTATTCAGAAATACATAATGATAAGAGACATTCTTATGGGCAGTAATAGAAGCAAAAGGAAGGAACAGGCAATTAATCAAAATGTGAAATTTATTGAAAGACAGGACTGGAAGCAGTGTGACACTATTGGTATCCTAATTACTAATTATTTCCAGTATTTGCCTAATGAGTAAAAAGAATTCCAACTTACAAGCAACATGAGTAATCATTAGATTGCACAATGTGTGATACTATTTCTACGTTGGAAACATTTCATTCATTTTTTCAAACATTTTTTTGTTTTTTTTTTTTACCAAATGGTAACATTTTAAAGTCTTTAAATGCCATATAAGACTTTAATGTCTCTTTCAAATGTCTTTAAAACCTATTATAGGGGTGTCTGGGTGGCTCAGTCAGTTAAGCGTCCGACTTCGGCTCAGGTCATGATCTCGTGGTCTGTGAGTTCAAACCCTGTGGCGTCGGGCTCTGTGCTGACAGCTCAGAGCCTGGAGCTTGCTTTGGATTCTGTGTCTCCCCTCTCTGCTCCTCCATCACTCATGCTCTCTCTCTCTCTCTCTCTCTCTCTCTGTCTTTCCATAATAAATAGACGTTAAAATAAATAAAACCTATTAGTAGTACATTAATGCTGCATGTTTATGCTGGTCCTGTACTTGGAGATATAACTGAAAATGAGATTGCACTGTGAAAGTGTTCAACACTTTTAGTAACTCTTTTTCTTTGCATTTGTTTCAGATTAAAGTTTTACTAAGTTGATATTAGTTTGTGCTCATTGTTCTGCCTATGTCAATCCCTTTACTTAATATTTGATCTAAATTTTATTGGTTTCATAACTCAGTATGTACCATGAGAGTGGGAGATTATATTATATCCGTTCTGAGTTCAAAATAAAAAGTGACAAATGGGCTGTGTTTACTAGCATTGCTACCACCAAGAATTTGTAAATCTAAACGATCTCACAGTGAGCCCTGCAAACACTTTATTCCTCAGTAACCTTTCCTTGCCTGTATGTACAAGAGATAGAAGATGAATGGTATGTTTAGTGCCCTTAGGAGGAAATTAAATATTTATTAAAAGTGTGTTTTTCACTTTGATAACAAATCCAATAAACAAGTGCTTTGATTAATGAATATTAGCATTTCTTATTGTAGGATGTATGGATTACTTACAGCTTGAGGGCAATTTTAGGCACAGCTTTGTGGTACAGAAAGTGACATTTGTTCAGTATTGAAAGTTTTAAGAAAATGTTTCTGGAACAGGTGTAAAATGTTAGATTCTTGATCCAGCACTGGCATCTTTTGGCTAGGTGACCTTGGATAAGTCATTCAATGGCCTTAAACTCAGTTTCTTTTTTTTTTTTCAAAATTGGGATTAAAATAATACTTAAAATATTAATACTTAATGAATTCTGGCATTGTAGAATGCAAGGAAAACTATCCATACACCATATATCACATGTCATTATTATGTTTCAGATGCAAAATAAACAATGTTGGCTAAATGGTTTTGCTTGGGAACTGTTCTATGGCTTTAGCAGTGTGTATTTTCTCTCTCTTCTTTGATTTTGTATTTTACTTATGGACACATAACAATGTGTTTTGTAAGCATCTTGAATTGTTTTTAAATGTTCAAGTGAAAGACTATATATGCCCATTAATATTATCAGAGCTTTGAGGAAGAGAGAGACTTTTATTTTATCTTTAACATCATCATTTAATCCTCAATTTTATAAAAAAAAAATATCAGGACTTATAAAGAAATTACAATTTAAATCTTATCTCTAGGGGCACCTGGGTGGCTCAGTCAGTTAAGCATCTGACTTTGGCTCAGGTCATGATATCAGTGTTTTGAGTTTGAGCCCCGCGTCAAGCTCTGTGCTGACAGCTCAGTCTGGAGCCTGTTTTGGATTCTGTGTCTCCCTTTCTCTCTGCCCCTCTCCTGGTCATGCTCTGTCTCTCTCTGTCTCTCAAAAATAAATAAATGTTAAAAAAATTTTTTTTAAAAAGTCTCCACAACTTACTGAAAATAGGACTTTGAGCAAGTTATTTGTCAATTCTTTGCTCCACGTTTTGTATTATAAACAAGGGTAATGCCAATGTTTTAGGGTGGATGTAAGGGTGATATGAGAAAATTTACCTTATCTAATTCCTTCCAAGTTATCCTGAATAAATATGACGGTACTTTCCATTTGCATATTTCAGAGGTTTCTTTTAAGTCCAGATTTTCGATAAGAAGTTGAGAAAAAGGAAGTTTTTATTTTTCCTTCAATAAATCACCTAGAAGACTAAAAACTTTCTAATATACTGGCCTGCTTATTTCAAGGAATATGGAGATGAACTGAAAGAGATTAAGATAACAGTAGATGATCAATACTGTTTCATACTTGGAAGGAGGTAAAGATTAAAAAGTAGAGATTTCTGTTCCTGGAAAAACTCTTGCTGACTGTTTAAGAGTCTTTTTGTTAGTATATTTTAAAATTTGGAGTCCAAAGTCTTATGTCAATAAAATATTAGGAGGGTTCAATTTCAGAGTAGATTCATGAAAGAAGTGTTTTCACACATGCTGTTTTCACCGTGGGTTCTTTAGAGAGGCTGCAAGTATATTTTCCACAGTTCAAAGTTTTATTAAATGATATAATTTGGGTCTCAAGATTGCACTCTTTTAGTGAAAATATCCTATGTAGAACTATTTCCATGATGGATGTATAAAACTGGAGGCCCCTCAACTCTACCTGGGATCCTTGGCATACAGTGGAATTTTTAATAGAATCTATGCATTTACATCTGCACATCATTTAGCGAAATCTCAAATGCCATGCACAATTATGTTTTCCACAAATTTATGAATATTAATTTTGCTTTGGTAAATTAATTATACATATTTTAATAGCAGGGTTATTCAAGTTAAGGGTTAATTGTTAAAAAATATAAAATGCAGTATAACACCCACCGTATTATATAAAGTGTAATCGAGTTTTGGCTTAAGCTTGAGCTGCCATAGCGAAATACCACTGACTACCTTGAGAGAAATTTATTTTCTCACTATTTTGGAGGCTGGCAAATCTAAGTTTAAGTTGCTGGCCAATTTCGTTTCTGGTGAGAATTCTCTTCCTGGTTTGCAGAGAAGGCTGCTTTCTCACTGTATCCTCACATGGTAGAGGGACAGCTTGGGTGTCTTTTCCTCTTCCTATAGGGCATCAGAGTATCTGATTAGAGCCCCACCCTTATGTCCTCATTAACCCTTTATCACTTTCTCTCCAAATACAGTCCAGTAACATTGGGGCTAGGGCCTCGACATATGGATATGAGGTGAAGGGAGCACAAACATTCAGTCCGTAATGGATATCAGGATTTCTTTGTGACCCTACACACTAGTAAAGTGTGTCAGCTGATATCTATGTACTTTAATTTGAACATTTTGGGTTTTATTCTTATTTCATCAGTTATTTATTTAGTGCTAAATATTCAGTCTCCATCCTAGACAGGAGAGGACAGAGATTGAGAAATGCTACCCACATCTCAAGGAACTCCCGATCAACATTGTTCTGTAAGATACAAATATGGATGGTTCTGTGAGAATGCAGATTGGCATATGCATCATACATGGAGCAGAGTGGGATTCAAACCGCTGAAGCAGAGGTGAGGAGTGGCCTGGATAGGAGACAGCATTCTCAGAGGTACAGGAAGTGATGGCACAATGAGGAAAATGTTATGACTGCAAAAGAATGATAAAAAGTTGTTAACCGATATAATAGGGCAGGGCCATTTGATGAGGAGAGTTATCTGCTGAATTTAAAAAACAAACAAACAAACTTTATTTGTTTATTTTGGAAGAGAGAGACAGAAAGAGTGAGTGGGGGAGGGGCAGAGAGAGAGGGAGAGACCAAATCCCAAGCAGCCTCTGCACTATCAGTGCGGAGCCCGTCACAGGGCTAGAACTCAGGAATTGTGATATCATGACCTGAGCTATAACCAGGGTCTGATGCTTCACTGACTAGGCCACCAGGGGCCCCTCTGCTAAGTTTCTAAGACCGACGTGGAAAGCCATTTGTCTTGAAATTTAACACCCAAACAAAAGAATTGTTATTTTAAATGATCATTCATTTAAAAAGCTGTCATAATAATTGAAAAGTGATGGCATATTATAAGGTGTCTAATTTATCAGCCAATAGCAAAATTGCTAATTAAATAATCATCACAATTTTCTGGTGTTAAGGATGTAGTAAGATGGAGGCCATTGTGGCTAAAAGGACAATTTTATTAATTCCGAGAAAACCTAAAACTATTGAGCTGGGTTTCTAGGTGTAAGACACTGTGTTCAATGAATTACGTATATTATCTCATCCCGGGCTTGCCATAACTCTGTGAGACAGATACTGTTATCTCCATTTAACAGATGAGGAATTTAAGCCTCAGTAAGATTCAAGAATTTAACCAAATTCCCTCAGCTAATAAGTGAGATTCCAGTCACATGTATCTGACTTTAAAGTCCACTCACTTTCCATTATTTTACCCTGCTCCTCTTGAGAAAGGAACTTAGATTATATTAACTTGCAATATGTAATTGATTGAGGATTTTAGCTCAGTGGCCCTCAGTGGAGAGATTTAGGCGACACCAGCCGGGGACACTAGAAGAGCGTCAGTGTAAAGAGAGTTGGCAAAATGGGTAAGGTATTAGCTGCAATACTTCTTCAGTCTTCTAAAGAAACGAACCACGATGAGTCACTAACAAACTTTCAGGTTCTTTCTTGCTTTTATAGTGTGATTTCTGTTTGGGTGAACTCAAAAGAATTAATTTTCTCTCTAACATTATAACTTTCGATCATATTACATGTAAGATATTTTACTTTAAAGCAATGCATTATTATCATTGTGAGTATTGTCTTTCCTTTAAAAAAGTACACTAAAATCCAATTTCCTTAAATATTATTAAAATTCACATTATATACTATTTGTGAAAATTATATACACATTAAAACTTTATTGAAAACATATCAACATTTTAAAACATCCTTGAATGTTTTAAAATATCTGCAACCTTATGGGCTCAGTGTTTGGGAGACTGTGGTAGACACACTCGAAGGAGATTCTCAATTAGGCCCCGGGTGAGTCCCAGTGGAACATGTGATTTGCTTTTTAACCAATCAAAATTGCCAGCCACTAAATCTATCACATCTATTATAAACCTTGTGGCAGGATTTAATCTGATCTGTTTTATTGTTTGTTTTTGTTTGTTTGTTTGCCATCTAGAATTTAATTTCCATGAAAGAGGAGATTTGTGTGTTTTGCTCACTTTTATTCTTCTTGCTTTCATAGCAATGCCCGGAATGTTGTTGGAGCTCAATAAATCTTTGCTGAATAAATTATTTATTTACATATCATTTACTTGGTTGGCTTTTCTATCTAAACCTAATGTACTTCTTTTTCATTTTTGTAAACTTAACAGACTTTTTTTTTTTTTAACGTTTATTTATTTTTGAGACAGAGAGAGACAGAGCATGAACAGGCGAGGGGCAGGGAGAGAGGGAGACCTCCTGAGCTGAAGTCAGACACTCAACCGACTGAGCCATCCAGGCGCCCCATAAACTTAACAGACTTCTTAATGAATACTCCCTGAGAGCAAGAAAATTATCATCTGTCCTTTGCTCTTCTACGTTAAGTATATTGAGTAGTATTTAGTACATAATAAATAATAATTAAAATTTATTCAATAAATACTACTTAATGATAATAATATTTATACATCACTTTGCATATTAATATATTGTAACATACAAATTTGCCAATATATTTACATAAAGGGCTATTCATATAATCTGACCATACGAAGTTCATTTCTATCTGATTTGTTTCTCACATAACCCGAAAAGGTAAATATTACTACTTTGGGAAAACTATAGACTATAATAGCTTTAAGCAATGGAAGAATAGACTTGAGAGCAATTGATCTTAGAAAATGAAGACTTTTTTTTTTAACGTTTATTTATTTTTGAGACAGAGAGAGACAGAGCATGAACGGGGAGGGTCAGAGAGAGGGAGGCACAGATCCTGACGCGGGGCTCGAACTCACGGACTGCGAGATCATGAGTCGTTCACTCAACCGGCTAAGCCACCCAGGCGCCCCGAAAATGAAGACTTTTAAATGAAGAAAGACATAGTTACTTTTGTTTGTAGTCTTGTGCATAACTTGGGCTCATTTTCCATCATCATAGCCTTGAAATGATTCTTGCATCTTATCACGAAGCCTCATTACGTGTAGGATGTGGCCTTAACTCGATGTACCCAAAGGTACATCTGCTTCCCAGCTAATGACCTACCATATTCATCTATTTTCTTAGTTCAAGGCCCTGGAATAATCCTTAATTTGACCTTTTCCTTTACCCCTCCCATCCATCCCATCAGTGAGTGCTGGCAGCTCTCCTCTATGTTCACCATCTCCTCTGTTACCATTTAGGACAAACCACCACTAATTGCCAATGGACACTTCTGATATCTGTCTGGCTAGTTTCCCTATTCCATACATTCTCATTCACAGTTCAGTCAGGTGCTAACTTCTGTTTTAAACATGTAATTAGGACGTATTACTTTATTTTTAAATATCAACCAATAGATTCCCATTCTTAAAATGAAATGGTAATCTTTTCCATGTCTTATGCTATGACACTGTACCTGAGCTGTTTAACTTTTAGATCTCGAGTTGTATAACTTTTATTCTCATACAGTTTGGTGTGTCCATGTTGGCTTTCTTTCCATTCCTCTAAGACGCCTACCTCTTCCTCCAGTTCTTGGTGCTTGTTCTTTCTCTGGCTCCAGCCCTTTGAGTGGTGACTTCCTCCCCTTCATTCTGGTCTCAAGTCTGATATTTCTTCTTAGCAAGATCTTCATTTACTGTGCTATTTGGTGTTGCCAACTGTTGACCACACCCATCAATCACACTGTATCACTTAATTATACTTACTCTTTTCATGATATTATCACTATCTAAAATCTTATTACCTATTTGTTGACTTGTTTATTGCCAAATCGTCCTGCTGGATTGTCAGTTCCATGAAAAAGATTGCTTTTTGTATTGTTCACCTTGTTATTCTGAGCATTTTGAGCAGTATCTGGCACATGTAACAACAAATATTTGTCAAATAAATGAACATATGAACTTAACCTAATGAATGTACAATACCTTTTTTAAAATGCAATCTGATAATGTCACTACCTGTTTAAAATCCTACAGTGGCTCCCCATCACTGGTAGAACCATTCTTTAGTTTTAGATATGCTATCTCTCATTATTCTTGAATACACTTCCTTTGAAGAGAGACTGATTAAATTCCTAACTGAATATTTACCAGGTCCTCAGTCTGTAGCAGTATAAAAACCTGAGGAATTTATAAACCCTTCAGGTATGGCTGACATTTCTGAGTTGTTTTTATTTAAATTTTTTTCATTGCCACACCCCAACTTGTTTTTGAGGAGGGGGTTATTCTCAAATTTTTCTTCTATTACTGCAATTAACTATTTTACAATTTTTTTTAACATTTATTTATCCTTGAGGGGAGGCAGAGCATGAGCAGGGGAGGGGGAGAGAGAGATACAGAATCTGAAGCAGGCTCCAGGCTCTGAGCTATATTTGTCAGCACAGAGCCTGACGTGGGGCTCGAACTCACAAACTGCAAGACCATGACCTGAGCCGAAGTCAGACACTCAACCGACTGAGCCACCCAGGCGCCCCCTGCAATTAACTATTTTAGAAGTTGCTTCTCTTTATCAGGAATATTTGGTTATTGTAAATACATTTGAATAAAACCTGGGATCAACATTGTCCAAACTAAACTAACCCTTGTACTCAAAGGGAAACATAATCTAGAAACCAAAACTAATCAAAGGTAATTCAATCCTTATTTTATTCTTTAGTGAGAAATGTGTGTTCTTAAAACAAGTGTGGAGTCCAACCACAAGCAACTCCAACCTAGGCCGCTTTGAAGATTATTTTGAGTTACAAAGCAATTGAAACCCAGCAGAATCAGGAAAAGCTCTTTACTTCCCCCTCCTCAACTGCCTGAAAAGAATTTAGACAGAGAAACAGCTCCAGGAAGAGAGCTATCACCATACATAATAACAATATGGCATAAACTAGAGGTGGTAGACAGAAAGGAACCTAGCAAAACCTGTTTGACCAAAGTCCTCTATGTCCCATTGCTTCTGAGAGGACCAGCAAACATTTGTTTACCAAGTATTTACTTTTTCATCTTTCTGTGAAGTGCATTCCTTCCCTTTGAAGTTCCAGACTCTACCCCCTTTTGAGTTCCGAAAGACATATATACCTCTTTTTGCATGACCGTCTTTAGAATTTCCATGTGAATTCTCCATGTATACAAGATCAAATTTTATTTTCTCCTGTTAATCTGTCTCATGTCAATTTGATTCTAAGTTCAGCTAGAAGCACCTTGAAGGGAATAGGAAATTTTTGCTCCCTAACACAAGCAAATGTGTCTGATTAATACTTACTTTAATACCTTTCACATGGTGGTAGCTACTCTCTCTATAAAGTGCTATGTATGTAAAATACTATGTTCCATGCTTCATTGTATTCTAATCATTTTACATATATTAATAATCTAATTCTTGCAATTCCATGAATTAATTATTTTTATAATTCTTAAAGCTAAACAAGCATTTATCTAGTACTTTTTTATTGTTGTCTTTTGGATTAAAAACAAAATAGAAGAAACAATTCATGACTTCAAAGATTTTAAAACTAGCTGGAAATGTTATAAAGCATACATATATCTATGTTCATTTTCTCACCATCCTATTTTGTAACCAAATATTGGATTTGATGTTACAGACTCAAAGGAATATGGTTGCTTGACATCGTATGTCTAGATGGATATTTCTGTAATTGGAATAGTGCCAGACATCAAGTCCCTTAAGGCAACAGGTGATAAACCTAACTCGGGCATGGGAGAAGAAACCTGAGTCTGGCAAATAGGCTCCTGTTCAGTTTCTGTCACAGACTTCTCAATTTGACTTAATTTCTTAAGGACCCTGGATACTAATATCCAGCATTCTAACTCAGGAATTGTGTAGATACAAAATTGGCTTCAGTTACATCAGTGTACTAAGACCCAAACACCCAAGGCTACACCAGATGGTAGGTAGGACTTCTCTGGTCTTTACAAGGTGGTTAGAAATGTGATATGTGGAGAAGCAGTGTAGAAGGGTAGATAGAGCAATTGAACTGGTTTAGACATTATAGATAAAGGCATTTGAGGTATCAATGACGTATTAAATCTTTTTAAAGAAATCTTTGTTGGAAATAGTGGGAGTCTGTATGGCTATATTATCTACATCTTTCATTTTAGTGTACATATAAAATGCATTGTTTTGAAATATACTACTGTGAAAAATTGTGTATTTAAAGATGAAGATGTAGTTTTAAAATATTAAATTTTAATGTTTATAATAATCTCCTAATTATCTTTTAAATATCCTTAAACTTCATGTTAGCAGAAGTTATAAATTTCTATTGAAATTCTTCAGCAAAATAAAGTGTAGATATAGTCACATTGGAGTAGGTGCTTTATGTTTTCTTTAAATACATGAATATTAAATCTTTTTGAAATCTTATTATATGTAAATGTCATGCAATTCTCCTAATTCTATCTTGGCAGCCATCAATATTGATAAGAAGAATAACTACACTAGACTTAAATAATATCTGCATGTGTAGTTACATTACAAGCAAAATATCAAAAGACAAATATAATCTTAATTTGTCTTAAAACTAATTTGCAAAAGCTAAATTAATACAAAGAATTTAACAATCTTACCTCTTTCCTTTTCTATGAAATAAGAATCATTTATTAAGTTAAATTGTTAGTGCATGAGTTAAAAATATTTAGTTTTAGAATGTTCCTGTTTGGGAGTTTATACATTCAAGACCGAGTGAATATAAGGAATATTGTTATGAAGAAATATAAGTTGTCTTATATTGACTTATAAGTTAAAAGAAAGTCAGTCCAGATTCTATAAAAGTCTATGTGGGATGAAGACAGACTAGAGTTTTAACAATAATCTTTTTAAATGCATACTAGTTTAGAAAATAACTATTAACGAAGGTATGATAAGTACAATGAGTAGTTCGTATTGTTGATATTTAAAAGCTATGTGTAGAGGTCCCATAATATCTAAGGCAATAACAATTATTATAGCATAAAAAAAGCACTAATGTGATATAATTAATTATTGTTTTCATTTAAACATATTCTAAACAGTGCGTTTAGTTGAATCCAAATAACCTCATTATAATGGCTATTTTTGGTTTCTTAGGACACACTGATTGCCATCTTCATGATTTTAAATGTGGAGTTCAACAGTTCTAATTAAAAATGCCATGAAGTAAAGTTGAAGAAAACTTTGAATTATAAATGAGTAATATATGTATTATGACAAGATTATAGTCTTCACTGTTTATGAATATGTTTTATATTTGAAAAATACTCAATGTTTAGATTTTATTGCTTAATCAATACATTTTACCATAAAGATACTACATTGTTTTATTATGAATACAGTGAAATTTTGTTTATAAGACATTTTGTTTATAAGAAATCATATTTAATATTTATTATATACAACAGTTCTTAAAATTATAAAAGTATTATATACTCTAATATAAACATTAGAAACCTAAATATATTATTAGAAATTGCATTTTATTTATTATGTAAGCGTGATACAATAAGAAATGTATTTTTGATCTTTGTCTTTAGTTCCTGACACAGAGTTTCTAAAATCCTAAAACAGAGTGACAGGAGTGCTGGGAGCATCTTTTGTTATTCATGATCCTTGTTCAACCATACTTGTGTTTATGCTAATAAGGTGATGCTTAGACTTTTAGAGGGCTCCTAGATAGCTTCAAGATGGGCGCTAGCCTGTGGAAAGACCAAGGCATGATTAGAGGGTTGAAACCTTTTAGTCTCATCCCTGGCCTCTAGGGAGTGCAGAGGGGCTGAAGCCTTGTAGTCATCAATGGCCAGTGGTTTAACCAACCATGTCTATGTAATGAAATCTCTGTAAAAACCCTAAATGATGAGGATTGGAGGAGTTCTGAGTTGGTGAATACACTGATAGTGGGATGGTTATGGCTTCAAGTGGGCATAAAAGCTCCATGCCCTTACCCTATTCCTTGTGCTGTGCATCTCTTCCATTTGGCTTGTTCTGAGTTTTGTCCTTTACAATAAACTAGTAATAGTAAAGCACTTTCTTGAGCTCCAGGGCTCATTCTAACAAACTGTCAAATGGATTTATACCAATCGATCAGAAGTACAGGAGGCATGGGAGTTTCGATTGGCATCTGCAGTGCAAAGGCAGTTTTGTGGGACTGAATCCTCAACCTGTAGAGTCTGCATTAATTTTGGATAGTTAGTGTCAGAGGTCAATTGAATTGCATATATGCACTTGGCATCCAGAACATTGGAGAATTGGTTGATGTGAGGAAAAACCCACACATGTGAGGACAAAAATGCTGTGAACCAAAAACAGTTCATAGCCTCTCACACTATATGCATGTAAATATGATACCTTTATCAAGAATTAGATGTAAAGAACTGTTCTTGCTGTTGAAGATATTCTAACATTAAAAATATTAACCCATCATTTACACGAGAAAACGCTCTAATAACCCTTCACCTACTCCAGAAAAAAAGGGCCTTGGCTTAAAAACTATCATGCAATCATGTTTTTAGAAGACGTACCAGAAGGCCAAAATCTAGTCCAAAAAGTCTTCATGTGTATGACTAAGAAAAGTGTTTAGTTTGTACAGCTTACACTCCAAAAAAAGTCAAGCTATACAGACATAATAATTGCAAAATTACTAAAGTCATATCTCTTCTCTTTGCCAATATACATTGTTTCATACCTAGGTCAATATATGATTTTTAGTTTCCATGTCCAGGATATTTTTTGTAATCTCTTGAGAAAGATGGTATTTTATAAATATTAAAGAAAATCACTATATGTATTATGAAAAAATTAAAAATATAAAAATTTAGTCATTTTAACATTTCTTGAAGGAGAATTTTAATCTTATTTAGCTTAGCTCAGAAGTATTATAATTTGAGAAATGGCATCTCCCTGTAATCAAATGTTTTAAAAATAAGCTTATGAATGGTATTGATATAATGTGATTATATAATGTTAGAAGTCTTATGAAAATTAAATAAAGTATAAACAATAAAAAAAGTAAACATCTATTCAAAACCTCAAAAAAGATTTCTTGAGTTTATAATTAAAGCAGTTTTCGAGGCACCCGGGTGGCTTAGTCAGACTTTAGCTCAGGTCATGATGTCGAAGTTCATGAGTTTGAACCCCGCATCGGGCTCTGTGCTGACAGGTTAGAGTCTTAAGCCTGCTTTGGATTCTGTGTCTCCCTTGCTCTCTGCACCTTCCTCACTCACAGTCTATCTTTCAGTCTCTCTCTCTCTCTCTCTCTCTCTCAAAAATAAATAAACATTAAAAATATTTATAATTAAAGCAGTATTTCAAATCAATGGGAAAAAGATGAATTCTTTAATAAGTGGTTTGGAAAATTGGCTGAATTTGAGAAAAAGAGCTTGATTCCCTCCTACATGCTGTATACAAAATTGAATTTTAGAGGAAATAAAGAGAAAAATGTAACAATCTAAACTATAAAACTATTCATAAAAAATAAATGCAAATATCTTGAAAATTTTGGAGTAGAAAATGTTTTCTTAAGTAGACACAAATTAGAATTCATAAGATAAATGACTAATGGGGATAACTAATAATTTTTAGCTTATATTCATCAAAGATGGTATAAGCAATGCTAACAGATAAATGAAAGGCTAGAATAAGTAGAGTTGCTATTATTAACAAACAGTAAATATGCATGATATAAAAATTGCTTATAGTGCTATGCAAAAACCTAGAATTAACCTTGTATGAAAATGTATAAAAGTGGTGTAAATGTGCAATTCTAAAAAAGTCCATAGATTCCAATTAAAATATAAAACAATCCACAATTTCACATATACTTATCAGTGAAAACAGTAGAGATACAGCATCCCACATTTAACTATGGGAAAAGTTAAAAAGAAAAAAAAAGAAAGAAAAGAAAAAAGACAAAAAAAATTCAGACTGCTCATTTTTTGCCAAGAACTGGATTGGGATTCCAACAAGGTACTCTCCTACCACTATCAGAGAGAATGCAAAATTAGACTAACCCAAGGAAGTGCATTATTTTCACCTCAGCAATTTTTTTCCTTTCTCTTTTTCTTTTTCTGTTTTATATTTTAGTTAGTTAACATACAGTGGTTTATTGGTTTCAGAAGTAGAATTCAGTGATTCATCCCTTACATAAGACACCCAGCGCTCATCACAAGTGCCCTCCTTAATACTCATCACCCATCAGTTTGTTCTCTATAGTTAAGAGTCTGTTTTGGTTTGTTTCCCTTTCTTTTCTTCCCCCACTTTTTATCTCACCTCAGCGATTCTACTTCTAAAATCAATCTAACAGAAATACACATATACACAGAGATGTGTGTAAAAGGATGTTTATTGCAGCATTGTCTGTAATACAGGGAAAAACATTCTGACAATTCCGTGAGAAAAATGGTTA
The DNA here is from genome assembly GCF_016509475.1 of Prionailurus bengalensis. Lineage (NCBI taxonomy): Eukaryota > Metazoa > Chordata > Mammalia > Carnivora > Felidae > Prionailurus > Prionailurus bengalensis. The sequence continues at coordinate 155,314,017 of NC_057344.1, read as the reverse complement.
AAGAATATATGGCATATCCATGCTGCTTAAATACAATTAATTAGACCTTTATGTTGACACAGAAAGATGTTTAAGATATGTTTTTAAATGAAAAAGCAAGTTGTCAAACCATATGCATAGTACGATCCTATTAGCATAAAATATGTATATATAAATGTCCTTCATGAACATGAAAAGGACTGGATGGAACACCAAATTTAATCTCTAGTTATGGAATATAAATGGTAGATGCGGAGGGAGGGTGCTGGCAAGAGAGGACATTCACTTGCTAATACTATTCTTTATCTGATAATTTTTAAAAATGCAGGTTAGTTATACATCATTTATGAGACAAAAATGAAAAGTGCCTGCCCTCAAAAATGTATTTAATGTTCTGTTAAGAACCTTAATAGAAAACTCTCATATTTATCTCTTTCGAATATCAATACCTTGGTATCCAATTTTCCAAAAAGGATGGCTCAATTTATTTGTCTGAATGACTCTGGGAAGATCTGGGTGAGTGAATTAGATAACTTCAATATTATATCTGATTAATTATTAAATCACTGTTTAAAAACAACCACGTTATAGAAAATGTGGTGCTACTTTGGAATTAACTCGCTATGCAAATTTGTGTTGAACGTTTCCCTCCAACAAATATCCTCAGTCATCAACATGAGGGAAACATGCTTCTCTATCAAATGTTTTATTTTCTTCCCGTTTGTCATAATGCTTTCTCATGAAATGTTACCTAGTTGGAGCAACATGGTTGACATTTCTTTGCTAATAGGCCAATTTGCACCAGACATTTGTGTGAGTGGAATATCAGAATGACCAGCAAAGTAATATCTAGTAACACTTGATATCAAGATTGCAAAAATGAACTGAAGCTAGAAAAACCTATATTCATGCTAAATAAATATATTTTTCTGTTAGTCTGTAGCGCCACCCAGTGTTATAGAATTCTCTATGGAACCCTCTACAAAGTAGGCTATTGTGCCAAGGCGGAAAGGGACACAAATGACACTATGTGAGCTCCGTAGTTCTTCCCTTTATGGAACTTTGTTGTTTGAAAAAAAAATCCAGGAAAATTGTTACAATTTTATTAATTCATTGTGTATTTCAAAGTAAGATATTCCAAAGAGATGATTCCAGAGGCCATTATAGCTTCAGGCATACTTTATACTTCTGTATGCCTAAAATGAAAGCTTTCTTTTGAATTAAATTACAGATGAAAATGAGAATACATTTACAGAAAGAAACAGTGCAAGTTTTAGTTTTCTGTAGTGACTTTTACCATAAGGATCTGATGCTGAAGAGAGATGCTAGTTGGCAATTAGGCAACACAGAGCATAAATATTCATGTTAAGGAAGATCTAAAAAATAAAAAAAAAGTAATGAAAAAGACATTTCTTCATTACTTAATTGCTGAAGTGATAAAGAAAATATAACATTTCATCTAAGTCCTCAGAACTTATGTAGATTTCTTCTAAGATAAATTCTAAGATAAATTACACTCTATACATCTTCTAAGATAAATTACACTCTATATTTCTCTTTTTATTGTTTCTTGAATGTTCTTCAAGACTCTATTCCACCTTGTCTTACTTCCTTTAAAAATTGTGTCTAAGGCTTCTCTTTTAGAAGGTCAAAATCACATCAAAATCACATCACTTCTAACAGTCACATCAAACTTGGAACTTCTAAAACTCAATTTTTCTCATTAACATTGCTCTCTTTCCACATTCTATCTCTGGCACTAACAATGTTTTATTTTCCTCTACTTGAAATAGTTCAGTCAGCACTTAGCAGACATAACCCGTTGCTATCATTCTTGCAGGTGTTATCCTCATCACTATGGTCATTACGTTTCACTCCTCTGTCTTGTATTTCTCAGGTCCTGTCTCCTGGTATGTTGACTCCTTTTTGCTGTCTTTCTTGGTTTGACCTTTTCATTCCTATGCCATCATTATGATTTAGACCCTTCTTATCTCATATTGCCATTGCAATTTTCTCCTACCTAATCTCTCTGTTGATCACATTTTCTTCTTACAATCTAACTTGCACAGAACAAAATTCGTGTATTGAAAAATTTTCTCTTTGCCTTTCCAAATAGACTGCAACTCTTTGAATGTAAGAAATATACCTTTCATTATATACTCTCAGTATTTGGCACTATATATTTATTTGACCTATGATATGTTGCCATGAAGTAACTGAACAGTAATCAGAGCGAACTACTGATTCCCAGCAGAACTGTGTTATGTAGAAAGATTCATGCTTTTTACATTGGTTTGTCATTGGAGATCACTCCTGAGATGAAAACACATGTCAAATTTTTTTCCCACCAAAGATAGTTTAAAAATTCTTTCACTTACGGCTGCCTGGGTGGCTCAGTTAGGTGTCCGACTCGTGATTTTGACTCAGGTCATGATCTCACTGTTTGTGAGATCAAGCCCCACATGGGGCTCTGCCCTGATTGCAGTGTCTGCCTGGAATTTTCTCTGCCTCTCTTTCTGCCTCTCCCTCACTTGTGCTCTCTCTCACTCTCTCAAAAATAGTTAAATAGACATTAAAAAAATTCTTTTACCTATCCTAAGCAGAACGGAAACATAGACTCTCGGGGAGAAATACACTTTGCGGAATCTGGTTAGAACAAAAGGGGAGAAGTATTATATAACAATTACCAAGATTAAGAAGGAAAAGAGGGGCACCTGATAACTCAGTCGGTCAATCGCCCAACTTCTGCTCAGGGCATGCTCTCCCAGTTTGTGAGTTCGAGCCCCACGTTGGGCTCTGTGCTGACAGCTCAGAGCCTGGAATCTGCTTCCAATTCTGTGTCTCCCTCTCTTTTCCCTTCCCCTACTCACACTCTGTATCTCTCTCTCTCAAAACTAAATAAACAATAAAAAAGGTGAAAATAATAATGACTATCTTAGATTAATGGTGAAAGACTCAAGACATATGTAAAACATGTGTCCAGGCAACCAGGGATAACAACAGGATCAAATGTAGACAAAATGAAGACAAGTCAGACAAGTCCAAAGCACACTATTATTTCAGCTAGTTTAGTTCTATCCTCTGTTTCTCGATAAGGAGCAAATAGAAGCTGTTGTTGAAGTATATTTAATCATTGTTATTAATTTTATCTATTTATACAGTGAACTTTAAATTTCAATAACTGTGTTTAAACTCTTTCCTTTTTAGTGAATATTTTTATTGTCTTTATATAGTCCTTTACTAAAGATCCTTTATTGCATATAGAGATCTGAAAAAAAACAGATGTTCCTGGATATTTAGAGTCAAAGCTTCGATGTCTAGATTAGGATGGGGAACATATACTTGTGGGAAACATCAGCAATAGTGAGCTCTCAGGAGTTTTCTGGTGAAGATAACTTTGTTACTACTTCAAGCTTCCTCTTTTCTTCCAAACATGACAAAACTAAAAATTTAAAAATACATATATTTTCACAAATAGTTGCTAATCCCATGAGTATGCTTGTGTTAAAGATTCTAAGCAAGTAGAGACGTTGTATTTCAAATCCTGTGATGTATAATATTGGATGGCAAAACTGGGGCATGGACAAGAACCAGCCACTCAACACGAAAATTGGGCTGGAATAAGACTCCTTAGAGAAGGGGCGCCTGGGTGGCGCAGTCGGTTAAGCATCCAACTTCAGCCAGGTTACGATCTCACGGTCCATGAGTTCGAGCCCCGTGTCAGGCCCTGGGCTGATGGCTCAGAGCCTGGAGCCTGTTTCCGATTCTGTGTCTCCCTCTCTCTCTGCCCCTCACCCGTTCATGCTCTGTCTCTCTCTGTCCCAAAAATAAATAAAAAACGTTGAAAAAAAAAAACTTAAAAAAAAAAAGAAAGATGTAATTAGGTAATCTTATTTAAAAAAAAAAGACTCCTTATTTATGCAAGAAAAGAGACTAAAAAAGCTGTGATAATTTCTAGGTACTATGGTTTTTTATAAAGCTGCTTGTCTTGAAAACAGGAAGAAAATGAAGAAATCATCCTAAACCCTGTCTACCTGTTAACTCAGCAACTAGATCTAGAATAGCCCTGAGTCATTACAGTATGAGAGTTGCTATAATACCTGGTTCCAGAATAGAATAGGGTCTGGGAATCCAACCCAGGTAGAGGCAAATGTAAAACCACTGGACAAAGATGGAAGAAGAGGTATTGAGGGGAGGGTTTCCCATGTGAGATTTGTTCAAATATTCCAGGTATGTGAGGAATGCTAACATGAAAAAATTGATCAGCAAAATGAACAATAAAAAAGTAAAAGCAATTAAATAACATACAAAAATTAGGGACATTTCAAAATGACTTTAAAGTATGTTGAAGATACTAAAAGAGAAAATGGAAAAAAAATAACATCCCTAAAATCATTAAGAAGCTATGAAACAAAGAGAGACATACTCCTGTAAGAACTGATGGATATTAAAATAAAATTGTAGATTGTATTAATATCACTTTTCAGCCTTTTGGCTAGGATCAAGTATTGTGAGTATTAAAATACAGTAACTGATAAAAAAAAACACTCCCTACAACACTACAGTCTTCAAACACAAAGAAAAATATATTGAATAGGAAAATATACCGAGTGGTGCATCTGGAATGCAGCCTAGAATGATAAAGAAATTAAAAATTAGAAAGGCAAATTGGGAGTTACAGAGAATATACTTGTGACTCAACCGTACCAAATGTGAGAGAACGATGTGAGGAAAAGCTTATCTAAAGTGAAAATGCCCAAGAATTTTTCTGAATTGAGAATTATCTTAGCCTTCAGATTGAAAGTACACACAGACTTCTATAAAGGATAAATACAGTTATTCTTGACCACACAGTGATACTGTAGAACATAGTAAGGAAAAAAAAAAACACAAAAAACCTTAAAACTATCAGAGAGAGAAAAGAAAAATTGACTACTAAAGAATAATAAATAGTCCGAAAGCAAACTTCTTGTCAACAAAAATAGATGCCAATGGATTATTAAATTCAAAGAACTGAGAGAAAATAGACACAAACATGGATACAGGCACACAGGATCCTTTTTGGTTGTGTCAACTGCTAGACTTCATATTTGATTTGACTTCCCTTAAATAAAAGAAAACATAAACAAAGAAAATAACATTAAAAAATCCTTACATACAGTAATATATTATTGTGAAAATACAATTGTAAAACTCCAATTATCCAGCTGTTAAATCTAGATACTATTTATACTTTAGAAATTTCTATGACCTTAAATGGCACATTTAGAACCAGTATTATAAATTATTTTCTGCAATTAAAAAAATTAATGGAGTAATCTATTTAAATTATAGTCACATAGGGAAATTAGTCATTAAGACCCAGCTATTTATTGCTTATAACAAAACCACTCCAAATTTAATGTCTTAAAAGAACAATTTATTTTGCTCACAATTTAAAGCATGGGACTTTGGAAGATGAGTTGTTGGATGATCTGTATTTGAATGTTGTCTGTCAGGGCTACCAAAGCTGGAAGTTTCACTTTCAAGATAACCTTTTGCTTACATGTCAGATTTCTTGGAGCTCCTTGGACTTGATCTCTCTCTTCCCATGTAATTTCATTTTCTAGGACTTCTACAAGTGTCTTGGGCTTTTATAGCTCTATTAAAGAAACCAGTTGTCACATTCAACTTCCGGCTTGGTGTCTTCCATGGTTCTATCAGTTCATTAAAAACATGATCTATTTTCCATGTTTCATTAACCTTTCCACTAGTAGGTAGTACTATCAACTGTGTCTAGTCTGAATATGATTTTCTCACTATCTTTCCACATTTCTCTTGTGGGGTTCCTCTCGCTGCCTTGTTACGGCAGCACCCTGCTTTTAGTTACCAAGCTCCTTATGTGTAATTAATAACAAACCATACTGAAGTATAACTTTGTAAAAATAATTTCATTTTGCCTAAATTTTTATGGCAGAGATTTTGGAAAATTTATTTTAAGTGGCTTATTTTTGATCTACGTGGTGTTGGTTAAGATGGCTGAGGATTGGAGTTTCAATTTCAAGATGGCTTTTTAACCTTGATGATTCAGATTTCCCCATTTCTTTTCTTTATCTCTGTTTCTGTCTCTGCACTACCCCTCTTCCCCCTTTCTCCACATGATAGCTCCCCCTCCATGAGCCTAAACTTGATATTTTTCACAGCATGGTGGTGCCAGGTTAGCTGCACTTCATGAAACTGAGTAGATTCCAAGTGGCAAACTATAGAAGATTTCAAGCTAGTTAATGTTGACCCATGTTTTGTCACAGTGTTCCTTCTGTTGTATTCTATTGGTCGATGCCACTACAAGTCAACCAGGTTAAAAGGGATTGAGAGATACACTGTCTTTTAATGAGACAGTGATGAATTCATATTATAGATAAGTATGTCTGATAGGAGATAATGTTGGGATCTTCCTTGGAAAATACAATCTGTCACAATTATCATCCTTTAATATAACTCAAATATAAAAATAATGAAACATTCATGCAGACAATTGTCTTAGTCTATTAGGGCTACCTTAAGAAAATACCACACACTGGGTGGCTTATAACCAACAGAAATTTATTTCTGATAGTTCTGGAGTCTGGAAGTCTGAGATTAGGTGCCAGCATGACTGAATTCTGATGGAGATTTTCTTTAGGGTGGCAGAGTGCCAACTTTTCAATGTATCCTCACATGGTAGAGATCAGAGAGGGGAAGGAAAATCTCTCATAACTCTTATAGGAACACTAATGCCATTCATGAGGGCTCCTTCCTCATGAGCTAATTACTTCCCCAAAGCTCCCCCCTCCTAATACCACCACCTTGGATATTAGGTTCTCAACATATGAATTTTGAGGATACAAAGACATTCAGGCCATAACAACAATTGAAGTTAACACCTTACCTTGCTAATATGCATATCCTAAGAAAATTAGAATTTTCTGAACAAACTTTGTGAAAATTGGCAGGTATTTGACAGACTTTAATCAAAATGTAACTCCAGCTGAAATATTATGAAGTCATATTTTAGTATATCAATATATAGTAGAATATTTATACATGGTAAATGCAGGATTTTAGGAAAGACATGTCTTGTTATAAAAATAATATCTTAAATAACAAAAAATAATTAAATTATATTTGTCTTTTTAGCTTTTTCCATTAACTAAAGCACTATAATTTTCTTGAATTGTATGATTCAATTGAATTTAAAAAGAATTGGATATGAGGCAACGTGGATAGTTTAAAAACAAAACTGTGTTTTTTTTTAAAACCGTGTTTGTTTAAAAACAAACAAAATGTGATAATCCACATCACATTATTATTAAAATAATACTTCTGTGAATGAGATTTTACATTATATTGGAAAAACAATTCATTAGGTTTACCCAATGTAAAAGGATAGCAGAATGCTTTCATATTTGGAAGATACTATTTATGGGCTGAATGTTGATCAACATTAAGATCTGGCATTAATGGTAGATACAAGATTTCTTTTCCTACATTTGGAGTTAAGTTTTCTATGTGTTTGACCTCTTCTTTTCAGTTTTATAATACGTGACTATTAGTTCAGTATTGTTGTTTGGTTTCACTTTATCATTGATCATATCCATAATATATCATCAGATTGTGAAGTCACAGCAGCCAATTAATTTTACAGGGCTGCTTTCTTATGTGCCCATTAAAACTCTGTTTTATTTTCAGTGTTTCATCAATGCAGTTATTTAATTATAGTTCCATTTAAGATTTATACATTTTATTTATTATATGCCATTATTGGAAAGATCCACCTCATGAAATGTAATAGAGTAAGCAAACAATCATTAGAAATCCTTTAAAATCACAGTTGAAATGGTTCTTATAAAATGGTTAAAAACAAGGTATATTCAATTTAATTTTCTAGGCACTGCTGTGTTTCAGGTAACTCACCAAGGGAATGTGGTGATTTAATTGTCTGGATAGCGCAGCAAGAGATCCTGTGAAGTTAGATTGAATCTGGCTCTGTAGTATCTTGCTAGTGTTTCACAAAAATATACACTTTCTTTGGATACTCAGCATGATATTCAGCAAGCATAGATGTGAGAGGCTAACAAAGAAGAAATGCTGTTATTTATTATTCACTACTTTCCTGGGGTCCCTTGACACTTGGAGTTAACATACTTCCATAGGAATATTTAACTGTCAACGGTTCATTCCAGGTAAAACCCAATCAGACAATGTACATGTCAAGAAAAACAGCATTAAAAGCTTGAGCTTTTATCAATTTAAATCCTTTTTTTTTTAATGGCTAAACAAAGGCTTTGTGAATAATTCCTATGTTCCTTGAAAATATATCAGAATTTATCTCCCCAAATCTGTACAATCAATTCTCAAATTTCTATAGGCACATTATCCACATTATCAAAATATCTTTAGTAAAATAAATGTTCTTTTTAACATTTATTTTATTCGTTATTATTATTATTACTGTTATTGAGACAGAGAGAGAGAGAGAGAGAGGGAGAGAGAATGAGAGAGAGCAAGCAGGGGCAGGGGGCAGAGAGAAAGGGAAAAAGAGAATGCCAAGCAGGCTCCCTGTCAGTGTGGGGCTCGATCCCACTGATGAGGAAGCATGGGACAAGCTGAGGGCAAAGTACAGCCTAACAGCAGTCACCCCCTCCCCGCATCATGGAATATGTCTGATATTCCTCAGATACTCCTGGCTACCCAAGAACAAAGGAAAGGAATTTAAGTGCTTGCCATGGTGATGTGGGAAACTAAGGCAAAGGAAAAATTAAATTCCCTTACTTCCTACAGCCCATTGACAAGTCCTTGAAACTCAGAATGACTTCCCTCTATCAGCTCAGCTGCCTCGATGAGGACAATTTGCTAGGGGCAAAAGAGAATCTTAGCTTAACATTATCCCCACCTTGAGGATCCTGTGTCTACTTTAACATATAAAAATTCCTTTGGAAACCTCCTTTATCTCAACTCCCACAAGATATATTCTGACAATTATATTCCAAGCTTGTGGCCCCCTGATATAAATCTGAAGGTTCTCATGACTGAGGTTTTTCTAAACATTAATAAATGCCATTTCCCTAGCAACAGCTAGCCCTTCGAGGTCCTGGAAACCTTGCTTCCAAAATTCCTTAGAGACTTATTCTATCTCTAACCCACTGCCAACCTGAGGGTATGTAATCAGTTACCCACCACAACCCCAGTACAGCTCTTCCTGCCCGTGGGTCCCGTCCTAGTGCTTTAATAAAATCACCTTTTTGCACCAAAGACAACTTCCAGAATTATTTCTTGGCCATCAGCTCTGGACCACCCCACCACCCCACCATCACCCCAAAAGTTCATCACCAGGAGCTGTGAGATGATGGTCTGAGCCAAAATCAAGAGCTAGACACCTAATGCTTAAACCATGGAGCCACCCTGGCACCCCATCAAACAAATGCTCCTGATTGCAGCTTAAATGTTTGCTTTGTTACACTTATTCAGTCTTTATTTACAAATACTTTGAAAAGACTCTAAGACCAAGTCGAAGGGGATACACTTACTTAAGTCTGTGATCCACACAAGATGTGTAATCAGTGTTCTATGGATATGTGCTTAAGAGAACATTGTGTAGTCCTCACATGCTGATTCTGTACTCATTTTTTTTTTCTGGAAGGGGGAGTCTGTAATGAGATATAGAGTTTTAATTTTCATTCTCATTACTGAAAAGGAAATATATATTTATGTTGGCTGTTGCATTAGTCTTTTTCTTATGATATAACAAATTACCACAGACTTAGTGGATCAAAACAACACACTAATTATCATGAGTCAGGAGTCTAGACAAAGCTTAGCTGTGTTAAAGAGAAACCAGAGCTGGATAGTAGTTAAAGCAGTAAAGACCTATTCTACTCAGGACTATTATAATGAAGGAAAAGATAACTTAGTATAGAACTGGACTCAATTCTAAATGCAGCATGAACAAGTGGGGATTTATACCGAGGAGTAGTTGGGGGTCAGGGAATGGAAAATTACTAAGAGGAACCATCAAGGGTAAGGAGAAATTCTGGCTAAATCAGCTCAACAGGATTCTTGCTGCAGGCAGGCTAGGATGATCAGACACAAACTGGGGTGGGGGGTGGTTTAAGAAATTTGACCAGATATCCAAGATGATCAGATATCAAGAGTGAAGAATCTTGCTAAATTGACTCAGCAGGATTTTTGCTGAAATTGGGCAATGCAAAAATGGACAAGGAAGTTTCAATGGTCAATGCCTAGTTGAGAAGAATCTGACTAAAGTTTGGTCAAGGAGAATATCTTGTCAGCAGGATCCTCTGCTTATAGTCTTACTTTGAGTCTGCAACAAAGGCTTCAGCCAGACTACATTTTCATCAGAGTTTCCACTAGGAAAAAAAAATCACTTCCAAACCTCCTTAGATAGCTAGTAGAATTTATGTCCTTGTGACTGTGGTACTCATGGCAGCTGACTTCTTTGAGGCCAGCAGGAGAGTGAGTCTCTGATTTTAAAGAAGGCACTAGACCCTCTTTCAAGGGCTTTAACCTGGTTAAGTCAGGATCAATCAGGATAATCTGCCTTTTGAGAAACTCATAATCAAGTGGTTTAAGACCTTAATTGTATCTGCAAAATTCCTTCATCTTTGCCACATTCTGTTGGCTTGAAGCAAGTCAGGCTCTGATCCCACCCAAGAGGAAGGGATTATACAAGGCTCTGAATCACTGGAGGTCACTCTATGCTGTGTCCACTATAGCTATTTTAGGAGAAACTGTATAATAGGCAAAATGAGTCTTGACTCTGAATATTCATGAGTCATGTTCTTCTATGAAAAACCTGTAAGTGTTACTTATCAAAAATTTTAAGGACAAGGTAAAGAAATGGTCATGATGGGCAGTATGACACATGTTTATCTTTGCTTACAATTAAACATTTAACAAATGTATATATGGATAATTGATGAGTAAAGGGCATTAACTATATTTTCACCTGATTTTTTTTAACAACAAGAATGTTAATGGTAACTTTCTACATCAGGACATAGATTTCAAAATCACAGCGTCAATCACAACACAATCAATAAAAATCAAGAATTTTAGTTCCATGACCTCACATATTATTTTAGAATATGGCAAACCAGAAGCAGCCTAGCTTTTCTTTTCTCCCACTACTTCCCACCACCCACATTTGCCACAGTCCAGCTGAACTCCTCTTCTTTTCATCTGTGTCCCTTGTTTGGTGATTTCTATATTTTTACTGACAATATTGCAACCACATAGAATGCTATATTCTTCTGTCCATTTATTCAAACCCTACTTCTCCTTCAAGGACAACCTTTAAAGCAACTTATCAAAGGACCCCATTTTTTGCAGAACCTCCAGCCAATAGAAATGTCTCCCTTTTCTGAACTCTCATAGTTCTCTTTTAGGATATCACTTTAATGCACTTATAGCTCTACTTTTAATAGAGGTGTTTGTGTTTGCGTGAAAAAGGGTAACATGTTTCATAGCATTTCTGAGACTTATTAAGCACTCAGTGAATTATAAATTACACACACACACACACACACACATTTTTTTTTCCTTCCATACTTCTTTTTTAATGTTTATTTACTTTGAGAGAGAGAGAGAGTGCACACTTGTGAGTCAGGGAGGCACAGAAGGAGAGGGAGAGAGAATCCCAAGCAGGTTCTACACTCAGCACAGAGCCTGACATGGGGCTCAATCTCATGACTGGGAGATCACAACCTGAGCCAATATCAAGAGTCCAGGGCTTAACCAACTGAGCCACCCAGGAGCCCCTCCTTATACTTATAAGTCAATGTTTTCTATTTTATGACATCCATCACATTGCCTTATATAACCATAAGTAAGGCATAAAAAATGATTGTGTTTTTTGCATTTAATAGTAATGCACAATATTTTAAATTAGGACATTTTATTAATATGTAAATGTATTATAAAATAAATTTCGAAAGGTGAACATGGGCACATGATATTACTAGCTGTTCTTCAAAATAGTGGAGTAAAAGGTAAAATGTAATTTTGGATGTTAATCATAGAATAAGTCAATATTTTCTTCTGGTTTACACTGATTTATCATTGCTCCTTCATAGCATCTGATGACATTCAAATTTAATTATTTTAAATTTTCAAAACTTTAACTTGGGCTTTTTGGAATTATTTTATTTAAGTTACCTTGTTCTATTGTCTTCCTAACAGTATGTATATATTGAGAGTATGATGGCTCCCATCAAGGAATTCTGTAAAATGTGTCTTCATATTAGATTTTGCTCAACATTTTGTACATTTATTTTACCTTTTATTAAACTTTTCCTTTATACTTTTAATGAGAGGATTGCCTTTTGGTATTTTAGGCTGTTATAATCTGGTACTTTTTTCATCATTATCTCCTGGATATTTGCTATTTTCCAAAGCCCAAAATTCAATAGGTAAAAAACACATATATATGGCAATCCTCTGTATGTATGTGTTTAAAATCTATTTTGACCTTTCTCACTTTCATATCAGCCAATAGCTATTCCAGGCACAGCTATCCATATATTCACTTTCCAAGTGGCAAAGTTTACTTTCCTTATCTTCCATTAGACCTTTTCCAAGCCATATGATGTTAACCTCGATAGCACTTTAAAATTGCCACTTTTAGACCATTTCTCTCTGCTGATATTTTTTGTCCATTTAACTTTTATATTACTCTTCCCAAAAGCACAGATTTCAGATTTCTGTCTCTAAGTTGCCACCTAAGGGAATTTTCTAGTATTGTTTCTATCGTTGCTGTTCTTACATATCACTCCAAAAGGAGGAAAGTGACAGATGTTGATTATTTTTTCCTGCCAAGTCTGTGTTTACTCTCTGATTTGACTAGTTTTTTTTCTAACACTAATATTTTTATCCAAATGTGCCTTTGAACAAAACAATTATTTATCCCTTTATAAATTCACTTTTCCTGGTTCACAATTTATTTTGTTCCTCTTTACCTTTAACTCTTATACATTATATAATTCTCATGTCTCCCAGTCTTTTATCCTAATTTAACTTATACTTTTGCAGACCTCCATATATCATTCCAGTCTTTTTCTTCAGTGTTTCTTTGACTATCTTTGCCTCTTATTCCCAGTCTCCTCTTATCTGTGTATTTTCTCTTGCTTATATCAAACCTGGAATAGACAAGCCAACTATAAAATATCAAGATGTCAGTTTCCTTCATCAGGCATCATCTGCCAAGTTTCCTTCTATCTAAAAAATTACTAACAATCTTTCTTTGCATATTTGGCATTCATTTTGTGTTCAAAATACAGGCTTCTCTGGGAGAAGACCAGTCGGTTGGAATCCTCACTGTAGTAAACCTGAGATGCCATATTTCTGTGGTATAATAACATAATTATGCCATGGTAAATATTTTTTTCTCAAAAGACCAGGGGTTTATTTACAATAAAACTTTGTTTTTGGGGTCACCTCAGTGACTCAGTTGGTTAAATGTCCAACTTTGGCTCAGGTCATGATCTCACTGTTCCTGTGTTCAAGCCCCACGTCAGGTTCACTGTACTAGTGCAGAGCCTGCTTTGGATCTTCTGTCTCCCTCTCTTTCTGATGCTCCCCTGCTTGTGCTCTCTCTCTCTCTCTCTCTCAAAAATAAATAAATAAGCATTAAAAAAAACCCTTGTGGTTTAATGAAAGTCTGGATTCAGAATACTAATGATTAAATCCACACTCTAAAATTAAGGTATTGATTATAAAGTAATCTCATGTTAAAACACTCTTTAAAAACACATTGTCGGGGCGCCTGGGTGGCGCAGTCGGCTAAGCGTCCGACTTCAGCCAGGTCACGATCTCGCGGTCCGTGTGTTCGAGCCCCGCGTCGGGCTCTGGGCTGATGGCTCAGAGCCTGGAGCCTGTTTCCGATTCTGTGTCTCCCTCTCTCTCTGCCCCTCCCCCATTCATGCTCTGTCTCTCTCTGTCCCAAAAATAAATAAAGGTTGAAAAAAAAATTAAAAAAAAAATAAAAAAAAATAAATAAAAACACATTGTCATAGAAGTTGTAAGACTTGAAAAAAAAGGCAGGATCATCACCAAATTTATGTCCATCATAGGCAAAATCCTTTGAAGTCATGTGAAAGTATGTAATGTAAGTATTCAATTAATTTATGTGCTAAATTATATAAATCCCCTGCTCTCATGAACCTAACATTTCTACACAGATGATGAAAAACCACAAACAAACAAACAAGTGACCACATAAATATGTAAAAACCATAGTGAGCTAACTGGTCATAATAAACATGGAAAAACAAAAGGAAAGGGAGGGGTTGTGAGGTTTTAGCAATGGAGATACAGGGTAAATGGTACTTTACAATTTTAAATAGGTTGTTCACTGAGAACATGAAGCTTTAGCAAAGACCTAGAGCAAGTGAGGGAGAATCCATGAGGATATCTTTATAAATCATGTCCCAGACAGAGGAATAAATAAGTAGTAAAGCCCTAAAATGGGATTAGGTGTTCAACAAACTACAAGGATGTTGTAGACTCTGGGTTTGGAGTTCTGTCTTGTCCAGTGAGAAAGTGGGATACAGGATTAAAAATTCGAGAGAGGCTAATGTCCAGGAGGAGACAAGAGCCCGGAGTAAGGGTCCTTGCTTTGTTTTTATTAGGATCAGAAGGCTTACAAACATGGTGATGGACGTCCACAAAGAAACAGTGAAATTGTGAACATTAACTCATGGGCATGAGGGAAAGGGGGTTTTGAAGATACACGGTGTTAGGGGTTTGGGTCAATACAAAACAAAATCCTGGTGCTGGACAGGAGGTTGTTTACAGTAGATGTGAGGCCCCACCTGTGTTTACCTAAACTGGTCTGGGGACAAGAAGGACACAGCATGATACCTCAGGGTCAACAAGGCACCTTTTGTTTGCTAATTAGCTCCACTCTGGGCAACATCACCCGGCTATGATCTATAGCACTATTTACCTATTTACCAAATTTGGTCCTTCCTTCCTGTGAAAGCATCCTTCTGCTATTATACTAAGTTGGAGAGCATTTCCGCCCTGAATACCTAATCTTGTTTACTTCATCTTAGATGTTTTCACCCTGAGATTCCCTATTTCTATACCTATGTCCTATACTGGGGGCCTTTGCCCTGTTTACCTAATCTTGTTTATCTAAACTTGGGTGTGTATATCCTATGACTTTGTATTTCTTTATGCCTCGTTAACCCATCAGTGAAAGCTCAGGGAATTCCTAAGCTTATTCCCCACACAAGGAGGCCAATGTGTGGACAGCAGAATGATCAAGGCAAAGTGAGTAGGAGATGAGATTAGGTAGATAATGCCGGCCAGATAAATTAAGTGTTTGTATGTTTTTATAAGTGCTTTGGGCTTAACTGTAAGTGAAACTTGAAGTCATTGCAGGCTTTCAGTCAGAAAAAGACATAATTGAACTTCATTTGTTTCAAAATTTTGTTGTGGAAGGCAATACACTACAGAAAACTATTCAAAACACGAATAATAAAAAGTACATGACATGTAATTGCTATATTGTACTGCAAAAACCTATGTAAACAGAATTTTGCTAGGTTCCCCAGATGCACTGACTGCCTTTTGAATGAAAATCTCCCTTCCTGCACTTTGAATAATCATTATCTTGACTTTTATGGTAATCATCTCCTTGCTCTATAGGTATACCAAACAGGTGTGTGTCTCTAAGCATTGTAATGAACTTGTTTGAAATTTGTGTGCATGGAATTCAACACTCTCCGTATTGTTTTCTGCCAATTTCTTTTTTTTAAATTTTTTTTTAACGTTTATTTATTTTTGAGACAGAGAGAGAGAGAGAGAGCATGAACGGGGGAGGGGCAGAGAGAGAGGGAGACACAGAATCGGAAGCAGGCTCCAGGCTCTGAGCCATCAGCCCAGAGCCCGACGCGGGGCTCGAACTCACGGACCGCGAGATCGTGACCTGAGCCGAAGTTGGACGCTCAACCAACTGAGCCACCCAGGCGCCCCTCTGCCAATTTCTTTAACTCAACATTAAAAAAAAAAATCTCATGTAGAAATACATAGATGTAATTAGTTCATTTGCATTGTTCTATAAATCAGATTTTGTAATTATTTTTCTACTTTTTTATTTTTAAGGCTTCCAGTTGGGAATATTATGAACAATACTGCTATCAGCAATTATGTACATGTATCTTGGATTACATAGCACATATTTTTACTAGCTAATACTTAGGGGTAGAGTTGAGAGTCCACAGAGTATGTAGTTTTACCTTTATGGATATTGACCAACTTTCACAAAGTGATTTTCAATTACATCGTCACCAGTATTAAGAGACAATTGCTCCACTTCAGAAATATTTGGTATCATCGGTCTTTATTTTTTCTTAAGTTTGCAGCAAACTTTATTGAATATGACCTCTGTTGGTTAATTTACTTTTGTTTGTTTATTACGAAGTTTTGAATTTTTAAGAGCTGTTTTAGGTTCACAGCAAAATTCAGGGGAAGATACAGAGATTTCCCATATATCTCCTGCCCCCATACATGCATAACCTGCCACATTAGCAATATCTCCCACCACCGTGGTATATTTCTTACAATTGATGAGTTATTTTGAAACATCATTATCACCTCAAATCCATAGTTTACATTATGTTTTACTCCTGTTGGTGTACATGCTATGGATTTGGACAAATGCATAATGACATTTATTCATCATTATAGTGTCACACAGAGTATTTTCACTGCCCTAAGGTCGACTTTGTGCAAATCCATCATGCTTGTAAGCCTTCTGATCCTAATAAAAACAGAGCAAGGACCCTTATCAGTACTCTTTTCTCCTCCTGGACATTAGCCTCTCTCACACTTTAATCCTGCATCCCGCTCTCTTGCTGGACAGGAGAGAACTACAGACCCAGAGTCGACAACATGGAACATGTTTGCATATGCTTATTTGCCATCTGTATATCTTTGGCCCATTTTTAATCAAGTGCTTTTTTTTTTAAAATTATCATTGAGTTTTAAGAGATCTTTATATATTTTGGATAATAGCCATTTATCTGACATGTCTTCTGCAAAATTTTCTTCCAATGTGCCTTGTCTTCTCATTTTCTTAACATTGTTTTTTATGGAACAGAAGTTTTTAATTTCAATGGAGTGTAACTTGCCAATTATTTCTTTTATGGATTGTGCCATTAGTATTGAATTGAAAAGGTTGTTTGGGTTTTTTCTAGGAGGGTTATTTTCTAGGAGTGTAGTAATTTTGTATTTTACTTTAGGTCTGTGATCCACTTTGCACTATTTTGTGAATAAAATAAGGTTTGTGTTTCGATTCAAATTTTTGCATATGGTTTCATTTTTGTTTGTTGAAATAAGCCTTGCATACTTGGGATAAATCTCACTTAGTAGTGGTGTGTGTGTGTGTGTGTGTGTGTGTGGTGTATTACACAGTGTTGCTAATATTTTGTTGAGGATTTTCACATCTATGTTCATGAGAAATATTGGTTTGTTTCTTTTCTTGTGATGTCTGTGCCTGGTTTTTGTAACATGGTGACCCTGGCCTCATAGAATAAGTTAGAAAGTATTCCCTTTGTTTCTATCCTCAGAAAAAGACTGTAGATAATTGGTGCAATTTTTCCTTAAATGTTTGGTAAGACATTCATCAGCAATCAGTGGGCCTTCTGCTTTATTTTTTGGAAGTTTTGAAATTATTGATTTAATTTATTTAACAGATATATGTTTATTCAGTTTGTCTATTTCTTCTTGTGTTAGTTTTGACATATTGTGTCTGTCAAAGAATTTGTCTAAGTTAACAAATTTGTAGGCATGGATTTGTGCATAGTTTATTATTATTATTGTTATTATTATTTTAATATTTATGATCTATAGTTATAGCACTGTTTTCATTTGAGATTTTAATCATTTGTATCCTATCTTTTTTCTTAGCCTGTCTAGGCTTATTGATTTTGTTTATCTTTCAAAAAAGAAACAAAACAAAAACAGCTTTCTCTTTCATTTTTTTTCTATTAGATTCCTCCTTTGAATTTGATTTCTACTTTAGTTCTTTTCTCTTTCTCTCTCTTTTTTTTTCTGCTTACTTTGGAGTTTCTGGTTTTTTCTTAGTTTTCTAAGATGGAAACTTATATTATTGATTTTAGATTATTTTTGTTTTCTAGTAATGAATCCAATGCTATAAATTTCCCTCTAAGCACTATTTTCATTTTATCCCACAAATTAGAAGTTGTATGTTTTTTATTTCAAAACATTTTTAAATTTCTATTGAGATTGCTTCTTTGGCTGCTGTATTATTTTATTTATTTATTTATTTATTTATTTATTTATTTATTTATGTTTTTTCTTAATTAAAAAAAATTAATTCCATGATAGCTGACATACAGTGTTATATATAGTTCCAGGTGTAAAATAGAGTGATTTAACAAATGTATACATACTCAGTGCTTAAGTGCTTATCATGATAAGTGTACTCTTCAATCCCCATCACCTATTTCACCCACCTCTCCAACAACCTCCCCTCTAATAACTGTAAGTTTATTTTCTATGGTTAAGAATATGTTTCTTGGTTTCTCTCTTTTTTTCTTTTGCTCTTTGTTCTATTTATTAAATTCCACATATGAGTGACATCATATGGTATTTGTCTTTGACTGACCTATTTCACTTATTTCATTTTACTCTATAGCTCTATCCATGTTGTTGCAAAAGGCAAGTTTCCATTCCTTTTTATGGCTGAATAGTATTCCATTGTATGTATATAACACATCTTCTTTATCCATTCGTCTGTTGATGGACACTTGGGCTGCTTCCATAATTTGGCTATTGTCAATAATGCTGCAATAAACATAGGCATGCAAGTATTACTTTGAATTAGTGTTTTCATATTTGTTTGGTAAATGCCCAGTAGTGCAATTGCTGGATCATAAGGTGATTCTGTTTTTAACTTTCTGAGGAACTTCCACACTCTTTTCCATAGTAGATGCACCAGTTTGCATTCCCGCCAACAGTACAATAGGGTTCCTTTAGCTCCACATCTTCCTCAACACCTGTTGTTTCCTGTCTTACTAATTTTAGCCACTCTGACAGGTGTGAGGTGATATCTCATTGTAATTTGGATTTGCATTTTCCTAATAAGTAATGGTGAGCATCTTTTCATGTGGCTGTTGGCGATCTGTGTCTTTTTTGGAGAAATATATCTGTTCGTGTCTTCTGCCCATTTTTAATTGGATTATTTGTTTTGGGGGTATTGGGCTTTATAAGTTCTTTATATATTTAGGACACTAACCCTTTATTGGATATGTCATTTGCAAACATCTCCTGTTCAATAGGTTGCCTTTTAGTTTTGTTGATTGCTTTCTTTGCTGTCCAGAAGCTTTTTATTTTGATGTAATCCCAGTAGTTTATTTTTGCTTTCATTTATCTTACCTCAGGAGACATTATCTAGAAGATTGTTGCTATGGCTGATGTCAAAGAGGTTATTGTCTGTGCTTTCTTCAACGACTTTTATTGTCTTAAGTCTCACATTTAGGTCTTTAATCCACTTTGAGTGTATTTTTGCATATGGTGTAAGAAAGTGGTTCAGTTCCATTATTTGCATGCAGATGTCCATTTTCCCAACAACATTTGTTGAAGAGACTGTCTTTTCCCCATCATATATCCT
This sequence comes from Prionailurus bengalensis, assembly GCF_016509475.1. Taxonomy (NCBI): domain Eukaryota; kingdom Metazoa; phylum Chordata; class Mammalia; order Carnivora; family Felidae; genus Prionailurus; species Prionailurus bengalensis. The sequence goes on along the minus strand of NC_057344.1, from coordinate 155,294,363 downwards.
TTCCTCTTTTGTCAAAGATTAATTGATCATATAACTGTGGGTTTATTTTAGGTTTTCTCTTCTGTTCTATTGAGCTATGTGTCTATTTTTGTGCCAATACCATGCTGTTTTGATAACTACAGTTTTATAGTATAACTTGGAGCTTGGAATTCTGATGCGTCCAGTTTTGTTTTTGTTTTTCAAGATTGTTATGGCTATTTGAGGTCTTTTGTTGTGCCATACACATTTTAGGATTCTTTGTTCTAGTTCTGTGAAAAATGCTGCTGTTATTTTGATTGGGATTGCATTAAATGTATAGATTGCTTTGGGTAGTATAGACATTTTAACAATATTTGTGCATCCACTCTGTGAACATGGAATGTCTTTCCATTTCTTTGTGTCATCTTCCAATTCTTTTATCAACGGTATTTTATAATTTTCAGAGTAAATATCTTTCACCTCTTTGGTTAAGTTTATTCCTAGCTATTTTATTATTTTTGGTGCACTTGTAAATGGGATTGTTTTCTTTTTTTTTTTTTTGTTTAAATTTTTTTTTTTCAACGTTTATTTTATTTTTGGGACAGAGAGAGACAGAGCATGAACGGGGGAGGGGCAGAGAGAGAGGGAGACACAGAATCGGAAACAGGCTCCAGGCTCTGAGCCATCAGCCCAGAGCCTGACGCGGGGCTCGAACTCCCGGACTGCGAGATCGTGACCTGGCTGAAGTCGGACGCTTAACCGACTGCGCCACCCAGGCACCCCGGGATTGTTTTCTTAATTCTCTTTCTGATGTTTCATTATTAGTGTACTGAAATGCAACAGCTTCTTGTACATTGATTTTTATATCCTTTGACTTTGCTGAATTCATTTATCAGTTTTAAGTTTTTTTTTTTTGGTGGAGTTTGGTTTTCTATATATAGTATGATGTCATCTTGACTGCTGTATTACTTAGAAGAGTGTTGTTTAATTTTTAAATATTTTAGGATTTTTCAGTTATCTTTCTGTTATTGATATAATCCCATTTGAGATCTGAGAGCAGACATTGTGTGATTTTTGTTTTTTAAAGTTATCTAAGGTGCATTTTAGGTTATTACTGATCTTACGTCTGCTGAGTCTGTCCATTTCTGAGAGAAGGTTGTTGAAATCTCCAATGACAGTGGACTCATCTATTTCTCCTTGAAATTCTACCATTTTTGCCTTACATAGTTTGACATTCTTTTAGGCACATACACATCAAATATTCTTATGTCTTTTTGGAGGATTCATTTCTTTATTATTATGCAATTTCCTTCTTTATTGGTGATAACTTATCTTGCTTTGAAGTCTGCTCTATCTGAAGAGCAACTCCTACTCTCTTTTTATTAGTGTTAGCATAGTATATTTTTTGTCATCCATTTACTTTTGATCTGTATGTGCCCATATATTTAAAGTGTGTTTCTTGTAGACAACATCTAGTTTAGTCTTATTTTTGTTTATCCATTTGACAAACTCTTCCTTTTAATTACGGTATTTAGATTGTTACATTCAAAGTGATTATTGATATATTTACCATAACAATTGCTCTTCTGTATTTGTTGTCCTTGTTTTTGGTTCCTTTTTTTGTTTCCCATGCTTTTATCATGGTTTTAATTGAGCATTTTATATAATTCGATTTTCTCTCCTTTCTTAGCATATCAGTTTACTTCCCTTTTTACTATTTTTTTTATTGCCTTAGAGTTTTCAGTGTACCTATAGACCTAATCCAAGTTCACTTTCAAATAACACTGTACCAATTCACAGGTAGTGTGAGTGATTTATAATAAAACAATTCTAATTCTTCCCTCCTACTTCTAGTTTCATTGCTGTCATTCATTTTACTTACATGCAAGTATACATAACCAAATACACATACATAAGATATAGACATAAGCATACATAAGTCAAGCACATTATTAGTATTATTTTGAGTAAACCATTATCTGTTAGTTGAATAAAGAATAAGAAAAATAAAACTTTTTGCTTTACCTTTGTTTATTCCTTCCTTGATACTCTTCTTTATTGAATGTAGATCCAAGTTTCTGAACTAAATCATTCCCTTCCATCTAACTGAAAATGAATGCCCTCAATTTTTGTTTGTCTGAGAAAGTTTTTTTTTTTTCTCTTTTACTTTTCAAGAATAATTTCTCTGTAGAATTTCTGGACTGGTGGGGTTTGGTTTACTTGTTTTTTGTTTTGTTTTGCTTTCCTCTCAACACTTTAGATATTTCACTCCATTCTTTTCTTACATGATTTCTGAGATGTCAGATGAATTCTTACTTTTATTCCTCTTAGATAATGGTGTTTTTTTTCACTTCCTTTTGGCTTCTTTTAGGATTTTTTTCATTATCTTTGATTTTCTGTAGTTTGAAGATGATGTGCTTATGTATGGTCTTTTTGGTGGGGAGCACTTCTCTACTTAGCTATCTCTGAGTTTCCTGAATCTGTGATTTGGCGTCTGACATTAGTTTGAAAGAAATGTTCGGAAATAATTATATCAAATATTTCTTCTTCCTCTCTTTCTTCTCCATCTGGTATTCTCATTATGTGTATGTTATGCCTTTTGTACGTGTCCCACAGGTTTTCAATTTTCTATTCTGTGCTCTTTAGTCTTTGTTTTGTTTTTTTGTTTTTCACAGTTACTATTGATATATCCTTTAGCTCAGAGATTCTTTCCTCAGTTATGTCCAGTCTACTAATAAGCCCATCAAAGGCCTATTTCATTTCTGTTACAATGTTTTGTTTTGTTTTTGTCTCTAGCACTTCTTTTAGTTCTTTCTTGGATTTTCATCTCTCTGCTTATATTGCCCATCTATTCCTGTATGCTATTCTATCCATTAGAGTCCTTAGCATATTAATCATACTTGTTTTAAATTCTAGGCCTGATAATTCCAACATCCCTGCCATATCTGCTTTTGATGATTGTTCTGTGCCTTTAAATTGTGTGTGTGTGGTGTTTAATTTTATTTTTATTTATTTATTTATATTTTACCTTTTGTATGCCCTTGTAATTTTTTTTTCTTGATAACTGGACATAATGTATTGGGTGAAAGTAACTTTTATAAATAGGTCTTTAGTAATGTGGTAATGATGAGTAGGGGAAAAGAATCATTCTATAGTCTTATAATTGGGTCTCAGTCTTTAGTGAGACTATTCCTCTGGACTGTGAACTTCACAAGAGTTTCTCAAATTTTTTTCTCCACACTCAGGTGAGATAGATGGCTGAGGGGGCTGAAGTTGTTATTCCTGTTTCTCCATGTGGAAGGCTGGGGCCAACTGGAATTGATATCTCCTCTCTCCCAAGTCAATTATGCTCTGATAATATCTACCCCCATGTTAGGCTCTGGTTAGCTAGTTTTATCTGAGGGCAGGCTTTGTTAGGGTCAGAATGCTCTGGTATATTTAAAAATGGTTCCTCTTTCCCTTTTTCTTTGGAAGCAAGAGGGAGTTTTTCTCCAATATTTACTGAGGATAAAAGCTCCTGAGGGTAAAAATTATAAAAGTGTGCCCTCCTCCTCCCATGACCTTCTGGAGTTTTTAACTCTAACAATTATCCACGCCAAGCCTTTAGCAATTAGTCAATTACAATTCAAGTTTTCCTAGCTAGGTACTGGTCCCAAAGGTAGATTCTACTCATGAGGCTTTGCTCTTGTCATGACTCCCTGTAATCATCTGTGTGTCTGTGCAATCTCAGGTGTAACAGTTTGCCCTGTGCCCTCCATTTTCTTACAGATTTAAGAAAACTTTTTGATAGTTCATTCTGTTTAGCTCTTACTAGTTAGGACATGGTAGTGACTTCTAAGCTCCTTCCATGAAGAATTTGGAAACATTTTCTTCCCCTCCTCCTCCTTCTATAGATGTAGTGCCTAAACCCACCCAACTGTATTCTTTTTTTGTGTGTGTATTCATTTATTTATTTTTATAATTTAACTTTATTATTTATTTATTTATTTATTTTTTTTGAAATTTACATCCAATTTAGTATATAGTGAAGCAATGATTTCAGGAGTAGATTCCTTAATGCCCCTTACCCATTTAGCCCATCCACCCTCCCACAACCCCTCCAGCAACCTTCAGTTTGTTCTCCATATTTATGAGTCTCTTTGGTTTTATCCCCTCCCTGTTTTTATATTATTTTTGTTTCCCTTCCCTTATGTTCATCTGTTTTGTCTCTTAAATGACCCAGCAATTGCACTACTAGGCATTTATCCAAGGAATACAGGTGTGCTGTTTTGAAAGGACACATGCACCCCCATGTTTATAGCAGCACTATCAGCAATAGCCAAAATATGGAAAGACCCCAAATGTCCATCGATGGATGAATGGATAAAGAAAATGTGGTATATATGTATACAATGGAGTATTACTTGGCAATCAAAAAGAATGAAACCTTGCCATTTGCAACTACGTGGATGGAACTGGAGGGTATTATGCTAAGTGAAATTAGTCAGAGAAAGACAAAAATCATATGACTTCCAACTGTATTCTTTTACAGTTCTATAGGTCACACATATGATACTAATCTCATCAGGCTCAATTCAAAGTGCTGATGAGACTGTTTTCCTTTCTGGAATTTCTAGAAGAGAATCTGTTTTCTGGCTTATTTACCTTGATGGCAGAATTTAGGTTTTTTTGTGGTTGTAGGACTGAGAGTTCTTAGCTTCCAGATGCTGCCTGCAATCTTTGGTTCTATCTTTAAAGGTAGCAATGTTGGGTTGAGTCCCTCTCAGACTGAATCACTTCTATCTCTTTCTTCTTATCATCACATTTCTTTAACATTTTGATTTTTTTCCCCCTCTCTTTATGAGACAGTGATTAGATTGGGCCCATCCAGATAATTCAGGATAACCTCCTTATTATATTAGGTCAACACAGATAATACAGGATAATTTTCCTATTTTAAGATTCTTAACCTTAAACACAACTGCAAAATACCTTTTACCAAATAAAGTAATATATTCACAGTCCCTGGTAATTAAAACATGGTGATCTTTAGGGGAACATTATTCTGCCTATTTATTTCCTAAATTATTATAGTAAGACTGGAAATCTAGTAGAGTTAATTCTTCTATTTTTCATTATTAGAAAGTTCTTTCCTGTTCTTAAATTGTAAAATAAATTTGTTTAGTTCTATAAAAAAATATGCTGGTCTTTTGTTTGGGATTACATTAAGTCTATAGGTCAATTTTAGAAGAATTGGTATTTTACCCTGTTGAGACATAATCATAAACATATTTTTTTTATCTTTTCCAGGCTTTTTTAAATTTTTTCTTTAGTTACTCTGAACAAAGTTTCTAGTTTCCTTTAGAGATTGTGGTTTGTTTAATTTATTCCTAAGGATTTCATATATTTGTATTCCATTGTACAATATTTTTTTCAATAAATTAGTTTTAACTCTGATTTCATACTGAAGATCTGTAAACTGTCATTAAAGGTTACTGTCATTCCAGTTGAAAAACTCTTTGTTCTTAGTGCATTTATATATACAGCTTTACCTAACCTATTGGGGGACTTTACTGTCTTTTTCATTAGGTTAATAGCTCAATGATATTGCTTTACATGAGTATTTAACCAAATTATGTCTCTAGTTTCCTGAAATCAGGAATACAATATGTTCAAGGTGATTTCAGTGACAGGTTTATGTACTAAGAATATCATTCTAGGTCCATAATTTAATGAGTAGATTATAAGGAAGAGGGCCCATCATGAAAAATGTGACATCATCACCACTATTACTACCCCGATGTAAGTAATTCATTTAAATTTTTATGTATGTATGTATGTATGTATTTATTTAGGCTAGGTACAGTGTAATTTATTGTTGGTACATACAAGATAGGGCTCTCCAAACCCCTCCCCTTCTTTAGGGAAACTGGGATGGAAACTATAGAGGTCAGGATATTTTCAGTGTATTGAATGAGTTGGGGCAAGGATTCCACAGCAGCTGAGGGTCTCTCTCTTCTTCTTGCTCTCAGTGAGGCTGGTGGTCTAGGGGTTTCTTACTCTTTGGAGGCCATGTTGACAATAAGGTTCACCATCCGGTTGCTGTAACCAAATGCATTGTCATGATAGGAAATGAGCTTGACAGTGTGGTCATTGAGAGCAATGCCAGCCCCAGTGTCGAAGGTGGAAGAGGGGGTGTCACTGTTAAACTCTCAAAGAGAACCTGGTCTTCAGTGTAGCCCAGGATGCTCTTGAGGAGGCCCTCCAATACCTGCTTCACCACTTTCTTGATGTCATCGGATTTAGCAGCTTTCTCCAGACAGCAGGTCAGATCCACAACTGAGATATTGGGGGTGGGTACAGGGAAGGCCATGCCATTGAGCTTCCCATTCAGCTCAGGAATGACCTTGCCTACAGCCTTGATGACACCAGCAGAACCAGGGATTGTGTTCTGGGCAGCCTCTCAACCATCACGCCACAGCATCCCAAAGGGGCCATCCATGGTCTTCTAGGTGGCAGTAATGTCATGGACTGTGGTCATGAGTCCATCCACAATGCCAAATTTGTCATGTATGTCCTTGGCCAGAGGGGCCAAGCAGTTGGTGGTGCAGGAGAGATTCTTCACAATCTTGAGGGAGCTGTCAGAATTCTCATGGTTCATGCCCATTACAAACAGTGCATCAGCCAAAGAGGCAGAGATGATGGCCCTCTTGACCCCACCCTCAAGTGAGCCCCAGCCTCTTCTATAGTGGTGAAGACCTCAGTAGACTCCACATCATACTCAGCACCAGTATCACCTCATTAAACATTGGCTCAATCTTGCTTCTGGAAGATGCTAATGGGTTTTCCATTGATGACAAATTCCCCCTTTCCAGCCTTGACTATGCTGTTGTATTTGCCACTGGTGAAATCATACCGGAATATGTAATCATGATGTTCAGATCAAGAAAGGGTCATTGATGGTGACAATGTCCAACTTGCCAGAATTAAAAGCAGCCTTGGTGACCAGGCTCTCAATATGGCCAAATCCATTTACTCTGACCTTTACCATCTTGTCTCAGGGATATGACTGGCCCTGCACCAGATGCTGCTGCCTGTCAAACAGGGAGAAGCAGAGAGACTCATTTCAAATTTTAATTAATACTCCAGTCTCTAAGCATTACATTTCTGTCTAAAATAACTAACATATTTCTAAATAATGAGGCTGTTCAAGTGGTTTCAAATTTTCATGACAAATACAGTAAAATCTATTTTCTTAAGTTAGTCATTTAAGATTAAGAAAATATATAGCTTTAGGGGTGCCTGAGTGGTTCAGTCCGGTAAGTGTTTGACTTTTGCTCAGGTCATGATCTCATGGCTCCTGAGTTGCAGCCCACCTCCGGCTTTGAGCTGTCAGCACCTGCTTTGGATTCTTTGTTTCCCTCTCTCTCTCTGCACCACCCACCCTCCCCTGCATGCTCACGCACACACAAGCTTGCTCTCCTCTCTCTTCCTCTCTCAAAAATAAACTTTAAAACAATTTTTCAAAAAGGAAAATATATGACTTTAAACATTTCTCACAGTTCTCTTTCACCAACTTTTTCTTATCCATGGATCTTCTCAAGACACTAAACTTCCATTCAAAACAATCTCCTATGAAATCCTCTAATAATCGAGCAACTTCTTGCCTATATGCCTTTTCTATGTTATTTACTCTAGCTAGAATCCTTTGGTCATTCAGCAAAATCTCAAAGAATCTTCAATGTCTCATTACGTGCATCCTCCTTTACTCACCTCTACAGTCAGAATGAAGAAATTCTGTTTTGTACTCCCTCTCAACCTAATTTTGGCTTTAGTTTGTTAAAACTGTAAACTTCTTTTTTTTTTTTTTAAATTTTTTTTTTTCAACGTTTTTATTTATTTTTGGGACAGAGAGAGACAGAGCATGAACGGGGGAGGGGCAGAGAGAGAGGGAGACACAGAATCAGAAACAGGCTCCAGGCTCTGAGCCATCAGCCCAGAGCCCGACGCGGGGCTCGAACTCACGGACCGCGAGATCGTGACCTGGCTGAAGTCGGACGCTTAACCGACTGCGCCACCCAGGCGCCCAAAACTGTAAACTTCTTAAGGATGAAGATTGTTTCTTACTCAACTTTTCATTCTCTGGGAACAGCAGGTATGCCTTGTGTGTGGTAGGAATTCACTTTTGTTTTTTTTTAAACAAATCAAGCTTTATGTGTATAACATACATTGATTTATAAATTTGGATACGTTTAGCTGAACGCAAGAAATTAAAATGTCTAAATGGTTGTTTTAGATTTCAGTGATCATAGTTATCATATATAAACTAGACATAGATCAACTTCTATGTTATGCTCAATAAAACAATCTGTGCCTTTTATTCTCATGTCTTTGAACTTGAATTCTGTCAGATTTCAGAGAATAAAGAGATTTAGATCTGTCGGTTCTGGGACCTCTATGAAACATTTGTTTCTCTAAGAAATATGTCTGTGGTTTAGCTGAAGCTAATCTCTCCAGGCCTAAAAAGTACACTGAGCCAGTTTGAAAGGGTCAGGGATAAGAAGTGTAGCCATCCTAAATCCAATATTTGATGAAGAGTCCTAAATAGAGATGCCCCCCATGAGTTTTAAGTGTTCCTGTTCCCCTGCATTATGTAAATGCAAAGCACATCCCAGTGTGGTATCTTTTCAAAGTGAAGAGAATGCATATCTGAGATACATCACTACGCTAAAAAGAAATAAAATAAATTCCATGGAATCCAAGGAGAGTACAGGTCTTATATCCTACAGATGAGTTGGAAAGGTAGATAAACATGAATTTCTGCATTTGAATATCTGAAGCCTTTTATAACATTATATCTTGCTCTCAACACCCAGTTCTTTTTTTGAAAATACTTCTAATATTTTATTTAACAAAAATGTTCTCTGAACAACTATATTGCTAAGAGAGATTGGCATGTTAAATAGTATTTCCAAATATAATTTCGTAGAGAGAAATAAGTTGCAAGAGGCAATTCAGTGAACTGGTAAAATGTTTGGAAATACCTAGTAATGTTGCATAAGTGGCTATTGTTAATTCTAATGGAATTAGTTTCCAATGTAATTCTACTTTGGAATCCAACTCCAAAGTAGAATAATATACTTTATTTTTCCCTTCTTTTGGAAATGTTATCATTCTGGTGTTTGCTGTTTATAAATGTTGAATAGGGGCATTTTTTTCGTTTCTTCTATTTTGGGCAATATTCATGGAAACTATATCTTTACCTCTTTAGTTTGGAATCAGGAATTATCTAATTTATTATGTTTATTAGAAAGCAATTACTTTTGAATTCATATCACATATCAGGCACTATTCTAAATTTTTTGACACATTAGTGAACAACAAAAACAAAAAAAAACAGCAAAGTAAATTTAATTACTTGTAATCTACAGTCTAGGAAGGAAATATAGATAAAAATCAATAAATATAATAAATAGGTATATTGTATGTTAAAAGGAGATTATTGCTATAAAAAAAGAAAAATAATAGACCAACTTAAGAGGGATAATAGATGCCAAGGGTGGTAAAGTATAATACCCACCCTTAATGTCCAATAATTATGAAAGTGAGTTTTTTAATTCAGGGTAAGCACTGATAAGGTAAGTTTTGAGCAAAATATCGAAGAATGTGATTGATTTGTTCATGTTGGTTTATGGGAAAAACCTGATAAAGGGGATTTCATGGCATCACACAACTTGCTATTTAAAAAACTATATATTTGAAGGGAAGTGTGTTGCTTATGACAAAACAAGACTCTAAAGTGAAGCTCCTGTATTTTCTATCTTGAGAGTATATTAAGTACCAGGAGATTTGCTTGGATTCTACTTTCCAATCTCATAAGGTGAATATTACTATTCAAGGTAGATCTTACTATTCTTTCTTAAAGATGAGAAAATTAGTTTTAGAGAAATTTAAAACAGTTTAATCACTCATTACTAGTAAGTATTGGGATTAGGATTCCAATAAATTCATGTGTGTGTGTGTGTGTGTGTGAGTTCATTTAAACATTAACAGTCTTTTTCTTATGCAAACTTTTATTTATATAAAATCCCATGAATATAGCCTGTTTTTCTGACCGCTGGTGGTAAGTAAGTTTTTGCATGACAAGTTCACATTCTGTTTTTAGTAGTTTTAAAATTCATTAATGGGAAGCTAGCCAATGGAATTTTACTCATATCATCTTGTATAATTAGAGTTCAGAGTCATTGTTATTTATTTCCGTACCTATATGAATTAAAATATGCCATAGCTTTGAAACAAAATCTTATATTTGCATCTCTGTGTATTTTAACTTGGTAAGACTGAAAACGTTAATACATTTGATCATGTTAGTCATTTTGGTAATTTACTTGAAACCAATTACCATGTTATGTTTTCCAGTTGCCTAGTTATAGAAAATCTGAAGTGTTTCCAATTTGTACAGTTAATTGATCACCTATAATACATTGGGGTATAGGTCCCTTCAGTTTGGCCCATGCAAGCCATTCCCGTCCTCTCAATTTATTTTTATACACTATATAAATGGTGTATTTTACATGGTTGTGCTTTGATTCTACTTCAAGTTCTTTGTATTTTAACTTTCCCAGAGAGTAGTTGGTCCCCACTACAATAGATAGCTAATGGTATCGTTTAAGTAAATTTTATTTTAACCAGGTAAACTCCCAGAAATATGCAATCATATTTCTATCTTTGATAAAATTACATTTTACCATATAAAAAGCTAACTATAATATGTTTAGTATATATTTGTTTAGGCAGCAAAAAATTTCAGTTGTATCATATTCTTTTTATGTATAGTGGAACACAGATTCATCTAATACAAGTTGGATCTTTTGGGGGTCTGGGGTAGAGGGAATGAAAGGAAATTTAAGCTGTCTTAATTAATATCATGAAGGATCCAATAACTCATGCTTTTTCAATTTTTTACTGGGTATCTTAGATAGTGACAACAGTAGGTGACTACTTTATCGGATTAAATGTTAAATGTTGCAAATTTAAATATTTGTTTATGGTAAAGGAAAATTCACTCTGTTTTTTATTTGTCATCCATCAGCCCCAACTAATTCTAATTCTAATTCTACCAAAAAAAGTAGGAAAATATTGATACATATTTTCTATGTATCTACTTATATTTCTCTTTAACAAGTATATTCCAATAACAAAGAATCCTTAAAGCATTGATTCCTCTCCATTGTGTTCTATTCGGTGTTTTAAATAACAGCTTCAGGTGAAGATATGGTTAACTTAAAATTTACAAGTACTTTTGGCACTTGGGAAAACTGCCACAAATCCTTCCCTTCCTTTTTTGTAATTTAAATTTGAGTTAGTTAATATATAGTGCTTTTTGGTTTCAGGAGTAGAATTCAATGATTTATCACTTATATACAACACCCAGTGCTTATCACAAGTGTCCTCCCTAATATCTATCACCCATCTAGCCCATCTCCTACCCACCATCCTCCATCAACCCTCAGTTTGTTTTTTGTTAAGAGTTTCTTGTGGTTTGTTTCACTCTCTTCTCTTACCCCACCCTTTGCCATATGTTCATCATTTTTTTTTCTTAAATTCCACATATGAGTAAAATCATATGGAATTTGTTTTTCTCTGATTCACTTCTTTCACTTAGCATAATACATTCTGGCTCTATCCACATCATTGTAAGTGGAAGGATTTCATTATTTTTGATGGATGAGTAATATTCCATTGTATGTATACATATATATCCATTTTCTTTGTCCATTCATCAGTCAATGGACATTTGGGCTCTCTCCGTAGTTTGGCTGTTGTTGATAATGCTGCTATAAACATCAGGGTGCACGTACCCTTTTGAATCTGTATTTTTGTATCCTTTGAGTAAATACTGAGTAGTGCAATTGTTGGGTCATAAGGTAGTTCTATTTCTAGTTTTTTGAGGAGGCTCCATACTGTTCTCCAGAGTGGCTATACCAGTTTGTATTCCCACTAGCAGTGCCCAAGGGTTTCCCTTTCTCCTCATCCTCATTAACACCTGTTGTTTCTTGTGTTGTTAATTATGGCCATTCTGTCAGGCGTGAGGTGGTATCTCACCAAGGTTTTTACTTGTATTTTCCTGATATTGGGTGATGTTGAGCATCTTTCATGTGTCTGTTAGCCATCTGGATGTCTTTGGGAAAATATCTATTCATGTCTTCTGCCCATTTCTTAACTGGGCTGTTTGGTTTTTGGGTGTTGAGTTTGCTATCAAAGTACCACCAGCATCCTTTGAGGAGCTAGAACAAACAATCCTAAAATTTTTATGGAACCAGAAAACACCCCTAAGAGCCAAAAAAAATCCTGAAAAAGAAAAACAAAACTGGAGGCATCATGATTCCAGATGTCAAGCTATATTACAAAGCTGTAGTCATCAGGATAGTATGGTATTGGCACAAAAACAAATACATAGATCAATGGAACAGAATAGAAAGCCCAGAAATTGACCCACAACTATATGGTCAACTAATCTTCAACAAAGCAGGAAAGATTATCCATGGCAAAAAGTCTCTTCTACAAATGGTATTGGGAAAACTGGATGGCAGCATGCAGAAGAATGGGACTAGACCAGTTTCTTACACTATACACAAAAATAAATTCAAAATGGATCAAAGACCTTACGGTGAGATGGAAAAAGCCATCAAAATCCTAAAGGAGAACACAGGCAGCAACCTCTTTGACCTCAGATGGAGCAACTTCTTACTAGACATGTCGCAGAAGGTCAGGGAAACAAAAGCAAATATGAACTATTGAGAATTTATCAAGGTAAAAAGCTTCTCCACAGTGAAGGAAACAATCAACAAAAGTCGAAGGCAGCCTGTGGAATGGAAGAAGATAAAGGGTTCGTATCCAAAATATATAAAGAACTTATCAAACTCTTCTTACATTTCTGACTTAAACAAAACAAAACAAAACAAAACAAAACAAAACAAAAACAAAAAAAGCCAAAACTCTAGAAACTTGTTGATTTTCAGATTGCAATTATTTCTATTAAAGCCATTCTCTCAGTAATCATTCTCTTCCTAGTTCAGACTTTTGATAGGGGTTTGTGATTCACTTCCCCTATGCCTTTCATACTAAGAGTGACCAGATGTCATGAAATGCCTTTCCTTCACATCCTCCCAATGAAACTTGTATTCTATCATAGATTTATGTTTGGTTGAATGGTACCTTCATCCACCACTTTCTCTATAAATAATCTGGAAGCATTCACTATGTCTAATATTTAATTGGTTATATATTATATAAATTCCCCCTTTTGTGTTTTCCCTATTTAATTTTCTCCCCTCTCTTCTATATTTCTAAAATAGACTCTGAACTCTCTCTCTTAAAATCCCTCCCTTTTCTCTATATTACTGCTGATATGAAATTTCAAAATCCAAGTCTTATTTTGTTATGGCCCTGCTTAAATTTCATTTGTATTATACTACCTGTAAACTAAACTAACTAACTAACTAACTAACTAAATAAATAAAATACCTTGCATTGGCATTTAGGTCTTTCCATGGTCTAAGATCTGGCTATGTATCAAGTCTCATCCTGTCACTATGAGACACATCATATATAGTGATATTTTCTTAAATATGTTGTGTTGTAATTATTTCTTGAAATATAATTTCCCTTCTATTAGACCTTAAAGTTACTGAAGAATTGAATTTTATTCCACTTATCTTTGGATCCAGGTGTTTCATTCAGGGCCTGACACATTCTTGTTTTGACATTGTGAATTTTCTTCTTCTTTTAAATATTATATATTTTGACTTAAGAAGTATTTCTAAAGGTCGCTGTAGTTGAACAGATTATTGGATAAAGGAAAATGAGCCATGATATGAGAATCAGAGGGGCTGGATCATTATTGCAGCCCTACTGCCTGCATGACTGTATAAACCCCAGGTTCATTATGCATAGATAAGAATAATCCTACACTGCCTACTTTCAGGTTGTGAGGATCACAAATAATGACATTTGTAAAGATACTTTATGCCTGGTAAAGTTACATAAAAATAAGATGTATTACTGCTATTAAAACTAGGTGAAAATACTGAAATCTATTTTACCTTCTCAGTAAACACAGTAATACAAATGACAATAGGGTTGTTTAAACAAGAGTGTTACTGAAATATATTCCTTCTCTGAAAGAAGCTTTCTGCCTTATGATGCTTCTGATTCCTTTTTCTATGTTCTCATGGAGATGGCTGTGTGTGTGTGTGTGTGTGTGTGTGTGATAACTTACTATGATAGGGCACAGGTATGAATTTCTCCTGTATACTACCCAAGGATTTGATAAGACTATGTTCATTTGATTTATGATTTACATACATAGAACCAAAATTTAATCATTTTTAAGACTCCCTTATTATTTCTTCCATAAAAATACATCATATAAAATAGTAAATTAAAATTCTATGAAGTGAAAATTTCAAGATCAGGGTGCCGATTCATTAAAAAAAAAAACTCAGTGACAAACAAATCAGGGGAAAAGGACTAAAACGATTTTTTTTGTGAATTATGTAAGTTTCTAAAAAGCAAAGATTCAAAAAGTTCTTGCCTCTCAGATACTTTTTTTTTTTTTTAAGGGGAAGCAGGTGGGGAGGGCAGGTTGAGACATTGATGGATGTCTTAATCCAGAAAGCAGGTTTCTGAGTCCTGAATATATCTTGCCAATTATCAACAGTAGCTTTGGCTTCACGCTCAGTCCATTGCTTTCGTGTGGAAACAGACCCAACAAGTGATGTTGGTGTTGCCTGGGGACACTGACATGACCCAGGAAGTGTTGTCTGTGAGAAAGTGACAGTGGTACTACCTGTAGCAGTAATGATTAATTGCTGTGAGGTCTGAGTGAAAGCATTTATCAGAATGTTAAACCTTTGAGATCAATTTTGGGGGCAGAAGAAGACACTGTTAAAATAATTACTTCCTATTTTCTCCCATTCTGCTTTCATTTTATGATTCGATCCCATAAATTCATCTTGTATGTGCTAATATAAAGCAACAGTAGTTCTTCATCTAATATTTTGCAAATACTCAATCCTTTTTCCTTCCTAATTTTCAAAACAATGTCCTTAGTATTTACACATGTATAGAGTTAAAATGATTACAATTTGATTTATTGACATTGTGTTCATTTTAGTCACAATTTTATTATTTTTTTAAGAGTGATGTAGAGCTGGTCAATTTTATATCCCTTTCAAATCTCCTTATTCTTTCCCTTTTTGAGCCTCATTTTATAAATTAAACAGAAAACAAAACAAAAACATGTAAAAGAGGCCCCAGAGCCGCACTGGGAAACATCCTAACGGTGGCGAGGCAGGGCGGGGCGCGCCCCTGTGTGCAGAGCGTACTCTGGGCACGCTCTCGGCTTGGGTCCTGCAGGTGCTGGTGTCGTTAGTGTCCCACCCCAGTGAAGAGCTGCCGGGCCTGGGTGCTCATGGGGGAACCTGGGAGAGACGGTATAAAATCCAGTCTTCGGATGCACAGACTCAGGAGCTGCTGAACACAACACTCGAGGATCCAGGCGCGGTGGACTTGGAGAAAGTGGTCAATGTGACTGTGAACCATTCTCAGCAGGACTGCGTGTTCAGTAAAGAAGAGGAACCCATGTGCTATGCCATCATTCAGGCCAAGAGCAAGCAAGCAGGCCTACTGGTGGGGACTCAACTGGCTGCATTAGGAGTACCAGGCTCAGGAGCAGCTGTGAGCCGCCATGGGCCAGCTGTGTCACCTTCATCTGCAAATCTCCCTTGGTCCTTCCCTGAGCACCTTACTTTCCGGATTCAGAGATTGGGGAAGACACCAAACAGACTCTGCCCCCAGCGTTTCATCAGCTTCTCCCGCATAACTTCCCACCTGGGCCAGGCAGAGAAAGGTAGCTTCTAACAACCTCTGCACTGTGTAACCGCTGGTGCAATAGCCATCTTGGTGCCTCAGTTTTCCCCATCTTTAAAATGGGCCATAGCTACTGGTGGGATACTTTGGCACGTCAAGGAGCAGAACACAAATCACCTCTGAAACTGCTTTTTGTGCACTTTGTCCAAGGACCACTTCAGAATCAAACCTATTTCCAGTGGGTTTTAATAAATAGTAGTATCACATCACCAGTGATACCAGTTCAGGGTGTGAATTTTCTAATAAACCTTTTCTACTGTTAAAAATATGTAAGAAAACAAAGGAGTTACTTAGTGAAAGATTGTTGAAGTCAAATCCATGTCTGAAAATATTGTCGAATTTAATTACAAGTTGCTTTTGGAAAAGGAATCAATATTGGTATTTTTATTCTCTTCCACTTACTATTCTGACTCACCTTTAGCAATATCAAAAATATTAACCTGTTAGTGAGCACTTGTTACCTGAGTCTGCACTAGAAGCTTTATAGGCAATTTCATATTTAATTTCACAACTATGCTGTAGATGATAGCATTGAGGCCCAGAATGACTAATTTTCCCTTATTCACACAGTTCATCTAACTAATGGAACAGGAAATTTCATTAAGATCTGTCTGACTCTAAAATCAGTGCTCTTTTTGTATTACTAAACAGAGCCTCTCCAGTATTAGCTTCTAAAAATCATTTTCTATATTAGTGCTCTATTTTGTACTTTGTGAGATTTTTCAAACGACTTTCCTCTTTCATTTTTCTCCAAAGATACTTAGTGCAGGGAATGTTAGGGCACATTAGGCGACCAGACAAAAGAAAGAGGTCTGGGATCTGAGACTCACGTTTCAATCATGACTCAACAGATTTTAGACAGTGAAGCCGCTCGCACAACCCCAGCACTCTGAGCCTTCATTTTCATACATATAAATTGAAGATAATAAACCAGATCTTTCCTGAGGATTCAGTGAGATAATATGTGAAATATTAACGGCATGTAACACGGTGCTTCACAAACTAGCCTACTTAATAAGTCTATTATTATGTGACATTTGATATAACATTTGGATTTTTTTACTTAAATATAATTTTTTGGAGAGGAGCTACTAAATATAAGACGTGTATATCCTAGAAATCAACAATCATTTTACCACAAACATGTGCATGAGAAAACATCTACAAAAATTTTAGTATTAACATAGTTTGTAATGGAAAAATATTGGAATCAACCAAAATGTCCATCAACTGGACATTGAATAAATAATTGTGAGGTGATCAGCATCAACATAGACAAATCTTGCAAAACATGAGTGAAAAAAAGTAAATTGCCAAAGGATACTTAGGTCCAATACAATTTATATAAAGTTTAAAAAGTATGAAATACAATGCTAAATGTTGTTTACAGATACATACCTCAATAGTTTAGATATTAAAACATTTGTATGAATGATGTACACCAAAATATATGTGTATGATTTTGTAAGGGCCTTTCAAATCACTGATATTTTTTTTTTTCCTCCTTGATAACATTTTTTTATTCAGAGATTTCTGAAAGTGGTTGTAACATAAGAGAGCCTCTGGGAAAAAAGAGAAACTTGTTCCCAGTATTGAGACATAAATGACAGGACCAGTGAGTAGAGGTCCCTGGATAGAAAAGCATGACGGTGAATAACTTCTGTCCTTATTAAATGCAGTAATTTCCAGAAAGAAAGCCATTACTTTACAGATTATACATGCAAGCCCTTTACATTTTGATAACTTATGTGTACTTTAGTTTAGCTAAGAGGCACATGTTTTTTGCTGATTTTAACACCTCAGTTAATTTGGTATTGCACGGACACAGTTTTATGAAGCATAGAGAGATTTTTCGGAATAATATCACATTGTCTATTTTTACTTCTAAAAATGTATTAAGATTACAGTGATACAATGTTTGAATGGTCACTAGTGGGACACAGCCAGTCATGTGTTGGTAATTGTTTAACAACCAGTTCTTTGGAATAAACATATACACACACATACCCCTCCTGACACAGAAAACCACAGGGCCTTATTTTTATTTTTCTGGTTTAGTAATCTTTCTGCTTTTTCTTTTCTCCACTCAAATTCACAGTTTACAAAGCCACAACATTTCATTCTCAAATGCAATTTAAAAGCACTCAATGACTTTCAAGGATTTTCTACCACTTACAAAGCACTTTACGTAACATTCAAGGGTGGCCATGATGTGCCCTCTGACTATTTCCCAGACACATCTTCAGTCATGCTGTGACTTGCATTTTATGTTTCTGAGGCCCATATTAATTTGGTTTCCCGCAGGTACAACAAGGCAACATGTTTTTAGCATTTGCTCTCCTTTTTTTTCAAATTCTTATTTAAATTTCAGTTAGTTAACATACAATATAATATTAGTTTCAGGTGTACGATATAGTGCTTCATACATTACTGCCTTTTATTTCTGGAATATTCTCTTCTGAATCTAAATAAACAATCCTTGCTCTCTCTGAATCTAAATAAACAATCCTTGCTCACCTACAAAAATTCAGCCTGTCACTTCCTTTGGGAAGTTTTTTTCTGACCAACTTCGTCTGGAATAGCTGTCCTCTCCTGTTCACGTACTCTGCACACATTTGTGATCATTGCATTTATCTCCTCCCCTAGGATGGATGTTCCTTGAAATTACATCATGAGACTTATCATCAGAATTAAACCCTGTAACTAAATAGGTCACGCGTTCAATTGATATTTATTTAAAAGATAAGTAAATGGAAAAAGTCAAATATACCAAAGAAAAGTTTTCCGATATTTCCCACTGGAGCAGAGGGTCTATATACATTATAAGTGTTTGGAAATTTTGAGGAAAATGGGAATAACATGGTCACCGTTTTCATTTTGTATACTTTAATATTCTCTTAAGGAGTAAGAGATACTAAAGTAGTTGCCTCAACCATAAATTACTTTGGTAAGTGTCAACACATATGCACTTAAAAGCAACTTTAGAAAGCTTCTTACACATTGAGTAATATTTCTAGGGATATGCTTTTTTCAGACAAGCACATTCAGTGTTGAGAGCTGAAGACTTTGTTACAACCATGATTTTAGAACTCAGATCTTTTATCCCGAGCAGTAAATCCACTAAGGATTCATTTTATGCTCACCAATGATTCAAGAAACTGACACACAACTGCCCATGTTGAACAAATCACTTTTTTTCTGGTCAATTAAGCATTTTGATAACTTTTGACTAGGAGAACTCCATTCCATTGTTGAGGCCAAACATTCCATTCCTATTCATATGTTTTTGCTTTTCAAAATATTAGTTCCTGACCTTAGACATAATAAGTCAATAGGCAATAGTAATAGTCAATAACAGGTACCATTAAAAAATTACGAGACACTTGAGGACAGAATTGTTTTAAAGATTATTTTTCCAATGGGTTTCTTAAGCGATTCTCCAAATTTAATACTCATGCCAGTGAAGTATTTTGTAACAACCCAATTTAAAATCTGCAGCAGTGCTTTCAAAGTCTGCTGTAAATCTAATGTACTTTCAATCAACAGATAACATGGGATTTTAATAAAGAAATATTTATTATAATCAAAAAATTGTATATCAGAAAAAATACCCTAAAGCTAGTCTATTTCTTTGTGTTATCTGGAATTGTATGCCATAATTCTGACATGTGGGGTTATCATGTCAAATAAAAGCATAAAGCATTTTCACTTCTCCAGTTTAATTGGAAAAATCTTATTTCAAAAAGGAGATGTGGCTGAATGCTTATTAAATGGCTTTAAACATACATTATTTTCTAAGATTTTGTAAGTAGATCTCTGGAATGTAAGTTCAGGGTTTGTTTATTTTACATGCTTGGATAACTAGTAAAATTAGGCACTGAACTTATCAATGCTTAATAATTATGGTACAGGATGATTCCCTCATTGTGTGTATACATACTATACTTGAGCATATCCTTCTGTAATTAAAGATTATTAGGCATTTTCCCTTTATGATCTTATTATAAAAGTATTTGTAGTTTCTTATGTTAGTGTAATTTATCTGGGAAAATAATAATCACAATTTTAAGTTATAAAAACAATATTAACATTATACAAAATAATTTTTATATAGAAAATAATTTATTAAAAATAACATGGAAAGACAATTTAATATTGTTCCTGATACCGGACTGGACGAAAGCTTAAAAATTGCCAAGTTATTCCTTACTTACTGCCGATCAGGGGTATTAGAATATAAACATGAGCAAGGCATGATCCTCTTCTTAAAATCGTAAAGACATATTCCCATATTCATATAAAACGAATGACGGTATGCCCTGTGTTGATGAAACACACACACAGCCACATGCATACAGGTACACATAGAATAGTTCCAATTCAGGGGAATGAAAATGAGGAAGAGTCATGGATGCGGTGGATTTAAGGGAAGTTGGGTTTGTGGAAGCAGTAAAGATAGTAAGAGAGAGGCAGAAGGAATTAAAATAGCACAGGCCCTAAGGTTGGAAAACACACACCATATCCAGTTAAAAGTCTCTCAATGACCAATGCATAGAAGTCATTTTTCTGGGGGAAGATCACGTGGAAAGGACAATTTAGATATGAAAATAGTAAGCCATGATTGTCATGGTGAGTATTCTGCACATTATCTGTAGCCGAGGGGAGGACATAAAGCTTTTTGAGACTTAATGAGATTTACTCTCTCTCTCTGGTAATGGCATCCAGGCTGAATTTGAACAGCAATCAAATAGGTATATACTGTTGGCAGAATATTGTTGTCTATTCAGTGCCAAGCATATATATTAGTGTATTTATTTTATGTTTTGTATAAAGTACAGGAAGAAATATTAGAATGTATTCATTTAACTTTTTACCTAAATCATGAGAAGATTTAGTTTTTACAATTTAATACATTGGAATTCTCACTCATTTCATAGAGTGTGTGTTCTCAGGGAGGCAGAGGCTTTGTTACTTGGCTTTCACTGGCATAAGCTTTCAGCTTATTCAATACACTCAATAACCTCAATATGGTTAGTGTTATAATAAAACATATTTGAATTATAAAATTTTATTATATTTTCTATCAAGATAAGTTATCATAACAACCTTATACAGCCCAACATTTTACTAGTTACCTCCATGTAATCTCTAAAAGATAAGTTGTCAAAGTTAAAGATGAATTGTGTTTTTCTTTTACAAAAAACCAAAAAAACAAAAAAAATTTCTCTGAATTTGTTGACATTTTGTTGAATGACAAATGACTGTCAATAATAAGCTATTGATGAGCTGTTATAAAATTGAAACTACAAAAGTTTCGGTCTTTCAACATAAAAGTGACCTTTTTACAATGAATGAGAAAGTTAATGCTCTTCAAAAGAAACTTGTGCTATGGACAGTGTCATTTTGAAAACAGGTGTTTGGAGTTGTGCCACTTAGGTGATTTTTATTGTCATTATATTAGCAATAATTTTAACATTTTTTATACAATGCACGTAAAAATAAAAAAAAAATACTGAAAAAGAAATGTCGGGGCACCTGGGTGGCTCAGTCGGTTGAGCGTCCGACTTGGGCTCAGGTCATGATCTCACTGTTTGTGAGTTTGAGCCCCGTGTCAGACTCTGTGCCAACAGCTCAGAGCCTGAAGTCTGCTTCAATTTCTGTGTCTCCCTCTCTCTCTTCCCCTTACCCACTCATACTCTCTCTCTCTCTTTCTGTCAAATATAAAGATTTTTTAAAAAAGAAAAAAAAAGAAAAAAAATACAAATGTCTTGGGGTGCCTGGGTGGCTCAGTCGGATAAATGTCTGACTCTTGATCTTGGCTGGGGTCATGGTCTCACGATTCCATGAGGTGGAGCCCCCATATCAGGCTACGCACTATAAATGTGGAACCTGTTTGGGATTCTCTCTCTCTCTCTCTCTCTCTCTCTCTGTCCCTCCCCTGCTTGTGCGCGCGCTCTCTCTCTCTCTCAAAATAAATAAATAAACTTAAAAAAAAAACTAAAAACATAAAAGAAAATATAAATGTCTTATCTCTTTAAAAATCTAAATGAAAAGACTCAGGAGAGATTTACTAACAATTAAAAAAACCCATTCCATTAGTTCTCAAATATTTATTAGCAGAATTTCAATAAAAATCTGTGAACATTTGGTTGTTGGAGTTAAATATGCTGACTGGCATACAGTCATCACAGCCACTAATGGCCTTCTTCCCTTTTAGATCTATACATCTTTCATGGTATATTTTTCACGTATGACAGTTATTAAAGCATAGTTGTAGAACATATTTATATTAAAGAATGTTTATCAATTGCTAAACCACAAATTTCTAAATAAAAATGATCAAAAATAGAGATGCATTATCACATTTCTTTTTTTCACATTTCTTTCATTAAAATATTAGTGATACCAGACTTTAATGAGGCCTAACACCTTATTTAATAATTAAAATTGAAATATCTTATATACTCTTTAAAAATCTCTGTCTGAGGGGCACCTGGGTGGCTCAGTCGGTTGAACAGCCGACTTCGGCTCAGGTCATGATCTCCCGGTCCGTGAGTTCGAGCCCTGCGTCGGGCTCTGGGCTGACAGCTCGGAGCCTGGAGCCTGTTTCCAATTCTGTGTCTCCCTCTCTCTGACCCTCCCCTGTTCATGCTCTGTCTCTCTCTGTCTCAAAAATAAATAAACGTTAAAAAAAATTTTTTTTAAATCTCTGTCTGAAATACTTGCATTTTCTTTGGGGTTTGAAGTGTATGTGAAAAATCCTAATCCGTCAGAGCCTTCTTGCTTGACTCCTCTCAACGGTTGTAGAGCCCTGGACACACGGCACAGTTTGAAAAGGATTGATCTAAGTGACAATCGAAGATTGTTTTCAATTGAGTAATGGCATATATGACATGTTCCATCAATTATATCTCATCTTCCATTCTTAGAACTGCTTTTTGTATTCTTTTCTATTGTAACAATTCACTCTTTCTCTCCCCAGCACCATCCTAACAGCACAGAGTCCCATTTATGTGCCTCTACCTACTAATGAAGCGTAAATTTTGATACTCACTAGTATTCCTAAATTTGAGTTTGACAAAACTGTCAAATTCTTAAAACAGAAACCCACATATAGGTTATGGGGACAAATTCAGGCATGCCACGTTTTATTTCTTGACCTCCCTTCATATGAAAGGTATTTCTGGAAATTCTCTAGCACATAGGTCTCCTTGATGTAGGAAACAGTGAATGCCACACAAATGCTAATTGGACTGGAACCAGAAGCCTGATCCACCCCCGGACTTTATAGTTATCCATCCAGGGGATGTAGTGAAAATAACCCATGTCCTAGAAAGTTTTGTTCTATCAGAAGACCTTCATTTCAACAATCATTCCTCCTCCTGTGCTTGATGTTGGTGCTGATGGGTGATGGTTGATAGGGAGTAATTTTTAACCTTCCAGTGACAGGCTATTTTAAGGCAGACCTAGAAAAAAAGTCAGTAGTTTGTCTGACCACCTGGACTAATGCTTGTACTATGTGATTCTCTATCCTTATGATTTAATTCTCTATGCATATTTAACAAGTTATAATGGTATTTTAAAAATCATTACTCTATTTAAAATCTTGAGATAAAATTCCCTGGCATGTGTTCAAGTCACAATTATTGTTATTTAAACTGCAATAAGTACTGTTAATTTTATTATATTTAAAATAACTATAATTCTACTTAATAGGAGTTGTTAATTCAGAATACAAATAATACAAACAGGAAACACATGTAGGGGGTGAAAATATCCTTAAATTACTGATAATATTGTTGCAGTGTCATTACCTACATTCCTTTTAAAGTAAGTGAATGCAATTTTTTTATAATAACTAGTGTCTGATGCATCCTTTCGAGAAATATACTTCTACCATCTAATGGAGCTGGTAATCAAACTACGTGGCCCCATCTCTCTAGCCACAGGGGTGGTTATGTGGCTCAGGCTGGCTAACCAGACACCCTTTTATTCCAAGCTACAATGTTGTTATAGGTATTATCTTATGACAAAGTCTGTCCATTCAAGCTATTCCATAGTGAAAGAGTAGGTGAAAGAAAGAGAGAGAATATGCTTGGAACACTGTGTCTAGCTTGCTTGAAACTGACTGGATGTTTCAGTTGAATTAGCCAATATATTTACTGTCTCTTTTTAGTCTTCTTTATCAATCTAATGATTTATTATATGCTGTTCCACTTTTTTATTTGGAGTTTTATTTTTTTCCTTTACCTCTAGTGTGTTTCATCTGACCATTTAATCAAGTACACAAACACATACATAAAAGTTGTGACAGATTCAAAAATGGCCAGGAATTCTTTGACATTCCTTCCTCTGAAAGGTGGAGGCTGTCTCCCATCCCCTTGAATCCAAGTTTTCAGCATGACAGAACTGATGTTTACCAGTTTGGGACCTAACCTTTAAAAGACTTGTCGGTTTCTGGGGTGCCTGAGTGACTAAGTCGGTTAAGCATCTGACTTTGGCTCAGGTCAAGATCTCGAGGTTCATGAGTTTGAGCCCCACATTGGGCTCTGTGCTGACAGCTCAGAGTCTGGAGCCTGCTTTGGATTCTGTGTCTCCCTCTCTCTCTGCCCCTTCCCTGCTCGCACTTGCTCTCTCTCTCTCTCTCCCTCTCTCAAAAATAAATAAACATTAAAAAAACTTTTAAAAGAGGCTTTTCAATTTCATTTAGCGTCTTTCTTTCCTTCCTTCTTCCCTCCCTCCCTCTTTCTTTCTTTCTTTCTTTCTTTCTTTCTTTCTTTCTTTCTTTCTTTCTTTCTTCTTTCCTTTCTCTTTCTCTTTCTCTTTCCTGAACTCTCATTTAAGAAGTCAGACCACTCAGTGTGCAGGCTAAACCAAAGCTCAAGGTAACCACATGGAGAGACCATGAAGGGTGTGGGAGAGAGACAGACAGAGACAGAAAGAGAGAATCTCCAGTAACCCCATCCATTCATATTATCCCTGCCGAGGCCTCAGATAGTGTAGAGGTGAGATAAGCCTGTGGACCCTGCTCATATTTTTGGCTTACATAGCATTGAAATAAAACAATGATAAATTGTTGTTTTAAGCCACTTCATGTGAAGTGGTTTGACAAAAATGGGAGGGGGGATTGGTGAAATGATTAAAAATGACATTTTTGGGGCGCCTGGGTGGCGCAGTTGGTTAAGCGTCCGACTTCAGCCAGGTCACGATCTCGCAGTCCGTGAGTTCGAGCCCCGCGTCGGGCTCTGGGCTGATGGCTCAGAGCCTGGAGCCTGTTTCCGATTCTGTGTCTCCCTCTCTCTCTGCCCCTCCCCCGTTCAAGCTCTGTCTCTCTCTGTCCCAAAAATAAATAAACGTTGAAAAAAAATTAAAAAAAAAAGACACTTTTTATTATTTTCATAATTTCCAGTTTTTCCTGTCCTTTGAAAACAGTATTTCTGCAAAACAAACAGAAAAACAAGCTGGAATATGTTAATAATAAATCCCTATTAGCTTCTGGTTAACTTTATTATTGTTCTTCAGTACTATAATTGAGAACACACCCCCATTATTGGCTGCATATGGTATAAACCATTTTTTATCATCCCTACTTTTTTATTCCACTGTCAGGGAATACCCAGACTCTATACACATCTCTCTCTCCTCTTCATATATTTTCAAAATGGTGCTATCTTTGTGAACATTTTATACACCATTTAAAACTTTTGCAATATAACATGATGGTTTCCTTGCCAAAAAAAATTCATATAAATGATATGTATTTGCCTAGTATTTCATTTTTTTCTTAAAATCTGCTATTTTTAATATATACTTTTTTATAATTTTGGTTATTATTACTTCCCTTATGATTCTAAGGTGTTTGCTGTAGTTTGAGACATCATATCCATGTTCAATGCAAGAAGAAGAAAAAGCAGAAGAAGGAAGAGAAGAAAGAAACATTTCCATTTGTCAACTTTTTTTTAATGTTTATTTATTTTTGAGAGAAAGAGAAAGGCAGAGTGCAAGCAGGGGAGGGCAGAGAGAGAGGGAGGCACAGAATCTGAAGCAGGCTCCAGGCTCTGAGTTATCAGCTTAAAGCCCGACATGGGACTTGAACCCACCAACCATGAGATCATGACCTGAGCCAAAGTCCAACGCTTGACCCGCTGAGCCATCCACATGCCCCTGTCACTCTCCACTCTTAATCCAACTTAAAGGATATATTCGAGGAGATATATTGAAAGGTAGGTAGGTAGATAGATAGACAGACGATAGAGATATAGAGAGATAGATGATAGAAAATAAATTTCAGGGTACTCATGCAATTTAGATTTCTGGGAGATGGAAGACGAGGACTTTATGCAATTTTAATTTTTTCTTATAATTCTGCAAAATTTAAAGTTCTGTTAAATATGAAGTTATATTTGATGAATTAATCATACACATTGACTTAACTTTATTTTGTTTAATGCAAATTGAAGGTAAATGCTCATAGGCGAATAAACATGGCGGATTTTTCAGAAGGAATTTTGGATTTTTAAATTGAGCAGAAAGGAAAAGTGCTGACTTGAAGCTTCTCTTAGAGCCTAGATACAGAATAAGCAACTTCTCTTTGGGTTAAAATGCAAAAACTTAAAAAAAAAGACACCCAAATAACAATATCTGTAAGTTCCCAAAGATGTAGCATACAGCAACTCAATATTATTTCAATTACTCAGTACCCATACTAGAGCATACTTTTTGTTTATTTACCTTGAGTCTTTGAAATTGATGCACATAATGCAATTATCACACTCTTACTTCATTCCTGAAAACTTGGATGCTTTCAGTGTGGCACTTTAAGCTCTGAAGGGCAATATGCCATATACTATTACTTAATGTTTCTGGCTCTCATCCCATATGCTTATCTCAGTTCAGAAATTGCCTACATTTGAGCTAGAAATAATATTTTTTCTTCAGTTGTTAAGAAAAGAGCTAAGCTTCAAATACTGAGATTACACTTCTCATCATCCTAAACTTTAACAGGCTTTCTGTCCCAAATATAAAGTATAGGAAAAAAAAAAGCTATATGTGGTACTATAAGCTTTGTTGTATTGGGATAAATGTTTGCCTGGATTGTGGCTATAGCAGCTACTGTTTCATCAAAACTGAAAAAGAGGAAACAAGTCCCCTGCCCCCTTTAACTTCTCTTCCATGAGGA
Organism: Prionailurus bengalensis; assembly: GCF_016509475.1. Classification (NCBI taxonomy): domain Eukaryota; kingdom Metazoa; phylum Chordata; class Mammalia; order Carnivora; family Felidae; genus Prionailurus; species Prionailurus bengalensis. Next base: position 155,267,314 of record NC_057344.1, on the reverse strand, counting down.
CTTCTGGCCAGTCCATGCTTCACTATACTGCCTCAATATTGGCTCTCATCTGGATGAAATCATTTCATTCACAACATGTGTCAATGAGAAACTGCTAATAATTCATGACTCATTTGCTGATTTTAGGCATAAAACAAGATATTGGCAAGTAATGCACTTAACACACAGCTATGGAGAAATGAATTAAAGGTTGAAATTTAGCTAATTAAGCAGTCAGTGTGTGGATTAATTTTGATCATATATCCATATACTTAACATTATTTAGATTCTACCTCTCTCAACTCTCTTCAATCCCAAAATTTTGGAATTGATTTCTGGCCAGCTTATTAATTTAAATATGCATTTATTTGTTTCTTACCTCATGGAAAATATTCTACACCTCATTTCATAGAGATTTGGGGCTGACATAGATCTAACACAAAATATGAGACCAACATATCAGTGAATTAATATTGATTACAGTTCATGAGGTTTTTTTTTTTTTGGTCTGGGGCATATTTCTAATAATTTTTTGTTGTTTCACTTGCCAAGAATACTGTCACTGCACTAGCTCAGATAGTTGGGAAGTATTAACTGTCAATTCATATTAATATTTTTTCAGGATATTTGGTAAGAATAGGAAATTAATAATATACCTTATAAAAAGGATGAATATTTTGTGGATAAGACTGATAAAAACAGAAGACTTACTTCACTGACTTACATGGAATAAGGAAAATTTTAAGTTTTCCTGCATAACTCTGTTATGCTATTTGACTCACATCGTTGAAGAGGTTAATCTCCACCCCCTAACCCTGTTTAAAGAGAAACATTGATCTGAGCTAGAGGTACACTATAGTGTGTATGGCTTCTAATTATAATTTTATATTCTGGCCATAATAATTTTCTTAGAGGTTTTAAATATATTCTTAGATATTAGAGAGTTTTTCTTTTTTTTTTTCTTTTTTTTTTTCTTTTTAAAAAAAATTTTTTTTTCAACGTTTATTTATTTTTGGGACAGAGAGAGACAGAGCATGAACAGAGGAGGGGCAGAGAGAGAGGGAGACACAGAATCGGAAACAGGCTCCAGGCTCTGAGCCATCAGCCCAGAGCCTGACGCGGGGCTCGAACTCCCGGACCGCGAGATCGTGACCTGGCTGAAGTCGGACGCTTAACCGACTGCGCCACCCAGGCGCCCCGAGAGTTTTTCTTTTTAATTGTGGGAACTATTTAACCAATAATGTCAACTATCATCTAGAGGCGGTATGGTAGAATGGGTTAAAAGTAAGACTTTTGCATTAGACTGTATGGATTTAAGATTGCTTTTATGATTTACTGCCTGGTTGACCTTCAGCAAATTTCCTAGTTGTGTGCCTCAGTTTCCTCATGTGTAAAATGGAGATAATAATGGTACTTATCTCAAGGTGAAATGTAAGCGTCGTATGATTTAATCCTGATAAAGTACTTAGAAACATGTCTGACCATGTTAATGATGATATGGTTATTGTTATGATTACAAATATGATCATCTTTCTCCCCTTTACTCAATCCTGCTCTGGTTTATCTTTTCTGTTAGTAGTGTCAGTAACAACACAGCAAATATAAGTTATTTCTTACTTTATTTCATCTTTTATTTTCAACCAAGTAATTGGCTACTGTTGACTTTCCCTTTTTGATATTTCCATCATTCGTGTGTAATTTATATTTCCATCATCATTGATACAGTTCAGAACTTTATTGGTTTTCACTAATACAATTATATGAGCCTCTTAATTGAACTTCTGCCTGCCTTTCTTCATTCAGCAGTTTTTAAGTGCCTTCTCTAAACTTTCCAATCCAAATTGCATACCACTGTCAAAGTAATTATGCCAAAGTGTGGCTGTAATCATAAGAAAATCCTGTTTAAAGCAAAAACGATTTCTTATTAGACACAGAATAAAATATAAATTACTTGGAGAGCATGAAAGCCCCTCCAGGAGCTTACCTCAATGTAATTTCTAGATTCATTTCTTACTATTCCCCTTTGTAGAGGATATATTCCCAGCCAAACAAAATTAATCAGTATTTCCAGAACACAGGAGTGTACTTATAACATGTTATTAGGTTTTTGGAATAAGTTTTGAAGATTCCATTTATAAGAATTTAAACACAAACTGCAAAATAAATAGAACAAAGAAGGAAATTAAAATATTATTATGTAAGTAATTGTAAAAAACTAATGATGAGACTTCCAGGAGATGCCTTCAAGTATTTGAAAGGCTATTTCATAAATGAGGATTAAATATAGGATTAAAAATAGGTCTTTTAAGATCTCAATAAATAGACATAGATGATGCAACATACAAGGAAATCAATCTCACTTCAGTTGAAGGAAAAGCTTTTTAATAGTAGAAATCTGCAGAAAGACTACACCTCATGGAGTAATTTACTTTTCTTTAACTGAAGTGGTTTCTTTTTTTTTTCAGTTTTTTTGTTCACATGATATGGTTTAAGGAAAAGAGAGATTTGAGTCAACTTGCCTGGATAATTTGCCTAATGTGTGCTTAAAATAGGGTCTATGTAGTCCATTAGAAGAAATTTTAGGCAATGTTATATGTGTCTGTATATGTGGACATTTTTTTCTTTAATTTATTTAATGTTTATTTATTTTTGAGAGAGACAGAGAGACAGAGTAGGAGGGAGGGGAGTAGAGAGAATCCGAAGCAAGCTCCAGGGTCTGAGCTGTGAGCACAGAGCCCGATATGGAGCTCAAACCCACCAACTGTGAGATCAGGACCTGAGCTGAAGTCATACACTTAACCAACTGAGCCACCTAGGTGCCCCTATATGCGCATTCTTTTGTATAGAGAGGGGGATGGTGGCTTTCAGTACTCTCAAAGGGCTCACCAAGTACATCCACACATTTCCATATCTGTCTTGTTATCTAGACAAAAATGATTATGGCAAAATATTAATAATTGGTGAATTTTCTTTTTTAAAACAATTTTTTTTAACGTTTACTTATTTTTGAGACAGAGAGAGACAGAGCATGAACAGGGGAGGGGCAGAGAGAGAGGGAGACACAGAATCTGAAACAGGCTCCAAGCTCTGAGCGGTTAGCACAGAGCCCGACGTGGGGCTCGAAATCACGGACCGTGAGATCATGACCTGAGCTGAAGTCAGAGGCTTCACCAACCGAGCCACCCAGGTGCCCCAATAATTGGTGAATTTTCATGCTAATACTATTTGTTGAATTATTGCTTCCTTATAAATTATTTTAGAAAGGTTGAAAACGGAGAGCAAATGGATGAAATTAATTTTCATTTTTTATTTTTTAAGTGTTTATTTAAATTCCAGTTAGTTAACATAGAGTAATATTAGTTTCAGGTGTACAATATGGATTCAACACTTCCATACATCACCTAGTGTTCATCATGGCAAGTACCCTCCTTAACCCCCATCACCTATTTAACACCCCCCACATCCCCCACCTCCCTCTGATAACCCTCAGTTTATTGTCTATAGTTAAGAATCTGTTCTCTCTCTTTCCTTTTTTCCATTAGCTTGTCTGTTTTGTTTCTTAAATTCCACATATGAATGATATCATATGGTATTTGTCTTTCTCTGACTGACTTATTTTGCTTCACATAATACCCTCTAGCTCCATTCACATCATTGCAAATGTCAAGATCTCATTCTTTTTATGGCTGTGCAATATTCCACGTGTGTGTGTGTGTGTGTGTGTACGCACACTACATCTTTTATCCACTCATCCTTCAATGAAAACTTGGACTGTTTGCATAATTTGACTATTATAGATAATGCTGCTATAAATATGGGGGTGCATGTATCACTTTAATTAGTATTTTTGTATTCTTTAGGTAAATGCCTGGTAGTGTGATTGCTGAATCATAGGGTAGTTCTATTTTTAACTTTTTGGGGAACCTCCATAGTGTTTTCCACAATAGATCCACTAGTTTGCATTCTACCAACAGTGCAAGAGGGTTTCCCTTTATCTACATCCTTTCCAACACTTGTTGTTTTTTGTGTTTTTTATTTTAGCCATCTGATAGGTGTGAGGTGATATCTCATTTAGTTTTGATTTGCATTTCCCTGGTGATCAGTGATGTTGAGCATCTTTTCAAGTGGCTGTTGGCCATCTGTATGTCTTCTTTGGAGAAATGTCTGTTCATGTCTTCTGCCCATTTTTTTAATTGGATTATTTGTTTTTTGGGTGTTCACTTTTACAAGCTCTTTATATATTTTGGATACTAACCCTTTACCACATATGGCATTTGCAAATATCTTCTCTCATTCACTAGGTTGCCTTTTAGTTTTGTTGATTGTTTTCTTTGCTGTGCAGAAGCTTTTTATTTTGATGTAGTCCAAATAGTTTATTCTTGCTTTTGTTTCCCTTGCCTCTGGAGACCCACCTGAAAAAAGTTGCTACAGCCAATATCCAAGAAATTACTGCCTGTACTTTCTTCAAGGATTATTATGGTTTTAGGTCTTTAATACACTTTCAATTTGATGAAAGAATGATCTAGTTTCATGCTTTTGCATGTTGCTGCCCAGTTGTCCCAATACCATTTGTTGAGGAGACTTTTTCCCACTGTATAATCTTTCTCCTTGGTCAAAGATTAATTGGCCATATAATCGGGGGTTCATTTCTGGGTTTTCTATTCTGTTCCATTGATCTGTGTGTCTATTTTGTGCTGGTACCATACTGTTTTGATTACTATAGCATTGTAATTTAACCTGAAGTCTGGGATTGTGAAGCCTCCAGCTTTGCTTTTCTTCTTCAACATTGTTACACTTATTCAGGGTCTTTTGTGGTTCTATACAAATTTTAGAATTGTTTGTTCTAACTCTGTGAATAATGCCAATGGTATTTTGATAAGGATTATATTAAATGTGTAGATTGCTTTGGTAGTAGAGACATTTTAACAATATTTGTTCTTCCAATCCATAAGCATGGAATGCCTTTCCATTTTTTTGTGTGTCATCTTCCATTTCTTTCATCACTGTTTTATAGTTTTCAGAGCACAAGTCTTTCACTTCTTTGGTTAGGTTTATTCCTAAGGATCTTATTATTTTGGATGCAATTGTAACTGGGATTGATTCCTTAATTTCTCTTTCAGCTGCTTCATTATTGGTGTATAGAAGTGCAAGAAATTTCTGTATGTTGATTTTGTATCTGTGACTACTGAATTAGTTTATCAGTTCTAGCAGTTTTTGTGTGTGTGTGTGTGTGTGTGTGTGTGTAGTCTTTTGGGTTTTCCGTATATAGTATCATGTTTTCTACAAATAGTGAAAGTTTTACTTCTTCGTTGCCTATTTGGATGCCTTTTACTTCTTTGTGTTGTCTAATTCCTGTGGCTAGAACTTCCAGTACTATGTCAAATAAAATTGGTAAGAGTGGATATCCATGTCTTATTCCACACTATAGAGGAAAACCTCTGTATTTCCTCATTGAAGATGATATTAGCTGTGGGTTTTTTATAGACGGCTTTTATTATGTTGAGGTATGTTCCCTGTAAACCTACTTTGTTGAGGGTTTTAATAATGAATGGATGTTGTACTTTGTCCAATGCTTTTTCTGCATCTATTGAAATGATCATATGGTTCTTATTCTTTCTTTTATTAATGTGATGTATCATGTTGATTGATTTGTGAATATTGAACAACACTTGCAACTCATGAATAAATTCAGGTTGATCGTGGTGATTGATTTTTTAATGTATTGTTGGATTTGGTTTGCTAATACTTTGTTGAGGATTTTTGCATCTGTGTTCATCAGAGTTATTGGCTTATAGTTTTCTTTTTTAGTGGTGTATTTATCTCTTTTTGGTATCAGCATAATGCTGGACTCATAGATTGCATTTGGAAGTTTTTCTTCCTCTTGTATTTTTTTGGAATAGTGTGAAAGAATAGGTATTACCTTCTTTAAAAGTTTGGTAAATCTCACCTGTAAAGCCATCTGGCCCTGGACTTTTGTTTTTTTGGGGGGAGTTTTTTGATTATTGATTCAATTTCTTTGATGGGTATCAGTCTTCTCAAATTTACTATTTTTTTCCTGTTTCAGTTTTGGTAGGTTATATATTTCTAGAAATTTATCCATTTCTTCTAGTTTGTCCAACTTGTTGACATATAATTTTTCATAATATTCTCTTATAGCTGTTTGCATTTCTGTGGTGTTGGTTGTTATTTATCCTCTATCATTTGTGATTATAATTATGTTGGTCCTTTCTCTTTTCTTTTTGATAAATATGGCTAGAGATTGATCAATTTTATTAATTTATTCAAAGAACCATCTGCTAGTTTCATAGGTGTGTTCTATTGAGTTTTTTTTTAGTTTCTATATAACTAATTTTTGATGTAATATTTATCATTTTCTTGCTTCTACTGGGTTTGGGCTTCATTTTTTTTTTCTTTTTCTTGTTCCTTTATGTGTAAAGTTAGGTTGTTTATTTAAGATTGTTTTTTGCTCTTGAGGAAAGCCTGTATTGCTATATGTGTCCCTCTTAGAGTCACTTTTGCTGCATGCCAAAGGTTTGGGACCATTGCATTATCATTTTAATTTATTTCCATGTAATTTTTATTTCTTCTTTTATTCCTGGTTTACCCATTCATTGTTCAGTAGAATGTTATTTAACCTCTGTGCATTTGTGGTCTTTCTGGATTTTTTTTGTTTGTTTTGTTTTTGTTTTGTTTTTGTTTTTGTCTTTGTGGTTGACTTCTAGTTTCATAGCATTGTGGTCAGAAAAGGTGAATTGTATGAATTTGATCTTCTTGAATTTGTTGAGGTCTGCTTTGTGGCCTAATATGTGATCTATTCGGGAGAATGTTCCAGGTGCACTTGAAACGTATTTTGCTGTTTTTGGATGGAATATTCTCAATATATCTGTTAAGTCCATCTTGTCCAGTGTGTCATTCAAAGTCATTGTTTTCTTCTTGATTTTCTGTTTAGATGATCTGCCCATTGATGAAAATGGAGTGCTAAAGTCCCCTACTATTATTATGTTATTATTGATTAGTTCCTTTATGTTTGTTATTAATTGTTTTATGTATTTGGGTGCTTTCATATTCAGTGCATAAATATTTACAATTGTTAGATCTTGTTTGATTGTCCTCTTCATTATTATATTGTACACTTCTTTGTCTCTTATTACAGTTTGTGTTTTAAAGTCTATTTTTCTCCAATATAAGTATTGCTAGTCTGGCTTTCTTTTAGCATCCTTGTGCATGATAAATGTTTCTTCTTCTCTCAATTTCAATCTGTATATGTCTTTTTTTGTTTTTTATTTTATTTGAGAGAGAGAGAGAGAGAGAGAGAGAGAGCAAGTGTGGGAGAGTGCAGAGGAAGAAAAAGAGAATCTTAAGCAGACTCCATGCTCAGTGTGAAGCCCAACACAGGACTTGATCCCACAACCCTGGGATCATGACTTGAACTGAAATCAAGAGTTAGATGCTCAATTGACTGAGCCACCCAAGCCCCTCTGTAGATGCCTTTTGGTCTAAAATGAGTCTCTTATTGTCAGCATTTCGATTGGTCTTTTTTTGTTTTGTTTCATTTTGTTTTGTTTTTATCAATTCTGTCACCTTATGCCTTTTGATTAGAGTGTTTAGTTCATTTACATTCAAAATAATTATTGATATATGTGTATTCATTGCCATTTTATTGCTTATTTTGCCATTATTTCTGGACTTTGCTCTGATCATTTCTTGTTTCTCATGTTTCGCTGACTTTCTTTAGTGATATATTTGGATTTCATTCTCTCTTCTTTGCATATTCATTAGTAGTTTTTGGTTTATGGTTACCATTAAGTTTGTATATAACCTCTTCTGCATGTAGCAGTCTATATTAAGTTGATAGTCATTTAAGTTTAAACCCCTTGTTTTCTCCTCTCATCCCCACCTTTTAGGTATATTTTATTATCTTTTTCATCCTTTGTGTGTGTGTGAGTTCCTTGACAGATTTTTAACAGAAATATTTATTTTTACTGCTGTTGTGTTTCCTACCTCTATACTGTCACTTTTGGTCTCTTTCTACTCAAAGAGTCCCCTTTTATTTTTCTTGCAGGGCTGTTTTAGTGGTCACCAACTCCTTTAGTTTTTGTTTGTCTGAGAAACTCTTTATCTCTCCTTCTGTTCTGAATGATATATATATATCTTGGTTTGGCCTGTTTTTGTTCTTTTGTTCATTTTCATGAGAGTTCTTTGTGCCTCCTGATTCTGGATGTCTTTTCTTCTCCATATTAGGGAAGTTTTCAGCTATTATTTCTTCACAAACCTTCTGCCCCTGTCTCTGTCTGTTTTCTTCTGGGACTTGTATAATGTGAATGTTACTATGGTTTTTTGTTTGTTTGTTTTTTGGTGGAGTTACTGAGTTTTCTGTCTATCCTCATTTTGCATGATTCTTCTTTCTCTCTTTTGGCCAGGCATTGCTTTCCATTATTTTGCATTCTAGGTCATTAATTCATTCCTCTGCTTCTTCCAGCCTGCTATTCATTTCTTCAAGCCTGTTTATTATACCCTTAATCTCTGACTGATCCTTTTTTAACTCTTTTATCTCTGTGGTAAGGGTCTCACTGATGTGTTCTATTCATTCATAAAGCTCAGTGAGTATCTTTATGATCATTGCTTTAAATTTTCCCTCAGACATATTGGTTGTGTCTGTTTCACTTAGATCTCTGGCCATGGACTTATCTTGTTCTTCCATTTGGGATAAATTCCTCCACCTTCACAATTTATCTGTATCTGCCTTCTTCTCTTTGTTAAAAAAGCCAGTTATATATCCTGCTTCTAAAAGTATGGCACTATGAAGAAGAGGTCATAGAGTGCCCAGGGCCTGGTGCTGCAGGGAGTATCTCCCATTTGTGCTGTGTGCAATCTGCTGTTATGTTCCGGCTGTTCCATCATTCAGGCCATTCATCTCTGCAGAGGCTCTCCTTGCCTGTCGTGGGCAGGTCCCTGACCTGAATGTGGCACATTTTAACTAGGTGTGCTCTGGTCTGCTTGTGAAATGAGATCTTTGCCACTTCTACGAGAGCAAGACCCTGCAAAACTCTCTGGTTGGGAGACATGGTATGGGCAGGGGTTTGTGTTGGTCTTCTGGGGCAGGAGTCTGCCACAATTAGACTGAAGTAAGTATAACTGAGAAAGTTAGTTCCACCAGAGTGTGTGGGGGTGAGGCTTAGTGTAAGCAATTTAGAGAGCCACGGTTGGCAGTGTGCTGGTTCTTGCAAATGGATCTGTTTATGTTGAGGGGCAGGGGAGGGAAATGGCCCTGGTCAGTTTTTTTGTCCCTGGAGAAGTATTCCCCTGAACGCTGCCTCTAAGGGATCTGCTCTGAGAAGAGCAAATAATCTCCGCACTGTGTGTCCCAGGATCTCTTCACATGGATGTTTCCACATGGTATGCCCCCAGGTTGTTTGCCTGCCTTCTCTCCAAGAGCAACACAGAGTCCTCAGGGCTCTACCCCAGCCAAACCTACTGACCTTTAAAATTATAGGCTTTAATCCCCGCTTTTTTTCAAGAACTCATGAAATTCAGCCTCTTTCACAAACCAATGGCTATGGGGAAATGTTTTCCTTATGTGTTCCCCTGTGTGCTCTTCTCTCTCTTGCTCTTCTCCATGACCATGGCTCCCTCCCCTCTGCAGCAGCCAGGATTCATTTCTCCCTAAATCACATCTTGGCACTTCCTACCTTTTTTGATGTGGCCTCTTCCTACCTTTAGTTGTGGAGTTTATTCTGCTGGTCTTCACGTTGATTTCTGGGGTGTTTAGGATTATTGGATAGCTATCTCGTTGTATTCATGGGACGAGGTGATCCTAGGGTTCTCCCACACCCAACTGAATTTTTAAATATTATTAAATTACAGAGGTGTATTTATTTTTTTATTTAGGATTTTATATGGAAGAAAAGTAATCCCTTCACTCTTACAATCTTTTTACCATAGAAAGAAATAAAAGTGATTTGCTTGTGGCCATGATGGAGTAACTGGTACCAGATATGTCCTTCTGATGTAGCTATAAAACTAGGCAAAAAATGAGTTAATTGCTTTAGATATTAGTACATAAGAAGTAATAACTGTATTTTTTTGTGTAGACAGCTAGGTGCTTGCCTCTACTCTCTTCCCAGAGGAAGCACATTTAGAGTACATGAAGATAAAATAAAACCTAAGTATAGCATGATAGTATTTTGAGGTGAGGAGGCAGAGATGGAGGCTAAAATGGCTGAAATCTGTGGAACAGCATATTGTAGAGAAGGGAACTGTGAAGCAGAAGATTCAGATGCTGTGTGAGGTACACTGCATGATTTTTGCAAATGTTTGCAACATGTATACTTAGAATGTCTAAGATGTAGGAGAAAGCAGTTATTACGAAGCTGAGAGGTAAGTGAAGACACCCAAGTTTGCACAGTGTTGAGATATGTTGCCCTTCTTACAACCCAGAGTAGAGAGATAATAATTACCATGTATCCCAGACATTTAGTTGAGATTCCAGAAGGGCCACATTTTAGGAGAAAGAATCATGCACCTAGGTCACACAATTCAGACTCTACCCAATGTGTTACAGGATGGTCAGCATGTAATCACGAATTATCATACATGTTAAAGAAGCAGGAAAATAAGGCCCATAATCAAAATCTCACTGTGACCTACCTGTTAGAATTGGCACCCAAAGACGTTAAAGATCCATTATAAATATATCCTAGGAATAAAAGGAATAAAATGGCATAATCAGGTAATGAATAGGGATTACATATAGCTACACCTTGATTAAGGTATATTCTACTAGATTTTTTTCACTATGAAATTATACACCAGTACATTTAAATGAATGAGCTGCTACTATGATTAGTAGCTAATTTATCTTAAAGAAAGCAAACTTTACACTTTGAAAAAAATTTACCTTATTTCTTATAACTGAATGTAGATATTCACTCTATTTTTGGTTATTAATTCAATAATTATCAACTAAGCCACAAAATAATATTGAGGGCTTTGCTTGGAGCTGGTGATACAGTAATAAACAAAGGTAACTATGCCACCTTTATGGAACTCACACTCCAGTGAATAAAGATAGACAATAGCGAGTTAACAACAACAACAACAAAAATATATGCAACATTTCACCATAAGAGCTGTGACAGAGTGGCACAGGGTGCCAATGATAACAGAAAATTTGACCCAGCAAGGATGGTGGGTTATGAGGATCTCAAATTTGAATTGAGACTTTAAAGATGTAAGAATTAACCAAGCATTAAAAGGATAAAAGAACAACCTCCACGGAGAGACCAGTAAAAGTGGGGGTGAATCTGATTCATACGAGGAATTCTAGACAGGTTGTATAGAGAGAAGCAAAAGTGTGATGGGGTGACACTTAAATTTGAAGAGGTAGACAGTAGTTAACTAGTACAGGTCTTTGGAAGCCATATTAAGGAATTACAAGATAGGGGGGAAGGTGGGTCAAGCATTTTTAAAGAAAGGTCCAAAGGATGGGTTTCACATGAAAATATCTGCATGTTAGCAAATCACAAACATTGCCTTAAGAACTGTTTGGAAGAGAGTAAACGTGGATATGCACAGAGTGTTTCAGTAAATCTACTTGAGCAACATTACTGAGAATTGCTGTAAGATAGACTAACGTAGTAGTGGGGTAGATGGAGTAATTTGGAGGAATCACACAGATTATTCAAGAGGCATTTGACAATGCTCACTAATGGACTGGGTGTTTGTGTTGAGCTCTGAGTTCAAGTGAGGGTGATTGAAGGGTCAGGTGTGGCTCTCAGATTCCTGTTGCTTCATCATATGGATGACAAATCCCCTTATTGACTTGAAGATTGTTGAGAGACGGCCAGTAGATTTCTTTTTTGTTTGTGTGTTTGGGTATGGTGGTATAGGAAAATACCATGAGTCTTCTATTTATATTGAGTTGGCCTTCATAATATGTAATTCACGATGTCAATTAAATAGTTGAATTTGGGGTTTTGAACTCTGTGGAACATACTGGGCTGGAGACAGAAATGTATGACTTACCTGGATATGAGGGTCATTGAAACCATTCAAAAGATGGTTTCTCCTAGGAAAAGTGTAGATAATAAAATACAAAAAGAAGTTTAAAATTTTATGAAATTCAACTTTTGATATCTACATTGAGGGGATGTGCTAACTTGGGTGGCTTAGGAAAGTAACCAGGAGAGTAAATAGGAACACCAAATGAATATTGGATCACAGAAACCAAGGGAATTCCCCTGATACGATTATTCTTTTTGGTCACAAATATAACCACTATTAGCCTCTGAGCTTCGCTTTTCAGGGATTGAAAATCTTCCTTTGGGGCGCTTGGGTGGCTCAGTCGGTTGAGCATCCTACTTCAGCTCAGGACATGATCTCACTGTTTGTGAGTTTGAGCCCCGTGTCAGGCTCTGTGCTGACAGCTCAAAGCCTGGAGCCTGCTTTGAATTCTGTGTCTCCTTCTGTCTCTGCCCCTAACCCACTCGCATTCTGTCTCTGTGTCTCTCAAAAATAAACTTTAAAAAAAATTTTTTAAAGAAAATCCTTTAGTTTTAGTTAAAAACAAAAAATTTAGCTTTCAGACACACACTACACACTGCCTTACTTGTAGGTACGTGACATAATCCTGTATTCTATCAAAAAATCCCCATTACCATCTAAGATACTATGAATACGGCATCTATCGTTTCAATAATGTAATTCTGAAAAATCTATATGTAACTTTGAGTGGTACTGATGTTGTTAAAATCATGTTCAGTTCATGACATCTCAAAATGGGAAACCAATGGTATTTGGTTTAAGCAAAATACCTGAGGTCATAATCACTTTATTTAGAAATGAATTTACCAACTTCATATATATATATATATATATAGACAGAAATGTATGATTTACAGTGAACATGGAATCCAAGATTCATTACCTATGTTTGTTCTCTTTTTTTTAATGTTTATTCATTTTGAGAGATAGAGAAACAGAGCATGAGGCAGGGAGGGGCAGAGAGAAGGGGAGACACAGTATCTGAAGCAGGCTCCAGGCTCTGAGCTGTCAGCACAGAGCCCAATGCAGGGGTCGAACTAATGAGCTGTGAGATCATGACCTGAGCTGAAGTAGGACGCTTAGCCCACTGAGCCACCCAGGTGCCTCACCTATGTTTGTTCTTAATGCTGGTTTATCATTTCAATTTTGATAGGATATGTATGAACCACTTAAGAGCTGTGAGGAGGAAAATGGATATAAGCTGAGACTCCACATTTTTTAACTATAATTTTAAAACAAACTAACACATATTCTGAAAAACCTGGACAGATTATGTAGAAATGTGTAAGAATTTATATCTTATTCATAATGATAATTATATTTCTCATACATTTTTTCTTTTTATTTATTTATTTATATATTTATTTTTTCACTATGAAATTTGTTGTCAAATTGGTTTCCATACAAAACCCAGTGCTCATCCCAAAAGGTACCCTCAATACCCATCACCCACCCTCCCCTCCGTCCCACTACCCATCAACCCTCAGTTTATTCTCAGTTTTTAAGAGTCTCTTATGTTTTGGCTCCCTCCCTCTCTAACCTCTTTTTTTTTCCTTCCCCTTCCCCATGGTCTTCTGTTAAGTTTCTCAGGATCGATGTAAGACTGAAAACATATGGTATCTGTCTTTCTCTGTATGGCTTATTTCACTTAGCGTCACACTCTCCAGTTCCATCCACGTTGCTACAAAGGGCCATATTTCATTCTTTCTCATTGCCACGTAGTATTTCCATTGTATATATAAACCACAACTTCTTTATCAATTTGTCAGTTGATGGACATTTAGGCTCTTTCCATAATTTGGCTATTGTTGAGAGTGCTGCTATAAACATTGGGGTACAAGTGCCCCTATGCATCAGCACTCCTGTATCCCTTGGATAAATTCCTAGCAGTGCTATTGCTGGGTCATAGGGTAGGTCTATTTTTAATTTTTTGAGGAACCTCCACACTGTTTTCCAGAGCGGCTGCACCAGTTTGCATTCTCACCAACAGTGCAAGAGGATTCCCATTTCTCCACATCCTCGCCAGCATCTATAGTCTCCTGATTTGTTCGTTTTGACCACTCTGACTGGCATGAGGTGGTATCTCAGTGTGGTTTTTATTTGTATTTCCCTGATGAGGAGCGACGTTGAGCATATTTTCATGTGCCTGTTAGCCATCTGGATGTCTTTAGACAAGTGTCTATTCATGTTTTCTGCTGATTTCTTCAATGGGTTATTTGTTTTTTGGGTGTGGAGTTTGGTGAGTTCTTTATAGATTTTGGATACAAGCTCTTTGTCCGATATGTCATTTGCAAATATCTTTTCCCATTCCGTTGGTTGCCTTTTAGTTTTGTTGGTTGTTTCCTTTTCAGTGCAGAAGGTTTTTATCTTCATGAGGTCCCAATAGTTCATTTTTGCTTTTAATTCCCTTGCCTTTGGGGATGTGTCAAGTAAGAAATTGCTGTGACTGAGGTCGGAGAGGTTTTTCCTGCTTTCTCCTCTAGGTTTTTAATAGTTTCCTGCCTCAGATTCAGTTCCTTTATCCATTTTGAGTTTATTTTTGTGAATGGTGTAAGAAAGTGGTCTAGTTTCATTCTTCTTCATGTTGCTGTCCAGTTCTCCCAGCACCATTTGCTAAAGAGACTGTCTTTTTTCCATTGGATATTCTTTCTTGCTTTGCAAACATTAGTTGGCCATACTTTTGTGGGTCTAATTCTGGAGTCTCTATTCTATTCCATTGGTCTATGTGTCTGTTTTTGTGCCAATACCATGCTATCTTGATGACTTTGTAGTAGAGGCTAACGTCTGGGATTGTGATGCCTTCTGCTTTGGTCTTCTTCTTCAAAATTACTTTGGCTTTTCGGGGCCTTTTGTGGTTCCATACAAATTTTAGGATTATTTGTTCTAGCTTCGAGAAGAATGCTGGTGCAATTTTGATTGGGATTGCATTGAATGTGTAGATAGCTTTAGGTAGTATTGACATTTTAACAATATTTATCTTCCAATCCATGAGCACCGAATGCTTTTCTATTTATTTATATTTTCTTCAATTTTCTTCATAAGCTTTCTACAGTTTTCAGCATACAGATCTTTTACATCTTTGGTTAGGTTTATTCCTAGGTATTTTATGCTTCTTGGTGCAGTTGTGAATGGGATCAGTTTCTTTATTTGTCTTTCTGTTGCTTCATTGTTAGTGTATAAGAATGCAACTGATTTCTGTACATTGATTTTGTAACCTGCGACTTTGTTGAATTCATGTATCAGTTCTAGCAGACTTTTGGTGGAGTCTATCGGATTTTCCATGTATAATATCATGTCATCTGCAAAAAGTGTAAGCTTGACTTCATCTTTGCCAATCTTGATGCCTTTGATTTCCTTTTGTTGTCTCATTGCTGATGCTAGAACTTCCAACAGTTTGTGAAACAACAGCGGTGAGAGTGGACATCCCTGTCGTGTTCCTGATCTCAGAGGGAAAGCTCTCAGTTTTTCCCCATTGAGGATGATATTAGCTGTGGGCTTTTCATAAAAAGCTTTTATGATCTTTAAGTATGTTCCTTCTATGCCGACTTTCTTGAGGGTTTATATTAAGAAAGGATGCTGAATTTTGTCAAAGGCCTTTTCTGCATCGATTGACAGGATCATATGGTTCTTTTCTTTTCTTTTATTAATGTGATGTGTCACATTGATTGATTTGCAAATGTTGAACCAGCCCTGCAGCCCAGGAATGAATCCCACTTGATCATGGTGAATAATTCTTTTTATATGCTGTTGAATTCGATTTGCTAGTATCTTATTGAGAATTTTTGCATCCATATTCATCAGGGATATTGGACTGTAGTTCTCTCTTTTTTTTTTTTTTTTTTTTTTTTTTTTTGCTGGGTCTCTGTCAGGTTTGGGAATCAAAGTAATGCTGACTTCATAGAATGAGTCTGGAAGTTATCCTTCCCTTTCTATTTTTTGGAATAGCTTGAGAAGGTTAGGTATTATCTATGCTTTAAACGTCTGATAGAATTCCCCAGGGAAGCCATCTGGTCCTGGACTCTTATTTATTGGGAGATTTTTGATAACAGATTCAATTTCTTTGCTGGTTATGGGTCTGTTCAAGTTTTTTATTTCTTCATGTTTGAGTTTTGGA
Source organism: Prionailurus bengalensis (assembly GCF_016509475.1). Taxonomy (NCBI): domain Eukaryota; kingdom Metazoa; phylum Chordata; class Mammalia; order Carnivora; family Felidae; genus Prionailurus; species Prionailurus bengalensis. The sequence continues at coordinate 155,251,179 of NC_057344.1, read as the reverse complement.
AGTGGATGGTACTTGGGAATTTGTCCATTTCTTCCAGGTTGTCCAGTTTGTTGGTATAATTTTTCATAGTATTGCCTGATAATTGCTTGTATTTCTGAGGGATTGGTTGTAATAATTCCATTTTCATTCATGATTTTATCTATTTGAGTCATCTACCTTTTCTTTTTGAGAAGTCTGGCTAGAAGTTTATCACTTTTGTTTATTTTTTCAAAAAAAAAAACCTCTTGGTTTCATTGATCTGCTCTATAGTTTTTTTAGATTCTATATTGTTTATTTCTGCTCTGATCTTTATTATTCTCTTCTTCTACTGGGTTTGGGGTGTCTTTGCTCTTCTGCTTCTATTTCCTTTAGGTGTGCTGTTAGATTTGTATTTGGGATTTTTCTTGTTTTTTGAGATAGGCCTAGATTGCAATGTATTTTCCTCTCAGGACTGCCTTCATGCACCCCAAAGTGTTTGGAAGGTTGTATTTTTATTTTCATTTGTTTCCATATATTTTTTTAATTTCTTCTCTAATTGCCTGGTTGATCCACTCATTCTTTTTTTTTAAATTTTTTTTAATATATGAAATTAATTGTCAAGTTTGTTTCCATACAACACCCAGTGCTCATCCCAAAAGGTGCCCTCCTCAATACCCATCACCCACCCTCTCCTCCCTCCCAACCCATCAACCCTCAGTTTGTTCTCCGTTTTTAACAGTCTCTTATGCTTTGGCTCTCTCCCACTCTAACCTCTTTTTTTTTCCTTCCCTTCCCCCATGGGTTTCTGTTAAGTTTCTCAGGATCCACATAAGAGAGAAACCATATGGTATCTGTCTTTCTCTGTATGGCTTATTTCACTTAGCATCACACTCTCCAGTTCCATCCACGTTGCTACAAAAGGCCATATTTCATTCTTTCTCATTGCCACATAGTATTCCATTGTGTATATAAACCACAATTTCTTTATCCATTCATCAGTTGATGGACATTTAGGCTCTTTCCATAATTTGGCTATTGTTGAGAGTGCTGCTATGAACATTGGGGTACAAGTGGCCCTATGCATCAGTACTCCTGTATCCCTTGGATAAATTCCTAGCAGTGCTATTGCTGGGTCATAGGGTAGGTCTATTTGTAATTTTCTGAGGAACCTCCACACTGCTTTCCAGAGCGGCTGCACCAATTTGCATTCCCACCAACAGTGCAAGAGGGTTCCCGTTTCTCCACATCCTCTCCAGTATCTATACTCTCCTGATTTGTTCATTTTGGCCACTCTGACTGGCGTGAGGTGATATCTGAGTGTGGTTTTGATTTGTATTTCCCTGATAAGGAGCGACGTTGAACATCTTTTCATGTACCTGTTGGCCATCCGGATGTCTTCTTTAGAAAAGTGTCTATTCATGTTTTCTGCCCATTTCTTCACTGGGTTATTTGTTTTTCGGGTGTGGAGTTTGGTGAGCTCTTTATAGATTTTGGATACTAGCCCTTTGTCCGATATGTCATTTGCAAATATCTTTTCCCATTCCGTTGGTTGCCTTTTAGTTTTGTTGGTTGTTTCCTTTGCTGTGCAGAAGCTTTTTATCTTCACAAGGTCCCAGTAATTCACTTTTGCTTTTAATTCCCTTGCCTTTGGGGATGTGTCGAGTAAGAGATTGCTACGGCTGAGGTCAGAGAGGTCTTTTCCTGCTTTCTCCTCTAAGGTTTTGATGGTTTCCTGTCTCACATTCAGGTCCTTTATCCATTTTGAGTTTATTTTTGTGAATGGTGTGAGAAAGTGGTCTAGTTTCAACCTTCTGCATGTTGCTGTCCAGTTCTCCCAGCACCATTTGTTAAAGAGACTGTCTTTTTTCCATTGGATGTTCTTTTCTGCTTTGTCAAAGATGAGTTGGCCATACGTTTGTGGGTCTAGTTCTGGGGTTTCTATTCTATTCCATTGGTCTATGTGTCTGTTTTTGTGCCAATACCATGCTGTCTTGATGATTACAGCTTTGTAGTAGAGGCTAAAGTCTGGGATTGTGATGCCTCCTGCTTTGGTCTTCTTCTTCAAAATTCCTTTGGCTATTCGGGGCCTTTTGTGGTTCCATATGAATTTTAGGATTGCTTGTTTTAGTTTCGAGAAGAATGCTGGTGCAATTTTGATTGGGATTGCATTGAATGTGTAGATAGCTTTGGGTAGTATTGACATTTTGACAATATTTATTCTTCCAATCCATGAGCAGGGAATGTCTTTCCATTTCTTTAAATCTTCTTCAATTACCTTCATAAGCTTTCTATAGTTTTCAGCATACAGATCTTTTACATCTTTGGTTAGATTTATTCCTAGGTATTTTATGCTTCTTGGTGCAATTGTGAATGGGATCAGTTTCTTTATTTGTCTTTCTTTGCTTCATTGTTAGTGTATAAGAATGCAACTGATTTCTGTACATTGATTTTGTATCCTGCAACTTTGCTGAATTCATGTATCAGTTCTAGCAGACTTTTGGTGGAGTCTATCAGATTTTCCATGTATAGTATCATGTCATCTGCAAAAAGTGTAAGCTTGACTTCATCTTTGCCAATTTTGATGCCTTTGATTTCTTTTTGTTGTCTGATTGGTGATGCTAGAACTTCCAGCACTATGTTAAACAACAGCGGTGAGAGTGGGCATCCCTGTCGTGTTCTTGATCTCAGGGAAAAAGCTCTCAGTTTTTCCCCGTTGAGGATGATGTTAGCTGTGGGCTTTTCATAAATGGCTTTTATGATCTTTAAGTATGTTCCTTCTATCCCGACTTTCTCAAGGGTTTTTATTAAGAAAGGTGCTGGATTTTGTCAAAGGCCTTTTCTGCATCGATTGACAGGATCATATGGTTCTTCCCTTTTTTTTTTGTTAATGTGATGTATCACGTTGTTTGATTTGCGAATGTTGAACCAGCCTTGCATCCCAGGAATGAATCCCACTTGATCATGGTGAATAATTCTTTTTATATGCTGTTGAATTCGATTTGCTAGTATCTTATTGAGAATTTTTGCATCCATATTCATCAGGGATATTGGCCTGTAGTTCTCTTTTTTTGACTGGGTCTCTGTCTGGTTTAGGAATCAAAGTAATGCTGGCTTCATAGAATGAGTCTGGAAGTTTTCCTTCCCTTTCTATTTCTTGGAATAGCTTGAGAAGGATAGGTATTATCTCTGCTTTAAACGTCTGGTAGAACTCCCCTGGGAAGCCATCTGGTCCTGGACTCTTATTTGTTGGGAGATTTTTGATAACCGATTCAATTTCTTCACTGGTTATGGGTCTGTTCAAGCTTTCTATTTCCTCCTGATTGAGTTTTGGAAGAGTGTGGGTGTTCAGGAATTTGTCCATTTCTTCCAGGTTGTCCAATTTGTTGGCATATAATTTTTCATAGTATTCCCTGGTAATTGCTTGTATTTCTGAGGGATTGGTTGTAATAATTCCATTTTCATTCATGATTTTATCTATTTGGGTCATGTCCCTTTTGTTTTTCAGAAGCCTGGCTAGAGGTGTATCAATTTTGTTTATTTTTTTCAAAAAAACAACTCTTGGTTTCGTTGATCTGCTCTACAGCTTTTTTAGATTCTATATTGTTTATTTCTGCTCTGATCTTTATTATTTCTCTTCTTCTGCTGGGTTTAGGCTGTTTTTGCTGTTCTGCTTCTAGTCCCTTTAGGTGTTTTGTTAGATTTTGTATTTGGGAATTTTCTTGTTTATTGAGATAGGCCTGGATTGCAATGTATTTTCCTCTCAGGACTGCCTTCGCTGCGTCCCAAAGCATTTGGTTTGTTGTATTTTCATTTTCGTTTGTTTCCATATATTTTTTAATTTCTTCTCTAATTGCCTGGTTGACCCACTCATTCATTAGTAGGGTGTTCTTTAACCTCCATGCTTTTGGAGGTTTTCCAGACTTTTTCTGTGGTTGATTTCAAGCTTCATAGCATTGTGGTCTCAAAGTATGCATGGTATAATTTCAATTCTTGTAAACTTATGAAGGGCTGTTTTGTGACCCAGTATATGATCTATCTTGGAGAATGTTCCATGTGCACTCAAGAAGAAAGTATATTCTGTTTCTTTGGGATGCAGAGTTCTAAATGTATCTGTCAAGTCCATCTGATCCAATGTGTCATTCAGGGCCCTTGTTTCTTTATTGACCGTGTGTCTAGATGATCTATCCATTTCTGTAAGTGGGGTGTTAAAGTCCCCTGCAATTACCACATTCTTATCAATAAGGTTGCTTATGTTTATGAGTAATTGTTTTATATATCTGGGGGCTCTGGTGTTCGGCGCATAGACATTTATAATTGTTAGTTCTTCCTGATGGATAGACCCTGTAACTATTATATAATGTCCTTCTTCATCTCTTGTTACAGCCTTTAATTTAAAGTCTAGTTTGTCTGATATAAGTATGGCTACTCCAGCTTTCTTTTGACTTCCAGTCGCATGATAAATAGTTCTCCATCCCCTCACTCTCAATCTAAAGGTGTCCTCAGGTCTAAAATGTGTCTCTTGTAGACAGAAAATAGATGGGTTTTGCTTTTTTATCCATTCTGATACCCTATGTCTTTTGGTTGGCGCATTTAATCCATTTACATTCAGTGTTATTATAGAAAGATACGGGTTTAGAGTCATTGTGATGTCTGTATGTTTTATGCTTGTAGTGATGTCTCTGGGACTTTGTCTCACAGGGTCCCCCTTAGGATCTCTTGTAGGGCTGGTTTAGTGGTGACAAATTCCTTCAGTTTTTGTTTGTTTGGGAAGACCTTTATCTCTCCTTCTATTCTAAATGACAGACTTGCTGGATAAAGGATTCTCGGCTGCATATTTTTTCTGTTTAGCACACTGAAGATATCGTGCCAATTCTTTCTGGCCTGCCAAGTTTCAAAAGAGAGATCAGTCATGAGTCTTATAGGTCTCCCTTTATATGTGAGGGCACGTTTATCCCTTGCTGCTTTCAGAATTTTCTCTTTATCCTTGTATTTTGCCAATTTCACTATGATATGTTGTGCAGAAGATTGATTCAAGTTACATCTGAAGGGAGTTCTCTGTGCCTCTTGGATTTCAATGCCTTTTTCTTTCCCCAGTTCAGGGAAGTTCTTCAAGTACCCCTTCAGCACCTTTCCCTCTCTCTTTCTCCTCTGGGATACCAATTATGCGTATATTATTTCTTTTTAGTGTATCACTTAGTTCTCTAATTTTCCCCTCATACTCCTGGATTTTTTTTATCTCTCTTTCTCTCAGCTTCCTCTTTTTCCATAACTTTATCTTCTAGTTCACCTATTCTCTCCTCTGCCTCTTCAATCCGAGCTGTCGTCATTTCCATTTTGTTTTGCATTTCATTTAAAGGTCTTTTCAGCTCCTCGTGACTGTTCCTTAGTCCCTTGATCTCTGTAGCAAGAGATTGTCTGCTGTCCTCTATACTGTTTTCAAGCCCAGCGATTAATTTTATGACTATTATTCTAAATTCACTTTCTGTTATATTATTTAAATCCTTTTTGATCAGTTCATTAGCCGTTGTTATTTCCTGGAGATTCTTCTGAGGGGAATTCTTCCGTTTGGTCATTTTGGATAGTCCCTGGAGTGGTGAGGACCTGCAGGGCACTTCCCCTGTGCTGTGGTGTATAACTGGAGTTGGTGGGCGGGGCTGCAGTCAGTCCTGATGTCTGCCCCCAGCCCACTGCTGGGGCCACAGTCAGACTGGTGTGTGCCTTCTCTTCCCCTCTCCTAGGAGCGGGATTCACTGTGGGGTGGCGTGGCCCATCTGGGCTACTTGCACCCTGCCAGGCTTGTGATGCTGGGGATCTGGTGTATTAGCTGGGGTGGGTAGGCAAGGTGCACAGGGGCAGGAGGGGCAGGCTTAGCTCGCTTCTCCTTAGGTGATCCACTTCAGGAGGGGCCCCTCTTCCGTGGGCCTCTCGTCTGTGCTTGGCTCCAGAGACTCCATCCTGCTAATCCTCTGGCGGTTTTCTGGGTTATTTAGGCAGGTGTAGGTGGAATCTAAGTGATCAGCAGGACGTGCGGTGAGCCCAGCGTCCTCCTACGCCGCCATCTTCCCTCTCCTGATCCATTCATTCTTTAGTAGGGTGTTCTTTAACCTCCATGCTTTTGGAGGTTTTCCAGACTTTTTCCTGTGGTTGATTTCAAGTTTTATAGCATTGTGGTCTGAAAGTGTGCATGTACAATCTGAATTCTTTTATACTTATGAAGGGCTGTTTTGTGACCCAGTATGTGATATATTTTGGGGAATGTTCCATGTGCACTCGAGAAGAAAGTATAGTCTGTTGCTTGGGGATGCAGAGTTCTAAATATATCTGTCAAGTCCATCAGATCCAATGTATCATATAGGGCCCTTGTTTCTTTATTGATCCTGTGTCTAGATGATCTATCCATTGTTGTAAGTGGGGTATTAAAGTTTCCCGCAATTACCACATTCTTATCAATAAGGTTGCTTATGTTTGTGAGTAATTGTTTTATATATTTGGGGGCTCCTGTATTTGGTGCATAGACATTTATAATTGTTAGCTCTTCCTGATGGACAGACCCTGTAATTATTGTATAATGCCCTTCTTCATCTCTTGTTACAGCCTTTAATTTAAAGTCTAGTTTGTCTGATATAAGTATGGCTACTCCAGCTTTCTTTTGACTTCCAGTAGCATGATAGATAGTTTCCATCTCCTCACTTTCAGTCTGAAGGTGTCCTCAGGTCTAAAATGAGTTTTTGTAGACAGCAAATATATGGGTCTTGTTTTTTTATCCATTCTGATACCCTATGTCTTTTGGTTGGAGCATTTAGTCCATTTACATTCAGTGTTGTTAATGAAAGATACGGGTTTAGAGTCATTGTGATGTCTGTAGGTTTCATGCTTGTAGTGATGTCTCTGGTACTTTGGGGTCCTTGCAACATTTCACTCACAGGATCCCTCTTAGGATCTCTTGTAGGGCTGGTTTAGTGGTGATGAATTCCTTCAGTGTTTGTTTGTTTGGGAAGACCTTTATCTCTCCTTCTATTCTGAATGACACACTTGGTGGATAAAGGGTTCTTGGCTGCATATTTTTTCTGTTCATCACATTGAAGATTTCCTGTCATTTCTTCTGGCCTTCCAAGTTTCAGTAGATAGGTCTGCCACTAGTCTTATGGGTCTCCCTTTGTAAGTTATAGCCTGTTTATCCCTAGCTACTTTCAGAATTTTCTCTTTATCCTTGTATTTTGCCAGTTTAACCATGATATGTTGTGCAGAAGATGGATTCAAGTTATGTCTGAAGGGAGTTCTCTGTGCCTCTTGGATTTCAATGCCTTTTTCCCTCCCCAGATCAGGGAAGTTCTCAGGTATGATTTGTTCAAGTCCACCTTCAGCCCCTTTCTCTCTCTCTTCCTCTTCTGGAATTCCTATTATATGGACATTGTTCTGTTTGATTGCATCAGTTAGTTCTCTAATTCTCCCCTCATACTCCTGGATTTTATCTCTTTTACTCAGCTTCCTCTTTTTCCATAATTTTATCTTTTGATTCACCTATTCTCTCCTCTGCCTCTTCAATCTGGGCTGTGGTCACCTCCATATTAATTTGCACTTCATTTATAGCAGTTTTTAGCTCCTCATGACTATTTTTTCTTAGTCCCTTGATCTCTGTAGTAATAGATTCTCTGCTGTCCTCTATGCTTTTTTCAAGCCCAGCGATTAGTTTTATGACTATTATTCTAAATTCTTGTTCCATTATATTGCTTAAATCAGTTTTGATCAATTCTTTAGCTGTCGCTACTTCCTGGTGTTTCTTTTGAAGAGAGTTCTTCCATTTTGTCAACTTGGGTAGTCCCTTCAGTGGCTCCCAACTGCAGGGCACTTCCCCTGTGCTGTCTAGAGTATCTTGTGTTGGTGGGCGGGGCCGCAGTCAGACCTGATGTCTGCCCCCAGCCCACCGCTGTGTACCGTATCTTCCCCTCTCCCATGGGCAGGACTCACTGTGGAGTGGTGTGGCCCCTGTCTGGGCTACTTGCACACTGCCAGGCTTGTGGTGCTGCTTCAGTGGGATCTGGCATATTAGCAGGGGTGGATCAGCAAGGTGCACAGGTGTGGGAGGGGTAGGCTTAGCTCACTTTGCCATAGGTGGTCCCCTGCAGGAGGGGCCCTGTAGCACCAGGAGGGAGGCAGACCCGTGGGAGGGATGGGTCCACAGAAGCACAGCGTTGGGTGTTTGCACAGTGCAAGCAAATTCGGTGACGGGAACTGGTTCTCTTTGGGATTTCGGCTGGGGGATGGGTGAGGGAGATGGCGCTGGCCAGCGCCTTTGTTCCCTGCCGAGCTGAGCTCTGTCTTCCAGAGCTCAACACCTCTCCCTCCTGGCATCCTGTCACCCTTCTGCTCTCCAAGAAGAGCTGTTGGCTTGTAACATTCCAGATGTTAAGTCCCGCTGGTTGTTAGAACTCACACAGTCCGAACCCTCTGCTTTTGCAAGCCAGACTTGGGGGCTCTGCCTTGCTGGGTGGGCTGTCCCTCCACTGCCTGGCTCCCTCCCACCAGTCCGAGTAGTGTGCACTGCCTCTCTGCCCTTCCTGCCCTCTTCCATGGGCCTCTCATCTGTGCTTGACTCTGGAGAGTCCATTCTACTAGTCTTCTGGCAGTTTTCTGGGTTATTTAGGCAGATGTGGGTGGAATCTAAGTGATCAGGATGAGGTGAGCGCAGCGTCCTCCTATGCCGCCATCTTCTGTGATGGTTCAGTTTTTTCTTATTAACTGTGGATATTTAGAGGAGAGTCATGCTGGAATGGAGATATCTACATAAAGAAGTAAATATAAGTCCATCGTTTGTAAAATGTGTAAGAAGTTGGGGCACCTGGGTGGCTCAGTTGGTTAAGCATCTGAATTTGGCTCAGGTCATGATCTCATGGTTCATGAGTTCAAGCCCCACATCGGGCTCTGTGCTGACAGCTGAGAGCCTGGAACCTTCTTTGGATTATGTGTCTCCCTCTCTCTCTTCCCCTCCCCTACTTGTACTCTCTCTCTCTCTCTCTCTCTCTCTCTCTCGATTATAAATATTGAAAAAGTAAAAAATAAAAAAAAAGTAAATAAAATGTATAAGAAGAATTAATCAAGGAAGTGAAAAGTAATTAAGGGCTTGAATAATTAAAATAGAATACATTTTAATAAGAAAATCACAAAGATAAGAGGTGATAAAACTTAGTAAATTAACAAAACTCTGCCTTAATTTTGTGTAAGTATAAAATGTATGCTTTTTTCCCCCCTCACTATCTAAATGAATTGAAATCTGAAAGCCACAGAAAAAATACTGAAGCTATTCATCTATCTTAAAATATTTATTTACCATCATTTCTGTAAGTATATTCAGTGCCATTCGGTTCTCCTTGCCACAATGTTATTTTATCTATTTGATTACTTCGTAAAAAGGAACACATGACAAATTTTGTAGCTCCTTCAGGACTACTTTGAGTTATTTTTAAAAACCTCTCTACTGCATCAATACTAACATTCAACGATATCATTCGTAATATGGTTAGAGAATCAAGTGGGCTCAATAAAAAATATAAATGACCTGAGTATTGAGAAAAGTTGATAATAATGCGCCATCTGTTTATTTCATTATTCTTATCTTGATTCACTAAAATTTTAATAAAGGAAAGTAGATTTTTCACATAATTACATTATAAAATTGGTGTTACTGTTTGAGTAGGCAGAGGTACATTTCAAGAATAGCCATCTGTTAACATTTGACAAAACATTTCAGCAAGTTTAAGGGAAAGGTTGTGTATATTTAGGAGTCGAGTCTATAGGCTGTTTCTCTTGAGCTGCTACTTTGCTAAATAACTAAAATATTTTGAATAAGATTTGATACAAAGTTAAACACGTACCATGGTATAAACCTAAGTATTTGAGTTTTTTATGAAATATTTTAATAAATATTTTAGTCTTATGCATTATACCAAATAGTTGTTAATGACAGGCCACACCAAAATCATCTTATGATTTTTCATTCTCACTCTGTTTAATTTTTTTTCTAGGTCTCATTTACAAACTTGCTTTCTTTCTCTGTTATGCTTGCAAACAAAAGACAAAACAGATACATATTCCAACTTGCCTACCCTTGTGATTTCTATGAGCTGGTAGTATCAGTAGGTAGAGTAGAAACGTAAATTCAAAGTTCTATGGTATTCTGTTTCTTATACGTTCTGTAACCTGTGAGACCCTTTTTTTTTTTGAGATGACATTGAATCTTCCCAGTGAAGTATGGGTGGTGCCCTCTGACCTTTGTCCACTCAGCTGGTTCCTTTACCTGTTAAGAAATAGGATACTCTAAAGAAATTACAAGGAGAGCATTTCAAAGCCAAGAGTTTTAATAATGAGTTGTCCTGACTCGTTGTGTGCTGGACTTGTGTTGCCACTGAGTGTTTCAAGGCAATGTCAATCGTTGAATGAGCATATGTGTATTTGTCAGGAGCCTATCACACTTACAGGCTTCGTGTGTGCTTCAACTGACCCCTGAACTACCATGGTTTGAGGAGTCTTTTAAAACTGATCTAATCTGTTGGGAGTAATGCTGCTTCTACAAACATATGATATAATTAATATAATTTACTAGAAATATATTTTATGTAAAAATATTTCATTGTAGCCTGTGTGTAAGGGGAAGTGTACCATAGAAATATGATCAGTTTATTCAGATATGTTCATTCAGGGCGCTGGGTGACTCAGTTGATTAAGCATTAGACTTTGGCTCACAGTTCATGGGTTTGAGCCCTGCGTCAGGCTCTGTGCTGACAGCTCAGAGCCTGGAGCCTGCTTGGTATTCTGTGTCTCCCTCTCTCTTCCCCTCCCCCGTTAGCACTGTCTCTCTCTATCAAAAATGAATAAACATAAAAAAAATGTCCATTCAGATATTCCAAATGGAAGTCTTCTATTATGTGATGAAAAAGAAATTCCTCCAGAAGTGAATCTGACATGTTTAAGAGAAAGAGAAAAAAATTACATAAAAAATTATTTTATATAATGCTAATTTCATAGCCATATAAATTTACTAGAAGTCTTTTCCATATCAAAAACTTTTACAACAAATTGAAATGCCCATCTCACTTTAAATGAATTTTATTTTAAAACATTTGGCCATAGAACAGATGAAAAGGAGATTATTTGTATTGGAAAATGGGTGAAACAAATAATGGTTTCAGGGTTTCCTAAACAACAAATTCACCTATGACTTTTATAATGTACATATACATTATTTAATAATACATTATTTAGATAGAAAAAGTAAAATTTGTTCTTAAAATGAGCTCTTTAAGACTACTTTTCTTAGTAAGCTTAAATAGCTTTACTATCATACCTCTTGTCTTCTCATTTGGTCACTGTTTACAAAAATAAGATACCTTGATATTCCTCTACATTAAATCATAATAAAATAATTATGATTTTTCATAAAAATCCAAGTATTAAAATATAAAGAGCACTTTAAAAGGAAGTATAATGAGAATAAAATATCTGAAGCTTTACTTTCTCAGACTGCATATATCAACATCCTGATCTATATTTGATATATGTGTTCCTTTGTTTACAGGCATGTTTTCTTAGAGTCTGATAAATGGACTTTTCCAAAAAATCCCTGCTGACTGTGAAATTCTACCTCACATAGATTATAATTTATTTAATTACTGGTTTCATCTATATCAAAGACAGAGATGAGACTAATTACCTGCATATTTCATTCATTCATTCATTCATTGGTTCATCTAATAATTTCTAGACTTTACTTCTAGTGCCATGGTATAAGAAATCCACAGATAAATAATCTGCCCTCAAGGAGCTTACGTTCTGGTAGCGACAGAAAGAAATGGTATGCATAATTAATAGGTTAATAATTCATTATGTTGGAAAGTGATGAGTGCTTACGTAGGAAGATAAAGCAGCAATGAGAATAAGGAGCAAGGGATAAGACTTAAGTTTACAATATTAGATAAGACAACTAGTTCAGAGCCCATTGAGAAAGTGATTGTATTGAGTCAAAAGTTTGAAAGGGGGAGACAACAAGTCTGTGGATATCTGGGGAAAGAGGTTGAGGCAATGTGTATCTGGTTATTCAAGAAAATAAAAAGGTGGGGTGTGGGTGGCTGGATGACCTTAAGCAATGGTTAGAGTAGTAGGAGATGTCACAGAGGTAAAGGAGTCCAGCTGAACAGTTTTTACTTTGAGAAAAATGAATTTCTAAGGAATGTTTTGATTCAAGGAATGCTTTAATACCATTTAAAATTTGAGAGTACTGTTCTAGTTGCTGGGTTGACGTAGATCAGAGATACCAGTCAGAAGACTCTTGAAATAATCCCGGAGAGAGATAATCGGGACATGCCCAAGGTTATAATAGTAAAAATAGTGAGAAATGATTAGAATTTAGATGCATTTTGAAAATAAAACCAATAAGATTTGTTCATAGATTGGATATGGAGAGTGGGAGAAAGAAGAGACAAAGACAACTCTGTTCTTTGAGGCTGAGAAACCAGAAAAATCGGGCTGTCATTAACTGGGATAGGGAAGGTCCAAGTGGAGCAGGATTGGGGAAGAGAGAACATGCCTAGTAGGTTTCCATGTGGGTAAGTTAGTATTCACATATGCTGGAATGGGGTCCAATATGTGGTTTTACCAGAGAAGATATATTTGGAGGTGAATAGAATAAAATTGGAATTCATAGTTATAATATCCATATTTTATTTTGCTCTGAGAGAAAATTTCATAAAATTATGACTTAAAGACTTTGATGCATATATCTAAATTTAAAGGATAAAATTCAGAAACCACAAGATAGAAACTAAATAATATTTTGTACTCATTTATTATAAGAACTTATTTTTTACATTTATTTACTTTTGAGAGACAGAGAGAGACAGAGCATGAACGGGGGAGGGGCAGAGAGAGAAGGAGACATAGAATCCAAAGCAGGCTCCAGGTTGTAAGCAAGCTGTCAGCGCAGAGCCTGACATGGGGCTCGAACCCACAAATCATGAGATCATAACCTGACCAAAGTTGGAAGCTCAACCAACTGAGCTACCCAGGCACCCCTATTGTAAGAACTTCTACTTCCAAAATTTATTCTAGCTTAAAAATAACCCATTATTTGCATAACATCTTTAATATATAAACTACTGTTATTGCACTATATTATCAAAATGGATAATTTGTTCCCTTGAAAGATTATGCTTGTAGAAACAAAATGAAAAGATCAATTTATCTTAACCTAAATTAAGGACAATTAAAAAACAATCTCTGTAGGGTATCAGTGCTGAAAAATCCTCTTAAAATCAGTGTTAGCAATCCTCTTAAACTATTTTCTTATTTCTTTCTTTACATATTACTAACTTTCAGAATTAATGGGGTATATTTATTTTAATAAATTAAAATATTGATTTATATTAAAAATACAGATAAATTCTATCAGCATTGAGATGGAATATAGAACAATTCTTGGAATATATGCTCAATAAATGTGCTCAATTACTGTTATTATTGACATTACTAGTGGGGTCAATGTTAGGGTTTAATATTAATAGTATTCACTTCTTTCCAAACTACTAAATATTAAGTATATTCAATATTAACAACATTTAGAAGGACACCAAAATTTAAGCACATATCATGTGTCTAGTACTTTATCAAATGATTTGTATACAGCAACTTATATAATCCACAAAACGAGTATACAACCTTAGTAATTTATTACCACTCTGTAAATGTTAATACGGAAACCTAGGCATGTTAGGTAATTTGTACAAAGCTGAATAGCAATAAATAAATAAATAAATAAATAAATAACAAGAATATGGATTGAAATCCAAAGCTCATGCTAATTGTACTGCCATGTTATCTTTTATACTTATTTTTAGCACAGCTTTTTTACATATTTTTGTAAACACTTAAGGATTTATTGTGTAAGTCATACTATTGTTTTAATATTTATGTCTTATCTACACACACACACACACACACACACACTCAATGTAAATCTCCTTGAAGGTATTGTATCTTTCAAATGTATTATGCTTTGATTGTATATCTAAAAGAACCCTGGGTATAATGTTTACTTTAAATAAATATTTGTTCACTTTAAATGGGAAAAAAGGCCATTGTTAAAAGGTACAGAAATACTAAGGTAAACCTTACACATATGTATGTACTTATACACACATGCACATATATGTGTATGTGGATACATGTACATTATGTATAAACGTATAGGTAATGTGTGTGTATATATTTGTATGTATAAGTTTTATAGTATTTGAAGTATTATGTGGATGAGAAAAGTTACATGATTATTAGAACTGGGTACAGGGAATGACCATTTAATAAGGTTGAATCTATCATTTTCAATATGTTTCAGTCACAAATAAGTTTGGGACATTATAGTCTATACATTGTACACTCTCTTCCGGATTTTGGAAATAGAGTATAGGATACTACAATTCAGAATATGTACTAGATGTTTAATTCTCTATCTTTTTGTTCAGGTTAATCTTCCTTATATTAATGCCAATTAGGTCGCCTGAGTGGCTCAGTCAGTTAGGCGTCTGACTTAGGCTCAGGTCATGATCTCACAGCTTGTGAGTTTGAGTCCCATGTCTGTGCTGACAGCTGAGAGCTCGGAGCCTGGAGCCTGCTTTGGATTCTGTGTCCCCCTATCTCTCTGCCCTTCCACCTCTCTCTCTCTCTCTCTCTCTCAAAAATACACATTAAAAAAATTTAAAAACACAATCAGAACTGTTCCTAAGGTGATAAAGAAGAAACAAAGAGTACAAGTTATTTCTTCTGATCATCAGCATTATTATAGAGTTCAAATGGAACATCTGGGATTGGTTTCAGGAGTGGGCTACACAGAATAGCATCAGGATGATGAATTCTGTGTGTTTACACAGATTAGTACATTTAGTTATACCATTTGTCACTTCATTTCTGGAGAATGGCAAATGCCAGGAAAACTATCTATCACCATGTTAAATTAGTAATCCTTTGTAAGGATGATAGCCAATGTAGTGAGAATTAGTTTTATATAAACATGTTCCAGTTAATATTTGTCACAATATGTCACAAAGGTGTGAAGGAAATAAGGAAGCCACTTCTAAACAAAAATTGAAATGTTGGGAAATATATGATCCCACAAAAATTTATCATTTGGAACTAAAGAAGAAGAGAAAATGTGAGGATCTCAACATTTAGTGGTGCAGATTCTGTTTTCCACTGTTTCTTCCCTGTTTAATAATTTGATTCCTACTGATCATCAGACTTGGACCGGCAGTTTTCTCATATGCTGTAGACCAGAGATGGTTCTGTGTATGACAAATTCAATTACAACATGGACTCGTTCAAGAATTGCTAGATGTAGGGGCACCTGGGTGGCGCAGTCGGTTAAGCGTCCGACTTCAGCCAGGTCACGATCTTGCAGTCCGGGAGTTCAAGCCCCGCGTCAGGCTCTGGGCTGATGGCTCAGAGCCTGGAGCCTGTTTCCGATTCTGTGTCTCCCTCTCTCTCTGCCCCTTTTCTGCCCCTCCCCCGTTCATGCTCTGTCTCTCTCTGTCCCAAAAATAAACTTTGAAAAAAAAAAAAAAGAAAAAAAAATTTTTTAAAGAATTGCTAGATGTATTTCTACTACCAAGGTAGAACACATCTTACCACTAATCATATTGTAACATTTTTAGATTTATTTAGAATAACACTTTATATTTGGACATCTCATTCACGGAATTAATATATAGAGAAATTGAATGTTTGTACTCTCTGATAATTGTCAGCCCATTTTCCTATGACACTACTTTTTGAAGTATAATATTTTCTTATTAGCTATGTCTAAACAGAGTTGTATGCCTTTATATCTCAGTTTCTTTCTGTGCTATATATAACTAATTTTTATGCAGAGAACTGAGCAGTGATTATTATGGGAAAACAATGTACTAAGCATCAGTGGGTGTTCATGGCTAATCCTGGGATGGGCCTGGGGGTTAAAACTACTTACAGAAAATTAAAGAATTACTAGATGTTTCAGTGTTTTATGGTTTGTTTCTTTTTCTTTTCTTTCTTTTCTTGTCATCACTGGCAGGACAGATAAAAAAGATGGCGTCAACATTTATTAACAAGTAAATATAATTTTGATATAATTTTTTTATTTCAAATATCCTTACTTTAAATTTTGCTTGTTGTGATTATTATAGACTTCCTAATTAATATTTTATCCCCAATATAGGAAACTATCTCAGGGAACAATGACTCCACAGCACCAACTAGATAATAAAATATAAAACAGTAAAACTGAAAAGTTTAATTCAAATACCATGGCACGGGCAAAGATCATGAGAAATATCCTCTCAAGTAGGAAGAGGAACCACCTCATTTAAACACTTAGAGTTTTCCTCATTTCAATGATCTATATTAATTTCTTGGCTTTCTAGGACGCTTATTCTTAGGAAAGATTGTACATTTCTAGATTCTATTTGTCTTATAACTCTTCAGCATCTTTTCCATTCAGATCTATGTAGAAAGTAGAAAGTAATAAAATAGCAAAAATGAGAATTTATATATATTTCAATAATACTTAATGACTAGTGTGTAAAGACAATGCTTTCTTCCTAAGTTGCTCTATCTAGAGATAGTCATAGTTAAACCATATCTGAATGCTTAATTTTCTAGTGCCACTAAATTTGGAAAGGTTAGACTATGAATTGTAAATCAGATGCTTCTTTATGTGTTTGATGGTATCTAATGTGTTCTATCTTTAAAATTTTCTTTAGCATTTATTCATTTTTGAGAGACAGAGCGTGAGTGGGGGGCGGACAGAGAGAGAGGGAGACACAGCATCCAAAGCAGGCTCCATGGATCCGAGCTGTCAGCACAGAGCCCCACATGGTGCTTGAACCCATGAACCGTGAGATCATGATCTGAGCCAAAGTCAGGCACTTAACTGACCAAGCCACCCAAGCACCCCTCTATTGTGTTCTATCTTACGTTTATTCTGTGTGGCCCAATTTATAGCTTCCTAAACTTTTGGAAATTAAAATAAAAAGATTTCATATAATACATTTATGAAATTATTTCTAGTAGCCTTTCAGTTATAAAATCAGCTTTCTTTGGAAGTACTGAATCTCTACTATTACAGATGTTCAAAGAAACTTTGGTAGGATTTTTTCTTAAAGAGCAATAATAGTACAAAGATCAAATGAGTAATTAGAATAGATTTCCTTTAAAATCAGGCAACACTTACATCTTTTTCACCGACTGGTTGAATAAAACTGTTCTTTTCAGAGTGAAATTCAATTTTCTCTAGTAAACTGACAATTAAATTTTACAAATGCTTATTTTTATTATTCTAAATTATTTTTAAGTTTGCTATGATAAATCATCTTCATATTTTATCTATCTCATTAGTTTAGTGAAGAGAATAACTATATGATATTAAGTTCATTTTTTTTCACACATTATAGTTGCATGGCATTGTATGGTCAGCCCCAAAGTCCTAATTAAAAAAAAATTCTTTACTTCCATGGGGTAAAGAGAATTTGAAGACCAAGTGGTTTGTGTTTAATACAGTTCACAGGAATACTTGTGTGCTCCTGATTTAATTTAATCATTTTCCCTCAATGACCATGAAGAGCCATGTTAAACTGAAGTGTCATTAAAGTGAAGTGCTCTGGTATTTAGAATACACGATGGGGGTGTGGGGAGTGTTAATTGCATAGAGTAAAGACAGGGACTATAACATCTAAATGCAATGCTCTTTTCTTGTAAAGTCAATGATAAAAACCTAGAGATATAATACTCCAAAGTGGTCCAAAAATCAACTTATAGGCTAAGTAGGGTAATTTATTTTGATTGCACTTGCAGGGAGAATGTGAATTTCAAAGTGAGTGTAATTTTCCAAGGCAGTATTAATGGATTGTTCCCTTTTGCCCAGTATGATAGATGTGTTGTAATAATCAGCAAAATAGCAAAGGGATAAGGAAACAAAAGCACTTGCAAAACAATCATTTTATTATAAGAACGAATTTAATATGCATAGAATACTATTTTGCAAATAAAAAACATTTATACTAAGAATGTAATTAATATTATAAATTAAAATAATTTGAATATATTTGATTATATGCTTTCCCAAATGGGCAATGCTATAAAATGTGGGCTTATAAATTTAGGGAATTCTAGTTCTCTTGAGAAGGCATTTTAAGTGTTACTATGCAGATGTTCGGCAAAATTGTGGGTACTAGGATTGTCTACACCAGTACCAGAAAATAATACACTTTGTTAAAGGATTTAGCAGTGACAGAAAGCGTGATGATCGGTTATTATCTTTGACAAGCTCAACAATATTCTATATTGTTTTCAAAATGATGATTTAACATTAACAAGAGGTAAGAATTTTCTAAGATGTTTTCATAGCAATAACATACAGTCTATAAACTGTATGTATGATCATGGGCTATCTGTGTTGACAAATGCACATTTCAGAACTCTGCATACTCTAATGAGAGTAAGAAACCATATTCAGGACTCTGCATGCTGTAACCAGAATATGAAACCATACTGAGATTTCAAGGATTTGGAAGGATCCAGCAAAATCAAAAAATTGAACTAATGTGTGAACTTCCTATAAAGGGAGGAGAGTGGCAAAGAGAGAACAACAATTAATAGAAGCATTCTCTAAATATAAAAATGCAAAATGGGACATACTAGTATATTTATGTATTTAGGAAAATGATTAGCATCAAGAATGACTATGATTCTCATAACAACCGAAATTATAATTAAATATTGAAAGAAAAAAATGATCATTTGGGAATTCTTTCTAAGTAATACAGCTATTCAATCTCAGTCAATTTGGATATATCTTCCTCAAATAAACTGACTCTCTCAAAATATAGGAATCAGGGCCAAGTCTCAATGGAGCTTGGCAGAAATTCACAGAAACAAATAACATCTAAATGAGTTTATGTCATAGAGAGGATTTTGTAAGTTCTGTAAGTGAAACAAACTTGGCTTAAGAAAAATCAGACCTACATGTAATGTTCTAAGACATTCAGATAGATTTTATGAGATTAGGTTTCAGCTCGATATACACAAAGCCAGAAAGTATTTTGAACTCTATTATGTCTCTTTTTCTCTTTGTATTCTTTCTTATGACACATTTTCTTATTTACACTTTCTTGGCCTATGCCAAATTATTTTTAGGAGGCTCCTTCTGGTAGGCTTTTCTATCCAGAGATGAGATAATGCACAAAATATTTATTTCTGTAATATTTAATAGGAAAAGAAATGAGGAAAAGAAATAAACAGGTCTCAGCCCCTGTGGGCAATGTCTTCTAAGAAATTCATGTGGGAGAATGTCCTATGAAGGAAATTGTTCCCACACATATGACTTCAGAAACTGGCAATAAAGTTCCATTGACAAAATAATTTAAACTAAATTAAATTAACCTCCAGAGAAAATAGAGAAATGAAGAAATAAATTCTTCAAAATAAAGAAATGAAATCTTTTTAAGGAACAGTTTTATAAAATATCTGTCTTTTTTTAGTGTTACTTCACAATGTTTTTGAATTTTATGAATGGAAAACTAGTATCACTATGCTGTTCAACTTTAGTTTAAATAGGACACCATTTAAAACCATGTGTATAGTTATTATGGAATTTTATTTCATAAAATTGAAGTCCTGTGGGGTTTTATTTTTCTGAGGATTCGTATGACCCTAAACACAACCCGTAGATAAACTAGTCATGGGCTCTTGCTTAGAACTTAGTGCTAGCTCTAAACAAAACTATGCAGTTGATCAAGTTTATCTTTGTACGAGTACTTTTTACTTTTGCAATTTTTTGCTTTGTTTATTTATTTTTGAGAGAGAGAGATGAAGTACGAACAGGGGATGTGCAGAGAGAGAGGGAGACACAGAATCTGAAGGAGGCTCCAGGCTCCGAGCTGTCAGCACAGAGCCTTTCACAAGGTTCGAACCCAGGAACCATGAGATCATGACCCAAGCTAAAGTCTGGGGTTTAACCGACTGAGCCACCCAGGCACCCCTAGTCTATCAATTCTTGAATCTATCATTAAATTAACATTACTTTAGAGAGTGATATTCCTTTTACTTGACTTGTCAATGTGTTTTCCAGTCTTTAGTATCAAGACGAAAAAACAAACAAAACAAAACAAAACAAAACAAAACAAAACAACAGCCAGCATCAAAATAGACATTCTCTTGCTCTCTCTTGTTCTTGTGCTCTCTCTCCTTCTCCCTTTCTCCTGAGTACCAAAGTTTCATTAAGAACTTTGTTCTGTAATATTTGTTGTCCGCTTGCCTGGTGTTTTTCTAATGGTTTCATTCATTGACTAGATAGCAATTTGAAGTGTGGGGGTATTATTTGTTCTTTGTAAGTTCCATATAGCATGAAACACAGCAGGTGAATTAGTTATTGTTTACTGCACAACAAATGACCACAAATTGATCAGCTTAAAAAACACATTTATTATCTCACAGTTTCTGTGTGTCACGATCTAGGCACAATTTACCTGGATCCTCTGCTTCTGTGTCTCTCATGAAGTTGCAATCAAGGTATCAGCCAGGGTTGGAGTCTGATCTGAAAGCCTGACTAGGAAAAGATCACTGCTAAGCTCATTTGGTTGCTGACAGGATTTTGTTCCTTTCCTCTCATTAGCCTGAGTGCCTCAGTTTCTTGTTGGTTGTCCTCCAGGTGCTCAGAAAAAGAGTTTCCTAGCTAAACCAAAGTTACAATCTCTTATAATCTAATCACAAAGATGACATTCTCTCCAGGTTGAGTTATTCTATTGCTTAGAAATCAGTTACTCAGGGAGGAGAAGCTTATACAAATCTGTGAATGAGGGAAGGGGATAACATTGGGAACCACCCCTAGAAGTTACTTATCACAGTATTTGCTAAATTTAATATCAATTATTTACAATTTGTTTTGCCCCAAAGTCCTTTTGTGCTGCCTTAAAGTATATTTGATTTGATTTGATTTTTATTTTTTTTTTAATTTTTTTTACATTTATTTTTTTTTTTAACGTTTATTTTTATTTTGGGGATAGAGAGAGACAGAGCATGAACGGGGGAGGGACAGAGAGGGAGACACAGAATCGGAAACAGGCTCCAGGCTCTGAGCCATCAGCCCAGAGCCCGACGCGGGGCTCGAACTCACCGACCGCGAGATCGTGACCTGGCTGAAGTCGGACGCTTAACTGACTGCGCCACCCAGGCGCCCCACATTTATTTATTTTTGAGAAACAGAGTGAGACAAAGCGTGAGCGGGGGAGGGGCAGAGAGAGAAGGAGGTACAGAATCTGAAGCAGGCTCCAGGCTCTGGGCAAGCGGTCAGCACAGAGCCTGATGTGGGGCTTGAACCCACGAACTATGAGATCATGACCTGAGCTGAAGTTGGACGCTCAACCGACTGAACCACCCAGGTGCCCCTAGATTTTAGACATTTCTCTGATTTAGTCCCTGTTTAGGTTCCATTGTGTAATGGTTAGCACTCTGGACTCTGATTTAGTTCCTGTTTGAGAAACTCAAATCATGTGAAAAAAAGATGTTGGAACTTAAGAAGTAGGAGTACATTCTTCAACTTGGCAGGCATTAGTCTAATCAATAATTCAGTTCTGCTTTGTCTCATTCATTTTTCTTTACCATTTGACAAATAATTTAAAGATATTTTACAGTAAATAATTTACATGTAATAAATAATTTCATTTTTAGTGAAAAATTATGATTTCCAAATATTTTCCTTTTATTTACTTTCCTTGGACACAGTTCTTCAGTTATTCTTTTTAATTTTTTTAATGTTTTATTTATTCTTGAGAGAGGAGAGACAGTGCATGAGCGAGGGGAGGGCGGGGGGGGGGGCACAGAATCCAGGCTCTGAGCTGTCAATACAGAGCCCAACATGGGGCTCGAGCTCTTGAGCTGTGATGTGAGATCATGACCTGAGCCGAAGTCAGACGCTCAACGGACTGAACCACCCAGGTGCCCCAGTTCTTCAGTTCTTGATTCACTATGAGACATGTTACAAACCTCTTCAATTTTTAAGACCCCTGTACAATGCAGTTTTCCTTATCAGTTATCCACGACCAGCTTGGGGCAAAAAAAAACAAGAGAAAAAACTAAAACAACAACAAAACCTGCAAAAACACCAGAATTGATCCCTAATCCCAGTCATATTCCCCAGAAACAGACCATGAGCTCAAGGTTCCTGTGTAACTAATTTAGGAAAAAAGTGCTCCCAGGAGAAAAGAGTGAGTAAGTAAAGAATTCAAGCAAAGTGCAATCACGTGCAAAGCCCCAGCTGAGACCAACTTTATGGATTAGCTGTGTGTAAATTATGCTTCAGAAGTCGATCCAACTGGAAGCAAAGACGCTAGGGCTTCAATGCTTCTGGACCAGTCAATTATTGGTCAAGGGCAGCCTCGGGAAACTTAGCTTTCAGGCACTGAGGGTGCCTGCCGATGGGGCAAATTCGTTACCACAGCCTGAAGCCAGCGTCCCAAAGAAAGTCACAGGTAGGCACCCTCGAATTTAAAAACAAAACAAAACAAAACAAAGATGCTGGGGGAGAGCCACATAGCTGTAGTCAACAGGATCAGAGGGATGCAGATGCGGCACCCACAGCTGGACAGTAACCAATCATGACAGGTTGAGTTACAACTGCCAGTCACATTTCACTAATTTATTTAATTCTCCTCTGTTGTATCCTGCCAGTCATTTCCTTTATGTTTTAATCTAAACATACCTCTCTTTATTCCACCAATGTTACTTCCTCCTTTCAAATCTTCACTTTAACTAGAATTGTTCTTCTGGAAATACTCTTTCCCCAAAAGAAAGGAGTTTTTTTTTTTTTTTTCTTTTCACCTCTCCTCCCCTACCACCTCTCCTCCAACTTCACAAATAGCACCAACGTCCAAAGAAAAAGTGACAGATATATATTCTTGTCTCAACTCACTTTTTTAAAAAAATATTTATTTATTTTGAGAGAGAGAGAGGGGGAGAGCATGAGTGGAGGAGGGGCTGAGAGAGAGGGAGAGAGAGAATCTTAAGCAGGCTCCAGCCCAATGTGGAGCCCGACATGGGACCCAGTCTTACCACCATGAGATCATGACCGTGAGATCATGACCTGTGAGGCGTATTTAAAGGATGTGATTATTGTTCTAACACTTTGGATTTTAGATGGCTTATCGAATTGTTCTACTCTTTTCTCAGTGTCCTGAGTCCATTGCTGTTAGAACACAACCTTAGAATTTTTTAGAAATTTAATATGCCTAAGTGAAAACTAAAGACTCATTACACCTTAGTTATCCCATGTCTTTTGTTTGCAAGGATCACACATGAAGAGGGAAAGTTTATTTCCAAAAAGGGACGTGTGGATTTTGTATAGGTCAAATATCAAAAATCATAGACTAAACAGGCCTTAGTCGGGCATGCAATAAAGCTGGCTTCATGCAGTTTAATGGCAATTACAGATGTTCCTGGATCTTCCCTGGACATCTGCACCATTAGTGTGACATACCTACTCCTTGAGTATCCAACTCTTAAACAAAAAAAGGAATCAAGCATATTGGATACGTTCTAAGTGTCATGTTGTGTTTTAGGTGCTCTTTCTCTGTTCACATATTTATCCGTCTTTCCCTCCCAACACAAATTTCCTCAGATTCTATTATATATATAATTTCTCAACCTCATAACTTCTGCATCGCAAATTTTCTAGTAAAAGGAAGATGAATCCCATGGGCATGTTCTACACCCTAGAAAGAAGTTTAGTATTAAGAAAAGCTAAGGGAAATGATAATTACTATTTGTAATTATTTCTCCTCTTTTTGGAGATCTAGAGAAAGTGTAAAATTCTCTTTGAATTCAGGTAAGTCATGTGATCTTTGGCCAAGGGTTCGTGAACAGGATTTTGATAAATATAGATTAAAAAAAAATCCTTCCTTGGGCACCTGGGTAGCTCAAGAGTCAGTTAAGCGGTCTGACTCCTGGTTTCCACTCAGGTCATGATTTCATGTGTTGAGTTCAAGCCCTGCCTCAGGCTCCATGTGCTGACCACGTGGAGCTTGCTTGGGATTCTCCCTCTCTCCTTCATTCTCTGCCTGTCTTCGCTTGTGCTCTCTCTCAAAATAGATAAAAAAAAAAAAAATCCCTCCCTTGACCAACCAGCATTTTGCAACAGATTTTTCTCACAAATTTACATATATGTAAATAAATATAAGTATATAGGTATAACATATATATAAATATATATGTTTGTCCATATATCTCCACTCACTATTGTAACTCTTGTTTCAGGTGCATTGTATCGTTCAGTGTGTGTGTATGCGTACTTAACTGTATTGTTAAAGAAAGACTTAGAGGGGTGCCTGGGTGGCTCAGTTGGTTAAGTGTCTGACTTCGGCTCAGGTCATGATCTCGCGGTCTGTGAGTTTGAGCCCTGCGTCGGGCTCTGGGCTGACAGCTCAGAGCCTGGAGCCTGTTTCAGATTCTGTGTCTCCCTCTCTCTCTGACCCTACCCCGTTCATGCTCTGTCTCTCCCTGTCTCAAAAATAAATAAACGTTAAAAAAAAATTTTAAAAAAAAGAAAGATTTAGAGTAGTGACTTGTGTTGAATCAGATGACATGATACAGAAGCAGGAAAATCTATGTAAATTGTTGGTTTTATCTGCTACAAGAATTTTATTATTTTATCCTCCTATTCATATTTTATAAGGACTAAATAATTGTAAAGTTATAGCCTATTCTTTTTTTTTTTTTTTTTGCTAATAGCTTTAAAATAGTATGTTTTCTCTCCCTGTTCTTGTTTTCCTGGTCACACACACACACACACACACACACCACATCCAATCCGGTAGATATTTTCTTTTTTTGAAGCATCATTAGTAACCATTTGCCAACACACAGCTGCCTGACATCACAGTTTAGGTACTCATTGCCTCTCACTGGAGGATTAAAATAATCTTTCATATCCCTTTCCAGCTTTCCACTTTATCATTGCTTCTCTCCCTTTGTGAGCTAATAATAAAGACATCTTATATTATAATAATCTAATAATAAAGACATGCTTATATTTCACCTACATCAGCCCGTGGTGTTGGGTGGCTTCATGACTTTGTTTTTTATATTTCTTTAAGTTAAAATGCTTTTTCTTCCTTTTCTCACCGAAGTGAGAAATTCATCCACCATGATTTGAGGTGTTTCGTGTACATATTAGATGTTCCATTATCTATTGCTTGGTTTCATATTATTTTTGCTCTGTTTTAATTTATGTGTATCTGTCCATCCAGCTGTTCAGTGAGCTGTTATTCTCTGCTGCACATAGTTATCCAGGTCTAATATGTGCCAGGCACTGCTTTAGGTAATAGGATGGGATCAGGAAACAAGAAAAGGCAGACATTTCTGATTTCACAGAGACTTGTGATGAGGCATCATCATCTCGACTAGTGATGAGGTATGCAAAGCCTTTGATTCATTGAGATCATTTTTAGCCCAAGCCACAAGCTGACTATAACAAAGTCCCATAGTCTGAGTGACGTATACAACAGACATTTACCTCTCACAGCCCTGGCCAGCTTCGTGGCAAAGAAAGGAAACTCTGGTGCCTTTCTTTTCTTATAAAGGTACTAATCCCATCATAGGGGCTTTGCTTTATGACCTCGTCTAAACCTAGTTACTTCCCGAAGACCATAGATGCTAATACTGCCACATTGTTGGCAGGGGATTCCACGTAAGAATTTGGGTGTAGGGAGAAGGAAGATATAAATCATTCAGTCCACAGCAGCATTTAAACTTTAGTCATAACGAGGATGATTCAAAACTGAATAATTTGTCCCTAAACTCAGCTTTTTTTAATGATTTTATGCACTCATGTGCTTTAGGATAAAATTTCTCTGTATATTCTGCATTGCCTTTGCCTAGCCTGGGGTCCATGTGTTTATGATCTATCACCTATGTGTGAACTGACTATTACAAGAGGAAGAATAAAATGTGTGTTTTTGTATTTTTAAGGTTACAGTTAATGAAGTTCTTATGGGTTTACATTTTTAAAAACTCAGTTTATGGATCTAATGTTGCTATTTTGTTAAAAAGTAAACAGTGGTTTGTGTCAATTCTAGAAAAATAACCACTTTAGAAATTGTAAATTAGAAATATATATTGTCAATTCAGAGAATTGAAATCCAAAAATTAATTCAGTAGTGTGTTCTAAGACATGAAAGAGTGGTGAACTTTATCATATCCTTTGATTACGACTCAAGGCAACTGAAAAAAAGTTCCCTTTCTATTCAATAGCAAGTTTCTGTAGGCTTTTCATCTTGAAGATAAATTCTCACTTCCTTTATATAATATTTAGTATGTTTCCCTTTACAGTAAACCAGAGGTGATCATTGCTTAAAGATGTTTCATAGAAGTGAGATGATCATCAGTATTTCAAATATAGCTACAGCTGTGCTTTTGTTAATAAGTCATGAGTTTATTATTACCTAATGTGTGTGTGTGTGTGTATGTGTGTATCTATTTCGTCTCCTTCACTTATCCTTGTGCAGAAACTTTCATCGTGTTCTAGATGAAGAAAAATCAAGATAAATGAAATTTTGAAAGCCTATTTTAGCATCTCTTGCTTCATCTCGAAACAGACTATATATACAATTATAATTTAATAATGAGTTTTATTAAAGAGGATGACTGGTTTCTATGAATGATGAGATCACAATTGCTTTTCATAAATGACTTTGACCAGAACTCATATGAATTGACATAAATTATGCTACAACTCAGCAGATTTAATTTGACATGAGAGAGAGAGAGAATTGGGCAAAATCTAGCATACAATTCAAGAAAAAGTAAATATTTATATAAATTATAAGATCCTGAGATTTAAAATTGTTGGTTACAGACAAAAGAGTGATATAAATATTTATAGTGTTTTGACAGAGAAAGCTTGATCTTAAAAAAAAATCCAATTTTAAATATTTATCTTTCTGGACCATTTATCAGAACTAGTCACTAATTTTACATAGACGCACATGTTTATGTATATACATATGCTATGTAAGGCTTTTAAATATTTTAATTTTTAAAATGTAATGTTATTAAGTGCATTAAAATTTAAAATAAAGTAATTTTTCAGGTTGAGCATTATTGAATGAGTGGAATAGGTAATAACACCAACTTTGTGATAAGATTTATCAATAGGTTTCACTTTATGAAACTCCTATTTATTACACTAAAGAGGATAAAACAATGCTCGTTCTTCAGTCATTTAACATTGAGTGGAATTTTCGGCTTTTTTAACATCACCATCTTTGTATTATTGCCAGGATCATTATGTGCCATCAAAATCAATTTCTAGTCATGTGATGTTCACATTAACCATATTTTGGTCTTGCAGAATAAATAAATATAAACTGCTAAACATTATTTATTTTACCATTATTCTTCTTCTACTTGAGTTTTCGTGATAAAGTAAAATAGGATGGTTTGTCTCTCCTTAACATTTAGTAAACCTAATTTAGATAAAGTTAAGCAATCCCATATGGGTCAAGAGCTTGTTATATTGGAAAAATCATTTTTGTTATGGTTAAATTTCTAATTAGTCCAGGGAATCCTGGGTAGCTCAGTTGTTTAAGTGTCCGAGTTTTGAGACTCTTGATTTTGGCTCAGGTCATAATTTCACAACTGTCAGATGGAGCCCTGTGTCGAGTTCTGTGCTGATACATGGCATGGCCCTGCTTGGGATTCTCTCTTCTCTGCCCCTCCCCCACTCACACATGCTCTCTCTCTCTCTCTCTCTCTCTCTCTCTCTCTCTCTTCCTCTCTCTCAAAATAAATAAATAAGTATTTTTTTTTCTAATTAATCCAGAACAGTTGAAATCTTGACTGGTAAGCACTCTTCTAACCTATTCACAAAGATGTTCTTTGGTTTTTTGTAATACATATGTATTCTTGTAATTTAGTGTCATTTATTTTGTCTAGTGCTATGAATCTGTTTAAAGAAAAAGCATTATTTTACGAATATAAATGTGTCACATTAAATGAATTTAGTATATTTGTTTTATTGAAGTGTAGTTGACACATAATGTTACGTTAGATTTAGATGTAAAACAGTGATTCAACAAGTCTATATGCTGTGCTATGCACACTGCAAGTGTAGCTACCTTCTGCTACCATACAAGGCCACTATAATACTGTTCACTATATTCCCTCCGCTGTACCTTTCATCCCCATGATCTTCATTCCATAACTGAAGCCTATACTTCCCACTCCCTTCCATCCATTTTGCACACCACCTTGGCAACCATCAGTTTGTTCTCTGTATTTATGGGTCTGTTCTTGCTTTTTGTTTGTTGATTTGTTTTGCTTTTTATATTCCACATATAAGTGAAATTATGCAATATTTATTATTCTCTGTCTGACTTATTTAACTTAGCATAAGGTCCTAAGTTTGTCCATGTTGTGTCATAAACAGCAAGATGTCACTCATCCCTTTCTTATGACAGATTAATATTCCATAATATATGTATATATATTTTATGTGTATTATATGTATATATGTATATTATATATATATGTATAATATATATATATAATCACCTCTTCTTTATTCATTCATCTATTGCTGGATGTTGTGTTCCTTCCATATCTTGGTTATTGTAAATAATGCTGCAATAAACATGGGGGCTTATATATCTTTTCAAATTAGTGGGTTTTTTTTCCTTTGGGTAATACCCAGTAATGGAATTACTGGATCATATGTTATTTCTATTTTTAATTCCTTGAGGAACCTCCATATTTTTTTCTTTTTAAAACAATTTTTTTAAAGTTTATTTATTTATTTTGAGAGGGAGAGAGGGGCAGAGAGTGAGGGGGAGAGAGAATCCCGAGCAGTCTCCACAAAATCAGCTCAGAGCCTGATGCAGGGCTCAAACCCATGAACTGTGAGATCATGACCTGAGCTGAAATCAAGATTCAGATACTTAATCAACTGAGCCACCGGCTGCCCTGAAGCCTCCATACTTTTTTCCACAGTGGCTGAAACAATTTACATTCCCACATCAAAAGAATTTTAAAAATATCTCCCAGTCAGAATACTTTGGAAAATTATACACATTCAGAATTTGAAAAACGTGCTAGAAAATTTCTAGAAATTGTCTTTTCTGTGCTCAATGAAGAGACCTGGAAAGTAGTGGTTAGGGATGCATGATCCAGCGTCAGCTGGTTAGGTGGAAATCTTTGTTCTACCCCTAATATATGAACCTGGTCAAATAATTAATCTAAACCTCAATTTCCTCTGCAAACATTCCACAGATTTTTAACAAAAAATTTTTTTAGAGTTTATTTATTTTTAAGAGAGGGAGCATGAGCAGGGGAGGGGCAGAGAGAGAAGGAGACACAGAATCCGAAGCAGGCTCCAGGCTCTGAGTTGTTAGCAGAGAGCCTGACATGGGGCTTGAGCTTGGAAATGGCAAGATCATGGTCAAGGCCAAAGTCGGACACCCAACCAACTGAGCCACCCAGGTGACCCATTCCACAGATTTTTTTTAACGTTTATTTATTTATTTTGAGACAGTTGGGAGGGGCAGAGAGAGGGAGAGAGAGAATTCCAAGCAGGCTTTGTGCTGTCAGTGCAGAGCCCAATATGGAACTCAAACCCATGAACCGTGATATTGTGACCTGAGCTGAAACCGAGAGTCTGTCCCTTAACTGATAAAGCCATCCAGGTACCCCACCATTTCACAGAATTCTTATCAGGACTGAATAGTTGATACAAACAAAAGATACAAATACACCCTTGGCTGATAAATCTATAGATCTGGGTTAGTTCAGCATTACTATGCATCTAACCAAGAATATCTGCTAAGAGCATTTCAGAAAAAAGATTTCTTCCTCTTACCAAATATTAGTATATCTACATGAAAACTTAGTTGACAATGAGAATATAGCAGTTATGAAAACCTGGTTTCAATTCCACTTGACATTTACC
Source organism: Prionailurus bengalensis (assembly GCF_016509475.1). Lineage (NCBI taxonomy): Eukaryota > Metazoa > Chordata > Mammalia > Carnivora > Felidae > Prionailurus > Prionailurus bengalensis. The sequence continues at coordinate 155,221,211 of NC_057344.1, read as the reverse complement.
AGTTGTGTGACCTTGTATGGGAAAATCCTCTTACCCCTTTCAACTCCAATTTCCTGAACTGTGAAAGGACATAACAGTGACAACTATGATTATCTTTTAATGTTTGGTGTTTATCAAATAATATTTTAATTTCTATTTGAAAATATTTCTTTAGGTTTTATTGAGATGTAATTGGGATATGGTATTATATTTGTTTCAGGTGTACAGAATGATGATTCAACCTTGAAAGTTCTCATCACAAGGAAAAAATTATAACTGTGTGGTAATATATATTAACTAGACTTACTGTGGTCATCATTCTGCAATAAAACACCATTTATATATATATATATATATATATATATATATATATATATATATATACATATATATTCACAATAAATACAGACTTCAAAAAATAAACATCTTAGAGTTGGTATCTTTAAGATAGTGTCTGTCTATATAGTTCATTGTTTTTGAGTTTGATATTAAGTCTGATAATGACTTTGATATTTTAGTGTTAAAATTCAAATATTTAATTGAGGTCTTTCCTTGCAAAAAAGCTTTAATCTTTTTGTTATTGTGTTCTTATATTCAATAATTAATAAAGCTGAACTTGAGCTTTCTATTAAAGGCTACATTTTCATTTAGAAATAACCTAAAACATTAGTTTGCTTAAAAAATTACCATATTTTCAATTATTTAACACACTTGTAGGTATATCAGTTCCTATTAAGAATGTTTTGTAGCTAAGAATGTTTGTTATTATACATAACTCTGTAATTCAAAACTTGACCCAAATTGTTTATTAAATATACATAGTTACCATGAAAAAATCCTACCTAAAAATTTCATTTTAGTTAGCTCTATTTTATTATGTTTCATACTAAGATGAAAAGATGAGGTCAGTGTCTCCCTTGCCTACCTTTGCCATTTTAAATCATCATTCTGCTACACAAAAGAACATCTGATTATTCGAGACATATATTATCCAGTTCTGCCATTTCTTTCTCTACCCTTTGTAATCATCTATGGACCCTATGTCAATCTTTCTGATTTATTAACAGTTTTGAAACTGGCCTCACAGTCTTCTTAACCTTAGTTTCTGCCAGTTTTGGGGGTGACTTCAATATTTATAAGATAATGTAGGCAATATTGTGTCTTTGAGTTTCATGTCTGAAATAATTAGTATGTGCTGGCTCTTTCAGATAGATCTTTAAATCAGCATAATTCTAACTTTCTTTCAACTTTAAGCCACAGTACCAGAGTATGGATTTGAGAATAACTATATTCTACCAATAATCTTTCTGTACCAGTGTATACCAGCAGAGAGAGCTCAGAAATAACTCTTATTATTCTAAAATAAATACTATGCTTTATTTCCTTTTGCTGGTATCTCATGAGGTAGAACCAGAGAAAAATGTCAGTTTGAAATTCAGGAATTCTTATTTGTCTGAAAAGTGGAAGTGGAGGACAAAGAAGCAGTTGTAGCCTTGGTATGAAATATTATCTTTTCTACAGCTTTCATGAAAGGAGAGTGGTTTTGGCTAGATCTATAGTCTGTCTTAGGGATCAGTATCATTCCTGAAGACCCATTCTGCTTCATGTATTAAACACATTTTTATTGAGCTTCTCTTATTTTCCAGGCCTTGTATGAGTTGTGAATGAAAGAGAAAAGACCCTTGCTCTAAAATAACATACATATAAGTTGGCCCAGGGAAAATCTAAACAAACCAATAATGAATATGGTAACTTTATAGAGGGATCACAAAATAAAACAGGAGTATTGGAGAAAGTAAAAGGAGGGATATTTTGGATAAGAATGGTTAAGGAAAAAAAACTTTTGAGAGATTAAAGATTAGAAAATTCCATACACTCGATGTCCAAAAAAAAAAAATCCATATATTTGAGGATGTGGGAAGAGAATTCTAGGTAGAGGACAATTTAAGTCAATACAGTATTAAATCGATTGTAAGAGAAACAAGAGAAGTGGCTAATGTGACTGGATATTAGTAAATGATGAAAAGAGTCATGTGAAGGCTGGTCGTTCACACAGCAGGTAACAGAGCCTTGGATCGGGGTGGTAGATCAAGAGTAAATGAGAAGAGTTCAGGGAAGGTTACAGAAACTGAGCAGCTTGAATGATGGTGCCACCAGAATTGTTAAAGCTAGGGAAAGAAGTTTGGGTGCATAATCAAGACATCTGCTTTGCAGTGTTAGGGACTGAATTGTGCTCCCTGCAAATCTGTATGTTGAAGTCCTAACCCCCAGTAACACAGAATATGACTAAGTTATTATGGTGGCTGTTATTGTGGAGCCCTAGTCCGATATGACTGAGTCCTTATACACAGAGAGAACTGCATGTGAACAGAGAAAAGGCCATGGGAGGACATGGTAAGAAGGCACCAGAAGCAAGCCAAGTAGAGAGGCCTCATGAGAAACCAACCCTGCCTGCACCTTGATCTTGGATATTAGTCTCTAGAACTATGAGAAAATAAATTTCTGTGGTTTAAGCCCCCCAGTTTCTGGTAGTTTGTAATGGCATTCATAGGAGACCAATATCAATAGTTTGTATTTGAGATGGACAATAGACAATGAGTAATGACACAAAACAAACTATTGGAGTGAGTCGATGCTAGAGGGAGAAACTCAAAATTTTATCAGCATTTTAATAAATAACTGAAATTATTTAGAGAATGTCTACTAATCTTGGTGTAGTTCTTGTGGATGGGATGGTAAATTATATTAGTCAATTTGCAACTAAGATAAATAATGTATGAAAAACATGGTTTTTTTTCATTATTTCTGCAATGCCATTGATAGGGTACCATCAACATTATTCTAGAGTTTGAGAATTGATATAAAGGGAAATAGTACAGTTTCAGAACTTGGCTTCAATAAGACACAAGTGGAAAGCTATCAACTACTAGCTCTCAGTATAGGAATGCTAATTGTTTATAAAATTTAGTAAAATAAAACACAAACAAATTAGGAATTTCTTTTTAGGGAGATGGTAGTCAAGAATGACTTTCCACTTAAGAATCAAGGCAATGGACTTGAAGCAACACTAGAAAAGAGTATCCTGAATGGGTTTCTCAGATGCCTGATAGTCACTGATGAAAAGAGATGGAAGGTGTGGCTTGTAAAATTGAATGGCAATGCAGAGACTTTCAAACCTGTGCAGGTCTCAGAAAATATTGTAGTCGAATAATTTTCAAATAAGCCAGTGGCCCTCTTGCTATGAGAGAAAATTGGTTGGTTGGGTAAAGGTGAGTGCTATTATCTGTTTGGGAAGACATTATTATTTCCAAAATAAGAGAGTGAGATATTTTTTAAGTATCTCCTTCAACTCCTGAAGTTGAGATAGTCCCAATATGCTGAGGACATATTTTTTTTTCATTTAATATGTACAGATAGAGATAGAGATAGAGATAGAGATAGAGATAGAGATAGAGAGAGGTTGAGAGAAAGTTTCCTTTAAGGCAATAATTTATGTCTACTTAGCATCTCCTACTCTCATACCCCCCACTGCCACCAGAGCTTCAAGTTTCTTTAGCTGGTGTTTCAGGGGAAGACTGATCCTCCTAACTCACCTCAGAGGGGGCCTGATTGGTCTAATGGGAAGTTAATCACCCTTCTTTGGATTTGGTTCACAACTAGGCATGTGACCCATATATAGCCAATAATACATGAGAAAGTCTGCTAAGTGTCCTCTGGAAAATAATTTGCTGTATGAAGAAAAGTCCTTTTTTTCCAGGATTCATTCAAATCTAGATATGATGCCTGGAATTTCACTAAGTACAGAGAATAAAATAAAATTGATAATGACATGGCAAGTAAATGAAAATAATCTGTGTCTTTGATGACATCATAGAGCCAACTAAATCTGAAACTTGCCCTACCTCAGGACTCTCTGTTATATACACATCTACTTATTTTATAAACCATTTTCAGTTAAGGTTTATATTACTTATGATGAAACCATCCTATTTGATACATGGGAGAGATTTACATTGTTGACTGACAACTAAAAGAACTTGAAGGAATGCTACTTTTCTAACAAATATTTTAACATGATAAAACTAAAATGCTTCATCTTTGCTCATGGACCTGAAGCCGTCTCCTCCATGTAAATCAAATAGAGCTTCAGCAAATTTTGATGTATTGGTTGAACCTCTGGACACTGTTCAATACCATAAGACATAGGATTGAGTTGGGAAGAAAACTCTCTTCCCAAGAGAGTCAATAACACTCTTCTAAGGGAAAGAAACTAGTGAGAGTATCACAGAGAAAGACTTGGAATGGAGTTTATCTATGGGATGGAGACAAGAACTTGACCCTGAGGGCAGATGGATGAGGTTATGAGCAAAGGAAACCTTGCTCTGGAAATTCCCAAAGAGTGCAAGCATGCATTGAGGATCCTCTCCTAAAAATGTTCAAAGAGAAGTTCAGGTTAGTAAGAAATTTCATCTTTGTTGTTTCTCAAGCGTTAGTATTTTGTTCTGAGTTGTTCATCTTTTGGCTATGCAATCTGGTGTGTTATTTTGTGGAGGCTAAAGAGACAAGATGCTGAGGGGAAGGGCATCTCCCACACCTTAAAACTCTTCCAGAGTCCTACAGAGATGAGATTCGTCCCACAAGAACTAAGGCTCAGCTTGCCAGGTTGATTAATGATATCAGAGGAAAGAGACTCAAAATCCTAGGAAAAAAGTTCCAAAAGGAACATGTAAAAGAAAAGAAAGAAAAAGACTCCATAAACTTCTTGTCTGTATAGCAATCAGAAAGTAATTCCTAGCAGACAGTAATACTTGTCAGAATATTTAGAAACATGACAAAGTTCTAGTCTCAGTGTTCACTTTTGCTATGTGAGATAAATTGTCTGTTCTTATGTTAGTTCTAGTTTTGAACTGGAGAGAAATGAATACAAGAAGCAGCAATGTGTGATATTCAATAAAATGTGTTTTTTTCCCTCCTTTTTTTCCCCCACTCCCTGCCCTTGGTGTTAAATTGTGAAACTCAATAATTGTTTTATGTGGTTATCATTCTTCTTGAAGAAACTATGTTATCTTAGAGACCAATGACTAATGTGTATACCAAGTCTGTTTTGTGAAATTAGGGAATATTAGATAATAAGACATATGTTTCAGGAGTATAATCAAAAGCATAAAAGGAAATTTCATAGGAACCCAAAATTGCCTTTTAACAAAAGCGTCTGAGGAGAAGACTAGTATTCCTTTGACCCACTTAAAACTGAGAGATAACTCTCACTGGAAAATGATAAAAGGTAAAATCATAGCATTTGAGAAGCAGCAGTAACAAAAAAAGATGATATTAATTTTTAAAAGAAATCTTTAGATAAAAATAGAAATTAGGTTAGGGAGGAGGAAATGATTTGGTAATTGGATAAAATTAAAGTTATAATGTAGTTTCAATAAACATTCTCATATTGTAACTTATTTAAAATAAGTGGCAAGTAGCTATCTTTTCAGAGTGAAACAAGTCTAGATAACCGATTCCCTATCTTTCTGACTTGAAAGATGGCTTAAAAAGTGGATACATTAAAAGCGGGTTCATTATCTCCAGAATTAGGCAGGATGTAGATACCTGACATGTCTTGTCACACTTTTCCTTTTACGGATGAAGAAACATAGGCTCAGGAAACCTAAAACATTTGCAAACTAAACATGGGACTCCCAATTCCTGGGTACTTTACATCGATCCCCCTGTTTTCAATGCCAGCTCATCTTTGAACTACCCAATCTAAAAGAGGATTTTCCTTTACCTGTAAATACCTTTTCTTGGTAGGGCACCTGGGTGGTTCAGTCCGTTAAGCATCTGACTCTAGATTTCGAATCTGATCATGATCTCACTGTTCATGAGGTAGAGCCCTGTGTCAAGCTCTGCACTGACAGCGTGGAGCCTGCTTAGGATTCTCTGTCTCCCTCTCTCTGCCTCTCTCTCTCTTTCTCTCTCTCTCTCTCTCAAAAATAAACAAATAAATATTGAAAGAAGACTTTAAAATTGTTTTGGTTAAGGTTTCCCAAATAAAAATACCAAGACAAATGTTAGACTGGCATCAGCTTGTACCACCACATAGAGAGACAGCATGGGCATGAATATAATAATCTATGGCATGCTAAATGGAATGTACACTTCAGTTCTCTTGGGACGTTTCAGTTTGTCGGCATAATTCCTATTTATTAACTTAAAGGCTAGGAACTTATTGAAATGTACCTTTACTGTTTTCCCAGGGGTCCTTCACGGAGCAGCAGTATATATCAAATCATTTTCTTTGGAGACACTTCATTGGTTTCGTACAGTTACCATAACAAATTACTACAAACTGGGTGACTTAAAACAACAGAAAATTATTCTCTCACAGCTCTGGAAGTTCAGAGTCCAAAATCAAGATTCAACAGGGTTGGTTCCTCCTTGGGGGCTCAGAGCCAGTATCTGCTCCAAGGCTCCTAGCTTCTGTTAGTTGTTTGCAACCTTGGTGTTCCTTTACTTGTAGATGCACTCACTCCAATCTCTGCCTCTGTTTCACACAACATTCTCTTCTCTGTGTGCTTATGTCTCTTCTCTTCTAAGGATGCCAGTTCAATTGGGTTAGAATGCATGCTAATCAAGTATGACCTCATCTTAACTTGATTACATCCACTAAAACCCTGTTTCCAAATGATCACATTCATAAACATGGGTTTAGTCTCAATATCTCTTTTTGAGGAACACAATTCACCCTTTAACAGATACCGGTATATTTATTCTGGCTCCTGTTAGAGGTTTCAGAATGAAATATTTCTTCCTTATATTATTCAAGGTTTCATACAATATCTATGAAAAGTGCACATTAAAGTTGTATTAGCTACTGCCTATGTTCATCCACTGAATGCTGATCACCAGTAACTTGATTGCTTGATTAACCAAAATCAGCTGATACTCTGGTGAATATAATATCACAAAGGGATACAATGGGCAGGTCTTCCTGGGGAGAGAAGAGAAGGGAGATATAAAAATAAAAATGAAGTATCTAGGGGGCGCCCAGGTGGTTCAGTCCGTTGAGTGTCCGACTTCGGCTCAGGTCATGATCTCCCAGTTTGGGAGTTCGAGCCCCGTGTCAGGCTCTGTGCTGACAGCTCAGAGCCTGGATCCTGCTTCAGATTCTGTGTCTCCCTCTCTCTCTGCCCCTCCCCCGCTTGTGCTCTGTCTCTCTCTGTCTCTCAATAATAAATAAACGTTAAAAAATGTTTTTAAAATGAAGCATCTAGGACAACTCTCAATTTCATAATTTGGATATTATTGCATGTGCAGAACCTTAGAAACACAGTTTCTCGTCTCCATAGGGCATTTTAGAAAAAGATATTTATTAAAGAAGGAGAAGGAGAAGAAGAGATAAAAAAAGAAAAGGATGTTTATTTACCTCACATTTTATTTTATTTTTTTACTGCTTATTTATTTATTTGAGACAGAAAGTGGGGGGGGTGCGGAGAGAATCCCAAGCAGCCTCCATGCTTAGCACACAGCCTGACTCAGGGCTGGAACTCACGACTGTGAGATCACAACCTGAGCCGGTATCAGGAGTCCCAGGCTTAACCAACTGTGCCACCCAGGATCCCCTCTCATATTTTAAAACTGATACTAGATCTGTTACATACATGCAATTAGCTGTGTGATAGGGAATGTAAACAGTATGTTACACTAGAAACTAAATTTCTTAAATCTAACTTTAAGTATTATCATCTTGAGGAACTATGAGTGAAGAAAGTCTGTCAAGTGGAATGCTGCAAAAGAAAACTGCAAAGGAAATTACAATATTTTTATGTGACTTGAATTATTGAACCTATACAGAAGGCATATTTATACAATAGAATCTATGATTCAAAGATGTTTTTAAATAATAAATACTGATAAATCTTCAAATCTGAATTTTAAAGTTCAGCTTTCAAACATTTATTTTAGGAACTATTTTTAAAATCATAGTAAAGAGATCGCTGCCTTCACAGTACTCATAAAATCATAGAGACTTAAGAATGTAAGGTGATATTTAAGTAGAGAAAATTAGCATCCTTGAGATGTCTTAAATCTGACATCTAGAAATCTGCATTCAAATAGAAGATTAACGTGGCCCAGCTAAGCCTATGTGCTGTGGACTGGATGGGAATGCTGATAAATAAAGTGTATTTTGAGGCAAGATAATTTTTTTGTCCTTTCAGCTTGTCAGAGATTAATGACTACAGGCTTTTGTTTAGAATCTTTTATTCTAACTTCTTTCATTGGGAACTCTTGACTAGAATTGCTTATGTTTATATAAATGAATCTGGATCTCTTATTTCACAAAAAATACAGTAGATTAAGAAAAATATCCTATTTTATTCATTTACTTAGAATTATGGTAATGAAAAATATATAGCTGTTTATGTACAGTTAGGTTATTAATTTGTGTTGCATAAGTACCCATTTATGTTTGAGATTATATAAATCTGAATATATTCTGTTATATCACATTTTGTATGGTGGAAAACTGCAGGCTTTTTTTGTCATGATAGGTTTAGTTCTGCCATACAATGTTTACTTGGAAATAGCAATTTGGATGCTTTCTTGTTAATAGCTGGACTTACGGTTTTAAAGCCTTTTTTTAAAGCGTTGTAGTACCTACTGGTTTCCATAGCTTATTATTTTTATTGGTATTGTATTATACTTCTCCACTTTTAGTTTTCCTACTACCACTCATTTTAAGATTATTGTTATATTTTATAATTTATTCATGTCTTCCATATTGGAATTTTATTATTTTTATTCCCTCTATAGGATCAAATACACATTTTAAAATCTATCTTACTAACATTAGATCTCAGAGTCTGGGTACTAATGCCAAACAAATTTCCAAAATGATTTAGGTAGAGGCTTATGATAGTAAAGAAATAAATATTATTATTATTATTATTATTACTATTATTATTATTTACTTTAAGTTATCCTGCTTTGTTAGGCTTTATTTATTTATATCTAAACATTTTGCATTTTCATCTGATATTCTATATATAGAAAGTTTACTTTCTCTCAAAGTATTTAATTTATTGAAAACAGCAAACAACTGCAGTTCTGTCTTGCACTATATAAATGCAGACATTACTAGCATTTTCGTAGGTAGCTACCGAAATACTAAACACTTCCAAATGCTGAAGTAGAAAAGAACGCATTTGCAAATTTTCTATTACATCATATGATGAGGAAACTGGGGTGTGGGGGCGGGGAGACTCTGGAAAACATGCTTAATATTTCTGGGAAATATTCTTGCATTTCATCTAGAAAATGTTCTTTCCCACAGTGATTTTAGATGTGACAAAGAAGCTAGTTCATTTTGGAGAATGTAACTGTTTTAATCTACAAGCACAAGTGGAGGTTTTATATCTTAAAAAGTTCATGTGCCCATGCAAGGTCCCTTCTTCTAACACACACAAATGTATGTATGTACACACAGTCATACACCAGCAGGTTTTGTCTCACCTTTTGGAGTATGTTTTGCTTCACCTTTGGATAGCGAAGTGTACCTACGACAGTCGTATGTTTCATCCATCGATGTTACGTGAGAAAAAATGAAATGGTCACAAGTAAGTCAAAAGTGAGACATAGCAGGAATACGCACATGGGATAATACAATATTATTCCAAGAAGAGTTTGTACTCCTGAGCTTCAGAGGGCATTGGTGATGTCAATGTTGGGCATCAGTCGTATCTGACAATGTTTGGTGAATGTAGGGAAGATCTGTCACAGTTAATTAAGGTAAGGAAACTGAGAGCTTCCTGGAGAAAATTTTACTAATAAATTTATACATGGTCAAGAACAATATTATTCCCTTATGGAAAGGTGATTTGGGGTGATTGAGAATGCAGCATTCTGGATGTCCCACTAGAATTTTTCATCCAATTCAGAATCCCGTCATCTTTCTATCCAGCACATCTGAGACTTACAGAGGGGTTGTTCAAAAGGTATATGTGAAACTACAATAGTTTTCTTTCTCCCAAAAGCTCTGTGTTTTGGTATGGATGTAATTGCAACAAAATATAATAGAATACAATTGCTTGACTTCTAAAAGAAACATAACATACCTTTACACCTTCTACATTTTTTTATTTTTTATTTTTTAATTATGAATTTATTGTCAAATTGGTTTCCATACAACACCCAGTGCTCATCCCAAAAGGTACGCTCCTCAATACCCATCACCCACCCTCCATTCCCTCCCACCCCCCATCAACCCTCAGTGTGTTCTCAGTTTTTAAGAGTCTCTTATGTTTTGGCTCCCTCCCTCTCTAACCTCTTTTTTTTTTCCCTTCCCCTCCCCCATGGACTTCTGTTAAGTTTCTCAGGATCCACATAAGAGTGAAAACATGTGGTATCTGTCTTTCACTGTATGACTTAGTTCACTTAGCATAACACTCTCCAGTTCCATCCACGTTGCTACAAAGGGCCATGTTTCATTCTTTCTCATTGCCACGTAGTATTCCATTGTGTATATAAACCACAATGTGGAGGTTCCTCAAAAAATTAAAAATAGATCTACCCTATGACCCAGCGATAGCACTGCTAGGAATTTACCCAAGGGATACACCTTCTACATTTTAATGCTTCGTGGGCTTAACTACTCTATGGCATTACATTTCCAACAGGAGATTCAGGGTGACAGTGGTCCCAGTGAAGTGCCAGGGCCTGATCAAATGCAAAACCACCACCACCACCACCACAACAACAACAAAAAAAACACTACCAGTAGAAGCAGAAGTGTGCCTAAGAGGAACAAGAATTTATATAGGCATGTTATCTGTAGTACATTACAGTGCTCCCAAAGGACGAGTGTTAATAAACAAAGAGGAAAAATTGTAGATGCCTCGTGGTAACTAAACCTGAAAGTTTTCATTAATGGGCTCATGTGAGACATCTTCAAGAAACATGGGAAGGACACTTCTGGAAGCTAGTATTCATTGTAGATAGGAGCAAGAGTCAGAGAAAAGTGGGAAGAGAAATATATAGTTAAATGGCAAGTGATTGATAGGTGATAGATGATAGATGGATACTTAGACAAAGACAGATAAACTCAGTTTGGATATTATGGTAAGGCTAGTGGGAAAGAAAAGGAAAGAAATCTATATTGTCTAGCTTAGATACTATTCTGTAACACTGAGTAATTTTAAGAATAAGCTTAGAAGTTTTATGACGTCTATGGAATATGTGGTTGTTGCTGATTTTCTTATGTCCATTTATATGCATATGTAAAAATATGTGCTATAAAATGTAAAAGAATTGACCAAACTCTCTTCTGTGTCAATTTCCACTTTGTGAAATCAATATAAGCATCTTAAACCTCAAAGAGCTACACAATCTTTTCGAGGTTGAGATGTGAATAATGTTGAGGAAATATTAACCCCACAGCTAGACATGCTTTGGTCCTCATGCACCAAGCTTTTCCTAGAGGATGCTGTCACATAGTCAGTATACCTGTGCATGCCTAAGAAGGTGAGGTAAGGAGGAGGCTCAGGAGGAAGAGGCAGATCTATCCAGGCTGTGAGTTGGTCATATAATTTTAACTTGACTATAATCTTGTTGGAATAGTTTTGCCTAAGATCTGGGATTAAAGAAAGAAAGATCTCTGCTAATATGCAAAACACACTGAAGAACTTTGCCTCAAATTATCCCACCAGAAAGTGTCAGAGCACAGGTTTGAAAGTAGGACCTTGTTCTATTTCTATGTTTTAGATATTGAGTTTATATGTGAATGCTTTTATCTATACTACAAATATGATTAAACAGATAAGATAAACAAAAACCTAATTAAAGTCCTCCAACAAATTATTTGTCTCTAGATAAAACTAAATGTGTAAAACATAGACCTCAGCTAACTTTCTAGAGGTATGTGAAAGTATGCCATACAGCTTTCTGAATATATTTATTGATCACCTCCAGGTATTTGAACATCCTGTGTCATTTGACTGAAATTACTTTCTTAGTTTGACCTTGAAAAGTATTTTTCAGAACTGTGCTCAAAATATATGCTCATTTGGAAGATGTACTTGGAATCTTTAGTCATACTTAAGTGCTTCCTCTTATGTGTTCCTGAGGCACCTTCTTTATTCTACCTATATTACAGCTTACATTAGTTTGATAGAAGTTTGGCAAATTTTTTTTCTTCATTTGAAAGAAAATATTATTGAAAAAAAGAAGATGACACACTATCGGCATAGTGTATTAAGTCAACACAAATGATGTTTAGTAGAGCTAAGTATAAAGAAAATAACTTGTACCTGCAGTAAAGCATTGGTGAATTAAATGAGTAAATGTAAAATATTTAAGTCTATAAGATATAAACTCTTGTAGTTATGTTATCATTTCCAGCTTTAGCTGATTTATTCTTTTTTAATTAATCAACCCTATTGATTTGGATAAGAAGTCATCCATTGTGTTTAGTAAAAGTTTATATAATTAAAATTAAGCTATTGAAGTGTTTGGGGTCAGTGCATTGATGGGAAGAAGTGTAGGTATTTAAACAGATTCATTATAGAACATTGGGAATATGGTCATAATATATTATATTTTGATAGTGAGGTGAAAGTATAAAAATAAATGTCTTGAGACTGTCTACATTCAAACAGGGTTAATTCCAGTGGGGCTGAAATATTCTACAAACTCTTTATCTACCTTCATTCTGAAAAAATACTAGTAAAACAATGTTGTTGTTATTAATTGATTCCCCAGATACCTTGAAATTAGGAAGGAGATCCTCACTGACTGATAATTATTCCACTAGGTCTTTTATTATAAATGAATTTTGGTATTCTGGTTAAGGTATAACTTTCTATAAATTTGTTTCAAATTCGTATGACATATAAATCATATGAAATGTGTTTTAAAGCTATGGTCATTTATTCATAACCTGATACATTTGATTGCTTGACAATAAAACCTTAGTATCTCTCATTAAGAAGAAAACAGGGCTCCTGGGTGGCTTGGACTGTTAAGCATCCAACTTCGGCTCAGGTCATGATCTCAAGGTTTGTGAGTTTGAGCCTCGCATCGGGCTCTGTACTGACAGCTCAGAGCCTGGAGCCTGCTTCAGTTTCTATGTCTCGCCTTCTTTCTGCCTCTCCCCTGCTCACGCTCTGTGTCTCTCTGTCTCTCAATAATATATACATGTTAAAAAATGTTAAAAAAAAAAAAAAGGAAGAAGAGGAAAACATCTTGTGATGCCTGGAATGAACAGCTGGATACTCACTTTCTGTTTTCAGTCCATAATCACAAAAACACTAATCATATACTAGACATGAAAGTGATTAATGTAATTATGTATCAGTTATGCACATGCATGGCTGTGAAATACATTAATGCATATTTCTTTGATATACTCATGATTCTATACAGATGAAACTCCTTGTGCTGGGAAACAGGCAAGACCATAGTCTAACATCTTTAAGTTTCACTTTATCAAAAGGCGTTTTATAGGTAGTGGAGAATTTAACACATGCAATAAAACTGAACAGGGAAGAATTCCTTTCAAGGGCAAACCTCTCTTACACATTTTATGGTTGAAATTGGAGACCGCCTATGAATTTAAGCTTTGATTTGAAATCCGATATCGGAGAATGATTCTGGGCATATTTGAAAGTCTAATTCCTTGTATATATTCAGTGATTCTTCTAATGCTGTTCTAAACTCTCTGGGCTAATGTTAACCTTGATAATGTCCTTAAAAGTTGGTTATTGCATCATTTTCTGATAACTTATACATTTGACACCAAAGTACACAACCAAGAACAGAATAATATATTTTGCAATATATAACTATAAAGATTTTACGTGTGTGAGTATAAAGAGTATAATTTTTACAACTGGTACAAAGTGACTACTTAATGTTTGACGTTAGACTTGGCTTGAGAGTGAGGTTTTATCTTGTTTAATTTCTTCATAAATAGAGAATATACTTCATTCACTAAGAATTTCACTAAGCAACACTGTTGTTTGTATTGAACTAAACCTTTTGAGGTTCACTCTTTCGCGGAAATTTGAAACTTTGAAGCCATCTTGGAAAAATATCTTACTAAAAATACATTTCAGATCATGGAACTTATTACTTACTTAAAAAAATGGAAGACTATTTTATCCTTCAAAATAAATGCACCTATTAATTTATAATATTTATTCTTTTTCTCCCTTGATTTTTAGAATCTCATAATAAAATATAGAGCTCTGTTCTTTATCTAACTCTTCCCTCACTACGGACCCCAAGTTAGACCACAGTTTCTAGAATCAATAAATTCATGTGTTTGGCATAGTAAAACTAAATTATTTTGACTTAATGGAGGAGAAAAATAGAAACAACTTTCAAGTTCAATTTTCTTAGATTAGTAGTCAATTAGATAACTAATTTTCATTAGAATTGAGGTTAAATAATTAGCCTCTATGAAATTTTTTCACAAAGCCAATTTAATTTCTAAAACCAGGCCATTTATAAATGATATGAACAATGTTATTGTTTTTAGATGTTGAAAAAGCAACCACGATGATAGTATTAGCCAACACTTATAATCATTAGGTACCAGACACTCTTCTAAGACACTTACATGTATCAATTCATTTAATTCACTACAATACCATAACCAGGATGATAGTATTATTCCCACTTTAGAGGTGATGAAGTTGTCACATGGCCTAGAATCTTGTCCAACGTCTAGTGTGTAGAAGAATCAGTAATCAAATGAAAGTAGTCCAGTGCCACAACTGGCTATGATTTCCTTGAGGGTTAACAAGGACAAGTTTCAATATAGACAAACACAGAATGAACTTCTTAAAGATACACTAACTTCTAAATTCTTCACATTTCTATAATGGGCTATTTTTGTATAATTTGCCCAAAGCAATTTTTCCTTTCTTCCCAAGGGAGCACATGTAAATATTTCCAACTTCTATTTCAATAAAGTCAATGTCCCCCTTTTTTTTGAAGTAGATAGGTAATAAATCATAAATTATAAATAATGTTTCAGTTTCTTTCATCTTCTTTTCATCTAAAAATTCTTGCCCTACATTTTTCCATCATAGATACAACTCCTGAATTTTTAGGTTGTCTGTAGCTCACTGAGTAAAAATGTGTGTGACTGGCACTTAGAGCTAACTAAAGTACTTCTGGATAAAGCAGAATATAATAGTTTAAGATAAGATTGAAAGATAAATTTCAAGAGTATGAAAGAAAGGAGAAGAGGGAAAGGATAGCATAATGGGGAACAAATGATACAAATTAAAAAATACAAAGCATAAAGGAAGAAATCTGTGTTCTTTCTGGACATCATTTTGGCCAAGAATCATATTATCATAGCATAAGGGAAGCAGGATATATTATATCCATAAATGGGTGAAAATGTCCATAATCTGTGAGAATGTGATCTTTTTGGAAAATTTAGAGTCAAATGGATAAAAACAAGGCAAAATGTCTCTGATAAGTTGACATATACAGATTGATTAATTAATTCAGTTGCTTGGAAGACATGTAAGTGAAAATGGTATGAAAATATTTTGATAAATCTTACTAAAGTACTCTTAGAAATCACAAACGACCTTCCAAAATACTGTGCTTAAAATGTCACTTCTATCCAAGACTCAATTGACTTGCAAAGGGTCATAAATACTGTTTTGGCTACATGCGAATGTATAAATGCCACATCTTTTCTTTCCTGATAATTCCTTCTTCTTCAAAGTTCTCCTAAGTTTGTTAAAAATAGCATATTAGTTCTTATAAGTAACTTACATTCTTATAACTTATAGTGCTATTTCCTGCTTTATATGTCTACCCTACATTCCATCTATTTTAAAGGACAAATTCAAATTCAGATTTCCTTGTGAATCATGCCACATCCATAATTTACTCACAAACTCTTGTTTAGTTTATTATTTACTTAAATCAAGTTACAAAATCTTCATGTCCATTCCGCATATTTTTCCCCATGGTTTTTGGCATCCAGAACATGATAGACACTAAACAAAAGTGTGTTAACTTAAATCTCAACAATTCTGCCTACAGTAAAAACTACCAAAAAGGCTTATGATAATCTTGTTGTAAACTTGCATTTTTGTCTTTGAAGGGTAATTATAAATTAAGAAAAAATAAGTTTATTTCTCAGATTAATTTGAAAGGGAAATGGAATATTTTCTTTTTTTTGAAATGGAATATTTTGAATGTAAAATTAGTAGTGACTGATAAACACTCTTCTAATTTCCAATCAATATACCAAAGAGTTCTATTGAAACATTAAAAAATTAGCAACATTGTACAGAGAAATTTAAAAAAATATCAACATGGTGCCTGAGTGGCCCAGTCGATTAAGTGCCCAACTCTTGATCTCGGATTAGGTCATGATCTGACAGTTGGTGAGTTCAAGCCCCACATCAGGCTCTGTGTTGATGGCACAGAGCCTGCTTGGAATTCTGTCTCTCCTTCTCTCTGCCCCTCCTCTCTCTCTCTCTCTCAAAATAAATAAATAAACTTTAAAAAATATCGACATGAATGATGAGATTTTGATTGAGAGAAATTGAAATAAAAAACACATTCATAGATTATTCTCTGACAAAATAAAATTTACGAGTAACTACAAATTACATTTCAAAATCACTGCTGTTGATTATTAAATTCTGTTAGGGAGACCCCTCCTCCAATATATCAACTGTTAATACCTCTACCAGTAAGGAAAATCCCCTACATTTTACAGAGCTACAGTTAGGAAAGATTAATATAACTTGGTAGGAAAATCTAGGATTTGAACTCTTCCATGAACTATTAATTGATTAAAATCTTTTTTTTATTTTGCGATAGCTTACGCAAATCCAACTCTCCAACTTCAAAATATTTTTTTCTACTGTTTATTCATTTTGGGGAGATAGAGAGACAGAGTGGAGGAGGGTCATAAAGAGAGGGAGGCACAGAATCTGAAGCAGGCTCCAGGCTCTGAGCTATCAGCACAGAGCCCGACGTGGGACTCGAACCAACAAAGGGCAGGATCATGACCTGGGCCTAAGTCAGACACTCAACTGACTGAGCCACCCAGGTGCCCCTCAACTCTCCAACTTCAGATTCTACAACATTTTCATGTATTCCTAGACACCCCTTTCTGGTTCTTGATATAACAAGGTCATTATAAATCCTGATCTCGACTGCCATGTTGACCTATAATATTGATCTTCTGATTTCTCCATAGACGGTTCCATTAGCAAGGATGGTACAGGGTTATCATTACTGTATAATGCTCATGGGGAATTACATAGCCATATGTTTACCCACTAGAGATGGTGGCCACTATATATCTCTTATTCCACTGTTAATCATCTTGAACTGGATTCTCTTCACTACCACTGGATAGTATCTCTGCAAGTTTCCAGAGCTTTTAAAATAAATGAATATATTTTAAATATAAGAATATAAGGAATATAAGAACAGTTTCCAATTTAGGTATTAGTTCCCAGAGCTTTTATTTTTTTTAATTATTTTAATTTATTTATTTAATTTAATTATTAATTTAATTAAAAATTAACACTCTTAATTATTAATTTAATTATTTTTTAAATTATTTTTTAAAGTTTTATTTAAAAAATATTTTTAAGTTTATGTATTTACTTTTGAAAGACAGAGAGAGTGAAGAAGGGGCAAAGAGAGAGAGGGAGAGATAGAATCCCAAGCAGGCTCTGCACTGTCAGCGTGGAGTCTGATTTGGGGCTTGAACTCACAAACTGTGAGATCATGTCCTAAGCCAAAACCAAGAGTCGGATGCTTAACTGACTGAGACACCCAGGCACCCCAGAGCTCTTAAAATCAATGTGGAATATAAGATCAGTCTCCAATTTAGGTATTAAAATTTTTACTTCAATCTAAATATAAAGTTTAGTCTCACAATATAAAGATTTCCCCCTTATGCTAGTTTGATACTGGTATTTTACAGCAGGAATGGGGTAAGAAAATGTCTGTTGCTTGCTTCTTCTCAATGGAGACTCTAATCTGGCATGTTGCTCTGTGTGTGATAGGTAAGCAAATATTGGTTATTTATCATAGGAACACTTAATGCTGGCTACAGAATATATGAGAGTGGGAAAAAAAAGCTTTAGAAAAAGTATTGTTGCCTCCCAAAGAAATCAAATTAGCTCATCTTCTACAATGAAATACCCGAGATGGATGGTCTGTCCATATGTATAAATTTACTAGTCTAATCTGATGTACAATGTCAAGTAAAACTATACACCCTGTGCACTTTAAACTTCTGCAGTGTTACACGTCTATAATGCTGGGGAGAAAACAGTATGTCCCAGAAGACATGGTTCTGGGACATATTTATTTTGGGTTCCAACTCTACTTGATGGCCAAAGAACTTCTAAGCCTAGTAGAAAAGTAAGAGACCATGGAATAGGCTAAATAACTTAGAATAACACATGGGACTCAGACAACTATAGTGGAAAAACAGATGTGATCTCACAGAAATGATGAAGGCAATATTGATAAGGCTCATGGAATAGGGAGGGTGCATCTGAAAAAAGTGGAGAAGCATAGCAGCAACAGGGAAGGATTCTGTTCTATCAGCTGCAGATACTCTAAAAATGTTCCTATTTTTGAACGGAAATTTCAGACAGACACTGTAGGCAATAGGAGGTCAAGTAATGTTGTATAATGATTCCTAAAATGTGCTTTTGATCTTTGGGGACCTGCAAGTTTGCAAGGCCTGAAGAAACACAGGTTTTAAGAATAATTTCTATATGCTACCTCTCCCAATCTTTTGTTATCTTCTTCAGTTTTTCATCTTGTTTTAAATACACAAAAACAATCAAAAACACCCGGTTCAATATCAAAATAATTACAAAACAGAAAAGTAAGTTTGGGGGATAATTTTACTAATTTACTTTTCAGCACATTTTGAATATATTATAGTCATGACATATATGAAATTGTATATGCTTTTCTACTTAGTTTTGTATAATAAGAAGTTATCTGTATTAATAAATACATTTTCTGATATTCATGGACATAAACTATCCTTTTTTTGAGTTATTCTTCTGAAGGTTTTACTTTGTTGTGTGCTTATTATTTGTTTTTCTTTTCCTAGTTTTTGTATAATTTATTTATAATGTCTGTATGATAAGACTACGAAGACAACATACTTCTCAGTCTATTTCTGTGAGGTAATTTCTTAGAAGTAGAATTTCTGAGTCAGGAAAATGAACTTTTAGAGTTGGGTTAAACTTGGGAAATTTTTTTTTAGTCAAAGCTCTGCCAACCTATTCTTACGTTTGGATGATAAAAGAGTAGATTTTTTTTTTTTTGCTTTAAACCCATATAAGCCAGCCTTTTATGTATAGGTTCTTATGATTTTTAACAACTTTATTTACTATGAAGGAAATGAAGGCTTTGAAAGTGGTTTGAATTTGCCTGTATTTGTCAGTCATTTGAATTCTTCCTTATTGAAGTATATATGTACATTTCTGCCCATTTGTATACTTAAGAATATTCTTTTGTTATACAATAAATAATTTATTTTAAAAATAGAATCTCATCTGGACACTACCCCCTTTTTAGAGGCATGTGCTAATAATCAGAACATTTGTAATAATATTAAAAATTATGAACATTAATATATAACCATGAAAAATTTGTATTTTTAAATGTTTTTTGGCATAAGTGCTCTACAATTTACATAATGCTGAAAACTTTTCTATCATTCGCAAATATATTCTGAAGATCTATGCGTGTTGACTGATGTAGTTTTAGTTTTTAACTTTCAAATGTATTTATTATATGACTATGCCACATTTTATACTCTCCCCTATTTCGCCATCTAAAAACAATGCTAAAATGAATTTTAACATACATGTTCACATTAAGATTCCTATTGCTATATATAAAATACCTTTTTAAATATAAGTTTGTATTGATATATATATAATATCTTTTTAAAATAAGTTTGTCAATAATTAATTTTTTAATTTTCTCTAAAACTTTTGGGTGAAATCATCTGTTTTTGATATACAGTAAAAAACAATTCAGACTTTTATATTGCCTCTAATCAGAATCTTTCCTGTTGGTAAGTAAATATAAGAAGTCAAATTATTTATCTTGGGGGAGCTGATTTGATGTGGATACAAATAGTCTCTGATGTTCTGTCTGATGCATCCAAAAAAAGAGATATTTATGTTAATTTGTCTGGGCAACTTCCCCTCAAATTACTGATTGGGTAGACATTACCAATATTTGCCTCCTGACTCTCAGACTTCTTTGGTTTTTTTTCTACTTTCTCTCCTTTTATTGATATAGAGCTTCCTTTTATTTATTCCTTTAACTAATTTACAAACCCAGGTCCTGATCTAATCTATGACTCATTATATGTCTTTTTATGAAGGAGAAACAAACTGGTGGCACAACAACTTTTTCTGGTCACAGTTATCCATTTTGTTATGGTTGCTTTTCATTTGTTTGTTCTGATCCTCATAGTCGTCTTCCTTTAAGTGACAACACCTGGGTGGCTCAGTTGGTTAAGCATCTGACTTTGGCTCAGGACATGATCTCATGGCTCCTGAGTTTGAGTCCTATGTTGGGCTCTGTGCTGAGAGCATAGAGCCTGGAGCCTGCTTAGGATTCTGTGTCTCCCTCTGTCTCCACCTCTTCCCTGCTCTCGCTCAGCCTCTCTTTCTAAAATAAACATTATTATCATTATTATTATTATTTTAGTTAAAACATTAATGCCTTTAGTGAGGACTTGTACTGTATTCTCTCTCAAAGTCCCCTCGACTCCCTCATGTTTTATGTTTGAGTCAATTAATTCATGTTACCTGCTTGTTTTCTATATGTAGGTGAATATTTAGCCCTTTTGATAAGTTGAATTTTCTTCTCTATGAATTATTCCATTATCATCTCATCTTTTATTTCCCCTTTTCCATAGTAACCAAGACTAAAAATATAACTACTGCCCAGTGAGCTCAGATGAAAAAGTTATCTTATTGCAGCTTCCTGCCAAGCTTTAACCAGAACTCATTCCAAAATTGTTTCTCTCCTTTTACTGTTATTGTTGATTGTAGTTTCATATTAATCATTAGTTTTAAGTTATCTATGATTTTAATTCTGCTCCCATTACCATTACCATTATTTTATTTCACTATAGTTACACGTATCTCCTACTTTGGGCATCAAAAACAATGTGCTTCATCATTTCTTTCTCTGTTATTTTAAATTTATTAATAATTTCAGAATATTAAATTTCCTAGGAAGTCAGTAGTGTTTTTGTAACTAAAAATCTGTTCAGAGTATATTTCTTCAACATTGTCTTATTCTTATTTA
The DNA here is from genome assembly GCF_016509475.1 of Prionailurus bengalensis. NCBI lineage: Eukaryota > Metazoa > Chordata > Mammalia > Carnivora > Felidae > Prionailurus > Prionailurus bengalensis. The sequence continues at coordinate 155,199,884 of NC_057344.1, read as the reverse complement.
TATCAACAGTACTATTGTTGGAGTGCTACATCATCTCTATGTTGGAAATGCCCACAGCATTGTCCTGTGACCCTATCTTTCACAAAAGTGTGAAAGCTAAATCTTTCTTTCCCCAAAATGGAAAACCAGACTACTACACTTAATGCCACTTTAAATTTTTTACACCTGGGTGACGCCTGGGTCACTCGGTTGAGTGTCCGACTTTGGCTCAGGTCACGATCTCATGGTTCATGGGTTCCAACCCCGTGTTGTGTTTGTGCTGACAGCACCCAGTTTGCTTTGGATTCTCTCTTTCTCCCTCTGCCTCTCCCCCACTGGTGCTCTCTCCCTCTAAAATAAAGAAACATTAATTTTTTGTTTCAGTTTTTACAACTGAAAAATTAGAAAAGACTGAAAGGCTTAGTAACTTATCAAACTTCTCAGACTGTAAATAGCATCTCTAAATTTTGCATTTTGTGCCATCATCTAAGTACTGATGCACTAGGCATGGGACATTCTGAAGTACTCTTTCTGGTATAACCACAGTATATACAGAGATGGGTAAGGATAAAAAAAGTATTACTAGAGGGGAATTTTGAAATTTTCCTATAAATGGTGGAGATTTTTCTTTGAGGTCAAAAATAAAGAGTCTGAATAATTTAAATGTACAGAACAAGAAAATCAAAGTCAGAGTCTTTTGATCAATGCAGGAGACCTGAACTCTTAACTCCAGTGGGCTTAAATAATAGGTTATGGGATGTTTACAACCTTTTTGATGTTTTTAACATTATAAGAATGACAAAGACTATCTTAATTATGAATTTAATTATTAATTTACAAGATTTAATATTTTTTAACTGACAAATCTTACAAATAAATGACATAAACAGACTGCCTATTTTTTCTCTAGGAAATACGTATGCTTACGTTTCCTTCTTTTCCCAAAACCTATTACCTTTTCTCCTGTCCAGCTTTTCTCAGTTGTCCAGAAAAATACATCATGATACTATAATCCAGAGTATTCTTGCTTAAAATCAGTTTTCTCAAAATTTTCTCAGACTCTGATATCCCTGTCATTATTATTTTATTGTTAAATCATCTTGTTTAATCTCTGCCTTTTGTGTTTGTAGTATAAAATACAGTATTTTAAAGAAAACAAATCTAGAAAAAACATAGCTCTATTAAAATGACAACAAATCTCAACACATAGCTCCTAAGACTCAATGAATTTCACATGAAGTGAATCTCTCCACAATAACATAGTGTTCCTCCCTCCTCTTGAGCCCCCTGGGGTTTGTTACAAGGGGCTTTGTTGTCTATTATATCAGTGTAATTGCCATATTGTAGCATCTCAGATTTATTCCTGTGGAACACTTGTCAGTGAAGGCTGCCTTCATTTTCTGTTTTTTTCTACCACTCAAAATTCAACACTAAGCCCAGAACAGAACAGGCATTTTCTTCCACTGATAATAGATGATACATAAAGAAGAACATTGTAATCCCTGTTCTTTTTTATTTTTTATTTTATTTTATTTTTATGACTTGAATGCTATCTTTGGAGAATAAACTCCAGTGGGACAGTAAAAATCTATAACAGACAAAAAGGGAAAAAAAGGAGGCTTACATATATCATAGGATGCACAACGTCTGCATCCCTGTTTTGGGGCACATAGCGGTGCTGTATCAATAATATTTTTGTACTTCATTTGTGTATTTGATTCTTTCTTACTCCTGACCTGCTTTGGAATCATTTATTCTGTACCCCATGGTGGTGTGCTCGAGTGCTTGTTAGTACTTGACATTTTCTCTACAAGCCAGTTCAGCCACCACTACAGATAAGACTGAACACTGTCTCCGTCTTTATATGTGTCTATAGTGTATTGCTTTTGTCTATTTGCTGCTGGTTCTTTGTAGGAAGAAGCCTGAGTTACTTCCTTCTCTCAGCTATAGATGGAAGTAATTCCTTCATAAAAACTGTAACCAAATAATTCTATCATTTCATCCCTTTCGGGTCATCACCCTGAAAGCACCTTTAGTCCTCTCTCTTCCCCATATTTTTAAAAATATTATTTTTATGGAGATAGAATTCACTACCTAAAATTAACTCTTTTTAAGGTGTACAATTCAGGGGTTTTATTATTATTATCCTAAAGTATTCATAAGGTTCATTCTATACTTTGCTGTCTTTTTTTAATTATTATTACGTTTCTTTATTTTTGAGAGACAGAGAAAGACAGGGTGTGAGTGGGGCAGGGGCAGAGAGAGAGGGAGACACAGAATCCGAAGCAGGCTCCAGGCTCTGAGCTGTCAACACAGAGCCCGATGCAGGGCCCGAACTCACAAACCGTGAGATCATGACCTGAGCTGAAGTCAGACACTCAACTGACTGAGCCACACAGGCGCCCCTATACTTTGCTGTCTTTATATCAACTCTTTTTCCATTGTTACTCTCTTTAACAAACATGTCATTCTGCCTTCTGAAACCCACATTCTTAGTTATAAAACTCTCCTGCAACTTGAACATTTTCCCATATACTTTGCCTCTGTCTCATTGCACTAACTGAAATCTGACTGTCTGCTAAGAGTATAACTCCTGTTACAGCTTCCTCATTATCTTGTATCCCACCTACATTAGTGCTAGGAGACGGGGATTACATCCAATCACTCCTGAATGTAGTTTCGGGATCATTACTGTTCTACCCTCATGTTAAAAGCATCTGTTCCTTTGAGCATTATGCCATCTGGCTGTGCCTCTTCCTCCAACTACTCAATTTTAGTCACTATTATTTTACCAAGTATATTATAACTCCCTCTCATTTACTGAAGAGTGCAGTACCTAGCATGAATGAGTCTTCTCTGCTCTAAATTCAGCCATTATTCTGGTTGACTACCACATTCAAATGGACTATACATCCAGCAGTACACAATATAATACACATTCTTGTTTCCCAGTGTTATACAAGCCCTCAGTGCTGTCCCCTAAATGTTTTGTTTTCAGAATTTTCTTTCTTTTTTACAGAACTTTTTTTATCGTGAACTTTTATTACTCTTTTCAAGCACATAGTCAACCACGTCTTCACTTATTCTTGGTAGAGTTCTTGTTTCAGCACTTCAGAAAGAAAATAGAAATAATCAAATGAAAAAGTCTTAACTTCTTAGTGCCATATTTAGAATAGGGCTTTGTCTTAATATAAGGCTTTGTCTCCTTTCCCACCTTCCTAATGATCCATTTTGTTACCCCTACTCTCTCATATATTTTTAATTTTTCAGTCTGTATTGACCTGTCACTACATGTTTTCAAATAATCATGTGTATGAAATATTTACAAACACAAATTAAAAAAAACAGTCAAACATAAAGAACTTGCCTCAAATCCATATATGACTTCACAGACTATTCTACTTGTTTTTTCCCCCTTGATGGCCAAATCTCTTTGTGAATGTTGTGTACTTTTACTCCACTTCCAAAATTCACAGTACTTCCTCAGAGTATGGAATTCTCAACTTTCTTTCTTTTTTTAAAAAAATTAATATTTATTTATTTTTGAGAGAGAGAGAGAGAGAGAGAGAGAGAGGTGGAGTGTGAGTGGGCAAGGGGTAGAGACAGAGACACAGAATCTGAAGCAGACTCCAGGCTATCAACACAGCCCAATGTGGGGCTCAAACTCACAAACTGGAAGATCATGACCTGAGCCAAAGTCGGACGCTCAACCCACTGAGCCACCCAGGTGCCCCTCAAATGTATTTCTACCATATAATTTAGTCATACCATCCAATAAGGCATTATGCTTAGTTGGAATTGCTGTAAGAGAAATATCATGGACTAGATGGCTTGAACAATAAACATTTTTCACAGTTCTGGAGGCTGGGAGTCAGGTTCTTGGTAAGCGCCCTTTTTCTGGTTTCCAGATGATTGTCTTCTCATATCCTTACATGATGGGTTCAAGAGAGAGGGAGAGAGAAACTCTCTGTGCCTATTCTTAGAAGGACATTAATGTCATAGTGAGGGCTCTATCCTCATGACCTAATCACTCCTCAAGTGCCCATCTCCAGATACCATCACAGTAGGTGTTAAGGTTTCTATATATGAAATGCAGAGGAGGGAGCCAGGGGGAGGGGCACAAACAATCGGTCCACAGCATGCTTTATCTCACAATATGTACTCATTACTAAATTCAATAAAATGTTTAAAAATGTTAATTTTTTTGTTTCCTATATCTTTGAATAGCATCTGAATGATTAAATCTCTCCCTTTACTTGAAGCAGTCTTCCATGGCATGTTTTTAGTCTGTTTTCTATAGCATGGCATTTCAAGGATTAATTAAATGTGTTTTTTTCTGGCCATGTATCAAATATTTATGGGTTTTATGTATACCAGCTAGGGTTCTCTTGCAAGATAGATAAAACCCAAATTAAATGGACTTAATCACTAGAATGAATGTATTGGGTCCCATAACTAAAGAGACAAGAAGTAATTGTTTTACGGTGAGGCTTTATAAAGTGCTCAAATAATGCCATCAAGCACCCTGATTTTTTCTTTCTTGTGTGCCTTCCTCCTTCACACTTTTCCATCATGATGTTAGTTTCCTTTTTAAGCTCCGCCTAGGCACTCTTACTCTGGTTTCCTCAGAAAATCAGTTGGAGTCATATATTGCTATGGCAGTCATACACCTCTCATAGTCACATTACCCCATCCAAGGGAAGAATATCTACTCCTGCTCATTTTGGAAGAGTTCTATTTCCCAGAAGCTTCACACATAGTTTCTCACATCTCTCCTTGACTATGAAGGGTAATGGTAAGGCAAAGCGATACTTTGACTGATGTACTCAGCAAAAGCCTATCTGGGTCTATGAGTCTTTGGATAGAACTAAACCCAGTAAATCCATGTTGGAGAGTGAAGCATTTTTTTTCAGAAAGCAATTATTAACTTTTATCTATCAAAACGTGAAAACATATTTGGAGGTTTATAGAATGATAAAATACATGTACTATAATGGCATTTTATTTTCAAAACTCTTGTTTAAACTATGAGTTCTACATGAGTAATAGCATTCATTCCCAAGTTTCAGTGATTGTCTCTATATAGTTTATGCCCAAATTTTATATCACCTGCTCCAGTTTTTGTGCTGAGCTCCAGAACCCAATGTCTATTAGGCATCTTACTAGGCATCTTTATTAGACCATCTTACTGGCTGCTCAAACCTCAACATATTAAACTTTTATTTTGTACTCCAACAATTCCTTATTCTCTGAACCACTTTGGTATTTGTTGGAGGACATCATCGAGAGGATGTGACCCCTGGTTGACCCACTAGTTGGACCTGGGCAATCAGAGGCCCCTCACCTCCTCCTCTGTCATTGGAATGTACATTGTGCCCACCATTTCTAGAGTGGGAGCTGTTCCAAGGACACAGCCTTGAGAGAATAAGGTGTTCTTGAGACTATCTAAATGGTATATGTGACTGAACTCAGTGAAGACCTTTACATAAATTTTTAAGATTCTGGCAGGTGGGTACAGAGATATACTCATTTTGTGGCCGCCCAAGACAAGCTTTGTCTGTAAGTTCTTTTGCTTGTTAAATATGCCTCCTCCCAATCTGGAATAGTCTGCCTCCCTTGGGTCTTTCCCTGCCTGCTGTGTACAAGGGCCAATTCATAAACCAACAGAATTGATGAGATTTGCTAGAGAAATCAAATAATTTAAATTTCAGTGACTTACAACAACAGATATTCATTTTGCATGTCGTGTGAGGGTTACAGGTTGCTTCTGGGTCTCCTCTGAAGTGCACATCTGACCCAGCTTGTTTATTACTCCACCTGCCACCTCATTCCAGGACTCAGAATAAGGAGCAGCTCTCATTGGAGAGATGCCAATTTTTATGTCAAAAGATAAAATCAAAGAGGGGAGATAAACCATGCACTCACAATCAAAGTCTCTGCTTAGACATGACACATGTCAAATGTACTCCTATTCATATGACCAAAGCAATTTACAGGGCCAAGCCCTACATTAACAGAGAAGAAGGTAAAATTGAATATTTGTAAGAATAATAAAACCTACCATAATATTCTATTTGCTGGAAACATGTGGGTAATTATCCTGTTTGTTATCTACATATAGGATAAATCAGAGGTCTCTAAACCATCACAGCCCCATAGAACATTCTGTGATGATGAGAATAATTTATAATATGTATACTATATTAGTGTAGCTATTAACCACATGTAGCTATTAAGATTTAAAACATGGTAGTGTGATCAGGCAATTGAATTTTTTATTTTATGTAACTTTAATTAACTTAAATTCAAAAAGCCACATGTAGCTAGTGGCTACTGTATTTGGACAGCAAAACTCTAAACTTTAAACCGAACAATCTCAAACTCCTGGTTCTCTTCAATCCCCACTTTACTGTCTTTTTTGTACTTACCCATCTTTTCTCAACTAGGTGAGAGAAACCTAATTTTGGTCAATTTCTGGTACTGCTAACACCTACTTTACAATATAGTTTCTAAATAGCATGGTGGTGTGAGAGGGCAGGAGTATATTAAATTCTTAAGTCATTTCCTGTGTAGTTATCCACTAAGTTATTATCTCTTCTGTGTCCTGTCATTTCATTTAGTGGCTAGTCTTCGCTGTGATTAAAAAACATCAACATGTTAGTGGTATACAATAGCAAAATTGATTTCTCACCTAAGAGTCTGTATCTTGGCTGTGCCGTGGCTGGATCTGATCGGGCTCAGCTGGAATGAGTTTCAGGCTGCAAATAAAATCAAGTCTTCTCCATTCCAAGATCCAGGTTACAGGAATGATAGGTACTTGGAGAGTGGTCTTTCTGTAACTGATGGCACAGCACACTGGGGCAAAGACCAACATCAGTGACATTTAAAACCTTTGCTTGGAACTGGAGAGTTCCATTCTACCCACGTTCCACAGGTGAAATCATGTTTCAATGACAAGTGCAGAGTCAACTGGGGCAAGGCAACAGTTTGCTTACAGTGAACCAAGGCAAGGCTAAACAGAAAGGAAATAAATGTAAGTAAATAATAAAACTAAATATTCAGTATACAAGCAGCAATTTCCTTTATGTGGCAGAGGAGAAGATATTCAGTAAATATTAGATACTTTTGTTCTTTTCTTGCTCTGATGGGGCACAGAAATAATACTGAATGTACTATAACATCATTACCCCATATCCATTATGTCTCTGATCTCTGGGTGACTTCCTGGAACTCTGACCAGGAACTCTGACACTGTATCTTATTCTTAGACCAATACAACTGGCCCCCTTCTTCAGTTAGCATAGTTTCTCAAGCCCAGAAAAGTCCTTTTTTGTTCCTCTGAAACAATTTTTCTAGACTCTAAAGATAAATTCTCTCATCCCCACCTTATCACCTCAAAGTCTTAGGTTTCAAGCATTCAACAACCAGACAAAACTTGCACAGTTTTCTTCTTTGAGCTGTGTTCTGTCCCTCCTTTGAGACAGTTAGGACTCACCATCAGCTTGAAACATGGAGAGAATGCATAGAAATTTCAGGGAAAAGGAATATGGAATATCATTTTTTAAATCTATCTATCTATCTATCTATCTATCTATACTTTAAAGTTTATTCATTTATTTTGAGGTGGGGAGGGAGGAGGAGAGAGAGAGAATGTGAGAGAGAGAGAGAGAGAGAGAGAGAGAGAGAGAGAATCCCAAGCAGACTCCATATTGTCAGCTGGGAGCCTTGATGTGGGGCTCGAATTCACAAACTGTTAGATCATAACCTGAGCTAAAATCAAGTCGAACACTTGAGTGACTGAGCCACCAATGTGTCTCAGACGGAATATCATTTTAAAAATAGTATCAGTTCCCACAAGTAGTCTAGGAGAGCTTAAATACTTTTTTGATATCATATTTAAACATTTAATCTTCACTTACAACTGGAAAAGACAGTAATTATACTTAACAAAAGCCATTAAAGTGACTGAAGTGATTATGGTCATCAGATGATCATACATATAATCAGAATTATTTTGAGAACTGGCAATAAAATGTGGAGGTGATGTAACCAAGTAAATACCAGAAAAATTAGTGTGCTCAAGTTCACACATATTAGTAAGGGCAAAACTAGGGTGTCACAGTCATGATAAGGTATTTCATTCTCTGGGAATAGTAGAATTCCTTTTTCTATAGACATAGAACTAAAATAAACGCCTTTATTGACAACTGTTTGATATATTCCAGACTTGTAGCATTTAACGGTGGTTTAAAAGTTAAGGTTTAAAGCATTCTCTGATAATCATTACCTCAAAAATCCTCATTACCTCAAAATTAAAAGTAGATAAATTATGCAATGGAGACTTTGTACCAAATCAAGGATTCCTATCAAACACTGAAATGCATTTAAACACTAGATGTTTTTAATCAAAAAGTCCCTTAAATGATTTCTTATTCTGTATTCTCTGCAACAGAGTCAGAAATTTGTGGTTTTTTATTATGCACTGTAGAGTAAAAATGTAATTTTCAAATGATTTTAAAAGGAGTTATGTTCTTACTAGAGCACAACAAATAAGTTAAATATTTAGGAATAAGTGCAAAACCTTTGCACTAAATTTGTTGTTTTCATTTTTTCCCCCTAAAACAGATTCCCTGCAATTGGGTCTAATGGATTTAATTTTTTATTTTATCGAAATTATTACCATAAGGAATCACAGTAGTGTCAGTTTCATTTTACTAGTATCTCCTCAGTCTTTTCATTATCTGTGTATATTGCTAATTAAATTCTACTTTTCTTTCTTTTCTTTGCTTATCATGAAGAAAAGAGGATGTGGTCTGGACACTGCCTACTTACATAGAAAGAACGCTAATGTGGGACAGGTAAATTGATGTCTTTTCTCCAATTAAATGTAAGTAGGTAATCAAACTGTATAATACCAAATATTTCTGAAGCTCTGAAATGTTAAATTTAAGAAAGGCAAATTAAAGGTAAATTGAGCTGCTAGGTAGTATGTCTGTAGCCTGGGTTTATTAATTCTGTAAACATCAGAGGTTTCTGATTAAAAACCCTCCTTAAAGCAGCTTAATAAAAGAAGAGGGTTTTGTTGGATAGTGACTAATCATGGTTGTTTTGAATCACAATGTGCCAAAGAAAAGGACCACCTGTAAACCCTCTCTGTATCAGCGAAGGCGTTAGTCTTCAGATGGTGGGACCCGAACCAAACAGAAGCAATGTAGCCAGATTCTAATGGGTGGGACTTACTAACCAAAATCTATCCACAAGTACTGAAACCCAAAGTTAATTATTGTGATAGTTAACTGCTTCTCCAATACTACAAGCTACAAATTAATTATTTATATTTTTCAAATTCCTCTATTAAATTGCTCCCTGGCCTACTGGGAGGATCATTAACAAATGTAAATAAATCTCTGCTTCTTCTCACCCTAGAGCACACATTTAGAGTTGTTCATGTGAGAACTGGCTTGATTGCAAATCAGTGCCTGTAATTTGGAGCATCTATCTTTGTAACTCTCATTTAGAGACCCTATTTTAAACCACGGTGTGTTTTGTGTGTCCGTAGCATATAAACATATATTAATATGTCTCTCCCATTCAACAGCCAAATTGATTTCTAGGTACTCATCAGTTTTACTGTTCTTGAAGAAGTTTGCCAAGATCATTGAGGTTCTTGTCTGGATTCCAAGGCAGGTATTCAGGAAACTACAAAACTTACATTTTAAGTAACTATCACAAATACAACCACAGGATGGAGGTAAAATCTGTTCTACCATATATGCACTATGCTGGAAAGGGGGAAAAAGCATAAAAAGTAAAAATATTTAATTTATATATTTTAAGAAAATTAAAAAATGACCTATCTTGTTGCTAATCTATACTTCAAGGTCACTCTCTGCCTTATGATAAATTCTGATTGTTAGTTCGCTATTGATTCATTAATATTAATGACCAAAACCCAACATTTCAAAATCATTGTCTTCTTCTGACCCTCAGTGTTTTACATAGGCGCTCATTTAATAGAAACTTTCTTTTTTAGGTTTATTTATTTATTTTGAGAGAGAGAGAATACAAGCAGTGGATGGGCAGAGGGAAAGGGAAAGAGAGGGAAGACCAAGGAGGCTCCACAGTCAGTGTGGAGCCCGATGTGGGGCTCCAACTCACGAACTGTGGTATCCTGATCCAAGCAGAAAGCAAGAGTCAGATACTCAACTGACTGAGTCACTCAGGCACCCTCATTTAACGGAAACTTTAATTCTCACAGTCACTCAGATAAGAAATCCCAGTGCCATATTAAATTCTTTTCTCAATATTGTACATTCAGACAATTTTCAGGTCTTAAGAATTTTATATTTTATTACTTTGTTTTTTAAATTCATACACTTGACACATTTATTGAATACCTACTATGGGTCAGCAGATGTTCTTGTAGTGGGGATTTATGAGAAAAGAAAACAGATGAAAATCTTTGTCTTTACATTGCCGATAATTTGGAAGCGACATTTAAACATTAGAGAAGCGTGGGACGCCTGAGTGCCTCAATCAGAAAAGCGTGCAACTCGTGATCTTGGGGTCATGAATTCGAGCCCCAGGTCGAGTGTAGAGAGTACTTAAATAAATAAAACTTAAAATAAATAGGTAAATAAATAAATATAAAATTAGAGGGGTGTCTGGGTGGCTCAGTCAGTTGAGCATCTGACTTCGGCTCAGGTCATGATCTCACAGCTCATGGGTTTGAGCCCTGTTTCAGGCTCTGTGCTGACAGCTCAGAGCCTGGAGCCTGCTTCGGATTCTTTGTCTCCCTCTCTCTCTACCCTTCCCCCGCTCGTGCTCTGTTTCTCTCTCTCTCTCTCTCTGTCTCAAAAATAAGTAAAACATTAAAAAAATAAAAATAAATAAATATTAGAGAAGTGAGGAAAATGTGCTAAGAGATGATGTCCACCAGGAGAAAGTGGTTCAGGGGTGGAGAGAAGTGAGATAAAATGCAATTTTTTAAATATATGGCATACACATTTTTATTAACATACAGTGTTAGATGAGTTTTAGGTATGCAGTATAATGATTCAACAATTATGTCCATTACTTAGTGTTCACCACAGTAAGTGTAGTCATCATCTGACAGCAAACCATGTTTTTACAATTGTATTGGTTATATTCCTGACGCTGTAGTTTTATGTCCATGACTTAGGTTTTTTGTAACTCTAAGTCTATACCCCTTCATCCCCCTTATCCATTTCACCGGTCTCTCCCCTTACCCCACTTCTCTGGCCACACTGCTTGTTCTCCATATTTAAGAGCCTGTGGCATTTTTTGTCTCATTTTTGTTCGTTTGTTTTGTTTCTTAAATTCCATAAAGACAAGAGATAACAAGTGTTGGTAGGGATGGGGAAGAAAAGAAACCCTTGTGCACTGTTGGTATGAATGTAAATTGGTGCAACCACTGTGGAAAACAGTATGAAATTTTCTCAAAAAATTAGAAATAGAAATATCATATGATCCAGTAATTCCACTGTTGGGTATTTGTCAAAAGAAAACAAAAAACAAATTTGAAAAGATATATGCACCCCTATGCTTATTGCAACATTATTTACGATAGCCAAGATGTGAAAGCAAACAAAATTTTTATCAATAAAATATCTGACATGTTTTAACAGGTGGTTCTAGTTACTGTATCACTATAGACTGTGGGCATAAGCAAGGGAGCCAGAGAAAGCAGAATAGAACCAGAAAGAAAAGTTTGAAGGTTATTATGAGAATCCAAGGGAATATAATGGTGGATTCAGTAAGGTTGAGTACTGAATAGAGTAAGAAGTGGTAGGATATTTGAAGTCTTTTTAAAAACTATGAGGAATTTCTAGTGGATTGAATTTCCGGAATGGATGAGTAAAGAAGAATCAAAGATAAATTGAGGAGATGCCTTTTACTAAGGTAGTAGAGACTTCTTGGAAGATATTTTGGAGGGAAGATTAGAAACTTAAGATTAGAAATATTATTTTTATGATGCCTCTTAAATATACAAGTGAAAATATTAGGTAGACAGCTGGATCCAGCTATCTGGAATGCAGGGGGTAGAAGCTGTATTTATATATAACTGGGACTCAGCACATAGATGATATGTAAAGCTTAATTACTAAAGGACAGTAAATATGAATACAAAAGATAAGTATGAAGAGTACTCAAAGATTTAAAAAACAGGGAGGTGAAGAAAATATGAACAGAAAGATGAAGAAAATAGTTTAAAAATATATAAACAATTGAAGAATAATTAAAGAATATATATAATAATATGTAAAGAATAATTAAAGAATAGGAATACATAAAAAAGAATGTAAATAATTAAGGAACTAGTTGGAACAACAAGCAACACAGAAGATTAATCAACTTGGAACATTAGAGAGGTAGGAGAAAAAATAAATAGTGTGGTGTTCTAAAATCAAATTAAAAAGAGTTCTAAGAAATTAGTTCTTGGGGAACCTGGGTGGCTCAGTTGGTTAAGTGTCTGACTTGATTTTGGCTCAGGTCATGATCTCACAGTTGTGAGATCAAACCCCATGTCAGGCTCTGCACTGTGTGTGGCACCTGCTTAAAATTATCTCTCTCCTCCCTCTATCCCTTCGCAGCTCACACATGTGCTCTCTCTCACTCTTTCAAAAACAAATAAATAAACATTAAAAAAAAAGAAAATCAAATATTTTATCTTTCTTCTTTTCCCTCTGCCCCTAGGGCTCATGCTGGTTCTCTCTCTCTCTCTCTCTCTCAAAAAAAAAAAAAAGTTTTCTTATGCATTCTAGACACTTGTTTCTGGATATGTAATTTGCAAATAATTTTTGTAGAATATCTTTTCATCTTCATATCTGGATGTTTTGCAAAGAAAATCTTCCTTTTTTCTTTAATTTTTTTTGTGTTTGTTGGTTTGTGTGTTATGAAATCCAGTTTATGGCCAGTGCTGTTGGTGTCAAGGCTAAGAACTCTTAACATTTAATCCCCAAGATTTTCTCTTATGTTGTCTTCTATAAGTTTTATAGTTTTACATTCTACATTTAAGTTTATGATTGTGACTTTATTTTATTTTTTTTCCTAGTATATCCACTTGTGGTACCATTTGTTGAAAGGACTATTCTTCCTCTTTTAAATGGCTCTTACACCCTCATCAAAAATTGTTTAAGTGTATTTATATGAATCTAACTGTATTCTTTATTTGGTTCTGTTGATTTATCTGTGCATCCCTCCACCAATACCATACATTCTTGGTTACCATAGCTATAGAGTTGGCTTTAATATTGAGCAAAGTGATTCCTACCACTTTAATCTTCTTTTTCAAAATCATTTTAGCTTTTGTAGGTTCTTTACCTTTACATATAAATTTGAGAATAAGCTTTTCTGTGCCTGCACAAGAAAAACACATAAATCTTGTTATATTTGGATGGCAATTATATTAAAACTATAAGTCAGTTAGGGACAACTGATATCTTCATTGTGTTGAGTTTTTTAATTCATAAATATAGTGTGTCTTTCTGTTTACTTTCTTATTTATTCATTGATATTTTCATTAGCAATTTGTAACTCTTATAGTGCACGTATGTATTATGTTAAATTTATACCTATTTTATTTTTTAGCATGATTGTAAGTAGTATTTTTGTTTTCAATTTCAGTTTTCAAATATTCATTGTTAATATATAGAAATATGCTTGATTATGTGTTGATATTATATTCTGTGACTTTGCTGAAATAACTATTAGTCCTAGGAGTATTTTGTTTTGCTTTTATTTATCGTATTCTTGGGATTTCATGCATAGATAATTATGTCAGAAAATATGGACTTTTTCATTTCTTTTTTTGTGACTTCTATGCCTTTTATTTATTTTTCTTTATTGCAATAGTTGGAACATGCTAACTTTTTCAATAATTAGGGATTTACAAAATCCATATTACTAAGTCAACATTAAACTCAATTCCTGCTGTTATTACCACTTGTTCACTGGGTAAGAACAAAGGTGGCTGATTGACATTCACAGTTTGTATATATCGGATCATTAATACTCTCCTCTACTGAGGTTGATCTTTGGTAGACATTCAAATGGGGCACAGATAATCTTACACTTTTTCCTGAACTTTCTTATAACCAATTTTCTAACTGTGTTTCCCTGAGTTCCTGATGATTTAGCCAAAGTGTTAGTTACTGCCCATGAATTGATGATTCCTACCTCTGGATTTCTCTTCTTCCAGAAAAAATAAATAAATAAAATAAACTTATCAAACTCCCTTTAAGAGCCTTTCCATTCACTATTGTTATTTAGAGGCACTCTTAATTGGAGCAGTAATGGGGCAGCTATCTCCTGTCACACACACAGCATATTGTATATAACCATCTGTAGACTAGAATTGGATTATTAATTCCCAATAAATTCACCAGAGTGACCTTCCCATGAAGCTATAAAGAAAACCGAGAAAGGAAGAAATTTAGGAAAATTAGGAGCTATTAGAATCAGAGCTAATTATTCATTCAGCTTCCTTGTACCTTTAGGACCTGTTCTAGCCTGATATTGTATATACCACTTCCATTTAATAAAGGAATACTTCTATGCATACAAGCATTTATGGTATTAGGTCAGATAACATCTCAGTTCATATTAGGAAGCCCTGTTTTCATGATAACATCTGACTCACAGTCAAGAGGTCAGCCTCCTCTAAGGCCCAGGAGCAAGTCAGATTCTATTTCTTAAAAACACACACACACACACACACACACACACACACACACAAAAACAAAAAAAATGGGACTTTTTAAAATCTTTAGGATTGTAGCAAATGAAACTTATGTATATGTTGCATACAGACTGTAAACAAGCCAACTAGTCTTTGTACCATTTTTTTTAAGTAGTAGGAGAGGCCAGATGCAGAATAATCCTTTCCCTTTAAAGGAATATTTAGACATGTATAGGTAACTAGATTGCCAGAAATTTCACTGAGTTATCAGTGAGTATCAGTTTTTACCATACATGTGTCTTAGCAGGGTATAAGGAACAGTTGCTACTTCCTGCTTAACAGGTCTAGTCAGCATGATATATTCAATATGGTGGACTGGTATAATGCTCTGTGGAGTGAAGAGGCTATCAAGGTTTCTATAGACAAGATTAAGAAATAGAGCTGGAGAATAAGGCCATGACAATATAGGAATAACTTTGATGGTGTTTGTTAATAGGTATAGGGAAGAAAGTAATTCCCTGTCAATGAGTGCTTATGCCAGGGAATGTTTTGATGTGCAACAGTAAAAACAAAACAAAACAAAAAACCAAAAAACACATCTGGTAGAGAAGTTGCCATTGGTGCTTATAACTAATTAAATTACAATAATTATGTTACTCCACCAGTCTTTTGCATACTCCAAATGGGCAAATTGGATAGAGATATGGAAGGAATCACCACTTCTGCATCTCTTAAGTCCTGATGGTGACACTGTTCTCTGCAAACACTCCAAGAATGTTGTATGTTTTTTTTTTGTTTGCTACTTTGGAAGATAGAGACAGTAATAAAAGCTTACAGTTGGGCTTTCTTACCATAATAAATGTAGGAAGCCAGGATATCAGTTTAGGGATTGCCAATTGCTTAATATGTCTGTTACAACTGTGCACTCCAGAAATAGAAAATAACCACAGGATCGTTTCAAAGATGGATCGTACCCTCTGTGAGACAGATTCTTACTAAAATCCATTAATCATCTGACCTTCGTATGTCTTTAATCTGACTGATGTGCCATGGTGGCAATTATGTGCCAAGAATTAATGTCATTTCAGAGGCAGTGTCCACTACTCTCTGAATATCTAGCTATTTCCCATTCTTTCGTGTACACCCATTCTGGTAAATGAGAATTTTCCCATGCCATGCGTGGCGTGCAAAGAAGAGCCACTACAGAGCTCTGAAAACCTCAATGGAAAGGATATAAAAGTCTGAATTATGAACAAGAGAAAACTTAAGAACGGATAAAGGGAAATAAAAGATAAGTAAATAGTTACTTAAGCTGGACGTACTAATGGCCTACTTTATCTAAAACAGAGCCTTGCCAGCACAAGGTTATTTTTAAGGCAACAAGTATATTGAGAATAAGTTTTTGTGTAACTGCTTTAATATTTCACTGTCAAAACACCGTGTATCTAAATAGTATATTTTATTTATGTTATTTGATTTCAGAACTCATGCTCTTGACATTACCTAAAATCTATAGGGAATAAAAGTGTGGAGACAGTCACAAGACTTTAACAGTTTAATTGATAAAGGACCACCATAAATTTCCTGCAAACTAAATTGTCTAATATTGTGACAAGTGTCACACTATTTGTTGCCAGAGATTTATAGGTGACAAGGCAATATATTATTTTTTTCACCCCTACGTGTTTTCTGTCTGAAGCTGCCTGCATATTTGACTATGTTCCCGGGGAAGAGATTGCTCTTTTTGCTCAAGTATGTGGCAGGAAGTGTCACTTGCCTGTTGGGTATGCTGTGCATTATTTATTTTCTGCACTCCTGTTTCCATTTCAAGTTACTTAAGATAGTCTCTTATGTCTGTATGTTATTATATAATTTTATATCCTAATGTCCTGAAACTGAATATTCATGGTCTGATGCCCTTTATAAACTGTACAAAATGAAGCCCATGCTGAACTGGCATACTTTTCATCAGCCACAGTATTAGAGAAATGGGTTGAAGTGCTCACCACTCTTCTGGCTCGTGACTAAAGCACGGCTGCTCAGTATCAGTGTCATAATTGTTTATCTTTCACTCGCCATGTTCCCACAGTGCTTAACATGTTAGTTTGTTTTATATTCAGTCCTTTTATTTTCCATCATGCCAAAACAATGTGTCAGGTGAAGAGAAAAGTTGGAGGTAAACAACTATTTTGTTGTGATATAGAACCCCCCAGTCTGAACAAACACATCTCTTACTTTTAACACAGAGGATTAGGGATTTCATGAAAGCATTAAAGCATTTTAGAATGGCAGTTGTTTTTTTACTTTCAACTCGCTACTAAATCATTCATTATATATGACTCCGAGTTACTGTCTAGCCACCATTCATAAGTAGAAAGAAAGAAAGAAAGAAAGAGAGAAAGGAAGAAAGAAAGAAAGAAAGAATAAAGTCTAGTTAAACCAAAGGAAGATAAGATGATTCATGCAAAATTATGAAATGAATAGTTTTGCTTCCGGTTTTGTCTCATCACTCAAAAATCTTAATGTCATCTTGGCAAGGGTTCCCTTTTGTGTGTGTTCTTAGAATATATTCCTCTGATCTAGATGCCATCCCTTCTTAGGGAACCACAACTCATTATTTTTGAGCTCCTTTAACAATCTTCTCTTGCTCTATACCTCATCATTATTTTAAAAAGGCTTAGTTTCCAAGGCACCTAGGTGGATTCCAACTTCAGCTCAGGTCATGATCTCACAGTTTCTGGGTTCGGGTCCCGTCGAGTTCTGCACTGACAGCTCAGAGCCTGGATCCTGCTGCAGATTCTGTGTCTTCCTTTCTCTGCCCCTCCCCTGCTTGTGCTCTCCCTCTCTCTCTCTCTCAAAAATAAATAAATATTTTTTAAAAGGCTTAGTTTCCATAATTTTGAAATAAATAAAATAGTAATAACAATTTCCTCAGTAAAAAGTATGTTTTCCAGACCCCCTTTGCCCACAGTATGTCTTTATATCCAGGTGTGTGCTTCTTGAGAGGGTGGACTGCATTCTCTGAGTCAATTTTCTCATCCCCCAATTGCTCCCCAACATTTTACCATTGTTATGCTCCACCCATGGCCATCTTTACCAAGGCTATTTTGCCCACCACAGTTACGACTGACATAATGGATGAAAAGGAAAAGCATTTATTCAGTCATTTTCTTGTTATTGATCCTACTGTACATCGTCACTACAAAACACCCTCTCCTAAACAATGTCATTGACTTCCATGACACCACGCTCTTCTGGATTTCCCAGCTATCTCATTGTTGGGTCATCATTATCATTTGCTGACTTTTCTCTTAAGTACTATTTCTGTTCTTCCCTAGATGAACTCATATACTCTCATAATTTCACCCAACATTTATTCTGCTTATGTCTTCAAAATGGGTTTTTAGCCCAGTGATCTTATCAGTTTGTAGCTCAGTATATTCCATTGCCTTCCAGATTTGGATCAGGAGACTTGTCCTGGTCCAGCATTGCTTGTGACTAAGTGCATAATTTTGCCTAATTGACATTTAATTAGCAAACTATTGGCTCCCACATTCATCCATATAATCAATCTTACACCTCTCAGTAATAATGGTGACAGTGTTATTACCCTTGTTTCTTTTATCTTTTGTTTGGTCTCTTAAGATGTTCATGAACCATAGGGGCCTCTTAGAACACTAACACAGTGAAGGAGTCATTGTGCACTGAGTAATTTTCCTATCTTTCTGTTCTGGACCTCATACTACGTGGCTTTCATGCTCAGGATCAAAATAATGCTAATGCATTTCCAGAAATTTCTTTTAAGTTGCCAGCAGAGAAAAAGTGGGATGTGTAATACAAAAAAAAAAAGATATATGACAGAAACATGTCCATTTTATCATGAAAATCACAATTTTACTGTAAGTCCTATCTAATGCACTTCAATTTTAACTAGAACTTGGTCCGTGGTCACCTGTAGCTTTAAGGGAGTCTGAGGAGATTGTATACATTCATAATCTGAATAAATGAGATCCGCATTAGAAAAAACAAACAAACAGAAAACAGAGGAGAAGGAAACATATTGTATATGCAACCCTATATGTTGCCTACATAATATAATATTGTGTAATATTACATAGGTGGCATGAATATTATATAGGCAGCAAGACATGTAAACTCCAAGCCCTAAGAATACTTACCCACGTGTAGGTTATGGAACTCATCAAATATTTGTATCCTCATGCTTCCTTTTATGATCTTTTATCTTTCTGTAAAGTCTACTCATGCTCAATTTACCTATCTTACAAGATTTTTGCAGGCACTTTCTCTTTCATAAAACTTAGTCTCCCCTAGGTTATGGTAGGAGTCTTTCCTAAGAGAGTTCCTTTTCTTAGGTTTAGCTTAGAACTTATCATTACATGGTCAATATTTACTTTGACATGGAAGATGTTCTCTAAATGTCCATTTTCCCTTTTGCATGCTTAAATTATTTATATACTGTAAAAATTCCAAGATTTTTTTAAACAGCATCTGTTTAAGTCCTCAAACTTTATATTACGGAAGTGATGATAGTATATTAATCTGTGGTGTATATGTAGCACACACTGGTTTGGGCTCAATTGCACCCCATGTCAGTCAGGTCTGCTGTCTTATGTTTTAAGAGATACTATCTATCTATAATTACTTAACCTAAAGGAGTTATCCTAATGGTAAAAATATCCCTGTTAAATTGGTAGAAAAATAACTCGAATGTACCTCACTTTCTAGAGTGCATAAATAACAGTACATGTATCTTGCATTTAAGTTTTATAGAGTTCCCCTGAAGCGATAATGGAATGAGAAAAAGTGTATGCATGTGAGAAAAGATGGGAAATGAAAAATGTGTGAAGAATGAGCTCTTTTTAGGTCCTCTCATCTTTCCATCTTCCACCTTACCTCTGTTGGATGTTCTAATTTTTGAACCGATTTCATCCCATCTTCTGGCTTTTCCATTCAGTGATTTTTCAACCCTTGGTGAATTAGCCAACATCTCCATGCCTCAGTAATGTTATCTGTGAAATCGAACTAATAATAGTATATGTCTGGTAGGTTTGTAGTGAGTATTAACTGTAGTAACCTATTAAAAAGCTAAGACCAGTGCCTCAAACATCCTGAGTGTTGGATAATATTATTTTTATTTCTTTTTAAAGACTATGAAACAAGCAATAGAAAGGGACACATTTGATACCAAAGTAAAGTGTATGTGTATGTGTTTTATAAAGAACTACCAGCTATTTTCAGTGTGTTACAATGATCAGATGAATATACCTCAAAACAAGTTCACAGAGATTTGATGACATGTGCTATCTTTGATGTGAAGATAAAACTTAATCTTATGTGAAAAATAAGAATTGAGTAGACCTGACTTTTAAACTTGTTGCCAGAAACATTCTGGTTTTGTATTTGCTTTTGTTTTAATTTTTGTTTGTTTTCCTTTATGTCTATTGAGAAGTTTAACAAGGTTGCATTTATACCAAGAAAGATTAGTTCTTCATGTGGATTTGGGCATTCTATGGACCAGAGTTTAAGATCTGGTTAGGCTTCTTAGCTGTGTGTCCTTAGGGAAGTCACTGAACATTTGTCAACCTTATTTGCAGAATAGGGATAATTCCACCTGCTTTGCTTTCAAGAGAATTTATGTGAGGAATAACTAAAGTAACATGTATAAAGCACCTAGCACAATTCATGGCACATAGTAAGTATAATAAGTTCATAAATGTAATAATTCTTACCATAATTAAGCAAGGACATAGGAAAACTATACATAAATAGAAGATGATTTATTAATTTCAATTAATTGTAATTACAACCATTATTGCTCAGGAAATTATTGCTTCATATCTTCTAGTGAATAAAATATCTCTTTAAAAATAAATACATTCGGAAAAACAAATTAAAAACAGATGAATGATTGCTAATCATAATCTCTGAGAAAGGGGACCTCATTTTATGGCAAAAAATATTAATAATAACAACATTGATAAATTGATGCTTTTATTTCCTCAAAAAGGATAAACATTTTACCCAAGTTTGGACAGACTGAGTCCTCAAAAGAGGACACCCATCCTGTGAACAATGTTTGAATGTTTCAACTCTTTCTCATGGAAACACTTTTCCCTATATCTGCACTTCACTGTGCATGAGATAATCATGCAAGATGTATAGTAGGGAGTGGTTTTAGGATTTACATCTATGGAAATGAGGGACAGGAGGTTGGATTTAGCAAAGAAAGAAGTTGAGCTCATTTGCAGTCCTCAAAGGAAGCTCAGACAACTCTACGGACTAATCTGGAGCATGAATTACCCTTCAGATTTGCCCAAAATGATGCAAGAGAGAAATATTTTTACTGTCATGTTAATAAATCTTTGGATGTGGGCTGCCCTGGAAAGGGATTGTGACTAATGATGAGGTAGTACTCTTTGAACAAGGCAATTCCCAAAGTGGAGTCACAACCAAGAGATACCTGCCCCCAGCAATCCCAGTAGGTGTGTAACAAGTCTTCTTTCCTTAGGGACTCCTGGGTGGTGCAGCACAGCACCTAACATGCAGAGAATTCATGGCAGGCGATGGTAGAATACTTCCCCTATTAGGACAATAGGTGTAACTTAAACAAAATGTAGTCCCCAATATAGTTATTCTCCTAGTACCTTTACCAGAAATGATGAATACAGCCTTTGGCTCTAATAATGCATTTAATACTCCAGTATGTTCTTTTTAATCCTCATCAATAAATAGTGTCCAAAACAGTTTGCATTTACATGGGAAGGAAAGGAGTTTACTTACGTATGTGGTCTCAGTACTAAGTTCATTTCCCTAGTATTTGTCAAAGTATGGTTTGAAAGGACCATGATAAGGTTGATATATAATAACTAATATGCTGATGACATTACTCTTTGCCTTTCTTCACATACACTTATATAAAATTATTTTTTGAACAAAAACCCATTGTGAAATCACTACCAAATATATAGTATGAATTGTTGCATGTATTAACCAGATATATGCATTATATATATAATTCCACACACACACATATATATATACACACACACACACACATACAATTTTATTATGTCAGTTGTTATTTCTTTTAATTATCAGTGTATTTAACACTGCTGAATATGCCTTTCTCTTTATTTTCTTACTCATATAAAACTGGAAGGCATAAAGGGTGGTATGGAGAAAATATAATAATCTTATTTTACATTAAGCTTGTCTGAAGAAAAATGTTAACAATGAGTACAGTGTTTGTGGACTTGGAATAACTCTACGTACTTTATTTGTGACTTTGTGAAGATTAGTTTTCTCTAATTTGGATAAAAATTTTATGTTATGCCAGTTTCCAAATATATTCTAAGAAGCTAAAGTCAATGGAAGTAAAATGGTCAAACATATGCAAAAGTTTTTGAAGTTTGGTAATATGTTTGTGAACTTTTTCAGGTTTTAGACTTGAGTTGCAACGTGTTATGATATATGATTATGGCTTAAAAGGAGTTTTATTACATGAGTAACATCAAAATATTTAATTGTATAACATATTTAAATATAGGCTATTGATGTTGCATTCTGGAGCATTAACTTTGATCGATCAACTCATGTTTAATTTTTATGTCCATTAAACTTAAATAAAACTCAAAATCTTACAAAAGTGAGGACAATTAGTACATCATTCTTTTCTACTACCAGACAAAAAGAAAGAAAATTACATTCTGTGATGGTTATAAAGTTACATTATTGCAGTCAACCTGCATAAAGCAAGATATGAATACATATAAATAAGATATAACTATGATAATTAGGCATTAATTTATGCCCCTTTATATCTGTAAAATGTACAGCTCCATCATCTGATTCACTTTGACCTACCACTGTTTAGGGGTGATCTGCAATGTGAGGATATTTAATGTTGTTCATAAGAAATTAAGAAGAGGGAGTAAAACTGCTTCAGGCAATACAATCAGGGATATTTTATTTTACTTTATTTTCTTTTTTAAATTTTATTTTAAAGTTTACTTATTTACTTTGAGAGAGACAGAAGCAGCATGAGTGGGGAGGGCAGAGACAGAGAGGAGAGGGAGAGAATCCCAAGCAGGCTCTGCACTGCTAAAGGGGCTCGAACCCACAAAGCCATGAGATCATGACCTGAGCTGAAACCATGAGTCAGACACTTAACCAACTGAGCCACCCAGGCACCCCAATCATGGATATTTTAATTAAAAAATTATTTCAAGTATACTGGTGTTGAACCAAAAGTTGACAGACCTCAAAATGACTATAAGATTTACATGAAAAAAATAAAACCCCAAACCAAACAACTCAAAACTACCTCTGTGAAACCTTCATACAAGCCACCCCCGCAAAAAAAAAAAAAAAAAAAAAAATATTTCCTATAAGGTTGAGGTACTAAACCTGGTAATCACAGACAACAGAGAGAATTTTGGGGGGGGGGCATCAATTTAGATGAAGAAGATTAAATATTTCCTCCCCACTCACCTCCAACTGAAATTTGCTTGTTCTCCAGGATATGTATCAAGCATAATAGCTGTGTCAACTCTCAAATACCCTGGGTGAGTCTGTGTTACTTCCAAGATCCACTGTGGTTCTTAACACTTGCTACCCATTGCTAGTTTTTAATAATGTTATATGCTTCCTTAGGGCTGATACAGTATATTATTAATAAAGAACACTCCATTTTACATGAGGATTTGTAGTAGGAGCCAAATTCCTGTATTGAGAGAAAGAGAGATAGAAAGAGAGAGAAAGAGAGAAGTTAGAAATAATCTCCTTTTGAGAGAGAAATTTGGCTACTGAGGTTTAATTGATTGAAAGTTCAGTTATCTGCAAACAATACACTGGAAGTGAAACTTAATGTTCCATGATATGCTAACATTAGTAATACCTCTGACTTTTCAGTAGGCGAACTCACAGATCTTTTCATGTCCCATATACTAATTGCAAATACTTCCTAATATCTTTTATTCTCATCATTGTTTTGAAATTATGACAATTATTAATCTCCATTTTTTATTTAATAATCATATGCATATGCTTAACTATAGCACACTTTAATATCCTCATTCCATTCCATTATTATTGGTTTCCTTTGTAGTGATATATATTGTTTAAAATATTTATTTTAAATATTTTGTTTTCTGAGCAATATTTAAACATATTACTCTGAGAAAGAGACCATGGGCTAAACAAGACTGCCAATGAGATCCGAGGCAAAACAAACAAACAAATACTAAACAAAACAAAAGTCATTAGCTAACACCTCCCACAGAAATGCATCACTAAATTAATGAGTCAGAAAATCTGGAAAATGCTCTGAAAATTCAGAACATGCCCTGCTTGTCTGTTGTACGTGGCGTGGCTAAATCTGTGTATCTGAGCAGGACAGAAGGGCTGGTTCTCCCAGAGTGAAGGGAACATTAGGGACGATACAGAATGTGTAATCTTTGAAGGAAAATGAGCATTCATCACATAATAATTAATTTCACATAAAAATGGAAACAAATTCTGATTTCAAATAAATTTGAGTAAACCTGAACCAGAAATATATATGTATGTATGTTTATATATTCCTCTGACATAATACATGTGTGTGGATTAATATATTAACTAAGATAAAAACATGTATATACATAACACACATAAACATACATATCTCATATGACCCTTCAGAACTCTTAGTTCTTTGTTGAGCACTGAGATAGTTACGTATTTCTAAACAGGTTTTAATATTAGAATGTTCTTTTCTTCAGATATAATGTAGGAATACATTAGAAAATTCTGGCTTAGAATAATAACAGTAAAAGTAGAAATTCTTCCATGCTACTTCTTAACAAACAGTAAGGATATCTCAGAACAAAACAGGAGGGAGATCAATCAGTAAAATGGGAGGACAAGATTTCCAGAAGCCAATTACTAAGGCCTCTAGGAAAGGTACGGAGTTTTGAATGTCAGTGCTGCAGGGTTTTAGGCTAGGGTAGGATTGGGGAGGAGCTAGAGAGAAAGTAACTTTAATATTTTATTTTGGGAAGTTGACAGGATCAAAGTCGGCTAAGAGTTACAAAGAGAATATATATCTATGCAAGAAGATATACTTAGGGGGAAGATTCAAGAACAGGCATAATAGCTGTATCAACTCTAAAATGCCCTGGGTGAGTCTGTGTTACTTCCAAGATCCACTGTGGTCTCTTTAACACTTGCTACCCATTGCTAGTTTTTAATGTTATACGCTTCCTTAGGGTTGGTAAGGTATATTATTATTAATAAAGAACACTCCATTTTACATGAGGATTTGTAGTAGGAGCCAAATTCCTGGTCTTGAATGAGAGAGAGAGAGAGACAGAGAGAGAGAGAGAGAAGTTAGAAATAACCTACTTTTGAGAAAGAAATTTGGCTACTGAGGTTTAACTGATTGAAAGTTCAGTTATCTGCAAACAATACACTGGAAACAAAACTTAACCTGTGCTCATTCCAACTATGCTGGGCAATAGAGACAAGATTGTAACAATAAAAATAGTAAATTTGCCATTTATTGAATCCTCATGAGGAGTCAGGCAGTGTGGTGGTAAGTTTACCTGTGCTTTTCATCTATTCCCAATGGCAGTTCATGAAATGCATATCATTATTATCCTCAACTTACAAACAAAAATTTCATGATTCTTGGAAAAGTTGTGTGATTTGTCTCAGGTCACTCAGCCAGTAAGTGGCAGAAATAGGATTTAATTCCAATTTTTAAGACTGGAATTAAAACATAGGCTTTTAATGATTTGAAAAGTCTGCCTCCAAATTCAAAGCAAAAAAAAAAAAAAGGTGTTACTTATTTAGGGGCCAGTTGGCCATTTGGGAATATTAAACTTTTTTCTGTTTTCCTAAAGTCTTCGTTGCAGAACTATAGTTCTAAAACACATAGTTAAGTTAATCAATTAAATTTTGCACCTATATAAACCAGCCACAAATTTAGGTTTCTGAAACAAATCGTAGCAAGAGTTTCATTTTGTCATAAAGAACACTTGAGTTTATAATAGGTTTTCATGGAAAGAAGGAGTTTCATTCTGAGGAACAATTTCTTTATCCTTCATAGGGATAAAATGCATATCCACTTTAGAATACATTGTAAGAGGGGCGCCTGGGTGGCGCAGTCGGCTAAGCGTCCGACTTCAGCCAGGTTACGATCTCGCGGTCTGTGAGTTCGAGCCCCGCGTCAGGCTCTGGGCTGATGGCTCGGAGCCTGGAGCCTGTTTCTGATTCTGTGTCTCCCTCTCTCTCTGCCCCTCCCCCGTTCATGCTCTCTCTCTCTCTCTCTCTGTCCCAAAAATAAATAAAAAGTTGAAAAAAAAAAAAGAATACATTGTAAGAGGGGCTCCTGGGTGGGTCAGTGGGTTAAGCATCCGACTTGGGCTTAGGTCGTGATCTCGCAGTCGGTGACTTCAAGCCCTGCGTAGGGCTCTGTGCTAACAGCTCGGAACCTGGAGCCTGCTTTGGATTCTGTGTCTCCCTCTCTCTCTGCCCCTCCCTCGCTCATGCTCTGTCTCTCTCACCCTCAAAAATAAATAAATGTTAAAAAAAAATTTAAGGGGCGCCTGGGTGGCGCAGTCGGTTAAGCGTCCGACTTCAGCCAGGTCACGATCTCACGGTCCGTGAGTTCGAGCCCCGCGTCAGGCTCTGGGCTCATGGCTCGGAGCCTGGAGCCTGTTTCCGATTCTGTGTCTCCCTCTCTCTCTGCCCCTCCCCCGTTCATGCTCTGTCTCTCTCTGTCCGAAAAATAAATAAACGTTGAAAAAAAAATTAAAAAAAAATTTTAAAAAAAAGAATACATTGTAAGAATATAAAGAAGCAATAAATGGAAACGCATCCACTGTGATTGTTCTCTTTGCAGGTATTGGTCTAAAAGCCTGGCTTAATAAGACTAACAATTTTTAATCAAATGATTTAACTGAGAAGACAATTTAATTAACTGAGCACAGATGCTTAACCTGTGCTAGGTATCCTGGTCTTTCAATTAAGAATGATGAAACATTTTAAATTATATCATTCCATAATAGAGTATCAATTACCAGCACTCTTCACTTATGTTTCAAATAAACTTTCAAGAAAGAGTACCCCTGCAGAATCACTGATACCCTACTTCCAACCTTTAATGTGTCTTAATTGTTCTTTATTTTAATTTTATTGATAAGGCCTTGACAAGAAATAGAGATCCTTTAACCTTCTTTGTTATTAAGTAAAGGAAACTGCTTAAGCAGGAATTCATTATAGAACATGAACCTATAAAGTAGAAAACTAATATTCATGACTTTATATTCATTGAAAAACCTTAACCTTTAGGAATCATTAGTTTTCAGGATAGTCCATAAAGTTAAACTGAGCAGCACGAGGGCAGATGTAGAAGATCAGGGAGGAGAGTAGATCATAAACACCATTATCATTTAACATTGGCGGAGTAGCATTTTCCCATTTTCTATGCTTTCCACCAGTAGCAAAATATTTTGAGAGCTTAGATTTCTTAACTAATCTACCAGGGAAAATGAGTTGCTTTTTAAAACATTATAAGATAGTAAATTTCCCAGTGTGTGTGTAAAGTTCTGACTATAGAAAAATCCTTCCTATTTATTCTGTCCAGGTTATTGAGGCTGATGGGAAATAAGTTATGAAGACACCTCAGGGTTTCCACCTTCATGTAGGATGATTGTGTTTGTGTGTGGGTATTTCTGCGGGGGTGGGGGGGAGGTTTGGCCTCAAAAATGTATCAAATAAATCACCCCAAAGCTCCGAGTCTTGAAATGACAATCATTTCCATTAAGTGTATGGGTTGGCTGGGTTGTTCTGCAGATTTGGGTGGGGCTAGGGTGATCTCAGCTGTTCTTAATGTGCCTGCAGTCTGCTGGCACGCCATCTAAGGGCTTGCTGATCTAGGATGGCTTTAGTTCTCCTCCACATGTTCCTCACATTCCTTCAGCAGGTGAGACTTGATCTCGAGCTGGTGACAGAATTCAAGTGTGAGAACATGGGACATACAAAAAGACACCTTGGAAGCCTTTGCTTATGTCACGTTTGCTGACATTGACAAGGGCAAGTCACATGGCTAATCACCAAGTCCTAGTGGGAGAGTACTACAAGACACAGGGCAAAATGTGTGGATGTTGATGACATTAATTCTGGCTATTAATGCTGGCTGTTATGAATATTAGGGGAGAGTTGAAGGTAAAAGTTAAGAACATCATCCTTACTCCCGTGTTCATAGTAGTATATGGAAAACCAGATGCTGACCTGGTCTAGTCACAGATAACAAACTGGATGTAGTCTTGCTTTATTAATAAATGCTTCCCTTTCCAAGAAGTCTCAGAAGGGAGCAAAAAGGGTCTCTTTTATTATTTTGTTTTAGGTGAAGATAGCCTGGCTTGCTAATTAATATATGATTCCAGGAAAAAAAGACGACATCAATCTTCAGTAATTTCCGGTCTTGATACGGGATTTCTGTCTGAGCTAATCCCCATCTGAACACACTCCAAGAATAGCTGATAATACTTTACCCTCCCATCTCCAGTTTCTAACAGCTTTTTGAGCACACATTATGAGTTGATAATGAAGGTTTATTGCTCTAGCTCACCCCTTAAATGCTCATTATATTCCAAAATTATGCCTTTAGCCAATTCATTCTTCCATTCTTATTGGATACCATGGCTGGTGATACATATATTTCCAACTTCTAATTAGTTACAGCACATAATTCCAAACCTATTATAGATCACTATTATCTATGACATGGTCAAGGTGAAGAGTCCAATGTTCATCTTTTTTTCTTTGTAATCTATATCATAATTATTTTTGGTCTGGGCATAACCCACTAGGCCTTAGAGAGTATACTGTGCACTTTGCACACATGAACTCACTTTTACCTGCTAATTTATTCTTTTCTTCTGACACCTGGATCTTTTTATATTTGTGTCTATTATTGATTTTGCTTGCTGATCTGCCATCTCTCTTGAGAGAAGAGTTATTACTGTGCATTATTACAAATCAATTCCCCTTTATTGTTGGGGACACCAAACCTCAGCAGGATGAAGTGGCTCATGCAACATGATTAAATACTTAAGTGAAAGAGGAGGGATTCAAAACCTGAATTTCTCAAAACAGGAAGTACTGACTGGTTATTCACATAGGGGATCAAGCAAAATTTACAAAAAACAGTTAAGATATACATTGTTCTCTTAAAAAAAAAAAAGAACATTTTTTTGGGCCGCCTGGGTGGCTCAGTTGGGTAAGCATCCAGCTCTTGATTTCGGCACAGGTCACAATCTCATGGTTCATGGTTTCAAGCCCCATGTCAGGATCTGTACTGACAGAGTGGAGCCTGTTTGGGATTCTCTCTTCCTCTCTCTCTCTTCAAAAACAAATAAACATTAAAAAAATTAAAAATTAAAAAATTAAAGAAAACATTTTTGAATGCTTAAAATGATTCCAAGCATTAGTTCTTCTCTAAAATAGAGCCAAAGTATGCACATAAATAGCTGTATGAAAAAATAGAAAGTAATGTATGGCATAAAAAATACTAATGCATTTTTCAAAACCAACATTTAAATTTTGCCCCCCAAGGTAGTATTATTAGGACAAGGCAGTCAAGAGCAAAACCACATAAGTATGACAACTTTGTTCTCTTGCCCTTAATCAGCTCAGCTTTCTCTATTCTTAACACAGTTTCATTTTGACATGGATTGGTAACTTTTGCTATGATTTTTGTTACAGGACACTATTCAAGATATCTTAAACATATGCTGCATTATATTTATTCAGAACATATATTAAAATATGCTCATTTATCTTATAAATATTAGACTGGCAGATAGTATTGTGTGACTCCCTGAACAGATAACGCTTTTTCAAGAACACATATGAGGTTATAAATATTACCTTTCTAGCAACTGCATTTTTTTCTTTCCTATCTATGAAGAGTAGCTCAGTATCCTGATCAGGTTTCACCACACAGCACATACCTAATGATACATGAAGCAGGTAACAAGGGTAAAAGTTTAGACGAACTGAATGAAAAGTTGTTAATGAGCATATGATGGTATTCATGAGAAGTTTTGAAAAGAAAGAAAAAGGAAATTTTAAAGTTTTCTCGTCAATTTGCTGTAAAAAAAAACAAAGAAGTTAGAGAATTTTTTTTTTGAGAATAAGTCTTACACGTGCCTCTTTTGCCTTTCTCCTCACTTTTACTCTATCCCTTCATCCTTAATATAATCTACAGGCCTGGAGTGTCAGAACTACATGCAATTCAAGATACAGAAATTTTTAATAGTAAATTTAACTTGCCATTAATATAGTGAAGGGTCAGAAATACCTGAAGTAACTAAACCAGCTTAAAAAAATATTTGTCTGGATGCTGCAAATGTTCTGTTGGTATAGTCAAGAATTTGACATATTCTTGGTTGAAGAGGTAGTTAAAGACTGGTGTCTAATGCTGCTGGGAGAGATGGAATTCTTTATTTACATATATGAAGTCCAAATGGAACAACATTTTATTGAACTAAATCTGAACCAACCATCCTTAGCAGAATGAAAATTGTCAGGCAGCATTTTAACACTATAGTCTGCTCAATGTTCTGTGGTTCTGTGCTTTTTCACATAGGACAAGCGGTAATAAAAACTAAATGGTTTTTAAGGATGACATTTTAAAACAATTGTTGTAAACACACTTTTATAATGATAATATTGTATGAAAGTAATCTTTTTTTTTTAAATTTACATCCACGTTAGTTAGCATATAGTGCAACAATGATCTCAGGAGTAGATTCCTTAATGCCCCTTACCCATTTACCCCACCCCCCCCACAACCCCTCCAGTAACCCTCAGTTTGTTCTCCACATTTAAGAGTCTCTTATGTTTTGTCCCTCTACCTGTTTTTATATTATTTTTGCTTCCCTTCCCTTATGTTCATCTGTTCTGTGTCTTAAAGTCCTCATATGAGTGAAGTCATATGATATTTGTCTTACTCTGACTAATTTCATGTAGCATCATACCCTGCAATTCCATCCACGTAGTTGCAAATGGCAAGATTTCATTCTTTGTGACTGCTGAGTAATCTTAATGTAATTCTTAATAGTTAAGAAAGTTTTATTATGACCATTT
This sequence comes from Prionailurus bengalensis, assembly GCF_016509475.1. Taxonomy (NCBI): domain Eukaryota; kingdom Metazoa; phylum Chordata; class Mammalia; order Carnivora; family Felidae; genus Prionailurus; species Prionailurus bengalensis. The sequence goes on along the minus strand of NC_057344.1, from coordinate 155,169,046 downwards.
TATAATAATAGGTTTGATTTGAAATTTTCCCCATTCAAAAAATTTAATAGATCTAATGATATTTATAATTCATTTATAAATGTTGTTCCAGTGATATTAGGCAGCAATGACTGAATGATGTCAATGTTAAACGCAAAAGTGAAATAATAAATGACACCTTAAACTTCACATTAGCCTAATATAAATAAGTATAAGAAAGTGAAACCTTTTGGACTGCTTAGTAGGGGAAGTTATTTCTGAATTATTATAACAAAGGGTGGCATGACCTAAATATGTTAGGGGATGAAGTTAGATATCGTGGTGGTCATAAAAACGTATCCTAATCTTGATATATGCACAGAATAACAGGGAAAGGGCAACATGAGACTAGAGCTTGGTCAAAAATCAAAGATGAAGGCGCACATGGGTAGCTCGGTTAAGTGTCAGACTCTTGGTTTTGGCTCAGGTCATGATCTCATTGTTCATAGTTCAAAGCCCCACATTGGCTCTGCACTGGCAGTACAGAGCCTGCCCAGAGTCTCTCTCTCTCCTTGTCGTTCTGTCCCCCAACCCCTCCCAGGAGTGAGTTCTCTCTCTCTCACTCTCTCAAAGTAAATGAACTTAAAAAAAATAGAAGATGAAAATATCATGTGTAGTGGACTGAAATATGTGGAGTATAAAAATCAGTGTAAGAGAGTGAGGGCTTTGAAAAGAAAAAGGCAAAGCCCTACAACCCAAAACAATGAAAGGACATGTCATCAGTAGTTCAAGTGTGGTTACATGACAGTGTTCAAAAAGCCTCTATTTACTATTTGCTCAAAATTTTGTTTTGTAGACGTATAATCAGAACAAGAAACTAGAATGTTCTAACATGATAAAACTGATAAATCAACTATCCTCCATGGAGACATATACCTTTACAGTGGCTTGTGTTTGGTTGATAGAGTTCCACTCCCTTGCTCAGTAAAAACTGTGAAATCTTATTTCTTTTGAATATGTTTTTGCACTTCTGAGTTCTATGATTTTGCACTGTATTTCTTCAATTGATCAATTTAAAAACAATTGATTTAGTGAAATTCTAGTGCTGAGGCAGCACCCTGTTAGTCTTTTTTTCATTTACTGATTCCTTTTATTGATTCTGAATATCTCTGAAAAATGTATTGTTTACTTTTTAAAAATTATTTGATTAAAGTTTATTTACTTTTGGTAGAGACAGAGTGCAAGTTTGGGGGGCGGGGCTGTTGCAGGGAGAGAGAGGGAGACAGAATCTGAAGCAGGTTCCAGGTGCCAAGCTGTCAGCACAGAGCCCGACATGGGGCTCAAACCCAACAAACCGTGAGATCGTGACTTGAGCTGAAGTTGGATGCTCAACCAACTAAGCCACCCAGGTGTCCCTGTATTGTTTACTTTTAAAACTTCTTAGGCTTTATAAACTGTGATCATCCTATACATATTCATAAATGAGTTTTTACTGTAAATAATATTTTTGAATGAATCCATATCAATGCATATGTATATAACCTAATCTTTTACTGTTATATTGTATTCACTTTTTTTTTTTACTCTGGCTTTTTAAGTAGGTCAATTATAAACAGAAAATTTAAGGAGTTACCTTCTTTATTATTCGTTTGTACTCTGCCTTTTAACTGTGACATTTAGTGAACTTATATTTACTTAACCAACATAGTAAGATTTGTTTTTGCTGCTTTTCTGTTTCTCTGTCAAGATTCTTGACACACAGAAATTGTGAAATAGTAAATGTGTTGTTCAATCCCATTGAGTTTCGGGATTGTTTTGTTACAAAGCAATAGATAAGTAATATAAACCATGAAAATAGTAAGAGAAAACAATCCCTTAACTATCATTCTACTTGAAAGGTGACTTTGACCAGGTATTTCCCACTTTGCTTCATTAGTCCATTATTCACTATTAAATCAGATTGACATTTCATTTTATTATCTAAAGATAATGCATATTGTACTCTTTTGTACAAAGAATCCCTGCTTCATGAAGCTTCTGTTACTGAACAAGCTTCTTTGGGAAGAATTTGGGCAGTATTTTTTATTTGTTTATTTTTAATGTTTTTATTTATTTTTGAGAGAGAGACAGAGAGACAGAGAGAGAGAGACAGAGTGTGAGCGGGAGAGAGGCAGAGAGGGAGACACAGAATCTGAAGCAGGCTCCAAGCTCTAGGCTTCAGCAGAGAACCTGACATAGGGCTCAAACTCATGAACCGTGAGATCATGACCTGAGTAGAAGTCGGATGCTCAACCCACGGAGCCACCCAGGCATCCCTGGGCAGTACTTTTAATGTCAGCTTATATGATTGACTTGGGATGTGATAAATTCTGTGATGTAGAAAGATCCATCATTGGCACTTTTCTTATATACGTGAAACCTTTGGCTTATCCTTCCTGAGTTCTTCCCCACTCTTCTCCTCTCACATCTATGCCCTATGAGGAAGGTTATGTGGACTTCGTGAGTTGATTCCCTGCTCTCTAGATTCCTGTTGGGTTCAGCTAACTTGGAGTACTGGGTACGATAGGAGACCAGAGGGTGGATAGAAAGTGAGGTCAGGATATTTATTCTTCAGTTCTCCTGTGTCCCTCTGTCAGCTTGGCTCTTTCACTAGCTCAGTGGTAACTGGTCCTGTCAAGGTAGACTGCTCCATAGGAATTTCTCTATATATAACCATGGTAATCCTTTCCTTTCTAGTATCTCTAGCTGTGGTGTAGTGCACTATCCATTCAGTTACTTCACATAGACATTTATAAAATATTTCTTTGTAATGAAACTTTTCTCAAATGGTCCTATTTTGATACATCCCATTAAAATCCAGAATTTAACTTGAAGGAAAGCCACTTTGATGACAAGAAATTGCTGATGAGAAAAAGAAGGTCAAAAAACTGCTTGCTATATGTTAGATCCAGGAACAACGTGGTTGGTATTATGTGACAGGAAGTGATCAAAAGATCAAATAGAAAGAGGAAACCACCAGATTTTATATTCTACTGAGAATAGTGTTTACTCTATTTACCATTTTCCAACTTTGAAGAAAGAGGACGGACTTGCTCACAGATACATATTTAAATGCATACTTTCTTACATTCTACCTCTTTTCAAGGTTGTTTCCAAAGGTATACATACATACTTCATTTTATTGTGTTTCACTTTGTTACTCTTTGCAGACACTGCATTTTTTTTTCCAAATTGAAGGTTTATGGCAACCCTGCATTGAACAAATCTATTGATTCCATCTTTCCAATAACATCTGCTCACCTTGTGTTTCTGTGTCACATTTTGGTAATTCTCAAAATATTTCAAACTTGCTCATTATTATTATATTTGTTATGGTGATCTATGATCAGTCACTATGACTCAATGAAAGTTTCGATGCTGGTTAGTATTTTTTAGCAACAAAGTATTTTGATGAAGTTGTGCACCTTATATTTTCAGACAATGCTATTGCACACTTGACAGACGACAGCATGGTGTAAACATAATTTTATATGCACTCGGAAACCAAAGAAATGATTTGCCTTTATTGCTGTATTCGTTTTATTGCAGTGGTCTGGAAATGAACTAGCAATGTCTTGGAGGTATGCCTGAATTAACCCATGCACTGTTATGCACTCCCACCATTCCTTATGTGTATTGTTTATATCTTCTCAGAAACAGATACTGAGCCAAAAATTTCAGCCAATAGTTTTTTTTCATATTTCACAATATAATGTGGCACCTCCTGACACAGATCACCTGTGCATAATAAACCTTCTTTTTCCTATTTTGTTAATGCCTATTCTGTTTTGTTTTGTTTTGTTTTGTTTTGTTTTGTTTTTTTAAATTTTAGCTTATTCATTACATGCTGGTTAGGTCAGGCTACCCTGATCTATGTGAAATCTACCCTTACGTCATTTAATAAAATCATATTCCCCTCTTGATAGAATTTACCAGACTTACTATTTTGTGTTTATTTTAAAAATAGTTGATAATGATTTCATTACATGATCAAACTGATTACATGATCAAAAATTTCAGGATTTTCCCTCTTCAATTTTGTATCTCCATCATTTGACATAGTAAGTGATATTGATAAGAGTCTTATAAAAAAGGGAAACAAAGTTATTTATAATGTCTGAAGCCATTATAAAATACACATTTATGAAAATCTTGCATTTTGTTATTACAAATACCAATTAATAATTAATAATGAATACCATTTATCTGTATATAGAATACTTAACTAAATATTAATCTTATATTACCTTATTTAGAGAAAGTTATAATTTATTTTCACTTTAACCACAGGAATGTAGGGTCTAATATAAGTAGAAATTATAAGGGACTATGATGTAATAACACATTATTTATGACTTCAAATATCACATGGTCTTGTGGGGACACAATGTAATATGTATTTATATATGAATGAAAAATGATATAACAATTATATATATTAGTTGAGTAAGGGATTTATACAAAAGTCACATAAGGCATTATCTAAATGCTAATGAATAGAAAGATAAGCAAATATTAAGGAAATGGCACTAAGGACTGTGGTAATATGGGAAGAAATGGAAAGAACTGGAGCTTTTTGTAGGGTTTGGAGTGTTGCTAGAATGGAATAGTTTGACAACAATGGGGATAGTGTACAACTGATAAATGAACACAATATTATTTCAAGTATGACACCACCATTTTCAAAACAAAAAGTAATGAAATATACAATAACTGAAAGTGAATGTTCATTTTATTTATTTCCCAAGAGATGAACTCAATTAATATGTGAAAGTTATCACATCTTGACATTCCATTGAAGGTAGCAAATGTTGAATCTTCCTTTGAATAATGCAGTTGCTTGACAACTACTGAACAGATCTTATTTAGAGATACAGATATGTGCCAGATGTGTTCCCTTCTTTTTCCCTCCACCACCACCACCACCCCAGCAATCCTGCAAATATCAGGCCATCCTGAAAGCTGTGGACAAGCAATCTTTTAGTATAAAATTCAAAATAAAATTGCATTATAAAACTCACATGTTTTTAAACAAATGTTTGTGTGAAAGGTCAGTATTGGAAGTACCATAGGACAGTGAAGAATTTGCATAGCAAAGACAGAATTCTCAGGTTCAAATATTGGATTTGCCATTTACTGTGTGACCTTGGGCTATTTAATTAGTTTTTTATCTGTAATAAATTATATACATAAATATAATTTATATATAATAATTTATATAATAGGAATATTATAATGAATATAATTTCTATATAATAGATATAGATATAAACTCATTTAATTATATTTTTATCTATAAAATGGGGGTGAAAATAAGATTATTATCATAGAATCGTGAAGATTAAATGCGTCATTTCACATAAAGGGGTTAGTGTAGTGCTTAGCTTATAGTGAACACTCAGGTAGCTAATAATTACATTGAAGAAATATTTTCCAAAGAAACCTGGCTATTGGAATGGCTTATTTCTCCTTCTTCCCAAGTACCGTTCCAAATCTCCAGTGACCAGATTTGTAGTGCTGTCTGATAGGAGACCAGGGATCCAAAGGACAAAGAGGGAAAGCCTGAATCACAAAAGGAGATAGATTAGGGAGAAGAGGGATGTGAGGAAGGTGGTCCAGAATGGGAGAGGTTGCTCTGAAGACCTTGGAGATGAAGACTTTTGATACCCCATTGTCAGTAACGGAGCCCAGGCACTAGTAAGGAAAACTAGCAGTAAGGAAAACTAGCAGAGGGGAAAAGAGTGGGATGGGTCATAGAGTTGGCTCCCAGTCTTTACCAGATGAGGATATGGGATAGAATTGAAATTTATAATTTGATTTGAAAGAAAAGAAAGTCTTAGAGACATTATGCATGTGGTGACTAGCTGGAAGTCTCTATACCATTAAGGATATAAATTGTATTTGTCTTTTCCTTTCATGATAGTAGTACTGTGAGTACACATAGAAAAGGACAAAAAGACAGAATATTATTGGATATGTTTTTTTAAATTGTATAAATAGGTAGAAATATGTGTAATTTTCTATTTCTCTCATACATGCTGCATGTATGAAGAACTAAAGTGTACACAGTATTTCCTCATTTTCTAAAGGAAAAGTCTATTCCTCAATTATAACTACCTATAGTTTGCACAATCAGCTGTTAATTTTCCATCTTTTGTTTCTACATTTCTTTTGTTCTAGTTACAGATTAAAGTGTTGTCATTTTCAAAATCTCAGAATTTATACCAACATACTAAAAATATGCTCCAATATTTAATTTCTCCATTTACTCACTATTATTTAATCACATTGTCATAATTTAGTCCTCCCTTCAAATCTATACAATTAAAGACAGATACAAAGTTGCAGCTGTAGCTTCATGTTTGGGGGTGATCTTAAGAGTTTTCAGAAATTTGCAATTACGCTGTGCTATCCACTTGCGAATTCAGCTCCATAGGAGAGGATTTGGAAATGGTTGCTAGTGTCAAAAATGTAGTGAACTTAGATTCAGCAAACTCTTAATTTTAGTGTTTTAAAATTTTTCTTTTTGAAAGTTTGTTTTGGTTTGTTTTGGAATTATTTTTTTGCCTATTAAAAAAATAAAATTGGAAGGTTTTAGAAAAGAAACTTGTCTTCGAGTCAAATAGAAGCAAAGGAATTAGAGAAGTTTGAGTGAAGTGATACGGTTTAACACTGGTTGTGTTGTTGTTTGTTATATGTAAATCTGACAGTAAAAATTTTAGGAAGCAAAAATGTTTATCTTTCTTATTTATAACAAATAAAACATAATCAAGATAGTTTACATGTTTATGACTCTTCAGTCAGATTCTGGCTTACTAAAGTGAACTATTCTCTTTAATTGTAGGTATGAAACTTATGAAATCATTTATCTTTGGTAGTAATTGTGGAAAGAATGGATATGAAGTGTATGTAGTAATCTTTTTTCTCTGAAGCTTTCCTAAAACTGTCCTAATTATTCAAATGTATTATCTTAGTTATGATTTAATTGCATAAAGATTGTGATAAATTGTTGCTAGACTATCTTTCATCCTAATGATTGGCTCTTATATAAAGGCCATATTTTAATAGGAACAGTTATTGTGGAAAACATAATTATCATTGTTAAAACATTGAAGGCACTTGATTATTTTCTCAATTGTTGTCTTTCTAAAAGAAGATGAGAATTACAACAGAAAATCATTTCTAAATTCATCTTTAAAATGAATTCAAATTAGTTTTCAAGTGTTTAAGATATTATTCATTATTTTCTTATTCATTTAGTATACATTGTATTATTCATGTGGTTTTGATACTCCTGTGCAAGGAAAATATTCTAAAAACATTGCATGACACTTTATTCAATTCTGATGAAAGTTAAATTATGACTAAATAAAATGTATTTAATTGACAAGTGAATAAATGTTACATGAACTATTTAATCACAACTATTAATATGGAAAAAATTTGGAACAAGTTTAAATAACTAAACAATTGTTCATATTATTTTTCATTCAACACATTTATTCACACATAACCATAATTGGAAGAGCTGTTCAGATGCCTGCTTTTGGCAATTTAGCTTTTAGCTTTTAAAGATGTCTCTCAACACATTGCACTAATTCCCTAGAGTTAGATATTAAGTAAATCTCAGATCCTGTAAAAGAAGTATACCCTTTATTTAATTTGCTTAGAAAAAGAAATTCATTGAAATTAAGTGTTATAGCAATCATTTTTAAAGTTAAAATGTACATGCCAATTAAACCACTTCTGTTGTATTTTAATACTACCTCTTATGACAAAAATATGCTTTCAATATTCTATTTTTAATAGTGTGGAAATTTTTAAATTACCCTCAATAAAATCTTGAACATTACTGCAGGGACTGTTTAAGGGGAACTTCAAGTTTAATACTTACTAGAGAAAATAAATAAAACTAAAAAAGAATTTAAACCTTGAAAACCTCAAAAATTAATTTAGATTTCAGAAAGAATTGATTATGAGAAATTGACATTGCAGGATTCTGAAAAAAAATATATATATGTATATCTATCTTCAGGATCCAAATACCTCTAAAGTGTTGTGAACTTATACTATACAGTTAAAAGTTCTAACCTTTTAAACCCATGCATTCTCACATTGTTCATTTGTTAAACTGTGGTCTAAAACACATAGCATAAAAGTTAGCATCTTAACCGCTTCTAACTGTGCAGTTCAGCAGTGTTAAGTGTATTCACATAGTTGTGTAATGAACTTCCAAATTTTTTTCATTTTGTGAAACTGAAACCATATCCATTAAAAAATTCCTCATTTGATCTTTCACTAGGTCCTAGCAACCACCATTCTCTTCTCTATTTCTATGAATTTGACTACTCTGGATACCTCATGTAAGTGGGATCATACAATATTTGCATGGTTTTGGTTGTCTGCTTTTGTGTTATGTGACTGGCTTCATTCACTTACAATAATGTTTTCAAGTTTCACTTATAAAAATCTCCTTCCATTTTAAGGCTGAATGATATTCCATTATATGCGCATATCATATTTTTTTAAGTTTTCATTTAAATTCCAGTTAGTTAACACACAGTGTAATATTAGTTTCAGATGCACAATATAGTGATTCAACACTTCCGAGAAATACCAGGGGCTCATCACAAGTGCACTCTTTAATCTCCATCACATATTTCGCCCACCTTCCGACCACCTCCCCCCTCACAAGCATCACTTTGTTCTCTATACTTAAGTGTCTTTTTCTTGGTTTGTCCCTTTCCCTCTCTTACTCTCTCTTTTTCTGGCCCCCTTTGCTCATTTGTTTTGTTTCTTAAATTCTACATATGAGTGAAACATATGGTATTTTTCTTTCTCTGACTGAAATATTTCCTTTAACATAATACTCTCTAGCTCCATCCATGTTGTTGCAAACAGAAAGATTTCATTTTTATGACTAATATTCTATTGTATGTGTGTGTGTATATATATATATATGCATGTGTGTGTATGTGTATGCATGTGTATATACATATATATGTATATATACAACCATATGTTGTTTTGTTTTGATTTTGTTCCTCTAAATACTCTTTTTTTCAAGTTTTTATTTAAATTCCAGTTATTTAACAAACAATGTAATATTAGTTTCAGGTTTAGAATTTAGTGATTCAGTACTTACATACAACACCTGGTATTCATCATAAATGCCTTCCTTAATCTCCATCACCTGTTTAACACATCCCCCCCCCACTTCTGTTCTGGTAACCCTCAGTTTGTTCTCTATAGTTAAGAGTCCATTTCTTGGTTTGCATTTCTTTTTTTCTCCCTATGTTCATTTGTTTTGGTTCTTAAATTCCACATGAGTGAAATCATATTGTATTTGTCTTTCTCTGACTTATTTTGCTTAGCATACTACTCTGTAGTTCCATCCATGTCATTATAAATGGCAAAATTTCATTCTTTTTTATCTTTATGGCTGAGTAATATATGTGTGTGTGTGTATATATATATATATATATATATACACACATCTTATTTATCCATTCATCAGTCAATGGACATTTAAACTCCATAATTTGGATCTTGTCGGTATATATACATATATATATGTGTGTGTGTATATGTATATATATGTCGGTATATATATATGTGTGTGTGTGTGTGTGTGTGTGTGTATACACATCTTATTTATCCATTAATCAGTTAATGGACATTTAAACTCTTTCCATAATTTGGATATTGTCAGTAATGTTGCTGTAAACATTGGGATGCATGTATCCCTTTAAATTAATATTGTTGTATCCTTTGGGTAAATATTTAGTAGTACAGTTGTTCGACCATAGGGTAGTTCTATTTTTAACTTTTTGAGTAACCTCCATACTGTTTTCCAGAGTGACTGCACCAGTTTGCACTCTCACCAACAGTATAAGAAGATCCCTCTTTCTCCACATCCTTGCCATATTTTGTTTATTCGTTCATCCATCAATGGACACTTGAGTTGCTTCTACCTCTTGACGATCATAAATAGTGCTTCTATTAACATGGGACTGCAAATATGTCTTTAATATCCTGCTTTCAATTCTTTTGGATAATATACCCGGAAATAGAATTACTAGGTAAACTGTTTTCATTTCTAAATTGTGAGATTGATCATTGTAACTTCTATTGTAGATATGATGAATTCACTTGAGTACTGTATGTAGTTCATACAAAAGAGACTATAGAACCACAGTCAGTTTTAATTATTCATTAAGTTAAAGTTTTGGGGAATATAAGCTAGCAAATATTATTTTTATTTATTTTTAAATTTGTTTCATTCATCATTAATTATTTGTTGAAGTGCTGTTGTATTCCTATGTAATTCCTACATTTATGGATTTAGAATGACTAACCATAATGCACCTGAACTATGGTGGGTTGATGGGAGGAAAGTGTAATGACATAAAACAGAAAGAAAATTGTGATACCCAATATAGATATAGAGGCTGTTTTCTTCTGGGATTCTGATCAAAAGGTTATTTATTTATTTAATCTTTTAATATTTATTTATTTTGAGGGGTGGGGGGAGAGAGAGAGAGAGAGAGCACAAGCAGGGGAGAGGCAGAGAGAGGAGAGAAGGAAAACCCCAAGCAGGCTCTGCACTGTCAGAGCAGAGCCAGACATGTGGCTCAAACTCACAAACTGTGAGATTATGACCTGAGCTGAAATCAAGAGTCAGACACCTAACCAACTGAGCCACCCAAGTGCCCCTAAAACGTAATTTAAAATGAGATAATATTATTCCATTCAATCAATAAATACCATGGAGAAAGATAACATAGCAACAAGTATATATCAGATAAAGTCAAAATTCATTGCCAGTTTAAGAAATCAAGTTGTTGGGGCGCCTGGGTGGCGCAGTCGGTTAAGCGTCCGACTTTAGCCAGGTCACGATCTCGCAGTCCGTGAGTTCGAGCCCCGCATCAGGCTCTGGGCTGATGGCTCGGAGCCTGGAGCCAGTTTCCGATTCTGTGTCTCCCTCTCTCTCTGCCCCTCCCCCGTTCATGCTCTGTCTCTGTCCCAAAAATAAACAAACGTTGAAAAAAAAAATTTTTTAAAAAAGAAATCAAGTTGTTAACCAGGAATTTGGGGAAGATTTTCCTGGATAATTAAAGTGATAAAGATTCTACTTGAATTTTCAGACTCAAAGACAAAGACACTTTGTAGTTAATAATTAGAAACTATTACCATGTGATAAAAACAAAAATAAACACAAAAAATAAAATCCAGCTTTGACAAAGAAAAGTATTTGAACCTAGAAGCAAATAAATAGAGTAGAGTAAAATTATTGTATATCTAGATCCTAGAAAAATATTTGTTCAATTTTTACTTATGAGCCTGGTGCCTTCCTTATACTTATGACACAATGCCTCATTTATATTTTCTTTCCTATGGAAATAAATAGAATTAGCAAGTTTTGATCTTTAGTATTAACTACAGTAAGATTTGCTGTATCTTTTTTTTTCAAATAACAGTATGTAGATACTACAAAAATTGAACATGTAATATTTGTGTAATCGTTTTGGGAAAGATAGTTCTGTATAGAATTACTCTTCTTTGCTGGTTAATCTATCTTTTGAAGGTAGCCTATCCAGTCAAACTGCCTCAAAGTGACATAGTTATGAGTATATATTAACAAAGACATCTTTTCTGCCTCAAGAGAGGCAGCAGATGAGAGAGAACACTTCTCTTCAAAGCAATCACTTATACCTAGGGAGCATAGCTGTCGGTTCAGGGGAAAGCCTTTTGTTTCAATCCATCAATCAACAGAGCATCTTTCCTGAACTATTCTCTAAAAACTAGAATCTCCCTAGAATGGCATGGAAAAACTGTACAATATTTGAATGTTTACTAAGGCTGCCTTCTGTAAGCTATAATGGAGGATAGCAAAGGAAAAACAACAACAAACTTTGATCCACATTTTTTGGTGTATAGAAATTTCTGTGTCATTATTTAAATTAAGGAATCACAGTCAATTTAAGGAGAAGAAAAGAGTTGTGTCTGATTTGGGATATATTCTAAGATAATGTCATTGAAGGCAGGCAAAGTTATTTATCTATCTATCTATTCATTTATTAAAGTATATATATTATGTGTTTCGCTTAAAACTGTGATACTTTTAATAAATCATTTTTTTCGTAGTCATCTAAATATTTTGCTATAAGAACTTCCTTCAGGTAGTTTCCTATAGTTTCCTGAGTAAGTGAATCTCACTGGATTATTAATATTAAGAGTGTCACAGATCAGTAGATTTCTTATATAATGCTGCTGTCAGTTGGTTAATCTCTTTGGAAACCTACTTGGCATTATTATCTCTTAAAATTTAACATTCCCAAATTCTATGATTCAACCAGACATATACCAAAGATGCATTTGGTACATTTCTGCACCACAAGAAAATTATAAAAATATTCATAATAGCAATGTTTGTAATAGCAAGAGCATAAAACAAATGACTACCAACAGAGAAACAAATAAAGAAATTTTGGGGTATTATGAAATATATTGCACCAGTTGAAAAGAATGAACTACAGTTACAATGTGATAATGTGGTACCAAGTGATAGCAAGTTGTCAGATGACCACAGCATGATGTTCTTTATAATGCTTAAAACTACTGGGGCGCCTGGGTGGCGCAGTCGGTTAAGCGTCCGACTTCAGCCAGGTCACGATCTCACGGTCCGTGAGTTCGAGCCCCGCGTTGGGCTCTGGGCTGATGGCTCAGAGCCTGGAGCCTGTTTCCGATCTTGTCTCCCTCTCTCTCTGCCCCTCCCCTGTTCATGCTCTGTCTCTCTCTGTCCCAAAAATAAATAAACGTTGAAAAAAAAATTTAAAAAAAAAATAAAATAAAAAAAAATAATGCTTAAAACTACTAAAACTCATAAAATTTTTATCAAACCTAAAAATAATTAAGGATCTCATATGCAGTGATGGGAAGACTCAGTAAAGAGCACCCTAGACAGAATGCCATCTTTCTGTTATTCCTACTTAGCAAAATTACACACTTTATATAAGTACTATGCTAATTATTTGAGATATAATGATAAACAATTTTCAGCCATGACCCTCAAAGAATTTGCAGTTTATTGCAAAGATAGACATGCATCTATGAATTCATATAGCAGTATGACTTTGAAAGTATGAGTGCAGTATTTCTTTAAGATTATTGAAGCTTGTTGTTATGTAATGATTATTTTTCAGAAATATGGTCTACCATCTATGTTCTTTAGTAAAGGTTTTCTTAAAGCCATATAGAACGCCGAATCACACACTTTTATGATGGGTTTAATATTGTGGTTTGGGGAAGGACAATTTATGACAAAAATGTTAAAAGAAAATTAAAGCCCCAGACATGTTTTTTTTTTTTAAATATGATTTAGTAAACATACTATTATTAAAATTGTATTATTCAGAGTTGGGAAAGGCAGTCTCATGCACACAATCGTTAGATACCTACCACACACACATTCTACTGCATAAGAATAAAACTTGGGCCTGGATCACTTTTCTTACCAAGAGATAACTCGCATAGCCTGTGGGCTTATCACTTTGTATGGAAGTGTCTCTCTCCGTTTGTGCTCAATTACTACTCTTGTTCTCTTAAGTGTGAGCATCCTGGCACCTGGCCAACCCCACAGGTCACAAGATGGCGGTGGGTGCTTAGGACAATTGCCCTGTGTCTTTGCTGGGGTTACCCGCTGACCATGGAGGATGATGCTCACTACTAGAGCAGATCCTGCTCTTTCTCATCTATGTAGGTAAAGCGTTGTTCCATTCTGTGCTCGGTGCATCGGTTTTCTTGGTGACTTTAATATGAAGATGCGATGGACAAAAGTGCGTGGAGTTGTCCTCTAGAATTGATAATACGTGCATGGTACTCTGTTCAACATTCAGTAATTTGAACCTGTCAACTAATAGTATGCTTTATAATTCTTTGGATGGCTGCCAGAAACCAACTAAAAAAAAAAAAAAAAGAAGAATCAGTTACTGTTATGCCCAGAATTCGTGATCCCCAAAGACCACTAGGGAGCCGAGTCCGATGCAAAAGCAAAGAGCCTTTATTCGAGCTAGCTCGAGCTCAATCCCCTACCTGCACCGACGCAGCGGTGAGATACCAGGGAAAGAGAAAGAGTTTCAAAAGCACAAAGGTTTTATAGGGGTCTAGGGGCAGCCGATTGGCTGGGGAAGTGGCGTGTTTTAATCAGGAAGCTTGAATGGGTGAGCGGGAGGTCACTCAAAGGGAGGAGGCGTGGTCTAGCTGAAGGACACAGAACAAGATGGAGTCGGCTGGCGTAGGCCCGCCCTTTCATTCCCCCTTTGTCATGTAGCTTACGGACCCAATCATGGGGCCGGCTGCATTTATGGTGACAAGGAGAACAGAGTTTGGAAGTTTACGCAAAGTTCTGGGAAGCAAGTGTCCCTGGGGTGGCTCTGGGAGGTCTGATTAAGTATTGTCCCCGAGATGGTGTCTATGATCTGCCAGGTGATGTTTTGGGGGGCGTATGAGCAATGACAAGCAGAGTTAACAGAGTTACCAATATTAGGTGGGTCGAATGCGCTGTAGCTTGAGCTTGAGCGGGTTGTGTTGGTCCCGACTGATGGCCCATCGTGTGACGAAGTCCTTCCGGATCGAGGAGGGGGTCCGCTGGCTGGGCGTGGGTGTGATGGACCCAGGTCACGATGCCGTCTACCTTGAGAGCGGTGGGGGTTGTCAACACCACGATGTAGGGTCCCTTCCAGCGGGGCTCGAGAGTCTCTCGGTGGTGCCTCTTGATGTAGACCCAGTCTCCCGGCCTGTACTGATGAGGTGTCGGGGATCGGGCCAGCCTCATAGATGGCACGGAGGCGCGGCCAAATGTCCTCGTGCGCCCTCTGGAGCCCGCTCAAGGAAAGAAAAAGTTCTTGATCTTTAAACTCAGCAATAAGTTCAGCTAGAAGGCTGGGAATAACAGGGGGTGGCCTGCCAAACATGATCTCGTAGGGAGTAAAACCCAGAGTGTAAGGATTGTTTCTAACCCGGTAAAGGGCGTATGGTAGGAGAGTCACCCAGTCCCCGCCAGTCTCCATGGTTAATTTGGTAAGGGTCTCTTTTAGGGTTCTATTCATTTTTTCTACCTGTCCTGAGCTCTGGGGCCTATAAGCACAATGTAATTTCCAGTTTGCCCCCACCGCCTTGGCTACTGCCTGTGTTACCTGCGAGATAAAAGCTGGTCCATTGTCCGATCCTACCATGGCAGGAAAACCATACCTGGGTAAGATGTCTTCTAGTAGCTTCTTAGCCACCGTCTGAGCCGTTTCATGCTTGGTTGGGTATGCCTCCACCCAGCCAGAGAAGGTGTCTGTGAATACTAAAAGATATTTAAAACCATACTTTCCTGGTTTGACTTCAGTGAAGTCGACTTCCCATTGGGCTCCCGGTCTGGTGCCTCTGAGCCTGGTTCCTTTTTTATTTGATGTGGCCCTCGCGTTGGTGAGTTGGCAGGTCTTGCAGGCAGATACAACTTGCTCTATTTTGGTGTCCTGTTGGTGAATCTTAATTCCGGCATGTCGGATTAAGTCTTTTAATTTTCGGGCCCCCATGAATATGAGCTGTGGCAAATGCATAACGGCTGTCTGTGTAGATGTTGAGCCGTTTTCCAGCTCCCAGCATCAGCGCCTTGGTGAGGGCTATGAGCTCTGCTCGCTGGGCTGACGTTCTGGAGGGTAGAGCCTCCGCCCATACGGTGTCGATTTCGGTGACCACCGCTGCACCCGCATACCTGTGTCCAACTCGCACAAAGCTGCTGCCATCAGTGAACCAAGTAGCCTCAGCATCGGGGAGGGGCTGGTCGGTCAGGTCCGTCCGGAATCCATGTACTTGTTCCAGGATTCCCGCACAGTCATGTAGTGGAGCACCTAGGTCAGGGTCAGGCAGCAGGGTTGCAGGATTGAGGGCTGCACTGGGGTGGAACCGCACTCGTGGAGGGTTGAGTAGGAGGCTCTGGTAATGAGTCATACGTGTGTTGCTCATCCATATATCAGGAGGCTGTTTCAGGACTCCTTCAAAGGCGTGTGGGGTCGTGATCCAGATCTCCTGTCCTAGGGTCAGTTTGTCTGGCATCTGATAACCGCCGCTGTCCACCCTCTAGGATATATCCCAGGTAACTTACCCTCTCCTTGGATATCTGAGCCTTCTTCGCGGATGCCCGGTACCCTAAGGCCCCCAGGGTAGCCAGCAGGTCCTGGGTCCCTCGCTCACAGTCTTTGGCCGTGTCGGCAGCAATCAGGATGTCATCTACATACTGTAGGAGGGTGAGGCCAGGGTGCTCCCTTCTGTAGTCACCCAGGTCCTCGTGTAGTGCCTCGTCGAAGATGGTGGGCGAATTTTTGAATCCCTGAGGTAGCCGTGTCCAGGTGAGTTGCCCACTGTAGCCCTCCTCTGGATCATGCCACTCGAAGGCGAACAAGGGTTGGCTCTGGGGTGCCAGTGGCAGACTGAAGAAGGCGTCCTTTAAATCTAGTACAGTATACCAGACCCTGGAGGGCGCCAAGGAGATCAAGAGAGTATATGGGTTGGGAACGGTTGGGTGTATGTCTGCGACCCTCTTATTTACTTCCCGGAGGTCTTGTACCGGTCAGTAGTCATTTGTTTGAGGCTTTTTGACTGGCAGTAGTGGGGTGTTCCAGGGAGACTGGCAAGGAACTAGTACCCCTAGGCTTCGTAGTCTCCGGATGTGTGGCTGGATCCCCTTCCGGGCCTCCTGAGACATGGGGTATTGTTTGATCCTTACCGGACTCTCTCCTGGCTTGAGCTTTACCAGGACTGGGGTCCTATGAGTGGCTAGTCCCATCCCCCCTGTCTCTGCCCAAACCGAGGGGAATTCTTGTAGCCATCTGTCTATATTATCCTCTCTCGGGAGCGCCTCCTGGTGGAGGAGGTATTCATCCTCCAGTTTCATGGTCAGGACCTGGATGGGGTGGCCCTTGCCATCGGTGACCTGAGGCCCCCCTTGTCTGAAAGTTATCTGAGCTCCAATCTTGGTAAGTCCCGTCCTAACAGCGGGTAGGGGCATTCTGGTATTACCATAAAGGAGTGGGATACCCGGCCCGTTCCCAAATCTACTGTTCTTCGGGTAGTCCATGAATACTGGCTCATACCAGTTGCCCCTTGTACCCAGGACTTCTTGCTAGCTAGTTTTCCTTGTGGGGTGCGGAGGACCGAATGTTGTGCTCCGGTGTCAACAAGGAAGTCAATAGGGGTCCCCTCCACTTTAAGAGTTACCCTGGGTTCGGGGAGAGGGTCCGAACCCTGACTCCCCTAATCACTTAGTTCATCCAGCTCTAGGACTTTTACTCGATCAGTCTTGCTTCCTTTCCCGCCGGCCCTTTTCGGACAATCTCAGGCCCAATGCCCTATCTCCTTGCAGTATGCACACTGATCCTTCTGCAGCCTCTGCTTCCCCCTCTTGGTGGTTCCTTTACCTTTTCTTGCGTCATCTGCCAGCTGCCGGAGACGGCGGTCTCGTTCCTCGGGGAAGTCAGCAGTGGTAGCTAGCAGTATTCTGGCCAGGTCTCGAGTCTGTTTACTGCTGGCAGCCGCCATGGCGCGAGCCTGCTTGTCCTCAGGAGGCTCCCGGTTATTATATACCTTTTCGGCTACCACCAGTAAGTCCTGCAGATTTTTTCTCCTAGTCTATCTATTTTCTGTAATTTTCTCCTAATGTCTACGGCCGGTTGGTTTACAAAGGCCATGATAACAGCTGCCTTGCTTTCCGGAGCCTCTGGATCCATGGGGGTATAGGTACGGAATGCCTCCATGATCCGTTCTAAAAAGGCAGCCGGAGATTCATCTTTTCCCTGTTGTACATTTCCTACCTTGGCCAAATTGGTTGGCTTTCTAGCAGCCATTCGGAGACCCCCCATTAGAGTCTGGCGGTAGACCCGGAGCCTCTCCTTACCTTCTGCCGTGTTGAAATCCCACTGGGGCCGAGTTAAGGGGAAGGAGGCATCTATCTGAGCCTGGTTGGTGGTGGGATTCCCGTCTGCGCCCGGAACTAGTTTTCGGGCCCCATTGAGGATTCTTTCTCTTTCTTCAGTCATGAACAGGACCTGCAAAAGCTGCTGGCAATCGTCCCATGTGGGCTGATGGGTAAAAAGAACAGAGTCTAATAAATCAATAAGCCCTGCCGGTTTCTCGGAAAACTTAGGATTCTGAGCTTTCCAATTGTAGAGGTCACTAGTGGCGAAAGGCCAATAGTGGTGGGGCTGATTCCCCTCCGCATCTGGGGGTCCGGTGGCTCGCAGGGGCAGAATAGTGGAGTCGGCGGTGGAGGCGGATTGCTCCCTCTGAGCCCTTTGTCTGGTAAAGGGCGGGCTTCCCCCTGGAGCGTTTCCACCTCCTGCTCTCGGAACAGCGTCTGCCTCCCCTGGAGGGGGAGGATGGTGTTCTTCCGTCATCCTAGAGGGGTTATACGGGGGAGGAAAAATTAATTCTTCTTTAGTACCCCCCTGTAGGACAGGGTAGAGGGGTGCTGAAGGCTGGGTAAGACGTTTCCTCTTCTCTGTCTCCTGCAAAGCAAGAATGGGTTTTGGCTCCGGAGGGAGCAGGGTTAGGAAGGGCTTAAGCCAAGAGGGTGGGTCTTCTACAAGGTCCTGCCAAGTGATAATGTAAGGGAGCTGATCAAGATGGCCCGTCTTAGGCTGAGAGATGATACTCCTGACTCGGTGGGTGGTAGGGAGGTCGAAGGTCCCCTCTGGTGGCCATCTGACATTGAAAGTTGGCCACTCGCTAGAAAAAAAAACTGCAACCGACCCTTTCAGACTTTCACACTGAGGTTGTTAGCTCTTCCCCTCACATCTTTAAAGTGATCAATCATAATACTTAGAGGAGTAGTCTGAGTCTGTCCCATAACGTCTGTCCAGTAAGTCCACAGAGCAAAACAGAGAAACACAAAAACAGCAAACAGAGGGCCCCTAGAAAGTCTTCCAACTACATGGAAGCAAAACTGAAAGCTAGCTTAGACCTTTGAGGGGATTCCATGTCCCTCCAAAACCGATGAGGGGATTCCACGTCCCTCCAAAACCGATGAGGGGATTCCACGTCCCTCCAAAGACGACGGCCTCACGCCGACCAGTGGGAGTGACCCGCCTCGTCTCAGACCTTTGAGGGGATTCCACGTCCCTCCGAAACAGATGAGGGGATTCCACGTCCCTCCAGAAGGGAGAATCGGAACGTCTTCCGAAACTCCCGGCCCGTGGTCCTCCAGTGCGTCCACTTAGACCGCGTCGGGCACTACCAGAATTCCAGAAATGAGCTCACACAGAAAAGACAGAACAAACAGACACTAACCGTGGCCAGTCAGGCTCTCCGGGTCGGGGTCCCTTGGGGGTCTTGGGGATCCCGGACGAGCCCCCAAATGTTATGCCCAGAATTCGTGATCCCCAAAGACCACTAGGGAGCCGAGTCCGATGCAAAAGCAAAGAGCCTTTATTCGAGCTAGCTCGAGCTCAATCCCCTACCTGCACCGACGCAGCGGTGAGATACCAGGGAAAGAGAAAGAGTTTCAAAAGCACAAAGGTTTTATAGGGGTCTAGGGGCAGCCGATTGGCTGGGGAAGTGGCGTGTTTTAATCAGGAAGCTTGAATGGGTGAGCGGGAGGTCACTCAAAGGGAGGAGGCGTGGTCTAGCTGAAGGACACAGAACAAGATGGAGTCGGCTGGCGTAGGCCCGCCCTTTCAGTTACTATAATTGGAGATTTCAACATGGCTCCTATCTTAGATTTGGGGCACAGAAATGTTTCACTTGCTTTTCTCTCCTATCTTTATTTATGGCTTAGTTCTGCTCACTTCTGCTATGTTTCATTCTTATTAGACTTTGTACCTATGATTTCCCCTCCTCTTATTACCCGGAGCTCCAGGCCTTTAAAATTGATGAATACAGAGAAAGAATAGGCATTTTCCCCCCTTTACCACCAGTAGAGATATCAAGGGAAAGTCTGACTAGCCCTGGTAAAAGCATATACCGATATATGATTCAATCAGTGTAATAGAGAGCTGGATTTTCCTTATAGCCTAAGTCTGAGTCACATGCTCACATTTAGTACTAGCGGGATCATTTACAGATGAACCAGACATATAGAAGGATAAAATTGTGTAAACATGATTCTTAACATAAAACATGCTAGACCTAGAAAAAGCGTATACTTTAAAAACAATGCTAACTTTACCACTTACTGACTACAGAACATTGAGCCTTCAGTTCATAGAATAGCATAGTTAAGGCTCAGCTCTCTCATTTACCTAAACACAGGAAAAATATTAAATCCATGAACATGTCACTTTCCTGCTGAAGATGAAAATTGGATGATATGGGAGAACTTCATGGAGGAAGTGATATTTGAGATTTACTTTAAAAGGCTAAAAGGAAAAGTGCAAGGACAATATTTTTCTAGCTCTCCTTTTATTTTTCATTTCTAAAAGGACTACTTCATCATTTGCACTTTGAAAACATACCATTATTTGCCTTTGTCTTTCTTTATTTTTCACTTGTAGTTTGAATTATAATTATTTATTTAATGTTATATTTTCTAATCATTTTAAGGAAAGAATATAAAAGTGAAATTAAATAAGCCTGAGCATAAAGAAGAGATGAAAATAAAAATAGAGTAGGGACACCTGGGTGGCTCAGTCAGCTGAGCATCAGATTCTTGATTTCGGCTCAGGTTATGATCTCATGGTTGTAGGACCAAGCCCTTCATCCAGCTCCATGCTGACAGCCTGGAGCCTGCTTGGGATTCTCTCTCTCTCTCCCTCTCTCACTGTCCCTCCCCCCCCATGTGCTTGCACACACACTATCCCTCCTTCTCTCTCTCAAAATAAATAAATAAACAAAACGTAAAAAAAGATAGAGTAGATGGGGCACCTGGGTGGCTCAGTGGGTTAAGCAACCAACTCTTGGTTTCAGCTCCGGTTGTGATCTCATGGTTTGTGGGTTTGTGGCCCTAGTTGTGCTCTGGGCTCACAGCACAGAGCCTGCTTGAGTTTCTCTCTATCCCTCTCTCTTTCTCTGTCCCTACCCCACTCACTCATTCTCTCTCTCAAAATAAATTTAAAAAATAGGCTAGATGTTGTAACAAAAAGATAGACTTCATTTTTATCTTAATAATATGCCAGTTTTAAAATAATATGAATATTATTGTCCAAGGAAAAAATTAAAAGGACCAAATAAACATAGGAAATATAAAACATCTTTCTTTATGTTGTAGAACCATTTATCAAGCTTTATTGAGAAGTAACAGAAAAATATGTCTCTCTTGATATGTTCAGATATTAAGTAATTATGAAAATGTTAATTTACCAGAATATGATTTGTTGAATGTAATTTACTTTATTAGCAAAAAATAAAGGCAGTGTAACTACTTTATGGTGGAAATCTAAAGATGTTTTATGTTTTATTGACAGTGATATTAAATGATAAAACCCACTTCTTATCAAACTTTCTATAAAAAGAAAGTTTTAAAATTTTGATTAAATAGTTGTCTAGAGGTTCATTCACATACACCAAAAAAAAAAAAGAAAAATATTAAGACAGTTATAATCAATACTGTACATTTTATTTGTGAGTGACATAAGTTTCCTGAATAACATTAACTGGCAAGCATGACTTGTTTTAATACACTTTCTCCACTTGGCTACACCTAATCATTAGATACCTTGAGGATACAAAGACAATTGGAGAAAGTGGATTAGTTGAAACTGGGGCAGAACTGATAAACTGACTTGAGGAAGTCATCATTGTAAAAGAAAAGAAGTGGGGCACTATGTTTTGGTTCTCTGCACTCATAAGAAAGTACTTCAGAAGATAATTGATTCTATTATCTCATATAGGACATAAGGATGTATTTAGAGTACATTTTATTTCTTATTTATTTAATATAGAGAGGACAAGCACTTTTTTTTTCTTTTAGATAGAGAGAGAGAAGGAGAAAGAAGAATTTTTTAATGTAATTTATTGTCAAATTGGTTTCCATACAATACCCAGTGCTCATCCCAACAAGTGCCCTCCTCAATGCCCATCACCCACTTTCCCCACTCCCCCAACTCCCATCTTAAAAAGGCTCCACGCTCAGCACAGAGTGGGATCCCATGACCCTGCGATCATGACCTGAGCCAAAATCAAGAGCCAGATGCTCAAACTACCGAGCCACCCAGGCACCCCTAGAGTATGTTTTAGTGTCTTTTTCAGGCTCAAGTTATCTGCAAGGAATTGTTTGGTTTTTTTTGTCACCAAGTGAAAATGTGTTTGACCTCATTTCAACATATCTTGCTCTACTTTTGGGCACTTTCAATATTAGCAATCATATGCTTCTATAGAAATAAAAAAATATTTTATTTCTTTGAATATTTTAAATTATTATATATTTTCTAAAATCTTTACTTATACACCACTGGGAATAATCAATGTCAGATGAGGCAATGAGGGCGTCTAGGTGGCTCAGTTGTTTAAGTGTCCAACTCTTGATTTCAGCCTAGGTAGTGATGTCACAGTCGTGAAATTGAATCCTATGCCCTGCTGCATGTTGGGCATGGAGCCTGCTAAGATTCTTTCTCTCCTCCCTCTCTCCCTCTCTCCCTCCCCAAATCACGTGCACAAACACTGGCTCCCAATCTCTCTAAAAGGAAACAAATTCAATAAAACAATAATAAATCTGGGACTATTTCTAAATTATGTATAATTTTGTAAATCTTGGAGATCTTTGAGATAAACAAAAGGTTTTTTAGCAATGATTATCTGTAATAAATTGATACAATGTAGATAAACTGATAAATATTTCAGTTGCAAAAACTGATGATTCATGGTACTGTAATTTAACCATGTATGTAAAATTATTTTTATTAAAATCTGAAGAAACTTTAGATAGTTTATCCATCTTTGTGCTTGATCTAATCAGTCCCTTCTTTAATATTAACGAGTAAACATGCTCATTCTAAAAATCATCCCCCCACCAAAATAAAAGCACAGGTTTTTTAAAAAAAATTAAATGTTTATTTTTGAGAGAGAGAGAGACAAAGTGTGATTGGGCAAGAGGTAGCGAGAGAGGGAGACACAGATTCCGAAGCAGGCTCCAGGCTCTGAGCTGTCAGCACAGAGCCTCACGTGGGGCTTGAACTCACGAACTATGAGTTCATGACCTGAGCAGAAGTAGGACGCTTAACTGACTGAGCCACCTAGGTGTCCCTAAAAACACAGTTTTTAAAGGAAACTGGTGAACTGCACTTCACATACAGATTGTCTCTCAACAAAATTTTTTGAATATGTGTGAATAGGTTGTATGTTTATGCATAATGCATCATGGTGATAGGAAAGTCACAACCTTTTAAATCTTCCTATATCTTCATTGGACTGCATGATAAAAACATTTGTCTCTGTTAAGATAAATTCTGTCCTCATTAAAATGTTCACTTACTAATTTTTCTACACCTGGTGTTCATATTGAATAAACTCACTTTTTCTTTCATAGATCATCTTTCAAATTTCCACCAAAGATACATTTATTTCTCTAATGTTTCTATTTCAAATCTCCTAGTTTTCAAACCAACCTATATTTGACATTTGAGCTTTGTTATACTCCAAAAATTAATGACGTATACTCTGTAGTATGTGTCCGGGTAAAATTACTCATATTTTATGTGGCCACACCATGGTAATGGTCCTTCTTCTTACATTAACAAAATTAATCAGTTTGGAGGTTAGTGAAATCTATGAAACCTCTTAATCTGAAGACTAACCATAAATATATATTTTTAGATTACTTAAGCACTAAATTCATGTTTGATTAATTTTAATTTAATATGCACTAAAAAGTTTACAGATTTACTTCATTTTAAAAAGGCTATGTCTAAAACTTAGTAACAACACATTAAATTTTCTTTATTCATTTCTCCTTGTTACATTTATTTAACCCATTGCTTTTCCCTGTCTATATATTTAGGAATCTTAATTCTGTTGTCATATAACAGACTTGGTCTTTGAGCTTCATGTTATGAAATGATAAGATTCCTCATTTTGTTTAAATAACTATGCTGACATGTAATGATAGCTAATTATTATCCACAAAAGCATTATGTTCTATCACATAAATTAGAAAACTACTCTCATTACTTACTAGATGTATGACCTTGGACACATTGCTTTAACTGCCTATGTGTGCATTTCCTCATTTCAAAGTTGGGATAATAGTCCATATTCAGGAACAAATTTTGGAACCTGTAAGAGTTCAATAAACATTACTTTGAGTAGAATTGTTAAACCAGAAACTAACTCACCAATTCTTCTAGATTCCATTCCATTTTTCTAAATCTTACCCACAAGTATATTTTAATGTTTTATTGAAGTCTTAATACATTATTTTAAATGTATTTTCCTCATCTACTGATTTAGAAATCTAAATCACCATGGATTAAGAACACTTATTCTCATTCAGGTACATGAAAACTGCCCTTGTAATTATACATTCTAGAATTTTATCTAAGAGTAGTGGCTTGACTTACAAAATAAATTAGTAAAAATAATTTTCATTCTTGACTAAGCTTGAAAAAATGAAAAATTCTGGAAATGGAATAATAGAATATGCATTACTCTAATACTCATAAATAGAAAGAATATAAATTCCCAAAATTTTACACCTTAGTAACCTGATCCTAGTTCATTTAGACCAGCTCATAGACTTTTCTATGATGATAGAAATGTTCTATATCTGCCATCCAACGTGGTAAGTAGTAGTCATAGGTGGTTGTTGAGCATTGAAATCTGGGTAGTATTTCAAAGGACTTATTTCTAAATTTTATTTATTTCTAATTAAAATTTAAATTTATGTAGCCACATGTAGAACACGGCCAGAACAGGTCTAGGCAAAGAGATTTGCACATATATCAGACAAAAAAAAAATCGTCTTCATCAATTTGATGAGAATGGGACTGAGGATGGGAATTCACTTTAGCAAAGTTTTGTTTTTTTCCAATTTTTTTTTAAGTCTGAATTGCTGTCCCCTTGAAAGAAAAGACAGAACTTCTTCCAGACTGTGGGAATGGAACACTTTTCCATTTTCTTGTGTCCTCTTCAATTTCTTTCACAAGTGTTCTATAGTTTTCAGACTATAGAACTTTTATCTCTGTAGTTAGGTTTATTTTCCATTCATTCAGAGTTAAATGATCAGCCTAGAATGATAGGCCCTTTTGTGCTTTATGCTGAATATAAAACTTAAAAAACAAAACCAAAAGATACAAAAATGCTGATTTGAAGAGGAACATGCACCCTAATGTTTATAGCAGCACTATCAACAACAGCCAAATTATGGAAAGATGTCCATTGACTGACAAATGGATAAAGAAGATGTGGTATATATATATATATACAATGGAATACTACTTGGTGATGAAAAAGAATGAAATCTTACCATTTGCAACAATGTGGATGGAACTAGAGGGTATTATGCTAAGTGAAATAAATCAGTGAAAGACATATATCATATGATTTCACTCATATGTGGAATTTGAGAAACACAACAGATGAACATAAAAGAAGGGAAGGAAAAATAAGATAAAAACAGAGAGGGAAGCAAACCAGAAGAGACTATTAAATACAGAGAACAAACTGAGGTTTGTTGGAAGGGAGGTGGTTGGGGTGATGGGTTAAATGGGTGATGGCCATTAAGGAAGGCACTTTTTGGGACGAGCACTGGGTGTCATTTATAAGACATGAATCACTGGGTTCTACTCCTGAAACCAAGACTACACTGTATGGTAATCAACTTGAATTTAAATAAAAAATTAAATTAAAAAGAACCTAATAAACAAAAAAGCAGTAATAAATGCTAAGAATAATACCAGAACCAAAAACAACAGATCATTCTGAGATTTATATTTCCTTATATTTTTCTTAGAGATTGATGTCACTTATTCATTCATTCTTGGTAACGTGCCCTCCATACTTTCATATAATTTGCACATATTTTGTCAATGAAAAATCACTTTTATGGCTACCATGTTTTCTTTTATTATCTTCTCTTCATAGAGGCAAAACTCTAAGAGCTTGTAGTTCCTCTTTACGGGCTTCAGTCCCCTGCTTTGGTCTTATTCCTATCACTTCTGTAATATTTTTGAACTATTTTGCAAAGTCCAAAATTCACATATCTTATTATTCTCCAGCTTTACCCTCCCAAAATATAAATCACTCTAGGGTGACTTGACATAGCCTGTTCATTTTTAAGAACATTAGGACTCTCTTCTTCAGCCCTTTTCTGGCTCTCTACAAATAAAATATCTATTCTGATGTCTGATTTTATTCAGACTAAGTGATAACAGCAACACCAGTCTTAAAGCCAAAGGAAATTTAACCTTGAAAGGATAAAAAGGAATACCATATAAATTAATAATTTCTTCAATTGGAAAAATAGAAAAATGGCTAGAATTAGAAACTGAACAGCAGTGTTCTAGTTTCTTTTTCTCCCCACCAGGAGACTCAGTTATCAAAAAGAAAGTAAAGAGCTTACCAGTTGAACTACTTTTTTTTTTTTTTTTTTGTGAATGAGTTGCAGTGAAGGTGTACAGATAGTGGAAATCATTATTAAACTTTGCTCCTATTTCAGGTTTGATAGCCGTTATGATTTATCGCAGAAAGACTTCATCTATTCCCTGCACTTGGCAAATAGGTCTGCAGTGTGTTATCTATTAAAGACATCACTACGGTTCTTTCTTCTAGTATTCTAATCTATATTCTCTTGATCATCTACTATTTCTAAATAATAAGTATTGTGTTTTTGAGAATCAGCATCCACAATCATGTATTCCTGTCAAAGCCACCTTGAGAACACACAATGCATTCCAATACAAGATTAATGACCATGCTCATTAACAGATAGCATTATTTTGGCATGAATCAGATGACTATAACCATTTGAATAAGACTTTCACAATTATATAAGAACAACAGGAATTAACCTTTGAAAACCTTAAAAAGTAGTTATCATCATGGTATTAAGAATGGAAGAGGAATTTAATGACAAACATATTTTATCAGTGAACAGTCCTTCTTATTTCAGATTTCACTATGCATTAAATTCCATTTACCCCCAACTTTCCAGTGTACAGATACCAGTGAAACTGGTCATTGTTGGAAGTGGAGTTAGGTAACTAAATTCTCTTGTATAAGGTACAATATTAACAAACATAATTCTAAATTCTAATTCAGCATAGTATAGTGAGATTTCTTTGATTTTTGCTATGTCTTAACACTTTTTATTTAATAATCTGTATTTGTGTGAAATTCTTAGTTTATATACATATAAAGAAACTGTTCTTCAATCATACATTCTTTTGCTTTGTTTTATTTTTTTCTTAGTACTTGTCTGAGACTAGCAACAAAGTAAAGAAACAAAAGGCAATCAATTAAAATTTTATTATATATTATCCGCGGACTCCTGAGTTTCTCTGAGTTAAACATTTAACTCAGAGAAATGTACCTTGATTTTTTTTTAAAGATTGCTGTGAATATTATCAACAAAAATCAGAGGAAAGAAAAAGCTCCAAGCTGGTGTGATTACAACACACCATTAGTGAAAGTCAAGTTTCCCATCTTTGACTGCCAAAGGTGTAAATGAGCATCTGAGGGTAGTGCTAATTACAGCAATCTAAAGACAGAAACTGCTGTTCCTAAGTCTAGGAAGCAAAGTGAGATCCAACATTGATTTCCAAAGTGTGTAATTTTAGAATTCCTTCCTGTGATACTCTGTGTTTGATCTTTCTAATAATGGTTCACATATAAATCACCCATCTAAAACATTTCATTTAAAATTGTTTTAAGTCATTTACAAATACCAATTTGTAACTAATATTTATGTAAAGATATTTTTAATTATTAATGTCCTTTGGTACATTATCTGATGGACCAAGTTAACTGTATATTCAAAATAATTTCACTGATAGCCTTTCAAAAAAAATCAAAATACTGAAAGGAGCCTTTAATAAATTTGATGAAGTATTGAGTTTCAGATATGGATGGTAGATGTGGATTTTGAGGGTAAGGAATTGGCATTGTTGAAGTATATAAGCATAAGAAAGCAGCATGCTGTAGTATAGAGTAAAACATGAGCTCATGAAATAAAGTGCCTGAATAAGTTATTTATTTCCTTCGAGTCCCAAGTTGTTTTTTTTTTTTAGTTTATTTTTTTATTTTGAAAGAGAGAGAGAGAGAGAGAGAGAGAGCAAGGGAAGGGCAGAGAGAGAGAGGGAGAGAGAGAATCCCAAAAGGCTGTCAGTACAGAATCAAATGCATGGCTCAATCTCACAAACTGTGAGATCATTATCTGAGCTGAAATCAAGATCAGATGCTTAACCAACTGAGCTACTCAGGCACCTCGAGCCTCAAGTTTCTAAGTAGCAAATAAAGACAAGAATATTTTAATATGAGTTTGTTATGAGGATGAAATAAATTATTATATGTATAATATTGAGGAAAAATCCCTCACATGTAATAATTTTTTTGTTACTTTTATCATGGTTCTTGAATCTTTGATAGTTTCTTCTATCCTGACTCATTCTCTCCTCCTTGAAATCATGTTAACTTTTCCTATCCTACAGCCATATTCTATTGACCTAAAGGATGTCTCATGCTCTTTTTTTCTTTTACAGACAACTTCTTAAAAAATATCTTGCAGTTTTTATCACCAATTATAGTAGGTTCCATACATTTTCACATTAAATGTGAAAAAGGTTTCACATTTTCACACATTAAATTGTGTGACTATAATTATATATAATTAACATATAATTATGCATATTTATAAATATGGACTTATAATATCCTAAATTTTTTGCCCTGATTCGCTTCACTGAATTGTTTGAACATCTTCACAGATCAGTGAATTTAGAACTTGTTATTGTTTTTCATGGCTATATAATTACAGTACCATAATTTCCCAATACCTTAGTGAATATGCTGCATTTTTTTTCTGTTTTTATTTGCACCTCTCCCCCTTCATTGGGAAAGCAGTATGGTGTAGTGCTTTGGGTCAGAAGCTCTAAATCTAGACTGCTAGAGGGCAAATATTGACCCTGCTCCTTAATAGTTGAGTAACCTTGGATAAATCGCTTACTTGTGATAAGCAGAACTTGTTATTGGACACTGTAATGAATAAACCTTATTACCCCATAGTATTTCCAAATCTGAGCCAGGCTTCCAGAGGGAATAATTTAAAGGATAGGTTAATCTCCAAGAGGAAGGATTCTGAAATACCAATGCAAGTGTATACAATACATGTATCATATTTTCCATTAGTGTACACTGAGAAAAAGAGGAATATCCAGGATAAATATAGGTATATCAAGTTTGGACGGATGTCAGGGAATTTAAAAAAATGCAAAACAAGAGCAAAAACAAAACATTATAGTCCTCTGTGAGTACAGAGGTGATTGGATACCAGGTAATAAAATAAATCTTAAACCAATTTTGTCTTATAGGGGTTATTGTCCTTCTTTAGGAATGCCTATTTGGCATGGATATTCTTAGCACCTGGTAGAGCCTCCCATGAATCCTTGATCTGAAGAGTAAAGAGCCTTTGGGGGAGGAGAAGCTAAGTGTAAGTGCTTGATCTGTACTCATTATATGGCCAATATAGTAAATCAAAACCAGTGATATATCCCAAATACATGCTAGGTATTTGTAACAACCTCAGAGACAACAGATACAAGAGTGATGGGATTCCATACTCCCTTTAAATTAACTCTTCTTACTACTGCAAAGGCAGGGTAAACCATGGTATATACTGTTGAATAACTAAAGCGTATCAAGGAGCAGCTCCAGTCACAGTTGTGATAGAGGAGGTGGTAACTTTATTTTAATAGATTACAGATCCTCTAGGTCTAATGTGTGGATCTTTCTCTGGATCTCTTCTTTTTAATCTCCTTCAGTAAAGAGGATCAAAAGTATATTCGCTGTGGATGAATAGTGGTATACACATATATTTATTTACCTTTTGCCAAGGATTAAGTTATATCCCCTTCTTTCTGTCACAATAGAGTTCAAAGGAAACTTAAGCGTCTTGACATTTACCAAGAAGAATATACTGGTCTATTGTATTGATGACAGAAAATGGTAAGTACTCTGAATAATCTGGAGTATATACCAGAAAGTTTAGTGGTATTGTATTTTAGATAAAATTTTTGGTGCCCAAAGATCTGGACATTCTGAGATACTCCCTCCAAGGTAAAGAATGAACATGTTTTCTACACCAGAAAAGAAAGGTAGCTTCAGGTAAGTCTCTTACGGTTTGGAATGCCAATTTCCATTATACTTAGAAATACAGCTCCAAAGCATTAAGTGGGTATGTTACTATTGCCACTGTAACAATCACCACAAAATGAGTGGCTTAAAGACTTATCTTACAGCCCCAAATCATTGTCGCTGGGTTAAAGTCAAGGTGTTAGCAGGGCTGGTTTCTTCTGAACCTACTGGGAAGAAAATCTGTTTTCTTACATTTCTCAGCTTTCCAAGATCACTTGCATTTCTTGGCTCCTGACCCTATTCCTGGCATCATTCTAACATCTTGACTCCCTGTCACAACTTCCACTACTGACTTTGATCTTCCTGCCTCCTTCTTATAAAGACTCCATGGTCTTAAATAATCCAGAATAATCTTCTCATCTCAGGATCCTTAACTTGAAGGATCTGCAAGCTTCATTTTGATTTGTAATGTAACATAACCACAGGTTCTAGGGATTAGGATGTGGACATCGACCACAGTGTGTAACTCAGAGGACTGCCATTTTAGATGAAGCCGAGAAAAAAAAAAGTACATTGAAAATGTACAAACTTCAGTATAGGCTGCTCTGTCGTTTGTGGCATATGATTGAGGATACCCTTGCCACATTGGTAAAGTTTTAGAAGCCTAATAATCTGGGGCATGAGAGGTTATCCCCTGTGAAATAAAAGGCAAGTTACTATACCTAACACCCACTATCAGTAAGATTCACAGTGATGTTTGGGCCCCTCAGAATTTTGGAAGCAGCATTTACCCAACTGTAATACTTATCAGACTTATTTATTGAGTGTCTCAGAAATAGCCAGATTGAAGTATAGCCCTGAGCAGGAGAGATTTCTGAACAAATCCTCAACATTATAAATCAAGGCCATGCTCTCTCCATCAAACTATTTTGAAAAATCACTCCTAGCATACTATGTCACCTACCTAGGTGACATTGAGGATCTGGTCATGAAAAAGTGTTGATGTGACTGGAGCTCCCCATCCTTAACTGGGTGTTATCAAGTCTACAAAACATAACATTGCATAGGCGGGGAAGCAATCTACCACATTATAGGAGTGGCACATTCTCAGCTGAAGTCCAGATGGTTCAGATGGCGTGAATAAATCATTCGTACAGATGGCATCAATGATTATGTCACATATGTCTGTTGCACTGATACCCTTTAACTCAAACCTGTTTTCTCCCAGGAATCCCCTGTAGCTAATTAAAATAAGAGAAAAACACAGGTTTGGTTCAAAGATGGATTCAAATAATCTGTGCTGTCCTGGCTGAAAATGGAAGCGCTACCATATTTTAAACCCACCTAGGAGTGCCCCTGAAATATGAGTTAAAGAAAATTTGTTCTATGGAGAAAGCTGTAAGTGTACACTGGGGTATTTACTTTGTATAGAGATAAGAGACCTGAGTTATAGAAATACACGTGCTTCTAGAAAAGTATGAAGGGACTGAATGGCTGTTCAGGATCCTTAAGAAAACAGCGTTAGATCACAGAAAATGAGTTGGAGGAGAGTCCTGAAGGAAAGGGCACTAAATATATAGATCCATAGAAGAAGTTGCCATTCTGTTAGAGACTAAGATTTAATAAGGTAGACTGGTCTTATTACTGGTGATCATCTGGGATTCGTTTTACATCTGAATAAGCATCTCTACAAGTGGGCTAAAAGAACCTGTGTTTTAAAATTTCTTGGGGTGCCTGGGTGGCTCAGTCGGTTAAGTGTGCGACTTCAGCTCAGGTCACGATCTCTGTCCGTGAGTTCGAGCCCCGCGTCGGGCTCTGGGCTGACGGCTCAGAACCTGCAGCCTGCTTCTGATTCTGTCTCTCTCTCTCTCTCTCTCTCTCTCTGCCCCTCCCCCGTTCATGCTCTGTCTCTCTCTGTCTCAAAAATAAATAAACGTTAAAAAAATAAAATAAAATAAATAAAATTTCTACATTAATGAATAGTAAGATAAGCATAACTAAGGGTTCGGGAATGTCTGCCTTATATAATGCAATTTGTTGAGCACTTCCTATTCTAATTACCCTCTTCAGGATAAAATTTATTTGTAGATTTGATAGGTCTCTCATTTTTTAACTATGATGGTGGGAACTGTTAGCAGTACACTAGATGTGTTTGATAATAGAAAGTAAGTTGGGAGCCTTATCACTTAACTTGAGAAATATACCTCTATTAATATAGCAGGGCATAAATGTGTTGTTTTAACAGTTGTATTAATTATAATTTATGTAGCAGAATGTATCCACTTACTGTTATAATTCAATGGCTTCTTAGTATATTCACAAAGTTGTTCAACCATTACCACAATCTACTTTTGGAACATTCCGATCATCCCAGACACAACTAGCCAAGATATAAAAGTTAGATAATCATGCGTCAGTTGATGGACATTTGGGGTCAACATGGATAGAACTGGAGGCAATTATGCCAAGTGAAATAAGTCAATCAGAGAAAGGCAAATAACATATGATTTCACTTATACATGGAATTTGAGAAACTTAACAGAGACCATAGGGGGAGGGAAGGAAAAAGAAGTTACAAACAGAGAGGAAAGCAAACCATAAGAGACTCTTAAATACAGAGAACAAACTGAGGGTTGATGGGGTAGGGGAGGTGGGTGATGAACATTGAGGAGGGCACTTGTTGGGATGAGCATTGAGTGTGGTAGGTAAGTGATGATTCACAGGAATCTACTCCTGAAGACAAGACTACACTGTATGTTAGCTAACTTGTCAATAAATAAATAAATAAATAAAAAGTTATATAATCAGTGATAAATCATGTTGTTAGTATGGATTATGTATCCATCCCTTGAGATGGATACATAATCACTATGGTATCCTTCTCAATTTGCATCTGATGTAGTCATCAGTAGACATCAGAAAAATCTAAATTAGGATAATCTACTAAATAACTGGCTAGTTACTATGCAAAACTGTCTAAGTAATGAAATATAAGGAAAGGCTGAAGAACTGCCACAGATTGCAAGGTGTTTAATTCAGTGGGGGATCCTACTTTATACCCTGAGACAGAAAAAGATTAGTGGAAAAATGTACAAAATCCGACTTAGTTCTGTACTTTAGTTGATAATATTGTACTAAGATTAGTTTCTTAGCTTTGCTCTATGTTCTGTGAAAAACATATTTCTTGTTGTTATTGACACAAAAGGAAGGGAAATGAAATGTATATTGGAATTCTCTGGACTATTTTTTTTAACAGTTTTAAGATAAGATTCTCATACCATAAAATTAAACCATTCAAAAGTGTGCAATGTTTGAGGATCCCAATTTTCCTCTTTCTTGTCAATATTTGTTATTGCTGTCTTTTTCATTCTAGCCATCCTAGTGAGTGTGATCGAGATTTCCATTTCCCTAATGACCAGTGATATTGGGCATTTCTTCATTTGCTCATTGGCCAGTCGCACATGTTCTTTGGAGAAATATCTATTGAAATGCTTCTTCCACTTTTTTAATTGGAAGTTATTTAATGCCCTCTGGATACTAGTCCCTTATCTAATAAGTAGTTTGCAAATGTTTTCTTCTATTCCATGGGTTATTTCTTTCATTTTTTTGATGGTGTCTATTGAATCACAAAAGTTATTAATGCTAATGAAGTCTACTTTTTTCATGTGTTGCTTGTGTTTATGGTATTTAATCTACATAATCATTGTCTAATCCAAGTTCGTGAAGGTTTATTCCTATGTTTTCTTCTAAAATTTTATATTTTCAATTCTTAAATGTAGATCTATCATCCATTTGGGGTTAAAATTTTTGTGTGATTCAAGGTGGAAACTAAATTCATTCTTTTTGCATGTAGATATCCAGCTGTCCTGGCACCATTTGTTGACGATACTAATTTTCTCCATTGAATTGCCTTGGTATCTAAACTTGAAAGTAAATTGCCCATATATTAGGAGTTTATTTCTTGGTTCTCAATTCTCTTACATTAATCTATATATCTATCAGACCAGTACCACACTGCCTTGGTTACTATAGCTTTATAGTCGTTTTTGAAATTGGAAAGTTTAATTCATTCTTTTTTTTTTTCAAGATTATTTTCATTATTCTAAGTCACTTGCACTTTATTATTTATTTTAGAATCAGATTGTCAATTTTTTCAAGGAAAAAAATGAGCAAAGATTTTGGCTGTGATTGCACTGAATCTATACATCAATTTGGAGAGTGATGATATTAAAGTCTTATGATACATGAACGTGAGTTATCTTTCCATTAGCTATTTTTTAATTTCTTTCAATAATGTTTTGTAGTTTTAGTGTATAAATTGTGCTTCTTTTTAAAAACTTACTTCCGAGTCTTATTTTTTATATTATTATAAATGGAATTGTTTCCTTAATTTTATTTTTGGATTGTTCATTCCTAGTGTATCAAAATATATAGATTTTGGGGGCACCTGGGTGGCTCATTTGGTTAAGTATTCAACTCTTGATTTTGGCTTGGGTCATTATCTCACAGTTCATGAGATTGAACCCTATATTGGGTTCTGTGCTGACAGCATGGAGCCTGCTTGGGATTCTCTCTCCCTCTCTCTCTACACCTCCCTCACATAATAAATAAATGTTTAAAAAAATATATAGAGATTTTTATATATCGATCTTGTACTTTTCCATGTTGCTGAACTTGTTAATTTGTTATAATAATTTTGGGCAGATTCCTTAGAATTTTTTACATACAAGATGATGTCCTTTCAAATAAAATAGTTTTATTCCATTATTTCCAATACTAACACCTTTAATTTGTTTTTCTTGACTAATTACCCTTGTGTTGAATAGAAATGATGAAAGTATGTATTCTCCATGTTGAATAGCAATGATGAAAGTTGGGGGACCTGGGTGGCTCAGTTGGTTAAGCATCTGACTTCGGCGCAGGTCACGATCTCACAGTTCGTGAGTTCGAGCCCCGCGTCGGGCTCTGTGCTGACAGCTCAGAGCCTGGAGCCTGCTTTGGATTCTGTGTTTCCCTCTCTCTGCTCCTCCCCCGCTCATGCTGTGTCTCTTATTCGAAAATAAGTAAAAACATTATTTTTTTTAATTATGAAAGTATGTATCTGTTTATTCCTTATCTTAGGAAGAAAATATTGAGTCTCACTATTAAATATGATACAGATTCTCTTCATCAAGTTGAAGAAATTTCCTTCTATTACTAGTTTGTTTAATATTTTTATTGTGAAAGGATTTTGTGTTTTATCAAATGTATTTTCAGTGTCTATTTACATGATTAGGTAATTTTTGTCTTTTATTATGTTCATATAGTATATTACATTAATTGATTTTTTTATGTCAAGCACCCTAAAAATGTTCATGTTCTAATCCGTGGGATCTAGTAAAAGCGAATTGCAGATATAATTGAGAAGGTTGAGATGGGGAGATTTTCCTAACATTATCCATGTGGTATATATCCAAGGTAATGACAAGGATCTTTATTAGGGAAAGGAAACAAGAGAAGCAGATAAAGAGACATGATGGTGGAAACAGAAATCATAGAGAAAGATTGAAAGATGTTATGCCACTAGCTTTAAAGATGAAGAATACGGAAAGAATATTAGCAGTTTGTAGAAGCTAGAAAAGACAAGGCATGTATTTTCCTCTCGAGCCTCCAGAAGCAATACAGGTCTGCCAACACCTTGATTTTTGCCTGGTGAAATCTGTTTTGTTCTTCTGACTTCAAATTGTGGGTAATAAATTTGTGTTATTTTAAGCCACTGTGTCTTGTGTTAATCTGTTACGGCAGCAATGTAACACCAATGCAATATTTTTTTATATAAGAATTTGTTTCCCTTTTCTAAGTTTTAATCTAATTTATGGGATATAATTGTTCATATTATCCTTTTATAATCTTTTTTTTTTAAATTTCTGTAATTCAATACTTAATTTTTTTTCCCTTGGTCACTTTTTGTTTGTTTGTTTGACAATTCAGGTATCCTTTTATCCTTGGTAATTCTAGCTAATGATTTGTCCATTCTGTTCATTTTTTTCAAAGAATCAACTTTCTTTTTGTGAATTTCCTCTATTATTTATCTATACTCTTTTTAATTGGCATCCATTCTAATCTTTATTATTTCATTCTGTTTATTTGCTTGGGGTTTAGCTGCTCTTCTGTTGTTAGTTTCTTAGGGTGGAATGCTATGTTATTTATCTGAGACTTTTCTTCTCTTTTTTTATTTTTAAAAATTTTTTTTAACATTTATTTATTTTTGAGACAGAGCATGAACGGGGGAGGGTCAGAGAGAGGGAGACACAGAATCCGAAACAGGCTCCAGGCTCTAAGCCGTCAGCACAGAGCCAGACGCGGCGCTTGAACTCACGGACCGCGAGATCATGACCTGCGCCGAAGTCGGCCGCTTAACCGACTGAGCCACCCAGGCGCCTCTAGACTTTTCTTCTCTTAACATAGGCTTTTGCAGCTACAAATTTCCCTCTAAGAATTGCTTTAGCAGTCCCTCACAAATTTAGTATGTTGCACTTTCATTTTATTCATTTCAAGACTTATTTAATTTGCCTTTTGTTACTTCATTGTCCCTGGGGTTATTGAAGATGTGATAATTTCTACATATTCGTGAATTTCCCAGATTACATTCTGTTGTTGATTTCTGACTTAACTACATTGTAGTAGAAAAACTGTACCTTTGCATCTATTACATGGTAGTTCTTGAAATTAATTTCTCCTCATTTCTCAAGTTTGGTAGGTTTTGTTGTATTTGTTTATTGTTTTTTGTTGTTGTTGTTGCTAATTGTGGGCTGTCTCTTTGCCAATGATCAGGTGGAGTTTCAAACTTGTGATCTTCTCAGCTCTTTCCTAAGCCTGCACCTAATGAAAAGGCAAAAGTCAAACTGAATGCAAAACACAAGCTGACACCCCACCAACACCCCCACTAAGGTAGGTTATGTATAATATTCTTCACAAGCTCATGGCTGCCTAAGAACAAAAAGCAGGAGAGATACAAATGCTAACTGATAATGACTGTAGTCATGCTGGACATGAAACCCCACTATAGTTTGTAACTGTCTTAATGATTTACAAGAAAAACAAAATCTTAATAGGCAGGACTCCAAAATCCTATAGACTCATTTTCCAATAGCCCTGATGTCACCTTCACCTCCTCAGGAAAAAAAAAAATACAACAGCCCTGTATAATCAGTCACTCCTCACAATCACAATGCAGTTCTTTCTGCCCACAGGCCTGTCTTTGTGTGGTAATAAAAACACCGTTTTGTGTCATAAAGCGTCTCAAGAATTCTTTCTTGACTGTTGCACTCCACGACTCCACATCATACCTTTCCCTGGGCATGCATGGTGACTTTCGAATTTCTCCCAAATGTGGAGTTGCTTTGAATGTCCTAGTCATTAATGTGGGATTCCCAAAAGTGTGTGTGGGGGGGGGGGGCAGGGGGGTGGTTAGGTAGGAAAGAGAGAAATTAAGGGGGAGAAAATGGGCACTGCCTCCTTAAAACCCTTGGATGTCACTTCAGTGGGAGGAGAGGCTTGCAACAGTAGAGGGAGGTGCAACAATGGCTGCCAGCCCTTTAGTCTATGTCTGAAATGAAAGCAACATCAACAATCAGAGCACAGATCCCCAATATTTTGAGGCAGGTCCTTTTTGCTCATTCTGGCTCCCATAATGCAATTTTCATGCAAGCTCTTCCAGGAACAAGGGCACAGCTACCTGCCACAGGAGTAGGGTGTGGGGAATGGATAGCTGTTGCCAACCTAGGGGTTGAAATTGACTAAAAACCTCAATTTACCTTCTAAGCTCTCCCTGGAATTTGAAACTTTTAATAGACCCCAGACTTCCAAAATAGTTATTTCAGACAGATTCTAGTATGCAATTGCTGTCTACATGGGGACAGAATCTTTTATTTCTTGTTCCAGTATTTTCCCAGAATTTTAAAATTTTTATCTTTTAAACATCAACATTAGAATTTTCTCGGGTGCCTGGGTGGCTCAGTCGGTTAAGCGACCGACTCTTGGTTTTGGCTCAGGTTGTGATCATGGGTTCCAGCCTCACATTGGGTTCTGTGCTGGCAGCGTGGATCCTGCTTGGGATTCCCCTTCTCTTCCTCTCTCTGCACCTCCCCTGTTTGCTTGCTCTTCTCCCTCAAAATAAATAAACATTAAAAAATATTACCTAGGAATCTACATTTATGATCTTAGTACTATCCACCCCTAGACGAAAATTTAAAACAAATCAGGAAAATAAGAACTTCTTTGAATTAAGGTTGAACCTTACTGCTAATGCCACCACTGAAGATTTTTTGACCTAACAGACTTTAATTTGTTTAGAGGCCAGAAGTTGCCTACCTCTTCTTTATACTTCCCACAACTCGAGTGCCTTTCTTCTATTTTCATTGTTAGTTGATTTGCTTAAAATTTTCTCCCTCTTGTTCTGACTTACATTTACCAAAACTTCAATTTACCTGAAAAACTGCCCTATGTTATCCCAGCTGTTCCTAATGGGCTTTACATTCTATTACTTATGCATTGGCATAACATACTGGGTGGGTGAAATGTGATTGACTCTTAGTGACAATGGTTGGCAAAAGATTATCCCTAAATGATTTGAATGCTTTGAAACCATAATTATATATACATGTTGGCACTGCTTCCACTTTTTTTATTGTTTTTATTTTTTTAAGAAACAATTATTGCTTTAAAAGTGTTCCAGCAATTATCCATCCATTCATTCCTTTAAAAAAAAAATGAAAAGAAATACCATGTGTCGGACACATTTTGGAGGAAACAGAAGTGCGTACTGCCTAATTTTTGCTATTGAAGTGATCTTTCAAATTTCTTTCTAATTTCTGGATTATGCTTAGAGACTTGTCAACTGAAAGATGTAACTATCAGTGCAATATGTGTGTGTGTGTATATACACTCACAATCAGTACAATGTGTGCGTGTGTGTGTGCATGTGTGTGTGTGTGTGTGTGTGTGTGTGTACACTCATGCAGATGCTAGTTATGTAGCAGTTTCTTGCACTCCCAGAGATTCTTACTAGCTTTAACAATGGAGAACAACATGTTTTTAGAACAAAATAAAGGTCCCCCTTATTGGATTTAGGGCAGTTATGAAAGTAGAAATAATCTGCCCACTGTTGTAGACTTCTAATTCAGTAAATTAGAAGTTATTTCTTCTAAAAACTTTACTAGCAAACAGGGTGAAGTACTTCTAGGTATTGACTTTTTAATAAGCTGTACTTTGTATATTTATAGCATAAAGTAGTACTTATAGGTTATTAGGATGATTTCCAGTTATAATATTTTTTCTTACATACAAAACATGTCAGGGCAGGCACAAAAAGAAAAAGTTATAAAGAAATTGTCTTGAAAGTAACCAAATTATAAATTATACTTCTATTTTATCCTTCACTCATCGAAGGAATTTATCAAAAGCCTACTATTTATGAACCTTTCTTCTGTGCCAAGAAAAAAAATAGGAAAGGCAAGAATACAGGCTATATCTTAGCTATTTAAAATTACAATGCACTAGGATTGATGAAAGAGGCACACACACTAAGAATGCAAAGGAAGGCCAGTTAAAAATAAATGCCATAAATATGGTTCAGACAGTAATTGTTAAAAGAATTCAAATGAGTATAGGGCCCTTAA
The DNA here is from genome assembly GCF_016509475.1 of Prionailurus bengalensis. Classification (NCBI taxonomy): domain Eukaryota; kingdom Metazoa; phylum Chordata; class Mammalia; order Carnivora; family Felidae; genus Prionailurus; species Prionailurus bengalensis. Next base: position 155,129,129 of record NC_057344.1, on the reverse strand, counting down.
CTGTCATCAATTTATTTATCCAAGTCTTTTATTTTATTCCAAGTCCTTAATTAGAATGCTCTTTTGTAACACATCCTATTTTTCTTAACAAAGTAAAAAAAATTAAAAAAAAAGAATAAATAAATAAATAAATAAATAGTTTCTCTCCAGGACTTATTCAGAGCAGCCCGATGTCAAAAATCTATGTAAATGAATTTTCTCATCTGTCAAGGGCTTCCTTCCTTTAGAGAGAATTTTTTTTTTCTTGAATGTTCCCAATTTAATCAAAGGAAAGCTTTGAATTGCCATCTATAGTTACATTTCTCTTGATTTTTTTCGCCGCTCATGGAAATAACTCAGATTTTAATTATACAATTCATTTTATACAAACTGAGTTAGCTCTTTGAGTGTGTTTTCTAGATGACAAATGAAGATATCTAATGAACCCTTGTCCTCATTAGCTTTTAAATATTTCCTTTGACTTTTTTATATTTTAACAAAAGAATGAAATATGCATTTCATGACCCCTTAATATGCTAGATGCTCAGTACGTTTTTCATTTTATCAATATTCCGTTGATTTTAATATGGAGTAATGTTGAACTTTTAGTTTGAACTAACAACTTTTAAAAACAGAGATTATGTTTTAAAGAGCACATTCTGAGGTATCTAGCCATATTATGCTAATTTTATTTCCAAATGGGGATAAATTTAGCACATAGCACTTTTTATGTATTCCCCCAATGGATTCAACAGGTTAAGCTGTTTATCAGCGCAGGGTTGTGGGGGTTTATTTGTGTGTGTTTTTCTATATAGCCTTTAGGTTATTATCAAATAGAATGATTTCAAGTATACTTTGTGTAATACTTTTTAGGATAAATGTGGTGAAATAAGGACATTAACATCTATCAAACACTGACAACATGCCACATATTGTTGTCATCACTTATTGCTCAAGATGGTTTTATTTGTGAATAACAGAAAATCTTAATTATATTTGAACTGAAGAAAAATGTATTACCTCCATAACATAAAGTCTAGAGTTACGGTGTTTCCAGCAATAGTTAATTAGATGATCAATGATAACAGAAAGAATCTCAGCCTCTTTCTGCCATTTTTAGTTTGATTTTATCTGTAGGCCCATCCCAAGATGGCTGTAATATCCCTAGGCATTATATCCAGGCATTTAAACAAATCTGCAAAGAAAATATGATTTATAGAGATTCAGTTTTAGGGGAAAAGAAACTTTCCCATAACTCCTCTGCATATTGCCCTCCATATTTGCTGCCTGGAATTGGGTCAGATACTTAGGCCTACACTAGTCACTGGCAACCAAATGCGAGTACCATGATTGGATTAGAACAATTAGATATTATTATTAATTCTGGAAAAAGGATTTACTTTGTCAAAGCACATTTTCTTGTGAAGAAGTGTGAATATCTGTACAGTATTGAGCTTCAGTGAAAGGAGGATGAACACATAAATGACAGAGTTACTGTAATAGACATGTGCTATAGTTCATCTAATCTTCCTATGAGCTCTAAAATGTAGGTTGTTCACAATATCGAAACGGAGACTTGAAAGATAGAATTTTCCCCAAATAATAAATCTATAAAATTATTGGACTGGGATTGAAAACTTTGTTCAGCCCAAAGCCTCGTTTCTTTCCGCCAAACCAATGGATGTTAATCTAGAAAGGAATAATCCCAAAATGTGTTAAAGTAGATCCAATTTACCTAAGTGTTACTGTGATAAAAAATCATGCATGAGCTAATCCTAGGTAAACCTCAAAAGTTTGTGAAGTTTTTCTTCTGCTTTTTCCAGCTCTTCTTTTCTAAAATCATTTACCAATTAAATCTTCAGGCAGGAAATGTGTTTATTTTATGCCAAAACAAATCAAGCAAACAAATAGCCCTATATATTTTTTGGACTCAGTTTGTATTCAGAATGTTTAAAGGAGAAACAAAAGATCTAACACCTTAAGTTGTATCAGCAAAAGCATAAAAAATTGATGAAGATAAAATTTTGTGTCTACTCACTGATAATTTAAGAGTGCTCCAGGGATGAGAGGATTAATATCATGCTTTAGTCAAAATAATTAAAGCTGGAAAATAATCAAGGATCAGGCTTGCTGAGTCTTTCAAATTGAAAAAGACCTGCCAAGACTGATCTTTTCTATTTGGGAGTTTAAATATGTTGGATCTAATTACAAGCAAAAGCAGGATACAAAGACTGAGGATGAAAGTAATTTAGGGAAGGTGTTTTCTTCTGTAAACGTCAAACCTCAGGAAAATATAAGAAACATAATATGAAGTGAGGCCTTTGCTAAGGCATTAAATCAAACATACAACCAAGGATCACATGCCAGATGGAACAGATTGAGGTGGTAAGCTTTCATGTTTATTATTTTAAAAATAAGCAGGAGGCTGGGGGGTGTGTGTGTGTGTGTGTGTGTGTGTGTGTTTTAAATAAAGAGAATAGAAGAGCCTTCCAATCTTTTACCATACAAACTACAATTTCAGATTTTATAAGTAAGATTTTTTAGCCTCCGTATCTCTTTTCCTTGCCCCAGAGTCTCTCATTGGAAAGCACAGGAAAGAAAGTAGAAAAAGAAGAGAAAACACAGACTAGGTCCACCTTTTTCAATCCAGGATTCTAAGCCTGGTTAAGGGTAAAGAGTGAATATTTAAAATGAATAAGAGCTTGGAACTTGTTTTACATTATCCAAAATGTTTCCTCCCTCAAAAAGAGAATTTGCTAATTCCATAAAGTGAAAATAAATGTTATTGGGTTTAGTGGAGGTGAGGAAAAATGAAATAACCACTGTTAAAGGAAAAATAAAGCTATGGTATGATATCATACCATATCACTGTATCCAGATTATTCAATAAAATGCTTACAGGTATGATGTCTGGCTTTAAGAGAAAATGTTGGTTAAATAATAGAAAGAGATTCATAAAATCAAAGCAAGGTTTTATTATGTAGGCGTAATTCCAGGCTGTTTGTCATGTCTACAGACAATTTATCTGATAAACACTAAGACCTAATAAGGTCTGATGTTAGAGACCGTTGTATTAGAATAAACAAAGTAACAGATTTTGAATATTGACACAAAATGTTTATGTGAATTTCTCCAAGTTTACCTCGTTATGTTCTTCTCCTTCTCTTCCTGCTTCTCCTCCTTTTCTTTCTCCTCTTCCACATCTCCTGTCTCATATTGCTCTTTTTCCTTCTGCTTTTTTATTTTCTGGGGGGGAAAAAAGATGTAAATTCTGAGTGGTTTGAAGGCAACTTAGTTACCATAGACATGTTCAAAGACCTAGTCATCAATGCCATTTATGGCTCAAATGAGAGGCCTCAAAGACTGAAACATCTTAGAAGAGGGCAAATTCAGATGTTTTTTCCCCCCTCAGGTCACAGTTTTATATCATCTAATTTTATGTCATGTTTTGAGGAAAATTTTTTGCAGTAAGATTTTGAACAAAATCCATTGCATCTACCAGATTCCTGCAGGAGCTTTTTTAGTTTTCCACTCCAAAATAATATAAAGGTAGTTAGGGCTATCATGTACACAAATAAATCTGATAATGCCATTGTTGTAAAAGAAAATACGTTTGTCAGCAGGTTTCTGCACCTAACACCAAATTCCCCATCCTGTAAGCCCTTCTGTGACCTAGCCTCTTCCTGGCCCTCCAGCTTCATCAGATCCACCTGTACCCCTTCCTTGGTCACTGGGCTTCAGCTACACTGGTATCTCTAGGTTCCATCAATATGCAAATCTTGTTTCTGCCTTGGACATTTTATACATGTTGTTCCACCTGCTTGAGGCATTTTTCCACACCCTTTACATTTGCTCTAGGAGCATTGTTCTTTGCATTCATAGAATGTGTCGATTTGTAATTATGTGTATTGTGTTTGCTTACAGGTCTGTCTCATTACGTAAGACCAAACTTATTTAATCATACAGAGGAAAAAAAAGTGAATCTGCTAACTATGAAGATGTATATATCTGCATATATATGTATATATTTGTACAGGAGCCAGAATTCTAGTGTGTGTGTGTATGTATATGTGTATGTATATATATGTATATATATGTATATGTATATGTATGCATATATATATTTACCTTCTGAAGCATAAACAACAATAAAAGGATAATAAGAAATGTATGCAAATCAGAGTTCTAATACTTTTTTCTTCTATCCCCATAAATTGTGTAATCCTCTGAGCAAACTCTTTCCAACTGGGAGGAGTCTGAGCTCATTACAAGCAGGCTTCTTTCTGCTTACTCACTAAGGCACTCTCAGTGCCTCTGTGTTTTACATCAAGTAGGAAGTCAGTAAATGTTGAACACATGCATGAATAAATTAATGACTCTTTATGCCAAAGCATAGCAGTAAGAAGGGGAAAAACATGATATAGTATAAAACTTCTAAAATTAAGATAAATGTGTTAGTTTTAATATTTCTTTCTATCAGTTCATTTTGTGATGTTTTAGTTAGATTCACCTTTTGGGTCTATAAACAGCAGGTGTGAGTGGTAGAATGCTAGTCTTGTAAGAAAGTAAATACTTTACAGAAGCCCTTGCAGTTAAAAGACATTGTCTTCTGTTTTATAAGTTGGTTTCCTCATCAAAGAAATCACTGAGGGATAATAGAAAAGAAATGGAGGCCAGGTTAATTCAGACAAAATCCACTAATTAAAATGCTTTTAGTTAATAGTCTTTATTTTTAGAGCATTACTGAATTCACAGAATTGAGTAGAAAGTGTTGGGTTCCCATAGATGTCTTGTCCTCATATATGCACAACTCCTGCACTATTGACCTCCCTCACTACAGTAGTTTATTCGATACAATCCATGAGCCTAAACTGGCACATCATTATCATCCAAAGTACATAGTTTACGTAAAAGCTCACTCTTGGTGTTGTACATCCCAAGGGTTTAGATAAACGTATGATATGTAATCACCATTATGGTACCATACAGAAGAGTTTCACTGTCTTAGAAATCCTCTGTGCTTCATTAATTCATCCCTCTCTCCCTGCTAACCCTTAGCACCTTATCTTTTTACTGTCTCCACAATTTTGCCTTTTCCAGAATGTCGTATAGTTGGAATCATACAGTATGCAGCCTTTTCAGATTGGATTATTTTACTTAGTATATTCATTGAGGTTTCTTCCATGTCTTTTCATGGCTTGAAAGCTCATTTCTTTTTCGTACTAAATTATATTTCATTGTCAGAATGTACTACTGTTTATTTACCCATCTGTCTGTGAAGGACATCATGGTTCCAAATTTGGACAACTATAAATAAAACTCCTATAAATATCCATGTGCAGGTTTTTGTAAAGACATAAGTGTTCAGCTCCTTTGAGTAGGTACCAAGGAGTGTGATTGCTGGGTTGTATGGTTAGAATAGATTTAGTTTTTTAAGAAACCACCAAACTGTCTTCCAAAGTGGCTGTACCATTTTGCAATCCCACCAGCAATGAATAAGAGTTCCTTATGCTCCACATCTTTGTCAGCATTTGATGTTGACAGTGTTTTGGATTTTGACTATTCTAGTAGGTTGTAATGATATCTCACTATTGTTTTAACTTGTAACTCACTAATGACATGTGACATTAAGCGTGTTTTTGTATGCTTAGTTGCCATCTGTATATCTTCTTCAGTGATGAATCATTAAAATGTTTTTCTCATTTTTTAAATCAAATTGTTCATTTTGTTAAGAGTTCTTTGTGTGCTGTGGATAATAGTTCTTTATAAGGTGTTTCTCTTACAAGTATTGTCTCCCAGTCTGTGGCTTGCTTTATCATTCTGTTGACATTATCTTTTGAATAGGATGAGTTTTTAATTTCAATGAAGTCCAGCTTATCATTGTTCCTGTCATTAATTGTGTCTTTATTGTCCTATCTAAAAAGTCATCATTCTGCCCAATATCCTCTAGGTTTTCTCTGATCTTATCTTCTAGGAGTTTCATAGGAGTTTTGTGCTTTACCTGTAGGCCTAAGTTCCATTCTGAGTCAATTTTGGAAACGGGTGCAAAGTCTGTGTCTAGACTCATTACTTTGTACATAGGTGTCCAGTTGGTCTACAGCCATTTGTTGAAATGGCTCTTTGCTCGACTGTATTGCTTTTGCTCTTTTATGAAAGATCAGTTAATTATATTTACGTGGGTCTATTTTGGGACTCTCTATTCTGTTCATTGATTTTTATATTTTTTCCATCAATACCATACTGTCCTGATTACTGTAGCTTTATAATCTTGATGTTTTGTAGTGCCAGTTTTCTGACTTTGTTCTTGTCCTTAAATATTTAATTGATTCTTTCAGGTCTTTTGCCTCTCCCTATAAACTTTAGCATCAGTTTGTTACAAAATAACTGGAATTTGGATTGGAGTTGCAATGAATCTATAGGTTATATTGGGAAGCACTGACATTCTGACAAGGTTGAATTATCCTATCTGTGAACATGGAATGTCTCTCCATTATTTAGTTCTTTGATTTTGTTCATCAGTGTCTTTTTAGTTTTCGTCATATATATCTTATACATATTTTGTTAAATTTATATCTAAATATTTTATTTTTGGTGTGCTAATACAAATGGCATTTAATTTTTTATTTCAAATTTTAGTCATTCATTGCTGTTTTAGTTCCAAGACTTTTTTTTATTACTCTTTCTGATTTTCTACATAGATAATTATGTCATCTATAACTCAAGACAGTTTTAGTTCTTCCTCTCTAATTTGTATACATTTCATTTCCTTTTCTTGTCTAATTGTATTAGTTTGAGCTTCTAGTACAATGTTGGAAAGGAGTGGTAAGAACAGGCATCTTTTTTTCTTTCTTTTTTTTAACTTCTTTTTTTTTTTAATGTTTACTTTTGAGAGAGAGAGAGAACACATGAGCAGGGAAGAAGCAGAGAGAGGGGGATACAGAATCTAAAGCAAACTCCAGGCTCTGAGCTATCAGCACAGAGCCCAATGCAGGGCTTGAACTCACTAATTGCAAGATAATGACCTGAGCCCAAGTCAAATGCCTAATCTACTGAGCTACCCAGGGGCCTCACCTTCTTTCTTTAAATTTTTTTTTCATGTTTTTACTTATTTGTTTTGAAAGATGGGGAAGGGACAGAGGGAGATGAGAGAGAGAATCCCAAGCAGACCCTGTGCTGTCGGTGCAGAGCTTGATGTGAGGCTTGATCTCACAAACCCTTGAGATCTTGACCTACGCTGAAATCAAGAGTCAGATGCTTAACCAGCTGAGCCACCCAGGTGCCCCATCCTGCTTTGTTTCTGATCTTAGTGGGAAAGCTTCTATTTTCTCACCACTAGGTATGGTATTAGCTGTAGATTTTTGTAGATGTTCTTCATCAAATTGAGGAAGTTCTGCCTCTACTTGTAGTTTACTGAGAGATTTTTTTAAATGTTTATTTATTTTTGAGAGAGAGTGAGAGAGCGCAAGCATAGAGGGACAGAGAGAGAGAGGGACAGAGGATTAGAAGTGGACTCTGCACTAACAGCAGTAAGCCCAACATGGGACCTGAATTCATCAATGACAAGATCTTGACCTGAGCCAAAGTTGGAGGCTCAACCTACTGAGCCACCTGGGTTCTCCACACTGAGAGATTTTACTTGGATTTTATGAAGTGTTTTTCTACATCTGTTGATATGGTCATGTGATTTTTCTTTTTTAGCCTATTGATGTGATGAATTACATTAACTGATTTCCAAATGTTGAACCAGCTTTGCATACCTGGCATAAATCCACACGGTTGTGATGTATAATTCTTTTTATACATGTTGAATTTGTTTTGCCAATATTTTCTTGAAGATTTTTGTATCTACATTCATGAAAGACATCATTCTGCAGTTTTCTTGTAATATCTTTGCCTAGTTTTGATTTTAGATTATTACTGACCTCATGGGATGTTGGGAAGTATTCCTTTTGCCTCTGTCTTCTGGAAAAACTGTAGAGTTGGTATAACTTCTTCCTTAAATGTGTGGCAGAATTCATCAGTGAATTCATGGGCCTAGTGCTTTCTGTTTTGGAAAAATAATTATAGATTTGATTTCATAGACATGGCCTATTCAAATTGTTTATTTCTTTTTGTGTGAATTTTGGCAGATTGTGTCTTCAAGGAATTGGCCCACTTCATCTAGGTTACAACTATGTGGGCATAGAGTTGTTCATAGTTTCCCTTTATTATCCTTTCACTGTCAAAGCGATCTGTGGTGACATCCCTTCTTTCATTTCTGGTATTAGTAATTTGCATCTTTTCCTTTTTTTCCTTTTTTCTTAGCCTGGCTAGAATCTTATTGATTTTATTGATCTTCTCAAAGAATTGGTTTTCAGCTTTGTTGATTTTCTCTATTGATTTCCTGTTTTCAGTTGCATGGATTGCTGCTATAATTTTTACTACCAGTTTTTTCTGCTCACTTTGGCTTTGATTTGCTCAGTTTCGATTTTTCTAAAATGGAAGCTTAGACTATGGATTTTAGATTGCAGTTGCTTTATTTGGGACAATGAAATAAATTTAAGCATTAGCAGTATCCTCTAATAAATTTCTAAGGAAAGTAAATTATATATGCGTGTCTCTTAGAAACAATAGCTTACATTTGCATACATTCTCTTAGAAACATTTCAGCTCATTTGATCAGTTTGACTTTCAAAACAGTGTAGATAAGATGACATTATCTTTTGCTCTTATCTCTGAGTCTTAATATCTCTGTTTACTCCAAATATGTAAAAGATAAAATAACCAAATAAAAGACTGTGTTTTACTCTGAGGCAAGCATGGTAGGTATTTCATTTGAATTTCATCTGACTGCTCTTTTGTTTGCTATTGAGAAGATCATAGAAAAGTATTTAGATCTCATTAAATACTGCTTAACTTTGATGGCATACATCCTTCTAACCAACTTCTGCCAACTACAGTTCTAGGCTGTTAGACTAGTTATACAAATAAAAAGAGCAGAGCTAAGATGAAAAGAAAACACTTTTGATTATTTTATTTATTAAGCTGTTTGGAGTTTTGTACAAAGTAGAGAATGAAAATGTCTGCCAAATTTGGGTTTAGATGATTATAAGTGATGAATACACATACATATGTGCACACACACACACACACACCATTTAATTAATGAGTTTGAAAAGTTATTTTAAATAACTTTGCATTTTAACATCTCTAAGTATTTTAGTGACTTGGTGGGGTTTGCTGTAGATATTGTGTACTACAATCTTTCCTCTTAAATTTTATTTCAAAATATACATTTCAGGTAAAGTTATATGTATCTTCAAAATATAAGTTAAACATGTAAACAGCATTATTGTGCTGTATCGCTTAAACAACAGAAGGCAGAGAGAGAGAGAGAGAGAGAGAGAGAGAGAGAGAGAGAGAATTCACCCTGACAGACTGGAGCCTGACTCTGGGCTTGAACTGTGAGGGAGACCTGAGCCAAAACCAAGAATCAGACGTATAACCAACTGAGCCGGACAGGTGCCCCCCAAATTGAAACCTTTTAACATCAGGCTCTAATAATACAGACTTGAAAGGAATGTTTATTTATTAGGTGACATTGAAGTTACAACCCAAGCCAACTAAACATTCACTTAATATTCTTCTCCCCAACCCAATAAGGATACATCTGTGGTCCAGACAATCTCTCAGGCTGTTATGACAGGCCATGGATGTGATTAGTAACTTCTTTCTATGAGTTAAATATCATTAGGCTCCTGTTTTGTTTATTTGTTTATTTTTCTATTAGAGAATTGATGGAGCGCAAATTGGATTTCAAAGTGTGATTTCAAAGCATCCAAAATATGCACCGCACATTCCAAAACTTGATCTTACTGTGCTCTGTCTTCCTAGGCCTATGGCTTTACTGGAGACAAATATAGTTCTAAATAATAAGGCTATTACATCATTGGCTACTTTTTCCCAAGATTCAACCATAAGAATGACAAATGTTTGTGTGTACATGTGCATATGTGTGTGTGTGTGTGTGTGTGTGTGAGCATGTGTGTGTGAGAGAGAGAGAGAGAGAGAGGGAAAGTGTGCATGTGTGACTGTGTAAGTGTATGTGGGTTGTTAGCACCTGAATCACTGTATCTTAGTAAGGGTTCACAGTTGCCCATGATTTATGGCATATTTTAAACAAACACCACTATCACAAAAACTAAGTATTGTGTAGTGTTTTTTTCAGTCATTTCTCTTCTTCCATGGTAATGTGGCAGGTATGATTCCAGGTACTCTTCTGGGATCTTTATCAATAATAACTCCATACATTTCTCATATCAATCCTATAAGGTATACTATTATTATCTCCATTTTACATATGATGAAACCAGCATAGGGAAGTTAAGTATATTCCCCCAAATTAAACAGGTGGTAAGACATGAAGCTAGGCCTTGATTCTGGACATCTTACTCCATAGTCTGCCTTGACTCAAAAAGAAGAAAAGAAAGAAAGAAAGAAAGAAAAGAAAAGAAAAGAAAAGAAAAGAAAAGAAAAGAAGAGAAAAGAAAAAATAAAAGAAGAATGTGAGCTTACCACAGGGCTATATCACCCTTCCCTTCCACCCTCTACCCCTCCACCAATATATTCACAGTTTCCCTTATGTCTAATTGGGACCATAGGGCCAAATTTTGGCCAATGGAATGGAAGCAAAAGTGATATGTGTACATTGATAAAGTTTCAGTTAAGCAAGATGAATGAGCTCTAAACAACATCGTACATCTATACAACATCGTACCTATAGACAATAAGTATTAAGTATTGCATACTTAAAAAATTAAGAGGGGCGCCTGGGTGGCGCAGTCGGTTAAGCGTCCGACTTCAGCCAGGTCACAATCTCATGGTCCGTGAGTTCCAGCCCCACGTTGGGCTCTGGGCTGATGGCTCAGAGCCTGGAGCCTGTTTCGGATTCTGTGTCTCCCTCTCTCTCTGCCCCTCCCCGTTCATGCTCTGTCTCTCTCTGTCCCAAAAATAAAAATAAACATTGAAAAAAAAATTTTTTTTTTAAATTAAGAGAGTAGACCTCATGTTAAGTGTTCTTACCACAATAAAAACAAAACAAGATAAAATAAAATAAAATAAAATAAAATAAAATAAAATAAAATAAAATAAAATAGTAAAGTGGTGCTATTTCTGGGTCCTACCTTTCAAGAAAATGGATGCACCCGTGTCTTGATTTGCTTGCTCCTTTCTACTTGCTGGAATTGATGGTGGGAGTTGAAATATTTATTAGGGATGACAGCAGATGCCACATGTTGAAGATGGAAAAGCCACAAGATATAAATAATTTAGGACCCTGATGTTTGTCTGTTGCTTATCTAGACTTTAAACGAACGAATCATAAAATTTTGTCAAGTTTAAAATGGTGTTTTACAGGAGCTGAACCCAAACCCTGAATAATGAAGAGGTAATTGCAATAGTTTCTGCAGGAACGACACATACTCTGATAATCATTTTACCATATCCTAACCATGCAAGTTATAACATCAGGTTTATCTGGCTTGCTTTGCAATTCTACTTCCCATATTTAAAAGATTTGACACACCTAGGAACAAGGCCACCAAGTGAGCATTATGTGTAGGGAATCTTTGTTTGGCTTTTGCAGCTTTGAGCATAAACCTTTTGAAAAACATTGTTACATTGTTGGAAATTATTCTAAGTGATGTGTTTAAAAGCTTTCACAGAGTTCATACTCAGATCAACTCTTGGTCCTTCTAAATTACTTAGAGAGGTTGTATCCTAATCTAAACTCATATCTTCTGATGTTGATCACTTTCTTAGAATGAAAAGGAGTGATTCATTTTTCAGTCTTCCTTCATTGTGTTTCCATCTCCATTTTTGGCAGAAATTCCTTTGAAGATGCTGACCTCTGAATGATATCTAAGTTTTCTAAGGAATGACACAGATTTCCCCCCCTTTCCCCTATATTTTTATAGTATGTTCATTATTTCAGTTTGAATCTGGATGGGCATCTCTGCTCAACTATCGAATCCTGAAGTGTTACATTCCTAACTACTAAAATCATTTTAGTTCATTTTTTCTTGTTACTTTAAAGATGAACTCATTCTAAGTACATGTAGAGTTTCATATTGATAGCAAATGTAGGTAAGAGAAAGATTTAATTATGTTTAAATATTATAACATTTTAGTATTCAAGAACAGGCAAAATACAGCATGCGTATGTATAAGCAAGACAGAGGTCTATTAAATTTCATTTAAGTTGTAGCAAATGAATGAATATTTGGATCCCAGTGACTACTTGGTTTTTATTAACCTGGAATTTCATAAAATTGTTCGCATAATTTTAATATCTTGAAGTAAGTAAATGTGTTCTATACTATTGTGTATGTTAATTTAAAAAGAAAAATAGTTTTTTTCACATCCAGGAAAATGCTCAAAATATTCAAATTTGAAAGTTATGCCTTTAAAATTACAAGGTTTTAATGGTTTTAATGTCATTTTAATGACAATAATTATCCTTATTGACTTCAATGCAATGTCAAATACAATTATCTTCCAATTATAAACTTGATGACCTCTGTCTGAATTTTCCTATCCAAAGTTCTATAATTATAATCAAACTGCTCTATTATAATTGAGAAACCCTCTATTAGCATTTTAAAGAAGAATTTTGAAAGCTGCTCCACAGGATGTATCATCCCAGTAAAGTAATTGACATCAACAAAGCTGCTGCTAGTATTATTTTATTCGGGTTTTCATTCTAATGTATATAATTCTGTACTTACATGTTTTAAACGCCATCTCGCCTTGTTATGATTTATTTATATCAGATGGTGAGAATATACAAATCAGTGCTTTGGTCCCAATTTTTCAGTTCAGATGAGCCTTGTCCAAAAAGTGTTTTTCATTCCTTTTTCCAGAACTCACACTAGGAAGTGATTAAAATTACTTTTGCTCTGTTAAATTTCTTAAATTTTAATATAATGTAGAATTCTCAAAATTTGCATAAAATTCAACTTGTATAACAAACTTCTATGTAAAAATGCAAAATTTACCTGGCTAATATATTTTTTTCTTAAATTCTCTCTTAATTTATAATCTGAATAAATTCCATGCTGCCATACAAATCCACTTTTTAAAAAGCATGGAAAAAATATTTTCATATTTTCCTTACTGCAGTATATATGAAGAAATGAAGTTTCCCATACAATTCTGGTAGTAATGTAAATTTCCTTTAGTAAGTTGAAAATTACTTGACAGTATCTATTAAAAAGTATGTAGTTTTGACCAAGCAATTACTACCTAATTAATCTAACCTACAGAAATAAATGAACATATGAATACACACACACATGCACACCCACATATATGGTTTACTTTGCAGCATTGTTGCAAATCTGATTGTAAATCAACAGAAAACGTATTAATAGTAAATTACAGAATATTATGTGGCTATTAAAATCAATAAGTTGATGGGAATGCAAACTGGTGTAGCCACTCTGAAAAACGGTATGGGGGTTCCTGAAAAAAATAAAAATAGAACTACCCTATGACCCAGCAATTGCACTACTAGGTATTTATCCAAGGGATACAGGTGTGCTGTTTTGAAGGGGCACATGCACCCCAATGTCTGTAACAGTACTATCAACAATAGCCAAAGTATGGAAAGAGCCTAAATGTCCATCGATGGATGAATGGATAAAGAAGATGTGGTATACACACACACACACACACACACACACACACACCACACAATGGAGTATTACTCGGCAATCAAAAAGCATGAAATCTTACCATTTGCAACCTACGTGGATGGAACTAGAGGGTATTATGCTAAGCGAAATTAGTCAGAGAATGACAAATATCATATGACTTCACTCATATGAGGACTTTAAGACACAGAACAGATGAACACAAGGGAAGGGAAGCAAAAACAATATAAAAACAGGGAGGGGGCAAAACATAAGAGACTCTTAAATATGGAGAACAAACGGAAGGTTACTGGAGGTGTTGTGGGAGGGGGGATGGGCTAAATGGGTAAGGGGCATTAAGGAATCTACTCCTGAAATCATTGTTGCACTATATGCTAACTAACTTGGATGTAAATTAAAAAAAAATTAAATTAAGTGGTAAAAAAATTAATAAGTTGAATGTATTAACTGTAAATGTTTTTCTTGACACTATAATAGTTTGATCTCATTTTTGTTAAAATTCAAATACAAAAAGTCCAATAAATGTGTTATATGCATGTTTCGCATTTGTAGATACATAGAAAAAGTAGAAAATTACACATCAAATTGTTAACACTGGCTACCTTAGGGGTAGGAATTGAAGGGGAGAAGAGAAAGACTACCTTTTTAGTATATACTATGGTTTAATTTGAAAATAAAAATCTCATTTTACTTGAAAATTTTTAAAGCAACATAGAACCATGATCAATGTTCCACTTTGGGGGATTAACATGTTTAAATGCTCAGAAGTGTGTGTTTTTTTAAAAAGCAGTGTTAATAAATGAGAGTAAAAGTTGATTGATAAAATTTATTCCAAATGACTTTCTGTTTTAATTTTTTTCATTTCTTAAATAGTAGGAACTGTTTAAACCTGTTCCTTCACTCTAAGTAATATTTGTCATGTAGAAGGCCATTTTATGGGGTTTAATGTGGAGAAAAATATTTTTAATATATAAAATTGTCTACATGGATACTCTCTGGGAATTAAAGAAGCATTTAATCCATCTATAAATCCATCTATAAGTCAGTGTGCTTAAAAACATGGTGAACATTAAAACAGTCAGTTAATCCAAAGTGACAGATACTAATGGACTATTTAGTAGATTAACAGTTAGTACTGCGTCTTGCTAGGTCTATGCTATTTATTTTGATCCTGGGCTTGAAAGCATGCACAAACCACAATGATGTCTCTAAGCACACTTAATTCAAATGGACAGAAACACATGATTATACATCCAAGCGGCTATTGGAATTGTAAGTTTCACTTCCCAGCTGACCTACTACTGTAGGCTGAGGAGATATAAAACGCTAGCCTTGGGACAAGTAGTTGGAGCGTCACTAAACTTAGATGAACAAAGAACTTATCCGGCACTTTTTTTTTTCCTGATGACAAAGAAAATTTTTCATTTTTATAACACTGTCTCCCCAGTTCTTAATTAATATCATGCACAGGTGGTGTAAGGGATAACCATAGTAAATCACAAAAAGGGTTATGAGCTTCCAAAGAACTATTATTAAATACAGGCACATCGTAAAACAATGCTTTAGGATGACGGGACTGTCGGCTGCCACATTTTCTTCTATACTTTTGAAGCTGGTTCTACTTCCACAAAAGGAATTTTAGATTAGGCGATGGAGCTTACTTTATTATAATTAGGAGAAATGTTTGCTCCATCCTAAATTAAGTACGATTTGACTGTTCAGTGATTGGCTTTCCCATGTATTTTTACATTTTTTTCAAATTAACTTCGGATGCAAAATAGCATAAACAATTTCAAGGTAATAACAGAAGTTCCTCAAAATATAAAATATCAAGGTTTTTCTCTTTTACATTTTATTACTATTATTATTTTGAAAATGAAACAAATCTCAGTGAACACTAAAAAGTCTTCTTAATTTTATTCTCACCTTGAAAAACATGGTCGTCAATCACACATATACCTGAAAGCATTCTCACACACTTATGAGAATCTTAGTATCACTTTCATAGAGGATTATTCCAGATATTTTACACAGGCGTCAATTCTTCTCTTTATTCCTAATCCTGTGATCATGACCTATCTCTAGCCAATGTCTAAAACCTGATTCAATTGCTGGACTGCACTCCTGAAGACAATAATGTTGACTCATTTGTAACATACTAAGACTCACACATAGATCTGACAACCTGCTGATCTTCACTGTTTCCTTGACTTTTGCCTTGACCTTTCCCTTGAAGGAATCTTGGATCATCCCAAACCTGAATTTTGTCTTCTAAAATGGCAATCTTTTTTTTTTTTTTGATGTTTAGTGGCAGTTTCAGTGCGGTTATATGTACCTGCTATTAGATGTCAAAGCTGTTTGCTTGAATACAAGTAAAAATGACAGAATGCAGGTTGCTAGAGACATACAACCTAGAAATGCTTTGTAGTTTCTTCATTTTCACTGTGTTTAAGTGGGAGCACACCAATATTCAGTAACCAAGTGTACAGAGAGATTGCTCACCTGTACTGACCAAAATATGAAAAGCATACAATAATACATTGTATACAGACACTTTCTTAGGTAAATACTTCTTTGTATGTTCTTAGGTAAATATTTCTGAGCTGACATTATAATTCTCACATTTTGATATCTTTCTCATCTACTATATATTACAGAATTGTAAATGTTTTAGTGTTTTCCTGGTATTATCTAGACTGTTTTAACTAAAATATTGTTTTTTTATCTTTCACAATTATGGTGATCTGTCCTTAGGTGTGACACTTAAACAAACAAACAAAAAAGAAGTGATGTGTATTGGAGATTGGCATTACTAAAACTTAAAACGAATTATATTATAAGGAAAGATATATTATGTCTTAAAAATGATTTTATATATTATGTATAAACATTGCTATTGCACATATCTTAGGTCTTAGGATAAAGAAGAAAAAACAATTTATAACCCATCTCTAATTCCTATCTTGATATATATTCTTGATATATATTTTATAAATCGATTTACCTTTCCTCCTTTCCTTCCTTCCTTCCTTCCTTCCTTCCTCCTTTTCATTGATCTATGTATCAATCTAGACATCAGATAAATACATAGAAAGAAAAAGTAATGTAGTTTAAAAATTATAATTATACTATTGATATAGTTAATATTTTTTTAAGTTTAACAATGGACTGTGTATTAGTTTGCTTGGCTTCCATAACAAAAGATAACAGACTAGGTCACTCAATAAGTAGAAATTTATTTTCTCATAGTTCTGGAGGCTAGAAGTTTAAGATGGAGGTGTTGGGAGATTTGATTTCCGCTGGGGCCTCTCTCCTTAGCTTGCAGATAGCCATCGTCTCACTGTGTTCTCATGTGGCTTTTCCTGTGTGCACAAACCTCTGGTGTCCCTCCCTCTTTTCTTATGACAATCGTATTAAATTAAGGCCCACCCATATTATCTCATTTAACCTTAATTACCTCTCTAAAGGCCCGCCAAATACAGTCACATTCCAAAGTATACTGGGGTTAGGACTTTAACACATGTGTTTTAGAGGGACACACATCAGTCCATAACACACTGGAAACATTTTCCCATGTCTTTTAAGATTTTAAAACCGTAAAACATCCTAGGGTGGGGGTCACTTGGTTAAGCGTCCTACTTCTTGACTCCCACTCAGGTCATCTTCTCACAGTTCATGAGTTCAAGCCCCGCGTTGGACTCTGTGCTGACAGCATGGAGCCTTCTTGGGATTCTCTCTTGACCCCTCCCCCACTCATGCTCACCCTCTTTCTCTCTCTCAAAATAAATAAACTTAAAAAAAAACCCTGTAGAATATTCTGATATATTGATAAATAGTTGTTTAACATACTTTCTGTTGTTAAGCATTTATTATTTTTCTTATTTATCACAATTGTAAAGAGTACTATAAATAAGATTTCCTTAAAGATTAGTAGTTGTGTGCATTTCAGATGACTTCAGCAGATTCAAAATCATAGAGATAAGTTTATTGGATCAAAAGTTATGAGTGTTCTTGCTAAATTGTCAGAACTTTTTTCCTAAGTTTAATTGCCTACCAGCAATTTGTGTATTGCGTGGGTGTGGATAATCTGACCAAAGTAATTCATTAAAAGATTATTGCTGATTAAGTATGCAAATATTCTATTTAATTTTAAAATGTTTTTGTTTACAAGGGATTGCATAATGTATTAAGTATTCCTTTGAAATTTTCTCAATAATATAATTTATGTAATATACATGTATTTACAGCAATATTTTCCTTTTTCTTACACTTTTTAAAAAAATTCTCTTTATGGGGCTCCTGGGTGGTTCAGTCGGTTAAGTGTCTGACCCTTGATATCAGTTCAGGTCATGATCTCACAGTTCGTGGGATCAAGCCCTGTGTGGGGCTTCATGCTGTCAGTAGAGCCTGCCTGGGATTCTCTCTCACTCTCTCTCTGCCTCTCTCCTGCTCACACTTTCTCTCTGTCTCTAAATAAAGAAATAAACTTTAAAAAAAAAGTAAAAGAATTGTCTTTAAGAAAGATATTAATATATTATTTGCCATAAAAGTATGCTATTTTACAATGTTATTTCTAGTGTCATTATATTTTCTTTTTTTCTCCAAATGATAGAAAATGTTATTTGTTTTATAATGTGAACCAGCTTTTAATTTTTAATAGGTGATTACATTTCCCATATTATTAATTAAAACTTTATTGACTTCATTAAACACATTTATTTCACAGTGATACAGAGCTTATTTTATCCATTATTTTATTTATGTGTGTATTTATTTATTAATTTATTTGTTTTTAAATGATTATTTATTTATTTTGAGAGGGAGAGAGAGAGTGAGTGCAGGAGAGAGGCAGAGAGAAAGAGAGAGAAAGAATCCAAAGCAGCCTCCACACTCCGTGCAGACACCAGCCGGGGCTTGAACTCATGATAGTGAGATCGTGACCTGAGCTAAACTCAAGAGTCAGACACTGACTGAGCCACCCTGCACCACTAATATTTTTATTTTTGGATGATGAAATTAATTTTTTTATTGTTTTTATTTATTTTTGAGACAGAGAGAGAGACAGAATGTGAGCAGGGGAGGGGCAAAGAGAGAAGGTGACACAGAATCTGAAGCAGGCTCCAGGCTCTGAGCTGTCAGCACATAGCCCTACATGGGATGCGAACTCACAAACTGCGAGATCATGACCTGAGCCAAAGTCGGACTTTCAACTGACTAAGCCACCCAGGCGCCCCTGGGTGATGACTTTAATTCATGTTTAATTGAGAACCTCTCCACGTCTCAACCTCCACATCTTCCTAACCAGTACCTATGTCAAACATTCTACTTCTCTCCTATTATTATGGGTAGATTATTAATGCTTCTACCTTATCCAGTAAATATCCTTGTGTCCGCTAGATCTCACCTTCCTTAAATTCTCTTGCAAATGCCCCTAATAATTCTGCCCTGTCGCCATGTATCTATAATTCTTCCCTGTTACAGGTTCATCTCCCTCAGCAAACAAACATGTACTTATATCAGCCGTTTGAAAACAAATAACAAAACAAAACAAATGTGTCTAGACTACACCATTCCCTCTTGTTGCTACCATGTTTCCTTTCTTTTCTTTTCTTTTTTCTTTTCTTTTCTTTTCTCTTCTTTTCTCTTTCTTTTCTTTTCTTTTTTTCTTTTCCTTTTCTCCTCTTCTCCTTTCCTTTCCTTTCCTTTCTCTTCTCTTCTCTTCTCTTCTCTTCTCTTCTCTTCTCTTCTCTTCTCTTCTCTTCTCTCTCTTTTTAACAGTAAAACTCACTGAAAGAGTTGTGTGTTCTACCTAGGCTCACTCATACATCTCCATTATCTGGGATAGTCACAGCGTGGATGTGCTGTCTCATCTGATACCGGATTTTTCCACAATGAAAGTTTCCTGTATTAAGTGATGAATTGCATACTGACCCTAATTCTCCCTGTTTTCATTATTTTCCATTCATTCTTTCTTCAACCCTTTCCATTCAGATTTTTGCCCCATCACTCCAGAAAAAAAAGTATTTTTATAGATTTTATGCCTCCAGTTTTATAAAATCTTCAATATTGTTGAGATAGAAACAGCATTTGATATTTGATCTTGCTTCTCTCTTTGAACTTTATGCCTTATTTATATTGTTATGCCAAAGTCTCCTAGTTCTCCCCGCTACCTTATTGTCCATTCCTTCTCCACTCACTCCTTTTCTCGTTTCTCCAAAACTCCTCAACCTGTAAACATTTGGGTGTCCTGGTTCTTAGACCTTGGATTGCTTCTACTTTACATATTTGCTAATGTATAATGCCAGATTTATTATAATCCCTTTATGATTGTTACAATATTTATTTCTTTGTTTTCATTATTTTACTTGTAGGGTCTCTAGCAAAATACTGAATACTGATTAGATGTGGCAAAATGGGCATCTTTGTGGGTTTTTTTCCTTCCTTTTTGTTTCTCTGCGATTGTATCCTCTGATATAAATAATTAGCACCTAAGATTTTCTCAGTCTTGGGTTTTAGGGAATCCAAATTAAGCAGACACTTTTATATGTAGGCCCTAGAAATTATTTAGCCACACCAAAGATCTCTGTTTGTTAACCATTCTGAATGCCACTCTGACCTAGATGCCCGTTGTGGTCATCACCTGCCTCTTCTTTCTGGCAATTAATTACCGCCACTTTCCCTCTGATGTTCTGGGATTCTGCCTTCTTCATGTAAATTAGGGAGTCCATTTCAATAGGAGCATCTCCTATCTTAATCTTACCCTATAGAGGACAATCCCTGTGGTACATTTCAAAAAGACTGATACTCCTCACCAATGCATATACTGTGACAGTACATATTCTCTGAGCCCTCTCAGACATAATTTAAGACTTGATGATTGGGTAGAGCACTTTAAATCTGCTTCATTTTTTCTATCTTTTTAACACTGTATAATATTTACATTTATTAAAGGCTGTTTTGCATTTTAGCTTAAATGCAGACTTGCAACTAAATGCAAGTTTCAATCATCCAGCTGACTAAAAAGTAAGACCTCCCTTTTGTTGAATTAGCTAGCACATGAAATCTAAGTTCATGACCCAATGTGCTTTATCAGTTAATTCAGTCCAATTGAAAATCATATGTTCTTTCCTCTTTGGTTCATTTCCACACAAACTTCTAATGTTTCTACCACATTAATCATAAAAATCTTACAGATATTTTGGTATACAGATCTTACCAGAGTTGACATTTAATATTTGTTGATGCATAGGTTGACTGCTGATGCTATTTTGAAGATTAAAAGAAAAAAAAAAAGGTAAATAGGTGGTACAGATTAGGCATAAAAAGATAGACACTATCTTGCAAGATAATTACCTCAAATGAGTCTTCCTTACAAGGTCTTCAGTGTTCAAACACCTTTATTCAGAATAGAGAAGTTTTTGTTTTGTTTTGTTTTTTGTTTTTCTGTTTTTGTTTTTCTGCTTCCAAGAAAGAGTCAGTCGTGTTTAGAATTCACATCACGGAGAGTCAGCTGAATACATCAAAAAGTCCCTTTTCTATTTCTTGAGATTCTCAATATATGCTCACTCTTTCACATAGTGACCTAAATAGATTTGTGAATTTAACATGCTGTATTTCAACAACTTCCAACATTGGATTCTGGTTGAGATTTTCAACTAAGTCCTCCCTCCCTAAGACTATTAGAGATAAGCACCCCTTCCATTTTTTTCCCTTTGCTTCTAGCTAGAATGTGGACAGGACGGCCAAACACCTTAAATTCTGCTGATCAAGAAAAAATTCTCGAGATGGTCTTTTAAAGAGAGAAAATTTGTGGGACTACAGAGGACAGAAGAGATTAAAGTAAGGAATGAGCGGTGCGTGCTGAACGCTGGACACGGAAGCTGCTCAACCAAGCCAAAAACAAAACATGCAGGAAACAGTATACGCTGCCTGAAAACAGCAGTAATTTTTTCCCTCCAGGGTGAAGTGTTTAGATTATCCAAGGATGTCGAGCCCACCCATACCCCTTACTTGGCCCGAGCATTCTACCTGAGTTTGCTAATGTATATGCGTAGCTAGAGTCATGCATGGTATGTCTCATGTGATTTATTAACTTATTTTTCTGCTTTCATTTCCACATACTATTGTTCACTCCCCGATAACTACAAGAGAGCTACCTAGGTCCGGGGCGCACCCAAGCCCTCTCTTGGTGAGGGGAGAGTCCCTCGGGGCCTCTCATTATTCCAAACCCATTTGGATTCTGGGTAATCCTTTCGGTGTCACGTGGCACGAGCAGCACGACAAGTGGTGCCCCTGTGCGGCCGAAGACAGACCCTCCAAAGCCTGGGGAAGGGAGAGGACAGCCGATATTCATCCCGGGTGTGGGAAAATAGGTGGTTGTGGACTAGCCGTGCAGCCTCCGACAAAGGTCAATTTAGGAAAATCACCGGGAGGTTTCGTTTCCGCTTTCACTTTGTTTCACTTCAGTCCCTGTTTCTCTGCTTTACTTGATTCTCACACTCCCGCCGCTCAAACTGCGTTGAACCCCTGGACCACCAGTCTGGGTGGAACAGTGGCCATTAAAAGGGGAGAAACCACGACAAGCCAAACTACTAAAGAGCTTCTAGTTAAAGAGCAGCTAGAAGCCGGTCATATTGAACCTTCTCAAAGCTCCTGGAACACACCTATATTTTGTATTACAAAACAAAACAAAACAAAACACAGGCAAATGGAGGCTATTACATGACCTCAGACAAATGAAGGTTAGTATAATTCCCATGGGGGCATTACAACTGTGGCTTCCGAAACTAGTCCTCAATCCCAAAGGTCACCAAATACTCATGCTAGACCTAAAAGAATGCTTTTGGTGGGGGCGGGGTGCCTGGGTGACTCAGTTAAGCATCTGCCTTTAGCTAAGGTCATGATCTCTCGGTTTGTGGGTTTGAGCCCCCCATCTGGCTCTGTGCTGACAGCTCAGAGCCTCAAACCTGCTTCAGATTCTGTGTCTCCCTCTCCCTCTGTCGCTCTCCCACTTGTGTGCTTTCTCTCTCTCTCTCCCTCTCTCTCTCTCTCTCTCAAAAATAAATAAACATTAAAAATGTGTAAATAAAAGACTGCTTTTTTACTACCCCCCTACATGAAGAAGATACAGGAAAGTTGGCTTTCTCTCTCTGCAGCATCGATTCTGGGACACCTTTACAGAGATATTAATGGAAAGTCCTACCACAGGGCATGATAAACAGCCAGAGTATTTGGCAGGAATTTGTAGATGGTGCCTTACTCCCTACTAGAATTGCTTTCCCGGATGCATTTATCATTACATGGATGCCACTCTTGTCGCACAAGCGGATCCTATTCGTCCTATTGTTTTGTCAAAGATATATGGACACTTACTTTAACGTGCAAATCAAGTAGGACTAAAAATAGCCTCAGAGAAGGTACAAAAAAAACAGAACCATGGAAATATCTGGGTTTCCTTATTATGCAGAGAAACATTCTCCCTCAGAGGGTATCACTTTCAATTCCTGATAATACGACTCTTAATGATCTCCAAAAACTCCTAGGCAATGTCAATTGGCTCCACCCTTATATGGGAATCCCTACTTATCAATCACAACATCTTTTTAGCACATTAAGGGGAGACGCCAACCTCTCCTCCCTTCGCGTGTTCTCCTAACAAGCTGGAGCTAACACAAATTGAAAAATGGCTCACCTCCGCACAAGTGCATGACTTCCAGGAGCCTTCACATTTCATTATTTTAAATATTCCTCATAGCCCCACAGGATTGTTATGTCAGCTCCTCCCTCACCCTGGGGTCATTGGATTTTTCAGGTGCATTCCCCTCCCCACCTCCCACAAGGAAAAAAAGAGTATTCAATTTGAGCAACAGTGGCCCTTTTAGAACAAGACCGAGACCGCCACGGTTGTCGGATGCTATCAGGAAAGGACCCGGATATAGTTAACCCCGGCCTAAAACTGATGTCCAGGCTGCTTATAAATAATCAGAGACCCTCCAAATTGCTTTGACTGATTTTCTTGGAGATAGCAGCTTTTCCATACCCCATGGCAAAATACTACAGGGCTTTCAACTCCTCCCTCTTGCCTCCACTTCTATCCTTTCTGCAACCCTTATACCTGACATTATAAACCTGTTTTTGGATGGCTCAGGAAAGTCAGGCAAAGGCTCAATCACCTGGTAAGAAAAAGGTATCTGAAAGAACTTCCTTACCCTTAAACATTTCTCTACTCAAGAGCTGAATTAGTTGCTGCAATTGTAGCTTTCATCATTCTTCCCACCAGCCCCTAAACCCTAACAGCTGATTCCTCTTAAGATTGTAGAACCTATATACAGGTTAGAAACTACCCTCATCCATGATGGAAACCATAAACAGCTCTTGGAAATGTTCAGACATTTACAAAAACTAACGCAATTAGCAACTGATCAAATCTATGTTCTATATTGGATCTCATTCTGGTCTCCCTGGCCTCCTTACTGAGGGAAATGATCATGCTGATAGATTGGTGGTGCCCTTTGATACTCTTTCTAGGGCTATTGCATCACAATTCTTTCATCAAGGGGCTAGAGCCCTGGCTCATTCCTTTGATGTTTCTTATCCACAGGCTCAAGAACTAGTCAGGGCCTGTTCCGATTGCCAAAGACATTCTAAACATATCCCCCTGGGGGGCAATAAACCCTGGAGGATTACACAACAATGAAATTTGACAAATGGATGTCACCCACTATGAACCCTCTGGAAAACTAAAATTCCTCCATGTAACTATTGAGACTTATTCTGGCCTTATTCATGCTGCTGCCCAAACCCGGGAAGCTGTTAAACATGTTAAGAAACACCTTCTCTCAGCCTTTGCTGACACGGGACTCCTCCCACAAATTAAAACTGACGGTGGGCCCACGTAAACCTCCAAGACGCTTAAGAGTTTTGTCAACGATTGGAACATTAAACATATAACCATAATTTCCTACAACCCACAGCCCAAGCCATAGTAGAAAAAGCAAATAGTTTACTTAACACACAACTTTTAAAACAAAAAAGGGGGAATCAAGAGAAAAGATCATCCCCACAAGAGCAAGTACACAAAACTTTATTTACCCTTAATTTTTTAGAACTGTAGCTCTTCAGGTTCAATAGCAATCAAACAATATTTCATTTCCACGCAGGACAGGCTTAAACCTTTGGTGCTATATTGGCACCAGCTTCAGGGCCCTCAGTGGGCAGGGTCCAGTGGAATTACTAACATGGGGAAGGGGATATGCCTCTGTTTTATCCCCAACAGGACTGCTTCGGATTCCAGCAAAAGCCATCCTCCCATATCATGATTTGGCACCTCAAATGAACAAATCCTATTTCAGAAATCCAGCAGTTGATAGTCCAGCCACCTCCCCACCCCAGATGCTTTGCAGGAAGAGAAGGATGGAGCCCTTGACCACGACAATACAATCTCCTGGACCGACCTGGGGTGACCTAAAGAAAATCACCACACCGGTTGAGAACACCCTCGAGGCTACTGGGACCCTTATTACCCTGGAAAATCTTTCTCTGGCTATGCTTACGTAACCATTACGTAACAAAAACTCTAAGGTAACAAGGGTATTCCATTGATATGGGTTCCTCTGCATACCCGTTTGGGACAGGTAACACCACTTATTGGGCTTGATTCTTAACTCCCCTATTTTTGATCTTATCACCTGGGGAGATTCCACCCCCACCCCCACCCCCCGGCAATGATACCAGATACACTGGAGGCAATTGGCTTCCACCTTCTGGCCCTCTTCATCCCTTCGTGATTGCGGACAGGTTGTAATAAATATGGATACCATAGTGGATGGCATAAACTTTTTCACAGCTGGTTCTTTCCCACTGAAGATCTGCCTCTATGTGCTATGAGCAATCTTTCCTTTAGCAACTTCTGTATCCCCTTCCAGCCATAATGGTATATGAACCATATATTTACAGCCCCCACCCGCACTGATGGCTGTCAAACACCAACTTTTTATTAAAACACCTGGGGTAGGAGGAAACTCCAAATCAGGAGGAGATTATCCTAAACCCGATATTCCCATATGTTCTCACCTCTGGCTTCAGGTGGGGGATGGTTTGACCTTAGTTGGATCCATTGCAGATCTCCTAATGACAGAAAATCTCTTATTTGGAAACCTTAGGTTAGAAAACTGGGGACCCAGAGATCTATTAGTTCAAAACTCCAGTACAACTTGGGGTTTTACCCTCCTGTATAATTATGCTGGCTAGTCATCTCACTGGACCCAGGACTTTTTGGACCTCTTTTGAAAATTCGCAAAACAGGATATACATCCCCATTAAAGAAATATATTTGGTACATGACCATCATGTTTTTCCCTTGTACTGTCTGGAAGGGAGAATATTATAAACCCAATAATGGAAAACTGACATGGATTGCCAATGAAACATCACAACACGTCATGGTCTACACCTCCCATCCATATATTCTTGTTATAACCTCTAAAAGTCCTAAGATATATCAAATCAATTACACCTCCCTCCACAACCAATTGATCAAAAACTTTAACACAACCTTTGTTGCTAACGTTATGTGGTTAAATTCCACGTGTCTCATTTCAACATTTCTTACCTCAATATTAGTCATGTTTTCATCCTAAAACAAACAGCAGAAGTATGGCTTCCTGTTAATTTCGCCCGCAAACGGGTAGGGGAGTCAACTTTAGAACAAATAACCTCAGCCCGCAAACATGGTTGTACTAAAAGATTTCTGGGCATTCTTATAGCTTCCATTATTGCTGCTGCCACCACAGGAAATATGAAAGCCATATTATCTTGGTCTTTTAGTGAGAAAGGGAGAACAATTATGTTTTGTTTAGGCCACTTTTATTTGAGTTTCTATCTCATCAGACTGAATTTATATCTTGATACTATATCCACAATTTCCATAGATACGCACTTTTTTCCTAAAGAATAAAATCTTCTCCATTTTTTATTAGATTATTTTATTACACATAAAATTAAGCACAGCACAGATTGCATGCAAATTGATTATTTGGAAATAGATTTCTCTTCTAAAAGAAAACATTTTAAAGTGGCTCACCTGGGTCAACGCCCATCTCCATGGGGAGACTTGACACCCTCTGAAGGACCAAGTCCACACTCCAGCTCACTGCAGCTGCTCAGTGCCCAGCAGAGCTCAGAACTGCTTCACCTATGAACGCTCATACTCCAGCTTAGGTGTCATTAAATACCCATGCTGGGCACTCCTGTCCTTTAGCCAGAGAGCCTCAGTCTGTCTCATCCCTCCCTGGCCCTTGCCCAGGTCCTATGCTTGCAGCTCTATATAGTCCAGAGAAGCATTCTGCACCTCACCCTGTCAGCTGATTGAAATGCCTTGCCTGGGTTCCTGAGCATGTGAATCGGTTTGCAATAAACCCCCATTTCTTGGCGGGGGGAAGTGGCTCAACTATAAACTAGCCTCCCTTTTTACAAATTTCCGCTAATGTGGCTTGAATGAATAGTTCTCTTAACAGTTTCTGAAGTTTGTTGGCTGTAAAACAAAACAAAGCAAAACAAAACCAGCATGAAAAGGAAAACAAAACAGAATGAGAAAGCCTACACATTTTACAGATTTCATTTGACCTAAAGCACCCGTTTTCTATGCGCAAGATATCTTGAAGTACCATAAAACAAAAGAAATTCATATTACAGTTTTCTGTTAGTTTTATATATATATATATATATATATATATATATTTAAGTTTTATTTGTTTATTTTGAGAGAGCAAGTAGGGGGGCAGGCAGAGTGAGAGGGAGAGAAAGCAAATCCCAAGTAGGTTCCGCACTATCAGCATGAAGCCCAATGTGGGGCTCAAACCCATGAACCGTGTGATCATGACCTGAGCCAAAATAGTCAGACGTTGAACCCACTGAGCCACCCAGGTGCCCCTATAAATAAATTAAAAAAAAATTGGGGGGGGGGGGTAAAAGATATAAGATAATAAGGAACTTAAGTGCACAATCTATTGCAAAGGCAAAGTTCACATTTTCTATTTTAAATGAATTTGAGAATTGTCCTTATTTACTGAAAAGGGCACCAGTGAACCTGGCAATGGAGAACAGAGGGAAACATGCTGATAACTTGTCATGTTGGCAGAACAACAAACCCAGCGGCTTTCAGCTGATCTGCCTGATTTTTTCTATTGAAAGTGGGGTTATTAAAAGTCTAAGGAACATTCAAGATATCAGACTAAGAAAAACTGCTTGACACTCACTATACATCACAAAAATAAAATAACAGGCAATATATATGTATACTATAATGTTAGTTTTATGAATCCATGGTGCAAGAAAATATTAGCCAGATAATTTTTTTTTACATAATAAATTCTGAAGATACAAAAATAAAGGATTACACAGCCTTATAAAAAGAGACAGTAAGTGACTGTCACATCAACATTATTACTTGTTTTTTGCCAGAGTTAACTTTGAGATAATGGAATGGAGTTGAAGATACTGTTAAACACTAATGAGCACAGGGGTTTAGATTCTTTTAGTAAATATAGAAATATTTGCATGAGAGAATTTTGGAAATTAGGAAGGCAAAAGTTCAAGAATATGTTGAATAAGAATGGTATTGGAGTGGTTGAATAAGATATGTTCAGAGAATATTAAAATATAGAAGTAGGAATATAATTTCAGTTGTTCATCAAATATTTAATGAGACAAAATTTTGTGAGACATTGTGAGAGACAATGGGAGAGTAGTAGGTAACATGGGTAACAACTCTGCTATCACGTAGCTTATAATCTCATGAAGGAAAGAAATAGTGAAAATAATGCATCATATATATAAACACACGCGCGCGCACACACACACACACAGAAGTATGACATTCTGTATATATAAATGCATACACACATATATACATACGCATTTGAGATAAGTGCTTTGGAAGAAATACAAATGTGAAGTGAAAAATTCAGATGGGAATTTTAATATTCATTGGGGCTATTTTTTTTTCCTTTTTTTTTTTTTAGTGAATTGAAGTGTATTGTATAGCTTTTGTCTTTTGAAAATTTACCTAGTCACTCGAAATTAATCTTTGTAAACATTACTTACATTTCTCTATAGTTATGGAAGATGGCTGATAATAATCACTTTGAAAGCTTTTTAGCTAAATTCATGTCTGATCATAGTCTCAGAGTAAAATATGTGGTAGCTAATTGAGCAAAATATTCAGAAGTATCTTGTGGAAAATCGTGATTTTTCCTGATGTTACCCTTGAATTTCCGGTACCATAAGTTTAGGTCCATAATAACATGTCTTTGTCTCTGGTCTCAAAGAAATTTGCTTTCCATCATATCTAGAGAGGAGCAGAGGTTCTGATGTTCTCAGAGAGACCACTGCAAACTATTTCCTTCCATCAACTTTTAGAACATAATTATGAGGATATTAGAATAATATTCTCATTTTTCATTGTTCCAGGCAGTCTAAATTTTGTGTTGAATCAAATAAGACTCCTGAGATGACTCTATTTAAACAAACTAATTTTTTAGTCCCTTATATGTCCTAATTTTATGTAAGCAATAATTAACAAAAGCAATATATAAAAATACACAGTGAATAAAGTATACTGTATTGCAATACCCAGAGACAACCATCAATAAAATACTATCATTAATTTATGTAAACTTTGATATGGAAACTTTTAAATAAATATTTATCAAATTTCACCTAATATTTTACAACATGCTTTTTTAATGTTGTCAAATATCGTAGACATTTTTTATGCTATCATATTTCTCCATAATTATTTAAAACTTGATGTTTAGGAATTGATCATTTGAATGCTTTTGGTTGCAAATAATAGAAACTCAACTAATGTGACTGTAGGGGAGGAAAACTTTTCCTTTTTCTCATTTAGGCTCTTTGGATGGTCTGATAATTAAATTGACATAAGACAGATTAACAGAAGAAAATAAATTTAATTTTGTACATACAGAAACCCCATAAAAATAGGAGATCCAAAGGCAGTTAAGCAATTGAGGCTTATATTCCATCCTGAGCTAAGGAATGAGAAAGGGTCCTGGGGCTTCAAAGGGAAAGAGGGCAATTCACAGGAAGATCAGAGGAGTTTGTTAATCAGATCTTTTCCCTGCCATCCAGATAAATTTTTCAGATAAAAAAGTTATCTCTGGTAATAGCTCTCTTTCTGAGATAGTCCCCTATCCAAATCTCTTAGGCAGTTAAGGGAGAGGTAAAAGTTTTTCCTGAGTCTGTTGGCCCTTGATTGCTTTCAGTTCAAAATAATCCACAAGCCAAAGTGACACAGTTTGGGGTGGCATATTCTGCTCCCCTTCTTAACTTAATAAAACGGAGAAGGCTTTGAGTTGTAGAATCCAACACAGAGTTAGAGAATCAAGTTTTACTATAGGCTCTTAAAAATTGGGAACCAACAAATCAAATATATTTGGAGCTCCCTCTTCTTATCTCAGTTTCTTTTTGCATGGCAATTTTCTTTTTCTTTTTTTTCTTTTTAATAATATAATCAGCTTTCTCCACATGGCTGTATTATGACTGCCAAAAGTTTTAAATTTTACGTCTTAAAAATTTTAAAATCTGTGAAAAAGATTACGTGTCTGAGTCCTAAGACCCAAATTTTTAAGCAGGCACTTACTGTCCCAACTTGGATGAGTCTTCAATCCTGAACTAACCAAATGTAGCTATTGTGGCAGGGGCATTTATAGACTTTGAAGAAGAAAATACTTTTTTCTCATTTTCCTTTTAATTCATCTTTCAGTGACAATACTGAAATTGAATATTTGTTTTCATATGTCAATTATCAACTTATGCATCTCCTTTGTTATTTACTATTCATAGCTTTAATTTTTTTTTTACATTTAGTGTTATATATACCACTTTCATATAAATTTTTAGAGCACATATTTTCTTCAGTATTTCACATGTCTTTTGTTTTACATGTTCAGTGGTATTATCATGTATAATGCTTAAGTTCTTTACTTGATCATAAAATAAAAATTTCTAATAATCAACATTCTCTTGGTTATTCCTTTTCATAAGGTACAAGGCAGTACAGTATCATCTCTCAATGATTCTAACACATGTATTTTTTTCTTCAGCATTTGAAGACATAGTCGCTTTTAATTAGTGACTCAAAATGATCAATGATCAATGACTTTAAGTCCATGTCATTTATATAAATATTTTTTTGCATCGATAACTCCTAAAATCATCTTCAGTTTTAAGAGATGCTTATACTATGAATGGTAAGGGAGATTGAGTCTTACTAGGTATCTTAGACTGTTGACTTAGACTTAGACTTAGGCTGCTGTAACAAAATGCAATGGACTGGGCAGCTTATAAACAACAGAAATTTATTTCTCACAGTTCTGGTGGCTGGAAGTCCAAGACCAGGGTACTAACATCATGAGATTCTAGTGAAGGCCCTCTTCTAGATTGCAGACTGTGGACTTCTTACTCTGTCCTCACATGGTGGTGGAAGGGGCTAGGGAGCTTCCATAGGGTCTCTTTTATCATAGCACTAATTGCATTCATAAGAACTCCATCCTCATGACTTCACCAACTCTCAAAGATCTCTTCTTTTAATATTATCTCATTAGGATTTCAACATATGAATTTGGGGGAGACACAAATATTAAACTATAGCTTTAGGGAGCAATAAACTCATATCTCAGATCTCACCCTCCAGGGAAAATACTTATCAAATAAGATGAGGAGAATACGTTCAATGTTTTAATCTCTCCCTCTCTTATTTTCTTGTCTTAATCAATAGAATTCATGTGACTTACCTTCTTTCTAATTTTCTTCCTTATATAAGGAATTCTGTTATTTTTTTAAACAAAATATATTCCTCTTTCAATTTTTCCTTTGTCTGTATGCATAAATTGGCCTACCTTATTCTTTTTTTTTTTTTAATTTTTTTTTTTCAACGTTTATTTATTTTTGGGACAGAGAGAGACAGAGCATGAACGGGGGAGGGGCAGAGAGAGAGGCAGACACAGAATCGGAAACAGGCTCCAAGCTCTGAGCCATCAGCCCAGAGCCCCACGAGGGGCTCAAACTCCCGACCGCGAGATCGTGACCTGGCTGAAGTCGGACGCTTAACCGACCGCGCCACCCAGGCGCCCCTGGCCTACCTTATTCTTAAAATTAAATATATATCTATATTATTTCTCTTTCTTTTATGAGGCTTTTTTTTAAATTTTTTTTTCAACGTTTATTTATTTTTGGGACAGAGAGAGACAGAGCATGAACGGAGGAGGGGCAGAGAGAGAGGGGGACACAGAATCGGAAACAGGCTCCAGGCTCTGAGCCATCAGCCCAGAGCCCCACGCGGGACTCAAACTCCCGACCGCGAGATCGTGACCTGGCTGAAGTCGGACGCTTAACCGACTGTGCCACCCAGGCGCCCCAATGAGGCTTTTTTTACAGCGCAAACTATAAACCACTTGGATATGGCTGAATATAACATGTGATATAGTTTTTTTAAAGTTTATTTTAAACTTTAGAAAGAGAAAATGAGGGGGGGGGGGTGGTGCAGAGAGAGAGGGAAAGAGGGAATCCCAAGCAGGAACTGTGAGATCATGACCTGAACTGAAATCAGCAGTTGGACACTTAACCGACTGAGCCACCCACGCACTCCAACATGCGATATAGTTTTATTCTTCTATCCCAAATAAAATTTAGTAAAAAGAGAGAATAAGATAATTTATGTAAAAACAGAGCATACTTACAAAATGTAGTAAAAAAAAAGTGACACCTTTCATAAAAAGCAAAATGATCAAATCCCAACATATACTATTGGGAAACATGAAGAAAGCTTTTATATAAGTAAAAAGGTAAGACTTATTTAAATAGTTAAAATTCTGAAGTCCACGTAGAGATATGCAAATTTTTGGAAAGAGAGGATTTGATGTAGTACATATAGTTAAATCCTCTGATATTGTATTTTTTTTAAAAATTCCAATTATATTCCAATTTTAAAATTCTTGAGATGACTAGTAAATAATTTAAGTTTAAGTAAATTTTGTACTTTTAGACTTAACTCTTAATAAAGAGTACAAAAAAAATCAGGACAAAACATAAAAGCATTCTCTTAAAAGCATCAAAGAACTACTAATGAGGTATTGCAAGCTAAGATCCTAAAGAGGAAAGGAAACCAAGGATCTAAGTCTGGTAACTGGGGTCAGTATTGCCCTAGGGGCATGCTGAGTATTGTTTGAATTAGAAGATTGTAAATCTTTCTCCAAATCATCTCCAAAGATCCCAGCAGTCATGTTGTAAAGCAACTGTACCCCTGAGAAAATGGCACAAGAACTTTCAGAATGTATAGGATATTGCCTTGAACTGGACACAGAATGCTTCAGATAGAGATCAGAGATCAGATAAGCGGAGTTCACAAAAATCATTTAAACCTGTATCCTTTGGATCCTATGTCGTAGGTATGTTTCCAGATCTTTACTAAGCAGTTGAAATAGACATCAGTGGCAAACCATTACTTGCGAACGGAGTAACAGCTACTGTGTGTGGAGAACCGCCCTGGCTTAAGCCCTCTTTGCCAGAAGAGTGACCCAAAGCAGTATTGTGAATTGTAGAGTTTCATGCCACATGGGTGAATTACAGAGATCGGTTCCACAAAGACTAAATGGCAACATTAGTGATTCCTTCCAATACCCTTTTAATTCACTGGCTCCTCCTGAGAAAAACACAGAGTGTTCTGGTAAAAATGGCATTGGATTACAAACCTAATCAGACAGTGAGTCTAAATGGAATTGTGTTCAAAATATGATTAATGAAGAAAATTAAAATAGTTCCTGATTTTAACTGGTAAAAAGCCTGCAATCTGACAATACACTCCCACCCCCTGCAAACAATGAACAGATAAAGGTAGTAAAATTTGTTTTCACCCAGCATGCATGACAGTAAAATTTCACTCTCCCATCTGTCTACATCAACTCCTTGACTGTCCCAATTGAGTTTACAGGGAAGGTGATCATCTCTCAAGACCAAGGCCTCATACTGGTCTATTAGATTGATGATATCCTGCTGATAGAGTATGGTGAGCTTGAAAAGCAGGTATCATAGATACCGCAGGAACATGCAAAATATCAGAGGTTGCAGAGAAAGCCAATTAAATTTCAAGGGCCTGTACTTCAGTGAAGTTTTTAAAACCTGAAATGTGTTAGAATATCCCCTTAGTGAAAGGTGAATGAATGCATCTTTTATCCACTACCACTAAGAGAACAGCACAAATGTGGTAGGCCTAACTAGATTTGGGAAGGAGCATCTGCATTTGTGTGTGCTATTCTGAATAATTATTAACAAACTGTGTCAAAGACAGATTTGAGTACTGAGTTATATTTTTAGTTGCGTCCTTGCAAGGAAGACCAATTATTATGACACTGCTTCTCTGAATAAAAATATTCAGGCAAAATTTAAAGGCAAAATCTCAAGTTCAGTTTGTTCCTTAGAAATTATAGATTCTGATCATATGAAATGTAAGTTAGATATGATAAAACTAAACACAAGACATCTCTTACTTCAGAATGCAAAAGTTTTAGCATTTTCTGTTTTTCATGATTCTCAATATGCAAGGCTTGAGGAATTTAAGATCTCTTTTGGACATTAGTATGGTAGGATATGTTGTGTGATATGTTTCGGGATATAATATGTTAGTCATGATGAAAGATAGGAGAGATGAGGACGAGTTGACAGTTTTTCTCACTTTTTTCCTCATTCTTTCTTTGGTTTATTTCTCTTCCTTAAGGCACAGATGTAATGAAATATAGTTATTCAGCAATTTTGTGATTTTTTTATTACTTTCATATTTTTCTCTTTTTGACTGATTTTATTTACATAAGTGCACAGAAGTGTTGATTAATATATTAATTAATTTTAATAGTTAATTATTAACACCTCTTTCCTGTGTAATTTAAAAAAACAAGAAATATTGGGACTAAAAATACAGGTAGACATTTCCTGGAGACCGTAAAGACTTTCTATTTATAAATTAATTCTATAGCTCTCTAAATACTTTTATTGCCCCTAGTAATTTATCTCCTCTGAGTCCAGGAAACAAGCTCCATCTATTCACTGCTATCAGATTTTGCCTAGGGTATCTAAAATTGACAAATATCTTTTTTTCTCAGAATTTAAAAAAATTATGATAATTTGATTTTAACTTTTTGAATATTTATAGTTACTTAGGAGCCTGTGAGTACTAACACTAATATTTAGATCTCCCATGGGCCCATTTCCTTTGTCAATTTTTCCTTTTGCCTTTCACTTAATTACTGTCCCTTTGAGGCCATGATATTTTTGGGTCCTAGTTACCATATAGGAAAAATTGTAGAGATAATTTTATCTTCTGGGTGATGTTATCTTTACTAAGAGAGAAATTGCCCTTATTCCTGGCAGCCAAGGGAGATTACCTTAATCAAATCAGTATTAATCTGATTTGAATATGGACTTAAACCTGGGATATATGGTAGAAAAATAAAAAGAAGAAAGAAAGAAAGAAAGAAAGAAAAGAAAAGAAAAAAGAAAAGAAAGAAAAGAAAAGCCACAAACTCTTTGCAGCTCTTCTCATCAAGATATGGAGACTATTTTGTTAATTTTTGGATCTGGGCAAATGAGATACATAGAGATCTGGGAATGTACTTGCACATTGGCCATGATTTTGCTGAAGGGAACTTAATCTTGGTGTGAGTAGCCTGGTAAAGAGGACTTGTGTAAAATAACCCAGATAGCCTGGCTGATAGCCTACCAACCACTGGACATATGAATGAGGACAGCTTAGATCATGGAGCCCCAGCCAAAACATCCACTGACTGAATTTAGCCAAAGCAATATCAGAGCAAGTTGCCAACCTTCCCAATGATTGTTGTTTGAAGCGACTAATGCTTGGGGTAATTTGTTACATGTCTTAGACTGATACCGATCAATTTCTGGCTTACTTTTACTCTTATAGTTATTCCTTCATGATCACAACAGAAAGTATGGAAATGTTTACCAGTGATTCTCTGTCTTGGCAAGCACCTAAATCCAATTTTTGTCCCCCTAGATGCACAAAAGTATCAAAAACTTTGTTCAGGCTGTTCTGGTTCTCAGCATGTCAGCTGCTACTTCTTTCTGTTAAGCTTCTCAGCACATTAATCATGGCTTCTGATTAGACCATTACCTCAAGGGAAAAACTAGCATCAAATATTGGACTCTCTGGGATTTTCTTCTTTCCAGAATTTTGCTCAGTAAGTTCTATACATTTTGGCAACAGTCCAGTACCATATAACCATATATATGTATATATATATATATATGTGTGTGTGTATATATATATATATATTTAATGCTTATCCTCAGAGAATTTTGGTTTGAAACAAGCCAAGTCTGACACTGAAAGAAAAGTAATTATGTACAATTAAATTGTACAAGTTTCTTTTCTCTGTGGATTATAAACAACTCGAGTAGAGCCATATGGTTTCTTTATCTCTGAGTCCCAACATATAACATCATATCTGAAACAGAATTTCCTAATATTTCTTCTGTTGGAATTAAAATAAGTTTGGTATCAAAAATGAAAAAGGAAAATAGAATGTGCTGATTGGGAATGGAAGTTAAGGGTTATATTTGTGCAGCAAGAAGCTTTTGTTACAGATAAGTTTTGATGTTTATCATTGGTAAGAAAGCATTTATGGTTTCTTTTTCACATAAAGTCTGAGCGCTTTTCAAAGGCTGCTGCTTCTGCGCTGAGCCATGGGTTCGTGGGTGAAGTAAGACTGAGTTATGCTCACTGGATTGATCTGCTGATTGGAAGCTCAGGATGGAAGCAGCTAAGAAATTACGCCACAGATTAAGATGGAACTTGGGCCTTCTGGCATGTCAAATAATTGACATCTATCGTTCACATGGCAAATAGAAGATAAGGAAAATTTGAGAACTTTTAAAAAAATGTACATGGCACATTTTACATTAAACTTGCAGCACATTATGTCAGAAAAAAAAAGAGAGCATTCATTTTTATAAACAGTCTTTGAACATTTTTGTCAGGTTTCATTGCAGACACAATGCATTAAAAGATAGTTTAAAAATGGTCCATTCTTTGGTGGAGCTCAATTTGTACATAGAACAAAAGAACCATGTAAACTTCACAAACTTCTATCATTTAAAAAATTTTTTCTTTAAATGTTTTTATTCATTTTCGACAGAGAGAGAGAGAGACAGAGCATGAGTGGGGGAGGGGCAGAGAGAGAGGGAGACACAGAATCTGAAGAGACTCCAGGCTCTGAGCTGTCAGCACAGAGCCCGACCAGGGGCTCAAACTCACAGACCGCGAGATCATGACCTGAGCCGAAGTCGGACGCTCAACCGACTGAGCCACCCAGGTGCCCCAAACTTCTATCATTTTTAACTCTGAACTACATCTCAGATAGAGTCTGTTAAGCCATGTCCACTATTTCCATTGTTTAACTGCCATTGCATCAGCCTAGTTCAGAGCAACAACTTCTCACGTGGTCTCCTTTTCAAAAAACATCATTCTCTCCATTCCATTCAAATGGTGAAGTCAGAGTGGTTTCTTTAAAACTGTAAATTAGATCACAAGGGTTTTATCTCTGTTGAAAACTTCTCATTGTCTTTTTATTTTTGTTAGAATCCAAATTCCTTAGGCAAAATACCTAAATGAACTTGCTTCTGCTTTCATTTCTAACTTCTCTTCTCATGAATCTCCCCATTTAGCTTAAATGTTTACTACTTTCTAGTCTTTTCTCTCTTTTATTAGTTTTACATTATATCAAACTCTCTCCTGCCTCCAGGCTTTTGTGCTTTCTGTTCCCTTGGAACAGCATGTCCTTACCTGTGTTTTCTCATGTGAGCTACTTATCACTCTACAGGACTCTGACAAAACTACACTTTAGAGACTGTTTCTTTGATTATACTATCAACAAAAGACCCCCTTCACCTCCCATCCTCCTTCTCCCGGCATATAGCCACAACATGTTTATCAAGTCAACTCTTGAGTCTAGACATCTGATCAAGAATCTTTCACAACACCCAGGACATTTTTAAATGTTGTTGATACCAGCTTATTTGGGGACGCCACTTAGTACATGTTAAGAATATATTTGGGTGACTCAACTACATTAGTTGATTTTTCATTTCCACTAAATACAAAGCCAGTGATACACAGGGATTTCCTGTTTTGTACTCCATTTAATTCTCAGTGCCAACCATATTGTAGTCAATAATATGTGCCAAATAAATTTTTATTGAATCAATAAATGAAAATATGAACGTATAACAGACAGTCTGCAAAGTACTGGGGATCCAATGATCGGCCCCAATGGTTCTAACCATTAAGTAGCTTTCAGTGCTGTGAAGAAATACGTGGACACAAATGACAATATAATAAAAATCTATTGATGTAAATGCCATGCAAGAGGAAAGAAAAGCTTACTTAAACTTTACCTTAGTAGTGAAAACATTCACTTCTTATTAGAAGTAATATTCCATCATCTACTTCTCATCAAAGCACATTTTCCTAAGCTTTAGATCAAAAGCTTAAATAAGAGACATAAACCCTTAGTATAATGTCTAGCTGTCAGCAATATATTTACTTTCTCTTTCAAAGAAGTCAAATTAATGTAGAAGTAAGAACACTAGTCACTAGGAGTAATGTGCAATGATTTCGGGAAGCTTTGACATCAACTTGTTTGTATTTTATGAAAATATTTTTATGATATTAATGCATAAAAATTATATATTAAAAATATGCCTCAGTATATAAAATTAGAGACTCTGGATTAAACCTGCATAGATTTAAATCACAGAGCCCTCACTTTCTAATACAGTGCAACATAACCATGAGCAAATTGTTCAAACACTATGTCATAGTTTTGTTTGTTTTTTATGAGAATAAGAATAATACCAACTCATAAAATATTTTACCAGTTTAATAAGGGAATTTATATGAAATTATTACAATATAAAATATTACTATAAATTGTATGTCAAATATTTAGTTTTATTGACTTTATTTATAATTTTAAAAGAAGAAAAAATCTAAACCTAAGCTAGAGGTTAATTGGGTGATATGTTTGAAAAAGCTGAAAAGATGTATACCTTTACTCCAGATTTTTATAGTTTAAAGAAGATACTCTGAAGATATACTTGCATTTCTTAACAAAGGAGTAGCTGCAACAAGATTAATTAAAGTAGTAATAATATAGAAATAATATCAACATTGAATAATTCGGCAAATGTTAAAGATGAAGAACTTATATATATAGTCATTAAATTATGTGCCAGATGGGCACTTATTTTAAGGATGGAAGCAATGTCTTGCAAGGTTGAAACATGTTTTCAAGCAGTATATTTATTTATTCCTATATGCATTGAATTTGGTCTGACAGGATATACATCAGGAAATTATTGAAACATATGGTTAGTGAAATAATGGGTATCTCTTCTTATTTTACTTATTTCAGTTGTCTAATATTTTCACAATGTATATGGATTTTGCACAGTGATTGTTACTTTATTTTAAGAAAAAACAAGCCTTAGTTAAATGAAGGTAGTTGAATAAAAATTCTAGAACTGGAAGGAAAAAATATATAAAATCACTCATATGGGTTCCTTGTAACATATTTATTTTGAAAGTAAATTAGCAGGAACACATTAATAAGAGATCATCTCTACTCCAATGTTCTCATTACTTGGCTGGTTGCATATTGTTTCAGCAGAATTTTTGTATATTTTCCAAGTGTCCTTACAGAAAAGATCTACTTTAAACTAATTTTGCTTACTTATACCTATCAGGGTTTCATCGAATTCTAAAAGATTACATAGAGAGATTTTTTGAAGAAACAAGTAACTATAAAATAACAAACTTTTTGTTCTGTTTCTTTCCTTTATAACCAACTTCATGCAGAATCTAATGTCAGAGGTAGGGTGGTCTGGCAGAGTAATATAGGGGATTGATGACAAAGCTGGTGCTGAACATTAAATCAGCACAGCAAGTAAACACAAGTACATGGAATCAGAAAGGGATTTAGTGTGGGTAAATAAAGTTTAAGACCTTTAATTCCACAATGCCAGCACTCTGACATCA
The DNA here is from genome assembly GCF_016509475.1 of Prionailurus bengalensis. NCBI lineage: Eukaryota > Metazoa > Chordata > Mammalia > Carnivora > Felidae > Prionailurus > Prionailurus bengalensis. The sequence continues at coordinate 155,089,331 of NC_057344.1, read as the reverse complement.
TGAAATACTGAATAACAAATAAAAAAGTATAATATTTAAAGAACCAAAAAGAATTTTAAATATGTTCGCTGCACGTAATTTAAATTTGATAAGTTATAATTCAAAGTCAACTGGATGGAGCTGTTCAAAGGCAATATTCTGAGGTACCCATTTGAACTATATATTTTTCTCCTACAAAATATAATTTACATTTCCAATGATTGTATGTTTGGTCAATATGACCCCTGCCATGTTTTGATTTATATCCCAATTTCATTCTTATTTTTGTAGCTGTAACAGAAGGCTCTTCCTATGCCTCTGCAATTTAAGGCTGATAATGAAACATAAAGGAGATGGACATAATAGTTAAAACTGAATTATTCGATGATACGTTGTATGGCTGCTAAAAGGTGATTTTAACATAAATTGAATATAACTAAGCTGCTTCTAGTGTATCTCAGGGAGTATGATTACATTACTGGATAACTAAGTATACATACTTTAGAGCTTATGTACAAATGGGCTTTATGTAAAGTCACGCAGGCCATACGTTCAATAGGACTCTGAACTTTGTTTAATTCCCTGCTGTTGTCATCTTAAAATTGTTAATAATCTTTGAATAAGAGAACTTACATTTTCTTTTTTTTGACATGAAAATTATATAGCCAGTTCTGTGTACAGAAAATTAAAGTTTACTATAACTCATTTTAATAGTCATAATATCCTAATACATCACTGCATTCAAGGCTGCTCTGTCATCCTTAATATGTTCTAAACTAATGTTTTTCAATTATTTATTGATACATAACTAATGATTCCAAAATTCAGTAGCTTAACAAAAGCCATTTCATTCTACCTCCTGATATTTTGATGAGGAATTCAGCCAGGGGTATTAGGGTAATATGGACACAGAATTTATTTTTAGACAGAAATTACTTTGTATGTATTACTTTTATGTCACTTAAGTTATTTTATAGACATCATTATGAATATATATATATATACACACACACACACACACACATAGATATAACAAAATAAAATCAATGTAAGTAGGTAGAGATATTGGTATATATGTTTATAGGTAGAAATAAAATATGTGGATATAGTTCCATCTATTTCCTCACTAGACTGAAAATTCCATTGGGTCGATATTGGTTTCATTATTTAGTGTTTTGCATTTGCATCGTAGTTCTTATTAAAGTGTCCTGAACCTAGATTGGACTTTGTAGTCTGTTCTAGTATGAATTTCTGAAATTAAAAGCAAAGAAAAAAAGCTCATATGTATTAGATAAACATGGACATGATGTCAGTATAACATGAAAGTCACATTGGTTTACAAATTGTTAATATTTGCATTACCAGGTGATGGTAATTGAACACAAATTACACAAATGCAAGTGAGTGCTATGATGAATTTCAGTATGGTATATGAAAGCCATGCACACTACTCACTCCCTCCTATCTCTGCATGCTATCATGGAAGGGTTTACTATATGGTTCTTTTCAATTCCTGTCCATGTATCTATCTCAGCATACGTGAGTATTTCTTACATTCTTTTCTTTTTTTTAAGACCAGGTAAGATCTCTTTTCTTTTTTAAGTTTATTTATTTTTAGAGAGAGGGAGAAAGAGCACCTAAGTGAGAGGGATAGAGGCAGAGAGAGAGGGGGGGAGAGAGAGAGAGAGAGAGAGAGAGAGAGAGAGAATCCCAAGCAGGCTCCATCCTAATAGTGCAGAGGGCTTAGATCTAGCGCACTGGGCTTGTTTTGGACCTGAGTCAAAATCAAGAGTTGGATGCTTATCCAACTGAGTCACCCACATGCCCTTCATTACATTCCTTTTTATCCAGTTGGTTTCACATTTTTAAAAAGACACGCTTCTATTTGGTGGCGCTTATTTATTAGGATTTTAATATACATGTTTTCAAAAATCTGCAGTTTATTTTGTTGAAATTGTAAGACTTTTGTAATTAGTTGCAGAGGTTTTGAAGGTGTGTTTTAATGCTACTCTTCCTTTACCATTTTTAGGCAAAATTCTGAAGAATGAGAGGTTTCCTAATATGCATATATTGTGTCTTAGCAGAAACATCCACTTATGTTTATTTGTTGAGTTAAATTTACTTTGCATATATAAGTGGCATCACATCAACAAAATTTACTTTGTATATGTAAATGGCATAATGATTTTATTTCTGTCACCTGCAGAGCATTTTAAATTATAGTAAATATTATAAATATTTAAATGATTGTCACTTGACTTTATAGAAGCAAAAATGGATTTTTTTAAGCAGAGAGTGATTGAAAACAATATACTTTAAAATGGCTTTAAATGTTTTATTATTGGATATTTAATCTCCTCTTATATGATTCTTCTATGCAAAGAAACCCAATTACACCCTCTTTATAAATATCAGTTAAATATGAACCCAGCCATCTTTGGGAAAGAATTCACAGATTGTGTCAGATTGTCAAATACTTTTCCCAATGGAGCCTAATCATTTAAGGGAATAAAAAGAAATTTAATTTTAAATAATATCACAAAAATTGAAATTTCTTAAAATTATACCAGTAGGTGTATTTTCAAAAAAATAACAATGCTCTTTTACATATGAAAAATAATAAAGCCACAACCAGGAAGTAAATAAAATTAAAACAAAACAGGACATATTTCCATGGGTTTGATCTATGTAACAAGGATAAGTCATAATGATCTTCATGACTCCTAAAAATAGAAAGGGGAAAAGCTTTTACTTTTTTAATGATAATTTTTGTGAGATTTTCAAAATTCAGCCTTCATTATTATTTTTTGACCAGTTTAAGGTTCACAGAATAATTGAGCAGAAGGTGCAGATATTTCCTACATATTCTTTGCCTCCCCACATGCACAGTCATTTCTATTATCACCATCTTTCAGTACAATCGTACATTTGTCACAACTGATGAACCCACATGGACACATCATAATCACCCAAAGTCTATTATTGTTCACATTATGGTTCAGATTTGCTGTTGTACATTCTATGGGTTTAAACAAATTTATAATGACATGTAACTATCATTATGGTACCATATAGAGTAGTTTCACTGTTCTAAAAATCCTCTGTGCTATGCCTATTCATCCATTGCTTCCCCCACAATCCTTAGCAACCACTGATTATTTTTTTACTGTCTTTATAGTTTTGCCTTCTCCAGGATGTCATATAGTTAGAATCATATAGCATATAGCCTTTTCAGATTGCCTTCTTGGTAATATGCATTCAAGTTTCCTCTGTCTTTTCATGGCTCGATAGCTCATTTCTTTTTAGCACTGAATAATATTTCACTGTCTGGATGTACCACAATTTATTTATTCATTCACCTACTGAAGGACAACTTGATCGCTGTAAGTTTTGGCAATTTTGAATAAAACAGTTATAAACATTTATGCACAGATTTTTTTGTGTGTATATCATTCTCAACTGGGTAAATACCAAGAAACATGATTGTTGAATGGTATGGTAAGAGTATGTTTAGTTTTATAGGAAACTGCCACACTGTCTTCCCAAGTGGTTGTCCTAATTTACGATCACACTAGCAATCAATAAGAGTTCCTGATGCTCCATATTCTCACCAGCATTTGGTGTTGTCGTGTTCTAGATTTTGGCCATTCTAATAGCTGTATGGGGTTATTTCATTGTTGTCCTTAATTTTTTATGCACAAAAAGTTTCATAACTTCTGATAAATGGAGCTATGTATTAAGGGAGATTACGGATAGAAACTATGATAAATTCTCCAAAAATAATAGATAAAATACATTTATGTAACACAGTTTTGTCTTCCTTAGGTAAGTATTCAATGAATCCTAATTATTATTGTACAATGTCGCGAAAAGAAAAAAAAAATTCTAATTTTCCTTAATATTACACTTTGCCCTGTGGATTAATGAAAGAAAGGTGACTAAAGTGTTACCATGGAGAAGTGATAATGAAAAGATAGATTGTATCAGTAGTTTTAGTCAATTTTTAAATGAATATTTAACAGTTAACACTTTGACAAAACTATATATGCTGTCATGTTGCCTTTACTTAATTACTACTAAATTGTATCTTTTCCAAAGTAATAAGTGCTCTTAATTATCTGGTGTGGAAGTGGAACTGACACTGGAAGGAGTGACTTAATTCAATAAAAGCAGTCATTTATATCATTCATTCTATTCATAAATTCAACATTGTTTATTGACTATGAAAATATTTAATGTTCTAGATGAAGAACCTAAATAGTAGGCTATTTTTAAAATGAATCTGAAATATCTGCCAAATACAGTCAGGTACATATGTAAGAAAATTGAAAATACTGATGTATTTTGAGGGGACTCAGTTTTTGGTACTAATATACCTGAGTCAAATCTAATGGAGAGTTAAAGATGTGAACTGTGGAGTCACATTGACTTGCATTCCTATCCTAATCTTTTTGACACCATTTGGTCACAATAGGGAAGTTATTTAATCTCCAAATTTCTAACCCAGAGAAAATAGCCGTGTTAATAGTTAAAAAAAAGTCTGAGTGCCTGGATGACTCAGTCTGGAGAGTGTGCCGCTCCTGATTTTGGGGTTGTAAGTTCGAGCCCCATGTTAGGTGAAGAGGTTACTTAAGAATAAAATCTTTAAAAAAGTGGGAACAACAGGCATTCCTATATAATATCTTATTAATTTATACAATTATTAGTATCATTATTCCATTTTTGAGATGGATAACAGATAAATGTATATTGGAGGTTTTGTTGGAGGGGGCAGTGCCAATAATATATATTTTAATATAGTCTCCCAATTTTTATTTAGATGCTGAATACCAATTCCACTAATCAACCAATTAAAATTGTAATGTAACCAGAGATTCTTTTTTCTTCAAGAATATTTGAATTGTCTATTACTTAGTAGTTTTCAATTTTGCTAAGTTATTCAACAGCCATCCATTTAACACCTCTTTCCTATGAACTAGGAACAGTTACGACAGAGAAATGTGAATTAATTTCCTTGCTTCCAACAATAAACTCAGAGTTTATTAGAGAAAATAGAAATACAAATAAGGTTACATAATAGCTTACTGTTTTGTGTGTATTTTAATTAACTATGTGGTGATTTAAATGCAAAAGGTATATGCACATTTTACTCAATGAGGTCTTATATTAGTCCAAAATAATGCATCCAATAACCTTTTGAGTATTTCTGTGAAACTTTGTGCATATTCCTGTTTGCTATTTTTGATACTTTTGGAAAAGCACCTTCCAGATTAATATTAATGCTATCCATATACTGCATCACTTAGAAAAAGAAAACATATTATCTTTCTTTGATTGTTGGGAGTGAAAATTCTATATTCTATATTGAATATTGAATATATTGAATATTCTATATTGTATATTGAATATATTCTATATGGTTGGGAGTGCAAGTTCTATATTACATATCAAAAGAAAAAAATTAGAAGTCAGAATCTCAAATTTTGGTAAAAGTCATAGTTATTGAGATCTAGAAGCTGACATAAGCAATTCTAAACCAAGAAGTCATGAAAAGGAAAACTCTTGCTTCACAGAAGTCCACAGAAAGAAGAGTGTGAAGAACAAGGATCCTTACCACCTCTGAATATTACTATCCTTGAGGTGAAGTAGGCTATGGAAAACTCCAAACAGGTTAAGGAATGAACCTGTAAGTAAGAGGTAAATCTTTCTTTCTGGGTATCTAGGGAACTAACTCAAAATGTGTTCCTGAGCCAATAAGGTTGTGCCTCTCGTGATTGGGAATGACACATTGGTGTTCAAGGCAAAAAAGAGCCTCTGTGTCTTTTTTGACTCCTCTGTGATGGGGAAAGAACCCAGGTATTGGAGAGTATCCCCAATGAAAGAGGAAAATATAATTTATAATTTAATCCATTGGGCTTGGCAAATGGCTACGAAAGAAAGGAAGAAAGAAAGAAAGAAAGAAAAGAAAGAAAGGAGCGAAGAAAGAAGGAAGGAAGGCATATTTAAAGAAAAGAAAAGAAATAAGAAGAAAAGAAAAGAAAAAAGAAACCTGAAAAGAAAGCAGAATAGAAAAAAAAAGCAGAAAAGAAAAGAAAGCAAAAAAGAAAAGAAAGAGAAGGTGATTCTAAGACAGACACTGCAACATAGACTGGTTGGGCAAGTTCTGAGATGGAGAAAGCAATGACGACTCAGAGGATCTAGTGCAGGTCAAAACTAAGACTCTTCTGAATCAATGAGCAGTAAATTACTTGACCTTAACAATGCTGATTAAGGTCAGCACAAAATAATCATATTTGTGACATCAGCAGCAAGAGTCTCAGGATGCCCTGCGAGCTGCGAGGCTCAGTAGTCCCTCACGATCACTCTGAGGAGATGTAAAATTCATTGCAATGAAAAGCAAACATACTGACCATCTTTAACATGATTTTTTTTTTGTATTCATAACCTTCAGGTATTTTTCTATGATAACTGTTTGGAATCTACTGCTTTAGTTTTAACATTTGTGGATCCAGTATGTAACTAATCCCTTTTTAATTGCTTTTTAGACTGGTTCCAATTTTTAACTATTAGAAAAAAAAATGACAGGTTGGACAATTATGCATACATCTTTTTACACTTGTCTAACTATTCCTTTTCATAAATCCCTGTAAGTAGAAAAAATGGATCAAAGGTTATCAGCATTTCAAATTTTGAAATATTATGTAGATTTTCCTCCAGAGAGGTTATTAACATTAGTATTATCACAAAATGTATAAAATTCCTGTGTTATATACCTTTACAGTGAAGAGAGATTTTTATTGAGAGATAAATAATTTTTGTATGGATATTTTTGGATCATTATATGTCTTTCATACTATTTTTCCTTTTTTTTCTATGACATATATCTGGCATCTACATTTTCATTTAACTTGGAGCAGGCATTTTTTTATTAAAAGAATTTACTTACTTCAGATTAGGTAAAATATTAGCAAAATTTTAGAAAAAACATTTTTTCACTTTTTTATGATTATCTACAAAGCACTCCAAATTTCGTTAAAGGGCTCATTATAAATAAATATAACCTCAAAAATAAAACTTCTAATTAACGAAAAGGTGGTAAGCTTTCTTTCAGCAGGTTGAAGGACACAAGTCATAGGTCAGAGGCTACCAAAGAGAAAGTAGGCTTACTCAAGGAACAGTTTGTTTATTGCCAAACTCAAATAATTATGATTGTTTTCTTGTATATGAGTGATCTATTGTTACATTATAACATATAAAGTTTCAAAAATATATATTAGGTTATTGGTTATAAATTTATATTTTATTTATGGGAAAAAATTCCCTCATGGAAATAGCTTTTATATCAATTTTACATATCTTTTATTTAAGTTTATTTATTTCTTTTGAAAGAGAAAGAGAGAGAGAGAGAAGGAGAGAAAGTTTGAGCAGGGGAGAAGCAGAGAGAGAGGGTGCGAGAGAAGCCCAAGCAGGCTCCACACTGTTAGGACCAGAGCCGATGCAGGGCTCAAACTCAGGAACAGTGAGATCATGACCTGAGTTGAAACCAAGAGTCTGGGGCGCAGTCAGTTAAGGGTCCGACTTCAGCCAGGTCACGATCTCGCGGTCCGTGAGTTCGAGCCCCGCGTCGGGGTCTGGGCTGATGGCTCAGAGCCTGGAGCCTGTTTCCGATTCTGTGTCTTCCTCTCTCTCTGCCCCTCCCTCGTTCATGCTCTGTCTCTCTCTGTCCCAAAAACAAATAAACGTTGAAAAAAAAAAAAAAAAAAAAAAGAAACCAAGAGTCCAATGCTTAAGCTGACTGAACCACTGAGGCACAACCAATTTTACATATCTGATGCAACTTTCTATATATCTGATATATTGTGACTTATAAGAAATATATATTATATAATATTTGGTCATTCAGATAACTAAAACATATTTCCCCTATATATTTGATTTTGTCCATGGTTCTAGGATCACAGCTCCTAAAATTCCTGGAATATCCTGTAATAAAAGCAATAAAAGTGTCTTTTGTTATGTTAATAAAGCGAATTTTAGAAAGCCTTTGGGTAACCTAAGGGTGGGGGCTGATTGCCAGTGAGGCCAACCCTGTGGTTAGAAGGTTGGGACTTTTCCCAACCCTTCCATTGAAGGAAGCAGGTCTGGAGATTGAGTGCAATGGCTGATGTCTGAATCAATTGCAGTAGTCTCCATTATCTACTGTTTCCCTTTCCGCAGTTTTAACTTTCCAAGGTTTTAGTCATAGGTAGTCAAGTTTGGTCTGGGAGCAGATGATCTTCCTTGTGAATCTGCAGAAAGCCAATAGTAGCCTATCTACATCAAAGTGCCTACATCATTCACTTCACTTCCTTACATAGGCATTTTATAATATCACATCATCACAGGAAGGGTGAGAACAGTACAGTAAGATATTTTGAGAGAGAGAAAGAAAGACCATATTCACATACTTTTCTTAAAGTACATTATTATAATCATTCTATTATTAGTTATTATTGATTATCTCTTACTCATAACAAGCTCTTCATAGGTATGTGTATATAGGAAAAAACATAGTATATACAGGATGTTGTACTCCCTGCAGATAAGGGGGCGGGGGCTACTATATGCCAATGTAACGAAGCCTCCATCAAATTTCAAAAGGATGAGGTTTGGAGAACACATGGCAATTTGGGGAGAGTGGCACTTTCATAGAGAGGATGGAAGCTGTGCATACTTTCCCCATGCCTTGCCCTAAGCATCTCTTCCATCAAGTGTTTCTCTGAGCTCTGTGAGCTGCTGTAGCAAATTAAACCCAAGGAGAAGATCCTGGAAACTGTGATTTATAGCCAGTTGGTCAGAAGTACAGGTAACAACCTGAACTTGTGACTGGTGCCTGAAATCCAAGGAGGGAGTCTGGAACCTCCAACCTATAGCCGATTGGTCAGAAGCACAAATGACACTTGCGACCGGTGTCTGAGGTGTGTGTGGTGGGGATGTAGTCTTGTAGGACTGATCCTGAATCTGTAGAATATGATGCTTTCTCTGGATATATAGTATTAGAATTGAGTTGAACTGTAGGACTCCGAGCTGGTGTCTAAGTATTGCTTGTTGGTGTGGAGAACCCCTCCCACCACATTAAAACTGATGTCAGAAAGAAATTAATACCTATAATCACTACTTCTGTGATATTTTAGGGAATGTGAGAACAGTTAACGACAGAGGACAGAATATTCATTGTGAATTACAAATAACTGTGAATCTTGAGTTCTTTCCCATCAAATACCTTGGTTGAACCTTCTTGGTTCAGAAGAAGAATTTATTTTTTTACCAGTTTAAAGCTAAGGTTAACTAAAATAGTATTATCAGTAATAAAGTAAAACTTCAAAAGTTTTTTTAAGAAGCATAAATACAAGCTATGACAAATTGTACTTGTATTTTCTTGAAGAGAAAGTCGCCATATTATTTTCTTTAAAATTCTCTTCGGGTATTCAAATAGTAAAAAAATTAACAATTTTACTTTGCACTCATCAAATGCATCTTGTAAAATGAATTTTGAAAAGTGGTTGCACGAATTTGAATAATTCCCAGTGTGATTTTTTTTAATTGCAAGTAAGCGAGAGAACATATTAAGGACACCTTATTTTTGATTACATATACATATATACGATTTGCAATGCAAAAATAAGAAACTAAATAATGAAAATACTGGAAATCTTAAATCATTAGGAGTTTAGTAAATCAACAGGTGTTGGAAGCTCAAAAGCAAATACAATTTAGGATTTCTGGTAGAGAGTTAGCTTCTGGTTAGGTGCTGAGAAGGAAAGCAGGTAAAAAGCAGATAAAAGGAGCCAGCCAGTTGTCCGAGGATGGATACTCTCCTTGCATGCTTTTGGCTTCTGCAATCTTTCTTGTCTCCTGTATCAGCAAGCAGCCAGGAACCAGAAGCTTGACTGTATTAGCCCCGCCCAACCCCAAAGCGCATAGGTATAAAAAGCCAGTAAAACCCCAGCAGGACGCTCAATCTTTAAAGGTGACTCTGCTGGACCGGCACCTGCATGAAATAAACAGTCTTTTCTGATATCCGGAGTGCGTGTCACTTGTCCCTTCCTGTGTGCCAAGTGTTTGCTGCAACATTTTCGTGCATTGGGAAACCGACAGCCATGCTGTCCCCTTGCACCATTGTTGTCTAGAGCCAGCGGGAGCAGGAGCCAGAGCACCAACATTTCGGCCCGCGACGGGAAGGAAGGTGTGGCACGAGTGGTTTCGCTGAACTCTGACCCTGACCGCCAGATAATAGCCAACTGCAGCCACGTTCTCACAGACCCTGGGGGGGAATTTTCAAAAATCCTGCCAGGAAGGGACATCGGATCAGGTGAGTGTCTGCGGGGACCCAGGACTGAGTTCAGACCCTAGAGGCAGAAGGGGATCTTGATCACCCCCCCTGGGCAACATAGTCACCACATAGGACAGGGAAGTCCTGGGTGGAAGTCTGCAATTTCTGAATGTGTGTGTGTGAGTGTCCGTGCTCCACGGTTTCAGCTAGGGAGCCCGAGTGGGTCTTTACCCTGTGAGTCTGCTATGACCTCATACGGCTCAAGGCAGAATCAGGTCTGTGGAGGCCTGATCTTAGTCAGGGGTTTATACTGACCTGCCAATGCTAAGAGGCATCTAAGTCCTTGTGAGGGGAGAGGCCAGTCAGATGCAATGACCTCTGCCCTCATGTTTGTCCTGCCACACTGTACATTGGGAGGGTTCCATTTAGGATACCAGGATGGGGAGAAATTCCTCAAAACCAACTGTTTTGGAGTGTATGATTAAGAATTTTAAAAAAGGATTTTCAGATGACTATGGGGTCAAATTGACCCCCCTCCCGGGGGAAATTACGCATCCTTTGTTAATTAAAATGGCTGACTTTGGTGTAGGCTGGGCCCCTGAGGGCACCATAGGTGTCCCCACAGTCTGAGCTGTTTATAAAATAGTGGCAATGCTTGGCCACCTAGATCAATTTCCATACATCAATCAGTAACTGGAAATAGCCTAAGTCAAGCCTCCTTGGGTCTAGTTGTGCATTAATAATAAGGGACAATGTAGGGTCTTAGTGGCACAGGCCAAGAAGAAGACCTCACAGCAGAAAAAACCACCCCCCATCCTCCAAGAAAATACAGAAGTCCTTCCATTTATGCCACCATATGCCCCCCAGCGTCCCTTCAGTCGAGGGAAGGGAACCTCGCCTGCCTGACAGTCCACTCCCCATGGTTTCACCTCCACCAACAGCCAGTCTTCCCCAACAAGGGACACATGAATTAGTAGGAAGATGCCTTAGGTCATCATCTCAAGGTCCAAGGCCCCCCATGGCAATGCAGATGCCATTGGGAGAGACTAGATGTCTCCAGAGAATAGGCCCTGATGGGACCCTACAAGAGGGGGCATCAGTTTTCTACTACCAACCATTCTCCATTACTGACCTTCTCAACTGGAAACATAACAGAAGCTAAACATAGCTTCTGAGAAGCTACGGGCAATGATAGATCTCCTATAGTCTATAATCCTGCCTGGGTTGACTGTCAGCAGCTTCTGCTTACCCTTTTCAACATGGAAGAGCATAGACAAAATGTCACCAAAGCCAGAAAATGGCTCCAGACTCAGGCACCAGATGGACAACTAGATGTTGAGGCTTGGGCATGGGAGGCTATGCCTGAAGAGGAGCCCTGCTGGGACCCCAACATAGAAGCAGGAAGGGCCAGATTAAAAAGATACCAACATGCCTTCTTCCAAGGGGTAAAAGCAGGGGCCAAAAATCTCACCAACATGGAAAATGTAGCTGAGGTCCTACAAATGCCAGAAGACAACCCTGCTGACTTCTATGAAAGATTATGTGAAACTTTCAGAGTTTAAACTCCATTTGACCCTGAAGTCCCCCAAAACTAGCACATAGTCAATCTGCCTTTGTGGGATAGGCCCAAGCTGACATTAGACAGAAGCTCCAAAAATTGGAAGGATTCACTGGAAAAAACTCCACTGAACTATTGGAAATTGCCAACGATATTTTTGTAAATTGGGATTGAGCTTCCAGAAAGGAGGAAGACCAAAGAATGAAACAAAAGGCAGCTCTCCTGGTCTTGGCCTTGGGGCAACTACCCCCTCTGAAAGGGCTCCCACAGAAATGACAAGGGATTCAAGAACAACAACAAAAAAAAAGGGTGCCACTGGGACAGGATCAATATGCCTATGGCGAAGAATTTGATCCCTGGAAAAATGAATGCCCTAACCACCAAAAAGGAAAACCACAAACCTCCACTCCACCCAGTCACTACCAACCAGAGCCACCTGAGGCTGACTTGATCAGACTGTCAGGAATATACTCTGATTAGGAAAGACCAAGCTCTATCCAACTAGGTCCCCATGAACCCATGGTCAAAATGAAGGTAGGGAGAGAGACAATAGATTTCATGGTCAACACTGGGGCTGAACACTTTGTGGTGACACACAAAGTGGCACCTCTGTCGGGTCAAGAAGTCACCATTGTAGGAGCCACTGGGATGCAAACCCAAAGGTAATTTTTCAGTCCCCAACAATGCTGGCTGGGGCGTCACCAAATAGTTCATGAATCTACCTGACTGCCCAGTCTCACTGTTAGGTAGAGAACTCCAAGCCAAGTTGAGCGCAGAAATAGCCTTCTCCTTGATGGGCAGATGTAATTGCGCCTAAACGAAAAGGCCCAACTCATGATTTTGTCCCTGTCATCAGGAATTCCATGGGAAGAGGAATGGAGATTATATACTTTCCCTCCTGGTGAGCCAACCATAGCCCCCAAGCTAGAAGCTGAATTCCCTTCAGTTTGGGCAGAAAGAAACCCCCCTGGTCTGGCAAAAAAAAAAACCCAAAAACAAACAATCAAAAAAGCCAAAACAGCCCCCAATATTAATTGACCTAAAGCCTGGGGCCCAACCTGTCAAAATATGCCAATATATCATCCCATGCTAGGCATGCCTGGGGATCCAGACACACTTGGACATCTACTCAAATGGGGACTTCTAAAACAATGCCAGTCCCCATGGAATACTCCCCTGCTGTCCTTGAAAAAGCCTGGGACAAATGATTACTGCCCTGCAAAGGATCCAAGAGCCATTAATGAAACAGTCATCATGCTGCATTTCTAACCCATATACTCTACTAGGACTCATACACTCTGAAGCAGGATGGCTCACATATCTAGATTTAAAGGACACCTTCTTCTGTCTCCAGCTAGTGCCTAATAGCCAACCCCTATTTGCCTTTGAATGGGAAAACCCTACCACAAGGGCAAAGGAACAATTCACTTGGACTAGACTGCCACAAGGATTCAAAAATTCACCAACATTATTCAGTGGAGCACTGGCATATGGCTTAGCCAGGTTTCTGGGACAGGACCTAAGGTGTGTCCTTCTCCAACATGTGGACAATCTCCTGCTAGCCAGTCTCATGCAGACCCAATGCTGGGAGGGAACCAGGGCCCTACTCAGGCTACTAGCAGAGGCAGGATACCAGGTGTCAAAGAAACAGGCACAGATTTGCCCACAGGAAGTTAAATATTTGGGCTTCAAAATTACCCAAGGTAAATGGATGCCGGGAGCCAAAAGGAAATAGGCAATCTGTGCCATTTTGGTTCCCACTACCCACCAGCAGGTCCAAGAGTTCCTTGGAGCAGCAGGATTCTGCTGGCATATGGATCCCAGGATTCTTGGAGTTGGCCAGACCTTTATATGAGGCACTAAAGGGGGAAGAAAGGGCACCCCTTTTCTGAGGCTCTAATCAAGAAAAGGCATTTAAAACTCTAAAACCAAAACTCACAGAGACACTGGCCTTGGAACTCCAAGATGTATCACAAAATTTCAACATGAAAGCAATGGGGTGGCCCTGGGGGTTCTCACCCAGGAATTTGGACCTGGGAAAGACCAGTGGCATTACTTTCAAAGCAGATTGACTCAGTTGTGGCAGGATGGCCACCCTGTTTGAGGGCCCTGGCAGCCACCACACTTTTAATCGAGGAAGCGGACAAACTCACATTGGCGCAAAACATAAATGTTAAGGTTCCCCATTCTGTTATTACCTTGATGGATGCTGGAGGACAACACTGGCTAACTCATGCTTGAACGACACAGTATCAGGGACTGCTATGTGAGAACCCATGAATAAGATTTGAAGCCATAAAAACTCGAAACCCTGCCACTTTCTTGCCTTTAGTGGTAGGACCTCCAGAGCATGATTGTCTACAGGTACTTGATGAAGTCTGTTCTAGCCCACCTGACCTATCATGCAGGCCCTCACAAAATCCTGACCTCATCCTGTACACTGAGGGAAGCAGCTTTGTGAATGAAGGCAAAAGATACACTGGTTATGTGGTAGGCTCTGATTTTAAGGTCATAGAAGCAAAGGCCATTCCACAGGGGTGGTCATCCCAGAAAGCAGAACTGTACTAGAGTACTAGAACTCAGTAAAGACAAATGGGCCAACATATACACTGACTCGTGCTATGCCTTTGCCACTCTACATGTACATGGGGCTCTATACAAGGAGAGAGGACCTTTGACCACAGGAGGAAAACAAAAAAGAATCAGGAAGAAATCCTAAAGCTATTAATGGCAGTCTGGGAACTGAGGTAAGTAGCAGTCATCCACTGCAAGGGACACCAAAGAGGAAAAGACTCAGTGTCAGAAGATAACTGACAGGCTGACACCACAGCTAAACAAGCAGCGGGAAAACAAACATCCTCGAAAATCATTCTGGCCCCGGAACTGCCAACTTCCCCAAGGTGCACAATCCAAGAAACAAAATGAGCACAACAGGAAAAAGGAGGCCAGACAAAAGAAGGATGGTGGGTACTTCCAGACCAAAGAGTCTATATATCGGAGCAGCTAGCCTACCAGGTGGTTCTCCAACAGCATGAGCTCACCCACCTAGGAAAAACCACCCTTGAAACCTTATTGAGCTTCTACTATGTAATTGTTCAACTCCCTCTGTGCCTTGGTCTCTCAACACTGCCTCCTCTGTGCTCCAAATAATACCAAAAAAGGGCCCCACTGGGCGCATGGGAATCCAACACTTCAAGGATTTGGAAGTGGACTTTCCCGAAATAAGACCCAGTGGAGCATACAATTTTCTTCCAGTATTCATCTGCACATTTTCAGGTTGGGTTGAGGCCTACCCCCCCACACACACACAGAAGGCAAGAGAAGTAACCAAGGCCTTGCTAAGGGATATCATTCCATAGCTTCAGACAATGGCCCAGATTTTGTAGTCGAGGTGGTGCAACAAGTAACAGAAACGTTAGGTATCCAGTGGAACTTACACGCAGCCTACCTGCCCCAGAGTTCAGGGAAAGTGGAACATATGAACTGAACCCTTAAATCAGCCATGGCAAAACTATGTCAGGAAACTAACCTGCCCTGGCCAGATATACTACTCCTAGCTCTCCTCTGAATATGCTATACACTCTGGGCAAAAATAGGATTCTCCCCATTCAAGATCCTATATGGAAGGCCCCCTCCACTAGTCAAAACAAGGGGACCTGACAGAGCTAGGAAATTTAGAAATACAAAAGCAACTACAAGGATTAGGAAAAACCATATTTGAGATACATAGATGGGTGACAGACAGGATACCTATTTCCCTAGGAATAACTGTATAACCCCACAAACCTTGGGATCAGGTTTGGATTAAAGATTGGGAAAGGGAACCACTCAGACCTACCTGAAAGGAACCCTATTTAGTTTTGCGAACCACACCCACAGCCCTCAAGATTGCAGGACTAACTGCCTGAATCCACCATCCTTGAGTAAAGGCAGCCCACCTGTCACCTGGCAACCACTTGGAATGGAAAGTGACTGCTAACCAGAATAATCTTTTACAGATCATCTTTAAGAAGATAGCAGATGATAAGCCGCCTACAGCCAACACCTGAGAACTCTCCATAACCAGAAGCTTGAGGAAATCACCAAGCAATTTAAATGAACTATAACAAATCATTCTCTCTCAAATTTCATTGTCATCCCCTACCTGTTTCTCTTTCTATACTTGTTGCTATACTCTTTGCTGTAGGGCTTACTCAAGTTACTCCCACAGACTGGCGCCTCAGTCACAAACTCTTGTTAGCTTTCCTCTACTTACTAGTGTCAGGATGTCTTATTCTCCTTAGATGTATATGATCTGAGTTATGATTGCTGTCCCCTATTTGGAATAAGAAACTGTCAGGAACCTACCCTAACACACAAAAAAATTTCTCCTACTGTTAATGCTGAGTTCTCTCATAAGAA
Source organism: Prionailurus bengalensis (assembly GCF_016509475.1). NCBI lineage: Eukaryota > Metazoa > Chordata > Mammalia > Carnivora > Felidae > Prionailurus > Prionailurus bengalensis. The sequence continues at coordinate 155,073,081 of NC_057344.1, read as the reverse complement.
TTGATGTCCCTCCTCAATGTAATGATGACTGTTTCAAGACCAGCACATGAGCTCCTCCCTTTCCCAAGCCCTGAATAGCCTAAAACAACCCCTAGGACAGGGAACTACACACAAGGCCTTCACCAAATACACATATCAACATGCAAAATGTTATCAGTCAGCCTCCCTCTGTTCCCACAATGAAAAAACTTATTGGCAAGGAAGAATTAAAGCAAGACACCTTTCACAGGGAACAATTATGTCATGGAATCCCAGACAAATATGCCTGCTAGGCACAACAAACCCACTTTGGATTGCCTGATGGAGGGGGAATCCAAGGCCAGGGCTGTAAGGAGTCATCCCAACAGGAGGTACAAAATTCCATAAAGCAAACTTCTGGAAGTCTGTCCAGGAGACCCAAACTTCCAAAAATCAGACTCAGTGGCCCTTATGACTTTAACTTGCTCATACCAGATTCTAAATTCAACCCATCATCTTCTCAACTCCTCTAACCCTAATTAGCCAAAGACTGTTTGTTTTGTCTCTCTCTAACCCCCTTATGTTATGAGGCTGCCCCAGACCCAGGTAATGTAATCAAAATGGCTATCCCCCGCAACATGTCAACAGATAACATAACTGTCACAATAGGGCCCATGGTTACTGATATGAAGGTAATAGGGTGGGCCTCCTTATGTTTTAAAGACCAGTGGGGAACAACCCCTCTACATAACTTAACTAACAACCAGTGAAACCAAGCTGAGATATACAAACAGGTAAAAACCATGAGTCACCCTGTTTCCTTCCCCCTGTGGGAATATTCTTTGTTTGTGGAATTATTGCTTATTTGTGCCTGCCTGATAACTGGAAAGGAATTTACACCTTTGCATTCCTAACCTCCCAAATAAATATTCTCCCCAACAACCAATCCCTTATAATTCCCTTGGCCGCACATACCTGGTCTAAACGAGCTACCCAAGCTATACCTCTACTAATTGGACTGGGAATCACTGCCAGAGTAAGTAGTGGAATTGGGGGAGTAGACTCATCTATTTCCTTCTACCAAGAACTATCCCAAGATCTGACAGATGACATAGAACAAGTTGCAAACTCTTCAGTAACCCTACAAGACCTAGTAGACTCTTTAGCAGTAGTAGTATTACAAAATAGAAGACAGTTACACCTGTTAACTGCTGAGAAGGGGAGAACATGTCTCTTCCTAACATGAGGATGCTACTTCTATGTTAACCAATCAAGGATAGAGGTATGGCCCAACAACTAAAGGAATGGTTCATCAAATAGAGGAAAGAATTAACAGACTGATGGAACTCTTGCAGAAATATATGAAACTGGGTATCCTGGCTCCTCCCTTTATCTGGTCCTCCCCTAATGGACCTAATGGACTAATTCATAACCCTCCTGTTTGGTCCTTATATTCTTAACAAGCTAACCAGATTTTTTTCTTCTTGCCTAGAAGCTATAATACTCCAGATGATGCTCCAGTTGGACCATTCTAGCTGTCGCTACTCTCCTTTGGATGGCAAAGAACCCTAGCTGTCACATTCCTCCCTTCGACGTCCCTGTCCAGCAAGAAGAAGCCAGAACGGTCTTCACCCCTCCTCCCATGGCCACAAAGGACTCCCTGGCCTCCACAAACTGATTTTCTCTAAGTCTGCTACAGCAGCTTGAGAATCAAGGGTGGGTGGGTATGGGGGGGGGTGGGAGGAAGGGATGAGAAGGAAAGCTGGTAAAAAGCAGATAAAAAGGGGCAGCCAGATGTCTGGGGCAGGATACTCCCCTTGCATGCTTTTGGCTTCTACAATCTTGCTTGCCTCTTGTATCAGCCAGAAGCCAGGAAATGTACTAGCCCCGCCCAACCCGGAAGCATGTATGTATAAAAAACCAGTAAAACCATAGCAGGATGCACAGTGTTTAAAGGTGACTCTGCTGGCCCAGCACCTGTGTGAAATAAACAGTCTTTTCTGATTCCCGGAGTACCTGTCACTTGTCCCTTCCTGGGTGCTGGGTATTAGCTATAAATGTTCAAAAACTGTTACAGAAACATCAATTATCTGGTAGTTACCTAGGAGATAACCTTCCCTATACAGAACACAGATGATAAATTTTGCAGATACCCATGAAGGCCTGTACTTAGGGTAGTCCCAATAATAAACCCCATGTGTTTATGCCCCACCTGCCCCAAACAGGGCAAATTGGAACAACAAATTAAAAATATCTGGAGGTACACTTATATCAATAAAAATAGTTTCTGAAATCAAGACAAGAGATAGAAGTAGTATATAAAGATAATCCCTAAACTCAGCAAATACTAATGTGGAGGGACAAGTTGTAGGGAAAAAAATTAAAAACGATTTCAGAGTAGAAATTCTTCTAGATTTTGCTCTTAATCCTCAAGGATTGGGAACATTGTAAAGATGAAAACTAAAGGCAACATCTTCATTTGACTGTAGTACTAGATATAGTAATTTTGCATGGCACATGAAAAATTTAAAATTGTGTGTAACCATTTTTAATTGGAATATTTAAAAATTTTCTTAGTTCTGAATATATATCATTCAGATATTCCCTCCCTTTTTGTCCTTCTTCTTATCTATGCTCATTGCAATATGTTTGGAATAAGACCTTCCTGGGATTTCTCTTGTTTGAGATCGATTTCCCATTGAATGAAAGCCAATATTAATGAATTTGCTGAGTAAGGAAGATAAGAAGCTTTGGAGAGGGAAAAGGGGTCATCTAGTTTCTCATAATATCTAGGCAATTTCATCCAGAAGCTAAGGGTTCTATCTCATGTTTTTGTTTTTGTTTTCTTTTTCTTGCTCACACACCGTGCAGGGACTCTCTGCAGCCCTGCACATATTTGGGGTCCCTTTCTGCCACGACCACCTTTTCACTAGGGCTACCTGAAGATTTTTTTATTCCTACAATCTTAAATATGGTATATTTGACTCTCATTGTTTTCAATGACACATTTCCTCATATCTCAGAGAAAGTGACAAATGCCATGTAGTGTAGTGGGTAGTAGTAAGGCACTAACTCTCCCCATTAAACATTTAGCTCTCTCTCTCTAGTGAAAGTAATACTGTCTTGGATTAAAGCTCAGGACAGGAATGGTGTTTATAATCCCTGAGCTACATAGAAAACTTTTCAAAAAAATTTTGTTCATATATTCAGGAGGTAAAAAGTATTGTCATTAAGAAAGTTAATATTAGCACAGTGTTTAAGAAGCACAGTGAAGCCAATAAATCTGCCATTTATTAGCTGGATTACCATGGTCAAGTAATTTAACATCTGTGTACCTTGGTTTCCTTGCCTATAAAATGAGCATAATTGTAGTATGGACCTCCCAGGCTTATGCTGAGGATAAAATTAGTTAACACCTGTAAAACACTAGTACAAGTCCTTTTCTCTATGGTGTTGTGTTATGTCAGTGTTTGCTGTTCCACTGAACTTTTCTGAAATAGTCACTTATTTTCCTCAATTTTATAAAATTTACACATTTAAGCTACTGATTTACATCATTTACGCAGCCACTTCTTCTATTAATAAGTTCATCTTTCCAAAATAGCCTAAACTAAAGCAATAATAATTTGAGAAAGGAAAAGCTGAACTTTTCCATTGCTATATTAATGATGTGTAATGAAAGACCTGTTAATTTTTGAGTAGTTTATTTAAAAATCCCATAAAGGTGACAACAATGTTAAAACCAAACCAAAACAAAACAAAAAGCTATTTGAGCTTTTGTTTGCTAGATCCTGTGCTAAATTCTTTGTAACTATTTAATCATTACAACAAATTTACAGTTATTAAGATGAACTAATGAGGCACAGGGATAACTCAGCTAATATCTCAAGTTAAGTAAACTGTACCATCTCAGGTTCAGTAAGTGGAAGGAATCAGGACTGGAACTCAGGTAGGTGGATTCAAGAACCCATCCTTCAGAGGACCTGGTGATTTGACATTTATGAGAATTTTGCCCTAATTCTGGAGGCAGAAAATATTGTAGAGAGGTCAAAGATACCAAGACAGGAAGATTTTCCCAGGACTATAATACTTTCCCAATTCTCTAAGTGACCTGGTTCTTTGTTTTAGTTTTTGCTGGGTCTTAATCTACACGTGGTCTTCCTAGGGTGGTATGTAATTCTCCAGTTGAGAGCCTGATGGTGTTTACTACTGTTTCTCTTCCTTAGACAGTCTTAAATCCCACAGGACCATGATTCCACTAAAAATCTCATTCTATTTTTCATTCACTTTCTGCTCATTTCTTTGCTTTTTTAAAATCTGCACAGCTCAAGGATCCAACATTGGATTTACTTCCCTGTGTCTCCCTTCTCCCTGTGATTTTAGCCAGGCAAGTTCTGGCTACCTTGGTAGTCTCAAATTTTGATTTTCCTTTCTTTTTTGTTAAGTTCCATGAGATTTTCAAATGTTCTGTTGTCTTCTCTGACCATTGGGTGAAATCCTCCACCTAGTATTTTTGGTCATTCACTCTATGCCAAGATTCATCAAACATTTGAGAGCCCAGTTTTATATAAATAATCTGGCTTAAGCTTTCTAACTATACCAAAGTTATATATATTATTTTATTTTATAGATGTGAAACTTGAGCCTCAGAAAGGTCACATAACTTGCCCAAAATGGCACAGGAAGAATTGGAGGCAGATATCTCTCTAATCTCTACACTCAATTCACTACACAAGAATGCTTCCCAGATGTAATCTAAAATCAGTGGGGAAAATAATGGTGATAGAAATGTAAATAGGAACTAAATTTATGTAGGTGCTAATGAAATTGCACTTTTTCAAACATTAATGTATTTTATTCTCTAACTGAAAGAGGTAGGAGATAAAGTAGTTTTGAATTTTAAATATTTAACCTATTATTAAAGTTATGGATATAAGCCCCAACAGTAAACAACTTTTGCAAGAAGACCTTTTAATATAGATGACCTAAGGAGGAATTAATAGAATACCACAATTAGAAAGGAACACAACTCAACCTACAGCCTACCATAATTGGTGATCCCTGCATTGTTCTACCATCCCTTGACATTCCACTTGGAGACAAATTTATTTTTTTTTTATGCAGAGAAGTAAATAAATCTCCCATGTTTATTTCTATTGGTTGTTTTCTGGGCATTGAAAGTAGATTTGGACAGATGAACATATTGGGGAGGCACATACACATGTGAGGAATATAAAAGCAAACATAGTATATTAAAAGGTTAAAATGAGCTCCAGAATAATAGGGTGGTAATTTTAGCCAGAATAAGTAAGAATCAGTGGGGGAGGCAATAATACTATGCTGTCACAGTTAAGATTGTGATGCAGTGAGCAAACAAATAGTTCAATGCTGGAATTTCAAAGAAAACTAAACTGTAAAACAAATCTTTGTGAAGGAGAGTACAAGAGTAGTTGGTTGTTAAGTTTTGTATTAATATATGTTGAAACTCTTTCTATAAGGTATATTAAAATACAAACAAGAATACTAATATGAATATATTAAAAGCTTACAATGGCTCTGGTAACATATCAGATTTTGGTATTGTTTTAGACAAAACAATCCTGTTAAATTGGATTTTGAAGGATGTGAGGATAGGAATTTAAACTTAATAAAGTTTTGTATAACTAATACTTATTATAACCAATGTTCCCCCCCATTCCTTATGTTTGTGAAAAAAAAAGAAAACAAATAAGCAAACAAAATAAAACATAGTACTTACAGTTGTTAACAATTTTCCATTTATTCTTTATTTCAAAAGTGAGAAACTCCCTTCTCACTCATTCTCAACATATAATTGATTCTATAAATACTACTTCTTACGTATCTCTCAAAAACTTCCAACTCCCTGTACTGCTTCCACTATATTGCTTCCACTCTATTGTACTGCTCCCTATATTGCTTCCACTCTAGCTCAGTGCACAGTTAGGTCTCACTTTATCTCACTATCTCTGGAATAGTCTTATTCCTCTGTGATTTAACCTTTGCTTTAAGTTGAGAACATGATTTTTTTAGAATGTAACTATGCTTATGTCATATCTCTTTAAATCTTTCATACTGCTCCTACTACAAATTCAAATTCCTTAAAAACTCTTAAAAGTCTGCCTATTTCTCTAGCTCCCCTGTCAATATCTCCACCACTCTTCACTTCGATTTTATGGTTGTGGAGACCCTTTTAGATCTCTGAAATAAAAATAAATACGAATGTCATTCATAACCCAGTGTTATTCCTGGATCCTTCCTCCCTATGCTAGGGATACTCTTTCCATTCCCATTCTCCCATTTAGGTAGTCAACTTTTATTCATGTATTCACACTTCAGGTCATGCCTTGAAGGATTTATTTTGGAGTATTTAGATTCAAACTTATTCTTCAATATTCCCATAGAATTCTGTAATATTTTTACTGTAACCATTTAACTTGCTTTAATGTCTTTTTTTGTGCCCCAAATTTGAGTTACGTTGAAGAAGAGATTATTCTACCTTGTTCTTTTATTGTGAAATGTACCACTGAAAACTCTTGGTAGAGAATGATTAGTGAGTAATCATTGACTGCATAAACAAACATGTGTCAATAAGTAAAACATCATACAATTATTTTTCGTAGTGTAAAAATAAGTTATTTTTCTCCTTCTAGTTAGAGGTGAGTCTGGGAAGGAGTGGTAGTTGTCAAGGAAAAAAAAATCAAGGGATGAAATGAATACTTTTATATTGTTTTCAGGAACACGCGAATGAAACAGTATTCAAATATGGTTGACCTCTAAGTAAATTCTTCATCATTTCCAAGAAAATGTGTGATTGTGGATTCAGTTTCTCAAAAGCCACAGGAGAAAATATTTTAGTTGTATATAGAGATAAAGATAAGTATTTAAATACATAGGTACCATATGGTGAACATATCAATAACGTTCTCAAGTGTTAAGTACTTCATCATTTACCTCTTGCATTTCACAACATAATACTGAATGTGCGTTATTGTTCTCAGTTTGTAGGTAATCAAAATGATGCCTGAACAAACATAACTAATAATTACTACGTGAAAACATTTGTTCCTGGGTCTGTCTGATTTCAAAGCTTATGATTATAATATAGAAATCAAAATTTTTCCATCACGATAAGTTTCCAAGAGTATAGATTCTTGACAGTCAACTGCAATACAGTTTGAGGTAGTTTGTTTTTTTTTTAATAATTAGGAAGACTGATATGGTGACCTTTTCCACTATCTGAGTGGAATTCACCAATTTCTATACATAGGTAAGAAATACAGGGTTATCATAATGCTTTGACAAAGGGAGGAATAAGACTTTAGTATTGGGGATTCCCATTGAAGGATGATGACTTCTCTTTCTTTGTGGTGACAGATGACTCCTTCTCCTTCAGTAAAGAGGGGCTGCATATTCTCCTCTATTCCCAAAAGGTATCAAGACAAACTATGCAAATATGTAAACCCCCTAATTTACCTCATTCATGTTTATTTTCTAAGTAGGTAAAAATGTAAAACAGAGTTCTTTTTTTGGAATACAACCTATAATGGGTCCAAATCTTCCCTGGCTCACGAACGCTTCTTTATGGAATGTGAGCTTACCTGACGGCATGCCTCATCCGCACTGCTTTTATGTAAACCTTACTCTATGCCTACACTTAATATTGAGGTGTTGCTTGTCTTTCCGCTTAATAGATGAATGATCTATACAGAGATACAGACATTATGGATCCCAGTTTACTGTGATATTATCCCTTGTTCACACATTATACCTTATTTACATACTTTTCTACTTGCAGTGTGTTGAAATGAGGATAAACTTACACATGGAGTCCCAGATGTGCTTTGTATCTGCTTTGGCTAAATTTGAGGAACACACTTATCTCCTAATTTTCTGTACCTAAATGTTTATTTTGAAATATAAGTTTGCTAACATATACAGCAAGACTACAACTGTTACTCACATTGCACTCTGCTGTATAAAATACATATACCTTCTCCAGATCCATAGGTATGCTAATCTTCTCATGAGCCAACATTTGGCTATTTAGAAGGGGGAGACAACAAATACAGTTCTTCAAACTTTGCAATATGCAAGATCTTAGTGCGTCTTAGTTTAAATAGTTTATTTTGATGGATTCCTCTGGTTTAGGTAAAAGCTATGTCACTAAGACCTGACCATGTTACCTCTCCAAAATTATGTTTTGTTTGTTTGTTTGTTTGTTTGTTTTTATTGTTGTTTTTTTTTTTTTTTTTGAAATTTATTGACAAATTGGTTTCCATACAACACCCAGTGCTCATCCCAAAAGGTGCCCTCCTCAATACCCATCACCCACCCTCTCCTCCCTCCCACCCCCCATCAACCCTCAGTTTGTTCTCAGTTTTTAACAGTCTCTTATGCTTTGGCTCTCTCCCATTCTAACCTCTTTTTTTTTTTTTCCTTCCCCTCCCCCATGGGTTCCTGTTAAGTTTCTCAGGATCCACATAAGAGTGAAACCATATGGTATCTGTCTTTCTCTGTATGGCTTATTTCACTTAGCATCACACTCTCCAGTTCCATCCACGTTGCTACAAAAGGCCATATTTCATTTTTTCTCATTGCCATGTAATATTCCATTGTGTATATAAACCACAATTTCTTTATCCATTCATCAGTTGATGGACATTTAGGCTCTTTCCATAATTTGGCTATTGTTGAGAGTGCTGCTATGAACATTGGGGTACAAGTGGCCCTATGCATCAGTGCTCCTGTATCCCTTGGATAAATTCCTAGCAGTGCTATTGCTGGGTCATAGGGTAGGTCTATTTGTAATTTTCTGAGGAACCTCCACACTGCTTTCCAGAGCGGCTGCACCAATTTGCATTCCCACCAACAGTGCAAGAGGGTTCCCGTTTCTCCACATCCTCTCCAGCATCTATAGTCTCCTGATTTGTTCATTTTGGCCACTCTGACTGGCGTGAGGTGATACCTGAGTGTGGTTTTGATTTGTATTTCCCTGATAAGGAGCGACGCTGAACATCTTTTCATGTGCCTGTTGGCCATCCGGATGTCTTCTTTAGAGAAGTGTCTATTCATGTTTTCTGCCCCTTTCTTCACTGGGTTATTTGTTTTTCGGGTGTGGAGTTTGGTGAGCTCTTTATAGATTTTGGATACTAGCCCTTTGTCCGATATGTCATTTGCGAATATCTTTTCCCATTCCGTTGGTTGCCTTTTAGTTTTGTTGGTTGTTTCCTTTGCTGTGCAGAAGCTTTTTATCTTCATAAGGTCCCAGTAATTCACTTTTGCTTTTAATTCCCTTGCCTTTGGGGATGTGTCGAGTAAGAGATTGCTACGGCTGAGGTCAGAGAGGTCTTTTCCTGCTTTCTCCTCTAAGGTTTTGATGGTTTCCTGTCTCACATTTAGGTCCTTTATCCATTTTGAGTTTATTTTTGTGAATGGTGTGAGAAAGTGGTCTAGTTTCAACCTTCTGCATGTTGCTGTCCAGTTCTCCCAGCACCATTTGTTAAAGAGGCTGTCTTTTTTCCATTGGATGTTCTTTCCTGCTTTGTCAAAGATGAGTTGGCCATACGTTTGTGGGTCTAGTTCTGGGGTTTCTATTCTATTCCATTGGTCTATGTGTCTGTTTTGGTGCCAATACCATGCTGTCTTGATGATGACAGCTTTGTAGTAGAGGCTAAAGTCTGGGATTGTGATGCCTCCTGCTTTGGTCTTCTTCTTCAAAATTCCTTTGGCTATTCGGGGCCTTTTGTGGTTCCATATGAATTTTAGGATTGCTTGTTCTAGTTTCGAGAAGAATGCTGGTGCAATTTTGATTGGGATTGCATTGAATGTGTAGATAGCTTTGGGTAGTATTGACATTTTGACAATATTTATTTTTCCAATCCATGAGCAGGGAATGTCTTTCCATTTCTTTAAATCTTCTTCAATTTCCTTCAGAAGCTTTCTATAGTTTTCAGCATACAGATCCTTTACATCTTTGGTTAGATTTATTCCTAGGTATTTTATGCTTCTTGGTGCAATTGTGAATGGGATCAGTTTCTTTATTTGTCTTTCTGTTGCTTCATTGTTAGTGTATAAGAATGCAACTGATTTCTGTACATTGATTTTGTATCCTGCAACTTTGCTGAATTCCTGTATCAGTTCTAGCAGACTTTTGGTGGAGTCTATCGGATTTTCCATGTATAATATCATGTCATCTGCAAAAAGCGAAAGCTTGACTTCATCTTTGCCAATTTTGATGCCTTTGATTTCCTTTTGTTGTCTGATTGCTGATGCTAGAACTTCCAGCACTATGTTAAACAGCAGCGGTGAGAGTGGGCATCCTTGTCGTGTTCCTGATCTCAGGGAAAAAGCTTTCAGTTTTTCCCCGTTGAGGATGATGTTAGCTGTGGGCTTTTCATAAATGGCTTTTATGATCTTTAAGTATGTTCCTTCTATCCCGACTTTCTCAAGGGTTTTTATTAAGAAAGGGTGCTGGATTTTGTCGAAGGCCTTTTCTGCATCGATTGACAGGATCATATGGTTCTTCTCTCTTTTTTTGTTAATGTGATGTATCACGTTGATTGATTTGCGAATGTTGAACCAGCCCTGCATCCCAGGAATGAATCCCACTTGATCATGGTGAATAATTCTTTTTATATGCCGTTGAATTCGATTTGCTAGTATCTTATTGAGAATTTTTGCATCCATATTCATCAGGGATATTGGCCTGTAGTTCTCTTTTTTTACTGGGTCTCTGTCTGGTTTAGGAATCAAAGTAATACTGGCTTCATAGAATGAGTCTGGAAGTTTTCCTTCCCTTTCTATTTCTTGGAATAGCTTGAGAAGGATAGGTATTATCTCTGCTTTAAACGTCTGGTAGAACTCCCCTGGGAAGCCATCTGGTCCTGGACTCTTATTTGTTGGGAGATTTTTGATAACCGATTCAATTTCTTCGCTGGTTATGGGTCTGTTCAAGCTTTCTATTTCCTCCTGATTGAGTTTTGGAAGCGTGTGGGTGTTCAGGAATTCGTCCATTTCTTCCAGGTTGTCCAATTTGTTGGCATATAAGTTTTCATAGTATTCCCTGATAATTGTTTGTATCTCTGAGGGATTGGTTGTAATAATTCCATTTTCATTCATGATTTTATCTATTTGGGTCATCTCCCTTTTCTTTTTGAGAAGCCTGGCTAGAGGTTTGTCAATTTTGTTTATTTTTTCAAAAAACCAACTCTTGGTTTCGTTGATCTGCTCTACAGTTTTTTTAGTTTCTATATTGTTTATTTCTGCTCTGATCTTTATTATTTCTCTTCTTCTGCTGGGCTTAGGCTGCCTTTGCTGTTCTGCTTCTAGTTCCTTTAGGTGTGCTGTTAGATTTTGTATTTGGGATTTTTCTTGTTTCTTGAGATAGGCCTGGATTGCAATGTATTTTCCTCTCAGGACTGCCTTTGCTGCGTCCCAAAGCGTTTGGATTGTTGTATTTTCATTTTCGTTTGTTTCCATATATTTTTTAATTTCTTCTCTAATTGCCTGGTTGACCCACTCATTCGTTAGTAGGGTGTTCTTTAACCTCCATGCTTTTGGAGGTTTTCCAGACTTTTTCCTGTGGTTGATTTCAAGCTTCATGGCATTGTGGTCTGAAAGTAAGCATGGTATAATTTCAATTCTTGTAAACTTATGAAGGGCTGTTTTGTGACCCAGTATATGATCTATCTTGGAGAATGTTCCATGTGCACTCGAGAAGAAAGTATATTCTGTTGCTTTGGGATGCAGAGTTCTAAATATATCTGTCAAGTCCATCTCATCCAATGTCTCATTCAGGGCCCTTGTTTCTTTATTGACCGTGTGTCTAGATGATCTATCCATTTCTGTAAGTGGTGTATTAAAGTCCCCTGCAATTACCACATTCTTATCAATAAGGTTGCTTATGTTTATGAGTAATTGTTTTATATATTTGGGGGCTCCGGTATTCGGTGCATAGACATTTATAATTGTTAGCTCTTCCTGATGGATAGACCCTGTAACTATTATATAATGTCCTTCTTCATCTCTTGTTACAGCCTTTAATTTAAAGTCTAGTTTGTCTGATATAAGTATGGCTACTCCAGCTTTCTTTTGGCTTCCAGTCGCATGATAAATAGTTCTCCATCCCCTCACTCTCAATCTAAAGGTGTCCTCAGGTCTAAAATGAGTCTCTTGTAGACAGCAAATAGATGGGTCTTGTTTTTTTATCCATTCTGATACCCTATGTCTTTTGGTTGGCGCATTTAATCCATTTACATTCAGTGTTATTATAGAAAGATACGGGTTTAGAGTCATTGTGATGTCTGTATGTTTTATGCTTATAGTGATGTCTCTGGGACTTTGTCTCACAGGGTCCCCCTTAGGATCTCTTGTAGGGCTGGTTTAGTGGTGACAAATTCCTTCAGTTTTTGTTTGTTTGGGAAGACCTTTATCTCTCCTTCTATTCTAAATGACAGACTTGCTGGATAAAGGATTCTTGGCTGCATATTTTTTCTGTCTAGCACCCTGAAAATCTCGTGCCAATTCTTTCTGGCCTGCCAAGTTTCAAAAGAGAGATCAGTCACGAGTCTTATAGGTCTCCCTTTATATGTGAGGGCACGTTTACCCCTTGCTGCTTTCAGAATTTTCTCTTTATCCTTGTATTTTGCCAGTTTCACTATGATATGTCGTGCAGAAGATCGATTCAAGTTACGTCTGAAGGGAGTTCTCTGTGCCTCTTGGATTTCAATGCCTTTTTCCTTCCCCAGTTCAGGGAAGTTCTCAGCTATGATTTCTTCAAGTACCCCTTCAGCACCTTTCCCTCTCTCTTCCTCCTCTGGGATACCAATTATGCGTATATTATTTCTTTTTAGTGTATCACTTAATTCTCTAATTTTCCCCTCATACTCCTGGATTTTTTTATCTCTCTTTTTCTCAGCTTCCTCTTTTTCCATAACTTTATCTTCTAGTTCACCTATTCTCTCCTCTGCCTCTTCAAGCCGAGCTGTGGTGGTTTCCATTTTGTTATGCATTTCGTTTAAAGCGTTTTTCAGCTCCTCGTGACTGTTCCTTAGTCCCTTGATCTCTGTAGCAAGAGATTCTCTGCTGTCCTGTATACTGTTTTCAAGCCCAGCGATTAATTTTATGACTATTATTCTAAATTCACTTTCTGTTATATTATTTAAATCCTTTTTGATCAGCTCATTAGCTGTTGTTATTTCCTGGAGATTCTTCTGAGGGGAGTTCTTCCGCTTGGTCATTTTGGATAGTCCCTGGCGTGGTGAGGACCTGCAGGGCACTTCCCCTGTGCTGTGGTGTATACCTGGAGTTGGTGGGCGGGGTCGCAGTCAGACCTGATGTCTGCCCCCAGCCCACCTCTGGGGCCACAGTCAGACTGGTGTGTGCCTTCTCTTCCCCTCTCCTAGGGGCGGGATTCACTGTGGGGTGGTGTGGCTCGTCTGGGCTACTTGCACCCTGCCAGGCTTGTGATGCTGGGGATCTGGCGTATTAGCTGGGGTGGGTAGGCAAGGTGCTCGGGGGCAGGAGGGGCAGGCTTAGATCGCTTCTCCTTAGGTGATCCACTTCAGGAGGGGCCCTGTGGCAGCGGGAGGGAGTCAGATCCGCTGCCGGAGGTTTGGCTCCGCAGAAGCGCAGAGTTGGGTGTTTGCGCGGAGCGAGCAAGTTCCCTGGCAGGAACCGGTTCCCTTTGGGATTTCGGCTGGGGGATGGGCGGGGGAAATGGCGCTGGCGAGCGCCTTTGTTCCCCACCAAACTGAGCTCTGTTGTCAGGGGGCTCAGCAGCTCTCCCTCCCTTTGTCCTCCAGCCTTCCCGCTTTCCGAGCAGAGCTGTTAATTTCTGACCTCCCAGACGCTAAGTCGCGCTTGCTGTCGGAACACAGTCCGCCTGGCCCCTCCGCTTTTGCAAGCCCGACTCGGGGGCTCTGCTTGGCCGGCTAGCCGCCCCTCCGCCCCGGCTCCCTCCCGCCAGTCCGTGGAGCGCGCACCGCCTCGCCGCCCTTCCTACCCTCTTCCGTGGGCCTCTCGTCTGCGTTTGGCTCCGGCGACTCTGTTCTGCTAATCCTCTGGCGGTTTTCTGGGTTATTTAGGCAGGTGTAGATGGAATCTAAGTGATCAGCAGGACGTGTAGTGAGCCCAGCGTCCTCCTAAGCCGCCATCTTGCCGCAACCTCTGTTTGTTTGTTTTAATGAAGAGGTCAGGAATCTGGCAGTGGAGGGAGACAAAGACCATGAACCTCTGCGGTATCTTCTGAATTGTTCAGTGTTTGTCAGAAAATGTCTGATAGGATTACTTTTTTGGATTGGTGATCTCTAAATTATGAGTCATCTTGTCTTTTGGATTGTTTTATTAACCCTCATTGTTGGAATCTCTGGCCTTGATGATTGTCTGCATCTTGGATTCCCTACATGTGACATATTCATTATGCATTGTGACTTACGGCTTTTACTGGACCCTGACTCTGATAGCACCTCATTATACCCTCACCAAGGGTTCAGAGATTTCTGAACTAGTCCTTTGGGAAGTCAGGCTCACTTTTCAATCTCATCTATGCATACATGTTTCTTCACTATTGTGGCACCGCTGTCACTTCCTCAGGCTAGTCGTTTCCCTGTTGGGTCCCCAGAAAGCTGGCATATCCACAAGACACATACAAGGAGATACACCCTTCGAGCTCCCTCTGCTCCATTCCAATGTTCATGAGCTTCCTGCATATCTTTTCAGAATTCCAAGTGAAAAAGCTAGGACAGGATGATCTGATCTCTGTCACCAACACTGTTTCTCTTCTTTTCATAAATCATTTTGGTCAGAAAGAGTAGTTTTTCCCCTGTTCTTCTCATACCCAATACCTTCTTATCCTATCTAATACCTTCTTTAAATACACTATATTTTTCCATCTACTTTTGTGCCACCATAACTGATGGAATTCACTGTAATGATGAAGAGCACAGAATTTTGATCCAGATTTCCTAGTTTTGATTTCTAACTGCATCAATTATTATATATATGATCTAGGTCCAAGTCACTTAACTGAGCCTCAGTTTTCTTGTCTATAAATTATAGATGATTATAGTACCTATGACATAGGGATATGATAAGATAAAATGAGTTAATATAAATAAATGGCATAGAATGATGCCTTGCACATATGTACTAAATATATTTTAGCATTTACTTTTGGCATAAATTATATAAGTTTGATTAAAAGAGCATTTAAATCTTTTGCTCCCCTTTAAAGGACTCTTCAGTGCACTTGGCTTCCTCCTGTACTTCCAATGTGACTAGAAGTTCAACCCTTGGACATCACAAACACATCCACATATATTATTTAAAATTTTTCAAATCCAGGAAAAACATTAGGCATATCTTGCTTAGTTGCATATATTTAAACTTAGCAGAAAAGTTGTGTTAGTTCCTAACCCCAATTATATGCTTTTTTTTAATGTTTGCTGGTTTTTGACTCAAAAAACCATATTTAGACATGAGTGTTAGGCTTTTGATTTAACAAAGAAACTGGTGCTAGCCTAGTTTTACTCTCTAATTGTCTAGAACTTTGGCCTTAAATACCACAATAAGAATTTTTTTTCTTTTAACTTTTCCTTATCTCCTCCTTCTCCTCACCCTCCTTGTTTCCTCTCCCTCTCTCATCTTTCTAATTTCTAATTTGATATATTAGATATATCAAATCTAAGATCTTTATCCAAAGCAAAGTCATCCTTATCACATCCCGGGGCCATACATTGTAGCTTGAATTACTCTACCTGAGACTGGGACTCAAATGGATTCCTTTTCTGAAAGCAGTTCAGTCTCTTAGGACATGTAGGTTCTATAGGTGACCTAAACAAATTCCCATGTTTTTCTTTTTTCCCTCTACTGGCTGCCTTGTGTCTTTCTCTTACTTTTTAAAATCTGCCTAAGAGTTAAATTCCTGGCCTCATGATAACTTTCAATAGTCTATAGCTTTATAATTAGTCTAGGGGCTCACATAAATGATGCTTGGTGATTTTGAAAAAAATTGTGGACAAATCTGTAAATTCTGAGAATGTATTTCACCATGGGTCATTTCCACTTAAGTAGTCAAATTGGAGTTTCACTTTCTACCTTCACTGCCCCTCTGGTTATCAAAAACAATTTTTTTTTGGCTTATTCTTCAAGTGTACTGGGAATTTTATTTATATGTTGTTAATTTCGTTTTTAAATTTCTAAATTTTTTTAGTTTATTTATTTTGAGAGAGGACATGCATGAGACAGTGGGGAAGGGCAAAGAGAGAGATGGAGAGAGAGAGAATCTTAAGCAGGCTCCATGCTATCAGTGCAGAGCCTGATGTGGGGCTCAATCCCATGAGCCACAAGATCATGACCTGAGCCAAAACTAAGAGTCAGACACTTAACTGATTGAGCAACCCAGGCATCCCCATGTGTACTGGGGATTTTAAAAGGCCACATCTCCTCACTTGCTAATCAAATGAGTACCAGCAAATATTTGAAAATGATTCTTCTCAAAACTGTCTGCTGTAAAAATTGTTTTTTGATATATATTTAACACAAATTTAAATACCAAACTTGTTGATTTTTTTATCGTCTTATTTTTCCCCCTTTTTTCTTCTCTTTGCTACCTCCTATCCATTTATCCAGCCAATACTCCACCAAATAACTCTTATAAACTATCTAGCATTAAACCTTTATATTTTAATTATTCTAATTATATAGACAATACATAGGGTTTTTATCTTATGTCTTTTAAGTGGAGTCATTTTCACAATCTTTTTGCTATTCTCAGTGTATAATACTTTGTGCAAATACTTCCAAGTATACTGGTCTATGTGCAATTAATTATTTTTAACGACTGAGTAATACTTAAAAGTGAAGAAATACCACAATTTACTCAGTTATTCTTTATATAATAGTCATTTACTTTATTTCCACTTTTTCCATCCACTAAAAATTCTTGCAATTAAACTTTTGATACATATGTAACTACAAAATGTTGTCTTATTTCTGTGGAGTACTATCCTGGGGCAGGATTGTGTTTGAAAGAAAATTTATTTTAATTTAAAATTTATTTTTCTTAATTTTAATAAATAACTTTTATTTTGTGTTGCTTATTTGCTTGTTTAAAAACAATTCACATTTTTACAAGGAATTTATGAGAGTGTCATTTTCTAGTAATCTCCAAAAACAGTAACACCTACAGGCACCTGGATGGCTCAGTTGGTTGAGCGTCCAACTCTTGGTTTCCACTTGGGTCATGATCTAGATTTGTAGAATTGAGTCCCGTGTCAATCCTTACATCAGGCTCTGTGCTGAGCATGGAGCCTGCTTAAGATTCTCTCCCTCCCTCTCTCTCTCTCTCTCTCTCTCTCTCTCTCTCCCTCTCTCTCTCTGCCCCTCTTCCTTGCTCACGCACTCTCTCTCTCTCAAAAACAAAAACAAAAAATGTAAAACTACCCCCCAATCAAAAAATACAAGTAACACCTATATATATATATATATATATATATATAATTTTTTAAGCTTGACATATAAATTGTAATAATTTGATACATGTAAATATAAACAAATATAATAATGAGTCAATGTTTATTATCTTTATTTGCACTTTTCTGAATACTACTGTGTTTAATGATTTGGATATTTTTTGATGAACTTCTGATGCATATTACTTGACAATTATGTTCTGTTACATTTTGTCTTTCTCTTTTCAATGTATAAGGATACTTTACTTATTATCTACAATATAAATATATTTTCCATAGCCATACATTTGTTACTAATATTTATGTAAACTTGTATTACTAAGTCTCGTTTTGTTGTTTGGTCTCTTTTTCAATTGCTGTGACTATTTTTGCCTCTCTGTTACAGTTTAATTAAAAACAATTTTTTTAACATTTATTTATTTTTTGAGAGACAGAGAGAGACAGAGCACAAGCAGGGCAGGGGCAGAGAGAGAGGGAGTCACTGAATCCGAAGCAGCATCCAGGCTCTGAGCTGTCAGCACAGAGCCCGACATGGGGCATGAACTCACAAACCACAAGATAATGACCTGAGCTGAAGTTCAATGTTCAACCGACTGAGCCACCCAAGCACCCCTGGAGTTTAATTTTAAAGTTGTGGTGGCTTTGCAGTGGTAGAATTCCAACTACTAGAAGAATAAGGTAGATTATATCCCCCAGTGGATGTATTGGAATATTCCCACATTTTGTGTTGTATTTGCCAAGAATCACAGAGAGAGGATTCAGCCAAACTATTCAACTCATTTTTATGGGTTAGTGAAACTACTTAGTATTATTTTTAAATATTGTTAAAATGTCAATTGGGAATAGACAAGAGGGAAACCTCTTTAAACTGTTTTCCAGGCAACTGCCCCAAAAAAACTGGTGGAGAAAACAAGTTACTTGCTCTTTTTTACCTAAAAGTCAAGACTTAATGTGCCTGTGAGCTCAAATTATCATGTGATTCAGAAGAATGTGTTCTTGTTGGGAAAGAAAGGAGACAATTTCTGGTGAGAGTCTTCTCAGAATCCCGTCTTTACTCTGTTTTAAGCCATTTTGTTGTTCTTAAAGGGAAAAACTGCTCTGTGATTGATTATGGTTAATTAACATTCTCATGTGATAGCTCTAATCTATTAATTTATACTGCTATTAATATATGACATAAGTACATTTATGGAACACTGCCTAAAACTTTGATCAATTTTTTATAAGTGAATGTACAATTTCATATATTTCCTTTAAATTTGGAAACTGGAAAATCAGGTCTATTTTATAGAGAGAATGTTTTATCCAAGGTCACATAATGAGTTAATTTTTCTTTGTCAATTGGTCTTACATGGTAGCTATAATGAACAAGAGTTTAGGTTGTCACTGTTTCTTTCAGTGATGGAAATACCATTTTGTAAACAAAATACAATTCAGTGAGTCATTAGTGCCTCCAAAACTGAATAACTCCATTACAATGAATCCATTTTGTGAGGAAAAATGACTGACACCATCCAAAACCTCTGAATTTGTATGCATTGAAATTACTGTTCTAGATGTGGTAGAGAAGGGATGAGAGGAATTAATCATTTTTATTAATATGATATTCAAAAAAGTGCCCTTTTTCCTCATTTTCAGGACTAACATATCATATCTGACACATTTATTTTTGTCCTTCACAGTGAGTTACATTTCATCTTTTGGGTTATTGGCACCAGAAAAAAAGAGATAGTATTGCTGAGGGCCATTAAGTGTTTCATATATCACTTTTTAGCTGTGACTCAGCATCTCCATTGCTTAAGTTCAATTTCTGAGCTGTTCACGATTATTCATACACTGGTAGCACAGTTAAGAGAGGTCAACCAACATTTATTCTCCTTCTACTGTAGAAGATTACCAGGAAAGATCATTCTTTTCATGAACCAACATAGAATGTTTCCTAAACATTTTAAATGTGATAAACACATCTCACATCATAAACATAAAATACAGTAATATACTTGTGACCTTGACCAAGTCACAATCTCCCTTGATTCATTTTATTTATGTATAGAAGTATACATAGTACTAACTAGATATACATACTGATTGGACTGTGGATGTCTTTGAAAAACTTTCTTTTAGGAACTGTTATATTTCTCTGTACCCCTAAAATTAGTATAAAAAGCAGAATTTGACTGTTACTGCCTTTTTTTTAAGAGAAAGAGAGCATGAACAGGGGAGAGGGGCAGAGGGAGAGAATCTTAAGCAGGCTCCATGCTCAGCACAGAGCCCAATGCAGGGTTTTACCCCCATGCCCCTGGGATCGCGACCTGAGCTGTACCTGGGAGTCTGATGCTCAACCAACTGAGCTACCCAGGTGCCCTTACTATTACTACTATTACCAATACTGATTTAAAGACAGATCAGAAAATAGAGGAATACAAAGTTCTATTTTCTGATTTGTTTCGTTTGTTCCCAGTAATAGCACCCTTTCCCCTGTAATTCTATTGCCAATGGTGTTATAAGAGCTGAACTACAGTTTACAGTCTTTGTAAAAAATTAAAAAACAAAAACACAAAAACAAGTCAATTGTTTGGACTTTTAATACAATTGTCGTGGGGAACAGTATACTTGTTTGTGTTTCTGAGCATGCAAACAAAATATTCTGTAGGTTCTAATGATTTTCAAATTATGTTTTCAAATTTGTGACGTTAAATCTATGATATAAAAAGTCAGACATTAATTTCCAAAAGGACAGAATCTGAAGGAAAATTGAAAATAGAAGCTTACATTTATGATTAAAGGCTGCCATCCAACATGTTATATACTATAACTGATTTGAAGACTTATGCATGAAAACCCTTATAATTAGAAATGAAAAGAAACTTCTTTAATCTGGCAAATTAATATGTAAATAATTAAAGCAAATATGTATACCAGTGAAACATTGAAAACCTTCTCTTTACATTAAAAATAAAGTGAATATTACTACTATCACACCAACAGTCTGTTTGGAAAGATAAGATTATTTTATAAATTATAATCATTATGATAAAATAAGTGTATATTATTTTCAAATAACATATTGCATACACAAGAAATTCAAAAGACTTAGAATTAACAAGAGAGATCAACAACTTTGTTAGATAAAAATAAAACATTAAAATTAATTATTATATATCTACTTGTACTCAGAAAATAAATTACAAGAATATACTCTTTACATAAGCAATGCAAAATAACTTTTCAGAATAAATATGATAATATAGGACCTCTATGGAGAAATTTAAACATTGTTTTAAAGAAACAGTATAAGAACCTTAATATTGAGAAAACTATATGATATCCGTTGATGTTCAGAAGACCATATTTAAAGGTGCTGGTTCTCCATTATCACAAAAATAACATTTCTCCCCATATTAACTTATAAGCCTGATGAAATTAAAACAATGTCAATAATTTTGGGGTGGATTTGATACAATTCAAAGCCTAATCATAACCAAGGTTGTCCTGAAGAAGAATAAAGACAAAACTAAGGGAATTGTGCTATCAGATTTCAAATATTTTGTAATCATATTTATTAAGACTGTGTAGAAGGATTCAGGATAGACAAGTTGATCTGCAAAAGAATGCAGAGGTTCCAGAAATAGTCTCAGAAATACATGAATACATGGGACTGCAGTACGATGCACCTGATTATGAAATGAGAGGTGGTAGATCACTTGGAAAGAAAATCAGAACTCTATGTAGCCATGCTCAGAAAATTTGTTTGATGATTAAATTAACACTTAAGTGAAAAATTACAGTGTATAAGTGAAAAATTACAGTGCATAAAATTTTAATGTGAAAAGAATGTCTTTAGGATCTAGAGTCATATTTTACTATATAACAAACCAAAGAAAAACTTAGTGGTTTCAACCAAGAGTGATGTGTTTGTTTAATGATTTTCCTGGTCAGAAATTTGGACTAGGCACAAATGGTTTTTTCTTCTCATTTTAGTTAAACTCAGTGCATCTGCGGTCAGCTACTGGTCAGCTAAGTGGCTCTACTTTTGGAAGTTGGTTGGAAATATTAACTGGGTCAAGGAGGGGATGACTAAGCTACATGTCTCTCAACATCCAGCATTTATGCTGAGAATGTTCATACGGCAGAAAGACAGGATCCCAAGAAAATGGGTGAACTCAAAGCCTCTTAAGGCCCTAATATGGAACTCACATAGTATCACTTTCAAAGTAACAAACTAATTTAAGATAGCACAGATTTGAGAAGTGGGAATATACATTGAACTTTTTGTTGGGAGCAATTACAAAGTTACACATATTGCAAGTGCACGGATATGGGAGGAAGAACAATTGTAATTGTTTTTGCAAATAATCTACCGCAATCTAAATTCAAGTTAGAGAAAGGTATTGTAAACAGGGCATAAATATTCAAGCCATGAAAAAATATAATAAAATTAATCCAAATGAATAAATTAGTAATAAAATACATTGTGAAGTAAATATAATAGACATTTATAAATCCATACATCTGAAAAATAATTGATATCAAAATTATATAATTTGTTTGACATTACTAATCATCAGGGGAATGCAAATCAAAACCACAATAAGATATCACCTCACATCAGTGAGAAATGGCTACTATCAAAAAGACAAAAAAATATATAGGTGTTGGTAGGGATAGGAAGAAAAGGAAGCCATCATTCACCATTGGTGGAAATGTAAGTTGGCACAACCACTGTGGAAAACAGTATGGAGTATCTTCAAAAAAAACAATTTAAAAAAAATACTGTATCAGTAATTCCACCATTGGGCATTTACCCAGAGGACATGAAACACTAATTCAAAAAGATTTATGCATCCCTATGTTTATTGAAGCATTATTCACAATAGCCAAGATGTGAAAGCAACCCAAGTGTCCACTGATAGATGACTGGATAAAGAGGTGGTATATATGTATATATATATACATATATATGTATATCTTCTTCACCTATTTCACTCATCTCCCAGCCCACCACCCCTGTGGCAACCATCAGTTTGTTCTTTGTATTTATGACTGTTTTGTTTTTTAGATTCCACATCTAAGTGAAATCATATGGATTAAATAATACATATGTATTAAATAATACATATGTATTATGTAATATTAAAATTAAGAGGTGCAAACATCCAGTTATAAAATAATTCATGGAGAGGGAAAGTACAACATAACCAATACAGCCAACAATATTGTAATAGTGTTGGATGGTGACAGATGGCAACTACACTTATCATGGTGAGCCTTAAAGAATGGAATAGAATGGTTGAATCACTATATTGTACACCTGAGACTAATATAACACTGCATATCAACTATAGTTTGATAATAAATTTCATTAAGAATATAATGAAAAATAATAAAGAATTTATAAGCAAAAGACACAAACCTAATAAAACCAGGCTAAAGACTCCAGTCAGCATTTAACAATAAAGAAAACATAAATGGCAAGTCAATCTATAAAAGGATTCTTCACATAGTAATTATCAGGTAAATACAAAGTATCAGCATAGTATGATACCATTTTATTCCCTCTAGATACTTAAACATTACTAAATTAGATCTTATTAAGTGTCAAGGAGAATATGAACTGTGTTATACAGTGTTAGTACACACACATATTGGGTGTGAAGTATCCCTCTGCAAGGTAGAATAAAACATCCCTTTCCTGTTGTAATAGGTATGGTCAGGTGACTTGCTTTGGCCTATGAAATATGAGTGAAATTTAAGATTGGGACAACTCTATCCATTAGATTCCCAGAGTGATATTATCATGGAGTAGAGCCACAACCATAGCATAATGGATATATAATGTGAATAAGGAAGAGATTTTTTTTGTTGTAAACTCCTGAGATTTGGGTGTGGTTTGTTATGACCCCATGTCCACTGATGTCCGTGCCCTTGTGCAATTCCCTTCCAGATTACTCAGGGCTTGGCTCAATGATTTCGACCGACAGGAAATCAGCAAGCATAATGCAAACAAGCTTGATAAGTCTAGCTCTTAGAACACTGCCACCTTTTGAACTAATGTAATCTATCTTAAGGATGTGATCCCATGTGAAGACAACCTGGGGAGAAAAGTCAGCCATCTTATCCATTCCAGAAATTTGAGCAGGAACAAAATATGTAAACATTACATAATGTTAATGCAATAGCAAATGATAAAAATAATTGACCTTTTAGAGGTCAATATAGAAAAACATTTCAAAATTAATTTTATCTGTTCTTGGTACCAATGTTAAATATTGATAATTTTAACTACTTATATATACAAACATTGTACACATTTAAGTGTTACTCTTAGAAACTAAATGCTACAAAATGTCATCCAGGAAAATTAAAGAACACAAATTAAATGGAACGGTATGAAGGCTTCATGTATTAGAAGGCTCAATATTAAGATGGAAATTCTCCCAATTGATCAGTAAATTCAATGTAATTACACTCCAATGCTAATAGGCTTTTATTTTTTAAGATGCAGGGCTAATGTTACAATGTATATGTAAAGGCAAAGTATCTAGAATAGTCAAAACAAAATGAAAAATAAAAATAAACTGGAAGGAATGATACCCCTGTTTTTGGCACTTAGAGAAAGGCTAATGTAATCAAATCATTATAGTTAGTGAGAGGATAGATTCATAGACCAAATAAATAGATTATAAAATTCAGAAATAGACTCACTTTTAGGTAGTCAGGGTATTTTTGATAACGATGTCAAAGTATATTGTTTAATGAAAGAAAACTTAAATGTGATTATTTTTATTAGAGTTCTACAACTAGAGTTGTAGAAAGTTAAAAAGAAGCTTAGAATTCTTGGTTGATAAAAACTAGGTTCTAAATTTGAAAAAAATTTACTTTAAAACACAAATAGCTATTAATAGCTATTATTAAGTTCAAAATCTCCTACATTCTTCTAAAAACTTGCATTCAGAGACTACACCTTCTAGACTCCTGGAAATCATTCCCCCAGCTATTGGAAGTGCTAGGTGCTGCCAGGACCCAGCTGAGTGCCTCTCTAAGAAATGCCCTGGGCTAAACAATCTGCACCAATGACTGGTTATTAAAGTCTAACCTAGTAGGCTCAGTGCAGAACAACTCTGTAGGGTCATGCCAATTCCAGAACCCCCCAGCTACTTTCTAACCCTTGCTCACTGGTGTTAATCCCAAGGATTGCCCCAGCAAACCCCCCTGCATGCAAATCTCTAACTCCAAGTTAGACCCCCAGCGATACTCATCTACAACAAATTTTATTCTAGGATACAAACTCCAAATCTCAATCCTTGTGTTTTAGAGTCACAAATTTTTTAAGCTTTTAAACTGTGAGTCAAAGACAAATTATATCTCTCCTACTCACTGTGTAAGCTTTTTGCTCTTAGACACGATGGCTTAATATTTCCTACCATTTGTTCTGAGTTACTCATGTGACTACTTAATATCACAGTTCAGTGTTTCTAGGCACACAGCCAGATTACAAGTCCAGCTATAGATTTTTAACATTATACTCCCCCAAGCCAAGTAAGCTTAAATGACTATTTAATTGAATTAATTAGGAAATTATCACTTAGTTTAAGTAACCTAATTGTTCTCAGCATTGGCAAGAATCCCAACATTTACAAACTGAATTAAATGTGATACCAAGACTAAGGCAATGTAAATTCAGCTCAAAATGTTGAAGCATAAATTAAGTGTTGTTAAAAGAATTATAAAGCTGCATGCATAGATAGATAGTAGATGAAGATATATTGTATATGAACTTTAAGTACAGCACAAAACTGGAGTTGTAACTAAAATGTACATTTATCTATTTCATCTGTTATTCTTCAGAAGGTGTAATTTATTTCTACAAAATCAACATCTATAATGAAGAGTGGAGTTCTTTATCTTTTCTTTTAAGAGTCATGTATATTAAATGTCATTCAACATGTGTCATATTTAAAAATATAAAATGCTTTATGAGCAGATGTGGTTTTAATTTACAAAAAGGTTATTGCTCTATACATAAATTCTATTTATTACTTTTATAAAAAACACTTGCCTTTAAAAACCTACTCATTTAATTGCTTGTAACACCAATTTAAAATCTTTAATAGCTGCACAACACTACTTTGATTTACTTAACTATAGCTAATTTTATATATCCAGTATTAAGTATAGGTTACCACCAACATAGTATTAAGTATTTAGTATTTAGTATTTAGTATTAAGCATTAAGTATTAAGTATTTATATATCCAGTATTAAGTATAGGTTACCACCACCTCCAACATAATTATGAGAGAAATATCTTCATGCAAGTTTCTTTCTTTGCCTGTATGAGAGTTATACTGAGATATAATCACAAATAGGATAATAACGTACCGATTTATGGAATTTTAACAAATTTAATTTTATTAACTGCTGACTCCAATTTTAAAATGGCTGTGCTATTTTACACTCTACCAACCATGCATGCCATTTTCATTTCTCTATATTGCTATCATCCCTTCAAATTTTCCAAGTTTTTAACATTTTATTCTTCATCTAGAGATGAATGTGTGTGTGTGTAATACGATATAATGTTATATATTTTAGCATAAACTATTTTAGCATATATGATATCATATATGTATACATGTATCGTGTTTCCTAATAACGGGAGACTGAATATATCTTCATAGTAAATAGCACTTCCTACTTGCTTTTCATTTAAGATGTAGCCTAATCCCCTCTATTTATGAAAACTTTGTAAAAGTAGTTGTTAAAATTTGTATACAATCCCACTTTAAGAGCCATAATTACCTAATTAGTATTCTCTGATTTCATAGGATTTTAAATTTATTTTCTGTTATGAGGAATGCTGTGATGAGTATTTTGATATGAACTTCTTTTCTATTACTAATTATATCCTTCAGAGAGAAGAGTTGTATAATTTTGCTTACCTTTCACATTTTGAAGAGTTTATGCATATTAACACATTCATGTTACATTACTTTATGGTTATGTCCCCATTGTTAGGACTGTTTGTCTCATGGCATTTGTTAATTTTTCAGAGTTGCTAAGTTACATTTGGAGAAGGCAAGAATTGTAACTTTTGTGAGGGTCATAACTTTCAGTAAGTTCTCTGGGACAACTTTTCTCATTTGTGATTACCCAAGAAGAATGTACTCACCAATATGTTCAAAACGTTCCCTCAGAAATATTTTTTAGGGGCAGCTGGGTGGCTCAGTCAAAGCGGCTCACTTCGGCTCAGGTCATGATCTCATGGTTCGTGGGTTCAAGCCCCGGTTGGGCTCTCTGTACTGACAGCTCAGAGCCTGGAGCCTGCTTTGGATTCTGTTTCTCCCTCTCTCTCTCTCTCTCTCTCTCACTCTCTTTGTCCCTCTCCCACTAGCATTCTGTCTCTGTCTCTCTCAAAAATAAATATTTAAAAAAATTAAATGTGTGTATATAAATAAATAAATATACATATACATACATATATATGTACATATACATATACATATCTGTATATATATATGTATATGTGTGTGTGTGTGTATATATATATATATATATACATATATATACATATATATATATATATAATGGACAAATATTCTATCTGTCCACTAAATAAAATAAATTTTAATTGAAAAAATATTATCTATTTCATTTTCCATATTCTTTAAAGAAGAAAAATTCTTGCTTACCGGTGGAGAAACTACTTCATTAGACCTAATGAATTACTAACGAAGGGTTGGGGTCTTTTCCACTGAGGCCTACGGGAGATGCCATCTGAGCAGCTCTGAAGTTAAGAGAACTGGTAAAGGCAGGAAGTTGTTCGGGAAAGAAGTAATATGGCAGCATAAAGTGAATCTCCTGTGTAATCCTAAAACTCAAAAAATTAAGTCATTTGAATATCTTCTGACAATATCACGGTTTTTTGTTTGTCTGTTTTTGGGGTGTGTGCGTGTGTGAAAACTTGAGACCTGACCTATGCGCTGCTGGGTTCATTAAGATACGTTTGTGAGGCAGAACTTAAAATGTTAGGGCAAAAAACAATTCTTTAATTTTATACACTCATTGGGTGATGCTGAAGAATTATTATTATCATTATTGTTGTTGTTATTATTATTATTTTGGGTGGGATATACCTATTTACACATTCACTTAATTTGCCTTTGATGTTTTGTTTTTATTTTTAAAATCCAGTCTTGTTTGTTCACTGTTATCTCATCTGTTAAAGTTAGATAAATGACATAGCCCCACACCAAAAGATAGTCTGAAAAGCCAGAGAAACCTCTCCCCTGACCTATAATGCTAGATTTTCTAGGTAATAGTAAAATCCATTTTATGAAATTTCTGATAAAAAAATGTTGAGAATAAAGAACCCTTAAGGTTGTTTTGAAATAAAGGAAGATACAAAGGAAAAAGGAGAGGGGGTATAAATCCAATTCAGAAAAAATAATGCTATTTGTATTCTCATGAGATAACAATTTTGTAGTAATTTAATTTTGGCTTGAAGAATTAAGATATTTATTCAAAAACTATTTTAGCATAAAAAGAACTAGAGGAAGGATGTTTCGTACTCTAAGTGCTATTGCATATGATATTTCACATAACAGTCATATTTGAAGAAGCTGCTCATAAAATCCTTATTTTACAAATACGGAAATAGAACATGAGAGATCTTTGCTAACCAACCCAGTACCAAAGGGGAGACTCCCCCGATGTTTCTGACTGCACATTGAACATTAATATCTATGTTATGGAATTAATTATAGAAAACTCTTTAGGAACTGAAGTTACTTTATATTATGAATATTCTATAACTTCTGAATATAAGAGGAAGATGTTAACTATATCTAAAATCAAAGCGAGTACATTTTCTATTCAGCATCCTAATAATTAAATGTTGCTTTTCTCCACTCTGAAATGGTGACATTATTTTTCAATAAAATTTGTATCTACAGTTTCTGTCCCCCCACAAAAAAACCTGTGAAAACCATCACTTTTGTTCTTATATTTGACTGAGATTAAGATGTTAGAAAAAAAGTTTACTTTCTATATGACTAGATCAAGAGTAAGACCAAGTAATGATGTTTTAAGGACATAGAATTAATTCTTTTTCAATGTATAAAAGTTATGAATTTGTTGAAGTATCACAGATAGATTTGTAACTTAGAAACTAGGTCAAGAATTATTTTTTGACATATCTTCTTAAAATAAATTGAATATTTTATGCCCAACATAAGTTAATTTTTCAACTGAGTAGAACTCTTATAAACTTGATATAAATAAATATCCACGTGTGGTAATTTACAATAGGAGAAAACTCTTACGAGGTTTTTATTTTTTCTTTTGCTCAGCTACCATGGATTGAGATTTCTCTGAAATTAGGCTCCAAATTGCTTTCCTAAGGTCTGTTTTAAGCATCAGCCATAGCATTCAAACTAAATGAAGTTTATATTCCTGATGAGACATTTTAAAAAATTTTGTCTGCTAATATTAGTCTTATGACAAATATTTTTTCACATTGCTAGATTTATTTCTATTGTTTAAATTTTAATTTCTAAAGACAAAATAACTATATTGCCTGGTATTCTCGGCATGCTTGACGGTTTTTGGAAATTTACTTTTTCAATAAGCAAGGGATTTTTTTTCTAATGCTACTCAGAATTTTTTTAGTACATAATTTTTAATGTTTATTTATGTTGAGAGAAAGAGAGCAGGGTAAGGGCAGAGAGAGAAGGAAAGAGAGAATCCCAAGCAGGCTACATGCTGACAGTGCAGAGGCTGACAAGGGGCTCAATCTGATGAACCATGAGATCATGACCTGAGCTGAAATCCAGAGTCGGACATTTAACTGACTGAGCCACTCAGGAATCTCAGGTTGTTTTTTTGTTTTTGTTTTTTTGTTTTTTTGTTTTTTTTTTATTGTAATGGTATTTCTTATGAATGCGTTATCTGGTTGTCAATTCCACCTAGAATAAATAGGAAAGAGTTTGCTGTTTTAAAACACTGAAAACTTCAAGAAAATAAAGTCCTTGACCTAAGCACTGCTTTGGTTTCTATCAAATATGACTATAGAAAAAAGATTTTTTTGAAATGAAAAACAAGAAAGTCATCTAAAAAGAAAGCTTATCGAGGCACCTGGGCAGCTCTGCCCCCTCCCCCATTCACACTCTGTCCCTCTCTCTCTCAAAAATAAATAAATATTTAAAAATTAAAAAAAAACAAAAAGAAAAATAAAGCTTATATATCTTGATTATATAGCATTCTTACTTGTATTGTGCTAACAGCAACAACAAAAAGAAGATAGAAAATTCTGTTATTTATCATATAAAACTCCTGAATGTGTATGAGGGAACCAGAGTAAATAACACTTTGCATTCTGTGTCACAGTAGTTTATGCAGTTAATAAATCAATGAAAAATTCAATGAATGAAACACAGTGCTAACCCCTTAGATAAATATTATCAGTTATAATATTCACACTAACTCATTGGTCTAGGCATTATTATCAGTTTACAGAAATGGGGTTCAAGAAACTTAAGTGACGTGTCCAAATAATGTAGCTAGAACGTGACAATAAAGGTATAAAAGATACAAACTTGAGTGGTCCACCTACAAGTATGCGATATCTCTGCAACACCATGTTAGCCCTCAGATACTCTCATCCAAGTGATGTAACGATAAGTTTATATCTACACTCACCCCTGCAATGGTTGGTTAGTAAATCCAGAAGACAAATGATCTTCAGTACAGTCAGTGATGATAAAAGAGAAGCTGAAATTAAAGGATCAGATGACCTAAGGTTTCTATTTAAGGAATATATGCATAAATAAATAAATAAATAAATAAATAAATAAATTTCAGACAGCATTCAAGGTTTGAATTGAAAATACAAAAGAAACTGAATCCCAAGTAGCATAAGACAATGTATACAAAGAAGGTATTTAGAAAAGAGGAATCGAATGCAAACCTGTAAGAATATGTGTTATTTATTATTTTCTGCATATAGTTCCCTTTTTCCTATCCTTTTATATTATCTGACTGTGATCATGGTGAGTATACTCCACTGATCATTAGAAATACATAATAGGATTCAGTCAGGACTAGTCCTTCTTGTACACTGAAAAGAACAGTCTCAATATTGACTTTTTGTATAGAAACTATTAACTATGACGAATCAAGAGCAGGGGATGGAATATTTTTGGAATATTTGTAGTGCTTAAATAAGAATATTTAAGGATATGTTTTTATTTTATTTTTATTTTTTAATACAGATACTACACTTGTCTGTATTATTTTGTGAGGCAACATCATCCATACACACTTTTCTTGTTTTAAAATACTTTCACTAACTTAAACATTATTGATGTGCTCTCAAATTTAGTTAAATGATAACACTTGTTAGCTCATGAGTAGTATGTATTTTATTTCAAGTAGGTTACTTTCCTTAATAATTTGAGAATAGTTTTCTGAACAGATATTTTCTGATTACCTGTTTATACTCTCTTCTCCATATTCAGTATATCTTTTTAAGGAAAAAAAAAGCATTGCTGTATAAATGCAATCATTTCCCTTTAAAATTTGATGAAAATGAGCTGACTCCATTTAGAGAAAGTCACTGAATATTGTGCAATATTCTTACCTGCACTTTTTAATGCTTTTCTATTTCCATTTGTATACCCAAAGCTGTCATCTGAAAGAAAAAAAAAGTAAGAGAAAAAAACTCTAATGCAAAGATATAACCATTCTGTAGATACATTCAAGGATAAATAGATGATATTTTTCATCTGGACTGATAAAGAGTATAGGAGAAATATGTTCTTTCAAGAAACACTTTCTTCTAGGCCATGTCTGCCCAGCACATTTATGATTCTCCTTTTTCTCATATAAAGAGAAAAATTCATGTGATGGAATTTTCTCCATAGTTCCATAATTAGGAAACATATTGTATGGGCATAACCAGTGTTTTTATTTCTGTTTTAGAATTATGAATTTCCTTTTTTCCAAATGGACTTTAACATTGGTTATCCCCCCCTTTTTTTAATAAACATAAAGGTACAAGAATTAAAGCAAAGAGAATACATACTGATTAATCACTAATTTTGGCTAAGTACAGATTTATGATAATCTGAAACAAACTATCTTACTTTCACTTAAGAACATTAATCCATATAAATGTAGACACAGGACTGTCCACAGTAGTTGCCAAACTTAAACTGATATCTGTCTAAAATAGCTGTTCATTGGAAATGTTGGGGTCAGGAGTGAACGGTCAAGAAAGAATCCTGGAGGTGTCTTCAGTGCAAAGAGGTGGTTTTTTTTATTAAAGCTTGGGGAGAGGACCTGTGGGCAGAAAGAGCTGCGCTGGGGTTGCGAGGAGTGGCTGATTTTATTCTTTCAAGTGGATGGGGGTAGGGATAGCATAAGTCTCCAAGGAAGTTGGAAGCAAGGTTTCCAGGACCTTGAGTGGCCGGGTGTTGTTAGGAAAATGTTATTTACTACTGTCAAGTAAAACCTTAGTCCTGAGACGCTTCAGATATATATTGGTGGGCCATATGCTTGGAGGATGATTGCTAGCATATATCTTGAAGGATAGAGACAAAGGAAGTTTCCAAAAGAATTTTTATATATTAAAGGAAACTTACAGGATCTTGGAGGTAGGGCTAATAATAAGTTAAAGTTGCCTTTTGGCCTAGGCAAACTATTAACATTGAGGCCGTTGAGTTCCTAGAGGAAGGTCACTCTGCCTGTCTCAAGGATTTGACAATGGGCTGTGAGTTGTAAGACATTTAATTTTTCTCTTTTGCCTTTGTTCTACACATCAGCTGTCGTGTCCAAATTAATGCTGAACAATAAATGAATTCAGTATAGAAAAATTATAATACATTATGATCTTGGATTCACACATTTATTCTAATTTATTACTGTTTCTGACAATGTTTATTCCTATATTGATATTCTTCTTTATGTAACAATATATTTAAAGAAGTACTATGTTCACAAGTTATATGTTGTACAACTTTCAACAATTAAATAATCAAGATTTTTTTAAACCTAAAATATATATAGGTATAATGAATGAAATGAAAATTTAATTTGTTCCTCAGATAAGGTAGCTTCAAGAGATATTAGATGGGCACAGAATTGTTGGGTCCATGGTTTTGGTCCATGGCCGTGGGAATCTTGGCCAGTGTAACCTCCACTTTTCATGGAGTTAACCAACAAATGTTTAGTAGGAACATATGTGTGCTCAAAAAAATGCAGGCTTAATAATTTTACTGCAGTAAGGGATGATACACTGCAGGGGAATAAAGGCGGCATCTTGTTAATGGGCAGTAGAGAAAAACTCTATGTTAATAAATCACCACAATCTTGGTGGCTTAACAGAATGCAATGTATTACCTTTGCTTTCTATAGATTAGAATTCTGAATGGGCCTCACTGGGCTGGGATAAAAGTGTTGGCAGCTCTGTGTTCCTTCTTGAAACATTCATGTGATTGTCTTCTCCATTCTTTTTGGTAAACTACATCCCTTGGCTTGAGACCATTCCTCTGTCTCCTAAGCCAGCAGTCATATCTTCTCTGACACGAACTCTCTTGCTTCCTCCCTCATGCTTATAAACATCCTTGTGCTTACATGGAGAACACTGTATAATCCAAAGTCACCTTTTCATATCAAATCTTTAATTTAAGCACATCTACAAAGTCTCTTTTGCCATGTGAAGTAATATGTGTATATGTTCCAGGGATTAGTTATTGGACCTCTTGGAGGGGGTCATCATTCTGCCTAACACCAGGCCTCTTGCCGGAACTCGAGCTTTTGCTGCACTCAGGAGGATTCCATAATTAAGAACCAGTTCTGGATTGGATACTGTTAAAAAGTGAAGGAAATTCTGTCATCATGTATTTATCTTAGGAGTTTATTCAAGTGGTAACATGATGAAAGCAGGAACAGAGTTATCATTTGCAAAATAAGGAGATGTTAAGCAGAAAAAGAACAATTTTATTCCCATTTCTATGCATGCGGTTATAGAAAAAAATCTTAATCTAGATAAGAATACAATTATTGTTGCTGAACTTCCATTAAAAGAATACAAAGGAAGACAGTAAAACATCTAGAATGTGGATACTGCCAATGCTTTTTTACTGTGTTTGGGATTTTATCAGGGAATTGAACTGTAATCCAGTTATCTAATATATTATCTGTGAAATCATAGTTTAATGTGTTAGTTTATATAGATTTTAATAAATACATAAACATATTTTAAATGTCAAAACATTTACTGTCACAGATCACTTTTAGATTGCCACTTATACAAAAATTACATTGATGAGACATGATCAGGAGGAAGTAAGTAGCATTTTAAAGGCAGTTTCAGAAGGGTGATGTTCAAAAACAGTTGATTATAAAGTATAGTGAGACAGAAAGTTTGAGATAAAATTGTGGTAAATAGTGGATCATTTTAAGTACTGGATTTCTGATAGTCCACGATAACTGAAAACTGATCACATGGAGATGAGTAGTAATTGTAATGAAAATGTTATTTAATGAAGACTAATCCAGTAGTGTCATTTGTGATAAATTAGAATGGACTCCAATAAAACACTTAGGATAGTTCTATAATTATGCATATATGAAGAGCTTAATGCCTTCAAAACTGAGTTAGACTGGAAAGGGAGTGACAAATGTGAGTGATGTTGGAAGAGCAGAACTTTCAGATTTTGATACAAGACTGCATATATTAGAGTAGTGGGAAAGATAATTCAAAGGTGATTCTTCAGTTTGGGGAATAAACGGTTAAACACATGGGCATAACTATGGTTAACGAATAAGAACAGTTTTAGCCTTTGGTTTTAGGCACATTTGGACAGCCAAAGAAACTAAGTAGAACGCTTTTGTGTATATGTTAGGTGCTCATTAGGCAAAAGAAGAATGAGGATGTAGATATTTTAAGATATACTCACCTATTAATAAATTTAATAATAGACATAGGAGGCATACAATAAACATGATAGATATACAAAACGTGTGATCCATTTTGGAGGTGTAAGAGGTAGAGATGTCACTGGAAGGGAACATGGAGAGGCATGAGGAAAACTGGAGTCCTGAATATATCAGTAAAAAAGGAATATTCAGGTATAGTAAAGACTTCAATAAAGCAAAGAGAAGCATGGTTGTGGAAATACCATTGGATATGTGACAATTTACCTATTAAAAAAAAATTGCACTAAAGTTTTTAAAAATAGATTTCCTTTCTCTGCTTTTCTGTTTTGCCTAA
This sequence comes from Prionailurus bengalensis, assembly GCF_016509475.1. Taxonomy (NCBI): domain Eukaryota; kingdom Metazoa; phylum Chordata; class Mammalia; order Carnivora; family Felidae; genus Prionailurus; species Prionailurus bengalensis. The sequence goes on along the minus strand of NC_057344.1, from coordinate 155,038,357 downwards.
CCTAGTTAATAAATAATATCTAGCAAAATATTAAAACTGTCGAAAACTAATGTAACTAGTGTAAATTATTATAAAAAATATAGAGAAAAGTTTTCTCGATCAAAAGAAAACTGGGTAAATGGTATTAAGTTTAAACTGTCTAAGAAATAATAAAGGCCATAAAATATGAAAATTTTCATGTATTTTTGTGGATTTTAAAGTAAATTGGAGGAATTTCTTGTAATTGAACAGTGTATATTATTGTGGCAATTTTTCCAGTTATTAAAAATTTAACAATATCCAGCAAAATGAGGAGCGACAAGATAAATTGGAAAAGAGATCTTTTCACTTTATATTATCGGTTTTTGTAAAAGTCAATAAACTAATGATACTGTTGGTTTCCATTTGTAAAATGTTCATTCCAGGGGTGCCTGGTGGCTCAATCGGTTAAGTGTCTAACTTTGGCTCGGGTCATGATCTCATGGTTTGTGAGTTTGATCCCTGCATCAGGCTCTGTGCTAACAGCTCAGATCCTGGAACCTGCTTCAGATTCTGTGCCTCCCTCTCTCTCTCTGCCCCGCCCCCACTTGTACTCTGTCTCTCTCTCTCTACAAATAAACATAAAAAAAAATTATAATGTATATTGCAAACCTTCCTTTCTGGGCCTTTATGTTGTTTTCAGACTAGTAGATCAGAAAAAACTCATTCCTACAAGCTCTTAAAAGCATGAAATAAAACTTTTTGCACTTTTAATCAAGTTTTGAAGGACTGATTGTCTTTTCCTTGAATTTAACCTGCCTGGGTCTCGGCACATTCTCAACAATTGCAGTCTGACTAATAAAAGTGTGTGTGACATGCAATCTTGGCAGATTTAATTGCTTTGAAGAACAATTATTTAAATTTCTTTACATTGGAAGTGATTATTAGAAGAAAGCTTCCCTTGAAAGAATCAAAGTAATAAAGTTAAAATAATATACATCTGAAGCATGAACAATTCAAAAACAACATGTTTTAAGATTATACTAAAAAGGATTAATTTCACTAATAGATTTGCCTTATTTTACTTACTAAAATTTGATTCTGTATTTTAAGGGCTTCAAATACTGCTTTATCTTCTACTCTGGAATATTACAATGAATATCTATCTTTGATGAACAAAGTTAGTTAATGACTACATCCAAAACTTTATCCTGTCAATTTTGTCTTGATTCTAATTTTTTTTTATTGATAAAATAGACTGAAGTTCATTATGACTACAAAACATGTAGTTTATGTGACATTCACCTAAATATTCAACCTCAACTCATCTTACTTTTTTAAAATATTTTTTTCAACATTTTTATTTATTTTTGGGACAGAGAGAGACAGAGCATGAACGGGGGGGGGGGGTGGGGGTCAGAGAGAGGGAGACAGAGAATCTGAAACAGGCTCCAGGCTCTGAGCTGTCAGCACAGAGCCCGACGCGGGGCTCGAACTCACGGACCGTGAGATCATGACCTGAGCTGAAGTCGGCCGCTTAACCGACTGAGCCACCCAGGCGCCCCCAACTCATCTTACTTTTGAAACCTGTTTTACCGTGTGTTTCCTGTATCTATTAATAACACAGTCGTATCCCACTGTTGTTTTTGACTCCTGAGTGTTTATTCCTCTCCAGGCCATACTCATTTTTCATTTAACCTCTTGCTTGGGACCATCTATTCCATGCATAATGTCTTATATCTCCATCCACTTGACCAGTACCCTAATGTAAGTTGTCTGTATTTCAATTTAATCTCAATTCAGTAGTCTTTCTCATAACGAAACAAAACAAAACAAAACAACCCCTCAGAATTACCCTTGGAAATAATTCAAGAGTAATCTTCCTATAACAGAGCCCTGATGGTATATTCCAGAGCTCCAACCTACAGTGTCAAATGCAAAGGATTTCATGTCATAGTTGTAATCTCAAAGTTTTCTCTTATGAAATAATTTTGCATGTTCTTTGCTTACATATCATTTATTCTAGGACTTGCCCTATTCACATATATGTCATGTAATTCTCATTTCCATGATACATTTTACACGCTGTTCTCTTTTTTTGAAATATTCTCATTGGTGCCCTGTATTTGCTAAGATTGGGTTCAAACAACTTGCACTGGATCTTTGGCTACAGTTTTATTAACAAAATACGTATTTTATTTTACTCATTTCTGATGTCTAGAAGGTAGTAGTATAGGCTTTGTGCTACGTAGAGATGTTATGCACAAATATGCATCTCTAAAATACATAGAAACTGTGTATTTATTCCTGGCATGAATGTTTGCCATGGTTGGCCTGGGATAGGGTTGGTTTATGCCTCTTCTCCCTGTACAGTTATTCAGAGTCCCCCTTCACTTTCATGAAAGTATCATTTTGGAAGATAAATTAACTTGCCATGCTACGCATTTCCAACGTAAAATGAGCTATTCAAATTAAGTGTACTTTTCTAGGTAACTGAATCTTTTAGTTTCAGTGTTTGGGTCATTATTTATTTTAAGTATGTTGAAATTTTACCCCACGCTGCCAAAAACCCACTAAATAATTTCCTTTCTTCTTAAATAGTAAACTAAAAAATAATTAACTGACTTATTTTTATGTAGTCCTTGGATACTATTGTGGTATTTGTATCTTTCTCCCTATTATATAAATTTGACTTTTAATTTTGTTATGATTGATATGCTAATTGTTAATTGCTTTTATTCTTAGCAATTAATGTTTATTCCTATCAATAGTGTATCTACATTTAGTGATTGTTTTCTAATGCATTCATTTTATTTATTTTTTATTTATTTATTTATTTTTTTTTTAACGTTTATTTATTTTTGAGACAGAGAGAGACAGAGCATGAACGGGGGAGGGGCAGAGAGAGAGGGAGACACAGAATCAGAAACTGGCTCCAGGCTCTGAGCCATCAACCCAGAGCCTGACGCGGGGCTCGAACTCCCGGACCGCGAGATCGTGACCTGGCTGAAGTCGGATGCTTAACCGACTGAGCCACCCAGGCGCCCCTAATGCATTCATTTTAACCATCTAAGACCTTGAGATATTTTATCTTGAAGTTAAGGGTTGCAGAGATAGAAGACCTATGTGGCAATTCTGATTTGGCAATTTTTTACCCATGTATGTTTAAGCACTTTCTTAAATATTCTGAGTGTCAGTATCTTCACTTGGAATACTGTTTTGTTTTTAAAGTAGATGATCTTTGGTATCTTGTTAGCAATAAATATTCATTAGATTGACAAATTTCTTAGCGAAGAGTTTAAAAAAAATAGTATCTTCAGGTTGTGTCTCTCTTTAATGAAATATATCACAATATTATTAGTTATCTATCTTTAGAACTATTTTACTTATTTTTATTTCTCAATTAATTGTAATGGTTAATAATGTTGAAATATATTATTCATTTATTCGCCAGTTTTGTATACTTCTCACTATAATGAGCAATGGATATAAAAAGAAGGATATACTATTTTTACTTTTTAAAGTTTTTATTTATTTTTATTTATTTTTTTATTTTTTTTTTCAACGTTTATTTATTTTTGGGACAGAGAGAGACAGAGCATGAACAGGGGAGGGTCAGAGAGAGAGGGAGACACAGAATCGGAAACAGGCTCCAGGCTCTGAGCCATCAGCCCAGAGCCTGACGCGGGGCTCGAACTCACGGACCGCGAGATTGTGACCCGGCTGAAGTCGGACGCCCAACCGACTGCGCCACCCAGGTGCCCCTAAAGTTTTTATTTTTAACTAAACTTTACACCCAACGTGAGGCTCAAACTCACGACGCAGAGATCAAGAGAAGCAAACTCTTCTGGCTGAGCCAGCCAAGCACCCCCATATGATTTTTACTTTTTTAACATTCATACTATTATGAGGAAGAAAAGTATAAAACATGTAAAAAGCGTCACTTGCTTTTAACAAAGGCCTGCTTAGTGCTTAACACATGTCCATTCAAGCACACTTGTGTGTGTGCATACAAACCACATATACATGGAAACAAACTCCACTCTTATACTATAATCTAACAATTTTGGACCATGGAACTCTCTATCTATATACCTATCTTTGCTGATTGATTAAGGTCCATTATGGGTTACTGTGGATCTTTGAGAAATTTTGTAACGCATGATGGAAGCACAGAAAGCAACATAGAACTGAAAGAAATGCTTTAGTTTCTTTGTGGTATTCTGTAAATAATTTGAAAAGTATTGCATCTAGGAGCTATTGGCCCTGACCAAGCTAATCAGAGGTGATTGTATCTTCAGGAAATAAAGTGACTACAACCCAGTAGAATGTGTGACTGACACTGGATTGAGGACCCTGATTAATGATATGCCCAGAAGTAAGAGTACTTGGCTTGATGATTTACTTGTAAATATTACCTTATCACAATTATGTTTATTTTCAGTAAATTATCCTTTTTATTTTGAATTTTTTTTAACGTTTATTTATTTTTGAGACAGAGAGAGACACAGCATGAATGGGGGAGGGGCAGAGAGAGAGGGAGACACTGAATCGGAAGCAGGCTCCAGGCTCTGAGCCATCAGCCCAGAGCCAGACGCGGGGCTCGAACTCACGGACCGTGAGATGGTGACCTGAGCCGAAGTCGGATGCTTAACCGACTGAGCCACCCAGGCGCCCCTAAATTATCCTTTTTAAATGCCAATCTATAAATTTCTCTCCTGGACACGTAGCTGAAATGAACAACATAAGATAATATTAAATAATAAAAATATGAGACTTTAGTAGCGAGAGTAATCAATTTTTTTTAATCTTTTTGAATGCATCATAGAAGACATTACAGAGCAGTTGATAAAGTTTATGAGAGCAATTCTCCAGGGAGAAGAGGGACAGACATTTTAAGAAGGATATTCATAGGTCCTAGCTTAGGTCATTTGAAAATGAAGCGTCCTAAAATCACACAGGTGCACATGCGTATACTTTCATACATTCTTATGTAACATTAAATATATTTAAACTCTTTCTTTCCAATATTCTAAATGAGAATTACCATTTATTGAATCTTCATCTGATTTAAAATCTTTATACACAAATACTATACAATATTGCATTAAATTGGTATTTTCAATATTAGATTCAATTTTTATTTATATTGCTCTTGGCACTATTTTGCATTACACAGAAGTTTTTGAGAAACAAAATATGTCATATTTGAAAATAAGAGCTTTACTTCCCATTCTTGTTTAATCTTATTTGTATGTATTTCAACATAGCCGAGATCCCATTTTAGCTTTCTCTATTTATGATCCTCAGTTTTTTGCCTTTTGTTTTTAACATACATATTGGAATTGAGAGCAATAAATAAAAATATTTATTCTGAGAAATATTGTTTTAGTTTATTAATGTAAAGTAACATGGCTAAATCCTTTAAGTTTATTGCCAGTACCTGGCACGTTACCACTCGTCATTTTCTCTAAAGATTATAGAATGTAATATTAGTCAATATGAATATACTGTGTTTTCTGTATTAAAGTATATTCATTTAAAGGGAAAAAAGTTCTGTTTTATGTAATATATACTATTCTCATTATTTAATATAAAAGTAAATTGTGTTTTTGTTTTTTGTTTTTTCTGATTTCCATTAATTTATTTGTTTCCCTTTGGAGCATTTAATTTCATTTTCATTTTCCCTAAAAGGGATTGAGTCTAGAAATTCCCACATTTTGACTAATTCATAAAAAAGCAGATAAATCTAGCTATGTGTTATTAAACTTTACTAGCACTCATAAGCTATTTGGAAATGAATATAGTCAGTTATGGAAACTTCAATATAGGCAATTTTATTTTGTTTCCAATAAATAGATTCATGCTACTGAGAGGGAAGTAAATAGCAATCCACTGATCTATTTCCTGAACCTCTTTAGAAACATCATCATCTACTTATTAAGATGTACTTAAGTGATGTATTTTGTATTATTTTAAATTATGCTTACATGTCATAATCCTTGACCTTGCACAAATCTTTACTAAATTTAATCATCCTAAAAACTCCTGGTCCTAAAAAACAAGGTCAATATTCATGGTTTTTATTTTCTACATTCAGGATCCACCTATTAAGCCATTGTGTTTATTTGTCATGTCTTTTTCATATTCTTTAATATAGAAATGCTTGAAATGTCTCACTGTGTGTTTATATATGTGTGTGTCTTTAATGACATTGATATTTTAAGGGACCAGTTATTCTGTAGAATGTCACAATCTGAAGCTGAGTAAATCTTTGCTCATGATTATGTTCAGGTTAAACATTTTTCTCCCCTAACATTATTTACTTTTCAGTGTATCACATTAGGAGGCATACTGTGTCAATTTATCTTATTATTAGTAATGTTAAATTTGAATATTTGATTAGAGTGGTCTCCCTCAGAGCTCTCTATCAAAAGTTGTCTTTGTATTCTCTTTGTTACATTAAGTATTTGAAAGAGTAATAATTTTGAAAATTTACAATGATGATTTTCTAATTACATTCTGTCTTCTACATTTAGTAGCTAACACCCTTCTATAAAAAGTTCCCTCTCTTCCCAATTTTCAAGTGTCACTGTGAATTCATGGGATTTTTCTTTAATATATTATTATCCACATGGCCCTTTTTTTAATGGTCAAAAGCCTCAAAATTGGGAACCAGTTCAAGCATTTTCCTGTATTGTTTATGTTTTCTATAGTCTTCTAACACGTCTTTGCTTTCTGACAGAACAAGGTAGGCCACGTCCATCTTATATTTTCCCTGCCCCTGACATGGAATTTGCCATATATTCAAAGTGTCCTGATTTCTTTTAGTCAAGAATTACAGATAACAAACATATAGGTTATATATGCTATTAGAGTATTATAACTTTAAGTCCTTTCAGAGGACAAAGCTAGAAATATATACTTTTAAATATGGAGAATTCATACCACTATTTCCAATTCAGATATAAAAATCACAGTATTCTTCCTTGTCTTCCTCATATCCATTATTGTAACTTTCTTTTCTCAGAATAAGAAACTTGATTCCCCAAAATATCAATATATTTACTCATTTGTTTTATCCTACAACAACACAAAATTTCAAAATACTATAGTAATGTTATGACAAAGAAAAAGCTGTTAACATGCAAAATATTTTATATTATATATATTTTTTTTCCATAAGATAGATTCACACTATGTATATCCTGGAAGACTATGCATTCAAATTCTACTTGAGTTATATATATTTTTCTGTGTAGTTACATTATTAATTTGATAAAAAAGGAAACTCATTTTTTCCTCAATTTTACAGTTTATCCAGTTTTAGAGTTTATCACAATTTTATTTAATTTTATTAATTTAATTTTATAATTATATTATAATTATATATTATATTTTATTATATATTTAATATATAATATATTAATAATACACATCATTATTTATTTAATATATTTATTTAATATATATTTATTTAATATGTATATCTATTTAATAAATTTATATTTATTTATTTATTTATATTTATTTATTTAATAAATTATATTAAATTTAACATATAATTTAATTATATCTAATTTAACTTTATTTTATGTCTTATATGTAGTATAAAATTATGATCAAAACAAAAGTACATGTAACTAAAACTACACTGAAATTATAGATATCTCCATCATTCCTTAGCCTATCCTCACTCACCCTATATGGCTAAGTATTTCCATTTGATTCTGATTTATCTTTCCTATGCTTACTCTTGAAAATAAGCAAATGTATTTTTATTTTCTCTCCTTTCTTAAACAACAGGTTTTGTATTACATATTATGTATACATTTTTATACTAACCATCGTGTTACTTTTTCTTACCGGTATATCCTTGATATCACATCGTATTTCTCATTGTTTTTTATAACTGTATATTTCTCTATTATATAGGTGTTTCACAGTTTAAATAGCAAGGTTTCCATAAATGAGTATCTAAGATTGTTACCAATATTCAATTATTACAAGTAATACTTTCATTGATGATACATGTGGGTGTGTGTGTTCGATAGAGTATATCTCCAGAGTTTACTTCTAGAAGAAAGATTACTCTTTCAAGGGGTAAATTAATATATAGTTTTGTTAGATATACCAAATCCCATTTTACAGAATATACTACACTACACTTCTAGTTGTCACATGTGAGTTTATCATGTAGTGGTTTTAGTTCCATTCAACCTGTAGAGAAAATAATTTAAGATTCGTTCATGCCCAATTAAATGTGAGCAAATGTCTAAAAAAAGTAGACATTTCACCAAAGATAAAGAAATGGCAAATAAACATGTGGAAATGTATTGAACATTATTTTGTCATTAGGGAAATATGAACTAAAACCACAAAAAGTATCACTTCATACATATTGCTATATTTAAAATACATGTCAATAGCAAGTGTTGGCAAATATGAAGAGTAATGGGAATTCTCATAAAATGGTATAGTCATTTTGGAAACTAGTTTTGTACTTCATAATAAAGTTAAATATATATCTACCATATGATTTAATCTTACACCCATGTAACTAGGTAATTACTTATTTAATCCCACATTAATTGAGAAAACTATATTTACACAAAGCCTGTACACAAACAATGGTTATTCACCATTTATCTACTTTGGGCAAAAGACCACTTACGTGATTTGTCTCTGTTTTTATTGGGTTGTTTGTTTTTATTATTGACTTACGAGTACTTTGTATTCTGAATGTAAGTCTTTCATCAGATATATGGTTTGCAAATATTTGTTGCATTCTGTTGGTTTTCTTTTGATTTTCATGATAGTATTGCTTGCAGCACAGAATTTGTTTTTATTATTTCAGTGCAGTCAAATTTATCTTTTTTTTTGTCTTTTGTCTTTGTGCTTCTGATGTCTTATTTAAGGATCAAGTGCTAGGGCTCCTAGGTGGCTCAATCAGTTAAGCGTCTGACCCTTGATTTTGGCAAGTTCATGATGTCACAATTTGTGGGTTCAAGCCCCATGTCAGGCTCTGTGCTGACAGCATACAACCTGCTTGGGGTTCTCTCTCTCTCTCCCTCTCTCTCTGCCTCTTCTCCTCTCCCTTTCTTTCTCTCCTTCTTTCTCTCTCTCTCTCAAAAATAAATAAATAAATAAATAAATAAATAAGATAAAGAAAGAAAGAAAGAAAGAAAAAAAGAAAGAAAGAAAGAAATAGAAAGAGAGAAAGAAAAAAAGAAAGAGAGAAAGAAAGAAGGAAGTCAGAGCCTAACTCAAAGTCACAGTTTCCTCATAAACTTTCTTCTAGGAAATATTTTTCTGAGAATATTTCTTCTAAGATACATCTTCTAAGTCATATTTTTTATCTCTTGCATTTGGATCAATGATCCATTTTGAATTAATTTTATGTAATCTTTAAATGTGACTCTAACTTCACTCCTTTGCAGGTGAGTATCCAGTTTTTCCAGCATCATTGGTTAAAAAGATTCTTCTTACCTCATTGAATTGTCTTAATATGTTATTGAAAATTAATTAACCATAAATGTAAGAGTTTTATTCTGGAATCTGAATTCTATTTCATTGATATATCTATCTACTCCTGCTATCACTATGTCTTGACTAGTGACATAGCTTTATACTAAATTTGAAGTCAAATAAGTATGATTCCTCCAATTTTTTACTTCTTTTGGGGGCAGAATTTCGCAATTCTGGGTCCCCTCAATTTTCATATAAATGTTAGTATCAGCTTGTCAATAATTACAAAAATTCTTTTGGGATTTTGATAGTGGTTGTGTTGAATCTGTAGATCAATTTGGAGAGTACTGTCATTTTGACAGGATTAAATTAGAATCATTTTAATATTTAGTGTGAAATAAAGGTAGTTTACTTGAGCCACATTCTTTTAAACCGTTTTTAGTTTATCATGAATCTTCTCTAGACCTGCACTGTCCAGTATATGATGGTCACTAGCCACATATGAGATTCAAGTGTGTCTAGGGCAGAAGAGGAACTGTGTTTGTAATTTTATTTATTTTAATTAATTAAAATTTACATTTACAGACTCATTTATCCAGCAATTTAAAAACTTTTAAGTGTGGTTGGAGAAACTTGGGTATGTGATTCTATTTTATTCCCTGGAAAAATTTGACCTCTAAAGAAAGAGAAAAGAGTTCTGCTAAAAATTTTGCATCCAAATCGGGATGTACCATTAGTATCATATACACCCTGGATTGAAGACTTAGTACAGAAACAATAAAAGAGTAAATACCTAATTGAAAATGATTCATGTTAACTGTATGTGAAAATATTATTATTTTGGATATATACAGATAAATAAAATGTTATCAGAATTAATTTTAGTTGTTTATTTTAAAGTTTTTAGTGTGTTTAATATAAGGGTTTAAACTGCATAGTATGGGGGCGCCTGGGTGGCGCAGTCGGTTGAGCGTCCGACTTCAGCCAGGTCACGATCTCGCGGTCCGTGAGTTCGAGCCCCGCGTCAGGCTCTGGGCTGATGGCTCAGAGCCTGGAGCCTGTTTCCAATTCTGTGTCTCCCTCTCTCTCTGCCCCTCCCCCGTTCATGCTCTATCTCTCTCTGTCCCAAAAAAATAAATAAACATTGAAAAAAAAATTAAAAAAAAAACTGCATAGTATGTAACTCATGTTATACTTCTCTTGGATAGTGTTCTAGATTCTATATGTGAACGAATACTAACTTTTCAAGATTGCTCAGTATCACCTTAGGTGGAGTCAATAACCCTATACTGGACTATTAATTAATAACAGTAGTTAATAACTTTAATAACCATGAACACTAATTAATCTTACATACCAACTGTACTAAATACATTTTTGGGCATTATACCTATATTATGTTATTATGCTTATCCTTTAGAAACTCATTCACTAAATATTTAATGAGTGTTTACTATGTTTCATTTTCTGGAAATAAATATGGCTCTGCCACAATTCCTTTCCCTTTTTGCGACTTCTTTCCAAAAGAACAGGCTGAGGTCTATTTCATTATAATTCCCGTAGACTCCTGGAGGGCAAACTGGGACTCATTTATCTTTTTACAATAATATTAAGCAAATATTATAAGAGATACTTAATGATCAAGGTAAATATACAAATTATTATTAAATTTTCATAACTAAAGTATTAGTTGTCCACCAATGTGTGTTGCTAACATGCGGGGAAGAGAGTTTTCCTTAAATGTCAGGGAAATTCCTATGAAATAGATACAGTACTAGTTGATTAAAGAAGAAAAGCATAAGTCAAATACAATACAGGAATCCAGTGGTAATTAAAATGTATGCTTCTTGAAAAGTAAAGTATCTTTGCTTCTGAAAGAAAATGCTCTCAACTTAAAATTTCTAGATTCACAGTTGAGATATTCACGGACTATGCAGTGTTAAATAACATCAACTGCATGTTTTCCTCATGTGTTTTGAGTGACTAGTAAGAGTAATTTAATCAATAGAGTGTTCCAGTTCTCATTGAATAAACTGAAAGTAATCAAGAAATTTTGAGAAAAGTTTAATAACTTTCCATTCTTCACGTACATAATTACCATCATATATTTAGAAGTTAGCATAATTTATCAGTATTTACTCAGTATCAAGACGATGTATTACAATTCAATGATGATTAAATTGAATCAGTGTATTCAATAGAGTTTAAAAAGGTATCTCATATTTCCAGATTTTTTTAAATACAGAGGATGCAAAGCAAAAACTTCAAGGGCTATTGAAAGAATAATAAATTCATTTCAACAAATAACAAAAAGTCCTTCAGAAGAAATGATGGTTTTTTTTCTAGTTTCTTTTTCCCTAAATGTATTTTACTTTATTTTTTTAATGTTTTTATTTATTTTTGAGATAGACAGAGTGTGAGTGGAGGAGGAGCAGAGAGAGGGAGACACAGAATCTGAAGCAGACTCCGGGCTCTGAGCTGTCAGCACAGAGCCCGACGCGGGGCTTGAACTCACAAACCATGAGATCGTGACCTGAGCTGAAGTGGGACGCTCAACCGAGGGAGCCACCCAGACACCCTTCTAGTTTCTTAAGTACAGCAATAATATCTGAAATATATTTGTTTATATTACATTTACTTATTCATATTTTTGGGAAAAGAAAAATGAGGACTGGAGGAAGAAACTGGTGATAAAGATTAAGAATTTTTGTTCATAATACTGATAAATCAATCTTCAGACTGACAATATATATTTGCCACATATTTTAATATGTATATGTATATATTTGTTCCCTATATATGTGCATATATTAATGTGGTTACGTTCATTATCTACTTACCTATCTAAAACCAACAAATAACTTCTGTTTATAATACTTAAAACACATGTAATTAATTTTTTTTTCAATGTTTATTTATTTTTGGGACAGAGAGAGACAGAGCATGAACGGGGGAGGGGCAGAGAGAGAGGGAGACACAGAATTGGAAACAGGCTCCAGGCTCTGAGCCATCAGCCCAGAGCCTGACGCGGGGCTCGAACTCACGGACCGCGAGATCGTGACCTGGCTGAAGTCGGACGCTTAACCGACTGCGCACCCAGGCGCCCCGAAACACATGTAATTAATGACTAAAGAGACAGAAAACCCAAGAAAAGTGGGCAAAATTTTAGATAGTAACTTCAGAAAAATATATTTACAGATAGTTAATAAGCATAGGAAAGACTATTCAACATCAAGAGTTATAAAACTAAACTTGCAGTGAGGTACCAGTCACTCACTGACGTGTACAAGATATGTCCAACGATGCTAAGTATCAATGTGAGGAGCAAGACAAACTCTTATTTTGTTAGTAGGAGTGCAAATGGTAAAACAATTTTGGAAATCTTTCTGTTGGTATTTACTAAAGCTTAAGCTATTCCTATCCTATCACATAGCAATTTCACTCCTAGGGATAGATGCCTCAAGAATGAATGGCAGCATCCACTAACAAACTTGTAGAAGAATGACCTCAACATCTTTATTCAAAATTGCCCCATCCATTTTTTTTACAATGGAATAGATAAATTAATCGTGGTATATTTATTAGAAAACTATATAGCAATGAAAACAAAGAACTCTACACACAACAGCATTGATGGGCTTCATGTACCTAGTATCGAGCAAAAGGAGAAAGATACAAAAAGATACATGCAACATAATTCTATTTACAAGGATTTTAGAAATAGGCAAAATTCATTTATTTTGATAGAAGTCAAAATAGTTCTTACCTCAGGGGATGCTAAATAAGAATATGGTAGAGAGGCATCCTTTGAAGTGCTATGTAGTTTCCATATATTGACCAGAGTGGTAGTTTTACTCTTAATTTTGTGCACCTTCATGTGTTATATACCTCAATATACCTTAATAAAAAAATCCATTCTGGACGCCATATAGAGGATGGATTGTAGATAAACAAACTGAGAAACTCTAGTAGCAATCCAGGTGACAGTATACGGTAGCTTACATTGAATAACAAATCAACAGAAATGGAGCAAAGTAGGAAGATTTGTAAAGTACTTTTGAGATGGTACTGTCAGGAATTTTGTAGGACGATGGCACGGGTTAGGCAGGTGAAATAAAATGCGCAGTCAATATGGGATGGTTGAGGAGGGAATAGAGACAATGAACTTTTTAACACAGAGGAATAGTAAACATTAGATAGGAGGTTCTTACATTTTTGTTTGCTATTTCCCAAAATGAGTACTTATATGAAATGGATAAAAAAGACGAACAACTGGTAAAACAACTCCTAATTCCAAGTTTTATAGCATATATATTCTAATATATTCTGGTACTTAATTTACATTTACAATGTAATTAAGTTTCCTGTTTGCCTAGTTATGTGCTTAGTATGCTTATATCTTTTGTGATAAATTATCAAAAACACTGCACAGCTGGCCAAAGCTTTTTTTCACAAAAGCACCTCATTAGAAATCAACAACTTACCTTTAAATTCTTTGAACATGTGGTGCAAAATCTGAATTCACGTAGCTATGTGTTAGCTGCAGACAGCCTGCCTCACTGATCTTACTGTGTGATAGATATATTTTAGGAATGGGTTGTGGAGAATGATGATTTTTGCCTATTGCTATTTAAATATTTTATGATTAAAAGATCTTTTTTTGTTTAGCACAGGAGTCAGTAGAATATTTCCCAAAATATGATGTTGATAAGCTCTGATGCAATTTAAAAAATTAGTTTCCCCCCTTATTTTTTATATTTTCTCATCTCTTATTTTTTTAGAATGACCATATTATGAACTATTAAAGTTTCCAATTAGTTTTTTTTTTCTGCTGGTTATTAAAGATATATGTAGATACACTTTTAAAAGTATATACTTTTAAAAGAACGCTGTTATATAAGTAAAAAACACTTTCTTAATTCTTCCAAAATACAGCTAGTCACTCTATTTACTTTAATATGTATCCCATTTTTGTAACCTACTGCTAAAACCTATACATCGTTTTTTTTTTTCTGATTGAAACTCTTTAATTTTTTTTATTTTACTTTTGAGAGAGAGAGACAGCGTGAGCAGGGGAGGAGCAGAGAGAGTAGGAGACACAGAATCTGAAGCAGTTTCCAGGCTCTGAGCTGTCAGCCCAGAGCCAGATGTGGGGCTCAAACTCAGGAACCCTGAGATCATGACCTGAGCCGAAGTCAGACGCTTAACCGACTTAGCCACCCAGGTGCCCCAAAACTCTTTAATTATTTCCACATTTGATTAGTTTTTCACTAGAGGGGTTATTCAACAAAAATGTTTATTTAAAGATAAATGAGACTTCTTTTAAGTAAAAAAAATTAATCAATCAATTTTCCTGTCTGGTCTTTACTTATAGAGTGGACACATTTATCTTATGGATACATATGCCAGTCATAATTTAGTAACATCGAGTTGATTTGTAAATCCAATATCCTTATTAAATCACTAGAACTTAGTATCTGCATTTATTAATGAAAAATATAAAATATTTATAAATCTGTAACTGTAATTTTGACTTTTAGATTTCAGGTCTATTCCTCACTAAATGCTGTCAAAATCTGATGGTTTGGCTCATTGTTTTTTCTGCTTTGGTCAGTATTGCAATATTTTCCCTACCTCCAACATTCTTCAGAAATAGAACTGCATGCATATGAATTCCCCATTGATTTCTTCATTTCTACAATTTTCTTAATTTTTTACAATTGCATTACATAGCGATGGTTGAGATTATTGATTATATAAACTACTGGAAATAGTGTTCTAACTCAAATGCCTTCACTACATTAAAAATTTCCCCTCAAAGCATTTTTTTTCACATTATAGAAAGGAATTTTTTAAAAATTTCAGACCCTATCATGTTATTCTTTTGCTATAAATCTTAGTGTCTTCTCACTGCTTTAAGGGAAAAAAAAAAAACTTAAGAAGGGCTCTCAATATGGTCAATCGTAGGTGGTGGAGACTTTTCTACATCCTAGGCTGTGTCTCTTTCTAGCCCCATCTTAATTCACACCATGCCTCTCTCTATATTCCAATAATAATAATATTTGAAATTCTTAAATGTCAGTGCTTATTTCAGGACCATGAACTTTCCAAGTGTTCTTCCCACTACCTGAAACCCATTGGGTCCATCATCCCCAGATCCCTCTTGACCTAATTATTCTACTTAGCCTTCATATTTAAAAGCAACATTTCTGTTCGTAGCGAAGTTTATCATAGTGCTGCAGCTTAACTCAGCTTGCCTATTAATGTGTTTACGGTACATTACAAGATACTTTATAGCACTGATCATGTTTATTTTTTATTTTTATTTCATTTTTTATTTTTGTTATTATTTGACATCTCCCATCCTCCTAAACTGAAAACTTCATGAGAAGAATCTTGTCTCTTTTGCTTATCATTTTCTGATATAACTAGCAGAGTGTCTTTTATGTTTTAAACCTCAGCCAGTAGTTGTTAAATAAATGAGTAAATTGAAATCATCATGTACCCTAAATGGTTTTTTCCTATTTTTGTATAATACGGTTACAGCAAGATATCCAATATAAGTAAGAAAAAGTATCTCTTTCATATTAATAAAATTTGTCTCAGGCTTCATAATAAACAATCCATATCAATTTTTAGAATATTCTTAATTAACACTAAAATATCAGAATTATTTAAAAAATATTAGAGTTTTTAAGTAAGGTAAGGCCAAAATCTGTAGTATGTGGAACAATGCTTATATTAAGTACTCAATAAATATAAGGTCTTGATTTTTTTTTAAAGAATATAGTTTTGACTAAAAACAAGGAATTTAATCACATTAAAGAAGTATTTTCATTAGGTGGTTTACTCTACAACCCCAGTTCTCAGTGGTTTGGGGCATGCTTTTTCTTTCCCTGCAGCACTCGTTAGTAAAGTGGTCCTTTGTATGGAAATAATGCTTCCTCAGCTCCAACACAGCAGCACTGAACCCTGCCGTGCTTCAGATCTATCTGTTCATTGATGGATGAGGATCACAGAGGGTACAGAGGATATACAGCTTATCAGAGGAGTGAAAAGTTGAATGTCTTTCTACCACCTCAGCCTATTCAGGCAAAACACTGAACACAAGGTGAACCCCAAGGGTGCATGCTGTGTGCAAACAGAAAGCGCAGCATCAAAGGCAAACTATAGAACTAGAAGCTAAGAAATAATGACTGCTCTAACAGTAGTACCAATATAAATATTGGAAAACATGTTATTCATTGCTCTATTTTTGCCCTATCTAAAACAGGCTCCATATGTTATCACAATTTATGCATATGACCCTCATGTTACTGTCCTTGTTATGGATGAATTTATCTCCCTCAAAATTCTTATGTTGGAACCCTACCTTGCAATGGGGTAGTATTAGGTGGTGGGGCCTTTGAGAGATAATTAGGATTGCATGAGTTCACAGGGTAGAGCCCTCACGAATGGGATTAACCTTTACAAGTCACAGAAAGACCTTGAATCCCTTCTCTGCTTGACCACATGAGGATACAAGGAAAAGTTGGCAGTCTTAAACCCAGACAAGAGCCCTCACCAGAACTTAACCATGCCTGCACTCTTGATGTCTGACTTCCAAACTTCAGAAATGTGAAAAATAAATTTCTGTTTTTTTAAGCCACTCTACCTGTGATATTTTGTTATAGCAGCCTGAACTAGGATAGCCACTATCCCCAGTGGCTGAGAGAGAGCACCCAGTGTAGTGTTCCCTCAGTCATAGGCCAGGGGTGAGATCCAAATCTCCTTGGAGAAGGCATGGCCATGACTCATTGAATGGAAGAGAAGTTGTGCTGGTGCTGTGCTGGAGGAACTTTCTGGAAGTCCTTGCTCTGGAACTTGCTGGGAACCTGTCTTCCGGGGTGCCTGGTGAAGCCACCCACAAGGAAGTGCTGATGCCAGCAGGCTGGGTCCAGGGACCCAGAGGGCTTCCACAGAATCAGCCAAGAGGGGTAATGGATGCAATGCAAAATAGAAATCAAACATGAGTCAGCAGGAGGTGAAAGCAGAGTTTATTGAAGGTATAGAGACAGTGCAGGTGCGGGCAGTGTCTGGGAGACTCAGAAAAGAAAGGAGAGAGTCTCATCTTTGCTTGAGGCCTGGGAGTTCTTATTGAGGACTGTAGTCTGGTGTACCAGTCCTCTCAGGTGTCCAAGAACCAGTTAAAACAAATGCGAGGGTTCAGGTGTTCTTCCTTAGAGGCAGGGGTCTTGGTATTGAGATGTCTATCACTGGTGGTCTGAAATACACACATGGTCATTCCATCTGGTCATTTTTATCTGGTTCTTCCTTAGACATTATCTATTCTAAAGAAATCATTAAGTCCTTGCCCCTTACAAGGAGGACATACACTATTTGCATTATGAGGCATGTGTAAAATGGAGGTGAATGTCCTAGCAAGAATAGAAACTAGGAAAGGAGAAAAAGCAGATTTTTATAAGGTCCTTTAGTTTTCCTACCTCAGTGCCACTTCTCAGAGTTTTCTGTGAACCAAAACAAATGGATGCCAGGGAAAACTGTTTGTTGCTGAGTGCTGCTGGCTGCCTTGAACTGCAGAGCCAGGAGCTATGGAAGCTACAGGCTGAGAGGAACACATCAGAACCAGGAAGAGAAAGCCCCTTCCTCCTATAGAATATCTACTGGCAAAGTGCTTTACTGGTGAACCTTCACATTAGTTCAGCTCACAAAGGAGAAATAGCACAGCTGAGAAGCAATAAATGGATCACTGTCATAGTTATTTATCTTATCAATGAGTATATCTTTACCTCCTCTCCACTTCTAACCAGAATTTGTAATGCCAATTCTGTTGCTAGCTTTGTTTTCCTTTCTTAACGGAATCCAAAATGTATAAACTATAAGCTCTTTCACTTTTTTATCGTCTCCAGTTTCCCCCATTATGGTTAACTGAAGAAAGTAAAACTTTACCTTTATTACAGTATTTTTCGATCTTGAACAAAGCTTACCAATGGCAACTATAAGGCTGATTTCAAAGCTTTCTAAATCCTTCATTTTTAGTAATAATCAAATATACATATTTTATAACACTATATGGATTTAAAACACATGCTGGCTGTTAACAATTGGAGAGTTGTCAACAAATCAGATTTATATTTGAAAGGATCATCCTGGCTTCTCTTTGTATGAAAGGTTTTGTATGATAGCTAGTGAACCAGAAGGAAAAGGAAGTAGTTGAGGAATAGATACGATGTTGGCAGCAGGGCAAATGCTGAGAAAGTATCAGATTTAGGATATATTTTAATGATAAGTGTGACAGAATTTTCTAATGGATTGAATATAGAGTGTGAAAGAAAATGAGATTCAAGAATGATTTCAAAAATTGTAGCTTGATGAGTTCATTTGTCTAAAAATACTTGAGGTAAGTGATTTATCAAGATAACACATACACGCACATTCAAAATATGTACTGAAAGCAACATACCAGTTGCTTTTTTTTTTTTTTTGCCTAAGTCATGTCTTTCTTGAAACCTGATAATTATTCTAGGCAGATATTTTCTCATGTATCTTCAATAGAGATGAATGATAGATATTAAAGCATCTGTATTTCACATATATTATAATTCTTTCCTGTGAAAAAAATTAATAATATTTAGGGAAAGCACGTAGTACAAAAGCTTTATTTATACCAAATTCTTTGATCCTTTACTTCCTAAGTAAAAAAGAAGGTAGAAGGAATCAAAAAAAAAATGATAGCTGAGGGGGAAAAAAAAGCCAACTGCTGATAGTGAAGAATATAGGGAATGTTCTGGGCTAGAGGAGATTAGGCAGAGGATGTTGTGACAGGTCTCATGAGGATGACCATGAGGGTCTGAGGAAAAATTCATAGGATGCTAGAAGCATCTGATGAATCGCTGGACAAACACTTCAGGTCCTATTTAGGTTGATATTTAATTCAGTTAAATATTTATTGATAAAATATTTGTTATGTGCTAAGAATACAAATAAAATGAATCATCTTTCCTGATCTTATGAACCTGTAATCAATAGATAGCAAGAGAAGGCACAGAAAGCAGACTTATTGATGGATCATTTTAATGTTGTTTCCTAAGTGATAAGCTATACACATTTACCATGCAATATTTGCTTATTTTTCTTTATATTGTATGTATCTTACTTTTCTGCATACCTTCACTATAGTATGCTTCATCACTACAAACATAAACAGCCTTGGGATTGCTATGGATAATTGAAGAGCATTTGTATATGTGCTTGAGTGGTCACTGTCTTTCTCTAGAGGCAGGGATAGTGTTAATCATATTTTATCAAGAAAAGTTGCTAATCTTGCGTTAACAAGGAGTCCTAAGTATTAATGATTAGCAGAGTGAGAGTAAAAGATCAGAATACAGGAATGTGTCCAGGACAAAGCCTTTAATTCCTTTCATTCCAACTGTACCACTAGATGGGGATCCTTGAAGGGAGATCATATGTGTTCATATATGAATGGAAATTATTAAGGGTGATTTGGTTTACAGTAAACAAAAATAACAAATAAAAGTTATTCCATATTTATTAGGAGCAAAGTATATCCATTATTTTATTTGTTTCTCACAACAAACCATTTTACTTATTTCGGTAAACATTTGAAGCTAAAAGTTCCCTTCCAGCAGTGCAGGGCTTGGTTTAAAACACAAATAAATAATGTCACCATAATTAGTGAAACTAGTATTCTTACCTGGGGAAGTACAATATCATGTTTTCCTTAAGCATAATAATTATAATTAAAATTAACTAATTTTTGATTACTTGTTCAATGTCTTTTTTTTTCTGTTTGATTCTAAGCTCCATAATGGCAAAGGTTATATTTGTCTTGGTTCCTATTTTATCCTCTATACCCACATGACATACTCTTAATAAATAACTGTGATTTAATGGATGAATGAATTAGTTAAATTCATTAAGTGATAATACTATGAGATATTTATTACTATCTGCATTTTATTTTATTTTTTTAAGTTTACTTATTTAGAGAGAGAGTGACAGACAGAGACAGAGAGTCCACACACAAGTAGAGGAGGAACAGAGAGAGTCAGCTCTGCCCTCCCAGGACAGAGCCCCATGTGGGGCTTGATCCCCTGAACCAGGACTTCATGACCTGAGTCCAGATCAACAGTTGGACGTTTAACCAACCGAGCCACCCAGGCACCCCCCATCTGCATTTTAAACACGAGGGGAAAAAAGGCCCAAGTTTTTGCTCAAGTTTGCATATATTAAGTGACAAAACTAGCATCCAAAAACTAGGGTTTGAAGTCCCAGACTCCAGTATCTCTTATTCTACCCAAGATGTTTACTGTCCCTTAACTCATACACATGGTGAGATATTGTCAAAGGTGACCATATAATTCATAATAGCAACAATTAAAATAATACTATCAACAGTTAAAAAAATAATAGCAAGAGTTAAAATAATAATAGCAACAATAATTTATTGAGTGTCATTATGTCCCAGTTATGATGAAAATTGCCTTGCATGAATTATCACTAATAATTGAGAAAAATGTCAAGATCATTTTAACTATGATATTGACAAAAGACAAAATGGATCATATGGAACCCTTGTTCATTCAACCAGTGAAGTCATCAAAGGCACCCATAAAACACAGTGTGAGTAACAAATGGTACTGTTTACGAAAAAGAAAAAATTCTTTAACTCTTTTTTTCAGCATCTTAAATAGTCCATCTAAATAGCCCATAGTTGGGGTACCTGGGTGGCTCTATTGGTTAGGTTAAGCATCTGATTCTTGACTTTGGTTCAGGTCATGATCTCAGGGTTGTGAGATGGAGCCCCACGTGGAGCTCACCCTGGATGTGGAACCTACTTAAGATTCTCTCTCTCCCTCACTCTCTGCCCCTTCCCTGCTCATGAGTGTGCATGCATGCACATGCTCTCTCTCTCTCTCAAATAAATAAGTAAATAAACAAATAGCTCTTGGTCAAAAGCATTTGGATAGTTGTAATTGACTGAGCAGTATAGAGAAACCAGTTAAATCAGAAGCTTAGTTAGCATGTAGCTCTAACTGATCATCCAGGAGTAAAGCATTCAAAGATAAAAATCAGCCTTGAGAGATGATGAAAAGCAGGACACAAAACAGAAGGGGAGGAGGTGAAACACCAAACCTAATATATAAGATAATGCAGAAATAGGGAACTTCAATAGAAAGCAAAATAAAATATCTTTGTACATAACATACAGCATGCAAGAATTAAAAAGCAGATAATAAATTGGAGATATGTCACAAAATGTATAAATACATGATACAAGAAATACAAAAGAAACATACAAATTAATAGGTTTAATATAAACTTAATAGATTAAAAAAAGATACATTATGTACAAAGTGGAAATACAACTACATAACAAAATATGAAAGAGGGGCACCTGTGTGGCTGAGTCGGTTAAGCCTCCGACTTTGGCTCAGGTCATGATCTCGCGGTCTGTGGGTTTGAGCCCCGCATCGGGCTCTGTGCTGACAGCTCAGAGCCTGGAGCCTGTTTCAGATTCTGTGTCTCCCTCTTTCTCTGACCCTCCCCTGCTAATGCTCTCTCTGTGTCTCAAAAATAAATAAATGTTAAAAAAAATTGAAAAAAATAAAATATGAAAGAATGTTCAACATTAAATGATATTCAAAGTCATCAATAAGAAAGTAAAAGAAAATTATGTCATCTTATAATATGTCATCATATTAAATGGGAAAATGTTTATGTAAACAATACTATGCAATATTACAGTGGTTCTAGTGAGTAGAGGTCCTCATATCCTTAGCTTTGGATGCAAATTGTTACACTAGTTCAGAAGTAATGTGGCAATAAGGTACCAAGATTGCTAATGAGGTTTTTGTCAAGGTATTCCACAAGTGGGAATATAGCCTATGTAAATAATTAGAGAAATGGATGATAATTTGTATTCAATGATTTAATTTGGAATCCAATTAAACTGCCAGATTTTTGTCTGTTTTAAGCTTCCAGAAAAAAAAATCAAGTAGAAAAAATAAGAAGCTAGAATAATGGAAATTTTAATATCCGTGCTGAAAGTATATTAGTATCAAAGCTTTCAATGATCTAAATGAAAATGATTTCATCCTAGAAGTCCCTATTAAGCTAAATATCAATTAAGTGTAAGATAATATAAAGGAATTTAAAGAAATGAAAACTTTAAAAACAATTGCTTTTACACACACTTTTACAAAATAACACCATTAGAGATAGTGGGAGTGAATAAAAGAAGATGTGTGATACATAGTGAATTCCTTTGGTTAGAGTGAAAGGAGTTCTAGACATGTAGCAGTGCGACGTGTATGACGTGACTACAGAGGCTGGCTAGATCTTTACTAAGCACGTACTTTTTTCTGGCAAACAGCTAACAGGCAGTTTTGTAGTCCTCATAGCTAGAAGGGAGTCATTTGACTGTTTCCATCTATTGGAACATGGCCTGAAGTGACATTCTACATGTCCCGACCTTTCCCCCTGAAAACACTTCATGCTTTACAACCCTTTCTCTCCCTTCCTTCCTCCAGTAGTCAGCCTTGTAGACAATCCAGCAAAAGCTTTGAACTTTTGCTTGAACTCATATCTCAGTAAAGAACCAGCCAGGAGATATATTCAGCTAGGATTGCATGATTTAGACAATGCATGAGTATGATACCCTTCGTCCACAGGTTACATGCATAAGACTTTGGATTCTAAGGGTTAAAAAAAAATGATCTTTTGGTGGTAGTGGTGATTTGCCAAATAAAGGCCCACCAAAGGAGACATGTTAATGGCCCAACACCTATTATTTTACATAAAGGTGTGCTGCAGCGTAAGAGGTCTTTGGAAATAGAATTGTTTGGCAGCTGTGACCTTTCTTGGCCAGTGAAGGGTCTTTGCCTGTTCCCTTCTCCCACCTTGCTTTCACTTCTTAAAAGGAAACATGGGAACAAAATTGGAAGCTGGGGTACAAACTGACTGGATCTAACTGTCTGGGTTAAGATACCAGCTCCTAGACGGTAGCTGACTGAGGTAATCCTGCTGCTTAGTTTCTCCAAGACTTGAAGGACTGTGGATGTTGCAGCCTGTTTCACTACAGAAAGCTAGCAAGTGTCAAAGTGTGAGAAGTTGAATCTGAGTGCATTTTCTGCTATAATAAGAAAAGTGGGGGCCCAACACCCAGCTGGCTCTTTGTGTAGCCAATCAACAGTGAGCTCCAAGAATCATTTTTGGACAATCCTGCTTTACACAATACAGTGAAAAATTTTTTTTTGTTAAACTATTGAGATTTGGGGATGGTTTATTATAACAGTTATGCTCTGAGTGACAAGAGAAAAACTTAGATAATTTCTTAAAATTAAAGATCAAAAAATAGCAGTATTATATTTTCTAAATTCTAGTTAAAATAACCAGAATATACAGAAATGTAGCTAACAGGTTTGGAAGTGGTTGACTGTGCAGAGTGGGTCAAAGGGGAGAAAAGAGGAGAACAGGAATGCTGTGTTTGCATAATAGACCTTGTAGGATCATTTAGCTTTGAAACCTTTTTTCACATTTTCTTTAATAATAAACATTATATTTTAATAGGAATAAAGTATGTTTATCACAATTTTTTTTACGAAGTTGAAAGCATGCACACACTCTTTATTCCAATAGCAGAATGATTACATGTATTTCTGAATATCCAGATAACAGACTACTACGCAGCCAAAAATGATAATCTTCCATTAACATAATAAGAGAGGGATGTTTACAACTTATGAAATATTTATGGATAATTATTGATGTATGCTACCAGAATACATTCTATGAAATTATAGCAAAATATAGCTTAGGATCTTTGTTGAATTTAGGTTATAAATTGTTTCTGTTTATGAGCATTTTATAATTTTCACAATTCTAAAACACCATCTAAATGTGTATGCATGTGTGTGTGTGAGAGAGAGACAGAGAGAAACAGAGAGAGACAGAGAGAGAGAGAAAGATTTTTAGAAATTAAGAGTGATTTAAATTTTCTTTAGAGATCATCAGGCCAGTAGTTGAATGAATAGCTATTTATTAATGGCCAAGAAATGATTATTATTGAAGGAAATATCATATTTAGACCTCTAATTTTATAACATTTTATGTAATTATTGATAAGTGGTAGAATGATTTATCTGATGGAGCACTGAGTCACTAATCACATTATATTCTCCTTAAAGAAAAATACCATTTACTTCCAGATGTCTTGTATTTCCATAGTGGTTTTGTTTGTCTGTTTTGCTTTTCAACTAAAGGCACTGAGTAGCTCCTGCTCAAAGATTATTATTTTTTTTGAAATGGCAATCAGACAATTTTTAATTTCAAACAGGACATAATTATTTAGTATTTTTGCATTTCAATCAAAGCTATATCAGTATCTGGATGGTGTGACATTTAGCAAGGATATAATGTTCTTCTCAAATTTAATATAATCTCAACTTGAATATAATATTCACTTGAGCATCCCATATCTTGGATTTAGAAAATGTTCTTATATCTGAAACATAATTAAAATATAGAATGTGAAAAGAAGTAATTGCATTTAACAGTAAGGCTCCAGGCCTTTTAAGAGAAGATGTGTACTAACAACTGGTAGGGGGGAAAAAAAAAAGTAATAGGAAACATTACTCACTGGTAACATCAGAATCTAGAACGATAGATCAAAGAGATACAAATTTAACCAAATTTTCTTTCAAATTTTCTTACAAATTTTCTTTCAAAAAAAAAACCTTATTTATCTGAATACTGAAATAATTGTACCACCGCATCCAGTGCTAGAAATGATGGGAATAATGAAGTCATGTTTAAACTAAACAGTATTTGTACATTTCAGAACTCTAATTTAGAAACTTGCTTGTTTGATCTTTCTCCCATATGGTTTCTACTAGAAGACTGTCCTGACTAATAATCTTAAAGCCACCTAAATTCATCAGGCCTCATATTCCATCAACGAGAATGATATTAACTGCTGCAGTTCTCACCCTTACTATCTTATTTATCCCCTCCATTAACCTCATTCACATGTTACTCTGCAATTACTATTTTCTAATCCAATTCCACATTAATTCCATTTACAAAACTTTGCATTGTGCCATCTGGAAACTTCCTTTCATTGTTATTAATGTCAAATTTAAAAATCTCATTTTCTTTCTGTATATTCCTTTCACTTTATGATCTTTTCTGAAGTCTAAATCTCTTCTATGTCTAATCATTACTCTTCTACCTTGAGCAAAACAAACAAAAAAGTTTCATGTCTTAGGCAGTTCATATACAACATCTCCCTTATTTGACTTTTATCTACTACATTACTTGAAAATTTTGCTACTTACTGTAATCTTCCTCTTCAGCTCAAGTCTGTCAGTCATCCTAAGTGGTTCTACAAATGTGGATAAATTCAAAATTCAGCTGTGTCAGTTCCTTCGCCTCCTTTTAAAATAAGTTATATTCACTTCAATTTCACATTTCCCCCATTCCCTTAGCAATAACATGGATCTTGTCTTCACTTGAATCTCTTCAACCTGGAAATTCAGTCATTCTATTCTTTAATTGCTGCTTCTTTGATTTCCAATTTTTTCACATTACTAGGTTTCATCTACTTTTAAAAATCTCATATTATTAAATCTCTTGATAATTTCTCCCTAGTTGTGACCTCTTTTATTATTGACATTACCCAGTATAGATTCCATGTTTCATAACTGTAATGGATCTGTCCCTGGTAAATATGCTTAATTTATTTCCCCTGTAGTACTACCGTTTTGCCTACTGGGCTATCTAACATGTGCCTAAATCTCAGATGTATAATCACATAAACTAGTAAGTCTAGAAATCCATAATATTCGAAGGCTGCATAACTCAACTCTATTTTCAACAGATACTTTTTTTACAATGTCACAAAGAAAAATATAAATAAAAACATCTTTACTTTGCTATTATTGAAGCTATGTATTAAACTTTGGGGTTTTTTCTTTAACTTTTCTTTGTAGCATTTTTCTAAACATTTAATTTTCTTATACCTATGCCTTTGTATTCCCATTCTTTGTTGAGAATTTACATAACACTTCCCTTAATTTTACATTTCTAATGCCTCCTATATTATTAGTTAGGAACATATCCTGGATGTTCTTCTCTTTCAATTCCACACATTCTAATTTTACTTTTTTACATTTTACATTTTACATCTAATACCTCCTATATTATTAGTTAGGAACATATCCTGGATGTTCTTCTCTTTCAATTCCACACATTCTCTTCAGCCACTTCCAAGAACTCAATACACATTTCTATGCTGATAATTCTCTAATATATTTTTCAATACAGTGTTACGTGCATCTGATTCGTCCACAGACATATGAAACTCACATGAAACATGCTAACATTCTTCTTCAATCTTTTCTTTTGTCTTTAGTACTCCTAAGTGAGAGGCACCATTATTGATGTAGTTTCTCAAGCCAAAATGATAGTTATCACGTTTGAGCTTTTTATGTCTGTATTAGTCTGCTAAAACTGCCATTACAAAGTATTACACAAACCAGTGGCATAAATAAAAGAATTTATTGTCTCAGTTCAAGGGCCTGGAAGACTGATCAGAGACTGTCAGCAGGGCTGGCTTTGTTTGAAGGTGTAAGAATCTGTTCCACCATTCTGCTAGCTTCTGGTGCTTTACTGGCAATCTTTGGAATTACTTGGCTTATAAAAGCATCATTTCTGATCTCTGCCTTCATTGTCACTTGATGTTCTCCCTGGGTGCAAGTCTGTGTGTCTAAATTTCCTCTTTTTATAAGTACTCCAGTCGTATTTGTGTAGCGGAGACCCTAATGACCTCACTTTAACTAATTACATCTGTGACAACCTTATATTCAAGTGAGGTCACACTCAGACATGCGGGGTTAGGATGTCAACATATGGACTTTGGTAGGGAAATACAATTTTATTCATAACTCTCTCCTTCATTATTTTACCCAACAAATATCCAGAAATTCACCGAAGCCTAAATAGATCTTGAATTCATCCCCTTCATTCCATCACCAGTTGGCCTACCCTAATCCAGAATACTTTTGCCTAAATTATTAGCAGAGCACTTTCACTCTTCTCTCTACCCCTACTCTATAGGCAGTTAGAGTCACCATTATGAAATGAAAATCTCACTGTTATATTCTCTTATTATAAATACTTTAATTACTTCCAATTAACTTCACAATGTTTTAGAGAGTGTTTACCACAGTTTTAAAGCCTCCCCTCCCCTCCAAACTCTTTAGACAAATTACATCATCCAGAATGTATGCTCCAAATGTATGGAACTTGATTCTATTCATCTAATATCCTATGTTGTGTTTTGTCTCTCTATCATCAAGTCTGTTGTTTCCACCATGGAACCTTTTCCCTCCCATTTTCTTTCCTTCTTTTCTTTCTTTCTTTCTTTCTTTCTTTCTTTCTTTCTTTCTTTCTTTTTTTCTTTCTTTCTTTCATCTAGACAGTGCCTCACATTCTTCACATCTCAATTTAGACATCACTTCTAGAAAGCTTTTTCAAACTCCTCATGTTCTAATTACATGCAACTTTTTTTTTAAGTTTATGTATTTATTTTGAGACAGAAAGAGACAGCACAAGTGGGTGAGGGGCAGAGAGTGAGGGAGAGTGAAAATCCCAAACAGTCTCCATGCTGCCAGCACAGAGCCTGATGCAGGGCTTGAACTCACGAAAACGTGAGTTGGTGACCTGAGCTGAAACTGAGTCAGCTGCTCAAACAACTGAGCCTCCCAGGTCCCCCCAGATGCAATTTCTACAAGGTGCTGTAAATCCCTGCATTCTCTGCCTTAGCATTTCCCAGATATTATTAGAATTGAGACCTAATAATCTCTGAGTGTAGTGAAGGTAGGAGCTATATATCCTTTATTATTTATTTACTTATTTATTTATTTACTTATTTATTACATTATTTGAAATGTAGTTGACATACAGTGTTATATTATCCGCAGGTGTGAAATACAGTAATTCTACAATTCTATACATTATGCAGTGTTCACAATGATAAGTGTTATTATCTGTCATCATACAAAGTTATTATTACCTTTCTCCTATTTTGGAACTCCAAGTACATGTGGGTTAACCTGCTTGATATTGTCTCCAAAGTCACCAAGTCCCTGTTCTTATTTTCAGCATTTTTCTCTCAGTTTATGCATCAATTAAAACAAAAAAATCAAAGGTACAATTAGAAATGAATTCATCAGAAAATGACTTCAAAACCAAAGAAACATAAACAATTTAAAAATTAAATAAAATCTCTCAAAAATCCGTGAGTCAGGCAGAAACAAACAAACCTCAAAGCTTCCTTGAAAAAAATCTTGATATGAATGGAAGGGAGAATACTACTTGTTAAAATTTGGAGCATAGGAGGAAACTAAGACTTCACTTAAAGAAGAATTCATAGTTATAAAGACATTCATTGCTAATTGAGGTAAAACAAAATAAAATGAATTAGCATACAAGAAGGTAAGAAGTGGGTAATAGATCATCCAAAAGAAAGGAAAGAAGAGAGAAGGAACAAATATTAAAACAAACATATCCTCAAATGTTGAAATAATAAAACTGATCAGGTTCCTAAAAGCAAAACAAAACAAAACAAAATAAAATCAATGAAATAAAAAAGCAATAAGCGACTGGAAAAGAAATAAAAAAAATTAGCTCAAATCCAAATAAAAACAAACACATGAGGTATAACAACAAACACAAAACAAAATAAACAACAATTTAAGAACAACAACAACAACAACAAAAATCAAACAGCCACAAATATGTCGTGTATTAAGTTATATTTATCCCTGCCATATCCATATTAATGTATTTCAATTCTGGATAAATGGATGGTTTTCTTGGAACATATAAATTACTAAAATTTAGTTCAAGATAAGATAGGGATACAGACTTTGAGTCATAGACAAAATGGAGAAATCCATTAAATAGAGTCTTAGGAAAAAAAAATCTGGTTTGGAGTGTTTTTTATTTAATATTTTCTCTACCAGAGATTATAAATATTTATTTTTATATTTGATGTCAAAATGTTATCAGTAAGGCAAAAAGCCCTTCTCACTTTTGAATATAACTGCTCAAGTACTAAAACAAGAAAAAAGTTGGCAAATTAAATCAAATAATTTATTAAAATAGCTTACTTTTGACCAAGTGTAAATACAGGCAATTTATGAGTGCTTGTATCAACATTATTGATAATATTTTCAGTATTAGTGTGCGAATCATATGAAGTTAATTTAACAGTATTAATTTAGGTATATAAATCATAATTTATAGTTTTAATAGTCAAAATGAGGAAAAATAACCTAGCTTTATTAATGTCAGAGCTATTTGTTAAATACATAGTCTGTTTCTGATAAAAGGGTTTAGTTTATAATATATCTGGTAAAATCTCTGATAAATAATGTGCATGTGTATGTATACACATACACACATACAATATTTGTAAATATGTATACATTTATATGCACACATATAATATCATATATAACGATAAAATTCTAAAAACAATCCCATTATATTCTATTATATTAGGGTCTAACAATATTTTTGCTTTCATTACCATTATTTGATTTTTTTCAACAACTGGTAAAATCATATTTAATGTATAATAAAATTATTTCACGGTGCTTCTTTCTGAAAACCTTTACCTACAATTAACATCATAAATATTTTAAAATTCACCAAAACAATATATTGGGTTAGAAATTACATTTTACTTTTGTTCCAGTCTGAATTTTTTTTGGATATACTAAGATGTCCATTATATTTTTACTGAAAAATACGGTTGTAGATTGATAGGTGCATTGTGGTCTCAGTGTCTAAATCAACTGCATGTTTATTGCATGCAAATAATATATGACTGATTATATTTATATTTATTTTTACTTAGTGCTGGTGTGTAGCTTGGGAGTACAGCAAAAGTAAGAACTATATTACAATCATTATTTCCATCTTGAGGAGTTTTATAAAGCTGCAAATAGCTGATGTATATTAAGTTACATAGTTCCATAAAAATTTGTTTTCATGGAAGTTACTTTTTCCCCTTGTGGATTAGGTTGAATAAACTACGTGTAAACACAATTATCATTCTTCAGGGTATAAATGTCTTGTCTCCTGCAGTAGCCTTCAATTAAATACTTTAAAAGTTGGCATGATTTAATAATGTGAGGGGGAAAAATCTCCTTTGTGTTGCTGGGTAAATATTTTTTGAACAAATGGATTGTCATACTGTGATAAAAAGAAGTTTGCAAGAATAATAGTGAGGTAGCATTACTGTTTTTGCTTTGGGAAAAGTAATGAAACACTAAGATTCTATCAAAGAGGTGCATTTTTTTTTCTTTGTTGATGTCACTACTGGAAATAACGTGCTTTGAACAATAATTGTTTCAGAGAGCTGGGAAAGTCAGGGTCTGGCAGATGTCAGTAATGTAATTCTTTGATGTAACACAGATTTTTATAACTTCCATTTCCACTGAGTTACTGCAATGTGCATATGCTCCTAAAAATATAAATAGTAAAATTATAGATTTCCTTTTCACTCAAGCAAACAGTTTTAAAACCATACAAAGATAGTAAATTCTTCTTAATAAAAACAGTATTGGAAAGCACAGTTTAGATCATGCACATAAAACTTTTCTGTATCCTATTTAAAGGCTTTTTACTAAACACTTTAGAATAAACATGCTTTGTTCTTTAATTTTATGGATTAAAGAAGTGTGTAACCTTCCACAGTGAGACTATGTAAAACAATTCAGTAGTATTATCCAGCATTGTTTTTAAAAAGGGTATTCATAGCAAAAGGTTGTAAAAATTTAATTTCTCATAAATATTTGAATTATACAACACATTAGTTTGGAGGGCAACATTTGAAAGTCCACTTTCAAAAGTGTGAAAAGTCCACTTTCAAAAGCCCACTGAGAAAGTGTGCCCTCTTTTTCAGATTCAGCAGTAATACTATTACCATTTTGATATGAACCTTTAAGGAACTTTACAGCACACCCAAACACACACACACAGATATTTTCCTCATAGATATGATGCCCTCTCCATCTTTCAACACTTGGCTCTCTAACCTGTGAGGATAATGTAAGTGGACCACATCAGTCAGTCACTAGCCTGCTCTATAGTATGTCGATCACAGAGTGGGAAGAGTAAGATGAGTTTTATATTTCACTACATCCTCCCTGTCAGGTGGACAAGAGTTGGCATACTCCTTCTGTAAAAACCTCCACCATTCTGCCAGGTGGCCTTTTTTATTGTTCTTTTTAAAGGTTCTTGTGGTAGCAATTTCTTGTAGGCATCCTACTGCCCCTTCCTTTACTGTTTCCCCAAATTTTCCTACACATTTACAAATAGTCTTTTCGGGGCACTTGGGTGGCTTTACTGGTTAAGCATCAGATTGTGCTGACAGATTCTGTGTTTCCATCTCTCTACACCTCCTCCACTCACTTGCGTGTGTGCTCTCTCTCCCTCCCTCTCAAAAATAAACATTAAAAAAATAAAGTAAATAATAAAAATTAAAATAGTCTTTTAATTATGTTATCCTTAATTATCCAATTTTGTTGTTTCATCTGTTCCTTGCAGCTGGGACCCTTCATCTATATCTATCTATCTATCTATCTATCATCTAATGATACACGTATATATCAGATATATTATCAGATATATACAAGTATATATATTCTGTCTTTATCTCTGTCTCTATTTTTTTCCAGTCTTTTCTAATACAGTATTTCTATGATGTAAATGATTAGAAATTGTGGAAAATATGTCATTATAAGCACAGTACCTGGAAGTCAGGTGGTTTTTCAGGAGCAATTTTGTAAAATAGCAGAAGTCATATACTCTCCTTTAGGAAAGAAACAACAACAACACATCTTGACTGCTGCACTGGGAGTAGGACTATTTGGGTTATATTTTAAGGAAATTACAGTCACATGCTTGCATCCAGAAGTCCTACCTCAGAGATGTTTATATAATCTTAGAAAGTTTTGGACTCTGGAGATTACACCGAACTTGCCCATCTTAATGATGGCCCCACTGTCCTGAGGCTAGCTCCATCTACCTTACCCAAGAATTTGCCTTGCTTGAGTTAAAGGATGGCCAGAATTTCCGGTCTACTCTTTTGTTTATTGTCAATATCTATTAAAGCAATTTTCAGCCTTGCTGGATAGTCCAAGTTATCTTCCCAATGCCTAGTACTGCCTTTGTTATGAAAGTTTCAGTGTGTTTGTTAGTATAGTAGTCCCCCCCCCCTTATCTGAGGTTCACTTTCAGCTGATTAGCTCTGTGCCCTTTCAGTTACTGTGGTCCAGAAGCAGATGATCCTTCTTTTGAAGAATCTTCAGAAGGTCAATAGTAGCCTAATGGTATGTCACAATGCCTACATCATTTACCTCACTTCATCTCATCACACAGACATTTTACCATCTCACTTACGAGAAGGGTGAATACAGTGCAATGATATATTTTGAAAGCGTGAGAACACAATCATCTTTTATTATAGTACATTGCTATAATTGTACTATTTTATTATTTATTATCATTGAACTCTTACTGTGCCTGATTTATAAATTAAACTTTATCACAGGTGGGTAAATACATGAAAAACTATAGTATATATAAAGTTTAGTACTATCTGTGGCTTCAGACATCCCCCTAAGGGTCTTGGGATGTATCCCTCCTGGATAATGGGAGACTACTGTACTTTTGCTATAAAACTGCATAGCATTTGATTAGTATATATTCAATCAAATTTGATTAGTAAATTTTAGTAATTTTAATTCATGATTAGTAAATTCAAATTAGTAAATTCAATCAAATTTGATTAGTAAATATTCAATCAAATATTAGTCCCTGCACCAGGGACTGTTGGAATTCTGGGGGCAGGAAGTCTGCAGGCAGGCCATCTGGGAAGGAGGAGTGCTGGACAAAGTCAGCAAGGGTCAAAGTGAGACAGAAAAGCTAACTCACTTCCAAAACAGTAAGCTGATTTTGAGGCAAGCCTTGAGGTTTTGCGGTGGACAGCCAAGTCAGACGGGCGGGGGGCGGGGCAGAGAGTCAACCTTCTTAGCATTTAAGACACTTAATACAAAAGGATCCCCAAATCTTGTCCACGTGGGGGCGGTTCTTGACGCCCTAAGCAGCTTTTGCCCACCGTAATTTGGATTTGCCTGGTCACGTGACCTCCAAAGACATCAGACACATCCAGTCCAGGAGTAAGTTTCATTTGGGGGACAAAATGTCTGTAAATATCATTTGCTTTTCAGGTTAGATTGGGATGCAGGAGTTTGCAGTATTTTTTTTTTTTAACACTGCTGATCACGGAAAAGTATTTATGTAAACATGTAACGGGTGGGGCTTCCAATCAGGGTGACGTCTGGGATGGATTCTCTTGCTGTAATGCAAACATAGTACAATAAAGATTCTCTGACGAAAAAAAAAAAAGAAAAAACCTCTGTAATTTTAATTCATGATTTTTTAAACTCAAAAAATTTAAGAACACACATAACAAATGATATCAAAAGTCTGTATACATCTACCTATAAATATGTCTGCGTATCTACCTATCCATCCATCCATTCATCCATCTGTCATCTATTTTTAATGATTTCTTCATTTTCTGTTCTTCTCAGGAAGGTCTAACTTAACTGATAGAATATTTTCATCATGTGTTCCACTATAATTGCATAGATTGCTTTGTTTTGTTTTGTTTTAATAATTTTGAGTTCTCAAATCTATTACTCATTTTTTTTATAACTGATGTGAAGTGGGAATTTAGTTTTCATTATTCTTCCAATTGAAAGACAATTGTTTCAAAACAATGAACAAATCATTACTTTCTATGGATTTAAATGCCATTGTAATGGGAAATAATATAGTATAGGAAAGTAAATTAAAAAAAAATATAAGGGGGCGCGTGGGTGGTGCAGTCCGTTCAGCGTCTGACTTTGGCTCAGGTCATGATCTCGCGGTTTTTGGGTTCCATCCCCGCGTGGGGCTCTGCGCTGACAGCTCAGAGCCTGGAGCCTGCGTCGGATTCTGCATGTCTCTCTCTCTGCTCCTCCCCCACTCACTCTCTCTCTCTCTCTCTCTCTCATTCTCAAAAATAAATAAACCTTAAAAAATTAAAAAAAAAGTATAAGGTAGTCAATTTTTATGTTGTTATAGGATCTATCTCTTTTAAACTAGAAATTGTTATATAGATGTAATATTTTGTATTCTTATGCTAATTATGACCAAATGCTAATTTTGCTAATTGGTAATGTAACTCTTCCTCTTTTAAAAAACAATATATTTTCTTCAAATAGTCTCTTCCAAATGAATGTCAGGATACTCTATCAAGTTACATAAAATATAATGGTGTTATTTGACAGGGATCTTTGAGTTTACAGGTTAATTTTGGGTATAACTTGAGCTGGTAAAATATACAAATATAAACACAGACACACATATGCCCGTACATACACATGAAGGTCAAATAACATTTTGTAGACCATAATTCAAGTAGGTATTGTGCATCTTACCAATTTTATTCTTTGTGACTGTATTTTATTTTTTATTATGATTTTTTAATTTTTTTTTTTTGAGAGAGAGAGAGAGAGCATGAGCGGGGAGAGGTAGAGAGAGAAGGAGACAAAGATTCTGCGCAGTCAGCACAGAGTCCCATGCGGGGCTTGAACCCATGAACCGCAAGATCATGACCTGAGCCAAAGTTGGACGCTTAGCCAACTGAACCATCCAGGCACACCTGTGACTGTTCTTATTTTAAATTGTTATTGTGAACTAAGATATATTAATTATATTTATTAATTGGATATTACTGTTGTAAAAGAAGTTATCATTATGACTTGAAATTATAACATGCCAATTGTATCAGCTAAGACTTTGCATAGCTGAAAGTAAAAGAAAACAACCTTATAATGGCATTCAGAAGGGTCATGCAAAAAAAAAAAAATTAACAAACACACCCAGTGTGCCAGAGTATTGTTTATGAGAAAAATTCATGGAAACAGAATCAGCAGCAGGTATGCATGGAACTTCTTTATCAAACATCACAATCATTAGAAACACACTATAGCCTAAAAATTCCAGACATATTTGGGAGAGAAGTTGGGAACCTTGGGCTATTGGCGTTTAATCTGTATTAATCAGTACAATAGTATTGATGGCTCCTTTGACATTATCATGGGCCAAGATACGGCTCTAGCACAATAGCACAATCTTGGCTGTGGTTTATCATGAGTCTGTGTACTAACTGGTTGGACATTCAGCCATAGCAGTAGATAAATCAGCTGTGGTAAAATTGCATCTATGCTAATGGCTTCATGTTATAAGTAAATTTTTACCAAAATGGCTAAAATTTATATAGACTCATTGTGCAGGTCCTAGTGTCTGCAAGGACAGAAGTTTGTTGATTCTTCTATTTGGTTAATCAGTGTCTCCTTGGTAGTGAATACCGCCTAATGAATATTGTCATAAGATAAAAAGATATGCACAATTTAGGTCCATTTCCATGTATCCAGTCCATTTCTATTTTGAAACTTCTTGGTCTTGACACTTCTTATCTTGACCCTTACAGACCTTTGACCAGCCATCCAAGTCATTTACCACTATCTAGGAATGTATATTGTTCCTTCCATATATAATAGATCCAAATTCTGTTGTACAGTGGATTTCTGCTCTAAATAATTATTTGTGGGGTTCACAAGACTCAAATTAAGATTACAGTTCTGGTCACATAATTCCATCATAGTTCATGATCTAATGCTTGTTTTCCACTATAGTGCTATGACATTCCAGGAATTCCAGGAGCTGTTTTTCTTGCTTTTCTTTTCTTTCTTTCTTTCTTTCTTTTTTTTTATGAATACTTCTCTACTGTAGAAGGTGTAACATTGTTCCAAAATACTTTAAGTCCAGACTTAATCTTTCTTTTAGTGTTCTCCATAGTATGTTTTTATCCACAAAAGAAATCTATAGCACCATCAATATACCAGAGTAGGGCTGTCTATATTATAGCCTGAATCCTTTAAAAAGTCTGAAGGGTTTTTAGATATAATTGCTCACTCTAAAGTTGCTAGCATTCTGAGTTGCCTAGTAAATGAATCAGAGTGACGTTCCCAGGTATGTGGTACACTACATCCAAAATCTGAGTATGCCAACCAAATTCTGTGCCACTTTCCTAAAAATCAAAAAAAGCAAGATAAAAAACTGTCCTTTATCTTGGAAAAGATATCTTAGAATGACTCAGACCACCAGACCTTTAACATTCCAACAGTCTCACAGGCTTTAGAATCTTTTTAGGATTTACCTTCTAAGAAGACAGACCATATCCTTGGTCATAAAGCAAACCTTAACAATTAAAATAAAGAAAATTATACAGAGTATGATTTCTATGATCATAATGGAATCAAACTACAAATTAATAGAAGAAATACAACAGGAAACATGTAGAAATTAAGCAACATATTATAAATAACCCATGTGTCTAAGAAATAGTCTCATAAAAATAAATATATAGAAATAAATTAAAATAAAAATAACATATCAAAATATGTGAGGCACAGAAAAAGCAATGGTAAAAGGGAAATTTATAGCACTAAATGTTTACAGCCAAAAAGAAGAAAGGATTCAAATTAATATCTAAAGACCTTACTTCAAAAAACTAGAAAAAAAAAAGTAAACTAAACTCAAAGCAATTAGAAGGAAGGTAATAGTGGAGAGCAGAAATCAAAGAAATTAAATCAGGAAAACAATGAAGAAAATCAGTGAAACAAAAAGCTGGTTCTTTAAAAATATTAAAATTAATAAATCCTAGCTAGACTGGCAAAAAATAAAAAGACAAGATACAAATCACCAATATGGAATAAAAATAGGGACTTCACTTCAGATCCTGAAGCCCTAGGCAGATACAATGAGCAACTTTATGTTTATAAAATCAACAGCTTATAAAAAAAATGGATTAATTCCTTGAAAATCACAAATTGCCTGTGGTAGACAGAATAGTACACCTCTATTAATATGTGTACCTTCTAATCCTTGAAGTGCGTAAATATATCATTTTTCATGGCAAAAGGAAATTTGAAGATGTGGTTAATTTAAGGATCTAGAGATGGGAAGATTATCCTGAATTATTCTAGTGGTCACAGTCACTCTCAAAGATTCTTTATAAAAGGGAGGCAGGAGTGTCAGTTTCAGAAAAGGCAATGTGACAATGGAAGGAGAGGTGGTAGAGAGATTTGAAGACACTATAATTTTGGATTGCAGCAAGAGGAAAGGTCCATGAGCCAAGGAATGCAGGAGACCTCTAGAAGCTGGAAAATATAAGAAAAATGATTCTCTCCTGTAGAGGATCCAAAAGAAATGCAGTCCTGACAATATCTGTCAAGACTGTAAGGTAACAAATTTGTGGTTTTTTTAAGCCACTAAGTCTGTGATAATTTGGTTTAGTAGTAATAGGAGGCTAACTAAATCAAGATAAAATAAACAATCTGAACAGATTTATAACTATCAAGAAAATGGAATAAGTAACTCAAAAGCTCTCAATGAATCTGTATGTCCAGATGATTTCACTGGAGAATTCTACCAAACATTTAAAGGAGAATATTGCAAATTCTCTTCCAAAAGATAGATTTCCAACTTGTTTTAGCTGGCTAATGTTACCGTGATACAAAATCAAAGATAATACAAAAAAAGAAGAAGGAACAAAGATAGGAAAGAAGGAAGGAAGGAGTGGAGAAAACTACAGGTCAGTGCAAAAATCCTCACCCAAATATTATGAAATCACTTTCAACAATGTATAAAAAACAGTTGTAAGCTATTATGTGATTGGTTCAACTTCAAAAGTTAATTAATCCAACATATTAAGGGACTAGGAAGAAGATTTATTCTCCTTTGAATAAATCATGAGAGAAATGAGATTAAAGATAAATCTTGTCAATTCAGTGTTTTTTCCCTCATAATATTGCTTACAAGTTACCAAGTTTAAGGTTATGCACTTCTGAGTATGTACAGTCTGACTGCATTATACATTATATCAGAATACAAACTGTTATACACATTGGGCAGATATGTAGGGTCAGCCTGCAAAAGAAAACTCTAGTGGGTTATGCTACATTATGTTGTAATGAGAGGAAACAAAAGATATCATGAAGAGTGGTAAAATGTGTGAAAAAACATAAAGGAAATTTGGAGCAGATAGTAAAAAGGAATAGTCTATTTCACAAATACTTAACTTTTCTATATACATTGATTTATTAAGAAACTCATTTTTTTTCCAACGTTTATTTATTTTTGGGACAGAGAGAGACAGAGCATGAACGGGGGAGGGGCAGAGAGAGAGGGAGACACAGAATTGGAAACAGGCTCCAGGCTCTGAGCCATCAGCCCAGAGCCCGACGCGGGGCTCGAACTCACAGACCGCGAGATCGTGACCTGGCTGAAGTCGGACGCTTAACCGACTGCGCCACCCAGGCACCCCTTAAGAAACTCATTTTAATTAGATCTAAGGAAAACACCATTGCCTGAAACCTTCCAGAAGGTACATTAATGACATTTTCTTGAACTATAAAGTTCCCCTGGAACAAATACATTATTTATACACTTATTTGAAGATAACCTTACTTATCCTCAGATATTGAGGCTTTCTTTGTGACCAGATATTCTCTTGTGGTGTCATGGTATTAGTTTCAAAATATAATTTTCATAAAGGAACTATGTATGGATCTCATATTTTAGATTACACTAATCAATGTGATAACCAGAAATTGTTACCTATTTAGTCCTTATAAATTCATTTTAAAAACAATAAAAACACCATTGCCTTTAAAAAATCCTATAGTTAACTTTATATTTAAAAATGATTCAATGTTTTTCCCCATGAAATCAGGAATTAGACAAAGATTACTGCTACTCCTATTCAATAGAGTACTAGAACTTTTAGATTCTACCAAATGTGGAATATGACTTGTAGAGATTTTTAGAATTCTTCTTAAGTGTGTTAATTTTGACATATCAACCTTGCCCCAAAATGACCATTGTTATTCAGAGAAAAGTATAACTTTGCTATTTTCCAAGGTAAGTGTAAGAGTTTTCATTCTATTAAAAATGCATCTGAGGAGAATGATTACCAAGAGTGAGTTACAGATTTCACATAGATAAACCAATAACAAAAAAGGAAAAAGGCTGGAAAAATATGTCAGAA
The DNA here is from genome assembly GCF_016509475.1 of Prionailurus bengalensis. Classification (NCBI taxonomy): domain Eukaryota; kingdom Metazoa; phylum Chordata; class Mammalia; order Carnivora; family Felidae; genus Prionailurus; species Prionailurus bengalensis. The sequence goes on along the minus strand of NC_057344.1, from coordinate 154,998,672 downwards.
ATTGATGCTCATAAACATTCTTTTGGAATTGCCCACCAAACAGGCTTTAGCGGGACAATACGATCATTGACTTAGCTACTATTGATTCTGAAATCTGAACTAAACAAAACAATTTTCTTGCAAAATTTGTCAAACAAGAATGTTTCACAATAGTATTTTAGACACCCGAGGCCAAACTCGACCAATTACCTTTGCATGAATTGTTTGTTGGTCTAGTCTGCCTTTAGCTGTTAGTCTTAAGGGACAGGTTGGATTGTAGATTTAATAATTTTATTTTACCTGTTCTCTATGGAGTGTAAGCATTCAAAAAAGAAAAAAAATCCAAATATACAGGAAAAAATCCAAGACAAAACTGAACTGCAGGGTGTTTTTCTTTGTACAAATAGTCTCATACCAGAGACACAAAGAGCATAATCAAGGCAAACAATATTAGACCAAGCAGGTTAATAGCCCACAAATATTTACCAAATGCTACACATACAAATGTAAATTTCTACACAAAGACCCCGTTCTAATTATTTAAACATAGTGCACCTCCCAACAAAAAATCAAATCACTTTAACACAAACAAATTTTATAATCTATTAGTGACAATGTCTAGAATAAGAAAACAAACTGATAGATCACGTTTTAGAGCAACTCATAAGCAAACTGAAAAGACAAAAGGCATTTGAATATAGGGGCTGGAGAACATGCCTAGTTTCAGTTTATGGGAGGGCATCATGGAATGATGCGAAACAATGGTCTCCAATATGATGTTGAGGGAACATCCAGAATTATCAAGGAATAAGTATATCTCAATATGTAAAATGATAGGGTTGTATTTATAGCTTACTTGGAAAAAGGAGAGCTGGTTGGATGTTAACTCATTAAGCAAAGCAAACTGCTAATTGTATATATGTATTGGACAAAGAGTTCGTTTTGGGTTATATTGCTTAAAAACACAGGAGTGGTTGATATCAGTGTAAAATCATGATTTATGTTGTATAGAGAAGATGTGTTTAGTGTTGGTTTAAAGCAGATGTATGTTGATATTCCGTCTTAGAAGTGTGTTCACTGGAGTGTCTACCACAATGACTGATGTTCAAAGTGTGAGGCCGCACCAATTGGCTGGTATGGTTACTGAAGCAAGTTGTCATTGATTGATTATACCGGTTTACAATCCATCCTGGTGCCTACTTGTTACTTGTTACTATGACTATAGAGTTGTCATTGATTGATTAAATAGTTTGAAAAACATTCCTAATACCACTGGCTATAATGAGTTGTCAGTCTTTCCTAGGAATATGGGGACTACATTTTTGTTTTTATTTTTTAATCTCAGTGTTACTGACACTGAGAACTTGGTCTTGTCAGGAAACTAATTTACAGATAATTTTTCATTGTCACAATTGACATCATCCTTTGCTTACCCACTCTTTATATTTTGGTTATAAAAGTTAAGCAATGCACTTAATGACTTCCTATCTATCTCATTCCTAGAGACAATGGTTTCTTAACCACTGACAAATTCCTGTGTCAAGTGAAATTAACAGGACTCTATTATCTTTAGTACTTGGGAGTCAACTTCATAGCAGCATCCTCTACAATCAGTCCTGACCCAGAGAGGACCACCAAGATTTTCAATAATACTGTTGCTCCTCTCAGCAAATTCCCTATCAATCTAGTAAAGGGAGTATTATTTTTACTCTTTCTGGAAATAGTTTTTCGTGATTTTCTGGCCTTATAGCATAACATGTATACCACCCTGGGCACTAAAAAAAATTTTTTTTAAACTCAGTTTTTTGAGAGAGAGACAGAGAGAGAGAGAGAGAGAGAGAGAGAGAGAGAACGCAAGTGGGGAAAGGGCAGAGAGACCAGGGGACAGAAGATCCAAAGCAGGCTCTGTGCTGACAGCAGTGACACTGATGTGGGGCTCAAACCCACGAACCAGGAGATCATGTGAGCCAGAGTCAGACACTCAAGTGACTGAGCCACCCACTCAAGTGACTGAGTCACCCAGGCACTTCTCATTTCCCTTGGCATTTAAAAACACTTTATTTTTTATCTACCAAGGAAGTTACAGAATTTCCATTTTATTTGCATCCTTTTCCAACTTTCAAAGAGCTATTTCAGTAGCAAATTAGAGTTGACACAAAGTGACATTACTGGGTTATTAAATGTTGAATTTTAAGAATGCCTCTTAAATACATTCTCATATACAGTTGTATACTGTGCCACTCCACCTATTCTAGCCCCTTCAAACTTCAGCCCCAGGTTCTGCTAATTCCAGATGGTGCACACTAGTAGGGTTTTGCAACTCTTTTGTGAATAATCCTGTTCCTCTCATAACATGAGCAGAACCTAAATGATTACTACATTATGGAATTCATTGGACTTTCATTAAGGCTTAATATATGAACATTTAAAATTTCTTTTATCAGCCTTTAAAACATATATATATATATATATATATATATATATTATATAATATATATTTATGTGTATATTGTATATATATAATATTTTAGGAGTAGAAATTGTCATTCCTTGTATATATTAGGAAATAAATAGAAAATTGTGAATGGCATAATTTGAAAAACTACAAAATATTGCAAAAAGAGATGTAAAAGTCTTAACTACATAGACAGTATCATTCTCATGGGTTGGGAGAGACAATATTTTGTAGAAGGTAGGTCCCTACAAACTGACCTAGAGATTCAGTGCAAATCTTATCACATTCCTTGACAACCACATAAAATTGTTTTAAAAATCCTATCTGCCTTTCAGGAGAAATTGACAATCTTATTTCAAATTTTACTTGGAAATACAAAGGACTTAGGGAAGCTCAAATGATCTTAAAAAGAGAAGCACATGGTTGATGGATATGTACCATATGATTGCAAGATTTAATATAAAGTTGTAATAATCAAGTCAATGTAGTACTGGTGTAAGTAAATACAAATATTTAATCAAACAAAATAAAGTATAGAATACTCACATTTATATTTTCAATTGATTTTCAGTAAAGATGCCAAGTTAATTTGATGGGATAACACCAAATAGCCTATAGTTTAATACTTAGAGTTACTAAATGAATAATTCAAACTTGCTAGTTACAAGATGCATATACAAAAATCAATTTCATTTCTGTGAATGCAAATGTGTTTCAAGTTTAAAATACATAAATACACTATGGTAGAGTCATATAATGAAATATTATACAGCAATTACAAATGAAGAGTGCCATAATATTGCAGTAATATAAGTAAATCCCACAAGCATACTATGAAACAAGAGAAGGCCAGAACTAAAGAATAAATACTCTACATTCCATTGTAGTGACTTTGCAAACATTCCAGATTAATATATGGTGTAAAATATCAGGATAGAATTTAATTTGGGGGATGAGGAAAGATTGATGTTTTGGAGAAACCGTTTCTTTTTTTCTTTTTTAAAATTTATTGTTCAATTTACATCCAAATTAATTAGCATATGGTACAAGAATGATTTCAGGAGGAGATTCCTTAATGCCCCTTACCCATTTAGAACATCCCCCTCCCACAAACCCTCCAGCAACCCTCTGTTTGTTCTCTATATTTAAGTCTTTTATGTTTCATCCCCCTCCCTGTTTTTTATATTATTTTTGCTTCCCTTTCCTTATGTTTATCTCTTTTGTATCTTAAATTCCTCATATGAGTGAAGTCATATGATATTTGTCTTTCTTTGAATGACTAATTTTGCTTAGCATAATACCCTCTAGTTCAATCCAAGTAGTTGCGAATGGCAAGATTTCATTCTTTTTGATTGCCGAGTAATACTCCATTGTATATATATGCCACATCTTCTTTATCCATTCATCCATCAATGGACATTTTGGCTCTTTCCATACTTTGGCTATTGTCGATAGTGCTGCTATAAACATTGGGGTGCATATGCCCCTTTGAAACAGCACACCTGTATCCCTTGAATAAATACCTAGTAGTGCAATTGCTGGGTCATAGGGTAGTTCTATTTTTAAGTTTTTGAGGAACCTCCATACTGTTTTCTAGAGTGGCCACACCAGTTTGCACTCCCATCAGCAGTGCAAAAGAGAGCCCTTTTCTCTGCATCCTCACCAACATCTGTTGTTGCCTGAGTTAGCCATTCAGACAGGTGTGAGGTGGTATCTCATTGTGGTTTCGATTTGTATGTTCCTGATGATAAGCGATGTTGAGCATTTTTTCATGTGTCAGTTGGCCATCTGGATGCCTTCTTTGGAGAAGTGTCTATTCATGTATTTTGTCAATTTCCTCACTGGATTATTTGTTTTTTGGGTGTTGAGTTTGATAAGTTCTTCATAGATTTTGGATACTAATCCTTTATCTGATATGTCATTTGCAAATATCTTCTCCCATTCTATTGGCTGCAATTTAGTTTCGCTGATTATTTCCTTCCTTGTTTAGAATATTTTTATTTTGATGAGTTCCTAATAGTTAATTTTTGCTTTTGCTTCCCTTGCCTCTGGAGACGTGTTGAGTAAGAAATTGCTGCGGCCAAGATCAAAGAGGTTTTTGCCTGCTTTCTCCTCAAGGATTTTAATGTCTTCCTGTCTTATGTTTAGGTCTTTCATCCATTTTGAGTTTATTTTTGTGTATGGTGTAAGAAAGTGGTCCAGGTTCATTCTTCTGCATGTGGCTGTCCAGTTTTCCCAGGACCACTTGCTGAAGAGACTGTCTTTATTCCATTGGTTATTCTTTCCTGCTTTGTCAAAGATTAGTTGGCCATGTTTGTGGGTCCATTTCTGGGTTCACTATTCTGTTCCATTGATCTGAATGACTGTTTTCATGCCAGTACCATACTGTCTTCATGATTACAGCTTTCTAATATATCTTGAAGTCCAGGAGTGTGATGCCTCCAGCTTCAGTTTTCTTTTTCAAGATTGCTTTGGCTATTCAGGGTCTTTTCTGTTTTATATAAATTTTAGTACTGTTTGTTCTAGCTCTGTGAAGAATGCAGGTGTTATTTTGATAGGTATTGCATTGAATATGTAGATTGCTTTGGGTAGTACCAACATTTTAGCAATGTTTGTTCTTCCAATCCAGGAGCATGGAATATTTTTTCATATTTTTGTGTCTTCTTCAATATCTTTAATAAGATTTCTATAGTTTTCAGTGTATAGATTTTTCACCTGTTTGCTTATGTTTATTCCTAGGCATTTCATGGGTTTTGGTGCAATCATAAATGGGATTATAAATTATAAATTGATTTCTCTCTCTGTTGCCCCATTATTGGTGTATAGGAATGCAACCAATTTCTGTGCATTGATTTTATATCCTGCAACTTTGCTAAATTCATGGTTCAGTTCTAGCAGTTTTTTGGTGGAATCTTTTGGGTTTTCCATATAGAGAATCATGTCATCTAGGAAGACTGAAAGTTTGACTTCCTCCTGGCCAATTTGGATGCCTTTTATTCCTTTGTGTTATCTGATTGCTGAGGCTAAGACTTCCAATACTATGTTGAATAACAGCAGTGATAGTGGACATCCCTGTCGTGTTCCTGACCTTAGGAGGAAAGCTCTCAGTTTTTCCCCATTGAGGGCGATATTAGCAGTGGGTCTTTCATAGATGGCTTTTATGGCCTTGAGATATGATCCTTCTATCCTCACTTGCTTGAGGGTTTTTATCAAGAAAAGATGCTGTACTTTGTCAAATGCTTTCTCTGCATCTATTGAGAGGATCATGTGGTCTTCTCCTTTTATTGATGTGATGTATCACATTGATTGTTTTGCAGATATTGAACCAGCCTAGCATCACAGGTGTAAATGCCACTTGCTTATGGCGAATAATTCTTTTAATGTATTGTTGCATCCGGTTGGCTAGTATCTTGTTGAGGATTTTCGCATCCATGTTCATCTGGGAAATTGGTCTATAGTTATTTTTAGTGGGGTCTCTGTCTGGTTTTGGAATCAAGGTATTGCTGGCTTTATAGAAAGAGTTTGGAAGTTTTCCTTCCATTTCTATTTTTTGGAACAGCTTCAAGAGAATAGGGGTTAACTCTTCCTCAAATGTTTGATAGAATTCCCCTGGAAAGCCATCTGGCCCTGGACTTTTGTTTTTTGGGAGATTTTTGATTATTAATTCAATTTTTTACTGGTTATGAGTCTGCTCAAATTTCTATTTCTTCCTGTTTCAGTTTTGGTAGTTTATATGTTTCTAGGAATTTGTCCATTTCTTCCAGATTGCCCATTTTATTGGTGTATAATTGCTCCTAATATTCTTTTATTATTATTTGTATTTCTGCAGTGTTGGTTGTGATCTCTGGGAGAAACCATTCCTTGGGGACCAACTGAGTGCTGGCAACATTTCAATTCCCTACCTGCATTTGTTTAGAGTGTAATAATTCATTGAATTCTTATGATTTGTACAAGTTTCTGCAGGTAATTTATATATCAATTAAAATGACACCATTTTTGCATATCAGATTATTACCAGGTTGAAACTTGGTAGCCTCAATTTTTGGCAAAAGTGTGGAAAACCGGTATGTATATATGCTGTTGGAGGTTCTCTTAATTGGTATGGCCACATTGTTCAATAATGTGGATAATCTATCAAATTCAAAGTGATTATTACCTTTAGCTTAGTAGTGGGATATTTATTTCAGCATTGTTTGTAATAGTAAGATAGAGAGTTGTCTAAGCACAACCTGGTATATAAGCACAAAAATGGTATATTTTTGCTATATTCTTCAACTGTTAAAAATAATAAAAACTTTGCGGACTGGCACAGAAAGAATTCCAAGAGAAATAGTTGAACAAAAACAGCAAGGATCAGAATGATGCAAACATAATGCCACAAAACTAATAACTTGTGGGAATAAACTGGTTCAAGCTACAAGATACTCTTACAGTTTACACAGCTGAGTGATATTCATCAAGCACATTTTTACATTACATAATTACATATTTTTACATTTTATATATATATATATATATATATATATATATATATATATATTTACCCTTAAGTAGGAAGGGTAGGGATACCCTGGGAAATAGGATAGTATTAGTTCCAGTTTGCCAGTGAGGAAACTGAGATTCAGTGTAGTGGAGACAGAGAACCAAAACCACACAGTGATCAAGTGAAGATTTTGGCTTTTCAACTTAGTAACTAAATGAACGCCACACGTTATACACTGCATGAAAAGATTTCAAGATCTATCCGAAAAGCAAAGGCTTTGGGAGAACATCAAATCTAATATATAAAATGAGGCATCTTGAAACACACTTCGATTGTTACTGTGTAAGCTGAGTCTCTACCATCACTACCTTCTCCAGAATATTAGAATGCTAGACATAATTTCATAATTCATGAAGAGCGAGGGTGCTGTTTCTTATTGGTTTTAGCAAATATACCTCCAGGTATACATGGTTGTTATCGCCAGTGATCTTCTCTGTCACTCCAGATAGCTTTTTTTTCCCTCCTCACAAATAGGAGGTAGAAGAGAACACTGGCTGAGCAGTTTGTATGATCCTGTTCTTACTGTTGCCAGGGAAGGGCTGTTTTGAAAGATAAGGCTTAGGGAAAAGACAGTGGTGACATTTCATCTACACAGATCTTAGGGAAAAAGTTGTCTCCAACTTACTGGTTAAAAACAAATCAACAAAGATAAGACCTTGACCAAAGGAACGCCTCCTTTTGTAGCTCCTTCCTGTGGAAGGACAGGGTTTAGAATTTAGGTTTCTCCCGGGTGGCTTTGTGTTGTTACCACAAGCTGACAGAATAAGTGGAAGACTTTTCTAAAGCTTTTGAGCAGATAATTACTTTCTCTGATATCCCAATATTATAGTTTTACAACTAAATGGCAGATCTTACATTTAAGAGCCAACTCCATTTAAAATTACAAAGTACATGTCTGAACTTTTGACACAGACATTTAAAAGGCCCAGTAAAATAATTATTGCCATAAAATCCACAAGCCTGGGCTCTTCCTCTTTAGAATTTTTACAAGCTTGCTTTCTTTCTTTGTGTACAAAATCCATTCATATTATTTGGTTTCTTTGAATTTTTATTAGTATTAATTATCCTCGTGTAGTATCATAGTATCTTTTCTGGTTAAGTATTGCCACTTGTGACAAGTGGAGAGTGACTAAAATAATTAAATTTGTTTCCCAAATTGATTTTGCTTAATTTATCTTCTATTTTTTTTTGCTATAATTCTGGTTGTCACATTTTGCACATTGACCATTATCATTATGTTATGTTCAAAAGAAAAGACTATCTTAACAAATATATTTTAAAAAAAGATTATTTTTGGTAACCCGTGAGTCTTGAAAGTAAAAGAAAAAAGAGAGGTAAAATTTATTATGATTCATTTTATTCTTTCTTCCTGTTGCCTAAAGAATTGAATGGTATTTATGTATCTTTCTGAAAATGAAGACCCACCTAAGCAGTGTCAGGTATGATGTTCTACCACATATCTCCTTTATGCTAAAGTTTGATATTTTGATTGTGCCTACAGAGAGTAGTCCAACTATAGAAGCTTAATTCTGAAGTTAGTTTTCTATTTTGCATCCCATGGTATAAAAGCAACTTTTAAAATGTCATGCAAACAATGATAATAATTTTCATAGAATTGCTCCTAAAGTGGGAAAACCACTTTGATATTTTACAGATGTGATGACCCAGGTCAAAATAGGCTAAATTGATTTGGGCCAAGTTGTGAGAGTTCATTTTAGCAGTTAGAATATCTCAAGCCTTCTAACTCTAGGCAATAGGATTTCTTTTTCTATTTAATGTTTCATCCGAATAAAATGCCAAATAATTTTATTTTTTTGGTTTATTTTGCTTTTACATTTTTAATTGTCTTCACTCAAGCTTACAAAAATGTGTCTGTACCCGGCAGGTCCTACAATGGATGATGAGCAAAATGGATTTTGGCAGTGTTTACCCTTTTCATTTGCAAACTCCATCTTAAGAAATTCCTATCAATATTTAATCTGCAGCATTCACTGACATCCATAGCAAGCTATTTACCTTTATATAACCTCCATTTTTTATGGTTAAATTTTTTTCACACACTGACGGTTTTCCTATGGAAATAAAGTGAGATTATAAAACACTAATCTTGGGGAGAGACAATATATTAGCAAGAATGATTCAAAATATACCTCAATACTCATAGTAATAAAACCAACTACAAATTTTGCTTGTAATACCCTGAAAACGAGACTTTAGTGTTTACAAGCTCATACCATTATTAACCCTGTCTCAGGTGTAGTTCTCTAGAAGTAGAGCCTGAGACTAGGATTCTTTTTTTTTTTTTTTTTTAATTAAAAAATTTTTTTAAGTTTATTTTTGTTTTTTTTTGTTGTTTTTTTTTTCTGAAATTTATTGACAAATTGGTTTCCATACAACACCCAGTGCTCATCCCAAAAGGTGCCCTCCTCAATACCCATCACCCACCCTCTCCTCCCTCCCACCCCCCATCAACCCTCAGGTTGTTCTCAGTTTTTAACAGTCTCTTATGCTTTGGCTCTCTCCCATTCTAACCTCTTTTTTTTTTTTTTTCCTTCCCCTCCCCCATGAGTTCCTGTTAAGTTTCTCAGGATCCACATAAGAGTGAAACCATATGGTATCTGTCTTTCTCTGTATGGCTTATTTCACTTAGCATCACACTCTCCAGTTCCATCCACGTTGCTACAAAAGGCCATATTTCATTTTTTCTCATTGCCACGTAATATTCCATTGTGTATATAAACCACAATTTCTTTATCCATTCATCAGTTGATGGACATTTAGGCTCTTTCCATAATTTGGCTATTGTTGCGAGTGCTGCTATGAACATTGGGGTACAAGTGGCCCTATGCATCAGTGCTCCTGTATCCCTTGGATAAATTCCTAGCAGTGCTATTGCTGGGTCATAGGGTAGGTCTATTTTTAATTTTCTGAGGAACCTCCACACTGCTTTCCAGAGCGGCTGCACCAATTTGCATTCCCACCAACAGTGCAAGAGGGTTCCCGTTTCTCCACATCCTCTCCAGCATCTATAGTCTCCTGATTTGTTCATTTTGGCCACTCTGACTGGCGTGAGGTGATATCTGAGTGTGGTTTTGATTTGTATTTCCCTGATAAGGAGCGACGCTGAACATCTTTTCATGTGCCTGTTGGCCATCCGGATGTCTTCTTTAGAGAAGTGTCTATTCATGTTTTCTGCCCATTTCTTCACTGGGTTATTTGTTTTTCGGGTGTGGAGTTTGGTGAGCTCTTTATAGATTTTGGATACTAGCCCTTTGTCCGATATGTCATTTGCGAATATCTTTTCCCATTCCGTTGGTTGCCTTTTAGTTTTGTTGGTTGTTTCCTTTGCTGTGCAGAAGCTTTTTATCTTCATAAGGTCCCAGGAATTCACTTTTGCTTTTAATTCCCTTGCCTTTGGGGATGTGTCGAGTAAGAGATTGCTACGGCTGAGGTCAGAGAGGTCTTTTCCTGCTTTCTCCTCTAAGGTTTTGATGGTTTCCTGTCTCACATTTAGGTCCTTTATCCATTTTGAGTTTATTTTTGTGAATGGTGTGAGAAAGTGGTCTAGTTTCAACCTTCTGCATGTTGCTGTCCAGTTCTCCCAGCACCATTTGTTAAAGAGGCTGTCTTTTTTCCATTGGATGTTCTTTCCTGCTTTGTCAAAGATGAGTTGGCCATACGTTTGTGGGTCTAGTTCTGGGGTTTCTATTCTATTCCATTGGTCTATGTGTCTGTTTTGGTGCCAATACCATGCTGTCTTGATGATGACAGCTTTGTAGTAGAGGCTAAAGTCTGGGATTGTGATGCCTCCTGCTTTGGTCTTCTTCTTCAAAATTCCTTTGGCTATTCGGGGCCTTTTGTGGTTCCATATGAATTTTAGGATTGCTTGTTCTAGTTTTGAGAAGAATGCTGGTGCAATTTTGATTGGGATTGCATTGAATGTGTAGATAGCTTTGGGTAGTATTGACATTTTGACAATATTTATTTTTCCAATCCATGAGCAGGGAATGTCTTTCCATTTCTTTAAATCTTCTTCAATTTCCTTCAGAAGCTTTCTATAGTTTTCAGCATACAGATCCTTTACATCTTTGGTTAGATTTATTCCTAGGTATTTTATGCTTCTTGGTGCAATTGTGAATGGGATCAGTTTCTTTATTTGTCTTTCTGTTGCTTCATTGTTAGTGTATAAGAATGCAACTGATTTCTGTACATTGATTTTGTATCCTGCAACTTTGCTGAATTCCTGTATCAGTTCTAGCAGACTTTTGGTGGAGTCTATCGGATTTTCCATGTATAATATCATGTCATCTGCAAAAAGCGAAAGCTTGACTTCATCTTTGCCAATTTTGATGCCTTTGATTTCCTTTTGTTGTCTGATTGCTGATGCTAGAACTTCCAGCACTATGTTAAACAGCAGCGGTGAGAGTGGGCATCCTTGTCGTGTTCCTGATCTCAGGGAAAAAGCTTTCAGTTTTTCCCCGTTGAGGATGATGTTAGCTGTGGGCTTTTCATAAATGGCTTTTATGATCTTTAAGTATGTTCCTTCTATCCCGACTTTCTCAAGGGTTTTTATTAAGAAAGGGTGCTGGATTTTGTCGAAGGCCTTTTCTGCATCGATTGACAGGATCATATGGTTCTTCTCTCTTTTTTTGTTAATGTGATGTATCACGTTGATTGATTTGCGAATGTTGAACCAGCCCTGCATCCCAGGAATGAATCCCACTTGATCATGGTGAATAATTCTTTTTATATGCCGTTGAATTCGATTTGCTAGTATCTGCTTGAGAATTTTTGCATCCATATTCATCAGGGATATTGGCCTGTAGTTCTCTTTTTTTACTGGGTCTCTGTCTGGTTTAGGAATCAAAGTAATACTGGCTTCATAGAATGAGTCTGGAAGTTTTCCTTCCCTTTCTATTTCTTGGAATAGCTTGAGAAGGATAGGTATTATCTCTGCTTTAAACGTCTGGTAGAACTCCCCTGGGAAGCCATCTGGTCCTGGACTCTTATTTGTTGGGAGATTTTTGATAACCGATTCAATTTCTTCGCTGGTTATGGGTCTGTTCAAGCTTTCTATTTCCTCCTGATTGAGTTTTGGAAGAGTGTGGGTGTTCAGGAATTTGTCCATTTCTTCCAGGTTGTCCAATTTGTTGGCATATAATTTTTCATAGTATTCCCTGATAATTGTTTGTATCTCTGAGGGATTGGTTGTAATAATTCCATTTTCATTCATGATTTTATCTATTTGGGTCATCTCCCTTTTCTTTTTGAGAAGCCTGGCTAGAGGTTTGTCAATTTTGTTTATTTTTTCAAAAAACCAACTCTTGGTTTCGTTGATCTGCTCTACAGTTTTTTTAGTTTCTATATTGTTTATTTCTGCTCTGATCTTTATTATTTCTCTTCTTCTGCTGGGCTTAGGCTGCCTTTGCTGTTCTGCTTCTAGTTCCTTTAGGTGTGCTGTTAGATTTTGTATTTGGGATTTTTCTTGTTTCTTGAGATAGGCCTGGATTGCAATGTATTTTCCTCTCAGGACTGCCTTTCGCTGCGTCCCAAAGCGTTTGGATTGTTGTATTTTCATTTTCGTTTGTTTCCATATATTTTTTAATTTCTTCTCTAATTGCCTGGTTGACCCACTCATTCGTTAGTAGGGTGTTCTTTAACCTCCATGCTTTTGGAGGTTTTCCAGACTTTTTCTGTGGTTGATTTCAAGCTTCATAGCATTGTGGTCTGAAAGTAAGCATGGTATAATTTCAATTCTTGTAAACTTATGAAGGGCTGTTTTGTGACCCAGTATATGATCTATCTTGGAGAATGTTCCATGTGCACTCGAGAAGAAAGTATATTCTGTTGCTTTGGGATGCAGAGTTCTAAATATATCTGTCAAGTCCATCTGATCCAATGTCTCATTCAGGGCCCTTGTTTCTTTATTGACCGTGTGTCTAGATGATCTATCCATTTCTGTAAGTGGTGTATTAAAGTCCCCTGCAATTACCACATTCTTATCAATAAGGTTGCTTATGTTTATGAGTAATTGTTTTATATATTTGGGGGCTCCGGTATTCGGCGCATAGACATTTATAATTGTTAGCTCTTCCTGATGGATAGACCCTGTAACTATTATATAATGTCCTTCTTCATCTCTTGTTACAGCCTTTAATTTAAAGTCTAGTTTGTCTGATATAAGTATGGCTACTCCAGCTTTCTTTTGGCTTCCAGTCGCATGATAAATAGTTCTCCATCCCCTCACTCTCAATCTAAAGGTGTCCTCAGGTCTAAAATGAGTCTCTTGTAGACAGCAAATAGATGGGTCTTGTTTTTTTATCCATTCTGATACCCTATGTCTTTTGGTTGGCGCATTTAATCCATTTACATTCAGTGTTATTATAGAAAGATACGGGTTTAGAGTCATTGTGATGTCTGTATGTTTTATGCTTGTAGTGATGTCTCTGGGACTTTGTCTCACAGGGTCCCCCTTAGGATCTCTTGTAGGGCTGGTTTAGTGGTGACAAATTCCTTCAGTTTTTGTTTGTTTGGGAAGACCTTTATCTCTCCTTCTATTCTAAATGACAGACTTGCTGGATAAAGGATTCTCGGCTGCATATTTTTTCTGTCTAGCACCCTGAAAATCTCGTGCCAATTCTTTCTGGCCTGCCAAGTTTCAAAAGAGAGATCAGTCACGAGTCTTATAGGTCTCCCTTTATATGTGAGGGCACGTTTACCCCTTGCTGCTTTCAGAATTTTCTCTTTATCCTTGTATTTTGCCAGTTTCACTATGATATGTCGTGCAGAAGATCGATTCAAGTTACGTCTGAAGGGAGTTCTCTGTGCCTCTTGGATTTCAATGCCTTTTTCCTTCCCCAGTTCAGGGAAGTTCTCAGCTATTATTTCTTCAAGTACCCCTTCAGCACCTTTCCCTCTCTCTTCCTCCTCTGGGATACCAATTATGCGTATATTATTTCTTTTTAGTGTATCACTTAATTCTCTAATTTTCCCCTCATACTCCTGGATTTTTTTATCTCTCTTTTTCTCAGCTTCCTCTTTTTCCATAACTTTATCTTCTAGTTCACCTATTCTCTCCTCTGCCTCTTCAAGCCGAGCTGTGGTGGTTTCCATTTTGTTATGCATTTCGTTTAAAGCGTTTTTCAGCTCCTCGTGACTGTTCCTTAGTCCCTTGATCTCTGTAGCAAGAGATTCTCTGCTGTCCTGTATACTGTTTTCAAGCCCAGCGATTAATTTTATGACTATTATTCTAAATTCACTTTCTGTTATATTATTTAAGTCCTTTTTGATCAGCTCATTAGCTGTTGTTATTTCCTGGAGATTCTTCTGAGGGGAGTTCTTCCGCTTGGTCATTTTGGATAGTCCCTGGCGTGGTGAGGACCTGCAGGGCACTTCCCCTGTGCTGTGGTGTATACCTGGAGTTGGTGGGTGGGGCCGCAGTCAGACCTGATGTCTGCCCCCAGCCCACCACTGGGGCCACAGTCAGACTGGTGTGTGCCTTCTCTTCCCCTCTCCTAGGGGCGGGATTCACTGTAGGGTGGTGTGGCTCGTCTGGGCTACTTGCACCCTGCCAGGCTTGTGATGCTGGGATCTGGTGTATTAGCTGAGGGTGGGTAGGCAAGGTGCTCGGGGGCAGGAGGGGCAGGCTTAGATCGCTTCTCCTTAGGTGATCCACTTCAGGAGGGGCCCTGTGGCAGCGGGAGGGAGTCAGATCCGCTGCCGGAGGTTTGGCTCCGCAGAAGCGCAGAGTTGGGTGTTTGCGAGGAGCGAGCAAGTTCCCTGGCAGGAACTGGTTCCCTTTGGGATTTCGGCTGGGGGATGGGCGGGGGAAATGGCGCTGGCGAGCGCCTTTGTTCCCCACCAAACTGAGCTCTGTTGTCAGGGGGCTCAGCAGCTCTCCCTCCCTTTGTCCTCCAGCCTTCCCGCTTTCCGAGCAGAGCTGTTAATTTATGACCTCCCAGACGCTAAGTCGCGCTTGCCGTCGGAACACAGTCCGCCCGGCCCCTCCGCTTTTGCAAGCCAGACTCGGGGGCTCTGCTTGGCCGGCGAGCCGCCCCTCCGCCCCGGCTCCCTCCCGCCAGTCCGTGGAGCGCGCACCGCCTCGCCGCCCTTCCTACCCTCTTCCGTGGGCCTGTCGTCTGCGTTTGGCTCCGGCGACTCTGTTCTGCTAATCCTCTGGCGGTTTTCTGGGTTATTTAGGCAGGTGTAGATGGAATCTAAGTGATCAGCAGGACGTGTAGTGAGCCCAGCGTCCTCCTAAGCCGCCATCTTGCCGCAACTCCTCTGATACTGGGATTCTTAAGCAATGTATTGGAGAAGTGACTTTAGGGGAAATTGAATAAAGAAAACACAGAAGATGGGGCTCCTGGCTGGCTCAGTCAGAAGAGCATCAACTCTTGATCTCAGAGTCATGAATATGAACCCTACATTGTGTGAAGAGATTACTAAAAATAATAACAATAATAATAATAATAATAAAAGAAAGCACAGAGGGCAAGATAAGAAACTAAGCAAGAATGTGGTCTCAGCTGGAGACTATATTCAAGCTGATCCCACGGGAATAATCTGGGATACAAATTACACCAAGGAATTAAGCTCACGTTTAAGGACACATGACCAGTCTTACATACCCCATGAGAGTCAGTCATTGAGAGATGCCCTAGTATGTCATTATGGGGAGTATAGTCTTGTGAGAATAGTGCCTCCCATTTGGCAAATGGCCATTCTCCAGAAAAGACAGTACTATGATTTATTCACAATGGCTGGTGTATAGGTGAATAAACTGGGTGGGACATCAAGAATACTCACGATAACCCATGCCCTGCACCACCAAGATACATTTGCTTCTTATACTAAATTACATAACTGAGGCAAAGTTTCTCCAGGCTTATAGATTTATGGTTGACCACAATTTGGGGGAAACTTACAAGGGGGTTAGTTAGACAAACAGTAATCCCCACTACTCTATTTGTTCCCCAAGCCTTGGCTAATGTTCATCACTGTTTTACTATTTCTACCACCCATTCTTGATAACTTTCAATCTCAACTTGCATTTCCATTGGTTTAGGTGGCATTTCTGGTGAGTTGACCCAGATTCTCATCTCTGAGCGCTTTAAATATCTATTCCCATGCCCCTATTATGCAACGGTTGCTGTATTTGCTGATTTACAGTTAAAACTAGACATTTTACTGAATTCATTTTCTAGTTCCAAATGGTTTTGTTGTTGTTGTTGAGTAGTTAGGGTTTTCTATACCTATAAGCACGTCATCTGTAAACAGACCACTTCATTCTTCCTTTCCAATCTGGATGTCTTTTATTTTTTCTCTTCTAATTCTTTTAGCTAAGACTTCTGTACTCTGTTAAATGCTAGTGGTGAGAGTAGGCATCCTTGCTTTGTTTCTGATCTTAGAGAAGAGCTTTTAGTTTTTTACCATTGAGTATGTTTGCTGTGGGCCTTTTACATGTTGAGATAATTTCCTTCTATAGCTAGCTTATTGAGTGTTTTTATTATGAAAGTATATTGAATTATTTATATGTTATTGTTCACATCTGTTGAAATGGTCATGTGATTACATCTGTTCTTCATACCTCTGGTTTTTAAAAAACCAAAAAATATAATATTTCAGTCTCTTGTGTGCTGTCCATCTATCTGTCTCTGAGAAACATTATATTCCCTTTGTCACTTCTATAGGTCTCTGGATGTTGGGCATTTTTGCCTGCCATTTTGAATTTTTGACTGATTATAGTATCCCACATGTCATGACTCAGTGCCCACTTACATGAAGAAGTAGAGATATAATAATTCAAAACATGGAATTTGAAGTCAAAGAGAATTGAATCTGGACTCTATCATTCACTAACTTCTTCAGCATTATCTACCTTAGCCATTGCTTGACCTTGTGCATTCTTTATTTATTTTTATATTTGGGATAATGGTATATATTTTATAAACTTATAGTAATGATTACATAAGTTTACAAATAGTTTTAAGTTCCAAAAGATACAATAATTTATTCTAGTTAGTGTTATTGCCAAAAAAAGAACAAAATGGTAAAACTATGTGTCACACAATATTTGAAATTCATTTTGCAGAAGTTTATGGCCTTTACTGACAGGCTGAGTGCCTACTCTACAGTCTAAAAACATCGGCAGAAATGACAACAACAACAAAAAATAAGAATAATATTAAAATTTAGGTGTTTTGCCAAGTAACAAAGAGAAGGTCCCTTGGAATTATATTTCACAAATAATTTGTACACTGATTTCATTTGAATCATCAGGTGAGCCCCACCAGTTCTCATGTTGATACAAATCTGTACACATTAGGTGCTATACTGAAGTAAACAGTGAAAACTTCCCAAATTCCTATGGTCACATTTCTACCAACAGTATAAGGTACAGAAATAACTGGTAAAGATAGGCACTAAAACTGAAAACGTGTTGCATTTAACACTGCATTGAATTTAATTTTATTTTGTTTATCAAAAATGAAGTCTATATTCTATGCACAATGCTATGGCAACAATGTATCAAGAAAAGTAGACAATTGGGGCGCCTGGGTGGCTCAGTCGGTTAAGCGTCCGACTTCAGCTCAGGTCACGATCTCATGGTCTGTGAGTTCGAGCCCCACGTCGGGCTCTGTGCTGATGGCTCAGAGCCTGGAGCCTGCTTCTGATTCTGTGTCTCCCTCTCTCTCTGCCCCTACCCGTTCATGCTCTGTCTCTCTCTGTCTCAAAAAAAAAAAACCGTTAAAAATTAAAAAAAAAAAGAAAAATAGACAATTAATTAAGCAAATGTATTCATAAAGTATATATCTGCCACCATTATAGATTTTTGGAGATATAGCAAAGAAGTAAAATCATCTTTATTCTTATGGAATCCACAATCTAGGCAGTAATTCTCTCCTAGGAGAAATTTGTCCCCAGGTAACAGTTAGCAATGTTCAGAAACATTTTTAGTTGTTGCAGCTAGGGACGATACTACTGGGGCCAAGCCCAAGAAACTCTGGTCTAGAAGGAATAGAAGAAGGCAATAACAAAGAAATAAATCAACCAACTATTAAATAAAAAAAAAATGATGCTTGATTACTGATTTGGGTCAAAGAAAATTGATATTAGCTAAAGAAGATTGAGGTTAAAGAAGGCTTGAAGTAAAAAATCAAGAATTCAACAAGTGTTATGTTTGATATACTTCTGTGTCATACAGGTAGAAGTATCTAGTAAGCCACTAGGTATATGACTAAACTCAACACATATATTTGCCCTGGAGATCTATATCTAAATATCATCATTGGATAGATTGTTATTCAAATTCACAGGAATGGAAGAGATCATCTGTGAATAAAGTATATAGAGAGAAAAGATGAAGCTAGAACTGGGCTCTAAAGAGTTTCATTCTTTGGTGATTCAGTGAATAAGAAAGAGTAAACAAGACTGGAAGGGTCAGACGTAAAGAGTCAGACAGTGTTCCGTCTCTGTACACAAAATTCAATGTGTTGGCTATCCTTTTTCTTAAAATTTGGATGATATACTCTGGTTTTATGACCTCATGAAGAACAAGGGAGTGTGGACAAAAGAAAGATTGGATTGTTCGTAGAATAGGTAAAGTGTGCTGAAATGCAGTCACCTGGAGTAAACAGATTGATAAATGTAACTACTAAGGAGAAGAGAAAAACGGGACAATATTTGGAGGGGAGGAGGGTAGGCTTACTTTATTTGTATTTTATTTGATTTTTATTTTTTTTAAGATTGGCAACACTAATGCATGTTTTTGAGCCAATGACAGTGATCGGATAGAGAGCAAGAGGTTGACAAATTAAGTTTCAGATGACAAAGGAGTGAAGTACTTAGAAAGGCAAATGAATGATAAAACAGAGATATCTCTACATTAGTCAACCAAACTGAACAACTGACAACTTATTGCTGTTTTTATGTTTGAGTAAGTATTCCATTTGATTTTATCTTTCAGGCCTGCAACTGAATATCATGGCCTGTTACTGAGACTAAGACTCTCAAAAATTTTAATTGACTATCTAATAAGAAGTGAAATAATTTAGCTTTTAGTGTTTTTGAAAATTTGGAAAAAAATCTCAGAATATTATTATTCTGAAACATGCATGTTCATTTATATATGTTAAATATATATTTGCTCAAAGGTATAAGAATTATATGAATTACTTTTTAACCTTTAAAAGGAAAACAAATGTAAAAATGCCTAACATTTCGTTTTACATTTCATTCTAACAAACTAATATTTGTGCATGATTCCCAAAATAGCTAATTTACCAGAAGTCAAGAAATCCATTATTTGATTCATGACAAAAAATGCTACTTCTTTCAACACTTCTTATTTAGATATATAATGTTTTTATTTGGGGGAAGAATATCATTTAATTAGAGACTAGTTTAAAATTTTAGTTGGCATTACATTGTTTTAATTTTATGAATAGATACAAGTATGGCTTACACTTGAAATAATACTCATTAAAGTTCTGCAGGAATCAAAATAGCTACAAACTTTTGCAATGATTGCAAAAAATATATATTTAGTATTTTGCTTCCACTTTATATAAGAGTATTTATCCTTTTTCTTTGTAAAGGAAATAGTTTATGAATCTTTCCTGTTGCAGAAAAAAAAACAGAAAAGAAAAAGAGTTCTTCAAACCATCTTAATTTAATACTGTTACTTTCCCTTTAAGATAATTTTAGGGGCACCTGCGTGGCTCAGTCTCTTAAGCGTCCTCTTGGTTTCACCTAAGGTCATGATCTCACGGTTCATGAGATGAAGTCCCATGTTGGGCTTTGGACTGATTGCGCTGAGCCTGCTTGAGATTCTGTCCTCTCTATGCCCCTCCCCCTGCGGTGTGCATGCTCTCTCTCTCTCAAAATAAATAAACTTTAAAAAAAAAAGATAAAAATTTTTAATCTTCTTGAGTCAAATATTTGATTTATCACAGGAATAGCAAGTTGTTCAGTATCTTTCCATTCTCAATGTGCTACAGAAATAAACCTGTCAAAGATGAAGTTTAATAGAATTTTCCTGTTTTTAATGTTTTAGTAATGATGTCCATAACAACAACAAAATAATGTCCATAACAAATCTAGTAATTGCCTGAAACATGACAAACATAATAAGTGTGTTTTCATGTCCATGAAATAATTCCAAAGTTACATTTCAAATAATTTGTTCAGAAAAAGTTTACTTCTACTTTCTTTTATTTTTTCCATGAAATTATTTATTGCCTTAATTTTGAAATTATTTTACAGAGCTATGCCTAGACATATATGTTCATGGGATACATAGCTTCTAAATCTTATCTCTTCCAACAGACTTAATTTGTGATAATGCAGAAAATGAAAACTCTCAACATTAATAATTTAAATTATATTATTTTCACTTTTATTTTGCTTATTATTTTTGATATTTTATGCATTAATAAGATATAATACAGTAGTTAAACTAGCATATTAAAGTGATTAAATTATATGTGTATGTGTGATTCACAGTATGCTGTTTAACACACAGCAGCTATTTTAGAAGTGTTTACGTTTTCTTAAAATTTAAGGTACAAACTGGGGCACCTGGGTGGCTCAGTCAGTTTAGTGTCTGACTTCAGCTAGGTCATGATCTCACAGTTCTTGAGGTCAAGCCCCACATTGGGTTCTGTGCTGACAGCTCAGAGCCTGGAGCCTGCTTCAGATTCTGTCTCCCTCTCTCGCTGCCCCTCCCTCACTCACACTCTATCTCTCTCTCTCAAAAATAAATAAATATTTAAAAAATTAAAAAAATTTAAGGTACAAATAAATACTTACAACTTAATAAATAGCATAGTTAGTAAACATCCATATACACAATAGTTTCAACTATTTTGATAAATGCCTATTCAAATATATGATAGGTCTTCATCAAATATTTTACCCATTCAGTCATTCTAAGTTATCTGAATATCTATTATGTGCCAGACTCTCTGCTATACATGAGGAATATATTCATGGTTAAAGCTTTTGTAGTCCTAGGAGTGTTGAACTCATATTCTAGCTGGTTAGAATAATCAAATGACCCCTGAAATAAACTTAAGTGTAGACTATATGACTACCACAGTATAATATTTGCCAAGATTGGCTAAAGTAGCCAATCAAAAGGTAGTTTGGAGTAAAAATATTGAAAGATATTGTTAGATTGTGATGGACTAGTTGTCTCTTCAAATTGCATTTTTAAGTTACATTTGTTCTTACTCAATTTTTTGTTGTTTAAAAATGTTAATAAAAATCATGTGGAATAGTATTTCCATATGAATCTTGCCAGGTGATCTAGGCCGTAAGGATAGTCTCAAACAAGAGGCATGAGTGCACCCATTATTACGATAGTTTTATTCTAGTAGGCGAAGAAATGCCATAAACCAAAACCAAGAGATATAAAACATGAAATTCTGTCCATTGAGAAGTTCCTTCTCTACTGCTCATTACAACCACTTACTGTGAATGAATAACCCTACAGCTATCCACTTAAAAATAGTAGCCAGCTTAGAAATTAGAGCTATCTCTAACTCGGGTTAATGTGTCCCACCTTAATTAACTATTCAAAAGGATTTACCCATGACACATGGATATTGAGGGAAGAATGACAATCTGTCAGTACAAGTCAGCCTGGGACTCTGTGACACTTGCTCATTAAACTTTCAAGTACCTGTAGAATTATCTTACATTTAAAATGTCTAATGTGAATTGTTTTAAGAATAAATGATTAGTTTCATCACATCTTTGTTGTATTATTCAGAGTTCTCTAGAGAAACAGAACCAATAGGATGTGTGTGTGTGTGTGTGTGTGTGTTTGTGTGTGTGTGTGTGTATGAGAGAGAGAGAGAGAGAGAGAAAAGGAAAGAGTTTAAAGAATTGACTCATATGACTGTGATGGCTGACAAGTCTAATATCTGCAGTGTAATCTGGTAGTCTAGAAACACAAGGAAAAGTTGATATTTTAGCCCAAGTCCAAAGGCAGTCTGCTGGTAGGATTTCATTTTAGTTTGGGGAGGTCTGTCTTTTTTTTACCAAAACCTTCAACTGATTGGGTGAGGCCCATTCGCATTATGGAGGTAATTAATCTACTGATTTAAATATTAATTATATCTGGGGCACCTGGGTTGCTCAGTTGACTGGCTGAGCATTCAACACGTGATTTCCACTCGGGTCGTGGTCCCAGGGTTGTGGGATCCAGCCCTGCATGGGGTTCCACACTGAGTGTGGAACCTACTTGGGATTTTCTCTCTCTCCCTCTCTCTCTCTCCCTCTGTCTCCCAAGACCCTCTCCTCCACTCACACCCCCATCTCTTTCTCTAAAATAGATATAATTCCATCTAAAAAATACCTTAACAACATCCAGACCAGTGTTTGACCAGATAGCTGGATACTGTGGTCTAACCAAATTAAAACATAAAATTAACCATCATTTTAAATAAATATCATTTCAAAAGGTACTAAACTTTCTTACTGCATTAATCTTGAAAAAATTAACCCACTCAGATGCAAAGTCACTTATGATTTTATTTTCTTATTTTCCAACTGAGAAAATGATCCTAATCCATTTCCTTCTGGAAACAATTCCTAAGCTGTACACCTTTAAAGAAGCTAAAAATAGAGAAAATAAGGGTGTCCTTGTTTTCCAGTGTTCTTTGATGCTTTACATAAAAGAATCATTTGCTTATGCTTTTCTTTTATTATTAATTTTTTTCTAACGCAATGTTCCTCCAAGGGAGGGAACATCACTATGTTTATGTTTATAGATAAACTGGAATGAGTTGACAATACATCATCTTTCTTGCTAAATCCTCACCCATTTGACCTCACAGAATGTTCTCTTTCTTTTGTGTTGTGTGTACACATTGGCCACCAGAACTGGGACACTTTCATTATGTGTTGCCATAAATGTTTTTAAATATAGATTATTTCTGTGTCTGTTTCTACTATAATTCCTATAGATTTGGTGAACAAGTGTATATGGGCCAATGAAATAAAACAATGCAACTCTCATGAAAATAATGTGTTCGGTGTTTTTCTGTCTGTCTTCACATTGTTTAAATTGACAATCACGTCACAAAATATATTATTTTTATATAAACTTGCCATTCATTTTTAAAACATTTGAAGAACATATCTGGCAGTAAGCTCCTAAAAGAGTCTCAGCAGAACTGTTTGCAGAAAAAATATTGAACAAAGTAAAACTTTTCTATAACATTTCTTTTTGTAGTTAACTGGATAATATTTACAAGGTTAAAATAATTACTGGCTAAAAGAGTTGTCATAGTTTCCACAGTATCTCTAGGAATATATCGGGTACTCTTTTCAAAATGATGAGAGACTTTGAATATTAATATTAATTGTGACTATTTTAAATGATGCTGCAGTGAACACAGGGATACATATATCTTTTGAAATTGGTATTTTCCTTGTCTTCAGATAAATAGCCAGAAGTGGGGATTAAGAGGTACAAACTCCTAGACATAAAATAAATCAGTCACAGGGATGTAATGCACAGCATAAGAATATAGTTAATAATATTGTAATAACTGTTTATGGTGACAAATGGTAATCTGACTTATGAAGATCATTTCATAATGTGTAAAAATATCAAATCACAATGATGTACACTTGAAACTAATGGGATTTTATATGCCAACTATATTTCAAATTAAAAAGATATAAAATGGTGGATACCTGGGGTGGCTCAGTTGGTCAAGCGCAATCTCAGCTCAAGTCATGATCTTGCGGTTCGTGAGTTCAAGCCCCGTGTCAGGCTCTGTGTGGACAGCTCAGAGCCTGAAGCTTGCTTCAGATTCTGTTCTCCCTCTCTGGCCCTCCCCCACTCACACTCTGTCTCTCTCTCTTTCATAAATAAACATTAATATATATGTGTATGTATATATATATATATATATATATATATACACACATATACATATATAATGTAAGCTTTAATAAATATTACAGATTGCATTCTAAAGAGCAAAATAAGATGTATTTATTTATTTACATTTGTTGAGAATGAGGGGGAGGGGCAGAAGGAGAGAGAGAATCTGAAGCAGGCGCCACACCCAGCATGAAGCTGGACATGGGGCTTACAACCATGAGATCATGATGGAGCCGAAATCAAGAGCTGGATGCTTACCCAACTGAGCCACTTAGGTGCTCCAAATATATGATATCTAAAATACACAATTATTAAAACACACAATTTTAAACTGGCCAAGATTGATTTTTGTTGTGTTTTTACTATTTCTTGCCACCAACTCCCAGTCTAAACAAACAATGGCTCTTTATCTTGTGAAAGAAGTCTTAAAAAAGAAATCTGAAATCGCCATGAAGCATGAGATTTATTTTGATGTGCCTTCAATTATTCTACATATTCTACCTATCCAGATATTCTAATATTCTGATTATTAATTTATTTTTGATTCATAACCATATCACCCTACACGCACACACACACACACACACACACACACAGAATAAATGATTGATATTTTCAGAAAATATTCATTCAAAATTACAGAAACATTAAATCTACCACTCTGATGGGGAATATTGATAATAGGGAGGCTGTGTATGTGTGTGGGCAGAAAGTATATGGGAAATCTCTGTACCTTCCTTTTGGTTTGACTATGAACCTAAAATATTCTAAATGATGAAGTTTTAATTTAAATATTAGACATATGTGACAAATAATTATATATTTAATTATGTATTTTACAGACATGATCAGAGGCATAGCTGATAACAATGTTATGTGAAATTATTATATAAAAAGTGTGAATTCAAGACTGAAATATCTTAAATATCCTATTTCATAGATATGATATAATTAATTTAACAAAATCTAAAGACAAAAGCAATGCCAAATTACATTTTAGTCACTACACCAGGTAAAAAGAGACAATTAAAATGTATTATATATATTTGGATAGCATAGGAAAAAACACACAAAAATATAAAAGGTGATTTTGTCCAGGGTTAGTGATTTTGTTTGACTTCACTTTCCTTTTCATGCTTTTCCTCCATTTTTCCAATCATTTTTTAATGAATATTTGCTGTATCAATAATCAAGAAAAGGATCTATGTAAAGAAAAAAAACCACCTTTGACCTAATGACCATTTGGGCATTTAAATTTTTTTTTTAATTTGAAGTATATTTGACACACACTGTCACGTTAGCTTTGTATACAACATAGTGATTTCACAAGTCTATACATTATGCTATGCTCACCACAGTGTAGTTACCACTGCCACCATACAAAGTTATTACATTCCCCAGTTGTACTTTTTATTGCCATGACTTATTCATTCAATAACTGAAATCCTGTATCTCCTACTCCCGTTCATCAGTTTTTCCCTTCTCCCACTTCCTTCTCCTCTGGCAAACACTAGTCTATTCTCTGTATTTATGGGTCTATTTCTGCTTTGTTTGTTTTGTTAAATTCCATATAAACAATATGATATTTGTTGTTTGTTTTTACTGTCTGACCTATTTCACTTTGCATAAAACCCTCTAGGTCTCTCTATGTTGTCACAAATGGCAAGATCTCATTATTTTTTATGTCAGAGTTATAGTATACACACACACACACACACACACACACACACCACATTTTATTTGTCCATTTATCTATCGATGGACATCTAGGTTGCTTCCATATCTTGATTATAATAACTAATGCTGGAACAAACATATGGGTACATACATCTTTTTAAATTAGTGTTTTCATTTTCTTTGAGTAAATACCCAGTTGTGGAATCAATGGATCATGTGGTATTTCTATTTTTATTTTTTTGAGGAAACTCCATACTGTTTTCCACAGTGGCTGCACCAATTTACATTCCCATCAATAGTGCACAATGATATCTTATTCTTCAATTCTCACCAACATGTTTATTATTTCTCATCTTTTCATTACTAGCCATTCTAACAGGTGTAAAGTGAGATCTCATTGTAATTTTGATTCTCATCTCTCTGATAATTTGTGATGTTGAGATTTTTTCATGTGTCTGTTGGCCATCTGTATGTCTTCTTTGGAAAAAAGTCTATTCTGTTCCCCTGCCTATTTTTAAGGTGGATTGTTTGATGTGTGTGTGTGTGTGCATTTGTGTGTGTGCATGTGCGTTTGTGTGTTAAGTTGTATAAGTTATTTATATATTTTGGATCTTAACCCTTATTTGATCTATTTTTGCAAATATCTTCTTTCATTTAGTGCATTACCTTTTTGTTTTGTTGATTCTTTTGTGTGTAAAATCTTTTTATTTTGATGTATTTCCAGTAGATAAATATCTTTTTCTTGATTGGAAAGCAAGATGAATTAAAAGTCAGATTATTCTAACCCCAGACCTTTTATCTACCTATCATGTGAAATTAGCATATATGAATTTGTTTAAACACTGGAAGAATGGGATCCATAATATCATTTACCCTCATCTAACTCATAGGCTTATGGTGAATAATATTGAGATATTATGTCAATAAATTTGCTTTGATTTGACCTATTATGCTGTATTATATATTTCATTTAAATTATGACATTTTCATATCTGTAGTTTTCACATAATTTTAACAATTAGCTTTGCAATAATACACCTTTAAAATGTATACAGAGTGATAACATATATGGTATATAATATGTATTTCTAACAATGAAAATAGCCCTATGTCTAGTACTGAAAAGCAAAAAGCAGAATATACTATTTTGACTTATTTTTACTTGATACAATCCATGTCATGTGAGAAGCAAGTGATAGAACTGCTGTAGAGAGTTGTTAGTGTTTTTTGATGAAACACAAAAGAAAACGGTTCTACAAAGTCTGTGTCACTGTCATGGCAGAAATTGCAACCTGTATAATTTTAGTGTTATATACATGTTTGTACCATTTTTTTATTGAAGACTATGACTTTGGCACTCTTTCCAAAGATGTACATTCTTCTGGGACAGAATAAAAGGTTGATGGAATGCTCTTTTAAAATTTTATTTTCAGCAGAGATCTGAACAATAAAATATGAGCCAGTTAAAATGTACCTAATAGCCTTCTACACCACAGAGTATTTGGATTAATATATGACACAACTCCCCATTACCACAAAAGCATTTAAAACAAAAATCAGAATAAAAGTATTAGTAAAGATGGGAAATATTTTAAAACATATTAGAGTGGCTATTATTGGTTGTCTCCCTTGCATGGCTTCACCTCTCTTCATTTTCTCATAAATCTAACATTTTTCAATTTTGTGTTTACTCAGCTCAGTTTTTACGTTTACTCATGCATTTAGTTAAAGATGCCTGTACGTTCATTTCCTAAGGTGCCTGATTGGTGTATAACTAATTCCATTCATCTAGGCAATCGATGGTTTATAATGATCATATTACCTGAACCAATGAGTCGAAAGCAGTGGTTTGCTAAGAAACATCGGCAAACCTTTGTGCTTCCAGTTAAGGTTCAGAAAATGAACCTGTTACGTATGGAAGTAAAGAGCAAATTTGCTGGAGACATCTTACCACATCATGATCCAATACATTTTGTGGACGTTTTGAGTTAGGTTACATATTATTTGAAGATGAATGTATCCCAACTGACACAAAACAAATGAGGAAAAGCAAAACGAAACACAAATTACATTTAAAAGTAATGCGCAGTGGGTCTTTTGTTCTGCTATGATCTGCTTTCTAATGAATGGCATTATGGCATTATATATAATTTATTCATTTTAAAATTGCATAATACAACATGAGCAACTACATTACAGCATGAAAAATAAATCAGATCTGTTGGGATATTTGAGACTAAACATAAGGTATATTTGATATACTATTTGGCCTAATTGAAAGAAATAAAATTAGAAACCCTGAGAGAAGTCCTAATGAGGCAGGATGGGAAATAAACATAAACAGATGAAAATAGTACCAGAAGCAATTTATCTTTTTCCATAAACAGAATCAAAACATATTCTCTCTATTTGGGTGTCTTAAGGGTATCATTATAAAGAACTGTATAGTAAAGGAAGAACCAGAAGACACTATCCCAAGGGTCCTTAGAGCACAAAAATGTTAGCACTGGACACCTTTAATTTTTGGCTTAAACAAAAGGATAAGAAAGATACTTTCCACATCTTCATTTATTTCCTTCACCCATTCAGCATTCTATTAGTCTTCATTCATTTGCAAAATTCTGAGTCTCGATGACCAAAATTCCACCTATGTGTTGCATAGCTGTGCCAGTTGACTATTTCCTCTTCTCATTATTTCATGCATATTAATTAATACGTGCTTTACAAACCACCAGAGGCATGACTTATAACCTATATTCTCTTAAAATTCATGAATTTGACAGATAACTTTTATATAACTAGAAGTTTTAATAAGCCTGAAAATTATGCAACAGGGACATTTACAAAGTTTGAGTCAGTATGAGTTTTTCACTAATCTATGCTGCTACAATGTCAATTTAGAAGATATGCTTTGAAAATTCTTACCATTGTATTTTTTTTACTTTATATTTCCTATTCCCTCTAGAAAGAATCTAGATAATGAACGAAAATAGTTTAGACCAGGTGTATATAATTTAGAATAAATACAATGTTCGGAAGTATACCAAAGTGCCAAAATAATTATTTGTTGATTGTATTTTTATTGTAAATTGTATTGTATTGTATTGTATTGTATTGTATTGTATTGTATTGTATTTGTTGATTGTATTGTATTTGTAAATTGTACTCTTGTCAGAATATTCCTTACTGCGCTCTCATATGCTCCATCTCCTATCAAACTTCCCTTAGAAGGAAGAGTATACTTTTTGCTATACCATGTGATTTGCTTTGGCCAATAAAATGTGTGTGTAAGTGATCATCAAAATACTAATGAAGCCATTGCGTGGTTTCCATAGTTGCCTTTTGCTCTGCTTTGAGACTGGAATATCCCAGATAGGGATCCTACAGGCTTGTTTGGAAAATTAAAAGAAAAACCATGATGGACATAAGTCTGGTTGTAAGCTACCAACTCTGTGGGTCATTTGTTATCTCAGTATACATTGACCTAGGCTAAGTGTATATATTCTGTACAGTGTCATGCCAAATATTTTATATAAACTGTTTCTTTTAATTTTTATGATTTGTTGGTAAATTATGACCTGCATTTTAGCAGTGAGAAAAATAATAGGTAAACTGGAAACTATAAAATTAATTTAATAAATAGTCTGATTTTAAAACCTATGCATTTAACTACTATACATTATCTTTTATTTTAAAAATAAATCACATAACTCATGAAGTTTCTGAGAGCAAACAACTATATCTGAAGCATAGTTGCATAATTTCAAGTCTTCTTTTCTCTTCACCACATGAATATCTTGCATAAAAATCTTGAGTAATAAAAAAGTTGTTCTTTATGTGAAATTTTGTTTTATATGAGAATGACCTTAGTGGTGACAGTTTTATATCATGTGGAAATAAATGCTGGAAATTACTTTTTTAATTTTTATTTTATACAATTATTTTGAATACTTTACAGTTTGAGAATCAAGATAAGTAAAAGAGAGTATTACATGAGAATTCTCTCCCAACAAAAGAAATTAGGCAAATCTCCAGTATAGAAGAAAACAATGTTAGGTTTTTGTGTACATTCCCAGAGGTAATATATGTATTTAAATGCAATATTCTGTATCTTGCTTTTACTATTTAATATAAGTCTGAACAATCATGACAGGATATCATTATATATAGATCATATATAGACTTATAAATATATAAGGAGCTTTCTTACTCTCTATAGTAGGATTGTGATTTATTATTGGATATTTGCAGATATGCATGTAAATCTGTAGAAAAACTATTAGAAATACAGAGTTAGGACAATTTATAATTTTTATCGATATTGACAAATCTCTTTCTTGAGAGGTTTTACCAATTTGCACTCTCATAAGTAATGCAAAAGAGATTCCCCACACATTTGTTTATGCCAGCTCAATAGGCGAAAAAGCATATTTCAGTGTGATTTGATTTGCATTTCTCTTTTCTTATCTGAGGTTGGGAATATTTTCATTTGTTTAGGAATTGTTTGTATTTACTTTTCTGTAAGCTATCTGCTAATATCATTAATTTGTTTTGTTAAAAATGACTTTAAAAAGTCATCATTAGAACCAAGATCATCTAGGGTTTTTTCCTATTTTATTTTTAGGAATCTTATAATTACACCTTTAACATTTAGGTCTAGGAAATCCTTTTGATTTAATTTTGGTGAAGCATGTGAGTCCACCTGTAGATTCATTTTTTTGCATTGTGGATGTCCAGTTGTCCCAGCAGCATTTGTTGAAAAGGCTCTCTTTGTGTCATCGCATTGCCTTTGCTCATTTGTCACCTATTAATTGACTGCATTTATGTGGTCTATTTCTGAGCTGTCTATTCTGTTCCATAAATCTACTTATCAGGTAGTGCCTCCAACTTTGCTTTTCCTCTTCAGTTTTTTGTTGTCTATTCTGGATCTCTTGTTTCTCCATATACACTTTAGAATCAGTTTGTTGATAACCACAAAATAATCTTTGGGATTTTGACTGAGATTGCACTAAATTTATAAATCATGTTGGAAAGAATTAACATCTTGACCATATTGAGTCTTATTATCCATGAACGTTGGATATCTCTCCATTTACTTAGTTCTACTTTGATCTCATTCATCACAGTTTCGTAATTTTCATCATATAGATCTTGTACGTATTTTGTTAGATTAACACATTAAGTATTTCTTTTTTTGGATGCTAGTATAAATGATAATGTGTTATAAATTTCAACTTCTACTTGTTCATTTCTGGTATATTGTGACTCTTTTTTTGTGCAAATATATAGTGACACATTTTTCCTCATAACATCACCTCACTTGTCACTAATTTATGCAATGGTCTTATTCTACGTGCGTTGACAATAATCATTTAAATATACATGAAATTTTGTAGCATCACGTTTATTATTAGTTAATTGAATATATCTTATGTGTTTATTTTTCAATATCGGTACTAGTTTGTAAATTCTATATTCGTTATATCTATTTTTGTGGATATTCTAATTATTAATTTGAAAACCTTATATATGTATTCAGTCTGATGTAATATTGCCATATACACTGATCAAACTCTGAAGTTAATATTATTTAAGACATTCCCAGAATAAAACTATCTCAAAAGATGAAATTTCCACATAAATACTTTTCTCTCCCCTTTCTTGTGTTGTTTTTTAACTTTTAATAACATTTTAAAATTAATTAGAATGTAAACATTTCTCAGATATTTTTTGCATTTCTGATTTAAGGAATTGCCTGAAGCAAAGGTTTGCATTCTTAAAATACTATCTTTGACGGTGATTTTAAAATTAGTTTATAATTTCTGAGAAAAAATTTGAAAATATTGTACGAATTGAATTCAAGACAAATATATAAATCCTCATAAATTTAGACAGCTACTAAAACTCATTTTCCTGAAAGAAGTAACAAATAGAACTATTGATGAGATCAATTGTGACACAGTCTCCAATTTTGAACAAAGTTTCTAATTCAAATCAATTGTTATAAACCGTTGGATACTTTGTGATATAAACTATTCAGATTAAGAAATATGCCTTTATCAGTTAAAACATTTTTTAGATGAAATATTTCACATCATTGAACTTTATATTTGTTACAAAATATTATCACAAGAAAATACTATTGTAGTATGCAGTTGAACAACTGATGAGCTACAAAAATCCTGCGCACTAATTGATGAAATCACTATCCTTACTGGCTGTAATTCTGTAGAAAAATATAATATTAGTAAATTAAATTATTTTTAATTATTGTAAAGCATTTTGGGAATTTTATGTTTCAGGCACTTGAGTCTTTTTAATGTAAAGAATAAACATTTAATAATGTAATGTACCTGTTTTGCTTCTTTTGATCCTTGTAGCTGCCTTTCTATTATATCATTTCACATTGTTTTTTCCTTAAAAATTCTAAGATATAAAGGCTCCTGTGTGGCTCAATCAGTTGAGTGTCTGACTTGATTTTGGCTCAAGTCATGATCCCAAGGTTGGGGGATCAAGCCCTGCATCTGCTTAAAATTCTCTCTCTGTCCCTCTGGTCCTCTTTTCTACTCATGCTCTCTCTGTAAAAAATAAAATAAAATAAAGTAAAATAAAATAAAATAAAATAAAATAAAATAAAATAATAAAATTATAAAAACTCTAAAATATTTTGGAAAACAATTCTAATTCATTATTCTGATAAATAAACAAGGAAGCTACTTGAATATGCTCCTTGAATATTCTAAATATGCCTCAAAGTCCATATTTTCAAAGAAAATTATCACTTCCATCCTCCATACAATGTCAACAATCAACTGTTAATATAAAGTGGCCTATTCCAAAAAATGTTACCTCAATTTCACTATGCTATCTTGACCATGTTTCTATTGCTACTATGGGTAATGAATACTTAAGGGGATTTTTTTCTAAGCTATTGTATCTAAGCAATTGTATATCAGCTCTCAGCACTCTTATTCTAGTTCCTATTTTAAGATATTAGGCAGGTACATTCCATAATTTATGTTTTATATTGTGGTAATTTTATTCAAAATGGCATTTCTTTCTCCTTCTTCAATTTCTCTCTTTTTCAGTGTTTGTTAGTGAAGGGAAATTTTAAAAGGGAATAACCACATCAATTCAAATATTTTATACCTTAAACTTTTTTCCCTAAGTTTATTTATTTATTTTGAGAGAGAGAAAGAGGACATGCATGTGTGCACGAGTTGGGGAGGGGCAGAGAGAGAGAGAGAGAGAATCCCAAGCAGGCTCCGTGCTGTCAGCAGAGCCTGTCGCAGGGCTTTATCTCACAAACCATGAGATGGGGACCTGAGCCAAAATCAAGAGTTGGATGATTATTGACTGAGCCACCCAGGTGACCCATTATACCTTAACTATTTACCTGTTTACCATTTATTTTATTTCTTTTTTTTTAAAAATGCTTATTTTTGAGACAAAGAGAGACAGAGCATGAGCATGGGGGGGTCAGAATGAGAGGGAGACACAGAATCCAAAGCAGGCTCCAGACTCCGAGCTGTCAGCACAGAGCCCAACGTGGGGTTTGAACTCATGGACGGTGAGATCATGACCTGAGCTGAAGTCAGACGCTTAACTGACTGAGCCACCCAGGCACCCCTCATTTATTTTATTTCTTAAGACATTTTACTTTTCAAAGTAGTCTCAGCTTTATCCCAAGTCTCAAGTAGAGAGTGAATAATGTTCAAAACTTACTAAAATTTCCCAATGTTCTTTATATCCTGAATGCACTTCTTAAACATTGATTATACTAAAGCAAAAACTAAAACTAAAAGTAATAATAATAATAAAAATAATAATAGGTGAGCCTTTGTTCACATGTAGCAGTTAAATTGGAAATACATGCAATAATTCCTTTCTCCCTCCTTTTGATAGAGGGTTACTCATGGACAATGGTTCACAGTGGTAAGAATGGACTTCAGTTTGATGCCATGGTTAGTCATCTGGAGGAGATATGAAAGATCAGTGGTCATGTGTATCAGTTGCCGGGAACATCAAAGGCTCTGCTCAGAGTAGTTTTGCTCCCTGAATTTGAACTGAGGCTTTATACTATGTTACACTGATTCTTCACATTTAGGGAGTTTCAAATTGATTAGTTCCTTGCCTGGGTCCTATTTAAAGACATAGATAGACCAAGAAAAGTCATTTATTGTATTCTCTCTCTTGGAATATCTTTGGAATATCAATAATAAATATTCACTTAGAATAATTTATTGATTATTACTTTTTTTTTGTCAGAACACAAACTTTGAACACTGATGAAGATACTTACTGGTTGTCAATCACTGATTAACAGTTCAAGTATATGCTTACTGAGGAGTCCAGGTCTTGGTTAAAAACCTCCATGTGACTTTTTAGGCCTGAACACAGGTAATTTCAAAGCTTTTACCTGACAGGGTGTTCACTCTTAAATCTGTTTACCTGAGACCTTCATGGTGGTCCTTTTCAAGAGCCTCTGCTGAGAGTTCCTAATGAAGGGAGGAGGAAGATACCTTGAGGACACTTCCCACTCAGTACTCCTTCTCTCCTAGACCTTCCTGTTTGCCCTCCCTACATCCCCAGGGTTCATAAAATTCTCAAAGTTTTTTTGTTTGGGGGTTTCCTAAACAGTAAGGTGACCCCAAACACCTGACCTTGAACCAGTACACATTTCATAAGGGACATCAATCAGGGAGGAGTTGGTATGTTCTCTGATTTTAGACCCTCACTTGTACTATTGCAGTAAGTGATTAAAGGCTTAACTTTCTCCATTCTATTTTCTTTTTCTCTCATTTTTTAAAATCAGTTTCTTCAAAACTTTAAAGCTCTCTCTTTCCCACTTCAGCTGAGTTTCTGACAGTTAATTAATATACCTTTACATTCATGACAACTTAATTTCATTTACTTAATGACACTAATACTAGGCACCAATTAGAAAGGTATGCATATAGGGAAGTGAATATTTTTAGGATTCTTTTATTTTATGGAAGATTGTCTTCATAGGCTATTATGATATACAACATTATCAACATTTATCTGAAATCACCTATTGCTTCAATTTTCTTAGTACCATGATACATAAATAATTATAACCTATAGAATTTAGTTAATAAAAACTGACTATATAGCTTATACTAAGTTCTTGTAATTCTTAAATTTTGGTTCTAATCTGCTAATATCCCCTGTTCAACTTTTCACATGACATAATAATTTGTAGTTGCATAATTTTAAGTTAACTACAACCTGTACAATTTCTGCAATTTTAAAAATTTCAGTTATGTAAAGTAAGAACTCATTTATTCCTTGCTTTTTACCTGACTCTAAGTGGAGTTACAATTACGTATATTTTTTCTCAGCATTATTAGAAACCTTCTGCTCTATCTGTATTTGATTGTTCCAGAACCTATTTAAGCCTATTTACAGGCTTATATTCCTTTTGATACCTATTCTGTTGTTTTTTTTTTTCCTACTGGTAATTTATAAGTCTGCTTTCAAAAATTGAAATTAGGATTATTCATAAAAGGAGAGCAGAATTTATTTTTCTCAGAAGTCTCAAGCCATTCTATCCATGTCTTTAAGAATATCTAGTCATTGTTCATATCCAACTTTTCTAAAAATTTTGATACCTGTTTTCCTAATATTAGTCCCAAATTCCCCCAGTTGTGTTAAACACAAAAGGTATGTTCCTTTGTTCCTTTTATCTCATTATGAAAGCTATAATTAATGAGCATACAACATGAATCAATGGTTTCCTTTATCAAACCAATTATAAAATATTTCTAAATATTTACTTGTGGAACTCAAACAACCTTAAGATAATTTGTTTCATAGTATATTTACAATTAATAATTCTACCCCAATTAATAATTCTACTGTTCATTTTATATATGTTTTAAGATGCGAGCAAACAATGGCTAACATGCAGATTATATTAATATCACATATCACATATAATTTTCTATTAACTAAACAAAGACTATAATGACAGATGGTATTGTACAATATCAACAGCTTTGAAAAACTTGAAAAGAAAACATCAGAATTCAGGGTGCCTAGATGGCTCAGTTGGTTAAGTGTCTGACTCTTGATTACAGCTCAAGTCATGATCTAACTGATGGTGAGATTGAACCACGCATCACTGTGAGCACAGAACCTGCTTTGGGTTCTCCCTCTCTCTCTCTTTGTCCCTCCCCTGCTTTCAGTCTCTGACTCTCTCAAAATAAATAAATAAACTTAAAAAAAGAATTCAAATTCTGAATATAACTTACGTTTACTGTATACTTGGACAAGTTGAATATTCTTTCTTATCCTGTCTCCTCACTTATTAATACAGAAGTCATCTAGTTGTTGTAAGAATTAATACAATGTATGAAAAAAAACCCCTCAGCTTTATGTGCTGTCATAAATATCAAATAAATGAAAGCTGATATGATTTATAATTTATATTAATAATGAACTCTATGAATGTCTTTATAAATTTTATTTAAAAAACATATTAACAGGGGCGCCTGGGAGGCTCAGTCAGTTGGGCGGCCAACTACAGCTCAGGTCATGATCCTGCAGTCTGTGAGTTCGAGCTCAGACCTTGCTCTCTGTCTCTCTCTCTCAAAAATAAACATTAAAAAAACACACATTAACAGTAAAATATGATACACTGAAGACATTTTTACACATATTTAAAAATCTAAAAAAGAAAAAAAAGACAATAATGAAAAAGAGAGAAAAGGAACCAGAGTTAGTTTGCTTATGTCTGTAGCCATTATAATATGAATTTTTTAATGTTTGTTTATTTTTGAGAGAGACAGAGTGCGAGTGGGGGAAGGGCAGAGAGAGGGAGACACAGAATCTGAAGCAGGCTCCAGGCTCTGAGCTGTCAGCACAAAGTCCAATGCAGGGCTCAAACTCAGGAACTGTGACATCATGACCTGAGCCAAAATCTGATGCCTAACTGACTGAATCACCCAGGCACCCCTAACCAACTATAATATGAACTTGAAGTTAGTGACATTAGTTTACTTTTATATGCCCACCACATAATACACTGGATGGATTAAGTGGATATTAGTGTATGTTTGTTGAACACTAATCTGTGTTTTCCTTTACTCCAAAGTTTACATCCTTTTCAATATCATTCTCTATTTATTACATAAGATCAAGCTATCGGTGAATAACTGTGGAATGATAAAGAATTAGAAATGATATGCTTTTATAATTCATATGGATTATTCACAGGTGCAATATTATAGTAAATTATAGCCTTGAATTTTAGAGGAAAAAAAGAACTATTTAAAATACAGATGTGGGTTTTCACTACTATTGGGAAAAAAATAATCATTGCCCTTAAATTTACAATTTAAAGGTTTAATGAATAGTGATTATAACTCCGTATTTTAAAAGGTTATCTAAAGATGAATTTGTACATCTGCTGTATACTCTGTATTTCCTAGAAATCTGAGTGTTTATGATATTAATTATGAGCTTTTCTATGAGTCCTCTTTACTAAAAATCTGTATCTACTGATTTTTCAGTAATCTAATATATCCAAAAAGCTCAAATAGGGAAAAAATAATTTTCAGGAACTGAAACTAATCAGTGAGGGGCACATTTATGCTAAATGATACTACCGGCATGGAGCATTATGATAATCTAGTTTATATTATTATTTTATAGTTAGGGTAAGTGATGACCAGAAGTATTAGCAGACTTATAAGTTACAGAGCAAATTAGTGGCAGAGTTTCAAGTCTCTAGTGCATTTTTTATTATAATAATTATGAGTAGTTTATTATCTTGACATATAACATGTGGTATTTGCAGGGAAAAACTGGGTTGGAAAAGACATTTGATATTCTAATATCACTGCATTTCTTGCTGACAATTCTTTATCATTTAATATAATTTTGTTTGAGTTCAAAAAAATAATACACTTAAGTACCAACACAATTAAAACAAACAAAAATAGTTGAACTGACAGGAAGACAAAAGAAATAGAATTGTACTAAAAGGAAAGTGCAAGCTTCTTGTAGATTCCATGCATAAACTGACAGCAGTTTATAAAAGCAGTTTATAAAACACCGCAATAAAGGGTGTTTTCAAAGTAAATTGGAGAGTTTAGTCAAGATCATAGGCAAAGAAACAACTTCCAACAATGGGCATTGTATGTACAGAACAGCTTACTTTAAGTAGTATCTTTATGTTTCCATTATCTACTCTTTTTTGGTCTTAGTCACTTTACATTTCCTGTTTGATTGCTTCTTTTATAGCATGCATAATTTTCCAAGTTTAATAACATTATAATACAAATGATTTCCACAGTTTTCTAAAGTGAACAAAATATTTTCAAATTATTTTTTCTGCAATCTTTGACTTTTAAATTGGTAACGTTTTTCAATTATTTTTGGTGTTTATCCTGTATATTCTTCTTTGTAGCTTGAGAGAACTTTTAATATCAAGGAAATCCCCATTTTTAAAAAAAATGTACATAGATTTATTCTTCCTGTAAGTCTTTTTTTTTTTAACGTTTATTTATTTTTGAGACAGAGAGAGACAGAGCATGAACAGGGGAGGGGCAGAGAGAGAGGGAGACACAGAATCTAAAACAGGCTCCAGCTCTCAGCGGTCAGCACAGAGCCCGACGGCAGGGCTCGAACTCACGGACCGTGAGATCATGACCCTAGCCGAAGTCGGATGTTTAATCTACCGAGCCACCCAGGGGCCCCTATTCTTCCTGTAAGTCTTAACCATCCACACAGTTGTTGGCAGAAAGACAATTTCAGATTTAGAGGTAACGTGCTGGTTGTTCTGTAGAACTTCTACTCTTCTTTTCTTTTCTTTTGTGTTTTATTCATAACAGATATTTTGAGGCACATTGGATCTCTACCTGCTGCCTCGTTATTTGTTTCAACAAGTTTTTGTATAACAATATGATGCAAGGCCTTTTCCCCCTTCAACACAATCTTTACTTGCACAATACTTCCAGGATTATTTTCTTCTAACTACCAGAATCACACCGTCAAGGTAAGGTTCTATTCTTTGATCACTTATGTACCTAATCATAAAGAGTTGCTACAAAAAAGGCCAGAAATGGGCAGTTTATTGAATAATCTAGTTATGAAATAAAATGATCCATGAGTTGAAAATATCATACAAAAGAAAACCAGGCTTGCATGGTTTTGTTTTTGTTGTCTTGTTTTGTTTTTAAAGCTGTACATTAAAGGTGGGTCCTACTTTTCATTTCTCACAAATAGTTCCAATACTTTGATTTATGGCTCTCCCTGAATTATTATTAGTAAAAATTTATTCAGGCGTCGCACAAATGTTGATCAATATGAATAGTGCAGTGCTCTTTGTCTCTTTTGTTTTGCTTTCAACACTATTTCAATAGAACATGGGATTGGGTGGTTGTGGTTTTGTTAGCTTTCCTTCATCGTGAACCATAGTTTTATTAATTCAAGAAATGGTGAACTCCGTTATTGGGTCAAAATCTTTCTTATCCTCCATTTATTTATTACAAAATCATTTATTAAATGCCTACTATATAATATCAACTGTGATAAGCAATAAGGAATCAAAAAGAACAAGATAGGTGTCCTCTGTCCATAACATTCTAATGGAGCAACTAAACTTACAATAAGTAAGCTGAAAAATTAGAGTTATTTGTCTTACTAAATGTTTTGAAGAAATACCATAGGGAAAAAGTGAATAAAGATGATATAAGGTAAAAATGTAAAAGACAAACAAACAGTGCCTTTTTCATAATGCTTCTCTGAAGAAGGGGTATTTAAGTAGTGTACTAAAAAAAAGAGGAGTTGTCTGTGAGAAGAGTAGAGGTACTATTTGTGAAAATGTTCACTATTGCAGAAAGAGATCATACAGAGAACACGGACATGTAGCAAATATACTAAAAATTGTTAAAAATATTTAAGAGAATAAACTGATGGTTATCAGAGGGGAGGTGGGTGGGGGATTGTGTTAAAGAGGTGATGGCGATTAAAGAGTGCACTTGTGATGAGCACCAGGTGTTGTATGGAAATGATGAATCACTAAATTGTACCCCTTGAAACTAGTATTATACTGGAATTTAAATAAAAAATTAAAAAAAATAAATAAAATAAAACATTATGGAACCTGTCAACATTTTATCAAATTGAATTAAATGAAAAGTGCACCTAGAGTAGTCTAGACAAGTAAGGGATTTACTTTCTTACCTAGCAAGGATTTTGCTGGTAGGCAATACAGATCTGTAAAAGTCTATCAATGAATCAGGCCATTTCTTTAGAAAGTAATTTTTATTACCACAGTCATTGACTTTTCCAGGAAGGAGAAAAGGGTAAGTTCAAGGGCAAAAGTGTCTGCTCTTTTCATCTGAAAAGAGTATTTTTTAAAATCTTTATTTATCTTGGAGAGAGAGAGAGAGAGAGAGAGTGAGCGGGGAAGGGGCAGAGAGAGAGGGAGACACAGAATCCCAAGCAGGCTCGAGCTCACAAACCACGATATCATGACCTGAGTCAAAGCTGGATGCTTAACCAACTGAGCCACCCAGGTGCCCCTAAAAAGAGTATCTTTTGTAGAAGATAGTAGGCTCTTCTCATATCTCACTGGTCAATTCTTCACATGGGCCACCCGTAGAAAAGGATCCAGGATAATCCAGTTAATGCCAATACATAAAGCATGTCAAAGGGGACATAAGACTTCTATAGAAATAAATTAGTAAAGACAAAGGTTAAAAGCATGATTTTGAGCAAAGCAACTCACAAACTGTAAAAACATATGTTCAAGCAAGTTTGAAATTATCTGTTACAATCTTATAAACATTATGAATCCTAATGTAGTTTTCCTGGAATTATCTTTTTTTTTTAATGTTTATTTCTGAGACAGAGATAGAGCATGAGTGGGGAAGGGGCAGAGAGAGAGGGAGACACAGAATCCAAAGCAGGCTCCAGGCTCCGAGCTGTCAGCACAGAGCCCGACGCGGGGCTCGAACTCACAAACCGTGAGATCATGACCTGAGCTGAAGTCAGTCGCTCAACCCACTAAGCCACCCAGGCGCCCCTCCTTGAATTATCTTAAAGCAGCCTGAATTATCATAGTTCTCATAATGTCATCAGCAAAAGAAAGTCAAAAGCAAATTTATGATTTAGTTTTTATGGCTGTTTGAGATTAGAGGAAGAGGAAATTTAAGAGATTTTTTTTCCTTTGATTATTTTCCTATTATCACTGGCATCTCTAATATAGCCACCAAACAGATAGTAAGCTTAAGATCAAGTGTAAAGTATAATCATGGCCACTGTGACAAACTGAAGATACATAATCTATCAAGACTCTCTTCATACAATGTAATTCATTATTGTTTTATTTTAGT
Source organism: Prionailurus bengalensis (assembly GCF_016509475.1). NCBI lineage: Eukaryota > Metazoa > Chordata > Mammalia > Carnivora > Felidae > Prionailurus > Prionailurus bengalensis. The sequence continues at coordinate 154,957,747 of NC_057344.1, read as the reverse complement.
GAGTCCAGAAACATTTTGACATAGCTCTCCACATCTTTCTTATAAAATATAAAGTTTGTTACCTTCAATAGTCTTATTACAGATTGGCAAAGACTTTGCCTGCAATAAAACATGAATTTGAGTGAACTTGATTATAATGTTTTTTTTTCCCATTAGAGGTGGTAAAGTTTTGTCTCTATGGAATATGTCAGCCAATGAATAATTACTAAGTTAATTTTCATCATCTGTTCTAAATAGATGATAATTTCCATCATGTCAAATTTTCAGAAGGCAGCTATTATTAAACTAAAATAATTATGTAAAATAGGGTAAAAACTGTACAAGTAATTAAAGAATAAACCTAAGCCTCACATGTGCTTAGCTCAACATTATTCTGAATAAAAGTGAAAAGGACAGCATCAGTGTGGGTTTTTAATGGAAATACATTTTTATTACTTAATGGCATAGCCTTTGGGAAATTATATGGCAAGTATCTATGAAAATAAGAAGTACATCTAAAACTTTATCACAGGGATTTTTTTTTAACTTGAGAGACAACTCTTTGGCCATTATACTGCAAATATTATGTTTTATACTGCAAATATTATGACGTTATTGGCCTGTAGACTTATACAATTGAAGAGACTATTGGCTGAATAGGAGATTGTTTCTGACAGCAGATGCTGTTAGGATGGAATCTGAGAGAGAAACTATATATAATTCTCAGAATTCACTCTGATATCTATTTACTGACCTACATGAGACACATTAAAGACTCAGAACTGAGCAACCTTCTCTTTTAAGTTTATTTTGGAAAAAAAAAGGAAAGGAATAACTGCTGTCCTTCTGTTAACTAACTCTTACCAGTACTTGAAATTTACTATTTCTAATTGATTAGTATAAGTAAGTAGGTAGTGACCTTTCTTAGAGCTTAAAGTGGTAATGTTAGTAACTTCATGTAGTTCAGTCTAATATGTTTGGTGTTTTTCCTTATACTTCTGCATTTCTATATGAATATAGTTGGTGTTCATATGCAATATATGTGTTTAATATTACTTATAACATTAGTACATAAAATTTAGGGGATAAAAATGGCTCTACTTCCCTTAAAAGGATACATTATATTTTATTTTTAAAGATACTACCTCTATGACCAATTAATAAATTATTTAGTATTTAGTATAAAATTTTGAGAAACTCTAATTAGTAAAGTAAACATGAAATCTTAAAAAAAAAGATTTATTTATTTTTGAGGATGAGAGCACAAGCAGGGGAAGGGTAGAGAGAGAGGGGGACAGAAGACCAAGCAGGCTTTGTGTTGACAGCAGTGAGCCAGATGAGGGTCTCGTACTCACAAACCATGAGATCATAACGTGAGACAAAGTTGGACACTCAACCAACTGAGCCACCCAGGTGCCCTAAAATCTCGATTTCAAATGATTACTATATAGTTTTTTAAAAAATGAATAATCAGGAGAATCTAGGTGGCTCAGTTGTTTGAGCGTCCAACTCTTGATTTTGGCTTGATTCATGATCCCAGGATCATGGAATTGAACCACCTGTCAGGCTCCACACTTAGAGTGGAGACTGCTCAAGATTCTCTCTCTCTCTCTCTCTCTCTCTCTCTCTCTCTCTGCTCCTCTACCCCACTCATTCTCTCTCTTTCTCTCAAATAAATAATAAAAGATAATGAATAATTATATTTTTTCTTTGGTAAGATATGCAATATTTTTTGATGATAATTTATCCGAAAATAAATTCAGTCTATAAGTGAATTTCAGATATATTTGATAGATTTCTTTAATTACTCTTCAGTATTGATGATTAAAAAATACTTCTCAATTATGATTAAAATTCACGGAATATAATCATAATCCTCACAACTTTTACACACATTTCATATTTTATCATTTTTCAAATATAAAAATTTAATTGCAGGAGAAGATAATCAATATTTTATAAAAATATTTAAAAATTTTAATGTTTATTAAATGTTATAAAATGTAATGTTTATTAAATGCTAAAAAATGGAATTTTTTAAATATTATTTTTGAGAGAGAGATAGAGACACAGCATAAGCAAGGGAAGGGCAGAGAAAGATGGAGACACAGAATCTGAAGCAGGGTCCAGGCTCTGAGCTGTGAGCATAGAGCTGGATGTGGTGCTTGAACCCATGAACAGTGAGATCATGACCTGAGACGAAGTCTGATGTTTACTCGACTGAGCCACCCAGGTACCCTTCTAAAAAATATTATTTAAATATCCAAGATAGATTTTACACATAGACATGTACACACATTTATACTACTGTAATTTTTTTTTTTTTTTAATGAGAGAGCACAGCAGCCAAGGAAGGAAAAAGTCCAAACAGGTTCCACATACAGTGTGGAGCCCCACGCGGAGCTTGATCCCACAATTGTGAGATCATGACCTGAGCCCAAATCAAGAGTCAGACACTTAACCAACTGAGCCACCCAAGGGCCTCAATGCTAGCGTAATATTTTTCAAGATGATTCAAATGAACATTTTTATCACTTATGTTTGATGTTCATTAAAGAAAAAAAAGATAGATAATTATTTTTTAAACTGAATAAGTTATATTGAAGTGACCAAATGACAACAAATTCATTTTACCTTTTTTAGTTGTAAAACAGATAAAGGAATTAATATTCAAAGTAGGATCATCACTATCATTGATTAAATTGGCTTAATTGGTGGGTTGAGAAATTCAAAGTTCTCATAAATTAAAAATGCATACCTATAAATAATATAGCCATTATTCAATTCTTTCCACCAATTTCATTTCCACAAAATTTGTTTTTTTTAAATGAAGTTACAAGTGTTGTCTTTGACATTTTAATGAAGGAAAAGTAAAGTAACATTGTGATAATGGTGCGTCATCATGAAATTTTATGGACACACATACACAAATGATGAATAAAACTGATGAAATAGGACTTGAGCATTTGCAATATATTTACTTTGCCAATATTTATCTCAATTTGGTAATTTGATGTAGATGAAATCTCTAAGAATTTAAATAACTTAGTTTAAAATAATGTGAATAAAAATCTGTATATGTATATTTTCTAGTAACTTAGATTTCAACTTATTTCTCTATTTCCGTTTACTGTTTCCTATACCAATTCATTACTTTTCCCAATCAAAAGAACTTTGTCTGAATATATTTATGTATTTTAACATTATGTTATGTAAATACTGTTTCATGAAGAAATGACCCAATATCAGAATTGATAGGGGACATTTTAGGTCATTTTTAAAATTCCAATGTGTTTGTCTACAAAGTGAATGACAAACGGGAAATAGGTGAATATTGGGTTTTTCCCTAATCATCTCATTTGGATAGCCATAAATTGGATTTTTATATTTACACGTAAACCTGTTATCTCTCTGAACTAGGATTAGGTGGCTTTGCTTTGGAGGTGCATATGCACACATACAACAAAACGCTCAAAGCTAAAACTGAGCTCATGTAAATGAGGTTTGTTAGATTTGGTGTTCTAAATATTGGTTGATGTTATACCTTAGGTCAAGATTAGAATGACTCCAGTTACTGAGAATAAGGAAAGCTAAGTGGAGCTTAAATATATACATTGACTTGAGACCATTGTGTGGCTAGACAATGCACTGGCAGTTGTTAATAGGAGCATTGGTAACAGATGCACCATATCCAAACAGTGTGTCCCCAACATTTGATATATTTTGTTGTTTCACTCAAATATTTTATTTCATGTGATTTTTAAAATATATGGTCAACTTTATCAATCTTTTCACTAATGGTTTCTAGGGTATAAATCACAATTCTATAGACTTTTTCCATTCAGAAGAATTCTCTTTTCTTCTAGAACTTTTTTTAAGCTAAATTTAGATATTAAAAAAGTCATTTGCCTGAGGGAGCTTGGGAAGATGGCAGAGTTGGAGGACCCTAAGCTCACTTTCTCCTACATTTTCAACTAGATATTAACCACATTCAAGTCAATAAACTGGAGAGTGACCTGAACACTGGCAGAGAAAACTCCGCAATTAAATGTAGAGAAGCTGCATCTGAAAGGGTAGGAAGGTCAGAAAGGTGGAGACAGGTTGCCTACAGGAGGGAGGGAACTGCGAGTGCAGAGAGGGCAGAGAAACAGGCCCTTGCATCAGGGAGCTCACATGGGAAAGACTAAGCCCCAGAAAGTTTGTCTTTAAAAACAGAGGAGCTGAATCTGTGACTGTAAAATGGTGGGATTTGGAGTCTGGAGCTTTTTTTTTTTTTTTTTTTTTTTTAAATTTTTATTTTTTTTCAACGTTTATTTATTTTTGGGACAGAGAGAGACAGAGCATGAACGGGGGGAGGGGCAGAGAGAGAGGGAGACACAGAATCGGAAACAGGCTCCAGGCTCTGAGCCATCAGCCCAGAGCCTGACGCGGGGCTCGAACTCACGGACCGCGAGATCGTGACCTGGCTGAAGTCGGACGCGTAACCGACTGCGCCACCCAGGCGCCCCTGGAGTCTGGAGCTTTAAAAGTCAGCGGACTCAGCACTGGGTGAGCCCAGAGGACTAGTGATGACTGGGTTACTACCCTTAACAAGACAGAAACCTGTGAGAAGAGGCAACATAAAAATGGCATTTTATATACCACCAGGCAAATAAGAAAGAGATCTGTTCATACTGATTTCAAGGCATGTTGGGGACTTCTCCAAAAACAGGGGAACTAAAAGGCACCATATTCCTCCCTCACACCATAAAATAAACACAAAGACACCTGTGGGAGGCAGGATTGCACAGAACTTGCTATCTAACCTGCAAGCAGTGCACTATGCCCATGAGTTCTCCTGCCACCGTAGACCATATGCATCCATTGCACCCAGCTGAGTGCCCCCAATCACCTTTGTGCACCACAACCAGGCATTTCTGTGCCTAGCCTTTCACTGCTAGCTGCCCTGGCATGCAGCCTTCAGCTGATACAGCACTTCAGGGGATCTGGCATAGGATTGTGGTCCAGCACAAATTTCGCTAACACTGCTGGTCTAATCCAAAGATCCCTGGCAGGCACACCCTTCAGCACTGGCCTGGCTGGGTCTTGTTAATGTCACAGAGATCAAGCACAGACCAAAACAGGCAGAAATATAGTGCCAAAGACTTCAACAACAACAACAAAAAAGTGACTCAGACACAATAGCAGGGCATAAGCAACACACATAGGATATTCTCCTGACGTATCAGGTTCTAGTGAACAAGGACTCCAGGGCACTCCAGGCCCTCTTCTTAATAAAGTCACTATGGTCAAGAGCAGAAGACAGAGCTGACTTTCTTAATACACAGAAACAGACATAGAGAAGCAAACAAAATGAGGAGACAAAGAAATTAATCTCAGTTGAAAGAACAGGATAAAGCCACAGCCAGAGATCTAAGCAAAACATATAAATAACATGTCTGGCAGACAATTTAAGGCAATGATCATAAGGATATTCACTGGACTTGAGAAAAGAGTGGAAGACATGAATGAGACCCTTAACACAAAGATAAAGAATAATGTAGCAAAGATAAAGGGCACAACAAATGAAATGAGAAACACAATTGATGGAATGAACAGCAGGATGGAATAAGCAGAAAAAAGAATTAGTGACCTAGAAGACAGAGTTATGGAAAGTAATCAAGTTGAACAAAAAAGAGAAAAAAAGAATTACACAAAGTAATAATAGACTTAGGGAACTCAGTGGCTCCCTCAAACATAACAACATTCATATTATAGGAATCCCAGAAGAAGAAGAGAGAAAAAAGGAGGCAGAAAATTTATTTGAAGAAATAGCTGAAAACTTCCCAGTTTGGGGAAGGAAACAGATATCAAAGTCCAGGATGCACAAAGAACCCTCAACAAATCAACAAAAGCAGATCCACACCAAGATATATTCAATTATGTGTAAAATATAGTGATAAATAATTTTAAAAGCAGCAAGACGAAAGAAGTCATTAACTTACAAGGGGAAACCCATAAAGCTAGTAGGAGATTTTTTAACAGAAAATGTGGAAACCAGAAGGGAGTGATATGATATATTCAAAGTACTGAATGGGGAAAATATGCAGTCAAGAATACTCTATCTAGCAAGGTTATCATTCAGAATGGAAGGAGAGATAAAGAGTTTCCAGACAAACAGAAACTAAAGGAATTCATGACCATTAAATAAACTCTGCAAGAAATATATATATATGTATTATAATAATATATATATATATATATATATATGTATGTATTTATCCTCCCCCCCAGGTAGCTTTACTGGTGAATTGTTTTTTTTAATTAAATATAATTTATTGTCAAATTGGTTTACATACAACACCAAGTGCTCATCCCAACAGGTGCCCTCCTCAATGCCCATCACCCACTTTCCCCTCTTCCACCCCCCACAACCCTGTTTATTCTCACTTTGTAAGAGTCTCTTATGGTTTGCCTCCCTCCCTCTCTAACTTTTTTTTCCCTTTCTCTTTCCCCTCCCCCATGGTCTTCTGTTAAGTTTCTCAGGATCCACATATGAGTGAAAACATATGGTATCTGTCTGTCTCTGGCTGACTTATTTCACTTAGCATAATACCCTCCAGTTTCATCCACGTTGCTGCAAATTGCCATATTTCATTCTTTCTCACTGCCAAGTAGTATTCCATTGTACATATAAACCACATCTTCTTTATCCATTCGTCAGTTGATGGACATTTAGGCTCTTTCCATAATTTGGCTATTGTTGAAAGTGCTGCTGTAAACATTGGGGTACATGTGCCCCTATGCATCAGCACTCCTGTATCCCTTGGGTAAACTCCTAGCAGTCTACAAGAAATATTAAAAGGGACTCTGTGAGTGAAAAGGAAAGACCAAAAGTGACAGTGTAGAGGTAGGAAAAACGAAAACAATAAAAATGAATATTTCTGCAAAAAAAAAATCAGTCAAGGAACTCACAAAAAAGGATGTAATAACATACCCCTAAAATGTGGGGAGCAGAGGAGAAAAAATGGTTTCAAAATTAAATGACCATCAACTTAATACCAGACAGCTATATGCAGAAAAGGTTATATGGAAACCTAAACATTGATATGAGTGGGGTGTAAAAATATCCTACTATTATTGTATTATTATAGATTAGTTCTTTTATGTTTATTATTGACTGTTTTATATATTTGAGTGCTCTTAAGTTGGGTGCATAAATATTTGCCACTGTTTTATATTCTTGTTGGATTGTCCCCTTTATTAGTATACAGTGTCCTTCTTTGTCTTTTGTTAACACTCTTTGTTTTAAAGCTTATTTTGTCCAATATAAGAATTGCTACTCTGGCTTTCTTTTGACATCCATTTGTATGATAGATGCTATTGTTTATTTTTTACTGTTATTTCTGAATAATTATGCTCTCTTTTTTAAATTTTTTTTTAACGTTTTTTATTTTTGAGACAGAGAGAGACAGAGCATGAACGGGGGAGGGTCAGAGAGAGGGAGACACAGAATCTGAAACAGGCTCCAGGCTCTGAGCTGTCACACAGAGCTGGACGTGGGGCTCGAAATCACGGACCGCGAGATCCTGACCTGAGCCGAAGTCCGCCGCTTAACCGACTGAGCCACCCAGGCTCCCCTGCCCTCATTTTTTTAATGTTCATTCATTTTTGGGAGAGAGAGAGACATAGAGCATGAATGGGGGAAAGGCAGAAGAGGGAGACACAGAATTTGAAGCAGGCTCCAGGCTCTGAGCTGTCAGCACAGAGCTCAACACGGGGCTTGAACCCACAAACAGTGAGCTCATGACCTGAACCGAAGATGGATGTTTAACCAACTGAGCCACCCAAGTGCCCCCTGAATAATTATGCTTTCTATTAGTTTCCAATAACAATGATCCATTCTAATTCAAGCAGAAAGTCATTTAATTTATAGAATGGGAGAGCTGCATTAGTAGACCCTACTTGTCATAGAACAGCAATACAGTCCGTTAGAGGAACAATGATGTATTCCAGGGTTTCAAAGTGGAGTAATCAGGGAGCCATGTCAAAAGTACTGCTTCCAAGACCACACTACTTGTTCTACAGTCCCCACAACCAAACTGCTTGATCCCACCATGACATCCACATTCATAGCCCTCCCCTCAAAATATCCATGTCTGTCTTCAAAATCTGGCCCACATACAGCTTTTGGGTGGAAGCTATTTTCCATGTAACATCAGAATTGCTTGACAATTTGGGAAACCCGAGCTTTTGCATTCCATTCTCACACACGGTAAAGCACATGAGAGAACCATTCTACAATATCTACCATACAAATATTCTTAAATTAATTTTATTTAGCTATAATGCTTTCATCCAATAGTCTGCAATAACTTTTCTTTTAAATCTAAATATTCAATCATTACTGTAGACATTAGCATCCACATGGCAAATGTATTATACACATTTATGAAATATAAATTCCTGCTCTAATTCAATAACCCCCACTTATTCTATAATTTACCCATAATTTTATTTTTTAAAAAAATATTTATTATTTATTTCTGAGAGAGAGAGAGGGAGAGAGAGAGGAGAGTGTGAGCGGGGAGGGGCAGAGAGAGAGGGAGACACAGAATCTGAAGCAGGCTCTAGGTTCTGAGCCGTCAGCACAAAGCCCCATGCAGGGCTTGAACTCATGCACTGCGAGATCATGACCTGAGCCAAAGTTGGATGCTTAACCCACTGAACCACCCAGGCGCCCCTCCCCATATTTTTCTTTAAAGATTATGCTGAAGACCTTACTCTTGTTTATGAACCTTTGAGCATTAATAATATCCAGTGCTGAATAATCAAGAACTATTTTTAGCTATTATTCCATGGTCAACTATATACTAGATTTTGTTGCAGAAAAACTTAATTCAGCTTTTTTTTTTTATTTTTTTTCAACGTTTATTTATTTTTGGGACAGAGAGAGACAGAGCATGAACGGGGGAGGGGCAGAGAGAGAGGGAGACACAGAATCGGAAACAGGCTCCAGGCTCTGAGCCATCAGCCCAGAGCCCAACGCGGGGCTCGAACTCACGGACCACGAGATCGTGACCTGGCTGAAGTCGGATGCCCAACCGACTGCGCCACCCAGGCGCCCCAATTCAGCTTTTGTTTAGCTTTTACTAATTGAGCATACTCTATCGTCATTTTATGTGTGGCTTTTTTAAACAGTGGAGAGGAGCGCCTGGGTGGCTCAGTCGGTTGAGCGTCTGACTTCGGCTCAGGTCATGATCTCATAATCTGTGAGTTCGAGCCCCGCATTGGGAGGTGTGCTGACAGCTCAGAGCCTGGATCCTGTTTCGGATTCTGTGTCTCCCTCTCTCTCTGACCCTCCCCTGTTCATGCTCTGTCTCTCTCTGTCTCAGAAATAAATACACGTTAATAAAAAAAAAAAGAAAGAAAGAAAGTAAACAGTGGAGAAATTGGCGTTTTCCTCCATGTGGTGGCCTTAATTTAGAGATATTTATGCTTCAGATGAAAATGGAACAGATAGGCTTTTTTTTTTAATTAAGAAAATCCTGTATTAGAAAATTCAACCTTGAACCCATCTAGCACTTAGCAGTCTTGCACTTGGAGTGCTTAGCAGTAATCCAGCTGCTATTACTACTATTCGTACTGCTTACTACTATAATATATATACTCTAATTAATGTATTTTATGATTGATATTATAATTCATATATCTTATACATTAACACAACTTGAAAATAGCAAACACTTAAAACATTATCAAAATTGTTTGAAATGTGTAAAAAAGAGACTATCTCTCAAGTTCCACAGTTAGAGTCTATAGTAAAACATTCTAATTATGGTGTTCATCATGAAACACAAGAGTAAACGATTTAATACTCAATTATTTAAATGAATCTCTCTCCTTGCTTCTACCTTTGATGTTGTATCTCCTTAATTTCATTGCATTTTAAAGAGTAATTAATATAGTAGACATAAAACTTTCAACTAACTGATGTATTTATTACTGAAAACTTCATTTGTCTATTTTCACAAAGGTAAAATCTAACTCAATGTACATGTTTCAATTCTCCTTCTCGAAGGTATTATTTTTAATTGAGTCTTGCAAATTGATTTAATTAGCCTAGTTTTGCTTTATGCTCAGGCTGTTATATTTCAATCATTATAGGGTGAAGGCTTTGTTACACATTTAAAATTCATTTTACTCTGAAGTGAGATCTTGCATACAGAATACCACATCTGCAGCAGCAATCCAGCCCCACCATCATAAAGTTAGGAGAAAGGGAAGGATAAGAAGCTTGGAAAATATACAGCTCCACATGGAGAACCTAATACAAAATTGAAAAAAAATTGAAATTCACACTATGTGTCTTTCTTTTCATAATGTGAGATAAACACACTCACACAACTCACACATATTTACACAATTTTAAAACACACTGCTTAGTTTTTAGACTCAAATGTCACAATAATTTGGCACAATCTAAAAATAATAAAATTTTTATGAAACATCAGCATGTAGTGTTTGAAACTCATTACTTAGGGCACAAGACCTGGGAAAGATTTCTGAGGTTTTATATAAAATTCGCTTACTCAACTGAATTTTCTTTCACCGTGGAATCAAAAAATTCAATTCTAAGCATTATCTTCCTGTCAATTTGCAAAACTTGTTATCATAATGTAATTATTTAAATTATATAAAATGGAAAATGCATTTTTTAATTTTAATATTAATATCTGTAGTAAATAGTAGATTTTATAGAATAATTTTTTTAAGTTTATTTATTTTGCACAGAGCCTAACTAACACAGGGCACTAGCTCACAAACTGTAAGATTCTGATCTGAGCCCAAACCGAGAATCAGATGCTTAACCGACTGAGCCACCCAGGAGCCCTTAGAATACAATTTTAAAAGTTGCCCACAATCAGCAAAACTAAGTACTATTATCAGTTGCTGTGCATAATTTTTATATTTCCTTTTGAAAATTCTATATCTGATCAGGTCTACATTAATATTAGCCAATAGAAATACAATGCATGCCACTTAGGTAATTTTTATTTTTCTGATACATTGAATGACATAAAAGGAGATGGGAGAAATCAATTTTAATAACATTTTATTGTACCTAATATGTACAAAATATGTAACATGTGGATGGTTAGTTATGTGAACCTCACTCCACAGTACCCAGATTTTTTTTAGTGACATTTATTTATTTAGTTAGTTAGCTTATTTATTTTAAGAAAGAGAGAGAGAGACAAACGGAGGGGCTGAAGCAGAAAGAGAATCCTAAGCAGGCTCCTTTGCTATCAGCAAGGAGCCTGATGCGAGGCTCAATTTCATGAACTGAGAGATCATGACCTGAGCCGAAATTGAGAGCCAGAAGCTTAACCAACTGAGCCACCCAGATGCCCCCACAGTGCCCAGGTTTTTGCCCACGCATTATTCTAGATGTTTCTGTGAAGGTGGTTTTAGATGAAAATATCATTTAAACCAGTAGACTTTGAATAAAGCAGATTGTTCTCTAGGATGTGAGCCTCATCCAAACACTTTACAGCCAGAATAGAATTAGACTGATCCCTGAGCAGGAAGGGATTCTGCCATCAGATGGCCTGTGGACCTTAACTGTAAATTAAGCTCTTCCCTGAATATCTAGCCTGATGGCCAAGCTTGCAGATTTGGGACTTCCCAACCTCCATTATTGTGTTATCTAACTCCTTAAAATAAATCTCCCTCTCTTTCTTTTTGTCTCTCTCAAGTATACACACACACACCCCCCCCAGCACTTCTGTTTCTCTGGAGAATCCTAATGAAACATGTAATGAATATAAAATATTCATGAGTTATTTTGCATTTATTTTTTAATTTTAAATCCAGTGTATGTTCATTTTTTAATACTAATTCATCAAAATTCTGTGTGTATTTAAGACAATACATCTAATTGAAATTAGCCACATTTTGAGTGACCAAAAACCAGTGGGACTAGCGGCTACCATAGTGGATGATACATGTCTGTGGTATGTGAAGCTTGTTACATACTTAAACTTGTCTAACAAGTTAAGGAGTGGGTAAAATGTAATAGAGAGGGAAGGCTTGGGAAATAGAAGGTCTAAAATGCCTGGGTGGCTCAGTTGGTTAAGCATTCGACTCTTAATTTCAGCTCAGGTCATGATATCACAGTTTGTGAGTTTGAACCTCGTATGGGGCTCTGCACTGATAGCATGGAACCTGCTTGGGATTCTCTCTCTCCCTCTCTCTCTGCCTGTCCCTTGCTCTTTCTCTTTCAAAATAAATTTGAAAACTTAAAAAAAAAAGACTCTTTCTCCCTCTACCCCCACTCATTCTCTCTCTCTCTAAAAAAAAAAAAAAAAAAGGAAATAGAAGGTCTGATAAGCCCTACTGTATTAAACATAACCTGATGCTTACTTGAACTATTACGGCGGGAATCAATTTTTATTTTTAATTGTTATTAAATACTAGTAGGTCAGCTATAACATTTGCTTTGGGGAGAAATCGAATGAGATTTTGTTGCATTTTTTTTCAATCTTTCTGTTTTGAGGTCTTAAAATGAAGTCTCATTCTGAATAGTGGTGATGGCTCATGTAAAATAAAAAGGTTAATTGGAATATAGAAAATAATTAATGAAAATCTATACATGGTGAGTAACCATTCCAATTAATTCCCTCCCATTCTTATAACTTTGAAAAATACTTTAAATTGTTGATATTAAAAAAAACTGAAGATATCTAATTCTGAATACATGTAATCTTTTTTCTTTTTCTTTTAATCACAGGAAGACCATTTTCTTGTGTTTTACATGACAGGGAAGCTTCTTTTTTTTTAAATGTTTATTTTTGAGATAGACAGAGACACAGAGTGCGAGCAGGGGAAGGGCAGAGAGAGAGGGAGACACAAAATCAGAAGCAGGCTCCAGGCTGTGAGCTGTCAGCACAGAGCCTGATGCGGGGCTTGAACCCAGAAACCATGAGATCATGACCTGACTGGGAAACTTCCTAAGTAGTTAAGAATACATACTTAATTAGTAAAATGTCTGAGAAAGCTCATATTTTGTTTGTTTTCTTTTCCCTATTGTCCAATTTTAAAGTTATTTATTTCTATTTGCTATTTCCAAATTACTAGTCTAAATGGAAGAAAAAGTGAAATATGTTTCTTAAAAGTCATATATTATTTATGATATCTTCCACAAATGCCAAAGTTCACACAAAACTCCTTTCTCATAAGTAATAACTCTCATAATTCCTTTTGCAAGTCTTTGCCTGGCTTTTCAGGTAACTTTAACTGAATAAAGGGTGCAGTTATTAAATATACTTATTTCTTCTCAATATTTCCCTAAACAGATGAATTTTAGGGACTGGCTGAAATGGTACAGAAACCCCTCCAACATGATTCTTGGTTGATCTTTCATCTAAAATGCTTTCAATGAGATAGCCCCACCTTTATACCCTCCTTCATGTATCATTCTGCTCTTATTATCAGTTCATCCAATTTTTTCTATACCAGTCAGTATCATCTGGGTGCTCTGTTGAATGACTGCTTTCCAAAAACTGCCTTACCCAGGGTAATCGTCTAACAAGAGTGGGAAAGAATCCATATGTAAAAGCATTATAGCAGTTCTGACTAAATAAAAGGGTAATTCAGTTATTCTTTGCAAAGATTATTTCAAACTATATGGCTTCAGAATAGTTTTTGATTCAGAATAGTTAAGGGAATCTAGACTCAGGGGATGCCATTAAATGACATAACCTCTCAGACACAGAATGGTTTCTCAAGCTCCTAACACATAAAAATATATAAATGCATGTCAAAAAAAGATGGTCCAGTTTCAAAATAACCACATTCATAATAGCTTGTTTCTAAAACATCCCAGTATTTTGTTATGTATCTTTACCTAGCAAAATGTGGAAGTATTTGATTAAGCAAAAGTTTTTTTTTTAATTTTTTTTTAACGTTTATTTATTTTTGAGACAGAGAGAGACAGAGATGAACGGGGGAGGGTCAGAGAGAGGGAGACACAGAATCTGAAACAGGCTCCAGGCTCTGAGCCGTCAGCACAGAGCCCGACGCGGGACTCGAACTCACGGACCGCGAGATCGTGACCTGGCTGAAGTCGGACGCTTAACCAACTGCGCCATCCAGGCGCCCCAAGCAAAAGTTTTTTTAATCCGAAAAGGAGAGTACAAAAATGTATCATTTTTACAATTATAGGACAAATACATTTATATTTTAACATGTAGAAGGAATAGTAGCAGAAGGTGAATGAGAAAATACAAGTTCTCACGCATGTAATTGCATGACAAGTAGAAAGTTAGGGCACAATTCAGCAGTCAATGGGGAGTATTTACAAGTTGTAAGTCAGAAAAGTTACATGAGGGGCCCCTGGGTGGCTCTGTCAGTTAAGCTGTCCGATTCTTGAGTTTGGCTCAGTTCATGATCTCACGGTGGTGAGATGGAGCCCTGGGTAGCACTTCACGCTGGATGTGGAGCCTGCTTGGGACTCTCTGTCTCCCCGTCTCTCTGCCCCTCCCCCTCTCTTTCCCTCTCTCTTTCTCTCCAAAAAAAAATTACATGATTATAATTGAGTTTTAAAAATATAACTCAAGGCATACACCATAAGGAGATTCTAAAAAGTAAAGGTAGGTTAAAAGACCATTTTGTTAACACAAGAAAGCATAAATGGAGGGCTGATTAGAGATTGCAGTCTTCAGTGTGGCAAGGCAAAGAACAATATGGGAATATATTTCATGTGTAGAATCAATAGGGCATGGCTTACCAAATTGTGATGTCATGAAAGAATGGGGAAAAAATAACAACAAAAAATTCACCAAATTTTATTTCTTTAGAAAAATATATGCAATAACTTATAGGAGCCCTTTAGATTTAGAAATTGAAAGTTTACTGCAAATAGAATTAATGTCATAATAATGATCATGAGTTGGTATTTTTCAGAAAATTTTGAAAAGCATCTTATTTCCTGCCTAAATAAAGCATAAAAGTCTAGCACGAAACTTACTGCCTTCTGGAAATAGATCAACCCAGTACCGCACATCTTCCCCCATCACATAAGAACTCACATACGTAGCCACAGTATTTTATTTTTAACAATTGAAACAAAGATGTGTGGTGTTAACCTGATGTTTTCTTCCATGTGGAGAGATACTGAATAATTTATATCTCCTGACTGTTCTCTCCACTCCTCACACACACTTCCCAGGGTTAAGTAATGAATTACGTTGATACATTTGGTAGGAGAAATTCATTGTATATAGACCAGCAACTTCTTTCTTCTTTGAGGAGACATGAAATTGTGTTTTCTCCTTTGCTCCTATACATCATGAAATTTAACTCCAGTTCATCGTGGCCTCTATTTTGATAAGTAAGTATATACAATCATGGGTTTTAGTATTAGAAATCTTAGAGGCGGTAGCTTCAAATCCAAATGTTTTTCATACTCAATTCATTAGTATTGTCATTTTTCACACATTAAATATTCATCAAATATCTACTATATGCAGCACTGTTCTAGAGATGAAAGATACAGAAGTGAACTTCACAAAAAGCATTATACAGATCTCACTTGATATGCGTTAAAAGGGATATGTGGGCTCCTGACATCTTCCTTGTCTTATTCCTCAATTGTTTTATAATTTGACTAAGAGAAAACAGTGTTATTGAATCTTATCCCCACTGCCCCTCACTCCAAATCATCTTGCTTTTAAACACTTCCCTAAATTCTATTTCTACTGCCATGTCTTGACTGTGTTCTTCTCTACTCTTCCTTCCTTCTTCCTTCCTTCCTCCCTTCCTTCCTCCCTCCCTCCCTTCTTTTCTTTTCTTTTCTTTTCTTTTCTTTTCTTTTCTTTTCTTTCTTTCTTCTTTCTTTCTTTCTTTCTTTCTTTCTTTCTTTCTTCCTTTCTTCTTTCTTTCTGTTTATTTATTTATTTTGAGAGAGAAAGAAAGAGAGAGAATTAGTGGGAAAGGAGCAGACAGAGAGAGTGAGAGAGAGAATCCCAAGCAGCCTCCATGCTGTCAGTGCAGAGCCCAAGATGGGCTCGATCTCACAAACTGTGAGATCATGACCTTAGTCAAAATCAAGAGTTAGCCGCTTAACAGATTGGGCCACCCAGGTGCCCCTCTACACTATCAATTTAATCTTTAAATCTAACTTGCCACTACCTCAAACTTTGTCATTGTCAATGAAATTGTTTTTTTTTATGCTCCTCTAAATGTTTATATTTTAACTATTTTTACTATGTCTTTTATGTTATACACAATTAAGATAGAGAAATGAATAGATTAGATAGATAGGAAGAAAGAAAGAAAAGAAACAAAGAAACAAAAGATAATTTTTATTATAGAAAATTAGAATATATACAAAATTGTGTATGTGTATACTTTTGGTATATTGACTGGTATCTTGAATATATTGGCATATTGAAATTCCATGTAATCAACACTTGGCTTTAGTGTATTATTCATGTATTTTATCCAAACTCTCAATAACTTTTACAAAATACATTTTGAAATGAATATAGACACCTTATCATTTAATTAGTAAATATTTTGGTATTAAAAATATTTTGGAATTTCCTCTAAAGAATGAGAACTTTAAAGCACTTTAAAGCACATATCCACAATGTCATTATCACTGCTAAAAAATAAATAGAAGTTTCTTCATATCTTGCAATCAATATTGCAATGTTCAAAATTTTAATTGTCTCATAAGGTATTTTGTGTGTGATTATTATTTTAAGTTCAATTTTTTTTGGGGGGGGGTGGGATTTAGATTTAACCAACAGGACTCAGGTTTGATTATTTCAATTCTGTTGGCAACATCCAAAACCATTGAACATATACCTTCTTCTCTCCATCTGACCTGATCTTGGCCACATCAGTGTCATAGAGCTTCTTCACAGCATGTTTAATCTGGTTCTTGTTGGCTTTGACATCCACAATGAACACAAATATGTTGTCTTCTCTTTTCTTCATGGCTGGTTAGGTAGTCAGAGGAAACTTGATGTCATAGTGGTCAAGCTTGTTTCTTCTGGAGGTGCTCTTTCAAGGATATTTGGGCTTCCTTTGGAGTTGCAGTGTCTTGGGCCTTTGGAAGGTAGGTGATTTTTTTTTTAAAGTAGGCTTCATGCCCAGTGCAGGGCCCAACACCAGGCCCAACACAGGGCTTGAACTCATGACCAGGGCTTAAACTCATGACTATGAGATCAAGACCTAAGCTGAGATCAAGAGTCAGATGCTTAACCATCTAAGCTACCAAGGCACCCCTGTGGATCTTCTTTTTTGTGTGTGACTGTGGACATCTTTCAGCACTGCTTTCTTGGCCTTCAAAACGTTTGCTTTGACTTGGGCTTTGGGAGGGGCAGGGGCTTCCTTCATCATCTTCTAGCACCATCTTTGTGAAAAGCAAGTTTGACTAAATCTTAATCCAAATAAGTCCATATATTGTGATAGATTGATAAGTCATTTAAATTTCCTTAGCCTATAGGTTCTCACTATATCTCTTCTTTTTTTTAATTTTCAGTTTATTTGTTGAAGAAATGAGGTCATTTTTCCTGTAGAGTCTCCCACCTTACAAATACTGCAAATAACACCTTTCCCCCATCACTGTCCAGGTGCTGAAGTATTGAGCATGTTCCTCTGCCTTCTGTATTTCCTACAAATTGTACTTGAAAATAGAAGCCTGATTTAGCTTATGTTAACTTTTTGGTGAGTCTGTTTCATAAATGGTCCTTAATTCTTCCATCAATAGATAAATTTGCCTGCTTACGTTAAATGATAGCAGTTGCTGAATACCAGTGTCAGATTTATTAATTCATATATATTATAAATAGTAATATTCTAATTCTAGCATTCCTTCTCCATTTACTGGTTGGAATGCTAGTATTTATGTACTTATAGGTTAGCTAGTAGTTTCAAAAGAAAAAAAAAGTGTTGTTGTTTTATTTAAACATTTTTCAAAAAGTTGTTCTTCACTATCAGGCATGGCAGTGACAACTAGTTGTTTGCTCATTGTGAAATTATGGATTCGTTATATGATGTCTTTTAATCTATTGCATTTATTATACAGCTTAGTAACACAAATTTTCTACCATTAGCCAATGAAGCATTATAACCTTGGCTCCTGGGTAATTTTGGTAAGATTGTATTGGTCATTGATTTCATCCTCATAATCCAGTATGAAATACATTACAAGTTCATCTTCTACACCTCCTACTCCACCTCTGTGAGGAGTTGTATTTCAAGGCATTGTATGGGCATTACAGGATTTATTGCTGCCAGACCTATCATTCTTAAGAGAAGGATGCAAGCAGGAAAGAAATGTATATGGTATATTACTGTTCGGCTAATTAGGGCCAGATATGTACATATAGGAATAATTGCTTATAGTTTTAAAAAATATGAGAATGAAATGAAAATATTAAAAAAAAATAAATGTCTTTTGGGGACCTAGTCTGGTCAATAAACAAACAAAAATGTAAAATAAAATCTTAAATTATTTCTAGGTATAATATATTTGTTATTAGTAAACACATTGTTCTGCGAGTATTAGTTGTGAATAAACTGTGAGATAAAGCAGCAAAATATTATTTTATTCTATTATACCAAATGCTTCTGGGAACTAAAAATTCTAGCATGTAAGTGAGAAACATACCATGTAAGATAGAAGAATCTAAAAAAAAATCTTAGTTGTTAATGGTTATTGGAAAATGGTAAATTTGAATAAAAATTTATGATATACTTCTATTTATATATGTATATGAAGAATATATACTTCATAGCTCTACTATTCGAAACAAAAGATCTTCTGGAAAGAAAGAATTCCATGTGATTTTGTTCTAAATCATTTCCTATTTATATTTTTAGTCTTCTTTCCTTTTTGGAAATCCCTTTATGTAGATATAGCTTAGGATCCTCCTTCTAAAGTAGATGCTCAAAAAAATCTGTTTTTTGAATTCAGCCTAGTTGGCATTAAATTCAAGAGACTAAACAAGAAGTCATTTTTTGAAACTTCTTTCAAAGTATGTCCATAAATTTGAAGGTGTCTTGGAACTATATGCAAAATGACAGACATGAAACTCACTCCTATCTTCTCATCAGAGTAACTTTCTAAAGGCATATACACATAGCACTTCTTTTTTTCACTAATATTTACCACCATATTTGAACATAAAAAAATGTACTCTTTTAACTTATAATTTTAAATATTGTTATTAACTTTTTATCATAGAATATAAGAACTTAGTCGTTTTCACACCCAGGCAATGCCATCTCTTTCACTGCCCAATATAGATGAATCATAGATTTGGGCCAAATCAGTTATTTATTGCTGTTCCAATTATTGGTTACTGACTAATTTATCATTTCATAACTCTCCCCCTGGATGGATGGATGGGTGGATGGATGGATTTGTTTATTTGTTTATTAATTTATTCTCTTAGTTTCGTATGTACTTACCAATACTAATTCCAAGATTCTCAGACATAACTTTGAAAGCTACTGATCATCATCTTTGATAATACTAGAAATACCAGTAAATCTCTCAGACTCTATTTTGTCTTAATTCATGGAGACATCCCAGGTAAAATACTCTGTACTCTTGTTCTCCATACCTGATTTTAACTCTCATGGTGAATTTACTAACTTGTAGTCTGTTTTATCTGACTCTTACTTTTATGTTTACTTCTTCCATACATTAGGGCTCTTCTCTGGTAGACCATTGAGAAATAACTACTGAAAGATACATTTCTTTTAGTCTTACATGTCTAAAATATCATAAGTATAATATTTGAGAGACTGGTTTTCTAATTATAAAATTTCAATTTGGAAACAATTTTTTTAAAAAGTTTCAAGACATAATTTTATCATAACATGTACCTTAAAACTTTGTATGTTATGCATGTTATTTATAATATTTCCTTTGGTAGATTTTGAATTTTTTGTCTGGCAATAAAGTTCTGAAAATATATTAAGGAGTGACTTGGCATGGTGTTTCCTCACCTCATTTTTTTTTGAAGAAGTTAGATGTTTCCAATTTTTTAAAAGAAATCATGTGTTTTATTTTTAGGAATTGATTTTTTGTATTCTTTGAAAAGAAACAGGAAACTGTAATTTTTATAGATTTTTATTTTTGAAATATCAATTAATCATGTGATAAAACACTTTGAACATCTAATTCTTACTGTTTTAGACATTTCTGTAATTTTACTCTGGGAAGTATCAACATTTTTTTTCTAAATCACTGATTGTGCTTTTGAGGTTTACAAACAGCAACCTCTCCTCTCTGATTGTCCCTGTTAAATTACATCTTTTTTAATGGATTCAATACTTTATATATCTGAGAATATTACAACTATTACTAACAGTTTCTTCCTGTTTTTTTGTTTTTGTGGATTCATTTTCTTTATTTTATTTTATGTTTGTTTTCCAAAATTCATATGGGGAAAATGCTTTCATTAAATCTTTAGCATTCCTTTTTGGCTTTTTTCTTTAAGAAGCATTAAAACCAATTATTGGATACGGTCATGAGTATGTTATTTGTAACAATTAATCAACAAATTTTGGCTCTTCCCCTTCTGAGAGCATAGGCACCTGGGCATCTTACTTTTCACTAAGAACCTTTCATTAAAAAAAAAGAAGAAGAAGAAGAAGAAGAAGAAGAAGAAGAAAGAAAGAAAAAAGAAAATAAGAAATATTTCAGTAACCTTAGGAAATATGTGTTTCCCTGTCCTCTTCTGTGACTGTTATTTCATGGAATAGACCATTTCTTTTTCAATACTGCAAAGAATAAAACTTCTGTCACCTGCACGGTTAGAGTCAGTTTATTTATACCAGTAAACTGGACGAGGAAAAGCATTTGGGGGCATAAATCTTCTTTAAGAGAATTTTTACAGATTCTTGTCTTTTCTGTATCATTCCTTGCCTCAACCATTCACATTTCATGATGTTTTCCATATCTGCACCTGTCCTTGGTTCTGTGATATAGATTGGCATAATCTTATTGGCATTCCTTTATAGGTACTTATATTTAGTTCTTTGATTTTGCTAACTACTCCATCTGCTGTCTAAGAGTCAAGAATCTTATAAACCTTATTTTCTAAGTATTTGTCATTTAGGTTATAACTTTTATTTCTCTATTCATTTTTTTAAGTGAAAGGTAAACATATTGAACAGAGGTTCAATTCCCACTTTTAACTGGAAGTCAATGCTGTCTTTCTAGCTTATAGTTCTTGGTATCTTTGATTTCCCAAATTTGTAATGTTCTTGTATCTCCTGGATTTTTGTGTGATTATAATCACATAGTATTATAATCAATAGTAAGGAAGAAATCTAGGAAAAGTCACTATTCAAAATGTTATTGCAGGTGTGCATAGGTGGCTAAACATGTGACTCTTGATTTTGGCTCAGGCCATGATCTTATGGTTCATGAGACTGAGTCCTGCGTTGGGCTCTGTGCTGATAGCATAGAGCCTGCTTGGGATTCTCTCTCTCCCTCTTTCTCCGCTCTTCCCCTGCTCATGTTCTCTATCTCTCCCTCTCAAAATAAATAAATAAACTTTTAAAAATATATATAAAATAAAAGGTTATTGCAGAATTTGAGTACAGTCTTAAAATTAATTCACTTAAATAATTGATTCAGTTAGCATTTACTGCCTAAAAACACTCCAAAAAGTAACATCTTAAAATAATAATCACTTTTTAGCCCATAGATCTGTAGGTGTCTAATTTTGTCTGAGCTGGACTGAATTCTTCTTCTGGTCTGAGCTTAACTCAACTGTTACCTGGTACCTCAACTGGGAACACTTAATCTCACATCGTCCAGCATGCTGTCAGGGCTACTTTACATAGTAGTGGGAGAATTTAAGAAGCAGCAAATGTGTAAACTCCAATGAATATGCCAGCACTTACTATATTTGTATGTTACTGTCCCATAATATATATTTTTACTGTCCCACGGACTAAAGCCAATCAGATGGTCAAGTCTAGAGTCAGGGGAGAGAACAGTAGACTTCACTATTATATGTAAGATGTTGCAAAGTTACATTGCAAAAGTGGAATACAAAAATTAGTGGTCATTTTCCAATTGGCCACGTGACTGTGTATTTTATAAGAAAAAAGTCCATTGTATCACATAGTCTTAAAAAGAGATATAAAATTTTCTCCTGCTTATTTTTTGGTAGCCAACCAAACCTGTTAATATTTTTCATACAGAACTCTCTATAATGTGGGGATATTATTAGTATTCACAATTATAGCCCACAGTCAATTATAAGTGGCTAATCCAAGATAAAGGACAATCAACTAATATTCATAACCACCAATGCTATATAGAAATATTTTTAGGCAAACATATTATATTTAATTTCCAAAGTGTGTTTGTATTGAAAATTAAATTCGGTTTTTTTTTGTAGAATAAAATCATAAGGATGCATTTATTCATAGAAAATCTAGAAATTGATCTCACAGACAGTTTCTCATTACCTTTTCAATATGAATGGAATGAAATCCTGGAGGAGGGATTCGATTACTCTGTTTCAAGCATAACATAAGAGAAAATTGAGATCTAAAGTGCTAGTACGTTATAGGAAAGCAGGTAAGAAGTTTCCTCCTTGGTTACATATTCTACTTTATTTTTTAAGTATTTGTGGAAATGATATAAAGAAATAAAATGCTGTGTCAGCTAATTACAGCATTTTCTGGGAAATATGTGTGAAATAGGTGAAGAAAGCAAACCATGAGGTGGACATATATCTGTGGAAATAAAGAGATTAAAATAAGGTACACAACTTGTCAGAAAATTGTAGAAAATGCGATATATCATACAGGCATAGAAATAATATTGTATCTTTAAAAGTCAGCATGCCCATGTTAAGATGTTATATTGTTTTGCTTTGCCTTTTTATTTTAGAAATTATTTTGCTAGGGAATATATGAAATATAAATCAGAGGGAAGATAATCAGATGATTAAGGCATATAATTAAATACACATATAAATGAAGTTATATTGTATTTATCTTTTTATGTCTGACTTATTTCATTTTGCATAATGCCTTGTAGGCCCATTCATGTTGTCATGAATGACAAGATAGATATAGATACAGATATAAACACCATATATCTTTTATCCATTCATCTATCGATAAGACCCTGGGGCTTCTTCCATATCATGGCTATCAGAAATAATGCTGTAATAAACATAATGGTGTATATATCTTTTCAAATTAGTTTTTTTTTTTTTCAGGTAAATACCCAGAAGTGAAGTTACTGGATCATATAGTATTTCTATTTTTAATTTCTTGAGTAACCTCAATACCATTTTCTTTTTTTTTTTTTTTAAATTTTTTTTTTTTTTCAACGTTTATTTATATTTGGGACAGAGAGAGACAGAGCATGAACGGGGGAGGGGCAGAGAGAGAGGGAGACACAGAATCGGAAGCAGGCTCCAGGCTCTGAGCCATCAGCCCAGAGCCTGACGCGGGGCTCGAACTCACGGACCGCGAGATCGTGACCTGGCTGAAGTCGGACGCTTAACCGACTGCGCCACCCAGGCGCCCCTCAATACCATTTTCTATAGTGACTGCACCAATTTACATTTTCACCAACAGTGCATGAGCGTTCCCTTTTCTCCACATCTTCCCTGACACTTGCTATTTTTGTCTTTTTGGTATTAGTCATTCTGAGTGGTGAGATGATATCTCATTGTGCTTTTTATTTGCATTTCCCCGACGATGATGATGACTTGGTTGGCCATCTGTATGTATTCTTTGGAAAGATGTATATTTAGATCCTCTGCCTATTTTTTAATTGGGTTGCTTAATTGGATTGTTAAGATATAATTAACATTTTAGAATGCAAGCATATGGAAGATAAAAAGAAAATCAGATAATCTAAAATTACTTTTCATTACAAAATAAAAGACACTACACTGATATGAAAGGTTAGGCACATGTGAGCATACAAATGATTTCAAAATCAGTCCTTTTGGTGATCTACAGAACTGTAGGACTCTTGGTGAGATCTCCCTCAAATAGCACACAATGATACCACAAAGTATTTTCTTTATTCACTGAGTTGTACCACAACCAAAATAATATCAAGAATGGTTTAATAGTGATGAATTAAACCTTATATATTCATATTCATTTATAATTTAAAAATTACATACAGAGGCAAATATGAAAATATTTAAGAGATATCAAGTGTACTTATTAATGAAATATATCTCTCCTGGTGAAATATAACCAAAATGATGTTATTTGGGGATAGATTTTTTTTTCTTTCTTTTTGAGACAATGAGGGCAGTGAGGGGCAAAAGGGGGAGGTGAGAGAGAATCTTAAACAGGGTCTATGCCCAGCACCGAGCCCATGTAGGGCTTGATCTCATGAACCATAAGATCAGGACCTGAGCCAAAATTAAGAGTCAGAGGCTTAACCGACTGAGCCACCCAGGCGCTCCAAGATGATGTTATTATTTAAAATCTGTAAAGTCATATTTTTTTTTCTCTTTGCTATCTCCACCACCTAAAACATTCCCTGGCATGTAGTAAACATTACATTTTAAGAAAAAATACAGTAAATTATCAATCTTTTCTGTATATGTACTGTATCATTTTGCAAGTTTATCCTACAAGTAAAACCTTATTCAGAACTTACTTTAGGTGGCTCAAATTGGTATTATTGATCCATTAATTGATAGTTTTCAGTTGAACTCCAAATTTTACATTGCTGTTTTTTAGCTGTATTTATCAGAGTTTGCACAGTATTCTGTATCTACATGCTGTCCTGAGTTGTAGTGCCATTATTCTTCATTAAGCATCTGAAATGAAGCTGACCTTATCCGCACACTGATTGGTACTTATCTTTCAACTTCAATATTAAGAGATCATTTATCTTTGACATTCTTGTTGTCACTTGATTTATGGTTACTGAGGAAAAAAAAGTGCCTAGGTATAAAAAAACCTTGAGTTTTTTCCTTAAATTTGTAAATGTTTATTTTTTTTTAATTTTTAAACATTAGTAGTAAATTAAAATGTCAAAACTAAACTTCACATATTGAATAATAATATGCAAGTATAGATAAAGATGTGGATATATCTCTGAAATCATAGATACAATCAAAACAAGAAATATATCTATCATGTTCTGAAAAGTTCCTCCATCCTCTAACTTCTCCCTGCTCCCTTCCACATTTTCAAGCAACCATTATTCTGCTTTCTGTTGCTATACATTAGTTTGCATTTTCCAGAATTTTATGTATTTGGAAGCATGCAGTTTGTCCTATTTGTTTATTTACTACTTGATGTCTTCTCCTACTGTCTTATTGTTATTGTTTCAATTTCCTTCTCCTAGTAGTACTAGTCTAAACTTTACTATTTGTCATCTTTACTTAAAATTGTGAATAGAAAATTCGTTGGGAATGAAAGGTTTCTTAGAGAAGGTACAAAATTTGATGTAAAAGTAGATACGTGATTATGAAAAAAGAAAAGGCAGTATAACTTTCAGAAATCAACACTGTAGAGATAGTTGGCAAATTTCATTATATTGATGAAATGGCAGAGTTTGTATTGAAGGAAAATTTTCTTTATTATAAAATGAACTCAGACAGGTTTCTGCTTTTCAATATATTTGAAGTAAGATATACATATTAATCAGAGAACTCCTGGAGAGTATCTATTGAAATTTCTGCTTTGAAGATTCATTGATTCCACAAGTTGCTAGCTTAAATATATCCTAATGAATCAGGAAAGTCTGGGAGAAATTTGGAATGCTTATCAACTCAACACTTAAAACTTCACAGTTTCAAGTTCTTTAATGTGTGCCTTTTATAAACATTTTTTTTCCTAAATGAAGATTCAACAGCGTACTCGTGCAAACACACACCCACACCCATACCCACACACCATATATCCATTAATCCATATATCCATTATCCCATACCCACATACCATATATCCATTAATCCAGGTTTGCAGATAAGTCTAAATTATTTATGCCAAATATATAAATACTATTTTATTAACACGACCTGGTATGCAACTGCCTCCAGATGAAGACAGAACACCTAACTATGGGAAGTGAAGTGACCATGTTGCCATTGTGCTTATTGAAAGAATAGTGATGTAGACCATAAATGATATGTTTAGTTGGGCCCACTAGCAATCTAACATGTGATAAAAGTAGTACATTCAGGACTTATTATAAGCAGGAAAAGAGGGGAAATGGGAGGTACATGAGCAAATGGCAGAGGCTAGGATTTTACACTACTTGCAATGTATTCAGTTAACCCATTACTGTTTTACTGATATAGACAGAAGACACAAAACTCCTGACACATATAGCAAGGAGTTTTTCATTCATGGCACAGTAGGCAGCATGAGATTCTTGTTAGCATGGATTCCTCTTATCCCCCAAGTCCTGGAGGAATGACAACGAAAGAAGATGATTACTGCACTTACTGTGCAACACCACAGCTGAGAAACACTCACATTGTTAACACTCTTTTAAAAACACCCTTTTTTTAATATAAATTTTTTTTTCAACGTTTATTTATTTTTGGGACAGAGAGAGACAGAGCATGAACGGGAGAAGGGCAGAGAGAGAGGGAGACACAGAATCGGAAACAGGCTCCAGGCTCTGAGCCATCAGCCCAGAGCCTGACGCAGGGCCCGAACTCACGGACTGAGAGATCGTGACCTGGCTGAAGTCGGACGCTCAACCGACTGCACCACCCAGGCGCCCCCCCTAAAAAAAACACCCTTTTTAAACATTCTTTTAAAAGCAAGCCTGGTCCTTGTTCTGGGAGAAACATTATTATCTCAACCTTCAAGGTTTCTCATTGTAAATATAATCCTGAGAAATGGCCCAAAGAATGGTCATGATTTTGCATTCTTGTGATATTCAGGAAAACATGTAGAAGCATTGGAAATCCAGGGAATATTGTATCTTCAATGAGCAAGTGGTTCAGTGAACCATGTCATCCACTACAGTTTTGACAGTGGTCCCCCCTCAGGTCACACACCCACATAAGGTAGGTGTTTATGGCCAGTTGACAGAGGAAGGGAAAGAATGGTTTTGGTACATACACCATTTGTTTTATTGTATAGATACAGTTTTCTAAAAAGTGGACTGCTATTATGCAACAGTTTGATTCATTTGTGTGTCTGAAAGATCAGTGAGGGAAAAAAATTCTCCTAGTGGGCATAGTTCCAAGTGATGAATATGGTGTAGAAAGAGAAGTGACCTGAAGTACAACTATAACGTGATTCAGGCTCATTGGTAAATAGCTTAGCAAGTTAATCAATGGAGTAAAGGAGAAAGATTGAGAGTTTGGTGACTAGAAGGTCCACAGAGGAAACATACAGATGGACATATGAAAAAGTACACAAATTATGATCGTAATATCACACATCCATCATAGAACGTCCAACATAGAAGACATGCAAGTAGAAACGATGTCTCTGTCATCAGTCCCCTACATAAATGGCAGTGTGTTCATAAACAGTAGAACCATGTTGGCAAGGATGGGGAATATTTATGACCCCAATAATACAAGCTCTTATCCAAGGGTAATCTAGTTAATAAGACACCATAGTGTCCTACTTTCCATCAACAGGGACAAATACAAATGCAAAGCCATCAGTATGACAATACCTCTCAAAAAGTTCTAGGAGCCACTTGGTGATAAGTGGCTTATATTGATTCTTTCCACATGGAATGGATGATTTATCTTACTGTGAATGAGACACAAATGGCATATGGATTTATTTTTCTGCCTATGGGGCCTCAGTTAACAACACTTTCTGAAGACTTACTTAGTGTTTACTCCAGAATGCCAGGAGCGACCAGAATCTTGAAGGAGCAAAGGATAATTTTTGACTAGAACGTTTGTAGGCATCTTGGTCCTGCTGACACCTTCATTTCATACTTGCAGCCTCTACAACTACAAGATACTAAACTCCTTTTGTTTTAAGTTACCACTAATTTGTTACCACAGCCTTAGGTAACTAATACCCATAGAGGCAGTGGCCCAGATTAGAGGAATCTCCAATGGGTGAAGTAGAAAGGTGAAAGCTATTAATTGCCATTTTGCTGTAATAGTTTCTCCTGTGTATCTTACTTTTTGAAGTTTCCCCAGAAAAAGTCCAACCAGTATTCTGGAGAAACACTTCCCACAACTCAAGAAAATGGACTTGAGTGCCCCAAGGGAGGATCACAGAGGATATTGTAATGCTCAACCCAGATCCTCTTTCATATTGAAATGCTCATTCCTTTATCTGCAGGGAGTGCTGCTGGTTTTGTGCTATAAACTGAGACCTTCTCTGAGAATTGTTTTTCATTGAAAAGACACACCCAGCCAAGGTCATTTCTCTCTCTTTCCACAGTGCTGCCTGTACACAATGACAGGTACGTGTATGGTGCAAAGGCCCAGACCCCCGCCTGAAGGTCAGACAACTGGGAAAAGTTATTTCAGGTCCAGAATGGCCCATGAGGTAATGTCTGCATCACAGTGCAAGTTTCACTATGCCCAGTTCAACTTTTGTTACACCCTCAGTGATGTTGACCCTGATAGTATTTGCCAATACACTCGGATGTGTCCATCTCCATGCTTCACAGGAAATCCAACCTAACAAGTTAAATTTCACATTTTCCTTAATGACTTTTGATAGATCAGCAGGATTATTTATTTAAGCTAACCCATGTAGAAACTGGACCATCAGGTAAGCCATAATTTTAATATAGTTTTAATAATTTAAAAGTTTTTTAAGAGAAGGCAAGCAATTTATTGGACATTATTCATACCACAATTTTTTTTCCATATTAGCATATTATCAGCCTTTTAAAAATTTTTCTTCACTTACTGGTGGGTGAATTTGTAGGCAAAGTTCTGATTTGGGACCATACCCTCTGCAGTCCTATTTCTAAATATCCATCTATTATCCAACATCCAGCTTCTGAAACGTATGCAGAACTCTGAAGGTGATGATTTATTTTTAGGTATATTATCAAGAATTTAAAATATTCAAAGAAATAGATTCTGGGAGAAGGAAGAAAAATAAACTCAGATGTTCTCTTTTGGCATATCATATATATGCCTCTTCTCTGTGGCTTATCTTCTAGGGTAAAAAAAATCACTGTCAATCTTTATGCCTCTGGAGCCCTTCATTTTCATGAATTCATTGGATTGCATCTCTCAAGGATTTTACATTGAGTAGTATACAATGACCTACAACACTGTCCTATTTGCATTTAAATGGTAAATACACTGGTTTATGTATTTAAACATACAAAGTAAAGCAGTAGATGTATTTGGAATAGTCAGTTTATTTTTGAAAATAGTAAAGTACTATCTTAAAATATATTTACAAATGGATAAGATGTTTATTTTTAAAATTTTGTTATAATAATATTATTCCTTAAGGAAAATGCTATGTTGTCTTTGGAGCACTAAACAGTTGGATGAATTCTCCAAAAAGATTATCTGGATCACTGGAGCTTTAAAATGTAGGCTAATCCCCTGCAAGGATAATTTGGTCTTTGGGATTTTTGAAATGATTTTGAATAAAGGATTTAGTATGAATATTCTCTGAATTTATGCTGATTCACAGTAATAATAGTGCTTTCACTTTTAGTTAAAAATTAACTTTGGGTAAAACTACCACATTATAGCCTTGAAGTAAACAATTAGAGATCATTAAACATGTGGTTTTAGATATATCTGAAGTTTATATGTCAGTTAAATGATCCAAAGGTGTATATAGCAAAAGGATAAATAATTGTCTCTATTCTAAACAAAGAGCAGTTCATGTTGTTCTGGATATTAGAAGGCCATTGCATATGTCCCTTACTCCAGTCACAGGTAGAAAGGATGAGGTGATTCCTATTAGTTCAATTTCATCACAAAGATTAAGAACACAGGTATCGAGTAAATGACCCAGTGCTGAGTTCGAACTATGGCCTGCCAATATGTAACTGAATCATTTAATATCTTATGATCTATATTTTTGATGTGCATATTAGGGATTGTAGAGCCTGTTATGAATATTAAAGATGATAATCTATGTAAAATGATGAGTATAATGTGTGGCACACATGCAGATATTAAAGCCAGTTTATGTTTTGTTCTCGAGCTGTTACACAGTATCTCTCAGGGAAGACAGCTGAGTTGTTGAAAGCCTTGATGAATATGTTGTGCTTACAAAGTTATGCAAATGTTTAAGTAGAAAAGGAAAAGCACTTACTTAAGTCCCTGTCTCTATTTTTTCAAGCCACGAATTAAACTTATTAGTCAAAAGTATACTTTTGGTCAAAATGTATTAAAATATGGTTTCCGTAAGAAGTAATTTTATAGCAGAGACTCTGACAAACACACAGCTAGGGAGAGAAAGTATAAAATTATGATAAATTTGGGTTACATTTTTGTTCAACAGGGAATCAGAAACAAGACACAAAATGCCTCCTGATTGTGGAGTATGACAAACTGTTTCCCCCGCCCTGAATCAATGTTAGTTAATGTAGTTTAGAATACTATTGAAGAAAATGCACACTGTTGATATCCATATTCGTTGAGAGCTTTTAAAGTCTTATAAACTTATATCTCATTCAGAAGAATTCATGACACTTGCAGATATTACACTTTATGTTAAAATAAATTTTAGAGGTATGCAGCTTTAATTTATATTTATTTTCTCATTATTTGTGTGTGAACAAAGCTACTGTAATAGCTATTTTCAACTGATGATACATAAAACAACATAATATTTCCTTTCCACTACCACCTCTAACTGAATTGGGCAAAGGAAACAAAAATATACTCAGACTGTGAAAACATCATCTCAGAAATTTCTCTGAAGTCAGGTGGAATGAATCTGCCAAATGAACAAACGTGAGCCCCAGCTGCCGCCCCACAATGGATCTATTTAGTAGAATATATCTGCTTAATCTCTCATGATGGATCATGACACAAAACGCATCTTGACATGAACTGAACTTGACATTTGCCAAATTAATTTCTCATTTTCTCTCCAGAAACAAGAAATGTTGCTAATTTGTAGCATATTCACAGCATATACCAACATTTATGCAATTACATAACATATGGCAAATGATAAAATGGTCTATGGGATA
The DNA here is from genome assembly GCF_016509475.1 of Prionailurus bengalensis. Classification (NCBI taxonomy): domain Eukaryota; kingdom Metazoa; phylum Chordata; class Mammalia; order Carnivora; family Felidae; genus Prionailurus; species Prionailurus bengalensis. The sequence continues at coordinate 154,926,633 of NC_057344.1, read as the reverse complement.
CTATATTCAAAATGAACACTCATTCAAATAGAACTTAACTATTCAATTCAAGTTAAGTGCCTAGATGTGATTTCAGCAAAATACTTGGTGCTGAACGTATTTGTTGTTGTTCTTATTCTTTATTTTTCTAACTCCTTGTCAGTGAGGCAGATTTGTTCAATTGTGATCAATGTTCACATAAAATTCATGTATTTTCAAATTAAATGAAAGTATAAGGGTAAACAATAAGAAATTATAAAATAATTGAAAATACTATGGGGAAACTTTTTTCTTTCTTTCTTTTTTCTTTTTACAAAGTAAAGCATATTTCTGCCTAGTGGTGTGTGTGTGTGTGTGTGTGTGTGTGTGTGTGTGTCTGTGTTTAAGGAAGATACTATATTAAACTTACGGTTTAAAATAAATTCTGAGCATTATGCGGGTCAAAGTTTAGAAAGAATAAAGTCTGAAAGCAAAGGAACCAAGAAGATAGATATTTGAAAAACCACGTAAGAGATGAAAGATGGTAGTGTATTGTATGCGTGTGTTGTAGTACATAGAAAACATGTATAGATTTAAGAGTAGGAATGTTTTGGGAAAAGATGAAGAGTTAAGTTTTGACATGATGGTTTTCAGATTTGAATTTACTAAGCTAAAACAAACAAAAAACATTGTGTAAAGTTGGTATAAATTGCAAAGGAAAAAATGTGAGTGTGAGTTTTGTCTCTAATGCATGATTTTAGTCACTGAGCATAGGTGAGGACACTTAGGCAAAAAGAGTGAGACTCTCTTCTATACTGTGTGGATTCTTTCCTCAGAGTTTTCAGTAGTAGTTAAGCTGCTGTTCGTAGCTTACAGACCAATTTACATAGACTAATAAGTGTTATGCAACACTGTACTATTGGTTATTTGATATTCTGATCTAATTAAACAAAAGCAAATAAACCAAAGAACTGCCATTCCAAAATAAATTGCTTGTAAGTGACATACTTGAAGCTACCCTGTCTTGCTAAAGAATTCATTAGACCATGTACTTTATCTTGTGAAATTGCTTCTTAAAAATTTACAATTTAGTTTGATTTATATATATGTAAGGGGAAGGAATGCTATTTGGCCATTTCAAAATATCTCATCATTTCTGTTTCTGAAATATAGGTAGACTGTATCAGACCAAGCTCTATAGAACACTTATAAACCATGGGAGACATTTTAGAAAGCAATCATTTATAGGCTTGTGTGAAAAAAGAAACACACACACACACACACACACACACACACACACACACAAACTAAAAGAGAAATATACCATAAGAGAACCGAGGTTGAATATTTGAGAATTCTTACTTGAGAATGCTCCCTATGCCACAGGTGTCAGAGAAGGAAGCTGGGAACTCAAACAAAATGCCCTGGTTTTCTTGCAATGGTAGCAAGATATTAAAATTAGGGGTTGTCAGAGCAACTGAAAGGTGAAGATGAAAATTATATAAAGAAAGGAACTGTAGATGGAGAAGTCCCAATATTTATATAAACTCCACTCACTTTAAAAAATTTTTTAAATGTTTATTTATTTTTGAGAGAGAGACAGAACACAAGCAGGGGAGGGGCAGAGAGAGGGGGAGACACACAATCCCAGGCAGGCTCCAGGCTCTGAGCTGTCAGCACAGAGCCTGATGTGGAGCTCAAATTCATGGACCGTGAAATCATGATCTAAGTGGAAGTCCGACACTTAACCAACTGAGCCACCCAGGCGCCCCTCCACTCACATTTCTTAACTGATCTCATAAACTGTGCGTTTATAGGGGAGAATCCAATGAGCTAGTATACTGAGTGAAGATTCCAGCTTCTATCTATTGCTGGGGAAACCAAGTTACAGTTTTAGTCCAGCCAAGCTTTCTTCCTAGAACCAAATCATGCACTTCAGGAAAAGATAACCAAATATATTACTACTCACAATATAGTGGATAAGGTTAAAAGAATACCACGCTTGTTAAAAAATAGGAAAGGGCAGTATAACAATACAAAACAACTTAAAGGTAACTGGGGTGTTGGAATTACAAGACAAGAATGTGAGAGTAATTACTGAGTGTGTTTTTTGCTACTTAAAGGTAAATATAAATCATAATTAATGAACGGATATCATGAGAAGAAAAACTAAAATAGATGATAGATGATAGAGAGAGATGATAGATGATAGGTAGGTAGGTAGATATATAGATAAATGATAGAAGATAGAATTCTAAAACTAAAATATACAATAACTAAAAGAATTAATGTATTGGTTTGGCTTACCACCAGATTGGAGGTGGCAGATGACAGGGTTGGTGAATTTGAAGATGAAGACTTTCTTCAGAAAAAAATAATGAAAAAAATTATGAAGATAATTACAGTGACATACAGGATAATACCAAGCTATCTAATATATAGATAGATAGAGATAGATGATACAGATGAGATAGATAGATAGAAATAGAGACAGAGATAGATAGATACAGATATAATGAGTCCCAGAAGGATAAGAGTGAGTGAATGGGACAAAAGAATATTATAAAAAAATCATTGACTAAATATTTCCAAAGGTCTATTTTAAAAACTCATTAGTTTACAAGTCTACGAGTGTCCATTTCAAGCAGGAATTAAACAAACAAAAAGCATCCCTAAGCTTATCATAGTCAAACTGTTGAAAACAAAACAAAACAAAACAAATGAACAAAAAAAGGATTACAATCTTGCATACTTCCAGAAAGCTGAGAAAGAAAAGCAAAAGTCATTCGCCTATAGGGGAGCAACTACATTAACAATATTGACATCTAGGGGCACCTGGGTGACTCAGTCATTAAGTGTAGGCTCTTGATTTTGGCTCAGGTCATGATCTCACCATCTGTAAGTTTGAGCCCTCCATCAGGCTCTGCACTGATGGTGTGAAACCTGCTTAAATTTTTCTCTCTCTTTCTGTATCTGTGCCCTCTCAAAAATAAGTAAACAAACATAAAAAAGAATAATATTGACTTCTAATCAAAATAATGGAAACTAAAAGTCAAAAGAATAAAATATTCAAAATACTAAATTGAAAGAAAAAATCAACCCTGTGTTCTATATCCAGAAGAGTCATTTTTCAAAAATAAAGGCAAATTTTTTTCATATAATTCTTAACTGTAAGAATTCAGTTGTATATTGTAAAATGAGCCAAGGGAAGTTTTTCAGGCTGAAGGAAAATAATACAGGGAGAAAACTCAAATCTTCCTCTGGAAGAAATGATGAGCAATAATAGACATGGGGAATTTAAAATTTCATTATCGTATTTTTTTTAATGTGTGAACATAATATATGTGACAATAACTACACAAAGGACAGGGCAGTAAATTGAATTGTACTATTAAATGGTTCTTACATTTTATGTGAGGTAGTAAAATATTAACTCTAAGCAAACTTGATAGGTTAATGATGCATATTATAATACTTAGATCAGGCACTGAAAATAAGGCAAATAAGTATAGCTTAAAATGCAATACAGTAATTAAAATACAATACTATTTTTTTAATTAGCCTAGAAAAAGGAAAGAAAACCTAGGAAAAAAATAAGAGGAAAAATGGAATATAAATAAAATGGTAAATCTAAAACCAACTAAAACAATGATTACATTAACTTTAAAAGTACTACACTTAAAAAAAAAATTAGTGTTTGAGAGACAGAGATAGAGAGAGACAGAGTACCAGATGGGGAGGGGCAGAGTGAGATGGAGGTACAGAATCTGAAGCAGTCTCCAGGCTCCAGTCTCTGAGCTGTCAGCACAGAGACTGAGGCGGGGCTTGAACTCACTGGCCATGAAACATGACCTGAGCCGGAAGTTGTATGCTGAACCACCCAGGAGCCCCACTTTTTTTTCTTTTTCTTTATATCTTTTCTTTTCTTTCTGTTTTTTTTTTTCTTTTTCTTTTTTTTTTTTTTTTCTGAGAGAGAGAGAGAGAGAGAGAGGCGGGGCGCAAGTGAGCAAGGAACAGAGAGACGGAGAATCCCAGGAGGGGCAGAGAAAGAGAGGAAGAGAGAGAGAGAGAGAGAGAGAGAGAGAGAGAGAGAGAAGGGGCTTACCCAAGGCTCATGTTTTACCCAAGGCAGGGCTAGTGTTCACCCAATTAGGGGGTTGAGCTCACCTGATTAGGAGCTGGAGCTCACCCAAAGTGGGGCTCGAGTTCACCTGATGTGGGACTTGAACTAATAAACTGTGAGATCATGACCTGAGCCTAAGTCAGATGCTTAACGACAGAGCCACCCATGCATCCGAAAAAGACTATACTTTTTAAATAAAAATATAGAACCCATGTTGGAGAAAGATGGCGCCTTTATTCTCTTTGGTGTATACTTTAGTCAGTTCTTACTATTGACCAAATATCTTCTATTTTATTACTATGCCATACCGTGCCATGCCTGTTCAATGAACATTAGTATTGGTAACCAGAGCCTGCTCTATTCCTGATCTTTGAATTTTGTAGCTTGTGAAAATTATTCGCAGATTCATGGTCTTTATCAGTCTTACATTGTAAGTTGTATTAGGAGTTTTTAGTTTTCTGTGTTATATTTGTACAAAGATTTTAGTAAGAATTTGGAATTGATTGCAATACAGCCAGTTCTATGTATATCATTTGATCCAAATATTTCAGCCTATTATGATTTTATTCTTTTACAACTTATATAATCAATACATTTTACTTTATTAAGGATAAATGATGATTTAACAAACACTTTCTCATATTTTCTTAAAATATTTGCCTATATTTTCCTGGTTTTAAGGTATAATTTTCTGCATTTTAAAATTTTATTTTTAAAATTTTCATTCTAGAGGGAAATTCGAGAGAGAGAGAGAGCGAGCGCATGTACACAAGTGGGGGAAAGGGGCAGAGAGAGAGAGAGAGAAGATCTTAAGCAGTCTCTATGCTCAGTGCTCAGTGGGAAGACTGATGTGGGGCTCCATCCCACCACTCTGGAATCATGACCTGAATGGAAATCAAGAGTCAGATATTCAACTGAATGAGCCACTCTGGGGCTCCAGGTATAATTTTCTTTAAATTTAGATTGCAAAATTCTGGATTTTGTATTAATAAATGTAAATGATTTAGCCCAGAAATATGTGCTATTAATATTACTATTACTTTCCACGTATGTTATATAGTTTTAATTTAATTTGCAATTGTGTGAGGAGATAACCAGGCAGATGTTTAGATATATACTTGGTATATCAATCTCTGTCCCCCACTTCACCAAACACATCCTTAATGTTATCCAAATATAGTAGACAATGTGGACAGGTTAGAGTAATGGCTAAGTGCACATATAGTCTATAACCAAAATGCCTATATTTGCACCCCACTCCACCAATTGCTGGAAATGTGGCAGATAGGAATTAATATATTAAATATCCATGGTCCCTCAGAAGACAGATAGGATAACTCTGAAGTACTTGCTCTAAATGATCACCAATGTCCTCTGCAACTAAGTCTCAGTTACCTACCATGGTAACTGGATTAATAATCCCCCTTATTGGCTTCTTTTCATTTTCTGTCTCAATTACCACCCCTTTTGCCAACATTTCTGTGGATGACTTTTTAAATAAATTATGTGAATTATTATATTTCCTCACTTCAGTATTCCTTTTCAGATAGATTTCTTCATAATTTTAGTATTAAGGGCAACAGTAAAGCAAGACGTGAAGAGGATACTGTAAATCACATTCTAAAGGAGTTCTGATAGAATTTGATAGCAAAAAGAACATGTGCCAAGCCAGAACTTTATCATTCATTCCAACACTAGCAGTTTGGGATATTTTGAGTATTCAGTGTAACTAATAAAATAATAAAAGAAAAAATAACTGCATTGATAAGAACAATAATAAGAGAATATTATGAACAAAGCTGCACCAATAAAATTATTAGCCAATCAGATAGCAATAAATAAATACTATAAAAAAAACCAAACAACAAAACTGATCCAAGAAGAAATTAATGACCAATAGCTCTATATGTGTTAAAGAAATTTATATTTAACTCATAATTTTAAAAAGGTTATGTAAAAAAAAAACAACTTCATACCAGGAGATTTAAAAAAAGAAAGAAAGAAAAAAGAAAGATAAAGGAATAAATAATTCCAAACTTTTGTAGGAAGCCAGTATAATAACCCTGATATCCAAATCACACAGTGCTAATACAAGATGCAAAATCTGTACAAAAACAAAAGGAAAATTATGTGTGTCTTCTAAAGTTACCCAGATTTGTTTTATTTCATAAGGTGTGGTAAGACATGCAAACATGAAAACTGTGGTGAAGGAACGAGTTTTACTACAGTTCCCTATAAACAGTTAGGCATGGCACACTCCAGAGGGCCACCTAAAGAAGAACTTGGGTCAGCCAGAAGGCAGAGAAAGAGGGAAAACCAGGGGCAAGAGTCTTTATTGTGGTTTCTAGTGGAAGAAACAGTCAAACCCGAGTATGTGGACTTGGAATTGGTTAGTTTAAATAATGTCAGCAAGTTCTGGGTCAGAAGAGTTATCCTGAGTTGTCTAGTACCTGGCCCTGAGAGGAGTAGGGTAGGTGGATGGTGGTCCAGAGTATGAGAGCCTGATAAAGGAGATGGTTGGGTATATGGACACTGTATTGATTGGTTTGAATATCAAAGGAAAGGCATCCTTCAAAGGCAAGTTGTTTACCGTCTCTAGGAATTAGCTAACCCAAGGAGAGATAGTCCTTTCAATGTCGTCAAGGTTCTAAGACATCAAAGCATCAGAATATAGAAAATAAAAAGCATGATGAACTGTGGTTTTTATAAGCATTCAAAATATTTTATATGACACTGTCTTTTTTTTTTTTTTTAAGAAAATATATCTGTAGGGCACCTGGATGGCTCAGTTGATTGAGCATCTGACTCTTGATTTCAGCTCAGCTCACTATCCTAGGGTCGTAAGATTGATGGAGCCCTGTGTTCTGCTCCATGCTGAGTGTGGAGCCTACTGAAGATTTTCTCTTTCCCTCTGCCCCTCTCTCTACTCAGATGCTCTCTTTCTCTCTCTTTCTAAAATAAGAAGTAAATATACATATATCTGCAATTTTTAGGAAAAAGTGAAATACACTTTTCTCAATGGACTAGAAATGATGAAACTATTCACCTTGGAAAGCAATTTGGCATGACCGAGGGATATTTAAAAATGTATATTCTTCTTGGTGCAATTGTGAATGGGATCAGTTTCTTTATTTGTCTTTCTGTTGCTTCATTGTTAGTGTATAAGAATGCAACTGATTTCTGTACATTGATTTTGTATCCTGCAACTTTGCTGAATTCCTGTATCAGTTCTAACAGACTTTTGGTGGAGTCTATCAGATTTTCCATGTATAATATCATGTCATCTGCAAAAAGCGAAAGCTTGATTTCATCTTTGCCAATTTTGATGCCTTTGATTTCCTTTTGTTGTCTGATTGCTGATGCTAGAACTTCCAACAAAACTAAAAGGCAACCAACGGAATGGGAAAAGATATTCGCAAATGACATATCAGACAAAGGGCTAGTATCCAAAATCTATAAAGAGCTCACCAAACTCCACACCCAAAAAACAAATAACCCAGTGAAGAAATGGGCAGAAAACATGAATAGACACTTCTCTAAAGAAGACATCCGGATGGCCAACAGGCACATGAAAAGATGTTCAGCATCGCTCCTTATCAGGGAAATACAAATCAAAACCACACTCAGGTATCACCTCACGCCAGTCAGAGTGGCCAAAATGAACAAATCAGGAGACTATAGATGCTGGAGAGGATGTGGAGAAACGGGAACCCTCTTGCACTGTTGGTGGGAATGCAAAGTGGTGCAGCCGCTCTGGAAAGCAGTGTGGAGGTTCCTCAGAAAATTAAAAATAGACCTACCCTATGACCCAGCAATAGCACTGCTAGGAATTTATCCAAGGGATACAGGAGTACTGATGCATAGGGCCACTTGTACCCCAATGTTCATAGCAGCACTCTCAACAATAGCCAAATTATGGAAAGAGCCTAAATGTCCATCAACTGATGAATGGATAAAGAAAATGTGGTTTATATACACAAAGAAATACTACGTGGCAATGAGAAAAAATGAAATATGGCCTTTTGTAGCAACGTGGATGGAACTGGAGAGTGTGATGCTAAGTGAAATAAGCCATGCAGAGAAAGACAGATACCATATGATTTCACTCTTATGTGGATCCTGAGAAACTTAACAGGAACCCATGGGGGAGGGGAAGAAAAAAAAAAAGAGGTTAGAGTGGGAGAGAGCCAAAGCATAAGAGACTGTTAAAAACTGAGAACAAACTGAGGGCTGATGGGGGGTTGAGAGGGAGGAGAGGGTGGGTGATGGGTATTGAGGAGGGCACCTTTTGGGATGAGCACTGGGTGTTGTATGGAAACCAATTTGTCAATAAATTTCATATATTAAAAAAAATGTATATTCTCAGGGCGCCTGGGTGGCTCAGTCAGTTGAACGTCTGACTTCAGCTCAAGTCATGATCTCTCAGTTCGTGAGTTCAGGCCCTGCGTCGGGCTCTGTGCTGACAGCTCAGAGCCTGGAGCCTGCTTCAGATTCTGTGTCTCCCTCCCTCTGCCCCTTCTCTGCTCATGCTCTGTCTCTCAAAAATGAATAAATGTTAAGAAAATTTTAAAAATAAAAATGTATATTCTCTGAGTCTGAAATCCTACTTCCAGGCACAGAGTCTTTAGGAAACACTCAAGACATATGCATAGTGTTTGTCACAGCATCGTTTGTTATAGCACATATTAGAAACCAAATTATTACTTATAAATAAAGAAATAAAATATGATACATTGATATAATTGACTAAATACTGTAGTTGAGAAAATGGCCTATGACTATATACCAAAAAGCATACAGCTAATAAAAGAAGGGATCATATATGGGATGCCTGGGTGGCTCAGTCAGTTAAGCAACTGACTTTGGCTCATGTCATGATCTCATGGTTTGTGAGTTTGAGCCCTACATTGGGCTCTCTGCTGCCAGCGTGAAGCCTGCTTAGGATCCTCTATCTTCCTCTCTTTCTGCCCCTCCCGTGCTTGTGCACTCTCCCTCTCTCTCAAAACTAAAGTGAACATTAAAAAAAAAGAATGGATTATATAAATATTATGAACACATTCTTGTCATTTTCAAAAATAGTAAAAATATTAATTTATAATGAATACATTTATGCATATATAAAAGCATAAGAATATTTAGAAAGTTTTCATATTGAATACATGATATAAATTATATTTGAAATAGAAAAGAGAGAAAAGGAAAAGAAAGAACAGTAAGGGATCAAAATATAAATCTAAAATTATTTAATCACTTTTAGCATAAAAGACTTGAAACACACAAGAAAGTAATGCTTGTGTTCAATTCCTTTAGTGAAAATATGGTAAATTTTTTGGTGTCTCTATTTTGTCATTGTTTTCAATATTCAAAATTAGAGCACACATGCACATGCATGCAAAAACACACACACCATGCATACATATACATACCATGCATATATATGGACCAGGATCAAGACCAAGACAATATATAAAATTCAGCTTTTGAAAGAATTTACTGCACACTTTTTGAAGTTACGGTACACATTTTCATCTATTTATTCTTAAAAAAGATATGACATGGTAACATAATAGATGGAAAGGGCAGTATGTTACTGGTGGGAGAGCCTGCACTGTGTGAACGGAGTTCTCCATCTTGGATTCCCCACAGAAGACTTAACTGAGGATGATGTACGGGGTGCCCTGGTGGCTCAGTCGGTTAAATAACTCACTTCAGGTCATGGTCTCATAGTTCGTGAGTTTGAGCCCCACTTTGGGCTCTCTGCTGCCAGCACCAAGCCAGCTTAGGATCCTCTCTCTTCTTCTCTTTCTGCCCCTCCCTCCTAACACAGAGCTCTGACTACCTGCAGAGGGTGTTTTGGTTTGGGACAGTAACATAGATTTTTGTAATTACTGTGGAGTATACAAAGCTCTTTAACCTTCACTTCATTGAGTAACTCCTGGGTTTGTGATTATTGTATTCATTTTGCAGAGGAGGGAACTTACCAAAATGGATAAGTTGAACTGTCACAAGTCATACAGCTGGAAACTAAAGATGGAAAGCTCAGTAGGTATAATTGCTCTATTATATATATCAGTTTATTAGGATATTGATAAAACTATTGCAACTAAATTTCTTTAGTATTTTGTACAGTTGTGCTGTAGTTATGGTTCCAACCCTGAAAGCCAATAGCAGTACAGTTTCTGGTTCCTTCTTCTCACCTTCAAGCCAATATCATTTCTAGCTCTATTGTTGATGTCATGAGTCACATCAGTGATAAAGAGAGGCCCAACTAACACAGGTAGTCTATTAAAATACAATTCATTTCTCATGTGGGTTCTTATTTTTCAACAAGTAATTTCATAATTTATAATTGGAAATGAAATTTCAGAGCATAGTTTTTTACATATGCTGATAAATTAAAGAGCTGAATTAACAACTTCTACTTCTAACTTAACAATATGGTCTGGCAACTATATTCATTAAAAATAGGGTTTTGATTTTGAATAGGTGATGTTCATCTCACCTTCAGTAGTAAATGTCACTTGGTATTTGTAAATCTATTTTTGATATTAACAATATGTGATAAATGTTTTAAGATTAATGATTACCTTAACTCTACAATGAATGTATTATTTCATATTATTAAAGAGATTAAATCTTCTAATATTCCTTTTTATTAATGCAAATTTTAATGATAATAGAAAGTTGAATGAAGACAAGTATTAACTTTCAGATTAATATGTATAAACCTTATTGGTGAGACATTCCCAAGAAAAATTTGAAGGTGTATAATTTTTTTCTATATGACATAATGAGTTAAGAGGTAAATATAAGACCTGTAATGGTTAAGAAGTTTGAAGACAGATTGAGAGAGTAATATACTTACTCTAAATCCTGGAGTATTACTTATGACATTATCTGATAAAAGACTAAATCTTAAATCAGTTTTCCTTTTGCCTTGGGAATGTTAATGATGCTTCTTGACACACAAACACATAGGCATACACAAAAATATTCACAAATATTGACAAGGAAATTCTTATAAACCGTGAAAATAAAAAATGTAATGATATAAAATTGTGTTTATCAAAATAGTTGTATTTCTACAACTCAGGTGTTATCTAGGCCTGGATGAGTATTAATTGAGATTAGCGCTGTGGAACGTTACTGAAAGGGAGAAAGAGAAGTAAGAAATCATGATATGAAGAGCCATTGAATATATTTCCAACAGTGATAAAATTTGCTTGTTAATAAAAGTGGCTATTTATTAGGAATAGGTAGAAGTGTTTCAAGTTTGATGTGTATCAGAGATAAGTCTGTGAATGTTTCAAAATTATATACCTATTAATCTTGAGTAGGCAATACAGGCACATGGTACAAATAGCAAAACTTTCTAAGGGTTTCTAGGGGAGAAAGGACTGTCAAACTTCTCTTATTCCACCCAATCAGAGGTAACTACTGTTATCTGTTTCTTATGTTGTTTAGAGATCTTCACAAAAATACCACATGCATCTATGTATATACAATTTTGTACATTCTTTTTTCTTATTTTTGCCATATTTATTTACAAAATTTTTATTTCTCTACTGTTACACGTAGAGCAGACTCATTCTTTTTTAATGGATACATACTATTTCATTATGTGGGTGTACTATATTTAATATACTAAATATTCTATTGGTGGACTTTTAGTTTGCTTGCCTCCTTTTGCTACTACAAGCCTTTTGTGGTGACTCTGCTTGCAGAAGCCTCATTTGGTACATGAGTATGTGTATCTGTGTGACAAATAGCCCTGAATAGAATAACTGGGTCACAGTAAATGTACGTTCAAAATTTTAATAGTATTTTTCTACATAAAGGGCCTACTAACTTACAGTCTTATCTGCACTGTATAAGAGAGGGGTATCTTTGAAACCTTAGCTCCTAGAAGAGTACACATACCTTATTTTTACAGATGGATTTGCATTATGCATTTATAATCCCTTATTCTAAATGAAAATGTTTGTTTTACCCATAAATATGTTATATCCCACCTGACCTCACACCTTATTCTTTTGTCCCACTGGAGCCAAAGACAAGTGAAGTTGTTGCGTGAAATCTTACAAAAGGGAATATGCAATCCATATACACATCAAAAATCTCAACAAAATATTCCTTCAGGAATTTGAATTCAGAGATACTAAAAGAAAAGCACTTACTGTTACGATATCTGCATGCTACAATGCATAGGGGATTAGTTGGGGGGGTGTTGGTGTAATCTGTGCTAACTGTGATTATTTGACAGCAGGGACCATGAATAACTAGAAGAATCAGAGGATTAAAGAAAACTGAGCAGATGCATGGGAAAAAATTCAGACCCTAGGTGAGCCCAATGCCATTTTCTGGAGCTGTCTACATTCCTGATAGATTCCTAGGTTCGGGTCTAGTCTCTATGAATGGAAACTTAACCCTTTCTCTAGGGTTAAGCTGAAAGTTGTTTTCCTAGCTACCTTTCTCATTTTAATAACACCTAATTTTTTAGAGGAGTTGATGGCTTACCCCAGGTCACATCACAAATTTGTTACAAAATTGGGCTACTGTTAAATCATGCTCCCCAGTGATGCTGCCAATATGTGAATCTGATCTGTCAACCTCCTACAAAATGATGCAATAGGAATGATGCACATGAAATACAAACTCTTTTGCTGGCTAAACGATCTGGCATGTCTCCCACCTAGACTCACTCTGGGCTCATACATTTCTACTTCTTTTGTTCAGCTGTAAGTGGCATTTTTTTCTCTTTATAAAATGGATCTCTCTTTACTTACATTTCACTTCGTCTTTTTTCTTTTCTTTTTTTGCTTTCTTTCTTTTTTTTCGGTTTCAGAAGTAGAATTTAGTGATTCATCACTTACATATAACACCCAGTGCTTAACATAAGTGCCCTCCTTAATGACCATCACCCATTTAGCCCACCCCTACCCTTATATTTAATTTCTAAGAACACAATTTTCTTTTCCATTTCACCTGGCCAGCTCAATCATCTTTGAAATTATGAAAAGTCTTTTATTGAAGAGGCTTTCTCTGGACTTACTCAAGACTACCCTTTTCACCCTCTCCACCCTCAACTGCCCCATCAACTTTAGAGGACCATAGCATTCCACAGCATCATCCTTTCAATGACGTGTTTGGTGTTAAGCTTCTCCACTAGCCCAAAAGCTCCATGAGTGAAGTGGCTTTATGTTCGTACAATGTGGCGAACTCAACACCCATCATAGTATTCTAACAAAGAAGAGACTTTTAAAATATATGTGCTAAATAAATAAAACTAACACGTATTACTATATGTCAGACACTGTTCTACAAATATGATAGATTAGATGATAGATAGATAGACACAGATATTTTAAAATGTATATTTTTACAGCACCAATCTATGATGTAAATGTTCATATTATCCCCACTTATAGATGAAGAAACCAAGGAAGAGAGAAATTAAGTAATTTGCCCAAGGTCCCACACCTAATAAATGACAGAGCTGGAATGTAAACTAGGTGATCTGAATTCAGGGCCTGTGCTCTCAGCCAATGTAAAATGCACCATATTTTCAGTAGTTGCATTACCATTATAGGAATCTCAGGTGGGAAGTTTGTACCAAGACAGTGACTCAGAACAACTGCAGATTTTTAAAAAAATGAGAGAGATGAAAATCTGTATTTAAGTAATAAAATGCATATTTAATAAATATACACACAAAGGCATAATTGCCTCAGAATATATAAATAAAAACTTTTAGTTTTAATCTGCATGAGTTTCTCCTATTTTGCTGTAGAACTGAATTCAGAGAAAGACTCCTTTGTATTCAGGCAAAGGAATAGTATATTGTTTCCTTTTCATTGTTTTTCACTAGCATGAAACATTTATTTTAACCATCTTATTTGAGGTGCCCAGGCATGCCACATGATAAATCAGCTTTGAGCATCCTCTGGGACTTCATAAAACTCACTCTTTATTCTTCTCCTTCAGTTTTAAGCTGGTGGTAGCTCAACATGGTGTTTTTTAAAGACTGGAATCCTACTAAGAAAACATCTGTTCAAATCAGTTTCTCTTTGTTTTGAAGTTATTAAAGATAAAATATTTGAATATGAATTAAAATGTACAATATTGCTTTAATAGCAATATGAAGTTTTCTGCATATAAAGATCTTGTCTACATTTATCATTTAAAATTACTTAAATATTTACCAGTTTTAAAATGTTTTTCTCTTTCTGTGTGTGTGTGTGTGTGTGTGTGTGTTAAAAATGTGGGTTAAAAATTCACTAGCTCCCCAATATTAAAAAGAATGTAATGGAAATGAAATTCTGTAAAACCAATATAACTATGACCAACTTAATTACTTATTTAATATATATTTGTACTTCAATGACCGACTTAATTACTTATTTAGTATATGTTTGTACTTCTAAAGGATATAACTTTATTTTCCCCATGTCTCTTTTACATTTTATGTACTATTCAAACTTAGTATAGGTTTTATATAATAATTATTTCATAAAATAAAACTTATAAATAGACTCCTTGGAATTTTAGTAAACTACTTTAAATGATTTGTTTATAATTTATCCAAAATGAGAAGTAAATATTTGTAGTAGGGTAGAAATATTCCTATTTCATTTTGATGCTTATACTAATCTTGTGACAATTGGACTAGTATGGATTTTTATTGCATCCATTATTCATATAGCAGAGATAACCAGCTCTCCACCAAAATTATTTCTCCCTCTCACTCATATTACTAGATGTACCAGTCACATGGCTACTATATTTTAGAATCTCATTTTCAGTTGTGTGAAACTGTTAAAGAAAAATTATTCTGAAATTTGTTAAAATGGTAAGGAAGACATTATTCAAGTCTACTGCAGTGGGACCATTGCAGTAGGGAAGAGAGGTCAAGCTCAACTTGAAATATGAGGATAAGTGGGACTTTTTAGCCAAGGGAAAGGGTGAGGGGATCAGTGGAGGGAAAATTACTAAGAGAAGATATCAAAGGAGGGAAGATTATTGCTAAACTGACCTAACAGTATTCTTGCTAAAGACAGTACAAGGATTTTTATATCAAAAGTGAGGGATGGGGCACCTGGGTAGCTCAGTGGGTTGAGCATCTGGTTCTTGATTTCGTCTCAGGTCGTGATTTCACAGTTGCGAGATCAAGGACCGTGTCAGGCTCTGGGCTAACAATGCAGAGCCTGCTTGG
This sequence comes from Prionailurus bengalensis, assembly GCF_016509475.1. Classification (NCBI taxonomy): domain Eukaryota; kingdom Metazoa; phylum Chordata; class Mammalia; order Carnivora; family Felidae; genus Prionailurus; species Prionailurus bengalensis. The sequence continues at coordinate 154,911,340 of NC_057344.1, read as the reverse complement.
GATTCTCTCTCACTTTCTCTCTTTGCCTCTACCCCCACTCAGGCTTTCTTTCTTTCTCAAAATAAATAAACTTTAAAAAAAAAAGTGGGGGATTAAAAAAAAAGTGGAGGATGAAGAACTTGATCCAATATCAAAGGTGATTGGATAGCAAGGTGGGTGGTGGTTTTTAGTAAACTGATTTAGTAGGAGTCTTGCTAAGACTGGGCTAGGCAGGCTGAAGATAGGATGGAGGCCAATTATCAAGGCTTAGACTGGGAAAGGGCTTAAAGGAACCTGACTCAAATTTCACTGAGGAAAGAGTTTTTAATAAAGCCAAGTTATTTCCAGTGGAAGGCAAACAGAAACGGTATGTATGACTTCTAGGAACAGATTCTTAGGAATCAGCCACACTTGAGGGGCCTAGGTGGCTCAGTCAGTTAAGTGTCCGACTTCAGTTCAGGTCATGATCTCATGGTTTGTGGGTTCGAGCCCCACATCAGTCTCTGTGTTGACCACTCAGAGCTTGGAGCCTACTTATATTCTGTGTCTCCCTCTCTCTCTGCCCCTTCCCCATTTGTTCTCTGTCTCTCTCTCTCAAAAATAAATAAGCATAAAAAAATTAAAAAATAAAGGAATAAGCCACACTTTCTGCAAATCTTCTTTCTCTTCCCTCAAGCCACAGTACAGCTGTGCATGTGACCAAGCTTCAATAATGCAGATAATGATACTGTCCTATAAGCTGATCATGACCATAAAACAAACAAACAAACAAACAAACAAACAAAAAACCATCAAAAACAAGAAAACAAGGGAAAACTAATGTTCTGAATGTTAACATGGAACTAGATAACATTCTATATAAAAGAAGGAAAATTCCATTTTAGCGAGTTATTGTATTTTGGGTCTTCTAGTTAAAACAGATCAACATTTTGGAAGGGAGACTGTCCATCAATAATACAAAATATGTTCCACTGGCTTAGCAATTTAACAGCAGAAAAAGAAGAAGCAGAAATTTCAGCTGGAAAACTACTTACAGGAACTAGGAAGGTAATCCTACCATGCCAATAGCTTTGAAGGAGTTGGTAGACACAATCAACTATTAGTATGAAGGTATTTAGTAAATTTGACAAACAAACAAAAACAATAATGCACAATTTGCAGAAAGATGAAAGAGGATGGAATCTAAAGATCAAGGGACTCAAAGATTTGGAAAGTCCAACTCTCCAGGATCCAAAAAGTGGGAGATTAGGATGATCACTAGACTTTTCCCAGCCGTAGTATTTCAGGTGAGTTCAAGCTAATGGTCCTAATATGAGAAAGAAAGAAAGAAAGGTATAACATGCATCTTCCTGTGTTACAAGCCACTCCAAAACTTAGAAGCTTAAAACAACAATGATTTATTATCACTCATGATTCTTTGGGTTGTTGGGATCATCTGAGCTATTCTTTTCTTAAGGGTAAGAGAAGTCACTCATATAGCTGCATACAGCTGACTGGAGCTAGAACATCCAAAAGTCTCTTTCCCCTGCCCCTCCTTTTGAAGGATCTTTATCCGTATAGTACCTCATCATCGAGAAGTCTAGTCTGAGCTTCTTGTCTTCATCACAGCTAGATTCTAAGAAGTGCATTCCAAGAGATCAAATCCCAATGTGTAAGCATTTACTAGGACTCTGTAATACACTTGTTAATATCTCATTGGTCGAAGAATGTCACATGGTCAGAATCAGTGTCACTGTGAGAGGAATACACAAGGGTGCAAATACCATGAGCTGTGTTTTACTCTAGGCTACCTGACACAGTCAGAGCTAGTAGGTAAAAGAATAAGGTATATGCAAACATGATGCATAGAAAAGAACATGGAGAAGAGTCACTGGTACATGGAACAGACTGGAAGCAAAATTACTATGAGCCTACAAAGTTGCTGAGGAAAATCTATTTCCTAAGAAAACATGAGCCTCTCTTACAAAAGCCAAAAATAATGGTTAGATTGCCCAATTTTTTCTAGCAGGAAGCAGTATATAAAAGTTATATGAACCTTAGTAATTTATACTATACAGTTCTGCTTCAGTTATATTTAAGGAGGAAATGAGAATGAGAACATCCCAAAGGACAAGCTATGTGGTAATATTACCTTCTCTCCTTCTTCCTTCCTTCCTTCCTTCCTTCCTTCCTTCCTTCTTCCTTCCTTTCATCCCTTATTGAAGAAAGGCTAATATAGTTTTTCTTTAGAAAATTCAACATAAATCATAAATTTAATGAATAAATTCCAGAAAGAATATGTTTTTAGCATCCATGAAAAGCTATGACCAGCAAATCTGAATAAGGATCTTAATGTGTCAGAAATTCTAGTAACTACTCAGATGATCCATATACAAACTACACATATATTTATATATGTATATTTTAATATATATATTATATTTCTGATTCTGTGTTTTCATCTTAGAGATTCATAGAATTATTTAGGGAACTAGATATTAGTAATTTTTTAGAGTACACAGAGAAACTAATATGTCATGAAGCTCACCATGAAGGTGAATACATTTAATCCTTTAATGTATTCACTTTAGAATCTTTTATTTGTAGAAAAAAAGTGTAAACAATGTATTTAAATCAAATGCATTGGAATTGGTACTTTAAATGAAAATTTAAATCACTAATTTACATGAAATTACTGATTTCCTTATATAAGTATATTCTTTAAACATAATTTATAAAATTACGAATGATTTTTCTGAAGAAAATTCTATTTTAAGATGTTTTAAATGTTACTCTCAGACAAAATGAGGAAATGGGATCATTTTCTCATTTTTATGGAAAGAATGATAGCTTCATTTGAGTACTTTTTGCTTAAGTCCAGAATAAAATTTGATTTATTTTTATTTAAATCATAGATAATATGTCAAAAAATTGTGCTGTCAAGTGAATCTAAGATATTTCCATCACTACTTTTATTTTTTTAATGTTTATTTATTTATTCTGAGAGAGAGAGAGGGAGAGCACATGCATGTGGGAGGCATAGAGGAATAGGGAGAGACAGAATCCCAACCAGGCTCTGTGCTGACAGCACAGATGTGGGGCTCAATCTCACAACCGATTGTGAGATCAAGACTTGAGCCAAAATCAAGAGTCGATGCTTAACTGACTGAGCCACCCAGGCGTCCCATCACTAATTTAAAAAATGATGATAATAATAATGTGCATTTTTACTCAAGGCTAAAATTAGGCATTATTATAAAACCCATTATCTACGAGGGAATTGTACTAGAGAAACTTTCTAGAAAGTTTATACTTATTTATTTTAAATAAGCAGTATCTTCCTTTTCTAATTTCATCCCCCCCAAATATCCACAAGGAGGTATGTACACTCAAAAATAGTTCCCTTGTATGATTTTGTATCCTTGAAACAGTTGGAAATACCTGTAGATCTATTTAGTGAGATTCAGTTATCACTTAAATCATACTTTCCTAGAAGAAAGAATGAGGAATCAGATGAAAGGATGTTAATCAGTCTAGGCAGTTGTTATTCAGGCCGGACAACATTTGATGTAGTGGGAAGAACAATAGATTAGAATTAAGATCCTGGTTCTAAAACACAATTGTTAATTATGTCCAATGCATTTTTTTTGTTATTTGTAGATTAGTCTTTTTTTTCAAAATGTATAGCTTTGGAGGATCTCATAAAATAGGATAAATTACTAATAGCCAGGTAATATATTTCAAAGGTAAATTATCATGGAGAACTAATTGCAATGTAGTTTTATGCTGAAAAAGTATATCCTAAGGACCCACTTATTATAATGGTAGGTAAGGGGTTTGTTCTGATAACCTCCTGAGAAGGAATAAAAATATATATGAATGGCATTATTGAAAAATCTGTTTGAAGATGTTTAAGAGAGATGCAAGTAACAAGAATTGTGGAACCAAGATCCAGGTAAATCAAAAAGGGAATCTCACAAAAGTTAGCTGAAGATGTGGGACCATATTTTTCTAGAATTGCCTACTGTTTCTTTTGAGAGCTGGAATACCTGTACAGAATCAGAACATTCTGATTCTTGACAAAATCATAAGGCTAGAGGAACAAAAGTCATAGATCAAAATTTCCAATGAGAATATTTCCTTTAAAAAAATAATAATGACTTTTGATGCCTCAGAGGAATACATCTACAGAGAGAGAATAAACCAGAAAAAATACCAAGACTAATTCTCTTTGGATGAAGTGATTATTATTGCTGGAGAGCTTGACAGAAAGAAATGCAAATACGTTGGGATTAAAGAAAACATTATCCATAACTTTAAACTAATTGTAAAATTGTTTTAATAATAAACTTTATTTTTTAATGTTTAAATGTTTGTAGATAAATTGTGAAGATAGTATAAAAATGTCTATATATTTCCTGCCCAGTTTCCCCTCTCATTAGTGCCTTGTATTAACATGACATATTTGTTACAATTAATGAACTGATACTGACACATTATGATTAACTAAAGCCATAGTTTATTAATATTTACTTTGTTTTTACCTAATCATTGCTCTAGTTCAAGATCTTATCCAGAATTAATACCTTATATTTAGTTTGTCATATTTTCTTGGGCTTTTCTTGGCTGTGACTCTTTCCCAGACTTTGTTTTTGATTATCTGGATTTTTTTTAAAGTTTTGGTTAGATATTTTGTAGACTAATCCTCAGTTTAGAATTTGTTTGATGTTTTTGTCATAATTACACTGGGGTTATGATTTTGGAGAGGAAGACCACAAAGATAAAGTGATATTCTCATCACCATTATCTCAATGGTACATTCTATTAACATAGTTTATAATAGTTGATGTTAACCATGGTCATATAGCTGAAATAATATTTGTCAGGTTTCTCTACTGTAAAGTTATCTCCCACCTCTTTTTCCACTCCATTTTACATATGTATTTTTGGGAAGAAAGTTAGTATGTATAACTCAAATGAAGAAGTGGGGAGTGTGCATTTAGGATAGAGAATCCACATAATCTTTTTGATTTCCCTAACACAGGATACTTGTCTCTTCTTCTGCATTTAATGATTCAGTTATCAAGTCAATTATTAAGTCATAACAGAATATACTAATAGTTGTGTATTTTATATCCTCAGTTATAATCCAATGCTACTGTATTTATTTTACTGCTTATATTGTTACAGATTTGGTCTTTGGGAGCTCTTTGAGATGACCTCTGTCTTTCTTTGGCCTACTTCAATCATTGTGGGCTTTTGTTTTGATTTTTTATTTTGTTTTGGAGCACTACTTACCCTTTTGGGTTGCCAGATGCTCTGGGTTCATCATAGGTATTTCCTACCCCAGTCCTAGAAGTAGCCATTTCTCTAAGAATCTCTGGTTTCTTTTATTGAGAATAACATTAGAAACCAACATCTGTGGTCTAGGTGTATTCATTGCTAACAAGGGTATCATTGCCTTTAGGCCATCTCAACTGATAGAACAAAGAAATACATGTATATATATATATATATATATATATATATATATATATTATGGACACATATCCATAAAAATTTCTATATATAGTTACACATACACACACTCAGACATATTTTTTAAGTTTATTTATTTATTTATTTATTTGGAAAGAGAATGAGCAGGGGAGGGGCAGAGACAGAGGGAGACAGAAAGAATCCTAAGCAGATTCCACACCATCAGCATGTAGCCTGATGTGGGGCTCAAACTCATTAACTGTGAGTTGATGACCTGAACCCAAACCAAGAGTTGGGCACTTAACCGACTGAATCACCCATGCGCCTCCCACCCCCCACATGCTGCCGACACACACACATATTAAACTAAACATGAGTTCGTACTGATGTTTCAAACTCTATTCTATTAATGGGTAGATCATTCTAGAATCCTCCCTTTGGTTATTTGTAATTCCATGTTCCAACACTGAGAAGTCTAACTGTAACCATTTGCCATCCACTAACTTAATTGTTCAAGTATACATATATTGCAGTTTTAGAATTATGGACTCCTTGTTACACCCCTGGGAAATAACTTTATAAACTAAGGCATGGTGCTTATCCAGTTTCTTTTGCCTTAGTCTTATATTACTAATTTAGTAATTTCAAAGTTACTAAGCTCAGCAAATTTCCCTCTCAACCTCTTCAGGGAGATTGTTTCATACACATGTAATACAATCACATTGTTTTGTGATAAATTTTGTTTGCACACATGAAGATTCACTCCTTGTTCTATTGCTCTGTAGGTTTTGGCAAGGAAATGGTATCATGTATCCATAACTAAAGTATCATACAGAATTATTTCACAGCTCCCCCAAATTCCCTACACTTCACCCAGTCAATTATGTCTTTCTCCAAACCTCTGGGAACTGCTCTTTTCACCATCACTCTAGCTTTGAATTTTCTAGAATGTTATATAGCTGATTCATAGAATATGTTGCCTTTTCAGACTGGGTTCTTTCACTAAGCAGTATGCATTTGTGTCTTTTATGTATTTTTGTTGCTTGATGGCTCATCTTCTTATATTGCCAAATAATATCACATTCTATGGCTATACTACAGTTTGTTTATCCATTCAACTATTGAAGGACATTGTTGGTTGCATCCATTTGGGGATCATATGAATAAATATGGTATAAATATTCACATGCAGCTTTTTGTGTCCACATAAGTTTTTAAATTAGTGAAAGCAATGCATAAGAACATGATTGCTTGATGATAAATTAAGACTATGTTTACTCTTGCTAAAAACTACTACTGTTCCAAAGTGGTAATACCACTTTGCATTCTGACCAGCAATGGTGCCGAACATCTTTGCCAGGAGCTGTTATTGTCAGATTTTTTTTAATTTTAGCCATTATATATATTTTTTGATTATGTATGTAATAATATTATTTATTATATATTTTAAAATATCATTTTAATTTGGAATTTTAAATTCTAATTGCTTATTGTTGGTATGTAGGCAAATACTTTATGTACATTTTATATGTGTCTAGTATATATATAACAATTATATGTAACTATATAACTATATTTATAACAATTCACACATATAAATCTTATATCCTGAGACCTAGCTATAATCATCTAATAATTCAAGGAGTTTTATTATTGTCTCTTTAGGGTTTTCATCATCTGTAAACAATGGCAATTTTATTTTTCCCTTGCCAATCTGCACAATTTATATTTACTTTTCTTTATGTTGATTTGTAGTATTAAGTCAACATTTTACCTGGTCTTAGAAATAATCTAGTTTTTCATCAGTTTTTAATAGATATTCTTTATCGAGTTGAGGATATCCCAAACTATTTTTAGTTTCTGATAATTTTTGTCATGAGTGGATGTTGGATTTTGTCAAATCGGCATCAATTGATATGATCCTATTTGATCCTATTATTTCTCTACTTTACTCTGTTGATGTGGTGTAATTGATATTAGAATGTTATACTAGCCTGTATATCTAGAATAAATCCCACTTGTTTGTGTGACTAGCTACTTTTATGCATTATTTGTTCAATCTGTTAATACTTTGTTGACATTTTCCACCTATATTTATGAGAAATACTGGTCTACGCATTTCCTTTGTTTTAATATCTTTATATGACATTGGTATTAGGGTAATGCTTACCTCATAGAATGAGTTTAAAACTATTTCCTCATCTTCTATTTTCTGAAAGAGATTGTGGAGAGTAAACGGAATTTCTTCATTAAATACTTGATAGAATTCACTAGGGAAACCATCTGGGCTTGCTGAACTTTTTTGAAAGGTGGGTAGTGACAGATTCCATTTTCTTTATAGATACTGACTTTTTCAGATAATTTATTTCTTCTTGTGTTCAGTTTTGTAGTTTATGTCTTTGAATATATGAGACTATTTCATGTTATCAGATTTGTGGGCCTAGAGTTTTTCACAGTATTACTTTATTATCCCTTTATTGTCTTTGGAATAAAGAGTGATGACTCTTTTTTCATTACTGTTGTTAGAATTTGTGTCTTCTCCTAATTTAAGTGGCTAGTCTGGCTAAAGGTTTATCAATTTTTTGACATTTCCAAATAATCCAACTTTAGATTTTGGCTTTATTCATTGTTTTACCTTTTAAAAATTTCTTGGATTTCTGTTCTATTTTTAATTTATGTTCGTCTATTTGCCTTAAACTTAAAATGCTCTTCTTTCTCTATATTCTTGAGGTGATCCATCTTAGATTTTTCTCATTTTCTAATATATAATTTCCCTCTAAGCACTGATCTGGCTGCTATTTTGGGCCAAACTCTAACTATTTTGAGATGTTTTACAAACTATCTGTTGTATGTAATCTAATATAATTTCATTATGGTCCAGGAGGACACTTTGTATGATTTCTATCGTTAAAAATATGTTATAGTGTGTCTTATGGCACAAAAGATTGCCTATCTTATAGAATTTTCATGTGAGCTCTTTTTGGCCTTCTCTGATTTTAATTGAAAATTTTATATAACTTATTCTATATCCATTGAAATCATGTTAAATATACTTTGTTATACTTTACCTTGTTTAATCTATTTCCACAATAAAACAATATTATTAGTGTAGGCAAACTTATAACTGGGAATTTTAATTCCCCCCTTTTATATTACTATATGGTTATTGTCATTCATTTCATTTATTCACATTCTGTGATCAGCCAACAATTTTTCTTTTTTTTTTCTTTTTTTTTTCAACGTTTATTTATTTTTGGGACAGAGAGAGACAGAGCATGAACGGGGGAGGGGCAGAGAGAGAGGGAAACACAGAATCAGAAACAGGCTTCAGGCTCTGAGCCATCAGCCCAGAGCCTGATGCGGGGCTCGAACTCACGGACCGCGAGATCGTGACCTGGCTGAAGTCGGACGCTTAACCGACTGCGCCACCCAGGCGCCCCAGCCAACAATTTTTCAATACTATTACTTTAAACAGGTAAATTTTACATCAAGAATAAGAAAAATGTAAGATTTATTTTATCTTTACTTTGTTGTTATTCTTCCTGATGCTCTTCCTTTTTTATATAGAGCTTATTTTCTGACCCATATAATTTTCTTCTTGCTGAAGAATTGCTTTTAACACTTGTTACAGGGCAGGACTTCTAACAGTGATTTTCCTCAGTTTTTGTTTTTCTGAAAACTGTATTTATTTCTCTTGCACATTTGGAGGATAATATTACTCAGCATAGAATTCTAGATTGGTACTTTTTTCTTCCTTTCAACACTTCAGATATTTCACTCCACTCTTCTCTTGATTGCATACTTTCTGACAAAAAATACCCTGATTTCTCATTCTTGTTTCTTTCAAGTTAAGGTGTTTCTCAGCCTTGTTACCACTGCCAGGAGTTATTTCAAGATTTTCTCTGTTTGATTTTTAGTTTGAATATGATATGTCTACATGTAGGTTTTTTGGCATTTATCCTGCTTGGTGTTTTCAGAGATTCCTGGAGCTGTTGTTTGGTGTCTGTCCCATTTTAATTTGGGAAAAATTTCAGCAACTATTACTTCAAATATTTCTTTTGCTCAGTTTTCTTTTTTATCTCCTTGTGGCATTCCAGTTATTTTTATGCTACATTTTTGTTGTTGACATATGTTCAGACTCACTTATTCTTTCCTTAGCTATATGTAATCTCCTGGTTAGCCCATCAAAGACATTTTAGTGTAAAGCATTTTCTTTTGATTTTTGTCTTAGAGATTCCATCCACTGCTTTAGAGATTTCATCCCTCTGCTTACAATTTCTGCCTGTTCTTACATGCTATTTTTTTCTAAATTCAGAGCTCTTAACATATTAATCATATTTACTTTGTTTTCTCTCTGGTAATCTGTGCCTTATTAGGAGTATGCTTCTGATGCCTGCTTTGTCTGTTCAGACTTTTTTTTTCTGTCTTTTAGCATCTTCTATATTTTTTTTGTAGCTTTGTTTTAAAATTTTGAAAGCCGTACATAAAGTATCAGAACTGAGGTAAATAGGTCTTAGCATGATAATTTATGTAAATATTTTTCGGAGTTGGCACTGTTTACTGATTATTATAACTGTGTGTGTTAGAAGCTTCAAACTCTCTAGTATCCTTCATTTTCAGCCCCTCTGTTGTCTTTGGGATTCCATAAGAACCTTTTTTTATCGAATACTCTGTCTTCCTGGTCTTCAGTTGTATTCCACTGTTATTAGGGTGGTGCCCTGTTGATGACCACACCAATAGGTGTAAGGTTTGTGGGAAGATAAATGTTCTGTATCTTATAATTAAATGTCACTGTTTTGGTTGGGCTTGTCTCTGGGACATTATCTTCACATGTATTTTTTCCCCACACTTAGATGAGAAAGGAAAGTTAAAGGTGCTGGACTCAGAGAAATTATTTTAGCTTACAAGTGATAAAGCTCTGGAAAAGTGTTTTACCCTAGAAAGGAAGGTATTTTAAATTCTCTGGGCACTTTTCCCAATCTTTGCTAGGGCCACTGAGAAATCATTTCTGGCTATTCACAGTGAGAAATTTGTGGAGATTTTGAAGATTAAATCCATGAAAATGTGAGCCCCTCTAAGATGGCAACTCCCACTAGTTTCTCATTCTCAATGTAGTCCACAATCAGCCCTTAGCAGTTTATCTGAATTACCAGTTAAGTATCCCCACTAGTTTATGGCTTCACTTGCTAGAAGGTAAAACCTTGCCTAGGTTAAACCTAGGCTGTAAGTCCTTTTCCTGTTTGTCCAGATTCCACAGTGGTGATTTGCCCTGCAATCTCAGTTCTTTGAAATTAGGTACAAGCAAAATTGTTAATTTTCATTTTGCTCACAGATTTCTTTTTGCAGTGATGGGAGTGATAAATTCCAAGTTCTTTACATATTAGAGCTGAAATTAGAAGTCCAACTGTGTAATTTTCAATTTGGAATTCATAGGAATCTGTCCAAATTAGCTAGACATAAAAAAAGACAGAACAATATAACCAATATTAAGAAGAAAGTAGAGAAAATAGGAAGAAAAACTACAGTGAATCAAGTAACTGGATTCCTCAATCAAGTATTTCAAATGACTATGCTTATTATAATGAAGGAATTGCAATAAGACTGATAATTTTATTAGAGGACATGATAAGAACTTTAATGGAAAACAGGAAACAATAATAAAGAGCAAATTAAAATTATAGGAACGATGAAAATAATAACCAAAAGTAAATTACCCAATGGTTATGGTTAGCATTAGTTTCAAACTCCTAAAGATAAAAGCGTCAACTGGGGTAACGTTCAGGAAAAAAGATTCACAATAACACATGAAAGAAAGAAATGGTAAAAAACCGAGGGAAGTATGGTAGTGAGTATGTCTATGGTGAAAAATGTTTACATACATGCATTTTAAGTCTCAGAAGATGGAATTTAATAAGGCAGAAGTATTATTTGATTAAATAATGGCTGAAAATTTTTCATTGTTGAAAAATAAATTAATCTACATCTTCAAGAAGACTTGCAATTCCCAGAACAGTATATATGCTGATATATATGCTGATAATAGAAAAACAGCTGAAAAGCAGACACTAAAATAAAATATTTTGCAACAGTCTGAGGAGAAAAAAAAAGAGATACTATGTTTCAAAAGAGAAAAAATAAAACTGACTTTTGCAAAAATAATATAAGCCAAAAGATAATGGGTTGATGTATTTAATTTCTAAAGATAACACTTGAAGTGTAACAATTGAAAATATTTTTCTTTGCATATGTTATATTTTTCTTGTTTGCAATGACATAAGTACATTTTATTCACAAAAAAAGAAATACATAAAAATAAAATCTTTATTATGGATTAAAATAAAAAGAAAAATATGCTAGAAATTATTGTCATTTTTATTTTATTTTATTTTATAATGTCAAATATGAAATGATCCTTAGAATATTTAAATTTCCTTTGAGATGGGCAGGACAGTGTCCAAAGTAACACTGAATATTTGGGATCAATATTAAAGGGTATAATTTCTCCTTAAAATGAAGTAAAAGTATACATTGAATGTGTATGTATTAATATAAATTATGAAATAAATATAAAATCTCTTTTCAATGCACAAGTATTAAATTAGTATCTCTTTGCAGCTTGCTGCCATGTAGTGTTGAGAGAGGCTCGAATAGATCAGGTAGAAGCTAGGAAGTTGTTGTTTTGGATATACGATTTTATAATTTAGGCTCATTTTACAGCAACTTTCAAGAGAGTATGTGATCTCTCATATCACTATAAATTCTCAGGATTAATAAATTTTTTTACTTTGAAATGGTAATTGAAATTGCCTACAATTGATGGTGTTATGGCCTCTCTGTTAAGGAGATTTATAGATTCAGTAAGGTATGGAAGAGATCTCATATACCCATGAACCAAAGTGAGAACACTTATTCAACCATTTCTGAAATTTGTAGTTCATAATTCACCACATTAGGGCTATACTGTGGGTAATATTATCCTGGAACGTACATACGTTCTCTTGCCTTTTACAGATAAGGATAAATAAAGAGTGCACAATTTTCAAATAATTAAACATTTCCAAGGGCAGATTACTTACTGGTTTGTGTGTCTGTGTATCTTTTTGTGAGCTTTGATTTAATTGTGTTTCCCTTTCCTTCCTGAAATTGTTTTGATTCCTTGGATAGCATATAATATCTGTGAGTTAGAGTAATTAGTTCCTTTGATTTGTTGACTCAGTGTGGTTCGGAAAAAGATAAATTGGAAAACTTTTTCCCTATGTCTGTTCAAGATAAATAAAACCTTAAGACCAAAAATGTCCATTATGATCTTCAGAAGCCTCTCTAAATCAGGCCGCCACCTTTGTGATTTTGCATGTAATCTAAGAAGTCAAAATTCTGTGCAGAAATAATACCTTAAGACAGTCATTGTGACCTTTACTCTGCCTAGAAGAGTAAATCTCAAAGCGTGAACCATTTACTGCCTATTTCCAGATATTTGCTTAGATTCCTTTGGGAAAAATGCAGAAATATGCATTTATTACAACTTTTTCAAGTATTCTTACACATACCAAAATTTTATGGCCTTTGGTCTCAGATAAACATTTCCTCATTCTATTCCAAAGACCTTAACTTCAAACAACAGCTCAGATCTTTTTCTCTATCAATCTTGAGAATCAGAATCTTGAGCTTCCGTGTCACTTGATAGTAGTTTCTAATTGCTCTTATCACTTAATGGTGATTTAATGGTGTTTGAAGTTAGCCCTAATTACATCCACACCATGTGAAATGATTAACAATATTTAAAGTACACTTTACAGTTTCGTTTTGGTTATCCTAGTAAGCCTTATAGTATCGCTATTGTTCTTATATAGTATTTTCACCTATATTTTTCTATTGGATACATCTGACCTGGTTACAAACAAATTCAGCTGCTGGTTGAAAACCTGTTCTAAAACGAAAGAATTGGGACGCCTGAGTGGCTCAGTTGGTTGAGCATCTGACTTCAGCTCAGGTCATGATCTCAGGGTTTGTGTGTTCAGGCCCCACATCGGGCTCTGTGCTGACAGCTAAGCGCCCAGAGTCTGCTTTGGATTCTGTGTCTCCCTCTCTATGCCACCTCCCACTTGCGTTCTGTCTGTGTGTGTGTCTCTCTCTCAAAAATAAATAAACATTAAAAAATTAAATCAATCAATCAATCAATAAATAAAAAGAAGGAATTAAGAGGGATGACTGTTATATCTGACTTTTTTCATGTTTCATCTTTGCTTATAATGCTGTTCTACTCAACGTATTATTTCTTTTTAAATACTAAAATTGGCTGATATCAATTCTAAGTGCATCACACCCCTTGATGCCGAATAAAACACTGCTTGCTGCTCATTCTTTGGGTTAACTCTAATTGTTTTAGTTCCCTGGTTGCCTGGTCCAAATTTTCCCCACTCTCACTGGCTTTGACTTCCTAGCAAACTTCTTGGTTGAGATCGTAATTACTTTTGACAGTAAATCATACAAGTTGGGAAAATTAGATTCCCATACAATATACAACACTTATCTTTGATTAGAAACATAGACTTTCTCTTAATCACTTCATGTAAGTTGCTGTTGAATTAAAATAGGTCATGTTTAAAACTAATTTTATCAGGGGTGCCTGGGTGGCTCCGTCGGTTGAGTGACTTCGGCTCAGGTCATGATCTCATGGTCTGTGAGTTCAAGCCCCACATCAAGCTCTGTGCTGACAGCTCAGAGCCTGAAGCCTGCCCCAGATTCTGTGTCTCCCTCTCCCTCTCTCTCTGCTTCCCCTCTGCTCACGCTCTGTCTCTCTCTCAAAATAATAAACATTTAAAAAATAAATAAATGAAAATAATTTTATCAGATGTTTTGCTGCTCATTTATATATATTATATATGGATATACTATATATGTATAATCATTATATTTGATTTTATTAAAGGGAATAATTTTTCCTTTAGACAACTTTTGAGCCTACTATTTGTGTTACTTGTGAGTGATCATAATGATAGGCAGAGATATGCCCTATGTAAGTAACATAATTTTTTTTTGGCTTAGATTTATGTTTATTCATTTAGGTATCTTTTTTAGTTGTACTCAGAAATAATTGACATATATTGTTATATAAGTTCAAAGCACACAGCATTTTGGTTTGATTTTCATATATTGTGAAATGATTACCACAATAGTGTCAATGAACATCCAGTTTTCAATATAGATACAATAAAAAGAATAAAAGGGAAAAAATTTCCTTGTGATTGGAAAGCTTAACAAGTCTCCTGTATATCACATAGGTTGTTAGCTATAGTCATCATCTTGTGTATTACATCCTACTCCTTATTTATGTTACAATTGGGAGTTTGTACCTTTTGACCACCTTCCTCCAATTTACCTTCCCCCCACCCTCTGCCTCTGGTAACCACAAGTCTGATCTTAGCTTGTGTATGTGTATGTGTGTTTAAGATTCTACATGTAAGTGAAATCACGCAGTGAGGACTGTGTACTATATTCAGTAGTAAACAAGGCTTTGAATTACCTTCTCTGATCTGGTAAGTGGTAGGACAGGGCCCAGAAATGTACAATTCCATGTTTGGGAACCCAAATCCAGTCGAGAATATGCACTGAATTCTCTGGTCAGGTGAAGTCACCAGTTTTGCCCTATCGATGAGGGGAGCCAGAGGCTGTGCTCTCTATTCAAGTGTCCCTGTGAGAAGGGCTGTGGGGGCACCTGGGTGACTCTGTGAAGCATTCTGACTCTTGGTTTCAGCTCAGGTCATGATCTCACATGTTGTGGGTTCAGGCCTTGCATGGGGTTCCAAGCAGACGGTGCGGAGCCTGCTGGG
This sequence comes from Prionailurus bengalensis, assembly GCF_016509475.1. NCBI lineage: Eukaryota > Metazoa > Chordata > Mammalia > Carnivora > Felidae > Prionailurus > Prionailurus bengalensis. The sequence continues at coordinate 154,896,074 of NC_057344.1, read as the reverse complement.
GAATCTCTGTCTCTGCCCCTCCACTGCTCATTCTCTCTGTCTCTCTCAAAATAAAATCAACTTTAAACAAATAAAATTAAAAAAAAGAAGGGCTGTGGAGTGGGTTATGTAGCTTCCTCTGTGCTTTGTTTAGGTTCTTGGCTAGACAGACTGAAGGCTATATTCAGTAATAAGTGGTGCTAAGAATTAGATTCTCTGCCTGAAGCAAGTGTGAGAAGAGCTCTGAAGCTGGCTAATCTCTGTTTTTGTAACACAAGCTGACCCATGATCTAAGTTCCCTGACCGATTAGGGACACTGGCCTTGCTCTGCAAAATATTGTCTCTCCTGCCCATCTCTTGGTTCAGTGCTGCTGGGCCCACAGCTTCCAGGAGTTATCAGGCCTTTGGGTCAGATAGGGCTAGAAGACACTGTCCACAATGGAGAGCTATGTGGCAGCTTTCTCGGCTGTGTGGGAGGTGGCAGAGCCACTCCAGGCTACTTTCATTTTCCCAAATAGGCTTTCTAATAGGGAGTGGTAGGAAGGTTCCTCAGCCTTGGCTATGAATTAATCCCCCCATCTGTGAGTGGCACCGGACTGATCCACTCTCAATATGGGCTTTGCTCTGTGGGTGATCAACAACCACCTGTGTTTCAGCTCAAGTGCTGCTGTGCCACACAGTTCCAGAAGTTGTCTTCAACTCTTTTGATCAGATGGGACTGGAAGACATTCCACAGTGGATGGGGCTGTGAATCAGTTCCTTGCCTAGGCATGGGCATACTGAGTTCCACAGCCAGCAAAACTCCTCATTTGAGGATATGAATCAGGCAGACTGCATCCCATTGAGTTTTCTGGTAAGAGTGTTCCTCTGACTTGGTCCTGCAGATGAACAAAATCTTTGGTTGGAATTACTACTTGGGTACTGCGGGTACTACTGGATCTGACAAGATCCGTGTTCTGGATGTTGCAAGCCCTTCCCCTCTTTTCTTTTTTAAAAAAAAAATTTTAACGTTTATTTATTTTTGAGACAGAGACAGAGCATGAACGGGGGAGGGGCAGAGAGAGAGGGAGACACAGAATCGGAAACAGGCTCCAGGCTCTGAGCCATCAGCCCAGAGCCCGACGCGGGGCTCGAACCCACGGACCACGAGATCGTGACCTGGCTGAAGTCGGACGCTTAACCGACTGCGCCACCCAGGCGCCCCCCTTCCCCTTTTCCATCACAGTTTGATTTCCAGTGGTTGAGCCCCATAGATTCCCTTGGAACCCCCATGGTATAAGATTAGCATAGGTGCTCCCCACAACGTGGCCCGATGCTGGGGGCGGCTGACTGTCTTCCTTGGTTTTCTTTTCCCACTAGAAGTTCTTGAGGCTCAATGGGTCCTCCCCACATGGTGCTGCACTGGCTGGGGAGAGGGCAGTGTAGGCAATGTAGCAGCTTTGTTTACCTTTGCAGTGCAGTCTGTTTTGGTCTCTGTGGTGTGTGTGCAAGTGCTTCAGCCTTGATTCATGTTCTAGGATTCTCTTAGTGGTGTCTTATTCTTGAATAGTGGTTAGTTGTTTTTCTTATGGGGGGAGCAAAGTCAGGAACGAACTACTTTGTCATCTTGGTGACATCGCTCCTCTATATTCTTATGAGATGACATAAGACATTTTCCTAATGACTTTAAGCATTCCTATAATAGAGCACCAGGCATTTTTCATCTTCGTCCCAGAAACACAAATAGGCACTTAAATACTTTAAAAAAGTGTATTAAGTAAATAATTCCCCATATTCTTAGCTCATCTTTGTTAATAAAAATTACACATATTAGGGAAGGAAATTGTATTCAATATGTAATCTAGCGTTCTGACCCAAGTCACTAACCAAAATTATTGTTGAATTCCCCATAATTATAAAATTTTATGAATGTTACATTTTAATCAAAGTTACCTTACATTATAATTATTCTCTTTTAATCTCTCTCTCTCTAAAAATGAGAATTTTGGATATATGTACATGGGCCTAAATGTATTTGAGTATATTAGGTAAATGAATCTCAGTTCAAGAAGAATTTATGAATTCTAAGTTTATACGATTTGCTGAAAGAAAGACATTGATAGTTTTAGGTTCCTTTAGGGGAATGCCAGAGATTTTCATGCATTTATCAATGATGACTGGCTAGTCAGCAACCTATTACTAGTAGAATTTTAATTTCAAAGTAGGCTAATAAGAGCTGACTGATGTCTGCCTGTGCACGTTCTTAAGTGATAATCAGTATAGAATTACTCGTTGGTAGAGGCTTATATCATAAGCTAACTGTCTAAATGATGAATACATAATGAAATTAAACAGAATTGAGACAGATGGCTCTAACTTTTGATAAATGTGCATATCTTCATAATTAGATAATAAGTCCGTTGTCTGGAAGATCAATTGGGACATAATAACTTTTAAAACTAAATCATTTCATTGTTTGGCATTTATGAGACATGGTAAAAAACAAATTCTATTTTATTTTACTTAAAATATTGCTTATTTTCTTCCTAAGCACTTGATTAAAAATGGAAAGGCAGATATTGTCATTTTGCATCCTCACAAAAAATTATGTATTTGTTATATAGACTTTAGAAATCATTTCAAAATAAAATTTTGTAGATTGATGGCTTCTATTGGGTAAGAAAGAGGAAATAAAGCATTTAAAATATTCTAAGTCAAGTAGCAGATATTAAAAGGAGAGAAAAAGTGAATAGCATTATAAAATTCATCTGAAATTTGTTACTGTCTTTATACAAATTATGAAATCTAAGCAGATCAGTATGTTCTTGTTTTTCTGGGAAGAGGCTTGGATATTGAATATATTCATATTTGTTTTTCTATAGTGATTAAACATTTTCAAAATAAAATACACATACAAGAGATAACAATGTAATTTCCAAAAAAGTTTTAATTGGAGTGACAATATCCACATAGTCAAATAAGACATCCCTGGTTCACTACTAAACACAGTTTAGCATCTATCCATGGACAAAAGTGCCCTTATGGAAGATATAGGGTCCTGCATCATTCTGCAGGGGACCCAGGAGCAGTCTCACCCACTCGTGCATCAGATTATAGGCCTATAGACCTTGGTCCCAGCTGTGGATCATAGAATGGACTGTGAACTGGGTCCAGCCCCTCTCAGCCATGGCCTGGCAGCCCCTGGAAAACACTGATTTCAGAAATCACCCACCGATAAAAAAGCTTCTATAGAAGTCCAGGATTTCAGCAGAAAAGTTCTAGCACATCATCAGAGTAAACAAATCCAAGACTGGACACATTGGAAAATGTAATAAGAAAACTAACATTACTCATGTCTCCCCCTCCACCACAATGCACCGCTAAGTGCCAAGAAAGCCCTTCCTGGTCTTGATTTCTCCTATGGGGAAACGTGAAAGAAGTAAGTGCCCAATTTCTCAAGCTGTTTCATTGTAGCCACGGAAGCTCTCGCACCCCATCCAGAGTCCTGAGTCCTGAGCTACATGACTTAGGGGCAGTTAGCACTGGGAGTATCCCAGCCAGGGCTTGTAAGTTATCAAAATAATGCATATTCTACTAACCACACCTACCTCCATCAGTAGGCCAGTCCACAAGCGGTCACAATGTCTCACCTGCGGTTCCTCATGATGGGCCCATAGGTACCCTCAGCATTCTGCTTGTCACACCCACACATCCCCCAACTACCTTGTGGCTATGCACTCCAGGGGCACTGAGAGGGGCTTTGTCAGATGGCTAATAAGAACACATAAGGAGTTAGCTCAAATCTGCAGACCAAGGAGAGACTGCAAATTTGATTATCTAGCCCTGTCCTTGGAAAAGCAAAAGAGAGAGAGAGAGAGTCAGCCCTCAGACTGATGTTTTACAGGATCAAGAGAAGGCCTGCAATCTTAAAAATTCTGCACAAGAGGGAGCAAGGAAAAAGAATGGAACAGGTAGGTGTATTCATAGAAGATCTAAGAAAGTATCAGAATCCCTAGCAAGGCTGATGGAAGATAATTCTCTTCCAAACTAAGTCAGTAAAGACTGGAGGAGGTGACTGCTACTTCAAAAGGAAAGACAGCAATATAAGACAGGAAAACTGAAGGAGGTGGGGCAGAAATAATTTATGTATTCTTTATTTAAAGAATAACGGCCAAGAACTCCTAGAATCTCAAGAGAGATTTGGCCATCCAAATTCATGAAGCTCAGAGGCCTCCAAACAAATTCTACTTAAAAAGTTTTTCTCCAAACACATTACAATAAAACTGTCAAAAATCAAATACAAAGAGAGAATCTGAAAAGCAGCAAGAAAAAAGAAGCTTATCACTAACAAGAGACCCCTCTTCCCCACACTGTCCCTGCCCAAAGCTATCAGCAGATTTCTCAGCAGAAACCTTACAGACCTGGAGAGAGTGAGATAATAAAAGTGCAGGAAAGCAAACAAACAAACAGACAGACACTTCTGTTAATCAAGAATGCTTTATTCAGCAAGGTTGTTATTCAGAAATGAAGGTGAGATGAAGATATTCCCAGGTGAAGAAAAGCTGAGGAACTTCATCATCAGTAGACCTGCCTCACAAAAAAAATGATGAAAAGAGTTTTTCAAGCTGACATGAAAGGACACTAGTGACATGAAAACATATGAAAATATACAACACACTGGTAAAGGTAAGTACATAGTCAAATTCAGAATACTCTAATACTATATAGTATGATAATGTGCTAATCACTTAATTAAAAAATATAGGACAAAAGTATTAAAAATAACTATAGCCAATAACTGGGTGGCTCAGTCGGTTGAGCATCTGACTTTGGCTCAGATCATGATCTCGCAGTCTGTGAGTTCGAGCCCCACATCAGGCTCTGTGCTGACAGCTCGGAGCCTGGATCCTGCTTCGGATTCTGTGTCTCCCTCTCTCTCTGCCTCTCCCCTGCTCTTGTTCTGTCTCTCTCTCTCTTTGTCAAAAATAAATAAATGTTAAAAAAATTAAAAAAATAACTATAGCCATAATAACTTGCTAACGAATACATAATATAAGAAGAGGTCAATTGTGATATCAAAAACCTAAAGATTTGGGGAGTTGAATGGTAGAGTTTTTGTATGCAATTAAAGTTAAGTTATCAGCATAAAATAGACTGTTATATCTGTAAGATATTTTATATGAGCCTCATGGTAACCACAAAGCAACAAGTTACAATTAAGGAGATGTTGGTCAAAGGGTAGAGATTTTCAATTATAAGTTGAATAAGTTCTGGGGAGCTAATGTATAACATGGTTACCATAGTTATCAGTATTGTTTTTATATACTTGAAAGTTGCTAAGAGAATAAATCTTAAATGTGTTTCTACACACATACAAAAGGTTATTTTGTGAGGTGATGGAGGTAATACCTCACCCTATTGTGGTAATCATTTTGCAGTATATAAGTGTATCAAATCATCATGGTGCACACCCTAAACTCATAGATGGTATGTGCCAATGATATCTCAATAAAGTTGGGGGGGGGGAGAGGAAAAAAATCTAGTACTTAGCCACTAAGCATTTTTCCTTCATGAAAATCACAAATATTCACTGGAATAAATATTTATTCAGCCTTTTTTCTTAGAATGACAGAAATTCAAGTGTCAAAAAGACAGAGATAAATATCACCTAATCACGGTCCCAAAGGAGCTAATGATAAAGTGAAAATCTAGAAACATAAGTACAACTAGAAAACATTAATAGAAAGTGAAAATATGGATTAAACTAATTTTGTAAGCATGCTTTGGAATGTTTCCATATGTATTAATAAGAATGAACTATGGGTTTCTGACCAATACATAACTTCTTTTATTTAAAGATGTTTACTATGATTAATCGCAACTGATCCTTCTATAGTTTTAAAGTCTAGACTTGACAACTACTTAATATGTTAACAGACAGAGGAGTAAATTAATTTTTTCATTAGCTTTGTGAACATGCCCCATCACTCCTTCTTTGGGGACCTTAGTTGCCTTAACAGTAATATGTCATAATTTTAACATATTAACATAAATTTGTTAAGAACTAACATAATATTTGTTCTGTAGCCTTCATCAGATTATAGGAAGCAAATTGAATAAAATATTCAAAGTGTAAACCATAAAGTAACTAATGAGGGTAGTAAGCAAGTATAACTTCAAAAATAAATAAATAAATGTATTTCTACCAATGGTTCTGTGGGGGGAAAATGATTGAATTTCATTCTGTGTGCTGTGTCAGTACAAGTACTCAAAAATATTTGTTGAAGACACAATCTTAGATGTTAATTATGATGTGCCTGCATTTATATTTTAATGGTTATTTGTGTATATATTTAATTTAAATTAATAATAAAAGATTTTAGGGGCGCCTGGGTGGCGCAGTCGGTTAAGCGTCCGACTTCAGCCAGGTCACGATCTCGCGGTCCGGGAGTTCGAGCCGCGCGTCGGGCTCTGGGCTGATGGCTCAGAGCCTGGAGCCTGTTTCCGATTCTGTGTCTCCCTCTCTCTCTGCCCCTCCCCCGTTCATGCTCTGTCTCTCTCTGTCCCAAAAATAAATAAACGTTGAAAAAAAAAAATTAAAAAAAAATAATAAAAGATTTTATGGTTTTTGGTTTGATAACACAATGTAAGAATATATCTTGAAATTGAGAAAACACATAACATTTTTTTATTAATTTTTTAAGCTTATTTATTTTGAAAGAGAAAGAGAAAGCAAGTAGGGGAGGGGCAGAGAGAGAGAGAGAGAGAGAATCCCAAGCACGCTTTGCATTGTCAGCCTGACATGGTTCCATGTAATGAATGGTGAGACCATGACCTGAGCTAAAATCAAGAGTCGGTCGCTTAGCAGACTGAGCTGCCTAGGTGCTACAACACTATTTTTATATGTTGGTGTGAGCCCCTTCAAAATTATAAAGAATTTTTAAACAAAGTTTAGAGAGCAACCAAAGTGCCATTTGATTCCTACTTTTCATTTTATTACTAAAGAAACTGCCACAGAGGTGACCTATGAATGATTGAATGCATGAATTAACTCCAATATTGATGAATGATTGATGGAATAAATAAATAATTATTTATATCCTGTTTAAATATTTCATGAGTGGTTTATAATTATTTCTATTAGGGTGTTGCAGAACTTTTGTTACAACTATTCCTATGTATTTCACGCTTTTGTTGGCTATTAAAAACTATAATTTAAGTTATATTTTTTTAGACTTCTTTTATGTTCTAAAGAAGTGTATGTTTGTGCGTGTGTGTGTGTGTGTTTATTTAAAAATTGTTTTATTGTTTATTTATTTTTGAGAGAGAGAGAGACAGAGGGTGAACAGGGGAGGGGCAGAGAGGGAGAGGGAGACACAGAATCCGAAGCAGGCTCCAGGCTCCGAGCTGTCAGCACAGAGCCTGATGCGGGGCTTAAACTCATGACCTAGGAGATTATGACTTGAGACGAAGTCAGACGCTTAACTGACTGAGCCACCCAGGCACTCCTGTTTGTTTGTTTTTAAATAGGCAAGAATTTTGTGACTCTCACTAATTCTACTAATTTATCTGTAATTTTTTTTGTATTCTCTATGTCAACAATCATGTATTTGTGACAACCTACATTATCTTTTTCCTTTTTACCTATTTTTAATGTTTCTTTCTTTTCCTTTTAAAAATTTATCTAAATGGTACTTCAGGTCACTGTGTTGGAATCAGTTTGCTGATAGCAACCATAAATATCTGATAGTTTTTTTTTAATTTACTTTTGACTTTTAGTTTGTTGAATGCTTGCCAAATAGTATCAAATTTATTTTCCACCTAAACTGAAATTAAAATATGTATTTCCCTCTGAAATCAGTTATTTGTTAAATTAAATAGATTGTATAATGGCAGATTATATTCTATAGATAAACCCTATTTAGATGACATACTTTCTTTTTATACATTGTTGGTACTTATCTTTCCCCCGGGTCTTTTTTAGGACCACAAGTCTATCTGGTTAAGCTATGCATTTTTATTGTATATGATGAGGGGCCATGAGTATATCATGTGCCCCCAAATAACTGGATTGTTCAATTCATGATGAACTGGTGACTTTTAAATAGTTACAACTCATATTTATTAACATATTTAGAGCGCACCACCAGGCTTATGGTCATGTCTTGGGTGTTGGCTTACTGTTTTAGCAATATCTAGCATAAATTATCATCCACATTTTAAATTTAAGGAAACTAAAAGCTAGGGTATTAAGGCAATTTTGCCAAGATCACACAGATATTACTAAATTTTTTCCCACAGATGAATAATGTTGAACCACAGTACAACATTGTTTCTCATCATCAGTTTGAGAAAGTAACTGCCAACCCATACATTTAAGAATATTCTCTATGTAATCCATTAAAATCACTGGCTATCAGCAATTTGTGATGTTAACACTATAAACTGGCAATATTTAAAGTCACTTAACAGCTGTGGATATACTTATGATCACTGAAAAGAGTTTGCTATTTTCATTTGACAACAATTGTGTAGGTATTTGATGTCTTATTCACAGTATTGGAACATAATATGCAATGAGAAGCAATTTTGAAGACACTATATTGCAAAGACAAGAGGAGAGAGAGTTTTTAACACACTGGGAAAAGCTTGAGATTCATACATTGTTGAGTAAACAATATTCATTCTAGCAAATTGCTGGCTTCTATTTGAATTGAAAATTTTCCCTTGTGCTTTTTTGAAATAGTTAGAAAAAGTTTGTTAAGAAAAATGTGACTAGCAAAGTGGTGTTGTTTAAGGTCTTTTCAACAGACTTTATCATTCCTTTAGACAAATGTTTTATTTAGATGCTTGAAAAGGTACCAGAGTAGTAGCCATGTTTTTCTATTAATGTAACAGAATGCCTTGGTGTTTGCTTTTCTTGACACACAATCATGGTACTTCATTTTTTCATAGATGTTCCCTCCATCCTCTTGCTGTATCACTATTCATCAACTAGTAAACACACTCTCTGTAAATGTATTCATACCGCTCAATTTTGATATAACACTTGTGCAGGTATTTACACTTTTAAGGAATTCAGAATTGCACTTAACTTTGCTGCATTATTTGACACAGAAATAAGAATTAGGTCTATTTATCATGAGGTATAAAGTGTATTCGTTCCTGCCTATGTCATTATCCTAAATACATATAGTTTGTTTAGAAACTGATTCATTAATATATGAATAAGATATAAAATAAATATTAAAAAAATTAAGAGATACAGATACATTTTAATGCATTCTTTGTCTCTTTGCTGTTATCTCTTTTTGTTTCCTTATCCATGTATATAAATATCCATGTATATGTGTATGTATACGATCTATATCTTAATGATATAAATCATGGTCATTATTTCTAATCCTTGAGTAAATCACCACTATTAGGGGTCTTAAAGGGAGGAAAGTGTCACATTTTAAGAAAACATAAACATTTGTGAAAAAAACAACCAAGTAATAAGGAAAGTGCAAAAGTACTAACAAATTTATTATAAAAAAAACTCTTCCAATTAAGATTGTTTTGTTTATGAAATTTTGAAAAAAATTAGTAAGAAATAGGAAATAACTATTACAATGTTGAGTAGAGTGGTCTCACATGTTAAAATTAATTTTAAGCTAAATTTGCCATATCTATGTATTTGAATCTTAATATATGAGATTATGCCATTATACCCAACAGAGAAAATAAATGATAGACTCATGATTGAAAGAGAAAGCCAATATTAAGCAAAAACAGCTGTGGTAAATTAGTGCTCTTTCAAGATTATAGTCAATATTCTATATGAATATAGATATGAATGGATAGATGGATTGATGGATGACTAACCAGATAACTAGCCACTTGATAAATGGCAGGAAATTATTGCAGTGACGCCAATTACCAAAATAGAGCCTTGCATTTTTGTTATTATCAATGAAGTTGAAGAGATTTTATTTTTTCACTATTTCTTCTGTATTCTGTCTTCATTGCAAAAAATATATACTTTTTGGAAAAAAAAAAACCCTCGTATTTATTTTTTCACACCCGTGCACCAGTATGTTCAGTAAATAAAGAACATCTCTGTGTCCTGTAACTGTTATTCTTTGCTCAATATCCATATTTGCTCTATAAACAGCAAACTTGTCATAGTAGTTATATTTGAAGGCTGAGGTTTGTGCCGCGCGCGCGCGCGTGTGCACACACACACACACACACACACACACTCAAACTATAAGATGGTAATAATAAGAGGAATGAATAATGGAAAGGAAAGGAAGATACATTTTAAAATAAAGTAAAATTCAAATGAATTGGATCTAGTATTGAAATGCATTGATGTTTGATCTTCAGCTGCCACCCAATATTAAGATTTACATTAAGTATACAAATTATAGTGTTTTATTGTTTGTTTGTTTGTTTGTTTGTTGGAGATTAAACTTATTCCTATCATCCTAGGAATGTTTGGCCAGTTAGGTTAAATCATTATGATGAACATTTTCATGGAAACTTTTAAAAAGGGACACTTTAAATATTCTTTGTTTATAAAGTCAATAAATGGAAATAAGAAGCTTATAATTTTTTTTTTAATTTTTTTTCAACGTTTATTTTATTTTTGGGACAGAGAGAGACAGAGCATGAATGGGGGAGGGGCAGAGAGAGAGGGAGACACAGAATCGGAAACAGGCTCCAGGCTCTGAGCCATCAGCCCAGAGCCCGACGCGGGGCTCGAACTCACGGACCGCGAGATCGTGACCTGGCTGAAGTCGGACGCTTAACCAACTGCGCCACCCAGGCGCCCCAAAGCTTATAATTTTTTAAGAAAAAAATTATTTTGTTTTTAAGCTACATCATTACAATGTATAATTTTAACATTCTTATGCATCAATAATGCTATCAGCAACTTACAAAGAGGATTTTATTTAATGATTCAACATTATTGCTTATGAATATCTACTATTAGTCTCAAAATACTGATCTACTTTTGTAGATCAGTGTTGATGGTAGTTGATGTTGGAAGAGTTTTCCACCTATTTTCTTGTCAGGCACTCTATCAGGGAATCTCCACTTTCTTTAGGTAGATTTAGTTAAATTTAAAGAACAATGGTATTTAGACATGCTTCTTTTCCAAATTAGTTTTACCTAGGATATTCTGTTTTTAGCACCCGGATTGGCAATTTGTGTAAATTAGCCTCCCTTATTTCTAATGACTATCAAATGACAAGATCTAAGTGCTCATTTTATTCTTTTACAATCCTTTTTTTTGTTGGTGTTGGTCTCTTGTTGTTATTCTTAACATCAAAATGCTGTTTTTTGAAATGTCCTCGCTAAATTCTAGTAATTTATGCCAAAGAAACCCCTTTATTTCCATCATCAAACATATTTTTCTGGAAATAAAATAGCACATATAAATATTTAGTTTTACTTCATGAACTTTAAGGCTCTAGAAGTAGAGTCTTCTGAATTTGGAAACATACGTAATCCTGAGAATACCAAAAGACGTGCAGAATATAAAAACACTGCATTTCTTAAGCATTTTGGTAATGCTAAGTTTTAGATGGAAGTGGGGGTGGGGATTAATATACATAGGTACGTTGTGTTTTGGAATGAAAAGAATTTTGAAAAATGTTGTTTCACTACCTATTAATAAAGGCAATTCTGTCTTAGAGTATCTCTGTTTCTGAGAAAGCAGTTTTATTTCTGATTGCTGGAGATGTTTTTTGTTTTTTTGTTTTCTTGTTTTGTTTGTTTGGTTTTTTTTGCAAGTTCCAAGTAGTTACTTGATATTTGGTATGATCTTGTGGTGTGCAAAATTTGGAATTGCATGAATTTTTGTTCATTTTTTCTTGGCATTTGTGTTCATTTCCTAGGGCTACCATAACAAAGCACTACAAATTAGGTGGCTTAGAAATTTATTATCTTACAGGGGCACCTGATTGGCTCAGTCAGTTGAACATCCAACTCTGGATTTCGGCTCAGGGCATGATCCTAGGGTTGTGGGATCCAGCCCTGTGTCAGGGTCCATCCTGAGCATAGAGCCTGCTTAGGATTCTCTCTCCCTCTGTCTCTCTGCCTCTCTCTCTCAAAAGAAAAAAAAATATTGTCTTACAGTTTGGCTAGAAGTCAGAGCTTTCCTCCCTCTGTGCTTGTACCAATCTGTGTCCACATGTCTCATTTTTATAAGGACACCAGTCATTGGATTAGGGCCCATCTAATGATCTAATCTTAATATGACTACATCTGCAAAGACTCTTTTTCCAAATAACATCAGATTCTAAGGTACTGGAGGTTAGGATTTCAGCATATCATTTTGAGAGGACACAATTCAGCCCTTAACAGCATAAAATAAGTAATCATAAAATATTATTTTCCTACATTTTTTTCTCCCCTGGTACATTCTTCTGCTGCTGACATCTTGTATTTACTAGATTACCTACCTCATTTCCAAAGATATAGTTAATATTACTTCATGTTGATATCCCTAAGGTAAAAATTTTATGCATGCACACACAGACACACACACAAACACACACACACACACACACACACACACACACACATCACCTCCCATTTGTTCTATTACATGCTTTTATCCGTGTCTGAAGTTGGGTTCTCCAAAAGATGATGAAGAGATGGAATCTTCTTTTAATGCCAATATATAAAACATTATGATCAAGTTAATATGCACATTGATGTTTTTAATTTTCAGCTGAAAATTCTTTAATACATTATACTTTTCAATTAATTTATGCAAAAGATATTTATTGCCTGCCTGCTATGCACTCTAGGTACCAGGAATGTGGTAGTGAATAAAGCAGAAATGGCTCAACCCCACATAGATTACATTCTCATCTTGTGTAACTAAAAAGTTTGGAAACAAGCAAATACATTGAACTGAAAAGTGCTGGGAAAGAAATGAGTGGACATGATGATTTAGAGAGGAAGCATTCTGTATTTAGAGAGGGAAGAGGCATTATGATTTAGAGAGGAGGCATTCTGACACAAGGAAGGGCATTGTCAAGAAATCTTCTCCCACAAAAGATTTGAAAGATCTGAATGTTTGAGAAGTAGCTGGGCAATGTGTGCTTTAGGAATAGGAAAGAACAAAATCATAGGACCTAAGGTGAGAATAAGGTGGTGTTATTTGAATACAAAGAATTTTAAATTCGCTGGACTCCAATCTATAAGACGAGGTTGAAATTTTTATCTCAAGTTTCCTAATTCTAAAGTGACTAAGAAGTTTTAGAAGTTTTTGTTTTATTCTGAGAATGTGAGGAAGCTCTTGGAGACTTCTAAGCTGAGGAATGACATGTTTTATATTTTAAAAAGAAACCTCCACCTGTGCTTTGCAGATAGTGATGAAGGAGCATTTTCCCACTTTTCATCCCAGAGATCACTGAAAACAAAGGGGAGGAACTAACAAAAACTCAAACTCCATTATCAATAAAACTAATGTAGTTCCAAACTACAGATTCAGTAAAAGCACTGTCAAAAGTAGAAGTCGCTGGACAGAGTTACATAAGAAATGAAGTTGAGAGTTCATGATTATAGATCTCAGGAAAAAGCTACTAAGGAAATTGAGACCAGAATTAAAACATCAAGCTATTTTATAAGAAAAGATAAAGAAAAAAGGAATAAAGGAGCAAGCAAACACATTCACAACATGGCAACTTATTAAATAACAATAAGAATAAAAATAAAAACCTCATGTTGGTATATACCGGATTCTGTAAACAGGATAGCTGTGCTATCTTTTTTTTAATGTTTTATTTATTTTTGGGAGAGAGAAACAGAACTTGTGCAGGGGAGGGGCAGAGAGAGAAAGAGAGAGACAGACAGAATCCAAAGCAGACTCCAGGTTTTAAACTGTCAGCATAGAGCCTGACACGGGGCTTGAACTCAAGGACTATAAGATCATGACCTGTGCAAAGCCTGATGCTTAACCAACTGAGACACCAAGGCACCCTGAATAGCTATGCTATCTTGGCAAGCCACTACACTCTAGATTTTGTCGTTGTTTTTGTTTTGTTTTTGACAGGGAAATAAGGCAATGACCAGATATATTATAAAATGCTTCATTTTAATTCCAAAACAAGGTATTAAACACACACACACACACACACACACACACACACACACACTAATATACACCATAGGCCTGGAGTTCCAAAGCTGTTCTGATCTGAGACTGTTCTACGATCCAGCCTGTAAGGCTTACCTCATAACACGACTTCTCTCTGTGCATCTGCTCAGTTTTATTTTCCTATCTACTCCTTCTGCTTATTACTATGTGTTCTTGCATCATAACTTCATCCTGCACATGGCCTGTCACAGTCCTGCCCTGCCTCATTTTACATCAAACCCTTTTAAATGCTGCTTCCAACACCCCCTGCTTCATATTCTCAGGATTTGTTAGTTTAGACTGGTGAAAAATGATGAGACTTCACAAACTATAGGTTTGAGCCAAGAGACATCATCCTTTATGGGGCAACAGCTCAATTTCCTACTCCTTGGGAAAGGTATCATCCCTGGTTGATTCAGAAGTTGCTGACATGGAAAAGAGAACAGTACCATTAAAGAAACATAGAAAGCAGCACAAACATGTCTATTGACGTCCATCCTTTACTTTCCAGCATCCACACTCTTCCTCCAGTACTTAGAATATCAAAGATGAAACCACATATACATTGTTATGGAAACTAAATTGCCGCAGCTTTCTGGATTGGCAACATCCATTAAATTAAAATCGGTTACACCCTCTGATTCTGCATTTTAACTTCTAGGGTCTTTTCTGTAAACATAACCACAAGATTGAAGCATGGATTATAATATCATAAATTGTAAGGATCTAAATTTTTTTAAATCAGGAACTCATTGAATAAATTATATCAATTTAATGGACTATGCTGCTGAAATAAAATATATTAAATAGTTTATTGAATTCCGATGTGAAATTTTCTCCACTATTTAGTATTAAATTAAAAAACAAAACAAAACAAAACATTGGAACACCTGACTGGCTCAGTCAGTTGAGCATCCAATGCTTGATTTAGTCAGTTGAGCATCCAACGCTTGATTTTGGCTCAGGTCATGATCTCACAATTCATGAGTTCAAGCCCCACATCGAGCTCTGTGCTGACAGTGCGGAGAATGCTTGAGATTCTCTCTTTCTCTCTTTACCCCTCCCCTCCTTGCACTCACTGTCTCTCTCAAAAATAAATAAATAAATAAGCATTTTTTAGAAAAAACAGGGTGCTAATTATCATGTATATTATGGAAATATATATATTTTGCTTGTATATGTTCAAAATATCTGATACAAAGAAAACTGCTAGCGTTTGCTATTGGTAGTCTCCGAGGTGATGAGAAGACAGATGAGTGCTGGGAGAATTTTTGCCAAATTTAATTTTGAAACATTTTAATTTTCACCCAACTAGGTATAACTACTTAATCAAACACTATTTTGAAAAGAATAAAATAAAGTAACCATAGCTTATAAAGAGAATAATTTATGGAAGTTAGTTCAGATACTATTTAGAAGGCTCTTGACATCATAACAGATGAGGATGTTTAGGACTAGAAGGCAGATTTAAGACACACTTTGTAAATAAAATTGATACTATTTGCTAAAAAAATGAACCGGAGATTAAGAGTGAGCTTTGACTTAATTATCAGGACGGGTGATGACAGCTCTTGTAGAGGCCGGGGAAATTTTAGGGAGATAAGTGTAATGGAGGTGGTTGAATCAGAGCCAAAGGAGTGCCTCTTCGAAGATTAGAAACTGCTAATGGTCCAAGCTGCATTCGATCATAACTGCCCCTTCAGATAAGTCAGCACATAATTGAGTACCTGGAACATGCTAGAATACAAGTGATAGAAACCTGAGCAGAGCAGTCCTGTTCCTGCTTTCAGGGTAACTCTGCCACCAGGAAATGGTGCTGGTAAAGGCTGCTCATACTGAGAGAGGCAATGAGTAGAAACTGGCTAGAATAAATGGGACCTGCATGTAACAAGGCTTTAGTGTAGAAAGAAACAAAGGAAACAGCCCACCTGGGGCTGAAGTGAAGAGGTAGGCTGGAGGCCAAACATGGAAGGTCTAAATAGCATGGAAAGTTAAGGTGGGCAAATACTTTAAAAATGAACCAAGTCTAACTCATACCTGAGGAATAAATAGCAACAAATAGAAAAAAAAAGAAAAAGAAATTTTACTTAAACATTAAAAATAATTTAGCAGCTTAGTCACTGTGTTTTACTTTCATTTGTAATAAGCTGATTTTCTCAGGGTAATCACTTTACAGAAAAATTACTTCACAAATAGATACAGTTAGGTTGGTTTTATAACACAGCAGTACCTTCAACATATTTATTGTTTAAAACATAGACTTTTAAATGCTATGATTTTAAATTAAAATGATACATATATGACAAATGAATTAAACTTTCTGTAGGAAATATCAGAATAGTATTAGTATTAAAGTGGTGGTCATAAGGGGAAAAAGTAATTTAGTTAAGAAAATAGAAAATACCCTTAATGACGTAAATGATAGAATAGAATGTCTAGTGCTCATGCTGTGTGCTTTATATAGGTATTTCCTCTTAATGTCAGGCAATGGAGCAAACAAGATATTTTTATTAGATTTTTTCCATGTTTTCTCATAGAGAGGCAATTTGTATCTATTTGTAATTAAAATGACATTAAGCAGCCCGATTTTCAGTTATACAATATTTCACAGTAAAGATCTATAAAAAAACCTTCACTAAGTCTACAGACTCAATTACATAATAAGTATTACTGGGTCCCTGTGAGAAAATAATGATAGATTATCCAATTACTTTCAAAAGAAGATTTCAGTTTGGGACTTACTTATATACTGATTTTCATTGTTTGTTTTTTTTTTTAATTTTTTTTTCAACATTTATTTATTTTTGGGACAGAGAGAGACAGAACATGAACGGGGGAGGGGCAGAGAGAGAGGGAGACACAGAATCCGAAACAGGCTCCAGGCTCTGAGCCATCAGCCCAGAGCCTGACGCGGGGCTCGAACTCACAGACCGCGAGATCGTGACCTGGCTGAAGTCGGACGCTTAACCGACTGCGCCACCCAGGCGCCCCCATTGTTTTTTTTTTTTTAATGTTTATTTCTTTATTTTGAGAGAGCAAAAGAGAGAAAGTTCATGCACGTGGGAAGAGAATCCCTAGCAGGGTCTGGGCTGTCAGTGCAGACCCCAACACGGAGTTCTATCTCACCAGCAGTGAGAGTAAGACCTGAGCCCAAATCATCAGTCCGAGGCTTAACTCATGGAGCCACCCAGACGCCCCTTCAAGGTTTCTTGATTGATTCATGCATATGAATTTCTGTTACTGACAGTCAACTATGGTCTGGAAGCAGATGATCCTCCTTCTGAAGTATAGTCAGAAGAGAAGGTCAATAGTAGCTTAATGCTGCCTACCTCATTCACCTTCCTTCATGTCGTCATGTAAGCATTTTACCACCTCGCATCATCCAAAGAAGAGTGAGTACAGTACAATAAGATTCTTAGACCACATATACCTAACTTTTATTACAGCATACTATTATAATTGTTCTACTTTATTATTAGCTATTGCTAATTTCTTACTCTGCCTGATTTATAATTAAAATTTATGATAGGTGTGTATGAATAGGAAAAATACAGTATGTATAGGGTTTAACTGTAGTTTGTGGCATCCACTGTTGTTCTTGGAACATATCCCACTTGGATAAAGGGGCATTACTGTATCTCTTTCTCTCTCTTTTTTTTTTTTTATTCTACAAATTGAGCAAAAGTTTAGTCATCCGATTAAGTATCTTGGTTCTAGAAATTTATTTCCTAACCAGTGCCAGAGCTCCATCTAGGTCAAGTCATTGGAATGCCGTTTCTTCCTGCGCAAATTAGGCTGCTTTGCATAAGGAAACAATTGGCCTCTGAAATCTGAGACCCCAGGATCCCCAGGAACATCAGGCCTCCCAACTCCACAACAGCAGCTTCCTCTGTCATCCTTGTGTCTGAAGGACAGGAGCTGCAAAACCTCTCACAGAATCAAGTGCCCCGGTCACATTTCCAATGGTATTAATCCATTAATATTCTGCTTTTTTGCCCATATCTAATGATGTCTTCCTATTTGTATGCAAATGATTAGGATTTACCATAGATCATCATCAGAATGAGGAATTACCCCCTTTTGTTTAAAATTTCAGAAGAGTGCTAAAATTTCCACTACCAAGGGATTGTGACCAGAGATATTGAACTCATTATATTCTATGTGAAAACTGTTATATTCTGTGGGAAAACTGATTGCAGAGTGATGTCAGAATTAGAACACTCATGTAATGTAAAATTTCACATGCCGTATTATCCTGCACTAGAAGATCACAGCAGCAAATCATGTATAATCTATAAATCTTTTCCATAGAAGATTTTGTGCTAAGTTCAGGAATTCTTTTCTGACTAGTCCAACTTCACTTCATTCTATTTTGGCAGATACTCTGCACATAACTCCAACAATACCTGTTTCTTGCCACTACTGTGTTTTATTGAGACCTGTCTCTGTGAAGTGCACATGGAAGGATACATTTTGCCATTAAAGTCCATTTTGCTCTTGCTTGTTCTACCAGCATTCTAAAAAAAAAAAAAAAAAATGATGTCTGTTGTAAATTGGATAATGTTGAAGAGTTTGCAGCTAATTGACCTTTCCTTTGGGACTTTATCCATGCTTTTTGGCAATAACCTCCACAGAAAAAGAGTTAAATAGCTAATTTGACTTCTTGTGAATACTATTCACACACAAATCAAATATTTCAACCTCAAATATATCTTTACTTATTTCATTTGCTCACTTTAGGCTGAAAGGTAGTCATCCACTGAGACAAATTTATGTCTTAAAAAGCATAGCTACATGAAGCTAACACAGTTTTCCTGTAGAAACAAACACAAAAAACAAAAGGCAATTTATACAAAGTCAATTTCAAGTTCTTTAACGTGTATTTTCTTAGTGCAGAAGAAAAGTGTTTTGCTAATTTAACATAGTTACCAATTAGACTATTTTAGAGCTACAATATGTACTCTTTCTTATATGTGCTTCTGCTATCCTATCTTTTTATCTTAATTGCAGGTGTAAGGTGCTTTTTTTAAAAAAGTAAAATAATTCTAGAGATGCCTGGGTGACTCGGTTGGTTACGCATCTGACTCTTGATCTCTGCTCAGGTAATGATCTTAGGTTTCTGAGATCAAGTCCCCTCAGTCATGTGTGGGTGCTCTCTCTCAAAATAAACAAATAAACTTAATAAAATAAAGAAAAAGTAAAATAATTCTAAAACCCAAATTATGTTTGTCTATGCAATGCTTTCTAAACCAATATAAAGTATAAGCTAATAAATTCATTTTGTATTCTTGCTTGAGTTTTTCTCTGAAATATACTCAGAGATCCTCCATCAAATACAAATTTAATTGGAAATTCAATGAAAAATAATGCTGATTAAAACTTTACAAATTATACCTTATTTTTTTATGGGAAAGAGGAGGGCATTTCACTGATAGATTTAACTGAAATATCTTATTCTAGCGGATTCTGAGTCAAAAGAAATCTATTATTTTAAAGAATTTTATCAATCTCCATATCATTTTTTCTGCCTATTTACAAATGTAGAAACTCAAATTTGTGTTTATGAATACATTTCATTTCAACGAGAAAAAAATGTAAAATGTATGTATATAAGAAGCATGTAAATAGCAGGTGGTAAATTATAAGGTGCTAACTAATCGAACTAGAAAGGGGATAACTTGAGTATCACAAGAAAAACTTATCATCTAGTGATTTGTGATTTGAAAAACTTTAGGATCGATATACACAAAATATTCTTGCAATCACTTTTCCAGTTTATATCTCTATTATCCACACAAGCTTCCTAAACTTGTTTTTTTTTTTGAGAAACTACCTCCCCAAAAGTAGTAATCATAAAACCTTGTCTCTTCATCCTTCATTCTTTTTGCAAAAATGTATTCTTACTGGAAAAAAACAAGACTGGTGAAAAATCACACCTATTGTAGTGTTTCTTCTACCACATGGTTTTATACTGAGAAAAATAAATAAATACGTACCTTTTAATTTTAAGATGTGTACATAGGAATGATATGTACCTGATGTGGCATGCTGGTAAATGCCTGAAACTTGGCTCTTGGTTGGAAGACCTTGATTTGTATGCCAATTTTGTGGCATAAAGGGCACTACTGAAAGGAGAATTGAAAAGAGATACATGCAAGAGGCACTTACAAGCTAGTGCAAGCTTTCAGCAAACCTCAAAGAACAGTTGTGAGGGAAATAAATTGTAATTTTTCCTAAAGAATTTTGTAGATGATGGTATTACAGAATTTATTATAATTTAGGCACTCTACAACTTTAGCCTGTTTTTAAATGTTTTTATTTATTTTTGAAAGAGAGAGAGCACAAGTGGGAGAGTGGCAGGGAAAAAGGGCGACAGAGGATCTGCAGCAGGCTCTGTGCTGACAGCAGTGAGCCTGATGTGGGGCTTGAACTCACATACAAGGAGCTCATGACCTGAGCCGGTCAGAAGCTCTACTGACTCAGCCACCCAGGTGCCCCCAAGCTATAGACTATCTTAATCGTTATTACGTATTGATTTTGCTGCTTAAAACGTCCCCCTTGCTATGTTTTTTAGGATAGCTTTCAGTTTTCATAAGGTAGTTGATTGGTAGTAGTAGGCTTGCCAAAAAAAAAGAGAGGAGTTGAGTTACCATATGGAAGTGAAGCTAACAAATTTCTGCTAGTGTAACCTTAGTATAACCTTAAGGATCATAGTGTAACCTTAAGGCAGTACACCAATAGAACAAAGGGAGATCTACTTGAATGAAATATTCTACCCATATAAAGAACAACAACTATACAAAGGTATGGAATATGGAATTTGATAGGAATTTGAGTTTACACAATCATTCTAACAAGTTGAACATATTTTCCTTTTCATCTGGCTAGGTGTGAATTCAGAAAAGCAGACAATTGGAAAGGAAATGTGGATGTGTAGTGGAGAGAACAAGGAAAAGTTGAAACCTGTAAGAAAAAGCTAGACACTGTGTTGGTGTCCCCCTGCTTCTAGGTTACCAACATTGGTAATACAGCTGACCCGCAGGACAGGCTGGACACTTTCATCATGAACTAAATATGCAGATGGTCCAGGAGCTGGAGAAAAGGAAGAACATGGGGGATCCTGGAGGGGCTGTGGACCCAGATGCTGCTGCTGCACACTAACAGAGTGAACTAGCATTTCATCAAAAAGTTAATGGGCTGCAACAGAATCCGGTGACCGTACATATCTTTTTAATAGGGTTGTTGCTTCACTTCTGCCTTCCAAAGCTCCTGCAGGTTTACCTGGCACATGTTTACCCAAAACAATATATGGATGGGAATTCTCTGAGAAGAGATATTTACCTATAAAATCCCAAATTTTCTCAGAATATAGTGGCTATCAATTGATCCTGTCCATTGATGACATTCCGATGAGGAGAATACAGGAAAGGAAGAAATATTAAAATCCGCAATTGTGACATGACTTGTAAGGATACTATGACAGGAAGTCGCCTGCCAGACTTATTTGATCCATAGACTTTCGATCCTGTCCACTGATCACAACTGAGTTGCTTGATATCCACCAGCACACCTCTCCTATCCCCAGCTTCTGGAACTAATTTCAATCTGAGGCGGTTGATTCTTTGTTTTTTTTCTGTTTTGTTTTTTGATTTTTGTTTTTCGTTTTTTATTCATCACTTACATATAACACTCAGTGCTTGTCCCAACAATTACACTCCTTAATTCTTTCCAGATCAACAGTCTTTGAGAAGTCCTGCACTAAATGTCTATCCAAATAATGATGACTGTGATTAATGGAATCAACTATACTTTCTTCTCTTGAATACCAAAACAAGATATGGATTAGTCATTTACTTAAGTTTTTAGTGGAGCAAAAAGCTAAAAGTCACAAAGAATGTAATGAGAAAGCAGTAGAAACCTTGTACAAGTGGAATCTGTGAATAAACAGAAACAATGAGTGAACAGAAGGGTTAAGCAGGAAAAATACTCTTTGTCAAGAGCCATAACTCACAGATGATCTGCTAAGCAGCTATTGCTTTTATCTACATGTTTAGAGCAGAAAGTACATGCATCGTGAGTGGACGTTACAAATAAATGGCTAATTTCAGTCTTTGGGAATGTTTAGTGTCTCATCCCTAAACATTTTCACGAGTTCTTGTGTACACTTCTTTTTTTTTCCCCGAAGTTCATAACACATATGAGGTATTCATTTTACCTATTGTAAATATATTCTATAAGCCACTTGATTCTATTCATAGTGTCTCTATTTTCTATATTACAATTGAGTAATCTTAATATAACAAATACACATGATAAACATATTGGATTTGTTTTTCTTCTTGGCATAAATTATATAGTAAAAAACATTTTTTTTCCATCAGAGAAGAAAAAAAAACATTTTTAAAAGAATGAAAATATATTCAGTTCTTAGTTATACTATACATAATGTAGTGTTTAACAGAATGCATTATTTTAATGACCATATTTAAAACTTGAGGTGTACAAAGGCATTTCTGGAGTGATAGAGTAAGGGACTCTGTAAAGCCGCTCTTCCATGAAAGCAGTGAGAACACTGGAAAAAAAATGAAAACTGTCAAAATCAACATTTTCAGAACTATGCAAGTTAATCAAAGTCTTTAAGCAATCTGAGGAGTGTTTCTTTGAGAAATGTGTCTGACTCCTAGGAAGAACAGAGAACTTTGTATCACTTGAATTTGCTTCAGTAGTACCCCACTCTCTTCAGATCTGTGTTAACCTTGAACAACAGCAGTCTCATGGCAACTGTGAAAAGCAGCAGCCTAACAGCCCCTGGAAATGACAGAATGGTTTTATAAATCCCCCCAAAAGCCCCACTCCCAGGTAACTATTTGATCTGCCTGGAATCACTCAGGGGAAAAAAAAAATCTCAGCAATTGCTTTTATTTGATCTGAATCAGCTTCTTCACTGAGAAATGCTATCCCGAAATCATTTGCTGAAAATAATTAGCCTAAAATTATTTAGCATTGCAACTGCCCTAGATGGTGGTACTATTTTTTTTACAGAAAAAAGGCGGCTAAAGTATTTAAAAGGACAATTTAGAGAATGAGATGTCCGTAGGGGGCTTTGGAAAGCTGCAAAATATTCCTTGGGATGTACAAGGCTATGTGCACTTGTACACTGTGCTCATGTTTAGCAAATATCCAAGAAGGCCCTAGTCTCTCAATTCTGGGTGATTTGAGGCTCATGGAAATTAAGAAGTGGAGGTCAAGGTCAAGTTGCAGACTGTTGGAACTTTGAAAGGGTGCCATACCACAAACACACAGAACGCCTTGGCAAATGGCGGGAGATATACTGGTGAAAGGCAGGTATAATTAGCTGATGAATAACATAACTAAACAGAGCCTTCAGAAGCAGCACGTGACAAAAATATAGATATTATAGAAAGAGTCCAGGACAATTATTAAACAAACAAATAACAATGAGAACAACACAACAGTAACAAAATCCTCTGGTAGATTATTCTGACTTCCAGAGTTGCCATGTTTGTGTATGTCTGTATATATGTATGTATTTTTATGTCCAGTTTTCAACAACAACAAAATATGAGACATACAGAGAAACAGAAAAGTATAGTGCATAAACTAGGACAAAAAGTCAATTAAAAAGGAACCCTGACAAGGCTGATATATAGGAATTATTAAGCAAAGCACTTAAATCAGTTGTCATAAATCGCTTCAAAAAACTGTAGGTAATCACATCCAAACAGTTAAAAGAAAGGATGAGAACAATGTTCTACCAAATACAGAATAAATATAAAAAGTGACAAATTACTTAAAAATAACCAAATAGAAAATGTGAACTTGAATAAATAAAATAACAGTAAAATAACTGAAATGAAAAGTTCACTAGGAAAGCACGACAGTAAATTTGACCTTGCAGAGGGGAAAATGAGTGAAATTCAAGATAGGTCAATTAAGAATATTCAGTCTGAAGAATTTCAAGGAAAAAAATAAAGAAAAATGAAGAAACCCTCAGAGATCTGTGAGACACCATCAAGTATAAACACATAATGGGACATCCAGAGATAAGGAAAACAGAGAAAAAAGATTATTTGAAAAATTTTTTTTTAAATCAAGGAAGCTCAACGAACTTCAACTACATTCAAATAGACCCTCAATTACAAAATAGTGAAATAGTAGAAAGACAAAGACAAAGAAAGAATAATTTATTACATACAAGGAATCATCAATAAGATTAATAGCTGACTTCTTATAGGAAGCTTCAGAGGCCAGAAAGCACTGGGACACCATAAAGTGATTTCTAAAAACCTATCAATGAAGAATTTTATAACAGCAACACATTTCTTCAAAAATGAAGGAAAAATTAAAGCAAATTAAGACAAAATTAGAAAGAAAACATCAAAAGCAGATCTTCTTACAAAAAATATTAACAGGATCCCTCAGGCTGAAATAAAAGGACACTAGAAAATAACTTGAATTGGGGTGCCTGGGTGGCTCAGTCGGTTGGGTGACCAACTTTGGCTCAGGTCATGATCTCGCAGTTTGTGAGTTCGAGCCCTGCATTGGGCTCTATGCTGACAGCTCAGAGACTGGAGCGTACTTCGGATTCTGTGTCTCCCCCATCTCTCTGCCCGTCTCCTGCTCATGCTCTCTGTCTTTCTCTCAATAATAAATAAA
This sequence comes from Prionailurus bengalensis, assembly GCF_016509475.1. Classification (NCBI taxonomy): domain Eukaryota; kingdom Metazoa; phylum Chordata; class Mammalia; order Carnivora; family Felidae; genus Prionailurus; species Prionailurus bengalensis. The sequence continues at coordinate 154,871,299 of NC_057344.1, read as the reverse complement.
CATTAAAAAAATTAAAAAAAAAAAGAAAAGAACTTGAATCATCATGAAAAAGTAAGGATCACTGGTGAATATAAAACAAAGTACAAATGTATTTTTATCTGTGACACTTTTCTTCTGCTATATGGTTTTTAAAGAAAACAGCAAAAAGTAATAATTATATATGTTTTGGGATTAAAATGCTTTGAGTTATGCTTTGTATGATAATTATAGCATGGGGGGGGAGAAGGCAATGAAGCTATATTGGAACAAAGTTTTTGTATACTACTGAAATTTGTTATCAATCTGGACAAGATTGTTTTAAGTTAAGATGTTAATTATAATTGGAAGCACAACCATTAAGAAAACAATTTTAAAAATATGGCACAATACAAAACATTATTTAAAAGAAAAGAAGGCAATAATGAAGAAATAGAGAAACAAAAACCCATAAAACATATAGAAAGAAAATAGAAAATTGATTAGTATAAATCTTACATTATCAGAAGTCAGTTTAAACATAAATATAATAAACACTACAAACAAAAGGCAGGTATTTTCTAAAATTAGAAGTAAAAATAAAAACTAAGATTGGGGGTGCCTGGGTGGCTCAGTTGGTTGAATGTCTAACTCTTGATTTTGGCTCAGGTCATGATCCCAGGGTTGTGGGGTGGAGTCCCAGGTCAGGCTCCATGCTGAGCATGGATCTTGCCTAAGATTCTCTCTTCCCCTCTGTCCCTCCCCCCTCTCAAATAACTCAATTAAATAACTAACTAACTAATTAATAAAAGTTAAAAAAAAGGAAAGTTGGACTACATGCCATATATTAGAGATAGATTTTATTTTCAAAGATACTTTTAGATTGAAAATAAAAGTTTGGATGGGGCGCCTGGGTGGCTCAGTCGGTTAAGCGTCCGACTTTGGCTCAGGTCATGATCTCACGGTCTGTGAGTTCGAGCCCCGTGTCGGGCTCTGTGCTAACAGCTCAGAGCCTGCAACCCGTTTCAGATTCTGTGTCTCCCTCTCTCTCTGCCCCTCCCCTGTTCATGCTCTGTCTCTCTCTGTCTCAAAAATAAAAAATAAACGTTAAAAAAATTTTTTAAAAAAGAGTTTGGAAAAATTATACCATGCAAACAACAACTATAACAGGGTTAAAGGAACTATGTTGATATTAGAAAAAAAGACATTAAAATTAAAAAAAAAATTACTAAAGTTGGGGCACCTGGGTGGCTCAGTTGGTTAAGTGTTTGACACTTTTGGCTCAGGTCATGATCTCATGGTTCGTGAGTTTGAGCCTCATGTAGGGTTTTGTGCTGACAGTGAAGAGACTGTTTCGGATTCTCTCTCTCCCTCTTTCTCCGCCTCTCCCCCACTGCTCATGAGCACATGTGCTCACTCTCTCTCTCAAAAAAATAATTAATTAAAAAAATATGTTACTAAAGGTAAAGAAGGGACCATTTTGTTATGTTTTGGAGTATAGTACAGTTTTGTTTTTAAAGCAAATTATGTGATAGTCTTATAGAGAAAAATTGTATATACCTTTTAATATTTACAATGAGTAGAATTTTCTACCGAACAAATATTCCATCCACTATAAATAGAATTATAATGGAACATTCTAAATACAGATTATGAAATAACGTATAATATGCCAGTTCTTTATGAAAATTATCCCTCCTTCCATTAAGAAAATTACAGCAAAATGTTCCCCATTAAATTACTTAGGTAATTCATCAGAAAGGTTATGGAAGATGGAAAAATTTCTTTAATGGAAATAAAATAAGTGTGAGTCAAGTGGAAATTTGGCAAGATATTTTTCATAAAAACCATTAAATGATATAGTGATTTAGAATAAGATGGAAGTAAGTTATTTCATTGTATAATGATGCAAAGAAATAATTCTGATGAATATTGATACATATTTACAAAAACAAAGAAAGTAGAAGCTAAATCATTCAGAACCTTAGGCTCAGTGGACAATATGGGATAGAAGTCACTAAATTTAACGGTTAATTTTATCTATCAACTTCACTGTGTCAGTGTGTGTCTAGAGATTTGGTTAATATTCTGAGTATGTCTGTGAGGGTGTTTCTGGATGAGATTAACATTTAATTTGGTAGACTGGGTACAGCAGATTGCCCTTCCCAGTGTGGATGGGTTTTATTCAAGCCACTGAAGGTCCAAATAGAACAAAAAAGTGGAGTAAGAATAAATTCACTCACTCTGCTTGAGTCTTCATTCTGGGACATCATTGTTCTGGCCTTTGGACTAGAACTGTAACATTGGCTTGCTAACTATACATCTTGAGGCTTCTTAGCCTCCTATCACCTGAACAAATTTCTTCTAATAATGTGTGTGTGTGTGTGTGTGTGTGTGTGTGTGTGTGTGCATATATATGTGTGTGAGAGCTGGAAAGATATTTAGAAAATAAGTATAATAATACAAAAGCAGGAGAAATATTTTTAATCATTTACTTAACCCCAAATCAATATGGAGATAAAGTTCAGATCTCTTGCCTCACAAATTAAGAATCACTATTGTAGGCCCTGTCACTTTCTATATTAAACATGTATACCAACTGATTTATTTTATGTCAAAAACAAAAAATGCACAGCAAAAGGTTAAGCAGGCAAGGAAGACTTTATTTGAATTTGTTGCTGCAGTGTAGAGAGGCCAGAATGCAGTCTCAGAATGCAGAGGCCAGACCTCAACTCTGCTTAAACAAAGGTTGGAGAGTTTGTAATTGTAGGAATCTTGACCCTAACCAAAGGAAAAGTAAACTCTCTCCTATCTACATAACAAGTAACAGTTTACAACTTGGGGCAGGGCACAAAGACTGGAAATCTGGGTACTTCTTTCTTGATTTCATTTCAGAGAGATGCCTCTTTGTTCTTGACAAAGAGATCCTAGATTGTGAAACTAGCTAGGATCTTTTTAAATGATTTACATTTCAAAGAGACAAACAATTTATAATTACAAAGGATTTACAATTACATGTTTTTTGTTTTCATTTTGTTTTGTTTTAAGTTACTGCTATAAGAAAAGGGAGGTCAGAGTCCTAGAGTCATATAAGAGCCAGTCTAAAATTTCATCAAACTGAGGGGAGCATCATTAAGGGAGGGATCAAAATAGATCAGTTTCTTCATTTTTTTTTCATATAGCATGTCAATTTTCTCAAAACTTTGAAAAATGGATAACAAGAGCTAAACACTTGTAATACATTTAAAGCTCATCTTGCAATAGTTGGGCTGTTTCTCGTAAGTGAAAGAAAGAATTATAATATTTTCAATAACTCCATCAAAATTTCATCGCAAAATTCTCAAAGATCCAACAACTCATTGAAATAATGAATACTTCCAATTTCTTAATGTAGGAATATTTTGAAGATGAGTGTGCCAGTCTTTATTAGTAGCATCTGCTGTTTGAGGGAAACTAACAAATCAGGCTGAGGTGGGAATAAAGAAACATGGCTTAGCTAATTAGAGTTATTTAGAGACATGTTTAAATCTTACATAAGATCCTCACAGACTGTATTGTACAGACCATATTAATACACTGCATTCTGTTGTTTTGGTTTTCCAAATTCCTTAAGACTACTGAACTAGAAAGCAGTCTCTACAGTAGATATACTGTTTATTTGTGGGCTGATACCTTGGGAGAAAGAAAATCATTTAGCTGTATCTTTGCATCACCATCCCCTGTTGTTTAGTAGTACAAAGATCACACTGGAATAGCTGTTTGTCTACTTCGCCAATTTGAGAAAAGATGTTGTAATAAAAGTGAGAGCCAACAGGGGTAAAAAATCTCACGTGTGTCTTAAATGTTCTTATTGGAGTGGAGAAAGACAGCACTCTTATTGCTCTTAAATTCCTTTTTTATTTTATCTGAGCATTCCTCTGTGCACATTCAAGCTCAGCGGGGAGTTTCACAAAGAGGCAATAGAAAAGAGACTTGATAAACCAATATCTGAATAATTTAGGTGGCACTAAGGAGACCTGGGAATCATTAAGAGAGGCAATATCTAAGAGGAAGAGCTTCAAGTTTTGAGTACTATTAGTAAGAGATCCAATATAAAGTAATCAGGAATTCCCTTATAGGCCTGGAGATTGAAACCACGGAGCATAGCTGTTGTATAAAATGCTCCAGTTGGTTATGCCTAGAGCAAAACCTGTCTTTACAAATGCATCCAAATTTATTCACAGCCACCTGTGAGCTGCTGCTTTCCTTAGTTTTTATGGGAAACTCTGTATTAAGACTAAGGACAATGGCCTATTTTTCCTGCAGTTTAATTGACTATGGGATTGGCTTTTTCATCGGGATGTTGTCATCTTCCTCCTCCTCCTCTTCACCATCATCATGAAGATCCTTCAAAATGAATTCACATTTTTAAATCAGCCAAAACCTTCCTTCCTGCCATTCACCACCTCTTCCTTCACAAAAAAAGCATCAAGATTTTATATGCACAGGATTTTGAAGCATGTGGGAAATGATACAATTTATTATGGCCAATAGGTATGAGAAGCTGAGAGGAATTTATACAGCAGAGATGGAAAGACAAATGGCAGCTGGTTTACAGCTCTCTTCTTAGGATAGTGATAACTAAAAATGTTAATGTCTTTGGACCACTGCTACCACTTGTGCCTCACTGATTTGAAATTCCTGAAGGAAATTGCATTTAAATTAAAATCTATTTGCATTAACAGCAAGGTGTGAAAACAGACATTAGTGACTAAAGGCAAAATTAACATCTAAGTTAGACTTTTTTTTTCTCTCAGTCATCAAGAAAATACCAGGAAGAAGAAATGTTTCCTTCAGTACTAAGAGAAATGTAGCCAATGGTATGGAAAATGACAATTAGATTCACTTCCAGACCAATTGAAAACAAGTAATTGTTAGTGAGTTCTATTCACTAGAAAATAGTGTGTTAGAATGATCTTGATGCTTTGTTATATATTTGGAAGAATTTTCCCTGTATTTCAGGGAAAGTTTCTTGGCCACTACTTTTCTTTGTGGGAGGTGTTTTGTAATGAGTTCAATATTTTTTAATAAAGGAGTGTTCAGTTTCTCATTTTTTTTTCCTTCTATTGATATAGCCAAGTCTTCTTTTGTTTTATGTTTTGAGGGATTTGTCCAATTTATCTAAATTGTCAACTTTATTGGGATAAAATTTTTCATATCTCATTATTATCTTTCAAAATGATTTAAGAGTTCATAGTGACCACACTTTTATCCCCCACTCTCTGTTTTTACTGATAATCTTAACAATTACTGACTTATTTATTTCTTCCATTTTCTTTCTTTCTTTTCTTTCTTTCTTTCTTTCTTTTTCTCTTCCTGCCTTCCTGCCTTCCTGCCTTTCTTCTAGATCATTCTAGAGTATAATACGTTTGTTTAATGGATCAAGCTTTTGGCTTAATTGGTTTTCTTTACTGAATATTTGTTTTCTATTTTACTGAGTAATCATTATTATTTTATATCTCTGCCTTGATTTACTAGACTTTCTCGCTATAGAGATGGTAGCTTAAATCAATTATTTAAAATCTTCCTTTTTTGTTATTTGTAATTATACTTTTGTACATATTATATATGATCATATATTATATATTATACATTTAATTATATATTATTTACAAATAATTGCACTATTATATATAACTGTACTTATAAATTTCCCTTTAGTCATTATTTTAGCTGCATCAAAGATATGTTGATAGATACTGCCATTGATACTCAGTTTAAAATATTTAAAAACATTTTTTTCTGATATTGCTCATTTGATTTTTTTACTTAAACCATAAATACTTTAGATACCTATTGTGCTATTGTCATCTAGTTGGAGATTTTCTAGTTGTCAATTCCACTGCAATCAGAGGATGAATCTCATAAGATGTACCACAATTTATTTATCCATTCATCTATTGAAGGAATAGATGCTTCCAAGTTTTGATGAATTTGAGTACAGCTACTGTAAACATTCATCTGCAGGTTTTGTGTAAATGTAAATTTTCAGCTCATTTGCATAAATAACAAGGAAAGTAATTGCTAGATCATATGGTAAGTGTATGTGTAGTTTTGTAAGAAACTACCAGACTATCTTCCAGAGTGGCTGTACTGTAACTTTTTAAAATATCTTTTAGAAGGAATTTTATGGACAGAGATCAAGGTCAGATATTGGGCCCAGCATATTATGAGGAGTGTTTACCAGTGAGGTCAGGAAATTGCACAAAATCAGAACTTCCATTTATAAGTAAGAAAATTAAATACTAAATATAAGACCTAGTGATGAAGGAGTGGGGCAAGTTGAGGGCAAAATACAGGCTGGCATACTACCCCCTCCCAGGTGGAATATGTGTGATATTCCCCAGAAACTCCTGGCTACCCAAGAACAAAGGAAAGGGGTTTCAGTGCTTGCCATGGTGATATGGGAAACTAAGGCAAATAAAAACTTAAATTCCCTTACTGCCTACAGCCCATTGACAAATCCTCGAAACCCACAGAGTGACCTCCCTCTAGGAGCTCCACTGCCTCCATGATGACACTTTGCTAGGGAAAAAAAGAGACCTTAGCTTAACAATATCTCAACCTTGAGGATCCTATAAGCCTGCTTCTTTTATCTCAACTGTCCCAAGATATATGCTGGCAATCATATTCCAAGATTATGGCCCCCTGATTTACATCTGAAGGGTCTTATGACTGAGGTGTTGATTAGATGGTAATAAATGGTGTTTCCCTAGCACCAGCTAGCCCCTCAAGGTCCTGGAAACCTTGCTTCCAAAATTCCTTAGACATTACTCTATCCCTGACCCCTCCCAACCTGAGGGTATATAATGAGTTACCCATCAGGACCCCAGTGCATCTCTTCCTGCTCATAAGTCCTGTCCTTGGGCTTTAATAAAATCACCTTTTTGCACCAAAGGCGTCTTCAAGAATTCTTTCTTGGCCCTTGGCCCCAGACCCCATGAAATTCCCATCACCTCAAAACTTCATCACTAACTCTGGGGGATAGACAAAAACACCTGATTTCTGAAGACATGGTTGCTAATAAATAAAACAGAGAAATCAAGATGGAGGAAAGACTTGTTAAAAAAATAACCAAGAACAGGATGAACTTTCTGAGAAGTGAAAAATTTTTACCAGGGATTGAGGTAAAATTATGCATTTTTTATAAGCACTTCCATCTTATAAGCACTTCCTGTTAGTAGCTTCCCCTCATTATCCTAAGTGAATCTTTTCCTGTGATTACCAAGAACTTCAGCTGCAGCCCTGTCTGCATTACAGAATAAAAAGCACAAAAAATAAATGCACTCTCCTGAAAGTTAACTACACATTAATGTAATAATGTGAAAAGGGAATTGCAGGTCTTTGCCATCTTCACAAGATCACATTGGAGAGGATAGAACTTTTGCCAAACTTTGGTCATTGCCACTCTAGTAGGTCTTCTAGAATGCAAACATTTTCATTATTATAGTTGGCTTTCAGAAAAAAGAATACTGAGATCTTTTTAAGAAAATTTAGAACTATTCTTCTTTTCCAGTTAAAGAAAATTGAGAACCATAATCATCCCTTAGTTGTTATCTGCTAAGTCAGGGATAGGTGTTGTAGGACTCTTTACCTCAATACCCAGGGTTCTTGTCACACCACTTCAAAGAATGAGAAGGTGGACACAGAATTAAATGAGCACCAGACAAAAGTTTATTATAGTATAAGATCAGAAAGTAAGAATATTATGAAAGTGATGAGGCACCATGAGGCAGACTGAGGGCCAAGCACAAGCTAGCATTCCTCCCCGCCCCCCCCCCCCCCTCAGCCAAGGGGACATTGGATATGTGACATTCCTCAGGCACTTCTTGCTACCCAAGGACAAAAGAAAGGACAGAAAACAAGTGGTTAAACTAAGAATCTCCATCAGTTTACAAATATCATAGTAAATTACAAGAAAAAGACAACCTTATCAATAGCCTAATCTCCAGAAACCTATAGACTCAGTTTCCTGGAGCCCCAACATCACCCTCCCCTCCATAGTGATGTGGGGAACAAAGGCAAGAAGGAAATGTCAGATAAAACTGAATTTCCTTTTAACCTGCAGCCCATTGACAAATTTGAGGCAGGCAGAGTAAACTGTTCCCCAGGAATTCCCTACTGTCTTAATGTTAATGCTTTGCTAGAGGGAAAACAACCTTAGCTTGACAATAGCTAGGCTCCAGAAAATCTCTTTTGGAAACTTCCCCTTGGACTTTACCTCTCCCAAGTCTATAGTATAATACCAGTCACTCCACAACCCTGGTGCATCTCTTTCTGCCCACAGGTACTGTCCCTGTGCTTTAATAAAACTGCCTTTTTGCACCAAAGATGTCTTCAAGAATTCTTTCTTGGCCATCAGCTCCGGACCACCCCACCATCACCCTAAAACCTCATCAAAATCTTTCTTTATAGAGAGGGGGCATTCAAAAGTGAATACCCCCGACTAAAGGCAAGGAACTGTGTTTTAAAGGATTTTTGTAGGTCCCTTTCCTTCCCCCTTGTTCCTTTGATATGCCCCGATTCGAGAGACCCCCCGAAAACAAACCACCAGAGTCCAGAGTCAAAGCCAAGCGGCAAGGGTCGTTTATTGCACGTTCGAACCCGGTCCTTCGCACTTGTTGCCAGTGACGCTAAGAGGCCCCGAGCAAGGATCTTACAGCTTCTTTTATAGACAGGCACAAACAAGTTAGGGATTTTTTTGAGGTTACAGAGCTGTTATTGGTTGACATTTAAATTTGGACGCTCAGCAGAACTTGTTTGGTTCCCGCCTTTATTTCAAACCACTCAGCAGAACTTGATTGTTTCCTGCCTTTAGGTCAGACTACAACCGGGCACGCCCTGGCTGGTTTCAGGAATGGCGGGGAGGGGGGGGGGGGATGGTCTTTTCTTTGCAGTTGTGAGTACACCTGGTAATTTTTCTCTTAGTCTCTCACCTTCTCAGGTTCTACCCTTATTGGCTTGGCAATTCTAAATACCTAGTCACTCCTTTTTGATTGGCTTGTTTCTGACTTTTGCAGGGTGGTCTATAGCCATATGGTTTCATGTGGGTCACATGTTTTATGGTCTACTTGTTTTTCAGTGAGGTCTTTTGTTTGTCAAATTCCTGACGGAAACCTGGGGTGGGGGTGGGGTAGGGGGCATCTGTTACATTAAGAGGAATTTTGCACCTGAGGGAGTTTGCTCAAGGTTAAACTTTCCGGAAGAGAGGTTTTAAAATATGTGTTTTTCCCCCACCAGGAGAACTTCAAGCCCTAGCCTTTCTCTTTCTGCTTACTGAATCCTACCTTACCTATTATGTAAGTAAAACCACAGTAACCACTGACAGAGGGAAAACAAAGAGAAAATAATGGGAAAATGACTTAGACACTTAAAATATATTCCTTCTTTGAAAAAAGAGTGCTTTAGTGTTTTTTTAAAATATTTTTTAATGTTTATTTATTTTTTTGAGAGAGAGAGAGCTTGAGCATAAACTGGGGAGGGGGCACCTGGCCTCCAGGCCTGGGTTCTGGACTATCAGCACAGAGCCTGATATGGGGCTTGAACTCATGAATGGTGAGATCATGACCTGAGCAAAAATTGGCCACTAACTGAGTGAGCCACCCAGGTGCCCTGAAAACACAGTGCTTTAAATGAGCTATAACACTGATATGAGTGACAAAGTTACTTATTCTCTCTTTACTGACTAAGGAAAAAATAGTTAGGCACTTATGAAGATTAATAGAAAATGGGGAGGGATACTCATGTTAATTCAGGTATTGGCAATTCATGAAAAATTCAGAAGTATATACAAGTATATACAATCTAAATTTTTGATTGAACTAGAGAACAGATGTGATTTAATATGGAGAAATGAATAATTATGCACACCAAGGGAAATAATTAGAATTACTTGCACACATATATAAATTAATCAGAAACTCTCTGGAGGTATAGCAGAGAAACACTAAAGATGATTGGATAGAAGTATTTTTTGACATGATCCAAGGGCACTTCACACATGCAGTAAGAATTTTACTACGTTTAATCCAAAATTGATAATTTCTGCATTAAATTATTCATCGTATTCAAAGACATATATTAGTCCAAAGTAATTCACCAACTAACAAATAACTACTTATTCTTGATCAAATAATTAGTTGACTAATAAGACTTAAGTACTGATTCATTTTCAAATTTTCTTTATTTCCTTAGAGAGTTTAATATATGGCAACAAAGGTGATATATGATGAAGTTTTGGGGTGATGGCAGTTCAGAGCTGACAGCCAAGAATTCTTGAAGACATCTTTGGTGCCAAAAAGTGATTTTATTAAAGCACAGGGCAGGACCCATGGGCAGGAAGAGCTGCACTGGGGTTGTGAAGAGTGACTGGTTATATACTATGGAGTTGGGGGAGGTAAAATCAAGAGGAGGTTTCTTAAAGGGAGTTGCATATACTAAAGAATACTCAGAGATTACTAGAAGCTTAGCTATCTTTAAGCTAAGGTTGTTTCCCTCTAGCAAAGCATTAACATTAAGACAGTAGGGTGTTTCTGGACTTTAGGCTATTGATAAGATTGCTCGTTTTTTGTAATTACACTAAGATAATTGTATACTGATGGAGTCTTCTGTCAAATTAAACCATTTGTGTTTGGTCCTTTCTTTGTTCTTGGGCAGCCAGAAGTGCCTGAAGAATATCATACATATCCCACCTGTGGGGAGGAGGGGTGGTGGTGTGCTAGCTTTGCTTGGCCTTCAGTTTGCCTTATGGTCCCTCATCAATATATACATGCATATGCCATGTAATAGTTTACAAAATATCTAACATAACCAAATGGAAGAAGAGGAGATGTTTTAAGATTCCTGGAAGACCACTATATAATACCTTTGTAGTGAATAGGTTTTATTTTCTTTAAATATTATTATTTATTATTAATAGTACTAATATTATGGAGGTGTTGGAGACAGTTAGTTAGGTTCTAACAGGATGCCTAGAGGCCAGCAAAGATAAAGTCATGGCCAGCTATGGGGAAAGTCAGAGGCCTGCCTTGGCTGCACTCCAAAACAAAGCCACAAGAAGATGAATCAAACTAGATAGGCCCAAGTGGCTGGCAAAGTAGGCCAGAAATCTCTGATCAATTAAGGAAGAAAAGGTGCAAAACTCTGCTTACATGAGATCCCCACCTGAAGTAATGAATATGCCTATCCCTTGTTATAACAACTGTTGATAAAAGATAGAAACCCAATCCCCAGAGCATGCAGCACCTAGTGTCTGTGCTCCCTTAGACTTGCAACACCTCTCTCTCTCTCTCTCTCTCTCTCATTTCAAGTGTGTACTTTCATTATTTCATTTTCATAAACTTCCCTGATTGTGGCACTCATCCATCATGTTGTGTCTGTTCTTGACATCTTACTTGTGACAAGACCAAGAGCCTTCAGCAACATCTTTGGGATGGGCTGGGTGGTATCCTCATGGCCTGGGGTTTCCCAGTCCACCAGTCAATGAGGCACCATTTCATAATTTAAATATTCAGTGTTTAGTTTTGTCCATTTTTTTTAACTAATAGAAGTTATTTTTAGAACAGTTCCAGGTTTACAGCAAAAATTGAGAACATGATACAAAGAGTTCCTGTATACTTTCTACTTACTCTTTCTATTATTAACAGATTACATTAGTAAATTACATTTTGTTATGATTGATGTACTACTATTGATACATTATTACTAACTGAAATCCAATTTTTTTTTTAATTCTACATCACTTTTTACCTATTGTTCTTTTTTCTAATAATTCATCCAGGGTACTACAGTACATTAATTTCCATGCCTCTTTAATCTCCTCTTGATTGTGACAACTTCTCAGACTTTCCTTGTTTTTTGTTTTTTTTTTTTATGACCTTGGCAGTATTGAGGATTACAAAGCCTCATATTGTATAGTGCTTCCCTATTTATCATATGTTTTTCTCATAATTAGCCTAAGGGTAAAGGTTTTGGGGATGAAGATAACACTAGGGAAAGTGCCAATTTTATCACATGATATCAATAGCAATTTTTACCAACATGATTTATGACTGCTGATACTGACCTTGATCATTTATCAGATTTCTCCACTGTAAAGTTATACTTTATTCATTCTGTCCCCTACTATTTATTTTGAAAAATAAATATGAGCACCTAAAATTAAGGATTGGGAAATTATGTTCCCTTTTCTTAAGTGTGGAATATTTACATACTCTTTGGAATTCTGCACACAAAATTCATCAGTTGACAAATAGCTTTCCATGCTGTAATAATAGCTTTTTGTTACTATGTATTTTTAGTAGGCTGCTTTTATAGTTATCTAGAGGTTCCTTGAGTTCACCCACTACTTCCGTTTTGAAATTCAAATTCGTGAATCTGATATAGGTTGACTAATAATCATAATTTTTAGGGCTGATGTTAAAAGCATTCCCTATATACTGAAGAGATTGCATGAGGTTCTCTAATGTCCTTTCCAGTGTCCATATTCTATGAATTTTGTGGATCTATCAGTCTTTCAAAATCAGAAATCATTAAGGAATTTGACCTGTAATTAGAATACTTCAATAATTTATTGATGCTTTCAGCTCCATCCTGAATGTGTCTTTCAACTTATTCTGTTATTGTCATTTGTTAATTACTGTCTAAAGCATAATTTTGGTCATTTCAATGATCTGTTTTAAAACTCCAATGACCCAACACCAAATATCTAGCAAATATCTAAGCAAAATCCCATATAACAGAAGACTTGTACAAACACATACACACACAATTTGTACCATTAATATAAATCCTATCACATCATGACATATCTTAATCTTGTCATCTTTACAAGATTATAAACTTGAAGATAGGGCCCATGCGTTGTGTACCTTCATAACCAGGACATCTCTTAATATGGTTACTTGGAAATGTATTTCATAGGTGCTCAGCAAGTTATTTTTCCATTATGTCCTATATATCAGTTTCTGAGAATTTGAAGAACATAAAAGCTTAAAAAACATATAGTCTATTATGGTCAAATGGATACAGAGAGATATCTTTAATATTATGTGATGGCTCTTGTGAAAAGGGCATGAAAAATCTATGGTATAAGTGAATGTCAACAGAAAATCACAATTCAGATTATAAAGAGGAATATAAAATCTTCCTAGATTGGGAGAAGCATAACATTCATATTAAAAGAAATGATTTAGGACTATTTAAAATGAAATGTAGAAAGGGGGAAAGGTATTAGGGAATAGTGAACATCATGAAAATAGCAAATTGATTGGGTCAGGAGGACAAATAGGGAAGTAAACAGAATCAGAGATTAAAAAGATCTTATAGGTAATGCTATATAGCACAACATTGTCCTGAATATTATGGCAACTCACTGAATGATTTCTAAGTAGAGTAATAATTTAAATAGTTGTTTTGTTGATTTGTTTGTTTGTTTCAAAGTATTGTCTTTTGGTAGTTGGTTGGAGGTGGTAGCTAGAACAACAGGGCATAGGTGGTTTGTTAAAAACAACTGGGATAATTCAGTTGACGAAACACTAGAGTTTTTGCAGTTAGATTGTGATTGTGTTACAAGAATTAGATATACATTCCCTCGCCTTGTGAATTTAAAGTATCTCCCACTAGGACCAGTAAAGTATATTGGCCTTGTCCATTGATAGTGAGCTTGGCCATATTATATGATATACCTTGGCCAATGAAATGTAGGCAAAGGAACAGTGTGCTAATTACTGTGGCCAATAACTTAAGAAAATTCACAGGTTTCCACTTGCCTTCAAGTATTTATGCCATCCACTGTAAAAAGAGCTTTCAAAATAGAATAAGCAAGCCTAAGAGAGTCTTTTTTTAAAATAGTATTGGGAGGCCCTAAGGGAGAGGGAATTTGTGAACATAAATAACTATAAACTTTTTGAACTTTCAAGCCAGCCTCAAAGCCCTCGGAGTGGACTTTCCCTTCACCATGGCAGCTGAATAATCTGAATTCTTCATTTGAAAGAAGCCCATTCAGTTTAATAAACCTTACTCCCTCATTTGCATATTAACTCAACCAATCCCAGTTAACTTAATTTCAATCCATGTTTTGCACAGAAGACCTAAATGAGAACCAGATTTGTAACTTTTTGCACTTGTAACTGCCCCCTCTGTGCTTCTTGGAACATAGTTCAGGTTTCTACAAGAATTTGTGTCTCCCAAATTGTAACTCTAATTACCCAAATAAATGTCTGTTTGCTTAAATTTTCAGTGAATTTTTTCTTGGTAGACATCAGCATGAGAAAAACATGTAATAGAAAGCCTCTAAACCCAGGCTGAAGAATTATGTGGAACAGACTTGAATCCAACTTGTAGTCTGGATTAGGTCTATCAGATCCCAGCCAAATAGAAAATCATCTGCAGACCTTTGAGCAAGAAATAAATGTTTTTGTTTTCAAAACACTATATTTTTTGTTGTGTTTTATGTTTTGTTCTTGTTCTTGTTTGTTTGTTTGTAGCTGAAAACTAAGTAATACAAAGGTAGAGATGGAAACACTTCATAGATATTTTGTTATGGTGGTATAATTGACAAGACACATATTAAATTGGAAGTGGGTTATGAGGGAGAAAGCAGGGACAAGCTTTGTCCTCAGATTTCTTCCTTGGAAATTTAATATGGAAAATGAGTGTTAGTGATATATACTTAGCTCTTCCCTTCACATCTCCATCTCTATATTTGCAACATTTATTGCCTATTAAACTTTTTTTCAAACTCTGTTTAACCCTAAGATGTTAATATTCTTCTTGTCATCCTTCCAAAAATAAATTGGGTCACACTACAATATCATTGTGAATATCTAACTATTATTAACCATAAGGTCAATGTGGGCCTTGTAAATAGGCTTTATCTATTTTGTAAATAGTCTATGTTCAATACCTACTAGAAAGCAGACACTAAAAACATTTGATACGCACATGAATAAACGAATGATATATATGAAAGGGAGTGAGAGAAGAGAGGAAAAAAAGTAAGAAAAGTGACAATGGTTATTATACAATATGAAAATTATTATTTGTATTGTTATATTGATTTGGGATATTTGGGGATATATTATAGTAGATTTAGGATATTTTGAAATAAACATATATTTGTGTAAAACATGCATATATATCATTTTTAAAACACAAGAATATTACATATATTATATAAAATAAACTGTAATAATTTAAAGATGAGATTTTAACTGAAATAACGTTTATACTAGACATGTTACATAGAGAATATATGTTACAGAAGTAAATTATAAAAATAAAGTGTTAAGCAAAATTACCTTTAATATATTTTCTCACTACCAAATGGTCATGAGGAAAACTCCCCACAAGTTACTTTTACTAAATATCTCTCTCATAATTAATTGCAGTTCATAAACAAATCTTCAAATAATTCCCAAACCCCAACCTGTTTGAAGTTTTAAACTCTAATCTTCTGTTTTACTGTGTGTGTGTATGAATATATGAATCATATATTCAAGAAACCATATAAAGAACCATAGTTGAAACCCCCAAAATTAGTTTTAATGTCTTAGAAATAAAATTCATAAACTATTAAATCAGTTCATTGATTTATTTATCATATATGTATTAAGCATCAATTAGCATACCAGAAAAGGTACAGAATGCTGGGGATATAAAGGTGTCCTGAAATACTTCACATTTAGTTCAATTTGCATGGGGCTAGGGGGAAAAATGAAAAGTATAATATATAATTAAATGCTAAAATAAGTTTAAGCTCATAAATCAATTGGACGCGAGAAGAGTTGTAGTTCAACTCACTTAGGGAAGTTAAGTCAACTTTCTGCAGTGGGTGGTATCCTCAATAAAAGTATAAAATAGGAAGACATGAATTAAAGGAGCCATCAGAAATTAGTTTGAGAATTTCCACAAATAATTTAAGTATAGAGGCAAATTACTGGATGGGCAAGTGCAAATCAAAGATTCTATAATAGATATATCCTATTCCTCACTGCCACGTGTGTAAACAATTACTTAAAACAATGAACTGAAAACAATTAAGTTAATGCTAATTAACTAAAGGAATGCTAGTGGAAGCATTCTTTTTTAATATGTTGTCAATTTAAAGAGCAAATTCTAGGTAGTGTATTAAAGTTAAATAATGAAATTTATATATATTTATGATAGAGTTTTATATTGTAAAGTTATTGAAACTTAAGCTTTTAATGACATTTATATAATTTAAATAAGTATTATATGATATACTTGGTTGTAAATACAATTAAAAGCGTTATAGACTGTCATGTTTAGGTAAAACGTGACATCATATTTTCTAATTTTTAAGTGTAAATGACCTCTTAAAATTGGAAAGAGGAAAACACATTACACAACTATGAATATGCATTTATTTTGAAATCTTTAACTGTGATTCATTTCCCATCCAACCAGATCAACTGTTGTTTCATCAGTTGAATTTGGACAAAAGACGATACTTGAATAGAATTAGACAGCAAGAGATGAAGAAGGGAAACGCCAGCGTAATTTTGTCTTGCTTTCTGCTTTGACCAGTGTATTGTGTCCAGCAGTGGTTATATCCCTTCTATGGTTCCTGTTTTTATCATGTATCTGTAGCCTTTTTATTTTTTGTCTTAGCTTCATGCTTTATTCATGATTTCATAACCAAGTCATGTTTGACTTGACTTTTCACCCTTTTAATTAAATTCTTGCATTGAATTCTCCTCCTTTGAACTAGTCATAGTTATTTTTTTTGTTTTCCACTTCAGACTCTGACAGTTGTTTTATGTGCATATTTTTAGAACATTTCTAAACAGAAGGCAAGTTCTTATGTACACATTTGAAACAGTTCTGAATAACAGATAACTCTCTATTTCACAATAAGAATATTTTAATTTTTTTGTCCTTAGAGGGAACATTTAGGTGATATAAAATGTTAGGCATATAGGTGAAATAGTTAAGTATCTACTTGTAATATCAAGCATACTAATTTATGTGTACATATTTTAAATATACTGTACAAAAATATATTCACACTGATTGTTTTTTATTCTTTCAGTTCATGTAATGATTTTAGTTAAAATTCCTAATATGCATCTTTGACATTAGTGATTTTGTCATCATTAGAGCTTCTTTCTATTTGCGTATCTAGTGATTTTCTACAGTACATCATCTTCATGTCAAGTGTAATTGTTTAAGTTAGATTTTTTTTTGGCAGATGAGAATTTAATCCCATGCCACAAACAGACATTTGCATAAAATTTTGGCAGACGCATTTCCACTTGTTCTGCTGGTGTTTTAACTGTATTTTAAGCATATTTTTATTGCTTTTAGTAATAATCTGTAATAAAATTCAATTCCTGCATGTTCACATTATTATGAATAACTATTAAATTTATGTTATAATTGAGCACTTTCTTTTTATAAAATCAATTCCAACAGGTATTCCTCTTAAGCAATCGGTACTTAGAAATGACTGAGATCTGAAATGTCTTATTGAAACTTCTTCAAGCAGAACTTGGTTGTTTTAAATGCATTAACTTTGAGAGCACTTTCTACTATGAGGACACTCCTTCGGAATACTTTTTAAAATAACACATAATTTTTCAGGCATATGTCAAGAGTAAACCTACTCTTTATCTATGTACTAATTTGACGCGCAACGTGATGCTTTAAGTTGCATTAACAATACATAAAAGCATTATATAAACTTAGCAAAGTAAGAATGGAGTAACCAAACATTGTTTGGCATATTCACACATTTTTTAAAATATTCATTAAAATAAGATTTCTTTCTTTTATAATTTCTGTCTGGGAAAAAGAAAAAAATATATGATAAATTACATCATGGCAGTTTTGTAATATAAATATTACTGTAGGATATCATAGGTTTACAACAGATGCCATTTCATCCTTTATTTGTCCTGAGAGAGTTTACTCAAGAAACAATCCCTGAAAGTGAAATTCTATGTATCTTGTAACCAACCTTACTCTCCTAATCATATAATTGAACAAGTTGGTTCAACCTTCAATTGGATTGTATCTCCTAGGTATTTGAAACTGGAACACCAGGAAACTGAGTCAGTTTATTGAGCAGCATAAAACAATCTTCCCTATGAAATGTATCTAATTACTAATAACAGTGGTAGGAGATGAAGTTAAGATTCCATGCATGGGGACTCTGGAAGTGTCTTGCATTCTACACTTGTACACTGGTTCAGTGTTTCCTTAGATCTATGAAGTATACCTTCTTATAATAAACTTGGGATATTTTGAATGATTTTCCAATCACTGGCATTAATATTTCCCTAGAAAAAGTCAGAGAGTTAAAATAATTTATTTGGATGAAAACTCATGCTTTGGCCATCTTTGCTTTACAAGATATACTGCTTGTTTGTTTTTCCCCTATGAATGTAAATAATACATAACCACCACCAAAATTTTTACACATATTTTATATAAAAAAACAGAAGTCATCGATAAGCCAACTGCATATTAAACATTGCACTACAAAAGCTTATACTTTATTATAGAATAATTTTGTTCTCATTTCTTAAATTTCGTTCTATTATTTTTTTCATGTCACTTTACTTAGCTATTCTGTATGCATAGCTATAGAGTCACATGTTCTTTCTTTTCCTAATGGGTTTCCTTGTAACAGCTATTAATGGCCATTAATTTAACTGTATCTGTTTACTATATCATTATATCTGTATCATTATATACTGTATAATTACTGTATCATCATGTACACATGTATATGTGTACACATACACATAATACACATATCCATCAATTTAGCAGATACTTGCCATGTTCAAATATCAACATGATCTACTTTGTCCAATAGGCATATGAGACAATTCAAGCGCTTCGGGTTTTTGTTTGGTTGGTTTTTTTCTTTTATTTTAGAAAGTGGGAACATGAGCAGGGAGAGAGGCAGAGGGAGAGAGAGAGAGAGAGAGAGAGAATCATAAGTAGGTTCCATACTGAGCATGGCTTGATCCCACAGCCCTGGGATCATGACCTGAATCGAAATCGAGAGTCAGATTTTCTGCTGACTGAGCTACCCAGGCACCCCTCAAGCACTTTGAATATGGCCAGTGGAATTGACATGTTCTCTGACGGCAAAATAAACAATAGATTTTCAAGGCTTAGATTACAGTTAGAAAATATTATAAAATACATTAATATTTTATAGCTCAGGTCACAATCTCATGGTTGGTGGGTTTGAACCCCGCATCGGGCTCTGTGCTGACAGCCAGGAACCTGCTTGGAATTCTCTCTCCCTCTATCTCTGCCCCCTCCCCCACCTCTCGAAATAGATGCACTTAAGAAAAAGAAAAGCATGTTTACTTTTGAAGAATATGTAGACCACTATGCAAAAATCATGCACATAACAAAAATAATATCATAATGTAAGCATCATATATATAGGTAATCACAGTAAAAATTAAATTTGAGTTGAAATTTGAAGACTAGATAGGAGTTTATGGTTAAAAGCTAGACACCTATTTATGGCACACATGATTGTTAACGGATATTCTAAAAGACTTACGTATGAATGATATGAAGGTGAGTAAGAGGTTACAGACATATGTAACCAGCTAACTGTAGTGCATCTAGGGAATGGTCAGTCTTTTAGATATGTTCAAAGAGGCATGATAGTTCAGAGTGACTGTTCCATAGATATCTGAAAGATATTTTTAGGAGTCAATATTTTTGACTCAGAATTGTATTTTAAAATTTAATCTACTGATTAAGTCCAATTTGCTTAAATCGTTGGAAAATGTACACAATCCATCTTTCTTTATATTTTTATTTGCTACTTCTCAATGTTATGAAGTTTCTTAAAATGAATACAAGCTTGGGCACTCACCGTATATGATACATACATGAAGCCTAGTTACTTGGGAATCCAATAATTTCCCTCTAGCTTTGATATTTAAGAGCATTAAATTTTGAACTTAAATGGCCAAGGAAAAAGAAAATAACACTACTAGTGATTTCATGGTCTTGTTTTACCTCATTAGATCTTGTTGAGTCTCCTACTGTTTGTAAAATTGAAAAATCATGCTGAGTCAAATGCCCAATGGCCTGAATAAAATCAATTTTAACATTGCGTATCCCTCATCTAAACTTAGTCATTGACGGCAAAGAAAAATAATAGTATTATAGTCAATTTTTTCTTTATGCACTACATCTGTGACTGTTGTTTGTTTATGCTATGAGTTTGCTTTGTCACTAAAAGAATTAGAGATTAGGACCACCATTCAAAGAAAAAAACATAAGATTAAGGCAATTCTCACGCCTCTCATTAAAATGGTATCAAATGACACCTAGAATTTAATAATAAAATAAATTGTAGGGGTGCCTGGGTGGCTCAGTCGGTTAAGCGTCCGACTTCAGCTCAGGTCACGATCTCGCGGTCCGTGAGTTCGAGCCCCGCGTAGGGCTGTGGGCTGATGGCTCAGAGCCTGGAGCCTGTTTCCGATTCTGTGTCTCCCTCTCTCTCTGCCCCTCCCCCGTTCATGCTCTGTCTCTCTCTGTCCCAAAAATAAATAAACGTTGAAAAAAAAATAAATTGTAGAATAACTATATACCTTAGATAACAGAATTTGTATTATTTACATTTGAAGGAGATGGTAAAATATTGAGGCATGCATTATTAAAAATTCACGTTATTTCAAAAATACTTTGAGATGTCAGAGATGACGTAGCATATTAAACTAGATAAAGTAATTCTACCCCTTATCTGTTAACTTCAAACATATATAAAGGTTGTAGGTAAATTTTTTTTTCTTCTAAATAAGTTTAAAATTATGGGTCCAGTAAAAAAAACAGTAATGACAGGAGAAAATGATTTTGCTTTATTTTGCACATCAGAAACAATCTCAAAATTATAACTGCTGTAAGTTTTACCATTAAATTATTATATTTTGCCTTGAGTAATTTTATATTAATCTATTAAAAGAGTCTGACTTCTATTTCCAGAATCTAGGGGCAGGATTTTATTTTTAAACCAAAGTTCAAAACCCTGTCTCTTTATGATAATAGGATGATACTTGTTTTCTAGACTCAGTGCTTTAAGTTAATTAAACCCTCCTGCTATTTGGAAACCATTGTTCAGGAATTCTTTCTTGTACTAGGAAAAGAAATATTACTGCAACATTTTCAGTCCTATAGAGGATGGTCCACTGGGAGGTTGGGTCCCAGTGTCCCAGAAGCTATTAAATATAAAAGTAGCTTGGCACTGATTCACCTTAGCACAACTGCTAGAAAATTAGTTCACATTAAGCAACATTTAAGGAATTTAGTGTAGTAATATCTTTCTCTTAAAACCTCTCTAAAAATATGCTGAATGTAAACATAATAGCCACACTTTCAACTGTCCCTAGGAGATTTTGATCCGTCCCCTGGTTCCATGAGGGTAATCAAACTAGATATGAAAATTTGAAAACCACTCATTGCAACATATTTTGTAGCTTGTTTTTGATATTATTGCTTGTTTTAACAATATTTACAAGGGACTTGACAAAGACAACTTTTTAAAGTAGTCTCATTGATCTTCATAATAGAGATAAGAGTAGTGTGGATATCTGATGAACAATTGGGTACAGAATACCTTGAAACTTGAAAATGCAGCATGAAATGTAATTATTTTGTAATGAACTACAGAAACATAATATTACATGACTATTGCTAATTTGTTCATGCAAAACCTAATCCATGCCCATTGATGATTGGTGGGAAGAGATTGCTTTTCTTTTCTTTTCTTTTCTTTTTTTTACTTTATCAGAGATAACTATTATTACTTTTTGAAAAAGTAATTTCTCATCTAAGCTTTACAAAAAATCTTTCCAATGTTTGGTTTCAGGCATAATCGTTCCTCTTCAAGCTGAGATAAATATAATTTGTCCCAATCAAAATGTATTCTTGGAAGTAAAGAGACATTTCCTACTCTTATAATGATAGTAAGCAACATTAAGTAATAAATGTCTACCAGTTCAGGTGTTCAACTTAAAATTTCTCAGTAGTCTACCTTTTCTGGGGTGAAAGGTAGAAGTTATGTTAGAGATACTTCTTTAAGTATTAGATTCTCTCTGTATTATTTATTCTTATAAAGATACATACGCAAAATCATGTAACGGGCCAAAGTGTCATATATGTTACGAATTAATGGGAGGATTGTTCTATGTCCAGATTTTAATTTTTAAAGCTATGGCTGAGTACCAATGTAGAAAGGCCAATGCCATTTGAAAGCATATATTATTTACATTTCCTGAGAAAAGGGGGAATGCCATAACCACGCGGGGCCACGTAGGAAAAACCAGATGTGAGTCAGGAGGCAGTAGATAGGAGTGAAGGGAAAGCCTAAAGGGGCCTTAATAGGGATTTCCATAGAAAGGCAAGGCAGATCAGGGTATACAATTTACTATGGTCCAGTTTGAATAATTCCCTCTGGGCTTTGGGTGTAGGGGTGGTATCTTGTTGCCTTTTACCTGGCCCTGGGATTTAGGGCAGGGGAAATGTTGACTTGGTATGTAAGAAGCAGATAAGAAGGTGGGTGGGAGCAAAAGCCTTGGATGAAGTGGTCTGCACAAGAAAGGCCAGTTTCAGGCAAACTGGCTGGAAAGCGGTAAACACTTTAGCTGATATTTTGTTCCTGTGATTAATGGATGCCAAATGACATGCCGAATCTGAGAAAACACAGTTTGGAACGATGATAAATGTGGCAATTTTAAGTACGGCACAAGACAAGTGGAGGTGGTGTACTTCTGTGTGGAAATTTCTCTCAATGCTCTTGTCTAGTTATTTCTAAAAACAACCAGGTGTCTGGCCATTTCCAAAAGAACCAGCCTGCCAGCTAAATAATGAAACAAACAAAAAAACTCAACACTGTGCTCACATGCAGGACGTTCCAATTCAATTTACAGTGTGGCCTAAAGAAGGAATTGAATAAAACTATGTTCTTGAAGACTGCTTGGGAAATCTGACTGAATTTCAAATCTGGCAAAAGCTAGCCATATATCTGGGCAGTTTAAAGAATCTCTTGTCTTTCTTTTTAAAACTAGTAAAAATAATAATAGTAATAATTAAACAACATAGTTATTGAATAAAATCAAATGTAATACATTTTTAACAATGCTTAGATTTATTCCTTGCTTAAAGTAGGGAAGTGATAATTAGCTCCCTTCGTAACTAGAACTACTACACAATGTGACTAGAGAGGCATTGATGTTCTCCACATCTTGCCTTTAGTCAGGCATTCTGTTGACAGGGCAGGCTATTTTTTTGTGCTAGAAATGACATTTCTCTTACCTTGAAGTCTGTAAATGTAACCTCACCAGAGAAAATAACATAAATTATGTTGAACATAGAGTTTAAGTTAAAATAAATCATTTTTTTTTCAACGTTTTATTTATTTTTGGGACAGAGAGAGACAGAGCATGAACGGGGGAGGGGCAGAGAGAGAGGGAGACACAGAATCGGAAACAGGCTCCAGGCTCTGAGCCATCAGCCCACAGCCCTATGCGGGGCTCGAACTCACGGACCGCGAGATCGTGACCTGAGCTGAAGTCGGACGCTTAACCGACTGCGCCACCCAGGCGCCCCAAAATAAATCAATATAAATTAAAAATATCTTTAACTTTAAGGGCACGTGGGTGACTCAGTTGGTTGGGCATCCAACTTGGGCTCAAGTCATGATCTCACAGTTCATGGGTTCAAGCCCCGCACTGGGCTCTGTGCTGACCGCTCAGAGCCTGGAGCCTGCTTAAGATTCTGTGTCACCCTCTCTCTTTCTGCCTCTCCCGCCTTGCACTCTCTCTCAAAGATAAATAAGTAAACATCAAAAAAAAATCTTTAACTTTATAAAATTATGGTATCAAAATTTTTAAATTATTTCAAATTGTTAAGAACAAAAGAAGACATTACCTAATCTGTTTATTGGTCAATGTATGTCATCTAAAACTATAAGACAAAGCATTAAACATATCTAGAGTTATAAAAGGAACTACAGTATCATTAAAAAATAAAGCTTATCATTTTCTTGTATTACAGGTTAAAACAGGAAATTAAACTTTCCCTCTTTTAACTCTAAAAAGAACATCAGAATGAATTAGCAATTTATTAAAGAATACTTAACACTTAGGTGCTTAGTATTAAGAAATTACTAAAACCAAAACAACTATAAATCTGCCCAACAGACAGTATAAACTTTAAATATACTTGTTAATTTCACTTTCTTACGTTAGTAAATAATGTAAGAGAAAGTGAGTCATTGCAACTAAGATAGTATCTGGATTACATTAAGCATTGGTACAGCATATGACCACAATAGGTACTTGGAAATGATGTGAGACTATTTTAAATTCATACATATATGTTGAACAATATTGTGTTTAAGGTACTGCACTAGGTAGTATAGAGTACATGAAGAGGAAGAAGATAAATTACTTCTTACCAACAAGCACATCCAAGCAGGGCATACACTTAATATAAGCATCATCTGTTCTTTCACAACTTTTTAATGAATAAATAGACATTCTTAGAGAACAAATATAAAAATAAATTGTACCTAATCAAAGATGCACTACAGAAGTCCCGAGTCTTTCTAGACAATTACTTTTCAGCAGGCCCACTATTATTTTTTTTTCTACATCAGATATAGCTAACAGTCTGTAACATATGGATGACTAATTGTACCAAATGGTGGTGGCAATGATGAGTTTAACAGAATATGGTGTGATTAGTATTAAACAGTTTTAGACTTGATTTAGCATTTTGTTTCCTAGCTGGTGAGTAAGGAAAAAAAAAAGAGCATTTAATATTTTTTTAACAGAAAAAAAAAGATAGAGCACACTATTTTAATCTTTTTTAATTATTTATTTTTTCAAAGCTATTGAATTTTTTAATATTTTCTTATTTCAGGACTATAAGAATAAAGATGTAGAATCGATGGAATTCATGAGAGTACAATTATCTAGAGTATCATTAACTCACCTTTGGTTCAAATACAAACTTGAACATGAAATTTTATCATTGTTCTTTATGCAGTGAAACACTATTATTTTACCTAACTATCACTGAGTGATTTTTTTTTAATTTTTATCCAAATGTCATATATCACACTGGCAATGGAAACAAATTTGCTAGTTTCTGGATTTCCTCTGCAAAGTGTGATAAAGAACAGAAACTCAATTTCCAATTATCAATCCCAAGAATGCTAAAATTTATCTGGTGTTTGGATGTAATTCAAAGAAGGGCATAACACAGCACTTGTCCTTTTGAAATAATTTGCTCTCAACTTTTATAATAATCTCTAAAACATAAAACAGTAACTCTCACTGAAGATATCATTTAAAAACCAACTCTAGGGGTTCCTGGGTGGCTCAGTCAATTAAGTGTCTGACTTTGGCTCAGGTTATGATCCTCCGGTTCATGGGTACGAGCCCCACATTCCAGCTGTCAGCACAGAGCCTGGGGTCTACTTCAGATTCTGTGTCTCCCACTCTCTCTGCTGCTCCCCTGCTCACGCTCTCTCTCTCTC
Source organism: Prionailurus bengalensis (assembly GCF_016509475.1). Taxonomy (NCBI): domain Eukaryota; kingdom Metazoa; phylum Chordata; class Mammalia; order Carnivora; family Felidae; genus Prionailurus; species Prionailurus bengalensis. The sequence continues at coordinate 154,845,759 of NC_057344.1, read as the reverse complement.
TCAAAAAAAAAAAAAAAATATATATATATATATATATATATATATATATATATATATATATATAAACATCTTGGCTGCAGCCAAGATCAAAGAGGTTTTTGTCTGCTTCCTCCTCGAGGATTTTGATGGCTTCCTGTCTTACATTGAGGTCTTTCATCCATTTTGAGTTTATTTTTGTGTATGGTGTAAGAAAGTGGTCCAGGTTCATTGTTCTGCATGTTTTCCAGTTTTCCCAGCACCACTTGCTGAAGAGGCTGTCTTTATTCCATTGGATATTCTTTCCTGCTTTGTCAAAGATTAGTTGCCCATACATTTCTGGGTCCATTTCTGGGTTCTCTATTCTGTTCCATTGATCTGAGTGTCTGATTTTGTGCCAAAAGATAAATAAATATTACAAAATAAATAAAAATAAAAACCTATTCTACTAGCAGTTTAATTTTCAAAATCTACTCTGCCAATAAAACATGAAAGAAATTTGTATCACAAAGCAATTCTAAATTTGAGATTATTCAGATTTATTTAGTTTTTAATTTAAAAAATGTATGGAGAAGACATAGAAAATATTCAAGTGTGTTATATATATCAAATTAATTTCTCAATATTTTCAAGTGTATATTTGTCCTTATCAATATAACCAAGCTTTGACAGGCTTGATTTTAAGCACATTTTTGACTACTGGAAAACTGAAATATTAATATTTGTTTATGATTCAAGGTTTTAAAATTTTTAATTATTGTTTTGCTCTATATTCCCAAATATTTCTACATTTAAAAATTTTTTTTTTTATTTTTTTTAACGTTTATTTATTTTTGAGACAGAGAGAGACAAAGCATGAATGGGGGAAGGTCAGAGAGACAGAGGGAGACACAGAATCTGAAACAGGCTCCAGGCTCTGTGCTGTCAGCACAGAGCCCGATGCAGGGCTCGAACTCATGGACCATGAGATCATGACCTGAGCTGAAGTTGGACGCTTAACTGACTGAGCCACCCATGCATCCCTATATTCCCAAATATTTTTACATTTTGGAATATTGTTTGTTAAATATTTCCTATGTCAAGATGATTAATTTTTTTCATTATTTGACAAGCTAAGTATTTCAATAACTTTCCAACAAACTTTAAATAATCTTTCTTAGTGTACTTATTACATTAGATATATCCAAATCTAATTGAAAATGTACAAATTGTGGCTTTTTAAAACTAAGTTAACTTTTAAAAGTTCTTTCAATGTGAATTCAGTGAGACTATCAGTTATGATTGGACATTTAAAAATATTTAGCTGATGTCAATAGTATTTTATTTTTTATTTAAAAACAACTCTGGTTTTTAAATAAAAATTTATCTTTCAACTTTTTATGAATGGCAAGACTTGGCCATTCAGAACCTAGAATAAACACTAAAACTGGTGAAAAAATATTTTTATGATATTTCTCTTGATACCTTAAATATGTTTTAAATTTGACCATCACAATTTATGAAAGGGAAAAATGAAAATATGAATAATAATGAAAATAAAGCAGAAAATTTTCTGCTTTATTTGTCAGTATATTTAGGACTGTGGAAGTAAAGATGGGTAATATTTATTGGGTTTCTTCTAAGCTCTAAGACCTGGTTATAAATATTCTGATATAAATTTATAGCTTCAGAATTGACTGCTCTCATGAGATACAAAATGCCTGGTTGATGCACCTACTTGTTTTACTCATAGGGTTCTCAAGTTAATATTTCCAAATCTGAATTCTTTTTTTTAATTTTTTTTTTTTTTTTTTTTTTTGCCTTTTCAGAGAGAGAGAGACAGAGCACCAGCAGGGGACAGGGGACGGGCAGAGAAAGAAGGAGACACTGAATCCGAAGCAGTCTCCAGGGTCCAGCTGTCAGCACAGAGCCTGAGGCAGACCTGACCAAGAGATCATGACCTGAGCCAAAATTGGACACTTAACCGGCTGAGCCACCCAGGTGCCCTTCCAAATGTGAATTCATAATTCACTGCTGCTAAACCTATTTGTCTTCCAGTCTTCACCGTCTCTTTAGAAATTACTGTCATTTACCCACCATTTAATTAACCTTTGATTACTCCCATTCCTTTATTCCACATGAATGTCATCAGTAAATCTTTGTCTTCTTCCCAAATTATAATCCACTTAATTCTATTGATTTTTTAAAAATTTACATACCAGTCCAAGACACAATCACGCTCCATTTAACAATGACAATAGCCATATATTCCTTTCCACATTTGTTCAACCAGAAATATTCCATTCATGATAACCAGAGTGGTCTCTTTAAATAGAGTATAAAGCTCATATGACTTCTAATTTACCAAATAAAGTATAAAACTTTTAATCTGGACTACGATTACCTCCATTATATGATTCCTTTTAAAACTATCCTCATTTATTATCAGTAAGAATAGATTTTAATAAATAAAGTGTGGAACAGAGAGATAATTAGGGAAGTGATTATAATAATCACTGCAAGAGATGCTGGTGACTTGGACCACAGTACTAGTGAAGGTGAAGGTGAATGTGTTGAATGGCTGTCATATTCTGTCATAACGTGAAAGAAGTGCCACCTGGCTTCTCTGGTCGATTGGAATCAAGGTGAGAGAGAATGAAAGGCATCAAGAACGACTCACAAATTTTGTCCTGAGAAATTGGAAAAGTAGGTTTTGCAATTTGCCAATATGGGCGAAGGTGTAGGAGACCCCAAATTGGAAGTAATGTTGCAGAGATTAGGCATTTCTTTTAGCACAAAATAATTTTGAGAATCTTATCAGATGTTAGAATGTAGATATCAAAGAATCATTTGACTATGTGTGCTTCTATTTCAAAGATGTATACTATAAAGTTGGGAGTTTTCTACACAGAGATGATATCTAGGATCTGGGGTAGATCACCAAAGAAGTCAATTGCTATGGAATGAATATTTGTGTTCCCTTCAAATTCATATGATACAATCTTTTTTTTTAATTTCTTTTTTTTTAACATTTATTTATTTTTGAGACAGAGAGAGACAGAGCATGAACAGGGGAGGGGCAGAGAGAGAGGGAGACACAGAATCTGAAACAGGCTCCAGGCTCTGAGCTGTCAGCACAGAGCCCGATGTGGGGCTCGAACTCACGGACCGTGAGATCATGCTCTGAGCTGAAGTCAGACGCTTAACTGACCAAGCCACCCAGGCGCCCCCATATGATACAATCTTAACCCCTAATGTGATAGTATTAGGAAGTGAGCCAATGGAAGATTTTTAGGTCATGTAGGTGGAACCCTCATGAGTAGGATTAATGCCCTTTTAAAATAGACCCTACAGAACTCTCTCCTCTTTCCACCATGTGAGGACACAAGAAATGAGCAGTCTGCATTTTGAAAGGAGAACATACCTGAACCTGGCCATGCTGGCATCATGATGGTGGACTTCCAGTCTCTAGAACTGTGAATAAATAAATTTCTGTTTATGGTATTCTCTCTCTCTTTTTTTTTTCCTTAGTATAGCCAAAGGATTGTCAGTTTAGTTGATTTTTCCAAAAACACAACTTTGAAGTTTCGTTGATTTCTTTTTCTATTGTGTTTCTAGGTTCTATTTCAGTTATTTCTGTGCTAATATTTGTTATTTCTTCCCAATGTCTAATTTAGGCTTAGTTTCTTCCTTTTCTAGTTCCTTGAAGTGTAAATGGAGGTTGTTTGGGGAAGGAGACAACATGGACTTGCATTTCAATGGGTACAAAGTGACAGTTAGGCAAGATGAGTAAGTTCTAAAGATCTCCTGTACAACACTGTGCCTAGACCTAACAATACTGTGTTCCTATACTTAAAAATTTGTTAAAAGGGTAGATTTTATGAATGTTCTTATCACAATAAAAAAGAAAAAAATTATTAAGGTGATGGATTTTATATCTTGTATATTATACCACAATAAAAAGATAATGCTAAGCACCCAAACCTCCCCAAAATATTAGGTTTGCATTTCCTTATTCTTCGGTAATGTGCAGAGAGAGCATTACTAAGAATGACTTTGCTTTTATTAGAAAGATCTTATGTCACCTAGGACTCTGGCATGAATCAATTGCACTTGTTTCCACTCATGGCTTTTATTTGTTTTGCTATTTAGATAATATTCGGGCTCATATTTTGAAGTTATAAGCTTTAGATTAAACAAGATATTTTTTAGAGATAATTAATTCAAGTTATTACTTTATTTTATTATTTAATACAAATATTTTGGGATATAAGACAAATCTGCATTCAAATCCTAGTTTCACTAAATATTATCTTCACTATTCTTTCATCATGAAACTGTACAAATCTTGACTTCTTTCTTTTTTTAGTTTTCTGAAACAGAGCAGTTATATAGTATTCATCATATGCACTAAACACATGAGTTTTCAAGCAACATAACGGATTACTGAAATTGAAATAAATATCAGTATATAAAGAATTTAATGAATTTAAAAAATTCAGGCAAACTATATCAAGGAGATTATTCATCTTTGCAAACTACTCTTTACTTGGGAATCCAACCCTACTTATGTAACTGTAGAAAAGATTGTTTATAATATTTTCTAAATGCAATATATTGTATGTATGTGTAAACATATGTGCTTATTTGTATGTGTAAATAATCATGTTATCAAAAATTTTTTTAACTTTTGCATCAAAATACAGAGTTGATAATCAGGGTGTTTTCTTTTTTAAGTCAAAAAGTTGATGAGTGATGGAATAATTAAATTCAAATAAGTTGGCATATTTCTGGGATAGAAGTTTCAAATTATGATAAAGGAAGAAGTCCATTTGCCTAGACATGCATTTCCTTCTGAGATTCATGTTACACCTTCCAATACATGTTGGAACTCCATCTACAAATGGACAAAAACACTGTACCATCTAGCACCTGTTGCAAACCACACATATGAGAAAAATGACCAAGTACATAAAGTATATAAAATTGACTATGAAAAAGTGACACAGCTTCTCTCAATTCTATCTCATCAGCTTCATAGTGAGGGTAATACTAGTAGAAATTCATGTTCATATTAGGCTTTTGAGTATACATACACACATATATCAGTAATACATGTAATATATGCTCATATATATAACAATATGTTATATAATCACTTAGTAAGATCTCAATAAATGTTAACTCCTACTATTATTTATTCTGATAGCTCTAGTTCTGACATAAAGAAACAAACAGGATGTGGTTATTTAATTGTGCCTGTGAGGGGCTAGAAATCATTCAAATACATACATATATATATCTTATGTATGTATTTGTCACTGAAACAAAAAATGTATTTTTTACAAACTTATATTACTTAGAGTGCAACATATATTATTATTATTATTATTATTATTATTATTATTAATATTTCTACACTCTTGCTTTCCCCTAGAATTGCCCACTACCTTCCCTCCAACCTACCTATTATCTAGCTTTTTCCTTCCTACCTATAACTTCTTTTCAGAAGACAGTCTGGATTTTATCAAAGGACTGACTAGAAGCTTCTCAAGAATAAAATACAATTCTCATTTTCTAATAAAGGATTTAAGAGCCCAGAAAATATTTCTTTTATGACTGAATTTAGCTCCATATTTTAAGGGCATCTTTTATAATTTTCATGCAAATGAGCTGAGGAGGAGACAAGGAGCTATTTGGAAATTACTTCTTGATGGTGTAAAGATAATTCATGGCATTTATTATGTACCATAGTCAGAATAAAGGTGTAGAGAGGCACAGATAAAGAGGAAAGAAAAATGTAAAGTATGACAAATCTTAGAAAATATAAATAGTGATCCCATAACATTTTGAATAAAAAAAAAGGTAATAGCAGTATTGTCCATAATTTTCTTTCTAATTCAAGAATGTGAGACAGATCTCCAGTCTATGCAAGGGTAACAATTATTAATAAGCCGTTAATAAAGGCTTTTTTTTCTTTTTTAATTGGGCATGTCAGTTCTATATGAGGTAAAGGGAATTAGTATAATAAATAATCTTGAGAAACAAGGATCACAGTCATGTATCAAGAAAGTGGAATTTAATAAGTCTCTGGTTTACCCAGAGGTTCCATGGTCCAGAATTCAAAGTGTAACAAACAGAACTGCGTAGAAATGACAAACATCAGACAGCAGACATTGTCAGGGTAGCAAAAGTAAATTCCTGGAAAATCTACCTTTAGAAGCTTAAATTCCATCCACTTATAATTCTTTGCTTTGGTCCCCAGTATTATAGTAGCATAGCACTGTGTTGAGACTCCTTCTTAATATTAAGAGTTGTGAATAGTCTAGAATTTCATTCTACTTACAAGTTCTTAAGCTAGCCTGTGACTGCTTCATGGGTGCTGGCAGAAGACACAAGACTCCTGAATCAGGGACAAAGGACTTTATTACTCATGGTAAAAACAACAGCCAGGACTTCATATTAGTTTGTGTCAATTCCCTTCTCTCCCAAACTCCACAGGGGTTAAAGTGGCCTATAAAGAATACCTCTACAGGCAATGGGTTGAACTACAGGAAAGGAACACTGCATTGGAACAGTCTCTGATTTTACAGTGAGTAGAAAAACCCTGCTCTCTACTAGAGGAAGGCACAACTTCATTCCTCAAGGTTGTTTGTTGCAAGCCTAATACTGAAAAATGGCCCAGCAAATGAGCGGCAAGGGGCTTACATTCTTAGTGGAGTCAGCAAGAACTTGCAGGGAATCTCAGGCCCATGGCGGATTGCTTACACAACCGCTTAACAGCTATTGATATAGCCTGTCAGGCACAGTGTTAACTCGAGCTAAAGAAAACCAAGATAGACTGAAAGAAGTGTGGACTTTAATTACCACCAAGAGGGATAAAAATGATTGCACACTCAAGCTATTCCACTATGTGAATAACGAGGGAGATAATAGGTATAGCCTCTTATTCAGAAATGTCATTTTAGTAACATTAATTGGAAACCGAAGAAAATTCACTATATTCAATATTCTTTTAGTCTCCATGTATAGAAATCAACATTTTTTAAAACATCATAAATTTTTCTCAGATGTCCTGTATTACTTTGCTTTAAAAATGCATTTGGAACATTTTCAAAGTCACTATCTGGGAATTAACTTGCACGTAGCAGATCAAAACCTAAAATGATATTGAGAAACCCTTCAAAATAAATAGTAGTTTTTTCATATTGAAACATATCTTAAAACATTTAGCTCAAGTAGTTTTGTTTTTTGTTTTTATTTTTTTGTTTTGTTTTGTTTTTTGTTTTTGTTTGCTTGGGGTTTTTGGTTAATACTATTCACTAATAAAAAAAAATGCCAATATATCCTTTTCAGAGAAACATTCAAATCCTATGCAAAAAAGTAGCATACTATAACCTGTACTCAATGGTCAGGACCAACTTTTAAATAGCAGTTTCTAAGTTGACTGATCTAACTTCTCCACAGAAAAATGTAAAGTATCAAAGTTTTCACCTAAACAAGAATTGAGAAGCAATTAAGCCATTTCTTACTATTGTCATGTAAAAGGTTACAGAATACATAAAAAATTGAATAGGATAGATGCTGTTTAATTAGAAGCATTATATTGTTAATTTTTTATGATGAGCAAAATATTTATAATAAGCATTATGAAGAAACATATTTAAATTTTAATTTAGGATTTAATTTTTTAATATTTATCTTTATTTGGTGAAAGCCAGAAGATTAGCTAAATGCTTCTAACTTTATTACTAGCCATATAATATGGTAGTATTTTAAAGAAAGTTTCATGTAAAAAGGAAAGAGAATGGTCTTAATATAGTTTTGTCTTTTAATTTTTCATTAATTGGTAATAGAAAAGAAAATGACCCTTAGAGTTTACAACTTAGATAAACATAATAACTACCCAAAACATTTTTTTAAATAAAATTTTAAAGAGAATTTACCAAAATTACTTTGGTAAAATCAATAAGAAATAAAAAGAATGCATTAAATGCATTATCTATTAATTTTATTTATGCTATAAAAAATCAATGATACCTATTAAACAATTTTAAGTTTGATACTTCATGTGATGCAAATACTTTTACCCATTACTTATATTCTTTATATTATTTTAAAATGATGACTCTTATAGAGCATTTGCCTGACCACCATTTTTTTTTCTTATTTTAATAAAAAATTTCTATCAAAAGAATCCATTGTATGTGAATCTATTAGAAACTTTGTTAACTAACTGGCTACAATTGTATCAGAAAGGCTAGATAGAGTTTTTTTGTTGTTGCTGCTTGTTTAGGCCACAAACTTACTGGCTTGAAACAACACAAATTTGTTACCTTATAGTTTTGTAGGTTGGAAGTCCAAAATGGGTCTCACTTGCCTGAAATCAAATTGTTGGTAGAGTTGGTTTAAGTCTCTGGTGGTTCTAGTGAAGAATCCCTTCCTTCTTCCCCACCTGTTGAAGGCCACTCACTGCTCTTGGTTCATAGCCCCTTTCTAATAAATAACTGCTTTATTGACATATAATTCACATATCATTCAATTTATCCATTTAAAGTATACAATTCAATGCTTTTTAGACTCTGCACATATATCTGCACTATCACCACAGTCATAGAACATTTTCATCAACCCCAAAAGAAATCTTGTATCATTTAGCTATCACATCCCCTGCCCTTCCCCCGCCCCACTCCTAACTCCCCAGCCTTAAGCCCTCATCAATTTACTTTCTGTGTCTGTAGATTTCCCTATTCTGTGCTTTCATATGAATGGAATCATAGTTAGTCATTTGTGACAGGCTTCTTTCACTTAGCATGTTTTCATGTTTTATCCTTGTTGTAACGTGTATCTTTATTGCAGAGTAATCCATTACATAGATATACCGCCATTTTTTTAAAATCCATTTGTCTTTTGATGGACATTTGGGATGTTTCCACCTTTTGGCTATTTTGAGTAATGATTCTATAAACATTTAGGTAAAAGCTTTTGTGTGATAATATGTTTTCATGTCTCTTGGGTATATATTAAGGGTAGAATCACTGAGTCATAGGGTAATTCTACATTTCATCATTTGAGGAAATGCCAGACTGCTTTCCAAAGCAGCTCTGCCATTTTACACTCCTCCTAGTAGCCTATGTGTTTCTGATTTCTCCACAACCTTGTCAACACTTCTTATCTGACAGTTTTTATTGTAGTCATCCTAGTGTGTATGAAGTAGTATCAGGTTCAGGTTTTAATTTGCATTTCCGTGATGACTAATGGTGTCAAGGACTTTTTAAGTTGCTTATTGACCTTGTATACATATTCCTTGGAGGAATATTCAGATCCATTGCCCATTTTAAAACAATTGTTTTTGTTGCTGTTGAATTGTAAGAGTTTTTCATATATTCTAAATACAAGTCTCTTATCAAATATATGGTTTTCAAGTAATTTCTCCTAATCTGTGGATTGTTTTTTCACTTTCTTATGGTGCTCTCTGCAGCACAAAAGTTTCTAACTTTAATGTAATCGACTTTATCTAACTATTCTATTGCTTGTGCTTTGGGTCTCATATCTAAGAATCCTATGCTAACTTCAAGTTTACAAAGATTTATTTACCTTTATATTTTCTTCTGAGGAGTTATAGTTTTAGTTCTTAAGTTTAGATCTGATCCATTTTGATTATTTTTTGTACTTGGTGTAAAGGAAGGCACAATGTTTTTGTTTGCTTGTTTGTTTTCATTTGGATATCCAGTTGTCTAAGCAGCATTTAGTGAAACACTGTTTTCCTCCCCACTGGTCTTGGCACTCTTGTCAAAAAATCAGTTGACACTTGATGTATTGGTTTATTTATGTATTCTCTTTGGTCTATATGTCTATCCTTGTGCCAGCAGCCCATGTTCTTCATTACTATTGTTTCAATAAGTTTTGAAATTAGAAAGTGCAAATCCTATTTTGTTCATTTTTTTCAGGATCATTTTGGGTTTCTGCATCCTTTAAAATCCCAAATGACTTTTATTTTTATTTTTATTTTTAAGTTTATTTATTTTTGAGCGAGAGAGAGACAGAGTGTGAGTAGGGGAAGGGCAAAGAGAGAGGGAGACACAGAATCCATGGCAGGCTCCAGGCTCTGAGCTGTCAGCAAGGAGCCCAATGCGGGGTTTGAACCCACAAACTGTGATATCATGACCTGAGCTGAAGTTGGATGCTTAACCAACTGAACCACCCAGGTGCCCCAATTCCATATGACTTTTAAATCACATCATTAATTTCTACAAAGAAGTCAGCTGGAATTTTCACAGAAATTACACTGAACCTGTGTATAATTTTGGGAACAAGTCCATTTAAAAAATTTTAAGTGTTTTCATGCATAATCATTGGATATTTTCCATTTATTTATATCTAATTTCTTTAAACAATGTTATATACTTTACAGGGTATGTTTACACTTTTTGTTACTTTTCAAGATATGTTTTACATTTTTTTGTTAAACTTATTTTATAGTGTTCAATTTTTATGATATTGTGAAAGGAATTGTTTCTTGGCTTTATTTTTTGGATTATTTAATTACGAGTACATAGAAATACAATTGATTTTTGTACATTGATCTTATATCCTGCAATCTTACTTAATGAATTTAGACTTTAGTGAATTTCTTAGGGTTATCTATAGTTAAAATAATGTCATCTGTGAATAAGGGTCCTTTTATTTATTTTTTTCTTTCCAATCAGGCTGGCTTTTATTTCTCTTTATTGCTTAATTTCTCTGGATAAAATCCCCAATACAATGTTAATATAGAAGTGTTGAGAGTGGATATCCTTGACTTATTCTTGTTTTTACAGAAATGAATTATGGATTTCACTATTAATTATGATGTTACCTGTGGGTTTTTTTTTTTTTTATAGATGCTCTTGATCAGGTTGAGAAGTTCCCTTCTATGCCTACTGTGTTGATGGTTTTATCACCATTTGTCACTTTTTTTTATCTGTTGATATTTCTGATACTACTAATTTGAGTTTCTGTCTTTTTTCATGGTCAGTCTAGCTAAAGATTTGTCAGTTTTGGGGTGCCTGTGTGGTTCAGTCGATTAAGCATCTGACTCTTGATTTTGGCTCAGGTCACAATCTCAAGGTTCATGAGGTCGAGTCTGATGCTGGGCTCTGTGCTGACAGTGCAGAGCCTGCTTGGGATTCTCTCTTTCTGCCCCTCGCTCACATTCTTTCTCTCTCTTGAAAATAAATAAGTAAACATTAAAAAAAAGGATTTATCGATTTTGTTTGATCTTTGCAAATATCCAGTTTTTGGTTTTATTTATTTTTCTCTATTTTTTTTTAAATTCTGTGTTTCATTAATTCTGCTCTAATTTTTATTATTTACTTCCTTTTAATTAATTTTGACTTAGTTTTCTCTTTTTTCCCCCAATATCTTATGGAGGGAGATAGGTTATTTTAATTCTTCTTTCTTAATAATGGCAATTACAACCATAAATTTGCTTTCAAGCATTTTTTTAGCTGCATCCCATAAGATTTTGTATGTTTCATCTTTATTTCACTCATCTCAAAGTATTTGATTTCTTTTTGTATGCCTGAACAGTTATTTATATTGTTAATTTTTAAATATTTATGAGTAACTCAAATATTTTCCTGCCATTGATTTCTAATTTCATTCCATTATATTTGGAGAACAATTTTTGTATGATTTTAATCCTGTGCAATTTATTGATCTTTGTTTTATTGAAAATATATTATATCCTGGAGAATGTTCCGTGTGCACCTGGCATCTGTACATAAACTGGTACTGTTGGATGAAGTATTCTAAACAAATCTTTTGGGTCTAGCTGGTTTATACTATTTTTTCAAACATTTACTGATATTTTGTCTAATTGTTCTATTATTGCAAGTGGGATAGTAAAGTCTCCAACTATTATTGTTGAGCTGTTTCTCCATTTACCTGTCAATTTTTGCTTCATGTACTTTGGTATTCTTTTACTAGGTGCATAATATCTATATATTTTAATACTCTTCTGATGCATTGACTCTCTTATCATTGTAAAATATCCCTCTTAAGCTCTAATAATAATTTTATTTGTTTTACAAATTTGATTTGTCTGATTTTAATATAGCTACTCCAGTTTTCCAGTGGTTCCTACTTGCAAGATACATGATTTTGCTTTGTTTTGTTTTACTTACAATATATTTGTGTCCGTAAATGTAAAGTGTGTTTCCTGTAGATAAGATGTAGTTGGTTTATTATATTTAGTCTGACAGTCTGTACCTTCTTATTGGAATTATAAGTCTATTCACTTTTAATATAATTGTTAATATGGTTGGATTTATGTTTGCCATTTTACTTTTTGTTTACAAAACAAGACATGATATTCTTCCACAAACTGGCAGGCCAACATTCTAGGCTGCATCTTCCATAGATTTATTGATCTCCTTCCCAATTTCCTTTTAACATAACCTCCTCTGTTTTTGAGCGATTCCAGAGGTTAAAACTTTTTAAAGCTTTGCTACAAATGAAGTCAGTTCCTTTGAGAAATGATTAGGAGTCCTGTTCTGTGGCTGTTTCTTTCCCCAGTCAAAATCTGTCAACCAGGACTTTGGAGATAAGATAGAGGTACCTAAGATAAACGCTGGAGATAGAGACAGTGGCAAGCTTCTCTTGGAGTCACATTCCCCTCTAAGACCTCAGCACTTAGTGGAAGGTCGACTCCTCTCAGCTTGTCTCTTCTGGCATGGAATCACCATCTCCTGAGCTGGAGAAAGGCAGTTGTAATCACAGTATTCTCAGCATGCCACACCCAAGGCAGAGCTTTCATTTCAAGAGTTGGGGTTGGGTAAAGAAACGAGACCCTGCCTCTTAACCTGACTTGCCTGGGACTTAGCCTCAGCAACAGGCAGCAGAGAATAGGATGACAAATACTGAAGTAGTATTCCTTATAGGAAGAAAGCACACTGGGAAGTGGGGAGAGAGAGACAGAGTCCTGTATTCTTGGCTACAGCAGTCTGGAGTAGTATCTGCACATTACCGAGGGATAAAGGGGATGGACACACATTCTACTGACTCTTCTTTCTTACTGAGTTTTTCTTTCCTTTCTTATTCTTAATTTTATTCTTATTGTTTTCTTTTTATTAGAGAGAGAGAGAGAGACAGAGAGAGAGAGACAGAGAGAGAGATTGCAAGTGGGGGAAAGGGGCAGAGGTAGAGAGAAAGAATCCCAAGCAGGCTCCAGGCTCAGTGTGAAGCCTGACATGGGCTTGATCCCATGACCTGAGCTGAAACCAAGAGTCCAACACACAACTGACTGAGCCACCCAGGTGCCTCACTTACTGAGTTTTAATAGATTTTATTGATACATATTTCTTAATTTGCTATTTACTCTTAGAACCATTTCCAGAGGCTTTGAGTGTTCTGTTGTTGTTGTTGTTGTTGTTGTTTTTAATGTTTTTCACCAGTTTCATTGGAGACTGTCAATCCTAGACCAAACTCTAGTTAGGATGCTCTGAATATTTTTCCATTAGACCTGATCTTTGTTCCTTGTCTTCAAGAACCCAGTTTTAGCAAGAATTCTGCTAAATCAGTTTAGGGAAAATCCCTCATCATTAATATCCAAACAAATTCCTTATCCCCTACCCACAATGTCATATCACCCTGGCTTGCCTTCAGCAAAAAAAAAATCTGTCAATTAAGTTTACCCAGAATCCTCTTTACCTTTGATGCGTCTTCCCTCTTAGTAATTTTCCATCCACTGACTTCCACTGTATTGCTTGGCTATAAATTCTTACTTTTCCTTGTTATATTTAGAGTTGAACTTGATTTCTCTCCCCTACTACAAGTACTCATTGTAGTAGTCCTTTTAAATAAAATCTTCCTTACCATATTTAAAGATGTCATGATTTTTGTTTACCAGTTCTCAGTTCTGCAACATATTAGCTGTGGGGCCTTGGCCATATTACTTCTTTGTGACAACAGAAAAAAAAACCCAGATATTTATGTATCAGAGGTATTATGAATAAATATATTGTAAATAAATATAAAAATATGTATATGTTTGTGTATATATAGCCAAAAAACAGTATTTGGTTGGCATACACAAAGAACTGGTTAATTCTGAAAGACCTTCAGAGTAAGTACTTCCTTACATATTATACCTTGATCCCAGTATTTTGATCCCAGTATTTAATCAAGGAGACTAGAATTTAAAGACTAGATAAGCAGCAAGAATTAATTGATTTGAAGACACTTCCTTGGAAAACAAGATAACGCTATGTAGTATAATTTATTCTTGTACTGAAAATGCTCTAATCTTAATTCTGGGAGTGTTTCGATATAGGACTTTGACTCTTACCTAAAATTAAGGCATTGGGATTCACTAAATCATGTGTAAAGTTTGAAATTCCCCTGGGAAATCCCAGGGTCAGTATGTTTGCTGATGGTTTTAAATTGCATAACTGGTTAAGATGGCTTGACTACAAAAACCAGACGAACATAGAAATCCTGCTGGGAACTTCTTTGATTTTTTACAAAGTAAGATTTGAGCTGAATCTTGAGGAATATACTGTTCAGAAGTTGAAGGTTAATATAAAGAAGAAATATAAGAAAGATATAAAGAAGGAATAATTAAATGTCATTTAATTTAATACATTTAAGTAGCAATAGACCATAAAGAGCTGGAATATAGTTGACAATGCTTGTACAACTGAAAGTATAATCATTCCTGGGCTGCATATATCATAAAAAAGAGAATTATTTACTTTTGCTGATCTCTTTGATATATATATATATATATATATGTATATACATATATATGTATATATATACACACACACACACATATATATGTGTATGTATATATATATATATATATATATATATATATATATATAGGTTCTCAGATTTTTTGGGCTACAGAAATGAATATAAGAAATTGCACAAAACAAAGGGAAAGCAAATGTTTTTCCTATTTATAACATTCAGTTTTTCACAGAAATTTCATTTTTGTATATTTTATACTGCTAATTCAATTTTATTATTTTAGAAATTTCAGTATTGGCAAACTACATTATTTCCTGATACAAATTTTTTTTTTCTTGTAACTAATATAGACTAACTGTATTGTCACTGAAGTCAGGTTCTTCCCTAACAATGACAGCAATGACGTGGACCCAAAAATGGAAAGGCACAGGCAACGCTTTACTGGGGCTACAGCTAGAGCTGAAGGGAGACACATCAACAGAGACAAGTTAACCTGGCCTCTCCCAGCAAAGGGGAGGCCCTATTTTTGTAGAGAAAGTTCCTGTGAGAAGTCCTCACTTGGTTCCTTATACTAATAAGAGATAGAAAAGTGCCTCATCCTGATTGGCTCATACTGGCAGGCAACTCCGGCAGCTCATTGGTGCTTTTGAAGCTGAGGTTTTTCAGGTTTGTGGAGCCTCTGTTCACTCCTGCATCAACAGGGTGTGGCTGAAGCTGCTGGTCTTAAGTCTGGCTTGTATATTGAGCCCCATCTTGGTTCTCCTTTGTTAAGAGATGTGGTTTAGCAACAACAGCTAACAGGAAGTGCCCCAGGTGCATGTTTTTCACATTGTCCCTGTGTCAATATTACAAATACCTGTAATATAATTTATTTTTTTCATTTTTATTCCTTAAGCCCCCCCCAAAATTAGTAACTTTAACTTGTATATAGTGATTTTGCTATTTTATATTGAAACATATACCCTTCTTAAGCTAGAAAATGACAGATAATTTCTTTCACATATTTGAGGTACATTGCACAAACAAGTTTGGATGCAAAGTTGCTGGTAATCAAAGGAAAAATAATCTATACTCTTTGTTAAAATATTCATTTGAGATTTATAGATTATGAAATCATCATCCTTTCCACACAGACTAAAGAATTATTATCAAATCAAAACTATTTTAAAATAAGTCATCTAATGGCAAATACAATTTTCAGAAGAAGCAAGAGATTTCTTAGGGCACAGCAGGAAGTTAGAGCTGTTCATTAATTTACAAAAGACATAGATGAAACTCTATGCTCAGTATAAAGTACTTTGGAATCACAAAGGTACTTCATTACTACACCTAGCTTATTTAATAAAACTCTTAAGGGAGGTTATCATTTACATAAGGCACTCTTTAAAAAATTATTTTAGGTATCTGTAACTGAAATATAAAATTAAATGCTTTAACATGAGAGAACATTTTATTTGCATTTTATGTTACAATTTTATTGTAGCATTATAAAATATGAATATTTTTATATAAAATGATTCCATATGATTTGCAGTTTGGAACTGGGAAGAAATGTAGTCTGTTTAATAGGACTCAGCTTATTATTTGCTAATAGTTCAGGTATTTAAGTCTGCTTATCTCTACCTATTGAATTAAAATATTTCTGTTATTCTTAGGAGTCATGCAGCAGTTTAGCCAAGATGCTGAGTTTCATTAAGAAATATGACTTGTATTTAGTCAGAAGTCGATGACCTGAAGGTCTTTCTGTTAATCATGTGTATTTTTCTTTGTATAGATTTGGGATGAGTATCATGGATTTATAAGAGGAATGATTAAGATTCAGTCAGTACAGTGACATGGCATCGAATTGAATAAACTGCCCAATGTCAGTGATCTTATGACTAAAATTTTTTAATTGAACTAATAATATATATATATCATTATATATCATGGGTAAGCTGGGTAAGATACCAAAAATCTAACAAAAACCCTGATAAACTCTCTGAAGCTTATCATATAATAAAAAAGAAAGAAAGAAAAAGAAGAAATCATTTGGCCAAATATAAATCATTATTAAAAAGAAAATATCTATCTATCTATCTATCTATATATACTTGACAACAATTTTTTTATTTTTCTTTTTACTTCCATTGAAAAATCAGCTTAGCATTTCTCCTCTTTAACGTTATTAAGAGTTTGGTTATCATCAGCTACTACCAAAGAACAAACACGAAAGATTTAAATAACACCCAATACCAAAAAAGACCATCTTCATGATGAATCACTGGATTACCTTAATTGATAAATCATACTTTTTCTTGTGGTCTTTACATACCAGATCTTTTTTTTTTTTTCTTTTCTTTTCATTAACGAGCTGGGTCCTCTTTCACCTTTTGGTATGTGAGTCTTTTCTCTGTCTGAGATTTTCTTCATCGTTTTCCTCCTTCTGAAATGCAGTCGTGTGCTCTCCTACTTAGGTCTTGCTCACTTTGACTTAGTAATCATGGTGCAAGGAACTTCTCTTCAAGGAGCAGGAATATTGGATAAATGGCTTATTAATGTGTTCCCAGGTGTTCTGTGCATACACCCATGGCAACACTGACTATTTGATATTGCATTTACCTTCAACCACTACATCCTTCCACATCCTTCAAGGGTAAGAATATACTTTTTGAACATTGTATCCCCAAGGCCTAGCAAAATTCCTGAAAAAGTGTAGTTGCCTAGTAAATAATTTTGGAAAAATATTTATAATTAAATGAAAGTTGGAGAAAAAGTTTGATTCCAGATTAACTCTATAAAATTAGAGTTACAGTATTGGGGCCTACAAACCTATTGTCTCATCACAGATCAATGGAACAGGATAGAAAGCCCAGAAAGAAACCCACACTTAACAGGGCAATTAATCTATGACAAAGGAGGGAAGAATATACAATGGGGAAAAGACAGTCTTTTCATAGATGATATTGGAAAAACTGGACAGCTACATGCAAAAGAATGTAGCTGGATATAATTGGACCACGTTCTTATGCCATACACAAAAATTCAAAATGGATTAAAGACCTACATGTGAGACCTGAAATCACAAAACTCCTAAAGGAAAACATAGTCAGTAATCTCTTGGATATTGGCCTTAGCAACATATTTATGGATGTGTCTCTTGAGGCAAGGGAATCAAAAGCAAAGTTAATCTATTGGGACTACAGCAAAATAAAAAGCTTTTGCATAACAAAGGAAACCATCAATAAAACAAAAAGTCAACCTAGTGAATGAGAGAAGATATTTGCAAATGATATATCCAAGAGGGAGTTAATATCCAAAATATATAAAGAAACTCTACAACTCAATACCAAAAAAATAATCTGATTAAAAATGAGCAGAGGACCTAAATAGTTATATTTCCCAAGAAGACATACAGACAACCAATAGACTTATGAAAAGATGCTCAATATCACTCATCATCAGGTAAATGCAAATCAAAACCACAATGAGAAATCATTGTACACTTGTTAGAATGGCCAGAATCAAAAAGACAAGAAATAACAAGTGTTGGTGAGAATGTGAAGAAAAGGGCATCCTCATGCACTGTTGGTGGGAGTGTAACTGGTGCAACCACTGTGGAAAACAGTGTGAAGGTCCCTCAAAAAATTAAAAATAGAAATACCATATGATCCACTAATTCCATTACTAACCATTCACTGAAAAAAAAACAAAACAAAACGTGAAAACACTAATTCAAAAGGATATATGCACCCCTATGTTTATGATAGTATTATTTGCAATAGTCAAGATATGGAAGCAACCCAGGTGTTCATTAATAGATGAATGGGTGGGGGTGCCTGGGTGGCTCAGTCAGTTAAGTGGGTTAAGTGTCCAACTCTTGATGTCAGCTTAGGTCATGATATCTTGGTTCATGAGTTTGAGCCCCATGCTGGGATTATCTCTCTGCCCCCTGACTTTGCCCCTTCCTTGCTTATCCTCCCTTTGTCTCTCTCTCAAAATAAATAAATAAAAGCTTTAAAAACATAGATGAATGGGTAAAGAAGATGTGGTGTGTTTGTGTGTGTGTGTGTGTGTGTATGTATGTATGTATATATACATATACACATATATATGAAGACAAAATGAAATATATAAATTATTATAAATATATAAACATGTTATGTGTATATTTATACATATTTTATTTTATTTGTCTTCATGTATTTTTTAAAATATTTTGATTGCTTCATTGACCCATTGTTGTTTAGTATTATGTTGTTTAGTTTCCATGTGTTTGTCTTTTTTCCATTTATTTTCTTCTGATTTATTTCTAGTTTTACACTGTTGTGATTGGGAAAAAATACATAGTATGATTTCTTAAGGTTATTGAGGCTTGTTTTGTGTCCTAAAATACAACCTATTCTGGAGTATGTTCCATGTGCACTTGAAAAGAAGGTGTGTTCTGTTTTGGGGATGGAATGTTCTGTATATATCTGTTATGTCCATCTCATCCAATAAGCCATTCAGCGACATTATTTCCTTATTGATTTCTGTCTGGGTGATTTATCCATTGATGTAAAAGGAATGTTGAAGTCCCCTACTATCACTGTGCTACTATTAGTTACTCTCTTTATGTCCGTTCATATTTACTTTATGAATTGAAATGAAATCTTGCCATTTGCAACAATACGGATGGGCCCTCAGGGTCTTATCCTTAAGTGAAATAAGTCAGACAAAGAAAGACAAATACCAAGTGATATCACTTATATGAGGAGCCTAAAAAATAAAACAAACCGACTAAATGCAGTAAACCAACTGGTGGTTGCCAGAGAGGAAGCGGATGGGGGAAAAGCAAACTAGATGAATCAGATTAAGGTATAAACTTCCAGTTATAAATATGTAAGTCACAGAGATGAAAAGTTCAATATAAGGAATAGAGTCAATGATATTCTAAAAATGTATGGTGACAGATGGTGACTACATTTGTTGTAGTGAGCACTGAATACTATATAGAATTGTTGAATCACTATGCCGTACACTTGAAACTAACATAACATTGTATGTCAACTATATATCAATAATAACAAAAAATACCCACACATTCAGAAAAATCATGTCCCACGATTTCAGTCTCATTATTTTATTTTTGATTTATTCCAATTAAACATATAGAAAACCTATGCAAGAAGAGTAAATTTCCTTAGCTACTTAGGCAGTAGATTTTAGTTTTCTATTTTTCATTTATTTCCTAGTTCTAAAAATAGGAAATTCAAGATATGTTTATAATTTTATATCATATACACTGGTATTCCTGCTGTTGTGTTTGGGATCTAAATTATTTTATTGTCTGGAAATTAACTCACAAACTATACTGAAAATTTTGATGTCAATATCAAACAAATTACTCCCACTGCTGCAGAGGAATTATCTGGTATCTGGCCTGAGACACTATTGTCAAAGACAAGTCACTTACGTAGAAATAATTAATTAACACATAGCTTCTAAACAACTTGCCAGCTAATGTTTGATATGTGACAAAAGCTTTGAATAGAAAAATACCTTGAGTAATTTTTAGCTTTACAAATATGTATATTTGTAGATATATTTGCAACTGTTACAATAGGGCCACAAGATACATTCAGTGCATTGGATTTAATAATAAAGTAGAAAAAGACATACAAAAAATTTTTTGTACATACTTAAATTGGCATTTTATTTTTAGAGTTGTTTAATTATTTTCTCTTTGACTCTTCACATTAGCATTCAAGTAATTTCAGTACAACCTGAAAACATTACATGCTTTTTTTTTTTAAATTAGTTTTTTAAAAATTTTGTGTAATGTTTATTTTTGAGACAGAGAGAGAAAGAGAGAGAGACAGAGGGCACACATGAGAGCAAACTGGGGAGGGGCACAGAGAGAGACAGAGTGTGAAGAGGGAGGGGCAGGGAGAGAGGGGGACACAGAATCAGAAGCAGGCTCTGTCAGCACAGAGCCTGATATGGGGCTTGAACTCACGGACCCTGAGATCATGACCAAAGCTGAAGTCAGATGCTTAACAGGCTGAGCCATCCGGATGCCCCTAAATGCTTTTCATTAAAAAGTAATGACTACACTTTGTGTAAATAAGGCCTCCCAGGAGTTCAGAAACCAAGAATAGAAAAAAAGAGGAATTTGAACTTTTGCTATCACCTGTCCTATCAATTGTTTTCTTTTCTTACTAGATGTATTGATGTCTAAGTTGTGATTTTACATTTGATCCATATTCATTTACATGTAACTATAGATCTTATAAAAATTAGGATGAATGACCAGAAATTTTACCTAATAAATGCAGTACTATTTAGAAAACAGTTATGTACAGTGTAACTGTTCTCCCATTGACTGATATTTTGTGTTAAATATTTGTCCTTTATTAAGATTTTATAGCAAATTTCTTAGGTAATCAGAAAATTAATTTAACAGTTCTAGTAATAAAAATTGGATTTTTATAAAGCAGTTTATAAATGAATTCTTCATATTTAGGGTTTATATTCAATCTGTAACTGTTATGTTTTATAGTTTCCAATATTTTCTTTTGACACTTTTTCCTACAAATGATTTGACTCAATTAAAAAGGAGATCTGGATTAAATCATATTTTCTTGTTTCTGGTGATTGATGTTTTATATTATTGACATCAACTTTAAGATGTAAGTGAAAGTTCTTTTCTCCAGTCAGTGTATTATATATCTTTTAAATTTAAGACTACAATATACTTTATGTATATATATGAGCAAATATGTGTTATAAATTTATTATAGCAATATTGCACCTAGAATATGTGCTCAAAACATTTAAATATTTTGATAAAATTGTGAAAATTTTTGATGCCAGAGTGACAGTGTAACAGAAGTGAATTGTCAAAAACAGATTCCTGAACATTCGAATATCTCAGAATAAGTTTAAGAATAAAATTTGCTTTAGAGGAGCAGTGACTGATAGGCAAAGAAAAGGAAAATGAGGCTGATGGAAACAAAAGGCTTAACATTCACTCCTGTAACACACAGCTGAGTGCATTCTACTGGACACCGTGAAGGGCACTATTCAATCAAACACAAGTTCAACGCCCAAGAAATATAATAGTAAATAGAACGCAGACTGGAAGTAAGATCACAAAATTGACAAATGAAAGAGTACTGACATCCAACTGGTCCACATACACACATACTTTAATACGCAATAAAAAAGACTCTCCCTCTAGAAAAGCTTTCCTAAACCATCAAGATTAATGTGGGGACCCTCCTAAGGTCTCTCATAAAATCCTGTGTAGACAGAGAATTCAGTCTTCAAGCCCATCCAGATCCACTTTATCAGCTGTGTATGCACTCCTGCCACCCACACCCATACTCAGTGAGGAGCATCTATGACCCTTGTGATGCTTGTGGGCCCAGCAACAGTGCCCCTCCGGGGAAGGTTAGAAAGCTTTAACTCTCTTTGTCCTTCTGCTCTTGTATTATGCTCCTCACACACTGCAGTGGCCAGTGTCCATGGTCTGGGAGTTCAATGGCCCAGCTCTTGACTCCAGTTGGGATGAACTTTTGAATTTATACTTCAGAGCTCTTCCTGGGATTAGGTTATGTCCTGGACTTTCAAGTTAAATTCCACCCTTGCCAAATTTCTTCCCCTTTTCTATCCTGTTTCCTTCATATTTTTTCTGGGTCTTCCTTTGAGTTCTTCCTGCATGCATCATATTCACCAGAATCTTTAGCTTATGATTCATTTAGAAGAGAACCTTACCTGAGACAAACATGTTTCTTTACTTATCAAACCTCAGTGTATTAGCTGTTTACTGGTTAATTTGGGATCATCCAACTCTCTGCCTTTGTGTTCTCTAAGTGTGAAACAAAATAGTAAATATAGTTGTATTATTTTGTTAAAGCTGTTACAACAGAATATCATAGATTTTGAATAACAGAAACTTTGGAGGCCACAAATTCAAAATTAAGGTATCAGCAGAACCATGCTCCCTTTGAAGGTACTAGGGAAAGTTCTATTCCAGGAATTTCTCCAGCTACTGGCAACATGACTCCAATCTTCACACAGTGTTCTCTTGTGTATGTCTGTCTCTTCACATGTTTTTGTTTTGTTTTGTTTTATTTTGTTTTGTTGGAACACCAGTCATATTGGATTATGGACCCACTTTACTGCAGTGTGACCTCATCTTAAATCGGTTACATTCATAATAACCTTATCTCCAAATAATATCACACTTTGGGGGTTAGAACTTTAACATAAGATTTTTTTCAAGACATAATTCAACCAATAACACTATTTAATACGAATTGACCAAATACGACAGAATTAAAAATATCTGAGTATTGAACAACATAGTATAAAATAAAATATTTTTCAAAGAATTTAAAAGCTTAATCATTTCTCTTTTCATTTTATGCTTATTCTATGTCAGACAAAACTCTTGCACATCATATGAATTAGTTTATTTAGTCTTCATAAAAAAATGAGATAAAAAAAGGGGCAGAGAGATTAAATGGGCATCATTTAATCTGAGTTCTTTATTTTCAATGTTTACTATTTACCCTCATCATACGGGAATGATTGGACATGCACCAGCATTTAATAACTACTAATGTGCTCCACGTGCTGTATGTGCCTGAGTTAGAAAAACTCAATTTTCCACCTGTGTGTGTTCTTTACTATTCACACATAACACTTCACTGCTGACACTTCTGATCATCAAATGTCTGGAGGATTTTACCCACACCATGCAATTCTCTGAGACACCAACCAGGTGTCTTACTTTTTAGCTCAATTCTACCACTAGTTACCTGGAAATAATGTCAAATCTCATTCATTAAGGACTCAATCCCACAAAACTGGTCCCACCCTAGTTCAGATCCCAATTGCAATTAGTAGGTCCCCAGGTTACCCACGATTTCTGTATGCCAGTCAGATTCCCACAACCCCCTTCACAGGTTCAATTAATTTGCTAGACACTCATAGAACTCAGGGGAACACTTGGGTTTATCAATGTAGCAAAAGATGTGATAAAGGATATAAATGAACAGCCAGGGAAAGAGATATGTAAGGTGAAGTCTAGGACAGATCTTCTCTGTGGAGTTGGGATGTGTTACCCTCCCAGAATATGAATGTGTTCACCAATCCAGAAGCTCCCTAAATTCCCTACTATTGGGATTTTATGGAGGATTCCTCACATAGGCATGATCAGTTATTAACTCCATTTCCAGTCCCTTCACCCTCTCTGAAAACCGGGGATGGGGCTGAAAATTCCAAGCTTCTAATCATGGCTTGGTTTTTTCAGTGATCAGCCCCCAACCAAAAGCCTTTTCAGTGTCAACTCATCAGAAACAAAGACTCTCTGACACATAGGAAATTACAAGGGTTTCAGGAGTCCAGTGTCAAGAACTTGGATGAAAGAACAGGTATTAGAATAAAAGATACTTCTGGTACTTTTATCACCAAAGCAATTACAAGGGTTTTAGGAGCTCTGTGCCAGAAACTGGAGCAGAGACTAGTATACATTTTCTATTACCTCATAATACCTTACATCAGTTATTTTCTAAAAAAAGAAAACAAAAAACAAAAACAAAAACAAAAAACCCAGAATTATGTACCAAACAATTTTTGCTGAATTTCAGTCAGTATTCTTTAGTAGTGGAACTTAAACCTATCTGACTACAAACCTATAGGCATTGCACTGCAAGGAGTTTGAGTCATTTGCAGACCCTTCGTAAAGGGAAAGTAAAGTTTTCATGAATTCCTAAAGTTGAAAACTTATTTTAAATTTGTTTTTAATTAATGTTTTTTATTTGTTTTTGAGAGAGAGAGAGAGTGTGTGTGTGTGTGTGTGTGTGTGTGTGTGAGGGAAGGGCAGAGAGAGAGGGAGACACAGAATCTGAAGCAGGCTCCAGGCTATGAGCTGGCAGCACAGAGCCTGACGTGGGGCTCAAACTCACA
The DNA here is from genome assembly GCF_016509475.1 of Prionailurus bengalensis. NCBI lineage: Eukaryota > Metazoa > Chordata > Mammalia > Carnivora > Felidae > Prionailurus > Prionailurus bengalensis. The sequence continues at coordinate 154,821,132 of NC_057344.1, read as the reverse complement.
AACTGTGAGATCATGACCTGAGCCGAAGCCGATGCTTAACCGACTGAGCCACCCAGTTGCCCCCAGTTGAATACTTATTTTAATACAACACAGAATATCTACCAAAATAAAGACAGGTTTAAATTCCACTTAAAACATTTAATTTTAAATTAAAAATAATAAATTATGTCAACAGAAATATTAATATAATTAAATAGAACATTAATTTACTGTGAAACATCATATCATATTAAAAAATAAATCAGTCATTATTTCTGTGGTTTAATCAGTTTCAGGATTTATCTCCGAATACCTCCAAAAATTTAATACACATTTACAAAAACCTCTATAGCATATTTGCCTCTAGCTTAAAAACTTGTCATTATTGTAATACATCAACTAGAATGTGATTCTGATGGTGACCACAGGTCCTTAATTCTCCTGAGTTTGGACATCTTTAAGACTGCTTGTTATACAGTGATTCAGTTCTTTCAACACATTTCTTCTTTTCAACTACTTCAAAGCCACTTTCCCATATAGTGCATTTCACTCAAATGAATTATTTTTGTTATATTGCTACTTATTAACCTACAGAGACAGATAAAATATTAATCGCTGCACTACTAAATGGTGACAAAAGAAATATTTTTAATATTTAACTTATTTCTTAAATACTTGAATACAGGTTTTCATATGTGAAAATGTAGTTCACTTGCAATTTATCACTGTAAGTGAAAAATTTGTCCATATACAGGAGTTATAATCATTCATGGTCATTTAAGTTAACAGAGATTGAGTGTCTCAAAGGCCTAGCACTATTTTAGGTATTTAAGATATATTACTGAGAAAAAAAAATTATAAAATCTCTGTGCTCATGGAGGTTACATAAAATGAGATTATTGATGTCATTGCCAAAGTAGTAGGAGCCATACACACTTACCATTGCACTGAATGTTAATTTCTTATTACAAATTTATATTTGGCAGCAAAGATATCCTCAGCTTAAACTAACAAAGACATTAAAAGTAAGTGCTAGTACTGTCTGCAAGTTTATAACCCAGAGGACTACTTGTTAAGGTAAATAAGCTATCATTATTGTAATACAATTTCCAATGTTTGTTAGAAACTTATGGGGGGGGCACCCGGGTGGCTCAGTCGGTTAAGCATCTGATGACTTTGGTTCAGATGATCATCTTGCAGTCCATGGGTTAGAGCCCAGCATCGGGCTCTGTGCTGATAGCTCAGAGCCTGGAGCCTGCTTCAGATTCTGTGTCTCCCTTTCTCTCTGCCCCTCCCCCACTTACACTTGCTCTCTCTCTCTCTCAAAAATAAACAAACATAAAAAAATTTAAAATAAATAAAGCTTATCATGGAAATAAAAAAATCAATTTTCAAATATATTATATAAAGCTTATTGATCATGACATAAATTTATATTTATGGAATCAATAGTCCAAAAAACCCAAATTTTTTTGAACAGGCCATGATTCTACTATGATCATATTGACTTTGAGTTGTCTGTGATAATGACCATATATATGCTTTTCTTATTATCCCTAAGATATAAAAATCAAGTCCAAAGTTCTATAGAAAAACATTTGCAAAAATGTTCAGTTTACCTATAATTTGAAAATACACATTGAAAAAAGATTCTTTTTTAAATAAAATTCTTAAATTGATGGAGAAGTCTATTTCTCTCTCTTCTCTCATCCATTTAGCCACCTAAATATTTACCTCCTAATTTTGCTGACTATATGAAACTATGGGACAGTGTTAGAGATATAAATTAATTTTAATATTTCTGAAAAACCTGTTAACATTTGTCTTTGTGCTATTTACCCCTGATTCTCCCAATTGATGGAAATTCATCCAAAGGAAATAATTAAAAATACAGTAAGTATTTGAGTAGGAAAGCATGTCTAAAGATTAATGTCATATGATTTCACCCATATGTGGAATTTAAGAAAGAAAAGAGATGAACATAACCTCAAAATATGGTGTGTACTTTACACTTAAAACACCTCTTAACGTGAACTATCCAGATTTCACATGTTTAAAAACATGTGAGTTTTCACATGTTTAATAACATGTAACCAGTTGGTACCACTTTGTATAATGTAGATTACAGAAAAATAAATATGATTTTAAAATGCTAAAGAAGCATAATATAAAGGAGAGAGAGTTGAATTTACGTAGGTGATCTTAACTGGTCCTTTTTATATAGTGTGTCTACAATTTTTTACCTAATCTGATAATTTTTTACCTAATCTGATAATCCTATCATCTCCATTGTACATATATAACAAACTAAAAGTACTATTAAGTTACAAATTAATTTTGTAATTACATTTCCTATATATCCAAAATAATATTAACGCCTGGAATTTATACTCTTTAGTTTAGAAAACACTTAAAACTCCAGGGGTGCCTGGGTGGTTCAGTCGGTTAAACATCTAGAGCCTTGATTTCCACTCAGGTCATTATCTCACAGTTCCTGAGATCAAGCCTGCTTGGGATTCTCTCTCTCCCTCTGTCTCTGCCCCACCCATGCTCTTAGTCTCGTTTTCTCTCTTTCTCTCTCTCTCTAAGTAAATAAATAAATATATACATAAATAAATACTTTGAATTCTAATATATGGAAAGAAAGTCAAATATTTTTCAAGAATATTAATGGCAAATGGACAGACTGAGGGACTATATTTATGCAAAATCTGTTTGAAAAATAATCATATGTTAAAACAATAACATATATTTGTTTTAATAAAAGTCCTCCTAAAATTGATGAGCTATTTTAACCAAAACAGTTCCAATTAAGATGTTTCAAAATCTCACAGATTTATAAATATGTAATGATTTCATTGCTTCTTTAATCTTTACTAAAAAAAAAAAAAAAGCATTATTACTTCACTTTTGACCACCAAAATTACCTGACAGAAATATTAACATCAAGAGTAATAATGATGCTTACATTCTTTGAACAACCTATATGCCAGGCATTGTTCTAAGTACTTTACGTATTATCTGATACATTTTCATTGTTTTCTGGGGCAACTGGATGGTTCAGTCGGTTAAATGTCTGACTTTGTCTTAGGTCATGACCTCACGGTTCCTGAGTTCAAGACCTGCTTTGGACTCTGTGCTGACAACTCAGAGCCTGGAGCCTGCTTTGAATTCTGTGTCTCCCACTCTCTCTGCCCCTCCCCCCCCCCCCTCTCTCTCTCTCTCTCTCTCTCTCTCTCTCACACACACACACACACACACACTCTCTCTCTCTCTCTCTCTCTCTCTCTCAAAAATAAGTAAACATTAATTTTTTTGTTTTATTGTTTTCTTATAAGAGGTGATTTCATAAATATGGAAAATATCAAAGAGAACAAACTGTTTTTGCAGTTGCCTTTTTGTGTGTGTAAAAGTAGAAACACCAAAAGGGTAACATTGGTAAACACAACAATTCTGGTTAAGTTGTATTTCTCATTTTTGAAGACTAGCTTTTTTTTAAAATTGATTCTTTTTTTAAATTTTTAAAAATGTTTTTATTTATTTTTGAGAAAGAGAGACAGACTGAGAGCAAGCAGGGGAGGGGCAGAGAGAGAGGGAGACACAAAATCCAAAGCAGGCTCCAGGCTCTGAGCTGTCAGCACAGAGCCAAACACGGGCTCAAACTCATGAGCCACGAGATCGTGACCTGAGCTGAAGTTGCAGGCTTAACCGACTCAGCCACCCAGGTGCCCCTGAAGACTAGCTTTTGGACATGTCTTCAAAAATGTCTGTGATAGGGATCAAAATTCTATTTTAATTATAGAAGTGTGTAGCTACTTCTTCAGTATAGCCTGCAGGTAGAATGCCTGTCAGGAAATAATTGGATTTAATACCAATTATAATATAGAAAGACATGGGTTTAATTTTTTATGTATCAAAGAAGCAGCAATTTACATTTTTAAATTTAAAAATGTTGACATAATCTCATTTATTCAGATACATCGAATCATTATTTTAAGTCTTACTTGGTCTCTTGAGTGACACTGAGTCAGTGTGCTCCTGGAGGAAACTATACAAAGAGGTAAAACAGTAGAGATGTTATGGCTAAATTGGGTTAAAAATGATGGGGCTCTGCTAGATACCTTATTCACCTCTTTCTAGACATGTGGCCTTAAGCAGATCAACTGACGTCTGTATGCCTCAAGACCAGTATCATACTCATCTAAACTGTGAATAATAGTCCTGACCTCCTAAGGTAAATGGTTACCATATGTAAAGCCCTTAGCACATACAGCAAGGTACATAAGCACTTACCTGGTAGATGTAATGACTCTTTGGAAATAACCACCAGAGGATTAAGGGATAGATTTTCCTGGTAGGTAAATGAATATAGTGCTTCCAACAGCATCAAGATGAATCCTTTTCTAATGATTTAACAATGATTCTAATTGACCCTGCTTTGCTATTCATTAGGTGTGAATTAGTGAGGTTTCTTTCAAATAGATCTGTCTATATAATCATTATTTTAGCCTGAGTTCATTTTTAGTTAATGTAGCCTGAAATGTGAATCTGGTGAGTAATGCATTTTAGTTTCATTGCCAAGAACTCTGAAAAAATTCCCAAATTTGCTTGGTAAATGGAGTGTGTCTCCATAAGGTCACAAATTTAACACTTTGATATAAAAAAAAGGGAAATGAGTATATAATCATAAAATTTTGAATTATCCTAAAAATTATAGGTGCTATATGGTAATACTTCTTTCTTTTAATTGCAAATGTAATTATTTAAACATTATTTTAAGTAAACTTAATCCTTACCCTTGCAAAATATAATTACTTATGCGCTCCATTTTTTCTTGGAGTATATTATTATTAACATACATTCACAAAAAGGAATTAGTTTCAACACTTACTTTTTCCTATAACAGTATATCCTGGGAACTTTCTGCACTGGTACATGTAGTTATATTTTATTTTTTGTAATAGTATATAAACTCAATTCATCTATGCACTGGAATTATTTAACTAATAACGTTATAGTACGACTATGAGTTAAAAATGACAAACTCAGTGGAACAACTTTACTCAACTTTGCTTAAGTTGTGGATAAGCCCGTGCATGTTTTAAGTTCAGTATTTTGTACATTAAGCTTCCGTATATTTCTCAGGGCAAATGCTTTATTTCCATACCACCAGATTTTATACACACAGTAGTTTCAAAACAAAAAAAACTAAAATTTTATGTTAGAAAAAATTTCCTAATCTCTTTTCATCTCTTTTTGTTTTAAATGTCCTTTAAATTGTTAACAAAAAAGATGAAACAAGAATAGAATGTTTTATGTACTTTGAATAATGACGAATTGCTGACACTACCTTTTGTTTTTTTAATGCAAATTGTTTTTGGCTCTTTTGTACATAGGAACCAAGCAGCAGAAGTGAAAGTGTCTCATGTGTCACTAACAACATCAGAAAGAAAAGTAAATCTTCAAAAGTTTGTTGTGGACCATGTTCTAAAACGATCCAGGATGAGTGGCATATAACCTTACATGTTGCAATACAGCAGTGTACTTTAGCTGAGACACAACTGTTCTCAAAAATCGAAGTGAAAATTGAGAATTAAAAAAAATCAACACTTGCTAAATAGATCATACTTACTTATAGAGCCTATAATTTGCAAATGTTTTGAGACTGTTTCTATTTCCACAAATGCACCTTTAGGGAAAGGCCCAAATAATTGGATCTTGCATTTTAAAGCAAATTGGTAAATTTATATAAATTTAGTAAGACCTCCCTTTCTCTTGCCATCTTTGAGAAATAGTGTGGGAGTTTAGGAGTATGTGTTTCCTGAATAAAATAACTTTATTTATTTCTGTTAAAAAATCATTTAGTATTGGTCACTTGGGTGGCTCAGTCGATTGGGCGTCTGACTTCGGCTCAGGTCATGATCTCATTCATGGTTCGTGAGTTCAAGCCCTGCGTCGGATCTGTACTTACAGCTCGGAACCTGGAGCCTGCTTCAGATTCTGTGTCTCCTTCTCTCTCTGCCCTTCCGCTGCTCGTGCTTTGTCTCTCTCTCTCTCTTAGAAATAAATAAATATTTAAAAAAGCCAATTAGTACTAATAGATTGAAATGTATCTTGTGATTTCAGTGGAATGTAATTAGCGCACCTGTAATAATGATGGTCCGAGCTAATGAAATAGCACAGGAACTACATGGTGATAGCTGCATGGTGACGAATGTCATGACACTTGGATCTAGGAAATGGGGTCCTACACTGGGCCACATACTTTGGAGGGTTTTACATATATTAGTATGAAACAAAAATATAAATATAAATTTACATAGTCTATAAAATATAAATAATATATTTAATTATTTTTCTTTTCCTTCTCTTAAAGCTTGTTGAAAACTTATGACTAATCAAGTAGATAAAATATGCTAGGGCAGGCCCTTTAGGAGAACTTTGTGGGCCAGGCCAGAAGATGAAGCAAACCAGATCCAGTGAACATGTGAGCAGATGAAAGGGAAGAAAGACCTGAAGTTGCCCAGAGAGTGTGTCTAAACCACCCAGTTTCCCAGATAAATAGTGCTTGGCCTAGTGGTGCTTTGGGAAATGCTAAGTCAGTTGCCCCATGGAGGAGTGGTACTGGCGTATACTGGTTTCTGGGGAGTTTGACCTTGTCAACTCTTTAATAGGGATCTAGTCCTGTCCTAGGAGTCTGGGTCCCAAGACAGCTTTCATGCTGCCGGGCCGCAACACATCTTTACAACCACTCTGGCTGGCCCACAGACAGCAGGTGTGGTCAGGGAAAGAAGAAAAGAAGGTCCTATGAAGAAAATCCCTGGGGACGGGCCAGATGGGTCCCATTACAGGGAAGCAGCTCAGGCCAGGAGTAAAACTGTGTTTATAACTTTTAAGTACTTAGATTTATATATATCAATTCCATTTTTATTCTTGCTCTGGAACCACAAATGTACTGGCTGAATTTCTCTATATTAATGCAGTTGTGGAGAAGCTGGTGAGAAGACCCAGATTCACAGACCCTTCAACAGAGATAACTGATTGATTATATATAACGTGTGAGTTAAGGAGAGTCATCAAGGATGGCCATTTACCAAAATGGAGAATACTGAGAGCTTAGCATGATTTGAGGAAAATGAGATTTTTTTTTCTTATGACATGTTAATTTTGAGGATTTCAGAGGAGAGTCAGATTAAAGATGATATTAAAATCTGCGTAGCTGCCTATGATGACCTAGTACCTGAATATAGATAGCAAAGTCCTAGAGAATGTTAACATTTAGAAATTAATGAGAAACAAATAAAATTTTTTAAAAAGTAGCCAGTGAGAAAAGAGAAAAATAAAAGTTTTTTTTTTTTCAAGGATGAAGATGGATAAATAATGTTTTAAGTACTGCCAAATGGTGAAACAAAGTGAGGACTGAGAAATGACCTTTGAGTTGGTAATAAAGAGGTTATCAATGACAACAACCAAATGATTTTAATGCAGTTGTGGGGATTAACTCATGATCATAAGTGGTTTAGGAGAAAATCGGTGGTTAGGAAAGGTAATTTAATTATCAGAACTTTAATTTATAACATTGAAAGCTGGGAGGCAAACATCTCATTCAAATAAGACCAGCAGCGAATAGGCATGACTCAATATGGGTACTTTTCTCACATTAATCTTAATGGGGATATTTGTCTCCTCTCTCATGCTAATTTCTCTCCTAAAACTGTGCATTTATGGAGAGGACTTGCACTAATGCTAGCTTTGAAGATAATGGATGTATAGGTGAGAACCCGGCTCTGTCTCTCAATTCTAAACCACTATTTTTAAAAAAATGCACTGCTCCATCTGTAATTTTTTGGAAATCTTTAATATGGTTTTAGTTCTAAAAGTGCTATATGAAGCAACTCTACTGAATCTTTTGCTATCAGTCATTAACTTTTTTTTTCTATCCAAATCTATATTCCAGATTATAATAATTTCAGTAGGACATGAGGGATAATATACGTTGCTCAACATGAGTTTTAAAAAGAACAGATGTGACTTGATTAGAAACAGGCATAGACCGAGTCACAATTTCAAAGATTGATTAGTGGGTGTGCACAAATAAAAGACAGAAAACTGGTAGAACAAAAACTGAAACAGAAGTAGTACCTAATAAACGTTATTTATAAACTTATAAACATTTTGTGACAGTCTCTGGAACCTGAGGATAATATTTTGAACTTGATACAGTAGGATCATTCAGGGACACTTAATAAAGTCCCACTGCTAGAAATATTTAAAAGTGACTTGAATAAACAGAAAACAGGGATGGATCGAAAACATAGATTCTACGAATACAAGATTGGGATATTTTAAAATTTGTTCAGCGGTGCAAAAAGAAACATAAAGAGTAAAATGAAATGATAAGGAACTTTGAAGAGGGTTTAATTAATTAATTAGTTAATTAATTTTACAATGGTGTGAAATAAGAAAAAGAGGAAAAAATTATAAAGACTTGTATTTGGGCTTTTCATACTCATTTGATTATAAATCCTTTGCATGATTAGGAAATAAAAGGATATGTGAATGTAAGATACTGACCCTATGATACCCAGGCATTAATCTTAGGGGAAAATGATAGGTACCCTCTGGATGGTGGAGATATTAAAAGCCACTGGCAGGGTTTTGGTCACCCAACACATGAAATATTTGAGCAAAACAAAATGTTAGTCAACAATATTAATAGACACATGGCAATTTGAAATTTTGTCCTTAACCACCCCCACCCATTTTTGGGTCCAGCCAAGAAAATAAACCAGAGCCTTTGGATAAAGTTGTGGTCGTTATTTGTTAAAAACTTGGGAGAGATTATGGAATATCTGTAGTTATTGGTCCATTTTTTAAAAAAATTTGTCTAAATTTGTCCAGAATTTTTAAAATACATGCAGCAAGTGGTACCCTTTACAGCACATACACCTCCTTCCTTGGCCAATAAGGAACCTAAAGCTAAATGGTTATCCCAAACTCTCTGTGCTAAAGAATCATGTAGCTGTTGCGTTAAGGCTAGGCCTTGACATAACAGCCCAATGTGTTCAGCCAAGGTGGCTGACAGGTTCGTATTTGCTTTAATAATTCATTGTTGCATGCCCAGTTAGTGACACCTAGCCTAGTCCCTGTGAGAAATAGCAGTAGACCTACCCCCAATATAATGGGGATGAATACCACACACTTCTGATGTGAGGGGCAGATGGAGAGATACATTGGGGGTCTTCTTCAGTGATTTGTAAAGGTGGTTTTAGGGAGACTAAAGAGCATGGGTATGAACAGACAGTACTTGCTGGGAGTTGGCACAGAGACAAATACATTGGAGGCTGAGGGAAGGAGAAGTGTACATATAGAGAACCATGTGTGATGGCCCCAGGGAATTGGACCTACAGAGGACACCAGCTTGATAAGGGAAGCCAAAATAAGCTGGCGATCCTCCCACACCCCCACCCCAGACAGCTGGGCCTCAAGGCCCAAGACCATGGGAATTGTGCTTCTTGTGGCGAGGTATAGGTCAAATATTCATCCCTGTGGTGTTGATGCCTGGAAAGATATGGAGGCTTAGGAAGGAATGTGAGGGCTCCTGCCACATACCATCTTGCAATACCATTCTGCATCAGAGCAGTCGTGTATCATAGAGAGCAGCTGGACAAGCTGCATGTAGGGTGTTCTCTGTTGAGCATACAGACCAGGGTCAGTAAGTCAGTCAGGTAGGCTACTAACTTGGGAAACAGTCTTTGTTGAGCCTGGCAACATACCCAGCAATTATAGTGGCCCAAAAAAATGAGCTCTGATTTCTGCCAATTGTGTAAAAATACTAAGACTATTGGAAGGCTTGAGTGGGAGGATTATGGAGCCCTGAGTGGTGATCATAGGGGAGGGTCTCACTGGGGTGGTATAAGGAGGTGACCTGGTAATTGTTGTCCTGGAGGGTGTCCTGGTGGATGCAGTGGTGGTGGCTACACCTGCACCTGGGAAGGGGGTCTTCTCAACAGAAATAAATTCACTAATTCCCAGTAGGCCACATAATGTGGATCAACCTAATGGGTGTGGTGAAGGCAAGCAAATAGGCGGAATGTTTACTGGGGTTCCCACAGGGTTGTGAGACTTAATACATACGTTGGCCTTACAAAGCTCAAAGGAGCAACAGAGAGCAGCTTAGCAGTCACAGCACTGCCTGGCACTCGAGCAGCAAATACTTTATAAGCAATATTGCTCTGGGGTAAACACACAGTTAACTCTGCAAAATGCCACTCAGATAGGAAATTTAGATAAACAAGTATTCAGTTCAGCATCCAAGCCCGGGGGAGTGCTTTACCATCACCAGCTACCATGTCTTCCTTGGTGTCACCTCTGCTATACTAGAAGGTTATAGAGGCATCATTCAGGATGAGGGTCATGTCCAGCGACATTGTGGACTGGGGTGTCATCGTCTACAGCATTATTGCAGGTGGAGGGAACCATTCAAAAGGGGTGCCTCTCCCAGGTAGCCACCCGGGATGGGGACTAATGGACCAAGGGGTCTATCAGAGTTGCATAAATTTTTGTTGCTCTGATTAAGGTTAGACTGCACCTTAATTAGCTTTGGGAGTGTTTCCTGGTATCACACAGTCTCATTAAATTTTGTGGGTACTCAGGGGCACTCTGGGCAAATAGTTGGGTGATATTTTCTTCTGAGGCATAGAAAGTCTCCATCCATAAGTAGTAAAGGTTGGAGACAGATGTGTAGCCTTGGTTTAAGTAAAATTTGGTTATATGCTCTTGACAATTTAATATTTCACACTGTACTACCAGAGATGGGTCTGAACTGCATAAGCCTATCGGCCAATTAGGGTTGATATGAAGGCAATGTGATGATTGGTGCCCAGACATCAGGATGACATTGACTGCTTGGGCAGGGCTGCTGGCCTTTAAGCATTTGTGCCATTGGTTCCATTTAACTTAAGGATTGAATTGTCTGACTAGTATCCACACTTGGTGGTGTTTCAGGTGAACCCCCTCTAGGGCTGACTTCTAGCACTTAACCATCACACCCTCTATCCTGGGATGCACTTATGAGTGCTGTGTAGTCCAAGATACTTTCTAGTATTATCTCTCTGGGGTTGAAGAATAAGCCCCATGACTCAGATGGCACAAAAGGCACAGAGTAAGGTCAGCAGCAGTGGGCATCTGCATTTTGTAGTTTTGTGATTGCCTTTATGGGGCCATTCATTGGGTCAGCAGCTTGTTGGTGGCCTCCTACAAAGTGAGGTAAGGACAACTGTTTTAATTGTATTGCCCTGCTGTCATCTTCTAATGTTGCTGGTGTCAACCAACCTGAGTGACTCTTTTCTCCTTTTGGAGATAGACAGTTTCTTAACCCTGATGGATTCCAAGTGCAATTGTTTCCACTTCCTGTGAGGAAGTATGGTTAGGAGAAATGAGCCATCCACTAATACCACTTTACACTGGAATTAGAGCTGGAATTTGCATGTCAAGTGGGTCAGACCAGTAAGACTATTTTTCTAATGGGCCAGGACTATCTATGATGAGGAGGTCAGAGCTAACCACCCGTCCCTGACTGGGGTGCTAAGGAATATTGCAAGGCAAGACAACTGACATTTTAAATCTGTAAGTGGACTCAAAATTGTAATTATAATTATAGTATGGCTCTCCCAGACATGGAATCTTAAACCAGTCAATCAGTGATCACCTGATAAGCATGCTTAGGTAATCTGATAGACTCCTGCCATCCCCTAAAAGAAAGTAACCTTGAAATAACTAGTTCATTTTGTGCCTGGTAGAACTTCTTGCTCCTTCTCCCTTCTACCTATCAGCCTTTCATTTTGTATAGCTCCTCAGAGCCCCTTTCTATTTGCTTGATTGGATACTTCTTGATTCATGAATTGTTGAATAAAGCCTAATAAGATATTTAAAGTTTACTCAGTTGAATTTTGTTTTTTTTTTTAACACTAAACACAAAAACTAACAGTTTATTTGGAAAGAATACAAACAGCATTTTTAAAGCTCCAACAAATATTAATTTTATCATTAGGTATTTTATATTCTACTTTATTTTCCCAACTTATCCATGTGCTAAATATTGTCAGCGTATTTTTTTTTTTAAAGGAACAGGGTTAGACAATTTGACATCACAGAGTCAAATGTGATTTGACATCACAACAATTTGTGCTATCACAGAGATACTAAGTGTAAGAACAGATTTTGGAACCCAGGTCTGAAAGGATTCAAAGGCTTTTTATACTTAAAAAAATGCTATCTGTTTCTTAATTATGATGTTCAGATTTTGGATGTGGGTTGAATCTTGGACATTAACTAACTAGAGGTAGACTCCACAAAGAAACTCAGTTTTCCTTCCTTATTTATCTTCAACTTCCTGATTTTTGTGAGAACCAAAAAGTTAACAATATTTACTGATAATACAGTGCCTGGCACAGAACTGTGCTTGTGTTTAATTAATATTTCTGTGCTACTTTATTAATTGGATGTTCAATGAGTGAAGCTATTTTAGAAAATATTTCATTAACAATTTTTTCTTGGTTTCTGAGGAAATTTATTCTGAATACTTTATCAGGCTGCAAGTCTTTATTCGTTGGCAATGTGTTTGAGTTTTGAAAAAAAATGAAAAGCCATTTAAGCTTCATCTGTTTAATAGATTGGACAGTAAAACTTGCATGCTGAATTTTGGTATTAAAAATAAGATTATGGGGGTGCCAGGGTGACTCAGTCGGTTAAGCATCCAACTCTTGGTTTTAGCTGGAGTTATATATGATCTCACAGTTCATGAATTCAAGCCCCACATTGGTATCTGCGTTGGGCTCTGTACTGACAGGGAGGAGCCTGTTTGGATTTTCACTCCCTCTCTCTCCTTGTGCCCCTCCACTGCTTGTGTTAGCACATGTGTGCAGGCTCTCTCTCTCTCTCTCTCTGAAAATAAATAAATAATAAATAAATAAATAAATAAATAAATAAATAAATAATGTAGACAAATAATATTACAAAAAGATGACATATTCACTTTCACGTTTTGTAATCTTGCTCTGGAGACAATTCTAAAATGAAAGCTCCAAATATTTCAAGAAATCAAAGCATCATTTGAATATATTTATATGTATATTGTAACATGCACACATAAAACATGGAAGAACCACACCATTTCTATGGTATATTATCTGTTACTTTTTTGATAATCTAATCAAGTCTAAAGTCACTATGTTTGTGTTTGGGTGTAACTATCCCTTAATCATATTCTGATAGCCACAAGAATTAGTCTATACCATCACAATTTATCACCCCATTGGGCTTAACAAATAGCATTTTGGCATGCTATTATTTCTTTTTTTTATAAATTTTTTTTTTTTTCCACGTTTATTTTTGGGACAGAGAGAGAGAGCATGAACGGGGGAGGGGCAGAGAGAGAGGGAGACACAGAATCGGAAACAGGCTCCAGGCTCCGAACCATCAGCCCAGAGCCTGACGCGGGGCTCGAACTCACGGACCGCAAGATCGTGACCTGGCTGAAGTCGGACGCTTAACCGACTGCGCCACCCAGGCGCCCCAACATGCTATTATTTCTTAATGAGGACAGTGCCCTATATAATTAAGTCAGCACATTAGGTGATAGACACTAGAGCTAGCAGGGTAACAGTCCTTACCTTAGTTAAGCATTGATAGAAACTGTGCTGAACTTTTTCTTGCTTCAGTTAAGCTTACTAAATTTCAGTTTCCTCTCTGTCCAAATATAACGTGAGACAGGTGGTGGTTATGTCTAGAGTCATATGCAAATGGAATGCTAGCTGATGTGTGTTCCCAAACAATCCTGTTAATGAACCACATCCAGAGCTGACTATATCTCTGTGTAGTAGTAGTACACACTGCCCTACCCCAAAACACTTGGAGAAGGCACATTTGGGATTTTTCAGCTATTTAGAAAGTTTAAATGTACACATGTGAGATATTAGGCAACAGACTCATCATAGTCTTGGGCAGTATCTCATGATTAACCAATATTTCTACAGAAGAAAACATAAAATTGTTCACAGTAATGAATAAAGGTATAAATAGCTGCATGTCAGACTAGGTCAGATTCATTTCCAAATAAACTATGAAACATCTTATATTTTCTTTTTTTCTTTCTCTTTTTTTAATATGAAATTTATTGTCAAATTGGTTTCCATACAACACCCACTGCTCATCCCAACAGGTACCCTCCTCAATGCCCATCACCCACCCTCTCCTCCCTCCTACTCCCCATCAACCCTCAGTTTATTCTCAGTTTTTAAGAGTCTCTTATGGTTTGTCTCTCTCCCTCTCTAACTTTTTTTTTTCACTTCCCCTCCCCCATGATCTTCTGTTAAGTTTCTCAGGATCCACATATATTTTCAAACTTCTTGGATTTTGAAATTATAAAAAATGTACTCTAAATTTACAGAGTTCATTTGCTCACACATTTAAAAAACTTTTTTAATCTTTATTTATTTATTTATTTTGGAGAGTGAGAGAGAGAGAGAGAGAAAGAGAGAGAGAGAGAGAATGAGCAGGGGATGAGCAGGGAGAGAGGGAGGCAGAGAATCCCAAGCAGGCTTCATGACATCAGCACAGAGCCCGATGTAGGGTTTGAACCCATGAACCGTGAGAGCATGAGCTGAGCCAAAATCAAGAGTTGGACGTTCAACTGATTAAGCCACCTAGGCACCCCTTACAAAACTATCCTAACACATACATTTTATTTACTCATAAGAACACACATCTAATGACAGTCTACCTAACTCTGTGACTATGTAATCAATAGCAGGGACTTGTTCTTATTTGCTTATTATAAAATCTTTATTTCCATAATGGTTGTGCATGATTAAAGCTATATAGCTACTACTCTTTCCCTGTTTCTCCATGGCATGCTACCAACTGTATGGAGGTAAGAATAAGAGAAGTCTCCAGAAATCCCAATTTTATCCTATTTATTTATTTATTTATGTATGTATGTATGTATGTATGTAATTATTTATTTATTTATAAATAGAATTTATTGTTAAATTGACTAATATACAGTGTGTAGAGTGTGCTCTTGGTTTTTGGGGTAGATTCCCTTGGTTCATCGCTTCCATACAACACCCAGTGCTCATCTCAACAAGTGCCCTTCTCAATGCCCATCACCCATTTTCTTCTCTCCCCACCCTCTCATCAACCCGCAGTTTGTTCTCTGTGTTTAAGAGTCTCTTATGGTTTGCTGAGAGGCTAAGAGAAAAGTTACCAGGTGTACTCACAACTGCAAAGAAAAATCTTTCCCTTCCCCCACCGTTCCCGAAACCAGCCAGGGCGTGCCCGGTCTGAATGGTTTGAAATAAAGGCGGGGACCAATCAAGTTCTGCTGAGCGTTCAAATTTAAATGTCAGCCTATAACAACTCTGTAACCTCAAAAAAATCCCTAACTTGTTTGTGCCTGTCTATAAAAGAAGCTGTAAGATCCTTGCTCGCGGCCTGTTGCGTCACCGGCGACGAGTGCGCGGAGGACTGGGTTCGAACCTGCAATAAACAACCCTTGCCGCTTGGCTTTGACTCTGGACTCTGGTGGTTTGTTTTCGGGGGGTCTCTCCAATCGGGGCATATCATTGCCTCCCTCCCTCTTTGTTTGTAACTATTTTTTTCCCCTTGCCTTCCCCCATGATCTTCTGTTAAGTTTCTCAGGATCCACATATGAGTGAAAACATATGATATCTGTCTTTCTCTGACTGACTTATTTCACTCAACATAACACCTTCCAGTTCAATCCACGTTGCTGCAAATAGCATGATTTCATCCTTTCTCATTGCTAAGTAGTATTCCATTGTATATATAAACCACATCTTCTTAAATTTTTTTTTCAACGTTTTTTTAATTTATTTTTGGGACAGAGAGAGAGAGAGCATGAACGGGGGAGGGGCAGAGAGAGAGGGAGACACAGAATCGGAAACAGGCTCCAGGCTCTGAGCCATCAGCCCAGAGCCTGACGCAGGGCTCGAACTCATGGACCGCAAGATCGTGACATGGCTGAAGTCGGACACTTAACCAACTGAGCCACCCAGGCGCCCCTAAATCACATCTTCTTTAACCATTCATCAGTTGATGAACATTTAGGCTCTTTCCATAATTTGGCTATTGTTGAAAGTGCTACTATAAACATTGGGGTACAAGTGCCCCTATGCATCAGCAGTCCTGTATCCCTTGGATAAATTCCTAGCAGTGCTATTGCTGGGTCTTAGGGTAGGTCTATTTTTAGTTTTTTGAGGAACTTCCACACTGTTTTCCAGAGCAGCTGCACCAGTTTGCATTCCAACCAACAGTGCAAGAGGATTCTGTTTCTCCCCAATTTTAAATGGCCTCATAGTTCAGGAAGTAGTCTGAGGTTTCTGGTGATGTAATTTTATTGTTTTAACTTCAGTTTAATACAAAAACATTTTGTTATCTTCCCTACAATACCTTTTCAATCGATTTCCCATTCATTCTTTTTCCCCATTGTATTTGTCAAAGTTCAGGCTTTGTTCTTTATATGTAGTATTTTACCAATAGCCTATCCTAGTTCACTTCAGCACATGCTCTCATTAGCTTACAATAGTCCTCATCTCTTTCAGTTGATTTTAAGGAAGCATGACCCTGTTTCTATTAGCAGAGCACTTGCTTCATGATTTTTACCTGGATTCAAATCCAAACCAAACCATGACACTTACTATTGGGTGACCTAAAGTAAATTAAATATCACTGTGCCTCATAGTTCTTATCTGTGAAATAAGGATAATGCTAATGCCTATGCTATGTGATTGGGAAAAGATTAATTTAAACCACTTAAAAAAGTAACACACTTATAAACAGTGCATGGCATAAACTAGGCCCTATGTTAGATGTTAAATCATATCATTTTATTATTTTATCTTTAATTATTGTCAAAAATATCACCGTCAGTATCTTTCATTTATCCTCAAACTGATCTCTTTCTTCTATAAATCTCCCATATGCCACCTTGATTATCTTTACAAAATCATCCCTGGTCATTATCCTCTGATTTCCTAGAGGGTAAACTTTACAGTTTTGGATCAGATGTCTTTTTCCTATTTCAGCCTTCTCTATTTTAACTGAAGAGTATTAGATGTGACTGATGTGGTGTGATTTATATTTAGTGAAAAGCAACAGGACAAAGAAAAGTACATAAAAGTTGGGGACCAATGTCAACCTTCAGGGAATTCTGTATGGAAATAGTATACATTCCCTAACTAGGTGGAGTAAACCATGATGTCAATATTAACATATAATTGGAAGGAAAAGAAACTCAAAAATTTTGAAAATGAAACATGACATAAATGTAACTGAGAATGTCCCCACACTATGCCATTAGGATTCATATAAAGCCCTCAGATGGTAGTTCAGAAGACAAAACAAGTCTAGATTCCTTCTCTCTCTGAGACAGTAATAGAGCTAAGCAAAGTTTCCCTTGTAATAGCAAAGTGAGAAAAAAATCTTGGTAAAATTAATATAACAGAACTATCAAACTAATGGAACAAAAACAATCAATATTCTACTAGAAGACAAATATTTAGCACCAAGAAACAATTTTTCCCAACTGAGAGATCATCCTATATTCCAAGAAAGTCTGATTCAGAGAACTTTAAGTGGAAAAAAAAAAAAAAGGACGTTTATAGTAAGAATAGAAAGATTATTACCAGGGAGTATCTGAATAACATTTAGAGCCAGAGGACAATAACTTTTTTTGTAGCCAAAAATTAGTTAGTATTATATATAACTGAAATTTGTTTTGAAAAACAAACCACAATGACCACAAACTAAATTCTTTTCATTTAGCATGACAAAGATGTCTTAGTTCACTATTTTTGCTTTGGTGAAGGGACATTTTTTGAAGTATAGCAGCTGATTCTTTGATTGTTTTCTGTTGATTTCAATTTATATTCTATTTGATAACATGCACAAGATTGTCCAGTTCTTTATAAAAGTATTTTTAAGCATCAACCTACTCCTCTGTATTTATAAAATAAGCAGATAAAAATATCTGGAAAATAATGTTGTTAAAAAATAATTTATTTTTCATGATAGATACTGGGGTTTGGGATTTTTCACACTTATTTTTATATTTCCTGATGCTCCAGTTCATTATAACAGGTATCCATAATTTTTATAAGCATAAAAGCATGGATTTCTGTAAAATAGATTAAAGTCTCTGCTCATCAGAAAGCTTCCCATAATTATAAAATTATTTCTTTATGTGTCTCTCATTTACAACTGAATAGAATTAATTTGTAACATAATGAACAAAATTTTATCTTTCATGTTCTCTCATGCTTCTTGAACCATGTACACTTTTAAGTCATACTTTGTAATGAAAATAAGACTTTAAAAAATCAAGAACTTAGAGGTATACATTGTGAGTTACAATGAAATAAAGAGTAAGGAATATAGGTAATTATTAAATCATGTGGGGACCTGGGAAGCAAGGTACTCAACATGTTCCCTGATTTTTTCATTTGACAAAGAGAAATTGATAATTGTGATTCTTAGAGAAAAAAAAGGTGCTATGTAATGAGAAAATATAGCAAGTGAAAGCCATTTGAAGTTTTACTCCATAAATAAAGTATGAAAAATTAAAGTATTTGATTTATCTGTTGCATTTAATATTACACCATGACAGTGATATTCATTGTATCTCCTACCAAGATTATAATGACACTCATAAAAAATAATTTTTTGAAAACAAAGAGTTTTTGTTACAACTAATAGAAAATAGGCACAAAACTTAAATACATATGAGCACCAAGACAGATGTTAATTGCTTTTTTGTCATCCAACCATTAAGTATTTGTTATAAGCCTGCCACCACATATGTCAATTAGAAATGAAGGCTGTGGAGAAAATAAAATAGGGTAAGGATAGAGAAAGTGCCAGAAGGAAATGGGTTTACTTTATTTATTTATTTTTAAGGTTAGTCAGGGATGATTGACTAATGAGAAATCTGATTTGACACTGGGAAGAAATGAGAGCAGATGATGCAGGTGTCTGGATGAGAAGGACTATTTACAGGGTAAGAAGAGAGTAAATGCCAAGACCTTGAGATAGGGTGATATTTGGAGCATTCAAGGAATATCAAAGTGGCCAATTTGTCTAGAAAAAAGTAAATGAGTGACAGAGTGAATGAAGGTAACACCAGAGACACACCAGTAGGCTAGATCATAGGTCCTATTGGGGCAAGGAAAGTACTTTGGATTTTACTCTGACTAGAATGAGAAGACACTCTCCTAATTGGAGAATACCAGTTAGGAATTTCTTAACTTACATTTTAAATGGATCATGCTAGCTTCTGTGTTGGGTGAACACTGATGTGCTGAGGTACAAAGAGGGAGATTGGAAGATCAGTGAGAAGAATACACTAGTAATTCAGGTGATAGAATTTGAGAACTTGGACTAGGTAGAGATAGTGAGAGGTGGTCAATTTCAGTATATAATTTAAAGATAGATCCAGCGGGGATTACTGGTGAGTAGCATATGGAGAGTGAAAGAAATAGAAGAGTTGGGGATGATTTCAACAAACTTTTTCAATGAGAAATTAGAGCAAAGAAGTTAATGTTTGGTTATTTGAAGAGGAGTGTGGGAGAAGCAATTCAGGTGTTAAAATACAAAGTTGAAAGTTAGGTACAAAATTAAGCTTGAGATGCTTGTTACACATTCAAGTGGACATGACACTGAAATACTAAAGCCTAGATTTCCAAGGAAAGGTCTGGATTGGAGTTACAGCGTAAGAAGAATTGTATTTAAGAAGAAAAGGATCAAATTAGCTATATGTTGCTAAAGCGACCAAATCAGAAGACAACTGAGATTAACTGTCAGAGTAAATGGCATTGACAATGTTTGTCAGACTCATTTCTTGCTCTTCCTTTCTCCCTCCCAATTAATAAGTCTATATTTAGGAAAGAACACTTATTTCTACAATATTTCTACTTGATGATAATGTATTTAAAAATATTTCTAGATAAACCTTATGGTATATTGTTTGTATTTTGTATTTGCAGTATTCTCTGGGTAAATCTTGAGGTAAAGAATGTCCAAAGGAAATGTAGTCTTGCAATATAAATGCATATTGAAATTGTGTGCTAGATGCAATGTCTACCTGAGAAATTAAGGTTGATAGAGCATCATTGATTTTTTTTACTGAATGTAATTAACATATAACATTATATGAGTGCCAGTTGTGTAGCATAATTATTTGATATTTGTACATATGTGAGATGGTCACTAGAATAAATCTTATTAACATTTATCACCATACATGGTTACAGAATTTTTTTCTTGTGATGAGAACTTTTTTTAATTTTCTTAGCAACTTGCAAATGTGCAATACAGTATCCTTTACTATAGTAGCCATGCTGCATATTGTAGAACTGGAAGTCTGTACCTTTTGATCCTTTCACCCTTTTCACCCACCCTCCAACCCTCATGTCTGGCAATCAGCATTATGTTCTCTGTATCTTATGAGCTTGTTTTTTTCTTGTTTGTTTGCTAGATTCTGAATATAAATGAGATAATGTGGTATTTGTCTTTCTCTGTTTGACTTATTTCATTTAACATAATGCCCTCAAGACCTAACCATCAATTGTTTTGTTAAAAAAGTTATATATATATTATATATATATGTGTGTGTGTGTATATATATATATATATATATATATATATACAGTAGGGCACCTGGAGAGCTGGGTGCTCAGTTGGTTAAGCTTTTGACTTTGGCTCAGGTCATGATCTCACAGTTCATGAGTTTAAGCCCCACATTGGGCTCTGTTCTGACAGTACAGAGCCTGTTTGGGATTCAATCTCTCTCTGTGTCCTTCTCCTACTCACAGTATCTCTCTACCTCAAAATAAATAAAACTTAAAAAAATAATAAAAAATCTTATAAAAGCAAAGAAATGACATAAAACTAAATGTTTCAAACCATGTACAACTATACTGGAACAAAATGAATATTATCTGAGCCATCTTAATTTGTGTGTTTTTCAATGTTTATTTTTAAGAGAAAGTGGGAGAGAGTGTAAGTGGGGAGGCAGAGAGAGAGGGGGACAGAGGATCTGAAGCCTGCTCTGTGCTGACAGCAGTGAGCCTGATGTGGGGCTCAAACACACAAACTGGGAGATCATGACCTGAGCTGAAGTCTGACGCTAAACCAACTGAGCCACCCAGGTCCCCCTATGTTGTGTTTTGAAAAGGAACATTTCAGGGTGCCTGGGTGGCGCAGTTGGTTAAGCATCTGACTTCAACCAGGTCACGATCTTGCGGTCCGTGAGTTCAAGCCCCGCGTCAGGCTCTGGGTTGATGGCTCAGAGCCTGGAGCCTGTTTCCGATTCTGTGTCTGCCCCTCCCCCGTTCATGCTTTGTCTCTCTCTGTCCCAAAAATAAATAAAAACGTTGAAAAAAAAATTAAAAAAAAAAAAAAAGGAACATTTCAAAATGTTTTGTACACAAAATATTTAGGAAGCATTTATTAAACCCTGGCTAGAACCAGAAGTGGTGCTACTTTTGAAGCTTCGGTTCACATTCATAAGACTTCCTCGTTTCAATAAAATGCATAAATATTACAGTACGCATTATCATTTTTATTTTTATGATATATGCCTTTGGGTTAATGTGATATTTGCATTTTCTCAGGAACTCCTTTATCTCTTTAAAGGAATGCATTTTATTCCTTTATTGTATTCCTTTTGTAGTATTAGACGTTAGACCCTTTAGGGAAGACATTACTTATGAATATAGAAATGAGATGAATTGTAATATTCTCAACATCCATCTAAGATTAGAAAATATTTAAGGGAGATGTTTATGAGTTATTGAACTTAAATTCTGTAATATCTGAAATTGTCTTTGTCTCTCATTCCACTTGCATTATTATTGCCCTTGAAAAGAATGAAAACAAATCAAAACAAATTCTCTGCCACTTTATCTCTTAAATCTATTAATTAGTGTTTTTACTATTCTCTTAATGTTTTTCCTAAATATAGAAATATTCAAAATGATTCTTGTATTTATATTGTAATGTATCAAGAATAAGTGCTTTATTAGAAATTAGTATTTAAATTTAATCACATTGGTTGCATACCTCAGTATTTCTAAGCATGAAACTGAAGTTCTTATTCTGGAAAATATATCACAGGATTGTTTTGAATATTTAGGGAATAGTTTCAGTTCAGAACCATATTTAGTATGTACAATACAAAAGAAAACCTGGATATTTCTCTTTTCTTATTATGCAGTCACCATCTTTAATGGTCATGGTGCACTGTGGAGAGGGTTCAGGAGATTATAGACCATATTCATTAAGGATACATTGAGGAGTTCTTCAGAGAGACCCAGCGTCTACCTCATTCATATTCATCTTAGATTTGGGGAAGAGTCTGTGAATCTTCATGACAATAACTCCAGTTAAATTTCTGTCCATCGGGGTTAACTTTTTATTTTTATATGTTAAAAAGATCTTCAACATATGCTCCATTTTGGTTGTTTTGGCTTAATTCTTAGGGACCCTGAAATCAGTTCATACCACTCCAAATGTATCCTGTCCCTACAGCTTATTGTTGTGACTCTATTCTCATTTTCTCTAGCTGTTTCATGCCACCACTCCAGGATCTCATTTCATCCACTCACCCTCATCTCCATCTGTGGTTATTCAAGGACAAGGTGCCCTCACCAAGGCAGTTTTAATGTCTTGGAGAAGATGTCCTCCAACTCTGATGAGGGTATAGTTAAGGTATAGCTGAGCAGGCTAGACATTTTAGAGCTATTTTAACAGTCACAATTTTTTATTCTTACCCCCTTATACACTAGCAAAATTCTGGCATTTCAACCTATGTACCATAAGACATGATGAAGCATAGGCTTCAGTTAGTAAAATTAGTAGACTATAAAACATCACTCCCAGGTGATCAGTGAGAACCACTGAATCCTTAAAACCTTGTCGGTAACATCTGAAAGAGAAACTGAAGGATTGAGAGTTTTTTACTTGGTCTTGGCAACCATGGCTTCCCACCTCCTCTTGCAAAATGACCTTAATCTTGAACTGTCCCTCCTCAACCCCTCCTGGTAAGTCCAACTTGACAAACCACAACTTCTGCCTCTTCTTTCTGAGAAACACTTTTGCTCAACTCTTTCTGAAATGAACTGAAAACGAAGCCTTTTACTAAGATTTTGTAAACTCACTCTCCCTCTTTCAATCTCTCTCAAATTAGAAAAGTTTCTAATGTCTGGCTTTTTTTTAATATGTAAAAACTCCCACAGTTTTTAATCATGTGCAGCATCTTCTTCTGATCACTGTAAGACCACTTCCATGAGGATAAGACATACTCAAAATCTTTTGATATCTGTCCTCAGAATTCCAGTGACTATAAAGCTAAGTCCTGCTTCTGACAAGTGCCATTTCTTATGCTTTGAAGTGCCCCCAGGTTTTTCTTTTCTTTTTTTTTGTTTTGTCCCCTTAATACTGGCTTTTTGATTTGCTTTCAATTACTCACATATCTGACATATAAGGTGGGATAGGACCAAGAACCTCAGTTCCTGATTATTTTCATGGTGTTTGTTTTCTTCATTTGAATATTGTGAATTACTAGACTTTTAATAAATCTCAGGTTATGGTTCCAATAGTCTTACATATTCCAAGTTTTGATAAGATTTTACCAAGAAAAATTTAGAACTTCAGTGTCCACTCTGCAGAATTTAAGATAAACCTATCTGTGTGCATTACAATCAAATATTTTAAAGATTTTAAATATTCAGTGGTCAACATTTTTAGATTGGCATAAAGGGACCACTGAAGGATAGGACACTTCTAAAATTATTTATCCTAGGAGTCATGAATAAAAACAAATGAAAATGTGGAATATCTAATACCCAAACTTAACCACTACTGACTCTATTCTGATCCAACTTTGGACTGGCATCCTATTTTCCATACCTCAATTTCCTCCCCTCTTTACATTTTCTCTTTCTCTTTCATTTTCACCAGATTCTTTTCTCTTTCATGCACTGGCCTTTCCTAAACATACGCCTGACATTGAACATTATCATAATATCTCATACGGTAGCTGGAAATAATGACTTATTCTCATTTTCATTTGAAATCTTGCTTGAGATCATATTAGATCATAACCTTATTGAGGTAAGGAAAGACAAAAGTTCACTGAAGAATTCAGTATTGCTCTATGAACTTTTATTTCAGGATTCTCTGATCTCTATCACTTTATCTCTGTGGATTCTGGACATGTGAAAATTTGATTAGAAAAGTAGGAAGGATTGATATGAAAATGTGACTACGGATGGGTATAAAATGAGTACAAGACTAGGACAAGTATTTCTAGTAGTTATATCTGAGGTCTTTGTTTTTCCAAATCTGATTGATGAAAAATTCAGTCTGCTAAATGGAGGAAAGAAGTATCCACTGAAAAGTCCACTTAGATACCACTTTTGGGAACACACTGCTAAAGATAGGATTGAAGGTATCACTGGTATTGCTGGGTTCTTGAAATATACTTTAACTCAGAAAAAAGAAAAAATCCATACCAATTAATCCAAATGAACCCTTCAAGTAAGTAGCCACTCTTGTCTGACCACAATTTCCCTTAATACGAAAGGAATGTAATAACTAAAATCAATTCTTGGAGGTATCAATGATACTATCTATCATAAGCCCTCCCTTCTTTCATCATTCTTTCCTCAAGATAACAAATAACTCAGTGGTAGGAATCTCAAAAAAATTTTCGATTTGGGCTTATTTGAGCCACTTCCTGTGTCTGTAGTCTCTCATGAGTTAAAACAATTTTTTTGTTTGTTTTGTTTAGTACTTTTGGTGAATCTGTTAGAAAGATGATTTGTAATTGTGGTGCCATTTTAAATTGTGGACCAGTCTCTTTCTAGAAATCCTAGAAGGTGAAAAATCACTGATTTATAATTTGATTATGGGCCACATTGGTTACTCTATTAGTTTCCCATTGCTACTATAGCAAATTTATACAATCTTAGTGTCTTAAAACTAAGATTTTAATAATAAATAATAATAATAAATAATTATATAAATTATAAACAAATAATAAATATAATATATAAATAAATAAAATAAAAATAATATAAATAAATAATAATAAATAAATAATAAAAATAATAAACTTATTATTTTATAGTCCTTTCTGGTTTTATAGTCACACATTTTTTTTTAACTTTTATCCTCTTGACTACCTTCTATAAAACCTTGTGATTACATTGTGTCCAATTAGATAATCCGAGATAATCTATGTATCTCAAGATCATTGATGTAATCACATTTTCAAAGTCTCTTTTGCTATGTAAGCTAAAATATATATTGTAGTTTAAGATGTAGGCTTCTTCAGTGGGTTATTACTCAGCCACAGTTAGCATCTGTAATCATCTTAGAGCTTGAATCTGTTCCTGGTTATCCTTGCCCCAAAGACAGTTCAGATATGGGAAACATAACCCTAAAAGTTATTGACTGATCTGCTTATGGACTTAACAAAGTGTCCTATGGGTGAGGGGTGGAGGTTTGGGAGAATGAGGCCCACTGCAATTGCACACTTCCAGAAAGGACTCATTAATCATTTTATTGGCCATGCAATATCTTTGTTTTTTAATTTAAAAAAAAATTAATGTTTACTTATTTTGAAGGACAGAGAGAGGAACAGACCCTGAGCAGGGGAGGAACAGAGAGAGAAGGAGACACAGAATACAAAGCAGGTTCCAAGATCTGAGCTGTCAACACAGAGCCTGACCCAGGGCTCGAACTCATAGGCTATGAGACTATGACCTGAGCTGAAGTCGGATGCTTAACCAACTGAGCCATCCAGGTACCCTGAAATCTTTGTGTTTTTTTTTTTCTAATCAAAAAGATGAGATTACGATTTTGAGTAAGATATAATAATGGAAAATATTTGACAAGGTTAGATGTTGAAAGGACTCAGAAGAACCCACAGAAAAGTTTTCATTTAAAGTTTTCATTTAAAGGCAAACATAGTGTAGCCAAAGATAGACAGTAGAGGCAATACTGGGGTCTGAGACACTTCCAGGCATAAGCTTTCCACATGCTTATGGACACATGTCCTTACATGCATATGGACACATTCTGTCTCCACTGTAAATTCTTTCCTGTGGGATGAATCTTAACTTTGGGAGAGCCCAAAGCAGAGGTGCCTAACCAGATTTTTGGTTATGTAATTGAGTTAGGCTGTCTAATTGGTTAAGCCTTTGGAAAACCATCAGTGAAGAGATTGACCCTAGAGGATGCCAAGTAAATTTTCTACCTTAAATAGCATCTCATACATTTCACTGTCCTTATCTTGGCCAAGAGTCAAAAACATCCATCTTGGTAATCCCAGAGGTAAGGTAGAGTTTATCAGTTCAGCTATAAATGAATTCTGTCTTATGAAGTCAACCACCTGACACTAGAACAAGTCATTTTAATTATGAATTACTATAATCATTTTTCCATGTATATTTTGCAATATTTATAGAACAAAAAAAAGCAAAAGGACAACTGTCAAATTTTGCAACATCAGATGAGATGTAGGTGAATCAGTGAAATTATTCTTATCAATTACCCCAGTACTATACTAAATACCAGTTATATTATTAAACTATATTTATTACAAAAGAAGTCATTTGGAATTACAATAGAATTTTTTTAGGGATTTCTAACAAAAGCAGTCCTTGTATGTATAATCAATGCTGTCATGGATTGTGATATGACTCAAGAGCCAAATTTTTGTTAATTCTGGATCCCAAATCTCTTGTGGGGGCCATATGACCTATGCCATACTACAAGATTGTACTAACCAGGTTTCATGATGAGCTTTACATTTAAGTAATGCACCCCTCCCACATATACACATATGCTCATACACACACACACAAGTAAATTCTTGATTAAATTGAATAGGTTTCCAATTTCAACTGTTCTATTAGGCACATCTGGTTTGTGTTTCTATGTGGGGCCTTGGCAATTGAAGTCACCTACACAATTACATTCTCCATTTATGAATTCCCACAGACCAAGGGGAGGGATATAATATCCCATAAATCCATTGTTTTTACTTCTTTTGCCCAGTTTCAGGCCATTGTCCTTGAGTTGCCTCTGTTTAATCTGAAGAAGCATACTTAACAGTCCCCCTTGGTTCAGTGTCCGTGCTTTTTCCCCATATTTATTCCTATCATGCTGTTTAACTATTTTTTGAGGTTATTTTATCCATTTTTAAAGTACTATAATCTGTCCAACTGCTTGCATCTTTTCTTTTCTCCTTTCTCCTGAAATAAATTCTCTTTTAAGTGGTCAATAAAGGCCAATAAGACATTTTTCTCAGTATGTCTATCTTTGGAAATATATGTTCAGTTTTCCCAAGGACTCCTAGACTTGTGACAGTTTTCTCCTAGACCTCTTTCAGGTAGGATATTTTGGTCAATGTCAGTTTATCTACCAAATATTTTGTTGCCTTAGATTGCTTGTTTTGTAATTACAAATTGAGTATATATTTTGGACTTGAAAATGTTGAATTCCTTGAGACAATATCATATGGATTGCAGTCACCCAAACTACATTTCAGTTTGAGTATGTTAAAGAGCCTCTTATAGGTGTCCTTGACAACATCTGGCACTATTAGAAGCAAGAATATGTGCCACCATGTCAACCCTATACGAATATTGGTTTTTGTTCTCTCAGTAGTCTCTACCTTAGCAATTTCCCCTCCACCCTCTAAACAAAAACAAAAACAAAAACAAAACCCTGCTCTATATACAGTAAGACACATAATATCTGTTAAATCAGGAATGGAAGGGGTGTTTTGACACAATGGGTATCTTGAATCTTAAGATAATTTTGTATCCCTCCATAGTAGAAGCAATTGCAACAAAAGCCCTGATAACAAGCTAACAATTTCCTTTTAAATAGTATATACTTTGAAATTGCAACAGTAAATTTATCCAAAATCCCAGTGGTCTCTGCTGGGTGGCAGTAATAGGCTTTTGCCTGACTGTCCAGTCATTATGGCCATAAATTTCATACACTTCCAAAATCTTTGAAGCATGGGGTCTGCACATGTTGGGTAAAACCATGTGATGTTTAAAGCCCCTAGAAAACCTGATCTTCAGGAAAAATCACATTTAACCATTTTCCTGGTAACTTTGTGAATAGGTGCTAATAATATCCCCATATATGACATGAGATATCTTCAAAAAACTAAACAACCCAATAAATCAGTATGCCTTTTGATTGATTTTGGAGCTGACAGAGATAATAATTTATTTTTGATTATCTGGGGCAGTTCAAGTGATATCAAGGAATTTTATCATTTGTTCTGAGCTTTACACTTTTATTTGGGTTAATTAGCCACAGTCTGGTGGTCATATGATTAATAAGTGTTTTTAATTCTGTCTTGGCTAAGTCTTCTGATTGGCATACCAACATTCTATGATATACATAATGAATAATAGTACTTTCCAACTAAATCCAATCTATCTCTCTTCTTACCAGGTCATGGCAATCAGCAGGGGAAATTAAATATTCCTGTAGTTACACAGTAAATGTATATTGGAGCCCACTCCAGATGAATGCAAATCAGCTTCAACTTTCTTCTAAATAGAGATGCAAAAGAAGGCAAAAACCAAACCAAACTGTGTCCCTTAGTTTGTGGCAAATCTTGAATTGTTGGTATCATATTAGATATAGCTGGTACTTTTAAAGCCACCACTTTATCCTGTTATCTATGATCTATAGTTAACTTTCACATTCATGAACTTATTACAGGTCATGCTGGACTATTAAACAAGGAGTTTCGGAATACTAATAAACTTGCGTCTAATTGTTCCTTTATTAAACCAAAATACCTCCAACCCTCTAGTATACTGTATGTTTTAAATTTAGCACTCGAGTACAGATTATTCTATAATGTTCCCATGTAGACTACCCAGTTAAACCAGCTTAAAGAGCAGATTTGCATAATATTTCCTTTTTCTATGTTTTGGATAAGAGAGAATTCTCCCATTTAGACATAACATATATTCCAATAATACAGCTTGGCAATGGTGAGCCAATACCCTTACGTACCTTTTGTTCATAAATTCCTACTTTAAGCCATAGTTTTACCTGAAAAAGTATTTTGCATCACCACATCCTGCTAATTTTTATTTTCTTATCACTTTTCATTAAAAGACTTATAAAGAGCAATACGCTGAATACCAGTGTCCAGCAATCCTGATGAATTTTCTTCACCAGCCCCAGGCCATTTGACCTATCTCAAAGCAAATGACCTCGGGTTCCCTCCTGGGGATTGTGCCAAGAGATCCTGGCCCTCCTGTCACTCAGATTCTTTATCCTCACTGTTTTAATTGGCATGGACTCTGAAAAGATTATAGACCCTAATTTTTCATCATCAGATTTTTTATTTTAGTTTATCATGGCAAAGATAAAGTAAGTAAATTTGTCACAGTCCTTTTACAACCTTAGTGGTTGGTGGGGCTGGATGACCTAATCTCTTATAGTGTGATTCATTAAAATTTTAGTAGCTACTCCATCTATTTCCTCCTTTTTTATGTCATTTTTAATTGAGCCTCTGAAGAATTCCACATAGTTTAATTATCTCGAGGTTTTCTCTTACTGTTTTTTTTCTCTTATTGCTCTTTCTTTTGCATAATTCTGAAAAATTTCCCATTATTTAGCTCCATTTGGGGCTCTAAATGCGTAACAGTTTCCCACACAACGACTTTTCTCCTCAACAATAAAGTCACATATAGGGTCCAAACAATTCCTTTTATCACAGCATCAATCATCACTGGTAAACAGTAGAGAGGGAGTGGAAATCTTAAAATCATACAGGAAGTTCAGGTCATAATTTTGCAGTGCTAGCAGCCGTTAGCTACTTACTCTTACCTTCAATTTTACTAGGACATATCAAAAAAAAAAAAAAAGACACCACATTGTTGGCTGATTGAACTGTTTTTTTTTCTTGTTATTGTGTTTTTGTTTTCACTTTATTTTGTAATGCATTTACTATCCACTAGCCCTGGGTCCATGCACTTCAATTTCCTTTATAATTTTCCTCATGTCAGTGGGTGTGGGGCTTGTGAAGCCTAAACCCAGGCATGACAAGGAAGTCCATCTGTCAACAATGATTCCTCCCTCTCAGCTTTATTTCTCCCAAACCGAATCTTAGCCCTTATTACTTAAGTTGTATTGTCAGAGATGGTTTCAGATATCTCATTCTCACTGCCAGCTGGAAAGATTCCATAAATTCAGAATTTAAAAGGCCTTACAAATTGTGCAGAGCACCCTCACGTAAGGCTTTTTTAGAGCCAAAAGGAAAGAATACAGGAAAGCGATGGGGATCCAAGAGGCATCCAGGTGCAAGCTCTCAGGATTTGTTTAGGGACAATTTAAAGGATACTATAGTTGACCTTTGCACAGCATGGGTCTGAACTGTGTGGGTTGAAAGGAGAGTACTATAAATGTGTTTTCTCTTCCTTATGATTTTCTTAATATACTAGAACAATTGTAATTAAACTCTTTGATTGATATTTGTGAGCAAACTATATATTTGCCATAGTTAAACATACCCTACCTATTATTATTCAAATTATAGTTGACCCTTGAACAATGTCGAGGTTAGGGACAATGAACCCCTGTGCAGTTGCCTATACACGTATATCTTTTGACTCACGCAAAACTTAATAGGCTGCTGTTACTAGAAGCCTTACAATAACGTCAACAGTTGATTAACATGTATTTTGTATGTTATATGTATTATACCCTGTATTTGTATAATATAGAATCTAGAGAAGAAAATGTTATGAAGAAAAAATTAACTTTAAACTGTGCCTTATGCAAAAACTTCTGATTTGCCACTGGCCACGTACATGTAAGTCTCTGTTTCATTATATATAGTGTAATTTGTACATGTATATTTATTTGTTTATCATATATATGTATATATTGGTTTTCTTAATGAATGGAATGATAAATTCTTTCATATTATTATATCCACTTATAGTGTGCTTTCCTGATATATTTCAAATAATTACTATTTGCTTTAAAAAAAAAAGCTTTCTTGGGGCGCCTGGGTGGCGCAGTCGGTTAAGCGTCCGACTTCAGCCAGGTCACGATCTCGTGGTCCCTGAGTTCGAGCCCCACGTCAAGCTCTGGGCTGATGGCTCAGAGCCTGGAGCCTGTTTCCGATTCTGTGTCTCCCTCTCTCTCTGCCCCTGCCCCGTTCATGCTCTGTCTCTCTCTGTCCCAAAAGTAAATAAACGTTGAAATAAAAAATTAAAAAAAAAAAAGCTTTCTTTAATGCCAAATATCCAAACTAAATAAATTTGTACCACAACAAAGTTTTCTCAATGGCTCAGTCTATTAGTATGGTAAGATCACAAATACCACTTAAGCACATATTTTATAATATAAAGATATCATCATAAAACTATAGACTTGAAGTCCATCTGTGGAAATATAAGGTTAAAATTAAGGATGTCAGTAGAGAAGATGGGGAAAAAATGCCTTGTGAAAACACAAGTGAAAAAAAGAATTACCCATGTTGTTTCTTGAATATTTGCATGTGAAAATGAAACCACAGACTTCTCCCCCCCATGAATCTCCTGTCACCTCGAAGTTAAATGAAAGTGAAATATACTTTGTGCCTGTGTATATGTATTTGTGATTCAAATTAGATCAATATTATTTTTTGTCAGTTGTGTTTTGTGTCTGTCTGAATGGCTATTGGTGACATCTGCTGAGGGACCAATGAGAATAGGGACCTGGTGAGTCAAGCCTTTTGACTTTCGTTGTGCTGAATGTGTGTGCTTATGATCTGTCATTCCACAAAAAGATGAGTTTCTTTTAAGCAGAACAGACTCTGCCGGGGGAGTTTTGCTGTCTTAGCATATTATTTTTAAAGTCATTTGAGGAAACAATCTGGAGAAAAAAAATAGATACCATGTTGAGTAAAATGAGTGGTTCTTAATGTAACTCTGTTTTGGGTCAGTCTTGAACAAAATAAATTTCTGCAACCTAAAATATTTTCAATATAAAATGAGAGACATCTCTCTCTCTGACTACACAATGGATGTATTATAAAAATTAAATAAGATTTGGAGCACTCTTACTACTATCCCTTGTTAAGCTGTGTTGCTTCTTAAATGTCAAAGCAACAGAAAGAGGAAATTATCTAAAAGAAAACGCTGGGATGAGAAACAATCCATAAATTAAGGAATTGCTCATATATTTAACAAAAGAGCTTAAGGAATCCATTAACTGAATATTCTATTCTTTTTAAAAAAAAATTAAACGTTTATTTATTATTGGGAGACAGAGAGAGACAGAGCATGAGCATGGGAGGAGCAGAGAGAGGGGAAGACACAGAATCTGAAGCAGGCTCCAGGCTCTGAGCTGTCAGCACAGAGCCCAAGGCGGGGCTCAAACTCAAGAACTGTGAGATCATGACCTGAGCCAAAGTCAGTCGCTTAACCGACTCAGCCACCCAGGCACCCCCTGAATTTCTATTCTTTCTTTTGTCCTGTAGTCTGGCAGATTCTGGTACTCTTTCCTTCTGCTCTGTGTCTCCAGATCCAGAGGCACACCCCTGAGTTGTTTGGTCACCAGGTTGTGCTAGTTACAGCTTCATTAGGTAAACTTTCACTTTTAATTTATTCTTGTGTGGATTTACCTGTGCCAGTTCCACACCTCACACTGCCTCCAGAGTTATCTAAACCCTCTAAATTCCTGATCCTGTACAGACTTCTTCAGAATGAACTCTCTTGATTCACAAGATGTCTCATGTGGCCAACATTTAGGGTTCCTCCTGTTCTACTCTTCTAGGAGAGTATAGATTCTTCCTTCCAATTTCACCCTTCACAACTGTTGATATCTCCCATCACCTATTGTCTCTTTCATTCTCTTCATCCTTTAAAGTGAAATTCAAGAGGAAGGGGAAATACAAGTATGTGTTAATTTTCCATGTTTAATAGGAAATCCGTGAATGTTACCAGCACGCAGTAGCCTAAATTAAACACACACAGTACACAATATATGGAAACTTTTAGAGCATGTAAGATAATAAAACATAACAAATTTTAGCCTTTCTATGTTGATGGAAAAAAATATAAGTGAATAAAGAATGAAGATTCTAGCAGTCTTCATTTCTTTAAACACTTAGTTGTCCTACCGAATAGCAATATGAGATCTTCGTTGGCTGAAATTCTGACAGACTGATATTTGCTGGAACTAAAGGCTCTGTAATAGACTTCTCATTTGTAATGGAGAATACAGTGTTTATTTCTCTATTTCCCTTTTATTATAATGAACTCTAAGGCATTCAGTAATATGTTACTGCCTAGGAAAAAATGCTATATTTGGGTCTTAGGTTGAATAAGATTGACATATTTAACCCAGACATTTTAGAACCAATAACATTCATATAGTTCATTTTTTAAGTACATGAAACCTTCCTGATTGCCCTATATTCAAGCACAAAATTATTTATTTCAATTACCTTAAAAGAAATACACTTATGAGTACATATATTCAATACACTTATGGTTATTTATATTCATTTTTATTGAATATACCATTACGACTAACTATACACATTTAAATTATGAATTCAGACGAGTTAAACATCACAATATCTACTAAAATGAACTCCTAAAACTAATCATGTGGGAAGTATTTTAGTTTGCATTTTTCTGAAGATAAACTAATACTACTTCACAGGTAAGGTTTGTCAAAAACCTTTTACTCATTAATTACTGTGATACTCCGTTCCTTAATATAATTGCTCTATTCTGGTACCAAATATCACACACAAAAAAAGAAATTTCTTGTTTGTAATCTGATCACTGATTTGTCATGCAAAATCTGTGAAAACGATAATATCTTAATAAGTGACTGAAGTAATATATTCCCTATTATTCTAAGCATTTTTCCCACCTCTATACAGAATATATGCTGGTGGTGAATGGTTAGCCTTTTCATTGAATACACACACACACACACACACACACACACAGTAGTGATATATATATACACACAGTAGTGAGATATATATACACACACACAGTAGTGATACAATATTGAGAGGAACTAACGTTAATGTAATACACTGAACTTAAATTCAAAAGGTTTGATTTTTATTGAGAGTTTGACTTTCTATAGTGAGGAGATAATGGGAAGATAAAGTAATAATATAGGTGAAATTATTTGTAAATTGTACAACATATTGTACTCTAAATAAAATTCTAGTAATTTTTAAAGAGTTTTAGATTCTTCTCAGACAGCTTGGATTTAAGAAGAGCTCACAAGTACCTAGAATTTAGCTGTGTGAAATTACCATTTAAAGCGTGTCCCTTAGGGACTGAACACATGTTTAAAAGCATTTAATAATGTGCACAAAGTTTTAAACAGTGTATTAAGAATTTGTATTACAAATGTTTACAAATTATATCCTACCAAATGACTATTTTTTTTCATTAAAGATCTTTATTCAAAGTGTGAATGATGCAATGTAATTTGAAAACAGGTTGACTTGAACTTTATTTTCCTGGAATTAGTATAATGTGTCATAAAACTTACATATCTCTCTCTCTCACACACACACCCACACCCCCCCCACACACACATACCTCCTTAGGGCAGGTAAAATGAACACCTCTTATCTCCAGGGCATTGAATAATTTTATTTTTAAAGTTTATTTATTTTTATTTTGAGAGAGAGAAAGAGGAAGGGAGAGGGAGAGAGAAGGGGAGAGAGAGTTTGAGCAAGGTAGAAATAGACAGAGAGGGAGAGAGAGAATTCCAAGCAGACTCTGTATTGTCAGTGCAGAGCCCGATTTGGGGCTTGAACCCACAATGTGGCAAGATCATGACCTGAGCCAAAACCAAGAGCCTGATGCTTAACCGACTGAGCTACCCAGGTGTCCCTGAATATTTTTTTTTAGTTTATTTATTTTTGAGAGAGAGAGAAAGCATGAGTGGGGTAGAGGCAAAGAGAGAGAGAGAGAGAGAGAGAGAGAGAGAGAGAGAGAGAGAATCCCAAGCAGGCTCCATGCTATCAGCACAGAGCCCTACATGGTGCTTGTTCCCATGAACCACAAGATCATGACCTGAGCTGAAATCAAGAGTTAGATGCTCAACCCACTGAGCCACCCAGGCATAGGGCACTCTAAACTGGTGTTACTTTGCTTTGCATTTACTGCAACTGAAGTCAAAGAACAGTGCCTCAAACTGACAAATATTGTGTGAACCACATGTGAAATAATGAGCAAGATTGAACAGATAAGCCAGTTAGTATACTATAAACTTCCAGCCAAGTTATAACCCGTGTCACTGGCAGAAAAACATTTTATTTATTTATTTATTTATTTATTTATTTATTTATTTATTTATGAAATTTATTGACAAATTGGTTTCCATACAACACCCAGTGCTCATCCCAAAAGGTGCCCTCCTCAATACCCATCAGAAAAACATTTTTTTAAGCATCTTATGTCAATGCCCTGTATAAACTCTTACATTTGATTCCCATTCCAAAAGATAAGTGAAATCCAAACTCCTTAAGATGGAAGGAAGAATCCTGTACAGTTTGGCTGTCTGCCATCGCCAACCATTTCAGCCTCATTTGCTATACTATTTCCTCTCCTTTGTATGCTCCAGGCACAAAACTGCTACTTAGTTCATGAAATATACCAAGCACTTCCTAACTGAAAATTTTGACTCTTCCTGTTTTCTCAGTCTAGAACACTTCTTCAATCTCTTCAAACACTTCTTCACTAACTCCTACTTATACTTTGGGATTCCATAGTACTTCAGAGAAGGCTTACTTCTTGCTTCCCCACAAAATCAGTTCTTATTTGTTCTCCACTATATCTGTTCTCAATATTACACTGTTTTTTTCATTCTTTCATAGTACTCTCCAGAGTCTATAATGATATAATTATTAGTGTGATTATTTATGGTTATTTCTACCATTGGAGTGTAAGTTTTCAGAAGGAAGTGATTTTTAGTCATCACTACCTCTCTAGTGAGCTCCTTAGAGTCTGGCACTCAATAAACATTTACTTACATGTGAAATAATAGCAATGATAGTAGTAATAATAATAATAATAATAATAATAACACAAACATATAAATATAACATAGCTGGGATGATAATATTACTGAGTGGTTATTTGTGGGCCAAGCTCATGTGCTAGATTCTGAAGGAACAGGTAAATAATGGAGAGCTGCTCTTCTGCTAAAACTTATAGTCTGATAAAATCAAACAAATAGGACACATTTGTTGTATACAGAATGAAATATTGAGGCTAGTCTTTCTGGTGGTACTATAGCATTTATTAACACATGACCTCCCTCTGAAACAATGGTTCAGTATTTATTAATTACAAATGGATGATGTTGGAAAGAGTATATAACCAGCATTGTCAGAAGCTCCATTAAAAAAGGAGCAAAGGAAATGTGTGCAGTTGAATTTTATCTTATAATTCATAGGAACACACAAAAAATTAAAGCAGAAACTTCATGAGTTTGTGTGTGTGTTAGATACTTCTTTTTTTCAAAT
This sequence comes from Prionailurus bengalensis, assembly GCF_016509475.1. Taxonomy (NCBI): domain Eukaryota; kingdom Metazoa; phylum Chordata; class Mammalia; order Carnivora; family Felidae; genus Prionailurus; species Prionailurus bengalensis. The sequence goes on along the minus strand of NC_057344.1, from coordinate 154,784,522 downwards.
TTTTTAATGTTAATTCATTATTGAGAGACAGAGAGAGACAGAGCATGAGCAGGGGAGGGGCAGAGGGAGAGAGAGGGAGACACAGAATCCAGAGCAGGCTCCAGGCTCTGAGCTGTTAGCACAGAGCCCAACGCGGGGCTGGAACTCACAAAACCGCGAGATCATGACCTGAGCCAAAGTCAGACGCTTAACCAACTGAGCCATGCAGGCGCCCCTAGATACTTCTAAGGATAGAATAAAGTCTTCATAAATAGAGGTTGCGACTCATACCAACAACATGAACATCTTCTGGGAGTTCGACAAAATGGAGAATCTCAGACCTTAGCAGAATTATTGAATTGGAATTTGTATTTTAGGAAGATCGCTGGTGATTTTTGTACACTTCTAAAGTTTGAGAAGCAATGCTATTAAGGATGGGCTTGAGGGAAGGAAAGATTGGAATTGAGAACAAATGGATAAGGGGTTATTTCAGAGGTGCAGAAGTTTAATGGTTATTTCAGAGGTGCAGAAGTTTAACCAGAAACAAAACAGGAGCATTTAGTTTTCAAAAGGAGGTCTAAGTTTAAGTTTATGTGAAATGTAATATTTCTAAATTGAAGTCCATGTCTGAGTAGCCCACATTATTCACTGTGGGAGATTAGAATATTCAGCAAGCTTTATACCCTCTTCTCATCTGCCACCCCCATGGAAGGAGGTGCTGATGCCATTAAAAGATATACCTTATCAATCTCAATCCATGCTTATGGTTGCTTAGTTCCCTTCTGGCATTTCCAAGAGAAGAACTGGGGGAGCAGCTGGAATGGAAGAAATGAGAGACACATGGAGGCAACCCAAACTGAATAATTATTTTCAAGTACAGAGTGGGTACTCTTAGACATTTTTATTTGATATACATTTTGGCAGATCCTTTGCCTTGAAAACTGTAACAGCAATGACAAAAACCTGCTGGAATCCTGGATGAATAGCATTAATTTTATTAATTTGGGAATATTGGAATTTTGGGGGGGATAATAGAATTTTTGTATTAAGTTTTCTCATCTAAGAATATCTAATTTTATGTCATTTAAATATTTTATATTTTTGAACATATGCCACATAACATTTTAATACAGGTTATTACACATATTTTATAACATTAATGATAATTTAAATGAAATATTTTGCCCTCCTAGGTAATTTTCAATACAGATAGAAAAAAGCATTTGATATTTAAAGTTTTTCTGTATTCTCCTTGCTAAATTGGTTATGTTTCTCCATAGAACCATGAGTAATACAAAGGGGAAGGGATTGTCTTCCTAAAAATTTTATTCCTCTAGGGGCGCCTGGGTGGCGCAGTCGGTTAAGCGTCCGACTTCAGCCAGGTCACGATCTCGCGGTCCGTGAGTTCGAGTCCCGCGTCAGGCTCTGGGCTGATGGCTCGAGTCCCGCGTCAGGCTCTGGGCTGATGGCTCGGAACCTGGAGCCTGTTTCCGATTCTGTGTCTCCCTCTCTCTCTGGCCCTCCCCCGTTCATGCTCTGTCTCTCTCTGGCCCAAAAATAAAATAAAAAACGTTGAAAAAAAATTAAAAAAAAAATTTTTATTCCTCTAAATATAAAGCATTTCATTTTTATTATCTCTTGTGAGTTCTGTGGTGCATATTTCATATTTATTCATTTATTCATTTTCATATTTATTATTCTGTGGTGCAGGAATTTTGAACATGCTTCCCTCAACCATTCTCCCTCAGGCAGGAGCTGAATAGCAGGTGTCTACCATAGATGGGGGCTGGCCCTGGCTGGTTGTCTCCAAATCGTCATGTAGTTCAGTGATTTTCCATGTTCCACTTGGGGTGCTTACCGAGTACTCAGACTGTGTATATGAAAACTCAGGACACCAGGACAAGTCTGGATCGACAGGGACAGGCAGAAGTTGCCCAGCCATTTGGGACATAGATCTGGAAGGCAGTCGCATCACTTCCACTACACACTATGGTTAATAACCACTCAAGTTAGCAAACTTGCTACTGGTCTAAAGGGATCAATATAATTTATAGATATATAAAGTAATCACTGAGGCTTTGGATTTGTTGGAGAAAGGGCGATCATGTGTTTGTTTGTACACAAAAGTTAAAGCTCATTATGCACATGCATGGTTTCATTATAGTTTAGAAGTCAGAGAGAGGCAGAAGGGAGTTTAGAGACACCAGTAGTGGTGATGGTTTTGCAACTGTTGAACTCTTTTTACACCCTCTCCTGTAGAGCAAGGGAGAAGCTTGAAAATCACGTTCTATAAGATATTTTGCAAGCAGAATTAAAACTGTGATTCAGCCAGTGAAGAGATATTTGTAGATTTTGAAGACAGGGTAGAAGTTGAAAGTATTCTTAAATCAGAGCTGAGGACAATTGCATTGGAACTTGGCAGAGTACTGTTGGCAGTGGCTTCTGGGCAAATATCCCCTAATCAGTTCTGTGTTGCAGTCTGGGAAGAGTCTGCTCTTCTTTCAGATTTCCTAAGCAGTATTTTAGGACCCGAATCCTACCAATAATTGCAAAGGCCTCTAGTGCCCTATAGTCAGTTCCTAATTACCGGAAAAACCAAAAATTTTCAATTTTTCTGATAGAATCTTGCCTGATCAAACACAGAAACAACATACTTCAGAAAATTGTAGCATTTACCACTTATGAGGATCTCCGTGATATTTTCCATTATGATTTCTCAGGCCTGCTTCAAAAGTTTTAGGGAACACACAATTTACACATAACAAAACAACCATACAAAAAAATAAATATAAAAAAATGAACTCATCTTGGGACACCTGAAACATCCAATTCTTGGTTTCAGCTCATGTCATGATCTCATGGTTCCTGAGTTCAAGCCTCATATCAGGCTTTGCGCTGACAGTGTGGGGCCTGCTTGGGATTCCCTGTCTGTCCTTCTCTCTCTGCCCCTCCCCTGATCATGTATGCATGCTCTCTCTCTTTCTCTGTCTCAAAATAAATAAATAAAACTTAAAAAAAAGAATTCTTATGAACCTTTCAACAATTCTCTCCCATCTATCTACCCAATCGATACCACTTTTCTTACCTATATCCCTTTTTTACTACTTTTCCCAAATGCCCTTTTCTTTAAATCTATATGAATATAGGTGTGGATTAATTCCTATTTAAGTAAATTTTAATCCAGTTTTATAGTATTAAGGCATATCCATCCCTATTTATTAGTCTTGAAATATCTACATTTAGGGTTTCCAGAATATGGAAGACATATGAACCTTTTTTTCTGTGAGAACAATCTATGTACCTTTTATAGACACAAAATGTGTAATGGATTATTAAAGGTTCTGAGAGTCTTTTTTGTCAAATATGTCATGATTTTGTTCCAGCAGATGTCCCTGAACTATTTTTGATAAAGAACTCCTGCTAAGCTCTTCATCTTCAAAAAGGCTGACATAGAATATTTGATCAGAGCTGTCAAGTATTCTAAATAATTAACAGAAAAAATTAATTTATTTTCAGTTTTTTTAACTACTTACACTATGTCAACACTACCCAAAGTCATCACATAATCACTGTGCTGTGAGAATACAGTCAAAGGCATTATTAAATGTGTTGATCAGTAAACCTTAGTGTGAAAGGAGAGAAGTCTTATAGGGAAAAAGACCAGCTGCTTGCTCAGAAAGAAACGGAAAAAGCGAGAGCAGGAGAGTAAGCCAGAGAGCAAGAGAGAAAACCAGGTCTGCTTATTGAACACATGGCATTCCCAGGAGGAAACTAAAAACATATCCTAATATGTAAATATTTTAATATGCATAAGTATCCTAATGAAATTAGCATTTACATAGTGCATAAAAATATTAATTTTATTTCAAAGATGATTCCTGAGAACCCAATGAAGTCATTAAAGTATAGAATTTCATAATCATCTTCAGAGCCTCGCATTGTTATAGACCTGCTTCTTAAGTTAACTACCCAAGATTCATTAGCTTACAAGTCTGCTACTCATTTTCATCAATGTTTGAATTCTTGATTGAGAGATGGTATTTCACTCCTGCTACTATATCAATCTGGAATCTTTTCAGAAATAAATTAAATTAAAATTACAAAGCCTTATTGAATAAAATAATTTATGACATATTAATTAGTTTCAAATTAACATTAAACTATTTTTGTTCTTTGAAGATATTAATTATAATTGAAGCTTCTTTGCCCAGGAATTTAAAAATCAAAATTATTCCTGTACTTCAACACCAGAACAGGAAGGAAGAATGTTAACAAGGTGTTACTGTGTGGAATAAAATCTTATCTATGGGAGAAAAATGATGTCAGTGTCCTTTGCTAATCTGACATACCTAACATTAAAATAATTTATTGTGTTTAAATCCAGTGTTTTATCCCATGAAATTATATTCTATATTGATGTCCAAAACTTTTCTCAAATGCTAATCTTACTTGGATACTTTGTCTGACAGAGAAAAAATATTGTGTATTCACCAAGCCATTTCCTTTCCCCTCTGGCTATACAGAAAAACTCCATTGTCTAATTCAGAACTGTCAGTCAGGTCCTTGTGACTGAATTCTGGACATTTGAAAATGGATATGAATTGTATATACCAATTCTGTACCCTAAAATTTCCATGCAATATTCCATGCTTCTTTCAGACAGATGATACCAGAATAGCCTTGAAGTCACGTGCCAATAATGACAGACTAGAGCATTGAAGACACCTCGTTTCCTGATCTAACGCCTGAAGCAGGGTCATCTTTTCCTTTTCTCCACCAAATACAAGGGCTGTGTGGTGAGGGAGTAACATGTTCAGTCTGCAAACAACCTTGAAATGTCTGGTATTATCAGATACAGAAGCTTTCATTAAATACCCTAGTATGATTCCTAATAGATCACATGTAGACAGCGATTTGCTATTACTCTAAATGATAATAGTATAATCAATTGGCAATACTTAAAAAAATAGTAACAGGTTTGTATACAACATTTAATCTTGCTTGAATCTATCAGAAGTTTCCAAACAAACAGGACACGTATTGATTTAATCAATAAGATGAATTTCAGAAAAGATAAAAATTGTCTCAAGGTCACATTTTGCAATATAGCAAAAATGCTACTAGAACATATATAGGGAGCGCATGGGTGGCTCAGTCAGTTAAGTGTCTGACTTCGACTCAGGTCATGATCTCACCATTCGTGAGTTCGAGCCCCGCATCGGGCTCTGTGCTGACAGCTCAGAACCTGGAGCCTGCTTCGGATTCTGTGTCTCCCTCTCTCTCTGCCCCACCCCCTGCTTGCACTCTGTCTCTCTGTCTCTCAAAAATGAATAAATGTTAAAAAAATTTTTTCAAAAAGAATATATAGAAAATATATAGAGAGAGGGAATATATACACACATATGTATACACAGTTTAATGTAGTTTTCCTAAACAAATTATGTTATTTTCAGTTCTTCAGACTTTCAAGGTTTTTGCCTATTTTGTCTCTTCTATCTGCATTCAGTTCCTTGTCAACTTGGTCTGCCAATATTCTAAAAATCATTCAAAGTAAAGATCAATTGTCATTTCTTTCCTGTGAAATTTTCTGTTACTTCTAGTCAAAGGAGACTTGTCCCTTCATGGTTCTGTAGATTTTTTTCTTTATTAAACATCAGATACATATTCCATTGTTTTATAATGATTTCCATATTTAACTCTCTCTTTATAAATGGTGCAAGAAAGAGCTAAAGTATCTTGACATTTCTATTCACTATTTTGGTATTGACCTTTGATACTTTTATTACCAACTGATAACCTTGTGATGTATTGATAAAAGGGAAAATAAATAGATATATTAAGAGGCTAAAACTAAGCATAGGATGACTCAGTTCCTGTTAAAATATAAATGTAAAGTAGAAAAGGTGAAAAATTATTTGGAAACTCATTTACCATTTATTAAAAACAATTTAGGATATGAAGTATTATTTCTCAATCCACGTTATTTAGTGTTATTGTCCTTACAATTTTCCACATTTCATTATTGTAATATTAAATTTAACCCATTACCCTTGACGTTACATTGTTATTATTATTTTCAACTTCGTGGCATCGCTCTATCAAAATGTTTCTGTGATATTAAATGAGCATATACTTATATACTGAATTTCAGTGAAATAGATGTTTATTTTTCCTACTCTAACATTAAATTGAGTTATAGTTCCCTATATATTCCATAAATGTTATTACTATGTTGCCTAAAATGATAGATATAAAATTTATCAGTAGGAGATGAATAGTTTCAGGTATAAAGATATATTAAAATTAACTCCCATTTTCTACTATCCCTAATTTTAATTTTAGTAAACCAAATGAATGAACAAAATAACTCTTCCAAAAGTAAATCTACATTAAAAGGAATTTTGAATAGTTTTTCAAACTTTCTAGGATCAAGAATCAGGAAACTTTTTTTAAGTTTTCTTCTAAACCAACATTGTTATAATATAAAAATAAAGTACTAGAAAATGAAATTAAAAAATAAATTTATATGAGATAAAAACCAAAAGTTTTCATTACTTATCTGCAGACATAAAATTCTATTTCAACAAATATGCATTAAAATACAGAAACATTTAAAATTTTATATTTTTTGAATGTATATTAATTAACAAAGGAAATTATTAATAGGTTCCTAAATGTTGTTCCATAATTGTAACTAAACACGTTTTTAAAAGTTTTTTTTTTTTTTTATTTTGAGAGAGACAGCCTGAACTGGGGAGGGGCAGAGAGAGAGGGAGAGAATCCCAGGCAGGCCCCGCACTGTGTAACACAGAGCCTGACTCAGGGCTCCATCTCATGAACCGTGAAATCACGACCTGAGCCCAAAGAGACGCTTATCCGACGTGAACCACCCAGGCGCCTCAGTAAAGAAGTTTTTTGAGTAAAACAGAGCATGGCACAATAAATTTCTGCATACACTGTACACAGTTTGAATGAAAACATTTTAAGGGTCAAAAATACACTTGATTCTTGCCTGTTGGATTGACGCAAATGCTATTAGAAGGATACTTTATCTATAACCTTTGTTTATTTTTAAACTATTTTAATTGTGTTACAAATTACATGTGTTGGAATTCACCTATTTTAAGATTACAATTCAATGATTTTTAATAAATTTAAGATTTGTGCAACCATCACCACAACCCAGTTTTTGAACAGTTCCATCCTTGGCAAAAAGATTTATTTTGCTCATTTACAATTGATCTATCTTCTTACACTTAGCCTCAGGTAAACACTAATCTATATTCTGTTTCTATATATTTGCCTTTTCTGTGTATTTCCTGTAAATTAATTTCATATCGTGTGGGTTTTCTTTTGTTATTATTGTATTTTTTTAAAAACCCTAAACATCAGATTTTCTAATGTCCTGACTTAAATCAGAATGTTGAGACTTCTTTTTGACCCACCAGTTATTTAGATTTGTAAATAATTGAATTTGAAAATATTTAAGGATATTCTAGATACCAATCTCCTTTTATTCTGTTATAGCATGAGAACATATTTTTGTTAACTGTTAAGTTTTGTTTTATGGATCAAAATATGTTCTATCTTGTTGAAAGTTTTATGTGCATTTGAGAAGAATGTGTATTCGGCTGTTAATTGAGTGTTCTATACACAAATTTAGTGCTATTTAGATCACCTGAATCCTTACCAGTTTTCTGTCTACAGTTGTTTGTTTATTTGTTTGTTTTTTTCCAACTATTGGGTAAGGAGCATTGAAATAAAAAAAATATGTAATTGCAGTTTTATTATTTCTCCTTTGAGATCTATTTTCACTGAGCATGGAATTGATGTTGCTAGTTTTCATGTTTTTCAATACTTTAAAGATGTCACTGCACTGTCTTTTTGTTAGCGTGAGTTCTGATAAGTCTGCTGTAATTCTTATCCTTGTTTGCTCTGGATCTGTTCACGTTTGTCACTAAATTTCTTCAAAATTTCTTCTGCTGCATTCTCTCTCCTTTTTTGTGAGATTCTGACTACGAATACACTAAACTTCTTAGTATTGTTTCGGACCTTTTGGATGATTGGTCTATTTCATTCTCTTTTTCCTTTTGTGTTTCAATTTGAGTAATTCTATGGACTCATCTTCACAGTCACTGATTTCTAAGCCATGTCAAGTCTGTTGCTGAATCTATTGAAAGCATTTGTCATCTTTTTTATTTTGTATAGTTTCCATCTCTCTGCTAAATTGTACACCTGATCTCACATGTAAAATATCTTTCTATCAGAACTTATACTCACCATGGTTATTTTAAATTCCTTGTCTTATTGTTATAGCTTGTGTAACATAGTCTAATTCTGATGATTGCTTTGTTTCTTCTGATCACATTTTTGGGTTCTTTGGAATTTGTTATTATTGTTGTTAAAAGCTGGACATGTATAGCACACTAGATACTGAGTCAAATATTTGGTGTAGCTGGAGATGAGCACACCTTTATTCCTGCTGGGTCTGTTAGTCTGGTAAGGGATTGGTCTGAGTTTGGAACTTGTGTGTGCTATGGTTGGTTGGCCTCCATGTACCTCTCCTCAGAAAGAATCTGTCTCCTGAAGCTCTTCCTATTATATTCTAGTATTATTTTTATTTGATTCTTGTTATTTTGTTGCAGGGTAAGAGAGTTTAGGTGTTCTATGATATTCTGTCTAACCCTCTTTTTTAGGTAGACACTGCAAACCTAAGTCCATTGGTATTAAATGTGCTTACTTATGCCACTGGATTAAAATATATCATGTTGCCAACTGATTTCTATTTATTCTGTCAGTTCTTTTCCTTCCCCCATTTCTTTCTTTTGTCTGGTTAACTTAATTTTTAAAAAAATTAAGTTTTATTTCCACTTTGGGACTATTTAAATTTTAAGGGTTGCCCTATGATTTACATATGAACCTTTAATTAAAAATAAGTCTACCCTGGGGTGCCTGGGTGGCTCAGTCAGTTAAGCATCTGACTTCACGATCTCATGGTTCATGGGTTTGAGTCCTACATTGAAGTCTGTGCTGACAGCTCAGAGCCTAGAGCCTGCTTCAGATTCTGTGTCTTCCTCTCTCTCTGTCCCTCCCCCACTTATATTCTGTCCCAATCTCTCAAACACAAATAAACATTAACAAAATTTATATAAAAAAATAAATAAGTCTATCGTCAGATAACATTTCACCATTTCATGTGTAGTACAAAGACTTTAATCTATTTCCACTTCCTGTCTCCTACCTTTTTTATTATTTTTGTTAATACTATTATTTTTATATCTCTCTTTTTTAAAGTTTATTTATTTTTAAAGAGAGAGAGTGTGCATGCACACACACACACATTAGTGGGGGTGGGCAGAGAGAGAGAGGGAGAGAGAGAGAATCCAAGCAGGCTCCTCCCTGTCAGTGCAGAGCCCCAAGTGGGGCACGAACTCACCAACCGTGAGGTCATGATCTGAACTGAAGTGGGATACTCAACCAACTGAGCCACTTAGGCACCCCTATTTTTATATCTCTTATACACATAATACACTGCTACTATTTTAGCTTTATACAGCAAACTACCAGAGCAATTAAAAATAAGAAACTAGTTTAATTTTTCCCTTCCTAATACTCTTGTCTTTTTAAAAATTTAAGTTTCTGTCTGGTATGATATTTCCCTGCTTGAAAACTTTCTTTAAGATTTCTTAGAAAATAGAACATATGACAATAAACCTTTAATTTTTTTTGTTTGAGAAAGTCTTTATTTCCCCTTCAATTTTGAAATATTCCTTGTAGATCACACTCCACTGTTTTTTGGTTTGCATGGTTTATCATTACTAGCTTTATTTCAATATATTTAAAATGACCACCTTCAAGTTTTTGTCTTTGTTTTCAGAAGATTGAACATTATGTGCCAATACCTTTTTTATTGTTGTTACTTTGTTTGGTTTGGTATTTATCCTGCTTCTTCTCTGAGCTTCTTGGCTTTGTGGATTGGTATCTGTCATTAATTGTGAAAATTTCTCAACAGTGTTTCTTCAACTATATTTTTTTGACTAATTTCATCTCTCTCTTTTCCTCTGGGTTTCCATGATTTGATTTAATGAACTAATGTGTTATTGTTTCTCGTATTTTAGATGCTCTTTTTGTTTCTGTATCTTTTTCTGTCATTCTCCTCTTTGTGTTTCACTTTAGTGATTTCTGTTGGTCTACATTTAAATTTTTTAATGTTTATTTATTTTTGTGAGAGAGAGAAAGAGAGGCAGAGTGTAAGTGAGGGAGGGACAGAGAGAAAGGGAGACAGATTCTGAGCTGTCAGCACAGAGACTGACGCAGGGCTTGAATCCATGAAACATGAGATCATGTCCTGAGCTGAGATCATGATCTGAAGCAAAGTCAGATGCTCAACGGACTGAGCCACTCAGGTGCCCCTTTGTTGATCTATATTTAAATTCACAGATTGTATGGGGCACCTGGGTGGCTCAGTCGGTTGGGCGTCAGACTTCCCCTCAGGTCATTATCTTGTGGTTCTTGAGTTCGAGCCTCTCATCGGGCTCTGCTGACAGCTCAGAGCCTGGATCCTGCTTTGGATTCTGTGTCTCCCTCTCTCCCTGCCCTTCTCCTGCTCACACTGTCTCTCTCTCTCTCTCAAAAATGAATAAATGTAATTTTTTTTTTAATTCGCGGATTATGACTTTAGTTTTGTCAACTTTATTCATTAGCCCATTGAGTATGTTATTGATATATACTATATGTTTGTCATTTCTAGAATTTCCACTTGATTCTTTTTCATTGATTCTGTGTCTCCTCTGCAGTTACCCATCTGAACTTGCATGTTGTCCTACTTTTCTATTAAAGACTTTTTCTTGACTCTCAAGCATGTAATACTGGTATAATTTCCATTTATTTTCTCCAAGTACATCCAATCACTCTTGTAAAACACTATGATTTATGCACGACTATAGTCATGTCACCCGCAAACTGAAATATCTAAATAAATTACTTTCTTATTAATACATTATAAAGACCAGAATAATTAGTTTAGATTTAAGTCATTGTATATATTTCTATCTCCTGATTCAATCTCCTGATATATTTCTATCAAATACAATTCTATGTAAATCTTATAATGCATAAATCTTGTACTTTTATTAAATGGTCTAATAGTTATTCCTCATATGATACATATTGTGTATCTATATGCTTTAATTCCCATAAGATACTCTTCTTGGATTATTTTATTTTCTTCTTTAGGTAATATTTAATATCCATCTATCTTTTTTTTTTAATTTTTTTTCAACGTTTATTTATTTTTGGGACAGAGAGAGACAGAGCATGAACGGGGGAGGGGCAGAGAGAGAGGGAGACACAGAATCGGAAACAGGCTCCAGGCTCTGAGCCATCAGCCCAGAGCCTGACGTGGGGCTCAAACTCACGGGCCGCGAGATCGTGACCTGGCTGAAGTCAGACGCTTAACCGACTGCGCCACCCAGGCGCCCCTATCCATCTATCTTTTACTCCTCTGTGAATTCAATCCCTTTCAACACTCTGGACTGTGCTAAACTTTAAACTTCAGAAGAAATAATTTTCTCTCCAAAGTATGTCATTGAGTCACTTATATCTTGCCTTCATATGCCTTAGAATTCCAGTATCTTTAGTAATTGGGATAATAAGTGCATTTGATGATGAAACTTTTAATGGTACTGATGCAAATGTTTATAGTGGTGGTGTCATGTACCAGTCTGGTGAGACTTGTTCATTCTTATTTATTTTCTTGAAACAGTTGATAAATTTAATGTCACCCAGGCTGTGATGAGTCTTAATTTCACTTAAATTTAGAAATCAGTTTTATTGTTAACACTAAAGACACAAAAGAAAAGAAGAATGCTTAGCATTTCTAGCTTTGCTAGTAGGAAAATAATCTGTGTCCTGACATTTAATTTTAATCTTGTATGATATATACCCACGTCTTCTGTGAAATACTTTGACCTATGTGATTACATTTGTTTCAAATGCCAGTGAAGGTTCCGGTCAATTAAACTGTATATTTGGGGTGTAGAGATCTGTATATTGATTGTTACTGAAAATTATAAAGTTATATGGGCTGAACTAAGAAGTTTCAAGGGCCAATTAAGTAAAATTTTTGAATGCTTTTATGATTGCTGAAGTTTTTTCAAGAAAAAGGAGAAAATGTCAACTTTGTAGGAAATATCCAGAAAGAATTCTAATACCACATAATAAAATTGGAAATAGTATTAGCAACTTCCATTTTCATTACACTAAAAATCATATAAAGCATTTTGCTGTGTATTATTGCATTGAACTTGATTCTTTCAACAACCATTAGATTAAAATTAATATTATTCTTTTTTTTTTTTTACGTTTATTTATTTTTGAGACAGAGAGAGACAGAGCATGAACCGGGGAGGGTCAGAGAGAGAGGGAGACACAGAATCTGAACAGGCTCCGGGCTCTGAGCGGTCAGCACAGAGCCCGACGCGGGGCTCGAACTCACGGACCGCGAGATCATGACCTGAGCCGAAGTCGGCCGCTTAACCGACTGAGCCACCCAGGCGCCCCTAATATTATTCTTTATTGAGCCCATGTGTGTTGATTACTGAGTTTATTACATATATTGTCTCTTGAATACTTCTAAATATATAAGATAGGTACTGTCTTGTCCTTCTTAATTGGTGAGATATGTAGATATTATTAGTGCACTTTTACAGCTGAAAAGCAGATTCAGAAATGCCAACATTTGTCAAAATTTGACAGCAAGCCACTAATTAAGCAAAATTTTGAATCCTTGTCTTTTAAAATAATTCAGTATTCTATTAGTAATTCTTCTAATTTATAAAATTTATACTTTCAATAAAGATTCTTGTGGAAAATAAAGTCAATACTAATTTCAATAATATTGAATTATTTTAAAAGAGCAATTGATAAGTCTAACTTCATTTTATTCTTTTAACACAAACTTAAAAAATACTTGAAAGACTGTGGTGAGGACACATCCTCCCACTGGGCGGATATTTTAACACACGATTTGGTTGCATTGTCAGGGGACTGGAAGGAATGGAGCAATATTTCAAGACCAGACACAGGGAGGTTGGAGGGAGAGGTTATGGAAGGGTATATAGGGGTGGGCATGGAGTTTGAAGATATTTGAATCCCCAATCCCGAACAAGGAGACTCAAACCAACTATTTGATAAGATGGCTCATTGAGTAGTGATTTACCAGCTTCTCTCCTCAGCTTTATCACGTGGTTCCATGAACCAGCAAACCATGAAGGCAGATAGAGGCTGTGCAAAGTCCCAGTAAAGCTGACTTATCTAGTCAATAACAATGGTTAATATTTATTCTACCAGAAGAGGAAAAATTACTGCACCCTCAGTAGGATAGTGTCTCTCAGGGGGACAACTGATCTCTTGGAGGCAAGTTATTTATATCAAACCTATTATCTCTCTGAAGAAGCAGTTATTTTTCCTTAACCAAATGGATACACTTTATCCATAAGGACTGACCTTCCCTGCCAACTCTGCTTTTGACAACATCTGCACCCAGATACTCACAACTATATGGCAATATAGGCCTGACACAACAGCATATAAGATTAAGAAACTGAATTTTGGCAGGGAAGGGAGAAAAATGAGCACATGATCAAGGAACTGACTGATTCATGAATAGCACAACATAGAACATTTTCAAGTGATATAAAATTGAAACATTGGGATCAACTTGGGAATAATAACCTGTAACAGTAAGATAATGCTCTTTAATACACATTATACATATGAAACTGTCATTTTATGGTGCTCTGAGTCCAAGAGCTAGGATCCATCATTCCAAGAATCAAGGGTGGGGGTTTTTCATCATGATTACAGAAACGTACCTGGTGATTAGGGGGGCTTCTCATCCCGGCAATTTTATTCTCAGTGTGGTTCAGTGTTCCAGTCCACAGGCCCATAGTAAAAGTCCTTGTGAGTTACTTATCAAATGAAGGAATTGCTATTCTAGCTATGATCCTCAGTTGTGATTAGAGTTAACACTTGACCAACACAGGTTTGAAATGAACAGGTCCTCTTGTATGTGGGTTGTTTTTGATAAATACAGTACTGTACTCTAAGTATATTTTCCTTATGATTTTCTTAATAACATTTTCTTTTTTCTATCTAATTTTAAGAATACAGTATATATAACTATAACATACAAAATATGTGTTAGTTGACTGTTTATGTTATCTGCAAGACTTTGGTCAACAGAAGACTATTTGTAGTTACGTTTTGGGGGTGTCAAAAGTTATACATGGATTTTTGTCTGAACTGGGATTTGGTGCCCCTAACCCCTGCATTATTCAAGGGTTAACTTTATTTAAAAACCCAGGATAACTGATAACTCATAGGAGCTGTATGGATTATGGTTAGAACTCTATCTATTAGATAATCTCTTGCTGCTTCCACAACTGTTTAACAGTAGTAAATGAACAATAAGAGGCAACTGCACCTTGATGTGGTAAAAATGGGTCAGAGTTTTTGATAACTCAGGGATAAAGTTCTGGGTCACCTCCCTAAGCAAGCCACATATAGTAACAGAATTACTAACCCAAGATAAGAGAAATTTAGAAGGGGTAGGAGAAAGGGTGGCAGTGAATTTTATTTATGACCTCAAGACCAACTATAATAGCAAGCATTATATTTTGTGCTATCAACTATCTTTCAGGAAGTTTTTCATTTTTTTCCCTTGTTTCTTTTAAGGATTGTATCCAACTATCAATTCTAAGACTTAATGACAGTTCAGAAGAGACTTAATCTGGGACACAAGTAGACCTCAATAATATAAGGTGTATTATAATATGCAGTGTTCATATCTCACCCATATCTCTTTGGCCTAACTGGGAGGCCTACAGAGAGTTCTCATATATACTGACACTCTGAAGAATTTTCAGGAAATGAGGGCAAGAGACCAAATATTATAACAAAAGATGTTCCTATTGCTCTTGTCACTCAGAAAATTCCAAAGAGATTTAGGAGCTGGGAGCCAGGAACTGGCTAGATGAAGACCAACTATATATGAGAAATATATTTTGGTCATCTGAATGATCAAAAATATATATTTTTAATAAATCACAATATCATAATGTGTTTGCATTTGTGCATGCATGTGATTAAACCAGGAAAATATGAGACTCTTTGTAGCAAATTCTAGATTTATATTTTACAAACAGTGTGAAGAAGTTAGCTAAACTAATCCATGGTATTGTTGTTTCCACATCCATTCATTTGTCCAAGTGGCCTGTGGGGTTCTTGAATGGACACTAGCCCCCTCTCCTACCCCCACTCCCCATCTCCTCATGTAAGCTCATGCCCTAGACAACAGCCTGCAGAGTAACAAGCAAGGCAAGTCCGGATATGACTTTCAACAATTTTCCCTTCACCTCCCAAGGCATTCCCCTTGGCACTCCTTTTATAAGAACCCTGTGGAGCTTACCAAAATGCCACTCTTCTTAGTTTGATTTGATCAATCTGCCTCCTCTGGGAACTCTAAAGCACTCCACCCATGAACCCTAATAAAGGCATGTGTTCTAGGTTCTAACTACCACTCTCTTTGCACTTTATCTTGACTTCCCTATGTGGCCTCTCAAGAGGTCCCATATACCTCTTCTGGGACCTGTGAGTAATAAACTTTTCTATTTCAATTTCTCTTGTGGTCTGTTGTTGAACCATGCATGGCTTATCATCTAGCACTCTGTGCCAAATAAATGTTAATTTAACAAAGACATAATAGACAGAATTAATTTTGTATCTCATTATACTGCCTCAACCAATAATAGGCAAAAAAATATGCAAAATGATAGTAACTTTAAGGAATATTAATTAATATTTTTGCCTTGAGATTTACCTTTACTAATTTATCTTATTATTACATATGCTGTGATATTTTTCTTGTGCTTTATTGATTATGTATACATTGCCACAACTATTTTGGGAAGTAGGAAAACCTAAATAAATAAATGAATAAAAAACCTTTTTGCCCTCTAAATATGTAATACTTCTTATTTACTCTTCCTGGAATAACTATAGCATAAAGGTAAGACTGAAAATTTAAATGGGCCATTTATGCCAGAATATTATCAATATCTATGGGCTTTTCCCATATGACTACTGCAGAATTAATTTATTGAAATATGATATGAATGCACCTTATAAAATTCATAAATTTATTCAAAACATCATCTTTATTTTAAAACTGAGCTGACTATAAAATTAGTCATTGCAGTTAGCATTCTGTCACAGATAAAATAATATTTTCATTGAAGCTTTTGTTATATTCACTCAAACCATCTTAGAAGTAAATTTAATTCCTGCCAATAGAAAACACAGTGAAATCTGTTAACCATGATTCACAAAGGCTGGAAAAGAGTTTTTGGAAGACATATTTTGCTGATCTCAATTCATTTCATTTTTATCTTCCTCTGAGTCTCTATACCTGTTTGACTTTCCTAAAAAATTTCCAGTATTATACTTTTAATTTTTGTAAAGGAGAAGGAGCAGAAATTCTACATATGTATAGGCAAATTAAGACACAGGCTGATGGGAAATAGAAGATACAGAAAAAAGAGAAGAAAATCAAATAAAGTATCATTTTGCTTTTTAACAAAAGCCACTTCTTTAAGAAGTAGATCTGGTAGGCAACTATAACACTGAAACTTTTTAAATGCAGAAAGCAACCTTATTCTTACTATATCTTCCCCATATCCTTTAATACTTTAAATTCTGAAGACAGAGAATTCCTCTGTGAAAGATAGAGGTTAAAATGAAAAGTCCATTGGGATAAAAATAGAACAACTTTAGGTGTTCTTATGTTCCCTAAAATGGGATTAAAGTTAGTTCCACCACAATTATTTAATATTTATTAAAAAAATAATTTTCTTAAACTTTAAGAGTATTTTATATCCATTCTTTATTTGTCTAGATTTCCTTCCACTTCAAAAGTTGTGAGTTGCAAAACTCTGGCTCCTTCTCTATGCAACCTCTTAATTTTGGAAAACTTCAGGCCTCGGTCCCAAATCTTTTACTCTTCTCTCTTCTCTTTCACTCCCAAGAGTTTAAAACAGTACACACCGCTTTAAAACACACTGCCAAAGATTTCCAAGTTTATATTTCTGGCCCTGGTTTGTAAACTGAACTTCATATCGATATAACCAACAACATACTGGAAATCTCAGCCTGATTTTCTTACTACTGTATCAGACTTAATGTGGAAAAAAAGACAACTTTTTACTTCTCAGTTTCTGTCCAAAGACTTCCTAACATGGATTTCCCTCATCCTAGTAAAGAGCTACATCATTCATGCAACTGTTGAAGCCAAAAACTTATGAGGCATCAATTCTTCACTTTCTTACATGCCTAAAATGGAAGCATTAGTAAGCCCTAATACCTTCACCTAAAATACACCCCAAAGAAATCCTCACAATCTGCATATTTCTATTTCTTTCCACACGTTCTGTGCTGTCATCTTTCACTTCATGTAACTGCAATGGTCTCTTAAATGGTTTTATTATATCAAATTGTGCCTCTCTTCAATCCACTACATTTTTGTTTTTAAAAGCTAATGGCTTTAACACTTTCTTGAAATAAATTCCAAGCTTCTGGCTAGAGCCGGAAAGCTATGCCCATCACCATCTCTACTGCTGCATCTCAGACCATAACACATCTTTGTTCATTCATATCCAGCCACGTTGGTCTTTTTGTTCCCCTTGCCTGCCAAACATGTCGTTGCCTTTGAATCATCTTTCTTTACTGTTACCTCAGTGCAGAAGGACATTTTTTTTTTCTTTTTGGTTTTAATTAAGTGTAAATGTCCAGTATGTAACTGGATTCCTTGCATGGATCTTGTATATGGTTTTATTTTCTGGACTTTCATGATAAAATAACTGGTGAATCCCTCTGGTTGTAGTAAGTGGGAATTCTTCATTTCTTTGAGCTTAATCTCAGAACAAATAGCAAGGCAAAGAGATACCATCTCTTTAGTTTTCAATAGGCTTGTTCACTGCAGGGGGACAGCTACCCAGGGGAAATAACAAGGAGTAAATTTTTAAGATTTCTGTGACATAATTGTCAAAAAATTTTCCTGGGTTTTCTAAAATTCGATACCTCCAAAAAAACCTGATTTTACAGTAGGCCCATGATTAGGTTAGAGTAGATTAGATTAGTAGTACCAAAGGTTGAATGGAATTGGGCATGGCTCCAAATTTTCTGGCAGTTAAAGAAAAAAAGGAAAAAAAAACTCGTTAGAATTGAGCAGACAGCTGACCAGTGGTATTTTCCAAGCTAGAAAGGCAAAACGACCAAATACTGTGAATGGGTGGGGAGTATTGGCTGGGCAGAATAACTTTCTGCAAGGATAAACATGAGAAACACAGTAACAACAGAGGTCCAGAAGTTTGTAACTATTATCCTTACCACAGTTCCCGGAAGGAATTCCTTCTTGCCCTCTAGCAGCATCCCTGTTGATGCCTGTTATTCTCTAATTTTTTTTAATGTTTATTTATTTTTGAGAGAGACAGAGACAGAATGCGAGTGGGTTAGGGGCAGAGAGAGAGGGAGACACAGAATCCGAAGCAGGCTCCGGGCTCTGAGCTGTCACCACAGAGTCCTATGAGGGGCTCGAACTCACGAGCTGTGAGATCACAACCTGAGCCAAAATCAGACGCTCAACTGACTGAGCCACCCAGGCACCCCGATGCCTGTCATTCTCTAAAGCAGGGGTTAACATTTGTTTTCTTCCTGTCAGATAGTAAATATATTAAGCTTTGTGGGCCATTTGGTGTGTCACATACAAGGTAAAATATTTAATGGTTACCTCTTCCTGTAATTCAGACTTTCCTTGATATTTGGTTAAAGGTAGCATTTTTTTTCTTTGCTAATGTATAACCCAGTATAGTTTTCCTTATAGCATTCAGTTGGTATTAGAAAGACTTCTGTTTGTCTGTAAGTTATCAATCTCAATTTCAGTAAGGATTAATCCACTGTCCCTCTCTATAATTGCAGCAGCTGCAAGAGTTTCTGACAGACAGCAAGCACTATAAAATATTTCATGAGTAAAGGAATAAATGAATGAATACCATTTTATCTATTTTTAGTGGCTTATATTCACATGACAAAGTGTTAATTATTAACTGACATATTTTATGTAAAAATTATGCAAATATTTTGTAATATCACAAGATGTGTGATGAGAATCTGAGTCAATCATTCAAGGAGAGAAATGAAGAAAAAATATTTCGCAGATCTTCATTGTACATGTGTAACTTTATTAAAAATTGTGGAAGTAGACAATATGTCTAAAATATTAGGGAATTTAACATCTTAGGTTATTTCAAAGAAATATATCCCATGTTCCATTCATTTAGCTAATCTTGGCTAAGAAATCCAACCTCACCCTCAAGCTATTAAGTTAAAGTAGCTATTCTGTTTCTGAAAAAAAAAAAGTGATTCATAGGATATTTTCTTAGGATGTATTTCAGCATTTCTCACAGAAAGTATTCCCTGGTTAAAATAATGTGGGAAATTTTTTGCTATGCCAAATAGCAAGGTTTTTTGCTATATGCATTCCAATAGCCTTTATAATACTAGACCCACTGTAAGTCTCCAAGGGAAAATGTACCTTCAATGTTTTCCCATGGTACTTTAACCAGGAATTGTTTCTTGCCATGGCACATATCACAATTGGGGGAATTAAGAACATGGTCTCATTTACCCCCAGAATTTAAAATTATACTTCAAATAATATTTTGTCCTCAGTATCTATGAAACACCAGTCCTACAGGGCATATAGGTCTGCTGGGTGTGGTGAACAAATACCAACACGAATTAAAACAAAAACACAAAAACCCATTCTGACACAGGTGACCAAAGTTGTCTAAATGCCATTTCTAAATTACTTCCTAAAACTTTTTCCAAAAAACACTTAAGTGTAGGGTTTGTATTAATATAACAGGATCAAGGTACAGGCAGCATCCCGCTAGGGTCAACCACACTTGGGGACTGAAGGGTGGTGACCCAGGGCTGCTTGTCAACCATGTAAAGTCAGGGAACTGAGGCCCTGGGCCCAGAAGAACAAGTCTGAAGCAGAAGCTGCTGCTGTGCTAAACCTGGCCAGGAAATCTCTTTCCATCGAATTCTAACAAGGTGTGAGCTAGAGACCTGCACTGCTGTGCTCACTGGGGTGGGCACGTTTGCCGAATGTTAGTTAAGCAGAGGTTGTGGGCAGGCATGCATGCACAGACATCTGCTTGTGCAGGTGCAGATGTGGGTGGGGCACATGACACCCTCCAGTGTTTCTAGTCCCGGCGTGCCTGTCCCTCCTACCATTGCCAGTCCCAGTGCAACTTTGAAGGGAAACGGTTGATTTCAGCTTGTTTGTAAGAGGAGTAGGGAGATGGCGGAGACGGATGAGGTGAGTGGGACACGGTGTGTTGTCACCAGGTGCTAAATGACCTGCCTTTCCAGACATCACCTGCCTTTCCACGACACAACTCGTCATCTGTCTGTTTGAACTCGTGGTGTCTGGCATTTCACAGTGATGCCCGCTCTTAAATTTAGTGTTCAAACTCCAGTTTAAATGGTTATTTTTGTATAAACTTGTGGCATGTTAAATTTTTCAAATAAAGTGGACTTGATTTAGAGAAAAAAAAAAAGCTTCCCCCCATCCCACTCTTAAGACTTTTACACATGGGTGAACCTTCACAAATGTCCAAATGAAGTCAAACATGCAAAATTCTAATTATAAAATCAATAAAATTCTGGAGGCTTAATGTACTGCCTGGTGACTATAATTAATAATGCTGAATTATCTATTTGAAAGTTGTGAAGAGAGTAGGTAGATCTTAAAAGATCTCATCCCAAGAAAAAAAAATTTGTTCTGTACTTTACATTTTTTAAACTTAAATTCAAGTTAGTTAACATATAAAAAAAGAAAAAAAACCTTTGTAACTATGTATGGTGGCAGATGTTAACTAGACTTATTTTGGTGGTCATTCAAAATATATACAAATACTGAATCATTATGTTCTATACCTGAAACCAATATAATGTTAATATAGTGCTATATGTCAATTCTATCTAATAAAAAAAGAACTCCACACATCTATTTAATTTCTGCATGCCATTCAATTATTGACATTAACATTATTCTAACCACATAATGAAAATAATGCTCCTCAAAAGAGAAAGGTGAATGTTGATTACCCATAGGACAAAGCTATCTTTCTTTCTTTTTTCTTCATCTTCCTAAGAACATCTTTGGGATCAATAGGCTCTGTCTCTTGTTTTACTCTTTTGGAGCTTGTGCTCCTGGGCCTGGGGAGATGGTGGAGGATCTAGAAGTGTGAATCTCCCTCTTCCAATTACTCCCCAACTTCAGAGAGCACCAAAAGACACAATGAATTGACCAATAACTTCCCAGTTGTGGAAATAAAAAGAGCAGTTGTGAGAAGCAGGCGAGAAGGGCATTAATGTCCCTTTTCCTGTTCTTAAAGTCCTTGTCCTGATGATCCCCCCAGCTGGTCCCTCTCCCTCTGGGAAGTACAACTGCCACATGTGACAGAGTAGAAAACCAGATTCTAGGCAGCTGTGTTCTTTTCACTGCTCTCCACCCATCTCCCAACCACCAACACCATCAATTTGATGATTCCTTCCAATGAACCAGGACCAGAACGCCCAGTCGGTTGTACCTCCTGTTCTTTCATTTAGGTCTCTTCCCACTTAAAGTCTCAACTCCTACTTGATTCTCTACAGAGTTCTGATGACATCCGGCTCACCTCTGAAAGGAACCTTATGATTGGATATCCTTGCAAACATCCAGTGAGTGAGGATTTACTTCCATGATGAATGAGAGGCTGTGGAAGCATCTGTAAGGGCCACGGTGGGTCATGCTCCCTAAAGCATTTTCTTGAAGAACTGCTGGTGCCATCTCGCTGGAATCCTCTGGTGTCAGTGTCACAATCTTCATAGGCTTGGCTATGAAAGTCAGCCAGCAGAAGCCTCCATAAAATTTTGCTTTCCTCTGATCTGCGCAATAAATACTGACTACTGCTGTTGGCATTCCAATTGCTGAATACAATCCTCCTTCATGTCATGGCAATTCTACTTAACTGTCTTCTGTTTTTCCACATTCTCTGCCCCACTCCCAACTTCAAAGTCCTGCAATCTATGGATGCTCCCAGCCCTGCAACATATGTCATATTAAGACTAGCTTTCAAGGGGCGCCTGGGTGGCGCAGTCAGTTAAGCGTCCGACTTCAGCCAGGTCACGATCTCGCGGTCCGTGAGTTCGAGCCCCGCGTTGGGCTCTGGGCTGGTGGCTCAGAGCCTGAAGCCTGTTTCTGATTCTGTGTCTCCCTCTCTCTCTGCCCCTCCCCCGTTCATGCTCTGTCTCTCTCTGTCCCAAAAATAAATAAACGTTGAAAAAAAAGAAAAAAAAAGACTAGCTTTCAATACATTTATAAACCAATGTCCTTTGATATACAGATTCGATTTATTCAAACACTCAGCAATGTCCTTTAAGATTACTGTGAATTCAGAGGCTTATGTCCCTTGGGCTACTAACAGCTCTGATTTCTGTTAATTCTCATTCTCCACTTGGTGCATTGCAGCTGCACTCCAGCACAGCAGCAGCTTATATGTAGGACCAACTCCCTACCTTTTAAACTCCTACCTCTCAATATCAAAAGGCAAATACAGTAGAGTTTTACTGCTGATTCAGGGGGAATAGGAAAATTGGCTTCCATCATGGTGGGATTCAGCAGATAATGGGGTAATGGGTTTACATAATGGTGGGATTCAGCAGATAAATATCAGGCTTCTCTTTCCTTGACTCTCTCCATCATTTCTGCCCAAGGGTGTTCTAGCCTCGCACTTTTCTGCAGAAATATCTGCTTCCTGAGTTGTTCCTTGTCCTCAAATTCTCAACAAAGAATTCTCAAGTTCTGTTGTAGTTTTGTTTTTTCCTTCTGAGCCCCAAATTATCCCTGGGTAAATTAGGGAGGCTCATTCTTAGGACAGATTTTGGTTCCTCAAGAGACACTTTGCCAACAATTTGGCAACAAGTAGGAAATTAATTTTTTCTTCTGTTAGACAAGTGGTTCCTAAAGAATTATCTACTGTAACCAGAGCCTAGTCAAGCGGCCAAGGATGGAAAGAAACAAATGTCATCATTCAGAATTCCTCCTTGATAGTGTCCCTTTTAAGCAGCTTTATTGAGATATATTTCACATGCCATATAATTCGTGTATTTAAAGCACACAATTCAATGGCTTTTAGTATAGTCACAGAGTTGGGCATCCATTAATACAAATTATTTTAGAATATTTTCATCAACTTTGAAAAGAAACTCTGCAAACCTTTAGTTTTTACCCCCAAACCCCATGCCCCTGAAAACATAAGAAAGCACTAATGTATTTTCTGTCTTTATAGATTTTCCTAGTCTGGACTCATATACATGGTATCATGCAATATATGGTTTTGGAGTGGTTTCTTCCACTCGGCATAATGTTTTTGAAGTTTATGCATGTTGTGGCATATATCAACATTTCATTCCTTTTTATGGTTTAACATCATTTCATTTGTATGGTTTACCACATTTTGTTTACCCATATTTCAGTTGATGGACATTTGGATTATTTCAACTTTTTGGGTATTATGAGTAATGGTGCTGTGAACATTTGTGTATTACTTTTTGTGTGAATGTATGTCTTCAATTCTCTGGAGTGAATACTTAGGAATTGAACTGCTGGACATATAGTAACCCTTTCTATGACTTCTTAAGGAATTGCCAAACTGTTTCCCATAGCAGCTATACCATTATACATCCCCAGCAGCAATGTGTAAATGGTTTCCAATTTATCTACATTGGTATTTTCTGTTTTTGTGTTTGGTTGGTTGGTTGGTTTCATTTTTTAATTTTAGCCATCCTAGTGGGGTAAAGTGGTACCTTGTTGTGGTTTTGATTTTCATTTCCTTAATGACTAATGATGTTGAGAGTCTTTTCATGTGCTTATTGGCTACTTGTATATCTTCTTTGGAGAAATGTCTACTATTCAATTTTTTGCCCATTTTTTTTTCCTTTGTCGATTTTTTTAATTGGGTTGCTTATAACTTTGTTGTTGAATTTTTTCATAGATTCTAGATACTAGATCCTTAAACAATATATAATTTCAGGTATTTTCTCCCATACATTGGGTTATCTTTCACTTTATTGATAGTATCCTTTGATGCACAAACATTTTTAATTTTGATGAAAATCAATTTATCATATTTTTTCTTTTGTTGCTTATGATTTTAGTATTATTTTAAGAAACCACTGCCTAATCCATGGCTGTGAAGACTTATACCTATGTTTTCTTCTATGAGTTTTTTAGTTTTAGCTTTACATTTAGATCTTTGATTGATTTTGAGTTAATTTTTGTATATGATTTAAAGGTCCAGCTTCATGCTTTGGCATGTGGATATCCAGTTGTCCCAGCACCATTTGTTGAAAGCCCATTTTTTCCCTCCATATGATGGTTTTAGCATCCTCATTGAAAATTAATTTCTTGTCAAAGTCTGGCATTATTCTGGACTCTCAATTCTATTCCATTGATCTGTGTGTTTAACTTTATGCAGTACCATGTGTTTTGATGACCATAGCTTAGTAATAAGGCTTGAAATTGGTAAGTGTGAGTCCTCTTACTTTGTTCTTTTTCAAAATCGATTGGCTATTTGGGGTTCCCTGAAATTCCATATGAATAAACTTGTGACTTAAGGATCCTCAGTATTTTTAGGAGAGAAGGAAGTTCACCTCAGGGGTATGGAAGGATGGAAGACATAAGCACCTTATGGAGATATAAGACCTTATGTATGCCACTCAGTACATAGGCAGACATAAAGACCCATACACGTTCACACCAAAAACACGGAGAACATCAGTAAGTGATAAAATCACTTCTTCCTAGTTCAGCCAAATTAGGACCCATATTCATTCTTAACATATCATTCTAATTTGAAGATAAAATTCATGTATTAGTTATATAATTTAAACATCTAAAAAAATCATTATTCTGTAGGACTCTTATCAAAAACCCCAAAACAGAGATCACAGTAATCCCCTGTCCAAGTTGTTTAATCCCACTTTCAGTAAATGCTCACTGAGCATATTGCGAGAAAGGCAGTATCTGATAGACATAAGAATTTAAAAATTGCAGGGGGCGCCTGGGTGGCTCAGTCAGTTAGGCGTCCGATTTCAGCTCAGGTTGTGATCTCAAGGTTCACGAATCGGAGCCCTGCATCGGGTTCTGTGCTGACAGCTCAGAGCCTGGAGTTGGCTTTGGATTCTGTGTCTCCCTCTCTCTCTACCCCTCCCCCGTTCATGATCTGTCTCTGTCTCAAAAATAAATAAAAGCATTAAAAAAAATTAAAAATTCCATTCATAAGAAAAGGAATAGAATGGGAAGAATAAAAAACAAAGCTCCTCATAAACACAAGATCAAAAGTCTGTTAAATGGACATACAGAATTCCCGGAAACTTGCAAACATATACGTTGAAACCCTCTGGGGATGTTCCTTGGGACAGTAAAATGGTTGCTCTTCTTCAAGTTGGGCACCAAAAATAATGTATCCATGCTTCTGAATCTTAACCACTCCCACTTAAAAAACTTAATTTTCTTTTCACCCACTCTCCTGCTCCTATCAGATTGTTCACAATGTCTTCAGAACAGCAGGCATTGTTCTGGCAGTTTGGTCTTGATCTCCTCAGGTAAGAGGGACTCTAGCACCAGCAGCTGCAGGATCTGCTCCTTTCCAGTGTCTTAGATGAAAGTCATTTGTAACAGGTCATCCAGAATTGGCATAGAGCATTCCATAGCCCACAGACCTCCAGAGAGATGAACCACCTATGACAACGGTAGGAAGTCTCAAATCTGGGGAAGAGCATCTAATTCTAGATTCTTTCCCTTAATTTTACTATTAGAACACCTATCTGCACTAGGTGAGTCTGTCCCATGCTCTGAGAATAAGCTTTCTCAACACTAACGTGTGTCTCCTGTACGTGGGAAGAAAGAGAGAGCAATCAAGGTGGCAATGCTACCCAACTCAAATTTGGTTGCCTGTTGCTCGAAAAACCATTATTCAAGAGATGAGTTTTTGATTGGAAAGGAATTTGAATTCAAGAAGCCAGCAATCTGAGGAGAAGGCAGACTTTTGTCCACAAGCCAACTCTGAGGTTTCTGACTAGCCCGGGAGTTTTAAGGAGGATTAGAGTAGTAAATCAGAAAAGGGAGTGCAGTGGCCTGCAAAATTTCTTGATCACGTGCAGATTTGATGGTGCCAGCCACGAATATTATCTCAGTGCTCAGGCCTTGTGCAAGGTGGTCTGGTGCTTGTTTCATTATGTGAAGGAGTACCCGGCTCTTTCTGCAGATACACAAAGGGAGGTCAGTAAAATCATTTGTGTGATCTCCAAAAAAAAGAAAAGCATTTTGCTAAAAATTGCTAGGTAAATCAGAAGGCTGAGGTGGCTTCATACTTGATGACTTCTGTGGCTTGGGAAAGTTCTGATCCTTCAATTCTCAAGGACAAAGAAAGTCTGAGAATCTCAAAGAAAGGAAATTCGTTCTCTGACAGATCAAAGGAATTAGGTCAGCAAGTAAAGAGTATGTTAACTTGAAGCAAATTGACCCTTAAACTCTCCCTGTTCAGTTTGCCTCCTAGAATGTTGGTTCTCTAGTTCGCCAACACTTCCAACACTAGGAAAGTTGGTGGGCTTCCCAGGGGCAGTAGAAAATCACACTTTTCTAGGAATTCAAGTAGACCTTAGGGTTGGAGGACCAGGAGGAAGGCTGAATGTAAAACGGGGAACTTCAGGGGAAGCAGGCTTAATGGGCCAGTTGCACAGATCCCCCTAGTCCTCCTGGCCCTCCAGGCCCTAGGGCTGCAGCATGCTCAGAATACCCTCCTTGGCTGCAGTGTACCCAGGACACCAGAGCTTACATGGCCCTGAGGGGCTATCAATTACTGATAGACCTCACCTCTCCAACTTGAAGGACACACCAAGCTTTTTAGTGGCTCCAAGCTTTGCTTCACCAGCTACTATTACAGCAGTGTGGTTGCTGCCCTCCTGTGCCCTTGTGAAACCTGATGGGTCCTCTGGTCCTTTCTAGGCTTCCCCATGACAAAGCTATCTTTAAAAGATAGAGATGTGGGACATAATTTCACACTTTGGTTTATCAGTATATGAGAACACAGTTTATCTATGTATACCTATCTGCACATGGTAGATTTTGGATGAGGAGGTTCAGGAATGTCTCCAGCCATTTTCTTAATCTTTACTCAGTTACTCCTCCCTTGTTGGCCCAGCCATTTACTACAGTGGTGCCTTCACTTTAAATACAGTGCACCAACTGTGGCAAGTCAAGCCCCGTTTATGGATTTCATTCCAGGCATTCTTTTAAATCTCTTACTGCACCACACATGGCCTTGAGTATAGCATGAGCATCACAAGGATCCCACTTGAATGTGGTATCTTCTAAAAAGATGTAAATGTCTATAAGATCTTGGACAACAAAAAGACTCTTGTAAGCAGCCTGGGCCACCTGGAATATATTATTGCCACACACACTTGACAATTTGACTTCGGTAGTCTCATTTTTACTTGTGCTATTTCATTACAAGTACAAGCTGAAAACCAATGGGAGAATTCCCAGCTTTCATAATAAGAACCTTGCAATCTGTTGAAACATATCATAAAATGAAATAAAAAGATTATATAAATTGTTAATATTAATTCTTTAAAGATTACTTTCAACTTCTCTATAAATAAGAAATTACTGGGCTGGGGTGTTGAGTTTTATCTACCAGCTAAACAAAATTATGGAGTACTTGGAGATTCCTTATTTAGCACTGAGTCAAAATAGATCAAATCGATTTTTGTATTTTTTTTGTCAAGTGGGTACAGAATTGATATATGTTGCAAAATGGTGTCAAAATAATTAAAGTCAGTTTACTGGCTTTAAACAAGCTATAAATTGTAAAGGAATGTTCTGAACGTTTATCAGAATTAATATATTTTTTTCTTACCAGTAAACTATTTTTTAACTATGACATTATGAATGTTTATATTAATGTATTAATAACGTGTCAATAATTGTCTAACCAATAGTTTAAAAGGAAAAAAATAATTTTCCTAAACGTAACACTATAAAACACCTAAAGAAATATTTAAATGTTATCAAATTTCTTCATTTGGGATTTCCTTGGGCTATTGTGAATTTAACAATTCGTGTGTTGTTGTTTTTTTTTTCCCTATTTTGTTGGGGATGATCTACTTTACTCGAACGCTATGGAGACTCCTGTTTTATGACATAATACTATGAACTTAGTTTGGGATAGTTCCAATGTCTCTGGTATGTGGTAGATAGAATTATTTTGCAACATTAAGAATAATACCCAAGAGAGAAGAGGGTCCAAGATGGCAGAGAAGCATGGAAGATTTTTTGCCTCTCTCATCCCTGAAATGGAGCTAGATCAACACCAAAACACCTTGTACACCTAGAAAACTGATTTGAGGATTAACACAACAATCTGAAAAAGTTGAACCACAGAACTTGACAGTTACACAGTGTGGAGAGGCAAACTGGGGAAGAGTAGCCGTGGAGGGTAGGGAGCTGTTTTTGCTTGTGCAGAGAGGAGGGAAACAGTGGGGAGAGTACAGGAAAAGCCCACCCCCCCAAAAAAGCAGCTGGAGAAAAATAGAAAGAGTGGAAACACCCACAATGGAATGAACAAGGGATAAAGAAGAAAGGATAAAGGAGAGAATTTAAATACTACTAAGACTAAAACTGTATAAACAAAGGAGTGCAGAGTCTGAAACTCCACAGCTCACTACCTGGTGGATCTCTAGTGGGAGGGGCAAATCCACAGGACCAGACAGTGAGGTCTAAGGGGTCCTTGGGCCACACAGGGAGAGGCAGTTCCTTTGTTGGGAGACCATTTAGTAGAGGTTATGTGGCCTCCCACAGGCAAAGGTACTAGCAGACCCTGAAGAACAGCTATGTTCACTGGTGTTGGAACAAGGACATTAAGGGTGAAGGCTGGCACCAGATGTGTGTTGTGATTTACCATAATCCCTGAAACGCTGCTGCTACATGATTGCACAAACTTTTTCTGGGGTGGACTGGCACCCAGCCACAGTCTTTGGGCATCTGCTGCAGTGTGATCACTCAAATGTTCCTGGGGGTGAGCTGGCACCTGGTCATTGCTAGGAGAGACCTTCCCTCAGAAGGTGTGAGTGGATCAAAGCAACAAGGCCCTCACAAATGAGGGGTTTGGAAACACAGCCCCA
Source organism: Prionailurus bengalensis (assembly GCF_016509475.1). NCBI lineage: Eukaryota > Metazoa > Chordata > Mammalia > Carnivora > Felidae > Prionailurus > Prionailurus bengalensis. Next base: position 154,755,188 of record NC_057344.1, on the reverse strand, counting down.
TCTGCGTTAAAACTTGGGAGGGAGGTACCACCTGGCAGGCTGGCAGGTTGATGGTGGGCAGTATAGAAGTGGGGAGTGGAAGGAAGCTGGAGACAAAGGAAAGGTGATTGATTGCTGGCTGACAAGAACACAGCATTCTGATACTAAAAACTGGGTAGCTGGGCGATGCCATTTTCACCCCTCTTGTGCATGTGCATGTGCTTACATTTGCCACAAGGATCCACCCAGTACACTGAGCAGTGCCATTTAGTGGAGAACAGAGCCATTACACCAAGTCCCATCCAACTAGGCCAACTATGCTCTAAAGAAACACCAAAAGTCTCTCTGCCTGCTTAGTTTACAGACTATAAAGTGTTATATAGTTTGATTTCTATGGGAAATCGGATGTAATTTCAATTTTATTTGATTCTGTTTTCTGACCCATCCATTGACTTTTTTTCCCTTTTCTTTTCTTATTCTTGAATACAGAAAGAGAACAAATTATTTTTATTTTCCATTTTAATAAAAAAGATTTTTCTTTAATTTTTTCTGTTTTTTACTTTTCTTGTAAATTTTTAAAAATTCTGTTTTACTTCCTCATTTCATTTTATTCTATTTTATTGTATTCATTTTTTAAATTTTAAAACATTTTCCTTTTTTTTCTTTTCATTCCCTTTTTTCTCTATTTTATCAAGCTTCTTTCAGCAACCAGACCAAAACACACCTAATATCTAGCATCCTTTATTTGATTTTTTTTGTGTTGTTATTAACTTTTACGTATTTTAAAAATTTTATTAATTCCTATACTTTCTTCAAAATGATAAAATGAAGGAATTCACCCCAAAAGAAAAACCAGGAGGAAATTACAGCCAGGGACTTAACACAGATACAAGCAAGATATCTGAACCAGAATTTAGAATTATGATAATAAGAATACTAGCTGGGGTTGAAAAAAAAAACATAAAATCCCTTTCTGTGGAGATAAAATATGTAAAATATAGTCAGGACAAAATTGAAAATGCTATAACTGAGAAGCAATCTCGAATGAATGGCATAACAGCAAGAGTGGATGACTCAGAGCATCGAATCAGTGATATAGAGGACAAACTTATGGACAAAAATGAAGCAGAAAAAAAGAGGGAAACAAGGCAACAGAGCACAATATAAGAAATAGAGAAGTTAGTGACTCACTAAAAAGGAATAACATCAGAATCATAGAGGTCCCAGAAGATGAAAAGAGAGATAAAGGGGTAGAAGTTTTGTGTGAGCAAACCATAACAGAAAACTTTTATAACCTGGGAAAAGACACAGACATCAAACTCCAGGAAGCACAGAGAACTCCCATTAGATTCAATAAAAATCAACCATCAACAAGGTGTATCATAGTCAAATTCACAAAATATTCAGGCAAGGAAAGAATCATGAAAGCAGCAAGGGAAAAAAAGTCCTTAACCTACAAGGGAAGACAGATCAGGTTCACAGCAGACCTATCCACAGAAACTTGTCAAGCTAGAAAGGAAAGGAGCGGCGGGATATTTTCAATGTGCTAAATCCGAAAAATATGGAGCCAAGAATTTTTTATCCACCAAGGCTGTCATTCAAAATAGAAGGAGAGATAAAAAGCTTTGAAGAAAAAACAAACATTAAAGGAGTTTGTGGGCACTAAACCAGCCCTGCAAGACATGTTAAGGGGAAATCTGAGCAGAGAAAAGATGAAAAAAAAAAAAGGACCAAAAAACAACAAAGACTGGAAAGGATCCAGAGAACACCACTAGAAACTCCAACTATAGAGACAACACACAACACAATGGCAATAAATTCATATCCTTCAGTACTCACTCAAAATGTCAATGGACTAGATGCTCCAATCAAAAAACATAGGGTAGCAGACTGGATAAGAAAACAAGATCCTTCTATATGCTATTTACAAGAGACACATTTTAGACCTAAAGCCACCTTCAGATTGAAAGTAAGGGGTTGGAGAACCATCTATCATGCTAATGGCTTCCAAAAGAAAGCTGGAGTAGCCATACTTATATCAGACAATCTATATTATAAAATAAAGACTGTAACAAGAGATGCAGAAGGGCATTATATCATAATTAAGGGGTCTATCCACCAGGAAGATCTAACAATTGTAAACATTTATGCTCCAAATGTGGAAACACCCAAATATATAAATCAATTAATCACAAACATACAAGAACTCATTGATAATAATACCATAATAGTAGGGGACTTCAACTGCACTTACTACAATGGACAGATTATCTAAAAAGAAAATCAACAAGGAAATAATGGCTATGAATGAAACCCTGGACTAGATGGACTTAACAGATATATTCAGAACATCTCATCCTACAGCAGCAGAATACACATCTTCTCAAGTGCACATGGAGCATCTCCAGATGGATCACATACTAAGACATAAATTAGCCCTCAACAAGTACAAAAAGATTGAGATTGCATCGTGCATATTTTCAGACCACAACACTATGAAACTCGAAATCAACCACAAGAAAATATTTGGAAGGACAACAAATACTTGAAGACTAAAGAACATCCTATTAAAGAATGAATAGTCTAAGCAAGAAGTTAAAGAGGAAATTTAAAAGTATGGAAGTGAATGAAAATGGTAATAACACAGCTCAAAACCTCTAGGATGCAGCAAAGGTGATCATGACAGGGAGGTATATAGCAATCCAGGCCTTCCTAAAGGAAGAAGGAAGGTCTCAGATGCACAACATAACCTTACACCTTAGAATAGCAAATAATACCCCAAAACAGCAGAAGATGGGAAATAAGAAAAATTAGAGCAGAAATCAATGATATCAAAACAAACAAACAAACAAAAGACCAGTAGGACAGATCAATAAAACCAGAAGCTGGTTCTTTGAAAGAATTACAAAATTGGTAAACCACTAGCCAGTTTGATCAAAAGAAAGAAGAAGGAACCCAACTAAATAAAATCAAGAATGAAAGAGGAGAGATCACAACCAATATTGTAGTAATACAAACAATAATAAGAGAATATTATGAGCAATTATTCACCAATAAATTGGACAATCTGGAAGAAATGGACAAATTCCTAGAAACATATAAACTACCAAAACTGAAACAGGAAGAAATAGAAATTTGAACAGGCCCATAACCAGTAAAGAAATTGAATTGGTAATCAAGAATCTTCCAACAAGCAAGTCCAGGGCCATATGACTTTCCAGGGGAATTCGGCCAAACATTTAAAGAAGATTTGACACCTATTCTTTTGAAGCTTCTCCAAATAATAGAAATGTAAGGACAACTTCCAAACTCATTCTATGAAGCCAGCATTACCTTGATTCCAAAACCAGACGAGGAACCCACTATGAAGGAGTACTACAGACCAATTTCCCTGATAAACATGGATGCAAAAATCCTCAACAAGTTAATAGCCAACCCAATCCAACAATACATTAAAATAATTATTCACCACGACCAAGTGGGATTTATACCTGGGATGCAGGGCTGGTTCAATACCCGCAAAACAACCAATGATTTACATCACACCAATAAAAGAAAGGACAAAAACCATATGATCCTCTCAATAGATGCAGAGAAAGCATTTGACAAAATACAGCATTCTTTCTTGATAGAAACCCTCAAGAAAGTAGGGATAGAAGGACCATACCTCAAGATTATAAAAGCCATATATGAAAGATTCATGGCTAATATCATCCTAAATGGGGAAAAACTGAGAGCTTTCCCCCTAAGGTCAGGAACATGACAGGGATTTCTGCTTTCACCACTGTTACTCAATATAGTATTGGAAGTCTTAGCCTCAGTAATCAGACAACACAAAGGAATAAAAGGCATCCAAATCGGCTAGAAGGAGGTCAAACTTTCACTCTTCTCAGATGACATGATTCTTTATATGGAAAACCCAAAAGATTCCACCAAAAAACTGCTAGAACTATTCCATGAATTCAGAAAAGTCACAGGATATAAAATCAATGCACAGAAACTGGTTGCATTCCTATACACCAACAATGAAGCAACAGAAAGAGAAATCAAGGAATCTATCCTATTTACAATTGCACCAAAAACCATAAATTACCTGGGAATAAACACAACCAAAGAGATGAAGAATCTATACACTGAAAACTATGGAAAGCTTATGAAAGAAATTGAAGAAGATACAAAAAAAATAAAAAAAAGAAAAATATTCCACACTCATGGATTGAAAGAACAAATATTGTTAAAATGTCACTATTACCCAAAGCAATCTACATATTCAAGGCAATCCCTATCAAAATAATACCAGCATTCTTCACAGAGCTAGAACAAATAATCCTAAAACTTGTGTGGAACCAGAAAAGACCTGAACAGCCAAAGCAAGCCTGAAAAAGAAAAATGAAGCTGGAGGCATCACAATCCTGGACATCAAGATGTATTACAAAGCTGTAATCATCAAGACAGTATGGGACTGGCACAAAAACAGACACTCAGATCAACGGAACAGAATAGAGAACCCAGAAATGGACCCACAAATGTATGGCTAACTAATCTTTGACAAAGCAGGAAAGAATATCCAATGGAATAAAGACAGTCTCTTCAGCAAATGGTGCTGGGAAAACTGGACTGCACCATGCAGCAAAATGCACTTGGACCACTTTTTTACACTACATGCAAAATAAACTAAAAATGGATGAAAGATCTAAATGTAAGACAGGAAGCCATCAAAATCCTAAGGAGAAAGTAGGCAACCTCTTTGATCGTGGCCGCAGCAACTTCTTACTCAACACGTCACTGGAGGCAATGGAAACCAAAGCAAAAGTGAACCACTGGGCCTCATCAAAATAAAAATCTGCTGCACACAAAGGAAACAATCAGCAAAACTAAAAGGAAACCGATGGAATGGGAGAAGATATTTTCAAATGACATATCAGATAAAGGGTTAGTATCCAAAATCTATAAAGCATTTATCAAACTCAACATCCAAAAATCAAATAATCCAGTGAGGAAATGGACAAAATATAGATACTTCTTCAAATAAGACATTCAGATGACTAACAGACACATGAAAAAATGCTTAACATCACTCATCATGAGAGACATACAAAGACACACAATGAGATACCACCTCACACTTGTCAGAATGGCTAACATTAACAGCTCAGGCAACAACAGATGTTGGTGAGGATGCAGAGAAAGAGGCTCTCTTTTGCACTGCTGGTGGAATGCAAACTGGTGCGGCCACTGTGGAAAACAGTATGGAGGTTCCTCAAAAACTTAAAAATAGAAATACCCTACAACCTAGCAATTGCACTACTAGATATTTATCCAAGGGATATAGGTGTGCTGTTTCAAAGGGGCTCATGCACCCCAATGTTTATTGCAATGCTATCAAACATAGCCAAAGTATGGAAAGAGCCAAAATATTCATTAATGGGTGAATGGATAAAGAAGATGTGGTATATATATACAATGGAGTATTACTCAGTAGTCAAAAAGAATGAAATCTTGCCATTTGCAAGTACATGGATAACACTAGAGGGTATTATGTAAGTGAAGTTAGTAAGTCAGAGAAAGACAAATATCATATGACTTCACTCATATGAATAATTTAAGATACAAAACAGATGAACATAAAGTAAAGGAAGCAAAAATAATATAAAAATAAGGATGGGGACAAAACAGACTCTTAAATACAGAGAACAAACTGAGGGTTGCTTGAGGGACTATGGGTGGGGGGATGGGCTAAATGGGTAAGGGGAATTAAGGAAGACACTTGTTGGGATGAGCACTGGGTGTTATACATAGGGGATGAATCACTGGAATATACTCCTGAAATCAGTGTTGCACTATATGCTAATTTGTATATATATTAAAAAATAAGTAAGTAAATAAATAAAAATTTAAAAATAGTATTAATACCCAAGAGACATTCCAGGTAATTAAATTATTTGGAATATATTTATAATAGTTTAATTTTAGCATTTCATAACAGATACAGAAGTCAAAAAATATTATTTGTCCATTATGTACACTTTGGTCTCAAAATTTTAAGTAAAAGATGCAGGGAATTAATTACCATGATAATCAATTTTGTAACAATTCTCCCATTCCAGTAGAGACAATAATAGTAATAATAAATAAACAGAGATTGAAATTAAAAAATTGAAATTTTTTCATTAAGAGTAAGTAATAATAAAATAATGAAAATATACCTTAATGTGACAAGTGCTAAACATCATCTAGGAAGATTAATTCTAGAGATAAATTGTATATTCTAAATTATGATCAAGAATCTGCTAACTGACTTAGAAATAAATACCAGGAAGTTTCTAAAGAAATAGAAAATATATTTTTAAAAATTGGCATGCCTGGGTGACTCAGTTGGTTAAGCAACTGACTCTTGATTTCGGCTCAGGTCATGTTCTCATGGTTTGTGGGATTGAGCCCTGAATCAGGGTAAACACTGACAATGCAGAGCCTGCTTAGGATTCTCTCTCCCACTTTCTCTGCTTCTTCCCTGTTCGTGATCTCTGTCTTTTTCTCAAAATAAATAAGTAAACATTAAAAAAAAAACCTACCATTGCAACTCATATCTTTTAAATGTATTAAGGAAAACTAGTAAAATTGGAAAAACATGCTGTATGTATAAAATTAAATATTCTAATCTAATTCAGTGTGCTCTGGTAAAGTTACAAATGTTAAATATTTCATTAAGAACTTGAAATCACACTTACTGATACTGTCCAAATCTAAAAAACTTAACTCCCACAAAAGTAGCAGTATATGTCATTTGAAACATTTTATTTTTATTTTTATTTTTTTTATTTATTTTTTCAACGTTTATTTATTTTTGGGACAGAGAGAGACAGAGCATGAACGGGGGAGGGGCAGAGAGAGAGGGAGACACAGAATTGGAAGCAGGCTCCAGGCTCTGAGCCATCAGCCCAGAGCCTGACGCGGGGCTCGAACTCACGGACCGCGAGATCGTGACCTGGCTGAAGTCGGACGCTTAACCGACTGCGCCACCCAGGCGCCCCCTGAAACATTTTAAAAAACATCTTTCCAGTATTCCTAAGTACAGAGTTGATAAGGAAATAAAGCCCAATTAAATAAATCAATTAAATACAATAAATTTGATTTGATGGAATTTAAGTTTAAATTTCAAAGTGAATGCCAAATTTCCTTTGGCATTATATCCCAAAATTTCAGACATTAAAATTGCTATTGAATAAAATTAGCACAACTATACTCAATTCTGATTTCTCTCTAGCTAGGTATCCTAATCAAAAAAATATTTGTACTGTATCAGATTTTAATTTTTATAAAGTTTGGAAACCATATGATCACTAGACATTTGATGAGGGAATATTAACCATTAAATTATTTATTCTCTAAATAAATAAAATTAATATATTATTTTGTCATTATTTGTTTCATTATAAATTCAAAAGACAGCTAAAATATACAACACAGAGGAAAGGAGATAAGAGTATTATGCAAATAATTATAAACCATTTGATTAAGGCATATTATTATAAATTTCATGAATGCATAGTCATTTAGACCCAATAGAAATGGTAAAAGTCATTTTAAATTAAGTGATATCGCATAATAGCCATTAAATGATACTAGGAAATAGTGTTACTGTAATAAAAAGGATCATAAAACAAACTGTGTATGAAGAAATTCAACTTGAGCAAATTATATAAAAAATGCTAGAATGGTAACTCTTTTATTACCATTTTATAGGAAAAATATGAATTGTTAGCGTTATTGATATGTTTGGGAGAATATCAATCTTCCTAGGGCAAAGAAACATGATATGACTCAAAGGACCCTGGAAAATTATATTCTTGAAAGTTAAATTTTGTTTAATAATAAAATACTTTGAATATCATGTATTTGTAAGGCAATAAGGAAACAAAGAATCACGTCAAAGGTGACTCAAAATAATCCATTAAAAACTTGAAAAAATAAATTCTGCATATGGGTGATTCATACATTGAAGCAGTAAGGAAAATGGGCAGATATGTTTTTTAAAAGAATAGAACTTGGGGTGCCTGGGTGGTTTTGTCAGTTAAGTGTCCAACCCTGGTTTCAACTCAGGTCATGATCTTATGGTTTCATGAGGTCGAGCCCCACGTTGGGCTCTGGTCTGGCAGTGCAAAGCCTGCTTGGGATTCTCTCTCTCTCTTTCTCTCTCTCTGCCCCTCCCCCACTTCCACTGTCTCTATATATGTCAAAATAAATAAATAAACTTTAAAAAGTAAAAGAATAAGGCAGTAATGTCAATCTGATGTGGGTGAGGTTAATAAATTCAGGATAATAAAAGCCTACTGGTAAACAGTGCCTGCATTTCTGCCACCAAGTGCCATTTATTAATTCATCAAATACTTAAGTATCTAACTTTGTTCCAGGAAAAGAAGAGAAATAATATTCTGATGGCCATTATGTTGACAATGGGATATGTTTTGGTAAAATACCTATGTATTAGTATTATACTTGAATTGCTTTCTTGTGTAATGATGGTAACTAATAGGAATAAAACACAGAATTTTTGATGATTCACAGGAACCATTTGCAATGTAGGCTTTTCCTAGAAATGTAAATAACTTGGAAACTCTAGTTACTATATCTCCTATAATAGTGATATATTTGTACATCCTAAAAAAATTGCTAACTCTCCAATGGTGCAGGAGTGAGAAGATACGTCAAAAAAAAAGAACAATAACAATAATAATAACTCGATCTATTAAAGTTTATATTAATAGTTAAATCTAAAAAAATATTAATTCACTTAAAATAATAATAAGCCCATTGCATAAATAACATAGTTTATTAAAATGTTTATACTTTCCAAAACAAAAAAAATAGTGAAAAGAATGACATTGTTTTACATTTCAGCAAATCTTTCTTTTTTTTCCCTATTTTTTTAAATGTTTATTTATTCTTGAAACAGGAAGAGAGAGAAACAGAGCATGAATGGAGGAGGGGCAGAGCCGGAGAGGAACACAGAATCTGAAGCAGGCTCCAGGTTCTGAGCTGTTTTGGGGCTTAAACTCACGAACTGCGAGATTATGACCTGAGCCTAAGTCGGACTTTTAACCGACTGAGCCACCCAGGTGCCCCACATTTCAGGAAATTTCTTAATTATTTTTCCTAAATTTCCATCAGGCTTAAAAAGGAAACTGAATTTGTATATCTCTATGCTAATATCACTCATCCCTTAGCCTTTTGAAAAATCCACAGTTCACACATTAGGAAATGTGAGTGAAAAAGAACTTAGATGACGATAGTTTTGATCTCTGTAGTCCCTGAAAGGTTCTCTGGAGTTCGTTTTGAAAGTCATGAGTATATAATATACTATAATAATACTTTGAAAGGGAACATTGACTCTTAGTAGATTGGTTAACTGTTTTGTAGCCTTGATAGAGACAGAAATGATGACTGTATTTAGAACTAGTCAATTATCAGTTGATATCTTTGACTACTTAATGCTATTTGTCACTATAGTCCCAGAATTCCATGCTTAATGTTGACAAATATTTACTTTATTGTCTGAAGTGAGAGCATTATTCATTACCTCTTCCAGGAATCTTCTTTAGGAACCTTCTCTACATTAATGGACATGGTTACATATAATTTTGATCACCATACTACAGACTATTTTCTTATAGAGGTAATTAAAGTTGTAATGACAAGATTTGAGTTTTAGCAAAATGACTAGCTGAACTATAAATCTTCCCCAAATTTCTTCCAGCTCTGAGTTATAGAGTAAGTAAAAATTTTGCAGAAAGTATTCTCTGAGGTATACTCTCCAAAAAACAATTTTGCAGTACAACCCTCACAGGACCATTTTTTAATTAATTAAAGATTAAATTAATCATTCTTAAAGCTTGTGACCCTCATTTTCATGGAATTATTCATAAAAAATTATGCAGCCATATTGGTATGTAATATAGTTACCTATCATTTAGTTATTTTTCAACGATGCTAATTAATTAGCTTTCTTAATAAATTTTGAGTGGATATTATTTCAGCATTATTTGTTTTTATTTTTATATTTATTTTATATGCCTACTAGTTCTACCAGTATAAATTAGCTTTATTAAGTATATCAATTAACTAGGAAAAGATCTATGTGTTGACCAAGACTAAAAGCTCAAGAATAAAGCAAGATTTGGTACTGTACCAATTGTAATAAATTAAAACATTTAGCTGACCAAGTACAATTACTGCATACATTTCGATAAAAGTATTTTGTAATCATATGAATCAGAAGGATATTTGACATCTCTGAACTGGTAGAGGTTGAATATTTGAAACAAATTATTGTTAGAAACAATAATATGAATAAAAACTTCTTAACAATATATGGGGACAATTAAGCCTATTTTAAATAATTTAATAATATAAAATGATTTCTGTTCATTCCTTCCCTACTACATCATTAAATATTATTGAGTTAGGTCCTGACATTTTATTCAGAATTATGTTTCTGGCATTTAAGTATTCAGCTCTAAATGTTAAGGGTGTCAATTATATAAACATCCATCTTTTTCACTATGGTCTCCCATCAAACATTAATAGTAGAAGCTGTTAATTCATTTCAAGTAGTCTCAAATATCTGCCCTGAAGAAGGTTGATACTCTACAAGTGCTCTGACAACCTCTAGTAAGTAATTACTCTTAAAAATATTTCAGTAAATTCAACTCACTCCTAGAGGCATTTTAAATTATATGTCGTTAAAATGTAATGCTTTCTCAAATGACAAGGTCATGCCAAAAAGCAAAGCTACACTCTATTTTTATGAAACATACCCACTCCAATAAAAATGTTACAACTTTTTACTTCAAATCAGGAAAGATAAGCCATGCTACATTGAAAAACATGTAGTAATCAAGGTAAATTGTTATATATACCAACAACAAATCAATACTGTGGTATCACTCTATGTGAGAACATGGTCCATTTGTCTGAAGAATAGGATACTGCACATTTTTATATAATTTGGAACTAAAACGTATTCACAAAACAGGATGTTAATCTGTGGCTACCTAACATTCCCTCCTGACATCTTGACTATTTCCTTCTTTTGGGGTGGATATTTTCAAAGTATGAAAACTGGAAATACATGAAATTTCACATCATGTTTAAATGAGCATAAATACAAAGAATTGCCTTACAAGGCACACTCATAACCTGTTATATACTTTTACCTCTCATGGCAAAAGAATAATAATATAATGATCTGGAAAAAATGTAAATATAAAATCCAAAAGTAGTTAGGAGAAAAATAACCTAATTTATTCTTACCTTATAGGATAGAAACATTTTTCTTAATAAAACTATTTTGGCAATCTGAGAATAATTATATATGAAATATGTTTTCTACATTGTGATAGAGTATTGACAAAATAGAATCTATTTTATCATATCTTTCAATTCAGTCCACTAAGAAAACTAAATGTAATCACATCTATGGAAGATACAACTTATAATAATGATTGAAACACACTAGGCTGAATGATTTACTTCTATAAGAGTATGATTTTGGATTTAAAACATATATATTTATGTATGTATGATACTGAGTTTCTGGTAAAGATATACACAAAATTATTTTTTAATACAGATGACTATTTATTTACTTTTTTATTTTAGACAGAGAGACAGAGAGAGTGCATGAACTAGGGAGAAGGGCAAAAGGAGAGAGACAAGAGAGAGAGAGAATCCCAAGGAGGCTACATACTCAGTGCAGAGCCCAGAACCTGAGGAGGGGCTTGATTCCATGACCCTGGGATCACAACCTGAGCCTAAATCAAGAGCCGAATGCTCAACTGACTGAGCCACATAGGCATCCCAATACAGGTAATTTCTTTTTTAAGTTTATTTACTGTGGGGAATAAGTTTAGGAATTCTTTGAGCTTGCACCAATGGGTTAACAAGGCATAAAGAATTAGGAAGGATGAACACACCCAAGTTTGGGTAAACAAGATTAGGTAAACAGGACAAAGGCCCCCAATATAGGACAAAGGTAGAGGAACAGGAAATCTCAGGATGAAAACATCCAAAATTGGGTAAACAAGATTAGGTATTCAGGGCAGAAGCACCCTCCAATTTAGTACAATAGCAGAATGCTGCTTTCACAGGAAGGAAGGACAAAAACAGGTAAACAGGACTATAGATAACAGCAGGGCAAAGTTGCCTAGATCTGAGCTAATTAGCAAAAGAAAGTTGCCTTTTTAACACTAAGGTAGCATGGTCTGTCTTTCTTGTCCCCTAGGCCAGTTTAAGTAAACAGAGGTGGCACCTCATGTCTGCTGTAAACAACCTTCCACCCAGCACTAGAATTTTGTCTTGTATTGATCCAAACCCCTAACACCGAGTATCTTCAAAACCCCCTTATCTCCATGCCCATGAGTTAATGTTCACAGTTTCATTGTCTCTTTGTGCACTCCCATCATGCTTGTAAGCCTTCTTGTGGTCCTAATAAAAATGGAGCAATGACCCTTACTCTGGGCTTTTGTCTCCTCCCAGACATTAACCTCTCTCCCATTTTAATCTTGTGTCTACTCTCTTTCTGGACAAGAGAGAACACCAGACTCAGAGTCTATGACAATTTATTTATTTTGAGAGAGAGTGCCAGGGGGAGAGGGACTGAGAGAGAGAGAGAGAGAGAGAGAGAGAGAGAGAGAGAGAATCCCCAACATTGTGAAATCATGACCTGAGCTGAAATCAAGAGTCTGACACTCAACCGACTAAGCCACCCAGGTGCCCCAAGATGAGTTTTTAAAACTGTTTATATAAGATCAAGTGTTGCTTGAGTAAACCACTTCTAATATATCTTCTGCAATTAAACATTCTTAATAAATATGAAATAAAGTAACAAACATTTCATGCCAACTCCTCCAGGGGAAAAAAAAATAAAAGGAAAATTTCTGAAGATATTTGAGCAAATGATCTTGATACCAAAGCATAAAAGGGACATCAAAAGAAAGGAAAATTATAGAATAATTTTGTTCATGAACCTAGATAAAAAATTTTAAAAAAAATATTATGAATCAGGGGTGCCTGGGTAGCTCAGTAGGGTAAGTGACCAACTTCTGCTCAGGTCATGATCTCATGGCTCGTGGGCTTGAGCCCCACATCAGGCTCTGTGCTGACAACTCAGAACCTGAATCCTGCTTTGGATTCTGTGTCTCCCTCTCTATCTTCCCTTCTCCCCATTTGCACTCTGTCTCTCTCTCCCTCAAAATAAACATTAAACAGTTTTTACAAAATATTAAAAAAATATGAATCAAATAGAGCAAAATGCAGAACATCAATCACATGGAGAATATTTTAGGAGTTGAAGTTTTATTTTTTCCCTAACATTCAAATTAATCTGTTTTATTACATAATAAGAAATGAAAAAAAAAAGATCATTTTAAGCATACTAGAAAACATTTTATAAAACAATATACCAAGTCGTAATAGCAAAGTATTAAAAAGTAGGCTAGAAACAACATTTCTTATCTTGGAATATTAATAAAAAGCCTAGTTTAGACATCTTACCCATAATGAATTAGTGAAATATTTCTACCTGAAATCAGAACAAGATAAGAAAGGCTACTATAACCACTTCTACCAGGCATTGTATTGGAGACAATAAAAAATAGATAGTGAGAAAATTATAAGAAATAGCTGACATTAGTATTCATAAACAAGAAATCAAGGCATTACAGTCACTGGTAACATGATTGTGAATGTAAAAAATGTAAAATTATCCAGAAAAAAACAGTAACAATCAATAAGTGAATCCAGCAAGATCACAGATATCGAATCAATATAAATATATCTATTTAATTATACATACTGGCAATGAACAATCGAAAAATGAATAAAATATTCTTTACAGGAATTAAAAAAAAACACATCAAATTCCTAAGAATACATATGACAAAAGACCTGCAAAACTTTAATAATGAAAAACACAAAATGTTGCTTAGGAAAATGAAAAATGTTCTAAACAAATATATAAATATAAGATTGGATTTGAAAACCAAATATTGTAAAGAGAGATTTCTGAACCTTAGCTCCATTGATATTTTGGTTCAAATATTTTATGTTTTTGGAAGGTGCCATGTTGTACACTGTAGGATACTGAAGAGTATTCTTGACTTCAATCTTACTGGATGCAGTAGCATCTCCTGGTGGTGATATCTAGATGTCTCTAGACCAAAGATGTCTGTAAACATTGACAAATATCACTTTGCGGTCAATATCCTTCATTGGGGAACTAGGGTGGTTAAGATTTCAATTCTCTTACATTGACTAATAGATTCAATGCAACTTCAATCAAGATCATGTATGTATTTTTGTGTATTTGTAAATTCATAATCCAATTCTAAATTTTGTAAGAAAAGGACAACACTAAAACATGCATTACCAGATATCAATGTGTATTATAAAATTCTAGCAATGAAGGGAGTATAATTTTGTCTAAGGGAAGTAGGTCAACCAAAGGAATAGCATTTGGTGTCCGGGCAGATATCCACATGTGCATGGTCATCTGACTTGTGACAAAGGTGACATAATCTCTGAAGATAAAAAAAGGATGCTGTTTCTTAAAAAATGATTCTGGATAATGCAATATTCATAAGAAAAAAACTGAATGGTAGTATTACAAAAATCACTTTCAGATATTCTATAGATGTAAGTATGAAAGGTATATCAATAAAAACCCCAGGAAAAAATATAAGAGATTATTTTTATGTCCTTAGTTAGGCAAATATTTCTTAAGAAGGACTACAGATGGAAAATAATAAATGTGGCTATACCAAAATTAAGAAATGTGTTTATCAAAAAACATTATGAAAAGGCCAAACTCAAAGCTGGCAAATAGATTTTCAATATGTACATCCAACAAAAATTTATATCTAGAATACAAAAAAGCAAAAGAGGCAATTCAACAAGGAAAAAATAGGCACCTCACCTCACAGAAGTTTAATCAATTGTCCAATAAACGTATGAAAAAGTACTCAGTATAATTGCTCATCAGGAAAATGTAAGTTATAATAAAAATGTAATATTATTATATACTGTGAGAATGACTAATTTTTTTTTTTAAAGACAAAAAGATTCCAGGGTTGTTTAAAATATGGAGCAAAGAAATTCTCATGGCACCTTTGGTGAAAGTGTAATTTTCATAACTAATTTTAAAAACTTCTTGGTAGTATCTATTTAGCTTAACATAAATATGGATATTATGTAACCAACATTTGTATCCCTTGCTACCATACAGAAGTTTTTAAGTCTTTCTTTGCTATGATATATGAATAAAAAAATTATGAATAGCAATTCTCATTGTAGGAAGCACAAACAGGAAATAATTCAACTGTTTATCAAAAGTAGAATGATCAAATACAATATTTATACGATAAACCTTGATTTGATAATGAGAATGAATAAACTGTATACACATGTAACACTATGGATGAAATCCAACATATAATATGAAAAAAAAAATGGGAACTAGATACATAAAATAAGAGCTACACGCTTTTTTTAAATTAAAGTTCGAAAGACAGGTAAAATAAAATTTTGTGTAGGGGCGCCTGGGTGGCGCAGTCGGTTAAGCGTCCGACTTCAGCCAGGTCACGATCTCGCGGTCTGTGAGTTCGAGCCCGGCGTCAGGCTCTGGGCTGATGGCTGATGGCTCACAGCCTGGAGCCTGTTTCTGATTCTGTGTCTCCCTCTCTCTCTGCCCCTCCCCCGTTCATGCTCTGTCTCTCTGTGTCCCAAAAATAAATAAACATTGAAAAAAAAAATCTTTAAAAAAAAATAAAATTTTGTGTTGTCAGTATAGTGACTGCCATTTTGGAATAAGTGGTGACTGGAAGGGGTACCCGGGATGGTGTTATGGTTCTTGATTTGGGTGCTAGTTATACAAAATTATACAGGGATGTACAATTAATTTGTGTTCTTGTGATTTGTCCACTTTTTTATGAAGTCTCTCTAAGCAAGATAATAAAATATGAAATATATATAGTCTGGGAAAGAAAAAAAATTGATAAGTTAATGTACACTCTTTAAATTGGGAAAAGTGATAAAAATGGATCCAGTCAGAAATGAATTTATCTTGTTTGGCAAGTGTTTGAAGGTAGAATTGAACAGCTGTCCAGCAAGAACTATAAAACTGTTCTTCTAGATTGTGTGTAAACAGTGTATTTTATTATTCTTAATTTTAATGTTAGTAAGATTTTTCTAGAGACTAGTAGAGAATCTTGAGAAATGATATTTAGACAGAGGCATGGATCGCCTGGGTGGCTCAGTTGGTTAAGGTGATGATCTCATGGTTGTTGAGTTTGAGCCCCATGTTGAGCTCTGTGCTGACAGCTCACTCTGGAGCCTGCTTCTGATTCTGTGTCTCGCTCTCTCTCTGCCTCTCTCCTCATCACACACTCCCTCTCTCTTTCTCTCTCAAAATTTAATAAAGCATTAAAAAATAAAAAAGAATTTAAAGAGAGGCATGATGACAGATGAATCTGGATGAGAAATTATTATTTATTTACTTTGTCTATCATCTGAGCCAATGCAGAGTGTAAAATGTCTCAAAATAAATTCTAAACTATGCATGCATTTTGCCTCCGAAACAATTATTGCAAATGTGCTGTTGGATGTGATATTACATTGAGCTAATATCTCATACCTAGGAAATCTAACATGTGAGACCCACCAGGAACATTTTGTTTAAGATTATGTTTATTGACTAATTCTCATATTAAGAAATAGAGATGTGTATGTTAATAAGCAGTGTTCATAAAGAACATGATAAGAAATTGTTTCAAAACAATAGGAAAATTGTTGTACAGAACTAGATTAAAGTGTTACAGGTAAGACTCTTGCGTTATTTATTACTAAATATATAGATAATCTTTGTAAAGGTAATGTTAATTGCTATTTTTATTCTTTACCAGTTAATGTTATTATCCTGAAGCTATTGAAAATTATGCCATTATTAGTTTTTATTTTTTATTGCAGTAAAATAAACATAACACCAACTTTGTCATTTTAAGAAGTGAAAGCAAGGACTTAGATATTTGCATGTGTTCAGCAGCATTATTCACAGCAGCCAAAAGATGGAAGCAATCTAAGTAGCCAATGATGACTGAATGAACAGCAAAAATAAAAATAAAAAATAAAAGAGTAGAATATGCATACAATGGAATATGATTCAGTTTCCTTTCAAAGGAAGTTTCCTTTAAAAAGGAAGGAAATCTTGACACTACAACATAGATTAACCTTGAAGACATTATACTATTTTCTGAGACTACAAACAAACTACTTCACAAAAGCACAATCATTGTATGATTCCACTTATATGAGGTTCCTAGAGTAGTCAGATTCATAGAGATAGAAATTAGAATGGTGGTTTCCATGAACTATTTTAAAATTATTTTCAGCTATTTAAAAACTTCTTTTAACTTAAAATAGTAAAAATCGTAAATTTTATAATATGTATGTTTTATTTCAATAAAGAAGAAAAAAATAACTTCAAATCATTTTTAATTGTTCAATTCTGTGACATTAAGTACATTTACTTCGTTGCACAACTACAATCACCACTAATCTGCAAGACTTTTTCATCTTCCAAAGATCAGTCTCTGCAACTATTAAAGAATAACTCCCCTTTCCCCCATCCCCCATATCTATCTATCTATCTATCTATCTATCTATCTATCTATCTATCTATCATCTATCTATATCTATCTATCTATCTATCTATCTATCTATCTATCTATCTACTTACTTATGTATCTATCAACTTCTATCATCTATCTCTCTATCATGTATTTCTATCTACCCAACATCTATTTATCTGTTCAAACCACAAAACATTGTTTATATTTAAACTGTCAATATTTAAATATTTTCTTTCCTTCTCATTCCTTACTTTCTTACTGCATCTTTTCCATTTAAATAATTTTCCTTTGGTCACCAGAAAACCCCTTAGTACACCCTTTGGTGCCGGTGGGCTGGTATCAAATACTCTCCATTTAAATTTTCATTATTCTTTTTACTGGACATATTATTTCGCCTTCATTCCCCAAATATATTTTGTTGGCTATTAAATTTCGTGTAGGTTGTCATTTAATTTTAGCATTATGAAATTGCATTGGCTTCCATTGTTTGTGTTAAAAAGTTAACTGTTAGTGTAGTTAAGAATCCTCAGAGGATAATATATATCTCACTGTTACTTAGATATTTTACTATGATATGTCTAGATGAGAAATTTATTTTTTAAATTTTTTGTCCTTTGTTATATATTTTAATATTCTTGATTTTGCCTGATGTATTCTATTTCTTTAAGCCATTAGTTTCTCAAAGTTCATTCCTCCCCATTCTCTTTATCTTTCTGGAACTCCAGTTGCATATGTAGACCTTCTCCATTCTCTTCACTATTTCCATCTTATATCTTTTCATGTTTTAATACATGTAGTTTCTTCTGGGCTATTTTCTTTTTCATGAATTCACTTTTCAGCTATGTCTTATCTATTAAAACTATATGTTAAGTTATTTAATCAATTATTGTATTTTTCATGTTTATATTTGTTTTGTAACTGACAAATATTTTTATATAGAGTCCTTTGCTAATGATATTAACATGTATTTAATATTCTTAAACACAGTAAACCTACTTACAAAATCTATGTCTGCTAATACCAATATTTGAAGGTCTTATGGATCCATTGTCTTTCTTGTTGGTGGTTATTTTTATATATCTCGCATCCTAACATACCTATTTTTTTTCATACATGAAATATGTTCTATTGTTTGACTGGAAGCTAAGGATAATGCTATCTTCCTTTGTCAAGTTTGGTAAATGTGAAGTCTGGAATCCTGTTAATCCTTTTTCTGGTACTAAGTTGATTCAAAGCTGTACTGAAGTCTCTAGTCAGGGTTCTTTACTTTCATATAACCCTTGTTCCTAGAGTACATCTCTTCAAGATCCCAATCCAAACTCTAAGTCATTGGCCACCTCACATCCTCAACCTCTGGTGTTTCCAAGATTCCAATGTTATGCCCGTTTTCAGCCTCTTTGCTGCCTCATCCACAAATAGCAAATGCTCCCTGAGAAAAGCAGCCTCAGAACAGAATCTCATCTCTGGATGTAATCTCTGGATTCTGCCTTCTCTTGAATCTGGACTCAGTGATTATTTAACAGGCAGTTAAATAATGTCTATATAGTTATCTAATATCTTTAGTGTGTGTGTATGTGTGTATGTGTATGCAGTGTGACAAACACACAGCATCATGTAACATTTTATAACTCTTCCATCAAACTTACATATGATAAATTGGCAAAGATTATTTTATTTTCTTTATTTTATTTTTTAAATGTTTATTTGTGAGAGAGAGAGAGAGCAAAAGCAAGGGAGGGGAAGAGAGAGAGAGAAGGAGATACAGAATCTGAAGTAGGCTCCAGGTCTGAGCTGTCAGCACAGAACCCAATGTGGGGCTCAAAGCCACTAACCGTGAGGTCATGACCTGAGCCAAAATCAGACGCTCAACTGACTGAGCCACCCAGGTGTCCCGACAAAGATTATTTTAAAGAGAAATGTAACAAATATGCCAACATATAACATACAAATGGTAAGTGATCCTATGTGAAAGAATGAAAAAAAATTTCCTTAAGGTAAAAATCAAACTAGAATTCAGGTAAAATATCATTATGACATGAATTATAACAATTTATTGACTAATAAGCCAAATATGCTTTCATGTGTATTTATTCTTGAGAAAGAGAGAAAGTGGCAGAGTGCAAGCAGGTGATGGGCAGAGAGAGAGAGGGAGAACAGAATCTGAAGCAGACTGCAGACTCTGAGCTCTCTGGACAGAGTCTGACGTGGGGCTGGAACTCACGAGTCATGAGATTATGACCTGAGCCGAAATCAGATGCTTAACTGAGTGAGCCACCCAGGTGTCTGAAGCCAACTATGCTTTAAAAGAGGGAAATTCATTTTTTCATGTGTGTCAGATCTGTAACTTAAATAACAGGAATTATACAATGTTGTCCTTTTCAAACATAGAAGTAGAGAAAGTTGAATAAAGAATTCTATTTACTTTAAAATGACTAATTAATGTATAAATAACTTTTGAAAGTATTAATTTTTAACTTATTTATTCACATAATTTTGATAATCACCTTCATAATGAAATTCAAACAGCAATGTCCATATTTATGTCTTATTTTATAATAACCTTTTAAACCAATTTCCTTAGCATGGTTGATCAGATACATACACACATACACACACACACACACACACACACACACACACACACACGTACACATAACTTTACGTATATGTTAATTTTAATTGACTTCATCAATTGGAGCAAGGGCTCATGAAACTAAAATTATGTCAAATCCAAACTCTAATAACTTTTATTCCATACAAATTTAAAAATACTTAGTGTCATTATTGGCAAAAGAATGCAAATAAAACACACTTGCTTATAAGAATCAGTTGCAAATATATATATATATATATATATATATATATATATATACACATGTATATACAAGCGTATATGTACATATATATATATATATACACACACACACTAATATGAGTAAATGCATACATAAAAATATGTATATATTTGCAAATTTGTACCACACATTAAAACAGTATGTGTGTAGGGGCACCTAGGTGGCTCAGTTGGTTGAGTGTCCAACTCTTGATTTTGGCTCAGGTCATGATCCGAGGGTCGTGAGATCGAGCCCCATGTGAGGCTCCACACTGAGAGTGGATCCTGCTTAAGATTTTCTCTACCTCCATGTGCCCCTTTCCCTGGCTTGCATGTGCTCTCTCTTTCTCCCTCTAAAAATTAAAAAAAAATAGTATGTGTGTATAGACTTTTTTAGTGTTTTAAATTTTGACTGGTTTTGTACTTTTGAGATTTTGCCAAAAGAAATATAAACAAGAAAAACAGAATGATCAATAAATCAAGATATAGACCACAAAAAAGTCAATATTGAAAGTATTATCAGAATATTTTACAGAATATATACTGCATTAAAATTCCTACACTTTGTTTTTTGTCTTGAAAAACTAAACATGGATATTCTGCCACAGAAGTCAATAAATTCTTACACATATGTTTTCAGGATTTCCTTTTATATATAAAGCAATTACTTTAAAGTCTGTAGTTAAAATGTGACTGAAGCAGAGACAAATAATTGTCCTAAACTCATTTTTGCTGCCATTTAATCCTCAGGATTAAATAATTGATGAAAGTATGCTTACTGAAGAAGCACTAAGTAGTACTTTGTACAGGCATTTAAATTCCTCTGACTTCTCATTCATCCACATTTCGAAGCAAGATGATTTATGCAGAATGTTTTGAATTATAATAATGCAGACCTAAGAAATCAAGGTAATAGTATATCCTCTAATTACAACACCACTTCAACTATCCAATGCAAATTCTTCCTTCTTTCATTGGGCATGGGTTTACACAATTAGAAATTATCTTTATAACATTAATATAACATCTAAATTATAGCATGTCATGAAATGATAGTGCTAGGAATGAGGCTCTCCAGGAATTAATTTTGGCCTAAAAAAATTACACACAGAATGATAATACATGGATTGAATTTTTGTCATATCTAATTTTAAAAACAATATTTTAGAAAAATAATATAACATATTTTAAAATCTGTGCCAAAATCTTTAAAGGAATACCAATAAATTAAAATGTGTAGTGACTTCAGAGGAAAATTCTTACAATTTCAAACAATTATTATTGTTTAACCCTTAATAACATTTTAACTTGTCTACCCCATAACCATTCATAATTTAATTTTAATTTTAATATTTCTAAAAATAGTCCCTGAAAACCAACAATGATTTATGTTATAGAATTTAACAACATATTAAGCACCTGTTCTTTGTGATGTAGATTTTGAAACCAGAAAGACTTGGTATCAAATGCCGTCTTATAAATGGTGTGCTTAACAGTTTCAGTGTGGTGATTTCATTTCTTTAAGCTTCATGTTCTTCGACTTAAAATGAAAATAATAAATTCCAAATAACATGGCTGCTAAATGAATTTGTTGAGAAATATCTTGATGGTTGGCAGAGAAACAGCATTTGAAAAAAATGATTTATGACCATTATTACAGATGATTATTAGATATGTACTCAGATTATTCTGGAGAGAATACATTTTTAGTAAAATTGTATATTAGTCTAATGATTTGGCTGGACTTTCAGAAAATATACTCAAAGATTTATATTATATAGCTCTGAGCAATCTTTTATCATTCATTTGTTTTCAAAATGATTTAATATTGTGTTAGCTACTAAATATTAGCAATTTTAAGCAGAGCCACATGGCATAACTCATTTCTTCTTTTGTAAGCTAAATAATATTATATTTTCTTGTTATGGAAATAGTGTTAAAATCTGTTAAAACATCTTTAAAAATATGAAGAAAGACATTTTATCTATATCCAAAACACTAATTATTGCCATCCTGTTGTGTGTGTGTGTGTGTGTCTTTTCCTTTCTTTACACATATTCGTTTACAGATCTTTATTTATGCAAAGACACTAGATATGTATATTGTGAAATATTCGAAATAAAGATTGGAGATGAATAAAATCCTCTAAGCCAGATAGAACAAGGTAATGACAAAAAAAGATTGGACATTAGGTGTTCTTGTGGTATCAGACATGTAGCAAATAAGCAGTTCATAACTAGGAAGAATTATTTTGGTTAGTCACGTCATACTCAGTACATTTAACAAAAAATAGACAAAGAAGGGGGCCAGTAATATAGAAATGCAAGCGTCTAGGAAATGGCAACGGTGACCTAAAATCAAAAGCATACTGTGGTAAGGTCCCCTCCCTGAAGAATGAAAACAAAAACAAAACAAAACAAAGCAAAGCACCTCAAGTCAACATGAGACCACTTAATCAGACTACATGTTTGTGTGTTACCATATATGGGAGACAAAGAAGTAGAAAATGTATAAAAAAAAAAAAACACCACCTGTCCTTCTGTGCTCAGTTCTTCAGTAGGAACCCAACTGAGCAGTGAGGACACAAAGTTGCTAAGGGGAAAAAAAAGCCTTTCGTCATGACCCTCTGTGAGAATCCTGTTAACAATACTGTGAGAAAAGAAGTTGTCGCTGGATAAAAACCAAACAAATCAAAAGAAAATAATTTCAAGTGCTCAATTCTACGTGACCAAAAACAATAAAAGATATGAGAAGATATACAGAAAGCTTAATTGAGTCATATGCTATTTATGCTGAAATAGCATAAGGCTAAGTTACAAGGAAGATGATGGGATACTTGGTAGAAAATTAATGTATTTTGGGCAGTATTAAGAATAAATTGGAGGGGCGCCTGGGTGGCGCAGTCGGTTAAGCGTCCGACTTCAGCCAGGTCACGATCTTGCGGTCTGCGAGTTCGAGCCCCGCGTCAGGCTCTGGGCTGATGGCTCAGAGCCTGGAGCCTGTTTCCGATTCTGTGTCTCCCTCTCTCTGCCCCTCTCCCATTCATGCTCTGTCTCTCTCTGTCCCAAAAATAAATAAACGTTGAAAAAAAAATTAAAAAAAAAAAAGAATAAATTGGAGAAGTATAATTTTTTAAATATATAGTGATAATTAGTCTATTACAAAATGAAATTATTAAACCTTCCCTTTCATTACCTATCTCAAAGGTAAATACATAGGTATGCATTTATCACATTAAATAGTTTTACAAATCCAGATTATTAGTTTTTTAATTTTTGATTGCCTTCTAAATGTTATTTTTAAAGAAGTCATGATATCTGAGAACATTCTTGAAAATCACAGGTAGACATAAATCAATATTACGTTTTTCTTTATATTTGTACTAAAAAAAATCTTCCTTATATTCCATGGTCTACCTTTCAATATGTGAAGGAATAAATTTTTTTTAGAAAGGAATTTCATGCAGGTATACCATCATCAATTTACAGAAGACTCCTATTACATCATGAATATTATTTTGAATAGATATTTCAGAAATGTGACAAGAGATCCAAGCTAGAATGATGTCAACTACAAGAAATAATATGTTCAATGTCTACCCCTTGCTTAGCCTAACTGCCCCTCCATTTCTACCTCCATAAACAATGTAGCTTGGCCAGAATTTGAGAGCTTTTCCCTGAGTGAAGTTTGAAAGGGATAAAAATATCATAATGAATGTCTTATAGTTTTACTCTATCATCTATGCTGTTAGTTACTGGTTTGTTGGTTTTGTATTTTACCTGTTATAGACCCCATCTTTACTGGTATGTTTTCATTGAAAAAATACCACCTCCATCTTGATAATAACAAATACAAAGAGAGTCCAATAAGTGAAACCCATGCGTACTCTCATCTTACCAAAAAATCAAAACAAACAGCCACAATAACAAAAATAGTGAACCATACTGAGAAATATAAATCAAGTACAACTTAAATGTTCCATATTTAAAAAAAAATTAACTTTTATTTATTTTTGAGAAGAGAGAGACAGAGCATGAGTGGGGGAGGAGAGAGAAACAGGGAGACACAGAATCTGAAACAGGCTCCAGGCTCTGATCTGTCAGCACAGAGCCCTACGCGGAGCTTGAACTCACAGACCTCGAGATCATGACCTGAGCCGAAGTTGGATGCTTAACCAATTGAGCTACCCTTAATGTTCCATATTTTTAAATGTTCCATATTTTTTTTTTAATTTTTTTTCAACGTTTATTTATTTTTGGGACAGAGAGAGACAGAGCATGAACGGGGGAGGGGCAGAGAGAGAGGGAGACACAGAATCGGAAACAGGCTCCAGGCTCTGAGCCATCAGCCCAGAGCCTGACGCGGGGCTCGAACTCACGGACCGCGAGATCATGACCTGGCTGAAGTCGGACGCTTAACCGACTGCGCCACCCAGGCGCCCCTAAATGTTCCATATTTTTAAAGTTACCTGGACTCAAGGAAATATAGAAGGGACAGACAAGGGCACTGTAATTAACAGGGTGTGGGGAACTATGTTTCTCCAGGCCAGAGAAATAATCTAGATCCATGTCCATAAATGTCATCAACATGTCACCTGCTATAGGACATTTGAAAATTATGTAATCTCTTTGGCTCTTGTTTGTGTCCTGTACATAATTAAAGTAATAATGAAAACTAAAGAATGTTCCAGGGAAGGATTCAATAAGATAATCTAGACAAACCATTTGCACATTATAATAATGAGAAATTTTGTAAGATTTCTGTGTATTGCTTTATATGATGTTTAGTCTGGTAATGGTGTGTAATAGTCCATTATTTATCATTTATTTATTCACCCACTTGTTCATGTCCTACATTTGGATATAATCTTCATGAAGCATGTACCAATCTTGTTCTCTCTTTGATTTCTAGAATCTGGGAACGTGTTTTGCATTAATGAAGTTCAAAGATTGACCGAAGGATAGGAAGATGGTTATTAGATTAAAACAGAAAAATGATGGGAACTGGATGACAGTTGCAGAACTGAAAATGAAAATGGGTTGAAAGACATTATTAACGTTTTGAGATAAGATGATTAAAGCAAAAAAAAAAGTGTGGCCACTGATTTGATATTAATGCTAAACTAGAAGAATGAGACCAAATAATAAAAGCTTCAGTGATGTGAAAAATATTTGAAACATTGACATAAAAAAGGAAGATTAAAGGGAAGCAAATTAGAATGATATGAAATAGAGTGTTAGCTTCGCATTAATTTAGGACACAGTTAAAGAAAAGTTATGTAAAAGTTACTAGAAAATTGAGCTTATGTCAAGATTAAGAACCGAGAGAAGGAAAATGTAGGTGCCAAAAGATAATAAAATGGAAGAATGGTAGGTATGTCTGTAAAGGTAAGCAAAGAACTGACCATTTAAAATCCTGTGGGGTAGTTTAAGCATTTCAGAGTATCTTCTAAGAGCAACATGGATTCCCTGTAGTATTTTAAGTGAAGAAATTTAAGACATGTTTTATATTTTTTGAAAATTAGTCTCGTACAATGATAAAGATAAGTGAGAATTGATATGGGTAGACTGGTAAGAGAATATTTCTTTGGCACAGGCAAAGAAAGATGCAGTCTTGATATGCTGTTAATAGTTAGCAGTAAAAAAAAAAGTGGATGATTCAGGAGGAATTTAGGAGGAAGACTAAATGCGATTATATGTAAAGTGTATGGAAAACAAAGTCATATAGAAGCAATCCTTAGATTTCTGACCAAAAATATTGTACAGTTATGACATTGATTTCTACTGCAAACATTACGAAAACAATGTTAGCACAGGCACTCTTTGGGGCACATTTGCTTGAGGTGTTTATAACACATTCAATTGGAGAATTCAGTTATGAAGTAATTATATAAATTTGAAGTTCAAAAGTGTGGTTTGGCTTGGAAATAATTGCGTGAAGTTTTCAGTATTAGATGGTAATTGAAGAGATCAAAAAGGTGGAAGATTTTGTGTAAAATTTTACCTTTATGCTTATATGGTTAGACAACCTAACAATTTCATATTTTATTTTTTAAAGGTAACTTCAGGTGGCTCAGTCGGTTGAGCCTCCGACTTCGGTTCAGGTCATTATCTCGCTGTCTGTGAGTTCAAGCCCCGTGTCAGGCTCTGTGCTGACAGCTTGGAATCTGGAACCTGTTTCAGATTCTGTGTCTCCCTCTCTCTCTGACCCTCCCCTGCTCATGCTCTGTCTCTCTCTCTCTGTCAAAAATAAACATAAAAAATTAAAAAAAAATAAAGGTAACTTCAGATATTGACAAATTCAATATACAGTAATTCTTCTTATCTGCAGTTGATACATTCCAAGACCAGCAGAAGATGCCTAAAACCACAGATAGTAGTGAGCCTTATATAACCTATGTTTTTTTTCTCTATACGCACATAGCAATAATAAAGCTTAATTTATAGATCAGGCACAATAAAAGATTAACAACCATAACTAACAATAGAATAGAATAATTATAACAATGTACAGTAAAAAAAAAAAGTTATGTGAATGTGGTCTCTTTCTCTTTCCCAAAATATCTTATTGTATTGCACTCCCCCTACTTGTAATGGTATGAAATGATTCACTGACGATGTGATGAGATGAAGCTAGAAGAATGCACGTTAGGCTACTACCTACCTTCTGACTTCCTATCTGAAGGAGGATCATTTGCCTCCAGAGTAACTGAAACCATGGAAAAAGAAACCACAGATACAGTGAAACTACTGTATTAATATCTTCAGAAACAAAATGAAAACTAATATTAGAAGCTTCATTAGTGCCTCTGTTTTTCTTGAGATCATCATATTATAGAAGACAAAAAGATTTTTAACAATCTTTATTTTTTGCAAAGCACTTGAAGAAGTTACATAAGAGCAAATAATATCCCTAAGATGTATGCCCCATATGAAAAAGTAGTTCCATTATGCATAATTGGAGACTTTGTAGAGCAATGACTTTGCACATTACGAATGCTAAGACTGCAACAACTTTTGAATATGAAGATAAATAACCACAACTGTGAGGACATTAATATGCATCAAACATTCCAACAATACATCTCACTGAAACATGATTAATCTTACACATGCTGATGATGTTTAAAGCAGAAGCATTATTGAAATTAATCTTGTTCTGTTGAAGAGTTCAATGAATAGTGTTGTATTTATAATTTCAATTTCTGGATAACATACTGAAGGCTGGGAATTTGTAATTTCACATATTTTGCTAGGTGAAGCACTTTTTTATACTAAAGATTATTCCATTTCTATAGAACTTTATAGAATAAAAATTCATTTAAAATTAAGGAAAATACACTGCTTGAGAAATGAGATACTACCTTATAATAAATGACAACCGTTTAATATCTTTATTTCTTGGTGGAGAAGTGGTAATGAGGAAGCTACCTTGTGGACACAGAGCTGAAAAAACATGCAATACCAAAATTTCTCCTCTCACAGTAAACTGGGTGATGAGTAATGCTTTCTATATAACTGCTTGTTTTTTTAAAAATAGTTTATCATGTAAAATTATTCTCCATGCATAATAAAAAACAAACTCATTAAAGATATGAAAACCGCAACTAAAAGTCCTTTTCTCAGAAGGCTCCAGTTTCCCAGAGGAGAAACTATGAAAAGTTTCCTTTACATTTCATATGTATATGTATATGTGCATTCATTCCTTTGTTTTTAGGAGATTGTGTTTATAAGTATATATTACTTTGATACATGAATTAATGATTCAACAATGTCCTTTGGATATCATTATGCATCATTAAATATAAATTTGTATTTCTGTTGTTCTAATAACTAATAGTTCAACAAATAACAGAAGGTTAATTTGATAGTAATGATGTTAATGTGACAAAAGTTGGCTTAAATAAAATTGGAGAATTATGCAACAAATGGATAGGATTTTAAGGCTTGATAAGACATTTTCATTGAACATACACAACATAAGATATACCATTTTGGAACAAGAACACTTGTTCCAAAAGAACAAGGAAGAAAAAAGATATGAAGAAAAGAATCATATTAGATGTTTATAATGGGTACTTCAGAAGTACTACATTTTCAAGAATTTAGGTATAATTTGTCAATAACAGAAAAATGAAGTAGAGAAGGCATAGGGATTATGGGGCATTGAAAATTTTTTCAAACAATGATATTTAGGGAAGACTGTTCAGAATATGAGATTTGTATACAAGTGGAAGGAGAAAGAATCAAGGCAAGTGCAAATCTGGTAAAACAGCAGAACAGCAGAATGTTCAGTAAAGTTAACGGCCACAAAATATACTGTGCTTCATGCATTTGAAGAAAAGAGTGGCGGCCAAGGTGCCTGGACTGAGGAGAGGAAGGCAAAAGCAACAAGCAATAAAGGCTAGAACGAAGATACCAGATCATGTGCAACCTTGTAGATCATGGCAAGGACTTGGTAAGGGGTGATATTTACCTTATTTTGCAAACACAGCTAACCTGGATAGCACACGCAGCCAGTTTAGAACAAGGTATATTGGGGGAAACAATGTGCTGCTGATAAAGTTTATATGAAAATGCAAATAGACAAAAACAACAACACCTTCTTAAAGGTTGAAAATTTAAAGCTTAGTCTAGTGGATAGCAAAACATACTTAAAATACAGTAATTGCAGCAGGATGGTATTGGCACAGGTTATATGGAATGGAATGGAATGGAATGGGGGAAAAATAGACCAGCACACTTAAGACCATTTGACGTAAGATGAGGACACTATGGGGACACCTGGGTGGCTCAGTCAGTTAAGTGTCCAACTCTTGATTTCAGCTCAGGTCATGATCTCACTGTTTGTGAATTCAAGCCCCATATCAGGCTCCACTCTGACAGTGTGAAGCCTGCTTGGGATTCTCTCCCTCTCTCTCCACCCCTCCCCTGCTTGTGCTGTCTCTCTCTCTCTAACCCTCTCTCAATAAATAAATAAATAAATAAATAAATAAATAAATAAATAAAAACAAACAGCAAACAAACATTAAAAAAAGATGAGAGTACTTTATGCAAAAAGGAAAAGCTACTTTTTTTAATTAATAAAGTTTATTTTTTGAGAGGTGTTGGATTTACAAAAAAATTGAGTTGAATATACAGGATTATTTTTTGTCCCCACCAGCAACAAATGAGAGTTCCTGTTGCCCCGTGTCCTTGGCAGCATTTGGTATGATCAGTTTTTGGGATTTTAGCTCTTCTAATATGTGTGTAGAATCTTATTGTTTTAACTTGCATTTCCCTGATAGTATATGATGTGGAGCATCTTTTCACATGCTTATTTCATATTCATGTATATATGAATATATAGCCACATGTCTGTTGAAATACTTTGTCCACTTTTAAGTTGGGTTCTTTGTTTTTATATTATTGAATTTTAAATAATTCTTTGCATATTTGATAACAGTCCTTTGTCAGATATCTTTTGAAAGTATTTTCTCCGGATCTGTGAATTGCTTTTTTTTCTTTTTATTCTTTTCACAGTATCTTTCTCAGAGCAGAAGTTTTTAGTTTTAACAAAGCCCAAATTGACAATTTTTATTTCATGCATCATGCTTTTGTTATGTACCTCTGAAGTCATGGCTAACTCCAAAGACATCTAGATTTTCTTCTATGTTGTCTTCTAGGAGTTTTATAGTTTTGTGTTTTATATTTAGGCCTATTACCCATTTTGAATTAATTCTTTATGGAGCATATAAATTTTATGTCCAGATTCATTCTTTTCTTGCATGTGGATGTCCAGTTTTTTCAGCACAATTTGCTGAAAAGATCACCCTTTCTTAACTGTATTATTTTTGCTCCTATGTCAAAGATCTGTTGACTATATCTGTGTGGGTTTCAATTCTGTGTCACTAATCTGCTAGTATATATGTCATTAATACCACGGGGTCTTGATTACTGTACTTGCATAGTAAGTATCAAAGTCAGGTAATAGAAGTTCTCAATTTGCTCTACTCGTTAAGTATTGTGTTGGCTATTCTGGATCTTTATTAAGCTAGAAAGATTTTACAACGTGATAATATTGAATCTTTTCATCCATGTAGATGAATTATTTAGCCAAATATTTGGATCTTTGCTAAGTTTCATTGGAGAGTTTGGATTTTTCCTCATATAGATCCTACACATAATTTATGACATTAATATCTAAAAATTTTCATTTGGGGTGCTTATATAAATGGTTTATATGTTTAATTTCCAATTCCAATTGATCATTGCTGGAATGTAAGAATGCCATTGACTTTTTTATAGTAACATTTTATCCTACAACTTTTGCTATCATTGCAGTTTTAAAAGGTAGATTTTTACAATGAGATACCACCTCGCACCTGTCAGAATGGCTGAAATTAACAACTCAGGAAACGACAGATGTTGGCTAGGATGTGGAATCAGGGAAACACTTTTGCACTGTTGTTGGGAATGCAAACGGGTGCCGCCACTCCGCACCAGTTTGGAGTTTTCTCAGGAAGTTAAAAATAGAACTACCCTATGACTCAGCAACTGCACTGCTAGGTATTTATCCAAAGGATACAAAACGTTAATACAAAGGGGGCACATATACTCCAATGTTTATAGCAGTGCTATCAACAATAGCCAAAGTATGGAAAGAGCCAAAATGTCCATCAACTGATGAATGAATAAAGAAGATGTGGTACAGGTACACAATGGAATATTACTTAGTGATCAGAAAGAATGAAATCTTGCCGTTTGCAACAATGTGGATGGAACTAGGGTGTATTATGCTAAGCAAAATAAGTCAGTCAGGGAAAGACAAATATCATATGATTTCACTCATATGTGGAATTTAAGAAACAAAACAGATAACATAGGGGAATGGAAGGAAAATAAAATAATGAAATAAAATAAAATAGAAAAGGAGGCAAAACATAAGAGACTCAACTATAGAAAACAAACTGAGGGTTACTGGAGTGGAGGTGGGTGGCAGGATGTGCTAAATGGGTGATGGGCATTAAGGAAGGCATTTGTTGGGATGAGCACTAGGTGTTGTATGTTAAGTGATGAATCACTGAATTCTCCTCCTGAAACCAAATCTTACTATATGTTAACTAACCTGAATTTAAACAAAAAAAAATAATTTAAAAAATTAAAAAAAATTAAAAGTAATGTCACTTGCCTCTTGCAAATAAAATTACATTAAAACTTAAAAAAATAAAATAAAAGGTAGGGTTTTTGTTACTATTATTTATGTATGATAAGGTCAACAGATAAGGGAAATGACAGCCACTGGAAAGATAACTTGTAGCTCACAGTTTCCAAGAATAAAGGTATACCATACCTCACAAGGCCACATTAGGAAGAACCATGCTCTGTCAAGAAACAGAAGGAGTGAATGGAAAACATGGACAGACAGTTTTACTGTGGTTTCCACAAGAAAGGTGAGACAGAGCAGGGTAGGCAGGTTTAGGATTGGCTAATTAGAATTCAATGGGCTCTAGAGTGTAGGGGCTGTTATTAGTTGTCTGATAAGTGGCACTAGGACAATTAGGGCAGAGAGGAATATTGCCTCCTGTAGTGTAAAAGCCAGATGGAAGTGGTTGGAAGTGTGAGGTCTTGATTAGTTCATTTGCACCATCTCCCCAGTCAGCAAGAACCCAGAACATTAAGAATACAACAAACAAACAAACAAACAGAAAATGTAGTTAATATAACTATGTATTAACTCCAGGAAGTTTTTTTGTTGATTCTTTGCAATTTTCTACATAATAATCATGAAATGTACTAAATAAAAAATCATGCAATTTTATTTATTAAATAAGAATGACAGTTTAATTTTCTCCTTCTCACCATGTATACTTTTATTTTCTTGTCTTACTGTACTAGGAAGAACTTCTAGTATGATCTTAAATATGACTGATGAGAAACGAATATTATTGTTTGATTCCTGATCTTAGCAGGAAAGCATTTAGTTTCTCACCAACAAGTATAATGTTAGGTGCTGGTTTTTGTAAGTGTTCTTTATCGAGTTGAGGATATTCCCATTTATTTCTAGTTGACATATTCTTTTTAATAAAATGTGGTGTATTAATTGAATATCCATGATAAAAATAATTTAGATTCAAAATAAAAATTAAAAAAAAACCACAGGTGTCCATTCCAGATAGATTATAGATCATAACAATGACATTTCCAGAAATAAGGAAGACTATTTTCATGAGCTTGCTGCAGTAATATTTTCTTAAACAGAACATCACTGTAGAGGAAGAGATTGATGACTTGGATTATATTAAATTTAGCAACTTTTGTATATCCAAAGAAATCAAGAGAGGAAATGCAGGTCATGTTCTGAGATACATAGTTTCAACTTATTTATTTGGAAGTAGACTCAGAGATGAAAAATATAAGGGAAATAATTACATAACAACAACAAAAAAACAGACATTCTCTCAAACTCCAAGATTGGTAAACACTTTGAAATTACACTTCACAAGAGAAGACACACAAATGGCCAAAAGTCTATAAAGAATATTCTTACAGGGGCGCCTGGGTGGCGCAGTCGGTTAAGCATCTGACTTCAGCCAGGTCATGATCTCGCGGTCCGTGAGTTCGAGCCCCGCGTCGGGCTCTGGGCTGATGGCTCAGAGCCTGGAGCCTGTTTCCGATTCTGTGTCTCCCTCTCTCTCTGCCCCTCCCCCGTTCATGCTCTGTCTCTCTCTGTCCCAAAAATAAATAAACGTTGAAAAAAAAATTAAAAAAAAAAAAGAATATTCTTACAATCATTTGGCATCAAGGAAATGCAAACTAAAACCACAAGGAAATCCTAAACTTGTAACAGAAGCCCCAAAATAATTAAACAATAACACAAATAACAACGTGACAATATCAGGTATTGGCAAGACATGGTGCAAAAAGAAGTCTCATGACTTAACATTCTGCTCCTAAGTATATCCTTAACAGAGCTGTTGACATTTGAACACCAAAACATACTTCAATTAGAGTCCATATAGTACTAGATACACCTATTGCCTAGTACATGGCTAGATACAATACTCGAAAACAGGAAAGATCAGAAAACACTTTATGTGTCTTCCCAGATTTGCTCTTTCCTAACTTCCTTTGAGATTCAAAATCC
Organism: Prionailurus bengalensis; assembly: GCF_016509475.1. Lineage (NCBI taxonomy): Eukaryota > Metazoa > Chordata > Mammalia > Carnivora > Felidae > Prionailurus > Prionailurus bengalensis. Next base: position 154,721,570 of record NC_057344.1, on the reverse strand, counting down.
TGTTCCATGGAGATAAATGGAGAGCCCCATCATCCTAATCTCACTAGACAGGCTGAGTATCAGAACGATGTAAATGCAAGTGTAGTTAATATCCTATGGGGGAGAAAGTGGGATCAATGAAAACCAGGAGAAAGAATGGTTTACAAATATAACTTCCTTTCCCTTTCTTTTTTTCTCAGTAGACTCTTCTGTCTTGCAATGATTCCACATACCCTCTCTGCACATGTGTGCAAGTACTTGCTGTGTTGTTTGGCAATGCTTTGTCTGATTCAGTAAAACACCACCTACCCCTCCTGTTCTTTTTATTTTCCCCTTTCCTTTTTCTGACCTAATTACAAAGTTCCAGTGAGGCATTGGCATATAATATCTGTTTCATGTTTTGTTTTAGAACACGTCAGAAAATAGATAAGGTATTGATATCAGTAAGTTTTCCAAATTTAAAACATCTCTAACATTAAGTACAAAATGTTTAAAACACACGAAGATTCGAGGGAATAAATAGATTGATATAAATTGGAGAGGAGCAATAACTTAAGAGATGGAGATAAAATAATTTCCCTGAAATGTGACCAATTATGAACTTAGTATAATAATATAATTATTAAAATATAGTTTAATAATATAATTAATACTGCTATTTTTATTTAAATTCAACACACTTAAAGCAAAGTGCAACTCAAGAATAAAAATTTAGGTCAATTTTTCTCCCCTTCTTTTTTTTTAAGTTTATTTATTTACTTTGTGTGAGAGAGAGAGAGAGCAGGGGAAGGGCACAGAGAGGGAGAGAGAGAGTGAGAATCCCAAGCACTGACAGTGTGGAGTCTGATATGGGGCAGGAATTCATGAACCACAAGATCATGACCTGAGGGGAAGTCAAGAGTCAGAGGATTAACAGACTGAGCCACCCAGGTGCCCCAGGAAATTTTTCTTCCTAACAAAGGTAACATTTCTAGAATATTTCTATAAAGTTGTAAAAGAAACATTAGGAAAAACAGGAAAGTTTTAGGTTAGTCATAAAATGAAAGAAGAGAGAATTCATTTTTTCTAAATGTATTCTTCATCTTTTCATTCCTAAAATAGAGTTGAAATAGTTGTTATAGAAGTGATAAAAATGTAAATAACTCCAATAAAGATTAACTTCTCATATCTATAAATTAGGTAAAAAGTTTTCTATTTGCCCATAATTTTACTTTATGTAACCAATCATATTTCATTTTTTTCTATTCTCTTTGCATAACACTTGCATATCAACCACCTGTAAGAATTTTAATCAACTCAATTTAGTCTCAACCCTGTGGAGTAATAATCCAGTGCTCTACTCAAATGACTTCACCACTTTTTATTATTATTTTTTGAATGGTCAGAGCTAACATAACATTTAATTCATTCACACCTTCAGACATCATTCTTATTTTATGCCAATTTGTGTATTGTGTTCATATGAATCTGATGTTATTATTTAATTCACTTATGTTAGCAGGTGCTCATTTGTATAATTAAATTTTTGTTCATTTTGAGAAAAAGATATAAACTGTCAGAAAGAATAGAATTTTGTATCCAAAACCAACAGATCACTCATTAGAAGCAAAGTTTCTCTAATTATAAATGCACTTTCTGTTTCTACCAGTTGAGATAGGGACATGAATGTGCTTGAGAAGATAAATAACAAGGTGTCTGAGAAAAATAAAATGAGGGCTAGGATACTTTGTCAGCTCAAATGATCACACACACACAAAGCTCTATTGCTTCTATAAAATATTATTTTTGAAATCAATATAAAATAAAACAAAGCAGTACAGTTACCATTGCACATCAGACAACAAGTATAGGTCAGTATTTACCTTAACTATTTAAACAGGTTTTACTTTATATAACTCTTATCAGATTAGTTGCCTTAATACTTGAAATGTCCCACTTAAAATAAACAAAGGCCTTGGAATATACATATGCTGAATATTTTCTGACAAGAATATTTAAAGATTTCTTACTTTACCAAGCCCAGTGTTAATAAACTCCTGGCATTTACCAAACTAGACTTTCCACATTTCTGTATAGAATGACAATCTGTCCTCTCAAGCACAAGTGAGGTGAGACAATTAAGTTCCCATTTATTTCCTGTAATAGGTACATTTTTTTCCAGAAAAATGACAAATTATAGTTCAATATACCCTCGCTTTAAAGGTTCATTGCTCAAAGTTCAAATTTGGTCTAACCTTTGGGAGTCAGTGATGGAATAGGCTTTCAGAATTTTCTACAAGTTGAGTTAAATTAATAGTCTTAAAGCTGGCAGGTTATTGAAACATGTTCAAAATTTAAAGACACATTTCATGATCTTTGTTCTCTCTAGTATGTCAGAGATAACAGTAGAGAAAAAAAGTTATTTTTTACTGGAGAAAAAAAATTGCACTAAGGTCAGCATATTTGTTACAGGATAGATGTGTATTCACTTTGGAGCAAATATCCATAAGGCAATGACACAAGCAATTCCATAACATTAAAAGTCAGGTACTAGACAAATGATCATTAAAACGTTATGGGGCCCAATTTTCTTACCTATAATGTAAGTAATTGCACTAGATGATTTCTTATTTTCCTTCTATCTCTATGATTATTATCCCTACAATATAAATAAAAGGTGTAAAACCCTGGAAAACAATCGCTTTCCAAAAAATGAATGTTTTTATTTTTTTAATTCAGAGATTTTGACTTGTCACAAATTTTCCATGATGAAATTATTAATAAGTAGAATCTTGAATTGTCTTAATTTTTTGCTTCCGCATTTATTATCAAACTTGAGCTTCTGAAATAACTAAAAAGAGATTATCAAAAAGAGAGGGAGAGCGAAAGCAGGAAGAGAACGATATTCATAGATGAAGAAGAGAAAATCAATAAGCAAAATAAATAAATAAAACAAAAAATAGGATTGAAAGTGTCATTGGACATTTCACTTTCTAGTTGTATGCTAGAAAACAATAAACCGTGGCTTCAATATTCTGAGCAAAAATAATTTGAAGGTAAAAGAGTGCTCTCTCAGCTAAATTACGATAAAACCTTATAATGGTTTTTCTGTACTCTAATTTCTCTAATTGTAAAACCACTTTAATTCAGTCTTGCTTCAAAGTAATTTTCCCCAAAATGCAAGTGTGATTATGTCACTCTTAACTTAAAACCATTCAATGCCTTTCCATTTCTTTTAGAATAAAAAATATCATTTACTTACTATGTCATTATTGGTATAACTCCTGCTTAGTTCTCTTTTTAAGTCTTGTGCAAGCTAGTGTTAAATTTCTTTTATTTAATTGACAGAACTTTTCCTTTGGTCTTAGCTTTTTCTAATTTATTAGAACTTAAAACTCAACAATAAGAAAATGTACAATGCAATTAAAATATGGCCAAAGGGCATTAACAGACCTCTTACCAAAGATGATATACAGATGGCAGATAATCACATGAAAAATGTTCCACTTCACGTATCATCAGGGACATGCAAGTTAAAACAATGAATAATTATCACACACCTATTAAATGACCAAAATCCAGAACACTGACAACACCAAATGCTGACAAGGACATGGAACAAGTAGAACTTGCACACAAAGCTGGTGGGAATGCAAAATGGCCCTGCTATTTTGCAACAGTTTGGTGGTTTCTTACCAAACACATAATCACATAATCCAGCAATCATGCTCCTTAGTATTTACCCAAGGGAGCTGAAAAATTATGTATACACAAAAACATTCACATGGGTATTTACAGCAGCTTTACTCATAACTGCCAAAACTTCGAAGTGACCAAGATGTTCTTAAATAAGTAAATGGATGAATAAACTGTAGTACATCCAGACAATCTTAAGAGGCCATGTACTGTAGGATTTCAACTATATGACATTCCAGAAAAGACAAAAATATGGAGTCATTAAAAAGATCAGAGCTAGGGGCGCCTGGGTGGCGCAGTCGGTTAAGCATCCACCTTCAGCCAGGTCACGATCTCGCGGTCCGTGAGTTCGAGCCCCGCGTCGGGCTCTGGGCTGATGGCTCAGAGCCTGGAGCCTGTTTCCAATTCTGTGTCTCCCTCTCTCTCTGCCCCTCCCCCGTTCATGCTCTGTCTCTCTCTGTCCCAAAAATAAATAAACGTTGAAAAAAAAAATCAGAGCTGTCCAGGGTTTAGGGTAGGGGGATGGGATCAATAAGCAGAGCAGAGATGTAGTGATTTTTTAGGATAGTGATGCTTTTCTATGATACTGATAGAAATATGTAATTGTACATTTGTCCAAACTCAGAATTTACATAAAGAAGGATACACAGAATGTAAACCATGAACTCTGGGTGATAATGATTTGTCTGTATAGGTTCATCAATTATAATAAATATACCACTTTGGAAGAAGATACTGATTAAGGGGAGCTATGTGTGTGTGAGGGCATTGGGTAATTGGGAAGTCTCTATACCTGACTCTGAAATAGGCTATGAACATAAAGCTTCTCTAAGAAATAACGTCCAATATATATTACACTTTGCATATAATGCTCTATATATCATACACCACCACGACCCATGAGAAAGGCCAAATTTTTTAAAAAGATAAACATATACAAAAAAAGAAAAAAGAAAAAAAAAGATGTGTTGCTACCAGAATTTCATATATCAATGAAGAGAGTAAATTGGTAAAACCAGCTTGGGAGAATATTTGGCACTATCTACTAAAGCTGATCATATGCAAACCCTATGAATCAGAATTTCCATTCCTAGGTATAGAGCCTACAGAACAGGTACATAGATTCTCTAATGACAGGCATATGAATGTTCATATCAGCACAATAGGATGACAACTGTGGGTACATAAATTGCAGTATAATCACTTGCTGTAATGATAATGAATGATCAGCAACTACATGCAACTCTGTGTATGTATCTCACAAACACAAAGGTGAGTTAAAGCAGCCAGATAAAAAGACTGGACTTTACAGGAGTTTATTCATGTAAAGTACAGAACAGTAAATATATTCTGTAAGAAATGGAAATATTGGTTCTCTAGGAGGAACTGGTGGTTGTGACTTAAAGGATTTGAGAAGGTTACTTGTGTACTGGCAATATATCTTTCTTAATCTGTTTCTTGTTTCATGGCTGTTGTTCCATTTGTGAAAATTCATTGAGCTATATACTTAGGTTTTGTTTTCTATAAAGCTTTAAAAAGTTTTCTTAGAGAAATAAATAATACCACCACTAATATGATCCTCTTATATATATAATATATATGCAACATATATTTTTATATATACATATATATGTAACACACATATTTAAATGTCTGTAAGGATATATACAAATATTGTGGTTGACCCAGGGATGTGGAACAAAGATCTATTGTAGAGAAACTTCAATTTTTTACTTAATTTTAAAAAATAAAATGTGCATTTCATTGTAATATAAAAATTTTGAAAGTATAATAGATTGCATTTTAATTTAATATAATATGCATTTATATTGGAGCATACACAAAAATTTCCCCATAGTAGTCATTTTGGCCTGTTCCTTTGACTGTTTCTTCCTTCTTTTTTCTTTTCATTTCTTCCACTCCTTTTTATCCTTTCTTCCCTATTTATACATTTTCCATTTTTTTTATTTTGTATATATTGATATAAATATCTATGTCTTTTTCTAAATATATATTTCCATAATAAATTATTTCATGAGACTATTATGTTAGGAGTACTATGTTAGGAGTAACAAGTCAAATGTATGCACATCTATAGATATTTTGATATACTTTAAGCATTGTGTATTAGATACCAATTTATAACATAAAATTTTATACTCCTCTGAACTAAAGTTTTAGGGTCTTTTCACTATTCGTAGAAAATTAATAACCAAATGATGTTCTTTACAATTTGAGCTTAATCAGTCTTCAAACTTATTATCATTAATATTATTACCATATCCTCTCTTCTCCCTACCCCGCCCCTTCTTATCCACCTTTAGAACCTTATTCTTCAGGCTCCAGTCATATCTTTTCTGGCCAAGTTTTTGTATTTGTATTATACCATTCATTTTCAAATTGTCCCATATTGCTCAAAATATTCCCTCTTCCACATATGAGTGAAATCATATGATATCTGTCTTTCTCTGACTAGCTTATTTTGCTTAACATAATACCCTCTAGTTCCATCCATGTTGTTGCAAATGGGAAGATTTCATTCTTTTTCAACTCAGCAGATGAACATAGGGGAAGGGAAAGAAATACAAGATAAAAACACAGAGAGAGGCAACCCATATGAGACTCTTAACTACAAAGAACAAACTGACGGTTGCTGGAGGGGGTTGGGTGGGAGGTTGGGTTAAATGGGTGATGGGCATTAAGGAGGGCACTTTTGGGAGGAGCACTGTGTGTTTCATGTAAGAGATGAATCACTGGATTCTACTCCTGAAGCCAAGACTACACTGTATGTTAATTTGAATTTAAATAATAAAAAAATTCCCCTCTTTCTGGAATTATTTACTGCAACACCTAAGTTTCATTTTTATCTATTGTGTGAGTATTCTCATTTCCTGCCAGCTAGGATACTTCCATGCTTCTATAATATATTTATATTGCTTTATAATTATTTAAATTAACTGGAATTTATAAGGTCCTTTTCATAGTCTTTGTTAGATAATAAGTTCCCAATGAAGGTAAAGTGATAAAATCAATATATCTTAAGGATATTATCAAAATAATAAATGCAATATTGTCATAAATTATAACATGACATTTCCTTTTCACTAGATATTAAGCTCACATGGAAGTAGAAATAATGCTTTATATATTATTTCATTAATACTTCCATATATCAATATATAAACACCCATAAATGCACAAAAATACACACAATTTTTCAGATATTCTAGAATCTTGGAGATGATGATTTTTATTACATAAAAATGAAATGAAAAAATGTCCTTAACTCCCCTTTCCATCCTTTGGAAACTAATTCATCCTAAAAGCTAAGTTTAAAAGAAAAATCTCTGTGAAGTATTTCTGGAACAACTTCATTATGTTATTTCGCTTTAGGTAATTATTAGTAATCCCAGATCAGAGTTTGTCTATATTATCTTTGATGTCCTCATTCAAGCACAGTGCCCAGTTCATCTGAAGTTCTCATTAAATATAAATTGTCATAAGAAAGGTAAAGTGACGAAAAATGATTTTTGGGGTGCCTCAGCGTCTGACCTTAACTCCGGTTATAGTCTCACGGTACACATCAGGCTCTGTGCTGACAGTGCAGAGCCTGCTTGGGATTCTCACTCCCTCCGGTAACTCTGCCCCTCCCCTGTTTGCACTTTCTGTTTCTCTCAAGTTAAACAGATGAAAGCTTTTAAAAAAATGAAAAAAAATGTGAGTTTTCTTAGGTATTAATTCTATTATACTGTTTAATAATACAACTATGCTGTACAATGTGCATAATGCATATATTTATGTATACTGTATCTTTAATTTCAAATAATTTGGAAATGTGTTAAGGAGCCACATGCGTATGTAATTATCTCAACTATACATTAAGCTTAGAAACATAAACAACATAAGTGTTTATTTTATATCTTATGATTTCACTGTTTCACACTTTCTCATAATGAGAACAGAGTTATCCTTGCTCAGATATATAAATATTTTTTTAAATGCTTCTCTCTTTGTGGATTAAATACTCAGACGGACTTATTTTACATCCAATACAAACTTTTTAAATATGTGTTGTGTCATCTAAGATTATAATCTATCAATAAACTGTACCCAGATGTTTATTTTTCCCATCAAGAATTTAAGAAGATCGAAACTTCTCTATTGATACATAATTTTTAATACATTCTCAAATCTCTATGCTTACTTTATTTAACAAATTACTGAATCTATAATTTATGAAGTAATTTTTCATATCGAAACAATTAAGTTCCTAAGCATCCAATACAGGTATAACTCATTTTACCACTCTTTGCTTTACTGTGCTTTGCAGATACTGTGTTTTCTCTATTTTTTACAAATTGAAAGTGTGTGTCCACCCTGCATTGAGCAAATCTGTCAGCACCATTTTTTTTTTTTACCAGCATTTGCTCACTTTGTGTCTCTGTGTCACATTTTGGCAATTCTCGCAATATTTCAAACTTTTTCATTGTTATTGTATTTGTTATGGTGATCTGTGATCAGTGATTACGACTCCCTGAAAGCGCATATAATGGTTACCATTTTTTAGCAATAAAGTACCTTTTAATTAAGGTATGTACATTTTCTTATACATAATGCTATTGCATACTAAATGGACTACCATATAGTATAGACGTAATTTTTGTGTATACTAAGAAACCAAAAAATTGATTTGATTTGCTTTATTGTGATATTCACTTTATTACAGTGGTCGGGAGCCAAACCTGCAATATTTCCAAGTTATGGCTATAGCTATACAGATTAATTAACTTACAATTTAAATAAACAACTCCCTTGTTAAGTGAGGAAATAGCTATTGAAAGACCAAAGCTACTAAAAACAATGACAATAGTGACAATAACATTATCCATACTGAACACTCCGTTAACTACACAACTGGCAAGCTCTATTACCACCAGGAATTCCAGGATTTTTCTTTTTCTTTTTGTTTTATTTTTGAGAGGGCTTGAATGGGGGAGGGGCAAAGAGAGAGGGAGACAGAGAGAGAATCCCAAGCAGGGACACAGGGCTTCAAGTTATGAACTGTGAGATCATGACCTGAGCTGAAACCAAGTCGGACACTTAGCTGAATGAGCCATCCAGGCACCCCCAGGGTTTTTCTTTCCATATTAGCTAAGAAGAAACTTCGAGAAGAATAAAAGAAAATATATTTGTTCTTTTTTTTTAATTTTTAGTAATTTTTCAATACAGTTAAAACCTTCCAAAATTTAGAAAAGAAAAACAAGGAAAATATATTTATAAATTGTACTTGGCTATCATTAATTTAAATAAGGAGTTGAAAATGTTTGGCACAGATGTCATACATGAGTTAGACACACACAAGAACACACAGATATATCAATACATTAAATAGCAACAAACATTACTTTTGAAAATGAATATTTTGGACTATTATTAAAAATAATTTGAATGTTGGGGCACCTAGGTGTCTCTGTTGGCTGAGTGTCTGACCTCAGCTCAGGTCATGATCACACAGCTCGTGAGTTTGAGACCCGCGTAGGGCTCTGTGCAGACAGTTTGGAGCCTGGATCCTGCTTTGGATTCTGTGTCTCCCTCTCTGTCTGCCCCTCCCCTGATCATGCTCTGTCTGTGTCTCTCTCTCCCAAAAATAAATAAACATTAAAATTTTTTTTAATTTGAATATTTAAATCTAATTAAACATAAACACATTGAATAGGGTACCTCTATGCTTACTAGTCCCAGAGAATTAAGTGCCTCATCAATGTATAAGATTTCAAATAAACCCCATTTAATTATTGGCTTTATAATAACGGCACTTTCCAAGCTTTAATTTACCATAATTTACCATATACTCCAACACTTGTAGTCTTGAGTCTGAAATGCACAGAGTGGCAAGCAGGCTGGAAATCAAGGCAGGATTTCTATGTTCCAGTCTTGAGGTAGAATTCCTCCTACTCTGGGAAATCTGTTTTTCCTCTTAACACCTTTAACTGGAGATGTCCACCCACATTATGGTGGATAATACCCTTTATTTAAAATCAACAAATTATAAATGTTAGTCACATCAACAAAATGCCTTCACAGCAACATTTAGACTAGCGGTTGAGCAAAGAACTGGGCACAAAAGCCTAGCCAAGTTGACATACAAATCAAGTTACATAAGGCAAGTAGGAAAAACCTGTGGATGAATCACATGACATTCACTGTGGTATATTCTCTAGACTTCAGGCCTTGAGGCTTATCTGGAAATTATATAAACCACTGTAAATAGCATAGAAAATAACACTGAAAACTTCATAACTTTACAGTCTTTTGTGGAATTTGCTATCACTATTATTCAAATGGATTGAACATATGTTGAAAATAATCTCCTGGCTTCTATTTGAGAATCACTAGAAGTCAATTTGCACAATAATGAAATGGGCAAGGTCCATAACATATGAGGTGGTTTTTATGTTTACATTAATCTTACATATCATTCTTTCATCTCTAAGGAAATGCATATGTTCATATACCAGTTACTGGTATAGAATTGCCTATTTCCAATAGACTTAAGGTTAACAGCATTAATCTATTTTTCCTTAGCATGTTATGTTTTGCTAGACCACTTCATTGAATTTCATTTTAATTCTCAAAGTATCCTCTGCTGATATTGCCATATGGTAATAAACTATAGAATTGAGAAGCAAAGAATAAATTACACAAAACAGATATTTCAGTTACTTCGGTTAGTTGCTGTTGGTCTAGAAAAGGAAACAAGTAACATTTCTGCAGACAAGAGAAAATGAAAATGACTATGGCTGTAGTGTTGAAAATTTTAATACAAACAGTAGTAGCAATAATAGTCTCTTCTGAATGTGGTTCTCATGGTTAATGATCCAAATTTGCAGGGCAAGGTCTAGTTGTAATTTTTCTTTTGTGAATCTTAATCTCTAAATTTCTAGGTTTATGGTATTTGCCTCTGGATCCTCGTGAATTTCCTAGTTTCAGTTTATCGAATTTTTTTTGTGGGAGAATTGTGAGCAGAACCTTGATCCCCTCCATCGCTGTTCTTTGAGTATAACAGTGCTATTAAAGTGCATTTTCTTTACTCTGTGTCCAATATTTGTGTGTTTTGTGGAGAGCAAGTTTTTAAAGACACTGAGTCCAACTTCATGCCTGAATCTCTGTTAGACTCAGTACTGACAAATCCAAACTTAAATTTAATAAATTACTTAATCACTGCATATAAAATATTTCCCCTTCCAATCACACTTTCGGTCATCTGAACCTCCTATTTTGTTTCAATACCAACTTCCTTTGCAAACATATTTCCTCTTTCTGAATGTCTGCTAAGGTCACCATATTTAGGAAATGGAAATCCAGGACTCCAATCCACTTTGAACTTGTGATAAACAGCAGATACATTTTTAGCGTAAGTATGTCCCAAATATTGTATATGACATTTATACTAAAATAATCTGTTTGTTGTTTATCAGAAATTCCGATTTTATTGGGTGTCCTATATTTTCTCTGACAACCCTACCTTGTCTTCTCAGCTTTCAAATCTAGACCTCCGTTGATCTGTTATATATTACCTGCTCCATAATAAAGTGTCACATGACTTTTCTACCTGACTAGAATTTATGCATCCACGTGGTTTTGTCCCCTAGAATTTTGTTCATGCTTTTATAATGGCATTTAATATCACGATATCTGATATATTTGTGAGCTTCTTACAGACAGAAATAATGTCCTATTCATCTTTGCACCCATAGCATATACAAAATGCCTTCACCTTAAAAAGCAGTTAAACTTTGCTTAGATTAATATTTTGTCTACTTCTCCTTTCGATTTAGGAGCCTTTTTTTTCCTAAGTTTTAAAAATGTTTATTTTTGAGGGAGAGAGAGAGAGACAGAGCACAAGTGGGGGAGGGGTTGCGAGTAGAGGCAAGAGGGAGACACAATCTGAAGCAGGCTCCAGGCTGTGATCCATCAGCACAGAGCCCAACCTCACAGACCATGCACGAGATCATGACCTGAACCAAAGTCAGACACTTAACTGACTGAGCCACCCAGGCACCCCTTGATTTAGGAGCCTTTGAAAGAAAGAGTATAATAGTAACTAAAACTAATATTTCTTGAGTGTTTTGTATATTCCAAGCATTATTCGATATATTATTTCTGCTGTAATGTGACATATGAGTTGTAGCAAAACCTCAGATTCTGCACAATCATGCATTAAATACAAGGTGAAGAGCAGAAACCTCAAATCATGGGCAGTTTTGTAATCAGAGAACCAACAACTGCAATAGCTCTAATAATAATACTAGGGCATATACAAGACAGGTTACATTCCTAGTAAGTAACAAAATAGTACAGTAGATACTTTACATTAAAATGAACAAAATGAGGGAGAGACTTGATATAAAAGGTACAAAGAAGTACTGTGGTTATGTAGTTATGGAGAGATGAGGAAAGTGTTCACATCTGGTGGAAATATGAAATAAGCATGACCAGGAAAGAGTATGGTGCCAAACCATGGAGTGCAGAGCAACAAAAAGAGCATGAGATGATTGGGCATCATGTAATGTATTGCATTGTGTTATGGTTTGCTGTTTCCTATTGTGTATTTCACTTTGAGCTTTTTGTCCGGAAAAACAAAAATGTATTTTGAAATGTTGGGGGAAATGTAATATGGAAAAATTCCTCGTTATAATAACATCGTCCCTTATTTAACAATTGCATGTAAGCTATGTTACTTTACAGAAACCCATTAAGGTGCTGATTTCATAAGTTAGTTTTCCCCAAAAACATATGCACTTAAGAGCTAGTTTTTATTGTATTTTAGGGAAGAAATATCTATGAAAAAAAGCAGAGTTTTGTAACATGCCTATGGGAACACACTAATAAAACTAGAGCCAGGGTTTCAATTTAGACCATTGGAACACATAATTCTCACTCGTATCTATGAAGACACATTTGCATTTTTGAATGGTTGTTTTTCTATTGAAGTTGTAAATATTGTCATTGATGTTTCAAAATTCCATGATTCATAGGGCTAGAAACATAAAAAAAATTCCTTCTTTATGTCTTCCTGCTATATACAGAACACAAGAACATATGAAATTTAACATGTCAATTCCATCTTTGTTTCTAGGGTATCCTTTTTTTAATTACAGTATTTAAGTCTCAAAATGTTAAAACTGGTTTGTAATTTAATAATAGTTATATGATACTCAGACCTCATTTATCAAATTTGATGCCTTCAGATCTATGGGGATAAGCCCTTGACAGGCATGTGTAAACTTTATAAACTTTTCTTCTCTGCCTCGAGCCAATTTGGCCATCGCTGACATTATTCAAGTGGAGCAATCATATTCTTTCTCTGAAATTCAGAATTTTGATCAATGGTTTTCACACATTTTTCATATGAGCAGCATTATATAAATTTAAGAAAAGTGGAACAATCATATCCTATTCAATGAATGAAAAAAGTGAAGAAACCCAATTTGCAACATTTAAGAAGAATAAAGCATATTTGCACAGAGAGGAGAGGACGACAGAAAATGCATCTGTATGTTCTCACTTATTGATAGTATCTTAGATTCTGGTTCCATCCAAGATTTAGCTAATCTTTTGCTCAAAGTTTATAAGAATCATCATATATCATTAAGAAAAGCTCCTTTTTTTGATATAAAAGAGTATAAAAAAGAAGGGATACACAAAAGTCATCTAAATAATATTTTCTTTCAAATGTACATGCTATTTATTTATTAAAAAATAAATGATTTTAATGATAAAACATAATTTTATAATACCTATGTTGATAAATAATAAATACCAATGTCATAAAAGAATATTTGGTGTGAAGATAAATTACATTATATGAATTCAGTAGCTCTTTGGTGACTCAAATTAAAAAACAAATAAGCAAAACTTTATGCTACATTCCCAGATATTTTTATTGAAATTTTACAGAAATTCCTTGTAATAGTTGGTAATAAAAACTGACTCCCCTATGGAAAAGGGACTTATTAACTATGTATTTTCCTATAAAAATTGGCTTCAGAGCCCAAGATGAAACATTTTAAACAGGTCAGAAATAATGACATATCTTGAGAGAAATCTGGCACTGATAGTTTTTGGCAGTGAGAAATATTTTATATTAGAATTTGTTTTGTTGTCTCAAAAACTGTCATGATTGTTATTGATAATTTACATCAAAAATGAAATTGTTAAATGTTCTTTGAAGTTTTATTTTGTCATATCAAGAAGTGTGCAATATGTTATGCTTTATAGTACACTGTCGATTATATTTACTTTAATGTAAATTATATAGTCTTACACAGTAAAATCAAGGTTTGAATGTAATTTTCTTGGATATCAAATTCAAATCTGTTGATTTCTCTTACTATAAGATGAAAGAGACTTGGAGAGCAGTAAGCATGCATGATTTATTCCAGTTCAAAAACAGAACACAAACTCTGCAAAGCTGATGAGGACATTTTTCAAAGTGGTAGATGGTAGGTGTCTGTCAGAAGCACCATTCGAGCAGCCCAATGGCTGCTTCAACACCTCGTTTTCCAAGTGAAACGAATCAGTGAATTCAACTAAGTAGTTGAACCAAATGGTTACCTTCCTCCTCTGTTTTTAACTATCTTCCTATGAGTGGTCTGATTCTCCTCAAGCAGCTCTATAACCTAATAATGTTTATTTATTTTTGAGAGACAGAGAGAGGCAGAGCACAAGTGGGGAAGGAGCAGAGAGAGAGGGAGACAAAAAATACAAAGCAGGTTCCGGGTTCTGAGCTGTCAGCACAGACAGGGATGCGGGGCCTGAACCCAAGAACTGTGAGATCATGACCTGAGCCGAAGTCAGCGCTCAACCAACTGAGCCACCCAGGCGCCCCTTCTATAAGCTAATAAAAGCTTTAAGCAATTTTACAATCTTGTATCAGATTTACAAGCTTGTATCAGATATATTGAGATAGGTAGAACTATTAGAACTATTATGATAATTCCCAAAGGCTACCACTTGTATTTTTGCACTACAGAAAGATTTTCTGTTGCATACAAGTGCAAGCTTTCTTTTTTCCCCATAAAACTTAGGAAAATATCCAAACTTGTGCTTAGAGGTAATATAATTTGCTCTTTGAAATTGTGTGTCCTTATAATGAGTAGGCTTTTATTCTACTTAGTGACGAAGGCCTAAGTTAAATATTAATACTTCATGGATGATCATGTGATTCATATGAAAACCTCTTTTATGCAAATAATGTACAAATTAATTTGAATTCTGAATTTACTGTTGACTTTGTTGCCAAAATATAATGCAATTGCTACAGTTTTGCCAAGAAGAAAAGCAAGGATATATATTTTTAAATAATTTTAAAACCTCAAACACTGGGAGCTAATTTTGAGTAAACAAATCTGCAAACTACCCTGAAGCCTCTCTAGGCTTTTTCATATGGTCTACCCTATTGAATACTTTGTAGGTAGCAATATGTTGCACAATTGTATACTTATCATATCCATATTAATGGATCTTAATTTTGCATTTTGTTGTCAAATAGGAAATTTCAATTGCATGGAATCAAGATTTTTTAAAAATGTGTTTCACTAAATTATTCATTAATAGGTATTCATTTACGACTATTTTGTGCCAGGCACACTTCCAATCCCTAGGAATATAGCATTACACAAAAGAAACAAATATCATCTTACAGAGCTTACATTCTAGTGGGCAAGATAGCAACACAAAAGAAGTAAAATATAAATGATGTTAGATAATGATAAGTGTTCTGGAAAAAATGGATGTGGAAATTTTGATAAGTTTCAAAAGAAACACTGAGGGCTAGAATTATTTAACATTAAATGTGAAGGATAGAAAAGTTTTCACTGAAAAAAATGTAAATTTTGAATAAAAACTAGATGGAGGTGTAGGAGCACATTTTTAGATAACTTATTCTAACATATTCTAACACCCTAGGGGAATAGGACATCTGGTACGTCTAAGGAAACAGCAAAGAGGTGAAGATGGCACGAGAAGGGTGGCTGTGGTCAAGCAACAAGAAATGAGGTCAAACAGGAAAGAAGATGATGGGGAAACATGGGTGAGATTTCATTGGAACTTACATAGAATTTGACTTTTCTCTAAAGGAAATGTGAAGCTTTCCTAGCTTTAGCACAAAAGAGTGTCAGACACTTTGAGAGGATCGCTGAAGTTATGTTGAGACTAGAATGTATGTGGTAATACTAATACTGATGTAAGAAGACCAGCGAGGAGGCCATTAACACAAGGCAGGTGAGAGATGATGGTGACTTGGACCAGATCTATGCGGTGCCAGTGATGGTGGCCAATTATAAATATATTTTGAAGCTAAAGCCCACCAAATTTGCTGAGAAATTGAATTATAAGTGTGTAATAAAGAAAAGTAAAAAAATATTCTGCGGTTTTGGATTGAACTACTGTTACATACTAATTTCTAATAATAACAATAGCTAAAAAAAACTGTGAAAGTAAGATACATCACATGAAAAGAGTTTAATTTTGAACATGTTAGTCTCAGATGATTATTTAACATCAAAATAACGTTTTGACTTAGATGAGAACCCTTTTAAGTCTGAGATAATCAGACTCATGTAGTATTTAACAGCACTGATCACTCTGCTTTGTTAAGAACAAAGTGGAAGGGAGCAGTCCACGCTAATGAAACTGGAAATAAGAAAATGATTGTTATCAACATAAATATCATGCACAATGAACACATCATCCATGTTCCAAATGAACTGCAAGGGGCAAAAATATATTGGTTACTACTGGGATCTGTAAAAACAATGAATAAATAAGTCTTGAGCTAAAGACCTTTTGAATTGAGAACTTTTTATAAAGTCACTTCTTCAGGAAACAAATTGCACTTTAAAAAGACCAACCCCAACTATTACTTATATTATTCATAATCTTGTTTCACATTCCTAATGATGAGTTCCACCAGCACACAGATGATAAAATTAAAGTTTGCTTGGAATTCTGCAAGAGGGTATACAGCTTCCAGGTTATTGGCTGTCTAGGGAGGAATGTTTTAGTCATATCAATTCAGAGGATAGCCTGAAAATAAATACCAGATTATGCTAGCGGAAATGCTTCAAACAGTTCTGCCCTTGGAACTTGGAATAGAACTGCTCTTGACCATTGATTATTCCAGATAAAAGCACATTTTGTAGTTTGTTCACCCATCAACAACACCAAACAATATATCACGTATGAGAATTTTTTAAGTCATGCATAATCTCCTCAATTTTTTATTTTACTGTATTTGTATACAGCTGTAACACTTGCGTGAGTGACTTATGTTGGTCTAGTAATAAATTGTGTAAAGTCAGTCAGAACTTGTATATAAACAGATTTACTATTTCCCACTTAAAAACAATTGATCTCAAAATACACCCTGTAAAAGCCAAGAATACAGACCTGAAAGGAAGTTTATACATTTAGTACGCTTAGAAATCATCCTGGCTAGATTAGTCTCCCAGGCTCCTTAAGGACCACTGATTTACCCCCAGACTTTATAAAAAAAGTTAGGTGTCATACAATTAAAAGGTTGTCCACTGGAGTGTGCGAAAATTTCACTCTTAACTTTTCTCATGATGCTTGCTAGAAGTCTGGCAAAGGATTTCCACTGGATTATTTAAAAAGCAACCAACATAATGTACTTCAAATAAATAAAGTTTTTTTTTTTTAACTTGTAACAGTGCTGTTGTGACCAATATGAAAGAACTAAGACGGCTGCATGTGGGAGGATCATGAATGACACGGACAGAAGGGAAGCTATTTTAGATAATGGCCTCACAATGTGTTATTGATCAAGAACCATTTTCCACACTTCCTGGCATGCTAGGTTATGCAATGCATCTTGCTCCATTTTGTAGCTGTCCCACAGCGCTTCGTATCTTTCCACTGCTTTGCCTCCACGCTGAAGGGTCAGAATCTCCCTAAACAGACCATTATCTGACATGGGAATTCTAGGGGAAAAAACTGTCAAAACTTAGAGCCTCAGACATCTTCCTATCCTTTCCTGTTATCCCATAATCCACAGAGTTGGAGCCTTAACACAAAAGAACAATTTAATCATTAAATATTAAATATTAAATTCACTATATATATATGTATATATATATATATATATATATATATACATATATATATCACTAAGCAATTTCTATGTACTCAATAATTCCCAATTCTTCACTCCTCTTCATGGGAGAGGGCTATATAGAAGGAAGTGCACATGGGGACTAAAGGTATTTAAGAGTACCCATGCAGAAGTGAAAAGGAGCCTAGTGTGATTAGTTGGGCAAATGCTTTTCATAAAATTAAATTAAATTACATTAAATTAAATTAAATGGTAACTTACATTATTTTATTTTATATATATATATAATTTACAGAAACTGATTTTTTAACTTATCAGTGTGTTATACAAATACTTTTAATAATATTACATTTAGCTATTCACAAAAATTGAAAAAAAAAACTTTATTGCTTTTTATTTTAATTCCAAGGTAGTTAACATACAGTGTTACATTAGTTTCAGGTGTACAGTATAGTGATTCAACAATTCTATACATTACTCAGTATTCATCATGATAGGTGTACTCTTTAAGCCTCATCACCTACTTCACCGCTTCCCACACCCACCTCCCCTCTGGTAATCACCAGTTTGTGCTCTGTAGTTAAGAATTTATTTCTTGGTTTGTCTCTCTTTTTTTCCTTTATTTGTTTGTTTCTTAATTCCACATATGAGTAAAATCATATGGTATTTGTCTTTTCCTGAGTGTCTTATTTCACTTAGTGTAGTACTCCCTAGCTTCATCTATATTGTTGTAAATATACATGAGAATTTTAATACTTGACCATGTTTCTATTACACAGGACTTACATCATATGTCAATCTCAGTTTGATCAGAAAAACTAACCACTACATGTGTTAGGGGAATAAAGGGGATAAATGTGAGCGTAAGGACTTACACATATATGGATGGGCCTTAGGGGAGGACGATCTGGAAGACCACAGCTGAGGCATATGAAAAACTGGCATTAGTTCAAGTTCTGAGGAGAATAGCACATATATGGCTATGAAACAAGAACAAGTATAGAGATCTGTGAAATCATTGATATGCCTAAAATATCAAAACACAAACGCAGAGAACTGCTAATCTGCCAACTCTACTCATTGTGATAGAGAGTCAGGAAGTCATGGAGAAGTCTTCAGGGCCATCTTGTCTGACCACAACAACCTCCAAAAATAATAGTTTCCTTGTCCCTTTCCCATCCACCTTCCAAATATCTTATTTTTTAATGTTTATTTAGTTTTGAGAGAGACGGAGCACAAGCAGGAGAGGGGTAAAGAGAGGGAGATACAGAATCCAAAACATCCTCTAGCCTCCAAGCTGTCCGCACAGAGTCTGACGCAGTGCTCAAACCTGTGAACTGTGAGATCGTGGCCTGAGCCAAAATTGGATGCTTAACCATCTGAAACATCCAGGTGCCCCCCTCACCACCTTCCAAATTTCTTGTGAGCTCCTCTTATTGGCTAAGTCTAGTCCAAAACAACAGGTTAAAGAGACTCATAGAAATCTATGCCAGGGCTTCTCTCTGCATTGAATAGATGTAAGCGGAAATGCTACCGAGCTAACCAGGTAATGCTGTGCAGCCCAACCCCTCATAAACTCAAGAGATATAAATATCTCCTTATACTAATTTTATAAGATATATGTTATATTATATGTGATTATATTATATTACTTATATATATTTATATTTATATTAGTTACATATATAATTATATGTAAATATAATATATAATATTCAACTTGTTAATATAAACAGTAACACCAGCATACCACCACCTAACATGATATAATTCTCTCTCATACCACCAAAATCACACTTACCTCTCCCATAAAGTCAGACACAATCCAATATGCCTCTTCATATTTATTGATATCTATTCCTCTTCTAGCTCTTTTATAATCTCAATGAGCTATTCTGTTTATTAAAAATATAATTACATAGTGAAATATTTGGTCAATTACTATATGCACGCTTGTGAAATAGTAAGAAAAGAAAATTAAAGAAAAATAATTGGTAATACATTTTCTATTTAACACACACACAAGAAGACACATATATGTATACACATAAAGTGAAGAAAAAAATTGTTTAGCAATTTTCTAGTGAATAATTTGGGGTCAAATGAGACATACCTATACCTACCGCTTGGTTTTCTGACCCATGTATTTGACTATGGGGAAAATAGTGCCATCTATTTGTTGCTGGTTCAGATACACTACTGCTTGGAAATAAAGCCAAACATTCAGAGTGTTATCCTACTGTCCTTTCAGACCAAATGCTCTATTCAGCTCATAGTAAGATCAATAAAGTCTGTGGCCCAGATGCTATTGCCTTGAATCACAATGAGTTACTTTCAGGAATATGCTTCCTTTTAGAAGCAGTGATGTATGGAATACCAAGACAGCAAGTAGCATTCTATAAATATATAGATTAGGGTTACAGCAGAAACACCATGGGTATGGGAGAAAAAAAATCGAGTATTTTAATACATGACTTCTGGAATGGTGGAGTAAGGATATTGGTGCAACCTTGTCTCAGCAAGGCAAAATTGCTCAATGATACAAAAATATAATCATTGAAAATCTCTGGAAATTGTCTGAAGGGCATATAGTAAATAGAAAAATGTCCGTATATGAAAATCTGCTAAATCTTGATGAGAATAATACCAGTTTGTAGCATTTGTGATACAGTCTGTTATCTTACCACACATCCTTCCTCCGTCACTTCCATGTTATGGAAATTCTATCCTGTGCATGTGTGGCCACGAATACAGGGTTCTCTTATCTTCCAGGCTTCCTGTCTGGGTCTACAGTTTCACCCCAGAGGTTCAGGCTGTTGTTTTTTACTCTCCATGCATGAGCATGAGCCCTTGCATAGGCTCTATTCCCATCCCAACATAAGATGTTCCCAGGAAAGGAGCACATCTCCTTTCCCCCAGCCAAGCTCTTACTTACAGGACAGAGCCCTACTCCAGTCACAGAAGACAGAGAATACTGAGATTCCATACCTCACTTCCTCAACTTGTTTTTTTCCATTAGAAAAATGTTTAAAGGCCAAGTGTTGCTACTCTCTAACCCTTAGTGTTCACTCAAAGAACAAGGGTCTCGCTCAAACAGCAAGAAAGTAAAAACACAAACCACAGAATGGGATAAAATTTTAAAATTACATATCTACTATGGAAATTGGATCTAGATTACAGAACGAAATTTTGACCCAATTTAAAAACGGTTAAAATCCTCTTGCACTGTTGGTGGGAATGCAAATTGGTGCAGCCGCTCTGGAAAGCAGTGTGGAGGTTCCTCAGAAAATTAAAAATAGACCTACCCTATGACCCAGCAATAGCACTGCTAGGAATTTATCCAAGGGATACAGGAGTACTGATGCATAGGGCCACTTGTACCCCAATGTTCATAGCAGCACTCTCAACAATAGCCAAATTATGGAAAGAGCCTAAATATCCATCAACTGATGAATGGATAAAGAAATTGTGGTTTATATACACAATGGAATATTACGTGGCAATGAGAAAAAATGAAATATGGCCTTTTGTAGCAACGTGAATGGAACTGGAGAGTGTGATGCTAAGTGAAATAAGCCATACAGAGAAAGACAGATACCATATGGTTTCACTCTTATGTGGATCCTGAGAAACTTAACAGGAACCCATGGGGGAGGGGAAGGAAAAAAAAAAAAAAAGAGGTTAGAGTGGGAGAGAGCCAAAGCATAAGAGACTGTTAAAAACTGAGAACAAACTGAGGGTTGATGGGGGGTGGGAGGGAGGAGAGGGTGGGTGATGGGTATTGAGGAGGGCACCTTTTGGGATGAGCACTGGGTGTTGTATGGAAACCAATTTGTCAATAAATTTCATAAAAAAAATAAAAATAAAAATAAAAATGTTTTATAAAAAAAATAAAAAAAAAATGAAAACGGTTAAAATATTGGAATAGACATATTTCATAAAAGGATATGCAAATGGCCAGTAAGCACATGGAAAGATATTCATCATTAGTTATTAGGGGAATGCAAATAAAAACCACAATGAAATTACATTTCCCATCCACTGGATGGCTATAATAAAAATATGGACAAGAACAAGTATTGATGGGGATGTTCAGAAATTATAATCACCAAATATTGCTTGGTGGGAATGTAAAATATTCTGAAGTTGTGATCATGGCTGCAAAACCATATGAACATAATGAAAGCATTGAATTTTATACGTACACCTTACATAGATGAATTGTATGGTATGTTTATTACTTCTCGAAACTGATACTAAATATTTATTTAAAAAATTTAAAAAAGGTATGCATCTTCCAATAAAAGTAAAAATGTCATGATGTAAATGGTTCAATTTATCAGCCTGCTTTCATGTGACTTGCTATTTCCCCTCTAGAATGGTGACATATCAGGGACTCACTGAGAGTTTTGCTGTTAGCTATGACCAGCTCAGCCTTGTTGAATGGAAATTATTGTTTTTGTTGAACTCATGCATAATCTCCTCCTTATTGTCATCAAGATACTCTAATGAGTCCATTAAACAAGGAAAAGAGTAGCTGGGGAAGCAGATTACTGACACCCACAGAAAAGATTATCTTGATCATCTTATAAGGGAGAGATTCCTTTGTCTGTGATTTATTTTGATGTGCGCTTCTTTGGGAAACAACCTCAATTTGCTCTTTCCCAGACCTACTTGTCATCAAATTTCCAATCTTGCTCTTTCCAAGTCCTTGACCAATTGTCAAACTGTTAGCCACATTTCATGAATCAACACAGATTTATACTTCTCCTCTCTCCCTCTAGAAAGGCCAGCAATTAGGCATGTAAAGTTTATCCCATTTGGAGGATTTTCGTACAGTTGCTCACTTTCACATGATACCAGCATGCTTATTAGCACAATCTGTAAACTAGATGATTTCATTTTCTTTTCAATTAAGCAATCCTATGGGATGTTCCACCAGCATCTGAGAGATGAGACACTTCCTTATGCAACTTAGTTATGCCTCCAATATCTCCTCTCTTATTCACAATTTTAACTTGACAGTGGAGTGCTGCTAAAGCACTTAGTTTTACGGCTTGATGACTCAGACATTTAGAGTCCAAGATGGATAGCTAGGTCCTAGTAATCTAGAGGTCCATGCTAAACCACTCAGTCTCTACCAAGCACAATATTAATGCAGAGCTATTAAAAAAAAAGATAAATTTCTGCATCAGATGGCTTACACTTGCTCTAAAATCCTTGGAATATGCATGATTTGCCTACTGGCAAATTACAGTGTTCTTCTTTGTCAGAGGCACTTCATCTACCATCCACCATCTGCTATACCCTATGCCCCAGTGTCACAGCACTTTGCCAAGCAGTCTGAATCTGTTGCAAAGCTTTCTTTCCTGCTGAACTCAAAACACATAAACATATGGGTTACACCATAAATGGACTTGTAGAAACAGGCTGAAAAGGAGTGAAAGCTGCTGCTAAAACCTAAGATAGATATTGGAGAGAGGGAGTTAAGTGAGTTAGGTGTCTCTTCCCTCTCACTCCTTCATGCAGGATTGTCCTATTTGCTAAATCATGTGTTCTTTAGTCAAAAGGCACAGCTTCTTCCAGGTGGCCCACTTCACCTAAAAAACTCTAACATCCACACATTCTCTCTTCTGTCATCTAATATATAGATATTCATATATATCCAGCCAGATAATCTCTCTCTCATCTTTCATATTACCTCTTCAAACCTGTGAGTGATAACAACCTTCTGCTGTGCTTCTCCGAAGTATTCCTCTAACCTTGTAAATATCTTTGAGAGCAACCAAATTCAGTGTGCTCTCTCCTTAACAGGACACTGAAGAATTAAGTTGAATATTATCATTGCATTCCAATAGTTTGCAATATTACTAATAAAAATGTTATTTTGCACTTTTTAATTTGCACTTACTTTACTAGATTTTTTTTTACACTTTCTTGATGCTATAATTTCACTTTCTGAATTACACTCTTGTTTTGATTTTTTTGTGTCAGAGGAAATTTAAGTGACTGTTTTAAGACATATAGATAAGAATAATTTAGATTATGGATATTGGTACTTTTTGTCCTTTGCATTTCAATTAATTTTCCTTTTCATGGTATTTGTCTTTTCAGCTCACTATTTTATTTTTCTCCAATAAAATTCTGATTATTAATTTCTTCCCTCTTTGTTTAATATAATTATTTGTTAATGTCTCTTACTTGAAAATTAGATTTCTATGTTGTATATACATATCAATTATCATCATTCATTTAAAAAATTTTTTTAATGTTTATGTTTGAGAGGGGTGGGAAGCATGAGAGGGCGAGGGGCAGAGAGAGACACACACACAGAATCCAAGGTAGGCTTCAGGCTCTGAGCTGTCAGCACAGAGTCCAACATGGGGCTCGAACTCACGAAACTGCGAGATCATGACCTGAGCTGAAGTTGGACACTTAACCAATTGAGCCACCTAGGCGTCCTTCAGCTATCATCATTCATAATTTTCACCTTGTTTTATTTTATATTAAATGTCATGGAACTACTTTTATTTGACCTTTGAAATACACTTTGCACTTTTTCTGGCCTCGAGTTTGTTTTCTGTTGATTTGTTATATAGATTCAATCATGCTACTAAAATTTCAAACTCTACTGGCTTTCCTTAGTGTTATTTGTTATTTCTTCTCAGGATTTTCTTTTGCCTTTTCAATCTGTTCTACATCGTAATGAATTCTTATTTATAGGGACACCATAGGCTATTACTTTGTGGAGAGTAAAAAGCAGGAAACTTTCTTTTGCTTTATTTGGTTTCTGATAGTAATAAAATTCAGAAAAAAAGATTTTCTTTAAAAGCCCTAAAATTAGTGTCCTCTTTTTCTTTTTTTTAAAGTCAATTTATTTATTTAGAGAGAGAGAGGGTATGCAAGCAGGGGAGGGGCAGAGAGAGAGAGAAAGAGAGAGAGAGAATCCCAAGCAGACTCCATGTTCAGCGGGACCCAACTTGGGCCTGGTCTCACCACCACGAGATAGCAACCTGAGCCAATATCAAGAGTCAGTCAGACATTTAAATGACTGAGCAACCCAGGCACCCCTAGTGTGGTCTTCCTAGTTTTAAAATGTTTCATTAATGCAAAAATGGTCTCTGTCTTACTTTTTTTTTTCTTTATGTTTACTTATCCATGAAAGAAGATACATTTATCCAGCATCAGGGATGGTCCTTAATTGCCTTCTGGCCATGCCCTTTCTCTAAGAGAATTCTCCTTTCTTATCTAATAGTGAATCCCATATTTTTGTGTGCAGTCCATAGCAGATATCTAGTAGGAGGAAACTTACTGTGGTTTTAAACCTGGACGTCATGGGAGCATCTCCTGCTCAATTACTCGTTTCTCAGATTTTGAGAGCCACTTGCAATTATTCTTCATAACCTAGACATATGACAGCAGCGTAACTGTCCAAGGGTAAACAGCTTCCAGGAATCTTTCAGTCTCCATTTCTTGGGCTAGTATTCAATCACAGGTTTTGTGGTGTATCTGTTTTCTTCTTAACTTTCTTATTATGCCTTTTTCTCCTTTCTGATACAGGATGCAAAATATGTGCTGATGTCCTTTATTGCTTTGCTTATTCCAGTAACACTGTGTTATGTGACAATTATTCCCATATTGTAGCATGTCAGACTCTTTTTTTCCACTGCTGTGAAAAAAGATATTTGTTTTTGTTTTGGCAAGTTTTCAAGGATGTTTTAATGAGAAGTCAAACAAGAGTTACTAGACTGGAGAATCTTTAGTCCTGAAGTTCGTCTAAGTTTTTGACAATCTAACATTTGTGCTCCTGACAGGTGTTCAGAATTTCAGCATAAGTCCATCTGTCTATTGCCACAAAAGGTGTTGTACAAGGCACCAGTAAAAAAAGCAGACAAATAAAAGCAGATTTATCCAACAGTACTACAAACACTAGGAACCATATGCTCCCTAGAATAAATAGCATTAACTATCCCAGGAGCATTTCAATTTTTACATAGTGAGCCTAATATCATGGAGTAAATGCAATTGTTACCTCCCCCCTGTGGAAGTTGGGTACTTATAAGTTGTGGCTTCCTACAATGTCCAGTTTTTCTGCCTAAATATAAGGCTGTTATTAAACTTCATCACAACTTAGGAAATAAAGCACATCTTTTGACCATAGTAATAAAATCAGTCTATTTAACTTTTTTTTTAATGTTTACTTATTTATTTTGAGAGAGAGAGAGAGAGAGAGAGAGAGAGAGAGAGAGAACACATGAGCAGGGGAAGGACAGAGAGAGAGGGAGAGAGAATCCCAAGCAGACTTTGTGCTGTCAGCGCAGAGCCCAACCTCATGAGATCATGACCTGAGCCGAAATCAAGAGTTGGACGCTTAACCCACTGAGGCACCCCAATTTTGCTTTTTGATAGTGCAGTAAGATTAACTGTCACGACACCAGAGAACTTCATACTGATGCAAGTCTTGGTTATGCTCTTCTTTTGACTGTAACTGGGAAATTAACTTTATCAATATAATTTGCAATTTGCAAAATGAGGATATTCACTTGTGAATTTGTTTCCCAAATTAAAGTAAATCATATATAATATTGAAAAATACTTCATATATCAAAATGTGTATATAAATGTGTAGCAATGTCAGTGGCAGAAATTATTTTGCCAATATTAAGTATATTTATCATAAAATGAGCAATTAATTTACACCTATCCATTTTCTCAAAATATAATTTTATAGTTCTGCATTTTTACTGTAAACATTATAGGCCAACATTTCTATTATTAAATGTAGTTCCTAACATAATTGTAAACTTTTAAATGCAATTATATGAGGGAGACTTTCTGAATATTATTTTTTCCCACTTATTCTAAATCATAGAATGTTTTAAGGAAGCTGTGAAAAATACAGCTTTGGCAAATGATTTTTTTAAATACTAATAAATATTAAATAAGAATAATGTTTTGGGGGCGCCAGGTTGGTTCAGTCAGTTGTCTGAGTCTTGATATTTGCTCAGGTCGCGATCTCGCAATTGTGAGACTGAGCCCCCTGCTGAGCTCCACATTGAGCATGGCGCTTGCTTGGATTCTCTCTTTCCCTCTCTCTCTCTTTCCCTCTCTCTCTCTCTCTCTCTCTCTCTCAAGATAACTAAATAAAAATTTTAAAAAAATAATGCTTTCCATAAACTTAGCTTGTTGTTTATGCCTTTACTAAATAAATGCACTGTAGAAAACATTATAGAAAAGTATAAAAATTCTATGTGGGGATTTTTCTCATCTATATACCTCATATCTACTCACTTAATGTACTGAACTTTTTATTTTGTGTGGGTGTATGGGGTATAACAGGGTTGGAGGTAGTTTGAGTATTTGTTTTTGTTTTTTTTTAATCAGACACAGATCCCTGAAATCACTAGTACTTGACTACTTTCCACTCCTTTTTATTTTTTCTGGATGAAATATATATATGTAAATTGTCTTCATTGTGCATGTTTGCATATATCAAAAGATAAAAATAATTTCTTAGGTGAGAATAATATATACATAAATATGTCCAAATAATTTCCTTCATCATAAAAAATTCAGAATACAATATTTTCATTATTTCTTTTCATTATTTTTGTCTCATTTTGTCTTTAATGTGTACATTTATATCTTAGAAAGGCCATGTATGTAATTGTTAGGATATAACATAATTATAGATAACCTTTATTGGGTGCTAACTATGTTTATATAAACATTATTTAATTTTGTTTAATCTTTACAAATATTCAATGTAGGAGTAAATATCAGCATTAGAATTTCCCACATAATGAAATGAAGAATTAAAATGAAAATCTTACTTGATTAAAATTACATAGTTTGTAATTTGTGGTGTTGAGAGTCAAACTCAGGCAGATAAACTCAGTGAATACACTTCTTAACACCATGCCATTTGCTCTCCCAAGTACGTTTTGATGACAGCTAGAGACTAGAAAGTACATGAAAATAGTGTTTCACTGCCCTAGCATCTTTATGGAAGAAAAAAAAAAAAACTGCCACTCTATAAATGATATATTTATGTCACAAGATCTTTAGAGAACCATTCCTCAATTCCTTTCTTTACAACTATAAAAGTATACTTTCTTTTTAAATTTGTGGAATGAAAAACATATTTCACATCATAGGTTACAAGAAGATTCATCAGATAATTAGTGCAAATATTTTTATATTACTGTAAACCATCTAATTATTTGAAAACTAATATTGGGAAATAATATATTTTATTGTTATCATTATTATTATTATTATTATTACTATTATTTCCTTGAGTTCTTCTTTGCTCCCCATAGTGTCAAGTTCACATTTCTAAGTTGTTCTTATCCAGTTGAGAATATGGTATATCAATAGATTAACTTATTTTTTCTCCTCCTTATCTAGTGTATTATCTACTTAAAATGACTGCTATTATTTAAAAAAAAATAACTTCTAACGGAAAGTGCATACCAGAGTTCCAAAAATATGATTGTTCAATTAATGTCTGCAAAATAAACTCACATGTATACAGAATTGCTAATAATACAAATAATATCTACGTCATTGTTATGTGTCATCTTATTTCCTAATAAGTATATATTTTTTTTGAAAAGTTAAACCTCTCTGGAATATATCATTGAAAAATAGAGAGAACTTAAGTATATTAATCTAGCACACTCTTGGACAAACTATATCTATATCCTGAGTTAGTGGTATATTTCTTTATAAAAGAATATGCATGGTTGAAATAGCATTTTAAAAAAATCAATATTTTAAGAAAATATATACTACTTTAATAAAACTGTGCTCATTATGAGACTAAACCACATTTTAATAAAGCCACACTAAAATAAGACTTGAAGTTTTTTTAAAGATCACTAGAAGAATTAACTATATTATTTATAAAGTACAGTGAGTAACTTGTGGGGTAGTTATAGACCATTTTGAGTAATAGTTAATTTAAGTAACTCAGTCTCCATAAAATTATGATTCAGTAGACAATATAATTCCAATAATGCAACATCAGGTGTCGAAATGAAAATATTCAGCTTTCTTAAAAATATTAAAAAAGGATACATCATAACTTAACCTTTAGGATTTCATGAAGGTTTTTATTAGGAAAAAATCCCTTTAGACAGATGGAAAGTAAATGAGACTTGGAAAGTCATGATATATTTGTGATAGCAGCAATGAAATGAACAGATGAAATATCTTCAAGAAAAAAAATCCTCCAAAAAATAAGATCAAATGAACAAATTCTCAGGTGTGAAACAGAAATAAATTCAGGTGCATCATCCAAAAAGATCAAAGTAAAAGAACTCTCTAAGTAAGCAGAGTGATATTTTTGTTTGGTTGCCATAACTTTCCTGGTAACTTGTCAGTCTTAATAAGAAAGAAAGTGTAGAAATCTCTCTGTATGACACAGAAACATCACTCCTAAACCTGAAGCAAAGTCACATTGAGCAGCAGTTTTCAAAAGAACTCAAGAAAAGATCAGAAGCTTTGGTCATATTGACTCTGCAGATTTAATGAAAAACTTGCCTATAACATAGTGTTCAAAATCTAAGAAAAAAGCTTGAAGCTTGAGGATATTATATTTTTCAGAACATGTATTATTTTGGTCAACTGAAAGTCTCCATAAACTATGAGTTGGGTAATTGCTCCCAGGCATATCTCGGTGCAAACAAATAAAACCCTATTCCAATAATTCAGAAATGCTATGCATTGGATTACATTCTAAGTCCCAAAAAAGTATTTTCTATTATAGAACCAACAAAACTACAAATAAAATTTTAGAAAGAAAACTCTTGCTTATGTATGTTTTACAGTGTGTTTTGCAGAAAGTTGTTGTGTGGATAATAAAGTATTTTGAAAAATTAGCTATTCTTTATTACTCTAATGCATGTGCAAATAATATTTGATTTATAAAAATTCTGAAGTTAGATTGTTATTAATTATAATTATACAGAGTTTCCCAGAGATTCTAATTGGTTGAAGTTTTCTTGAATTATTGTTTTTACCTCTCTTCTGGTCAAAATATTGACTTTGGCATTATCTCCTAGTGAATCTCAAAAACATACGATTATCAAAACTAAACATAGTTTCTCTCCTAGACTAATATATGTATATTATACTTATAAAACTATTTCAGAATACCCTCAAATAAATCTTGACTGAATAGGAACCAGCCTTTTCCATAAAACTATGTACCAATTGAGGGGCGCCTGGGTGGCTTGGTCGGTTAAGCATCCGACTCTGGCTCAGGTCACCATCTCGCAGTCCGTGAGTTTGAGCCCCGCATCGGGCTCTGTGCTGACAGCTCAGAGCCTGGAGCCTGTTTCAGATTCTGTGTCTCCCTCTCTCTCTGCCCCTCCCCTGTTCATGCTCTGTCTCTCTCTGTCTCAAAAATAAATGTTAAAAAAAAATTAAAAAAAAAACTATGTACCAATTGAATTCATTATGTATAAATAAATTGTAGCTACATAAAATCCATCTTCAGCCGTGTAACTGACAAAAATGGAAAACAAAAACAAAAACAAACCTCTGCTAATGGTGATGCAGTAAAAAGGACACTATTAAATAATGCTAGAGAAAATGGAGCTGTATATCCATTCTTCAAATGCAATCTGTCAGTACATCTGTCGGCAATATAAGTTATGATAGGACATAAAAGCTTGTGGCATTCCAATACTACTGCTGGAAACAGTAATAAAGTTGGGTAAAATATTAAAATCCCCTTGTTAAAGATATAAGAGAACTATGTAAACAGTAAGAACTAGAAGGGCAAAGCGTTTGCATAGTGAAGAATCAAAGAAAAGTTAAGCTAAACTTCTATAGCTTTTTCTTTCATGAAAATCGTTGAAATGTAGAAAATGCAAGAGATTAAAAAATGTGTGCTTTGCCTGGTCCTGGACTGCTGCTGAAGGACAGTTCATAAAGGACATAAAACTGACAGAGCTTTTCATGGTTCTGTGGTGTTAGAATAAAGAAATTGATGACTGGATAGGTACTAAACCCATAGTCATTTCCCCTAAAGAAAATCTACCAAATCCTGAAAACAGGAGCAAACAGCTAAGACAAACACCTCTAAAAACAGACTGAATGTTATCAAGCAGCTTATGGGAGTAAGAACACAGAAAATGGAGTTTGGAACTTGATTGCAAAAACCCTCAGAAAATCAGATTTCAGCTGAAATGTGTAATCCCAGACAAAGATAGTGGCATGTGAAGCAGAATTGGAGAGAACGTTACCAAATAGCACAACTCTATCCCTAATTAATTTAAAGGTAACATCTACTTAACAAACAACAGGGTGAATCCTCTCTGAATGAATGTCGCTTAGAGTCTCTACAAGATGTATAGACACATCTGTCAGGCAAACAAAAATGATTAGGCATGCAAAAGGAGAGAAAAAAAATTGAAAAGCAAAAGGGAAAAATATTCTTAAAAATGACTATAGACTAGATTATAAAGGCATTATGTAAGCTCCTGTCATAGCACAATGCTTATAAGAACGGTATGTATATCAAGCGGAAAGACAATAACCCCACCCTCAAGTATATGTGAAATGTGGGCTACATATATAAAATCATAGTGTAAACTATTATAATTTTTATAATGTGTTAATTGCCAATGGATTGAAAAATTGTCCATCAGGAGATACCAAATTACAACAGATCCATCCATTAATGACCAACCCCGGAGTTATGACAAATGTGAAACCTCAGTGTAGAGAAGAGTTGCTTATATTTCAATTATTATTTAATTATTTTTGGATTTTATTTTCAACAAATAGTTAATTTTAAATTCATCTATAAAAAACAATATGCTTTCTTGATGCATAAGAAACAATTTCTGATTGAATATCAAAATATGAATGATAAAAAGTTGTTTCTAAGATGCAAACAGAAAATATTCTTATAACTTTAAGGTAGCTATATATTCTTTCAGAAGGGTCCAAGTAGTGCTAACCAGAGGGACAAAAAATAACTAGGAGAAAATTAGTTTTAAGAATTTCTACTTATTAAAAAAAACACCATTAAATAAATGAAGAATTAATCAAATACTGAACAACTTCTACAAAATTTTAAGAGCATAACAATGAATAAATGAATCATATACTTGACCACATACTTTGAAAAGGATATTCAGTCATTAATTCATAAAAGTGAATCTGTACTGAGACATTCCTATGTAGTTACCATAATGGCTAAAAGGAAAACAAATAGGCAACTGTAAATATTACCAAGGATTTGCATAAATTGAAATTTCCTACAGCACTTTTGAGAGAGTAAATTGGATCATTTAGCTTGGATAACTGTTTGGTAGTATCTACAAAATCAGCTATATGCCTATGTATGGCCAAGGAATTTCCCTTCTTTGGTATACGCTAAATCAAAATTTGTTTATATGTTAACCAAAGGACATGAAAGAAGAAAGTTCATGAAAGTACTCTTATAAATAGCAAAAATTGTAAAGCACTCAAATGTCCATCTACAGTTTATGGATAAATCAATTTTGCCATAGTGATTTATTGGAATAATATACATTAATGAAAATGAACATGATACAAAGGAACATGATACATGATACACAAGAAACATGGTTGAATCTCTCCAACACAAATCAAGCACAAATATCACAGAGTAACCAGACCTAGATGTACATTTACTGCATGAGTTTACTTACATAATTTTTAAAAGCATGCATAGATAAACTGATATTAGATGTCAGGAAATTAATTAACCTTGTGTAATGATTGGAAGAATCCTAAGGATTCTTCAGACTTGCTTACAGTGTTCTTTCTCTTTATCTGTGTGATTACCTGGGAATGTTTATTTTGTGGAAATTTATGAAATTATGTATTTATCTTTTGTTTCCTTTTATTAGTGTCAGCCAAATTTTACTAAAATAATGCAAATGTCATTCAAATCAACAACTCAACTTTTAGGAGTAACTTCCAATTGATTCCATAAAAATCACCTCTGTTTCTCCAACAGACC
Organism: Prionailurus bengalensis; assembly: GCF_016509475.1. Classification (NCBI taxonomy): domain Eukaryota; kingdom Metazoa; phylum Chordata; class Mammalia; order Carnivora; family Felidae; genus Prionailurus; species Prionailurus bengalensis. The sequence continues at coordinate 154,688,775 of NC_057344.1, read as the reverse complement.
CACTCTATAAGAAATGTGAAAGGAAATTCTTCAGGCAGAAAGATAGTGATACTGATAGAAATATGTATCTGCGTACAGAAATAAAAGCACTGGAAACAGTAAATACATAGACAACTATATGTGTTTCCCTTCTGGTAATTTAAATCTCTTTAAATATAATTGCTTGTTTAAACAAAACCAATTATTATACAGTGCATATGTGTAAGCAAAATGTGTGATAGAAGTACAGAGGTTGTGGGGTGGGGTGTAGGAATGAATGTATCCTATTGTAAAGTTCTTATCTATGTGACATGGTATAATATAACATTGGTAGACTGAGAAAAGTTAAAGATGTATATCTCCAACTCTAAATCAACAACTACTACAACAAAAGAATATAATGAGTAAGCCTGTGATTGAGATAAAAAGGAATACAAAATATTCAATTTATCCATAAGGAAAAAAATGAAAAAAAATCAAAAGGTGATAAAAATAGAAAATTGATTTAAGAGTAACCATAGCAGTAATCACATTAAAAGTAAGTGATCAAAACATCCCATTTAGAAGTCAGACATTGTCAAACTAGATGAGAAGCAATATTCTAGCTTTACATACCTACCAAAACACACTTTAAGTGTGAAACACAAATAGATTAAAATAAAAGCTTGGTAAAAGACTTACCATGGTAAAACTAACAAAGCTAAAATGGCTAGATTAATACCAGATACGGCAGATTGTAGAGACAAAATATATTACCAGGGATAAAGAAGCTCATTGAATAACGATGGAATCAACTCATTAAAAGGATATAACAATTTTACCATTTACATCCATAGCAACAAAGTTTCAAAATACATGAGGCAAAATCTGATAAAACTCTAAAGAAAAATCAGTAAATCCAAAATCATAGTTGGATATTTCAATAGCCCTCTCTCAATAATACATAGAACAAAAAGCCAAAAAACCAGTAAGATTTAGAAGTCTTGACCAACACTATTAAACAACCTGGCATAATTGACTTTATAGATGATACCAACAAACAGCAAAAAAAAAAGAAAAAAAAATTCCAAGTGCAAGCAGAACACTACCATATTCTGAAACATAAAAAAGAATTCAAATAATAAAATATATGTTCTCTGACCACAGTGTGATTAAATTAAACATAACATTAGAAATTAGAAATAAATCACAGACATATCACTAAAACATTGCCAAGTATATGGAAACTAAATAAAACACTTCTAAACAAGCTAAATAAACACACTTTCATCCATGGGTCAAAAAGAAAACTAAAGGGAAATTAGAAAGAATTTTGAATTGAATGAAAATGAAAACTAACAAATCAAAATCTGCAGTCTACACAAACTGGTAAATTGCACTGCATCAAAAGTAAGACTTCTGGTATCCACCAAGCCCTATTAAGTGAATGAAAAGACAAGACACCGACTGGGAGAAAATATTTGAAAATCATATATGTGATAAAGGTCTTAGGCCCCAAGCACTTAAAACAAATAAACAAACATAAAACTTAAAGTTCAATAATAAGAAAACAACATAATTTTTAAAAATGGAAAAATATTTGGACGGACTTTTCTCCGCTTGCCATACAGATGGCAAATAACCACATGGGAATGTGTTCAACATCAGCAGTTATTAGGGAAATTTAAATTAAAATCAAACCCCTATTAGAAAGCTAAGATTCAAAACACTAACATATCAAGTGTTTCTGAGGCTGTAAAGCAGCTTCAACTCTCATGTGTTGTTAGTGCAAATGTAAAGTGGTACAACCACAGAGGAAAATGATCTGGTAGGTATCTTAAGAACTTAAATAAGCCATTCCATTACTGGGTGTTCATCACTCCCACCACAACAAACATATATGTTCACACACAGATTGGAAATTCAGTATTTTTAGATATATAGCAGCTTTGTTTGTAATAGCTTCAAACTAGTAACAACCAAGCTTTCATCAAATAAATTGTGGTATTTTCATACAGTAAAATACTACTCAGTGATAAAATGAACAATTCATATCCTCAACAATATGGGTGCAACTCAAAATAACTATGTTAGAGATAGAAACTGGTGACAGAAAGCAGGTAATTGGTTGCCTTCAGACAGTGAGAAGGGCAAGCAGGAAGGATTACAAAATAGCAAGAGAAAACTTTTGGAGATGATGGATATTTACTACCTTAATTGCAGTGATGGTCTGATGGATAAATACATATATCAATATCATCAAATTGTACATTTTAAGTACATTTTATTGTATGTAATTATACCTCCTCCTCAAAGTTGTAAAAAAGTAAACCAGCCATCTGCATGTTAGATTTAAGTACAGTAAGATATATTACTTGTTACTTGTTGCAAAAATAAATAAATGATAAATGATAGATAAATGATAGATCGATAGATCGATAGATAGATAGATAAAAGAGAGAGACAGAGAGAATTAATAGATAGGTAAAATTACCTGAGGGGGCCAACAATAAGGAAATATTTTAGTAAACTCTGGTTTAGCTAAATCATTATATCTTATGTTGTCCCTCCATGAATGAACTAGATGTTTTTCTTTTAAATGAGAAAAATCAAGATGCTGATATTGCTATAAAGTGTGACCTTTTTTTAAATGACAAAAATCACTGTGTACATTAATATATTTTTATTTCATTGTAAGAATATGAAGAATGCTATAGAAGTATTTAAAATGGGTTATTAACCATGGCTGCCTTCTGGCTGATGAGAAAGTTGCAGGCCAAGAAAAAAACTCAATAAAAGAATGATCTGCAAAGCAAGTTGAAATGATTGTTGGTTAACTCTCCCTTGCTTCTCACACCTATAATATTTGAGAGTTAACTTATTCATGTTAATTTATTTGTTGTTGCAATTGTGCTTCTGGTTCTCCAAAGAGGATCTAGCCTATAAGTGTTTTACTTACAGTATATAGTCATGTCTTACAAATTTTGGTCCTCAGACTTCTGCCGGGTCTTACCTTGGCAATCTCATGCCATTGACAATCTAGCACATCTTGATTTGGAAAGGAAAGCCACTGTCACAAGTAGCTCCTCATCTTTGGCTGCGTTGAGACGTCAGTGTTTTCCCCATCACCACCTCACTCTTTTCTCTTTACTCATATTCATACATGCAAACTACGTCCACACAGACACTCTTTAGAAAACATATCATCCCTTCAGTCTTGTGATTTCATTACTCTGTAAATGGACACCTTTGATGTTTTTAAGACTTGCTTTAAAAGATTCTTTTCATTTCAAAATAAAATTGTTGCCAACATAAAGATAGACAGAAAATTTTGGAATTTAAACGCAAACATACCTGACACTAATCTTTCAAATAACACTTATAAAATGTCCAACAAATAGAAGTTAGAATCACTTATATTTTCCTTTTCATTTTCTGCCTAGAAATTTTAGTAGAGAATCGTGATGTTTATAATTAAAAAATGGAAGGAACCATTTTACTTTTAGTAACAAAATGTGCAGTTCAAATAAAAATTTCTGGCCCTACTATCTCTTCCTGTTCAATAATACATCTGACTAATTGATGCAATAAAGAGATCCAAATATATAACACCATTAATTACATATATATATATATATATGTGTGTGTGTGTGTGTGTGTGTGTGTGTGTATACATATATATGTATCCATATATAGTGTGTGTGTATGTGTGTACGTATATATATGTTTTTTATGGTATTTTCTTTTTCTTCCACTTCCTCACATTTACTTTTCCCATCAAACCTTTCTTCTCCTTTTTCTTGTCTGTTACCTTTCTACAACTTCTGTACTCTGAAGGAGATTTCAGTATACTTCTCAACCATCTTCATGGAGAAAAAAAAGAAAAAAGAACTTTATATCATTATTTAAGCAAAATTGTTACAAATTTGATATGTTGAATATTCTTTGATTCTGCATTAATTATGGATGATATAAACGTAGGCATTACAGAAGATCCCTATAGAGTCCTCTAAATCTTAGTGTAAGCTATATAAGATCAGACTGGAGGCAGCCCAAGCTTTGAAAAATATTGAGAGGCTTTTAAACTAAAAATTTTTTTAACTATAATTCCTGTCAAAAAGTGGTGCTCCTCTCACATCTCTCTTATCCAATTAAAGGCTTCTATGGTAACACAAAGCAACTAGTAACCAAGTTACCATTACTAAGCACAAATTCATTACAAATCAGAACCTTTAACTAACTTGTACTCACAATTTCCTCATAGTGAAAAAATAAGGAACAGAATTTAGAATCTCACTTACATTTGCATTTCTGAAAATCAGGCACCCTGAAGTGGTACTATGTAATTTTCTAAAAATATTTATAGTGTTCAAATAATTGGTATAGTTTATTGCTCATATTAATTTTCAAAGAATTGTAAACAAAACCCATCATTGTTAATTAATTATGAGTGTTCCAATCATATTCATTTTCTCTTTATTTTCAAGAAAGGTATAGAAGCTAAATTTTACATGCTGTTTCAGATTGGATCAGAGAAATAAAACCATGTCACAGGATGTTGCTTATACGCCTGTCTCATGGAAAAATGCCAGGAAGCTTTGCAGATGAGAGAGAAGTTTTGCAAATAAGGCTTGTAAGTTTCTCAGTATCAAGAATTGTGAGTCTGTTGAAAATGTTCTCCAGCCTCCCCTACGATGATAAATGGCAAAGTGATGGTGCATACAATGGCAGGATGATCAGTAGCCTAAAGAAGCACAGGAATGTAGTAGGTCATCATTTCCATTTTTATTAGAATTCTTTTTTTCCCCAGAGCATCATTCCTTTCAGCATTAGCCAAGTTGCTTTTGAGCTCTAAGTCCTTGAACAGATATAATTTCCATGTCACCCAGCATTCCTTTTGTGAACTTTTACAAAATTTAATCCAGTAATATTTTTAAAGTGCTACCACACATTTATTTTCACTTAATCATATACAAAGACCAGAATATACAGATAATTTTTCTTTAAAATGTATAAGTAATTATGGGTCATATTCAAGTTGATTGAAACAAGGGTCTACTTTAAAATTTTTTTTTAACGTTTATTCATTTTTGAGACAGAGAGAGACAGAGCATGAATGGGGGAAGGTCAGAGAGAGAGGGAGACACAGAATCTGAAACAGGCTCCAGGCTCTGAGCTGTCATCACAGAGCCCGACGCAGGGCTCGAACTCACAGACGGCGAGATCGCGACCTGAGCCGAAGTTGGTCGCCCAACCGACTGAGCCACCCAGGCGCCCCTAAATGTTTATCTATTTTTGAGAGAGAGAGAAGAGAGAAGAGTGAGCGCAAGTGGGGGAAGGGCAGAAAGAGGAGAGAGGATCTGAAGCGGGCTCTGCATTGACAGCAGCGAGCCTGATGTGGGGCTTGAACTCACAACCCACAAGATCATGATCTGAGCCAAAGTGAGGTGCTCAACCAACTGAGCTACCCTGGTGCCCCACAATGCTCTACTTTTAAAAACGTACCAGAGAATGTCATTTCATGAGTCCTACCCTACCCTATCCTATCCTATCCTATTTATTTGTTTTATTTGTTTTATTTATTTTTATAATTTATTTTTTCCTTCATTCACTCATCCATCTATTCATTCACTCATCCATCATTCATTCACTAGCTGTAAGACAACTAACATGAAGTAATTATTTTGGAAATGAGAATGTAAAATCTGAAATGTAATAAATGGCAATAAGGTAAACGGGGAATCTTTCCCCCCAATTTACCTGCTAGAAACCAGTCTCATGCTAGTCTCAATCTTGTCAGGAACTGCCCAGCTTGAGTGAATAAAGACCTGATTTCCAGATTATGATTTTCAGTTCCTCTGTGTTAAATTAGAATACTAGTTCAATGAGATGCTTCTATTATTCTTCCATCAGCCTTCAAATTTGTAAGAATTTATGAACATTTATTAGACGAGGGACTGTTTTCCTAGCATTGGCCCCTGCATATATGTAATCCTAGAGTGAAGGCAGTTCTGTCTTGCTTCATTTCGTCAGTGTGACTGGAAACAAGCATGGAGTTGAAGAGTCATTAGAACTGGGTTTACATATTAACTCCATGACTGTTTAGATAAGTAAAACTGGCAAATTTTGTAGACTTTGTATTTTTTCATCTGTAAAATGTGTATTATAATACCTAATTGCATAAATGTTGAAACCATCAAATGAGATTTTGTATGTAAAGTGCCTAGCATGTTTTGAATTTCTAGGGAATCTATTAAGTGGTTGTTTTCACTCAAAGAGCCTCATCTATAAAACTATACTAAAATTGATTCTCAGGGGTGAGAATTGAATATGAATGTGTATGGATAGATGATATTCATACAAAAAATTGCTATCTGAATGTAGGTAATTGTTATTCCAAGAAATATCAGTGTGGCCTGAATGCTAATATTGTCGACTTCATTTTCACTTTTTATTCATAGAAATTCCTCAAATTTAAAGTAGGACAATGGCCCATATGTGATAGCTTTCTATGTTAATTAGAACAAAAAAATCAATAATAATGTAAATACATGCCATGAATTTGCTATTTATTGCCATTAAATCTAATGTCCAGGCTTATGAGTAATAGACACCAATACCATTAGATTCTAATGATTTTCAAATCATATTTGAGTCATTTTGGATTATTGCTTTTACTATATAACTGAGTTGTCTTACTGTCACTTAAACTTCACATTTTCACTTTTGCTAAAGTAAGTTCTTTTATAATGACATATCTAGCAAAGAACTTTTGGTAGATTTCGTTTTTTCAACATGTACACTCTTTTTAAAATTTATTTTTACTTTTATATTTTTTATATTTTAGTTAGTTATATACAGTGAAATATTGGTTTCAGAAGTAGAATTCAGTGATTTATCACTTCATACAACACCCAGTGCTCATCACAACAAATGCCCTCCTTAGTACCCATCACCCATCTAGCCCGTCTCCCACCCACCTCCCTCCATCAACCCTCAGTTTATTCTCTATTGTTAAGAGTCCTTCCTTTCTTCTCTTCCCCCCTTTCCATTAATATTTTAATCATATGTGCTCTTTTAATACCTTTATCTACTCAGGCATTGTTCTTCACCATCATGTCTATAATAAGGGATAAATAATACCATCCCTTGTGAACACTGTTCTCAGAATGCTTGGCCAGGCACATCCTTTTCAGTGAGTTCAACACATAACAAGATTATTTTGGTAATTATGTGTTTACATTTTTCTCAGAAGATCTGGGATGTACTTGCCTACTTTATATTGACTAATACATGGTTAGGTTCTAATGAAGCTTTCTATTTTACATAGTTTATTAGATAGTTAAAAAATTTGCCCTGCCTTCTTCTCACATCAAAATATTTTAAATAAAGGCTTGAATTAATGACTTGCTTGATTTTCCCTCTTTGGTTTTCAAGATGTTGTTGGTGAGACAAATAGAATTCTAGCAAATAAAAAATGGAAAAATGGAAGATTTTTTTAAACGTTTATTTTTTTTAATTTTTTTTAATTTTTTTTAATTTTTTTTATTTTTTTTTTCAACGTTTATTTTATTTTTGGGACAGAGAGAGACAGAGCATGAACGGGGGAGGGGCAGAGAGAGAGGGAGACACAGAATCGGAAACAGGCTCCAGGCTCTGAGCCATCAGCCCAGAGCCTGACGTGGGGCTCGAACTCACGGACCATGAGATCGTGACCTGGCTGAAGTCGGATGCTTAACCGACTGCGCCACCCAGGCGCCCCTATTTTTTTTTTATTTTTGAGACAGAGAGAGACAGAGCATGAATGGGGGAAGGTCAGAGAGAGAGAGAGACACAGAATCTGAAACAGGCTCCAGGTTCTGAGCAGTCAGCATAGAGCCCGACGCGGGGCTCAAACTCATGGACCGCGAGATCACGACCTGAGCCGAAGTCGGACGCTTAACTGACCGAGCCACCCAGGGGCGCCCCAAGATTTTTTTTCTATATAAATAAATGAGACAAGGCATCAGCCTGAGATATCATGGAAAGCAAACATGAAATTTAAAAAAAAATGGAAGAAAAATATTTTACAAATTAGAATATTAATAATTCCCATAAACCAAAGTATATTGCTAACTAAAGATGAATTATGCATGATCACACTTGAACTAGTGATGTCACTGTCTGAACAAGATATAGTACTTTCTGATTCAGATACATTGACTCTATCTGACCTATATCATTTATTAAACTCAATGTACCTCATAGTGAAATAGCTATATTTCCAGTGAACAAGACATGTAATCTATTCAGTCAACATTACTTTATACTACTTCTAATATATCATAAAGAAAAACATACTCTTTTTGATGACCTTCAATGATAAAATACACATTCTGGATTTCATAACAACACTTAAAAAATTCTGTTCATCATCTGGAATCTAAACACATCACACTCCACTCATTACTATACTTATGATTAAACATATAGACCAATTTTCACAATCAGGTACATTAAGTAAGACAGAAAAAAAATGGATTTTTTCCACATCATATTTACCTAAATATACATATTAATATAGAATAGAATATATATAATAGTAAAAATCTAATTTTTTAAATTTATTTATTTGAGAGAGAGAGAGCACGCACATGTGCACACATTGGGGAGGGGCACAGAGAGGAAGAGAGAGAAAATCCCATGCAGGCTCTGCACTGTCAGCATGGATCCTGATGTGGGGCTGAAACTCATAAAATGTGAGATCATGACCTGAGGTGAAATCCAGAATCAGACGCTTAACCAACTGAGCCACACAGGCGCCAAAAATCTAAAATTTTGTATAATTTTTTATCAAATTTCTCTAGAAACATAGAACTAGTATAATATTTACAATGAGATTTACTTGTAGCAATTGAGACACAATTTTAAGGGCTAGCAAGTTTGAAATCAATAGGACAGGCCCCCAGGCCAGAAATTCTCTAGTAGGAGCTAATTCTGCAGTTCTTTCTTTCTTTTCTTTTTATTTTTTTTCGTGGCAAAATATACCTCATGCATTTTTATACGTAACAAAAATTTATCATCATAACCAATTTCAAGTGTACAGTTCAGTGGCATGATGTACATTCACACTGTTGTGAAGACTTTGATTTCTTATATCAATGTTTCTTAAAATGTAATTTTCAAAGGTATTTTGAAGATTTCAAGAGAATTTTTTTCCTTTAATAAGGGTTTGTGTATTACTCAAGATTAAGAATCATCATTCTAGATAACAAATTCATCTTACGATATGGATTTTTTCCTTGATCAATGAGCATTCTTTCTTTCTTTACTTAATGAGAATGATACAGATCTCTACAGTTTCCCTCTTTTCTCTCTTTTGCCTGGATATGCAGAACAAAAGTCAATATCTAATTGTGGCAGACATTTTCCCCGTTACCAATATAATTGTTTGCCCATATTTCTTTATGTTCCTTTACTTATAAATTGTCCTTTTTTTTTTTTTTTACATGTTTTGTATTGTACCTTACTTCAATCTCTCTTTAGGAAGTAGACTCTATAGGGGTGCCTGGGTGGCTCAGTTGGTAAAATATCCGACTTCAGCTCAGGTCATGATCTCATGGCTTGTGGGTTTGAGCCCCGCATCAGGCTCTGTCCTGACAGCTCAGAATCTGAAGCCTGCTTTGGATTCTGTGTCCCTTTCTCGCTCTGCCCTTCTCCCGGTCATGCTCTGTCTCTCTCTCAAGAATAAATAAAAAAACATTGAAAAAAAGAGAAATAGATACTATATAAGTTTTATTTTATTTTTTTTTTCAACGTTTATTTATTTTGGGGACAGAGAGAGACAGAGCATGAACGGGGGAGGGGCAGAGAGAGAGGGAGACACAGAATCGGAAGCAGGCTCCAGGCTCCGAGCCATCAGCCCAGAGCCTGACGCGGGGCTCGAACTCCCGGACCGCGAGATCGTGACCTGGCTGAAGTCGGACGCTTAACCGACTGAGCCACCCAGGCGCCCCATAAGTTTTAAATGCATGATGAAAATTTTGGCTCAAAGTAATAAACTGGGTGGAGTACTTCGTTGGGTGGGGCAGTGAACTATATAAATTATATATAAATATATATAAATTATGTATAAATTATAGCTATATATACATATATATTATATATAGTTTTTTAAAAACTTATATAAATTATAGCTGGATTGAATGTAAACCATTGGAACTCTCTTGTTCAATTTAACAACTAACATTTTTAAAGTACCTGCATTATGCTAAGTCAACCTACTGTGGATTATCTAGTAATGCAGATACTATGATCACCTCCAACTTACAGAAGTGCAAAGAAATGAAGAATTTTCTCCAGTATCATGGCACAATCCTATTAGGACTCAAGTCTGGCTGAATCCAAACTCAGGCTCTGAACCACAGTTTATATAGCCTCCCAAGCTGCATGTTCTACTTTGTATCATTAATGGTTTTTCTGAGATTCTTTGAGGGAGAATGTTCACCACCCCACCGAATGAAGTGGAACCCTATCTCCTAACAAACTTTTTGCTATTTCACCAGGCCCTCTATCACATATTCTCTATTAGTCTACTCTCTGAGCATGGTCTCCCAAAGAGCCTTGTTCCCTCAGACCCTAAGTCACCTAGCAGAGGCCTCAGAACCTGCTTTTTCCATCTAAGCTGCCTAATAATAATTTGTACACAGCAATACCCCCAACAAAACTTCGCTGCAATTTCTTCTTGCAAAAATGCCATCCTAACCCTTAATTAAGGGCATCTCTCTACCATTCCCCTTTCCAACCTTCTTCCAGAATTGTTACAGCCCCCCGCCCCATCCTATGTTTCTCCTTTCCTGTTCACTCTCCTCAACTTCCTTCCCTATCTTATGGCCTAGTTTCAGTTCTAGGATTACCCCCTCACAACTCACCCAAAGCCCTCTCTCAGCAGAGTTGCCAGACTGCTCCATGCTTTACCTTTCACCAGATACCATCTTGAAGCAGAATTTCTTCTTCCTCTGGAAGCCTCAGTTTTGTCCCTAAGAACTTTCAATTGATTGCATGAGGTTTACCCACATGTCTAGGTAATCTCCTCTACTTAAAGTCAGTTGATTGTAGATGTTAACCAACCACATGTGTTAAAACATCAACTGTGTGTACTATAAAAAATATCTTTGCAGCAACTCCTAGATTAGTGTTTAACTGAATAACTTGGTTGCTATAGCCTGAGCCAAGTTGACATATAAAAGTAATAATCAAAAATACTAAGTAATGAGCTACTGAATAGAGTTATTGATTCATTTTATGTTTACAATAAAAGAAGCATTTTAATTTGAACAAAATAGTTTTAAACCATTCCAAGCTCATGTATTGGAAGAACAAATATTCTTAAAATGTCTGTACTACCCAAAGCAATCTACATATTTAATGCAATCCATATAAAAATAAACCATTCTAAAATTATGTGAAAAAAAAAACTTTTAGGTGGCTCAGACAGACAAGACAAAGTATTAAAAGATATCACTCTCCTAGGGTAGTATTTTTTAATGGAAGGCATAAGTTACTTTTTCTTGATATCCCAACTGTCAGTTTGCCTTCTTACATAAGATATTATTTTAACCATTCTAAAGAAATACTTATAAATTCAAGAGCAAATTGGTGATTTACAAAGGGGAGTAAAGGGACATGTGAAATAGGGGAAGGGGATTCAGAGGTACAAACTTCCAGTTATAAAATAAGTAAGTCACAAGGACGAAAAAGTACAGCACAGGGAATATAGTCAATAATATTGTAATAACTGTGGAATATAGTCAATAATATTGTAATTACTTTGTATGGTGACAGAGAGCAACTATACTTATCACGGTGAGCATTTCATTATGCATACCGTTGTCAAATCACTATTTTGTACATCCGAAACTTATTATGTGAACTATATTTCAATTAAAAATTATATACAGGGGTGCCTAGGTTGCTCAGTTAAGCACCCAACTCTTGGAAAAAAATAAAGAAATGCTTCAAATAAGAGTCAAAAATAAAACAAAATTTGGTCAGTATTAATAACTGAAATTACCTTATTAAGTTTGCTATTATGAATTATAGTAAAACTGTGACAGACTGGTAACTTCCTCCCAGTATACATTTTTACTATCTCCCTGAGTAACAGAATCCTGATTTTCAGCTTGACATCAGTTTTCAAGATTAACACTATATTTTCGAGTCTTCTTTGCAGTTAGGTGTGAGCGTGTCACTAATTTTTGCCGGTAGGATATAAGCAAAAGTGTTCTGTGACAATTTCACAGTCATCTACACCCTCAAAAAACACCCTCCTTCCTTCCTTCTTTTCCTTCCTTCCTTCCTTCCTCCCTCCCTCCCTTCCTTCCTTCCTTCCTTCCTTCCTTCCTCTTGCTCTCCTTTTCTCCCTCTTCTTTCTGCTAGCCTAAATGCTCACATTTCTGGAGGTAGAAAAACTGTGCTATGAATAAAATCCTTGAAAGTCCAGCCGAAAGACAGAACTCTGCATCCCTGAATAGATTATAGATTGGTTATCTCTAAATTTTTAAATCAGAGAGAGATGAAATTCTACCTTTTTTAATCAATTTTACTTTGAGTCTCTTGCACTCACAGTCAAAACTAATACATACTATGCATTGAACTATTCAGTTAACTGAAGCATAGTTTTCAGAAAAATAAATCACCCCATAGGACAATTTTTGAACTAATGTTAAATCTCTTAGTATGAGGATAGTAGAGAAAACAATATATGGCTAAAGAAAATGCCCTTTTCCTGACTTCAGTACAATTCTCCTTCCTTCCTTCTATTTATTTTCTCTTTTTCTCTCACTTTCTATCCCCTTCACAAAGATTAACTTAACACTTATTAAGCACTTATTAAGCACAGGCAGTAGTTTTGGCATTGTTAGTTTTGTATTTACCTCTAGACCCAGCAGAGCTTTGTTATTAACAGCACAATCTTTGGGGCCAAAAATAGTCCAAATCCTAGTTCTACATTGAAAAGATATATGACCTTGAACAACTTTAAAGATTTTGTGTCGGTTCCCTTATACAAAACAGGATTGTGGTAGGGTTTGACAGTTAATTTATGTCAAAATGTTTAGTACTTGACTGGAACGTTATATGTGCTGCACATTTGCAAAAACATTATTTATGTAACACGATGATAATAGGAACACATTAGATTACTGTTTTTTTTTGGGAAATCAAGGATGAGACATGTAATTATAGTTTTGGTAGACCAGAAAAAAAAAAAGACTCCCAAATATCCAAGACGGACAATAAAAAGATAAAACATGATGTGTTTAGAATGTTTTTTTAAGTAGTTTGTTGTGTCTGGAATACCTAGGACCATGAAAATAAGAATATCAATGCAAGATGGAGTTAGAATGACAAAACAAAAAAATAAACAACAAACAAAATCCTAAAGCTTTCATTTTCATTTCATATTGTTTTACATGCTCTGCCATTTATAATTTTTTGCAAAATTATATCTGTCTAAAATTGTTCAGTACAAAGATTTTTATACTGAACAATTTTAGACAGAGATATAATAACTGTTCTTGGGATCTATTTATATCACTCTAGCTACCAAAAATACCTAGGAAATGGTGTAAATTTTAAAAGTTCAGTGCCTTTTGTATGTATGCCAATCACAGCATTTTATTTTTTCTGACCTCTAGCTTATATCCAGGTTTTTCCTTCCAAAATGTCCTGAGCTGTGCTAGTAAAAATATTTTAAATTACAGAAGTAGAAATATATTAAGCTTTCAACAAGGTTAAACTCACTTATACCATAATTCTTTAACTGTTTTTTATTCTTTAATTTTTCATAGTTTAAATTCAATGATATTATAACACTTCATGTGTGCTATAAAAAATAAACAATATACTTCCTTCTCACTCTTCCTGTCCTTTCTTTATACAAGTTCTCATCGTTTTCTATAAGCCACCAAATACATAATTCTTACTTTGGCTTTTAAAAGTCAATTATCTTAAAAGGATTTAAGTAGTAAGATAAATATGTTATATTTATGCCCACACAGTTATCAATCATTCCCATTGCTCTTCTTTTCCTTTTGTATATATAGCTTTGCGTAAAGTGGCCTTTTTTTTTTTTTTTTTTTTTTGATGGGAGCATTTTCTTTAGCATTTGTTATAGTGCAAGTCTTTTGGCAGTTAATTCTTTCATCTTTGCATAATTGAAAAAAATTACTAATATTTTAATTTTAGAGTTCATCTATTTATTTTGAGAGAGAGAGAGAGAGGGGTAGTGCACAAGTGTGTGTGGGAGAGAGAGAGAGAGAGAGAGAGAGAGAGAGAGAGAGAGAGAGAGAGAGAATCCCAAGCGTCATGGGGCTCAAACTCATGAACCGTGAGATCATGACCTGAGCTGAAATCAAAAGTTGGATGTTCAACCAACTAAGCCACCCAGGCACCCTTAAGTTTCATTTTTAAAAGATATTTGTGCCAGGTATTGAACTTTACTTTAAACTTTCTACCCACTCGCGCTTTTATTACTTTAAATATGGTGCTCTACTGCCTTCTGGCTTCTATTTTTTTCTGGCAAGAAATCTGCCATTTTAAATTCTTTGTTCCTTTGTGGATAATGAACTTTTTTTTTTTCTCTGTCTGCTTTAAGATTTTTCATTTATCACTGATTTTAAGTAAATTGATTGTAATGTGCCCGGGTATACTTTTCCTCACGCTTCTTGTGTTTGGGATTTGTTGAGCTTCATAATCTGAAGACTCATATTTTCATCAAATTATTTTTTCTTCAAATATTTCTTATGCCCCTCTTTTGTTTGTAGATTCCCATTCACATATATTAGGCCTTTAGAAGCTGCTTCATAGATCTCTGATGATGTCATTTAAAAGAAAAAAGAAAAATAAGTCTTTTCTCTCCTTGTTTCATTTCAGATTTTTCTGTCTTCAAGATCACTTATCTATTCTTCTATGATATCTAATAAGCTGTTGATGCTATCACTGCATTCTTACCACAGATATTACAGTTTTCATATACAGAATTTCAATTTGGGTCTCTTTTAAATAAATATTCAATATCTTTATTTGCCATGCATAATCTTTCCTTTAGTTTCTTAAAAATCTATATATTGACAATTATTGTCTACTAATTCTGGTAGCTGTAATCTTCTGGGTCTGACTCTATTGATCAAATTTTCTCCTCAGTATATACCCTTTCTTTTTTCTCCTTTGTTTGTGTGGTATATTTGTATTTGATGCCAGACATTGCAAATTTTACCTTGCTGTGCACTGAATTTTATTGTATTCCTATAGACATCTTTGAGCTTGGATCTAGGAGACAGATAACTTGGAAACAGTTTGATTGTGTTGAAATCTTGTGCATATGCTTTATTAGGTAGGACCAGAACAGCATTTAATTTAGGGCTAATTTTATACCACCACAGATACAAAACCATTCTAAACTCTCTATCTAATACTTCTATGAATTATGAGGGGTTTTTTTCACTTTCACTAGCAGAAAAGGAACTATTCCCTTTACTGTACAATTCTGGCGCATTGTTCCTTGTAGTCTTTTTGGATGGCTCCTTTTCCTTTCTCATGTAGTTTCCTCTCTTCCAAATCATATGTAGTTAAAGAATCATGGGGTTTCTTTACAGACCTTCAGATTGCGTGCACTCTCTCTTGTATTCTTGTGTTCTTTCTCCTTCTGTCTCTCTCCTTCAATCCCTTTCTCTTCACTCCCTTTCTCCCTCTCTCCTTCACTCACATTCAGTATTCTGTCCATATTAATTATAGCTTCCTCCTGGCTTTAGACTCCCAGTTGTATTTGTTCACTTCAAAGACAAGTCTGAGCTTCACCTGTGTTCTTCTTCCTATTTAACGGCCTATGAGCCTTCTCCAGGAGGTAAATTGGGATAATTGTACATTTTGTCTCTTTTGTACCCCATCTCTCAGGAATCACTCTTCTCATTAACTGGCATCAAATATCCTAAAAATAGCTGACATATATTTTGTCTGTGTTTTGTTTGTTTGCTTGTTTAGTTCTTTGATGTAGGAAGATAAATCCATTTTCCATTACTCCATTTTGGTTATATGAATTTAATTCTAAGTTTGTAAAGTTTATCATAAAAATAGTCTGTGTAGGGGCACCTGGGTGGCTCAGTTGGTTAAGAGGCTGAATTCAGCTCAGGTCATGACCTCATGCTCTGTGAGTTCGAGCCCCATGTTGGGCTTTGTGCTGACAGCTCAGAGCCTGGAACCTGCTTCAGATTCTATGTCTCTCCCTCTCTCTGCCCCTCCCATGCTCATGCTCTGTCTCTGTCTGTCTCTCAATAATAAATTAAAAAACGTTAAAAAAATAGTCTGTGTTATCATTTTAGAAGCTTCAGTATTATATTTCATTATGACACCTAAAACTAGATTTTGGAATTTATAGGTTTATATGTATGTTTAAAATCCACAAGTGATTTTTATAGGAATCAGTGTTTTTTTAATGTGGACTAAACAAAGTTTTGCTTTCTTATAGAAACGATCATTTTCTAGATAGATGTCCTACTTTTATTTTTTTTATCTTTTTTTTCAATATATGAAATTTATTGTCAAATTGGTTTCCATACAACACCCAGTGCTCATCCCAAAAGGTGTCCTCCTCAATACCCATCACCCACCCTCCCCTCCCTCCCACCCCCCATCAACCCTCAGTTTGTTCTCAGTTTTTAACAGTCTCCTATGCTTTGGCTCTCTCCCACTCTAACCTCTTTTTTTTTTCTTCCCCTCCCCCATGGGTTTCTGTTAAGTTTCTCAGGATCCACATAAGAGTGAAAACATATGGTATCTGTCTTTCTCTGTATGGCTTATTTCACTTAGCATCACACTCTCCAATTACATCCACGTTGCTACAAAAGGCCATATTTCATTTTTTCTCATTGCCACGTAGTATTCCATTGTGTATATAAACCACAATTTCTTTATCCATTCATCAGTTGATGATGTCCTACTTTTAGAATGAGATTATCTTAAATGGTTCAGTTAAGCATTTAAGTTTCACATTATGACATAACTAAAAGTTTAAAATGTTGGACTGTTTTTAATATTCACTCCAAAATGTTCATATGCTACCCTAATCATCTATGTTTACTTTGTGCTGCATTAACAGTACTTGGATTTTATTGAATAAAAACCAGTTGGGTAGTAGTACTCCATATAATTTAGATAACATCCTATAAGTAATAAAGCCATCGTTTGGTGGAAATTCTCATGAATGGTGTTTCATTAAAAGTAAGTAATTTTGTCTTTAGTGGATATAGCACTCTTCAGTATTTATAAAGCTTTCTCTGCTAGATATTAATTCATGGTCCCAAAGTACAGAATATAAATTAATGTTCTTGTTGCATAGAGCATGGAAACATCTGTTGGTTATTAACATAATATTTGAATTTGACAGAGTTTAGTTACAGTTTGTAAAGTTTATTATAAAAATTGTTTGTGTGATCATTTCAGAAGCTTTTGAACTACATTTCATTATTGTGTCTAAAATTATTCTTTCAGAATTTACAGATATTTTTCTTTAGGATTTTCAAAGTAATCTTTTGAATAAATTTAACATTAAAAGTGAATAAAGTTATTATAACCATAAACCACTTATCTTGAAAGCTTATTTTATTCTTATTTAAATTTATTATAAAAACACAATAACACTTCAAGAGCAAGTATTAGAACACTTGGTTCCCAATAAAATATTTGTGTTATTTTATGTGGTTTGAAAAAAGTGATTATACCTTGCACTGCTTGAAGTTAACTTTCTGGTGGAAAATTCTGAACTCTTGCTTACAACTATATGCATGTGTGTGTGTGTGTGTGTGTGTGTATTTATAATTTTTAAAATTATATTTTATACAATAAAATTTAAATGAATATATTTATAAAATTATAAATATAATTTGTTAAAAAGGCATCAACATAATATTCTCAGAATTCTAATTTGTTGGAATTTATTTTTTATTTTTATTTTTATATTTTCTAATGTTTATTCATTTTTGAGAGAGAGAGAGAGAGTGATTGGGGGAGGGGCAGAGTGAGAGAGGGAGACACAGAATCCAAAGCAGGCTCCAGGCTCTGAGCTGTCAGCACAGAGCCTGATGTGGAGCTTGAACCCATGAACCCTGAGATCATGATGTGACCAGAAGTCAGATGTTTAACCAACTGAGCCACCCAGGTGCTCCTATCTTTTCAAATTTTAAGTAGGCTTCATGCCCAGCATGGAGCTCAGCACAGGGCCCAAACCCACAACCCAGAGACCAAGACCTGGGCTGCCATCGAAGCAAATGGTTAACTGACTGAGCCACCTAGGTGCCCTTATTTGTTGGAATTTAGAAATAAATATCATATAATATTGATAAATGCTATGTAAATGTTAGTTATTACTGTATCAGATTTATTCTTAAGAAATAAAGCACCCGTATCTTTTGTTAATGAATTATAAAATGGCTTGTCCTAATTTTGGCTTGTTTGTAAACTTCTCAGCTCCTCCTGAGAAGAGCTTTTCTTTGAGAGGTTTCTTCTTCCATCAGTGGTACCCCTGTTGTACCATATATTACAGAACTGAACAGCTCTATATAGTTCTGACCATCTTATCTCTAGCAGGAATAAAGTGAGGGAAAACATCAACCTCAGTCTCAGTTTCTTAGGAAGTCTTACTATCTTCCTGAAAAGAGTTGACAGCACTGATACATGCTATGATGTCACAAAAGTCAAAGAAAAAAACCTCATAAATATGTCATGGATATTCTATTTTTTTCAATTACTTATCTATTAAATTCTCCTCTAGACATATGACAAAAATACAACCAATACTAGCATTTAATGCTATTATCTTAAGGGGAAGGAAAGAAAATTTGTATTTCCACTAAAGGATTATGTTTGTTTTTGTAACTTTTTTCTTGAGATATTTGCCCTAATGCCCAAGAAAATATATCAATATTATAAAAATGTCAGAAATATTGGGTGTTTAGAATACTTTGAAGAGGTCATACCCATATCTATATGTGGCCTTCTATAAGGTTCTACCTTATAGGTGAAAACATTTATCTATGATAAGTCTTTCTTAAGAACAAAGACAAATACATAATAGCTTTACTATCTAACAATAAGATAAGCATACTTGAGGCTGAAATGTATTAAACTTATTTAAAAAGAAATTTTTCAAAACTTAGATAAGAAATAGCCAAAAGCTGGAAACCCCATAATTGTCCTTCAGTAGGTGAATGGTTAGTCAAACTGTGGTATACTCATATCATTGAATACTACTCAGCAATAAGAAAATAATCAAGCTATTGATATACATACTAACCAGGATGAATCTCCAGAGAATCATGGTGAATGAAAAAAGAAAGCCAACACTGAAAAGTTAAATACTATTTGCTTCAAATTATATAACATTGTTGAAATAACAAAATTATAGATATGGAGAACAGATTAGTGATTAGTAGGGGTTAAGAAAGAAGTGGGGGGGGTAGAGAATTTGGTGTGGCTCACAGGGCATGATGAGATATCTTTGTAGTGATGAAAATGTTCCGTATTTGACCACATCAATGTTAGTATCATGGCTTGTGATAATGTGACAAGATGTTATCATTGGGAAAACTGTGTAAAGAGTCATAAGATCTCTCTGTAAATTTCTCACAACTGCAGATTAATCTCAAATAAATGATTATTTCAAATAAAAGTTTAATTATGGGGCTCCTGGGTGGCTCAGTCGGTTAAGGGTCTGACTTCGGCTCAAGTCATGATCTCACGGTTCGTGAGTTCGAACCCCGCATTGACGACTCTGCTGTCAGCTCAGAGTCTACTTCAGATCCTCTGTCTCCCTCCCTCTCTGCCCTTCCCCTGCTTGCACACTCTCCCTCTCTCAAAAATAAGTAAGCATTTGAAAAAAAATAATTAAAAAATCACACACATAATTGTTCATATCTTAACTTTGATATCTGATTTTCATTCACTTCAGAATATATAGAAAATATTTTTTCTTCCTCTTTTTATTTTTCAAAAGAAATATCCATTTTGGGTTTTTGAAGTACACCTGAAGGAAAATACCTCCTCAGAAGAGTTGCTTATTAATTTAACAGCCACCAAACATAAAATATTGTGCTTAATCCATGCCCTCAGATTTAGTAAAGAAGGATTAGTATTTGTCCCTATTTGACCTCAGAAAGTCTTTCTCTAAATCTCAAACTCTTAACTATCGTGTGCATTCCTTCACTCAATCATTCACATGTGGACAAACTTCCAAAATATGTAGCTACTGTAGAACTGTTTGTTGAGTTTCAGACACATAGAAATGGCCGTGTAATGAATATAAAGGAGCTACCAACATCTTATATGTAAAACTGGACTTATGAGAATAATAGAGTATAGTCTCCAAAATCAATTTGTGTTTATATGCTTGCTCCATATTCTGGGTAACCTGTTTGTATCTCAATTTCCTTATCCGTGAAAGAAGGACAAATTTATTGCTATCATATTGGAATTATGTGGAAATTCAATTACTACATGGTAAGTATTAAGACCAACACCTAGCACATAATGGTCAATGTGAATTATTATCGTTTGTTATAGTGATCATTATTATTATTAGAAGAAGAAAGAGGAGGAGAAGGAGAAGAAGAAGGTGCTATATCATTATTAAACCCTCTCCCTTCTTCTGTACCTGGTCTCCAGATGCTAAGTCCTTAAATATGCACATGTGAACTTCACTCTAGGTGAAGTACATAGCAGCAGATACCAGGTCCTTCAGGCCTGTGAGAACAGGGCCTGCTTTTGCCAACCAGGTCATCGGCTTAGGCCCAGCAGTTCCACACAACATCGCTGATGAGGCTACAAAGATGGTCACAGTCAGACCCCGTATAGCCCTGCTATCTTTAAAGAATGTGCGGCCTGTCTGGCAATCATGGTTCTGGCAATCAGCGGTTTTAATCAGCTGTAGCCCTGATCAGACCTGGACTAGCTTTGGACAACCCACTA
Source organism: Prionailurus bengalensis (assembly GCF_016509475.1). Classification (NCBI taxonomy): domain Eukaryota; kingdom Metazoa; phylum Chordata; class Mammalia; order Carnivora; family Felidae; genus Prionailurus; species Prionailurus bengalensis. The sequence goes on along the minus strand of NC_057344.1, from coordinate 154,667,820 downwards.
GATCTGACTTCAGGGGAAGACGTGTCTCTGTTTCAGAAGGGGCTGGACCTCGACAAAGGGGTATGTTCTCCAAAAGTCCCTGCCAATGGCTCTGTCTCTTCCTACATGTTCCAGACCCCAGGGACCTATTCCAGGAAGCCTGGATACCAGGTGCTCAGACAGGTACATACACAGTTATCTCCAGTGCACCTGCCCTCAGGCATCCAGGCCAAATAGGCCTACGTGGACATGGGCTGTGTCCACCAGGCAGGCCATCTTCCTGGGGCTCTATGTCCCCCACACTATACTCCTGATACAGAGTCTGGAAAGATGCTTACAGCCAGAACCCATATAGACCTCCTGTCCAATCAGGTCTCAAGAATTCTCTAGTAGTCATGCCACCAGATGTATATTTAAAAAAAAAAACAGTTAATATTTCTGATCTCAGTGAATGAAGTGATGTTCCATCTGGTGGCCAAGTAACCTGAGCATTAATCTTTATTATCCTTCTTCACTGTGACATGCAATCAATCTGTCATATATTGTTGATATTTTTATCGTAATACATCTGGAATGTATTGTCTACTCTTTATCTAAATTGTATATTTAGTGATATTTAGTTGTAAACAACAGTAATTAATTTTTGTATATCTGGGAAGGAAACTTACTTGAAGAATACTGCATATATCTCAACTTGGCCAAGGAATCCGAAATCAACCTTGGAAATAGGAGGGAATTAAGGCACCTCTGGGGAGTTGAAAAATAGAAACTTCTCAACAGTCTCCTGGTAAATGGCCTCTAGAATGAATAAATTCCTCCATTGTGTATTGGTTCTAATGTAGATAACTTGTGTCTAGACACCTGGCTGACTTCCCTGAGATATGATATTGGGAGCTGAAATGTAATTGTAATACTGGCAAATTACACAGCAGCCTTGATAAGGGGAAAGTCCATTTTGTTGATACTATCATAATTTCCATTCCTGCCTCTGTGGACATTGTTTATGATCCCATCCGGCAAACTCTACTGTGGCTAAGGAAAGTGTTCAACTGGCATGCCAGTAAGTGCATTACCCTGACCTCCAGACTATGAAGACATTCTCTCTAAAATTTATACTAGGAAGAACTCTCTCTTATTCTAGGTCTGTCATAGAACATTCAAGCCACTATAATAGAATAGCATGGACTGTGTAGTTTATAAACAACAGAAATTTACTTATTTATTTTTAATTTTTATGTTTTTATTTTATTTTTGAAAGTGAATCAGAGTGTGGGTGGGGGAGGGGCAGAGAGAGAGGGAGACACAGAATCCAAAGCAGGCTCCAGGCTCTGAGCTGTCAGCACAGGGCCCGATGAAGGGCTGGAACCCACAGACTGTGAGATCATGACCTGAGGCGAAAGTCGGATGCTTAACAGACTGAGCCACCCATGCTCCCCAACGACAGAAATTTATTCATACTTTTAAAGGCTAGAAAGCCCAAGATCAAGACACCAATAGATTCAGTCTGGTGAGAGCCCACTTCCTGGTTCACAGAAAGCCACCTTCTGGTTGTCTCCTCGCATGGCAGAAGGGGCAAAGGAGTTCTCTGATGCCTCTTTATAAAGGCTTTGTTCTCTTGCACTAATCACCTTCCAAAACCTCCCACATCCAAAAGCCCCATATCCAAAGATATGTTTATCTTTATGTTAAAATATAAGAGATTATATTTTAACATATGAATTTTAGGCAAACTCAATCATTCAGTCTATAGCAGGTCCCTTCTTTCCATGTCATTTTACTTACTACTTCTTAAAAACTCCTTGTCACCCCTATACCAAACATACTTCCTTTCATTCCTTGTCTAGTGCCTAAATGTCTGAATAGTTACTAAGCTTGAATAAACTGGCCCCTTTCAAATGTACCCACTGAGAACCTTTCACTTTCCACTGCCCTTTACGGCTACATTTATTTAAGACTATGAAGCAAACGGTAGTATCTGACTTTCCTAAAAGGGAAAACTCTTTATTAGTGTTGTTATTATTATTATTATTATTATTATTATTATTATTTATTTTTGAGAGAGACAGAGAGTGTGTGTGTGCAAGTGGGGGAGGGGCATAGAGAGAGGGGCACAGAGGATCCAAAGTCAAGTCTGTGCTGAGAACAGGGGCTTGAACTCATGAACCTCAAGATCATGACATGCGCTCATGACCTGAGCCAAAGTTGGACATTTAACAGACTGAGCCTCCCAGGCGCTGCCCCTAAAAGGGGAAATTCTTTTATGAAGATGGTGCAGGGAGACAATGGCTGTCCATGAAAGGAATTTGCATAGTATATATACATACACACCACACATGGAACTTAATTATGCTTTCACAACCAACTTTGACCTTATTTCAAAGACAGCATTTTATTTTAATTATGAGCTGCTGTTTTAAACTTTATATAGCTAGTTTAAAATCCAGTTCACAATAAGAAGCTTTTCTCAGAGAATGTCTTTATGTCCCATAGCAAATCTTTCAGTACTACCAGAGCCTAGCAACAAGTCAGGAATCCTGAAATTAAAATATAAACAAAAAGATAACCCCAAAACAAACAAACAAATGAAAACAAGGAGAAGGAAGAAAAAAGAAGAAATTATTTTCTAAACTAAGGATAATTTGTTTCAGTAACATTTATGAAGCTTATGATTTTCAACACATGAATTGCCTTGGTACAGATATAATACCCTCATTTGCTATAGATCTTTCCTGTGCCTTTGCATCTCTTATATCATAAAGAGGAAGAGCTGTTACCAATGCAGTCAGATGGGGTAGAGTAGCCATCTTCTTTTGGTTCCCTTTAAATTGGCATTCAGTCAGACCAGGAAATAGTCCAAATAACTGTGTTACCTTCAAAATTGAAAGTAAGTGACCAAGATCACTTTAGCATTTTCCTCAGCTTAACTAAACTTTAGATAGGTCATCCCTGACTCTAGACCCTGACCTCACTTTTCTTAGAGAATTTACTTGAGAAAATTTGTAATTGTAAATTATTTATTTTCGCCTTTGAGATTTAATTTTGTTTTAAATTCTTTTTTAAATATTTATTTATTTTGGGGAGACCTCTGAGAAATAGAGTGCAAGCAGGGGAGGAGCAGAGAGAGAGGGAGACACAGAATCTGAAGCAGGCTCTGGGCTCTGAGCTGTCAGCACAGAGACTGATGTGGGGCTCGAACTCACTAACCGCAACATCGTGACCTGAGCCGAAGTTGGCTGCCCAACTGACTGAGCCACCCAGGCGCCCCAAGATTTAAATATTTTTAAAAGATTTCCCCAGTTTTACAATTCAGGAATGTATTTCTCAAGAACTTGAGAGCTATCCCTTTGAAATGTAATTATCTACAAGCTTCTGTGGTAGGAAAGAAGAATACCTTCAGTGGAGGTCAGTTCAAAATACAGATGGCCTAATCACAGAGAATAGCATTTGCAGACTCAGGAATAACTCAATGCGCTCAACACATTCCATTGACCATCCTCCCTGCAGTGACCTCCATACTTTTCCACTAGGTCATCTCGTCTCTTAAAAGTCCTCCTGACTTTTGTTTCAGCAGAGCTGAAATCAGATTGAATTTGACCTCTCATTGCAATCACCCTGAGCAATGTCTTTCTTAACCTTGTCCAATGCTATTGTTACTTTGGCATAAGCCTCTAATAATGGGACTTCTTTCTACATTTTTAGTGTTCTATCAACATATATCCAAGTGGATCATCAGAAATTTAAAAATAAGATGCATATTGATCCTGGGTGCCTGGGTGGCTCAGTTGGTAAAGCATCCAACTTTTGATTTTGGCTCAAGTCATGATCTCATGGTTTGGGGAATGGAGCCCCATATCAGGCTCCAGGCTGACAGCACAAAGACTGCTTGGGATTCTCTCTTTCTTCCTCATTCTCTGCCCCTCCCCCACTCGCACACATCCTCTTTCATTCTCTCTCAAAATATATAAACTAAAACAATATGCATATTGATCCTAGTAATCCCCCATTCTTCATTAAGTTTCTTTCTATGCAAGGCATCCAAGGTAACTGCAGGTTTTATCAAAAGGATTTCCTCAATAAAGTGAATCTGTGTGATGTCCTGTGAGATTGGGAACTTCCCAAAGTTGGTGTTATTAAATTGGAGTGCTGAGCAAGAGGGTTAGTGTTGATATGATATTAATGTTATTTGCATATCAGGGCAATATTATGTTTTCTAGGTAAAAGCACCATTTAAAAATATTTTCTCTGCAAGCAATGGAGCAAAAGCTTCCCCTGATGTGACCGCCATACTGATTTATTCCAACAGGAACCACATCTGCAACAACAGCTGCAGTTTGAAGTATGACTTGATTAAAGTCTTTAAAATTCACTACCAACCTTCAAATTTCATCTCTTTCCTGATGGAGATAATTTTTTAAAATAAATGAGGATATGATAAGTATCACAAAAAATGCATATATCAAGTATTTGATGGTGGCACCAACCTGCACACTGAACCCCAAGGATGTATGATGCTGAAGAATTTGATATGTCTTATTAGCATTCTCTAAGGGGAAATAAGGTAACACGGGTGCCAGGAAATACTGTTGAGAGTGCGAACTCCAGGAACAAAGAGCAGAGTATACAAAACTATACCCCTAGAGCTGAACATCTATAGAAAGACAATAGGCACAGAGGAAAGGAAAGAGAACTGGTGGCTGTTAATCAGAGAAGGGTATGTAGTAGTGCCTGTGATTTGGCAGGAGAAACAGGTAGGTGGCAGAACTTGAAGTACCTCATAGTGCATGTTATTGTGGTTTGTTTTTATCCTAAGTGCAGCAAGGTAGCAAGGTAAGGTGTTAAGTATGGGAAGTTTTTTTTTTTTTTAATTTATTTATGAGAGAGAGAGAGAGAGAGAGAGAGAGAGCGAGCATGGGAGGGGCAGAAAGAGGGAGAGAGGGAGAGAATCCCAAACAGGCTCCACACTGTCAGCATAGAGGTTGACGGGGTGGGGGTGGGGGTGGGGGAGAGATGGAGGCGGCTTGAACTCAGGTACCCTGAGATCATGACCTCAGCTGAAATCAAGAGGGAGCCACCCAGGTCCCTCAAGTATGGAAAAATTTTAAAACTACTATGATTCATTTTAATTTTAAATAATTATATGAACAAAGTCATATGAACATATTGTTCATATCTTAGTTTAAATGCTGCCTTCTTCTGAAAACCTTCTAAAGCCCATGTTAATGCAAATACTCAAAACATGGTTATATGTGTCTACTCTTTACATTAAAAGCGTACTGTAATTAGCGTTTCATAGTATTTGCAAATAGGTGATATACTTTTTTCTTAGTTTTGGTCTCTTCTAGACATAGTTTCCTCGAAAATATAGACTATGTCTTTCACATACGTGTGTATATGTATAGTAAGAACCCAATAGTATAGTATATGTATAGTAAGAACCCAATATATTCTTATCAAATACGTGTTTAAATCCTAAGTACAATATTCATTATAGTCATATATTCCGTGTCATTACTCCAAATTCATATCAGTTATTGTCTTCTGGTAGTGACACCCTGTAACACAAGATAGGCTCTGATATCTCATCTCTGATATTTCTCTAGTAATCTAATGGTAGCAAACTTATGCAATTTTATCACATTCCAACCATGTCATTTGGAGGTAAAAATGAAACAAGAAAAATTAGCTCAAATATAATATCCAATTCTCTGTGTCATGATACAGGAAAAAAGAATCAAACACAGATACTCATATGATACTCTCTGTAACTCAACTTAATTATAATCTAGTCACTATACGTAATTATTTCCAAGTTTATAAGTGTGTTGTGTAAAGTTCTTATTTTGTTTTCTCACCAAAGTTAATAGAAAAAATAAGCCATTAAAAAGTGAGGTCAAGGATTTCATTATACAAGAAAAAATTATTAGAGCCAAGGAGATAAGTGTCATGCTGTGTCTTTGCTTTGTTTTCACTAATTTGTTTTCTGAAATGGGTCATATGTTCCCTTTAGCTATTTGTAAAATAATCACAATTATACTTTCCCTTTGTTCTAAAACTACCATCAAATTAGGCAAATTAAAAGATAGTCTTCATCATTGCTTACTTTGAGTGATTTATCAATCCCTCTTTCATTTTAACTAGTGAATTCCATTTATAAAATAATCAATATTAGATAATTTAAGATAATAGGCATATCAATTTTAATTTGTTTTACTTTTATGTTTATTGTTGCTCAGTGTCACCCCAAAACCAAATCTACATATGACTTATCTATAGTTGAATAACATATCCTTTATACTCTTTATTGGATAACAAGAACTTGAGGATTATATAATTTAAAAATAAGATGCAGCATAGAAAGTCTACTATAAACCAACAGTAAAATCAATAAGCAAACAATTGACTCTACCTGAGCTCCTGGTCAGAGTCAGATAGTTTATGTTATTTTAATATGAATTATATGTACTAGTTTGCCTAATGTGTAGCTTTTCTTCCTGACTGCCAGCTACTCTGACCTATGGAAATATTGGTCTCATATTAGTTGCAGATGAAACTTACATGGATTTTTTCCAACAGCTCCTAAAATTGCTAAAGTTCTAATCCTTACAATAAATCACTCAAGTCATGTCAATATCTACATCAATAAATCACTTTTTCTATCATTCATTTTTTTCATTGCTTTGATCAAACACTAAGTGATAAAGTATGTGACATGATTCTTCAATCAATATGCTTTTATTTCTTTTTATGTAAGATACAAATACATGGGAGCAACATTACAAAAGTGCTCCTTAGAATTTTAACAATAATCTTACCTGGGTCTTGTCAATGGAAGAGTATTGAATGTAGATGCAATTTATAAAATGCTATCATAACCATATTTTGTGTATTAGTTTGTCAATTAAAGTTCAGATGAAAAGTGTTCCTCCAAGTTAAGCCATAAGAAGAGCCAATATAATTTAATTGTAATTAAATTTACAGTAGTAAAAATGGCTATAATTGAGTAATGAACAATAAATATATGGTCTTATCTTATAAAAACATTGTAATTGCAGAGTGATTCATGGATAGCAAATGGTGAACTCTTGGGGTGCCTGTGTGGGCTGTCGGTTAAGCATCCAATTTTAGCTCAGGTCATGATGTCGCAGTTTGTTGAGTTCAAGCCTAACATCACGCTCTGTACTGATAATTCAGAGCCTGGAGCCTGCTTCAGATTCTGTGTCTCCCTCTCTCTCTGCCCCTCCCCAATTCACACTGTGTTTCTCTATTTATCTCAAAAATGAATAATCATTAAAAAAAATTTAATAAAAAATAGTGAACTTCTCAGAGATTCTGATGGTTTACCCTTATTAATCCAGAACCCCCCATACGCATGCAAGAAATAACTTCACTTTGTTTATATGATATAGAAAATTTTAATATTGTAAGAGGAAGATATAGAACTACATGTTCATTACCTGTGGGCAAAGGTCTTAGTAAAAAATTTAAAAGAAAAATAAAATGAAAAGTTAAATGGTGATTTTATTTGAAAATACTAAAATTAATAAAAATAAGGATGCAAAAAAATGCCACCATAAACGAAGTTACAATATTACTGCCAACAAAATAGAGAAGTCAAAATTTAGAACAAAAAGTTTCAAAGGATCATTAAGAAATTTCAAAGAAGGAAGAGATTATCTCTTTGAAAATAATAGTTATAGTAAAAAGACAAAGAAATGATGGTGAATTATCTAATTAACTTACTTTCAAAGACCAGTGTAACCTTAATACAAAAACTTGTCAAAGTTAGCAAAATTAAAATAAATTAAGTAAAATTACATTAAATTAATTAAATTAAAGTTTGAAAATAAATAAAAATTCCTGATATTTGCTAGATATCCTAATTTCCTTGGGAATTTAGAGATATTCAGGTCATTGTGATAATTTTTGGATCAAGCCCTCACCTTGACTATTACTTTTGCTAAGGCAACAATAATTGGCTACGTCCTCCATTTGTCTCCTAATCTAAGATATACATTTTAGCCTTCATTAAATCCAATCCCATGTAATATTTATTGTTTTTCAGGTCAAGTGTTTTCTGTCAGTATTTTGAATCATGTAGGAAATTCTTGATTTTGTCCTTTCCACATGGGATTCAAGGGTTACTTGGAATAGCTCAACATGTCTGACAATTTTCCATTTGAGATGTAACTCTCCAGGTTATGGTGGCAGCAGTCTATATGGTCATTTTCTCCCAGGGGCCTCAGAAAACACAAAGGTAAACCACGGGCCATAGCATTTCCATTAATTTTTCTAACATACTCCCTTTTCTCCAGAATATTGAGGTGTTAGGGATGACACATTTTGTTCCCACTACTCATATCTCTTTCTTCTTCTTCTCCTTTTTTTTAATGTGTATTTATTTTTGAGAGAGAGAGAGACAGGGAGACAGAGAGACAAGAGTGTGAGTGGCAGAGGGACAGGGAGAGAGACAGATACAGAATCCGAAGCAGGCTCCAGGCTCTGAGCTGTCAGCACAGAGCCTGACACAGGGCTCGAACCAAAGAACCGAGAGAGAGATCATGACCTGAGCAGAAATTGGATGCTTAACCAACTGAGCAACCCAGGTGCCCTCTTTCTTCATTTTTAAATCCTATCCTTTCCAGATTAGCTCTCCACAAATCTTTACCAACAAAGCATAAAACCAAGCATGCCCTAACACTGAACTAGTCAGTCAATAAATGAACTGCCTGTTTAAATATTAATATACAGTTTTAAATTTAAAGAGTCCTTTAAACAGAAACATAGATTACAAATTAGGATTTATAATCTACAGTAAAAATCACTATCAGATAGCATTAGAAAATGTCTTCAAAGTTCTGAGAGAAAAAAAATCTAATAATGTAATATTTTATAAGCTAATTTGTTCTCCATGCAACAGTCATATAAAGTAACAGTCATATCTCCTCAAGAATTCCAAAAATTAGGTAATATAGGATCATTTATAATCATAAAATGAATAATCATGTAGAGGAAGAACATGAGCCATCAAAAAGTATACACAGCAGAATTCAAAATACCATGACAGAAACTATGATAAACATACAATTATGGAAATACAGCAGGTAATATAATTTATAATCTCTCCTTATAAAGCACTTAAAAATGTAAGATAATATAGCAAATTGTATTCTTTTAAATTAGCAGTTGAGCTTACAATCAAGTAATAGAAATCCCTGGAGTGTAAAAATATTACAATTTATAAAACTATTAAGTTACATGGTTCCAGTTACATGGCTGATGGTGAGACCATAACCTGACATGGAAAAATGAAGAAAGTGAGTATGGAATAAAATTTGAGATAAATGTAGCTGCAAAGACTATCTTATTAACTACTACTCATAATATCTTCTATTCACTGTAATTATCTATTTTCTGTGTGTGTCCATTATCAATTTATTGTCACAGTACAAATCCTCTGTTCATTTCCCGCTCTGCGATAATGAACATTTCTCCATTGCTAGGAGGATTATATCACAGTTTGTTGATTCAAAGTAGGAAGGGGAATCACTTTTGGCTCCTGTGCGCTGCTGTTTTATTTGTTCTCACTTCTGCTAAACAGCTTTCAGTAGCATATGTGTGAAAACATTCCAGTGATGCTCTGTACCACCAGGCAGGATTGTGCAGTCATTTGAAACATGTGAATGATACATCTGCTGGATCAAAGATAGTGAACTCGTTTGTGTTGTCTGCCTTGTCCTGGCCACCTGGTAATGATCTTCCCAAGGCAACAACCACATGTCCTAGACCTTCACTGTCCTATTGCAGAGTAGCTCCTAAAGCTCCAAGTCCCTGTAAGTACCTGCCCTCTAGACTCAGCCCAACTACAACCTGGAAGGCTGTCTCCTGTGGTAAGCAGGTGCTCAGTGTCCTGGCTCCCTGTGCATTCCTGTTCAATAGCTTTGGCTTCTGTGTACTCCAGACAACTGTGCTTGGCTGACAACAGTGGATCAGCTGCAGCCATGTAGCCTAGAAAAGTTATATGACACCTAAAGGACTTTAACCCCACCTTCTGCAATGAACTGGATCATTGAGAAGGGGGTGCCCTTTTTATCTTCATTCTATCCTTAAGTACTCTTTCTTATCCCTAAGGCATTTTTAAAAGTTTTCTTTCCACATTTATTATCACTCTCCCGTTATGATTAAAAATTCCTCATAGCAATATCCTCTGTCCAAATTACTCTGTGTCTCTGTCTCCTGACTAAACCCCAGATGATACAAACTTTTTAGTCGGCAAACCCTGTAAGCACAGATATAGGAGGCACATCATTTCATTGTACCTAGCAACTAAAAACGGTGCCCAGCACAAAGCATTTTCTTCATGAACGCTTGATTGAATTAAATCCAAAAATAGGTTTGCATTGCTTTATCTCGGATTTCCTCTAAATGACAGCAAATATTCTCTATACTAGTACCAACAGTCACATAAGGTTCCCATCTGTATTTCAACAAAAATAGTGTAAAACACGAAACTTTCATTAGTTAGTAGGTAAGGCAAGAGATTGTTTCAAGAACATTTTCAACTCTGACAAATGCTGTGGAGACTTTGAAGAACCGTGTTTTTTGCTAGTACAGAAATGGTTGTTGATTTCGCAAGAATGATTTCAGTAGAGGCAGAGAAGCAGAAACTGGTCAGATCAGTTCAGAAGCAAAAACAAGATCAGACTGGTTGGGATCTAAAGAGTAGATGAAGACATGAAAACAAGTGTGAGAAATTAAAAATAAATAAATATAGTCCTGTGAAATGAAAGTAACATTGCATTTCTTCTTTCTTTGTTTTCTCTCTTCTTACTCTCATTCTCTTTATCTGTCATTAAAAAGTGTAAAATATCTGTATTCAGAGAGGAAAATCTAGTAGAAAAGATGAGATTAATGACATGTAACAGAAATATTATAGCACAAGAGAATGCCTTTGAGCAGGTGAGAGGGGTTGGAATTGAAAGTAAATATCTAAGAAATGCCCTGTTATACACAGGAACAGACACTTGAGACTTTAAAAAAAAAGTGAAAGAGCAGATATATGCAGGAGGCTATAGAGTTAGCAGTAGAAATATTAGAGATTTCACATGTAATGGCTTCTTGTTTCTTAATAGAAGAGAGAGATCTAAAGAAAAAGAATAGAATATTTATTCCTGGGGAGGGGGATAGTTAAGTGGGAGAATTTCATGTCGATGATAGTGGATATTTATATTTAAGATCTTAAAATTTAAATGAAGCCAGTTTTTTTCTGTTATTTGATTTTTTGCTGATAATATCCAATTGCTCAAGTGCATAAAAAGTAAAGGTAAATGGTCGAATGTATGCAGGTGAATAGGAGAAACAGTGGATGGAAATTAAAAAGTTGTGACTGATGATTAGGTAAATTATTAAAAAATTATATATAATATTATAGTATTATGTATATATAATATATATGTATTCTCTGTGCTGAAACCATGTTATCAATTACTGACATAAAAACATAAAAAACACTGCAGGGAAATAATATAATAAAACACAGGCCTCTATTTTACACCTTACATTGCAATCTAAACCTTGTAAAACCAATCATCCTTCCACTTCTTATGTATTCACCATCAAACTTCATCAATTCTTTTAAATTATATGAATGATACAAGTTGGATCAAGTGTATTGAACAACCTTGTGTCTCCTGCCTCAATAAATCTTTACTTTCCGTGATAACCTCCTAGAATTCCTGCAACAATACAAAGTATGTAGGATGCCACCTTGTTTAATGTCTCATAGATGAGGTACCCAGATCCCCCTCTTCCGGGATTGAGGCACTCATTCCCCAGCGGTTTGGAATATTGATGGCTGATAGTTTTCAATTGAGTCCCTTGATGAGGATTTCCTTTGGTTGAAGAGGCCATCTCCCCTAATTTCATGTGCCCTTCTAGAGATGTCCAATGATTTGTTGATGTGGGTGTCATTGGCATGGCCCCTCACCCAAATTAGAAGGGCTATTGCATCTCCAGAGCTCTCCATCATATAAGCTGAGATCTTTTTGCAACTGCACTGTAGTTCACCTTACTCTGCCAGACTCTATTGTTCTACTCCCTTAATGAATTTGACCCCAAATCTCTCTAGTAAATTTACTGAACAGAAATCTGCATCTCAAAGTTTTCTTCAAGAGAAACCAGGTCTGTAACTATCAGTACAAGGTCAAAAGAAAGCAGTTAGAAAACAGTTTCTAAAATGTGATTTATTGGGGCGCCTGGGTGCTCAGTTGGTTAAGTGTCCAACTTCAGCTCAGGTCATGATCTCGAGGTTCACGAGTTCAAGCCCTAGGTCAGGCTCTGGCTGACAGCTCAGAGCCTGGAGGCTGCTTCAATTCTGTGTCTCCCTGTCTCTCTGCCCCTTCCCCACTCACGCTCTCTCTCTCTCTCTCTCTCAAAAATAAATAAATGTTAAAAAATTAAAATGTGATTTGTAGCTGTTTACCCAATGTCTAACTGGTAGTAAGGTCTTCACCAGTGATGATAGGTAGAACACAAAATCATGGTGTGTTTGTTAAACTTGTACTACAGGTGACCTGGAAAATATACCAGTGGGAAAGAATTTCCCTGAAGGTAAAACATATCAGGCATTTGAAAAATAAGTGAGGTATGATAATTATATGGCATCAGATGCTTAGGAAATCAATACTTTGGGGAAAACATGAAAACTGAAGATAATTGATCATCCATTAAAAGTTAAGTTTGAAAGCCAGAACATATCCTGTAAAATATAGAAAGACTCCAACCTCCTGTATCATAAAGCAGAAAAGATGAGAAGAAGGCAGTGGATTAAATTATAAGAGAAGAAAATAAAGGATGCAGGATTGGCAGTATATCCTAGTATATTCTCCATTTAATTCACCAGTCTGTTCTTGAAAACACCTGATCCTGAAGGACTTCAGCAAACTACAACAAAAACAATTGTTTCCCATTGAAGTTTCTGTGCAGTTGTTCTGTCTTTGCTGACCCACATTACCATGGCCTCAGGTATGTAAGATACATTTATTAATCTGTAAAAGACATTATTATCCATTCTCATCAGGTAAGTGAATCATACAGTTTGCAATGGACACTTGGACAATCGAGTATATTTATAGTCTTGCTCCAGTGCTATGTTAACTTGCCACTGGCTTCTGCTGTAGTATATAATTCAAAGGGAATTGGCATCAGAGACAATCTGTGGCATATCACCTTGTATATCACCTTGTTGCATTATATCAATGTTGTCATCTTAATTAGACGATATAATCACAAAGCAACAATACAATGGAGGCCTTGGTGATGCAAATGCCTTTGAAAGAGTAGAAAGGGCCCACCACATCAGTGGTTTTAGGGGGCCGGTGTTCTCAGGTTAGAGAGACATTACTAAAATATAAAAGATGAATTATTCCATCTGATATTTTTTAGCACTAAGGAGTAATTATAATACCTATTAAGTTTTTTTGGGTTCTGGAGAGATGTTCCACAGTTAAGGATATATATTTGACCCATATGCTAGATGACACAAAAGGCTGCTGGTGGCTCAAATTTAAGTTGCAAGGTGGCCTAGAACCCTATCTCATTCTCCTGCAATTGTATTGGCACCTGTCTGTCAGCCAGCTCAGACCTATGATAATATAAATGTCCTTATGACCAGCATATAGAGATATAGAGAAGGAAAAACATAAACTTTTCTAACAGATAGGTTCACTGAGAATGAGCAAAATTAAAAAAAGAAAAAAGAAAAAAAAAAGGATTGCAACTGCATTACAGCCCCATTTAGAAATGGCCCATTAAGATAACCGTGAAGGAAAACCCCTCTAACAGGGCAGAAAGTTGGATGGTGCATCCTATCACCCACTTGTGGATGGAAAAACAATTCAAAGTCAAGAGTATGTGCAATTCACTTAAAAAAATACAAGAAATGTCAGATGATTTTTCCAATCTCAAGGCAAGTTCTGGAATTTGTGCCTGTGTAAAATAAAATGTCTGTAGTTTTTATGTGGTGGAAATTAGGTTGAAACCGAGTCAAATAGCTGGGGCGTCAGAATTCACGATTTCACAAAGCAAAGCCTTGTCATCTCAGCTTGCATTTCATTCCCATCTCTTCAGAAGTCACTCACGTGAATTCCTTATCTTAATTTCAATATACATAAAACAAGTTCCCCCTCCAAATTTCTATCATTGACCAGGTTGTTAATTTTTCCGCAGAAGTGTTAATATTTTCTAGATGACTAAGATGAAACTCTTGTATAAAATAGCTTCGTTGCAATGTCTCTTAATTTGTAGTATGTATTATATATGCTCTTTTTTTTTCTATCAGTGGTCCCTTAATCTCACTGATTATCAGCAACTCACCTTACTGAAACATGTAAGTTTTGTATAGGGCAATAGATATTTAGGGGTTTTGTTTGTTCATTTCTTTGCCTGAAAATGGGCACAACTTTTCTTTTGCTATGATTTTCATGTAGGGAATTGGATTAGTCAAGTTAGCAGTTGGACTGAATTTGTAACTTGTTGAATCTACATTTATTCTTACTGCCCCTTAGCTTTCACATTCCTATAGAGATTGTCTGTGTCTAGGGTGGAAGGTAATTCACTAGAGCATGCTTCCTTGACTAAGTTATTTAAGTTTTTCTTTGTGCTATTCCTCATAGAGTGCATCTTTGCAAGCTCTTGTCCCCCCCCCCCCCCACCCCGTCCCACTCCCAACACTAGCTATTTGAAGCTTATACCTTGGCTGAGGTGTTTGGTTGGACCAGGGGTGATGCTGGGGTTTGGTCTCCTGGGGTTATGGTTAAGTCTCAGCCTTTGGATAGCACTGATTCCACAGTCTAGACAGTGTAGTCTTCCTTCTTCTCTTGCCCCTTCCCTGCCTTCAGGATGGTTCTCCCTTCTCAGTCTTGTATTTCCTTCCTGACTTGAGTTCAGTCTGCCTTTTCCTGCTGTAATGAGCATTCACCAATATCTTAAGGCCAACAGTGTTGCCAGTTCCCCCACAATTAAAGTTTTTGTTGCATAGTAGAGAAAGAGGGACATTCCTTCACTACAAAACTTCCTGCTAAACAGCATGGGTATAGAGATTCTTGTCAATGTTGCTGGCCCACGTCTGCACCAAAATGGACTCTTATTGAGGCTGCTTGTGATCTCTTATTTGTCTACTTGGTGCATTCATGACAAAGGGTGTTCAGACTCCCTGATTCTGCATCTCCATGGATCTCACACTATCTCAGTGCCCCAGCAGGCTTTTCTAGCTTGTCTGCCTTTGTAGCTGAACTCTTCTTATGGAATCCTGTTGTGGTTACTACCCCAGATAGACATGGGTTCCAGTCTCCTTTCTCCCAGAAGATACTGTGTCTACCTAGATTTTAGATCAGTTTGTTGCTCTCTCCAACCTCAATTCTATGATGATTTCAGGGGGAAAAGCCAGAAATCTGAAATGAACTGTGGATTTCTTGTTGAAAGGAAGAAGAGAAGCTCCTTCCATCTCTCTACATCCCAGAGTGAAAAGTGAACACTGCCTTCACTTTTGAAGGATAATTTTGTTATACATAGAACTCTAGGAATAGCTTTTCTTCTTTTAGCACTTTAAAATGCTACTTCTTTGTTTATTGGCTTTAAATCTTTTATATACTAGGAATACGTGCTTCTACACAATCACAATAAAATTATCACACTCAAGAAATTTAATCATGATAAAACGTTATTGTGTGATAGAGTCTATATTTAAATATCTCCAATTACCTAAGTAATGCATATTTTATAATATCCTTTATAACAAATTTGTTTTTAGTTGAAGATTCAAGCAAGGATCCAATCATTGTTAGTTTGTAATTCTGGAATCATTCCTCTTCATTCATATTTTGACTCTCATGACATTAGTGTCTTACAAAAGGCTCTTAGAAAGTGAAAAATAGCATGACTGAAGGTAGCATGTTGAAATTGAGGTTATCAAAGAGGTATAGAAATTGCAAGGTATAAAACTAAGCTATCCAATATGGTAGTTGGTAGCCACATTTGGCTTATTAAATTTAAATGTAAATTAATTAAAATAATATGAAAATTCAATATCTCAATTGCACTACCCACATCGGAAATGCTCAATAGCTACAGAAGGCTAGTAAATGCCATATTGGACAGCACTGATACAGAACATTTCTTTTACTGCAGAAATTTCTGTGGAATAGCTCTGGTATAGAATAGAACATGGATGGCGGAAGTGAAACAAGTACATAGTACATATATATCTAGTTAGGGTATAGGCTGTAGTCTGTAATGAGATGACTTAAAGAGCACTTAAGATTTTTTTTATTTTGACTTACTGCTCTGATAAATAATTCTGATAAAACCCCTTTACAATGTTAGAAGCGTAATAATTTTTAATGTTATTTCTCTGTCACAGCAGATGGTGGCTTCATCATTCATCTAGATACAAGATGGTTAATGGTTACTCCATTTCTCACCATAGTATTTGTGCCTAAATCCAGATTTAAAGTTGAAAGAAAGTAAGTTTGTCTCCACGTCCTTTAAGTTGAGAAATAAAGGTAACACACACGACTTCCACTCATACTCCTTTGGCAAACATTTGTCCATATGGTGACAGGTATCTCCTAGATATGCTGAGAAATCTATTCTTTAGTTATGCAGACATGTACCCACTCAAAACTCAAGGGGTTCTAAAACTCAAGAGGCAAGATGTTGGTGGAGGACAGTGTCTGCTAAAGTATTAGATTAAGAATAATAATCAGAAAAATATTAACCATCTTTTTTATATTTCCTCAGTATAGTGTTGAGTTTAGGACACTATTAAATTTATATTATTAAGAAATAATTATATGAATTATGATATTAACATAATAGTCTCTTAAAGGATGTCAAAGTAATTGTTTAATACTTTGTTCCTTTTAGACTGTATTCCCACTTAATCTCATGTATTCCTTTGTCAAGAAAAATCAAGGGCATAGGGGTGCTGAGTGACTCCATTGGTTAAATGTCCAACTTCCACTCAGCTCATGATCTCATGGTTTGTGAGTTTGAGACCTGCGTTGGGCTCTGTGCTGACAGCTTAGTGCCTGGAGCCAGCTTTGGATGCTATCTCTCTCTCTCTCTCTCTGCCCCTCCTCCACTCACATGTGCTCACTCTCTTTCAAAAATAAATAAACATTAAATTTCTTTTAAATAAAAAAAGAAAAATCAAGGTCTTAATGTGTTCTGGAAAGAGTTCAAGGTCTTCAGAATATAGCCATGGACAAAATACCCAGTAAGTATGTCACTATGAGCATATAAACATATAAACCACTAGGTAAGATACTTTTAGATACAGGTGTGTCTTCTGTCCATGAAATGCAGCCAGACCAACACTAAACCATCCTACACACCTAGAAAACTGATTGGAGGATTAACACAACAATCTGCACAACCTGAACCAAAGAATTCAGCAGGTACGGGCGCAGAGAAGTCAATTTGGGAAGCGAGAAACCGCTGAGGGTAGGGAACCGCTTTTGCGGGAGGAGAGAGGATGGAGACTGGGGAGCGAGGGAGAATACAGGAAAAGCACCCCTCCCCAAAAGCAGCTGAAGAGAAAGTGGAAAATTGGAAACACCCGCAGGGACTAAACTAAAAACGGAGAAAGGAGAAAGGAGAGGGTTTAAATTCCATTAAGACTGTAAACAAGGGGAGCACAAAGGCTGCAACTCTGCAGCTCCATACCTGGCGGTGCTCTGGTGGGAAGGGCGAATCCCCAGGAACAGAGTAGGTTCGGGAGGTCCTCGGGGCACATGGGGAAAAGCAGTTCCACTGCTGCAAGGACATTTGGTAGAGACTGTTGAGGCCACCTGGTCCCAGCAGACCCCGGAAAACGGCCACATTTGCTGGTGCTGGAACGAGGTCATTAAGAGTGAAGCCTGGTGCCAGATATGTGTTGTGATTTTCCATAATTCCCGAAACGCTGCCACTATACTATCTTGTGAACTTTTTCTGGGGCAGGCCGGCACCTGGCTGCAGTCTCGGGGTACCGGCAGTAGCAGTGTCCAGCAGGCGTTCCTGGGTGCAGCTGACAATCGGCCATTGTTCATTCGGCCATTGCTCTGTAAGACTCTCCTACAGAGGAGCGGAACGGGTCAAAGCCGCAGTCCTTTGGAAGCAAGGGGCCAGGGAAAACAGCCGCATCTGAGACAAAACTTGGGAGAGAGGTACTGCCTGGGCCTGGTCACAGAGAGTGAAAAAGCGGGGAGTGGATGAAACCTGAAGACAGAGAACTGATGTGCCATTGCTGATCTGGGAGAACAGACTGAGTGTTCCGTTTTCACGGATCCCGCACATGCGCATATGCACCTATGAACACTGCAAAAATCCACCCCAGTAGGCTAGCAGAGCCATCTAGTGGAGAGCGGAGCTGTTACAGTGAGCCCCGCCCAACTGGGCCAACTTCACTCTTCAAGAACACGTCTCACCACCAGCTTGGTTTATAGACTATAAAGCACTACATAGACTGACTTCTAGGGGAAAACGAAGTAACTTCAGTCCTACTTCAATCTGCTAGTGGGTTCATCTACTCAATTTCCTTTCCTTTTTTTACTTTTTCTCTTTTACACTTCTTTTCTTTTACTTGAATACAGAAAGAAAAAGTTCATTTTTATTTTCAGTTTTTATTAAAATATTTTTATTTAATTATTGTTATATTTTTACTTTGGTGTAAATTTTTTCAAATTCTATTTTACTTCCATCATTTTATATTAGTCTACTTAGGTGTATTCACCTTTTCAAATTTTCAAACAATTTCCTTTTTATTTTTTTCTTTCTTTTTATTTTTTTCTCTCTTTTGTTTCTCTTCTTTTTCTTGAATGCAGAAAAAATTCATTTTTACTTTCAATTTCTATTAAAAATATTTTTATTTAACTTTTTACTCTATTTTTTGTTTTTATGTAAATGTTTTCAAACTCTATTTTATTTCCATCATTTCATTTAGTCTACTACAGTGTATTCACTTTTTCAAATTTTCAAACGATTTCCTTTTTTCTTTTTTAATCTTTTTTATCTTTTTCATTTCTTTTCTTTTTTCTTGAAAACAGAAAAAGAAAAATTCACATTTATTTTTAATTTTTATTAAAAATATTTTCTTTAAATTTTTTCTACTATTTTCTTTACTTGTGTGTATATTTTTTCAAATTCTATTTTACCCCCATCATCTCATTTTAGTCTACTTCAGTGTATTGATTTTTTTAAATTCTCAAACGATTTCCTCCCCCTCCCTTTTTTTCTCTAATCTGTCAAACCACTATCAACACCCAGACCCAAACACACCTAGGATCTAGCATCATCTATTTGATTTCTGTGTGTGTTTTTAATTTTTAATTTTAATAGTTTTTTTAATTTTAATTTTCCTTTTAATTTCAATTTTTCTACCTCATTAATTCCTTTTCTTCCTTCAAAATCACAAAATGAAGGAATTCACCCCCAAAAGAAAGAGCATGAAGAAATGACAGCCAGGGATTTAACCAACACAAATATAAGCAAGATGTCTGAACCAGAATTTAGAATCACGATATAAGAATACTAGCTGGAGTTGAAAATAGATTAGAATCCCTTTCTGCAGAGAGAAAAGAAGTAAAAAATTGCCAGAACAAAATTAAAAATGCTATAACTGAGCTGCAATCGCGGATGGATGCAGGAGTGGCAAGGATCAATGAGGCAGAACAGAGAATCAGCGATATAGAGGACAAACTTATAGAGAATAACGAAGCAGAAAACAAGAGGGAGATTAAGGCAAAAGAGCATGATTTAAGAATATGAGAAGTCAGTGACTCATTAAAAAGGAACAACATCAGAATCATAGGGGTCCCAGAAGAGGAAAAGAGAGAAATAGGGGTAGAAGGGTTATGTGAGCAAATCATAGCAGAAAACTTTCCTAATCCGGGGAAAGACACAGACACCAAAATCCAGGACCCCCATTAGATTCAACAAAAACCAACCATCAACAAAGCATATCATAGTCAAATTCACAAAATACTCATGCAAGGAGACAATCATGAAAGCAGCAGGGGAAAAATAGTCCCTAACATACAAGGGAAGACAGATCAGGTTTGCAGCAGACTTATCCACAGAAACCTGACAGGCCAGAAAGGAGTGGCAGGATATATTCAGTATGCTGAATCAGAAAAATATGCAGCCAAGAATTTTTTATACAGCAAGGCTGTCATTCAAAATAGAAGGAGAGATAAAAGGTTTCCCAGACAAACAAAAATTAAAAGAGTTTGTGACCACTAAACCAGCCCTGCAAGAAATTATAAGGGGGACTCTCTGAGGGGAGAAAAGATGAAAAAAAATTATATATATATATATATATGTATAAATACCAAAAACAACAAAAATTAGAAAGAACCCGAGAACACCACCAGAAACTCCAACTCTACAAGCATCATAATGGCAATAAATTCATATCTTTCCGTATTCACTGTAAACGTCAATGGACTCAATGCTTCAATCGAAAGACATAGGGTAACAAAATAGATAAGAAAACAAGATCCATCTATATGCTGTTTACAATAGACCCACTTTAGACCTAAAGACACCTTCAGATTGAAAATAAGGGAATGGAGAACCATCTATCATGCTAATGGTCACCAAAAGAAAGCCAGAGTAGCCATACTTATATAAGACAATCTAGACTTTAAAATAAAGACTGTATCAAGAGATGCAGAAGGGCATTATATCATAATCAAGGGGTCTATCCACCAAGAAGACCTAACAATTGTAAACATTTATGTGCCAAATGTGAGAGCACCCCAACATATAGAGCAATTAATCACAAACATAAAGAAACTCATTGACAGTAATACCATAATAGTAGGAGACTTCAACACCCCACTCACAGCAATAGACAGATAATCTAATCAAAAAAATCATCAAGGAAAACAATAGCTTTGAATGACACACTGGACCAGATGGACTTAACATATATATTCAAAACATTTCATCCTAAAGCAGCAGAATATACATTCTTCTCCAGTGCACATGGAGCGTTCTCCAGAATACACCATATACTGGGACACAAATCAGCCCTAAGTAAGTACAAAAAGATCAAGATCACACCATGCATGTTTTCAGACCACAATGCTATGAAACTCAAAATCAACCACAAGAGAAAATTTGGAAAGGTAACAAATACTTGGAGACTGAAGAACATCCTACTAAAGAATGAATGAGTTAACCTAGCAGTTAAAGAGGAAATTAAGGGGCGCCTGGGTGGCGCAGTCGGTTGGGCGTCCGACTTCAGCCAGGTCACGATCTCCCGGTCCGGGAGTTCGAGCCCCGTGTCAGGCTCTGGGCTGATGGCTCAGAGTCTGGAGCCAGTTTCTGATTCTGTGTCTCCCTCTCTCTCTGCCCCTCCCCCGTTCATGCTCTGTCTCTCTCTGTCCCAAAAATAAATAAACGTTGAAAAAAAAAATTTAAAGAGGAAATTAAAAAGCATATGGAAATCAATGAAAATGATAACACCACAACCCAAAATCTCTGGGACACAGCAAAGGAGGTCATAAGAGGAAAGTGAATAGCAATCCAGGCCTTCCTAAAGAAGGAAGAAAGATCTCAAATACACAACCTAGCCTTACATTTTAAGGAGTTGGAAAAAGAACAGCAAATAAAACCCAAAACCAGCAGAAGACCAGAAATAATAAAGATTAGAGCAGAAATTAATGCTATCGAAACCAATAACCAAAAAGAAAACAAAAAAACCCAGTAGAACAGATATGAAACCAGAAGCTGGTTCTTTGAGAGAATTAACAAAATTGATAAACCACTAGCCAGTCTGATCAAAAAGAAAAAGGAAAGGACCCAAATAAATAAAATCAAGAATGAAAGAGGAGAGATCACAACCAACACAACAGAAATAAAAACAATAGGAGAATACAATGAGCAATTATATGCCAATAAAATGGGCACTCTGGAAGAAACGGACAAATTCCTAGAAACATATACACTACAAAAACTGAAACATGAAGAAATATAAAATTTGAACAGACCCATAACCAGTAAGGAAATCGACTTAGTAATCAAAAATCTGCCAAAAAACAAGAGTCCCGGGCCAGATGGACTTCCAGGGGAAAGAGGGGATTCCAGGCTTTCCAGGGGAATTCTACCAAACATTTAAGGAAGAGTTAACACCAATTCTCTTGAAGCTGTTCCAAAAAATAGAAATGGAAGGAAAATTTCCAAACTCTTTCTGTGAAGCCAGTATTACCTTGATTCCAAAACCAGACAGAGACCCCACTAAAAAGGAGAACTATAGACCAATATCCCTGATGAACATGGATACAAAAATCCTCAAAAAGATATTAGCCGGGGCGCCTGGGTGGCGCAGTCGGTTAAGCGACTGACTTCAGCCAGGTCACGATCTCACGGTCCGTGAGTTTGAGCCCCGCATCGGGCTCTGGGCTGATGGCTCAGAGCCTGGAGCCTGTTTCCAATTCTGTGTCTCCCTCTCTCTCTGCCCCTCCCCCGTTCATGCTCTGTCTCTCTCTGTCCCCAAAATAAATAAACGTTGAAAAAAAAAAAGATATTAGCCAACTGGATCCAACAATACGTTAAAGAAATTATTCGCCACAACAGAGTGGGATTTATACCTGGGATGCAGGACTGGTTCAATATGCGCAAAACAATTAATGTGATTTATCACATCAATAAGAGAAAGGACAAGAACCATATGATCCTCCCAATAGATGCAGATAAAGCATTTGACAAAATGACAGCATCCTTTCTTGATAAAAACCCTCAAGAAAGTAGGGATAGAAGGATCATACCTCAAGATTATAAAAGCCATATATGAATGACCCAACACTAATATCATCCTCAATGGGGAAAAACTGAGAGCTTTCCCCCTAAGGTCAGGAACAAGACAGAGATGTCCACTCTCGCCACTGTTATTCCACATAGTATTGGAAGTCTTAGCCTCTGCAATCAGACAACACAAAGAAATAAAAGACATCCAAATCGGTCAGGAGGAGGTCAAACTTTCACTCTTCGCAGATGACATGACACTCTATATGGAAAACCCAAAATATTCCACCCAAAACTGCTAGAATTGATTCATGAAATCATCAAAGTTGCAGGATATAAAATCAATGCACAGAAATCAGTTGCATTCTTATACACCAACAATGAAGTGACAGAAAGAGAAATCAAGGAATCAATCCCATTTACTGTTGAACAAAAAAACGTAAAATACTAGGAATAAATCTAACCAAAGAGGTGAAAAATTATACACTGAAAATGATAGAAAGCTGGTGAAAGAAATTGAAGAAGACACAAAAAAATGGAGAAAGATTCCATGCTCCTGGATAGGAAGAACAAATATTGTTAAAATGTCAATACTACCCAAAGCAATCTACAAATTCAATGCAACCCTATCAAAGTAACACCAGCATTCTTCACAGAGCTAGAACAAATAATCCTAAAATTTGTATGGAACCAGAAAAGACCCCAAATAGCCAAAGAGATCTTGAAAAAGGAAACCAAAGCAGGAGGTATCACCATCCCAGACTTCAAGCTGTACTACAAAGCTGTAATCATCAAGACAGTATGGTACTGGCACAAAAACAGACTCTCAGATCAATGGAACAGAATAGAGAACCCAGAAATGGACTCACAAACGTGTGGCCAACTAATCTTTGACCAAGCAGAAAAGAATATCCAATGGAATACATACAGTGTCTTCAGCAAGTGGTGCTGGGAAAATTGGACAGCGACATGCAGAAGAATGAACCTGGACCACTTTGTTACACCATACACAAAAACAAACTCAAAATGGATGAAAGACCTAAATGTAAGACAGGAAGCCATAAAAATCCTTAAGGAGAAAGCAAAATCTTGGCCACAGTAACTTCTTACTAAACATGTCTCCGGAGGCAAGGGAAACAAAAACAAAAATGAACTACTGGGACCTCATCAAAATAAAAAGCTTCTTCATGTCAAAGGAAACAATCAGCAAAACTAAAAGACAACCGACAGAATGGGGGAAGATATTTGCAAATGATATATCAGATAAGGCTTAGTATCCAAAATCTGTAAAGAACTTATCAAACTCAACACCCAAAAAACAAATAATCCAGTGAAGAAATGGGCAAAATACATGAATAGACACTTCTTGAAAGAAGACATCCAGATGGCCAACTGACCCATGAAAAAATGCTCAACATCATTCATCATTGGGGAAATACAAATCAAAACCACATTGAGATATCACTGCACACCGGCTAACATTAACAACTCAGGCAACAACAGATATTGGTGAGGATGCAGAGAAAGAGGATCTCTTTTGCATTGTTGGTGGGAAAGCAAACTAAAACTAAAAAAAACTAAAAATAGAACTTCAAAAAACTAAAAATAGAACTACCCTACAACCCAGGAATTGCACTACTAGGCATTTATCCAAGGGATACAGGTGTGCTGTTTCAAAGGGACACATGCACCCCCATGTTTATAGTAGTACTATCAACAATAGCCGAAGTATGGAAAGAGCCCAAATGTCCATCAATGGATGGATGGATAAAGAAGAAGTGGTATATAATATACAATGGAGTATTACTCGGCAATCAAAAAGAATGAAATCTTGCCATTTGCAACTACGTGGATGGAACTGGAGGGTCAGAAAACTTTTTATGGTAAGGTTCAGATAGTATTATTTTTAGCTGTGTGAATAAATACTGTCTCAACTCTTTAATTCTGCCATTTTAGTTTTTCTTATAATTTTCTCTTTTTAAAGATTATTTCTGAGAGATAGAGAGAGAGGGAGAGAGAGAGATCAGGAGAGGAGCACAGAGACAGGGAGAGAAAGAACCTCAAGCAGGTCCAGCACTATCAGCATGGAGCCTGATGTGGGGCTTGAACCCACGAATGTGAGATCATGACCTGGGCTGTAATCAAGAATGGGCACTTAATGGACCAAACCACCCAGGTACCCCTCAACCCTGCCATCTTAGTGTGGAAGTGGCCATAGACAAGGTACAAAGAAATGAGTATGGCCAGGTTCTGCACTGAGAAGAAAAAAATAAAAAAGTGTTTGCTGACGTTATCCTAGATAATATGGAAAATTTCCCAAAAAAATGTCATTTGTCAAAAATAAATCTTGTAAAGAAAGGAAGTTTAATTAATTTCCATTAAAGACAGAAAATATTTTATCAACACTTTTAACAATGAAGCAAACCAATATGATTTCACAGATAAAGTTTAACAAAATGTGAAGGCCAGATCATAATGCCGCATGTACTTTGTCTGGAGCATATAAAAATAAGTGTGATCAGGGGCATCTGGGTGGCTCACCACCCAGTCAGTTGAGGTCCGACTTCAGCTCAGGTCATGATTAGACAGCTCGTGAGTTCGAGCCCCAAGTTGGGCTCTGTGCTGACAGCTAGGAGCCTGCAGCCTGCTTCAGATTCTATGCCTCCCTCTCTCTCTGCCCCAACCCACTCTCATTCTCTGTCTCTCTCAAAAATAAATAAACATTAAATTTTTTTTTAAGTAAGTATGATCGAAATACCATTTCAATGGAGCAAGTTGGGCACTGAATTGTTGATTCAAATATTAATGTATTAACAAAAAGAATCTAAAAAGCCATTAAAATGGTGTATATTATAATAAAGTATAGTTTAATTCCAAAATGCCAGAATTATTTAATATAAGGACAGTCAGTAACATGATTCATAATTGAATATAAAGAGAAAAATCATGTGGCAATCTTCAGTATGCTCAACAGGAAGGAATTCCACAAATATTCTTGATTTTGCCACCTCTATCTATATACTTATTATCATCTACTTGTATCTGTTACCTGTCATCCAGCATATTATCCAGCTATTTAGTAAGCCATTTTCTTACTCGATGAAGTAACATTGTCATCTCTGCTAAAATCGAACATAAGGCAAAAGTACTGTCCCGATTCAATGCCATTTAAAAATATATATGAAGAGTCTCTGCATGGCTAAGTCTGTTAAGCATCGACCTCGGCTCAGGTCATGATCTCGCAGTTCATGATTTCGAGCCCCACATTGGGCTCTGTGCTGACAGCTCGGAGTCTGGAACCTGCTTCGGATTCCGTGTCTCCTTCTTTCTGTCCCTCCCCCACTCGCACTCTCTCTCTCAAAAATAAATGAACATTAAAAAATTATTAAATATGTGTATATATATATGTATATATATATATGATATGTCAGCCAGAACAATAGAAAAGCAAAAGATAGAGTCACCAGAAACAAAAGAAGAAATAAAGACATTTTTCTTTTAAAATAACATATTTGAAATATCAAGAAACTTGGTGATATAACTAAAATAAAGAAAAAAGCATTAACTAATCTGGCAAGAGATAAAATTGGCACACAAAAATAGCCTTTCATATATACTTGAAATAATCATTTAAAGGGCATAATTGAAGAAAAAAATAGTCACATTAGCAACAATACAGATAAAGTATTTAGAAACAAACTTGGCAAAAGGTATGAAAATCTATGAGAAAAACATTTCAAAATTATAGAAGTTATTAGTATAGATTTGCATAAAATTAAAAACATCTCTTCTAAGATATGGACATTTAATACAGTGGGGATAGTTGAACAAACAAGAACATGATTTTCTTGTTGCAGAAAAAAGGAGTGTAGATTTTACTGGGAAGTGGAGCAGCATTAGGCAATGCTGATAAGAGACTGTGATTTTGTAGGTGGTGACTGAGATGGGCTGAACTTGGTGATGAGAAATGAATTGCTTAGTAAGTGTGATAACAAGGCTAGGGAAGAGTCATGTGAAGGGACACCAAAGTCACTATGAATGGTATCAGGAATATGAATGAAGAGAAGTGCAGTGAACCAGGAGTGTAAATCATCAGTGCATGAAGAGGAGTATCACAGAAGATCTCTAGATGAGTGTGACCTTGAGAGGGTGACATTATGCATTATAATTTGTGATCAGATTAGTTGCTCTTTTTCCAGTGTTTCCATAGTACTTTATTTATTCCTTTAGTAAAGCATACATTTTGATTACCATTGTTTGCTTTCATATTCTCCTTGTCAAAGGGAGTATGCTAAAACTTGTAGGGACTGATCTTTTTTATTGGTTGGTATTCCCTAAAGAATGAAATTATATATTCAACCCAGAAAAACAATTTCTATAAGGATAGAAAGGAAGCCTTGTATGTAATTCAAAAATTCAAATAAGAAAATGAAAATTAGATGGTTCATCCCTATCCATTTTATAAAAAGATGAAAAGGGGTATTTTGGCTGCTTTTTAACGAAGGAGCTATTATAATTTTAGGCTGCAGGACTACATGGGCCATCAAATCACAGCAGGATTTGTCTTTGAATTATGTACTTCAAATTTTAAGAGGGACATTGACATCGTAAAGTTTATTTTAAGAAGAGCAATGAAAATCTCATCATGAAAAAAATTAAATAGTTGGAAAAGTTCACTTTAAAAAAGGAGAGTAAGAGGACTCCAGATATTTAGCATGATGATCTATAAAATAAGATGTTATGATACCAAATCATTCAACATAAATGGAAAAAGATTAAAATGTTTAACTGTGAAGAATAACTGTTGAAGGGAGAAGTGTCTCATCTTTGGGGATAGTCTTCCTTAGAAAAGAATGAGCTTCTCTTGACTGATGTAAGTGAAGACTCAAACTGAATTTCTTAAGGAACAATATAGATGTTCTCTTTAAGAAAACAAATGTATTAGATGGTTTCTAAGAATTCTTATAACCCTAGTATATATTATTTGAAACATTGAAAGTCATGTTAGTAAAGTACTTGAATTAATAAGTAATTTCCATATACCAACACCTACTCAAAGAAGAATTTAATTATGATCCCATTAGTATATTTAAAACCAATAATTCATTGATTTTCTTGATGCTAGCAAGAGAAAAAAAAGTATGTACTTTGAGTTTACTATCCAGAAATAATTCCAGCTATTCCTATCTAGCCAAAAATAAATAAATAAATAGTTAAATAAATAAATAAATAAATAGGCATTATGTCTTAATGTCAAGGTCTAAAAGTAAATTATTCGATGTGTACAAAAAGAATTTCTTTGTCTTCAACTTCTTTGGGAGAAATAAGTTGGTCTTACTTTATAGGTAAACATTTACAATTAGTGAGTTTGAATTTACATGAAGTTAAATGGAACATTATAAGTAATAACTCTTAAAATAAGATACAGGGAGAGGAAGACATTACTTATACTACATATTTCAAAATCCATAAAATTATGTGATATCGTAAAAGAAGGAAAATAATTATGTGATAATCAGCCATCAAATTCAAGGTCACAATTTCCAAGGAGGGATGGATATTTATTAATATTTACACTTCTTTATAATTTTAAAATGAACTATGTATTATAATAAGCTCACTTATAATAAATAGTTTTAGAAAAAATATAGAATGTCAAATCTGTTTTGAATGAATTAGGAGATCATTTACACGTAGACATAGATGATATATTTTTTAAATAAACCACTACCAATATTACTTTGAGGCATTACTCTACATACTTAAGAAGAATTTCCAAATGAAGTATCAATTTACATTTCTGAAAAGGAAGGATATGCAATAAATTACTTTACAAATGGATTTTAAAACAAAGAACAAAACTATTTACATTGATGTTTTTCAAATGTTTTGTATATCTATATTGCTTTCCAAAAGTAATTCACATTTATTTATGCATTAATTTAGAATGAGGAAAACTAAGGTCATTCTCAGGAAAGATAGCTGAAACTTGAAATGGAATATCTTCACTCTTTGAAAATTAAAAAAAAAAGTATATGGAGTAACTATTTATAGTGAGAGCAGTCTTATGATGAAAATATTATGAATGCAAGTTGTAGTTGGATAATTTCTTAGCAATTTGTGGACTGAGTGTAGGTTTGTAAGTTGCAAATTAGTACTGTTACTTTTTTTTTCTTTAATAAAGTAATTAAATTCTCTGGTTAGATTTAAAAAAGTTTTGTTGTTTTTGGTTTCTTTCACTTTAGATAATCTCTGAGATTGGATGTTGTATTTGATACAACAAGATCTTTTTTTAATTTTGTGTGTTTTAGATAGTTTTTGTTCACCTTATGTAAAGACTTTTACAGTGGTTGTGTTAACATTCACACATTTTGAAAGTAATTCTTTTCACTAGCAAAGAAGCACAAAAAGAATGTGGGAATTAATTTCAAAATTAAGTGAAAGTTACTCTAGTTTATAGCATATTCAGAATATATGTTGTATAAAAATTTTACTTCGTTAATTTAATTCAAAACTTTTAAATTAAATCCTATATGCTTTGAAAAAGCATCCACATAGAGATGTGTAAAAATTTTTTTTGATCAAAAGGGAAGGAAAAATCAGCTAATATCAATTATTAATTCAAATTAAATTGTGTCAAACTTAAATGTTGAATTTTGGTAAACTAAAATCTTTAGCAAAGATTAATATCATTCATGTTCTGAATATTATCAGTAAGTGATTATTTCTATTTATTTTCTAAATGTCATTTCTGTTATATATGTAATGGAAGTGATATGAATTTCTAAATCTATTCTCAGTATCTTATATAGCTAAAATATATATAAATATCTTACAGTAATATGTATATAAATGTATATATATTTATATAAGATATTGAGATTATATATAGAATTTTATATAATAGCCAGTAGAGGTGAATGGGAATCAAATTCACTTTTTTAAATCTTACTGTATTAACTGACTTAAAATGTATAAATTATAAACAAATCATCATCAACCAAATAACCAAATGAACAAACCAGATATCTATGAAGAATCTATCTTAAAATTCAAAGATATATCCATACTTTCTTTTAGAGTATTATATTTTAAGGTGTTATTCTGAGATAATATTTTGTGACCTCACTGTAATGCAAAACCTTTTTATTTTCATTTAAAATCATTTTCATACATATATAGGAAATATTTTAGCTAAGAGTACTCATTGAACTTGGCCTCAAAGTACATTTTGTCTGAGCATTTTTAATGCATTGCCTAAAACAGGTATAAAGTGGATAAGAGATTATATACACTTTAAATTTCAAATTGGAAAACACAGTTATCATATTAATAAAAGAAAGACCGTGTTGGCAAGTGACATTAGCAAAACGGTGGTGGAGGAATTACTACGTGTTAGTCTCCCCACAGAAACAATAGTCTAAACAACTATTTATGCACAAAGATACTTTCATAAGAGCCAAATATTCCAGGCCCCTTTTCACCCAGGGGCTTGTTGACTCTCGTGGCCTTGGGCAACCTCCGTGTCATCAGGGTCTCAAAGGGCTCTCAGGAACCCAAGCCCCCATTACCCCTTTCCAAGTCTGTACAGCTCCGCCCTTAGACATGATCACCTTGGGAGGACAGTACAGTGAGCCCCCAATTTTACTGTAGACCCCAGAGCTTCCCTGCCTCAGCACCAAGTTAAGTTGCATAGCTCTAGGTGGATCCCATTAACCCAGGCCCTCCCCAACATGTTCACCCCAGCACCAGCAACTGAAGTGGCCCTAGGTGACTCCAGTGGCTTCAAGTGACATTCTTGGTTCCATGTTCCTTGTGGGTTCTTGTGAATCCAGACCCTGGTTAATCCCTGTGCCTGCCTGTTAGAGTGACCTTGGGTGACTTTCATGGCAAACCTCCCTGAGGGCTTCTGGGTATTCAGGACCCACCTCAGCCTGGAATCTGCCTACTCCAGTGACCCAAGCAATTCCCACAGGCCTGGGCAACTTCCTTAGCAGAGCTCCCTGCAGCTCTAGGATCCAGGCCCCCTGTTTCATGCCAGCACCTGCCTACACTAGCAGCTCCAAGCATACCCCACAGCTCCAGGCAGCTTGCACAGCAGAAACCCAGGACTCACCCTGATGCCTGCCAGGCCAGACACATCCTGTGACACTAGGCTCTCAGCAGGTCCCAGTAACGCAGGCCCTAGTTGCACTCAGGTGCCTGCCAGCTCCAGCAACCTCAGACAGCTTCCATAGCTGGGGGTGGCTTTATCAGCTTCAGGCTCCCAGAAGGCCCTGCAAACCCAGGTTTCTGACCCATCTGGGGGTCAGTCAGCTCCATAACCCCAGGTAGCCCCAATAGTTCCAGACAGCTTCTTCAGCTCCAGTCTCCCTGAGGATTCCCATTGACTTAGGCCCCCAATCCATTCCAGTGTCTGCCAGCACTGGGCACTACCACAGCCCCAGGCATCTCTGATGACTCCATGCTTTTGTCTTCTCAACCTAGCATTGGCCATCTACCATGGAACCTGTTTCTTGGCGGGTTCCCATGAACCCATGTTCCAGACTCACTCAAAACTCTCCAGCTCCCGTTGGCCTACTTGGCTCCCAGACAGCTCTAGCAAATCCAGGCTCCAGGCACATCACAGCGTCAACTGGTCTTTGCAGTCCTGTGTGACTCTTGTGGCTTCAGGCTCTCAATGAGTGGCCATAAACCATGGCTCCAAAGGAGCATCTCTAAATCCAGGTCTCAGTGGAGCTTAATTTCAGGTTGAGTACCACTGTCCCAGGCTTTTGATCCACTTCAGTACTAGGCCACCAAAGGATTCCAACACATCCACAGACACACAGAGACTGCCTATCCACCAATATCTGGACAGGCTGACTGGTGAGGGGTTGGCCTGCTAAATTCAGTCTGTAAAGATTGGAAGAAGTACCAACATCTTTAAATGTGCAGACACCAACATAAGGCAACAAGAATTATATTTAATCAAGGAAATATGGCACCACCAAAGGAAACTAAAATTATGACTGACATTAAAGAAATGGAGATCTATGAATTGTTTGACAAAGAATTCAGAATGATCCTCTAAAAGAAATTCAGTGAACTATAAGAACAACAAGGTTGGCAAACTGGAGAAAAAGGAATACTTGTGCTATGGGATATGTCAATTCATAAAGCCATGGTGGAAAATATTAAAAATTGAAATTCTATATGACCTAGCAATCTCACTTCTGGGTACATATCTGAAGGAGACGAAAATACTGTCTTGAAGAAATATCTGCACCCCCATGTTCATTATGTGCCTATGAATAGATGAATGGATAAAAAAGATATGGTACACACCACACACACAATTGAATATTATTCAGCCATAAAAAAGAAGGAAATCCTGCCCTTTGCAACAACATGGATGGACTTTGAAGGCCTTATGCTGAGATAAATATGACAGAGAAAGAGAAATACTGTATGTTCTCTCTTATATGTGGTATCTAAAAAAGCCAAACTCATAGAGAGTAGAAAGCTGGTTGCCAGGGACTGGTGGGGATGTGGGTACATGGCAGAAAAGAGAAGCTGTTTGTCATAAAGTACAAACTCCAAGGTATCAAGTAAGTAAGATCTGGGCTATAATGTACTGTATGGTGGTTATTATTAACAATATTATATAGTTGAAAGTTTTAAATCTTAAATTTAAATATTAAATATCACCACCACTAGAGAGAGAGAGAGAGAGAGAGAGAATCCCAAGCAGGCTCTGTGCCGTCCGCAAAGAGCCAGGTGTGGGCTCAACCCATGAACCATGAGATCATGACCTAAGATGGAATCAAGAGTCAGACACTCAACCAAATGAGCCACCCAGACACCCCAAGACCACATTAAATTTAAAAAAAAGCTTAGTCTAATGTAAAATAATATTGTTTTATGACATATTGTTAGCGTATATTATGTATATGTATCAATAATATTAAGAGACTTTAAATCTCTGCATTTCTTTCACTTTAGTATGAAATCCTAATAATGAAGACTATGAAAAGCTAAATTTTATTATATGATTATAGTTAGTAATGTTATAAGGCTTTGCATATATATTAGTTCATTTATTTGTACAACATTCGTATGAATTAGACACTATTATTACTCACATTTTACAAATGAGGAAACTGAGGCACAGAAAGGATTCATAACTTCCCTGTCACATAACTAGTTAGTGACAGAGCCGATGCTTAAAACTAGGCATTCTGTCTCCAAATCATACACTTATAACCCCTGGGGTATATTGTGTCTTTGCTCATAGAAGCTATGCTACTATTTACAGGGATACAATAGTATGTTTTACATGTTAATTTAACATTTTAATTTAATTAAAAAGTTTTTCTTTACTTGTCTTCCAAAAATGGGAGTAGCATATGCAATAAATAGTGCTTAAGTTTTAGCGCATTACTTTAATGAATAAAATTACTTCAGATATTCTATTTTATAGCTGGTATCACCAGGAGCAAAGAAATTTAATTTCATAGTCATCATATTTTGCAAAGTTCCTTTTTATTTTAAGAAAAAGTGAAAGTCAAATTGAATTCAAAGTCATATGATATTACTCATATTAAACTTTAAATATGTGTCAAGATGTATTAAAAGTATACAATGAAATCAAGTATATATAGAGAGAATTTCCATATTAATATTGCAGTGGATGACTTAAATGAGATAAGAATTACTGACAATTAAGAATTAAACACATAATATAAAGGGTAAAGCATAAATAAGTGGTGAGTTAATAACAGGAAATGTATCAAATGTTCTGAGAAAGATGGAGGAGGAAGAAAGTAGCAAATGTAGGATATCATTTATAGAATTAATCAGGTGTCTGATAATCAAATAATTAAAAACCTTTACAGTTGCATAGGTTGTTAGAGGCAATTCAGAGCATGTATATTTTGAATTATATAATTCCTCCAAATCCATAGCATCCAAAATATTCATAACAAGTGGTGATTCCAAAAAAGCTTTTACCAGCTGTGTTTATGGGACATTCAGTGTATTTGAAGGCAGCCTATTTCATCTTTGTTATTTCTAACTGCTAGATATTCTTCCTTAAATTGATGTCTAAATAACTTTTTTTAGTGATCATATGTTTGCCCCAGGGATAAAAGTATTCAATACTAATGCTTCTTTTAAAGGACCCTCTTAAACTGTCATAATAGATGTAGTCAAGAACAACATTGGGTACATTATAAAACATGTCTCCAAATATCCTTGCCAGCTAACATCAAGGAGCAAACAGGGAAAACTAATTTCAACATGAAGCTGTGCACTTAAAGACAGATCATGCCATATTGAAAAATGGCAGTGAATAAAAAGTGAATATTACCAAATTACTGTGTGTGTTATCTTTGGCTTCCACCCCACCTCAGCCCAACTGCAAGGTTTCTAGAAGAGCAAATACAGACAGAAAATCTATAAGAAAGACAGAAGAGAGAGACTAGAGAAAGGCCATGAGAATGATTTGGAAAAACCACCAAGAAGATTATATCCAGCGTAAGCCAAAACCACTGGGAAAGTGTCTAGACAGATTTAGTTCTATGGGGAAAGGATTCAAAAGATCAGAGACTCGAACAGGCACAAGTTAAACCTGTAGGTGATATTTAAAAGTCTCTTTTTTTGGATGTTTATTTTTGAGAGAGAGGGAGCACGAGCAGGGGAGGGGCAGAGAGAGAGGGAGACACAGAATCTGAAGCAGGCTCCAGGCTCTGAGCTGTCAGCACAGAGCCCGATGTGGGGCTTGAACTCACAAACCATTAACTGACCTTCAGCTCATGACCTGAGCTGAAGTTGGACACTCAACCAAATGAGCCACCCAGGCTCTCCTAAAGCTACAGGTGTTTTTTTAAAGAGGCCAGTCA
Source organism: Prionailurus bengalensis (assembly GCF_016509475.1). Lineage (NCBI taxonomy): Eukaryota > Metazoa > Chordata > Mammalia > Carnivora > Felidae > Prionailurus > Prionailurus bengalensis. Next base: position 154,633,174 of record NC_057344.1, on the reverse strand, counting down.
AATTTTAAAGGATTGCATGATTTAAAGGCAGTTATTGCAACACAGGCTCAGTGAGAGAAAAATAAGAAGCAAAAGAAAGAGAAAAGCATCCTTTAGCAACTTGGGGGGAAGGAAAGGGGAAATTTTAAGGTACTGAAAGACAAAAGAAAACCATCAATCTGAAGTTCTCACAACTTCTCACATTCCTGTAACAAACTGAAAAGAAAAAAAAAAGCTAAAATAACTGGACTTTGCTATCCTGACAGAAGAGGGCACCATTCAACTAATAATCTTATGGCATACTTCATTATTAGGAAAATCAGTTAAGAGGAAAGTAAAGCTCTTAAAGAGCTATTGTAGAAAATCTAGAAACAAAAGTCTAAGTATATCCAATAAAGTGCAGTACCTACTGAAAAACAGCAGTGAACCAGAAGATAATGTAATTCAATACTCCAAACGGAATTAAATATATTCAAACAAGCATTCAGTATATAGAAGTATGTGGAATCAAAAATTCAAAAGCTAAAACCAAAAAAGAAATCACAAAAAGGAGTAACTAATGAAGAAAATGGATTGAAATCAGAAAGAAATGTAAGAAAAACACAAAATCTCAGAAATGAAAAATAAATTTTAAAAGTCTCCAAGAGAATTAGAGTCATATGAATATTTAATAAAACACGTTGAAGAAAATAAGAAAAACAACCAAGGGAAGGAATATGACAGAATGAAAAGAAGTAAAGAAAAAAAGTAGTAGAAATGAAAATATTTAGGAAAAAAAATGTTTATATCAGAGTTCCTGAAGATAAAAATTAAACATTGGAGAAATAAATCAAATAACAAATGAAAAGCAAAACTACAATTCAAGAGTCTTTTCAGAAATAGAAATAAAAACAACACAACACAAAACATGAATCTAGCATGCACGAAAATAGCATTTGAAAGTGGCTATTAGATATCTGGAAAAATTAACAAAGAACTATCAGCTCTGAGTCATATCCTAGTAAAAGTATTAGATTTCAAAAACAAACAAAAACTTATGAAGACCTCCAGGAAAAAAGTATCAAATAACTTACAAAGCAACAGTTTCAGGCTTTCATCAGACTTTTCAAAGCACTCATAAAAAAAGGAAGTAATAATATGAACATTAATAATAATAATCATAATCATAAATGAAAGAAAATGGGGCCCTCCGATGTTATATCCAGCTTATTTTCCATTTATATATCAAAACTTTAGAAACAAAAAAAATAGTTTTCAGCAAACAGGAACATAAGGAATTCTTCATCTTCAGACCATCCTAAAGAATTTGCTACAGAATGCATATCATTCAACCAAGTATGACTGGGAAAACTGATGAGTATTTTATAACATATAAAAGTGATGATAATGGAAAAAAAATGGAAAAACTTATTTTTATATAGGAAAAGGTAGGTATTAAGGGATATTCCAATAAACCAATGAACTAAGCAGTTAAAGGTCTGAAGACATTAAAAATCACATAAATAAAAAGGTAAAAGCTAGACAAAATACAAACTTTCTTAAATAAAGCAAATAAATAAGCAAATTGATAAATAGAGGAGACAAGAGTATACATCTTATTGAGAAATAAATGTAGCAAATAAAAATATACAAAGTAATAAATTATTACAGAGTTAGAAAAATCTTGTGAGTCATAACAGCATGAGACAATGGACTTATCTGTTTAAAATAAAACATTTTTCTAATTCTTAATATACCTAAAAGATAACAATTAAATCAATCATTTTAACTATGCGTCAGGTGATTATAACATATGGATAAATGAAGTCAATGATAGTGATAACAAAAGGAATTGGATACTCTCATAGGGCACCTGTACTACAAGTGAAATGGTGTAGTGTTACTTGAAAGCATACTTAGAGTAGATGAATGTATATTGAAAACTCTAAGTAATAGCTAGAAATTTTTAAAAGGAAATATAATCAGTATGCTAAGAATATAGATAAAATTTAATCATGCAAAATGCTCAATTATAACAAGGCAGATAATGGAGGGACAAAAAATAAGTGCTATGAACAGAAAACACCTACAAACATGATACGTAGTAATGTAACAATCGCTTGCAAATAATGTCATTTGTAATAATGTCACTTGTAATAATGTCAATGATCACTTGAAAATCCCACTCAGTTGGAGTATACAATTCTTGCAATACATTATTAAATTCTATTTGCCAAGATTTTGTTAAGGATTCTTGCAGGAATATTCCCCAGAGATATGGTTCTATAGTTTTTCTTCCTTATAATATTTTTATCAGGTTTTATTATTAGGTTAATCCTAGCCTCATAGAATGAGTTCAGATGTGTCCCTTCTGCTTCTATTTTCTGGGCGTGGCTGTGGAGAACTGGTATCATTTTTCCCTTAAATGTTTGGTAGAATTCACCAGTAAAGCCAACTAATTCTGGTCTTTTCTGATTTGGAGGGTATTTATTTATTTGTTTGTTTGTTTGTTTGTTTATTTATTTATTTAATAGATATGGGCCTATTCAGATTATCTATTTCTTCTTTGTGAATTTTTTAGTATGTGTCTTTCAGTTAATTGGTTTACTACATTTAAGTTATCAAATTTGTGGACATAGAGTTGTTCATAGTATTCCTCTGTTAACTTTTTAATGTCCATGGCAATAGTAGTCATAATACCTTTTTGATTTCTAATTTGATAATTTCTGTATTCCTTTTTTGTTTGTTTAGTCTGGCTATGGGTTTATCAATTTTATTGACTTTTTCAAAGAATAAACTTTGGTTTTGTTGTCTGTTTTCCTGTTTTTAATTTCTTTGATTTATGCTCTCATTTTTTTTTTCTAATTACTTTAGGCTTAAGTTGTAAATCGTTCTTTTTGTACTTGCTTCCAACAATGTTAAGACTGTAATGTAGATTTTAGACTTTTATTTTCCATAGAAATATTTAACTCAATAAATCTCTCTCTCCACACTATTATGTATATGCATCTCACAAATTTTGATAAGTTGTATTTCCTATTTTCACTTAGTTCAAAACATTTTAAAATTAGTTCAAAACAGATCATGGACTTAAATGAAAAATACAAACTATCAAACTTCTAGAAGAAAATATAGGAGGAAATCTAGGTGACCCCGGACTTGGTGATGACATTTTAGAGACAACACCAAAAGCAAAATTCATGGGGGGAAAATGATAACCTAAAAATTTGTTACAATTAAAAATTTCTCAACCAAGGACATTAATTATGAAGAGAATGAAAATAGAAGCCACAGACCAGAAAATTTTGCAAAATGTATACCTGATAAAATATTTGTATCCATAATATATAAAGAACTCTTAAAACTTAGCAATAAGAAAACAAACCTAATTAAATGTGACAATATCTGGACAGGCGCTTCACCATAGAAGATAAGAAGATGAGAACTAAGCATATGAAAAGAGGATCAACTTTATTTATCATTAAGGAATTTCAAATTAAAAAAACAATGAGATATTACTATAAAATATAAATCAATCATTAATGGTGGGAGTGAAAAATAGTGCAGACACTTTGGAAGACAGTTAAATGTATTTTCTTTTCACATAATCCAACAATTGGATATCCATATATCTGACCAATTTGATTTAAAGATTAATGTCTGCACAAAAATCTACATGTGAATGTTTATAGCCCCTTCATTAACATTCATCAAAAGCTGAAAGTAAACAAAATGTTGTTCAGTAAATATTAAAGTTAGTATGTTAAAGTTTGAAATATGGTATATGCATAGGTTCAAAGTTTTGTTCCCAAGATATTAATTATTATAAAGATAAGAAAAAAAGTAACATGACAGTGGAGAAATCCAATAGACACAACTGAGTGGTTGAGGCTAACATTATCTGTAATAAATAATAAGATATTTAACATCATGATATCATGCACTGAGAAGGACATAGCACTTCAAAGGTAGTCAGGTAAAAATTATGTAGCTTTATTCTAAACATGAGAAAATATCAGACAATCCCAAATTGAGGGACCTTCTAAAAACACTGACCAGTGATCATCAAAAGTATCAAGGTTATGAAAGATAAGGAAAGAAGGCATAAATATTGTGAGTATAACGTGAAATCTCTGAATCCTGATACAGGAATTAAAAGGTCATTATTGGGAAAATACTAATGAAGGTCAAGGGTGTAGTACAGTATTGTGCCAATGTTAATTTAGGTTTTTGATAATTGCATTGTGGTTATGTACAATGATAACAATAGAGGAGTCTAGGTTAAGGTGTATGGAAACTCTCTGTAATATTTTTGTACCTTTTTGTAAGCCTAACATGAGTTAAAAATTAAAAGTTGAAAAAATACGATAATTCTGTCTCTTGGTTTTTTACTTCCACTAGGCTAAATAAATATCATCCATCTACACAAACATTTCCCATATTATATGGGTTTATATTTCTTTCTTCTCCTGCTCAATATCATATTAAAGTGACCCATTTGTTCCTATTTCTTCCAAACTGTGTTAAGAGAAACATTTAAAAAGACCAGCTAACAGCAAAGGAATATTGTGTCAAAAACATCTCCCAGGGGCGCCTGGGTGGCGCAGTCGGTTAAGCGTCCGACTTCAGCCAGGTCAGGATCTCGCCGTCCGTGAGTTCGAGCTCGGCGTCAGGCTCTGGGCTGATGGCTCAGAGCCTGGAGCCTGCTTCCGATTTGTGTCTCCCTCTCTCTCTGCCCCTCCCCCGTTCATGTTCTGTCTCTCTCTGTCCCAAAAAAAATAAATAAACGTTGAAAAAAAAATTAAAAATAAAAATCTCCCAATTCCCTTTCCTATAGAAATAAAAAGGTCATATAAAGGAGCTTATAAAAACAACATCTGTGTACTAATCAATAAAAGCTAGATAACAAGGTATTCTCATAAGCAACAAACTAGAAGTAGTCATCAAGAGGAACAATATCTATAGAATTAAAACCTGCTTAGAAAGAAGCAAGGGTATAATAAAGAAATATTAAATGATTTTGAAAACCACAGAAACCAGAAATTTCTAACAAATCATTACTAAGTGAGTCTTAATATAGAATGGAAATTAGCTAATGCTATCTGAGAAAAATAGTAAAAAGTTAAAAGAGTTTTGAGTTCTGATTTGTGCTAAGTAAAACATGTTGAGTTGCAGCAAGTAGGAAAATATCTGGGTATTGATGTATATCAGGCCCTAAAAAAAACTCAACCAGCTGGCCAAATATCCTGCCAGAACAAAACTTACTTGGTAAGTAGACATTACTAGGAATATCAATGAATTTGAGTAGAACATGTTCAGTAGGTGGTAAAAACAAGGGAATTTTCAGTTTTCAGACAGTAGTGGGAGAGGGGAATGAGTAAAAACAAAAAAGCAACAACAACAACAACAAAACACTGAGGGTTTGCTCTAAAACAAGCCCACAATCAGATGAGATGTGTAACCCATATAGCAAAACAACTAAAAAATTGAAAATAATAGTAAACAACAAAAGAACAAAATAAATCAGGATTAGCTTAAATGAGAAAAAAATGATTGAACAAACACAAAAATTAAGAAAGAATGATATCTGAACTCAGGAAAAAGAAAATGAAAAGTCACTTCATAAATAAGTCTTAAAATTAAAATTGACACCAATATGCAAATAGATAAATATACTACAGAAAGTGTTGCACAAAAAACAAAATTTATCATAGGGAAGAAAAGAAATTCAATAGAAATGAGGGAGGCATGATGGATTGAGAAGTTTGGCAAAATCACACAGCGAAAGATAACTATAAAATGAGCAAAATTGTGCAAACTAGCCGTTTGGGGAATCTGGAACTTGATCAAAGGAATGCAACAAATGTGAAGCTTCTTTTCTTGAAAAATTATTAAGCTTTGGTTAAGAGGAGTACAAGTCTGTGACACTCCTGCTTGAGGTTTCTTTCATATGCCCTTCTTGGCTTACTTCCAGGAGAAATTCTGTCGGGGTGGAACAGGTCATGAAGATTATCAGCTTCCCTGGCAAAGGAGGCTTATTTCATTTGAAGCAGAAGGCAATAAAAAAAAAATGCCCAATAGCTTCTTAAATTGCCATCGTGGTTGGGATAGCAACTTGTACACTAGTTACAGATTTAACATGTATAACACTTGATAAATGTGATTGTGTTTCTCCGCATCAATACAGAAAATATAATGAATAATGTGTGTTACACTTGAAAAGGTAGACTCAGAGGGTTTGTTTTTAAAGTCTATTTATTTATTTATTTATATGTAATTTATTGTCAAATTGGTTTTCCATACAACACCCAGTGCTCATCCCAACAGGTGTCTTCCTCAATGCCCATCACCCACCTTCCCCTCTCCCCCACCCCCCATCAACCCTCAGTTTGTTTGCAGTATTTGAGAGTCCCTTATGGTTTGCCTCCTTCCCTCTCTGTAACTTTTTTTTTCCCCTTTCCCTCCCCCCTGGTCTTCTGTTAAGTTTCTCAGGATCCACATATGAGTCATACTCAGAGGTCTTAATATCACTCAGTCTCAATACTCCATGGCTGTACCTCAGTCATGTAGCTATCCTGGACTGCTTTGCATTTTGAGATATGTAGGGCAGCAGTATGCTCAGGAATAAAAAGTGCTAGGTAACATCAGCATGCAGCAATTTCTGAGCCATTAAGATTCTAATAATAAGTTGGAATCCCTTTTTGGTGTTGGACTGCATACAACCTTCAAGGCTCACTACTGCCTCCTCCCCTCTGCCCCCCATCTGAGCAAACTAATTAGAGAGCCCAGGTGCTCCCTATTTTTGCATTGGTAGAGACATCAAGCCCTCACCAGAGCAAAACACTCATCCCAGCTCTACCTCTTAATCATCACAAAGTCAAGCAAATGTCCTTTCCCTTTCTTACAAGCCAATCTTGGACCAGCCTGAGACCTTGTCTTGGTCTTCCCCCAAATCCTCATAAAGTGAGCAACAAACTTTTTCACACCCTCTCATTGCACGTATGGCACTATCAGTCTCAACAAACCAAATTTTGGGTGTGTGGGGTACATCCCACCTTTGAGGGGTGACCACACAGATGTGTAACCACCTACTATAGAGAATGTAATGGGAAGTTGAAATTAACTGTGGAAGAGGCAATAAGGGTACATTTGAAGCTTTATAAATAGTCTTATTTTCCATTTAATTACTATTAGGTGTTTGGAACTATTTTTATATCTTCAAATGTACTTTTCCTGGAGGGAAACTTATTAATATAAAGTATATCAATTAAAAACAGTTGAATCTCTGTCAGAGTGATCACTTTCACCTAGCAGATAGTGGGTCAATTATAAGTAATATATGTAAAATATCTTCTTGTGAACTTTTCACACATTATTCTTAAGTATATTCTTAGTATATTTGGGTTTATCATTTGAAAAACAAATTAGCCTCAATTCTCAGCATTTGTAGAAAATATGAGTGCAAAATTTTAAGAAGGAAAGCAGGCATCCAATGATGCAAAGTGAAACGCTAATAAATGTAGCTGATGACATTGTTGAAGGAATCAAATTTTCTGTCCTTCAGTTGTTTATATCTGCTAGCTTAGGTAGAAAAATAGCCAGTGTTGTTGTGCATATTGAAGTAATTACTTCTCTTGAATCAAAAGCTTTTTAAACAATTCTCCTAATCTTCCTTCTTAAGTCACTCCTCAATGTGTTTTGCTTATTTTTACAGCTTCTGAGCACATAATATAATTAATTCAAATGAGCCTCCAAACCAACAAGAATTTTTTTTAATATGAAATTAAAGTCTGGAAATGATTGTTGCTGTGTGAATAATTGAGTTCCAGTTATTTTATGAAAGCAGTATGCAGACTTCAAGGTATATTAAAATATCCTTTCTTTTTTCTTTTATTCCTCGCTTTTTCTATATCTTATTTCTTCTCCAAATATGACTTGGTATTTACCCTGTATTTAAAAACGTGCATAACGTTTTATAATTGGATTTGCTATAGTGTCTTCTAATAATAAAAATGCATGTACTAAGGAAAGTTATAGACCATTACTTTTAATCATTATGTTTATCTTACCAATGGTAGCTGTCTTTCCCAGTTGACTGAAGACAAAGTTATAAATAACTCTGAAAATGGTTTTATGATTAAGAATCATAAAAATAACTATACAAACAAAAATTTATTGAATTAATACTGTATATTAATTATGTGCTAATTACTGAGAGTAGAAAATTTTAGGTTAAAATGTGAAAATTGTCCCAAATCTATATGTATTTGCTTGTATGTCCCAGTATTATGAAAGAAATGAACTGAATTCAAATCCTAGAATGTGTGAAATGCATGAAACATACAAAGACTATAAAGATATAATAAAATATATGTACAGTTCAAGTAGTAATGCAGAGCCAGTAGGTGTCCAGCCCTGTGTTCTTCTCACATAGGATCACGTTCCTCTCTCTTTCTCTCAATTCCTTTGCACCCAGAGGTCACCACTACCTTAAATTAAAAATGTATCATTTCCATGCATGACTTCATATTTTTATTACATATGCACACACAATTACAAACAATGTGGTGATTAATGGCCTAGTTTAAGCTAGACACCTTATACGGCATTATTTTACAGAGCTTAAAATAGTTTTCTCTTGCTTAGAGTAGGCTCCTTTTCAAATATTGATTCAAGGGCACAAATTTCTTTCATCATGTAGTTGTGCTATCATCAGAATGCGGCTTTAAAGATAGCTGTGTTAGCATGAGTCAGGTTAAGGGAAGAGGAGAGATTAAGGGAGAGAGTTCGTACACCCTAAGATTTTATTACACCAAAACAATGGAATATAACCAGAGCTGTTAAAACAGGTAAGATAAGGGGCATCTGGGTGGCTCAGTCGGTTAAGCATCCAACTCTTGGTTCCGGCTCAGGTCAAACTGAAAACAACAACAACAACAAAAACAAGTAAGATGGATCGGTAAGGTGACTTGGATTTTTCAGATACCGTATTATATGAGAAAAGCAAGAACACTGAACATTCAGTATAGTATGTCAACATGTGCAGAAGTGCCGCTTGATACTCAAAACGTGTATGTATACATGCCCAACAGCATATAGAATGCATTGTCTATTTTGAAGTTTATACAAATGGTATCAAAACCATATTTGTTTGACGAAAATTATGTGTATTACATTTATCAATGTAGGTCTTAGAATGACGCGAAATTTCTGCGTGTGTGCATCTTAAACTCTTTTAGATATATTCAAACTACTGTCCATGGTAGATGTATAAATGTTCACATAAGAAGAGCTCACCTACATCACATTGTTAACATTATATCTCATTGAAATTTTAGTTTTTAAAATTTAATTCATTGCTAGTCATTTTGAATAACATTTCATATCTTTATGGTACAACAGGATTTCTGTTCTGTTGACTGGCTTTAGGAGCTTTAACTCTTAATTACAAGGTTTCAGTAGTTGGTAGAAAGAGAAATACTATTTACTAATTTTATGATACATATAATTTAAAGGCCAAATGGAGGAGACTTATGGTACAGTCAGCCATTTGTATTTACTCTTCCAAAAAGCTAGTGGACATTTTTTAAAATTAATGAGATATCTGGTAGTACTAATGTGTTATTTAAAGAAATGGAATTAGCCATCAGAAATGGAAACTTGTGGGTTAAAAGAATTTGCCTCTTGAGAGTAGGACTGGTGATTGGTAAGGGAAGTTTTTTCAATGATTACACATATACATACAAAATATATATGTACATACACACACTAACATACACATTCAATATTTTTCAGTGTTTTTGTAAGAATGCACAAAAGATGGATAATGGCAACCACCATTGGATCTAGAAAGAGGAGAGCTGAGAGAGTGGGTAAGAAAGGTTTATTTTTCACATCATAGCATGTTTTTTCCTTCTCATGTTTTTCCTTGTGAATATATTACCTATTAAAAATAAATAAAATATAATTTTAAAAAGCGGTTGTACCAAGCTGTAATCAAATATGTTTTAAGTATTTCTGGAGGATAGTAGCTGTTAAAAGAGATTTAACAAAATCTTTAGAGCTGAGAGAGAAAAAAGGAAGTAATGCATAATATCTATATTTAATGAGTTATGAATTCCTCTGTATTGAGAATGCACGGAAGTGGTAACTTATCTGTCATAAAGAAAACCCGTACTGATAATAGCTTTACAAAGACTCTCACATTTTCTGGAGAATATTCTTTATATTTGTTGCATTGGCAATAACATCTTAAGGGAAACAGCCCATTTATTAACTTCAAAATCCTATTTTACAGGTTATAAAGTGTGAGGTCAGCGATCTTTCTTAACATAGACTCCCCACTTACCACGTTATAGAACATGGTGACATTGGCAATTGAGGAATTACTACTAGTCTTTTTTATGTGTATTTTACATTTCATATTCATATCAGGAAAATCTAATTGTAGGATTTCATCTCCTTTCTTTCTTCCCTTCTGTCACCCTGTGATTTCCAGCCCTTCCTCAAATTTGCATACATTGACATTTTCAACATTTCAAAAATTAGACAGTTTTATTTTGCTAAGCTGGAATATGAAAGCATCTAGCAATTATGTCTCATTGATATTCAATCCTAGTAAGTGTACTTCTCAAATAAGGGCTAGCATTTGTTATTTTCAGAACTGTCTCCTGGTGTGCTTTGTTGTGATACATCCTTAATTTCCATATCTATATCTAATATCTATATCTTTTACAAAGTTGTGAGGTATTATGATATTGTGGGAACCATTTTTATGGCTTCCACACAATAGATGTAAAACCTAAATTACCAGATTTTTCTGACTTTCATATTGAATTCATTTAAGAAGGAAGGCAATGATACATATGTTTTAAATGCTGTTTAATAATAAACTAAACATATTTGCGTGACTTTTGATATGTGCCTTATTACTTACTGGTTGATGCTTTAAAAACTGTCCAAATGTAGCAGCTTCAAATAACAAATTTCTTAACTCACAGTTTCTGTAGATCAAGTTTCCTATCTCACAGGGCTAAAATCAGATTGTCTGCCACGTGGTCATCTCATCCAGAAACTTCAGTAGAGAAGATTCTGCTTCAAGGCTCACTCAGGATCTTGGAGGAATTAATTTTTTTGAGGTTGTATGAATGAAATCGCCATTTTTATGCTGTCACCTGATGACCTCTCTCAGCCACTAGAAACCATCTATAGGTCCTCACCATATGGCCCTCTCCTCTCAAAATATGGCAGATGGCTGGGTGCCTGGGTGGCTCAGTTGGGTAAGTTTCCAATTCTTGATTTCAACTCAGGTCATGATCTCACTATTGGTGGAGTCGAGCCCTGCATGGGGCTCTATGCTGAGTGTGGAGCCTGTTTGGGATTCTCTCTCTCCCTCTCTCTCTGCCCATCCCCTGCTCACACTTTCTCTGTCTCTCAAATAAATAAACATTTAAAGAACTGTTTAGAAATGTTTAGAAAAATCCATGTAAAGAAATGGCTTTTACAAAGCCATCAACAAATTACATATCATTGGATTAAATATTTTATTTAAACTGAACTGGTTAGTGAAGTGATTTAAAGTGGATTTGTAATGGAATGTTAGACAAGAGCATGGGTTGCACATATTGAAATATTTTCATCACAGTAAAATGACACGTATGTCGTGGATATGGCAATATTTATATTTTAAGCATCCCACTGAGGGAAGGAATCACAAGGTTTAAAAGTTAAATCAAACTTAGATCTGAAAAACCCAGAGAAGGATGCGAACCTCCGCGAAAGATGGGTGGATACCAAGTGCTCACAATTGCCCATTTGTAACCTTTTGCTTTGTGTTGACCAAACTTTACACAGGCTTCTCTCCTTCCTATTGGCTCCTGAACTCCATTTGCCTCCAAGTCTGTGCAAGCACTTGAAAGCACTCCAAGTCCGTCCACTCTACCTGCATTTCTCCACCTGCAAAACCCGGAATCCATTCACTGAAGTGTTTTGTTTTCCCTTCCCTAATGCCTCTGGGCTTCCTTTCCTGGAACCCTCCTCTGATCCTCAGAAGGGGAGGATCTACCCCTGCCCCGGGGAGGGTGTGTGTGTGTCTGGGGGGGGGGGTGCTGGCTTATCCTGAGATTAGGCTGACCATAGGAAGACACTTTTCTTACCAGAACCTGATGATTATTTCAACTAATTTACTCAATTTTCCCTTACTACCTATCCCTTGATAAAAATGAAATGCCCCTTTCTGTTTGATTTTGAGGCATTTTGCTGATTTAACTTTGGATCATTTTCCCTGTTGCAGTAGTCTTTCTAATTAACATCTCCCTGTCTGATTTCAAATTTGTTTTCATTTGGAAGTGGATATTTTATTAAACATGGTCAGGGTAAAATATATTCTGAAAAAGTAGTGATGATAACTCTGTTAAACAATTTTAGACCAAAAGAAAACAGAGGCCATATACTCAACATTTTCCTTTTGGAATCTAAGAATCTCATTGTAGAGAAACCAAGAGTTTAGTTATTTGCTTAAACTGACCAAATTAGATAGGATCAGAACTCAACGAGACTCATAATAATCTGGTGTACCTATTATCAATAGAAGCAAAACTCAAATTTGCCTAGAATTAACATCACTAATTATTAATTTTCTTAGTTATTTCTAAAATAGGGACATTTGTCATTTTATTTTCCTTTGTCCATATTTTCTATGTATTGTATTAATAATTCAAGGATAACTTAAGTGTGAATGGTAAAAGAAGCAAAAAATCTTATGTATGTGTGTGTATCTTAATATGTATGTATGTGTATGTATATGTGTATGCCTACCTGACTATCTATATTGAGAGAGAAGTAGAGACAGACTACAGCCTACATTTAGACCCAAAGTCTCTCACCTAAAAATCTGACAACAAAAGACTTCTGACAAAATATTTGGAATTTATTACTGATTAGTTAGAAAGTCTTATTTGACTTAATGTATTTATATCCGACATATGAATATTCACACACTTCTTGAAGAAACAGTTGATGGAAGGGAGAAATCCTAAATTCTGAAATGGTATCAGACAATGTAAAATACATATAATTATTACTTTAATTCTAAAATCTAAAAACATTCTGAATTACAAATTGCATGTACCCTTAACATTTTAGGATGAGGCTTTGTAGACACACATATATACTGTACAAGCACATATAAAACTGCATTTTTTTAAAGTTTCTTAAAATATTTATTTATTTTTGAGAGACAGAGTGTGAGTGGGGGGAGGGGCAGAGAGAGAGAGGATGACACAGAATCCAAAGCAGGCTCCAGGCTCTGAACTGTCAGCACAGAGCCCGACATGGGGCTTGAACCCACATACTGTGTGATCATGACAGAGCCAAAGTCAGATGCCCAACAGACTGAGCCACCCAGGTGCCCCAAAACAGTATTTATTAAGCTTTTTTTTTAAGGAGATAAAATACAGTGAAAATACCAGTTTATTATGACCATTTATGACATTCCTTCACTAACTAGTAGGAACATTTTGTAGTTTAAAACAATACTTATATTTTTAAAAACTCTTAGAATAAAATACCCTTACAAGAACTGTTTGTGAAAAACTATGGTAGATTTTCATAGTAGTTAAAGTGCTCTCAAAATATGAAGATTAAGTAAAAGAAGCAATTCACCATAAATGTGTTTGAAATTTTCAGTTTTTCCTTTTAATTTATATAAGCATTAAAAATATGTTCATGTTCCACATTTTAGTGTTTTTTTAATTGTTCTTACTTGACTTAATTTTTCTTTTTCTTCTTTTTTTTTTGACTCAATTTGTTCTAAACATTATTCCTTGGTGTTTCCTTTCTCTTGTTTTGAAAAATGGAACATTTCCACAGATACATGTTTCTTAACATTCTTCTTATATTTTATTTACTAATATAATAATACTGATAAAACAATTTCAAAAATGTTCTTCTAGATCTGTTCTCTTGTGACAACTGTGGTCTCATAAAATCTCTAATGCTTCATTCTTTAGTTATATGTACTTACTCATCTAATCACAGACACAGATAAGTGAATAAACACAGGCCTGTCTCTTCAGGAACTTCCTTTCTTCTCCAAGCGTATTAGAGAACAGAATTAAACACAAATTTCCCAGAAAAATGATCCCCAAAACAGAACTTCTTCGTTTCTATTTTGCACCCAACATGGTCTTTTACAATGTAAACTTGGCTTGTAAGTAAGTTTATTCCATCAAGAAGTGCCTATGTCCCTTTCTCTTGAATATGGGCATACTTCTGACTATAGTATAATGAAAGTAACACTTTATGTTTTTCAAGATTAGGAAGCAAAAGACCATGTGGCTTCAACCGGGTTTTCTTTGGACATTCACGCTGGGAAAATCCATGAATCCTGTGACCCTCATCCTGGAAATGCCATGTATTAGTGCTGTAGTCGATGGCATGAGCTGAATTTCCAGCCGACAGAAAGCCATGTGAGCAACCCATTATGATTATCCAGTCTACTTTAGGTTATTGTAGTCCCAGATGACATCTAACTGAAACAGTATCATACATTCCAAGTAGCAGTTGTTCAGCAGTATCCTGTCCAAACTCCCAAACCACAGAGTCCAAGAGCATAATAGAATGGTCTCTGCTTTATACCACTAAATCGGAATAATGCAGTAGTCATAGCAATTTGGAAAAAATATTTTAATACGAACAGTATTTATAGTGATACTAGTTGTTAATAAGATTCATTAAGCTCTTCAAGGAAAATCAGAAATATGCATGTTAATGAAAATATATGTGTGCGGTGTGGTGAGTAACTTATTTTTATGTATCAAAGTTTTCAGTGTATTTAATTTTACAAGATTTATATTTTCAATAGTTAACACTTATTGAAGTATCCCAAGTACTTAATTAATCAGTTTTTATTAATTTTCTTATTTGATATTTGCAAGAAACCTGAAATAAGCATTATTTTACTGATGCAGACATGCATATTTGAGAGGGTAAATATCTTAAAATATAGCACACCTGGCAAAAGACAGATCTAGCAAATCTTCAAAACCTTTAGTTGTCAAACTAGAGTGTATTCAGAGAAGAAAATTATCATAATGGTTTAATGTTGCAGTGGATACACCATACAATATGTTTTACAAAATCACATCGCTTTGCCTTCTAGTGCATCTTTCATTCTTTGTCCTATTTCTCAATAGAGTATATATTTTATGTTTTCTACAAAAAGCATGCTTTCTTTATGTGCTTGTTTATTTTATACAAATGAATGGCATTTGAATTTGTGCTGAACAGGTGGCATTAGCCAATCAGTTATGGTTTGGGATATTAAAGAGGTCCAGCTGTCAGACAGTGGGAGAAGTATGAAAATGTTGCCTGTGGTAAGATTACTTATTTATCTTTACTGCATATTTTGAAACCAAGGGTTATTTAAATAATTTGTGTTCTGTGAACCTTGACAAATGTGGCAATATATTGTGGCTCACATACTGAAGGGTACATTTAAAGACAGTTGCAAAGTGAAATTTATATCTTATTTTAAATACAATTTTCTTAGTATATATAATTTTGAAAAAAAAAAAGAAAGATATCATGGTGACATGAACAGAATAAACATCCCAGACTTACACTGTGTTAAATGCGAAAGGATGGTACTTGTTATAAACATCTTAAAGAACACTTTAGTAAGAATATTTCAATTTTAGATCCATCTGTGTAGTTGCAACCATGTTAATATTGTCTTTGCTGACTAGTTTAAAAAAAAATGAGCGCCTTAGAAAGTGAGTTGATTGTTTTGAAATGTGCCATAGAATCAGTTTTGTTTTGAGGTAGACTGTGATTTTACAATTTTCATTGTACTTGCCTTCTAGACAAAGCAAAAATCAGCATGCTTTATGCTAAAGATTTTCTAAGAACAGGTTCCCTTCTAGACACAATAGTAAAGTGCAATAGGGAACACTTTAATGCATATTCTAAAAAGATGAAAATTTGCAGTCAACAATTGCCCTATCTCCATTTTGTCTGATGTTGCATAAAATTCTGAGAGGCTGATGCATTGACAAACCAAAAGGTGATTTTTAACTGTATTCCATCCACCTATCATTTCTTTTGGTAATAGCTCCTTGATTCCTCATTGCTGCAAAGATCACTTTTTTTAAGAAAACTTTTTTCCCCTTATTTCCATGGTGCTCTTGTCCACATGAGAAAGCATTATGCTATTCCAATGCCACACGAGACTGAGTAAAAATCTGTATCCATCTTATGGTTTATATGGATGTGTCATATACTTACACTGGGGGGTGGTGGTGATATTATTGTTTAGAATTTTATTAGAGGAATAAAGCACACATTTTCATTTGCTTTTTTATTTTTATTTTTTTCTGCTGTCTGTGTCCTCACATGGTGAAAGGGGCAAGCAAGCTCTCTGGAGCCTCTTGTAAAAGGGCACTAATCCATTTCATATGGGCTCTGTTCTGGAAACCTCATCACCATACACAGGCCCTGCTTCCTAATACCGACACACCAATATATGAATTTGGGGGGACACATACATTTAGACGATAGGAATGAAGATAGTCTATGCTCTCATTGGAATGTCTCGCTTGATTTTAAATATCATAAAATGGGAATTTGGTAACCCATCAGTAGACCTCTGATGTCCAAGCTCTCAATCTCCTCAAACTCTACTCAACTCATAAGTCTGGATGCTTTTTTTTTCTATTATTGGTTAAGTTTTCTATATATTATAAATCAGCAATTAGCTATTAGGGTTTTAAATTACACACACAGGGGCACCTGAGTGGCTCAGTAGGAGAGCGTCAGACTTTGGCTCAGGTCATGATCTCATGAGGAAGGAAGGAAGGAAGGGGAGAAAGAAAGAAAGAAAGAAAGAAAGAAAGAAAGAAAGAAAGAAAGAAAGAAAGAAAGGAAAAGAAGGAGGAAGAGAATTCATGGTTCATAAATTCAGGCCCCACATCAGGCTCGCTGATGTCAGTGCTTTGTATCCTCTGTCTCCCTCTTGCTCTGCCCCTCCCCTGTTCATGTTTTCTCTCTAAAAAATCAATAAACTTAAAAAATCAAACATGTAACACTATTTACAGTAGTACTACAAATGAAATTTCTAGGTATAAATCTAACAAAATATATACAGATTCTATGTGTAGAAAAGTATAAAACTCTGACACAAGAAACACAACATCCAAAAATATGAGTAGTTATTCATGATTATGGATTAGAAATCTCAATATTGTGAAAATACAAATTCTTCCCAACTTGATTTGTAGATTAAACACAACCTCAGAGAAAATCCCAGGAAGGTATTTTGTGTTTATTGAAAAACTGATTTAAGTTTTACATTCAAGAGAAAAAATCCAAAGGAATCAATACAACACTAAAGAAGAACACAGAGAATTGACACTACTGAAATTCACCACTTACTAATTAAAAAATCGGCAACATATCTTAACAGATTTCTCACCGAAGAACATAGGCAGGTGGTAAATAAACATTAATGATGCTTATTGTCATTTGTCATCATGGCATTGCAAATTCAAACAACAATGAGGCATCGCTGCACAGTAATTAGAATGGCGAACATGCCAAATGCTGGTGAGAATGTAGAGCAACAGGAACTCTCATTTATTGCTTGTGGGAATGCAAAATGATGTATGCATTTGGAAGACAGTTTGTCAGTCCCTTACAAGCTGAACAGTTCTACTGTTGGATCCATTAGTTGTAGTCTTAGATATTAATCCAACTGATTGAAAACTTGCAGTCACACAGAAACCTGCATGGTATTATTTATAGTAGCTTTATTTATGATCAGCCAAACTAAAAGCCACCACTAAGATATTGCTCAAAAAGCAAATGGATAAACAGACTGTAGTACATCTGTACCATGGAATATTATTCAAAAATAAAAATAAATGAGCTATAAAGCAATAAAAAGGCATGAAGGAAACTTAAATGCATATTTATAAGTGAAAGAAGCCAGTGAAGGGGTGTATACTGCACAATCCCAACTTGTAACATTTCAGACCAGACACAATTATTGAGACACTTAAAATGGTTAGTGGTTGGTAGAATTTGTGGTGAGGGTTGAATAAGTGAAATGCAGGAGTTTTTTAGTGCAGCAAATTTATTTTATAGAATACCGTAATAGTGGATAAAAGACAGTATGCACTTGTCAAAAACCCATAGAAATTTAAACAATGTATCTTAATACATGAAACATACAAAATGTCATCCTGGAATCCCTGAGGCAAGATACAAGAGAATCTAGTAGTATTGTAAATGCATGAAAAAAATCTCACTGAGGGTCACAGAGGGAGAGGTAGGGACCAAAGTAACTTTGGAGATGAGTGGAGTCTGTAAGGAACTGCATATAAGCACTACATACTAGTCGATAAAATAGTTAAGAGAGTATGAATTAACAATGCTTACAGTGCTAAATATTTATATGAAAATGAACCAATTAAGTAAAACGATGGCAGATAGCTGAAGCCTCAGTTGTCACTGTGGGATTAAGAATGTAGAAATAAGCAAGTTGAGGAAATTTAGAATGATCCATGTGGTAATGAATGAGAATTGGAGACACCCATATGAACTCATGTTTAGATTAATAAGGATATAGATGTTTCTGTGCAGGAATATTTATAGATATTTGTACATACATGGTTAGTAAAAACACATATATTTTTTGCTTTCTCAGTAGAGAGGGCCTAAAAGAAATGACACCCCAGAAACAATATACAATAAAGGGAATATATATATATATATATATATATATATATATGTGTGTGTGTGTAATATACATATTATATATACATATATAATACTTTATATTTCCTTTATAGCATTATATATGAAGGTAGTACACTATATATATATAAAAACAATATGCTATATATATAAAGGCAATATACTATAAAGGGAAACAGGGCTCCTTAGGGAAATGGCTGACTGGAGGATTACAGCAGGAAATACAGAAGATGAGCACAGACCACTTTGCAGTATTAAGAAGAAATAAGCTTATAATTTGGGTACCTCAAATTCTAACCAAATTTACTCTGTGAATTCAAAGACAATTGTAACTAAAGTATATTTCTAGAAGTCTTAAGAAAGACAACAACTAATCATATCCACCCATCAGTATCTTTGTACATTCAGATGTTAATGATGATTATTTGTTGCTTTGGCAGGAAAAGAAAGAAAAGAAGAAGGGAAGAACAAAGGCAGGTAGGGAGGAAGGGAGGAAAGAGAGAAAGAAGAAAAGAAAGAGGGAAAGAAAGAAAGAAAGAAAGAAAGAGGAAGGGAAGGAAAGAAAGAAGGAAAGAAAGAAAGAAAGAAAGAAAGAAAGAAAGAAAGAAAGAAAGAAAGAAAGAAGAAAGAAAAAGAAAGAAAGAAAGGAGCCCGAGTGACTCAGTGGATTAAGCATCAAGACTCTTGGTTTCCACTCAGGTCATGATCTCACAGTTTCGTGAGTTCAAGCCCCAGGTTGCTGTTAACTCAGAGTCTTCTTGGGATTCCCTCTCTTTCCCTCTCTCTCACTGACCCTCCCTTGCTCACTTGCTGTCTCTGTCTCTCTCAAAATAAATAAATTTTTAAAAAATGAAAAGAAAGAAAAAAGGAAAGGAAAGAAGGAGGGAAGGAAGGAAGGAAGGAAGGAAGGAAACAAGGAAACAAGGAAACAGAGAAAGGGAGAGAGAGAAAAAAAGAGAGGAAAGAAGAAAGAAAGAAAGAAAGAAAGAAAGAAAGAAAGAAAAGAAAGGAGGGAAGGAAGAAAACAGAGAAAGGGAGAGAGAGAAAAAAAGAGAGGAAAGAAGAAAGAAAGAAAGAAAGAAAGAAAGAAAGAAAGAAAGAAAGAAAGAAAGGAGCCTAAGTGGCTCAGTGGGTTAAGCGTCAATACTCTTGGTTTCCACTCAGGTCATGATCTCACAGCTTTGTGAGTTCAAGGCCCAGGTTGCTGTCAGATCAGCCTGCTTGGGATTTCCTCTCTTTCCCTCTCTCTCACTTCCCCTCCCCTGCTCACTTGCTGTCTCTGTCTCTCTCAAAATAAATAAACCTAAAAAAAATAGAAAGAAAGAAAAAAGGAAAGGAAAGAAAGAAGGAAGGAAAGAAGGAAACAGAGAAAGGGAGAGAGAGAAAAAAGAGAGGAAAGAAGAAAGAAAGAAAAAGAAAGAAAGAAAGAAAGAAAGAAAGAAAGAAAGAAAGAAAGAAACAGAGAAAGGCAGAGAGAAAGAGAAAAAAAGACAAGAAAGAAAGAAAGAAAGAGAAAGAAAGAAAGAAAGAAAGACAAAAAGAGAAAGAAAGAAGCAGAGAGAGAAAGAAAAAAAAAAGAGGAAGGAAGGAAGGGAGGGAGGGAGGGAGGGAGGGAGGGAGGGAGGGAGGAAGAGGTGCCAGATATTTGAGTTAAATATCGTTTCTGGGTATGTCTGTGAGGATATCTCTGGATGAGATTTGCATTTGGATTGGTAGACTGAGGAAAACAGATGGCTTTTCTTACTATGTGTGGGCATCATCCAACCTTAGAGGACCTGAAAAGAACAAGAAGGTGATGAAAGGGAGAAGTTATCTCTGTCTGACTGTTTGAGCTGGATATTGGTCTTCTCCTGAACTTATACCATCATTCTCCTGGTTCTCAGGCCTTTGGACTCAGTCTAGAATTATACCACCAGGCATCCCAATTCCTTATATCTGCTGGTTCTGTTTTTCTGGAGAACTCTAGTACAATGGTTTGTCATCAAAAGTATAACTTCTTGCAGAATGTGATATACTTACATAGCATGTTCAGATCAAAGGGGGAAACAGAAGTGCTGTTTTACAAATCACCTCTTTCGTTCATTTTTTTCTTTTTTGATATTAGACATTTCTAAGGGCTTCATGAGGAGTTAAGTAATGTACTTTCAAGCTCCCTCCAGTGAGTTTTATTTATTTGCTCCTTTTTAAATTTTCACTTACTTAATATCACAGCAATGAGCTAAGAAACATGCAAAGAGGATGTAGTCATTATGATGTACCAGTTTATTCTTATTTGTTCTTTAAAAATATGAGCATCAATATCCATGTTTAGAAAATAAAATATATGGAATGTAATTTAGAACAGGATGTTGACATTTTTATTGAAAATATGTGATCTTTTTGTATCAATAAAATAATTCACATATTTAAAATTTTTTATATTATCCTGTAAAAATCTAAGTGAAATGTGTTATAAAAATAAATAGGACTTATAATATTGTTCTGTCTGGCAGTGTGGAACTTATACCATTTAATTTAGATCAGGAGATTTACCACTAGCCTGAGAGGTTTTGAAATTGGCTTATTCATCAGCTTTATTCTCTGTCAAATTGCAATCATTACCTTTTTTTTTCCCCTGATGGTAACTCCAAAAGAGTATTGACTGTCCTAGCTATTGAGCATGCAGAAAATTTCCCACTCTTTCACTGTCTGAAAGATTTTTAAAGAATATGGATTTCTTGGGAAATATTGTATTACACATAGGACTTTACACAATTTCCTTATACACTCTCAGGCTTTGAGAACTTTTTATTTGTCATTTTATAAGCAGGTGAGTACTTTGCCCATTTTTTCTCACTTATATGGTGGTACTTTGCCCATTTTTTCTCATTTATATTTTTCTCATTTATATATTATTTGGTGCTGTATACCACATTTGTGGGTAAGATGGTCTTAACTAGAAAGCAGAGGGTATTAATATTTACATTTCTTAAAAGAAGCTCTGATACTTGCATATCAGGACTCTAATTTAATCAAAAATGAATATTTGGTAAATTAAACTTGGGGATACCAACTAGACCAGAAGCAAAGAAAAAAAGTTGCAGCCCCAAATTTGATACATAAACAGTCTGGTTAGCATAGGGTAACTATTGCTGTAACACTGAGCATAGTCCCTTTCTGGCACTGAGTCCTAGATACTTAACTATAGCACTTCCAGACTCTGTGACTCCAGGATGTTCAAATACATCACACTGTGACAGAGTCATTTTGCTAATACTTAATGTTACAATTTACAACTATTTACTTAAAAAAAATCTTGACTGGGAAAAAAAGACAATAGGGATAATCCTTGTTCTGGGTCCTATTCAAAGCTTAGCAGGATTTGGAATTACTTTAAAAATGTATAAAAGCAAAATATCTCATTATTGCATATGGTGCTTCTGGAATCCAGAGAGGATTGTTAAAACAAGTGTAAAAACTTAATTGGTAAGACTATATAGGACTTCATGTCATATTTATTTGACATCTAACATTTAATTCAACACACTAAGTGTACTATATGATGAAATGAAAAATAGAGCCAGTGGACGTGGAAAAGGGATTGTATTAAATTGTTCCATTTCCCTTTATTTTGGATACCTTATTGCCATATGAGAATCTATCTAAAGGTAACACAGTGTGATGTTTCTGTGGAGAACCCTGATACACAAAGGTAATATTATCTTTTTTTGTTTTCCTTGGTTACTTTCTTTTGTAGTAGATAGTTTGAAATTTGTTGATAACAAAAATGAGGAATGTGAAATTCTTCAATTCAGAAATATTATTAACTTTTTAAATAAATTTCCAGATCTTACACGTCTGTTATTATAGATATATAATTACGAATTTCTGTGAAATTAAGAATTTCTTCTAACTGATAAAAATATATCCACAATTTTATGGTTGTCTCAATAGAAGCCCCATCTTCCTCGGCCATGATTATTAATTCAAAAACTTCTTCTTGTGGTTCTCTGCTGAAAAAGTTTCATTTTTCTTTAATCTGTTATATCTAGCAACCCCCTTAAGAATGTGCCACTTCCTGGAAGTCAAGGCATATTAATCTAGGACCCTGCAAGTTACGTTATTTTTACACAAGTAAGGGAAGTATGCTGTGATGTTTATGAGCAATTTTTCCAGAGTTAGAGCAAACTCAGTGCTCAGCTTATTACCTACCCATCTTAGGTTTCTGAGAAATTTAATTAAGCTATAACTAAGCATTGATTACCTCAAATGTAACAGTGATAATAAGAGTGTTTACCACCCAGGCTAAATAGGTGCCCTAAGTGCTGGACAGGGTAAATTTCCTGCCAGCTCATGTTGCTAAACTTTTAGATTCATTCACACAATACATTAGTTGGAGGTATCTCGAAATAAATGTCCAAATAAATACTTTCAGAAAATCTTCGAATGCCATCATATGACTCATTTATCTCCCAAATGTGAGAACAGATGAAGCTAAGGAATTGGGGGCACTGAGGTACATTTACAGAACAAGGCTGTTTGCTGGCCATTTCTGAAAAGCTCATCTATTTGCAGTTTATCTGAATAGTCTGTAAACTAAGCTTTAACCTCATCGTAAGGGAGATGGGTAACGAGCCTACAAATAAGCCCCGTGTATTTCATGTGCGTATTAGTTTGTTTTCGTTGTATTTACCATTCTTCATAGACCATGTGATCTCAGTTTATGGACATAAATATGATTCCTGTATTTCGGGGCAAAATCAAAGGCCACAGTTTTCAACTGGATAGAAAAAACAACTCTGAAACTGCTTCAATTATAATGTGCATAAAATGAAGTGGTCGTTGTCCACTTTTGCATTTTCTATCTTCTGCCACCAAAATAATTAAAATTTATGAAAATGCAAAGGGACAAAAATAGTTTTATAAGCCGTTTAACTTAGTAAATGCTAATTATGAGAGAAAAAAATCAAATTATTTGAAGTTATGCTTAAAAACAACAGAAAAACTAACATCTATAAATTGGAATGTGAAAAAGAGTCAATCCTGCTTATCTGGGCTAGTTGCTTAGGGAAATGTTGACATTATTCTCTGTCAGAATCTTTTATTTTAGTTTCTTACATGAACATCTTCCCTCAAAAATAACTTTTGGTAATATCTGGTGATCCCTTGTAATTTGCTTATCTGCCTTGTATCATAAACAAATTTTCAGTTTTCTAGTCAATTACTAAGACAGAGACTTCTTTTTTTGATGGAAATGCAGGGGATCTAGAATACTCAGAGTTCTCTTAAAATAAATATCTTTTAAAAAGCACTTACAATACCTACTATAAAGTTACTGTAATTAAGTAGTGTGGCACTAATCCATGGTTCCATAGCTTAATGGAACGCTCCAGAATAGAGCCACAATTTTACTCTTTTGACTTTTTTTAAGTGTTCCTTTTATATATATATATATATATATATATATATATATATATATTGAGAGAGAGAGAGCATGCACATGAACAGGGAAGGGGCAGAGAGAGAGAGGGAAACAGAGGATCTGAAGCAGGCTGCACACGGTCACCACAGAGCCCGAGATGGAGCTTGAACTCAGGAACCATGAGATCATGACTTGAATCGAAATCAAGAGTCAGACACAACTGACTGAGCCACCCAGGTGACCCACTCATCTACCTTTTTTATTGTGATAACATATAATAAGATCTACCTTTGTAATTAAATCTTAAGTGTACAATATAGAATTGCTAACTATAGGCTCTAGAACTCATTTATCTTACAAAACTGAAACTTTATACCTTTTGAGTAGAAATTCCCCATTTCCTTCTTTCCCCCAATACTCATTGGATTTTTGATAAAGGTGCTAAAAGTAAACCCAATTTGAAAGAGAAGATATTTTAAACAAATACTTTTGGGGCCACTGGTTATCTATCAATGATAAAATGATCCTAGGATCGGGGCGCCTGGGTGGCTCAGTCGGTTAAGTGGCCGACTTCGGCTCGGGTCATGATCTCACGGTCCGTGAGTTTGAGCCCCGCGTCGGACTCTGTGCTGATAGCTCAGGGCCTGGAGCCAGTTTCGGATTCTGTGTCTCCCTTTCTCTGACCCTCCCTGTTCATGCTCTGTCTCTCTCTGTCTCAAAAATCAATAAACGTTAAAAAAATTTTTTTTAAAAATGATCCTAGGATCTTTCTCACATTATACACAGAAGTTAATTTGAGGTGCAGAGACAGCTCCATCCTTATCTCTTAAAAAGATAGCTAAAAATATGAACCTCTTTAGGAGAATGTACTAGGAGAATATCTTTTTGAATTAGTAGTAGACAAGCTTTCTTAGAAATAATGCAGAAATTATAGCTCACTGGCAGTGAAATTTGGGATAGGCAAAGGGTAAGGGAGTTTCCTGCTTCAGGTGGCTTCCAGTCTCCCTGAAACTGAAGGGTTTTTTGGCTTTTTTGTTTATTTGTTTTTTGTTTTCCTTCTAGTCCTTCAGTTGCCTATTGCTTTTTCCTAGGACAGGAATTTTCCTTTTTTCTTGTTTGTCTATAAACTTCTTTCTCTATAGGATATAGCTTCTTTCTCTATCATAGCAATGGATCTTTGCCTCGTCATTGGTGGTGGGAGAGTATGCTGCTTTTCCCACAGTGTCTTGAAGCGTTTATCTCTCTTAAAAGAGGTATATGGGGAGCAGACAGTGCTCTGTGTCCATGTGCCACACTGATCTCTAGACCTACCTGCTATCTTTATCAAGAGTATCCATGGAGGCCTATGGAAGGAAGCTTGTCAGTGACCTCAGATTTTTCCTGTTTGAAGTTCCCATGGAAACTAAACAAATTGACAGTTTACTTTCAGCATCTAAAATATCTTAAATTTTTAAGCTGTCCCTAACTGCTTCTATGATTACCGTGTTCTCCTTCAACAATCTTCCAAAAATGAAAGAAACAGTTCCAGTCCTGTCTCACCTCTGCGGGGACTATCATCCTTTGGAATTCAATTGACTAGGTTAATTTACCAACTCACAACTGACTCACTCAAGGAAAGTTATGCATTTGTAGATTATGGAGGTTTCTCACATTGCTAGGGTTAGGGCAACACTCCTTTGTACATTTTTACATCATAATTGGAATTGAAATTCTATTATATAAAAGCATTATTTTACAAAGGTTTTATTTGATTTTAGTAAGTGACTTTTGAAAATTTCATGGCAGAATATATATTATAAAATTCATGTTTTTCTGTTGGAAAGTTCTGTAAGTTTTAATTATTTTTAGTGTTTATTTATTTTTGAGAGAGAGAGGAGAGAGAGAATCCAAAGCAGGCTCCAGATTCTGAGCTCTCAACACAGAGCCAAACGTGGGGCTCAAACTTATGAACAGTGAGATCATGACCCGAGCTGAAGTCAGATGCTTAATTGACTGGGCCACGTAGGCACCCCAGAAAATTCTGTAAGTTTTAAAAATATATAAAGTTGCACAACTACCTACATGAACAAAATATAGAACAGTTCAATTACCCCTCAAAATCTCCCTCATGCCCATTTGTGACAAATCCTTCCATTTTCTCTCAACCCTTAGCAAGTATTTATCCAACTATTATCTTTAGATTTTTGTTTTTTACAAAATGCTCTATGATGATATCATATAGAATGTGGCCTTTTGAATCCATTTTCACTTAACATAATGCTCTGAAAAGTAATCCATCATATTTCTAGGTGCTAATTAATCATTCATATGAACCTATTGTAAATTGCATCATTTGTCTTCCTACTCATGAAAGGTAAGCATTCTTTATATGATCTGAGATAAGCTCTGTAACAAATGTCGCTAGAAAATATTTAAAAAGTTGAAAATAGAACTACCCTATGACCCAGCTATTGCACTACTAGGTATTTACCCAAAGGAAACAAAACACTGATTTGAAGGGTTACATGCACCACAATGTTTATAGCAGCAGTGTATATACTGAAATATTACTCAACCATAAAAAAGAACAAACACTTGCCATTTGCAATGACATGGATGGAGCTAGACTGTATTATGCCAAGTGAACGAAGTCAGTCAGAGAAATACAAATACCATATGATTTCACTCATGTGGAATTTAAGAAATGAAACAGGCTTCCTACTATTCTTACTTTCTAATCTTATACTATAATAAACTTTTGCCTGTTATTAAAGAAGGAAAGAAAGAAAGAAAGAAAGAAAGAAAGAAAGAAAGAAAGAAAGAAAACAGATAAACATAGGAGAAAAAAAAAAGAAAGAGAGGGAAGCAAACCAAAAAAGACTCTTCACTATAGAAAACAGAAGTTGCTGGAGGGAAGGTGGGTGGGGGATGAGCTTAAGGAAGTCCCTTTTGGTGAGCCCTGGATGTTATATGTAAGTGACGAATCACTAAATTCTACTCCTGAAACCAACATTACACTATATGTTAACTAATTAGAATTTAAATGAAAACTTGAAACAAAAAGAAAAGAAAAAGAAAATATTTTTGCCTCGTCTATGGCTTATCTTTTTATTATTTTAATGATACTTTATAAATTTTTATTATCTTATTACCATTGCAAATGAAATAATTTCTTTAATTTCAAGTTCTGATTGGTTGTTGCTAGTGTATAAAAATACAACTATTATTTGTATGATGGACTTGTGTTTTGTGACTTTGCTAAATTTGTTTATTATGGTAATTTTTGTGTATTCCTTGTATTTCTTACATGCATTATATATTCTGTTAGTAAATACAGTTTTACTTTTTTCTTTCCAAACTACATGCCTTTAAATTATTTTGTTGTTCTGGGGCACGTGGGTGGCTCAGTCGGTTGAGCATCTGACTTCAACTTAGGTCATGATCTCACAGTTTGTGGGTTCAAGCCCCGCCTTGGGCTCTGTGCTGTCAGCTCAGAGCCTGGAGCATGCTTCAGATTCTGTGTCTCCTTCTCTCTCTGCCCCTCCCCTGCTTGTGCTCTGTCTGTCAAAAATGAATAAATGTAAAAAAATTAAAAAACAATTCTTTTGTTGTTCTTATTCTTATTGCCTTAATGTGCTAGCTAGAATAATATGCAGTACAATGTTGAATAGAGATGAAAAAAGTAAACATCCTTGCCTTGTTCATTACATTTGGAGAAAGGCTTCAGTCTTTCACCATTAAGTATGATGTTAGCAGTAGGATTTGCATAGATACACTTTGGCAAGTGGATAAAAATCCCCTTTATTCCTAGCTCATTGACGGTTTCTACAGCAAATAGATGTATTATTTTTCAAATGATTGTTCACCATCTCTTTACCTGATCATGGGGTTATTGTTCTTTATTCTGTTAATATGATATATTCCATTATTTTCAGATGTTAAACCAACTGTTTGAGATGAATCTTAGCTGCTCAGAGTGTATAATACCATTGTCATAAATGTTATTTGCCATAAGTCACATTGTTAGTATAAACTATCTTAAGTAGCTAAGTCTTCAGTCATACAAAGACTTTCATTTCTTTCTTTTTATTTGAGTATAGTTGACACACAATATTAGATTAAATTTGTGTGTACAACATAGTGATTTAACAAGTTTATACTTCATACTGTGCTTACCGTAAGCATAGCTAACACCTTTTGCCATACAACACTATTACAATACCATTGACTATATTCTTTATGCTGTAACTTTATTCCAATGGCTTATTTATTCCATAACTAGAAGCCCATGTTACCCTCTCCCCTTCCTCCATTTTGCCCACCCCTAATCTTCCTTCCTGGCAGCCATCAATATTTATAGATCTGATTCTGCTTTTTGGTTTTTATTCATTTGTTTTTTTTTTATTCTACAATATGTGAAATTGTATGGTATTTGTCTTCCACAAACATATATATATATATGTATATATATATATATATTTATTTACTTATTTATATATATATATATCAGTTACATATATATCACATATATCACATATATATTTATATATCACATTTTCTTTATCCATTTATCTATACATGGATATTTGGGTTGCTTCTATATCTTGGCTATTATAAATAGTATAGCAATAAACATAGGGGTGCATATATCTCTTTGAATAGTGTTTTCATTTTCTTTAGGTAAATAGCCAGCAGTGTGACTATTAGATCATATGGTATTTCTATTTTTAATTTAATTTTTGAGAAACCTCCATCTACTTTCCACTGTGGCTGTACCATAAAAGATATTCTTATCAACCAAGGCATCCCATGGGTTCAGAGATTATCTCTCAGGAGCTGGTCAAAGCCATTCCTGTTCCCGCCTGGGTGGCTCATTTGGTTAAGTGCCCAACTCTTGATTTCGGTTCACATCATGATATTAGGGTCATGAGATTGAGCCTGGCATCAGGCTCCATCCTGAAAGTAGAGCCTGCTTAAGATTCTCTATCTCTCTCTCTCTCTCTCTCTCTGCCCCTTTCTCAACTTGTGCTTTCTCTCTCTAAAAAATAAAAAAATAAATTAAACGAAATTTAAAAAGCCATTCCTACCACTTGGCAATGAGAAAAAAATGAAATCTTGCCAGTTGCAACAACATAGATGGAACTGGAGGGTATTATGCTAAGTGAAATAAGTCAGAGAAAGACAGATATCACATGTTTTCACTCAAGTGTGGAATTTGAGAAACTTAACAGAAGACCATGGGAGAAGTGAAGGGGAAAAAATAGTTTCAGACAGGGAAGAAAACCATAAGAGACTCTTTTTTTTTTCAGTCTTCCATACAATTTTATTTTCTCCCTTTAACCATAATAATATGATATCCAAATTTTGTCTTAACGGGAGGATCTGTAAACACAGGTTTATCCAGCCCACTTACGGGCTAGGCAAATGCTGCTTCTTGAAATGGTCCCACCTTGGTACCTCTGGTCATCCAACCCAAGTCACCCCCTTGCCTGGCTTTATCTCTACTATACTGTGCGGCCACTTCATTGAATCTCATTCCAGACTTCAACTTTTCCATGGCTTGCATGATTTTCCCATGTTTTTCACACAGAATGTGTCTGACCTTTATTGCATTGCCACCACCTTTGGGACCCTGAGCCTTCTTGTCAGAACTGTCACTCCCAGAGGCTGCTCCCCCTTCCCCCCCTTTCCTGGAACTGCTTTTTCCCTTGGGCGGCATCTTCAAATCTTGCAGCTGTACTGTCAAAGGCTTCAGTTGCCTCTAAAAGACTCTTAAATACAGAGAACAAACTGAGGGTTGATGGAAGGGATGGGTGGGAAGGGCGGGCTGGGGAGGGGAAAATGGGTGATGGGTATTGAGGGCACTTGTTGGGATGAGCACTGGGTGTCATATGTAACCAATGAATCATGGGAATCTACTCCCAAAGCCAAGAGCACACTGTATATACTGTATGTTGGCTAACTTGACAATAAATTATATTTAAAAAAAGAATTTAAAAAGCCATTCTTGAAGAAGTTTAGAATGTGCAGGGTTTAGGCAACCCAGAACTACTGATCTAACCCTTTGCTGTACAATTTCCAAGTAGTTCAGTGATAAAGTATTTTTAAATAAAAAGAAGTTACAACTCATGAGATTTAACTTAAAGCTCTGAGGGGATATTAAATCAATTTTTATAGAGCCAGTTTCCTACAAAATGTCAACTGTAGTTGCACCGTAATATAATAAAAGACCTAGTCATAAAAATCACATTTAGTGGTAGGAGAGGATACTCTATAAATGATTTGAGTGATTTTGTTAATATTTGACATACCTAAGCATTTGTTTTTGTATTTATATATGGAATCAGTTCTTATATTCTTCTAAAAAATTCAATTTAGTGCATTATTATCAAGCTTTATCATCATATTATTTTCATTATAAAAAGCAGTAGCAAAAACAAAATTATATTCTTTGAAATTTACATACAATATACTAAATTGACTGGCATATTGTAATTAGGAATGGGATCGAATATACATATAATAAAGTGGTAAAAGAGTAACCATTCTTATGTAAAGTTATAATGATATATTTATGATTTATAGTACATCTAGTTCATAATATTCATAGTATATTAAAGATTCATCACTTTTATCATATATTTCTTATGATTTACACATTTATATGTCTTCTAATGGTAACCAAAAATTGGCATTTTTGCTTATATTGGATACTTAAAGTGAGGTTCACATTTATGTCCTATAATAATTTTTTGGTAAACTTCTCATTTTTATAGTTTGAGGAAATTCATTTATTGAGAAAAATGTTTTTAATTTTATACATTCAAAATAATAAGCACGTTGAAATGCCATGAATTAATAGTATAAGATCAAACACTGTGACAAAGTTATTTTCAGTATATAGTCGTGTGTTTTAGGCTTTGTCCACAATAAAATTATGCATGCTTTCCTTTTAGCTGTTCATGCTACTTTCAATAGCTTTAATGCATAATAATTTATCTGCAATCTAAATGCCATCTACTTCAAAGTAGGATTTAAGCTGACAATATGTAATTATTTAGAGAACTCTATTGAAGTACTAATATGTTTGAAGATTTCTAGGTGTACAGAAAAAATTTGCCTGTTTTATTATGCCAACTTTACTAGCCTTCAATGTTCTAGGATGAGAAAAAAGAAAAATAATCCATTTTTAGGTTACTCTTACCTATTGAAAACTATGTGGATACTCTCAAACACGTTTCATGGTGGTAATTTTATTAACTATCATCTAGGAACGTGGAATGTGACATGCTGATGGGAAAAGTGGAAGAAAATGAGGCAGGAGAGATAAGTAATATATTTATGGAAGTCCTTTAAACTCTGTGATCCACTATGCTCTTTTTCTCCTGAGGGCATTGGGAACTCATAGAATGTTCCGAGTGGCAGATAATATTACTTAGGTATTGGTGGAAAGGGCTAATGTACTTTAAGTTTGGGGGAAACATATTTGAGTTTGATGAAAATGGTGAAAATATAGTATTTGATCTAAAATAAGAGATCTAAAAATAAGAGTGGGTAACTAGAAAATGACTTAATATTTTTTCCAACTATAAAATCATGTAAACCAAACCCATTTGACCCATCACATGCAA
This sequence comes from Prionailurus bengalensis, assembly GCF_016509475.1. Classification (NCBI taxonomy): domain Eukaryota; kingdom Metazoa; phylum Chordata; class Mammalia; order Carnivora; family Felidae; genus Prionailurus; species Prionailurus bengalensis. Next base: position 154,601,452 of record NC_057344.1, on the reverse strand, counting down.
TGTAAACTCCATGAGAACTGAAATTTCATTTTCTATTGTTAAAGTAATTAAACAAAGAGGCCATTAGACTGAGGTAGATTTAATGCATGCACAGTCTATGCAAGCAAACTGAAACGTAAGCCAGAGTAAACTCCTATAAATGCCTCAAGGCTAAGAAATTAAAACCTAAGAACAACTGGGCACCTGGGTGGCTCAGCAGGTTAAGCATCCCACTTCGGCTCAGGTCATGATCTCACAGCTTGTGAGTTCGAGCCTGGCGTCGGGCTCTATGTTGATGGCTCAGAGCCTGGAGCCTGCTTCAGATTCTGTGTCTCCCTCTCTCTCTGCCCCTCCCCTACTCTCTCTCTGTCTCTCAAAAATAAATAAATGTTAAAAACATTTAAAAAAATGACAAAATCAACTAATCACAGTCAACTAGTCTTTCCCAAATTAAGCAACCACTTGAGCTTTACTTCCATGGCAAATCTACAAGAGTCTTTGCCTTACGTTCTGTTGGCTCCTAACCATTTTCATTTTGGCACTGACAGATTCAAATACATGTTTGTTCAAATATATTCTTCAAACATTTTTTAAAAAAATTTTTAGTGTTTATTTTTGAGAGAGAGACAGAGAGTGGGCGGGGGAGGGCCAGAGAGAGGGAGACACAGAATCGCAAGCAGGCTCCAGGCTCTGAGGTGTCAGCACAGAGCCCAACGGTGAGAACATGACCCAGTGGAAGTCAGACTCCCAACAGACTGAGCCACCAGGCGCCCCTCTTCAAAAATCCCAATGTACAATTTATCTTGTAACACTATCCTCTTTATCATTGATCTCCATGACACCTGGAACATAGGTGCACAATAAAATTTTGAATAAAGTATGAAAATGGTGATTGTTCAAAGCTGCATAATACTGTAATATCTAAGGCTTAGTTCTTAAGGAATAACCAATGAAGGAAAGAGGTTGAAAGGATGGTGGTTGATATTAAAGCACCAATTTGAATGTTAAATACATTTTGAAGAACACAAAGTAGAATATGCCAAATAAAGGAGAATGGTGCTATGAATATAAATATCATTGTATCTTGAATATAGTGATTCTGGTTTGCAAATGAACACATTATAAGTAATTTAGAGCATAAAAAATAAGGCCTGGGAAGCCATAGTCAGGTTGGGTAAATGAATTATGCTCAGAACACTCAAAATAGAGAGTTGAATTTGGTTATGAACATTTTTCAGTTTACAGTTTCTTTTTCCTTTAATGTTTATTTATTAAATAATAATAAATTTATTATTTTCATTTCTATTATTTATTTTATTTATTATTTTTATTTTATTTTTCTTTAATATTTATTTATTAAATAATAATAAATTTATTATTTTTATATTTGAGACAGAGTGCAAATAAGGAAGGGGGGATACAGAATCTGAAGCAGGCTCCAGGTTCTGAGCTGTCAGCACAGAGTGTGACGTGGGGCTCGAACCCACGAGATATGAGATCATGACATGAGCCGAAGTTGGATGCCCAACCTACTGAGCCACCCAGGTGCCCCACTAGTTCACAATTTCTGATATACTTCAGTTAGCACAGAACATCCTCAGGAATCCTTTTATGCATTTGTATCTTCTCTATTTCCATAGTTTATTTTTATTTGTTTTCATTTTCAGTTACTTTTACAGCTAGTGCAGTAAATGTAGCATTTTTAGAAATTTAAAATTATTAGAAAAAACTGAACATTTTGATTTGACCTAGAAAGAGTCACAATTTTAATCTTAACATTTATTTCACACCCTGAAAGAATTATGCTACAGTATATAGAACTTAATTTTTTTCTATACAAATGTTTAAAATATGACAATTAATAAGATACTAATAGAAATTACATTTAAGGGTATTAACATTCAAAAAGAGTAAGACAGGCTATGCTTTTGACACAATTGGGCCATTTGGATGGATAGTATATATCAAAATTGGTCATATCTTTACTGTAAATTTTTTTATTTGTTCTCATTGACAATTTTCCTCCAGATTTAAATCTCATGGCCATGTTTATGTAAACTATTTGTTGATAGGCACATTTTTGTTTGTTTGTTTTCTTTTCAATTATAGGTGTTTTTTTAATTATTTATTTGAGAGAGGGAGAACTCAAGTGTGAGAGAAAGTGAAGGAGGGGCAGAGAGAGGGAGAGAGAGAAGCCCAAGCAGGCTCCATTCCAATAGTGTATAGCCCCAAGCAGGGCTTGATCTCACAAACTATGCAATCATGACCTGAACCGAAATCAAGAGTCGGATGCTTAACAGACTGAGCCACCCAGGTGCCCCAGTGATAATCACATTTCTATGTCCTGGATATGTTTTTTTCCCCAATAAATTCATTTTTTAAAAATTTACATCCCAGTTAGATAGCATACAGTGCAACAATGATTTCAGGAGTAGATTCCTTAATGCCCCTTACCCATTTAGCCCATGCCCCTTCCCACAACCCTCTATGTCCTGGATATCTTTAACTAAAGTTACCATGTGCCAGTTGGTCTAGCACAATCTTGGTTTATGCCTCTCATCTAAAATTAATGATTAACAGTGTCCCACTTTCATTTCCAAATCTCCCAATTTCTATGGTAAGTTTATAAAATATGTTGTCACCCAATTTTCAATCTAATACAAAGAAGTTTCTTAAGATGCTCCAATTTTGAGGTGGTGGTGAGAGAGAGGGAGAAGGGAATATGTAGATGAGGAAATTAATTTAAAATTGAGTAAATCAGTAATGAAACAGTACTTTACTGCAGTTACTGAGTCAGAAATAATATTGCATCACTAAATTATAAATTAAAATACTGAGAGGATCTTCATTAGTGTAGAATCAAGATAATGCTGCATAGTGATTGAGGTCGATCAACAAATCAGATGTATGATGGTGAATCCAATAGTCTGTACACTGTCTCATGAAGGAATCTAAGTTCCATTGCAATTTAGATAATTGAAGATTTGATATATTTTTATTCTATGTTTCTGTACTTATAAATGAGTTCCTGAGCCACATGATTCCCGGTACCCTGATGCACCCTTTAATCGGAAAACACACACATACATACACACACAGAAATTGTAGTATATGCAGTTCATTTTCGTTCGTTATTGCATAAGCTGTTTCTTTAATTCTTTTTCTCTGCCTTATTTATTGATCTTATTTATTACACTTGGTTTAACAAAGAATAAATAATTACTGTTAATTGCTATTTCATGTTCCACTGGATATTTCTTTAGAAATGTATGATATGCCTTGTGTATTATACATGCTTTCATGTCCCCAGCTAGGTTATGACTTTCTGGAATTTGAGGTAATGTGTGTTATTCAGATTTCTATCCTCTGATGCCTATAAAAACATACACTCTTTAATAGGAATGCAAAAAATATCTATTATCTTAGAAGCCATAATCATAGAAATACAATTATTTGATAAAGTCAACTACGTGGAGTTTTTTGTTTAAAAATTCTCTTTGTTCTTTGAAAATTAATTACTTAGGATTTTTACAGCCTTCTTGTCTAATTTGCTTACAGGTGGTTCTAATACCTGTAATGTTTTATTTTTATTTTCCTGTAAAAACAGGGTCAGTTTTTATGAAGAGTTCTATAATTTTGTGTTTAAGGAGAAGGGTGTCTTATTTTGGATATATTAAAATTCAATCACACACAAATATTTTAGCACATCATGTTTTCACATGAGGTGTGAATATTTTAAAACCTGCCACAAAGTAACATGTAACATTTGTAAGTAAGCTGGTATAGATTTAAGCTCTTTCATCTGTCAGATTTTTTATTCTTGTTAATTCTGGCAGAGCTAAAGCAAAATTAATAGGTTTATAATTCAGCCAAATAGAATCTAATGAACCAGATTTTATAATCAATAGCTTTATAAAAGTAATTCAATCAAATTCGTATGTAATAAAAAAGAAATGGTTTAGAGTTAATCAACTGAGTTAAAATGAATTATTTCTACATTTATATTCTTGTTACCTATTTAGACTTAGTGTTGCTTCTTGATTACTTCTGATCCTAATGTATCATGTTATTAGCTATGCTGAAGGTCATTTATATTTTCCCACTGAGAGGAAGAAGTTGGAAAGGAAGGGAAGAAAAGAAAAATTAAATAGGAGAAAAAAAAAGGAGTCTTGAAATTGGTAGTTCTAGTCATCAGTGAGCTGGAAAGAGAAAACAACAAAAGCCTTTGTTGTAATGACTGAAGAGGAGTAAAAGTAACTTAATAAAACCAGTGTGCTTCAAATGCCAGAACTGAGGTATAAATATTAAATGTATACTCTGTACCGCTCAAAGTCAGAGGAAAATCAGTCCTTATTTCTCCTCCTCCTCCTCCTCCTCCTCCTCCTCTTCCTCCACCTCCTTTTTGTAGTTCCTGACACCCAGAAACTATTTGTTACTGAAGTGATCATTTTCATTTCCTTTAATTCCAAAAATAATCTTATAAATTTTAAGTTGCCATCTTTCTATCAAAAATGAAGGAAATGGGGATTAAAGAAAAAAATAATAAAACAACTAACATGTGTGATGTCCACAAACTGAAGAGATAAAGAGCCAGACTATTTGTCTCTAAAACATTGCACTTTTGCTTGGTTTTTCTTTTCAAAGGCTATGCTCCTTTTTTGAGGCAGAAAATTTGGAGTGGTATAGAATCAAAACCCTCCATAGGTCTTCTAGCATTTCCTGTACATCTGATTTGGCCCATATGAAAGGATGAGAGTTTGTGTAAGAGGATATTTCTCAAGGAACACTCATCAGAAAATGTGGATGTTTCAGGACAGCTCTTATTAAACTAGCCCAAAGAGATGCTAACCATGGAAAAACTGTTCTCTCTATGATATATCTTAGTTACTATTCAAAGATTTTTCTATTTGCCTCATGTATCAGAGTGATTTGAGGTTACCTTTAAAAATTTAGATTATTCTAGAGCTATGCTGGAGAAGCAGTTTTTCCAGGGATATTTCAGCAACACCATACGCCACATCCTCATACTAGATAGTTGCCCAAAACAACCCATGACTTGCCTCCCCCTGAAAAGATCCATGAAGTTATCACAGCCTGTGCACTTATTTTTAAGCCATTTTGCATTTAAAATGTGCTTATGCTTGGATTGGTACAGTCCCTTTGCCATTTAGGCTAGTTTTAAATCAATTACATTGCAATTTGCTTTTAGACTCTATTGCTCTGACAATAATTTGTATTATTTTACCTAACTCTTAAGAGTTTTAGCAGTGTCAGTGCGCCTGGGTGGCTCAGTCAGTTGAACGTCCGACTTCGGCTCAGGTCATGATCTCACAGCTCTTGAGTTTGAGCCCCGCGTCAGGCTCTGTGCTGACAGCTAGGAGCCTGTAGCCTGCTTCAGATTCTGTGCCTCCCTCTCTCTCTGCTCCAACTTACTCGCATTCTGTCTCTGCCTCTCTCAAAAATAAATAAACATCAAAAAAATTTTTAGAAAAGTTTTAGCAGTGTCATTTTCTAATTAACCTTCAGTTTTTCCTGACATCACCGGTTTCAAAATATAAATTTCACATTTTTTTTCTGTTTCTCATTAGGGCTTATATAACCAAGCCACAATGTATAATGCCCATTTATTACTATTAATATTATTTTTTAAAATGTCGACGTTAATATAATACTCAAGAAGGGTAAAAGGCTATTTCAAAGAGTTGGAAAATATCGGCAGCATATTTAACAAATAATTACTTCAAATATATAAAAAATGTGGGGCGCCTGCGTGGCTCAGTCGGTTAAGCGTCTGACTACAGCTCAGGTCATGATCTCGCAGTCCATGAGTTTGAGCCCGGCGACGGGCTCTGTGCTGACAGCTCAGAGCCTGGTGTCTGCTTCAGATTCTGTGTCTCCCTCTCTCTGACCCTCCTCCGTTCATGTTCTGTCTCTCTCTGTCTCAAAAATTAAAAAAATATATATATCAAAAAAATTAAAAAAAAAACAAATATATAAAAAATGTGAAAAACCAAAAAAGAAAGACAAATGAATGGCACTATGTATTGAAATGCAAATATACATATAATTTGATCAAGCAAATTTATTTCTAGATTGATATTCTCTAGAAATAATTGGAAGTATACATAGTCATATGCAGGTAAGGGATTAGAGTCTTGTTTGTAACAGCTAAATGTTTGAAAATGACCTAAGAGATTTACAAGCAGTAGGGAATTGCATTTGTGTCTTATAGTATATCTATGCCATAGAATAACATGCAATTTCAAAAAGAATGAAGCAGAGAAAAAGGTAGTGGTAAGGGAAAATTCCCAAGATATTGCTAATTGAAAAATATATTCATATGTGTGTGGATATATGTGTGTGAATGATAAATGATAGATAGATGGATAGTGTGTATGTGAGTGTGTGTGTTTATCATGTAATTAGTGATCGCTAACAGTTTTATACATGGTTATTCAGGGTATTAGAATAAATTTTAATATATTTTTTCCTAATTTGAAACTTTTATAATAAAACATAATGTGTAACCTAAGTATTACAATATTTAAATAATAATGAACAGTAATCTTTAAAATTAGGAAATACAGATGCATATAAAGGCAAAATAATAATCATTCATAACCCCATCATCCAGAGATAAGGCCTTGGAACATTTTGGCATAATTCTTTATAGTATTCACTCGATAGATAGATGATAGATACATATTTGCATTCTGCATATGAATTTTACTATACTGACAGTCCCTGACTTAGGATTGTTCGACCATACAGTGGTGCAAAAAGTGGCAAACATTCAGTAGAAAGCATACTTTGAGTTTTGAATTTTGATCTCTTCCCAGGCTAGCAATATGTAGCAGGATACTCTTGTGATTCTGAACAGCAGTGAGCCAGAGCTCCCAGCAGTCATTTGATCACCTAGCCAACCGCCAACATACTTGCAACCACTCTGTAGCCATATTGCCATTCTGTTTTTCACTTTCAGTACAGTATTCACTAAACTACATGATGTACTCAACACTGTGTTATAAAATAGGTTTTGTATCAGATAATTTTGCCCAGCCGTAGGCTAATATAAGTGTTCTGGGCAAGTGTAAGGTAGGCATAGTTAAACTACGATGTTTGGCATGTTGGATTTTTTTTTCAATATATGAAGTTTATTGTCAAATTGGTTTCCATACAACACCCAGTGCTCATCCCAAAAGGTGCCCTCCTCAATACCCATCACTCACCCTACCCTCCCTCCCACCTCCCATCAACCCTCAGTTTGTTCTCAGTTTTTAAGAGTCTCTTATGTTTTGGCTCCCTCCCTCTCTAACCTTTTTTTTTTTTTAGTTCCTCTCCCCCATGGCCTTCTGTTAAGTTTCTCAGGATCCACGTAAGAGTGAAACCATATGGTATCTGTCTTTCTCTGTATGGCTTATTTCACTTAGCATAGCCAAAGTAATTTTGAAGAAGACCAAAGCAGGAGGCATCACAATCCCAGACTTTAGCCTCTACTACAAAGCTGTCATCATCAAGACAGCATGGTATTGGCACCAAAACAGACACATAGACCAATGGAATAGAATAGAAACCCCAGAACTAGACCCACAAACGTATGGCCAACTCATCTTTGATAAAGCAGGAAAGAACATCCAATGGAAAAAAGACAGTCTCTTTAACAAATGGTGCTGGGAGAACTGGACAGCAACATGCAGAAGGTTGAAACTAGACCACTTTCTCACACCATTCACAAAAATAAACCCAAAATGGATAAAGGACCTGAATGTGAGACAGGAAACCATCAAAACCCTAGAGGAGAAAGCAGGAAAAGACCTCTCTGACCTCAGCCGTAGCAATCTCTTACTCGACACATCCCCAAAGGCAAGGGAATTAAAAGCAAAAATGAACTACTGGGACCTTATGAAGATAAAAAGCTTCTGCACAGCAAAGGAAACAACCAACAAAACTAAAAGGCAACCAACGGAATGGGAAAAGATATTCGCAAATGACATATCGGACAAAGGGCTAGTATCCAAAATCTATAAAGAGCTCACCAAACTCCACACCCGAAAAACAAATAACCCAGTGAAGAAATGGGCAGAAAACATGAATAGACACTTCTCTAAAGAAGACATCCAGATGGCCAACAGGCACATGAAAACATGCTCAACGTCACTCCTCATCAGGGAAATACAAATCAAAACCACACTCAGATGTTGGATGTTTTAAATGAATTTTTTTACATATAATTTTTCAGCTTACAACAGGTTTATCAGATGTAACCTCAGCGTAAGTCAAGGAAGATCTGTATTCAGAGTTTGTTTTGTTGTTAGTTTGAATGCTACATTTTTGTATATTTCTGTATTCACATTTTTTTCCTTAAGAGTGTTGCCAGGATGATAATCTTTTAATATTTATTTTGCAAGTTTGAATTCTAAAATTGTGACCGGATTTCAGACCTGATCTACTGCAGGGTATGGGTGCTCAGTTCAAAGCCTATTTACTAACATTATATGCATTTTAATTTGTTTCAATTTGGTAATTCGGTGAAATTTAGCATGTCATTTTAACTCTGAGTCATGTCTCTGAATAATTGCTTTTCAGGACATAATTTCTCCATCATACTTTCCTCCTAATAACTGGCTTCTTTATTATTGAAATTATTTCTACTCTTATTTGGTTAGTTTTCAACTGTTTTTCAACTGATATTGTTACTCCATGATTTATTTTTATTCTGACAGAAAGGAGGAGAATCAAACTACTCTTAGGAAACATAGTTGTAACTTATAAAGCAAAACCTTGAGTTTGGGTTTTATAAAGTAGTGAAATTCAGAGATAAATAGACATCAGGATTCCTACACTCAAATCTTCAGGATAGAAAGGAGTCCTATGCAAAACTGATGGTTCATGAATAATATTTTTGATAGAAAAAACATTGGGAAATTTTGGTTAAAAATATACTGAAATTGTGCAGAAATACAGGAGATAGAAATGGGAATAAAGAAAGATAAAAATGGTGTCCTTGGTATATTTTAATTCAATGAAAAAGCTTTTTATTTTTCATTTTACCTTTTTTCTCAGGGAAAACTAGAGAATCAGAAGACATGTAGATGGAAGAAATTATTTAGAATACTCTTGAAGTTAAGTGAAACATGCCGAGATCTATCTGTTCATGTTTTTGATCTGTTTAAATTTCATCAGTTGGTTAAAATATTGAAACAACTTTTTGTTGTTTCATTGAATGGATTCTTAAAGGGTGCCATGTAAAGAGAAAAAAATGAAAATAAAATGACACCATTATTTTATTAAAGTGTGTTCTTTACCTCACATTACCTTTCTGAAATTAGCACCTTCTTTAAAAGAAGGTCATGCTTTATTCAGTGATAAAGGGACAATGACTTAATTACTCAAGAATACCAGGTCACTCAGGGTGCTTGGGTGGCTCAGTCAGTTAAGCATCTGACTTCGGCTCAGGTCATGATCTCGCAGTTTGTGAGTTCGAACCCCACATTGGGCTCTGTGCTGACAGCTTGGAGCCTGGAGCCTGCTTCGGATTCTGTGTCTCCTTCTCTCTCTGCCCCTCCCCCACTTGTGTTCTGTCTCTCTGTGTCTATGAAAAATAAATAAACTAAAAAAAAAAAAAAAAAAAGAATACCAGGTCACTCTCTATGGCTTCCGTTGAGCACTAAGCACCTATTTAACAGGGATTTCATTATGGTCCTTATTAGAATATCAGTGCAATTTTACATAGCAAATTTGTTCCCTTTTAAATTACTTGTTAACTGCTGAAACTTGGTTTCCTCTTTGTAGGCTTTATCTTTTTTTCCACTTATTACCCCTGAAAGTGAATTTGAAAAATGCCTTTATACCTATAACCCAACATGTCAATATGTAACAAGGCAATAATTAACAGTACCGAATTTCTAAATTACACATACTCTAAGTTGTATCAAGCCACTCATTTTCAAGGAATAGGTCAGATTCAACGATGTTTCAAAAATACAGAGTTCTTAGCTAAGAAACTTACATCATTAGTCTTAAACAATCTGAAGATTTAAGTCTAAATAAAACAAAATATGTTTCTTCCATTGTCTATTAATATGTGAATTATAATTTTTGTTGTGTGAACCATTATCATAAATTATACATATACATTCAATATTATACATATGGGCAACTATGGCAAAAAAGTTGTGTTCTATTTTAAATAATCCAAATATATATAATATTTATATTAATGTTATGTTTTCTATCATATAGAGTATATTTTCTTTGGATTATTTAAAATAGGACACAACACTTTCTTTCCGTATTTGCCCCAGTAACTCTTTAAATCTTTATTTGAGGGGCGCCTGGGTGGCGCAGTCGGTTAAGCGTCTGACTTCAGCCAGGTCATGATCTCGCGGTCCGTGAGTTCGAGCCCCGCGTCAGGCTCTGGGCTGATGGCTCAGAGCCTGGAGCCTGTTTCCGATTCTGTGTCTCCCTCTCTTTCTGCCCCTCTCCCGTTCATGCTCTCTCTCTGTCCCAAAAATAAATAAACGTTGAAAAAAAAATTTTAAATCTTTATTTGAGAAGCTATAACCTGGCTAGACAAGGGTGACTCACTGTATAGGCAGTGAGAAAACATTAGCTCAGCTGTACCCTGCAATAACATGGGAAATAGAAAGTGCACTTAAAAGATCTTTGGATTTGGTTAAAACAGTTTCAAAACACAATGCTGATTATTGACATTTGTTACTACTAGAAAAAAGAGGAGCTTAAAAAAAATACATATACATATACATATACATATACATATACATATACATATACACACATACATACACATACACACACACAACCAAGAATTTCTAGGCTAGGTAGATTTGGAAAATGAATTTTTTTCTCAAAAATCCAGAGATATGGTTATTAAACCCCCACTTTTAGGCTACAGATAAATCAAGGGTTTATTAAGAGTTAAGAAAGAATTGGGTGACTATCATTAATTCCCTTCATCTAGAGGAAATGCACCTAGAAAAAGACACCAACGTTGTGGTTGTATGGCCACACGATGAGTTCAAAATGGCTGTAATGAAGTCTAGCTATAGGAACATGGGTTGTAAAGCATTATTTCATTATAAATTGGAGATAAAAAGGAACTATATCTTGCATACTGAAGATATGTATTATCTGAATAATAGATGGGCATCAGTATAATTCTTCCTTGTACTTGATTTGTCTTATTTTCTAATGCATGATAGTCATTTCTTTCTTAGATAAACTAAAGGTTCACAAACAGATTCAGGTGTGTAAATTATGCTATTGGGATATTAACATCCCACTTTTAAATCATGGTCTGCATTTCTCATCTCTTTTTATCTCAGATTTTTTAGTTGAACATATTTAGCCTTTTTTCCCAAACATTTTTGTTCATCTTTTCCTCTCTAGGTCCTCCTTGATGCCTATTTACAATGGATTTGGAAAATTCTGGATCTTTTTTTTTTCTTTCTTCCATTCCTCTTCTTTGTTTATTCTATATTATTTGAGAATTACTGAACTGGACTTTCCATTTCACTAATATTGCTTCAGCTTTGGGCAGATTATTATTAGAGACTGCTGTAAGCATTTTATTTTAATAATTTCATCACATTTTCCAAGCCTGTATTTTGTAATATAAATGTGTGTAAATATTGCTCCATAACAAATCACATGTGAACAATAAAATTGAGGATTTAAAACCTGGGAAAAATCATTTAACATATTAATACTTTATTTTATTTTGCACATATAAATTCAAGAATCATTGACACATTTAGTTCTAAGCTAATTATTTGATATTAATAATATTTGCTTCTGATAATTTTAATGACTAACACATTTAAGTAGATCATTCATCTTATTAGTGCTTCATTCAAAAAAGGGACAATTAAGTTTTCCATTTTTGTCAGCCTTCAGCAATTTAAATATCAGATTCATGTTAACTGTTAAACCTCACTAGATTTTTATATAATTTCTTTCTATTATATTGATTATTATTTATAATAGAATTAAAACAACAATGACAACAATAAACAAATACACACAACTTAAGGTATTCAAGAAGTTATTGGTCAAGATTTGGTAGAGCCCCTGGTTCTCAGTTTCTATAAAGCTAAAATGGGAAAGTAGGTATCCTAGAATTTCGTTATAGACAGCCTCTGGGAGTATGTTAGAAAAGTGTATTTTTAGGCCTCAACTCATATTTAGTGTGTCAGAATCAAGAAAGTTTGAGAGGCTTTGTTAGAGAACTTCTAAAAGATTTTTCACCTTTGATCAAAGTGGTCCTGAGATGGACTTGGTATATGGGCATTATTTCTTCTTCAGAAATATATCAGTTTTCTAATGTCACATAGCAAACCACTCCAAAATTCAATGGCTTGAAACATTTATCACCTATAAATTTATATAACTTACACATTTATATTTTATCATTTATAAATAAAGCCTTTATGGTAATTTTATTTAATCCTTATCATTTAATTATCATATAAATTTAAATTTAAGTAATTTATTTAATCATCATCTCACGATGATGGGCAGTTCTGATCTGGCTGGACCCACTCATGCTTTCCAGTTAGCTGGTGGGTTGACTGGACTTGGCTGCTTTGCATAGGCCTTGTCTGATACAGCCAAGATGACTAGGGATTTCTTCATATAGTCTATCATCCACTAGCACACTACCAAGGCTTCTGCACATGTTGATAGTTACAGTGTTCCCAAGTGCAGTAGGAGAGGGAAAGCCTCAATACACAAAAGTTATCCAAGTCTCCACTTGTACCCCATGTACTACTATTCCATTGGCCCAGCTTAGATTCACTGTGGGATGGGATATAGACAGGTATGAATGGGTACAGGGAGGCACAAAAAAACTAGGGCTAGATTCTATAATAATCTACTTCAATAGTATTATTGAAGATAATAAACAGATAAAAATAGAATTCAAATAAGGTAATAATGGGAAGAAAACAGAATTTAGATAAAAACAGAATTCAAATAAGGTAACAGTGGGAAGAAAATGTCTCATAACCAATCCTCCCTTATAATGTCTGTTATTTCCCTTGTAGTCTTTTTGTTTAGAAAATTAAGGGAAAGCTAAGTTACCTCATTATATTTACAAGACCTAAAGCTGCTGTTTATCTCACCTTTATGCTGCAGAATTCATGGGATGCTATGACTCTACAAGTAGAATCCAATACAAGTGTGTGTAATACATTCCCATTAACTTCACACCTATTTACAGTCTGTTAGCAGCAGCCTGTGTTGCTCTCTGAATACAGATTCCATTGTACACACTGGGTCCTATCATAGACTCCGAAGAACTGCTTGTTATCAACCTTAATATGTGAAGAAAATATGAAAATGATACATATCACAGTTTTCTGTTTTGTAAGTTAACCGCATAGCTAGTGGTCAACAAACACAAATGCAGCCCGTGTCTTAATGGGAAGAAATATCAGACACAGCAAGTTCAAAATCTATAGGCACAAAGTGAACCATTGTTACTTATAAATGGCCAAATTCTATGTTTTTACTCTGGTTGTTATGTAATACTTTAGGTTTCTCTCTCTTTCTCTCTCTCTCTCTCTCTCTCTCTCTCTGTCTCACACACACACACACACACACACACACACACACCACTGTTCTCTTATGACCATATCAGCAACCACATCAAAGGCAAAGAAAAGAATAATAGAGAAAAATATAGATCCATTTAGTTCCAGCTTTAAGGTACACACAAGTGGTCCCCTAGGCCTAGCGGGTCATAATTATGTGCTGGCACAATGCCTGCCCTTGCCATCTGCTGTTTTCCAAAGTCAGTGCCTTTATTTACTGCAGAGCATCCCATAAGCAGACTAGACTCAGCATTGTCTCCTTTGCATACAAAAGTCTTCTCAGTCTAGGAACAGGTCAAAGAGACACCCACTAGTAGTCAGCTAAAAGTCACCTGCTATAGAGACAGCTGAGGCACATGATCAAAAAAAGAAAGAGAGAAAGTGAGAAGATAATGACTACTCTCACATTATTAGTGTTTTTCAAGGTCTTTTATGACATCTGATATCATAGCAGTCATTTTGTCATGCTGCTGGTCTGTCTCTCATTTTAAAAGAAGTCATTAAACTTTGGAGCATCAGTTGTAACACTCACTGTCCCTCTATGGAAAAGGAAAAACTACATTTGATAAGATTTTATGATGTTATTAAATTAACACAACAAAACTAACTTATCTAATTGGGATTGTAAAGAAAAACATTGTAATTTTATCAAAGCCTCCATGATTTTTTTCTTTCTTTAATCTTTCTGTACTGCATTAATTGATTTCTGAAATAGAAATTTTTACCTCAATCAATATTTGATTATTTGTATATGCCGTTGTGTATGTTTGTTTTTATTTCCCTTTAACTGTAGGGATTTGGAAAGTAATCTTATGGAAATAGGCTAAAGTAAATCAGAAGTAGCCTATTAAGCTTTGTTTAGTCTTAGTCCAAATGTCCTCTCTCCAAACGCTTAAATATGAAGATGCAAAGTAAATTAGTCAGGACATAATAAAATATCAGCATGTAGACTATATTGTTATTAGTATTTAATTTTATATTCCATTCTTTGAATGTTTAGGTAAGTAGTTCTCAGCTATGAGCGAGATAAAATGGCATGCACTATTGTAGATGTTTGGGATGTCCCAGAGACAAAGTTTTTCCTGTCATGAAGGCTTATGCTAATGAGCCACACAACCATATTCTTAGCCAAAGAGGTAAAACATCTGTATTCTGAAACTATAAAACACTGATGAAAATAAATGAAGGTGACACAAAGAATTGAAAAATATCCCATGTTGATGGATTGGAAAAACAAATATTGTTAATTGTTATGTCTGTATTACCCAAACTATTTACACATTTAATGCAAAATAACACCAGCATTTTTCACAGACCTAGAACAAGCAATCCTAAAATTTGTATGGAACCACAAAAGATCCTGAATAGTCAAAACAATCTTGAAAAAGAAAAGCTAAGCTGGAGGCATCACAATTCCGGACTTCAGGCTATATTACAAAACTGTAGTCATCAAGATAGTAGAGTAGTGGCACAAAAATAGACACAGAGATCAATGGAACAGGATACAAAATCTAGAAATGAACCCACAACTATATGGTCAGTTAATCTTTGACAAAGCAGGAAAGAATAGCCAATTGGAAAAAGGCTCTTCAACAAATGGTGTTTGGGAAAACTGGACAGCAACATGCAAAAGAATGAAATTAGACCACCCCTTCCTTACACCAAACACAAAATAAGTTCAAAGGGGATTAAAGACTAAATGTAAGATAGGAACCATTAAAATCCTAGAGCAGAACACGGGCAGTAACCTCCATGATATTGGTCACAACTTAACTAGATATGTTCCCTGAGGCAAGAGAAACAAAAGCCAAAATAAACTAAAAGAATTCATCAAAATAAAAAGTTTCTGCACAGCAAACAATCAATAAAACTTAAAAGGTAACCCATGGAATGGGAGAAGAATTTGTAAATGACATATCTGATAAAGGGTTAGTACCCAAAAATCTATAAATACTTACCAAACTCAACACTGTAAAAAAAATTAATACAGTTTAAAAATGGGCAGAAGACATAAATAGACATCTTTTCCAAAGAAGACATCAACATGGCCAACAGACACATGAAAAGATGTTCAATACCACTCATCATTAAGGAAATACAAATAAAAACCACAATGAGAAACCACGTCACACCTATTAGAATGGCTAAAATTAACAACACAGGAACCAACAGTTGGTGGTGAGGATGCAGAGAAAGGGGGACCCTCTTATACCTTTGGTGGGAATGAAAACTGGTGAGGTCACTCTGGAAAGCAGTATGGAAGTTCCTCAAAAAGTTAAAATTAGAACTACCCAGTGGCGCCTGGGTGGCTCAGTTGGTTAAGCGTCTGACTTCGGCTCAGGTCATGATCTCATTTGTGGGTTCGAGACCATTGTTAGGCTCTGGGCTGATAGGTTGGAGCCTGGAGCCTACTTCGGATTCTGTGTCTCCTTCTCTCTCTGCCCCTTCCCCTGCTTGTACTCTGTCTCTGTCTCTGTCTCTCTCAGAAATAAAAATAAACACTTAAAAAATTTAAAAAATGTATAGAACTACCCTATGACCCAGCAATTGCATACTAGGTATTTACTCAAAGGACACAAAAGTACTGATTCGAAGGGGCACATACACCCTGATGTTTATAGCAGCATTATCAACAACAGCCAAATATGGAAGCAGCCCAAATGTCCATGGACTGATGAATGGATAAAGAAGTGGTATATTTATAGACTGGAATATTACTAAGTCATAAAAAAGAATGAAATCTTGCCATTTGCAATGATGTGGATGGAGCTAGAATGCATTATGTCAAGAAAAATAATTCAGAGAAAGAAAAATACTCATATGTAGAATTTAAGAAACAAAACAAATGAACATAGAAGAAGTGGGAAAAAAGGGAGTGAAGTAAACCATAAGAGACTCTTTAACTGTAGAGAAAAAACTGAGGGTTGATGGAGGTCCATCGATGGGGAGAGGGGTCAAAAAAGTGATGTGGATTAAGGAGTGCACTTGTTTTTTTGAGCATCAGGCATTGTATGTAAGTATTGAGTCACTAAGTTGTACACCTGGAACTAATATTACACTGTATGTTAACTAACTGGAATTTAAATAAAAACTAAAAAAAACCTTTAAATTTTGGTTAAAAAAACATATTTCTAATTCAGTGGTTTAAGAAAGGCACTATGAGAAATTCACTTTATATAATATTGTTCGTTCAATATCATTAAAGGAAATGGTTTTGTTGAAATTCAGACTATATATAATTACTTAGAATAGAATACTGAGCATAAATTTAATGATAGAAAATGTAGATAGCAAAAAATAGACAAACCACTCATCTCCAAAGATTTTGAAAGAACCAAGTAGTACTGGATAAAGAACAGAGTGTTCCAAAATTAACTAGAAAAAAATTATATTATATTATAGTTTCATCAATCCTTTGCCAGTAAGAGATTTCTTATGGGGATTTTCCTTCTCTGAATCAATTTTTTATTAATATTAATAAAATATAAATTCATCTCTTTTAAATTCAGTATATATCTTTTACTTTTAATCCTATTTAAAGAAAATTTTGACTGCCAATAATCCCACATCATCTAGAGTTATTTTTAGTTAGATGTTGCTTGAAAATTAAAAATAAAAATGGCAAAGGATAATGAAAATTATTTCCTGGGTTTGCTTCTTCCCTTATTCCTTATTGGCATACGACTTTTTAGAAGAACAAAATACCAGTGCTAAATTTAGTTCCTATGACTTTTGAGTTACTGAATAAAGAATGAAGTAGAAAAAATATTAGCATAAAAGAAAATGTATACAACAACATGGTTCAGGTAATTTAATTCTTGTAATTTAATTTTTATTAGATTTGGTTATTTATAACTAATGAAAACTAAATCCTAAATCTGTAACTATTTATACAGGAAAGTCTCTTATTAAAGTAATTTGCTTATTAGGAAACTAGTTTTTAAAACATTGCTTATGTTCATAAGGTCAAGGGAATAATTCTTGTTGAGTTGCATAAACCTCAAGGGAATAAGTCTTGTCTAGTTGAATACAACAAAGATTGTTACTTTTCTTGCAAAAATGAGCATGTCTTAAAAAAAACTAAGGATGATAGGGGAAAAAAAGAAAGAGGAAAACCAAGAAGCCGACCCTTAACTACAGAGAACAAAATAATGGCTACCAGAGTTGGGGGGCGGGAAGGTTGGTGATGGAGATGGGTGGGAGGGGATTTAGATTACGGAGGGCACTTGTTATGATGAGTACCAGGTGTTGTATGTAAGTGTTAAGCCGTTAAATTGTACACCCACCTGAAACTAACATTACACTGTATGTTAACAAACTAAAATTTAAATAAAAACTAAGAAAAAAGGCATAGTGAAAGAAACAAAGAAAAAATGGAAATATAAATAAAACGTTAATAGAATAAAAAAAAAATGAATCTGCCTTGGCACCAGAGACAAGAATGCTTTTATTAACCAAGTTTTCCCTTTTTATTTTATGGCCTCATTTTAAGTGTTCCAATGTTAGGTGGAACACTCGATGTAAGCTTAAGGCAAATTTCAATAAAATGTTAAACTCTTAATTTTGAAGCTGACTTGTAGGAATTATAGAATCTAATGCCAATCACAAAGATCGCAAGAATACGTATTTTTAATTAATTAATTTTTTTGTTTATTAAAAAAATTTTTTTTCATCTTTGTGTTTGAGAGAGACAGAGAGAGAGAGAGAGAGCGCGCAGAGGAGGGGCAGAGGAAGAGGGAGACAAAATCTGAAGCAGGTCCAGACTCTGAGCTGTCAGCACAGAGCCCTACACCTGCTCGAATTCACGAACTGTGAGATCATGACCTGAGAAGTTGGGCACTTAACCGACTGAGCCACTCGGGTGCCCCGTTTTTAATGTTTTAAAAGAATATTCCTGGATATATTTTTCCTGACATTTTATCTTTATTTTTCCTTCTAAATTTAAAGTATACATTTATGCATTCTAGTAACTGACTTTAACCTCTTTTTGTCATTGTTTAACATGTTATTTAATTAGATAAGATGACAATGTAAACATAATAACAACCAAAAAAACAAAAAACAAAAACAAAATGGCAGTTTTTTGAGAAGATAGTGGTTTATATTTCTCTTATACAAACATTCAGGTGGGTTCTCCAGACTGGTTATGTGTCTCCAAGGTTTTAGGAGACCCAACCTCCTCTGTTTAGTTACTGTACCAATTTGCAAAAGTCCTGAGAAATTTTATTTCATTTTAGGAAGGAATGAGCCCAACTAACTGTGGAGTGTTCAAATACTGAGGAAACAGGGTGAGAACTGATAATGTGCAAATCATACTATCTATCCATTTGCCACTTGGCCACTCAAATACCCACATGCACCCTCTTCTCATACTTTTCTTATTTTCAGAGTCTTCTCTAGAAATTAACACTGGGTCACATTCCAGGATATCAGAGTGCTGCTTATTCCTCTCCATCAAGCCTAAATATAGACCTTTATATTCCAGTGTCCCATAAAAATAACAGGACAATTCATATTCTCCCAATACACTCAGTATAGAATGCTGCAATAGAAAATACAATCGGAACAAATAGGACTTATTAGAAAGGAAGATAGGATAACAAAGTAGTCTTCTGGGAAACACTTGTAATGATTTTCTTTACTAGAAAATGCCTCGGTTAACGCATTTGGTTGTCCTCACAAAGAGGTGCACACTGGTCAATTGTCCACTGTGAACATGAGCGCTGTTTTCCTTGTTCTGTATCCTCCTTGGCCACATGTGGAAACTCAATAGGGAAAACTTCTCATCAAGTTGGTACGGCTTTGGTAGCCCACATGTTGCTTGATAAAGCTTTGTAGTCTTAGGAAGTTGCTACAAGGATAGAAAGAATTACAGATATTTGTAGGCCAACACTGTGTTTCTTTGCCAACATCATTCTTTCAAAAACACTTAATAAATTCATGGTCAATTTCCTTCTTGTCAGTCCATGTGCAAGTAAACCAGAAGATTTCATTTCATCATTTTGATCTTTTACTTTTTTGTCCACTATGCCCCACCTATATCTCCTCCTCCAAATTGATAATGAGTTCTTGGGTACTGTGAAAGATAGAACGCTTGAATTGAACAGGGGAGAAAATATCTTATTTCTCAACTTTACCACTGAGTTACTCTGATTACTTCAGGAGAAAGTCACTGCTTCAGTGCTACCCTCATGCCAGTGTCGGGGGGGGGGATACTGAAGCTGTTGATATTTCAATCCAACAATGCACCAAGTCTCTTACCGTTCATCAAATTAGGTCCAACCACAGGCAAACCACGTCCCTGATCAGATATTCTTTCCTTTCCATATCTTCTAAGTCACTGACATATTATAGCATGAGTTCATTTCTTTTATACGATTTTTGTCAAAAGTGGCTAGAAGCAGTCTACAGAAAACAAAACTCTGAATTATGTATAATTTCACCTAATCTATAGTGCTGGATGAACAGTCTTCAAAAGAAAGAAGGGGAGTTTAACCAACTATTATATCACCATATAATAAGGGTCATCAGTTTCCAGCATATAATTTCTATGTGCTAAACAATTACTGTCAATAAGCCAATGCTTCATGTTTAATCTTTTTTCTATATCTCAATTCCAGATATCAAACCCCATATAAATTGTTAGTCTTAAAATTGAGTGACCAGGAGCCATGTTTGCTATTTCCAGAAGTACTTTTATCATTATTTCTTTAGCAATAATCAGATGATTCTCTAAACATTCAGTTTATACCAGTGGTGATAACTGGTGATCATTTTGTTTCCCCAACCCCAGGACTTATTTACCAATGTCTTGAGACAGTTTTGATTGTCATATTTGGGAAGTGCTCCGGGCATCCAGTGGGTAGAGGTCAAGGGGGATGCTAACTATCCTATAGTGAAAGGAGAGCCCCATCTTTTACCTAACAAATAATTATCTGGCCCCAAATATCAATAGTGCTGAAGTTTAAAAATGCTGATATGGAACAATTTTCACATTTTACTCTTTCTAGTAACAATCATTTCTTCTTCTTCTTCTTCGTCTCATGTGACCCCAATTTCCCTCTCTCTTTCCTTTCTCCTTTAACATTTCATTATTAATTAATGTTAATATAGACATCCTGGAAATTACAGCATTTTAAGATGGAACAAAGGTAAATACAGTCAATTAGAAATCCAGAGGTAAATGGAGAATAAGAACAGTAAGCAAAAAAAGAGATTACTAATTGAAAAATTGTATTTTGGGTCTTTTCTAAGTTAGCATATATAAATAGCTTGGAAGCCAGTATGACTGGAACATAGAGGAAAAATAGCAGGACATGAGGTTAGAGATGGCCAGACAAAAGGTTTTATGAGTCTTTGTAGAATATGAGTTCAGTTGTGACATAAATCAGGACCATAATTTACTTATTGATTACAGTTGAGCTGACAATTTTCATAGTCAACTTTATAATTTAAAGTCATTACTCTGGTTATGTAATGATAGCAGACTTAAGGGAAACAAAGGTGGGAGCAGGCACAAGGGAAGTGATGACCTATGAAATGACTAAAGAGATAAGTTTTATCTTGCCATTTCAACGTATGCTGGGAAACACATCAATCCAGATTCCTGTACAGATCACTCACTTAACTTGTTTTCATATTCCCTTCAGTGATATATAACTAATTTATTTCCCCAGAATTTAGAAGTGTTTTGAGCTTTTAAGTAAACATATGTGTTTTTTTCTAAAGGCCATTTATTTGAGGACTTTCAGTGAGTTTAAATCCATTTAAGGGCTTAGTCAAATCTTCCTTAAAATCAACAGCCCTGGCTATATCATTTCAAATCTTAGACAAAGTAATGTATTTTTATTTTTTATTTTTACAATTTAATAACCATTTCAGTATGAGTCCTACTTCATTTATTCAAGAATATGTAATTCACTAAAAATAATGTTTGTAAGGATCGCTTAATTTTAATTATCATAGATAATATTTACTTACTGCATAATTATTATTATCAAATGCCTAAAATCATCAATGACCACATTTTTGGAAAACAATTGAAATTAAGTTCCAACTTGTATTCACATGTGCCTTTTAGGAAATTTCACTCCTACGACCTAAGGAATTAGCATTGTTTACAGTTAGCACACATAGAATTACTAAATGTGAATCACTAACATTACAAAAAGACCAATTATTTAGAATATAAGAAAATACTTTTATCATTGAGGATGACTCTCAGAGTTGTTGTTCACATACATGTGCAAATTACATGTCATATTTACATTTATAAAATCCAGTCTGTTCAGGCGGTTGAGCGTCTGACTTCAGCTCAGGTCATGATCTTGCGTTTAGAGCCCCGCATGGGACTCTGTGCTAACAGTTCAGAGCCTGGAGCCTGCTCTGGATTCTGTGTCTCCCTCTCTCTCTCTGCTTCTCTCCTGCTTGCTTTCTGTCTTTCTCTCTCAAAAAAAAATAAACATTAAAAAACAATCTTTAAAATCCAGTCTCTCTACAGAGAAAATAGTGATTATTTTTTAAAAATTTGAGTACAGATTTCAATATGGTGCAAGTGAGCTAATGGATCTTTAGAAATCACTCATTCAACCTCTTCATTTTACATAAGGGAAAATAAAGCTTCACCCTTGAATATAGATTAAACATGAAAATTTTATTGACTTTACTGACAGCCATTTTACAGAGACCATTTGTGTGGCCTTAGTTCTTTTTCCTTTATACTAAGATATGGTGTTATATGATAGATTCTTTGTCTGCCACCTAATTATTCAACCCTGTTATACAATTAATTTGGGGGGGATGTTACATTTTTTGTTAATACATGCTCAAAGCAACATGCTTTTTAATATGGGTAATGTCATTAAACTTCAAAATAATAAAGTATATGGCAATTAAACATAAAATGAGAAGAAAGGAGGTAATAAAATGAGGGGTAAAGAAACTAGAGGGGTTAACTTAGTTAAGGAGTGGTTTTCCATTTAAATGTTTAACACACACATATAAAAGAACCAGTTGTGAATATCTCTAACATCTCTAAGAGTTTGGGTAGGGGTGTGTGTGTGTGTGCGTGTTGAGTGTGTGTGTGTGTGTGCATGTCTCAGTATAAGTGTGCAATGACACTGTCTTGGTTGAGCTAGGAAGCAGATCTTAACATGAAAAGGAGGATGAATTAATAAAAACCTGATGCATTTCCCTCAGGGAAGAAATTAATTGGGCCAAGAAAATCTATCTCTCAGTTGAACAGAACAGAATCAAAGGGGAAAAATAGATATTAATAAATAAAACAATCTTACAGATAAAAAGAGTAACTTCAAGGTAATCAAAGATTTATTTTTTATTTTTATTTTATTTCTTTGTTTATTTAAATTTAAATCCAAGTAAGTTAACATGTAGTCTAGTAATAATTTCAGGAATAGAATCCAGTGAAACATCACATACATATAGCACCCAGTGCTCATCCCAACAAGTGTCCTCCTTAATGCTCCTCACCCATTTAGCCCATACTCCCATTTAACACAATGCCAGCAACCCTTAGTTTGCTCTCTGTATTTAAGAGTCTCTTACGGTTTCTCTCCCTGTTTTTATATTATTTTTGCTTCCCTTCCCTTATGTTCATCTGTGTTATATCTTAAATTCCACATATGAGTGAAATCATATGATATTTATCTTTCTCTGACTTATTTTGCTTAGCATAATGTATTCTAGTTCCATCCATGTTGTTGCATATGGCACAATTTCATTGTTTTTGATCACTTAGAAATATTCCATTATATATATATATATATATATATATATATATATATGCCATGTCTTCTTCATCCATTCATCAGTTGATGGATATCTGGGCTTTTTCCATACTTTGGCTATTGTTGATAGTGCTGCTATAAACATTGGGATGCAGTTGCCCCTTCGAATCAGCACACCTGTATCTTGGATAAATACCTAGTAGTGCAATTGCTGGGTCATAGGATGGTTCTATTTTTATTTGTTTGAGGAACTTCCATACTGCTTTCCAGATTGGCTGCACTAGTTTGCATTCCTGCCAGCAGTGCAAAAGTGTTCCTCTTTCTCCTCATCCTTGCCAACATCTGTTGTTTTCTGAGTTATTAATTTAACCATTCTGTCAGGTGTGAGGTGGCATCTCAGTGTGTTTTTTTAATTAAAAAATTTAATGTTTATTTATTTTTGAGAGAGAGAGAGAGAGAGAGAGAGAGAGAGAGATGGAGAGAGATAGATAGCAGGGGAGGGGCAGAGAGAGAGGGAGACACAGAATCTGAAGCAGGCTCCAGGCTCTGACCTGTCAGCACAGAACCCAACACAGGGCTCAAACCCACAAGCAGTGAGATCACGACCTAAACCGAAGTTGGACTCTTAATTGACTGAGCCACCTAGGCACCCCTCAGTGTGATTTTGATTTGTGTTTCACTGATGATGAGTGATGTTGAGCATTTTTCATGTGTCTGTTAGCCATCTGGATGTCTTCTTTGTAAGACATTTTAGATATTAACCCTTTATCTGATATGTCATTTGCAAATATATTCTCCCATTCAGTGGTTGACTATTAGTTTTGCTGATTGTTTCCTTTGCTGTGCAGAAGCCTTTTATCTTAATGAGGTCCCATTATTTCATTTTTGCTTTTGTTTCCCTTGCCTCTGAAGACATGTCAAGTGAAGTTGCTATGGCCGAGGTCAACGAGCTTGTTGCCTGTTTTCTCCTCTAGGATTCTGATGGCTCCCTGTCTTATGTTTAAGTATTTCATCCATTTTGCATTTATTTTTGTGTATGGTGTAAGAAAGTGGTCCAGGTTCATTCTTCTGCATGTCACTGTCCAGTTTTCCCAACATCATTTCCTGAAGAGACTGTCTTTTTTCCATTAGATATTCTTTCCTTCGTTGTCAAAGATTAGTTGGTCAATACTGGGTTCTCTATTCTGTTCCATTGATCTATGTGTCTGTTCTTGTGCCAGTACCATATTGTCTTGATGATTACAGCTTTGTAATAAAGCTTGAGGTCCGGAATTTTGATGCCTCTGCTTTGCTTTTCTTTTTCAGGATTTCTTTGCTATTCAGGGTCTTTTCTGGTTCCATACAAATTTTAGGATTATTTTTTCTCACTCTGTGAAGAATGCTAGTGTTATTTTGATAGGGATTTCTCAAAGATTTAATTCAAAGGGAATTTTATAGCAAATATTTCCAAGCAAATATTTCCATGGACTAAGATATACAATTTGTTTTGCCTATGTAATGTTTACATACTGTGTAACACAAATATGTGTTATACACTTGTACATGTAATTTGTGTAAAGCATATAAACATACACATATGCATATGTATATAGAATACATCTTCTGTTTAGTAAAGTTAAAAGGGTAATTTGATAAATTCACAGGAAGTGTATGAAATTTAATCAATTCTTCCTTAAAGGGCTAATAAGACAAACATAAAAATGAGTGAGTTTTGGAAGAGTTGAAGAACACAATGGACAATTTTGAATTTATGGGCATAAAGAAACATAGGAGTTTGTGGGATTTGGGGACTGATCAAGGGAAAAGATATGACCACTAGAAGCGGTAACATGCATAAGTTTTGGTAGGTGGCATTTTGAGGGGTTTCATGAGAGGGGAAATTACTCACAGCATGAGACTGTCCAGAGACTTATAGCATGGGGCCACCATCTGGAAAGGAAGAAGAGTAAGGGAACTGTCAGGAAAGAAGAATGTTTAAGATCAAGATGACATGTCTAGGCAGCATGGGGGGGAGTTTCTGGGTTAGAGAATTTGAGGGGACATATAATTTGGGGGCTTGTAATGACAAGTCTATCTTATCAATGGCTAACAGCTTTGGATATAGTTTTATAGGGTATGCAAAGCAGGTAGGTTCTAATTGGCTAAAACTCTAAGGTCTGCAATCCTAAAATACTCGAAGCCTGTTATATAGGAACTTCACTTCCCACAGTCTCTTGCTAAAAGGGTTCTGATTTAATGAGTATTCCTTTAAAGATTGGGAATTCTGATTTTATTCTCATTTCATTTTATTCTCAGTGAAATGAGAACCCATTGTATAGTTTTAATAAAAGATGATATAATTGAATTTAAATTTAAAAGATATTTCTGGCTATGAAAAAAAGAAAACATTTTGAATTAAGTGTAGAAGTAGGGGGTGGTTACCAGGAAGCCTGTGGTATTACAGGTAAGATATAATGTTGGCTTGGACTACAGCAAAGAAAGTGAATATAGAAACAAAAGAGGGGCTTTTGTATACCTGTCAGGCTAATTCAACTAGTGTGCACCCCATGATATCATTGCCTTTAATACAAGAAACATCTGTTTTTCAAATCACAGTCCAATACATATAAGTGTAAGCTAACATAGTCACTAAGGGACTGATGTTCTGTTTTGAATGGGACTCTAGTCTTTGAAGATCTTGTCCTCTATTTAACAGAACATGAGAAATAAAACATGAAGGATCTCATTGTAAGTTGTCTTTTCTTTTTTTTAATGGATCTTTCAGGGAAGTAGTTTATTTTCATTTATGATTGCTTTCCATTGCTTAGAACTTAGTCACTTTGTCTCATATACTTGCAAAGAAAACTGGAAGATATAATTAATCTGAATTCCCAGGAGTAAATGGAAATTGTTTCATAAACATTATATAATCTCTGCCCTAAAAAGAGAATAAATACATTCAGCTTTGAAAATATTAAATTATTGGTGTCAAGAAAGCCAGTAGTCTGCAGATACATGGCTAGAGAGTCATTTTTAAACCACAGAGAAACTTGAATTAGAATTAGAGTTTGGGAGGTTTAGAAAAGAGTTCATGAGGGAGATAAAAATCAGGGTGGATTTATTTAAAGCTAGGAAGACATTAAAGACATATTTTTGAAGGTCAAGATATTCCACATTATATGAACATTATAAAAAACAAATATAAGATGGCAGGAGAATGTAAGATGTTTTTAAGGAATAATGACATTTTATAATTTGGTTAAACAATAAAATATGAGCTGAGTTTGGAAGGTCAGACTTTAAAAATATGTACATCATATTATAGAGTTCCTTGAATGCCAAATTGAGGTGTATGCACTTTATCTCATCAATAATTGGGATATATCAAAAGCTTTATTAAAGTAGTATGACAAGATGACAGTGATGTTTGGGGTAGGTTACTATGCAAACATATGGTAAAATCATTGAAAAGTCTACTTTCAGGGAGCCATTCAAATATCATGGAAGTAAATAACAATGTATATCTTAAGATAGTTAGGAACACTTAACAAGTAACATGAAGGAAATATTAAGGGAAAAAATGGTGGAAAGAAATGACCCAAAGTAGAACTAGGATTTTTAAAAAAGGAAAAATAAATAAAATAAAATCATATTAATAATAATAATAATTTAATTACCTAAGTAACTGATACCAGTGTCAGATAATGGAAAGTTATAAGGTAAAATAATAGGCACATATCAAAGTTAAAATAATAGTAGATACACAAAATAATTTACTTTCAAAAATTGTAGTAAGCAGAATACACGTGTACAAATATAATTTCCAAATTTACCAGAAATTAGACTGAAAAGTATATATCTTTGGTTATTATAAATAGTATATAAATGTTATGGACCTTATTATGCAAAAATTACCCTCAAGTCTTTCAAAATATCTCCCTAGTTTTTTTTTCTTTTTTAATTTAAAATTGTTTCATGTTTCATTTATTTTTGAGAGAAAGTGAGAGAGACAGCGCGATCAGGGGAGGGGAAGAGAGAGAGACACAGAATCCGAAGACAGGCTCCAGGCTCTGAACTATCAACACACCGCCCTACGCAGGACTCGAACTCTACTAGCAGCGCTCAAACTCACTAACCGCGAGATCAAGAACTGAGCGGAAGTTGGACGCTTAACCAACCGAGACACCCGGGGACCCCTCCCTAGTTTCTTAATGCAGTGTCTGTGTAGGATGTGGTGCACACTTTTCCTCATCATCAGACCTTGCCATTACCACCTCCCAGGTGATGGAGATTTTCCACATTCCATAAAATAATGAATGGGCTTATTTGGCTGAAAAAAAGAGAACAATGGGTAATTTTTTAAAATAATATTTTTTTAGTTTCTTTATTTATTTTGAGAGAGAAAGAGAGTGAATGGGAGAGGAGCAGAGAGAGAGGGAGAGAAAGAATCCTAAGCAGGCTCCACACTGTCAACGCAGAGCCTGACATGGGGCTTGATCTCACTAACCATGAGATCATGACCTGAGCCAAGGTCGAGAGTCAAATGCTTAACTGACTGAGCTACCCAGGTGCCCCACTACTATTTTTTTAAGCTAATCCAACTCTGAATCCAATATCGGAAAAGTAGAAAAAAAGAAATTATTTTCTTTTTGCCAAATATGATAAATGTTAGTTGAAACATTAGTATATTGGTTTCATTTTTTTTAACCATTCCCCCCTGATTCCAGTAGCATTTAAGGTAGGTAAACTGGTAATTGTATTTTATCACATTAATAAATTAAGGCAGAAATTCAGTATGATCACTTCAATAGCTACTTTAAAGTAGCTACTCTAAAGTCATTTGAATAAATTCAACAAATTTTCATAAGTGAATAGAAAGGATTTACTTACCCAATTATTAATAAAACAATATTTCCTTAACAATCTGTATATAACCAAAATGTTGAAACACGATTAAACATAGACATTGAAATTACATTTAGAAATATGACTCCACAAATTTGTCTTCCACAGAGCCTTTTCTATATGTGGAGGCAATCAGGTAAAATGAGTGAGAAGTACAAGAAGATAAAATAATATTTATTGAAACAATGGATCTAAGTGGATCTAACCAAGAAATGCAATAAAAGAAAGTTCATAGAAAATATAGCTATAAAACAGGACTAAGTGAAGTTCAGAAGAGAAGGTATATTTGAAGACTCCCATCATAATGCCCAAGGTATTTTTAAGAGTCTTATCTATTTAAGTGATGGTGTGACTGCCAAGATTGAGTATATCTGATTTGTGTATCTGGTCTGTATTCTTCTTTTATCATTAAAATAAACAAAATTTCAAAATCTGGAAGAAAAAACAAAAAAAGTACACAAAGTTATTTAAGAAAAACATAAGGTCTCAATACAAAACCCAATGAAATGGTGAGTTTTGTATTCAATGCAGCATAGGAAGAAATAAGCAAGCTTACCTGAATGGGAACTAATCCATCAAGTGAACTTTGCATTTTATCATTGGGGATTTTAGTGAAGACACATTATTCAAAGCACTTTCCTTAGTACTTCAGTGAAAAATAATTATGTGGTTTTAATATTATAAATATAACCACTTTCCAAATTTTTTAATCAAATTATAGATAAAATATGAACAATCTAATTAAAATTAGAAGTCAGGTAAATGTATATTTATATTTCATAGATGGTGGAAATGGTAGATTCAGAAAAGGAAAGAGATAAATCTTAGTATCTTCTTCTTAGAGGGATTTATCTCTTAAGAAAAATTGATAAAAATAGGTTTATAAACATTTAAAATACATTGAAAAGTCCAATAATAAAATTAAGATTCATACTAAAATTACCAAATATTTTCAGAAGGGGAAGGATAATTAAAACTGGTGGGGTTGGCTAAATTCTCATTTTTCATAGAAAAGACCCTTAAATATAGTGAAGAGCTGATAAATCAATAAATGGAGACAAGTATATATTGTTTAGCATAATACGATGAACTATTAGAACCCCAAAAGGAAAAGGTTAAAAGAGTCTGTTTTGGAAATGTAATTAAGGGTATATTACACTGGGATTTTTAAATCTTGTACTTGTATTTCATTTACTATACCATGGAATAAATATAAAGTGAACTAAAAGAAAACATTGAAGTATACAATAAGTCAGATTGTGTGTGTGTGTGTATGTGTGCATTCTAATCCATCCCATAATGCCTCCCATAACGACATTCTAATCCATCCCATAAACGTAGTTAATGCATGGGAATTGTTGTTTTTTTTCCCACTGGAGCTCAATAAGTTAAACCAACGTAGAATATTATGTTTACTTATTAGTAATACTTTGAAATAGTTATATAGGGGAAGAAAAATTGTTTTCCCATCACTAGTATGTAAACATGGTCTGAACATGGACTTTTTCTGTGGGTCATACACACACACACACACACACCCAGACACACACATACCAGTTATTTCCACAGGATAAAATTGCTTATCCAGTTATCCAAGATTATCTCTTATATGGCCTAAAAATCCACTATTTTTCTTTTTATTTGAGACAA
This sequence comes from Prionailurus bengalensis, assembly GCF_016509475.1. Lineage (NCBI taxonomy): Eukaryota > Metazoa > Chordata > Mammalia > Carnivora > Felidae > Prionailurus > Prionailurus bengalensis. The sequence continues at coordinate 154,571,580 of NC_057344.1, read as the reverse complement.
TATATGCCTGAAGTTTTCCTACCACAATGCATTAGTTGTGATTTCCCCTTTGACAGCATTGCCTTTACTGTACTTTCCATATATCAAAATTTTACAAATACTTTAACATATCCTACACAGATACCACCTCACTCATGAAAACTCTCATATCACTTAACTATAAGAAATATTTTTCCACTGACCTTCTTTTATTTCAGTGATTTTGTGAAGTCCGCTTCCTTCTATTTGTACATGTAATGGAGAATGTAATGTGTGCTCATGAACTCTTAATAAAACAGTGACTTCTTTGCCTTGCACACAGTGCTATTCTTCCTGCAGTAGTAGTTGTTGATTGACATTTGTTCAAAATTTGATTGATTGTTTTCTGTATAAATATTTAAAAACCCATAAAATGATAATGGAAAAGTACCTACTGACATATTTCAATAATTGGAATACACTGAATTTTGATTTAGAATAAAAATATTTATTTCTTTTACAAAAAATCTTTAAGTCATTGGACCAAGTAATTGCAAAATAGTTTTTTAAAATATTTTTTGTTTTACTATTTGAAGGAGTATGCAGTGTCTCTAGATAGTCAGCAATATAAGAACATAGCTGCACAAAACATGCTTATCTTCTATTAAAAGTTTATATTAGATTAAAAAAAATTAAAAAAAAAGTTTATATTAGAATAACATATTTTAGTTAGATTAGTTCTATAATGAACTAAAATATATTAAAATTTTATATTTTTTATCAGAGTTGCATTATAAGATACTCTTCAGATCAAATATCTTGATATAAACATCTAGTATTTGACTTTCATAATTTTACTCAGAAAATATTTCTGTAGCATGTTTTATATTTGATTGTCATAGGTGTTTCTCTCAGAAAGAATTTGTAATTTGACTTCACCTTTTTTGGATAAAAGTGGAAAAATTATCCCTGTTATGAACTTAATATTTGTGTTCTTTCAAAATTCATATGTTGAAGCTATAACTCTCAATATAATGATATTCTTAGGGGGTCCTTTGGGAGGTGATTAGGATTAGATGAGGTCATGAGGGTGAAGTTCCCATGATGGGCTTAGTGACATTATAAGAAAGAGAAGAGACACCAGAACTTAATCTTTACACCATATGAGCAAACATGGACAAGACAATCCTCTGCAAGCTAGGGAAAGGGTTCTTTTTTTTAATATAATGTATTGTCAAATTCGTTTTCATACAACACCCAGTGCTCATCTCAACAAGTTCCCTCCTCAATGCCCATCACCCACTTTCCCTTCTCCTCCATCCCCCATCAACCCTCACTTTATTCTTTGTATTTAAGAATCTCTTATGGTTTGCCTCCTTCCTATCTGTAACTTTTTTCCCCCTTCTCTTCCCCCCTCGTCTTCTGTTGAGTTTATCAGGATCCACATATGAGTGAAAACATATGTTATCTGTCTTTCTTTGCCTGACTTATTTAACTTAGCATAACACTCTCCAGTTCCATCTACATTGCTACAAAAAGCCAGATATCATTCTTTCTCATTGCCAAGTAGTAGGAAAAGGGTTCTAACCAGGAACGGAATCAGCTGGCACTCTGATCTTGGACTTCCCAGCCTCCAGAACTCTTAGAAATAACAGGAGACTGAGAAAATGGCATAATTCTGGAGCTTGATTTGCCAAAATTGTCAAAGAATATTTTAAAAATTATGTTTACTTATGTTGGTTCCTTCTTTAAAAAATTCTTCATTGAAGGTTGTCTTTTAGTTTCCTTCTGACTGTTTCCTTCACTGTGCAGAAGATTTTATCTTGATGAAGTCCCAATAGTTCATTTTTGCTTTTGTTTCCCTTGCCTCCTGTATTTGTGTCTAGTAAGAAGTTGCTATGGCCAAGGTCAAAGACATTGCTGCCCATGTTCTCCTCTAGGATTTTGATGGTTTCCTGTCTCTTTCATTTTAGGTCTTTCACTCATTTTGAATTTATTTTTGTGTATGGTGTAAAAAAGTGGTCCAGTTTCATTCTTCTGCATGATGCCGTCCAGTTTTCCTAACACCATTTGTTGAAGAGATGGCCTTTTTATTCCAATTGGATATTCTTTCCTGATTTGTTGCAGATTAGTTGACCATATAGTTGTGGGTCCATTTCTGGCATTTCTATTCTATTCCATTTATCTTTGTGTCTGCTTTTGAGCCAGTTCCGTACTGTCTTGATGACTACAGCTTTGTAATATAACCTGAAGTCCAGAATCATGGACTTTGCTTTCCTTTTCCTTTTCAAGGTGGCTTTGGCTATTCAGGGACATTTGTGTTCCATACAAATTTTAAGATTATTTGTTTTGGCCCTGTGAAAAATGCTGGTGGTGTTTTCATAAGGATTACATTAAATATATAGATTGTTTTGGATAGTATAGACATTTTAACAATATTTTTTTCCAATCAATGTACACAGTTTTCAGTGTACCGATCTTTTATAATTTTTGGTTAGGTTTATTCCTAGGTATCTTTTGGCTTTTAGTGCAGTTGTAAATGGGATAAAATCCTTAATTTCTATTTCTGCTGCTTCATTACTGGTGTATAGAAATGCCACAGATTTCTGTACATTGATTTTGTATCCTGCAACTTTACTGAACCTATGTATCAGTTGTAACAATCTTTGGTATAGTCTTTTGGGTTTTCTATACAGAATATCATGTTGTGTGCGAGTGTGAAAGTTTGACAGCAAATGACATATCTGATAAAGTGTTAGTATCCAAAATATATAAAGAACTTTTCAAACTCAACAGCCCTAGAACAAATAATCCAGTTAAGAAATGGGCAGAAGATATGAATAGACAGTTTTCCAAAGAAGACATACAGATGGCTAACAGACGCATGGAAAGATGCTCAACATCACTCATAATCAGGGAAATACAAATCAAAACTACAATGAGATATCACCTCACATCTCTCAAAATGGCTAAAATTAACAAGGCAGGGAACAACATGTGCTGCTGAGGATGTGGAGAAAGAGGAATTCTCTTACACTGTTGATGGGAATGCAAAGTGGGGCAGCCACTCTGGAAAATAGTATGGAGATTCCTCAAAAGTTAAAAATAGATCCAGCTATTGCACTACTAGATATTTACCCAAAAGATACAAAAATACTGATTCAAATAGATATATGCACTCCAATGTTTATAGCAGTATTATCAATGATAGCCAAATTAAAGGGGCCAAATTTCCATAGACTGATGAATGGATAAAGAAGTGGTATGTATATATATATACATATATATATGTATATATATGTATGTATATATATATATACGTATGAATATATATATACGTATATGTATGTATATATATGTATATATATGTATATATATGTATGTATATATATATACGTATATATGTATACATATGTACGTATGTGTATGTATATATATATACGTATATATGTATATATGTACATATACACATATATACATATATATGTATATATCTACATCTATCTATATTTATACATATGTATACTATTACTCAGCCATAAAAATAATGAAATCTTGCCATTTGCAATGACGTGAATGGAGCTTGAGTGTATTATGCTAAGCAAAATAAGTCGGTCAGAGAAATACAAATACAAAAGATGTCACTGATATGTGGAATTTAAGGACCAAACAGATGTGTATAGATAAAAAAAAGACCCAGGCAAACCAAAAAAACAGACTCTTAACTATGGAGAATGAACTGAGGGTTACTGGAGCGGGGGTGGGCAGGGGGATGGGTTAAATGGGTGATGGGTATTAAGCATTTGTTATGAGCACTGGGTGTTGTATGTAAGTGATGAATCACAAAATTCTACTACTTAAACTAATATTATATTATATGGTAATAACTGTAATTTAAATAAAAACCTTTAAAAAAAGAAAGAGCAACATAATTTCTTCATTGAGAACTTCTTTCACTCCCCAAGTCTTCAGTGAGGTATAACTAAAGAAAATATTGTTTTTATGCTTTTGTTTGCATTTGTTTAGTGTATGAATGTGTGTGCATGTGTAATATTGATGAGGTTTTTTTTAGTTGTTGAGTGTTTAGTTGCTTCAGTGTGAGGAGTGTAAGTGATGTTATGTTACGAACATCAAGACATTCCATAGACCAAACTATCAAAGAGAAGCAGAAATCATCAGCTGGAGGAGACTTAAGAAAATTTCAAGTCATCACTTGCCATCCTTTTTCTTAGAATCTTCAGAAAGATTGGTGTTCACATGCAATTTCCAACACACATGCCAGGAGTAGAAATAAATCCTTAGCAATCTCAAAGGACAGAGTGAATCTAGGTTTCATATTCTATCATACTATCTTATTTAAAATAATAATAAATTATTAAAATTAATAAATAATAATAATAAAATACATATGATAATTTTCTAGTTTCCTTGGTAAGCAATGTAAATTAACAAGTAGGAGTGTCACAAAGTAATGCTAGCTGGGTTGACTTGCTGGTTGCAACTCCATGTTCTGGTACATATATTTTACAAAAATGAAAGTGAGTGATATTAATAGTTATTCTCGGACAATAGGGTTTGCTGGAATTTTCACAAACAACTCAGGACATATTTTGATCCTACCATTATAGGGTGAGTATAAATACCCATTCTTGTTTCTGTCTTGCATTTGATGCAAGGCTAGCTCTATAACCTGAGTTAGCCTTCACTTTAAAAAAAGTTATCAAGACAATTTTTTAAAGTTATCACTTTAAAAAAAGTTATCAAGACAATTTCCAAACAAAAAATTTCCCATTATTATAGATAAGTGGGAGAAATGTGGACTACTAGAATCATTTTTATCATTTCTAATAGAAAAATGCTAGGATGCTTATTGTGCAATCTAAATTTGTATGAAATTGTGTCAATCATATTATGGTTTCTTAAGTGATTACCAATTGATTTTATCTGTCTTAAATATTTCAAATGTTTCCTGTAATCTATTCATATTTAAGTACATGATGATGTAAGACTTAAGTTTAGTTTTGCTTGACATTTACAGACCCATTTTAATATCCAAACTCTTAGATAACTAAACCATTTGTCACTTATCAAAGAGACAAAATTTTTGCCACCAACACCCGTGATTCCTAAGAATTGTTTGTCACCCTTTTAAACTCTTTAAACTGTATTCGTGTTAGGAACATATGGGTTTTATAAAAGTAATTTCTAAATTTTTGTAAAAAATTGCCAATTACTTTGTGATTACAGAATGTTAAAAAGGAATTGCCACAAAGGAATATCCATATGGCTATAAGAAGTAACTAGTGATACATAAGTTTAAAAATTATGGTTCTTCATCTGTTCTTAATGGAAGTGTGACTCCAAATTATTTTCATGATGTAATTTTCTGATTTTCATGCAGAAATACGTTGTGGTACAAATGGGTTACAAATTTTGTTATGCATAAAATGGGACTTTATTTTTCTATAACACAATTTTTACATTTAAATCACAAATTCTCTGCGTGACTGAAAATAAATTTCAATCACTAAGGATTCCTTTTGGTAGTAGAAACTATTAGATGTGCTATAATTAGTCGTCCCTTTCCTTTTTGTATAATATTATAACCTAGTAACATATCTACACAAAGGTAACATTTTCTTTGTGCCTTTTTTACAGTCAGGTGTGGCCACAGAACCCAATTCTGCCAAGTAGATGTAAGAAGCAGTGGTGTGACCAGAATTTGAGAAGGCTTTTATATTTATATAGAGAGACTCCCACATCTCTCTTGCTTTTCTTCTTTTCTATAGTTTTAAGGAAAGACATGAAGACATGATGATTAGATCTAAAGTTGCTGAGATGGACCATTAGATGACTCCAAGACCATGGTCATGGGTGTAGAGTAACAAGAGAAAGGAAGTCTGACATTCCAACACTATGCACCAGAGAATCATATAGTCCTGGTCAACATTTCTTTGGATGCTGTTAACATGAAAGAGATGCATCTTCCATCGTGATGAATCTAACATCATTTGGAGTTGAACTTCACTAGCAGCTAATCAAATCTTAACTAATTAAAGCCTAGCTATTTTATTTTTCCCTGTCCTGGCACTTCCATCATGTCTGTACTTGGAGGTTACAGCAAGTTGTTGCTCATGGCTTCTACACTCAGTCTTCTACTGAAAGTCATTTCTTCTTCTCTGGTCCCCATTTGTTTCAGGAGGTAGGCTGTCAGTTTTGTGTGTGTGTGTGTGTGTGTGTATATATATATATATATATATATATGCATGTATATATTTATATACATATTTATATATAAATATATATATGTATTATGTATGTATGCATATATATGTATATATATACATATGTATGTATATACATATATACATATGTGTGTGTGTATATATATATATATATAAGCTGTTTTCAAAAATTTATATATATATAAAACTTTTCTCAAAGATTGGTTTTTCTCTTTCTTACCAACCAGTGAATAATTATTTTTCTCTAGGGCAGGAAAAAAATATCATTTAAAAAATTCAGGCTTCCAAACCCACGGTCCTACATATTTCAGAGCTTAAGATATTGCAGTCCAAAACCACAGTATTATAAGCCTAAAGGTTTAACTTCTAAATGCAAAATATTTTTTTTTCTGCTATTCTATACCGTAAGAGCCTCCCTCTGAAGGTGAAATGACAATGGCATACAAGGTGTGGAAAGAGGAGAAACAAACTTCCATTTTTATCTCAAAATATTATTCTACCACAAATGTAATGAGTGTTCTGTAAATGTGGTGCTTGTAGGTTGATGCATTTGTATGCTGTCTGTTTCTAAGTACTTTTTATCCTCTCCTCCCTGAAATTCGTTACAAGGATTTCACTTTTTAAGAAAACTCTATAGTTTTACTTTAGCTTTAAAAGATTAGTATTTCAAAAACATTCTTCCATAGCATGCAGGTATTCAGTCTGGATGAGTAGTAGTTTTATTAATTGCTAATCTAATTGAATCTTGTAGAGTGCACATTTTTTGTTAAGTAAAAAGTGTTATAGCTTAGTATATACCACTAATGGTCAATTTAGTTTCTCTACACACTGAAGTCTTGTAAAGAAAGGAGCTTTTGGACTTAGAAAAACTTAATTTAAAATTTTAAATTGCCCATTTCTACATATTAATAGTATGCCCTTGGCAAAACTGTTTAGCTTGTTAGTACCATGTTTTCCTCGTGTATAAAATAAGAACACTTAATATAAAGTAATTATTATGTGAATAAGGTCAAGGCTTTATATAATTTAAATAGAAATGTTGGCATAAATTGGCCTCCCAATAAATGCTATATTATTTCTCTCTTCACTTTTATTATAGTCCCAAAATACCATTATATGGATAAAACTGCATATGACTTATTCAAAACTACTGGGGCTTAATTGAAGATTAAAGGAAAGTATACTTGTCAATGAGGCTTCGTTTGGAATGGGGGAAGCATGTTTTTAATATGATAAGTAAATTCTATTATTTATGGGGAGCTAAGTGTTTAGAAATTAACAAGTTAAAGAAAATGCAGGCATTTAATGCAAGAGTAGAGGTGAGTTAGATGTCTAGTTTTCAGAAATAGATTGTGGATAGCCATAAATTCATGAGGAAAAATAGACACAATATGAGGCGTATTTGATAGGAATCCAGCAGTATTTACTTAGAATTTATCCTTACAGTACAAATGAGATAAATACAGCACGATAATGCCATTAAGAAAATAGTAATCTAATAGGAAATATGGATATGTAAGTAATAATTTAATAAAATATGAAAAGTATAATGGATTTTGTATGGAAAAGATATACATGTTATACAGAGCAAAGAGGTTATGACTGGCTTTGGTTTATCAAAAGGGATGACATAATCTCTAAAAATAAATCAGCAGGATAATGTACAGATTTTAAGACTTACTAGCGAAACATTACATTCAAAAATACTGAGAATAGAAAGAAAATGTGAAGTTAGGGGCACCTGGGTGGTTCTGTCGGTTGAGCATCCAACTTTGGCTCATGATCTAGTGGTCCATGAGTTCGAACCCTGTGTTGGGGCTCTATGCTGTCAGCTCAGACCCTAGAGCCTGCTTCAGATTCTGTGTCTCTCTCTTTCTCTGCCCCACCTTCAGTTGCACTGTCTTTCAAAAATAAATAAACATAAAAAGATACAAAGTGTGAAGTTCACAGAACTAGTATTTCAGTACTATTAAAGAACAAATTTTAAGAATGAGTGACTAGCAAATAAGAATTACTAGATAAATTTTATTAAAGAGTTGTATCATATAAATTGTCTTTTAGGGTTATTTCACTTGATAAAATGGATGTACTTAACAAGTTGTAAAGAAAAAAATACTTGACTATGAGGTTTGTTATACTGCTTCTTTAAATAAGTGATTCAAATGCCAAATTTACAAGCACATTAATTTGAGAATAAAAGTTGAAACTCCAATATCCATCTTGTTTGTTGATTTCTGTGCCATCCACTGTGACTGGGAATTATGAGATTGCTCATTTTCTATTTTGCATATAAGAAAGATTATTATACTACTAATAATTTCTTTATAAGATCTAAGATTGACCTATAAACCAGACATTGTGGGGATTATATGCCTTACTCTCTTTCACATAATTTGGACTCATGTTTTTAATGCAGATGTTGCTGGGCCAACACGATGTGCTCCAGTTACAGTATGAGGAGGGCTAACCCAGAAGTGTAAGGAAGTTGATACTCTGAGATATTGTGATTTATAATTTAAAAAAATCCTGACACAGAGCTCCCAAAACCCTTGGCATTTCCTAAGTGATGTCCTAAGAGCAATGAAGGTATTTTTTTCTTAAGTTAATGAGGTGACTTTAAGAAAGTTTCTAGATTACGGGCTAGTTGCCAGGAAACCAACCAAAATTGTAGGGTCAGAACTTCTATGCTTGAGGAGGAGGGGCACTGGAGGTCAAATCAATTACCAATGGCTAATGGACGTAATCAACCACACCTAAGTAATGGAACATCCATAAACACCCAAAAAGGAGAGGATTCAGAAAGCTTCCAGATTGGTGAACCCATGGAGATTGTGGGAAAGCAGCCCACCCAGAGAGAACAAGGAAGCTACTCATCCTTTCCCAATAACTTGTCCTGTTCATCTTTCCCACCTGGCTGTTCCTGAAGTCTATTCTTTCTAATAACCAGGTAAATAAAGTAAATGTTTCTCTGAGTTCTGCAAGTTGTTTTAGCAAATTAATCAAACCCTACGAAGGGTCCCTGGGAACCTCTGATTTATGGCCAGCTGTTCAGAAACAGAGGTAACAACCTGTACTGTGATTGGCATCTGAAGTAGGGTGGGGGGAATCTCAACCTGTGGGATCTGATACTATTTCCTGGTAGATGGTGTCAGAATTGAGTTAAACTGTGGGGATACCTAATTAGAGTTCAATGAGAAATGGAGAACTCCTTGGTAATCTGGAAAATTAAACATACATTGAACACTTGACAGAGAAACAGAAAATCATGGATTAGTGCACCACTCTTTCATTTCTCAGAAAGACAATTCTAAAACTCACTCCACAAGGCTTGTTGGGGTGGCCTTAGAGAACTAAACCCATAGCTATAGCAAATTCAGTCACACATCTTTAGACTGGCTTTACCATATGCCTTATTTACCCATTCCTTATTTCCACTTCTTTTCCTTTGCTTCACTTCCCATATTGAACTACCTGCACTCAAGCACTTGAGCCAAGCTTTGTGAGGAAACTAGGCTCCCATCCAATGATGGGATCTAAGAGAAGTTAATCTATGGATGAAATTCTGAGACATTGCCACTCTGCAGGCAGAGGCAAAGACCCTCACCCCATCAATGCATGGTGAGAACCTTAGGCATACAGTAGGATCACAGTTAGCCGGGGCCTCATAGGTGGACTGGAATGAGTTTCGGGTGTATGGTGAAGCATTTGCTTATGGCAGCCATGGATTGATTGCAAATGGTAAAACACAATCACTGTTTGTTTTAAAGATTATAGCAATCATTGACTTGTGGCAATGGTTTTAGAAGCCCAGAAAAAAGTAGCAGTCTCAACTTAGCCAACATCAAGTTGAGGCCTATTGTCAAAATAAAAATACTTTCATGACCCTGTGTAAGAGCCCTGTAGCTTCTATAAGCATAGGGAAGACTCTCCTGGAAGTCAGGCACAGGATGTAATCATAAAGATAACAAAAAGATACAAAGGGGCCAGAATACATAGTCGCAAGAGTTCTCTTTAACAAGTTCTCTGATAGGGAAACCTGGAAACTTGGGAGCTAGACTCACCAGTGATATTTAAGTGGCAGAGCTTGAGAATCCTGAACACACACATTACCCTTAACCCTTTGGGCAAGTAAAAACACCTTTACCCTTGAGGGAGGAAATCAGCCACTCTTTTTTTTTTTTTTAATTTTTTTTTTTCCAACGTTTATTTATTTTTGGGACAGAGAGAGACAGAGCATGAACGGGGGAGGGGCAGAGAGACAGGGAGGCACAGAATCGGAAACAGGCTCCAGGCTCTGAGCCATCAGCCCAGAGCCTGATGTGGGGCTCGAACTCACAGACCGCGAGATCGTGACCTGGCTGAAGTCGGACGCTTAACCGACTGCGCCACCCAGGCGCCCCAATCAGCCACTCTTCATGTGGAAAACTTGCAAAGTTCTCGGTTAAAGCAGGTAGGGTAAAATGTAGAGCTTCATTGGGGATAGTTTATTGAAATGAAGGTGTTTACTCATTACTCATGTTTAATATCTCAGGAAAGAACCCTGGAAAAAAATCTTAAAATGCTTCCATGATTAGCTGCATTAAACTTGAAATAAGATGGCTTATAGTTAATGTGGTAGGAAATGCCTGGACTTCCTTAGCAGAGTATGGAGTGAGGGATCAGATAGCTCCTGACTAAGGCTAGAGAATTTATTAGGGACACCACAGAATTTAACATTTGAATGTGTTCCCTAGGAGAACTTATAGGACACCCTTCAATAAAGGAAGAATAAATAAGGGAAAACATTTTCTTCAAAAGAAAACAAAAGGTGATGGGCACTGGCATGTTTGAAAAGCTCAGTGGTGTTTGCCTTTGTAAACCAAAGTTAATAATAGTAGATGTGACTATGGAAATGTGCTCCCTACTCTCACTGAAATTAATAGTATTTTGAAATTTCAGAAGCCCAGGAGTTCCAATTAACTGGAAAAAAAAAACCACCAAAAAAGTAGATTTAACTACCTTATGGGTGACAAGACTAGAATGGCAACTTGGCTGCCTTGACCTACAAGGATTACTAATAAAGTTAAAAGATCATAGTCATTCTGGGGTGAAGATACTTCTGCAGCTAACCAGGCTAGTTCTTGGCTTATCTATGGAGAAATTTAAAAAAATTGAAAGCTGAAAGCAAAATGCTGATATCAACTGATAAAAACATATTCCTTACTAGTTTCCAAATCTAACCCAAATCTTAAACCCAGAGCCATTGAGAAAACATATTATTTTGAGCCAAAACCCTGAAATGGTATAGTAAATATATAAGACAAATATATGACAAGAAATTTTCTAATATTTCCCTAAAGGGATTTATTCCCATTAATCAAAGGAATAGGGGAAAATGAGTACCTACGTCCTCCAGGGATATTACTATTAGGTAGGTTCTGAGCTCAAGATACTACCAGGGGACCCCACACACCATAACAGTCTTCCACATAGAGGAAAAATTTGTGGAATTCAACTCAGAAATGGAACCATGGTCCATGTCCATCTCAGATGGTTTCCAATGGTCTCTAGATCCATCTTCTGTTAATGTCCTCAACCCAACATCTCACTTTAGTTGCAATATATTGTACATACTTCTCACTTTCTTCCCTGAGTCTCTACAGTGGTCACTAAATGATTTTCCTGCAGGAAGTTATTCTGATGCATACCTAAACATGGAAGTTATAGTTATTTGTTATACTGTATTGACTGATTAGTATACAGTCCCAGCATAAACAAAATATTCTCCCCTCATAGTGGAAATTACATATCAAAAGATGTGGATATATTTCTCTATTACATAGTAGTGAATAATTTAGAAAATATCTCATTTGTACCAAATCTTTACTCTTCTTTTAGAATGCCTACTTAACATTTTTATCTGAAATTGTGATTCAAAGTAAATGCCTTTTCTTAAAAGATTATCCTGAGCATTGAATACCATGCTAAAAATATTTTTGTAAGATAAAATTCCTTAAGTTTAAGTATGATGGAAACAAAAAGCTTTGCACAGTGAAGAAAACAATCAACACAATAAAAGGCAAACTATGGAATGAGAGAAGATATTTACAAATGACATAGCTGATAAAGAAATAGTGTCCAAAATATATAAAGAACTTATAAAATGCAACAAGTAAAAAATGAACGATCCAATTAAAAGTGGGCAGAGAACATGAATAGACATTTTTCTAAAGAAGACATCCAGACGGCTAATAGACACATGAAAAGATGTTCATCATCCCTGATCATCAGGGAAATACCAATCACATCTACAATGAGATATTACCTCACACCTGTCAGAATGGATAAAACCAACGACACAAGATAAATTATTTTGATGTATAAAGTGTGTTTTTTCATTAACACCTCTTTTATCTTAGTATTATTTAAATTCAAATCCTACAATATTTCTAATTTTATAAAGAAATACATTAAAATAGATCTCATTGATACATTCATTTAGGATATATAAATGACATGAATGTATGTGCCAAGCTGTAGTGAGGTGATAATATAGGAATAGAATTTATAGAAGCAGAAAGCTTTTTTGTTCTTCAGTGCAGATATTAGGAGTAGTGCAAAGATTATGAAATCCTTTTAACTGCCTGAGTGGACAGAGTTGAACTCCTGAGAGGTGCCCTTGGGTAGAATTATAGATTTTCAGGCTTCATAATGAGCTCTATATTTCGACCTGTGGAGAACTGTATTAATTATCTGTCTAAGGTTCCTTAAACAAATGAAATAATAGTGTTTGGGACTGTTACTCTAACTTACCATGTCATTTTAAAGAGAGTAGATGAGGCAATTAGCCATGAACAGAGAGCAGAGTGATACCAGCCGCAGATGAGTCAATAAGTGTTAGTCTAAGCATGTTAGCCAACGATATGCTAACAACGCTCTGGAAGGCAGCACAGGGTGTGTTTATGTTGACAAGATATGAATTTCATCCTACCTTAAAACTTAATTTAGTATTTAAAGCTTATTTTAGTTTTCTTTGTATTAAAATTTAGGATGAGAATTACTAATTATTTTTATTGTTTTCTTTAAAACAAAAAAAATAAAGAAAAAAATTAGGACAGAAAAAAATAGACTACTTAAAAAAATTTTAATGTCTATTTATTTTTGTGTGAGAGAGAGACAGAGTGTAAGCAGGAAAGGGGCAGAGAGAGAGGGAAACAGAATGTGAAGCAGGCTCCAGGCTCTGAGCTGTCAGCATGCTTAACCTATTCAGCCACCCACGTGCCCCCAAAATAGACTATTTTAAAGATGATGGAAGTAAAGTTAAAATGGTTGTTACTCTTGCAACTATTACTTTTTTTTAAGTGCTATTCCCAGTGGTTTTTTATGGTGGACAAAGCTCAATGGTTGTTGTAATGAATGGTTGATATTATATACTTGGTTAGAGTAGGAGTCGTTAAACTCAGTTCCCTTTGATTTTAAATCCAGTGATCAGTCCACTAAATTGCACTGCATTTCATGAGGCACAGAAAACTGAAAATATCACAAATGAAATATCTACCAAAGGTATCAGTCTCTCTCTCTCTGTTTTGAGTAAATCATTTTTTTCTTTTTACTTATATTTCATGTTCTTGTTAGTGTAAAATGATAGAATTGTGATTGTGTCACAAGGAGTGGAGAGAAATTTATAAGAATGAAGGAGAATAAACCTTGAGATAAAAACTGATTATTTCAATGTTAGATGCTACCAAGTAACATTTAGAAGTATATCATATGAGCCTTTATTCTTAACCTATAAAATAGTAGTATTAATTCTCTTCAATTCTCCTGATAATTTAAACAGGCTGGGAAAACAGTAATTCTCCTCATTGCCACAGTTACATTATGTTAATACTATATATATTTAAAACACACACACACACACACACACACACACAAACACACACACACTCATTTATAGTGCATTCTTTTTTTTTTTTTTTTTTAAATTTTTTTTTTCAACGTTTATTTATTTTTGGGACAGAGAGAGACAGAGCATGAACGGGGGAGGGGCAGAGAGAGAGGGAGACACAGAATCGGAAACAGGCTCCAGACTCTGAGCCATCAGCCCAGAGCCTGACGCGGGGCTCGAACTCCCGGACCGCGAGATCGTGACCTGGCTGAAGTCGGACGCTTAACCGACTGCGCCACCCAGGCTCCCCTAGTGCATTCTTAACATAGAGATTTTATGATGAAAATTACACTATGAAATTGTTACCTGTGATCATATTGCTGCTAAATAATTCACACAATTACAGCAAGGTAGTCTGAGAGAGAAAACGTCCTGTGGCTGTAGAACCAGTAGTTGGTTGTATAAGGAGGGTAGGTGTGTAGGTGTGTGTGTCTGCCTGTATTATAAAGATGTAAATATGCATGTGTTTCATAGTATTTAAGATAAGGGGAATATATTAAGAACATAACCAAATTATTTAGTGAAAAACATAATAAAACCTTGTGGAAATAACTGCAGTTTGGTGACTCTCACTGATGGATCTTCCTTCATTTGGTAGTGTAAACAGCCATAACAGTGAGTTTTTTCCCTCAATTGACTCTTCCTTGTGTCCTATCAATTTTTCTGACCATTATTTTAGAAGACCTGCTTTTTGCTGCCTCGTACATCATTCTCTTTCCTCATTCTAGAACATTTATAGCATGAAGACATAAACCACATTTGATAAGTCTGACTTGACCAATAGTTAAAGGAAAACATGGAGGAAGCACTAGCCCTCTTTCTACCAACGGATGTCTAAATTAAATCTTTGTTGACACAGTGATTATGTTATCAACTTCATTCAGCAAGAAACTAACATGTGATTGGTTTATTTCAGGATGCCATGAATGAATGGAGCGTAAAAATAGTTGCTTAAACTAGGTGCTTGATTAGACCTGATTTATTCTGCTTTCTCTTGTCACTAGTGAGTGATAGGAGGAACATGGGAGGGGTTGTGTATGATGGCAATTCACATTCTAAAGTAAAACTCACTAGAGCTTTATTATTGTTTCTATTCAAAGCAGATTTTCCCTGCCCTCCATCCTCCACACAACTTGACTCTGCTTTTACAGTCTGTTTTGTGTCATAGACATCAGCATTTGAAATAGACTTTTAAGCTTCTTCATTATAGTTTTTCCGTTTTCTTACATATCATCTTAATAGGATATGTGTTATTGGTTATGAATGGTTGGCTTTCGAGATCTAGCTATAAGTTCCAACTCGATAAAAGTGAATTTATTGAAGTTCAAAAAGAGAAACAACGTTAATACTGTCTGTCCTATATATTATCCAGAAACAAAGAAAAATTCATTGTATTTACCCAGTTTAGAAGTCATATTTACTTTTTCTAGTAATAAAAAGCACTTATTGTAAGATGAAACAATAGTTCCCTAAAGTTTTAAATAAGCAATTACATGAAGTTTATTTTAATCAGATTACTCTAGAACAATTTAGTTTATTTTTGTTGAAAAAAATTTAATGTCAAGATAACCTTTATACCTGATTTTATAACCAAACCAGGTAGTGATTGTTAGCATATTCTAAAATTGTAGCCATTATGAAGTGCCCCAGAAGAAGAATGAAAGGAGTGTACTAATTTTGATATTTTTGCAAATTTAACTTTACAAATATTGAATATTATTTCTTTAAAAAAACTTGAGTTTTTCATACACATTTCCTACTTGAATTTGACATTAAATTTCCATAATATTTCTAAAGTATTATGAAAGGCTATTGATGACATAAGCAAGACCTCTGCATCTGAGAACTGTTTAAGATATGTATAGATATAAATATATATGGACCACTTCAGATTTTGGGCGGATGGATGTAATTTTCCTAAATGAAAAATATTTATTAGACACTTTATTGGGTAAAAAAGGATTTATACAAAAGCATTTAAAACTAAACAGACCAATACCCTAAATGTACCAAATAAATTTCTTATAAAAATAAATGTTAGATGGAAACTCAGTGGCATTTTCTTTTGTACAAAAGATCAAACCATGTATATTACACTGACACGACATTTTAGATCCTGACCTGATATGCTTTACTATTTACATAAGTTCAATTCAGTGAAAGTGATTCCTCTTTGTAGCTTTGTCATGAATTATAATGCAGTTGAGTATGTCCTTAGAAGAAGTATTAGACTGATTACCAGAACTGGTTAGAACCATTCATGTATTGGAGACCTTTAGTCTTCTGGATACCTAGGAATTTCTAGTCAAAAAAAAAATATGGTTCTTTCCTTGAAAAACATTTTAAAGTTTTTGGCTCAGAATGGAGGTGAGTAAACCTTTAAATTACCATCTTCATTTACTTCAGTGATCAAAATTTCTAAACTTTCAAAGGTCAGATGCTTTCCAATGTGTGGATTCCATCTAAAACATCCCTGGAATATATTCCTATCATCCAGTGAACAAGCACATGTAAGTAAATATGGTCATATTATGCAAAATATTAACTTTATCTATATACAAAATATTAATGTTGACCATTTAATTCATAAATTGGAAAATATTCAGGAACTGGACAAGCAATCTGTTGATAGGTCTTGAGAAAACAGACCCCGTCTTGCATTTAAAAGACTTGTTTTGCCTTTAGGAGATTAAAATTAATAATATGATACAATACCTGTGGGATACTGAACTTGGCAATATCTGGCATATGCGACTGTATTTATATAATGTATATAAATTGTGTATGTACAATTATATGTATATTGTATATATGTCATAGATTGTGTGTATACATACTATATATGATATAGTGTGTATAATATGCAGATACATAGATATTACAATTACTATTTGACTTATCCATCCCACTTCAGGGAATGTATTATAAATAAAACGACTATTTGCATTGGTAAAAGAGTGGAAACAACTAAATAACTATTAATAGGAAACTGGTTTAATAAACTACAGAATGAAGAACGATACAACTAAAAATAAGAGACATGTTAATTCTATAGTTATGAACTGTTCACTTAGAAATTAGGCTTCAGATTTAAATTATTATTTCCCATGCCCAATAACAAGACCCAAGTCTTCTTGGATAAATTGTCTATTCAAGTTCTGATGTCAGGAAAATACAAGGTAGGGCATACTGTTTCAAGAAGTGCCTTGAGACAGCCTCTTTGCAAAAAGATAGAGAAACTAACAATAAGGGGGGTCTCAGTGGACAAATTTGGAATGTAAGCAACACAAATAAGGATCACAACTGATTATGAAACAATTAATTAAAAAAACTCCTTGAGAAGAATTTTTAAAAATCCTTGAGAAAATTAATAAAACTCTTCTTTACACAATAACATCAAGTAATGAATCAGAAAAAATTAATTAGAAAAGTAATTATTTTGTAATCCCCAATGCAAAAATGATTTACACAAGGAATATCAGTGTGGGATGAAACCACTGAATGGTTGACTTAGAAATTAAGATATTACTGAGGTTTAAAAGCATCTCCCCCCAGGTTATTTAACGACTCACGAAAGGGAAAATAAACCTGTATACTGGAAAGATCTGGCAGCTACCACCTTGATCAACTGTTCCAAGATATTTTTCTTAATGCCAGCATAAAAATCATCATCTGCCTCCTGGTAGAAAGGATTCATAATATGCTATGATTACTCTGAGTCCATTCGTCTTCTGACATTTTTATATAGAATACAGGTAGTATTATAATAAATTAAATGACAGGATGAGGAAACAAAGAGATATTCTGTGGATAAACATTTTGAAAGTCAATGTCAAGAAAAAGAATAATAGGATTATTGTCTCTGATTTTCAATGACCAAAAAAATATCTAACAAATAAATACAACTCAGAAATCTTCATTAAATCTTTCAAAAAGCATTTTAGGCAAGAAGGAGAAGTCTGTATTTGTACAGGAAAGTAGATGATAAGATGTAATGATTGTTAGTTTCTTTAGGTAAATATGATAATAATGTGCATACAGAAGCCAACGTCTTTACTTTTACAAATGTCATTATAATTATTCAAATGTGAAGTGTCATTAATGCCTGAAAATATCTTTCAAGTCACTCATTTTTATATATAAATATGTATATTTAAATAGGAATATATAAATACAAATATATTTAAATATGAATATAAATATTTAAATATATAATTGAGCGAAATATATATAATATATGTATATATATACACATATAATATATATAATATATTATATATATATACACACATATATCAGTAAAATATATAATATATATAATATATGTTTGAAATATATAATATTGTATATATATACGCATATATCAGTGAGAGAGACAGCGAAAGACATTAAGAGATATGCAAAAATGGCAAATATTAAAAAGTAATGAATCTAATAAGAATCAGATAAAGAATTAGGTAAAGAAAGGTAAGCAATTGAAATTACATCTTAAATTAGCATACAATATCTCTCTATTGGACTTTAAAATTATGTTTCACTTATGATCAACATCACATCTTTGGTCAAATAAAGAGATCCATTCTTTTCAATAGAGTTCTCATCTGTGTATACCAGAATCAGTTTTATCTCCTCTATTTTAATCAGTTTGTCATACTATTTAAAGCTTTTTTTCAAGGTAATAAGACTGTTAGTCAATATTATGCTTATATAAATGATGACATATTTTACATAGCATTTCTTTTATCTCATTGAATTTTCTAGGAGTTATTCTATTTCATTATTATAGTTTAGAAAAACTTAAATTGTATAAAATATTTATCTATTTCTCTTTATTTACATGTCTCTTTCCTATATTTTAACTTTTACATTTCTGTTGAATGGTGTAAACTCTTGGTTCAGCTCTGTGGCGTGTGTGTGTGTGTGTGTGTGTGTGTGTATGTGTGTGTGTATGTGTGTGTGTGTTTGACATATATACGTAACAGTTAGAAATATATTAAGTTTATGAATTAATTATTTGCTTTGTTTTTGGTATTTGTAAAACATTCAAAATGAGACACCAGTGTGTATTTGGTTACAGGTTGCTGAGCTAAAATGCCCTTGAATCCTATGCTTGATAGCTAAATTTAAATTTGGATATAGTACCCAATATATATGGCCTCTGCTATCTGATATGTAATTAATGGTAATGCCAACACTATAAACAAAATACATATAAGAATGTCTGACACATACATGTAATCAACAAAAGTATAAGTAATATCATAATTACTTAAGTAATAAGTAATAAGCATAAGTAATATCACTATTACTACTGTCTTCTGGAGCTTAAATGTGAGTGCATTGATTTAAGATTTAATTGATTTAAGATTTGAGAGACAAAAGCATTTGAAGCAGTTAAAATATGTAGTGTTCTCAAGGGGGAACAGCTGGAATGAGAAGAGAGGAGGAAAAAAGGTTAAAAATCAGAATTAACAAAATTATCTAAGGTGTCAACACAATGAATTCAGAAGTATGCAGAGTAAAACAAAATGAATTAAAATAGAAGAAATCAATGATTCAGCATTCTGAAATCATTTAATATAATCAAACATATCAACAGACTGAAGAATAAAAAAGGCCTAAAAAAAAAAAAGGACTGAAAAAAAGTAGGAAAAATGCAGAAAAAGAAAAAAAAAACTTTTAGTAAACTAGTAATAGAGGGGGAGTTTCTCAACCTGATGAAGACTATCTGCAATACTTAATGGGGAAAACTAGTCACTAAGCTGGCATAATATTTAACGGTGAGAACTTTCCTAGTAAGGTCAGGAAGAAGTTACAGATATCTGCTCTCGCTCTTTTTGAACATTGTGCTGAAAATCCAGGCTGATGTAATAAGACAAGGAAAAATTAAAGATATACAGATAGAGGTGAAGAAATGTAACTGTCCTTTGTCCACAGATTAAATGATTATCTATGTAGAAAATACACAAGAATTGGCAAAAGCATAACAAAACAAAATAAACTCCTATAAATAATAAGCAATCATGTTAAAGTTATACGATACAAGGTTGATTTATAAAAGTCAATCAATTTCCTATATATCTACAATAAACAAGTGGAATTTGAAATTAAAAACACAACAAAATTTACATTAGGACCCCAAAAAGCAATGTTTGGGTATAAATCTACGAAAAATGTGTGAAAAATAAACTATATGAGGAAAACAATATTTTGATGAAATAATGCAAAGAAAAATTAAATAGATGGAGAGATATTCTATGCCCATAGATAGGAAGACCAAGTATCATCAAGGCGTTAATTCTTCCCATCTGATTTCTTTTTCTTTTTAATATGAAATTTATTATCAAATTGGTTCCCATACAACACCCAGTGCTCATCCCAACAGGTGCCCTCCTCAAGCCCATCAACCACTTTACCCTCCCCCCCACCCCCATCAACCCTCAGTTTATTCTCAGTATTTAAGAGTCTCTTATGGTTTACCCCCTTCCTGTATGTAACTTTTTTCCCCCCTTCTCTTCCCCCCGGTCTTCTGTTGAATTTATAAGGATCCACATATAAGTGAAAACATATGTTATCTGTCTTTCTTTGCCTGACTTATTTAACTTAGCATAACACTCTCCAGTTCCATCCATCTTGCTACAAAAGGCTAGATTTCATTCTTTCTCATTACCAAGTAGTATTCCACTGTACGTATAAACCACAACTTCTTTATCCATTCATCAGTTGCCCATCTTGATTTCTAGATGCAGCTTCCCTGCTTCAAAATTTACTATAGAGCTACAATAATCAAAAACATGTGGTATTGGAAAAAATAATAGACAAATATATCAATGTAATAGAAAACAGATCTCAGAAATAGACCCACATAAATAAAGTCAACTGATTTTGGACAAAGGATTGAATGCAATACAATGGAGCAAAAATAGTCTTTTTGACAAATGGTGCTGGGATATTGGGACATCCACAGGTACACACACACAAAAATTAAGAAAAGATTTATACCTGTCACAAAAATTATTTCTTATATCTAAATGTAAGACAAAAAAAATATAAAACTTCTAGAAAATAACATAGGAGAAAATTTTGGTGACCATAGTATGTTGATAATTTTTAAAATATAACACTGTATGCACAATTTATGAAAGAAATAATGGATAAGATGGACTTTGTTAAAGTTAGAAACTTATGCTCTGAAAAAAACACTCTCAAGAGAATGGGAAGATAAGCCATAGACTGGGAGAAAATATTTGCAAAGATATGTGATAAAAGACTGTTATCCAAAATATACAAATAACTATTAAAATTCAACAATAAGAAAATGAAAAACTTGATCAAAAATGACTAATGGCCTAGAAAGATAACTTACCAAAGAAGATATACAGATAACAAATAAGCACGTGTAAAGATACTCCATATCATATGTCATCAAGGATATGCAAATTAAAACAACAATGAAATTCCACTACCTATCTATTAGAATGGTCAAAATCTAGAACAATGACAACACCAAATGTTGGCAAGGATATGGAGTAGTGTAAGTCTCATTGCTAGTGGCAATGCAAAATGGTACAGCCACTTTAGGAGACGATTTGTCAGTTTCTTACAAAGCTAAACATACTCAGGGCTGGGTGGCTCAGTCAGTTAAGTGCCCAACTTCTGATTTTGGCTTAGGTCATGATGTCATGGTTTTTGAGCTCAAGCTCCACATCGGGCTCTGCGCTGGCAGTGCGGAGTTTACTTGGTATTCTCCCTCTCTTCCTCTATCTCTGCCCCTCCCCTACTCACTCTCTCTCTAGATAGAGAGAGAAAGAGAGAGAGAGAGATAAATAGCGAAACTAAACAAATTGTTACCACACAATTCAGCAATTGCATTCCTTGATAATTACTTAAATGAACTGAAAACTCATGTACATACAAAACCTTCATATGGATGTTTATAGCAGCTTTATTCATAACTGCCAAAACTGTGAAGCAACCAAGATGTTCTTCAGTAGGTGAATGGATAAATAAACTGGTATATCCAGAAAGTGGAATATTATTCAATTCTTAAAATAAATGAGCTATCAAGGCCTGAAAAAGCGTAGAGAAAACTGAATATCGTTAAGTGAAAAAACCAATCTGAAAAGGGTGTATCCTATGTGATTGCAACTAAAGGTCATATTAGGAAAGGAAAAACAATGGCAACAGTAGAAATATAAAAGGTTTCCAGAATTTAGGGAGAAGAGTGGGATGAATAGGTGAAACACAGAGAGTTTTAGGGCAGTGAGAGTATTCTGCATGATACTATATTGGTGATACATGTCATTACAAGTTTTTCTAATCCCATAGAATGTACAAAATCAAGAGTAAAGCCTAATGTAAACTCTAGACTTTACCTGAGAATGACTTGTCACACAGATTGATCAGTTGTAACAAATAGACCTCTCCAGTGCCAAATGTTACCAATGGGGAAGGCTATATAAGGTCAGGATAGAGGATATATGAGAACTCTATCCTTTTCTTTAACTTTGGTATAACCTAAAAGTGCTCTTAAGAAATGAAAAATATTTAGAAAAAATAAATAAATACAAATAAAGAAGTTATGTTCTAAACATTATGCAAGAAAGAAAATTTTAAAACAGCTAACTTTATTTTTGAGATGCTACATTATAACAGGCTCTGTTTTCAACATTTAATGAATATTGTCTCATTATCCTTTTCATGGTCAAGAGATTCAAAGGACTCTTCAAAAGGACTGCAATTATTTTACATTAATTACTAAGATATTTTCCACCACATGGTGATTTAGCATCTCACTTTCCTCCTATATTTTGATTACAACATACATAGGATCTTGTTATTTTGCAGGTAAGGGAATATGACAAAAAGGCTCATTTATTGTTTAAATGCTTTGGCCAGAAAGTGACATTCTCTACTACTGGTTATAGTTCATTGGCAAGTACTAGTCACATGGCAACACCTAGAATCAAGGGCAATTGAGAAATATAGATTTGGCTTTTTAGTGTTTTCCTAGTCACAACTATATATTAAGTAATGGGACGTACATTTTTGTGGATGGTTACTGTAACTACCTCATAGATTGTGGAAAGCTGTCATTCAACCTATATTGCTTTCTTTGCCAGTATTATTCCATTCTACCCAAATTGTGGAAGGATGGATCCCACTGTGAGTATTCCACAGAATACCTGCTAATAGCTCTTTCAAGAAACTTTTGCAGAGCCTAAATTGGGATGAGTCCTCATTAACCCTGAGAGTATTCATAAAGTCCATACAACTCAGAGGGTTCTTCCTTAAGAAAATAAATATATATATATATATATATATATATACACAAATTAGTCTTTAAAATGTGAACATATATATAAAATAGGGAATTATAATTTAATGTCAATTTAAAAAAAAACAACCACCACAAACACTATTTTAAATAAGTCAGAGAGAGACGAATATCATATGATTTCTCTCATATGTGGAATTTAAGAAACAAAGCAAATGAACCAAAGGAAAAAAAAAAACTGAGACAGAGGCAAACCAAGAAAAAGACTCTTATATATAGAGAACAAACTGATGGATACCAGAGTGGAAGTGGGTGAGGCAATGGGTGAAATGGGTGATGGGGATTAAGGGGGCACTTGTGATGAGCACAGGGTGTTGTATGGAAGTATCGAATCACTTCATCACACACTTGAAACTAATATTACATTGTATGTTAACTAACTGGAATTTAAGTAAAAACTTTAAAAAGAAATATTTAACAATATACAGTGCATAGATATATCAAATCATTACAATGAATAAATAAATAATAGTGTAACATATATTTGTAAGTCTTTCTACCTACACTTGTTGTTTCATTCTTATGGTACATAGGTGGAAATGGAGTGAGAAATAGCTCAAATATAGATGTATTTGGAAGTACAGTTCCTTGATGATAGACTAATTAGAATTGAGAATTACCACTGACAGGGAAGATCAAGGCCAATGGAAAGCACATTGAATTGTCATGCTATTTATGGAGATGGGGAGCCATGGAGAAATACCACAGTTGGTAGTGCTAGTGAAATTAGAATGTAATGAAAATTTTAGTTTGGGAAATTTTAATGTTGAATTGCTTGAAAGATTTCCAGTTGGCACTTAAATATAAGAATCGAGAGCTTTGCAAAGAGGCTAAGGCTAGGGAGAAAATACCACAATTTATTTAAATGTACTCAGTATCCCCATCAACCATTTTTATAAAAAAATGTGCATAGATCCAATATTTGTTTTCAATTTTGAATGATAGTATTTGGAAGATGTCACAGTAACTTATTCTTGTCAAATCAGTTTAGAGTACAATGATGACAATATTGTAATTTTCACCTTTCAGATTCTCAGTCATCTATTATATATACATTCTGGTACCCAAAACCTACATATGCTATAGGATATAATAGAAAGAACTGAAAAATTAACTTTCTTTGCTTTCATTTCCATCATAGAAGAAAAAATACATACTGGAGCGTCTCGAACATCTACTTGGAAAACAGATGGCAATTATCCTGTTTAACACTTCATGGAGGATTTAACAATGTTTACAAGATTTTCTAATGTATATATTGCAGTGGATGATATATTATGGAGGGATACTCTCCATTATTCAAGATTCTTTAAATTCTATTTAAACATATGAACCATAGCCATTTTGTCTTTTTATCAATCCATCCTTCTTAAAATCTTCCTTTCATTACAACAATTATAAACTATAATTAACAGGTTCTCTCTGAGTAAAATTCAGCTGTCCTCTAAAAGATCGGATCATATATTATTTACAATATAAACCACTGGTCATGGAAGCATAATGCATGGTTTTCTATATTCAGGAGATTAGGTAAATATTTGGCATTTCATTAATCAAACCTCTTTATTCCTCTCTCTATTCCTTCATAGAAAAACATAACCTATCCAAATTTGAAATTTCTAAGATATTAAAATTGGATATACTATTTACTTTGCTTCTGCAAATCATTCCCAGATATTAAAACCAAATGAATGCAAGGCATGTATACCATCAATCATGATTAAAATCCTTTTTGAAAGTCACCTAAAAAGCCGCCTATTTTAATTGTGTACGGTGAAAATCTCCAGGGCTAACTTATTTGCTTTGTCACTTCGGTGACCTTGTAAAGTCACAACTTGGCCAATTTAAACTATTTTTTCAAGAATTCCCATTCTTATATGTCTCTGGTTTGGGTGGGTCATGAAAATAGTTATTGTGAAAGACTTGAAAGGTGGTAGTGAAGTTGGAACCATTTAATGGCTCATCCCCATTGTCACTGATCTAGGGGCTCACTGGGTGGGAATCACACATTAGCTATGCCTCTATGGCTCTTCCTTTCATGAGACCATTCTTTGATTTCTCTGACTGTTGGGGCATGTTTGTGTGTGTTTAGTCCCAGAACTAATGACCTTAGCTTCTGAAAGATATCTACACCACAAAGTCCAGAAGCAACAAACACATGCATTTCACTCTGTCCTGTGGCTTGTGTTGGTATTTATGGGTCCCAGCTTGTTCTTGCTCTCCTCAACTTTGCTGCGTACCTTCCCTATTCAGCTCTGGCACCAAATACGAAAACAACAGCCACACAGAACCTACTTAACAATCCCTGTGCATGGTCAAATTCCTGTAACAAATAACTTTATCATCTATAGAAGAGAACATAATTAACAGCTCTGATTTTAATAAAAACTAGACATCATTCCTAAAATTTAACACTGTTTCTAATTAGTGAGATGATAGAAAATATTTCAATTAATCTAAAAAATCAATTAAATAAGATTCACAAGGGCATCTATTTTATAATGAAATGTTAATCAATAAATCTTGATCTAAGGAGAAGGTCCAAACCAATTTACACACACAAGATGGAGGACAACTTATTACTCAATAAGGGGAGAGGGAATGAAGTCAAAACAATGAGGGAGTGAGTGCTACATAAGAATTGGAGCAGAATGTTCTAGGTGAATATAGATGTCATTTCCAGAGCACAGAAAGGAAGGATAATTTCACACGAACCATCCTGTACCACGGAAGAGAATGAGAAAATAGAGTGAAGGGAAATGTAATAATACCTGGAATTCAAAGTCTGATTCATTTTAGCAAAATCCAGGAAATGGATAGGGATGCCAATAAGAAAATAGATCAACTTTGCATCTCATCTCT
The DNA here is from genome assembly GCF_016509475.1 of Prionailurus bengalensis. Taxonomy (NCBI): domain Eukaryota; kingdom Metazoa; phylum Chordata; class Mammalia; order Carnivora; family Felidae; genus Prionailurus; species Prionailurus bengalensis. Next base: position 154,545,251 of record NC_057344.1, on the reverse strand, counting down.
GAGGTGGTGGGGGAAGAGGGGAAGTAGTATTACTCAGAAATAATGTATTAATGTAAAAAGGTGTAAACATTATTTTTACATACAAAAAATTATAATCAGTAAAACACTATTAGGTCTTCTAAACTACAAGGGGGATAAAATTAATTGAAAATGCAAATATAAAACAATGAATTTAGCATTTGGAAAGTAAGAAATACAAGGAACGATTAATACAAATTTAGATAATTGTAATAAAGCAAAACATACATGTTCAAAATTGAAGCAGGTTGATTGAATTTTTCTAAGAAAAGCAAAAGACAATTCAATTGCAGTTGACAAACAACAAATCCCACCTAGATACATACTGTAAAGAAAATTTACTTCTAAAATTCAGTGTCTATTAAGGTCAAAGATAATAGTATTTTTTTATTTGAGAGACAGAGCATGAAAGGGGGAGAGGTGCAGAGGGATAGAGAGAGAGAATCTTAAGCAGGCTCTATGCTCAATGCAGAGCCTGATGCGGGGCTCCATCCCACATCACTGGGATCATGATCTGAACTGAAATCAACAGATGTTCAACCAGCTGAGCCACCCAAGTATTTGTAAAAACATATGACAAATGCAAGACAAAAAGGAAGTTGTGGCAATATTAATATTAGTTAAAGAACACTTTAGGGTAAAGAGCATTACATGAAACATGATATTTAATCATGATAAAATAATAATCATAGGGAAATAACAAACTTTTAGGCATTTCCTGAGATATGTAGCGGACAAGATAGTTAACTCAGAAAGTACTTTATACCCCATAAATCTGACTAAAATCTCCCACTCTGCTAACAAATGGTTGTTGGTATATTTCTCCTGGGAAGAGCCTATTTAACTCACAACATTCAGCAGCAACAAAGACAGAATGGCAGAGATACAAACGTACAGTAATAGGAGGAGCACATTGTAGAAAGAGAAAAAAATTCAAGAATAAGAGGAAAGGAAGACAAAAGCATATTTAAAAAGTATATTTACAAATGTTTATTCTAATATAATTGCTATACTTGAAAACATACCTCGGGGTACCTGGGTGGCTCAGTCAGTTCAGCTCAGGTCATGATCTTGCAGTTCTTGAGTTCGAGCCTCACATCGGGCTCTGTGCTGATAGCTCAGAACCTGGAGCCTGCTTTGGATTCTGTGTCTCCCTCTCTCTCTGCCCCTCCCCCGCTTGCACTCTGTCTCTCTTTCAAAAATAAACATTAAATATTAAAAAAATAATAAAGCATACATTATTTAAATAATCCAGCACTGTTCATTTTTGGTCCTAAACCTCTATTACATGTCTCAAAATTAGGCCATTTAGTCATTAGAAACATCATAAAGCAGAGTTTGTCTATTTAATACCCAACCTCTTGTTGACAAGAATCATACCATAAACATATGAGGAAATAAAACCAGTGTCAGTCATATTTAAAGTTGGATTTAGGGGTGTTTGAGTGGCCCAGTGGTTTAAGTGTCCAATTCTTGATATCTGCTCAGGTCATGATCTCACGGTTTGTTAGTTTGAGCCCGTATTGGGCTTTGTGTGGACATTGCAGAGTCTGCTTGGGATTCTGTTTCCCTCTCTCTCTCCCCCTTCATTTGCTCTCTATTTCTTTCCCAAAATAAAGAAAAATAAACTTTTAAAAGATTAAAATAAAAAAGTTGGGTTTTAACTTCAACTGATCAGATATGTGCCTTTATATTATATTACATTTTACTGTACTATTTCAGTGCCTTTGTGTTAATATTTTACTTTTTAAAAGTTTTATTTTTTTGTGTCTGATTTTACTACAAGGGTAATAGGTTCTATGTAAGATCTATACTTCTTACATGGTAAACATCTTATTCTTGGAAATCAGTTGTTATGCACTCCACAGATGTTTACTAAAATATTACAACTCTTCTGAATATAATGCATTTTATAGTTATGATAATATTGAACAATGGTATTGGTGGGCCTTATATACATATTTTCCTCAAGCAACTTGAAATTATTGATTTCATATAACTTTCAGTGTACATATGTATCAGTGTGTATAAATTCTTTTATGAAATTTAATATGAATTACTACAGCCAAATGAGGTGCTCAATGAAAAATGGGGAACATAAATTGTGGAGCAGAGAGAGTAAGTTATAAATAGCAACTATGGTCACATGACCATTAAGAAAAACAAGAAATATGGAAACCAAGCACATTTTCTTCTGTACTTTTATGTCCATATTTGTATGGACTAGCCAATTTCCCCCTTCCCTCTTCCTGGATATGTTAAACCTATTATTCAAGATTAATATAATAGTGCATTAAAATGTGATAGGAACTTAGCTAGGGTAACATTAATTATGGCTGACAAATGGATGAAGTTTTATGAGATTTATATACTCTCTTTAAAGGGAGAACATAACTTGTTTTCTATCGTCTAAGAGACAGTTGAACTGTGTGTAGTGGGTGTTCTGTAGTGTTGTTGCTTCAGAGGTTTAGACACAGCATCAAGGGTTTGTACAGACTCGGCATAGACTGGGTTGCATAGTATCACCACTATGCAGTTGCATACATCACAAATGGAAACCTGGCGATTTGCTTAGGAGTCTTTTTCGGGAGACTTGCTCCATTTCTCCAAATGGATTACATTCAAAAACTTCTCAATAGAATTGAAAAAAGAGGAGAAAACTTTTTCCATAGAAGGAAGTTGCATGAGCGAGAGAAATCTTTTGAAATCCACAGCATTGCTATACTAGACAGCTAAAACACAATTCAATCGCTGACATTTACTTTAGATTCTAAGAAACTTGCTGAAAAAATCTCCTGGGTAGCAGCTTCTAATAACATTGCTGAGATTCACCATGGCTTCCAAACGATCTCCTGTGAATCACCCATTTCTGACAACTTTTTATGATTTTAAGTTCTGCTCGACTTGCCAACAGTTTTGTTACCTTTAATTCCTCATGATAAATCTCTTTCTAGGTTATACCAAGAGCATCTTCTGTTTTTCTGACCATATCCTCACCGATTAAATGACTTATCCACATTATATTTTAAAGCATTATCTTTAAATGAATTTAGTTTATTTTTTTGAAATATATATCAAAGAAATACGAATTGAAGCACAACAAGATAGCATTACAGCTTGAGTTTGGCATGACTAAGTGTTGGGGAGTATTCTAAAGAAAGAAAATCTCATAGATTGATTATTAGAGCACAAGCTGATAAAAATACATTGGAAAACTTGTAGTCATTATCTAGGAAATTTGAAAAGATGCATAATTATGACCTAGCAGCTTTATTCCTGATTAACTACACTAGAAAAATGCCTACACCTATTCACTTCAGACATGTGCAAGACAGTTCATAGTAGCATTTTCCATTGTATTGAACAACTACATGCAATCAAAATATCTACCAGAAAAAGGATGATATACAAATAACTGTGGTATAGTAAAACATAAACCATACAATAATGAAAATAATGAACTATAGATACCAGTAAAAAGAAGAGTGAAAAATATATCTAATATTAAGCAAAATATGCAAGACACAAAGAAACACTGACATCATGAATATATTTATATATAAATTTTTATAATACAAAATGAAATGCTCTGCTTTTATAGGGGTCAAATGTGTAAAATACATAAAAGAAATGATAATCATAAACCTTTAATAATAGTTGCTTTCAGGATGGAGGGATAGGGGCACCTGGGGTGCTTAGTCAGTTAAGACTTCGGTTGAGGTAATGATCTCACAGTTCATGGGTTCGAGCCCGTGTCAGGTTCTGTGCTGACAGGTCAGAGCCTGTTTCAGATTCTGTGTCTCCCTCTCTCTCTGTCCCTCCTCTGCTCAAGCTCTGTCTCTCTCCCTCTCTCTCTCTCTTTGTCTCAAAAATAAATAAACATCAAAAAAAATTTTTAAAGAATGGAGGGAGAAAGTTTTAATCAGTAAAGGTAAAAGTAGCTTTTGAGTTTATGTAAATATGCTGTCCCTTGGCATACGTGCAATTACATTGGTTTGTGATTTGTGTGTGTGTTTGTTGTGTTATTTGTGTTACATGTGCATGCATGTATGTTTCTGGCAGTCTTCTGTCCATACAAAACATTATACTATTAAGAAAAATTCCCGGGGCTCCTGGATGGCTCAGTCGGTTAAGCGTCCGACTTTGGCTCAGGTCACGATCTCACTGTCGGTGAGTTTGAGCCCCGCGTCAGGCTCTGTGCTGACAGCTCAGAGCCTGGAGCCTGCTTTACAGTCTGTGTATCTCTCTGTCTCTGACCCTCCCCCGTTCATGCTCTGTCTCTCTCTGCCTCAAAAATAAATAAACGTTAAAAAATAATTAAGAAAAATTCCCTATTAAAACATCAGACATGTACAAGACAGTTCAAAGTACCATTTCCCATTGTATTAAAAAACTACAGGCAATCAAAATATCTACCAGAAAAACTCGGAACAAACAAAGAAATGGACAAAACAAACAATTAAAAAAAATCTGAATGAAAAACTATGTATATAATCACAAAACAGCCGCATCCAAGATTAGCAAAATAGCTCAGCCAGCTGGAGGTTACTTTCTATAACCTTAAAGCCATGATAAGTTTTCACTGATTATGATTCCATGACTCAATTCTCAGAATATATTTATTCTCAAAATGTGATAATGTAAATTTTTTACAAAATGACTTAATCAGATATACAATAATATCACTTGCTATTTTGAAAATTGTTTGTGATTTTTTAAAGCCAAAATTACACTTGTGATTCTTACCATTTTAATATATTTACATATGGAAGGTATAAAAATAATCATATCTAATCTCAGTTTGTGGAATTCTGCATTCAGAGAACATTCATTCTTGTGTAACAAGCTTGCTAGGTTATGTATACACAGGGAGCTACACGATTTGATCAGGTTGAGAAAAATATTTTCTTAAACCATAGAAGCTCATCATACTCAAATTAGGAAAACTTGATTTCAATCTATAGTCATCAAAAGTGTATTTATTTTGTAACTTGCATTGTAATGAAATGCTGCTGTCTTTAGTGAGAATGAGATTTTAATTACAAAGTTACTCTCTCTCCCTCTCTTAATCTTTCTCACTTTCTTCCCAAATATAGTTGGAATGCTGGCTAATAAAACTCTCATAAGATCACTTCAAAAAAAGAAAAAAGAAAATGCAAAGGAACATATCAGTGTCATACCTATACTCTGGTTTGTAATGGAGACTGAATTGCTTTAAGGTTTAAATGTATTGTTTTATCTTAGTGGAATCATCTACAAAAATAATCTTTAATGTTCTTCTGGATTTAAAAAAAAAACAACCTAAGTATAATTGATTTACTTTTGCTCTAAATAAAATCAAAAGTAATTGAAGGCTTTTGAGCAGAGCAGTGACAAAATCTAACTTACGCATTGTGATGTGTTAAAACTGAACACACAAAATCCATATATATTGGGTCTATCTATTCTTAGTTCAACTAAAACTTCACCCTATGGAGGATATAATTAAAAGACAATAGAAATCAATAGCAAGAATTACTCACATTTTCCTATAGAAATGCAAAATTACCAAAATGCAAAATTAACAAAAATATTAGGAAATTGAGCTGGCAGTTTAAAGTAGTTATAACAGAAACATGTTTACCAACCTTCAGCTAGATAACCAACAAAGTAATGAATCAACACTGAATGACAGTATTTGCCAATTTACATTGTGTAAATACTAACATATAGACATCACTCTAACACAGAGTTAGGAAGAAATATGCACATGATTATATAGCCTTTCTACTCTATATGTGCAATAGATACAAATAACCTCAAGGACACAATAAGAGTAAAATTTAGTAAAATAGGAGAGTTTATGTTTTGAGTATTTGCTATCATTACATTTGTTTTAATGTAATGTAAGAGAGAGAACATAAGCAGGGAAGGGGCAGAGAGAAAGGGAGACACAGAATCTGAAGCAGGCTCCAGGCTCTGAGCTGTCAGCACAGAGACCGATGTGGGGCTCCAACTCATGAGCTATAAGATCATGATCTGAGCTGAAGTCAGAGGCTTAACCGACTGAGACACCCAGGCACCCCTCATTACATTTGTTTTTAACATATTTTATATATTTTTATATAATTCAGTTCATATAATTTTACTTCGAAAAACATTTGTATTTAACAGCCAGTACAAAAAATTACTGAGTATGTAACAGTAGGCTCTTGTAAGACTACACAAGTCAGCTCCTGTATACTGCTACGTTCATTCATGTTATCTATGCACACATTTTTCTATCCATTCATGTATGTCTTTGTTCAAGCAAACACCTAACAGCAGGGGAGGCCCTACTTTATACCCAGCCTTTAAAGACATCCCTGTATCTGTTGTAGAGAATCCAAAATTTGTATTGCATCATGCAGGGAAGCATGTTCATGTTATGTGTTTTTTTTTATGGAGTCAGAGAAATTCTTTATAAAACACTGTCTACAAAGAAGTGTTACTATATCATATATTGATGCTTAAAACATACAATTGGAGTTTATATTGTAAATGAGCTTTTAATGTCCCATCATACATTCAACCACCACCCAAAAAATAAAAATATAATAAAAATTACAAAAATAAATATTCCTCTAGAGAAGGAAATGAAATCTTCTTCTAACTTGGCATAAAATACTAATTGGTTGAGAATCTAAAAATAGGTTTCCTTTTTAAAAATTCTTTCATGTTTCTTTATTTTTGAAGGAGACAGATACAGAGCGTGAGCAGAGAGGGACGGACAGAGAGGGAGACACACACACACACACACACACACAGAATCTGAAGCAGGGGGCTGGAACCCATGAATCACGAGATCATGACCTGAGCCAAGTTGGCCACTTAACTGACTGAGCTACCCAGGCACCCCTAAAATTGGGTTTCCTTTTATATTGCTTTGGGTAATTCTTTAAAAAATAACCATTAGGGAAGAATTCATCTCTGAGAAAGTTGGGAGTTCTGCTCTCAAATGGGAGGGAAAAAGTGCATATTTTCACTGACCTCAGAAAGTGAGATAGTACGTTTCTCGCTGTTATTACATGAAGATATTTTTAAGTCAGTATGAATGAGTAAATCCACAAAATAAAACCTGGTTTTCCCAGTATGAATACCACCAACTCCCTCATCTGTTCTGATGTTGTGACGTAAGTTTGAAACAGTTAAAAAGCAATAGAGGAGGGGAGTTCACTTGCATTTACTTTAATAAAATGTGCCCCCTGATTAAGCTAGTCATTTTAGTGTGCCTTCTTTGATAGAAAGTATGACCTCGGGCAATAGAGTCTACATTGGTAGTAGAACAACTATTACAGATAAAGTTTTTAGTTTTTTGCATGATAATAAGAACGTTTTAATGAAAAGACATATGGAACACTGTGTGATTTAGTATTTTAGAAAATATTTTGAGGGTTTTAGAAATTATATATCTTCTTGCCAAGTGTCCTTTATGTTATCATTAAGAGAACTAATTTGTTTTAATAAAACTAAGCTAAGCCTCCTCAGATATGATGGTAGTTTAGCCTCAAGTGTATCTTCCATATTTGATTTGTCAAATTCTTATTACAGTGAGAATAAGACTTATTACTGAAGCTACATTGTTGTTTATAAAAAACTGTGGGGCTGGAATTGGAAAATAAATAACTCAGAATTGCAAGATATTTTATAAGGTACATTGCCACTTAACCTGATATTTATGAAATAAAAAAATAGACTTCTGTAGGAAATATAAAATGTCTATACAATGGTATTTACACGTCCTGCAAAAAGTGTGCCACAGTTTTCAAAACACAGGTCAAACTTCTTAGAATAACAAATAAAATATAAGCCTGTGATACAGTCACCTCAAAGCCTTCTCTCTCATTTTCTCTGTTTTTACTCCTGTTATACTGAATCACTGGAAGAATACTTTATTGAAATCATCAGTTAATTTGTAAACATCGTTCCCAGTTTTTAGAACACTGTTATTCTTCTAAATTTGGCTTCCCAACTCCCAGTGTTACTTCAAGAGCATTTTTAATTCAATTTATCCTGGGGGAATTCACTTATTTATCTTCCCAGGATGAAATTTGTAACAATTTCTGTGCTCCTATAGATCCCTCTGTATAGTGCTACTGGATTACTAACATATTTTACTGTGACAATTATTTTATTGTATCTAATTCTCACTATACTCTTTTTCAGCAGGGACAGGTTTTTTTGTCTGTTTGGTTGTTTTCCCCTGCAGCCCCTCAATGATAGTATGTAGTAAATTTCCTATAAATCTTTATTGGGTGAACAAATATATTTTCTTCCATAATAATAATTCAATAGAAAGAACATAGCATGAATTTTATAACTATTCTTTACCAATTAAGGAAAAATGGGGCACCTGGGTGGCTCAGTCTGTTTTGTGTCCTACTTTGACTTAGGTCATGATCTCACAGTTCGTGAGTTTGAGCACCATGTTGGGTTTGTGCTGACAACCCAGAGACTGGAGCCTACTTCCGATTCTGCGTCTCCCTCTTTCTCTGCCTCTCCCCCGGTCGCTCTCTCTCTCTCTCTCTCTTTCTCTCTCTCTCAAAATTAAACAAACATTAAAAAGAGAAAAAAACTTCACATATTTATCTACTTTTATCCACCTGCCAGTGATATCTCTAGCATTTTAAGTTATAACAGATACTGCAGATATTATTTTAATGTCTCATAGCCATGCCACTCAATATATAACATAATTCTTTATTTTATTTTATTTTTTATTTCTAAAATTTTTTTAAATGTTTATTTATTTTTGAGATAGAGAGAGAGACAGAGTGTGAGCGGGGGACGGGCAGAGAGGGAGGGAGACACAGAGTCCAAAGCAGGCTCCAGGCTCTGAGCTGTCAGCACAGAGCCCTATGTGGGGCTCAGACCCACAGACTATGAGATCATGACCCGAGCCGAAGTCGAATGCTCAACTGACTGAGCCACCCAGGTGCCCCTTTATTTTATTTTTTTGTTTGTTTGTTTATGTGTTTATTTTGAGAGGGAGAGAGAAAGTGTTTATGATCAGGGCAGAGAGAAAGGTAGAGAGAGAATCCCAAGACTGGCAGCATGGAGCCTGAAATGGAGCTCAATCTCACCAACCCTGAGATCATGACCTGAGCTGAAATCAAGAGACATGACATTCAACCAACTGAGTCACTCAGGGGCCCCAATATATGACTTAAGTCTTGACTGACATTTCCAAAAGAAATTTTCTAGTTATTTTTTACAAGTTTCAACTCCATTGTTTTAAGTCACCTAAAAATGAATTAATGCAAGTAACACAGAGTCAAAATAAATTGTCATTTATTTTGTTTCCTTCTTTTATCGTAAAGCATTTTTCTTTTTCATATTAGAAATTAAAAAAAAAGTTGTATATACTCTCATTTAAATTAAAATTTATTTTCCTATTTGAGAATATGTAGTGATAATAGTTAGATATGTACCTAAAGATGAAATAATTGCCTGGAGATGTTCTTGACTTGTTTCTTTGATTATATGAGAGAACCCATGCATATATACATTCCAAGTTCTTTGGAAGCAGATGTAGTCACTTTGGGAGTTAGTTATAATCCTTTGTTTCTCCAGCCCTTTAATTTTGTGAGATTAATCAACAGCTGAGATTATATATATTATCTATACACACACACACACACACACACACACACATATATATATATATATATAAAATCTGTTCTTCTCTTCACATAGACATTCTTTCTATATATATGCATCATTTTGTTTATCATGATAGGAAAACAGGAAATATATATATAACTGCCAAGAAAAGCCCCATTCCTAACAAAGTATCTTATATATGGTAGGCAATCCGGACTTATTTGATGAATGAATATATGAATGAAGCCATGCTCAGTCTTTTCACTTAGTATCACTGACTTTTATTTTTGAAACAACAAATAGAGCATTATGTGTTAAATATGTGCATAGAATATATAATTCCACTAATTTACATAATTGCAGCTGAATAAAGATTTCTTATCGAGCAGTTTACCAATTAAGATGTAATTCCAGGGGCGCCTGGGTGGCGCAGTCGGTTAAGCGTCCGACTTCAGCCAGGTCACGATCTCGCGGTCCGGGAGTTCGAGCCCCGCATCAGGCTCTGGGCTGATGGCTCAGAGCCTGGAGCCTGTTTCCGATTCTGTGTCTCCCTCTCTCTCTGCCCCTCCCCCGTTCATGCTCTGTCTCTCTCTGTCCCAAAAATGAATAAACGTTGAAAAAGAAAAATTAAAAAAAAAAAAGATGTGATTCCATTTCATATTCAGAATATTTGAAGAAAACATTAAGGGTATACGTATGTATTATTTAATATATTTAAATTTTACAATAATATATATTCACCTTTTTAAAAACTATTATTACTAAGTTTAGTAATGACATCAAAGTGTTAATGCACTTTAAAATCCTTCAGAAAATGGGGGTGCCTGGATGGCTCAGTAGGTTAAGCATCTGACTTCAGCTCAGGTCATGATCTCACAATTTGTGGGTTCAAGCCCCGTGTTGGGCTCTGTGATGATAGCTAAGACCCTGGAGCCTGCTTCAGATTCTGTCTCTCCCTCTCTCTGCCCCTTCCTCACTCATGCTCTGTCTCTCTCTATCTCTCAAAAATAAACAAACTTTAAAAATTTAAAAATAAATAAAAAATTTAAAAAATAAATACATAAGATCCTTCAGAAAATGCAAAATTGTTCCAAATGACAAGCTTAATAGATAAGAATGTGAAGAAAATTTTCCCCAAAATTTTCAAATAAGATAAATAAATAAATAAATAAATAAATAAATAAAACAAAAGTGAAATCTTCAAAAGTCCATTAAAATGATAGACATTTTAGAAACAAGATTAGTTAAAATGTAAAAAGTCAAAAATGTATTTTAAAAGGAAAATAGCATCAGTTTGAAAGCACTAGGTAAAGATTTAAAAAAGCAGTGCAAAAATGCAATTCCCACTTTGTCTCTGGATCCTTTTCCTGTGTCTCTTAAAAAAAAGTACTAAATGAATGAACAAATAAATAAGTAAACAGTAGAATGGCTTTTCACATGAATGCAAATCCACAATTTTCATAAATGGAGATCATAGAGGTAGAATGTTGACTAGAGTTTAAATTTCAGGAACTCATAAGAATGTCAACAGTTAGAATTATATTATTATTATTATCCTACCACTTTCATCTAAGGAACAGAATATTTTATGTAATTATTGCATTTGAGTCTTAAGAAATACCTTGCTCCAATCAAGATCCCAAATTAATTTATCTTACCCAATTGATTTCTAAAAATAATATTTTATTTGAAGCATACCAAATTTAAAAAGCTTAATAAACATGTCTATTATTTATGATCTAGCTCTTCTGTTAACACAGGTGATAAAATATGAGTTAAAAGTCTTCAGTTATGGAATGAGTAAGTCACTGGAATAAAAAGCAGGGCATAAGGAATATAGTCAATGATATTGTAATAGTGATATAATGAGACAGATGGTAGCTATGTTTGTGGTGAAGATAACATACTGTATAAAGTTGTCAAACCACTAAGTTGCACACCTGAAATTAATGTAATATTTTGTGTCAATGATAGTCAAATAAATAAATAAATAAATAAATGGTCACAGAGAGGAAATTACATCATAGGGAATGTAGTCAATAATATTTGAATAATGAGGCATGGTAAAAGGTGGTAGCTGTACTTATGGGTCAGCGAGCAACGCATAACACATGGTATTGTCAAATCACTCTGCTGTGTGTCTGAAACTAATATAACTTTGTATGTCAACTATACTTCAATAATAAATTTTAAAAAAAACTGTTTTCTACACTCCAGGCCATTACAGGTCAATTGGGAATAAAGGCATCAAAATGTGGTCTAGATTATGAAATGATAGTGGTATGTGCAAGTTGCTATTGGAACAGAGAAATTGGCTCAAGCAGCATGATATTCATTTCCCTTGTCTCATATAACAAGATGGACTTTTTTCTTTCCATTTTTCTATATTGAATATGTTGAATTTGAAATAGCACAACATAGTAAATGAACTGGAATTTTATAATATCTGCTATTAGAATTTTAATTAATAGGTCATCTGGTCTTAAAAATTTAATAATCCAAACATAACTAAAAAAATAAACCTATCATATATTGCATTTTGTCAGTGTTTATAAACCAACCAATGTGAATAAGCAAAGGTTACACAGTAGGTAATTTCTGACTTGGTTCTTTAATGATAATTTAAGAGGAAAAGGAAGTGATGTGTGAGAAATTAGAAGTTTGAATTTTGGATGGTTAAAAGGTGAGCCTTTAATTGTCCGAAGTGAAGAATGAGAACATAGGCAGAGGCCAGCTATAACAGACTCTTCATAAATCATGTTTAGAAACAGAGGAAGATCACTGGATGCATAGTAAGTTAAATAGCATGCTTAATTTTATAATGAGGAAGATCAATTTGTTCAAAGAGAGAAAGTGGGTTTTAGTGGATAGAAGAAGAAGCAGACATTGAAACCACTTACGGATTATTTTAATAATATGTACAAGCTATGGCAAGAGTCTATTTGTGGTTGATCAGAATGGGCATACACAGGAGGAGTATATGTTAAGGTGTGACTGAGATAGTTACATTTTAAAGCAAAAAATTTACTTCCCCCTTGTATAGTGTAAACTTGTTTGGTTAAATGGTTAGCCATGGGCTACATTTTTTGCAGCTCACTGGACCCATGTAGAACCTGAGAACAGTGAAATGCAAATGGAAGTTATTTTAGCATTTTCCTGGCTGCTAGATGAATAGAGGAGATTTCAGGAGCCAACAGTTTCATAAGAAATCGAGTTGGAGAACGACTGAAGATCTGAATCAGCACATGTTTGGTGTTATTGGTTAAGCAGGTGTTTTTGATTGTACAGTTTTCTTTTTATTTTTACATAAAATAGCCTATTCTAAATAATACAAAGGGTAAAAGCAAGAGAACTTGAGGACTGATTAGATATGAATGGGTGTGTGTGTGAGACAGAGACAGAGACAGAGAGAGAGAGAGAGAGATAAAGGAGGTATTAGGGATTAGGCTAAGTTGGGGGAAAAAATCCTTATTTTTTCTGTGGCCAGGGTTGGTTATTTAAAAATCAATATAGCATGAATAAAGGTATTTTCTTTCATCTGTAAATTTTAGATATAATTCTTTCAAATATAATATTAAGGTTTGTTTAGTTTTATTATATTGCTTGAAGAAAATTTGTATTAAGTCCAAAATTATTACTGTGAAAGATCTTTTATGTTTCCTTTTTTTTTTTTTTTTAATTTGAGAGAGAGAGAGAGCACACATGTGAGCTAGGTAGAGGGAAAGAGGGAGAGGTGTATCTTAAGCAGGTTCCATGTAAAGTGTGGACCCCTATGTGGGGCTCAAATTCCATGACCCTGGAATCATGACCTAGCTGAAAGCAAGAGTCAAACACTCAACCAACTGAGCCATGCAGGCTCCCCTATTCTACCTTTCTTTAGGGGCACCTAGTTGGCTCAGTTGTTAAACATCCAATTCTTGATTTCAGTTCAGGTCATGATCTTACAGTTGGTGGGACTGAGCCCCACATCAGGCTCCACACTAACAGTGCAGAGCCTACTTGGGATTCTCTGTCTCCCTATCTCTCTGTCCCTCCCTTCCTTCCTCCCTCCCTCTTTCTATCTTTCAAATAAATAAATAAAACATTTTTTTAAAAAAGCTAACAAGTTAGTCTGCCCCAGTTTTATGTACATATACTCACAGAAAACACTAGAACCTGAGTCAGAGACACAGATAGTTTACTACTCACAGGAAAGGTAACAGCCAGATAGTACTGGTTCCTTCATTGCCCACCCATCTCCATAGTCAAACATGACAAGGTCAGATGTTTACCTGCACATGCAGTGGGTTTGCATCACAGGAGAAGGACTATAAACTAAGGGGTCCTAAATTTTTTTTTTTTTGAAAACATGGTGTCATGGAAACTGAAGGAGAAGCATATTTTCAACGTTTATTTATTTTTGGGACAGAGAGAGACAGAGCATGAACAGGGGAGGGGCAGAGAGAGAGGGAGACACAGAATCGGAAACAGGCTCCAGGCTCTGAGCCATCAGCCCAGAGCCCGACGCAGGGCTCGAACTCACGGACCGCGAGATCGTGACCTGGCTGAAGTCGGACGCTTAACCGACTGCGCCACCCAGGCGCCCTGAGGGGTCCTAAATTTTTATGAACTGCTGGCTGATTTGCTCCAACCCTGTTCAGGGAAAGCAATTACTTATTACTCTGGAATGTAAGCAGCTGTCTCTAGGACAGGATGGAGAAGGCTTTATCTTTATTAGCCTTGGGATATTTCTGTGGTCTCTCTCTGTTGAAGAACACTTTCTCTAACTGCCAAAGCATGTGTGCTGTTCACACATGTTCTTTTCTCAGAAGGCCCAGATGGTGCATAAACATGAAAAATACAGGGAAATTTGTCTTCAACACATTCCTATATATATAGAATATAGATATAGGTTGATATAAATATATATGAATATAGAAATACATCAACTAGTTGATTCTCACCATTGATGGATACCACATTTGCAAATTCACCTACTCACTAAAATTTATTTGTAACCCCCAAATCAATAATCAATACCAGCTGCACTCCCATTGGCCAAAACTGTGACAACGTAAACATCAATGAAGACAATAGTAATAAAATGTTATAACCTGTTAATAAACTAGCAATTTACGTGTCTCTACTGATATAAATAAGCTAAATTAAGATATGAATAAATGGGGAGGTTAGAGAGGTATTCTGTATGGAATAAGGCCAACTGATCATTTTGAAGGAATGAATGAATTAGAAAATTCCCTTGCCACCATGATACTTTATTTAATTCAGGCAAGAAATAGCAATAGTTGCTAATAATAAAATATAATATTTTGATGAGGAATGATAATTACATAGCCTCAAAGTATAGTTCCATAAAATATTATTAAGGCCAAAAGTAAAAAAGAATAACTCTACAGCGGAAAAATAGAACCTTGTTCAAGTGACCAGTTAATACTACAAGTAGTGGGACAAACATGTCCTGGATACACTTCAGGGGATGCAGTGAGAAGAGCAGAATATTCTTCTGTGATATTCTTGCCAAGACTGCATAACCTGAATCTAACTAATCATATAAAAATATCAGATACACCAAATGGAGGGATAAGTTATAAACTACCTGGCCTGTAATCGTTAAAAGTGTCAAGGACACAGACGTCAAAGAAAGGCTAGGAACATGTTCCATATTGAAGGTGATTTAGATGAACTATGAAATGAAATGAGTAATCTTGGCCTTTTGCTGTTAAGGACACTATTGAGATAGCTGTCACAACCTGAATGGGGACTGAGAATTACATGTATTAATGAATCATTGTTGATTTTCTGATTCTTATTGTTACCTTATGGTAATATGGGAACATGTAGTTATTTGTAGTCAATATATACTACATATAGTATTATTGCTGGGTGTCCATTAAATTAAATAAGTTAGAGTATCTCAAAATATATTAAGTTTTATGTTTAGCATTATACCATTTTGCATAATGATTTCTAAAACTTTAAACAATGGATGCTTTGCAAATTAATATTTCCCTTATCATTTTTATTATTTTGAAATTTCATAGTTAAGGCTGAGACAATTTGCTTTACTACACCACTTTTAATATTTTTAACACAACGATAATATGTATCAATGTACAATTTAGTCAGCTAGAGGAAAATTGCTTTTAAGCAATTCTAAGGAGGTTATAATTTGTCTTGTATGACTGCATTTTCAAAAACAACTACTGTGCAGAGCAAAGAGGCTTTTATATATGATTACTTGTGGGTTCCCAGTGAACCAAGGAAGAGTCACAAAAAGCAGGCACCTGAAGCTGATAATGCTGATTGAACAACTTTGGTGCATTCCCTGGATTTTCTGAAAATCTGTTTCATGTGTGGATTTTGCATTTGAGGCCATTTAAAAGCAATAAATGTGTTTCTTTTTATATTTGGAATCAATTCTGCTAAGCGTCAGTGTTCTATCTATATCCACCTCCTGTACTCCATTTCCTAAATAACCTCCCTATTCATTAGCAATGCTTTGCAAATGCTGAAGCCAATGAAGTGCACTCATATAATTTGTGTTCAAATGGTAAAAATGACCTCAAAGGTACAGAGTTATTTTGTGGTTCTTCCACCTTTGAAGTCATTATTGCTTAATTTTTCACTGCTGCCTGAATGCCACAGAAACATTAGTAGTGGATTCATGAATTACTAATGCGGTGCTTGGAGGTGAGATGTAAAGACCTCATCAAACTCTGAGTATTTGCATATACATTGCAGATAATTAAGTGGCTGATAGGCAATATCCCCCCTCCTTGCTCTTGGGATATTCAAAGATGACAAGATGTTTAATATAATATGTTTCTTAGCATTAACCCTACTTTAAGAATATCCAGGTGCACATATTTCAGGGTGTATGGGACTTCATTTCCAATGCTGTTGCTTTGTGGATTACATTAAAGGTAACATAAAATACTCACATTTTATAGAAGATATATGAGCTGTCAGCATAAATGTAATTCTTAGTTTTGCTTTGCTTTAGTAAGTTTAACAAAAGTCATTTTTGATCTATATGAGTTGATAACATTTGCTTAAGAATTAGCTAGAACACACAGACCATCCACAATATTTATTTTATAAAATAATTAGCAATCTGTGAAAATAAAATATAACAAGCAGGTGGTAACACTATTTTTTTCTAAAACTGGCATGTGTCTTTTCTTAATTAGATAAGTTTGCTTGCTGTAGGTCATTTGCTTTAATCTTTGAAAACAGTAATGTTGAAAATTCATTTTAATGTTTCAAAATTTACAACGTATTTGCAAATGCATTATCTCATTTGATACAACAAATCTGTAAGCTTAATAACTGAAGACTAGATTTTCAGCTACAAAACAAGGTTATTTAGAATCAAATGGGACAAGAAGGATTTATCTTTGTTTCTAATTTCCATATATTAAACATGTTTTATACAATTCTAGCTCAAAAATTAAGTCATGTATGGTATCTGAAATAACAGATAATAATTATTTTCCTATACTTGATCCTACTTTAAATAATTGTATGTCTGTAGATAGCGAAAATACTTCCTTTATGATAAATAAAAAGATGGCAATGGAGATTTGCTCTATAGCTTTTTCATTTTGTAACAATTCCAGTTATTGTTTGTTAAGTCTCTTCTGAAATGTCAGATTTATATTCGACAGATGTTTACAGAGCTGTTATTTAAAATTAGCTGTAGAGAATGCAAACACCGTCTGAAAGTACTTTTTTTTTCTATTTTATTAGAAGGCTCCTTTGGAAAACACAATAACTTAAAGATATGTGAGAAGGAGGGCTTTAGGACCTTATAGAAAACTACATTTTTAAGGCTTGTGGAAGCATAGAATTACATGTATTTTTCATGCTTTTCTACAGCATGCCATGAATCTCATGATCTCAATGAAAATTTTAGGAGGGATTGTGGCAAAAATACTATCCTTGAAAGTTAATAACTAGGGTTGGAATAAGGCTTCATGATGAATAAGACATGATATACAACCTGGACAAAGACAGAAATACGTATTACGTTGCAACATTTCTAGCACAAGTAGAATGAAAGCTATTGTCATAGTACTCAGTAGGGTAGTGTTTCAACACTTACATTTATAACTTGCTGTTTTCCTAACGATAAGGCTGAATTATTCATACTGCAATCTAAACCTATACCCTTTCCCAGTGGATTGAAATCAAAATAGATAAAAGCAAAACCAATCGAATATACATATACCACCATTAACACCACCGGCAATATCAACACCATCTATAAAACATAAAAGTATGCTTCTTTTTTACAGTAATCGTATTTAAAACAGGAACTTTTACTTTGTTTTTTCTGCTGGATTTGAATGCTTTAATTTTTTAACGTTTATTTATTTTGGGGGGGGATGGGCAGAGAGAGAGAGATAGAGAGAGAGAGAGAGAGAGAGAGAGGGAGAATCTGAAGGAGGCTCAAGGCTCTGAGCTGTCAGCACAGGGCCTGATGCGGGGCTCAAACTTATGAACTGCAAGATTATGACCTCAGCCGAAGTCAGGCACTTAAATGATTGAGCCACCCAGGTGCCCTGGATTTTAATGCTTTAAATGTTGGAGGAATTTACTCAGTTGGGCTGGGAAAATACTTTGTCTCTATGACATACTTGTTATCCCACCTTTTCCCATAACGAGTGAAGAAGCATATGGCCAATGATATGCCATTTAAAAGAATCCAGACCAGAGTTTGAGTCAGGTGCTGGTGACAAAAAAAGGGGAAGGTAGCAAGTGGAGTCACAGAAAGTTCTCTCCAAGTCTGAGACTGGTATGGGTGACTGTGGAGAAAGAATATATCAGTAAGTACCTGACCGAAGAGAGGAAGTGGTGCAGGAGACAATAGTGCTTGAAGAAAAGTCAAGTTCCTGGCACAGAAAAGCCAATAATACAAATTGTAGGGTATAGTTCACAGTGATGTGGAAGTGATTTTTTTTTTCCTTTTTGGTAAGATTTAGACATTAAATCTAGAAGCTTAGCCTTGAGTGTGGTTCATCAGTCCCACCTGTGATATTTTGAGCTGTCCAAAGTTCATATCTCAAAATAAAGACAAAAGCATATTCTTATCATCTTTGAACACAGAATCAAATTATGAAGTTTAGTTTTGATTCATTTTTTTTCTCCTGTAAATTTTGTTAGTCTTCTCTATACTTTATTTCACATAAATGGTTCAAATTATCTCTAAAGATAACCAAGAGATAGTGACTTCTTATGTTAATTTGGTAGCTTCTATATCATAGTAGAGTATTATCTAAACTCTGAGGTCCTACAATTGAATATAAGAAAAAGTGGAATTAAAGCAAAACAAAAAAGACCATGCTAAGATTTTTAAAAATCATATGAATTCTCCTCAGGCTATTTTTCTGTACTGTAATTCCTCAATCTTGAAAATTTATTTTAAGATAATCAAGCAATTAATTTAAGCTTGAAGGAAAATACTTGTTGTCTTTGCTGCATACACAGGAATAACAATTTTTGTTTGTCTTCTGGGCTTACAAAAGGGAGAAATCTTTTGAATGCCCTTTTTCCTTTGTCACTTTAACACTTTCCACCAGGTCAGAAGATCACGGTGTCCCTTTTCATCTTGTGATTGTCATGTATTTTTCAAGTTGCCAAAACCAATAAGAAAATAGTGATCACTTCACAGTGCTGACAACCTTGAATGACATGTGTTTTATAGCCATTAAATATCAATTTGGAAAGAAATTGCTATGACAAGATATTTTTGACAGTTAGTCCTTGACAACCACTGGTTGCTATCTTTAAAGTACTAAGTTCATAGATTTTAGGTATCTCCCGCACTGTCACCTAACTGATAAGGAGGTATGGGAGCAGAAAGACATTGTGTTCTCACAAGAATATGAATGGCTATGAGTGGAAGGTATGTTAATAATGAGCTGAAACCTGACACCATGTCACTAGGTACTTACATATTAATATACTTGTCTATATATAGAAAAACATTATACTAATTTTTTCCGGACGTCTATCTACTCACCTAGCAACCTATTCACCCGTCTTTATCAGTGCCTTGCAGTTTTGACTTGGAATATTACTACCTGATACAGTGACTTCATATGATGACATTTTCTTAAATTCATTTGGACCAATTCATATTAATATTCCATTATAGATATCATCCTCTTTGAATACTGGAAACTCTCCTATCTCCTCATATGAGAAGGAGAAATACTGTGTCATGAATTCTGAATTCTTTAATTTGGAAGAATAGTTCCAGGAAGAGTAAAAGCTAAAAAAAAAAAAAAACCTTCTGGGACATGAGGTAAAATTTGTTCTATCATTATTATCACCCCACCCTACAATATGTCATTACTTTGTACTACTCTCATTTCATCATCTGTAATAGAATACTCAGGAGACATTGACATTTTTTATCTGTCCCTCTACCAGCCAAGGAGAGGCTTTTCAGTATAGCCTGGAAAACTAATCATATCTTGCTGCTACATATACCATACCATAAACCAGACAACAGGTTAACATGAACTTCTTCACTAGTTCTCAAAATTGAGTTAAGCTTAATCTCAACAAATCTGTGATATCGCTGATAAAGTTCTGCTTCTCTGCATACACTTTAATGAAAAAAAATGTCATCAGAACCAATTCCAAGGAACAGAAACTTAAAAATTGGCTTTCTGTATTGAGTTAGACTTGTCTTAATGGCCCTATGTCAAGTACTTTCTGTGGCCTCAATATTTCAGCCAAAATCACAAACTGTAGACTTACAGCATGCCTTATTCAATGCCATGAAATTCTAAAGAATGTTGCTTCTGAACAAAGAACTCATTTCACAACAAATTAAATGCATCTATCAACTCATGCTAATAGAACTAGTTAGTTGTAACAAGTTCCCCATCATTCTGAAGCAGCCTAACAGACCTATAGAATGATTTTTAAAAGATTTATTTACAGTGGCAGTTAAATTACTCTAGGTCACAATTCCATCATTTACATGAGAATTACAGTATATTTATGGAAAACACAAATGACCAAACAAACCAAAATGATTGTTTTGAGAAAGAACTAAGCTGAAGGATTAAAATGATAACTTATTGAGACTTATTTTAAAGCTGCAATAATTAAGAGAGTAGAATATTGGATAGTAGACTATCAGAATAAGAGCAAAAACCAGACTCAAACATATATAGTAACTCTGACTTATGGCAAAGGGCACTGTGTATCGTAATGAGAAATATTGCTAGATCAATTGGATGTATATACTTAAAAAATAAACTTAGTTTTACCTTGTCTAATGCCAATCTAGGATTGAGGATCTAAATATGAAAATTAAAACAACAGTTTCTAGAGTTCAAGAACAAATTCAGCACTGTCATATAAAATGTTGGAAGTTGCCATTTTCATCCCTGTGACAAGAAAAAAGGTAAACAAAAAGAAATCCACCCCTTTCTTGGACCCATCAGAGAACTGAGGTTTTAGAACAAACCACCTCCAAAAATTCTGGAGAGGCAGGAGAATCCAGCTGATCACATCTGAGCCCTGCTTCTCTGGAGCAGAAGCTACTAGAGCCACAAACTTGTAGAAACATTCAAATGATAATTTTGACAAATCCCTGGGGGAATTTTTTTTGGGGGGTAGGTTATTTTCAGGATCCTCACCAGGTCCTCATGGTGAAGAGTGAGAAAGATCCTCTTGTGGCTCTGCCAGGTGGAAGGGAAGTGTGATTATTTAAAATGCATGCAGAGCACTCTCCATAAAAAGGTCTACTGTACAATGGAAGATAGTTTACCAGAGTTTATCCCACCTTGGGGAAGGGCATTTCTTCCACTCCAGCCTCCTCCGACTTTCCTGTCTCTCCTAACCGAATTAACAAAAACATTTTATACTAAAGACCTATTTAATTTGTAGTCTATTAACCAGTACATCACATCTGGATTTTGACAAAGAGTGAAAAGCCATGCTAAAAGTCAAGAAAAGCACAGTCTAACGAGACAAAGTAAGCATCCAAAACAGACTCAGATATAACATAGGTGCTAGAATTTTCAGACAAGAAATATAAAATAGTATGTTAAATTACCTAATGAAAAAGTAAATAATCTGAAAAAAAGATGGATAATATAAGCATAGAGATGATAGCTCTAAGAAAAAAATCAATAAAATTGCTTAAACACACACACACACACACACAACACTGCAACAGAAATAAAGAATACCTTTGATGGATTCAATAGACTGGAGACAGCTGAGGAAAAGAACAGCGAGCTTAAAGACTGGTCAATAGAACTTCCCAAGCTAAAATTTAAAGAGGAAAAAAAAAATGACAGACACTAATACCAATATTCTGAGAACTGAGGGGTAATTCCAAAACAGTAATATAAGCATAATTGGAAGATAAAGAGCATAAGTGTGGATCAGAAGAAATATTTGAAATAATAATGACCCGGAACTTTTCCAGAATTAATGATAGCCACAAACCACAGGTATGGGCGGCTCAGAGAATACCAAGTATGAACAGTATTAGAAAATGTGCACTGAGTCATATCATACCCAAACTTTAGAAAACTAAAGAGAAAGAAAACATATTGTGAAAAAAATCTGGGGATGGGTGGGGGTTATCTACTGAAACAGGAACTTGTATAGACTTAGAAGTATAATGTTAAGTGAAGTAAGTCAGACAGAGGAAGACAAATACCACATGATTTCACTCATATATTGTTGAGAAACAAAACAAATGAACAAAAAAGAAAAAAGCAAATACTGAAATGCATCATTAAATATTGAGAACAAACTGGTGGTTACTAGAGGGGAGGTGGGTGGGGGGATGGGTGAAATAGATAAAAGAGATTAAGAGCTACAAGCTTCCAGTTCCCAAATAAATAAATAATATAGAAAGGAAGAAAAAAACAGTTATAGCAGACTTATCATGAGAAACCATGCAAGAGAATGAAGTGAAATATTTAAAGCACAAAAGGAATAGAAATTACCATTACTATTACCATTACTAAAATTCTGTATTCAGAGAAATTACCCTTCCAAATTGAAGGGGAAAAAAGCTTCTGTAGACAAAAACTGAGTGAATTCAATGTCAGCAGACTTGCCCCACAAGTAACATTTTCAAAAGTTCTTTAGAAAGAAGGAAAAAAATGATATGGGCCAGAAACACTGATCTACAGAAAGAAAAGAGCATAAGTAAGGGTACAATTGAAAATAGTGTAAAATCATATATATATATATATATATATATACACATATATATGTAATAAGAGACAATATATAAAATAAGAACTATTTGCTTTCTATAAGAAGCTCACTTTATTTTTATTTTATTTTCAAAGTTTATTAGTGAAGTATAGTTGACATACAATGTTATATAAGTTTCAGGTTGCACAACATAGTGATTCGACAATCCTGTACGTTACACAATGGTCACCACAATGAGTGTAGTTATCCTCTGTCACCATACAACATTATTACAATATTATTGACTATATTCCCTGTGCTTGATTTTTTTTTAGCTCCTTGACTTTTTTATTTTAAAACTGTAGGTAAGAGACTCACTTTAAATATAAAACCTCAGTGAAATTACATACAAATATGGGAAGGAGAAAGATATACTCCTAAACACTAATAAAAAGAAAGTTGGAGTATCTTTATTGGTTTCAAACAAAGTAGATTTCAGAACAAAGAAAATTATCAGGGATGAACAGGAGCATTAAATAACAATAAAGTGGCCATTTATGAAGACAAAAGACAAAATGATTTTAAATGTGTATGCAACGAACAATGGTGCATCAAAATTGGTGAAGCAAAACAGAACCACATGAGGAAGTAAAAAACCTACTTTGCAACTGGAAACTTCAACATCTTTTTTTCAGTTATGGATGGATTGAGCAGACATAGTGTCAGTAAGGATAAAATTAACCTAAACAGGCCTATTTATCAACTTGATTTAATTAATATTTGTGCAATATCTCATTCAATAAACAGAAAATACATTCTCTCAGGGTAATGTGGAACATTCCTTGCCTTAAAACACAAGGCAGACCACATTCTTCACCTTTGGACATAAATATAAATAATAAAAATCATACAAACAATATTCTCAGGTTACTTTGAAATTAAAGTAGAAATCAATAAAAGAGGTTAAGTAGAAAATCCCAAATATTTGTTGATTAAACAATTCACTCCTGAGTAATACGTAGGTCAAAGAAGAAGTCTCACTGGAATATTTTTAAAAGTCAATATTTGAAGTAAAGGGAGATAAAAACATAATTTATCAAATTTGTGGAATATAGTGAAAGTAAGACTTAGAGGGAAAGTAATAGCAGTAAATGTATATATCAAAAAGGAGAAACTTCTAAAAGTAAGCTTAAAGCAAACAGGAAGAAAAAAAATAATAGAAAAAATCAGAACAGAAGTCAATGAAACTGATAGCAGGAATATAATAGAAACAAATTTAAAGCCCTCAAATTGGTCTTTAAAAAGATATGTCTAAGAAATGAATGCTAGGGGCGCCTGGGTGGCTCAGTTGGTTAAGCGTCCGACTTCAGCCAGGTCACGATCTCGCGGTCCGTGAGTTCGAGCCCCATGTCGGGCTCTGTGCTGACAGCTCAGAGCCTGGAGCCTGTTTCGGATTCTGTGTCTCCCTCTCTGACCCTCCCCCGTTCATGCTCTGTCTCTCTCTGTCTCAAAAATAAATAAGCGTTAAAAAATTAAAAAAAAAAGAAATGAACTCCACCTAACCAAAGAAAAACAGAGACAAGTCACAATTTACTGAGTTTTGAAGCAGGGAAGAAAAATGACATTTTTCCTGTTTAAAAAATTTCACTCTACTGCAGAAAGTGAATTGGGAAAGGCAAGAATGGAGGTAAGGAGAGGAAGGACAAAAATCCATCACAATAGTTCATATGAGAAATAAAAATGGTTTAAACCAGGAGTATAAAGGTGATAGAAGGACTAAAAAGCTTTAGTGCATATCTATTATACAACAGGTAACCACTTGAAGATTACTTAGACATGGATGGTGAAAGGAAAAATAAAGTCAAAGATAACTCATAGGCTTTGGATGAGCAACTGGGTAGAGGGAGCTACTGTCAACTAGGGCATGGCAAAAATAGAAACTGGGCGGGAGAGTAGAAACTATATTTGGGGTATATTTTGCTTGAGATTCTCTTTAGACATCAAGTGGAATGTGCAATTGATTGGGTGGCTGTAAGTTTACTGGTGAGGTGAGGCTATAGGTATAAATTTAATATAGAAATGACTTTTAAATCCATGGCACAAGATGTACCAGGAGAGACACAAAGAAAAAGAGATCAAGCGGCAAAAAAAAGAGTTTTCGAAGACCAAGCCTTCAGTGCTCCAGAATATGTAGCATGAACAAAGGAGCATGAGTTAGCAAAGAATTATCCTTCTGAAATACTAAAATCCAGGAAGATGAATTCCTTAGGTCACTCAGAATATATTCTGAAGTGTCCTAATTTTTTAAATTTACTTTTAGAACACTTCACACATAAAATTTTCCCCAGTTAAATTATATATATATATATATATATATATATATATGTGTGTGTGTGTCTATATATATATATATATTTATATATATATATATAAATATTTATATATTTATTTATATTTATATATATATAAAATACAAATTTATCCACAGCATTTAAATACTTAAATGCTAGAAAATACTATATATATATATATATATATATAGACACACACATACATACATATACATATATATACACATATACATATAAATACATATATATACATATAAATACATATATACATATATACATATGTATATAAATACATATATACATATATATGCATATATACATATAAATATATATATACATACATATGCATATATACATATAAATATATATATACATACATATAACATATATTATATATATATATATACACACAATCACTCAATACTCTTATAGGTCAATTGCTGTATAACAAATTTATTTTTTCTAAACTTTCCCTCTCCTCATTAAAGAATATTTTGTTACACATTTTTCTTTTATTAAAGTTTTAAAGCTTTATCACATTCATTGTCATTTGTTACTGGAAACCCATTGAAAATTTTATTTTTCTCTTACTACCAGGTATATGGCATAATCACTGATACATACACAATTCATACTTTGTAAAAATCAGTAATAGAATTAATGATTATCCCCTTATTTTTCTCAAATAAGAAGCACACCCAAACTCAGACAGAATTAAATACATATAAAATATTTTAGAATGTGTTTCCATAAAATGGCTATTTTTCTCTGAAACAAAGCATATGGGTTTGGTTTTGAATATAGCTTCTGCAAGTTAAATTAGACATGCCTTGAAATCATTTGCTTGTTGCTATAATTTGTCTTATTGAATAAACCATCAGTATTCTCAGAAGAAAAAGCACTCTTAGATCAACACATTAATTTGACATTCTTCTTTGCAATTATTTAAATTTTTTGTTATTATGACACATATTAGTAGTTCTTTTTTCCTTGGAGGGATCCTGTTATGTTAAAGGAGGCATATTACTGACGAAGAACAGGGGAAAATCAAATATATTGATTTAATTGCAAAATATATTAAGCCTGGGTTTGCTATCAAGAATGGGATCTGTTCTGCATCTGATCAAGGCAATTAACTCTTTCCAGAAGTAAAACCCTTTTTTTTGTCAGAGGATGAAGTCTCTACTGAAGCTAATCCTATGACCTGGGAAAGGTTATTGACCCAGAACTTGTGTTATAAATAGCCATTAAATGAACTCAATAAGGAACAAAAGCAAAGGTTTCTTAGAAAAAGAAGAAAAAATTAAAAAGAGAACAAGCTCAATAATGCCAACTAACATGATGTTGAGTGGTAGTGAATGTGAAAGAAGCAAGTTCAAAAGAAACTAAAATTTTGAGAAGGAAATGTTTCTAAGACTCAAATGGCTGTAAAGATTGTTTTAGGAGGGTGCCTGGGTGGCTCAGCCGGTTGAGCAGTTGAGCGTCTGACTTTGACTCAAGTCATGTTCTCGGGGTTTGTAAGTTTGAGCCCGCATCGGGCTTGCTGCTGTCAGCTCTCAAAAATAAAAAATAAACATTAAAAAAAGATTGTTTTAAGAAATTAGATATATAATATAAATATTAATAACAATTTCCTAAAAACATTTCTGGAAAGGTGTTCTCAATATTTAAAGCTCAAGGTTTTGTTTCAGGTATTTTAGAATATTTGTTATATATATATATATACATACATGTTATATATATATATACACATACATGTTATATATATATATATATATATATATACACACACACATACATCATACATACATATATATGCCATTTAAAGGGAAAACTCTTGGGGAGTCTGTGTGGCTCATTCAGTTGGGCATCTGACTTTGGCTCAGGTCATGATCTCACAATTCATGAGTTCCAGCCCCTCACAGGGCTCTGTGCTAACAGCTCAGAGGCTAGAGCCTGCTTCGGATTCTGTGTCCCCCTCTCTCGCTGCACCTTCTCTGCTCATGCTCTGTCTCTCTCTCTCTCTCTCTCTCAAAATTAAACATAAAAAATATGGAAAATAAGGGAAAACTCTTGAATATATACATTAAAATATGGAAGTATAAAATAGAGCAGCCTTTCTCTGAACATAAATTTTCCAATAATGCCTCATATTCCTACAGTATCCAGTGTTTATGGAATGATTATTATTTGCTAGATTGTTAAAAATAATGATTTTTTAATAATCTGCTAATATATGTAATCCTTAGTACTTATAAACACAATCATTTGAATTTTTTCAGCAAATTTTTTCTAGGATATCAACGTGGAATTGAAGAATGCCTTAATCTGTTACTATGGCAATAGTTGTTATTATTTTCTTAAAATCTTTTAGGACAGCTCTTTTTTAAAGTTTATTTAAACTTTATGTCAGCATGTCACTTGCTGTAGTAATGAAATTTATGTCAATGTCACTTGCTGTAGTAATAAAATTTAGATTTAAGTTTAGTCATTCTAATAACATTCTCTCAAATTATCATTCAAGTTTTTAAAAGCAAAAGCAGAATATTCCAAGATATGGAAGCAACCCAAGTGTCCAGAGATAGATGAATGGTGTGATAGAATATTACTCAGCCATAAAAAAGAATGAGATCTTGCCATTTGCCAAAAACATTGATTTGATTTCACTCATTTGATTTCACTCATATGTGGAATCTGAAAAACAAAATAAATGAGCAAACAAACAAAAACCGACTTCAATACAGAGAACAAACAGGTGGTTGCCACAGGGAAGGTAGGTGGGGAGATGAATGAAATAGATGAAGGGGATTAAGGGGTACAAACTTCCAGTTAGGAAATAAATAAGTAATGGAGATGAAAGGTATAGCATCGGGAATATAGTTAATAATATTGTAATACTGTTATTTGGTGACAGATGGTAAAACTTATCATGGCGAGCATTAAATAATATATTGAATTGTTGAAACAATATGTTGTACACCTGAAAACACTATAACATCAAATGTCAATTACACTTCAATTTAAAACAAGAATTTGAATGCTATTCTAAAGAGCAATAAAGTCTTTGGGGTACCTGAGTGGCTCAGCCATTAAATATGTCACTTCAGCTCAGGTCATGATCTTGTGGTTCATGAGTTTGAAACCTGTGTTGGGCTCTGTGCCGACAGCTTGGAGCCTGGAACCTGCTTTGGATTCCGTGTCTTCCCTCTCTGCCCCTCCTCTGCTCATGCTCTGTCTCTCTCTCTAAAAAATAAAATAAAATACACATTTAAAAAAGAGCAATAAAGTCCTTTAGAATACACAAGAAACATAAGTGGGAAGAAAAACAGGTAAAAAAATTCCTACTTGAAAACAGCCAAACAATTTTCAAAATATTACTATTTTCGGGCTTGACATCTTTCTTTCTTATGAATTTATTCTCAAGAAGAGAAATAATTCTGTGATTGTGTGTGTTTAAATGTATCCCCATTCAAATTTATCACCAATAATCTCAATTAAAATACTAAAACTCAAACCCCAATTTTTCTGGGTTATCATGTAGATACAAAATAATGTTATTGTCCAAAAATACAGGCTGTATGCAAATAAAAGTGGTTTCTGAATTAAATATCCTAGGCACGTATCCACCTGCTTTTGAGGTGTCAACTTATTTAACAAGAGGCTGTATCTTATTAGCTTCATTTTATGGATGAAGAAATTGATACCAATAGATAGTAAATAACTTGCCTGAGCTAATCTAGAAGTAAACCTAGATTCAAGCCCAACAAATTTATCCACAGCATTTAAATACTTAAATGCTAGAAAATACTATATATAAAAATATATACAATATAGTATATATATATTACATATATATGTATATATATTACATATATGTATTATATATATGCATGTATGTAATATATATATATGAACTCAGTTATTGTAGATGTGGAAAGATTGGTTGTATCTAAATTTCAGGTATATGGAAATGCCTAAAAAGAGAACCTTAACCTATTGTCAAGAAATGGAGGACCATTTCACTTTTAAATCTGAAGGATAATGTACTACTATACGCAAACAGTAGTTAAGGAAGTCCAAGGTGACAAGATTGTAGTGGAGAAGAACATACAGACAAAAACAATTTTAAGAGGTGTTGCATAGCCAAGATATCCTTGAGGATATACAATCATTGAGACTACAAGAGGAAAAAGTTTCTTGTGTATTTAGAGATTATGTAGATCACTCCCTAATATGTAAACCTGGTGTGGGGCACAGGGTATATGGGAATTCTCTCTGCTTTCCACTCATTCCTCCTTAAAACTGGGCTAAAAAATAAGATATGCTAATAAATATTTTTTAAAGTAATAGCTACAAGTGTTTATATTCTTTTATGATGAATAGTACTTTTACAAATGATCCTTTGGTTACTGCTGTTCACTTTCCTTAGTTTGGAGACCATATATATGATTATTGGTTTATTATAATTATATATTATTTACACTCATACTATTTAAAATATGTTGTTAAATCTTGTTAGCAATTCATTACTTTTTAAGTTATTCAAACAAATATAGCTAAGATGTGATTTTATTTCTTCTTAAGTATTAAATGCTCTCATTCTATATCCACAGTAAAGTAAGATAGATCTTTTAAAATAGCCTCAGAAGGGGCGCCTGGGTGGCTCAGTCGGTTAAGCGGCCGACTTCGGCTCAGGTCACGATTTCACACTCCGTGAGTTCGAGCCCCATGTCGGGCTCTGTGCTGACCGCTCAGAGCCTGGAGCCTGTTTCAGATTCTGTGTCTCCCTCTCTCTCTGACCCTCCCCCGTTCATGCTCTGTCTCTCTCTGTCTCAAAAATAAATAAACGTTAAAAAAAAAATAAAATAGCCTCAGAAATATATATGTATATTTAATAAAGTATATTTCCTAGTGAAGATTGCAGAAGATATAGGGAAGAGGATTCACATTATGAACAACATAGAAGATTAAAACAATTTCTTGTTCAAAGTTTTATATTTCCAGCAATATGTCTTCTCCTTTATCTTAAAAAAAAAGACATAAAATACTTTCTATCAACTGGAGCATTTAAGTTCAACTCACCCTTTATTTAAACCAAAAGCCTTAACAGATGGTTAAGCATACCATCTGAATACCAATTTTATTTTATTTTATTTTATTTACAAATTTTACTCCCCCCCCCCCGCCCCGTCCAGCTAGCTCAAAAAATACATAGGAAAGAGGATAGGATCTGGAAGGAATTCAGAAGTAAAGAGAGTAATATTTCCACTTCTGTAAATGCTACATAAATTCAACAAGTATTTGTTGAATATTTACTCTGTGACACAGTTCTAGGTATTGAATATACAAAACTATAAAGCATTAAGCTCTAAAATAATAAAATATGAGTAACCAAAGAGGAAATACATTTGTGTTATAAAATTAGATTGATATTCATAATTCACAAAACATTATTTTCAGAGCAGTTCAACGAAAAATGAACCATAGAAAATTAGATTTCATATTAGCTTGTACAAGAAAATATTTAGCACCATATTCTATAGAAGATGAAAAGTTATCTTTGCAAAAAAAATAAAATAAGATTAATGAGTTAGGTTAAAGAAACAAGGTCATGAGATATACAGTGAGATTTTCCCCTTATTAGTAAATATGTTATGATGGAACAGCACTAAGCTGTTCTTACAAGAGCAGAAACAAAGAAATCCTGACAAATAGTCTCTGGGAAGAGTGCAGTAAGTTTTCTATTCTGCTATAAAGGAAACAAATTCTAATTATCAAAGAAGTATTTTCATGAAGTCTTCTTTTCCTTTCTGAAAACAATTCGACAATGTAGGAAGTTGTCACAGTAAGAGGTTAAGAAAAATCCGTGTGAAACTGAGAAATTGACATTTAGATACCACTTTCAATTTCATAAAGGCTTTTTTTTCTTAAGGAACTCGATTAAAGTAATTTGTTGGTTACTGAATAAATGAATCTTGTGCAAGATGCCTTATTAATCTTTCTAGATTTTCTCTGTAACGAGAGTGTTTCTAATGGTTATTTAAATAATTTATGTCAACCAGTATATTTCTTTTATTTCCCTTTCTAGTCCAGTCTTATTTAAGTCTATTAATATTTAAACATAGAAGGAGATTCTTTTGAGATCAATGACTAAATTCTATAAATTACAAATGTTTTATTTAACAAAGGTAAAAATACAGAATTAGTTGCAGAAAACTACAAATGTGAGAACTATTCTGAGATAAATGGATTTTCTATGCATCTAAATGCCATCTGTCAAGAAATATAGTTTCCTATTAATACTTCATGTTGATCATTGCAACTCATACAATAAAATCGCCACAGAGAACAGATATCCTGTAAAAATGAGCAAGGCAGAAATAGTTCCTATTACATGCTCTGAATTTTTTAAAAAATCATCTTAAGTTTACACATTCAAATCTATTAAATAAAAATACAAATGAAAGAATTTGCTTTGGAAATTGTAATAAATAAACAAGATCTTTCTTATATTGGTGATATTATGGATTAAAATAATTCATTAAACAACTTTCTAGTATGTTTCCAAAAATATTGAATTTATATTTAAGTTGTTTTTTTATATTTTTTTTAACGTTTATTTATTTTTGAGACAGAGAGAGACAGAGCATGAACGGGGGAGGGTCAGAGACAGAGGGAGACACAGAATCGGAAGCAGGCTCCAGGCTCTGAGCTGTCAGCACAGAGCCCGATGCAGGGCTTGAACTCACGGACAGTGCGATCCTGACCTGCGCAGAAGTCGGACGCTTAACCGACTGAGCCACCCAAGCGCCCCAAGTTGTTTTTTTTTTAACATTTATTCATTTTTGAGAGATGGAGATAGAGTGCGAGCAGAGGAAGGTCAGAGAAAGAGGGAGACACAGAATCCAAAGCAGGCTCCAGGCTCTGAACTGTCAGCACAGAGCCCGACGCAGGGCTCAAACTCAGGAACCGCGACATCATGACCTGTGCCAAAGTTGGATGCCTAACCAACTGAGCCACCTAGGCGCCTCTCCAAAAATATTGAATTTATTTAAAAAATTCCAAGGCAATTGAGTGTATCACTCATTTTACATAGTATTTCTCTTTGAAAGATTGCAGATTTTCTTTCTTTTTAATCGACTTTTAAGTTGTGTAGTAGTTTTAGATTTACAGAATATATTGTAAATATAATAGTGTTCCTCGCAACACACATCCAGTTTCCCCTATTACATGTGTATGGTTACTTGTCTCAATTCATAAAGCAAATAAATACTAATACATTATGATTGACTAAATTTGTAATTTATTCAGGTTTTCGTGATTTTTGCCTTAATATCTTTGCATCTATTCCAGGATCCCATCCAGGACCTGAGATTAGTTTTTTTTCTTTAATTTAATTAATTAATTAATTAATTTACTTATTTATTTATTGAGAAAGAACACGTGCACAGCGGAGGGGCAGAGGGAGACAGAGAGAAAAATCTTAGGTAGACTCCACGCCCATCATGGAGCCCAACTCAGAGTTCCATGTCACCACCCTGAGGCATGAACTGAGCGCAATCAAGAACGGGATGCATAAGTGACTGAGACAGCCAGGCGCCCCTAGGACATGACATTACCTTTAGTCAGCATGTCTCCTTAGGTTCCCCTTGGCTGTGACAAAAAGCCTCTAGTGATAGTAACTGACTTGAAGAAGTTTCAAATGAAGAAATTTTAAAAAGCAATTGATTTGTGGGAATTTCTAAAAAAGATTAATAGGTAAGTAATGTGAAATGAGTACCTGAATAACAATGAAAAATTTCCTCATTCAGTATTTCTGTCACCTAGAAGCCAGAAACCAAGCAATTTTGTTTGTGTTTAATCTAAATATAATATAAACATAAATAATAATGCCAGGAATTGTTAACTGTTATTAGAAAGCTGTGTTCACATCTTTCTGGCACAGCCAAATGAGACGTTCATCATCTCTGAAAGGAAAACTCTGACAGGAGCCTCCATCCTCATGAAGTTGGAGTATACAGCCTCCCACATACATGTGTTCACCTATCCAGAAACTCTCCACACCCAGTAGGTTAGGGATTTTTATGGAGGCTTCATTATGGAGACATAACTGGTTATTAACTCAATTTCCAGCTCCACACACTTCCCCAGAGGATGAGGGGTGGTGCTGAGAGTTCCAAGCCTTTCATCATGGCTGGTCTTTCTGGTGACTGGTCTCCATTCTGAAGTTATCCAGGTGTCCACCAAGAGTTGCCCCTTTAGAACAAATGGCACTACCATCACCAGGAAATGCCAAGGGATTTAGAATTCTGTATTAGGAACTAGTGTCAAGGACCAAAAATTAGAACTAAAGATGTTCTTAGCAACCCTATCCCTCAGGAAGGTACAAGTGTTTCAGAAGCTCTGTGACTGGAACCAGGATCAAAGACCAAATACTAAACAAAAGATGTTCCTAGAACCCCCATCACTCAAGAAATAACAAGGGTTTGGGGAGCTCTGTGTCAGGAACCAGCGCCAGAAACCAAATATTCATTTCTTATTATGTTAGAGTCTACCACTGGTCTCTGGCCATGGACTCCTGACAGCCAAATGATCCTAATAATCAAAAGACTCTGCCATATGACTAGAATCCCATTCAGTCATTAATAAGTAGTCCAAACCAATATCATATTGTACAAAAATGTCTCTCAGGGCAAGGCCACTCAGGCCTCCATTTGATCTTGTCAGGTTCTAAAAGCAGAAATGGTTCCAGCAATATATGGCTTTACCCTTTGAGGTGTCTGATATAATTAAACTCAGATAATATTATCTCTTGCTCTGAGCCTCTTTGAAGGTGTTAATGCAATATTAGAGTTCCCTCACTGCATAATCCATTTATTCATCCCTTTATTCACAGGTATTATTTCTTCTCTAAGTTCAGGCTCAAACTTTCCCATCTTTGTAAAGGACATTTGGCTTAGCCACTGTGCTTGTCTGGGTTGCAGGTCGTAAAACTAATGTAGCAAGTGCGTCCCCCTCAGTCCATTCCCATTCACATAAAATAAGATAACATAAGTATAGAACTACTGGGTTATCTTTACCACCAGGTGATTATGCTAAATTCACTGTTTACTGTAATTTTGTTAGATAGGGTAAAGGCAAAATTCATTCTACCAGGCCTTTAGGAATTCTGACGTAACATTAAAAATATAGTTTCTTACTCAGAAATTATCCCTGCATCCAGCACGAAGAGCTGCAGCCCTGGTCCTATGACTTCTGCATCAAGTAGGAAAAAAAAAATGTAGGTGATGTGGGGGAAAAAAAAAGTATAGTCTTTACACCAGCATCCCTCCACCCTTGGCATGAATTGCAAACACCATTAAGACAGTGAAAATACCAGCATTCTCCTCCTCCTCCTCTTCTTCAGATTCACCAGGAAAACTGAAAAATCTATCCAGTGGTGATACCTCCGTTACCGTCCCTCTTATCTAATAACAGTTCACACTTATGAAAGTATGATTTAGACAACCAATATTTCAATTACACATTCCAATTCTCTATCAAACTATTACTCTGAAGAGGATATATCCCAGCCTGTTGATGGACGTTATGGGCTGTGAAGTGTGTTCCTTGGTTTGAATAAATGATGGTTGATTATCCAAGTGGATGCAACATGCTCTATTCTTTTGTAGTGCTCTGAGCATTTGCATCTAGTACCCAGTAAGCAAAACCCAGTCTAGAGTCAGTGTCTGTTCCAGTCATTAGAAATCCTCCAAGGCTACGAGCATCAGTCTCACTTGCCAGTTATGATCAAGATTTTCCCATGAGGAAATCTATCACATAGCCAGCCGTCTGTAGTATATGTCTTTTTTTTTTTTTTTTTACAGACAGACAAAACAGTTCTTATTGGCATTTTGTGCTTCAGAAGGTGCAAGAGGAGTATGTCCAGTTTCAGCTCTTCTCTGCATTACTGCAGTACCCTATGTTCAGTCATTTTATGGAGCCAGGTGGCTACCTTAAGTGAGCCCATAAGGATATTGGCTTGCCAATTCCAACCACTCTCTGGACCTGAAGGGAGTTCTTTCAATGAGTATCAACATGTCTTGTATTAATGCACCCCTTAAATTTCCTTATGACCATGCCGCATATGGCCATCCCTTTAATAGGCCAGGTTTCACTTCCCTCCGCCTGACCATATGGACAGGCCATTGGCCACTGCCCATAAGTCCGTAAAAACCCAAACAGAGGGGCTTTTACCACTCATCCATCACTGCTAGGGCAACGGCATGCAATTCAGTCCACCAGGCTGATTTGTTTCTCTTTCTATGATCGGAGTGACATCCTTCCAAACAGGAGTTTGTCCATTTGCCTTGTAACTGTCATCCACAAACCAAGCAGCTGTTTGTCAGTCAGTGAAGAGCTGTCTGTTCGTTGGGCACTAAGTACTGATAGAATCCTGCAGGTCTTCATTCAGTTCCAAAGTCAGTTCCAGGGGAAAAGAGACTTCCTGCTTGCGAGTACCTTCTTGCAATTTTCAGGTAATGTGAACCTGTATAAGCTGTATAAACTGTTTCCATTTTATTATGGACTTCTTTTGGGCACCATCATCCCATAGAGTGTTTGTTTTTTTTTTTTTTTTCAAATCCCCCAGATATCACAGGTATTTTAGAGCTTAATGTCCTTCAGTAATGGAGGTAGTTTCAATTAGTGTCCAATAGCAAGCTAGTAATTACCCCTCAAATGGAAATTCACTAGTTCAAAATCCCAGTCATTGCTAATGGGAAGCACTCCTAGGCTTTTGTCATAAGCTTCGGTCTATACTCTACATAGCACTATATAGATTGACTATAATTTGTCCATACCAGAGCTTCTGCTTCTATTCTACACTGTGCAGACTCAGGCAATCTCATTTGTTCCATTTAGCAAGTCCAATTAATATTGCTCGATAGGTCAATTTGCATGCATTCTGTTTTATGACACTAGGTAGAGGAAATGTTCCCCAATAAGACATTGCAGCCACTCCTACAATATACTCAGGCAAAAGGGAGACAACCACTTCCTATGAAGCCTGTTAAAACATAACAATTATCCTCCAAACTTTCACCTTAGTCCCATTAACACTTATGAACGTAACTGTAGCCTCCACTAGGATTTCATCAACAACTTTTGGGTAGGGAAAATTTGCCTAGCATGACATAATATTCATTCCCACAAAACATTTAGGTAAAGAGAAAGCAACTTCTTTACCTAAAGCATGTTTAAATATTTCTTTTTTTTTTTTTTAATTTTTTTTTTCAATGTTTATTTATTTTTGGGACAGAGAGAGACAGAGCATGAACGGGGGAGGGGCAGAGAGAGGGAGACACAGAATCGGAAACAGGCTCCAGGCTCTGAGCCATCAGCCCAGAGCCTGACGCGGGGCTCGAACTCCCGGACCGCGAGATCGTGACCTGGCTGAAGTCGGACGCTTAACCGACTGCGCCACCCAGGCGCCCCTGTTTAAATATTTCAATGTTCACCAGCATACTATCAATCCTTACATTTTTTTTTATATTCTTCCAATCCAATTGTACCCTGCATTAGGGTTTTACAAGAGGGTTTTGATACCACAGTGTTTGGGGCTCCCATATGACTTTATAATCACTTTCTGATTATAAACATAATCACTTTCTGATCACTTGTTTCACATTTCCATCCGAGAGCTCACCAAAAGCACCTTTAACATGCATATTTCTTGCAGCATTCTATTCATTACAACATAGTATTCTCTGAGATGGTAGATTTCTCTACAGCTGTGTGTTATTCTTTCTGAGGTCTCTCCAGAATCTGCTTTCACATCTATATTTCTATCAACAGTCTTTCAAAGCAATCTGGGCTTATTATATCGTGTACCTCAAAACTCTTGCACTCCCTATCCAATTCCAAAGCCACTTCCCCCAGTAGCACTACACTTCACAGTACCAAAATCCGTATCAGTTTCAGAGAGCTGCCATAACAGTGTATCACAAACTGGGTGGCTTAAACAACAGAAATGTATGATCTCATAGTTCTAGAGGCTGGAAGTCCAAAATTAGAGTGTCTTAAGGTTGGTTTCTTCTGAGTGAAGTGAGGAAAGGATCTGTTCCAGGTCTCTCTCCTTAGCTTAGAGATAACAATCATCTTCCTGTATTGCTTCACTTTGTATTCCTTTTTTTTTAAATTGTATTTTTTAAATTTGCATCGAAATTAGTTAGCATATAGTAGTGCAACAATGATTTCAGGAGTAGATTCCCTAATACCCCCTACCCATTTAGTCCATCCCCCCTCCCACAACACCTCCAGTAACCCTCTGTTTGTTCTCCATATTTAAGAGTATCTTATGTTTTGTCCCCCTCCCTGTTTTTATATTATTTTTGTTTCCCTTCCCTTATGTTCATCTGTTCTGTGTCTTCCTCATATGAGTGAAGTCATATGATATTTGTCTTTCTCTGACTAATTTCACAATACCCTCTAGTTCCATCCATTTGTTGCAATGGCAAGATTTCATTCTTTTTGATTGCTGAGTAATACTCCATTGTATATATATACCACATTATCTTTATCCATTCATCCATTGATGGACATTTGGGCTCTTTCCATACTTTGGCTATTGTTGATAGTGCTGCTATAAACATGGGGGTGCATGTGTCCCTTCAAAACAGCACACCTGTATGCCTTGGATAAATACCTAGTAGTGCAATTGCTGGGTCGTAGGGTAGTTCTATTTTTTAATTTTTTGAGGAAACTTCATACTGTTTTCCAGAGTGGCTGCACAAGCTTGCATTCCCACCAATGCAAAAGAGATCCTCTTTCTCTGCATCCTCGCCAACATCTGTTGTTGCTTGAGTTGTTAATGTTAGACATTCTGACAGGTGTAAGGTGGTATCTCATTGTGGGTTTGATTTGTATTTCCCTGATGATGAGTGACGTGAAGCATTTTTTCACATGTCAGTTGGCCATCTGGATGTCTTCTTTCAAGAAGCGTCTATTCATGTCTTTTGCCCATTTCTTCACTGGATTATTTGTTTTTTGGGTGTTGAGTTTGATAAGTTCTTTGTAGATTTTGTATACTAACCCTGTATCTGATATGTCATTTGCAAATATCTTCCCCCATTCTGTCGGTTGCCTTTTAGTTTTGCTGATTGTTTCCTTCGCTGTGCAGAAGTTTTTTTTTATTTTAATGAGGTCCCAGTAGTTCATTTTTGCTTTTGTTTCCCTTGCCTCTGGAGATATATTGAGTAAGTAGTTGCTGTAGCCAAGATCAAAGAGGTTTTTTTCTGCTTTCTCCTGGAGGATTTTGACGTCTTCCTGTCTTACATTGAGGTCTTTCATTCATTTTGGGTTTATTTTTGTGTATGGTGTAAGAAAGTGGTCCAGATTCATTCTTCTGCATGTCGTTATGCATGTCTATATGTCTGTCCAAATTTACCATTTTTTTAAGGATAAAAGTTAGTTTGGATTAGGGCCTACTGTAATGACCTCGTTTAAATGATTGTAAAGGCCCATTTTCCAAATAATGTCACATTTGGGAATTAGGACTAAACATATCCTTTGTGGGGGCACATAATTTTACCCATAACAATAGCTCACTGAAAAAGCAGTTTGCCATATTTAGCAACAATTTTCTGGAAACAATAATAATTTACCCCTCCCCCATTACAAAAGCAGTTTGCCATATTTAGCAACAATTTTCTGGAAACAATAATAATTTACCCCCCACCATGGATGATACTGCAAATTCATCATCAGTATGCTTCCTAAAATACCAGGTATTTTTATTCAGATATTTCACAATCATGATATCTAATTCACATGTAGTAACTCTGAAGTTTTTTAAAATGCTGAGACATTTTCTGCCCAACTGGAACACTCAATATTCTTGTCTGCTTAGCCATTTGCAGACATGGTTAAAGTGGCTGCGGTGAGTGATAGGGCTTCAGGAGCTGTTTTTCAATATTATTCCTCTGGTTTTATTCCTCCTTCATGCAGTTACCCACATCCACATGGGAACAGAAGATCAGGTTGATTGTGAGATTATATATAAGCAAAGTGCATTTGGTCTCTGAGGCTGATCATCAAACAGGATCATACTGTAAGTAAAAGAAGTTACTTTAAAAATTTTCTTTAACATTATTCATTTTTGAGAGACAGAAACAGAGGGTGAGTGGGGCAGGGGCAGAGAGAGAGGGAGACACAGAATCTGAAGCAGGCTCCATGTTCTGAGCTGTCAACACAGAGCCTGATGTGGGGCTCGAACTCACTGACTGTGAGATCATGACCTGAACCAAAGTCAGATGCTTAACCAACTGAGGCACCCAGGGACTCCAAGAAGTTACTTTATGTATAGGGAATTTTCTAGGTGTTTTGACATCACAAACACCATTACATATGACCATTCTTTGTCCAAGAGCTCCACGCTTGTAGCATTTAGGTCAATCCTAAATACTAGGCTTTTTGTGCAATGGTTTGTGAGGCTTTGTGCAATGGTTACAATTAACATTCCTTTAGCTTTTGTGTCTGGTTTTAGTCAGACTGCAATACCACCTAAACCCCTGGAGAAGGTATATTGATAAATGTGATGGCAAGAACAGTGACAAGGTGAATTATTATCAAACTCTGAAATATA
Source organism: Prionailurus bengalensis (assembly GCF_016509475.1). Classification (NCBI taxonomy): domain Eukaryota; kingdom Metazoa; phylum Chordata; class Mammalia; order Carnivora; family Felidae; genus Prionailurus; species Prionailurus bengalensis. Next base: position 154,505,456 of record NC_057344.1, on the reverse strand, counting down.
CTCTGAAAGAAGCACTGACATTTTCTAAATCCAATCAAGAAATAGATCCCATCTAGCAGCAGACAATGAAGATCCAGAGACTAGAATATTAATCAAAACCCCAGCTTTGATTTTTTTTTTTTTTTGCAGTATCTGTTGCTTTTGTAGTGAAGTTACAGACTTCTGTTAAATCTACAGGAACAAATGTGTAACAGCCTTTTCATAACACTGTGTAAATACTTCCTTGTGATGCTAGAAGATGCACTATTTTGAACAACTGCTTTCCTCATTTCAAGTAACTCCCGTGTTATTTTTTTTCAAAGGTTTGTAAAATTCTAAGTTTTCTTTGAGCCAAAGTTTAAGGCAGATTTTGAACCATAAGGCCTATTTTTCCTGCCTCCAGTGTGGCATAGTTTGAGTCAGCTTGAGGACAAAAGTACACTGCTGAAAATCCTCCTTAATTTTACTAGTATATTGTCATTTGAGGTGATAATGATAAATCCAGTGACCTGTACCTTGTAATTTCACTGTAGCGTAGTGTTCGTTGCTAACAGTACCTAACATGATCCCTTCCATCTTCGTAGTTTGTTGTTTTATTTTTTTCCTGGTGATGTTTCCATTAAATGAAATGTCCAGATTAAAGTCCATGAAGATATCCACAAGCCTTTTTTTTTTTTAATCTCAAATTTAGTCTTTTGACTATAAAGCTGAGTATTCTCTAAGTCCTCTATCCTCTCTAATATCTGTCCATATATTTTCTGGAAGGGGTTAGATTCAAAAATGTCAAACCTGGGGGCCCTTGGGTGGCTCAGTCTGTTGAGCGTCTGACTTCGCCTCAGGTCATGATCTCATGTTTCATGAGTTCAAGTTTCACATCAGGCTCTCTGCTGTCATCTTGGAGCCTGCTGCAGATCCTCTGTACGCCCCTCTCTCTGCACCTTCCTTGCTTGTGCTCTCTCTCTCAAAATTAAATAAGCATTAAAAAAAATACAAACTGGGCTCTTAATGTCATTAGTTTCCCCATAACAAACTCATAAGCAGAAAGTTGTAGGATTAACAGCTATCAGAGTTAAAACACTTTAGTCCTTGAATTCAAATATAAATTTACATCTGAGATAATATACCTACAATCACTGGAACATATTTAAATCTGTAGAAGAAAAAAATTTAATTACATTCAAATGAAAAATCTCAAACTTTGAGGCTCAGGTTCCTGTCTCCAAATAAGGAGCTGCCTTTATAGATTTCCTTCAAGATTATATTTTCACCTCTAAAGAATGTACTAGAAATATCTTCAGCTTCCATGTGATATTTTGCCACCATTGGTGATTAGGTTAGTTTCCAAGTAATTTTTGCTATAATGACATGTAATACTTTTGCCAAATTCTAATTTGGGTGACTTGGTCTCTTTAGAGATTATCATATTTTGGCAGTTCTGGTGCCTGAGAAATTATCATAATTTTAAGAACCTTCTGAATGTTACCAGTAAATTTATTTCTTCTCTTGAGATTGTTACTAGATATCAGTTAAAATCAGTGGAGCAAATGGGTTTGGATTCCTTTATGGAGCACTGAAGGACTTTAATTACTGCACCCTGCTTAGCACAGTAACCAGTCAAAAACATTTCTTCTGGATTTATATATATGTTGCTTAGATGTATCTTTATCTTAATCACAATTATTCATTACTAAGGGTTATGTCATGAAGCAACTCTTAAATCCAAATGTCAGTTTTGAGGGATTTCCACTAGTAGTAAAAAACCTCTTTTATGACTCAAAAATGATGCATGCTTCCAAAAGCAAGTCTATTTTTGCTATAGATGTTGATCCTTTAGAGACATGACATGTTCCAGAAGGAGCTCTTAGCAGGACCATTTATATTGATTTAACATCTGGGAAACCATTAGATTTTCTAATCTGTTACAAATCAGTAATAATATATTTAGCCTCCTCTGTTTGAGGTAAGAATCATCTACAAAGACAATCAAAATGGATTATAAAATGTTTATAAAATACCATGTTGAGTCAAGCGAACTTGTGAATAGCCAAACGATATTCACCAGGTAGGATTTCATCAGGAATGCCCATTAATGTGGCAAGATTTAAACTGTTGCATGAGTGCAGAATTATAAAAGAAGGGAGTAGTTTTCTATATTATATGAGGTTAGCAAAGTGACAGAAAAATGTTGTATGATATCAGTTAGAAGTAAAGTTTGGAGACAGTAAGGCAATAATAAATTTAACTTCCCAGAACAAAATTGGCAGACTAAAATTCTACTATGTGGAAATGGTTACTGCCCATAGAGAATAGATTAGTCATAGCTCTAGCATCCAAAATTACACTGTAGTATGCTATAATCTATGACGTCATTGTATTTGAGTGGACAATACTAAAGAATGTTCAAATGTGTCAGGTACAAAGGTCAAGACTTATGATAATAAGGAAGCCACAGAGCGGTGGATAACAAAGAGCACATTGTTTAGTGAAAGTCGGAAGTTTCAATGCTTCAAATTTAAAAGCTACTTTAGAGAAATTGTACTGATAATTATATCGTAGGAGAGGGGGAAAAAAACCCTTTTTCCTCTACCGGCCTGGTTACTTTAGTGGGGGCCCTTTAAATTTCACTAACAAAAGACAGATTAACAAAAGAAAAGCTAACAGAAGTTTATTAACATATGCATCACACAAACACAAGGGAACACTCAGGGATAAGTAACTCAAAGGGATGATTTAAATTTGTGCTTATATAGTGTCACAGCAAAAGAACAATAAAATTAAAAAGTTTTTTTAATGTTTATTTATTTTTGAGACAGAGAGTGACAGAGCATGAACGGGGGAGGGTCAGAGAGAGAGGGAGACACAGAATCGGAAGCAGGCTCCAGGCTCTGAGCTGGCAGCACAGAGACCCACGCGGGGCTCGAACTCATGGAACGTGACATCATGACCTGAACCGAAGTCGGACGCTTAACCGACTGAGCCACCCAGGTGCCCCAAGAACAATAAAATTTTAAAGTGACAAGACAAAGGAAAACAACTTAGAGTTTCAAGCATGGTAACTTGTGGGAAGATAAATATATGGAGGAAGCTAATGGATTGTTAGCTAGTCCAACAGCGAATGGACTATTTGTCTAGTTAGTGAGATTTGTTGTACAAAGTCTCCTTGTGTTTTCTCTGACTTGATAAGCTTCTAGAGTTGTCTGTAGTGATTAACTTCTGTTCTTCCTGGTAGAGAGGAAAAGAAAGATAGTTTTACAAATTATGTCCTACTTTTACACAAAAAGGAGGAAAGCAAAGAACTTTTCTTTTATCTGCCTTTTGCTCAATTGTCTATAGCTCAAAGTATTCAATATGCCAAAGTGGCATGTTTGGATGTGTCAGATTCTGCTACTGTTCACTATCCTACCATTCTCAAAACTTACTAAGTTCTTTCTTGGTGGCTGGTTAAAGGAAGTTCTTACTAACTTTAAATAGTCAATTGACTGCTGTTTGCTTTGCTGATGGCAAGCAGCAGGTGATGGACTGGTGATTAGCAAATTTGTAATTTGTCTTTGGAGACACAGTGGCTCTTTTCAGCAAGTTCATTTTTGTTGTTGTTGTTGTTGTTTTTTTTAGAAAATAGATTCTTCAACTAAAACTTCCTTAGTAATTAAGAAAGCATTAAACCCACATTTTTAAAGAGGTGGTGCCTCCCTCACTGAAAGATAATTCAAGTACTTATACAAACACCGAAAAAAACCAAACAAACATGAGGCGTTTAGTAAACGCTTGTTACACAACTGTCCAAGTGATTGTTGATTTTCTCAACTGAAAGCAAGCAGAAAACAAATGTTGACTTAAAAAAAATGCATAGCTCTAATAAAGAAAGATAAACAAGAGGGCTCAGGTGGCTCAGTCAGTTAAGCACCAGACTCTTGGTTTCAGCACAGGTCATAATCTCATGGTTTGTGGGTTCTAGCCCCGCATCAGGCTCTACGCCTGTTGGGATTCTCTGTCTCCCTCTTTCTCTGCCCCTCCTCTGCTCTTTCTCTCTCAAAATAAATAAATAAACATTTTAAAAAATCTCCTTAGAAAAAAGGTAAACAGAGTTCTGTCACAGTAAAACAAATAGCATCTGAAAGAACATAGACAAGAATAATAGTTAGATTGATTATAACTAGAAAATTAGATGTTATATTTATATATATGGCCCCAAGATCTGAGATAAAATTATACCCTTGTCCATGAGATTTCTTAACTAGAAAAATTATTATTACTAAATAATAATCATAGTAATTTATCATTTAGTAATTATGATTACTAAAATTACTAAAATTATGATCAGGGGTGCCTGGGTGGCTCAGTCGGTTGAGCTTCCAACTCTCGATTTCAGCTCAGGTCATGATGTCACGAGTTCCTGAGATCAAGCCCCTGATAGGGCTCTGCACTGAAAATATGTCTTTATTCCTGAATTCCGCATGAAAAAGAATTGATCCTTCAGTTAAAATCAGTTGAAGCAATCTTAGAATCTCATGATCAAATCCAAACACCATTTCAGTATTAATGGAGACTGATATTGTCAAGAAAGGGAGATGTGATGAACCTCTGGTATACAATAACTTCATGTGGGAACCTGAGCCTGGCATGACGGTAGTCTTATTTTCAATCCTAGACTCATTCAAACCTAATTCAGTAAAGGAACATTTATTATGAGATCATAACATGTGTTTTTATTTACAAGGTGCTACAGCTCAGGAGGCAGCTTGGGGAATAAATTTCTCTACTGCCTGCTGAGATGAAGGACTCACACGGGATCCTTAAAAAACAAACAAACAAAAACTTTGGGGTCATGTAAAGCCAGAACTTAAGTGCAATCTTACATGTCCAAAGTCAGAGACTATATGAGTCTTTCATTTCAAGATGAGGGAGAATTCTCATATTAAATAAGAGCAGGATGCAGTCTCTGGGATAAATTAAGATTAGTCACTCTCAAGTTTAATTGAGTTACTATGTATGGGAATTCTTCAGGGACTTGTACAGCAGACATAAAAATTAAATATCTTAATTTAAAAACAAAAATATACTTTTTTATTATTGAGATAAAAACTCATTTGTGAGAAATATAATTTAACTGGAAACCTAAGGATTATAATCTGTTTTTTTTCTGTTATCTGGAAAGCATGGCCTACCTCTTCGGATGATACATTTAAAGATTCAGTGAATTTCACAAAGTATGATAAGTCCATACCAAAGAGTATTGAAGCATAAAGTTTTGCCTTTCAAATGTAATACATTTACCTTACACTCAATGAATCAATTTGAGTATTGCTACAAGCCATTTACTAGCAATTCTGAAAATAATCCACCACCTGTTATGTAGTATGTTAGGTTAAAATATTTTTCTTAAACTTCATGCAGCATACTATCAATATTATAAATGATGTGCTATAACTTAGAACATTTCTAAGCCTACACATTAATGTGCAATAGTGCACATAATGTAACAATAAAACTTGGCTTAGCAGATCACTGCAGCACAACAATTTATTTTTATTTCTCCTGAAGTAAATTCTTAGTCCCTAAGTTTCTATATCAATTTTATTTTAACTATTAAACATATGTAGTTTCCTAAATAATTCCAATTTACATTTACATTTTGCACATTGTTTACATATAAATACCAAATTTATCTCAAGACCAAATATCTCTTTCCAGTGTCATTTCAAACTGTTTTTTGATAATTCAATGATGTTTATTTACATTTCATTACTCCAAAGTCAACACTTTCAAAATTGTCTTAAAATAAAAAAAAAAACAAACAAAAACGACTATTTTGACTTTGAAGGGTTCCTCGCCATTTTCTCCTTATTAGAGATAAGGAAATACCTTTCATATTATTGACTTCCAAATCTCCAATCTACCTCTTTATATTATTGGAGATTTAATGATTCATAACAACTAAATTTGGATTGCCAATAAACCTTATGTTGTATAATACTTTATGGTTTGCTTTATTTCCACCAAAATCAGTTATAATATGTGACTGAATATTTATGTTCACCAACAGTACATTCGGAACAATAAGTAAATAATATTATCTAGAGAAAAAGACATAAATTCCAAAAAAAAAAAAGAAAATAGAAAAGGTAAAACATCAGAATGAAAGATCCCTGAATGATGGATAACAGTACAAAGCAGCAGACAAACATGCACTGAAAGATTGTGGTCTGCATATTTAGAAACCAAGAAGCAACTCAATCTGCACCAGAGAATTACAAAATTAAAATTCGAGGTAGCCTAAACAGGAGAGTTTTGGTGGGGATTTGTTAATTAGAAGTCATCGTAAAAAAACAGCTTACACCTAGATGCACTTCCATACCCTGTACAGAGAGAGATGACTAGCTTTTATGCTCTCAGAAGATAGTAAATATATTTTCTGGAACATGTACACAAGGGAGTACTTAGGTCCAGGTACGACCTGGCTATCTAACGGTTAGGATGCCATATTGAAAACTGAGGAATTATGTAAAAGCACATATTGCCAACAGGAGTCCTCCAGCTCCACTTAGCACTGAGGGTGCTGTCTAGAATGCTAATGCCTTCTGCTTTACCAACCTTCTCAGTAGAAGCTTCTTTCCTGAAGCAACAGCCTAGCTCAAAATAAAGACCTATAAATACTAATATTGAAGAAGTCCCCAATGAAATGATTGGAACTTGTCAAATCATAGTGAGCCTAATATACCACTAAGCACCCTTCATGGGCATAGAATTTATGATCAGCTTTTAAGTGCTACATTCTTAAATATGAATGGGCAGCCAAGGATTATCAAATATTTGTGGGAAAAGCCTATAATGATGATTTATGAAGGAAAATCATTAGCTGATGTAGGGCAAGAGAGGATGTTTGAAGAGTGGATGAGGCATTAAATAATTCCTTAGTGAGCATACAATTGTATTTACCGGAAGAATTTACTAATATTCCAAGTCTTGTTAACAGTCATTTTGAAATGCTGATCAAGATTTTGTAGTAATATCCAAGTTGAGAGATTTTTTTCTGTAGCCAAACCCGGCTACTCAAAAGCAAGTTCTATTAATTTCTTTATGGTTGACAGTGAGATATTCTAAATATGATTAATGAATAAGTCTTCCAGGTCATTATAGTTTAATTATTAATTCTATCTCAGGGTCAGGAACTGTGGGCTCTTACCAGAGCATAACTTTAGATCTGAGATATGTACTTCAGGCCCATCATGCCTAAATTAGCCTTACTGTCTTATTAACAAGCTTTATTTTGTTACTGTACTGCCTCCCAACCACATCTTTTAAGTATTCTCTCTTTTCTTGATTTTTTCAACAGAATGAAGGATTCCAGAGATTTCTGCTTAGGGCCAGTATTTATTAATTCCTTCTTATTCACTTTTAAGAATATTTGTTTTGAATAATTTAAAGATGCTCTGAAAGACAGTACAACATAGTCTTTAAAACCACAGATTTGGTAATGATACTACTTTGGTTTATAGTATAACCTCACCAATTACCAGTTGAGCAATTTACCTACTGCTCCGAGTCTCAGTTTCATCATTTGTAAAATGAAGACAAAAAGAGTAACTAATTAAGAGTTGTAAGAATTAAATGAATTAATAATCTAAGTGAAGAGCTTCAAACAGCTCTGGGATACAGAAGTCAGTAAAATTTAGCTATTATTTTTTTTTTAAAGAAGGTACTTCCATTTCCTCAGGAATGTCTTTCTCTTAGATTACATTTGCCAATCATGTTTGCCATATAATTTATTAGCCTTTCATAATGTAACAAATGATTTACAGATAACTATTTAATAGCTAAAACCTTTTAAGGGCTTGCTATAATGGAAGTTTGATGGGATTTCCAGAGTTAGGGTAGCATGTAAGCATATCCCATTTTAGAACTTGGAAATCATTTTTAAAAAATGAATTGTATTTTCAAATAAAGATCCTGGTATATCTGCTATAGTGACTCAATGAATAATTGATAATTTAGAAAATATTTAATGAACTGCAGTGGATTAAACCACCAAGCTGAACGGTTTCACTGTTTCAGAAATATACTGAACCCAACTTTGTCTCACAAGATGTTTTATATGTCATCAGAAAAACAAAAATAGTGTGAAACATTTGAGAAAATTCACTTCTGTTGCTCATCATATGCTCATACAAAGAATAAAGATATAAATCTTCTTTCACATTTCATCAATTTTGTACCTTTTCCAATGAACCACAATGTTTCTGAAACATTAATGGTTATAAATTACATATTAAATTTCTCAAATGGGCTATATCAAATATTACTAGGCACCTTGATACTAATTACAAGTTTAAATTTATAAGATTAAATCGGTACTTTCTCCAAGAAGGAGAAATCTGAGTACAATACATTAATAGGAACTTTTGGTGGCAGGAATCTTACAAGTGAATTAAATTTAATTTAGACAAATAGACTCAGCCTTACAAAAGTACTCCCAAGAAGAAAAGTAAGTTAAGTGTTTTAAATAGCAAAGAAGCTAGGATTAATAGCACAAATTGTATTTCCTAATGTTAAGAATTTTTACTGTCATTTGATCAAGAATGACATATTACTTGTATAATTAATGGAAAAATAAAATCTAAAGTGTTCAGTTCTTTTTAATCGGAACGATAATTGACTAAACAATGTACATTTCTATTTCTCAAACCTTTATCCCACAGTACATTTGTGGGATTACTTTGTTATAATCTGTAAGAAGAATTTCCATTTCACTTAACTCATTACTTTATTCACTATAATTTTGAATGTCTATTAAGTGCCTGAAAGAATAACAAAATATAATATGTTCACAATAGAATCTTTTCAAAATATTGAAAAATTTTAGAACTATGAGGGATATATAATCTCTGTTAAGTATTGAAATACAAGGCAATCAATAATTCAAACTATAGATTTAAATGTAATAAATTTGATTTAAAAACAAGCAAGCTATGAGTGAAAAAATTAGTACCTTCAAATATATATGCATATATATTATTAAATGAGAAAATAACTTGATTAAAATAGCAGTTAGTTGTATGCCAACTGGGTTTTGAATAAGAGACAATGACCTTAGTCTAGAACAGAATAATGCAAGTTAAAGTAAATAATTAATGCCTTATCTCCATCTCCCTTTGACTACATTAAAAAAAATCAAAGTCAAAGTCTTTTATTAACACCGTTGATATTAACACCGTTGATAATGTAGGAATACAAACATATTTTGATTGTAAGCCAAAGTTTAGAGAGGTCTCTGACTTTCAGAAGTGCCACATTTAATGCAAAACAATGAAGATAAGTACACTGACATTCAGAGGTACTGGTTGAAATTTTAAAAGCAACTAAATATTAATGCAAACCTTGGACTTTGCTTCTCAATTCAACAGTCTTTCCAAAACACCAGTCTTCAGAGAAATCAGCAAGAGCAGCCAGAGGACATTATCTGATTATTGCAACATCTGATACCAGTCATTAAAATTGGGGTTATGTTAAATACCTAAAATCACAGAAAATGCTAATTGTATTCTGTATTCTACATATTTCATCATGTACTAAAGTATTAATGAAATGATAATTTTCTTTATTTTATCACTTTGCATTTAGAACTAATGATACAACAATAAAATGTTTGCATATTTTTCTAATCATTTACCCATTCATTTATTTAACAAACATTGAGTTTGTAGATATTAAAAAAAAATCTTAGGTCTCTTTCAAATGGGAGATATTACCATACAATTTTTAAAGTATTTGATAATTTCTTTCAGTCACATCATGATATCATTAAGTGTTGACAATTATAATAATATTTTCAGTAAATATGTTAAAAACATTTACACTAATATTTTTAACTTCCAAAATAACATCTTATTCAATGCATTTTGAAAATGTCAAACACACACACACACACACACACACAGAGCAATAATTTCTAATTCCACACTCAGGAAATATCAATGCTAAAATTTTTGTGCAAACTAATTCCAGTCCTTATTTCTATTTATTGAAAAATGTATTTTATATTTAAGATGAACTGGATCACAATGAGAAGTAACAGAATAGGGTGATTAGAATCAGGGGCTCTTGAGCTACGGTGTACTACATCAGGTCTGTTGCTTTCTTCCTTAGCAACTTCGGGACTTTTACTTACTACTATTTAAACTTTCCGTGCCTTATCTTTCTTATCTCAAAAATGAAGAAAAATATAATCTATCACATAGAATTTTATAAAGGTTCAATTATTTAAAACATGGACCACACTTAGATTCGTACCTGATAAATAATAATCTATACTAACCATTATTACCACTAATATATTGCTGGTAATGGCTTTATACCTAGCAGCTATAAAGAATGGTGAGTTCATTAAGAATTTTTTTCAACTTCATTTGAATGACTTACTGTAGTATTGGTCAAAATATTTTTGACTAACTGAACTTATACTGTATGCAATGGTTATGTTATTATATGTAAAAATAGCCCTCAACTGTGGACCCCTAGATAGTACTTCCCTCCTCCCCACCTATTTTTTTCCATACTTGTCAACTATTTTTGTTTGCAAATGCCCAAACACTTAATTCAAATTAAATTGAACCATACTGGGGCTTCCTTAGCCACTTTATTGAGCCCCAAGAAAAGCAGAGATATCTCCTTTAAGATACCTATAGATATGAAAAGGCCTTGAATGCTGTCTTATGTCTCTTTTCTTTTCTTTTCCTTTCTTTTCTTTTCCTTTCTTTTCTTTTCTTTTCTTTTCTTTTTTGAGACGTTTATTTATTTTTGAGAGACAGACACAGAGTGCAAGCAGGGATGGGTCAGAGAGGGAGACACAGAATCTGAAGCAAGCTCCAGGCTCTGAGCTGTCAGCACAGAGCCTGACATGGGGCTTGAACCCATAAGCCATGAGATCATGACCTGAGCCAAAGTTGGTCACTTAACCTACTGAGCTACCCAGACGCCCCTCTTTCTTCCTTCCTTTCTTTTTTCCTTTTCTTTCTTTCTTTCTTCTTTCTTCATTTCTTTCTTTCTTCCTGCCTGCCAGCCTGCCTTCCATCCTTTCTTTCTTTTTTTTATTTATTTTTTTAAATGTTTATTTATTTTTGTAGAGAGAGAGAATGAGCAGGGGAGGAGCAGAGAGAGAGAGGGAGACACAGAATATGAAGCAGGTTACAGGCTTGGGGCTTGAACGCACAAACCAAGAGATCATGACCTGAGATGGAGTCAGAGGCTTAACAGACTAAGTCCTCCAGGCACCCCTCTTTCCTTCCTTCCTTCCTTCCTTCCTTCCTTCCTTCCTTCCTTCCCTTCCCTTCCTTTCCTTTACCTTTTCTTTCTTTTTAATTGGCTTATTTCTCTGGCTGTAACAGAGTTTAAAGTCATGACCACAGAGGAAACAAAATTAATTATCTGTCTTCCAAAGTTGTATACCTTGCCCTGAAATATGAAGATAATGCCAAAATGCTGCCAAATTGGGTTGTCCTGTTTTGTATTTAAACTTCATCCCAGTTCTTTCCTTATGTCAATCAGCAAAGTAAACATAACCTGCCATCTGGTGGAAGTGAGGCAAATGATTTCAGGAGGAAGCAATGAATATCTAACAATAGAAAGCCAAATGTGTAAGAGAAACATGCAGGGGAATAAGTTATTTGCACAAGCAGATGCTGGAATGAGACAAATTTGGGACCACATGTGTTATCAGAAGACATGCCTCAATTGTTGCCTTATACTGACATATACCACTTTTTTCAAGAGAAGTTTGAGATCTAAAATGGAATGAGGTCTACAATGAAAATCTTCTGATTTTAAAAGTAAGCAATTAATTAACAGAATATAGAGAAAAAATAAAACAATTTAAATATCAAATTCAGTCCAGAGACCATGTTTGCTTCCTAGTTTTATTTTATTTATTTTTTTTTAATTTTTTTTTTCAACGTTTATTTATTTTTGGGACAGAGAGAGACAGAGCATGAACGGGGGAGGGGCAGAGAGAGAGGGAGACACAGAATCGGAAACAGGCTTCAGGCTCCGAGCCATCAGCCCAGAGCCTGACGCGGGGCTCGAACTCACGGACTGCGAGATCGTGACCTGGCTGAAGTCAGACGCCTAACCGACTGCGCCACCCAGGCTTCCTAGGACTGCTTCCTAGTTTTAAAAAGGAGACTTGGGGGATGCCTGGCTGGCTCAGTTGGTGAAGTGTAGGACTCGATCTCAGCATCATGAATTTGAGCTCCATGATGAGTGTAGAGGTTCCTTAATAATAATAATAATAATAATAAATCTTCAAAAGGAGACTTGGAAATTCATTTTACTGCAGGAATAACAATTCTAAAAGCTTTAATATGTATTTATGGAGATGCTTGGGGTAACCAGATTTGGATTTGAAGCCTCAATCTTTTTTTTCCTTCTATAAGAGTATAGATATAGTCAAGATTTTGAACCTCATGTTCCTTATACAAATTAAGAACCAAATATCTACTAGATTGATATAAGGATATACTAAAATAATACACATTAGGCACTTGAATAATAAGAGGATCTTAACACATACCAATTATTTCCTTACCTCTCACACTTTCTCTAAAAATTCTGTTACAAAAATGAGGAGTTTAAGGGGGAAAAATAGAACCAAAACTGAGAAAAACATCTGCTCTTAAATATATACTGTTATTAACATACTAAAATCAAAAGTATGATAATATCAATGAGTAATATCTATTAATTAACAGTTACGAAAATAAGTTAATATTTATAAAGCATCTATAAGAAATACAGTATATAATTAAATAGAGTAACCAGCATGAACAGTGCAGTACAGAACATAAGAGGTGTAAAAGATCAAAACAAAACAAAACAAAAAAATGAAACTATGGTGTTTCACTTGTGCTGTCATCTGAGAATCAGTTTTTTGGTGTAAATGTATCTCATCTCATATCCATGTTTGATTCCAAATACTTGAAAACTGTTAAAAAAAGCTTTGCAGAGCAAAGCAGCATCATAAAGCAGGATGGCAACTACAATATTTGTTAAATTGGGTTCAGGGGGGCCATTTATTCCATCTGTTATTTCAACTAAACTGCATTTCTGCCTTGAAAGTGTTTCATGAGACTCCAGTGAATGAGGAGTATTTGTGATTCATTTTAGTACCAGAATATTCCAGAATAATTGGCTTTTAGTGGAGAGCTGCCATCATGAGCCAAGTTTTAAAATATGCTATTTTTCTGAATTTTGTGGCCATGGAGGGATACTTTCAAAGGATATTATAATGGCATGTGCTGCTACTAAAATGTGATTTTGCAGTTATTAGCCAGGAAAAGATCCTTTTAGAATATAATATAGACAACAGAACAGACCTAGACAGATATTTCTTATATTCTTGTCCACTACAGAACTATTAAATGTGGTATTATACATAAGTGACATTTCTAAAAGTTGCATAATTAAGCTTCAAGTGGTTAATCTAATGTTAGTTTAATAATTTTTCATTATGGGTGCAAGATAAATGATAAGGCAGTTCCATGACCAAAGTCGTGACCATCACATTACCATGCAAAAATAATTAAATGTACTATATATACTAGGACTAAAGAATGCAAGAGAAGATAGAGCTCTTACTTGATGTAGAACAAATTAGCAATGTGTATCTTCAATCAGGGCAGTACATTGGTAAGATGATTAGATACATGAGTGTTATATACTTATCTATTTCCAAAGCATAGAGATAATTTTTTAAATGTAAAATGATTATATAAAATTAACACATTCAGCGGCACCTGTGTGGCTCAGTTGGTTAAGCGTCCAACTTGGGCTCCGGTCATGATCTCACGGTCTATGAGTTCAAGTCCTGCGTCGGGTTCTGTGCTGACAGCTCAGAGCCTGGAGCCTGCTTCAGATTCTACGTCTCCCCCTTTCTCTGCTCCTCCCCCTGCTTATGCTCTGTCTGTCTCTCTCTCTCTCTCTCTCTCTCTCTCTCTCAAAACTAAATAAACATTTAAAATTTATTTTTAATCGATACACAAGTTAAAAAAAAACACTGCATTTGCATTATTTGTTTGTTTTTATTGGTGATGTCTGATTGTCTCAAACTCATTACTTAACTAGCTCAAGAGTTAGACATGGATGGGGAAATAGATTTTGCTTTCACAATGTATTCAAACTAAAAAAGAAACAGTAAAAATCACAATACACTTTGACATGTACTGTTGTAAAGATTTTCCCAGAATGCGTGGGAGTACAGAGAAACAGAACAAAAAAGTTGGTGTGGGTTAAGTATAGGAAGGAAATTTTTGGTGAAAAAGCTAATAATTAAGCTAAATTTTGAAGATTAACAGGGACTTTATTGGGATAGAAAGGCTTTTCAGTGTTCACTCCAATACATGATGTCTAATAGTTGCTTAATAATTGATGGAAGAATGAATAAAGAATGAATTGATGGTATGGTAAGATATAAATTACAAGCAGTTCTGCAATACTGATAAAATTTAGGAGAAAACACCGGTACAAAGGATGAATCTAGAAATGAACTTTCTTTTTGGAAGGACCAAGGATGTTCCATTAAGAGATTATTGAAATAGTTAAATGTTTAAATATTTATAAATGTTACACATTAATAGTACTGAGGATGGGGTGAGGAAGACAAGTCTGGAAACTGATACCAATTAAAAAACTGCAATAATTTTGGAGGGATTTTATAAAACTTTGGTAATAGAAATAAAAAGATAAATTCCACAATTTAAAAAAAAAAGAATACAACACAATTTTCAGTTGGATATGGGAGGTGAAAGAAAAGGAGACTGGAATGTCTTTCAGGTTTAAATATGTATAACTGGGAGAATGGAGCTTTCACCATACGAAGAAAATTCCAGATCAGGAGCAGGTTTGAGAATAAGGAGATTCAATTATAAAATGTTACATTTGAAATACCTTTCTGAAACTCAGGAGAATGTCTGGATTATATATTCAATTACTACTCTACTCTACCTAGCTATGCTAGGTGTTGAGAATCTTTGAGTATATAGATGCCAAATAAAGCAAACATTTGCATACTGGATTTTACACACTGAATATAAAAAAGGACAGAGAAGAATCCTGAAAACTTCAATGTTAATGTGAATAACAGAGGAAAACAACCTGAAGAAAAAGCTAAGATTGAATCTGAGAAGAGTAAAATTAAAAGATTGTGTTATCATAAGACGAACATATAGTTTATCATCCAAACTGATGCATTTTTTAGAGATATAGGTGGTATTATTAATGATTACATCAGGACAGAAGATGTGAACCCAGCCCACCCCAGTCAAAACAAGGGCATATGGTCAAACGAATTATCACGCAAACCAAGAGACAAGGAAAAGTATAATTATCAGTTCAAAATGCTAAAGAAATTCCAAGTGACCTAGAGATTGATCCATATTTCCAACAGTTTAAGGCAGCGAATGCTTTTAAAAATCCTCCTCCTCAAAATTCTTCCAGATTTTGCCCACCGACCAATCCCAAAACCACTGCCTCATTTTTAGGTGTATGTTAGAGCAGCACCCAAATTATAATACTGAAATTTGTATTATATTCCTATTGCTGCTGTAACATGTTACCACAAAATTATTGCCTTAAAAAACACACATTTATCATTTTACATCTCTCAAGGCAGAAGTCCTAAAACGATGTTGGAGAGCCTCCATTCCTCTGGTAGCTGTAGGAGAAGATGTATTTCCATGCAGTTTTTAGCTTCAAGAGGCCACTTGCATTCCTTCCTTTGTGGTCCCTGTTCATCTTCAAAGTCAACAGCATTGCATCCTCAAATCTCCATTGGACTTGACCTGCGCTCCATTATCACAGTTCTCCTCACTGTAATCCATTCATCTTCCTCTTAGAAGGACCACTGGGTCCAACCAGATAATCCAGTATAATCTTCCTATCTCAGGATCCATAACTTAATCTCATCTGCAAAGCCTCTTTCCCACATAATGTAACACAGTCCTAGGTTTTGAGGATTAGGATGCAGAAATTGGGTAAGTGGTCATTATACTGTCTGTTACAATCAGTAAGTAAAAATATTTTGGATTTAGATTTCTGTATAAAATTGTGTGGACTGGACAGAATGTGAAATCACCTCAAAAGTGAAATCCTTATTCAAATGGTTCCGCATCAGGTTTTCAAATATGGCAAGTGTCTCTCTCTCTCTCTCTCTCTATATATATATATATATATATGTATGTATTTTTTTTTCAAGCACCAGTTTGTACATCATATTATTCCTGTCTGAGATATTTCTCTATTCATATTAATATGTGAAATTAATAAATGATAGAACTGAGCTACTTCAGTATGACTGATATAAGAAGACTGTGAAGAAGTTAAATGTTCTTTGTGGATTACCAAGCCATTTGTATCTTCATGAATTAACTAAATTTCATTAAGCGCAATGCATTAAATAAAAACCTTTATTTTGAATTCACTGGAAAATAATGCTTTTTAATAATGTGTATCTTTGGGAGTTAGCAAAATTTAGCTTCTGTAACAGTGTCCCTAACTCTTTTTTTTTTTTGTTAATCTAACATAATACTTAGAATATAATGTAGATTCAAATTGAACTGAAGTTGGGGCACCTGGGTGGCTCAGCCGGTTAAGCGTCGGACTTTGACTCAAGTCATGATCTAGTGGTTTGTGAGCCCGAGACCCGCGTCAGGGTCTGTGCGGAGGGTTAAGAACCTGGAGCCTGTTCGGATTCTGTTTCTCCCTCTCTCTCTGCCCCTGCCCCACTCGCACTCTGTCTCTCTCTGCCTTTCAAAAATAAAGAAAACTAATAAAAAAAATTAAAGAAAATAAATAAACGTTAAAAAATTCAGATTAAACTGAAGTTGGCAAGGATAAAAATACCAAATGATCACACACTCAAAGTCCAAATTTTATTACCGGTGGCACTATTATCAATTAAATAAGTTAACAAATCATTCAAATCTTTGTAAAAATTGATTTATCTTTATTTATTTTTAGGGAAAATAATATGAAGTAATTATTGGGCCAAACCATGATTAATAATAAGAGTAATTATTTTTTTTTATTTCATTAAGCACTTCTGGAATCAAAAGTATTCCAGAGAGCTTTAAAACTTTAACTTCATGTTATCCAGGGTAATATAATTCCATTATAGAATATATATTCCTCAGAGAGTATTTACTTTTTCTATATGATATGCTATCTAGATATGCTGATATGCTATCTGTCAAGGAAATGAACTTTAAAAAAAAATTTTTTTAATGTTTATTTATTTTTGAGAGAGAAGGAGACAGACTGTGAGTGGGGCAGGAGCAGAGAGAAAAAGAGACAGAATTCAGAGCAGGCTCCAGGCTCTGAGCAAGCTGTCAGCACAGAGCCTGACGGGGCTCAAACTCACAAACCGAGAGATCATGACCTGAGCCGAAGTTGGACATTTAACCAACTGAGCCACCCAGGCGCCCCTGTCAAGGAAATGGTCTTTTAAAAAAAAAATTAAATAAAAATGAAAAAATAAAAATTATGCCCTAGCCTTTCACACAGGATCTAGCTGCAAATATCTTAACTAAGCTCTATTTTCTAATATGTGTCTCCCAGGGGCGCCTGAGTAATTCAGTAGGTTGAGCTTCTGACTCTTGATTTCGGCTCAGATCATGATCCCAGTGCTGTGAGACTGAGCCCTGCATGAGGCTCCATGCTTAGCATGAAGTCTGCTTGGGATTTTTTTCTCTCTCTCTCTCAAATAAATAAATAAATAAATATGTATCTACCAGATAATTTATCAATTATGCTGGACTTTCACTACTCCGTTTAAAAAAAATATATTTATTTTCAGAGAAAGAGACCAAGAGCAGGGAGGAGGAGCGAGCGAGCGAGAGAGAATCCCCAGTAGGCTTTGTGTTGTGAATGCACAGCCTGACAGGGAGCTTTATCTCACAAACCTCGAGATCATGACCTGGGCCTAAATCGAGTCAGACACTTAACCAACTGAACCACCCAGGTGCCCCCTCACTACTTCCTTAAGAGTCTCTTTGATATATGAATTCAAATCAAATTACTTTTATGACTAAGTCACTTTAATATGCACAATATCATCAGCACCAAAACTCTTTACCAAGTTTATTTTACATATTTGAAGACGCCCTTGAAAACAAATTGAAATTTAAAAAATCAGATTATTTTGAATATTCCCGATTTTATTTTGCATTTTTATTAAGTTAAATCGTAAGTTGCAGGGTTTTTTTTAAATTGTATTTAATAATTTGTTCATTTTCCTTTTTGTGTGATTGGGATTGGGACCTTTTAATTTTGAAGTGCTAAAAAGACTTGCCAGTACTTGTGTTGTCCCCAGATTGAAGTAACAGGGACTGTATTTAACTTGTGACACATGAAACTGAAAACACTGGACAAAATATGTAAAACGATATTTTTTAGTTACTAGGTAATAATCAGTACAGACTATTGTTCCCTGACAGAAGAGAAACCAATAAGAAGCTGCGCCTCTAGCTCAGTGACTACAGAGAGTTCCTGGGCAGCAGCAAATTTTATTTATTTATTCAGTAATAAATTTATTCAGGAATAAAGCTGAGTTGAGCAGATAAGGTTCAGAGTATAGTGAAACTTATGCTAGAACTTGCAGGGCACAGTACTAGAGAAGAGATTTTGAAGAGAGAAAGAAAGACAGAGGGAGGGAAGAAGGAGGAAGACAGGGAGAGAGAGAGAGAAGGAGAGAGAGAGAAGTGACAGAGAGAGAGAGAGAGAGAGAGAGATCTGTAGAAGCGCTCCCTTAAGTTTTTGACTGTTGCTGATCTGCACAGGCAGAAAAGGAACTGAACTACTTGAAGTCAAGGAGAGAATTACTAGAAAAGACTGAGTATAAATGCCTTGGTGCTCACAATGGTAGGGAACAGTTAATGTTGCAACAGGCCAACATGGAAAAAACTCCAAATTCATAAGCATTACAGAATCCTGAGATGGGTATTATGGCCAAATATGCCCTAATCTAAAGGTTGTTCTAGGCATACCCTAACCATGTTTAAAAGTAAGCTTCAAAAGATTACACTGATTTTAAAGTCTATTTATTCTGAGAGAGAGGAAGGGGCAGAAAGAGAGGGAGAGAAAGAAGCAGGCTCCACATGTTGTCAGCAGTCAGCTTGACACGGGGCTCGAACTCACGAACAGTGAGATCATGACCTGAGCCAAAATTAAAAGTCAGATGCTTAACCAACTGAGCCACCCAGACACCCCAAGATTTAAATAATTTTAAATAAACTCACTAATTTTAAATAAACCTAACAATGTCTCAGAATAATAAAACCAAGCATTACTTGAAGGCAATACATACATACATACATACATACATACGTACATGGACACATATGTATGTACATACATTTTAGCGCCTGACAAAATACAATTCAAAATATTGGGCCTCTAATTGGGAAAAAAAAAATGTAACCCATAGCCAGGAGATTTAATCAATAGAAACTAGCTTTAATGACAGGGATCATAGAATCATCAGACAAGAATGTTGAAACAACTACAATAACTAAACTCCAAAGATTTAAGAAAGCAGTGAAAATGTGATCATGATGAGAAGAGATGTAAAAGGTATAGAAAAGACCCAATGGAACATCTGGACATGAAACATATAACTAAAATGAAAAATCAATGGCTAAGTTTAATGGCCAACTAGACATTGCAGAATTTGAGTTCTGTGAACTTGAAGTGCCTCCAATAGGTTGTATCCAAATTAGAAAAAGGAAAAGAGGAGAAAGTCCTTGAATATTAACCTTAAAAAGATTGGCATTAGGATAAAATCAACACTTTTCTGGCACTTTCAGAGTCTTTAATCATTATCAACCTGTATAAAATAAAATAAATAAAATAAAATAAAATAAAATAAAATAAAATAAAATAAAAGGATGATGTAATTAAAGCAAACATTTTATAAGGTAAATTTATTACCCATTTGGATTAATTTCAAATATGAAAATCTCATGATCTTGAAAGTATTGATGGCTTATGTTGAATGAAATTTTTGTTTATTATTTGGAGTATATTAAACTTCAATATTAAAAACTCATTTTAAAACCTAAGCATCATATATGAATGAAAGCAGGTATGTATTCCATGACCACACTTAATTGATTGCAGTTATATTGCTGATTAAAGAGGATTCTACACCTCATAATTTTCTCATAGGAATTTCCTTTCTTTTGTATTGGTGATAAACATTTTATTTAATACTTGGTATTAATTATAATTATAAATTTTGACTTTTTTATGAAATTTATTGACAAATTGGTTTCCATACAACACCCAGTGCTCATCCCAAAAGGTGCCCTCCTCAATACCCATCACCCACCCTCTCCTCCCTCCCACCCCCCATCAACCCTCAGTTTGTTCTCAGTTTTTAACAGTCTCTTATGCTTTGGCTCTCTCCCATTCTAACCTCTTTTTTTTTTTTTTCCTTCCCCTCCCCCATGGGTTCCTGTTAAGTTTCTCAGGATCCACATAAGAGTGAAACCATATGGTATCTGTCTCTCTCTGTATGGCTTATTTCACTTAGCATCACACTCTCCAGTTCCATCCACAGGCCATATTTCATTCTTTCTCATTGCCACGTAATATTCCATTGTGTATATAAACCACAATTTCTTTATCCATTCATCAGTTGATGGACATTTAGGCTCTTTCCATAATTTGGCTATTGTTGAGAGTGCTGCTATGAACATTGGGGTACAAGTGGCCCTATGCATCAGTGCTCCTGTATCCCTTGGATAAATTCCTAGCAGTGCTATTGCTGGGTCATAGGGTAGGTCTATTTTTAATTTTCTGAGGAACCTCCACACTGCTTTCCAGAGCGGCTGCACCAATTTGCATTCCCACCAACAGTGCAAAAGGGTTCCCATTTCTCCACATCCTCTCCAGCATCTATAGTCTCCTGATTTGTTCATTTTGGCCACTCTGACTGGCGTGAGGTGATACCTGAGTGTGGTTTTGATTTGTATTTCCCTGATAAGGAGCGACGCTGAACATCTTTTCATGTGCCTGTTGGCCATCCGGATGTCTTCTTTAGAGAAGTGTCTATTCATGTTTTCTGCCCATTTCTTCACTGGGTTATTTGTTTTTCGGGTGTGGAGTTTGGTGAGCTCTTTATAGATTTTGGATACTAGCCCTTTGTCCGATATGTCATTTGCGAATATCTTTTCCCATTCCGTTGGTTGCCTTTTTGTTTTGTTGGTTGTTTCCTTTGCTGTGCAGAAGCTTTTTATCTTCATAAGGTCCCAGTAATTCACTTTTGCTTTTAATTCCCTTGCCTTTGGGGATGTGTCGAGTAAGAGATTGCTACGGCTGAGGTCAGAGAGGTCTTTTCCTGCTTTCTCCTCTAAGGTTTTGATGGTTTCCTGTCTCACATTTAGGTCCTTTATCCATTTTGAGTTTATTTTTGTGAATGGTGTAAGAAAGTGGTCTAGTTTCAACCTTCTGCATGTTGCTGTCCAGTTCTCCCAGCACCATTTGTTAAAGAGGCTGTCTTTTTTCCATTGGATGTTCTTTCCTGCTTTGTCAAAGATGAGTTGGCCATACGTTTGTGGGTCTAGTTCTGGGGTTTCTATTCTATTCCATTGGTCTATGTGTCTGTTTTGGTGCCAATACCATGCTGTCTTGATGATGACAGCTTTGTAGTAGAGGCTAAAGTCTGGGATTGTGATGCCTCCTGCTTTGGTCTTCTTCTTCAAAATTCCTTTGGCTATTCGGGGCCTTTTGTGGTTCCATATGAATTTGAGGATTGCTTGTTCTAGTTTCGAGAAGAATGCTGGTGCAATTTTGATTGGGATTGCATTGAATGTGTAGATAGCTTTGGGTAGTATTGACATTTTGACAATATTTATTTTTCCAATCCATGAGCAGGGAATGTCTTTCCATTTCTTTAAATCTTCTTCAATTTCCTTCATAAGCTTTCTATAGTTTTCAGCATACAGATCCTTTACATCTTTGGTTAGATTTATTCCTAGGTATTTTATGCTTCTTGGTGCAATTGTGAATGGGATCAGTTTCTTTATTTGTCTTTCTGTTGCTTCATTGTTAGTGTATAAGAATGCAACTGATTTCTGTACATTGATTTTGTATCCTGCAACTTTGCTGAATTCATGTATCAGTTCTAGCAGATTTTTGGTGGAGTCTATCGGATTTTCCATGTATAATATCATGTCATCTGCAAAAAGCGAAAGCTTGACTTCATCTTTGCCAATTTTGATGCCTTTGATTTCCTTTTGTTGTCTGATTGCTGATGCTAGAACTTCCAGCACTATGTTAAACAGCAGCGGTGAGAGTGGGCATCCTTGTCGTGTTCCTGATCTCAGGGAAAAAGCTCTCAGTTTTTCCCCGTTGAGGATGATGTTAGCTGTGGGCTTTTCATAAATGGCTTTTATGATCTTTAAGTATGTTCCTTCTATCCCGACTTTCTCAAGGGTTTTTATTAAGAAAGGGTGCTGGATTTTGTCGAAGGCCTTTTCTGCATCGATTGACAGGATCATATGGTTCTTCTCTTTTTTTTTTGTTAATGTGATGTATCACGTTGATTGATTTGCGAATGTTGAACCAGCCCTGCATCCCAGGAATGAATCCCACTTGATCATGGTGAATAATTCTTTTTATATGCCGTTGAATTCGATTTGCTAGTATCTTATTGAGAATTTTTGCATCCATATTCATCAGGGATATTGGCCTGTAGTTCTCTTTTTTTACTGGGTCTCTGTCTGGTTTAGGAATCAAAGTAATACTGGCTTCATAGAATGAGTCTGGAAGTTTTCCTTCCCTTTCTATTTCTTGGAATAGCTTGAGAAGGATAGGTATTATCTCTGCTTTAAACGTCTGGTAGAACTCCCCTGGGAAGCCATCTGGTCCTGGACTCTTATTTGTTGGGAGATTTTTGATAACCGATTCAATTTCTTCGCTGGTTATGGGTCTGTTCAAGCTTTCTATTTCCTCCTGATTGAGTTTTGGAAGAGTGTGGGTGTTCAGGAATTTGTCCATTTCTTCCAGGTTGTCCAATTTGTTGGCATATAATTTTTCATAGTATTCCCTGATAATTGTTTGTATCTCTGAGGGATTGGTTGTAATCATTCCATTTTCATTCATGATTTTATCTATTTGGGTCATCTCCCTTTTCTTTTTGAGAAGCCTGGCTAGAGGTTTGTCAATTTTGTTTATTTTTTCAAAAAACCAACTCTTGGTTTCGTTGATCTGCTCTACAGTTTTTTTAGATTCTATGTTGTTTATTTCTGCTCTGATCTTTATTATTTCTCTTCTTCTGCTGGGTTTAGGCTGCCTTTGCTGTTCTGCTTCTAGTTCCTTTAGGTGTGCTGTTAGATTTTGTATTTGGGATTTTTCTTGTTTCTTGAGATAGGCCTGGATTGCAATGTATTTTCCTCTCAGGACTGCCTTTGCTGCGTCCCAAAGCATTTGGATTGTTGTATTTTCATTTTCGTTTGTTTCCATATATTTTTTAATTTCTTCTCTAATTGCCTGGTTGACCCACTCATTCGTTAGTAGAGTGTTCTTTAACCTCCATGCTTTTGGAGGTTTTCTAGACTTTTTTCTGTGGTTGATTTCAAGCTTCATAGCATTGTGGTCTGAAAGTAAGCATGGTATAATTTCAATTCTTGTAAACTTATGAAGGGCTGTTTTGTGACCCAGTATATGATCTATCTTGGAGAATGTTCCATGTGCACTCGAGAAGAAAGTATATTCTGTTGCTTTGGGATGCAGAGTTCTAAATATATCTGTCAAGTCCATCTGATCCAATGTCTCATTCAGGGCCCTTGTTTCTTTATTGACCGTGTGTCTAGATGATCTATCCATTTCTGTAAGTGGTGTATTAAAGTCCCCTGCAATGACCACATTCTTATCAATGAGGTTGCTTATGTTTATGAGTAATTGTTTTATATATTTGGGGGCTCCAGTATTCGGCGCATAGACATTTATAATTGTTAGCTCTTCCTGATGGATAGACCCTGTAACTATTATATAATGTCCTTCTTCGTCTCTTGTTACAGCCTTTAATTTAAAGCCTAGTTTGTCTGATATAAGTATGGCTACTCCAGCTTTCTTTTGGCTTCCAGTCGCATGATAAATAGTTCTCCATCCCCTCACTCTCAATCTAAAGGTGTCCTCCGGTCTAAAATGAGTCTTTTGTAGACAGCAAATAGATGGGTCTTGTTTTTTTTATCCATTCTGATACCCTATGTCTTTTGGTTGGCGCATTTAATCCATTTACATTCAGTGATATTATAGAAAGATATGGGTTTAGAGTCATTGTGATGTCTGTATGTTTTATGCTTGTAGTGATGTCTCTGGGACTTTGTCTCACAGGGTCCCCCTTAGGATCTCTTGTAGGGCTGGTTTCGTGGTGACGAATTCCTTCAGTTTTTGTTTGTTTGGGAAGACCTTAATCTCTCCTTCTATTCTAAATGACAGACTTGCTGGATAAAGGATTCTTGGCTGCATATTTTTTCTGTCTAGCACCCTGAAAATCTCGTGCCAATTCTTTCTGGCCTGCCAAGTTTCAAAAGAGAGATCAGTCACGAGTCTTATAGGTCTCCCTTTATATGTGAGGGCACGTTTACCCCTTGCTGCTTTCAGAATTTTCTCTTTATCCTTGTATTTTGCCAGTTTCACTACGATATGTCGTGCAGAAGATCGATTCAAGTTACGTCTGAAGGGAGTTCTCTGTGCCTCTTGGATTTCAATGCCTTTTTCCTTCCCCAGTTCAGGGAAGTTCTCAGCTATGATTTCTTCAAGTACCCCTTCAGCACCTTTCCCTCTCTCTTCCTCCTCTGGGATACCAATTATTCGTATATTATTTCTTTTTAGTGTATCACTTAGTTCTCTAATTTTCCCCTCATACTCCTGGATTTTTTTATCTCTCTTTTTCTCAGCTTCCTCTTTTTCCATAACTTTATCTTCTAGTTCACCTATTCTCTCCTCTGCCTCTTCAAGCCGAGCTGTGGTGGTTTCCATTTTGTTATGCATTTCGTTTAAAGCGTTTTTCAGCTCCTCGTGACTGTTCCTTAGTCCCTTGATCTCTGTAGCAAGAGATTCTCTGCTATCCTGTATACTGTTTTCAAGCCCAGCGATTAATTTTATGACTATTATTCTAAATTCACTTTCTGTTACATTATTTAAATCCTTTTTGATCAGCTCATTACCTGTTGTTATTTCCTGGAGATTCTTCTGAGGGGAATTCTTCCGCTTGGTCATTTTGGATAGTCCCTGGCGTGGTGAGGACCTGCAGGGCACTTCCCCTGTGCTGTGGTGTATAACTGGAGTTGGTGGGCGGGGCCGCTGTCAGACCTGATGTCTGCCCCCAGCCCACTGCTGGGGCCACAGTCAGACTGGTGTGTGCCTTCTCTTCCCCTCTCCTAGGGGCGGGATTCACTGTGGGGTGGTGTGGCTCGTCTGGGCTACTTGCACCCTGCCAGGCTTGTGATGCTGGGGATCTGGCGTATTAGCTGGGGTGGGTAGGCAAGGTGCTCGGGGGTAGGAGGGGCAGGCTTAGATCGCTTCTCCTTAGGTGATCCACTTCAGGAGGGGCCCTGTGGCAGCAGGAGGGAGTCAGATCTGCTGCCGGAGGTTTGGCTCCGCAGAAGCGCAGAGTTGGGTGTTTGTGTGGAGCCAGCACGTTCCCTGGCAGGAACTGGTTCTCTTTGGGATTTTGGCTGGGGGATGGGCGGGGGAGATGGCGCTGGCGAGTGCCTTTGTTCCCCACCAAACTGAGCTCTGTTGTCAGGGGGCTCAGCTGCTCTCCCACTGTCCTCCAGCCTTCCCGCTTTCCGAGCAGAGCTGTTAACTTATGACCTCCCAGACACTAAGTCGCGCTTGTTGTGGGAACACAGTCCGTCAGGCCCCTCCGCTTTTGCAAGCCAGACTCGGGGGCTCTGCTTGGCCGGCGAGCCGCCCCTCTGCCCCGGCTCCCTCCCGCCAGTCCGTGGAGTGTGCACCGCCTCGCCGCCCTTCCTACCCTCTTCCGTGGGGCTCTCATCTGCGTTTGGCTCCGGCGACTCCGTTCTGCTAATCCTCTGGCGGTTTTCTGGGTTATTTAGGCAGGTGTAGATGGAATCTAAGTGATCAGGAGGACGTGCGGTGAGCCCAGCGTCCTCCTAAGCCGCCATCTTCCACATCCTAAATTTTGACATTTTGATAAGTAAAATATCTACATACTAACTTTCCTTTTATGGTAATTCACAACAAAAGTCACCATCAACAGAAATACTTATGTTTTTTGCTTGATATCTTATGTTTGCCTCTCTAGATGTACTTTCTGCTGTTCTCCAAACTCATCTAGCCCTGGGAAACTGAGCTCTGTGGACTAAATGGACAAATTTCCACACTTTGTCTTGCTGATCAATTTCTCAGTATGTAGACTTTTGTGATGATTAGAAGAGTATGAGGTCATTGTATTTAACCCTCTGGTTTTCTCTCTGTGAACCCAGGAGGTTAACCTTGTTGTTTCACAAAGGATCTCCTCTTCTTCACTGTATTCCACCACACCTGACTTTTCCTTACCTTCAGATTGCAGAAATCCCTTCCTCCCTTTGTGTAGGCAGCTGAAGAATGGAGACAGCTCAAGGGCACCTGGGTGGGTCAGTGGGTTAAGCATCTGACTTCAGCTCAGGTCATGATCTTGCAGTTTGTGAGTTCGGGCTCTGTGCTGACAGCTTGCTCAAAGCCTGGAGCCTGCTTCAGATTCTGTGTCTGCTCCTCCCATGCTCATGCTCTGTCTCTGTCTCTCAATAGTAAATAAACATTATTTTTTTTTTTAAATGGAGACAGCTCAGTTGCTACTCGTTTGAGGTTAGCCAACTATCCATCCTTTGTGTTTCCTGTATCCCATCTTATAAACTCCAATTTTATGAGTATAATCTTCTTTACCTATTTTACCTCGAATGTGCTTTCCGTTTCCTAATTGACACATAATTTTGGCAATGTTTTTGATGAGTTGTGATAAATTATAAACTATTTCATTATAAATAATGATATGCAGTAAAAAGATAGTTGATTAACCTTTCATGAAAGCGAAATATCTTAAAGCTCATTTAAAGCTCACACATGTGCACAAGCCATTCATTTTACCAAAGTTCACACATTACATTTGTATATACAGTAAAACCTTGATTTGAGAGCACAGTTTGTTCCAGAAACATGCTTGTAATCCAAAGCATTTGTATATCAAAATGAATATCAAGAACCATTGGCTCAATTGTTATCTTGTGATATTTGGTGTCACCTGCTACTCGTATTGCAAGACATTGCTCGTTTATCAAGATACAATTTATTAGAAATGTTTGCTCATCTTGCAGAGCGCGTGCACAACAAGGTACTCTCAATCCAAGGTTTTACTGTATTGTAATCTATATTAAATGTTGTAGATATTTCACATTTAGTTTATACAAATAACAAAATACATTTGAAATGTATACACATAAAGGTACACTTTGACATGGTTTTCAAATTCTTTCATGCCATTGTTATTATACTTTGGATTAATTCAGACAGTTTTCTTGAAACGATCTGGCAAAAGCTCTCTAAATCAACTGAAATTTAATTTATTCATTGCTTACTGTAGTCTTTCCATATGTATTTATCAAATAGGCTTCTCAGTTAACTATTATTGCATAACAAAACAATAAACCTTAAACAAAACCTTAAAACAATAAGCCTTTATTGTTGCTACTCATGAGCTTATGTGAGTCTAATAAAGTAGCTGAAAATAATAACTACCTCAGTATTGGGAGACAGAGGGGAGTTTTCTCTAAGGAGGTTGTTTGTGATGTGAATTATAAATGTTAGCCTGGAAAAGTGAAATAAAAAGTGTAATTTCTTTAGATCATAGAATAGTCATTTTACAAAATGTAGTCAATAAAACAACGTCATGGAATACACACATTTTCATGTTAGAAACAAAGTAATTAGAATATGTATAAGCATGCAGAATTAAACCAAATGGCAGGACTGAAACAAGTTTATTTAAAAGTCAAGAACTAGTTGCGGCAAGATGGCGGCTTAGGAGGACGCTGGGCTCACCACACGTCCTGCTGATCACTTAGATTCCATCTACACCTGCCTAAATAACCCAGAAAAATGCCAGAGGATTAGCAGAACAGAGTCGCCGGAGCCAAACGCAGACGAGAGGCCCACGGAAGAGGGGAACTTGCTCGCTCCGCTCAAACACCCAACTATGCGCTTCGGCGGAGCCAAACCTCCGGCAGCGGATCTGACTCCCTCCTGCTGCCACAGGGCCCCTCCTGAAGTGGATCACCTAAGGAGAAGCGATCTAAGCCTGCCCCTCCTACCCCCGAGCACCTTGCCTACCCACCCCAGCTAATACGCCAGATCCCCAGCATCACAAGCCTGGCAGGGTGCAAGTAGCCCAGACGAGCCACACCACCCCACAGTGAATCCCGCCCCTAGGAAAAGGGAAGAGAAGGCACACACCAGTCTGACTGTGGCCCCAGCGGTGGGCTGGGGGCAGACATCAGGTCTGACAGCGGCCCCGCCCACCAACTCCAGTTATACACCACAGCACAGGGGAAGTGCCCTGCAGGTCCTCACCACGCCAGGGACTATCCAAAATGACCAAGCGGAAGAATTCCCCTCAGAAGAATCTCCAGGAAATAACAACAGGTAATGAGCTGATCAAAAAGGATTTAAATAATGTAACAGAAAGTGAATTTAGAATAATAGTCATAAAATTAATCGCTGGGCTTGAAAACAGTATACAGGACAGCAGAGAATCTCTTGCTACAGAGATCAAGGGACTAAGGAACAGTCACGAGGAGCTGAAAAACGCTTTAAACGAAATGCATAACAAAATGGAAACCACCACAGCTCGGCTTGAAGAGGCAGAGGAGAGAATAGGTGAACTAGAAGATAAAGTTATGGAAAAAGAGGAAGCTGAGAAAAAGAGAGATAAAAAAAATCCAGGAGTATGAGGGAAAAATTAGAGAACTAAGTGATACACTAAAAAGAAATAATATACGAATAATTGGTATCCCAGAGGAGGAAGAGAGAGGGAAAGGTGCTGAAGGGGTACTTGAAGAAATCATAGCTGAGAACTTCCCTGAACTGGGGAAGGAAAAAGGCATTGAAATCCAAGAGGCACAGAGAACTCCCTTCAGACGTAACTTGAATCGATCTTCTGCACGACATATCGTAGTGAAACTGGCAAAATACAAGGATAAAGAGAAAATTCTGAAAGCAGCAAGGGGTAAACGTGCCCTCACATATAAAGGGAGACCTATAAGACTCGTGACTGATCTCTCTTTTGAAACTTGGCAGGCCAGAAAGAATTGGCACGAGATTTTCAGGGTGCTAGACAGAAAAAATATGCAGCCAAGAATCCTTTATCCAGCAAGTCTGTCATTTAGAATAGAAGGAGAGATTAAGGTCTTCCCAAACAAACAAAAACTGAAGGAATTCGTCACCACGAAACCAGCCCTACAAGAGATCCTAAGGGGGACCCTGTGAGACAAAGTCCCAGAGACATCACTACAAGCATAAAACATACAGACATCACAATGACTCTAAACCCGTATCTTTCTATAATAACACTGAATGTAAATGGATTAAATGCGCCAACCAAAAGACATAGGGTATCAGAATGGATAAAAAAAACAAGACCCATCTATTTGCTGTCTACAAGAGACTCATTTTAGACCGGAGGACACCTTTAGATTGAGAGTGAGGGGATGGAGAACTATTTATCATGCGACTGGAAGCCAAAAGAAAGCTGGAGTAGCCATACTTATATCAGACAAACTAGGCTTTAAATTAAAGGCTGTAACAAGAGACGAAGAAGGACATTATATAATAGTTACAGGGTCTATCCATCAGGAAGAGCTAACAATTATAAATGTCTATGCGCCGAATACTGGAGCCCCCAAATATATAAAACAATTACTCATAAACATAAGCAACCTCATTGATAAGAATGTGGTCATTGCAGGGGACTTTAATACACCACTTACAGAAATGGATAGATCATCTAGACACACGGTCAATAAAGAAACAAGGGCCCTGAATGAGACATTGGATCAGATGGACTTGACAGATATATTTAGAACTCTGCATCCCAAAGCAACAGAATATACTTTCTTCTCGAGTGCACATGGAACATTCTCCAAGATAGATCATATACTGGGTCACAAAACAGCCCTTCATAAGTTTACAAGAATTGAAATTATACCATGCTTACTTTCAGACCACAATGCTATGAAGCTTGAAATCAACCACAGAAAAAAGTCTAGAAAACCTCCAAAAGCATGGAGGTTAAAGAACACTCTACTAACGAATGAGTGGGTCAACCAGGCAATTAGAGAAGAAATTAAAAAATATATGGAAACAAACGAAAATGAAAATACAACAATCCAAACGCTTTGGGACGCAGCAAAGGCAGTCCTGAGAGGAAAATACATTGCCATCCAGGCCTATCTCAAGAAACAAGAAAAATCCCAAATACAAAATCTAACAGCACACCTAAAGGAACTAGAAGCAGAACAGCAAACGCAGCCTAAGCCCAGCAGAAGAAGAGAAATAATAAAGATCAGAGCAGAAATAAACAATGTAGAAACTAAAAAAACTGTAGAGCAGATCAACGAAACCAAGAGTTGGTTTTTTGAAAAAATAAACAAAATTGACAAACCTCTAGCCAGGCTTCTCAAAAAGAAAAGGGAGATGACCCAAATAGATAAAATCATGAATGAAAATGGAATGATTACAACCAATCCCTCAGAGATACAAACAATTATCAGGGAATACTATGAAAAATTATATGCCAACAAACTGGACAACCTGGAAGAAATGGACAAATTCCTGAACACCCACACTCTTCCAAAACTCAATCAGGAGGAAATAGAAAGCTTGAACAGACCCATAACCAGCGAAGAAATTGAATCGGTTATCAAAAATCTCCCAACAAATAAGAGTCCAGGACCAGATGGCTTCCCAGGGGAGTTCTACCAGACGTTTAAAGCAGAGATAATACCTATCCTTCTCAAGCTATTCCAAGAAATAGAAAGGGAAGGAAAACTTCCAGACTCATTCTATGAAGCCAGTATTACTTTCATTCCTAAACCAGACAGAGACCCAGTAAAAAAAGAGAACTACAGGCCAATATCCCTGATGAATATGGATGCAAAAATTCTCAATAAGATACTAGCAAATCGAATTCAACGGCATATAAAAAGAATTATTCACCATGATCAAGTGGGATTCATTCCTGGGATGCAGGGCTGGTTCAACATTCGCAAATCAATCAACGTGATACATCACATTAACAAAAAAAGAGAGAAGAACCATATGATCCTGTCAATCGATGCAGAAAAGGCCTTCGACAAAATCCAGCACCCTTTCTTAATAAAAACTCTTGAAAAAGTCGGGATAGAAGGAACATACTTAAAGATCATAAAAGCCATTTATGAAAAGCCCACAGCTAACATCATCCTCAACGGGGAAAAACTGAAAGCTTTTTCCCTGAGATCAGGAACACGACAAGGATGCCCACTCTCACCGCTGCTGTTTAACATAGTGCTGGAAGTTCTAGCATCAGCAATCAGACAACAAAAGGAAATCAAAGGCATCAAAATTGGCAAAGATGAAGTCAAGCTTTCGCTTTTTGCAGATGACATGATATTATACATGGAAAATCCGATAGACTCCACCGAAAGTCTGCTAGAACTGATACAGGAATTCAGCAAAGTTGCAGGATACAAAATCAATGTACAGAAATCAGTTGCATTCTTAT
Source organism: Prionailurus bengalensis (assembly GCF_016509475.1). Taxonomy (NCBI): domain Eukaryota; kingdom Metazoa; phylum Chordata; class Mammalia; order Carnivora; family Felidae; genus Prionailurus; species Prionailurus bengalensis. Next base: position 154,473,667 of record NC_057344.1, on the reverse strand, counting down.
ACACTAACAATGAAGCAACAGAAAGACAAATAAAGAAACTGATCCCATTCACAATTGCACCAAGAAGCATAAAATACCTAGGAATAAATCTAACCAAAGATGTAAAGGATCTGTATGCTGAAAACTATAGAAAGCTTATGAAGGAAATTGAAGAAGATTTAAAGAAATGGAAAGACATTCCCTGCTCATGGATTGGAAAAATAAATATTGTCAAAATGTCAATACTACCCAAAGCTATCTACACATTCAATGCAATCCCAATCAAAATTGCACCAGCATTCTTCTCGAAACTAGAACAAGCAATCCTCAAATTCATATGGAACCACAAAAGGCCCCGAATAGCCAAAGGAATTTTGAAGAAGAAGACCAAAGCAGGAGGCATCACAATCCCAGACTTTAGCCTCTACTACAAAGCTGTCATCATCAAGACAGCATGGTATTGGCACCAAAACAGACACATAGACCAATGGAATAGAATAGAAACCCCAGAACTAGACCCACAAACGTATGGCCAACTCATCTTTGACAAAGCAGGAAAGAACATCCAATGGAAAAAAGACAGCCTCTTTACAAATGGTGCTGGGAGAACTGGACAGCAACATGCAGAAGGTTGAAACTAGACCACTTTCTCACACCATTCACAAAAATAAACTCAAAATGGATAAAGGACCTAAATGTGAGACAGGAAACCATCAAAACCTTAGAGGAGAAAGCAGGAAAAGACCTCTCTGACCTCAGCCGTAGCAATCTCTTACTCGACACATCCCCAAAGGCAAGGGAATTAAAAGCAAAAGTGAATTACTGGGACCTTATGAAGATAAAAAGCTTCTGCACAGCAAAGGAAACAACCAACAAAACAAAAAGGCAACCAACGGAATGGGAAAAGATATTCGCAAATGACATATCGGACAAAGGGCTAGTATCCAAAATCTATAAAGAGCTCACCAAACTCCACACCCGAAAAACAAATAACCCAGTGAAGAAATGGGCAGAAAACATGAATAGACACTTCTCTAAAGAAGACATCCGGATGGCCAACAGGCACATGAAAAGATGTTCAGCGTCGCTCCTTACCAGGGAAATACAAATCAAAACCACACTCAGGTATCACCTCACGCCAGTCAGAGTGGCCAAAATGAACAAATCAGGAGACTATAGATGCTGGAGAGGACGTGGAGAAACGGGAACCCTCTTGCACTGTTGGTGGGAATGCAAATTGGTGCAGCCGCTCTAGAAAGCAGTGTGGAGGTTCCTCAGAAAATTAAAAATAGACCTACCCTATGATCCAGCAATAGCACTGCTAGGAATTTACCCAAGGGATACAGGAGCACTGATGCATAGGGCCACTTGTACCCCAATGGTCATAGCAGCACTCTCAACAATAGCCAAATTATGGAAAGAGCCTAAATGTCCATCAACTGATGAATGGATAAATAAATTGTGGTTTATATACACAATGGAATATTACGTGGGAATGAGAAAAAATGAAATATGTCCTTTTGTAGCAACGTGGATGGAACTGGAGAGTGTGATGCTAAGTGAAATAATCCATACAGAGAAAGACAGATACCATATGGTTTCACTCTTATGTGGATCCTGAGAAACTTAACAGGAACCCATGGGGGAGGGGAAGGAAAAAAAAAAAAGAGGTTAGAATGGGAGAGAGCCAAAGCATAAGAGACTGTTAAAAACTGAGAACAAACTGAGGGTTGATGGGGGGTGGGAGGGAGGAGAGGGTGGGTGATGGGTATTGAGGAGGGCACCTTTGGGATGAGCACTGGGTGTTGTATGGAAACCAATTTGTCAATAAATTTCAGAAAAAAAAAAATATAAAAGTCAAGAACTTGCAATAAATTATTATAGGATATCCTTACTAATCATATAAAAAATATTTTGTGTGCTAAGAAAGTCATTTTAGTTAGCTTTTGAATATTATTTAGTTCTAATTTTATCTAAATATCTTAACTTACTTCTTTACCTGTTTGTCTACATTAGTCAATAATTTTAATATTGGACTGCAGTTAATTTCACAAAGTCAATAATAAGACGAATGGTTGCAAAGTTGTTTTTTTTCTCTTAGCTATCAAAAATGGCAGGAACAAACCTCAGAGGAAATTAAAATCCAGACCTATTTTAACATCAATATTGATGGTCAATATTCATTTTTAAGCATACATTATTGTAAATTTGATTAATATAATATTATCTGCTCTGTGCTTAGACTAGTGAGATATATTAATTACTTTCATGACTAAAATAAAAACAGTAACCTGAAACATTATTTTCATGTAGTCTGTGTTTAATCACACTGACTTTGTTCACATAGAGCAATTAATCGCAGAATAATTCTAATGTGATGTTGTATACTTTACATTTGGCAAAAACATCCACAAAATGAAATTCATTCTTTAATTAAATATTAAAGGTCATAGATGGCAGTTAAAAATGATGTTTTGAACATGAGCTTACTTACTCTTCTCTTTGAAACTCTATTAAAATCACCATGGGGATGAAGAAACATATGTTCATAAGGATTTTTTTTTAATGATAATAGAAGAGATCTTATCAGATGGGCTCTATTAACCAACTATTGGATGTTATAAACCTGATGAGATCATTTCCTTTCCAAACAAAGTAGCTTATAGCAAACAGTATCTTCCACTAAAAAAGACAAAATAATAGAGAAGTAGATATAATTTGAGCATAAAGCATCAGAGAAGTAAAAGTAAAGGGGCTAATATTACCGATGATGGAATGATTTGGGGATGGTAAATGCATGTCTGCCAAATTCTAAACATATATGGGGCAGGAGGCTGGAAACCTCAGCCAGAAATCTGTTAGGGACGATATAAAGTTTTCCTTATTTTCCTACTACTGAAGAGCAAAAGATTTGAGTTCGGAGTCTATCATAGAGACATCAGAGTCTGCTAATGAACACAGTAAGCTTTTGATAAAATTGCTCAAAAATTGCGGGAACAGACTAAAGAAGATGATGATTCAGCATTATCAAATGTGTCACCCAGCTTCAACGTGGCATCAGAATAGCATTGACTTGTCAACAGAAATAATTTAATGAAAAAACATTATTTTGAAATCCTCAGATTTCTGAGGAAACTAATTACAGCTCTTGTTTTTATCCTAAGTTAAAAAAAAAACTTTTAAAATGAAAGCAAAAAAAAAAGATATTTTAGATAAAAACCAAGTGAAAGAAATTTTATTTTAAATTTGAAGTGAAAACTTACTAAAAAGAGCGTGTAAACTTGAAGGAAAAGAGTACAAAACAGACATGAAACTGGACAGAAGTAAATACAGAGCAACAAAAAGCAAGATTCTAATGAACTACCTGAATGGTGATGATTTAAAACAATACTAACAACTTGTAGGTGAAGGTCAATGTAGAAGTAAAATGGATGACAACAGTTACATGTAAAATGAGAAAGGGTGCCTGGGTGGCTCAGTTGGTTAAGCATAGTACTTCAGCTCAGGTCATGATCTCATGGTTTCTGAGTTTGAACCCCATGTCAGTCTCTGTGCTGACAGCTCAGAGACTGGAGCCTGCTTCGGATTCTGTGTCTCCCTCTCTCTCTGCCCCTCCCCTGCTTGCACTTTGTCTCTCTCAAAAATAAATAAATATTAAAAAGAGAGGAGAGAGAGAGAGAGAGAGAGAGAGAGAGAGAGAGAAGTGAATGATGAAGTTAAAGTGTCAAAAGTTTTTGTTTTGTTTTCTTTAGTGGCTTAACACAACAATATTCATTTTGCTTACATATTTGCAATTTGGGCAAGGCCTCTTAGGAAGCTCATTTGCTCATTTCTGCTCCATTTAGTGTCTACTGGGACATCTCAAAGTCTGAGGGCTGTAAACATCATAATGTTCTCTCATTTATACATCCAGTGGTTGATTTTGGCTATTGGTTTACATGTTAGCTGATGCCATTGTGGCCTCTCTATGTGGCCTGGGCTTCCTCACAAAATGATGGCTGAATTCCAAGAGGAGGTGCAAAGAGAAAGACACAGAGCCAGGCGGAAGCAGTATCGACTTTTCTAACCTAGCTACAGACGTCACACAGTGTCTTCCTCTATATTCTATTTGTTAAAAGTACATAACTAAGGAAGCCTATATTCAAGGGGAGGGGAATAGACTCCATCTGCTGACAAAAGAATATCAATATAACACTATAAGAAAAATACGTGGTATGGGATATATTAGTGCAACTATCTTTGGAACATATATATTACACTGAGTATTTTGCAGATTGTGATTTTTTTAACCTTTATTATTTTTAGTTTTAGTTTTAGTTTTTTACCTAGGGTATAAGTGACTTGTAATGTTATATTTATTTCAGGTATACAACATAATGATTTGATATTTGCAAAATATACATTGCAAAAGAATCACCCCAGTAAGTCCAGTTGGCATCCATCAGGTTACATAGTTACATGTTTTTTACTTGTGATGAAAATGTCTCAGGGAACTATTCCTCTTTCTAAATCCCCATAACTATTTCCTGTCTAAATCCATGTCCATTGGCAATGTGATTTGTACCTTCTTCCTATAAGAAGTTGAGTCTACATCTTCTTTGGAAAAATGCTTATTTAGGTCTTTGGGGCATTTTTTATTGGATTTTTTTTCTTTGCCATTGAGTTGTATGAGTTCCTTATATATTTTGAATATTAAGTCCTTATCAGATATAAGATTTGCATTTTTTTCATTCCAAAGTTGTCTGTTCTTTTTGTTGATTGTCTTATTTGTTGTGCAGTAGCTTGATATATTCCAACTTGCTTAAATTTGCTTTTGTTGCCCATGCCAGTGGTGCCATATCCAAACAGATTATTGCTAAAACCAGTGTCAAGGAGATTTTCTCTATGTATTCTTCTAGAAATGTTTTATGATTTCAGGTCTTACATTTAAGTCTTTAATCCAATTTAAGTTAATTTTTGTGAAGGCAGTAATCCAAGTGTTGTTTCATGTTTTTGCATGTAGATACCCAATTTCCCCAACACCGTTTAGTAACAACACTGTCTTTTCCTCATTCAGTGGCTTCCATGTCAAATATGGAGAAATACAAATAGCCAACATGTATATGAAAAGATACTAAACGACACTAATCAGAGAAATGCAAATAAAAAACCACAATGTGAAATCACCTCACCCATAATGGCCATTGTTAGACAAGAAATAACAAGTGTTGGTGAGGAGGTAGAGTAAAGGTAACCCTTGTGCCCTGTTGGTGGGAATGTGAATTGGTGCAGCCACTGTTGAAATCAGTATGGACATTCCTCAAAAAGTTAAAAACAGCATTGCAAAATGATCCAGTAATTCCACTACAGAGGATTTACACCAAGAAAATCAAAACACTAATTTGTAAGATATATGTACCCCTATGTTTACTGCAGGATTATTTACAATAGTCAGGATATGGTAGTAACCCAAGTGTCCATTGACAGCTGAATGAATAAAGAAGATGCAGTGGATACATACAATGGAATATTACTCAGCCAACAAAAAGAATGGAATTATACCTGTTGCAACAATAAGACTTGCAACAAATCTTGCCATTTGAAATAACCTAGAGAGTATAATGCTAAGTGAAATAAATCAGTCAGAGAAAGACAAATGCCATATGATTTTGTTAATATGTGAAATTTAAGTAACAAAACAAAAGAATAAAGGAAGAAAACAAACAAACAAATAAAAAACTGACTCTTAAATACAGAGAACAAACTGGTGGTTGCCCAACAAGAGGTGGGTGGGAACATGGGTGAAATAAATAAAGGGGATTAAGAGTACATTGATTTCAAATAGAAAATCCAAAAATGGACCCACATCTATATGGTCAACTAATCTTTGACAAAGGAGAAAAGACAATCTTTTTAACAAATGGTGTTGGGAACATGCAAAAGAATGAAACCGGACTACTTTCTTATACCATACACAAAAAATAAATTCAAAATAGATGAAAGACCTAAATGTGTTAGAGGAAACCATCAAAATCCTGTAGGAGAACACAGGCAGAAAACCTCTTTGGCATTGGTCATAGCAACTTCTTCCTAGATCCATCTCCAGAGACAAGGGAAACAAAAGCAAAAATGAACTATCGGTACCTCATCAAGATAAAAAGCTTCTGCACAGCAAAGGAAATAATCAGCAAAACTAAAAGGCAACTGAGAGAATGTGAGAAGATACTTTCAAATGATACATCTGATAAAGGGTTAGTATCCAAAATCTGTAAAAAACTCATCATCCTCAGCACCCAAATATGAAATAATCCACTGAATGGGCAAAAGACATGAATAGACATTTTTCCAAAAGGACATCCAGATGGCTAGCAGACATATGAAAGTACGCTCAACATCACTCATCATCAGGGAACTGCAATCAAAACCACTATGAGATATCACCTCATACCTGTCATAATGGCTAAAATTAGCAACACAGCAAACAAGTGTTGGCAAGGATGTGGAGAAAAGGGAACCCTCCTACACTGTGGGAATGCAAACTGGTACAGCCACTGTGGAAAACAGTATGGAAGTTCCGCAAAAAGCTAATAATAGAACTACCCTACAATATGACCCAGCAACTACAATACTAGATATTTACCCAAAGGGTACAAAAATACTAATTCCAAGGGATACATGCACTCCACTGTTTATAGCAGCATTATCAACAAGAGCCAAACTATAGAGAGAGACCAAATGTCCACAGACTGATGAATGGATAAAAAAGAGGTGGTATGCATACAATGCAATATTACTCAACCACAAAAAAAATAATGAAATGTTGCCATTTGCAATGACATGGATGGAGCTAGAGTGTATTATGCTAATCAAAATAAGACAGAGAAAGACAAATATCATATGTTTTTACTCATACGTGGAATTTGATAGAGGAGATGAACATAGGGGAGAAAAAGAGAGGCAAACCATAAGACAGACTGTTAACTTATAGAGAACAAACTGAGGGTTGCTGGAGGGAAGGTGGGCAGGGGGATAGGTTAAATGAGTGATGGGTATTAAGGAAGGCACTTGTTGGGATGAGTCCTGGATGTTATATGTAAATGCTGAATCACTAAATTGTACTCCTGAAACTAATATTACACTATATGTTAACTAATTGAAATTTAAATAAAAACTTAAAACAGTAAAGAAATAGGTTCACATATTTCAATGAGCACTGAGAAATGTGCTGAATGGTTGAATCATATTGTGTACCTAGATCTAATACTGCATGTTAATTTAAAAAATAATTAAAAATAATTAATTAAAAAATAAAATGACAACATGCTCCACCAATCTCACTTCTATGTATATAGCCAAAGAAAATGAAATCATGATCTCAAGATTTATCTGTACTCTCGTGTTTATTGCTGAATTATTCACAATAGCCAAGACATGGAAACAACCTAAGTGCCCTTCTCTAGATAAATGAATAAAACAGATATGATACACATAAGCACACTCACACACACATACACAATTGAACATTATTCATCCATGAAGAAGAAAATGCCAAAAAAAGAACATACATTTTGCAACAATGTGGATGAAACTTGAGGGCATTATGTTAAGTGAAATAAGTCAGACAGAAAAAGACAAATACTGTACTATCTCAATTATGTGAAATCTAAGAGACTCAGACTCATAAAAGCAGAGAATAGAATAGTGGTTGTCAGAGGCTGGGGAGAGGGGGAAATGGAGAAGTATTGGTTAAAGAGTACAAAGTTTTAGTTCTAAGTTGAATACATTCTGGAGATTCAATGTACAGCATTGTGAGTTAATCATACTTAATAATACTATATTTTATACTTGAAATTTGATAAAAGAATAAATATTGGGACGCCTGAGTGGCTCAGTCGTTTAAGTGTCCAGCTCTTGATTTCGGTTCAAGTCATGATCTCACGGTTTGTGAGATTGATCCCTGTGTTGGGCTCTGTGCTGACAGTGAGGAGCCTGCTTGGGATTGTCAATCTCCCTCTCCCTCTGCCCTCCCCCACTTGTGGTCTTTTTCTCTCTCTCTACCTCAAAATAAATAAATAAACTAAAATAAAGAATAAATATTAAGGGTTCTCATGCTTAAAAGGGGTAAGTATGTGAGGTGATGGTGTTAATTTACTAGATGTGGTAACCATTTTACAATGTATATGTATACAAATCATCATATTGTGCACTTAATATGTATATTTTATGTGTCATATATATCAGAATAAAGCTGGGGGGGGGGGAACCAAGGAAACTATTAACCCATATGAGTCTGTACCTGTACTCTGCCTTCCCCCTTTTTCCACAGATAAGTTAGTGTTGATGATTTCCTACACTCCTATTGAAGTCTAACCTCCAATTATTCTACAATCTCATGTTTTGTTTTTTTTAATCAAAGCTTTGTTCCTGAAATTATATCTTCTCTTCTGTCTCATTAACCTTCCCTCTCTTCTGGAAACAAAAACATAAGAAAACTCAAGAACTCTCCATTTGTTATAATTCTCCTATGACTTCCTATCATCTCCAGATATAATCTCTGCTCTCTTCCATTAAAAAAAAAAAGTTATTGAAAGAGTTGTCTGTAGCTATTGTTTTTACTTCATATATCAGTGAGGGTTCAACTAGAGAAGCAGAACCAGTGATATGTGTGTGGGGGGGTGGGGGTGTATATGTATATGGTGTATGACTGAGAACTTGCTTTTTCAATTAAATAAGATGATTAAGCTTGCCTGTAAGGCTGCTACCTCCTTGTCTGTGTTGGAACTTGACATCTACAGGGCAGTCATTCAGGAAGGAAAGGTCATGAGCAGGCTGCAACTGCAAGCATGAGCTAGAACCCCACAAGGACATACTGAAATCCATGTGGTTCCTTAATGCGTCCGTCCTTGGTGATAACCATAACTTACATAATCTGGAGCCATTGCCACAAAGATACACATATCTAGGAAGAGAAGCTGAAAAATAACTTAGAGAAAAAAACAGAACAATTGCAAGCCTATTTGTGCTTTACGTCCATGGGGTGAGTCAGCAGATCTACACACATTGCAGAGCCATCTCAGTTCCCAATCCACATTCTGCAATCAAATACAGTATACCAATTAGTTTTCTCCACCGGCACTACCCTGAGATTGATTTCTGTTCTGATTTTCCAAGTCCTCTCTGCAGCTTTTTAACCTAGTTGTTCAATGAATTAATTAGAATTGAAATTTTGGAGATGGTCTGGAGTTTAGGTTCCTTTCTGATACTAGAAATTCCTTTCCCACGAAAAGAAAAATGACTGCCCAGGAGGAGTTTCAGAGAGTGGTGCCAGAAGTTAATCTTCTCATGCAAGATAAACTGAGAAGCAATATGGGCCTTTTATTATCTTCCCAGAAATAATACACCAGATGATGCATAGGCATATTCTAGAAATGCAAGATAATTAATATGTCACACTCCTTTTCGAAATTGATATTTCAGGCAATCCTGAGAGCTATCCCTATCAGACAATGGGTTGTAGCTGAAGCCATTTGTATACCTCCCCTAAAGTCAATAGATAGAGAACTTTAGGGCGAAACTGCCACTCCAATATTGCTAACAGTTGACATAAACTTATTTGCCAAAAGTCTCTCGGATACTATTTTAAAAATGAGTTAAGAAAAATAACATGTACTGGCCATCATTGTGCAATTATCAACAAAAACGAGCACAAATTTAAATAAAATGGGCAAAATATTAGATCAAATACCTTAGTAAGGAAGATATATAAAGTAAAACAAGTACTTGAAAAGTTACACATCATTGGTCAATAGAAATTTCAAGTTATATTCACACTGAGATATTACTATACATCCATCAGAATTCAGTTAAAAGATACTATTTCAAAAGATCGGTGAAGTTGTTACCAACTAAGCACTCATCCAATGTTGGAGAAATGCAAAATATGAAAATCACAGTGGAAAACAGTTTGACAATATTTCAGATAAAAGTACCCTAAGACCTAGTCATTCTACTTTTAAGTATCCAACCAGGATAAGTGAAAGAAAAAATAAAAATTCCTACAAAGGTTTGTAGACAAAGAGCAAATCCAAACCAGAACAGCCCAATGTCCACCAACCAATACATAGATAAACAAAAAGTAGGACATCCCTAAAACTGAAAATTCCTCAGGAGTAATAGTGAATGAAGTATATTAAATTAAAAATATAAATGAATCCCCCAAATAGTGTGATATGAAATAGAAATCAAGACACAAAAGACTACATATGGTATGGTGGCATTCTATCTTCACAGATCAGTAGTTGCCTGGGCTTAAGTTGAGTGACTCACAGGGAATAAGGAATAAGGGAGCTGTTGGGGATGATGAGATGTCATAAAACTTGATTATGGTGGTAATTTTAGGACTCTATGGATTTTGCATTTACCAGACCTCATCAAGCTGTACATTTAAGATGAATGATTACACAATATGTACAATTTCCCTACAAAGGAGCTTTAGGAAAATAGTTGAATTGATATCACATCCATGTACCCTAATGATGGTGCAGTACCTTAAAATCAACCTCAATATTCGTGATCATTAAGTCAGGTGTTTTTTCATTATTGCACAAGGCATAAAATCAGCATGATAGTGATAATGATGGCTGAAAACATAAAATATAATTATTTACATATTTACTTACCATACACATATAATTTTACAAGTCTTTTGAAAAATTTAGTCTTGTTATACCCATTTTACACATGATTAAACTGAGGCACCAATTAATTAATTTTTCCAAATTTGCATAACAACATGTCGTAGAGCTCACATGTGGTCCCATGATCCTGACTCTAGGATCCATGCCCTAGTTTATACCACTAAGCTGTTTGCCCATTACCTAATGATGGCTCCCCAGGCATAAAGTAGAAGAAAAGAATGACACACAATACTTAGAAGGATATAAAAATTACCAGTTTATTGGAGGTTTATTGGCACAGAATCAAATACAGAATTTAAGAAAGAACAGACATTTTGTTATTGAAGACAGCCCCATTTCTTGCATACTCAGCTACCGTGCATTCTCTCAGGGATTTCTTTTCACCTACCAGGTGTGAGTATAATAAATATACCAAGGAAGAAAATTAAGCAGCCTTGTAAGGAAACCACCTAACTACAACATTGTGGCTTACTGTTCATTAAATAGTCCAATTGCACTTTACCCTTCATATTTAATAAAATATAACTTTTTTGCAACTATTTTTAACTTTGTATATGCCCCTGCCTGCTAGTTCAGAGCTCATTTCCTAAATATATTCATGTAAATGTTACTTTGAAAAAAATATATATAACAAAGAGAATTCAAAAATACACTGTTGAGTACCTATCTTCTATTCAAAAGACGATAACATAGTCAGACATAAGGAATAACTCCAATAGATCCAGATGATATCCTGTACCCACATCCCTCCATACATCATGAATAATCGCTGTAGGTAACAGAGCTTTGAAAATGTGTATTACTTTTGAAATTTAACTTGTGTTCACAGAACTTCTGGAAAAAATGCTCACATATGTTTTGATAAAAAGTTTCATGTGGGATGAGATAAAGTTATATCATTTTTTTAAATATTGCTTTCTGTTTACTAAACTGCATTTGCATCACAATATTCCAAGCCAAGAAGATCTGATGATAATAAACCAAGAACATATACATTCAACAAAGTAACACTTTTAAGCTCACAGTATCCAATAAAATCTTAATTTATTTTAAAATATCTCCATTCCTTTTTTCACTCCTATGAAAGTGCATTGAATTAGAACAATCTGAGTGTTTGATAACAAGTAATAAGCCAGCTTCTGTAGGAATACTTTTCAGAAACAAACATGAATAAAACTAAAATTATTATTTGAAAGCAATAGATACTCTAGAGAGTTAAGATGATTTACAGCATTTAAGCAAAACAATATGAATTTTGAAAAGTAAATGACTACATCCTGAATATAAATTTTCTTTTTAAAAATGTTTGTTCAGAAAAAACATTTGACATTTTTACAAATTTATGAGCCTTCAGTTGAAAGTTTTCAAAATAACACTGCATCCAAGGAAACATTAAATAGAAAGATATATCAGAAATGCTACACAGTCATAAATTTATTTCGGAATTGGTGTTTTTTTCATCATATTCACCAGCTGAAAGAATGTTTTAAAGTTTTATTTTGACACTATCACTATTAAAGGCCAAACTATAAATTCTAAATAATTGTCTTCTAAGTTCCAAGCTTGCAACCATTTCCAAACTTCATAACATCATATGTTTTGCACATCAGTGTTGTACTGTATGCTATTTCCATTATCTTATTCTCTTTTGCATTCTTCTCCCTACGGTTATTAAGTTCTCTATTTCTTATTTTATTAGAGCATTTACTTCAGAATATTTGAAAATTTTAACTTCTAATCCCTTTAAAATATTATGTTAAATATGTTTTTTGGGGCACCTGGGTGGGTCAGCCGGTTGAGCACGGACTTTGGCTCAGGTCATGATCTTGGGTTTCATGAGTTCAAGCCCCACTTTGGGCTCTGTGCTGACAGCTCAGAGCCTGGAGCCTACTTCAGATTCTGTGTCTCTCTATCTCTCTCTCTCTGCCCCTCCTCTGCTCGTACTCTGCCTCTCTATCAAAAATAAATAGACATTAAAAAAATTGAAAATATGTTCTTCTAGGTACTTCAGTGTATATTACATTGAAAATATAATCTCACATCCGTAGACAAGCCACTTTATAGTAAAATTCTTAAAATGGATAAAGGTTTCATTTTTGTAAAACACTGACCTGTGTTGCGCAACTACAGGAGGCTTCTCATATAGGAGTTTATATAACTTGCAGCCTCTGAGCTTTGTTACCCAAAGATTTCTTGGCCCTTGGTTTGTTGTATAAATTTCTACTGTCTTCCTAAACAGTTTGTAGAGGGAAAAGAAAGCTAATCAAATGAATCAGAGTATTAGATAAACATATTTTTACTTTATCATATTTATCTCCCAAGTTTAGAAAAAAGGACAGTCAGTATTTTCATTATAACCTCTAATATTTCAAGGACACAAAGGAATTAATCTCTCATAGAAACACACAGAAAAAGCACTCCAAATTACAGGTATAAAAACTAAATAAATTTGACATGATTCTCTATTTGTTTCAACAGTGATAAAAATTTAGAATGTAGTGCAAGGGAAAAATGAAAACCAAAATAAATTGCCTTAAGAAGATAAAAAATATGCTTAATACATAAATAAAATATTATATGACCTCTGATTTCTTACTTATCTTCCTCATAGGGTTCAAAGTGTTCCTCACCCAGCTAAGTAATCTTTTCTTGAAATATCCTTTAGTTTTTATATGGAAGCTACAGAGACAACAATGTATCTTAAAAAAACGATTCTAAAGAGCCAGAATAATAGATCACTGAATATTTGACCAGGCACTGAGTTCCTAAATAAACTTAGCTGAGTAATTATTCATATTTTGGCTACTCAAATACTATATATATATATATATATGTGTGTGTGTGTGTGTGTGTGTGTGTGCGCACGTGTGTATGTATTCTCTCTTTCTCTTTGACACACACACACACTCACATAGACACTTTTTATTTATTTATGCACTTGTTTGTTTATTTGTTTATGTGAGCTTTGTTAATGTGGATCTATTTTGTGTTGTAACAGAATAAAATTTCTAAGTTCCTAAGACTGAAGCTAAATCTTAGACTAATTGCAATTAATTCAAATAATTGCATTCAAATAAATAAAATATAAAACATTTTTGATGACTTTCCAGTCATTTCTGTACTGTCCAGCATCACAGAACTTTTTCTTTAAATTGTTTGCATGTTTTTCTAAATTTAATAATATTTTGAAAAAATCTTATTGGTCTGATTAAGTCTCTTACATACTTATATAAATGGTAAAAAAAAAAAATCTAACATTTTGGGGCACCTGGGTGGCTCAGTTGGTTAAGCATCAGACTTTTGATTTAGACTCAGGTCATGATCTCATGAGTGAGTTCCAACCCCACATCGGGCTCTGCACTGATGGTATGGAGCCTGCTTGGGGTTCTCTCTGTCCCTTTCCCTCTGTCTCTCCCACGCTCTCTCTTTCTTAAATAAATAAACTAAAAATTTTTTTTTCTAAAAAAAATTAACATTTCTTTTTTTTTTATGAAATTTATTGACAAATTGGTTTCCATACAACACCCAGTGCTCATCCCAAAAGGTGCCCTCCTCAATACCCATCACCCACCCTCTCCTCCCTCCCACCCCCCATCAACCCTCAGTTTGTTCTCAGTTTTTAACAGTCTCTTATGCTTTGGCTCTCTCCCATTCTAACCTCTTTTTTTTTTTTTTTCCTTCCCCTCCCCCATGGGTTCCTGTTAAGTTTCTCAGGATCCACATAAGAGTGAAACCATATGGTATCTGTCTTTCTCTGTATGGCTTATTTCACTTAACATCACACTCTCCAGTTCCATCCACGTTGCTACAAAAGGCCATATTTCACTTTTTCTCATTGCCACATAATATTCCATTGTGTATATAAACCACAATTTCTTTATCCATTCATCAGTGGATGGACATTTAGGCTCTTTCCATAATTTGGCTATTGTTGAGAGTGCTGCTATGAACATTGGGGTACAAGTGGCCCTATGCATCAGTACTCCTGTATCCCTTGGATAAATTCCTAGCAGTGCTATTGCTGGGTCATAGGGTAGGTCTATTTTTAATTTTCTGAGGAACCTCCACACTGCTTTCCAGAGCGGCTGCACCAATTTGCATTCCCACCAACAGTGCAAGAGGGTTCCCGTTTCTCCACATCCTCTCCAGCACCTGTAGTCTCCTGGTTTGTTCATTTTGGCCACTCTGACTGGCGTGAGGTGATACCTGAGTGTGGTTTTGATTTGTATTTCCCTGATAAGGAGCGATGCTGAACATCTTTTCATGTGCCTGTTGGCCATCCGGATGTCTTCTTTAGAGAAGTGTCTATTCATGTTTTCTGCCCATTTCTTCACTGGGTTATTTGTTTTTCGGGTGTGGAGTTTGGTGAGCTCTTTATAGATTTTGGATACTAGCCCTTTGTCCGCTATGTCATTTGCGAATATCTTTTCCCATTCCGTTGGTTGCCTTTTAGTTTTGTTGGTTGTTTCCTTTGCTGTGCAGAAGCTTTTTATCTTCATAAGATCCCAGTAATTCACTTTTGCTTTTAATTCCCTTGCCTTTGGGGACGTGTCGAGTAAGAGATTGCTACGGCTGAGGTCAGAGAGGTCTTTTCCTGCTTTCTCCTCTAAGGTTTTGATGGTTTCCTGTCTCACATTTAGGTCCTTTATCCATTTTGAGTTTATTTTTGTGAATGGTGTGAGAAAGTGGTCTAGTTTCAACCTTCTGCATGTTGCTGTCCAGTTCTCCCAGCACCATTTGTTAAAGAGGCTGTCTTTTTTCCATTGGATGTTCTTTCCTGCTTTGTCAAAGATGAGTTGGCCATACGTTTGTGGGTCTAGTTCTGGGGTTTCTATTCTATTCCATTGGTCTATGTGTCTGTTTTGGTGCCAATACCATGCTGTCTTGATGATGACAGCTTTGTAGTAGAGGCTAAAGTCTGGGATTGTGATGCCTCCTGCTTTGGTCGTCTTCTTCAAAATTCCTTTGGCTATTCGGGGCCTTTTGTGGTTCCATATGAATTTTAGGATTGCTTGTTCTAGTTTCGAGAAGAATGCTGGTGCAATTTTGATTGGGATTGCATTGAATGTGTAGATAGCTTTGGGTAGTATTGACATTTTGACAATATTTATTTTTCCAATCCATGAGCAGGGAATGTCTTTCCATTTCTTTAAATCTTCTTCAATTTCCTTCATAAGCTTTCTATAGTTTTCAGCATACAGATCCTTTACATCTTTGGTTAGATTTATTCCTAGGTATTTTATGCTTCTTGGTGCAATTGTGAATGGGATCAGTTTCTTTATTTGTCTTTCTGTTGCTTCATTGTTAGTGTATAAGAATGCAACTGATTTCTGTACATTGATTTTGTATCCTGCAACTTTGCTGAATTCCTGTATCAGTTCTAGCAGACTTTTGGTGGAGTCTATCAGATTTTCCATGTATAATATCATGTCATCTGCAAAAAGCGAAAGCTTGACTTCATCTTTGCCAATTTTGATGCCTTTGATTTCCTTTTGTTGTCTGATTGCTGATGCTAGAACTTCCAGCACTATGTTAAACAGCAGCGGTGAGAGTGGGCATCCTTGTCGTGTTCCTGATCTCAGGGAAAAAGCTCTCAGTTTTTCCCCGTTGAGGATGATGTTAGCTGTGGGCTTTTCATAAATGGCTTTTATGATCTTTAAGTATGTTCCTTCTATCCCGACTTTCTCAAGGGTTTTTATTAAGAAAGGGTGCTGGATTTTGTCGAAGGCCTTTTCTGCATCGATTGACAGGATCATATGGTTCTTCTCTTTTTTTTTGTTAATGTGATGTATCACGTTGATTGATTTGCGAATGTTGAACCAGCCCTGCATCCCAGGAATGAATCCCACTTGATCATGGTGAATAATTCTTTTTATATGCCGTTGAATTCGATTTGCTAGTATCTTATTGAGAATTTTTGCATCCATATTCATCAGGGATATTGGCCTGTAGTTCTCTTTTTTTACTGGGTCTCTGTCTGGTTTAGGAATCAAAGTAATACTGGCTTCATAGAATGAGTCTGGAAGTTTTCCTTCCCTTTCTATTTCTTGGAATAGCTTGAGAAGGATAGGTATTATCTCTGCTTTAAACGTCTGGTAGAACTCCCCTGGGAAGCCATCTGGTCCTGGACTCTTATTTGTTGGGAGATTTTTGATAACCGATTCAATTTCTTCACTGGTTATGGGTCTGTTCAAGCTTTCTATTTCCTCCTGATTGAGTTTTGGAAGTGTGTGGTGTTCAGGAATTTGTCCATTTCTTCCAGGTTGTCCAATTTGTTGGCATATAAGTTTTCATAGTATTCCCTGATAATTGTTTGTATCTCTGAGGGATTGGTTGTAATCATTCCACTTTCATTCATGATTTTATCTATTTGGGTCATCTCCCTTTTCTTTTTGAGAAGCCTGGCTAGAGGTTTGTCAATTTTGTTTATTTTTTCAAAAAACCAACTCTTGGTTTCGTTGATCTGCTCTACAGTTTTTTTAGATTCTATATTGTTTATTTCTGCTCTGATCTTTATTATTTCTCTTCTTCTGCTGGGTTTAGGCTGCCTTTGCTGTTCTGCTTCTAGTTCCTTTAGGTGTGCTGTTAGATTTTGTATTTGGGATTTTTCTTGTTTCTTGAGATAGGCCTGGATTGCAATGTATTTTCCTCTCAGGACTGCCTTCGCTGCGTCCCAAAGCGTTTGGATTTTTGTATTTTCATTTTCGTTTGTTTCCATATATTTTTTAATTTCTTCTCTAATTGCCTGGTTGACCCACTCATTCGTTAGTAGGGTGTTCTTTAACCTCCATGCTTTTGGAGGTTTTCCAGACTTTTTTCTGTGGTTGATTTCAAGCTTCATAGCATTGTGGTCTGAAAGTAAGCATGGTATAATTTCAATTCTTGTAAACTTATGAAGGGCTGTTTTGTGACCCAGTATATGATCTATCTTGGAGAATGTTCCATGTGCACTTGAGAAGAAAGTATATTCTGTTGCTTTGGGATGCAGAGTTCTAAATATATCTGTCAAGTCCATCTGATCCAATGTCTCATTCAGGGCCCTTGTTTCTTTATTGACCGTGTGTCTAGATGATCTATCCATTTCTGTAAGTGGGGTGTTAAAGTCCCCTGCAATTACCACATTCTTATCAATAAGGTTGCTTATGTTTATGAGTAATTGTTTTATATATTTGGGGGCTCCAGTATTCGGCGCATAGACATTTATAATTGTTAGCTCTTCCTGATGGATAGACCCTGTAACTATTATATAATGTCCTTCTTCATCTCTTGTTACAGCCTTTAATTTAAAGTCTAGTTTGTCTGATATAAGTATGGCTACTCCAGCTTTCTTTTGGCTTCCAGTCGCATGATAAATAGTTCTCCATCCCGTCACTCTCAATCTAAAGGTGTCCTCAGGTCTAAAATGAGTCTCTTGTAGACAGCAAATAGATGGGTCTTGTTTTTTTTATCCATTCTGATACCCTATGTCTTTTGGTTGGCGCATTTAATCCATTTACATTCAGTGTTATTATAGAAAGATACGGGTTTAGAGTCATTGTGATGTCTGTATGTTTTATGCTTGTAGTGATGTCTCTGGGACTTTGTCTCACAGGGTCCCCCTTAGGATCTCTTGTAGGGCTGGTTTAGTGGTGACGAATTCCTTCAGTTTTTGTTTGTTTGGGAAGACCTTTATCTCTCCTTCTATTCTAAATGACAGACTTGCTGGATAAAGGATTCTTGGCTGCATATTTTTTCTGTCTAGCACCCTGAAAATCTCGTGCCAATTCTTTCTGGCCTGCCAAGTTTCAAAAGAGAGATCAGTCACGAGTCTTATAGGTCTCCCTTTATATGTGAGGGCACGTTTACCCCTTGCTGCTTTCAGAATTTTCTCTTTATCCTTGTATTTTGCCAGTTTCACTATGATATGTCGTGCAGAAGATCGATTCAAGTTACGTCTGAAGGGCGTTCTCTGTGCCTCTTGGATTTCAATGCCTTTTTCCTTCCCCAGTTCAGGGAAGTTCTCAGCTATGATTTCTTCAAGTACCCCTTCAGCACCTTTCCCTCTCTCTTCCTCCTCTGGGATACCAATTATGCGTATATTATTTCTTTTTAGTGTATCACTTAGTTCTCTAATTTTTCCCTCATACTCCTGGATTTTTTTATCTCTCTTTTTCTCAGCTTCCTCTTTTTCCATAACTTTATCTTCTAGTTCACCTATTCTCTCCTCTGCCTCTTCAAGCCGAGCTGTGGTGGTTTCCATTTTGTTATGCATTTCGTTTAAAGCGTTTTTCAGCTCCTCGTGACTGTTCCTTAGTCCCTTGATCTCTGTAGCAAGAGATTCTCTGCTGTCCTGGATACTGTTTTCAAGCCCAGCGATTAATTTTATGACTATTATTCTAAATTCACTTTCTGTTACATTATTTAAATCCTTTTTGATCAGCTCATTAGCTGTTGTTATTTCCTGGAGATTGTTCTGAGGGGAATTCTTCTGCTTGGTCATTTTGGATAGTCCCTGGCGTGGTGAGGACCTGCAGGGCACTTCCCCTGTGCTGTGGTGTATAACTGGAGTTGGTGGGCGGGGCCGCAGTGAGACCTGATGTCTGCCCCCAGCCCACTGCTGGGGCCACAGTCAGACTGGTGTGTGCCTTCTCTTCCCCTCTCCTAGGGGCGGGATTCACTGTGGGGTGGTGTGGCTCGTCTGGGCTACTTGCACCCTGGCAGGCTTGTGATGCTGGGGATCTGGCGTATTAGCTGGGGTGGGTAGGCAAGGTGCACGGGGGCATGAGGGGCAGGCTTAGCTCGCTTCTCCTTAGGTGATCCACTTCAGGAGGGGCCCTGTGGCAGCAGGAGGGAGTCAGATCTGCTGCCGGAGGTTTGGCTCCGCAGAAGCGCAGAGTTGGGTGTTTGCGTGGAGCCAGCACGTTCCCTGGCAGGAACCGGTTCTCTTTGGGATTTTGGCTGGGGGATGGGCGGGGAAGATGGCGCTGGCGAGTGCCTTTGTTCCCCACCAAACTGAGCTCTGTTGTCAGGGGGCTCAGCAGCTCTCCCTCCCTTTGTCCTCCAGCCTTCCCGCTTTCCTAGCAGAGCTGTTAACTTATGACCTCCCAGACGCTAAGTTGCGCTTGTTGTGGGAACACAGTCCGCCCGGCCCCTCCGCTTTTGCAAGCCAGACTCAGGGCTCTGCTTGGCCGGCGAGCCGCCCCTCCGCCCCGGCTCCCTCCCGCCAGTCCGTGGAGCGCTCACCGCCTCGCTGCCCTTCCTACCCTATTCCGTGGGCCTCTTGTCTGCGTTTGGCTCCGGCGACTCCGTTCTGCTAATCCTCTGGCGGTTTTCTGGGTTATTTAGGCAGGTGTAGATGGAATCTAAGTGATCAGCAGGACGTGCGGTGAGCCCAGCGTCCTCCTAAGCCGCCATCTTGCCGGGCCAAAAATTAACATTTCTGACAAAAAACGTTTTTCAGGAGCCTGGGTGGGTCATTCATCCATTCATCCATTCAAAAACTGTTTATTAAGAATCTATATATCATTCATCCATTCAAAAACTGTTTATTAGGAACATGTCTGTAACAGGCACACTGAATGTTGTTGCCATAAAAAATTTAGTACTTCAAAATAAAGCAAGTGTGTGTGTGTGTGTGTGTGTGTTTATATTTGTTTTGTTTTGTTTTTCTAAGTAGAGAAAAAATAAAGGTAGAATACCTTTACAAGGAAAATCCAGAAAATGTTAATGAATAGAGTTAAGATAATACCTTTGGTCAGTGTAAATAGTATAAATGAAATCAAATGAAACATACTTGAAGGGTTTAGGCCCAACAGCATTCCCCCACACCTACCCCCTGTTCTCATTTCATTTACAAATGAACAGCAGTTCTCAAAACAGCAATAGCTTAAGGGGTGGGGGGTGGGGGAAACAAGACCAAAAACAAACAAACAAACAAACAAACAAGCAAACAAAGGAACAAACTAAAATGTTTATTCTTACATTCCTTATAAGGCTCACGCTATTTTAGAGTAAATTCTAAAATGATTTCTTATACACTTTCGATTTATTGTTAATCTTTGGTAACCAGAAACATTTTTATGACCTTTGTTTTGAATATATTTGCATGAAATTTGGGGTGTCCTCAGTAGTTTCATTCTCAAACATAAATTAAACTTTAGGAATCCAAAATAAAATAATTATTCCTGCTTAGGCAGGAAATTTCTTGGGACTCAGTCTTTCACCTGATAGAAGATAATGTCCTGTATCTTCCATGACTGGGTCATCCAGGGGTAATTAAATCTCCAAACTCATGTTCTCAGAGCACTGTACATTGGAATCTACTTATATGAAAGAAATGATGGAACAAAGTAGATTGTTTCTTTTTACAATTCCAATTACCATGTGCTTGGACTCTCAATAATAGGAAATTTGTTCTACTGATGATAGTATCTTCCATACTAAGATATCAATAAGAATCTGAAACTTTTTTTTGCTTATTTTGAACTGAAGTCTCCCTAAAACTTTCCATCCAATAGTTCTTTGCTTTAAGTTGATAGAGAAAACGTTTAATATTTCAGCCAAGCTACAGATTTATATATTTGAAAACAACTCCGATATCCCTTCTTTATCAAAGTATAATGAGGTCCTCCAACTTCATTATATGATCATATTCTGAATTTTCATCAGGATCGATCAATTCCAAACTTTATGTCCCTATCAAAGTGTGATTCCCAGAACTCTTCATATAAGATAAAATTATATTGAAAAACCAAATTAAAGTTAGCAGTTCCAAAATTTTTGACTAATTAAATTGGATATTTTTCAACATTCTGATTATATTTTGCTTATTTAAGCATCATAGAGTTTCCAAAAGCTTATGCAAATTGGCATGTGGATCAGAACACTAATTTACAAATTAAATTTGAACTTTTATTGAATTATATTTCCTTCAATAAGATGCTGTGGTTCCGGTCCTTCTTTAAGACAAGGAAAATATTACAAATGTGCATATGAATCTGTGTATCTTGAGTGCGGCCTCCATTAAATATGACAGACATGTTACTTCACTGAACTTTTAATCATCGCATGGAGAATTGCTCAGTACATTCTACATCTGTTAGCTTCGGAAATTCCAAATTGCTAACCCTGCTAATATGATTTGCCTTTATCAGTGTCTGCCTCAATAAAAGGACAAGTGCAATTTATGCCTATCTGAAGGAAAATAAGTGAACTTCATCATATTCCTGTATTTCCCATCAGATATTACATTCTACTGCTAATTCTATAAGTAATGCAACTTAAAATATACATTTCACACATGTTTTTGAAGCATAAGTTTTATAAACTATTTGTTAAATGAAAAAATATACTTATTTTTTTCTGTTGTAATCACATTAATCTCAAAATCTGGGTTTTAATGTGTTGTGAACTTGAAATCTTGCAAATATATCTTGAAGTGTCATGAATCTATAGTCTTACAAATAGAAAATCTTTGTATTACTGTGATTAAAACTTGTTCTTTAATTAATTGATGGAGAAAATGCACTGTTGTTGTTTTTCAGTTGCAAATTAGGCAAACATAGCACCTCAATACACATTTTTATCTCAGCCTCTTCTCATCTCCCACCCAGACCAAACTAGTAGCTTTCTAACTGGTTTTCTTGCTTCAAATTCCATCTTTCTAAAGCATAAAACTAACTTGTCATTTCCTCAATTAAAATGAATCCGTGAATTCTGATCTAGAAGACAATGTCCTAGTATCTAGCAGGCATTTAAAGTGTGACATGAGGGGAGCCTGGGTTGCTCAGTTGATTAAGTGTCTGACTTCATCTCAGACCATGATCTTATGGTTCTGAGTTCAAGCCCTTCATCAGTCTCATTGCTGTCAGCAAACAACCCACTTTGGATCCTTTCTCTTTCTCCCTGTCTATCTATAAGAAACAAATAAACATAAAAAAATAATAAAGTATGACATGACCAGTTTCTTGTCCACATTTACAGTTCATCTAACAAGATGGGGCAAGCTGCCTTTGACTGAACCATTTCTTGTATTCCATGGTGTTAACCTGGGATAAGAAGGCCATTTTCATCAGTATAACGCATCCTGTTACTTACCTGTCCTTTCATATTTAATTTCAATATTCTCATCTTTCTCTCCCTCCTTCTTTTCTTCCTTTCCTCCCTCTTTGTGTCTCTTCATCCTTCTCTCTCTCTCTCTCTCTTTCTCTCTCTCTCTCTCACTCTGAATATAAATATATATATTTATATATATATATATATATATATATATATGTGTGTGTAAACATACACAAAAGATGTACAGAAAATTTTAAAATAAGTATTTGACTATTCAATAGCATCTCCTCTGGTCTTACTCTAATCACTTTCCTTATTAGAAAACAAAGTCTGTATTTTGAAAAATAAATCTATTCATGTCACTGGAATTCTTCAATGGTTTCCCAACATTTTCGAAAATTATAAATGCCCTGCAAGTGTTTTGCATGATGTGTTCATTACCTAGCATTCTTCTAGTCTTCTCTTTTACTCACCATAACTCTACTGTAGCAACATTCGCTTTCTTTTAGTTTCAAAATGCCTATGGTGAACATTTGTTCCATTTGCCAAAAATTCGTATTTAACATTTGTTTTATTATATTGTATGGTATAACTTGACCTGAATACATTATTTTTGAATGAAGAACAATCATTATTAGTTGCTTAAAAAATAACCTAGGATGGGTTTGATAGGCTTATGCCTCACACCACCAGTCTCTGCTATAATCATGTCTAGTATTGTGTGAACATGTAGGGAGAAGAGGCCTCTTTTTAACATATATACATCCTAAAGACCAGCAAAGATGACTCATCTCATTTTTTCCTCTCAGAATTGTTAAGTTACAATATAGATATAAGACACGATAATTCTCTTTCGCTTTCTGACCAAATAAAATGAGTTTGAAGCAAATGGCTAAGGACAACTCCTTCTCTTCTCATGTTGTGGTGAAAGTATTTGATGCAGCCCCTTGCAGGCCACTCAGAATACTAACCAGCTGAGTCTTGGCCACCACATATGTCATAGACTTTGACGTGCTGGAAGTTATGCAGTAGCCAGTTGGTGTTGCCATTGGGAAACATGGAAAATTACGAGTTTGATAAATATGCTTTTCCTTCAGGAAATGGGCATTAATAAGTACTGCTGTAGAGAGCAGAAAGTGAATTCTGATTACTCTTATTCTATACATATGAATATGGATATTACATAAATCTAAATTATTTTATTGTTGGTAATTCTTTGTAAAATCTGCAGTAAACCTTCTTCTCTATATGTGCATGCTTAATGAAAATTAATCCTTCAATTTACATTTAGAGAAAGTTAATAATAAAGATGTAATGTATATAAATTATTTGTCAGCATTTACCATCCAACTATGAGCTATAGTGATATCACCGAGAGCATGAACACTAGAAGAAAAGAAAGTTAAAGTAACATCTACATGACAACAACATATTCAGTTGTATGAAGTATGCAAATACACAGACAAATAATATATTTGTATTTATTACTGTCTATTTGTATATATTACTGTGAACATAGCTTTTCATTAGGTCAAACGATTACTCTTTTAAATTAATTTCACTAATTTCCAAGACAGGTTTCCTTGGTATGTTTAATAAACATGAAAGATGAAAGTGCAATCTTATTTTTTTCTTCCTCTTTAATTACAAACTTAATTTTAACTAACTCATGCCAAAAAAAGTCAAAGAATAAGAAGAATCTGATCTTAAGAAATTCTAAATTTTCTTAGAAACATACTAAAGACAGAAATTTTAGAGTTAACAGTTGAATAATTTAACTCTCCACTAAAGTAGTTCATAATTTCAGAAAAGGTCACAGTGCCTATATCATTATTATTTGACATCTAAATATCACCCAGCAATATTTTGCCCTTTGGCAGATGTCATAAAATGTAGGTACCTCCTTGATTTAATTTTAGAGACTCAATTTAAAGTACCCAAAACAGTGAGAAAAATGTGCAGTCTTAATTTAAACACCATAGCAAATCATAGACAAACACAATATTCTTTAATTATATACTTTAAATATACATTGTAAAAACAAAACAAAATACTAATATCCAAATAAGAGAGATGATGCTTCTTTGGACAGTTCCTATCTCAACTAAATACATAAAAACATCAACAAAGTACAGAATTCTAAAAAAAAAAAAAAAAAAAAATACTCTTTAAAACAAAAGAGTATCTTTCTGTGACTAAAATCCAGAGAATGGTGAGACAGTATGAGCGTTCTGCCATGCTCTGTTAAGGATGAAAAGAGCCTAATACAAATGTTTTTAGATAATTTTACAAGTAGACCATCTCATTATCTGGGGCCATATCTTCATGATATCAAAGCAAAGGAACAACAAAAAAATAATTACTTGATAATATAAATATTTTATTTGATATTTTTTACTCCCTTCACATAAGGGAAACTACATGAATAAATGCAGATTTGGGAGAAGACTTTATTGTAATAAAATCAAATAACCTCAATGTGCTTGCTTTACCATTCTCTAGGTTTTGAGCCTTTAGCAGGTCAAGTTGAGTTCCACTTATAAACTAGCAGCCCAGTGGATCATATTTAATTGATTACATTGTCAGAGAAATGTTAAACTTTAGTTAATTCATAATTATTATGTAAATTTCAAATAATCATAGTACTCATTCATTCAAACCACTCTTGAGTCCTCACATTTATATATACAATGACATGTCATAACTGAATTTGACATAATGGCACTTAAAGACTTGGGTGTTTCTGATGAAGTCTCTGGTTTATGTTATAAAGATGTGTACAGCTGGGACGCTCCAAGTTTAGGAAACCTTTATTTTATGAAAGATCTGCTAACACACCTGCCTAGCCTTTGTCTATCAGGGAAACATTGCCTTCATTATCCTTATTAGGAAACTAACCTGGCCTGGAATGAGACATTGTCTTTATTTTCTAAGGCAGTTTGTACTATATATATATATATATATATATTAACTTAAATATATATATATAATTATATATATATATATTAACTTAAAAGATAATCCCCCAAATCATCATAAAATGTTTAGAAATACCATTAAGAATCCTCAATCAATATGCTGATATTTAAAAATTAAGAATTGATTTATGGTCGATAAATGAGTTATTGTTTTCTTTATAGCATTTTACAATAAAATCAAGAATTGGTAAGTACAAGATGTGACAGACATTATACCAAAGTAGCATTTACCAAAAAAAAAAAAATCATATATGAAGATACTAAAATTTTAATCATGTAATGTATAATTAAAACAATGTTTGAAAATAATTCTAAAATATAACATTTGAAAATGACTCTTCATAAAGAATATTTTTGAAAACTGATAATGATGGTAGTATAATTATAATTTCAGGAACTATTTTTGCCTTAGGATATAGTTTAGCTTATAAAACTAATTTTAAGTCCAGCAAAGTATAATAATTTTAAGAGAGATTTAGATAAAATATTGGTTCTGATTTTGATTGTCAAATAGTTCTATATTTTAAAAATTGGGGGAGATAAAGAATATATAACCATTTGAGGTAATTACATAATATGTCAATTAGGTTACTACCTTCTCATTAAATTTTAAGATGTCAAACCATATTTAAGGGAACTGTATGTCTTATCCAGCACCAAATGTTACTAATTTAAGAATAAAACAAGATAGGGGTGCCTGGGTGGCTCAGTCAGTTAAGCATCCTACTCTTGATTTCTGCTTAGGTCATGGAGCCTTGAGTCAGGCTCCACACTTCCAGCAAAGAGCTTGCCTGGGATTCTCTCTCTCCCTCTCTCTCTTCTCCATTGCTCATACACTCTCTCTCATTCTATCTCTCTCTCTCTCTCTCTCTCTCTCTCTCTCTCTGTCAAAATAAATAAATAAACTTAAAAAACATGCTTTAAAAGGGGCACCTGAGTGGCTTAGTCAATTAAACTTCAGACTCTTGGTTTTGGTTCTTGTCATGATCTCACGGTCGTGAGACTGAGCCCCAGTCCAGTTCTGCACTGGCAATATGGGGCTTGCTTGGAATTCTCTCTCTCTGCTCTCTTCTTTGGCTCTCTCTCTGTCTCTCTGTGTCTCTCTCTGTCTCTCTGTCTCTCTCTCCCTCTCTCTCAAAAATAAATAAATAAACATTAAAAAATGCTTTAAAAAGAGAGTAAAACAAGATATGGGTACAAATATACCATTTCTTTCTAAAAGAATCTAATCCTTCAGATAAAGCTTTTTTTTAACTGTCCCACTCCTCCACACTGATGTGGGTTTGGCTTCCAGCTTTGTCCAGCAAAATCAAGTATGGCAGAAAGGATTAATCAAGATTCCATGCAAGTCAAGAGAGGTAAGAGAGAGGCTAAGGGAAGTCTCTCTGAGCTTCTTTCAAGATCCTGTATTTATTGAGCATACATTTAGGGAAACAATGAGCAATATGTGGGTGGGTTATGTGCCAGTAAGAACATATAGCAAATGTGCAGAAAAACAAGGTAAGACGGGGTAAAATATTCCATACTATAACATGGCCTAAGGAATTTATGAGTATAAGCAGGACCTAACCCCTAGATAGACATTAACTAGATAAATGAAGCATGGCTGGTGTTTTCAGCAAGCCCAGAAAACAGTTTTCTGCTTTGCACTGCATTCCCTCTAATCTCCTAACCTAGGACAGAGCTATTTGATTTCCCACACATTGGGAACTGTTTTATTTTCAAAGTGACACACTAACTTTTAAATATATGTAAGGAACATGATTTTCAGAAGTTTCAAAATACCATTCCCCTCTAAAAAGTACCAGGGCCCCTTGGAGAGGTGAATGATTCTAGGGCTGAGGAAGAAATGTTAAATGTACACAGACATTAGCTTGAAGAGGTTTCCACTTAATAAATCTAGAACAATTTGACCGTCAAAGTAGCAATTATAGAATGTAATTCTTTGAATAAAAAAGAATTCTATGGGTTCATAGTTATAGAAATCAACAAGTAAAGAAATAAAAAAACAAATGGGAGAGGAGGAAAAGCTCTTCTTTCCAGGCAGATAACAGTACATAAATGTAGAAGGGATTATGGAAAGAAAAAAACCACAATAGGACAAATGTCATGCAGATGATTGATTTAGTCTGGACTCTTTAACAGGTTATAGTAAAGCTGATGTTTGGAGGCATGATAAGTAAAAGATAGGAGTATAATCTCAAAATATCTTTCAGTGAAATATTTAATTATATACAAGGAAAAAAATGGGACTTTATGGTTGAGACACTTGGCAGAAACGGCAACATGAGTCTAGGGATATGTCAACATTGTTTGTCCCCTAATGTGATGTACTCAGAACACACTATCATTGACTGAATTTGCATTCCTGCCAAAAACGCATGAGCTGAGTCTAAACAAGAGTAAATATCATCTTACAAAAAAAATAATCATTAAAGTAAAAAGAAATCCTAACTTAAAATCTTTAATTGAGTAATTAGTTCAGTCTTACTTTTAATAGATATTATTTTTAGAGCAGTTTTATTTTATTTTTTTAATCTTTGTTTATTTTTGAGAGAGAGAGATCAGGGGAGAAACAAAGGGAGAGGGAGACACAGAATCTGAAGCAGGCTCCAGGTTCTGAGCTGTCATCAGAGAGCCTGACATGGGGCTCGAACTCATGAACTGTGAGATCATGACCTGAGCTGAACTCTGACACTTAACCAACTGAACCACCCAGGTGACACTACAGCAGTTTTAAATTAAAAGCAAAATTGAGCAGAAGTACAGAGAGTTCCCATATACCCCTTTCCCCATACATGAATAACCTCCCCTACTATCAACATCTTGTACTAGACTGGGACATTTGTTATAACTGATGAAACTACCTTGACATCCTTATCATCCAAAGTCCACAGTTAACATTAGGACTTGTTCTTGTTATTGTGCATTCTGCGAATTTGGACAAATATATAGTGACATGTATCAATTATCATAGTATCATACAGAATAGTTTCATTGCCCTAAAAATTCTTTGTGCTCTGCCTATTTATTCCTTTATACCCACAACTTCTTTAAAATCATTTTCATGTTTTTATTTATTTTATTTTTGAGAGAGAGAGCAAGCAGGGGAGTGGCAGAGAGAAGGGAGATACAGAATCCAAAGCTGGCTCCAGGCTCCAAGCTGTCAGCACAGAGCCTGTCACGGGGCTCAAACCCACAAACCGTGAGATCATGACCTGAGCTGAAGTTGGACGTTTAACCGACTGAGCCACCCAGGCACCCCTCTTCATACCCACAACTTCTGACAATCACTGACCTTTTCAGTGTCTCCAAGGTTTTGCCTTTCTAGAATGTCATATCATGTGAATCATATAATAAGTAAATTTTTCAGATTGGCTTATTTCACCTAGTGATATACATTTAACTTTCTTCTGTGTCTTTTCATGACTTGAAAGCACATTTATTTTTAGTGCTGAATAATATTCTATTGTTTGGAGGGGTCACAGTTTATTTTTCCATTCACCAACTGAAGGCCATCCTATTTGCTTCCGGGTTTTGCTAATTATGAATAAAACTGCTATATACATGCATGTGCAGGTTTTTGGGTGGACATAAGTTTTCAACTTCTTTGGGCAATACCAACCAGTGTGACTGCTATCACCAGTGTGACAAGATGGCAAGAGATAGTTTAGTTTTATATATAGAAAGTATGCTTAACTTTAGTATATGAAGAAATGACCAAACTGTCTTCCATAAGCACCATCTTGCATTGTGACCAACAATTAACAATCCCTGTTGTTCCACATCTTTGTTAATATTTGATGCTGTCACTGTTCTCAATTTTGGTCATTTTAATAACTAGTGGTGTATCATTTTTTTGGTTTCTATTTCCTTGGTGACATATGATGCAGAATGTCTTTTCATATGCTTATTTGTCATCTGTGTAACTCTCATTGGGTGATGTATCTGTTAAGGTCTTTGACCCATTTTTAGTCAGTTTGTTCGTTTCCTTATTGTTGAATTCTGAGTTCTTTATGTTTTGAATATCAGATCCTTATCAGATATATCTTTTGAAAATATGTTCTCCCAATCTGTGACTTGTCTTAGTCTCTTGACATTGCTCTGCAGAGCAAATTTTTTTAATTTTAATGAAGTCAAACTTATCAATTATTTATTTTATGATTTGTGCCATAAGTGTGATATCTGTAAAGCTATAGTCATTATATATCTTCTCCTATGTTATCTTCTAGGAGCTTTATAATTCTCTGTTTTACATTTAAGTCTATGACTCATTTTGAATTGATTTTTGTGAAAAGTGTAAGGTCTGTATCTAGATTCAATTTTTTTGCATGTGGAATCCAGTTCTTCCACTACTATTTGTTGAAAAAAACTGTATTTTCTTTATTACATTGTCTTTTCTCTTTTGTCAAAGATTGGTTGCCTGTATTAATATAGGCATATTTCTGGGCTCTGAATTCTGTTCCATTTTTCTATTTGTCTATTTTTTTTTTACTAATACTACAGTCTCTTATTACAACTTTATAGTAGTTTTGAGGTCAGGTAATGTCAGTCTTCCAACTTTGTTCTTCTCTTTCAATATCACGTTGGCTGTTCTGGATTTTTTGCCTCTCCATATACACTTTGGAATCAGAGTTTTCATATCCATAAAATAACTTGCTGGGATTTTGATCAAGATTGCACTGTGTCTATAAATCAATTGGGGAAGAACTGTCATCTTGATAATAGCGAGTTTTCCTGTTCATGAACAATACTCTCCATTTATTCAGTACTTCTTTGATTTTTTTCATCAGATTTCTGTAGTTTTCTTCATATAGAAATTATACCTATTTTGTTAGTGCTATACTTAAGCATTTCATTTTTTTTTTTCATTTTTTTTTTTTTAACATTTATTTATTTTTGGGACAGAGAGAGACAGAGCATGAACGGGGGAGGGGCAGAGAGAGAGGGAGACACAGAATCGGAAACAGGCTCCAGGCTCTGAGCCATCAGCCCAGAGCCCTACGCGGGGCTTGAACTCCCGGACCGCGAGATCGTGACCTGGCTGAAGTCGGACGCTCAACCGACTGCGCCACCCAGGCGCCCCGAAGCATTTCATTTTTGACTGCTAATATAAATGGTATCATTTTAAATTAGTGAAGGAAAGTGATTGACTTTTGTAAATTAACTTTGTGTCCTGCAATCTTGCTACAATTACATTAGATCCAGAACCTTACTTTTCTTTTCTTTTCTTTTTTCTTTTTTTTTGGCTATTATTTTGGATTTTATGTATAGATGAGCAGCTCAACTGTGAACAAAGACAAATGTATTTCTTTAATGTTAATCTGTATACTTTTTATTTCCCTTTCTTGTCTTATTTCACTAGAAAATATGTTGTTGAAAAGCAGTGGTGAAAGGTTACATCTTTGCTTTATTTTTGATCTAGCACTATAGCTTTGAGTTCTCACCATTAAGTATGATGTTAGTTAAAATTTTTTTTGTAAATATTCTTTACCATGTTGAAGAAGTTCTCACCAATACTTAGTTTACTGACAGTTTTTACCATGAACATTGGATTTTGTCTGATTTCTTTTCTGTATATTTTGACATGATGATGTGATTTTTCTTTTAGCCTATGGATAAGGTAGATCACATTAATTTGTTCTTGAATGTTGAACCAACCTTGCATACCTAAGATAAATCCTACTTGGGTATGATGTGTAACACTTTTTGTTGCACTATTGGATTTGGTTTGCTAAAACTTTGTTAAGGAGTTTTGTATCTATATTCGTGAGAGATATCAGTATGTAGTTTTTGTTATGGTTGTGATCATTTTTTTTTTTTTTGGTCACATCTTTGGTTTTGATAGTAGGTTAATGCTGACCTCATAGAATGAGTTAGAAAGTATTCCTTTGCTTCTCTCTTCTGAAAGTGATTGTAGAGAGTTAGTATAAATTCTTCCTTAGATGTTTGTCAGAATTCACTAGTGAACTCATATGGACCTGTTCCTTTCTATTTTGGAAGGTAATTATCGATTCAATTTCTTTAATAGATTTATTCAGATTTTCTATCTTGTTGTGTGAGTTTTGGTAGTTTGCATCTTTCGAGTTATTGTTCCATTTCATCTACTTTATCAAATTTGTGGGCATAATAGTGTTCATAGTATTCCCTTATTATCATTTTAATGTTATGGAATGGAATCTCTGGTTATATTACCTCTTTCACTTCTGATATTAGTAATTTTGGCCCTCTTTGTTTTTTCTTAAAGTTATTTTAATTTGATTTTTTTTTTTAAAGATTGCACTTTATAGAAACCTAAAATAGGTTTAGGTTCATTATCATTTAAGTTCACAAACTTTTGAAACAGACTGTTGATTTAAATTGCTTCTTTCCCATTTTTTAAATGTGAGAACTTGGGCAATTATTAATTTCCTTTTGGTTCAGTTTTATTGCATTTAATTTGTAGTTAATGATCAATATTAGCTTTCTGGGTTACAATGATGATAGATAAAATATAAGTAGTAAGAAAATGATTTTGAATATCAGTATAACTATAGTCATTATGATTTGACACAATATGTCATTTGTTATTCTGAATTTGTGTGTTAAATAATAATATGTGGAATGTTAAAGAAAACCAAAGGTGTTACACGTTTATTAATTTTTAAATAATCTTTTTAAGTTAGTAAATAAAAATACCAAAATTAAATAAAATCCAGGAACTTACCAATGGTTTTTAAAAAATCTGTACTTATTAAAGGATAATTAATGTCTACAAGCTGAATTCAAAAGCCTAAAAAGCTGTATTTTTTAAATTGGGACTTCTCTAAATTCAGTATTAATGAACTAATCTGACAATAACTTTGTTACTGGTCTTTTACTAACCAAAACTACATTTAAAGATATAAACATACACACACACATGCACACACCCACACAAGCACACCAACAAAAAGAGTGAATTTCACTATAATAGAATATATATTAAAACTGGTTTTATACTTAGTTGCTGTTCAAGAGGGAAAATTAATAATTTCTACATGACTAAAATTTACAGGAAATCAACCAGCTTTATCTCTTGAGTGAGAAATGTATGTAATGACATTTGCAGGTCACTTTTTCTAGCAATATTGTTTTTTTTAAGCTATGTTCTTAAACTAGGCATAAGAAACTTTGGAATGTACTCTTTCAAAAGTCTCCATTAATCCATAATTTAGGTGGCATGAATGGGGGAATATGCTTCAATTCACTAGGTAATAAAATTAGTTTAGTTTTTATATAAAGTTATTACATAGCAGCCTATAAAAGTAGCTAATTCTTTACAGTAAGAAGAATATTTGGTATTAAGTCTTCATTTAGCTTTTTAAAAATGTTTATTTATTTATTTTGAGAGAGAGAGAGAGAGAGAGAGAGCGAGCAAGTGTGGACAGGGGATGGTCAGAGAGAGAGAAAGAGAAAGAGAATCCCAAGCAGGTTCTGTGCTGTCAGCTCAGAACTCTATGTGGGGCTGGATTTCATGAACCCTGAGATCATGATCTGAACTGAAACCAAGAGTGAGTTGGCCACTTACCTGATTGAGCCACTCAGGAGTCCCTAGCTTTCATTTGGCTTTTTATGACAAAAATTTTAGATTGTTAATGGTTTTTATTGATGAAATACATTGAGAAATATAAAATAATAGGAAAAAAAGAAATTTAGTGTTAAAAACAGAGATTAAAATTACCCTCAAAACTTTTAAAATCAAATAATTCTCCAACCATATAATTATCCCCCTTACAATCAGGTTTTGATTTGTTCTGCTAAATAAAAATATTTAGACATGCACGACAATTGGTGCTAACAGCTACCATGTGTGCTAACGTGACACACAATTTTCTCTGCTAATTTTAGCCCACTACAATTAGTATGATCCAAAAGATGAAACAGAGAAGCAAGAAGTAGAGAAAGAAAATGAAGAGGAGGAAATGGAAAGAAAAAATGAAAAAAGAAGAGAGAGTAAGAAAAAGGAGAAAGTAGAAATTGAAAAGGAGGGAAAGTAGAGAAAAAGGAGTAGATGATGCAAAAAAGAAGATGAGGAAGAGAAGTAGGAGTAAGAGAAACAGGAGAAAGAAGAGGATGGAGTGGAGGAAGGTAAAGTGAAAGAGAAGACAGAAGAGGAAGAAAAATATGGAAGAGATAAAAAGAAGGGCAGGCAAGAGGGATAAAAATGAGGAAAAAGAGAAGGAAAAAAAGGAGAAAATAATACAGAAAGAGGAATTAGTAAAAAACATTCCACAAAATAAAATAAGAAAAAAATATTGTAATGTATGTTAACATTTCCATAAGAATGAGAAAGCTAAAAAATAACAACAAACAAAACACAAACACCACATTCTTTTTATTTTTTTAAGTGTATTTACTTATTTTTGATAGGGAGTGGCAGAGAAAGAGATGGACAGAAAGAATCCCAAGCAGGCTCTGCACTGTCAGTACAGAGCCTGACCTGGGGCTCCATCTCAGGAACCATGAGATCATGACCTGAGCCAAAATCAAGAGTCCAGTACTTAACTCATTGAGCCACCCAGGCGTCCCCAAACACATTTTTTTTAAATTTTTATTTATTTATTTTTTTGAGACAGAGGGAGACAGAGTGCGAGCCAAGGAGGAACAGAGAGAGAGAGAGAGACACAGAATCTGAAGCAAGCTCCAGGTTCTGAGCTGTCAGCACAGAGCTCAGTGCAGGGCTTGAACCCACCAGCAGTGAGATCATGACCTGAGCCGAAGTCAGATGCTTAACCGACTGAGCCACCCAGGTGCCCCCAAAACACATTCTTTTTGGAATAGAGTAAAATCAAAACTCTGAAAAATTAGTTGAAGATACTTGATTCTTGTCTGTTACCTAATCAGTTTCAGTTTATTTTTAATTCATTTACTATTAACTCACTGATAAATAAATTTAAAAAATTGTACATAGTAATATTGCATGGTTTTAAAATTATTCTGTACCTTTGCAATAATGCATTTTGTCCTTTTATTTATAGTGTCCTTTGATTTTACTCATTGAATATGACACAGTATGTTTTGTCCTTTTCAAAGAGTTAGATTTTGCTTTGGTAACCCATTCTACTTTTCTTTAAAACTTTCATAAACTGAAATAATTAGACTTCAAGAAAGTTGCTAAGGTATTACATGCTTGGGTGTGTATGCCTCACTCAGCTTCCCCCAAGGCTACCATTTTAAATAAGCATGGTGTAATTACCAAAAGCAAGATATTAATGTGATTATAATACAATCAAATAAATTTTTAAAAATTATGCAGTTTTCTCCAGTTTTACCACAAATATCTTTTTTCTGCTCTCAAGTTCAATGCAGAATATTAAAGCATCATGTCTGTTTCATCTCCTCCAAACTCTCACAGTTCTTCATTTTTTGCTGTTCCATATTCATGACTTGACACTTCTTAAAAGTGCCAATCGGATAAGTAAATCTAAGACAAATCTATCTGAGCATGGCAAGTGTAGTTAAGAATAACATGGAGGTGAAATGTCTTTATCATATCATATCAGTGGGTACATGTATCAATATATTTATTACTGGCGATATTAACATTGATATTTAGTTAGGATGGTGTTAGCCAGGTTTCTCCATTCTTTTTCCTTTCCATGATCTATTCATAGAAGTAAATAAATCCAGCCCAAAATAAATAGACAAGCTGTCAGTCTACACCTAGCAGAGGGAAGGGTATCAAATAATTTGTTGACATATTTTAAAACCACCACCACAATTAATTTATTTGCAGAAGAAGGGATATGTTGAAGCTGTACAAATATCTTATTTTTCTTCAAGGTTTTGCTCACTAATTTTAGCATTCATTGTTGGATCTTGATAGCAGCAATACTGTTTGTTACTAGTGGTGATTTTTAAAAATTTCCTTTAGTTGGGGCACCTCGGTGACTCAGTTGGTTAAGCGTCTGACTTCAGCTCAGGTCATGATCTCACAGTTCATGAGTTTGAGCCCCCACGTTGGGCTCTGTGCTGACACCTCGGAGCCTGGAGCGTGCTTCAAATTCTGTATGCCCCTCTCTCTCTGTCCTTTCCCTGCTCGTTCTCTCTCTCTCTCTCTCTCTCTCTCTCACTATCTCTCTCAAAAACAAATAAACACTAAAAGAAACAAATTTTAAAAAATTCCTTTAGTCTTTTTATGTGTATTAATTGGAATTCTTCCAAAAAGCGAGTCATTGATTCATTCCCATTTATTTATTCAGTCACTTATTAATATCAGTATGGATCATGGATGTTTATTTTTTTGCTTATAATACGATGTTCTCGTGTCATTTTGCTTGAATTGTTCCAGCTTTGCCCATTGGCAGCTGAGATCTCTTTCTATTTAACCCTGTCTGTTGGGCATTGTAATCTCCATTCTCTTCCGTCTCCTCCTCCTCTATTCCTCTTTTTTAGCTTCTTCTTTTAGCACTTTCTTACTCTTTGAAACTATAAAATGTTCTACACTAATCTTGTATTTTCCATGACCCAGCCCTAGAAAAAATAAGTTGCTTAGAAAGCCAGTTTCCTTTTATTGGAGAGGAAAGCCTGTTTCCTTTTATTTTGAAACCAAAATCGGGCACTAGATTTGCTGATTACCATTAGGTCTGTACTCTTAGTTTCTCTCAAATGCCAGAACCAGGCAATGCAAGAATGGATATTAAACAAGGTGCATACAGATATATCTACATTTATATACATATATCTATCCATTATTAATTTAAATACACATGAATTAATATTTCTATCTCTGGCTTAAGTCCAGCACCACAGAATTCATCACAATTTATTCTAGCATCCTTCTCTTATTTCCTTATTTGTACTTTTCTTCCCAGACAGTGATAACCTAGTTCTGATTATCTACAATGTATTTTTTTATTTGTTCAGCTGCAGTATAAGAAAAGTAGTTACAGAATTGATAACTTGTATTCCTGTGAGAAAACATTTATCACCTGGAGCAGAATGTGCCTTCATTTCCACTATGGTAAATATAAGGAAGAATGTAAATAAATACCAAGTATCTATTAAACAATTCTTATGAAGTCTAAAAATGACAATATAGAAGGGACAGCTGGGTGGCTCAGTGTCCAGTTCTTGATTTCGGCTCAGGTCATGATCTGAAAGTTCGTTAGTTCGAGCCCCAGGTTTGGCTCTATGCTGACAGTGTGAAGCTTGCTTGCCTGGGGTTCTCTCTCTCCCTCTTTCTCTGCCTGTCCCTCACTCGTGAATGCACAAATGCTCTCTTTCAAAATAAATGAATAAACTTAAAAAAATGACAATATAGAAGTAATATATATGATAATATTTTGTCTGTAAGTAGAAAAGAGGGAAATGAAGTTAAAATATTCTAAGGCCATTTTCATGTTCAGAAGGAAGGTTTAGATAATAATGTTAAAACTAAAGTAAGTACATTTGTCATATTTTTCAGACTAATTATTGAAAGAATAATAACAGACTATATAACTTCCAAACTGACTACAAAGAAAAAAAAATAGTAAAAAAAAATTGCCCATCCACCCCCTAAAAAGATCAACAATAATAAAGCAAAAACAAAGTAAGAGAGTAGATGAAAATGTGATTATGTGTGTAATTACATAAATTATAAATAGTTCAAAAGACCTTTGTAAAGATAAACACTGTCAAACAAAATTAAAGACCCCAAATATATTTTATTTACATGAAACATATCTAAGATATAAGAATAAAGACTTTTTTTTAAGTTGGATAAATTAAATACAGAAAAAATAATTTTATTGCCATATTGGAATTGCTATAGCATCTAAAAAATTTTTTAGACTTATGTAAATTTAGGAAATTATGCTAAAGTACTTTAAAGCTCTCTGGAGTTTAAGTTATTTAAATTATCTGCTTTCCTTGGTGCTTATGTAGAGTGCTAGATGCAAATAGAGCATTAGTATTTATTCATATAAAACATTAAGGGAATTAGTGATTTTTTTCTTACATTCCACATGGCTCTAATTTCTTTTTTAATGCAGAAATATTTAAAATATGTAATTATATTTCCCTAGTATACTGAATCTGAGAATGCATCTGGCATAGATATGTGTCAACCTAAACTAAATTTGGGGAAACTAAAGCACTTTAATTAAAGGCTCTGCATTTATTCATCTTAAAGTGGATTTCACTGGCTCAGTCCCTTCAAAAACACTGGATGATTTCTATTAGCATATAAACAAGTTTGAGGTTTATAAAGTCAACTGATTATTGCTATTATAATCATAGAATCAAGTGCAAATAACTAATGCTGTTATTGTATACTATCATCAAGAACATTGTAAGAATAAAAAAAGTTGCTTAACTCATAATGTTTTACTATATAACAGGTAAAAATAATTGTCTTCCTTTTGATTTCCTGTGCAGGATTTTTTTTAAAGTCCAATAGTGATTTAAAGCCTTTTAAGAATCCGGATAGGGGCGCCTGGGTGGCTCAGTCGGTTAAGCGTCCGACTTCAGCCAGGTCAGGATCTCGCGGTCCGTGAGTTCGAGCTCGGCGTCAGGCTCTGGGCTGATGGCTCAGAGCCTGGA
Organism: Prionailurus bengalensis; assembly: GCF_016509475.1. Taxonomy (NCBI): domain Eukaryota; kingdom Metazoa; phylum Chordata; class Mammalia; order Carnivora; family Felidae; genus Prionailurus; species Prionailurus bengalensis. The sequence continues at coordinate 154,435,452 of NC_057344.1, read as the reverse complement.
GCCTGCTTCCGATTTGTGTCTCCCTCTCTCTCTGCCCCTCCCCCGTTCATGTTCTGTCTCGCTCTGTCCCAAAAATAAATAAAAAACGTTGAAAAAAAATTAAAAAAAAAAAGAATACGGATAAAATATGTACTAAGATAATGAAAGCACTTGAATAATTTATATGAAATTGGTGACTATGACTATGGGTGGCCTATGTGAAACTTTTTTGTTTTTAAGAGACAGAGGGAGAGAGAGAGAGCAGAGAAGAGGGGCAGAAGGAGACAGAGAATCTTGCATGAAGCCTGACACAGGGCTTGATCCCACGACCTTGGGATCACTTCCTGAGATGTAAACAAGAGTTGGACATTCAACCAACTGAGCCACCCAGGAGCTCCACTATCTGAATGTTTTTAAATGTTTATGTCATACAAAGTATATTGGAGTTAAAACAGATCCATTGTATCATTCCAATTTATTATAACTATGGTTATGCAAGCATGTATATGGTACTTTGTTGAACAAATATCTTAGAATATATACTCAACAAATCCCTTTACATCATATATTTAAAATGTGTTAATTATAAGCAGAAAAAGAAATATTGTTATAGTATTCACTGAATGTAAGTCAAATACTCTTATGATGCCACTAATCTTGAAGCTTAATCTAATCAAGATAAGGAAATTAGTTACTTAATAACTTAAACAAAACAAATTTAAATGTTTAAAATTGTGATGATTAGCATATAGAAGTGTTTTTCTCTATGGTAAAATAAATATGGCAGTAATTTCACCTGGACTTAAATAATTTTAATATGTAATTTTGTACATTGTTCCTTCAGTGTCTTAAGAGAAACACCATTAAATGAATTCTTAAAAATGTGCACTATTTCATTATAGATGAATATCAAAATATTAACTATATTCCTTAGATAATTGAGAACTCAACATAAATTATTTTCTAAAAGTATTAAAATTCTGAAATTTCAAACATCCTTAAATTTTGGGACAAAGAGTAACCGTTCAACATGCAGCATTAAAAAATAGTGGGGTTTTGTAATGCTTATTTAAGCACGGAGACTTGACCTTTCTTCTCTTTATCAGATAAGCCTGATTTGATAGCAAGATCATATTTGTACTCCCACCAAAACAGTGTAAAAGATAGCATGTTAACTAACCTCTCAGTAGTGCTGAAGTCTTCCACAGAGGAAATAAACATTGGCTATCCTGCAACAATTTCCCAGTTACCAGGGTCATCATACTGCAAAGAGTGAAATTTAATTAATTACCTTATTTATTTTGTGAGAGGTGGTGGTGGTAAACATTATTCTTTTAGGCCACTTGGGTAAACTATTAGAGAAACAATTTCATTTTAATGATATACATGGTGATATGATATATATATATATATACATCATTATTAAAATGAAATTACATATAGAGACAAAATTGGTTAACTTTATATATATATTTATGAAACATGCTAGTGCCAAAACATGGGTACATCACATGTCAGTTTTTATAACTGTTGTGTACTGTGTAGAGAGTAAAAAGTACGATGCATCAGAATTTTTTATTATGACTAGTGATATCAAAAAGACTGAGAGTATTATTTTATTAGCCATAAAAAAATCTGAGTGTATTTTTTAAATGTTTATTAATTTATTTTGAGAGACAGATATAGAGCAAGTGGGGGAGGGGTGGAGAGAGAGGAAGAGAGAGAGGGAGAGAGAGAATCTCAAGCAGGCTCCATGCTCACAGCATGGAGCCAGATGCAGGGCTTGAACTCACCAACCACAAGATCATGACCTGAGCCAAAACCAAGAGTTGGACACTTAATTGACTCAGACACCCCAGCATCCCTGAGTATATTTCTTTAATTTGGAAATTTGAATTTAATTCCAAGATGGAGCTATAAAGCAAAATCACACTCAGTCAAAAACACTAGTGTTAAGGGTGCCTGGGTGGCTCAGTCAGTTGAGCATCGAACTCTTGATATTGGTTCAGGTCATGATCCCAAGGGTCATGGGATCAAGCCCCAAGTCAGGCTCTGTAATGAGCGTGGAGCCTGCTTTGAGTTTCTCTCTGTCTCTCTGTCTCTCTCTCTCTCTCTCTCTCTCTCTCTCTCTGTCTCCCCACCCCCGCCCCTCTCCAGCACTCGTTCTCTCTCTCTCTCTAAAACATAAATACATGAATAAATAAATAAATAAATAAATAAATAATAAAACACTAGTGTTAAAAATCATAGTGTGGAAATTATGCATGAAAATTATCTTAGTACCATATTTATATTTTATGCCTATGTATTCAAGGATTGTGCTCAGCACTAAAGAACAGAGAGAAGAGGGGAAGACACAACATACAAGTAACCTATAGGCTAGTGAGCAAAACAGGCAGAAAGATAGGATGTCCTGTGTCGCAATGGAGTAGGTCCTGTTGTTATAGGACTGGAGTAGTGGGACACTTAACAATTTTGAAAAACCAAGAGAAGGTCTAGAGAAAGTAGCATAATACAAATGAGCCAGAGGCAGAGGGAATAAGGAGAGTAAAGTGAGTGGAATTTATTCCATAAAAAAAAGTTATACCATAAAGTATGCCATAAATAACGTAATTGAAGGTGTTTGGAATACAGAATTGAATTCAGGGTGGTGGTGAAAAAAGTCTTAAAAAAGAAACAGAAGCCAGAAAATTAAGGATACTGAATTCTACAATAAGGAATTTGTAAGTTTATGTATGTATGTATGTATGTATGTATGTATTTATTTAGAGCATTCATGAGTGCACACAAGAGAGCATGGAGCCTGACTTGGGGATCAATCCCATGATAACTAAATCACAAGCTGACTTATAATCAACAGTCCAACACTCAATTGCCTGAGCCACCCAGGCACCCCAAGGAATTTGGAATTTTAGCTTGAGGACACCAGGTGACAAATAAAGTGGGGTCTTTTTTGTGTTGTTGTTGTTGTTGTTGTTGTTGTTTTGTGTTGTTTTGTTTTGTTTCACAACAGTGACCATTGTGACCATTGTGGTATCACGTGGAATATAATTTAGCCTTGGATAAACTAAGAAATAGGCAAAACAGTCAAGAACTTTCTGGACATTTTGATGGAAGGATGGAAACTGCTAAATTTCAAAGTTAGATATTGCATCTAGAGTTGGAAAATAACTAGTATGAAACAGAAGAGAGATCTTGGCTAAAGGTATTTATTTTCAGAAATTTGGTAAAAGTATACCTAAGAAGCCATGTTTAAGAACACCAGCTTTGTTTGTTTAATTTCTTTATTTTCCATTCAGCCTTCTAAGGAGATATGCAGAAGGGAACTTCACAAAAAAACAAAAATCTTCATTTATATAAATATTTTTGACCTGTCCAACATTCTGGGTTCAGTCTGCCACATAAAACTACTATGGGTGTTCCGAGAAGAAAATAATCAGATCCTAAGAATGAGAAGCTTATCCAGCCTTTAGAAGGACTGTTAAAGTCAAAGTCAGTGAAATCCTTCACTAGTTTTTAAGAACTCTGAAGGACAGGCGTCTCAGCTGCTTACAGCCCCCAAATGAGTAAGACACAGGAGCTCTACCAGAAGCCATCACAAAACTCATTTCTACCCTATACTTACAGGTCTGCCTGCTACCAGAGAATAATGCTTTCTTCTCCTCTACTTCCAATTAATTGTTTAAGTACTGATTATTGGCGGTCAGTCTAACCTAGTTGTCCAGTAACAAAAGACTCTGATTTGTTAAGTCCCCACGATTCTCCCTGATTGGCAGGGTAGTGTAGTGAGCGGGGTAATGCTGTCTCTGCAATCAATAATTGAGGATAGCCTTATAACTCTTTCTAATTTTCTGTTCTGGTAGCTATGGTGAACCACTGGAAGCCATCCTATGTTAAAACTAGACGCTAGCCTAAAGTCTGCTCATATTTATTTCATTCTTTTCTAAAAGATGAAAACATATAAGGCAAACTGCCTTACATAAGAACATATCAGAAGAATTAAAGTAAATATAAGTTCATAAAAATCAGCAGCTAATTTAAAACCATTATTTGTCTATGCTTGAGTTTATAACATATATGTTTATATATTGTTAAGGAATATATCTAAATATATCATTAATTTTAAAACCAAAAAATAAATAGATATTTAGTTATTTCAGAGCTATATTAGATTCTCTATAGTAAGCGCAAATTCATATTTTTAAATCTATTTTCAAAATCATATAGTTAAAAAATTTTTTTGGATGACTTAAATCAGTTGTCAAATTTAAGTCTTTTTTGTCACAGGTACTGTGTCTGACAATGTTTTTAGGTTTTTGGGTTTTTTTTTTTTTTGCTTTTAATTGTTTTTAATGTTTATTTATTTTTGAGAGAGACAGAGACAGAATGATAGTGGGTTAGGGGCAGAGAGAAAGGGAGAAACAGAATCCAAAGCAGGCTCCAGGTTCCGAGTTGTCAGCACAGAGCCTGATGCCTGCTCCAACTCACGAACTTCGAGATCATGACCTGAGCTGCAGTCTGACGCTTAACCGATAGCCACCCAGGCACCCCTGACGATGGTTTTATTAACCTAAAGGTTGTCCTGATAATAGTGTCTAAAGGTAAAACTAAAGATTTTGGTAAGGAAGTAAAGCATCTTTTTCATTTCAAAGCAATAATATCACAACCTATATTTTCAAATATACTTACATTCATACTTCCATGTTTTAATTCCTATCCAGAAATTTATATAAATTTCACTTGCTGAATTAAAAAAAAGAAGAATATGAATAAAATAATATCCCAAATGGAATGTTCTGGTAATTTTTGAATTCAATCTTAATTGAACCCCCCCCTTTACTAATACAGAGAAAATTATGTCACATAGAAGGTTAACTTGTCAGCAGTCATGAATCAACTATCTCATCCTTAAGGTGGAATCCTAATGCAGGATATCTTGGTTGACAGTTTTCTGCCATGTAAAAAGATAAATTAGGTGATTCATTTATGTTTACAAATTTGGCTGGTTTTGACCAGATTGAGCAAGTGGACAGAGAAATGTGCCATAGGCAGAGAAGGGAGCCTGTAATTCTGTGCACTTATTTTCTCCAGAGAACTTGGTCATGAATAAGCAGCCCGGGCATTTCCCTTTGTTTTACATTCTGTTCTCATACACTATGCCAGCCCATCGTCTGAACACATCATCTCACTGTGCAGCCAAGTTTTAAGACCATCTGGTACACTTAGGATCCAGAAAATTGTGAAATTCTGAGAAACAGTGGCCTGTCAGTGCCTGAATAAAACACTCTCATCTAAGCTAATAACTTGACAGTTGTATGTTCATCTAAATTTAGATCACTATATTTGATTTTGATCTCAATATCTGTGTGTGTATATATGTATGTGTGTGTGTTTCTAATGTCCATGTGTTTATGAGAGTAAGACTTCCACAAACCAACTTTGTGTAACTTGTTAAAAGATTTAAATCTTAAGTGTCTAGTCCACAAATTTACAAAATAATGTGATACATTTCAGGAAACTCATTGCACCTCAGAAAATTGCTTATAATTAAGCAAGTGAAAAACTGAACTCTTGATTTCCCACCTCCAAATATGTCCTTCATGAAGTCTTTTCAATTTCAGTAAATGGCAACCTACCTTGGTCTAGTTGTTTGTTCAAAACTTTGGAGATTTACTTATTTCTTCTCTTTTTCACATAACCTATCTCCCATTAATAGTGAAAATTTTCATTTTAATTTAGAAATATATTCACTTTCCGACCTGTTATTTATCTGATCCTAGCTGACATGATCGTTTCTTTGGAATACTGTGGTTACCTCCTAGCTAGTCTTTTTGACCCTGCTCCTCAAGAGCCTATACTTGACCCAGTAGCCAGAGGGATCCTTTAAAATGTGAGTCAGATCGTGGAGTGCCTGGGTGGTTTAGTGCTTAAGCGTCAGACTTTGTTTCAGGTCATGATCTCACGTTCGTGGGTTCAAGCCCCAGGTGGGGCTCTGTGGTGATAGTGCAGAGTCTGGAGCTTGAGATTCTGTATCTCCCTCTCTCTCTGCCCCTCCCGCATTCATTCTCTCTCTCTCTCTCTCTCCCTAACTGCCTTGCTTAACTCTGTTTTTCTCCATATAATTATCATCTGACAATCATTGATCTGATTTCATTTAACTTAAGAAATTATTAATTATAAGATATTCTGTTAGTTTATTTAATATTAAATAAAGCATTTAGAGTTAAACTGACCTATTACTTTCCTACCACTTAAACATTTCATTTTATACTTTAAAAAGGTCTTATATACATATTTAAATACATTTTTAATCATTTATTTACTTTGACACATATGTTAATAGGTAAATCAAACAAACTGGCAAAAGCATTCCTAAAACATTTTCATATTCAGAGTGATATTTCACTTTTCTGATTCAGGATTTTTAATATCCGGATTTTTCCATACAGTGACATCAAGAAATTTGGAGATGCAGCATTTCTTAAGAGTGTCCAAGTCCCTGTGACTTTCTTCAAAAGAGCTGACATCCAGTGTTTATACCGATTTTTTTTTTTATGTCATTCTAGGATGATGTGGCCTGTGCCCCATCCTCACAGAATACTTTGTATTTAGCAGTTATTGCTACAGGGCAGACAGCAAAAATATCTCAGTGGCATACGATAATGAAGTCACTTGGAAAAGTCAGCAACTGAGGGATGGAAATGTATGCTCCTTTCACAGAGGCCAGGAACGGTGATCATAGCATGGAGTGGTAGTAATAAGGGGATTTTATTTGTTGAACAGTAATTATACATACATATAATAATGGGAGTATTTTTAGGATCTTTCTCTTGAGTTGGTCCACTCTCCAGTGAATGTTCTAGTATTTTCACTAAAGTGTAAAGGTCTGGCTGCCAGGGTTGAGAGAAAAATGCATAAAAATTCTTCAAGTAGTTAAATTCACTGTATCACCTGTCACTTAATAATTATGTTTTAATATACTCCCTGTGCCTTTGTGCCTTGTGTCCCTTGATCCAAAGATCTTCCATTTTATCCACTGTAGAGAATAAAACCCCAGACGTCTGTCCAGCTCTGTGCAGTGGATTAGATCTGTGCATCAAACTGTTTATTACATAAACTTTCAGTCTTTATGTTTTACATTCTGTTTCATTGCTCTTACAGTGAAAACTGTTTGAAGAAATTAGCTTTTTGCTATGTCACAAGGCACCCCAAAATTTAATCACTTAAAATAGCAAGCATTTATTTGCTCATGATTCTGAGCTCAGTAGTTTAGGTTGAGCTCTGTTGGGATGGCTCATTTCTGATTCATGTGTTACTGGCCTTCTTTGTGTCTGTCTCAGCTGAAAAAGCTCTCTGTGTGGTCTTTCATTTTCTAGCACAGACTTATTTACTTGTCAGCAGGATTTTAAGAGGGCACAAATGGAAACTACATGGTGTCTTGTGCCTAGGCTCAGGCCTCAAGCAAAGCCACATCTGCCACATTTTGGGTCAAATCACAAGGCTTACCCAAGTTTAAGGAGTAGACCTCACTGCAGCTAGAACATCTGTGTCGCCATTAGCAATCTACCATGCTGGCGCCTCAAATCCTGAACATTAGGAGGCTTGTGTGAAAGAAATCAGGTGTTTCTCAGATTTCCCCACCTGAAAAACAATTTTTTTTCAGTCTCCTAACATAGTTCTCACTTATCCATTAGAATTTTTCCACTTCTATCAATATGTTTCTGCTCTCTTCTCTGCTTTTGTGTTAGTCCTTCCAAGTTTATTCCACTTCCTGTGCTCCAAATTAACATAGAACAAAAACCAGACTATCTTTTTTATTTGCATAAACTTCCAGGAGGAAGCAAATTTAAAGCCTGTGTGAAATTCAACATCCTTAACCAGAGACACTATGCCACTACTCTATCTGGAAAATCCCTATTTAGCCTTCAAAATCCTACTGTGTAGCACCCACCTCAGTGAGATCTTCCTTAACCACTTCACAGATGGATTTGATCAATTCCCTTTTTAAATTTATATGTCTATTTATGAGTCTATCATTTTATTTTCCACACTACATTAGAATTGCTTTAGCAAAATGGAATGACTGTTAAAAGTGCAGGCTTTGGAGCCAACTACCTGGGTCAAATCTCAAGTTCACCACTGACTGGCTATGTGACCTTGGCACATTTCCTGAGCTCTTAATACCTGTGTCCAATTCTCCTAAAGTTGTTCTCAGAGTTAAAGAAATTGATCCAGGTAGATTACTTAGAACAATGCCTGGTACATATTGAGAGGAGAGTAAGTGCTATTTATTATAACTATATATATATTTTTTTCCTGAGACCAGACTATGAGCTAATTAAGTATTCAAATTACATATTTCTCATCTTTACAACCCTAGGGGGGTGTGGTGTCACCACTCAGTATTTGCTGCATAAATAAGGGAATATCTCAGAACCCCATTCATCTCATAAAACCTCCTGTGGTGATCCTAGCACAGCTTGTTCTCTCATCTTCCACTTGCCCTAGGATCCTTTGTCAGGGAGAACAAATGTGGTATCCAGCTAGGCTCTGCTCTCCATATTTATTGTCCTATCAATATCCTAAATGCTTCATTTCTAAAGATTTTTATATATTTGATTTCTGGTAGGTGCAGAACTAGGAACAAAGGGTAGATATGAACATGAATGAGACACCAACAACTCTCCTACATGTAAAAGTAATTTTGAGTATAATAATTAAAATTTATGCTATCTCTGTTGGCAGGTTTTAGGGTACAAAAATGTTTGGTTTTATGCCTTCCTATAACCTAATTATTAATACCTCAAATTTTAATATGAGGAAGTACCTTCTGATTTCTCCTATTAAACCTTTGATTCAAGAAGGCACAGACATAGTTCACTCTCATACTGACTGGTATTTTACTCATGTCATTTAGCTGGTGAAGAGGATTAAGATTAGATGTCATGATGATGTCCATCATCAAGAGTTCTACATCTTTATACATTTTGAATATCACTTGGGAATATAATATTTTATTTAATCCTATTATCTTGTGAGATGAATGTACTACCTCCATATTACATAAGATAAAACAGAGGCTCTAAGAGACAAATCACATGTTAAAACTGAGAAGTCAGGTTTGTTGTCAGCCACCATCCCAGAGAGGAAATGCTGATTTTACCCCTCAGGTCTCATTGAACATTTAGGAAATATTTTACATGGAGTACTAAATAAATTGCCAGTTCTTCAGGGAAAAAAAACATATGCCCACAAAGATTCCATTAAAATGTTGAATTTATGTGGGATGAATCTTTGGGTTTCTCCTCTATTGTCCTTAGAACAGTGTTCATACAACAAATCACTTTTTAAGAATTTATTGAATATTGAGTGAATGGATAAGGTGAAGAGCACTTGAGATAATCACTAGCTTTCTTCTCTGGTTATTTATATAAAAATCCTTAGTCAAAATCTTATTTTTCTCATAGACCCTATTATGAGTTGACTTGTCCTTCCCCAAAATTCATATGTTAAAGTCCTGACCTTCAATATATCAGAATGTGACCTTATTTGGAAATAGAGTCTTAAAAGAAGCAATAAGGTTAAAATGAGTTCATTTGGGCGGACCCATTCAATATCACTGTTATCCTAATAAAAAGGGAAAATTTGGAGAAAGGCACATAAACATAATATAAAGATTATGGGAATAGACATAGGGAGTAGATGGTGATATACAAAAAAAAAAAAAAAAAAAAAAAAAAAAAAAAAAAGCCTGGCACAGATTCTTCCCCAATAGCCCTCAGAAGTAATAAGCCTTGCCAACACCTTGATTTGGACTTCTAGCTTCCAGAAATGTTAGAAGATAAGTATATTTTATTTCTGTGAACTTGTTATGGCCACCTTAGAAAAGTAATACAGACCCTACTTCCTGTTGTCACTACCTTAAATTATATCTAGAATCTAGCCACTTTTCACTACTGTGCTTGTCCTACTCTAGTGCAAGCCATCATCATTTCTTGCCAAGATTATTCAACTATCTCTTAATCTCCAGGTATATGTCTTTATCTTTCTAATTCTATTTTTCACAGAGTAGCCATATTGTTACTTTGAATGTATGTCAGATTCATGTTAATCCTTAAAACTTTTAGAAGTGGCCCATATTTACCAAGACACAAAGAAAAGTCCTTATTTTGACTGATAAGACCATACATAATTGAGTCCTCTGCTATCTCTATGACCTTATCATCTCTTCTCCATTCCTTCATCCAACTCTAGGCTCTGCTCCACCATACTGACCTCTTACGTCTTCCTTGAACATGGTAATCATGTGTTTGCCTCTGGAGTTTGTACTTAATGTTCCCTTTCCTTGGAATGTTCATCTCTGATATAGCTGAATTTCTTTCACTTTCTTCCAGTTTCTGTAAAACATGACTTTGCCAGTCAAGTCTCTATTGACCAAACTCTATAAAATGGCACCTCAGTCTCTCATAATTCTCTGATAATTCACTCTCTGGCATAGTACATAAATACTTAAACAATTCATAACAAAAAAAATAGAGCAATAATTTAGGGTTACCTATAGTATTTTCTCTCATGTGATTGAAGACACTATTGAATTTAAAAGGAAAAATTGATATCTAAAAGCCTTTTCTTATAATAAGCACTGGGGGTTCCTAGCTTTTAGAAAGATGTAACAAAACTCACCTACTGCCATCTGGTTCCTTACACTATAGTTGGAGAAGTGTTCTGATGTCATCTCTATGTCTCAGGAGAAACATGGAGGATTTCATAAAGGTCATATCTGAATAGGTCTTGAAGAATGTATGAAAGGCCAAACCAGATAAAAAAGAAAAGACATTCCAATCACATTATTAGCATGCACGGAAATGCTTGTCAAGAATAATATTTAAAATATAATACATTCAGAAATTATTTAATTGCAAAACACAGAGCCACCTGTGGGAACCAGCACAGCTCCAACACTGGTTGCCTAACTTGCTTATGTCAAGCCCCACCTCCTGTGCTCTGGCAGGATTGCTCTTCTCAGTAAAGATTGCCTCAGTCCTAGCTCCATGGTCCCCTTTCCCAGAAGACAAGCACAAGCCCCTGCTCACACCACATCTCCTGACCAGAACTCTGCAGAGTTTCAGTTTTTGTGGAAGTGGTGTCAGGTCTCATTTCACAAGCAGACCAGAACACACCTTGTTAAAACTTGCCACATTCAGGCTAGGGACTAAACACTGCCCACAGCAGGCAAAGGAAGACTGTAGACAACTGACCTGAAGGACAGAGCAGCCAAAACACAACTGCAGAGTATACACAGCACACACTGGAGATACTCCCTGACACACCAGTCCCTGGGACTACATGACATCTTCTTCTTAAGGACATTACTTTAAGGAGCAAGAAACATAACTGGCTTTTCTAACACACAGGAGAGGGCAAAGACTTAGACAAACTACCAAGACAGAGGAATTCATGAAAGAACAAAGATATCTTGAAAGAACAAGATAAGGCCACGGCCAGAGATCTAAGCAAACAACAACAACAACAACAACAACAAAACAAAAAACAAAAAACAAAAAACAAACAAACTATAAGTAACATGCCTGGTGAAGAATTTAAAGCAATACTCATAAGGATACTCACTGGGCTTGAGAAAAGAATAGAGAACATCAGTGAGACCCTCACCACAGAGATAAAATAGTTAGCAAGCAACCAATCAGAGATGGAGAGTTCAAAGAAGGAGATTAGAAACAAGCTCGATGCAATAAATAACAGGCTGGAAGAAGTAGGGGAATGAATTACTGACCCAGAAGGTAAAATAATGGAAAAGAGTAAAGCTGAACTAAAGAGAGAAATAATTATGCAACATCAGAATAGACTTAGGGAACTCAGTGACTCCATCAAATATAATTACATCATGTTATGGGAGTCGTAGAAGAAGAGAGAGAAAATGGGCTAAAAAATTTATTTCAAGAAATAATAGCAGTAAACTTCCTTAAATTAGGGAGGGAAGCAGACATCCAGATCCAGGAGGCAAAGGGAATTCCCATAAAAATCAGCAAAAAGAGGCCAACACCAAGATATATTATAATTAAATTTGCTAAATACATGATTAAGAAAAAAAAAAAAAAACACCAAAAAGCAGCATGACAAACGAAGTCCCAAAATTACAAGGGAAGACCCATACAGCTAGCTGCAGATATATCAACAGAAACTTGGCAAGCCAGAAATAAGTGGCATGATATGCTCAAAGAGCTCAATGGGAAAATTCTTCAGCCAAGAATATTCTATCCAGCAAAACTATCATTCAGAATAGGAGGAGAGATAAAGAGTTTTCCAGAAAAACAAAATTAAAGTAGTTTGCAACTACTAAATCAGCCCTGCAAGGGCTGAGTGCAAGGGGGACTCTGAGTGCAAAGGGGAGAACAAAAGAGACAAAGGTGAGAGAGGATCAGAGAAATTTCTAGAAACAATGACAAAGCAAGTATTAAAATGGCAATAAATACATATCTATCAATAATTACTCTGAATGTAAATGGACTACATACTTCAATCAAAATATATAGTATGTGAGAATGGATTTAAAAAAATGACCTATCTATATGTTGCCTACAAGAGACTCATTTTAGACCTAAAGACACCTGCAGATTGAAAGTGAAGGGGTAGAGAAACATTTATCACACAAATGGAAAAGAAAGCCAAGCGAAAGTAGAAAAACTTATATTGGACAAACTAGACTTTAAAACAAAGGTTATAAAAAGAGACAAAAAAGACACTATATAATAATAAAGGGAACAATTCAAAATAACATATAACAATTGTCAATATTTATTCACCCAACATGATAGAACCCAAATACATGAAATAATTAATAACAAACATAAAGGAACTAATTGATAATAACACATTAATAATAGGGGACTTTAACACCCCAATTATATCAATGGACATATTATCTAAATCGAAAATAAACAAGGAAACAATGGCTTTGAATGATAAGACATCCATTCACGTTTAAAACCCTCAACATATTAAGTTTAGAGGAAACCTACTTCCACATAATAAAGACCATATATGAAAATCTCACAGCTACTATTGTCAAAATAAAAGTCATCCAATGGGCAAAAAAGAAGTCAAACTTTCTCTATTTGTAGATGACATAATACTCTATAGAAAACCTGAAAGACTCCACCAAAAACCTGCGAGAACCGTTACACAAATTCGGTAAAGTCACAGGATACAAAATCAACATACAGAAATTTGTTGCATTTTATACACCAATAATGAAGGAGCAGAAAGAGAAATCAAGGAATCAATCCCATTCAGAACTGCACCAAAAACTATAAGATACCTAAGAAAAAACCTAACCAAAAAGATGAAAGCTCTGTATTCTGAAAACTATAAAAAAATAATGAAAGGAATCGAAGATGACACAAAGAAATGGAAAAAACATTACACACTCATAGACTGAAAGAATATTGTTAGATTGCAATCATGGATTACAAATATTGTTAGAATGTCTACACTAGTCAAAGCAATCTACACATTTAATGTAATCCTTATCAAAACACCATCTGCATTTTTCAAAGAACCAAAATAAACAATCCTAAAATTTGTATGGAACTACAAAAGACCTAGAATAGCCAAAGCAATTTGAAAAAAGGAAAACAAACCTGGAGGCATCACAATTCTGGACTTCAAGTTATATTACAAAGCTGTAGTGATCAAGCCAGTATTGTACTGGGTGCAAAAATAGATACATAGATCAACGTAAACCAATAGAAAACCTAGAAACTAACCCACAACAATATTGTCAATTAATCTTCAAAAGCAGGAAAGAATATTTCATGAAAAAAAATTCTCTTCAACAAATGGTGTTGGGAAAAGTGGACAACAACACGCACAAGAATGGAACTGGACCACTTTCTTACACCAAACATAAAAATAAATTCAAGGTGGATTAAAGACTTAAATATGAGACCTGAAACTGTAAAAATCTTAGAAAAGAAGACAAGCAGTAATCTCTTTGACATTGACCATAGCAACTTCTTTCTAGATATGTGTCCTGAGGGAAGGGAAAAAAAAAGCAAAAATGAACTATTGGGACCTCATCAAAAAAAGTATCTGTACAGCAAAATAAACAATCAACATAACTAAAAAGCAAGCTATGGAATGGGACAATATACTTAAAAATGACATCGCTGGGGCGCCTGGGTGGCGCAGTCGGTTAAGCGTCCGACTTCAGCCAGGTCACGATCTCGCGGTCCGTGAGTTCGAGCCCCGGGTCAGGCTCTGGGCTGATGGCTCAGAGCCTGGAGCCTGCTTCCGATTCTGTGTCTCCCTCTCTCTCTGCCCCTCCACCATTCATGCTCTGTCTCTCTCTGTCCCAAAAATAAATAAACGTTGAAATAAATAAATAAATAAATAAATAAATAAATAAATAAAATAAAAATGACATCGCTGATAAAAGGTTAGTATCCAAAACATATAAAGAAGATATATAACTAGGAGCTCCTGGGTGACTCAGTCGGTTGAGCGTCCGACTTTGGCTCAGGTCATGATCTCACAGTCTGTGAGTTTGAGCCCCGCGTCAGGCTCTCGGTTGACAGCTCGGAGCCTGGAGCCTGCTTCTGATTCTGTGTCACCCCCGCTCTCTCTGCCCTTCCTCAGCTCATGCTCTGTCCCTCTCTCTCTGTTAAAAATAAATAAACATTAAAAAAAAGAACTTATAAAACTCAACATCCAAAAATAAATAATTCAAATAAAAAATGAACAGAAGGCATGAATAGACATTTTTCCAAAGAAGATACCCAGATGACCAATAGACACATGAAAAGATGCTCAACACCACTCATCATCAGGGAAATACAAATCAAAACTACAATGAGATATTGCCTCAAAACCTACCAGAAGGGCTAAAGTCAACAACATAAGAAACAATGGGTGTTGGTGAGGATGTGGAGAAAGGTGAACCCTCTTGCACTATTGGAGGGAATGCAAGCTGGTGCAGCCACTCTGGAAAACAGTATGAAGTTTCCTCAAATAGTTAAAAATAAAATTGTCCTATGATCTAGCAATTTCACTACTAGATATTTACCCAAAGGTTACAAAATTACTAATCCAAACGGATATAAGTACCCCAATGATTATAGCAGCATTATCTACAATAGCCACATTATGGAAACAGCCCAAGTGTCCATCAACTGATGAATGGATATAGAAGGCATGATTTTATATATATTTTTATATATTTTTGTATATATTTATATATATATTTATATATATATTTATATATTTATATATATATTTATATATATTTATATATATTATATTATATATTAAATATATTTTATATATATTTATATATATTTATATATATATCTTCTTTATATATATATATATATATATATATATATATATTCTTGGAGAACCCATCCTATGTTGCAAGCAATAGAACCAAAAATATATTAGTTCCAATAGCCACTACTATAGTGGGGTAAGAGAAATTGCTTAAACCTCCCAGGGATAATAAACAACACGTTGTTACAACATGTAACAAGGGGAAGCCACTTTCTGAGATTTCCCAATTTAATTTACACTCCTGGCCCTCTCAAGACCATGAAATGACCACTTTCAAATGCTTTCATGCGTAAGTGGCAAATTTTCTTCTCTGTAGCTTGTCCAATTCTCATATTTGTCTTCTCTTCTGAAGATTCCTAAAAACTCAAAATTGCATGCCTCCCTTACTGGTTTATTTTCTATATGCTGTTCTGTGGAGGAAGTTTAAGGGAAAACAAGGAATGTACAGTTGGAAAGTTATCTTCCCAGAACTGTTATTGGAGTTTTTAAAGCTACCTTTGTAACAAAATAAAATGTATTTTCTGCAAAAATAAACTTGAGTTATTAGAATGTTCTGAGTTAGACTCAGACATATTTCTTACCATATCTTTCTTAACCAAGTGTCTCTCACTCTGGTGCTAATGAATCCTGATTTTTTTTTTGTGAATAATACTCTTATTTTTTCTTCTCCTGGATAATTCTTGCATCTCTTTCAGTTCTCACTGTAGTGCTACTTCTTTGGGACATACCTCCTATCATTCAATTCTCAGGTGAGTCTTCCAAGAGCTCACAGAGCATATTGTACAGTACTTCACTTAGAGAATGGATCAGACTACATTTAAAGTCTTGGTTATTTCTCGGTATATTACACCAATGTGTAGGCTTCATAAGTGGAAGAATATTTTCTAGATTATTCATGATTGTATCCTCAGTCTTCTATAGAGTTTCTTGCATAAAATAAGCACTTATTAATTATTTGGTAAGTAAAGAGTAGCATAGTAAATTATATGAACATTGAGTTCTAATGACTAAATTTTAAAATTCAAAGTATTTTATGGTAATATCCTCTCAATACCTTCTTGGTTTGTCTTTTTTTCCAAATTAAAAGGGTTACGTGGGGTGCCTGGGTAGCTCAGTCAGTTAGGCGTCCGACTTCAGCTCAGGTCATGATCTCATGGCTCATGTATTTGAGCCCCTCATCCAGGGCTGTGTGCTGACAGCTCAGAGCCTGGAACCTGCTTCAGATTCTGTGTCTCCCTCCCTCTCTGCCCACCCCTGCTTGCGTTCTGTCTCTGTCTCTGTCTCTAAAATAAATAAACATTAAAAAAAAAGAGTTACAAAGAGTTATGGTAACATATGAAACAATGTAGTAAAACATGTGTAGAAGCCAAGCTAATCATACCTTCCCATTTTCCACCTCATTACAATATGCATCTCTCCTCCATATTATTGTTTGATATGTATTATTCCATAAGCTTTTATGTAAATTATCTTGTTTGATCATTTAACCAATATATAATCATGCTACAATCAGTTGACAGCTTGCTTTTATCACATTACCATATAAAATAGGATTGACCACAGAGTAGTGATTAAACACCAAACAGGTGTATAGTCTTCTTTCACCCATACCTCCAATTTATTCAGAAATATATTTTAGCAGATTGCTACATGCCCGCCAATATCCCTGTCCTCTATCTTTGTCTGTGCAATAGCATCTGCAATACTTAGCCACTGGAATGGCCTTCCCTAGATCTTTTCTCACCTGTGTTACATTTAGGTGTGTCCATATGACAAAGTTTTGAACAATGGGATATGAGTAAAAGTGATTGTGTGAATTTTGAATTTTAATTTTATACTAAAATTTTTCTTGTCTTTCATTTTTTTAGCTTTTACCTGGTGGAAGAGTAATGTGTTGATTTGAGAAGTTTGAAACATGTGGATGATAGCTAGGAATTGACAAATCATGATAGAAGTTACCTCAAAAGGAACCTAAATTCATTTAAGTTTGTTGACTAGAGGTTGCTCTCTGCCCTTGACTTTCAATCACATCGAGACTGCAAGGAGAGACATAAATAAGGTTCTATTTATTGGAGTCATTTGGTTTTAAGGTCTGATTAAGAAGTATAGAATGCACCTTAATTAATAGATGAATTGCTACCTGAGAGTGCGGTACTGCCCCAAGAAAAACTGAACAATATGGCATGGTGTAGCACTCAAGGTATAGCTAATAAAGAAACAAACATTTCAGGCTAGAAACAGTTTCTCCTTGTTGTACCATGACAAATCATTTAGTAATATTCTTGGAAGATGTGTCATGTATCTATTAAGTCTGTAATTTTAAGGAAGGTGGTAGAAAAAATTCATATCATTGGTATGTTTGTGTGTCCTGGTATTTTATGTTTTCAACAAGTTACTGTTGAAATAGAGAGATTAGAAAAGAACCAGTATCCAAGGAGTGATTGAAGAGAATAGAGTTCTGCCAATAGCCCAAGTCTTTGCTAGGCTTGTAATTTAAATTAATGGAGTGAGGCAGCCAAATGAACCAGTTTCCAAATCAAGAAGAGAAAAGATTTTTTTTATTAAGGATCTCCCTAAACAGCTTTCTATTAGATATTCTTGGCTGGATGTTGAGCACCAACCTAATGATAAAGTTTCATTAGAAATTGATACATTTACATCCAAGTGGATAATTTTGATGGCCTTAATGTTACTATAATGAAAATGAGGGGTAAATGGATGGGTCAGATACAGAAAACAGTAAACAGAGAAGAGTCAGCAGACTTAAAATCTATGTCCAGAAGGGATCTGTGGCTGTGGTTATTTGCACAATGAAGTGAAAGAAAATAAGTAGAGTAGAAACTATTCTATTGAGGAAATTGTATTATCAAAGAAAACACAAACCTGTTCCACAAAAGCTTTTGTCCAGTCCCTGAAGCAGTACTTGCTCTCAACCATGCACCAGCAGGAAGTCATCTCAGAAAGCTGTTTGGTCTGCAAGTAAACATACACTCAAACAACTTCAGATTTGGCTATTAAGTTTAATGAATGAGGAGAAATCTCCTTGATATCAAATCCAGGAGTCACAGAGACCAGTATATAAGAGAGTTAATAGCATAAAATCAGACATATCCTGATGAGATAAACAAAGAACAGTCTCTACATTTAATATCTGTATTATCCAAGTTTAAACCAAATAAATGTCTTAAGAATGATAAAAATAATAAATTGTGAATTTTTATGAGTAGTTTAACTATTAAGCACAGAAAACAATAAGAGAGTATGATTTTCTTTAGTTTTATTTTATTAATCCCCAAGCTATTCTTTTTTTTTTTTTAGTTTATTTATTTATTTATTTATTTAAATTTTTTTTTTCAACGTTTTATTTATTTTGGGGACAGAG
The DNA here is from genome assembly GCF_016509475.1 of Prionailurus bengalensis. Taxonomy (NCBI): domain Eukaryota; kingdom Metazoa; phylum Chordata; class Mammalia; order Carnivora; family Felidae; genus Prionailurus; species Prionailurus bengalensis. The sequence goes on along the minus strand of NC_057344.1, from coordinate 154,416,746 downwards.
AGAGACAGAGCATGAACGGGGGAGGGGCAGAGAGAGAGGGAGACACAGAATCGGAAGCAGGCTCCAGGCTCTGAGCCATCAGCCCAGAGCCTGACGCGGGGCTCGAACTCACGGACCGCGAGATCGTGACCTGGCTGAAGTTGGACGCTTAACCGACTGCGCCACCCAGGCGCCCCTTATTTATTTATTTTGAGAGAGAAAGAGAGAGAATGCACATGCATGTATGGGAAGGTCAGTGAGAGATGGAGAGAGAGAGAATCCCAATCCCCATGCATTATCAGCATGGAGCCAAAAGTAGGGCTTGATCTCACGAACTGTGAGATCATGACCTGAGCAGGAATCAAGAGTCAGATGCTTAACCAACTGAGCCGCCCAGGCACTCCAAAGTGCCTAGTTATTCTTTAACATTACTTTGATTTACTTTTTTTTTTTTTGAGATTCTAGTGTTTCTATAATGGTGGAATTCACATACAAATTTTAATATTTGTGGAATACAGATTCATTAAGAATTGTAGAACATGGTTTCTCAATCTTCATACTTGGCATCAGGGGCTGAATCAATTTTTGCAGGAGGCTGTCCTGTGCCTTGTGGGATGTTTAGAAGCATCCTTGGCTTCTACACACTAGATACTATTATCTCTCTTAGTTTTGACAACCAAACAAGCCTCTGGACACTGACAAATGTCTCACTGGGATACAGTTAACTCCTGTTGAAAGCCATGGCTCTAGAACATGTATTTTGCTCCCTGGAGTTCCTCCAGAGAGCCTCTGTTTTTTGCCTGCCAGAACCTAGAATATAGTTCGTATTCTTCTTTCCACTAAATAACTTTCTAATTATATTATAGGCAATCTTCATTTTATTTACTTGCCAATCAAAAATTAAAGTTTTTTAATCTTATGACAGTTCTATTTTTTTCACTATATTTAAAATACATACCTCTGAAATACAGCAATTGATTTCTCTCTACCTGTGTCAATTCTTACTTCAATGTCTATTCAAATTAATGAGAAAGCCTGAAAAAATATATGAATGAAGAAAAAAAGGAGAAATGAAAAATGTAGGACTTCTATGTATGAGTTCTGCTGTAGCAGGATTCTTCCACAGAGAGATGGGACACTGAGGCTTATTTTTTCCAGGAAGCAACTTTATTTGCTGTACTAGCACAGGCCCAGTGGGTTTATACCTGAAAAACTGAGTCCTGAGCACAGCGGGGTGAAGCCTTTTGTACAATTTTTTGTCCTTTGTCTCCCATATATGGTAACATACAGTCTGAATGGGTGGTCTATTTTACAAAGTCGTGAAGAATGTTGTGCATGCGCACATAGCCAGGTTGCCTTCTCTTGTCTTGAGGCTTTCACCACATTCCTTAGGGAGGGGCTCGACTACATTTCCCTCTTTGATACTCAGACCCCTATTCAGGGTCAAGGAGCATCATCTTGGCTTAGAGGCTTATATTTCCATAACATCATCACATGCATGGCCATTTTCCTTTCGACCATTACCTCAATGAGGCTGGAGACAGACTGTATAACCAGGGAAGCTAGGCAAAGTAGGATTAAGCAAGCTCCCCAAATCAAGAGGATAATACCTATGAGGGTTTTGAATCCCCCGGGAGTTGAAAACCATCCTCGAAATAACTCCACAGGGTCCCAACCTTTCCAGGTCTGCACTGGGACATGAGTAACCTTTCTCATTCAGTCTGCGATCTCCTCTATGACTTTTCCTTCATCATCTATCTGTAGGCAGCAGTTGCTCAGGTTAAATTTCTACAAACTCCTCCCTCAGAAGCAAGCAAGTAATCTAAAGCCAGGCGATTTTGATAGATAGCATTTCACATTTTGGTTTGCTGGTTGGCTAGTAAGTTAAGAGCTCTGGCAGTGTCATTGGTTATAATTTCTACAACTGCTTGCAGTCTGATTAAGTGGTTTAACATGTAAATGAGAGTGTGGTAACCTCAGGACCCATCCTCTACCCAGGTGGCAGGGCCATGACATTGGATTATACACTCAGGAGGTCATTCATCATCTTTCCAATTGCCAATTTGTAGGGCACATCATTTCCTTTGAGTCCCCATACACTAGGACTCCCAAATGTGCCCCTCTGGCAAGTGGGAGCAGGAAGAAAGATGAATGAATAGGTCCCCGCACACATGACCCTGACCAGCCTGAGGGAAGTAGTGTATAGGCTGTCCTTCCACATATGCAGTATAGTCCACCTAGGGCCTGCCATTCAATGGTGCATCGACATTGTCCGAGCCTCTTGGAGATGAGAGAAGTTGGACAAAGGGTGGGGATCTGCCTCAAAGTGATCTGGGGACCCCCACCATTGGGTGTCCTGGCTGGTTGAGTTATAAAATCTTTGGCCTAGGCATGTTAAGCTTCCAACAGAGATGGTGAACTTTCTTCCCCGCATGGCAAGGCAGTTTTTTCCAATAATTGAGGTTTTGAGGAGCCAAACCCTGGTAGTAGAACTGGGGTATTCTGTTCCACTATAACGTTCATGGGGATCTAATTCTCTAGCCTCCCATGGCCATTGATCCTCCATGTTGGTTTCCACACATACATAACAAGAAGAGACTTTAGAGTCGGGTTATAGTCTCTGTTAGAGCTAGAAACAGATTTGTCCTCTTGATGTAGCCAGGAGGAGGACCCTTCTCCATTTCTCCATAAAATGAATAAAAGACCTGGTGGTTCATGGCCTTTTGTGTAACAGTAACTCTCTTAAAATACAGCACAGTTCCTGGGTCTTTTCCTCCCCCATACGTAATTATACCAATCTCCCCTTTGATGTCCCCAACAATGCATGACTGCCACTCTTTTAGGGACCCACACAGCATCGAAGAGTTCAAGGATTTCCTTACCATACTTTACGTTTTTTCCTCCTGAGTTTATTAGACCCATCTCTTTATATAAAGCCCCATGTATGTGGAAGGTGGTAAAGATATACTCAGAGTCTGTGTATATATTAACATGTATCCCTGCCACCAGTTGGAGGGCTCTGGTTAGTGCGATGAATTCTGCCTTCTGTGCCAAAGTCCCCTTTGGCAGGAGTTTAGCTTCAATGATAGAATTTAGGGTCACCATGGAGTACTTTGAAAGGTGTTCTCCCTCTTTTACAAAAATGCTGCCATCAGTGAAATACTCGACATCAGGGTACTTGAGGGGCTGCTTCCTCAAGTCTGGTCAGCTGGAGAACACCTGTTCCATGACATCAATGCATTCATTATTTGATTGACCTGGCCCAACAGGCAGAGGTTTAGGGTCCACACTACTAGGTGAATGTACGGGTTCTCAAATAGCATTCCCTGATATCTGACCATCCGGGCATTGGTTAGCCAGTACTGTCCCTTGTATTCCATTAATGCCAATACTGAATGTGGCACTCAGACCGTCAATTCTTGTCCTATAATTAACTTTTTGGCCTCAGAAACTAAGAGGGCCATGGCTGTAAGTGCCTATAGGCAGGGTGGCCAGTCTTGGGCAACAGAATCAAGCTGCTTGGTAAGAAATGCCACTGGATGATGCCATGACCTAAACATCTGGGTTATGACTCCCACTGTGATGCCAGTACATTCATGAATGTACAAGAATAAGGGCTTGGACATGTCTGGGAGTCCTAGACCAAGAACATTGGTGAGAGTCTATTTGATCTCTTCAAAGGCCCTTTGATGTACTTGCTCCCATAACAGAGGTTCCCACTCTCCCCTCTTTGTGGACTAATAAAGGGGTTTTACCAAGACAGAGAAGTTAGGTGTCCAGATTCTACAGAAATCTGTGGTCCTGAGAAACTCCCAAACTTCACATTGGGTTGACGGGACCGGGATTGCGCAAACAACCTGTTTTCTCTCTGGACCAGGTTGGCACTGCCTGTGGCAGAGGTGAAAGCCCAGGTATTTGACTTTTTTTTTTGACAGATTTGGTTCTTTTTCCTTGAGAACTTATAGCCAGTTTCCCATAGGAGGGTAGGGATTTGCCACGTTCCTTCCATGCAATCCTCCTGAGACCTTCCAGCCAGCTATAAGTCATCTACTTACTGAAGCAAGACACTGTCATGTTGATCCACTGGGAAGGCTGTTAGGTCTGAGGCTAATGCAGTGCCAAAAATAGTTGGGAAGTTTTTGAACCCCTGAGGCAAACTGTTCCAACTCAGCTGACCTTTGTCATCATTTTCAGGACTCTCCCACTGGAAGGTACAGATCAGTTGACTCTGTGGGGGGGGGGAGCGTCAGATGCAAATGCGGATGCAGAAGAAGGCATTTTTGAGGTCTAGGCATGTAAAGAAGGCAGCTTTGGTGGGGATAACACCCAAGAGAGTGTATGAGTTGGGGACAACTGGGTGCAGGGTGATGGTGGCCTGGTTTACTGTGTGTAGGCCTTGGACTGGTGGGTAGTTATTGGTGCCAGGCTTCTGGACTGGTAGGAGAGGCATGTTCCAAGATGACTGACAGGGTAAGAGGATCCCGTATTTTAGAAGTCTCCAGATGCTTTTGTATCCCCATCTGTGCCTTATGAGGAATGATATCTTGTTTTTTGGAGGATGGGCTCTGTCCCTGGCTTTAATTCTACAATTACTGGAGGCAGGCCAATCCTGGTGGGTTGTCCTCAGCTCACACTCCTGGTACTCTGAAGGGAAGCTCAGGTCCCTGTTGTGGTTCCTCCATGAGACTGAAGAGGTGCAATTCTTCTTAGGGAATTGTGACAGTCATAATCTTTGCTTCCGGCTTTTGTAAGGTCAGAGCAGCTTGTCAATGGGAGTTGAAATTTACCTGGGCCTGCAGCTTTCCCAACATGTCCCAACCAATTAAAGCCATGGGGAAGTTGGGGAGGTATAGGAATTCATGGATGACTTCATGGCTGCCTAAATTGCATCGCTGAAGCAGCAGACAGGGATGGTGCTTCCAATTGCCCATGGCCCCCACAAAGGTGACTTGTCTCTCTGAGAGGGGCCCCATGGATTGGGTCACCACTGAGTGTTCCACCCCAGCATCTACCATGAAGTCAATGGGTCTACTCCCCACATTCATTCAGACCATAGGCTCTTGGGGAGCCTAACAAAATAGAGCCTGGTCTGTCCTAGTCCTCCTTATATTCCACATATGTCACAAAATCATCTTCAAGGGTCGCATGAGGCCATGATGCTGGTTGGTACCAGCCCTGGACAATTTGGCCTCTTTCTTTCTGCTTGGGGCCCAGCTGAGAATTACCCAGATGCAGGGGACACTCATTTCTCCAATGGCTTTCCTGATGACAGTGAGCACACTGGTTCTGTCCTAACTTTGGTCCTGGGCAAGATGATCCTCCCTGCCATTCCCCTTTGTGGCCCTGGCCCTGCAGGGCACCTTTGTGGGAGCGTTCTGACTACTCCACCAAGGCAGAAGCTAGTAAGTCTGCCTTTTTCTGCACCTTCTGGCGTTCTTCCCTCCACACCATCTGGTCACCGTTGACAAACACCTTAGTGGCTACTTCCAGCAACTGACTGGCATTCATGCTGGCAAAACCCTCTAGCTTTTGCAGCTTGTGCCAGATGTCCTCTTGGGCCTGACCTATGAAAGCCACATTGACCATCTGGTGGTTAATTGACACCTCTGGATCAAAAGGGATGTAGAGATGAAATGCCTCACATAGTCTCTCATAGATCTGACTCAGGCTCTCCTTGGGTTCCTGGGGCACTTCTGTTGTTTTACTCATATTTATGGCCTTTTGTCCCCTTTCCTCCATGACATTTAGAAGGGCTTCTTGATACCATTCAGTCCTCGTGAGCCCTCTATATACACAGTCATTTGGGTCCCATTTGGGATCCTCCTCAGGGAAGTGAGCCCAAGTATAAACTTGGGTGTCTAATGTCCCAGCCAGGGCATTCTCCTCTAACCATTTTAGGGCCACCTGGTAATTTAGCAATGTTCCTCCATGTCAAAGAGGGTCATAAGGAGTTGATGGCAGTCTTTCCAGGTAGGTTTATGGGTTTGAATTATGGACTGCATTAGTTCAATCACAGCCTGGAGCTTCTCTGTGTAAGAGGGAGTATGGTGTTTCAATTTAGGAGGTTCACAAAAGCATGCTGGCTTCCTCAGATCTGGCCTTCCTGATCATAATAGATGGGTCCCTAGGTCCCCTCAGTGGCATCTGTAGGGCTCCCTGGTGTTGCTGCAGGGAGGCACTGTCTTCGCTGGCCTGATCTTCTAGTCATCTTCCGGGAAGGGTGTTGGGGTTAGGATTGGTGGTCTGGGCAAGCTGGTCACATCTGGAGAGGCTGGTGGTGCCAGAGGTGGCAAGGCCTCTAGGGGCAGGATCTGGTGGGGTTTTGGCAGCTGCAAGGGCGGGAGATGCAGGTGGCAGTGAGGGGTAGGTACAGTGGAGCATACGGCAGTGGGGTCCCCTCAGGGTCTCCCGACAGTATGGGTTTTTCAGGTTTTGGCCGGCATTTGGAGGAAGCAATGACACAAGGCATCATAGCTTTACAGTTCTCTTCAATACAGACTTTTAGTCAAGACAGCAGGGATAGGACTAGATCTTGCCTATAGTCAGTGTAAGAAAATTGGTGAGGGTGGCCTGGATCCCCCATAATGACCCTGAACATTTGGCCAACTAGTGCCTTATCAAGTGAGCCTTCAGAGTGCCAACCCATGCTGAAATATGGCTAATCAATTTCACAGAATGTCCAGAGCTTTCCAGGAGTTAATTTTACACCATAATCTCCTGAATATCCCCTTTTGAAATTCTTCAACATACACTCTAGGGGAGTTGGTTTACTCTGCTTTCCACCCATTTCTTCTCCCCTAATAGACAATTTTCATGCACATGAGAGGAAAAGAGGTGAAGGAAGGGACTAATTTGGACACGAGGCATACTCACTTCATCTGTTTCTAGCTGCTCTCCTTTCGGAGGTATTTGAGGTACCTCTTAGCATTGGCAGGTTCAGTCAAGCCCTGACTTGAATCAGATTTCTGAGGAAGTCTGATGCCACCCTAAGCCAATGAGGTCACCATGGAACCACAGATTGGGACTCAACACTCACTTCAGTCCATTGGTCAGGTCGGAACCTTTCCACTGTCCGTCTCATTCACACACAGTCATGCGATGACTCCAACCTGCTGCCCAGTGCCCAGTGCCTTAGAGTTCTGGTTTTGTTCCTTATGGAATTACTTGGGCAACTCTGGTTGGTGATCAGGCTCCCCTTCTTCTTCTTAAGGCAGGTCTACCAAAACAAATCCAGTTTCTCATGAATCTGATGGGCGGCACTCCCTGAGCTGGTTCCTGGCCCTCACCAGGTTCCATTGTGCATATGAGGTCCTAGCACACCAGGAGGGGCTAGTCTCCTACAGATCAAGTAGTCTGCTGCCACCAGGCAGGGTCACTTCTCCCAGTACTCAGAGATTCCGACTCTGGCAACAAAGGAGGTGGAAACACACTGTCTCCAAATCCCAGATGAGCCACCAAGAAATGTAGCAGGATTCTTGCACAGGGGGATGGGACACTGAGGCTTTTTGTGTTCAGGAAGCAAATTTATTCATTGTGCCAGCACAGGCTCAGTAGATTCATACCCAAAAAAACTGAGCCCCAACCACAGCAGGGTGTAGCCTTTTGTAAAATTTTTGCTCTTTTGTTTCCCATAGATGGTAACATACAGTCTGAATGGGTGGTCTGTTACAGAGTCACAAGGAATGTTGCGCATATGCACATAGCCAGGTTGCCTTCCCTTGTCTTGAGGTTTTCACCACATTCCTTAGAGAGGGACTCTACCACACTGCGATTTGTAGTTATCATATCAATTTTAAAGAATAAATAATAAAAAATAACAAATTGCACTTGAAAACCAAAATAATATGCACCAAATGGCCTGTGTTTATTCTAATATTATAGCAGTCAGGTAAAACTTTCACAATAAAAGGTCCAAATTTCATGACCCCAGAGTCAGTATTCTTATGAATTAAAAGATAAGACATTGGGTTTTTTACCTCTAAACTCTGATTAAAAAAAAAAGACTTAAATATACTTAAAATAATCATGCTAATGTGTCAGCATTTCTAATATCCTGCAGAAAGAAGTGTAGTCCTAGCAACTGAGGCTCAGACACATTTTCATATTTCTCAGTCCAAAAATTAATCTTGAGGGGCGCCTGGGTGGCGCAGTCGGTTAAGCGTCCGACTTCAGCCAGGTCACGATCTCGCGGTCCATGAGTTCGAGCCCCGCGTCAGGCTCTGGGCTGATGGCTCAGAGCCTGGAGCCTGCTTCCGATTCTGTGTCTCCCTCTCTCTCTGCCCTTCCCCCGTTCATGCTCTGTCTCTCTCTGTCCCCAAAATAAATAAATGTTGAAAAAAAAATTAAAAAAAAATTAATCTTGAAATCAGTGGCTGTGCTTATTTATTATATGCTCCACAGGAAAAGCAAAAGGCTGTGATTTTTTATTTTGCTATTGTTGTTTTTACACATCTATAGAGAAACAATATATCAGATTGCTTATTTTCATAGTATCAGTGTTTAAAAAATTATGAAGGCTAAAAGAAAAGAGAGAATTAGAGCAACTGTTTTAATGTATTGTAATTAACAATATCCAGGTAACCTCATAAGCTTTAGGAAGACAACTCTGACTTATTTTGATTCTTTGAATTGATGTGGGATGGTCTTCAGAAATCAATCAATGACACTTCTGACTTTTAACTCTGTTCTTAGATAGTGCCTTACTCAATTTTTTATATCATCTATGAAGTACAAAAGGCTATAAAACAAGTAGTAGCACTTCCTCATTTGATTATTTTTATTCTCTCTAGTTCTTAACAGCAGTTAATCTTCCAGACTTTGACAATAAAAATGAATTCTATGTAAGAATTTATTATCAACAGTTAGGTAATCACTAGAGAATGCTATCCTCCATGGTTTTAAAAATCTATCAGTGTCATATGCTACCCACCAATCTACTCAGGTGATAGGTTTAAAAGTATTTGGGGGGATAGTTTTAAAAGTATTTTGGGGGAAGAGATTTTATAAGGATCAGTAGTTTACCCTGATTTGAAAATATATAGGAATTTGGGAAAGCATTCACTGTTTCTTTAATTTATTAAACATATTTATTTAGCATCTGATATGTGCCAGGCACTGTTTCAATCTGATAAATTCTATGAAGAAAATAAATACAGGCAAGTGATAGAGTGACATGAGAGATTGTGTGATTTCCATCACTTAGTCCGAAAACTAAGAGAAAGATGATGTTTAGCCTGAAACTTAGTTTACAAGTACATGGCAGGCATAAAATAGTTGAGAGTAAGCCATTCAGACAAAAAGAAAACAATCTAAGAAAAAAGTCTAAGATTGAAATTTGATTTTCAAAAATAAGAGTTATGCTTTTGACATGTAGTAGGAAGTAAAATAAACAGTAAGAAAAATAAAACACCTAAAAATGACCAAAGATGCCATTTTATGCACTGAAAATTATAAATATTAATATCCAAAAATAAGGCATTATTAAAAGATTAATATATGTATTGATAAGATGCAATATATTTTTGAGTTTATTTATTTATTTTTAGAAAGAGAGAATGGGTGAGGGGCAGAGAGAGACAGAAAAAGAGAATCCCAAACATGCTCTGCATTGCCAATGCAGATCCCGACTTGGGGTTTGAACTCAGGAACCGTGAGATCATCATCTAAGCCAAAATCAAGAGTCAGACACTCAACCAACTGAGCCACCCAGGTGCCCCATAAGATCCATTTTCTATTTCTACCTTTTGTTCCCAGGTCATGTGTCCTAACAATTGGGAATGCAGCACTATATAATGGCTATTGTTTTAAGGCCGTTAACCTCAAAATGTATTATTCATTAGAATTATCCAGAGAGTTTGTTAAAACACTATTTATTGAGCCCCAGCTACAGAGTTTCTGTTTCACTGGATGTAGGACGAGACTTGACTGTTTGCACCACTTTTAAGTTCCTAGGTGATATTGATGTTGCTGGTCCAGGAATGAAAGTTTGATAGCCACTGGTTTAAGCTATATATTCTATAAAAGAATGTCCTATATCTACTTATGAAGTCTCCAAGATGGTACCTCATTTGTACCTTCAAGAGACTATTTGTTCAAGCTTTCTGGAAGTATAATATGTTGTAATAACACTGGATCTCAAGATCATGAGTTCACTGCTACATCACCATTTCTGTAATGTGGTTCACTTGGTATGAAACGAGGTCATGCAGAGTTCAAAACAGTAGATCAGACATTCTCTGAACCCTTGAATAGTATTGCTGCCTGGGGTGTGGTAGGCAGGACAGATTCCCCAAATGTGTGTCAATTCTGAGCAGGATAAAATATTTTCCTTTCAAGGTTAGAAAGGGTCCTATGTAATCAACTTGCCACCAAGTGTCTGGCTTCTGTTGGTGACTAGTTAGACATAAGGGCACCCATGATTGGGAACATAGTACAATAGTAGCTCATTTATGGTTTGTATTCTCATGCCAAATCACCCCCACCCCCGAACCAAACATGGGCATTTTCTTCCTATATATACTAATCATAAGAATTAGGGGCGCCTGGGTGGCGCAGTCGGTTAAGCGTCCGACTTCAGCCAGGTCACGATCTCGCGGTCCGTGAGTTCGAGCCCCGCGTCAGGCTCTGGGCTGATGGCTCAGAGCCTGGAGCCTGCTTCCGATTCTGTGTCTCCCTCTCTCTCTGCCCCTCCCCCGTTCATGCTCTGTCTCTCTCTGTCCCAAAAATAAATAAACGTTGAAAAAAAAGAATTACTTTTCTATTAGGACTTTTATGGAACTCATGAGATGTGATTGGGCTTGATAAACAACCCTCTCAGATGTTCTTGTACTTTTATAATTAAGTCCTGTGCTGATCCCTAGATAAATCTGCTCTCCAATTTCAGGGCATGGAAATCTATTTGAGTCCTTTAAAGGAGTCCCTCAATTGCTCACTCTGTGTTAAATTTCTGATTAGTAGATTTAAAACTATAATTTTTCTTGTAATAATTATAGTTAAATGTTGCTAAGAGCTTCAACAGTCACTGGAACAAAGTAAGTTTCAGGAAATATTAGCTGTTATTTTTCCAAAATTTGACCCCCTATTCTCTTTAGTCCCAAACCAGGAGAGTTCCCTACCTCCCTTTCTCCAATGCAAGCATAACATCAAAGAGCAATGCCTAGGAAAACAAAAAACAACAACTAAAAAGTGTGTGGCTGTTATGGCCTTTTTATTTCCGTACACCACAAAATTTACATGTTGGAATCCTAGTCCCCCAGTGAGATAGTATTAAGAGGGTAGTGGGCTTTGGGAGGTGATTAGGTGCCCTCGTGAATCATTAGGTGTCCTTATGAATGGGAACACTGCCCTCATAAGAAGAGAAATGAGGGTTCGTTTTCTCTGCTTTCCACCATACAAAGATACAAGAAAAAGTCCACCATCTGCAAGAGTAGAGAGCTCCCACCAGACACCAGATCTGCCTGCATCTTGATCTCAGACTTCCCAGCCTCCACAACTTAGAACTAAATGTGTTGCTTAAGCCACACAGTCTATGGGAATTTGTGATAGCAGCCTAAACTGACTAAGACAGTGGCCTATCCTGACCCCAAAGAAATAAGTAGTAACCAGATCAGGTTTTTACTATTTTTGAAATTTCTCTTGTGTTACTTCTTAATTCTTTTATACAAAATAAAATTCTTTCTTTCAGGACTTTACTCCTTTGACACAAAACCCTCCACATATTTTCTCCAAAGATGGATCTAATTAGTCAAGCTGAGGCTAATTATTACTTACTATAAATATTGTTTATTACACCTGTATATGTATTTTTCTCATGATTCCCATAAGACAGATATCCCATTGTTAAGGCGAACAGCTAATGCATGTATGTATCTTCTATGAATTCTTAGCCTTATTTGGATAAATACAGCAGTCTTCTTGTTTTTGCCATTTGTGTGTGTGTGTGTGTGTGTGTGTGTGGTTCCAAGAATGTGAATATTCTAGTATTTCCATTTTATTTTCCCTTGATTTATCTCCCCTCACCCTTTGTCCCTCTCCCTCTAGCTCTCACTCTTGCTCTCATTTTGTCTCTCCTCACACCTCTCCATACTTGAAACATTCTTTCTGATTTCTCATGAATGTAATTATCACCTTGTATTTCTACAAAGAAATCTGGATACCCATTTGTCTCCTATAGAAGGAGGGAAACTTAACTAATACACAGGATGCCATCTAAGTCTCAGCAATGGGAAGGAAGCAATGTAGTTTTTGTCTTATATTTGCATCTTTTAATTCTAATATGATTTCTAAATTTTCTGTAAAGATTCCTACTTATAAATTATACAACTGGTGCTTCAGGTTATAAAAAATGAAATTTAATTTTAGAGGTGAAGGAATAGTATAGACATGGAGCAATAGGACTAGAAACTCTTTATAAAGCATATTAAAATATTCACATAGGTATCAATTCTATCTTCAAATAATATGCACCCTTCATTTTACCTCTTCAGTTTCTAATGATAATTCTGATCTTGCAAACTACTTTGCAGAGCTGCTGTTCCTAACCCAGTGATGTTTAATCAATCAGCTTGTATAGTTTTAAGTTTGGATGTTAAACATCTTTATCTACTGAAAGACTTTGAGATTAGCTGGCTAGTAAATAAGGTATAAAATTGTATTTCACTAAAAAAAAAGCCTATATTTTACTGGAGGAGGCAATGGGCAGGTGTGTGTTGATATCTGTTGAAGGATGAACAAAGGGATAATTGAAATACAATGGGAAATAACTGTAGAATAATAGCAATTTAAAATAAACACGCAAATGAACTTCTTTTTTAAAATTTTTTTGAATGTTTATTTTTGAGAGAGAGAGAACACGAGCAGGGAAGGGACAAAAAGAGAGGGAGACACAGAATCGAAAGCATGCTCCAGTTTCCAAGCTGTCGGCACAGAGCCCGATGAAGAACTTGAGCTCACAAACTGTGATATCATGACCTGAACCGAAGTTGGACACTTAACCGACTGAACCACCCAGGTGTCCCCACACAAATGACCTTCTAAATCTTAGGCTTTTCTATGTTTCTCTGAAGAAATATATTCATTTTATCTAAGAATATTCTAGGAAATTTTCCAGGTCTTTCTTTTTAAATCCATATTATAATGTTTTTAGCTTCTTTAAAAATGTTCTGGATTTTTGAAAATTGTGTTTTAGAAGATTATGCTAATTGTATAAACCTTTGAACTTTTAAAGATTTTAAAATTAATGAAGGCTGTAAAAAGAAAAATCATTGTAATATGTCAGTACTCTATATATCTCTAGTAACATTTAAAGTATATCTAAAACACTTTCTTCTTAGGAAAATCTTAATCTCTTCCATTAATATGTATAATGACTTTGATATATTTCAGGAAGTCCTTCCACATTTTTAGAATAACTAGGCTTCGATTTCTCAGGGGGTAAAATTCCTGGAGATTTTTTGTACACAGAGCACAGAGAATAAACTTTCTTTAGGCTCTTCAAGAGCACATATTTGTGAATTTGAGGTAAATTGCCAAGGTTATTTTATATTTATGGTTTATTAAATAATTGAATAAACATAGTTTATTAAATATTATAAAGTATAGCAAAATCAGCGATTATATGGGTATAGGCATTGTGTGTAGTACAGAAACAATCTGTTCAACCATGAGAATTAAAATATAAATCATATTTAAATATGTTTCAAAATACCATAAAGATAGCTAGAACCCTGAGAAAACAGTTGAGTCAGTGGTCTTAAGAAGAACTACAAACAGGGGCACCTGGATGGCTCAGTTGGTTAAGTGACCAACTTCAGCTCAGGTCATGATCTCACAGTTTGTGAGTTCAAGCCCTGCTTCGGGCTCTGTGCTGACAGCTCAGAGCCTGGAGCCTACTTCAGAATCTGTGTCTCCTTGTCTCTCTGCTCCTCCCCTGCTCACACTCCATGTCTCTCTGTCTCGCAATAATAAATAAATGTTAAAAAAAAGAATAACTACAAATATAAAACTATTTTATTCTGCCTTGGCCTACTCCTTGCAGTTGTTCATCTAATACCTATCACTCCATTTTCTAACGTAGAGAGGAAACATGGACAAGTCAAGCATTCTCTAAGCAATTCCAAGGAAGAACTAACATAATCTCTTTTATTTTCTCCTGAGTAACTTTTTAATAAAGAGCCAAGTCAGAAGAATAAAGGGAAGAAGATAATAACTGCATTGTTGAATATTCCTTTAATTAATTCAGGTTTTAGTCATGGAAAGCAAAAAAATTAGTATAAAAATATATGTGCAAAACACAGACCCCAAGTTTGAGAGCATCTAAGATAAGAGTTCTGGGCTTGAACTAAAAAGACACATAAGCAGGAGGCCAAGCTGCTAGTCAGCTGCCCAAGTGTTGGTTATAAATACTGTACAAAGGAGAACTGGACAGCAATGTGCAGAAGAATGAAACCGGACCACTTTCTTGCACCATACACAAAATTAAATTCAAAATGGATGAAAGACCTAAATGTGAAACAGGAAATCATCAAAATTCTACAGGAGAAAAAAGGTAGCAACCATTTTGACCCGGGAAGCAGCAACTTCTTACTTGACATTTCCCTGGAGGCAAGGGAAATAAGCAAAAATGAACTGTTGGGACCTCATCAAGATAAAAAGTTTCTGCACAGCAAAGGAAACAAACAATGAAACTAAAAGGCAACTGATGGAATGAGAGAAGATATTTGCAAATGACATATCGGATAAAGGGTTAGTATCCAAAATCTATAAATAACTCACCAAAATCAGAGAGAGGAGCTAACATGACAGAGAAGTAGGGGGACCTGAAGTTTCCTCATCCCTCAAACACGGCAGTACTGAGGCCAAAAGACTTGGAATTCCAGGAATCCGGGTACAGAGTGACAGAAACATTTCCAGGGGCCCACAGGGACAACTTTGTGGGCCACTGGCACGTGACTGTGAATTGGGAGAGATAAATTGGGGGGTACAGGCATGGAGGGGAGGGATCCCCCTGTATGGAAAGACAAAAGAAAGAGAATGAGAGGCTGTGGAAGTGTAGGATTGTATTTGGACAAAAGAAACATCTCTACAGACCACGGACTGGAGAATGGAAAAAATGGAGAAAGAACCAATACCTAACTTGCAAACAGCCTTAGGGGTGAAGATCCAGAGTTGTGGGAATTTCTCAGGACTGGGGCCTGACACCCTGTACATGTGCCTGGGGGAGAGGGGAAGCCAGCCCCAAGCTCAGTAGTGAGCTCAGAGGCACAGTCAGAGAGAGCATTCCCCTCCCTTGAATGCTATGGGAAGAAGGTATATAGATGTTCCAAGGAGAAAAGACGCTGCAGGTGCCCTCCAGCCAGAGGCCCTTTGTTGTCTGGGTGGAGTGTCATTATCCCAGAACCAGGGTGCACAGAGTGGGATCCTTTAAGATGTCAGGGTTTGAACCACAGCTGAGTGCCTGGGAGGCACCAGAGACTGTGACAGGGGAAAAACCAGACTGCTCCCACCCAAGCAGCACTGTGAGAACAACCCGAACAGAGTGGTCTGGCACACCAAGTCCGGGGGCAGAGGGGAGAGTGGGGTGTTGTCATTTTTCTCCCCATCACCAACAAGGTGGGACTTCAGGGAACAGGACGGCAGGCCCACAGTGGAGGCAGACCTGGCTACACAAAACCGTGAACCTCTGTGCCTGGTAAATGCACGTCTACTGGAAGAAGATTGAAATTGGCAAGACCAGACAGCCCCTCCTGCAGACCAGCACAGCCACCGGTTCCAAGGCACCATGACATATCAGTGCAGCAGTTTTGCATTTTCTGATTTGATTCATTCTTGGTCAATTCTTATTTTATACATCTATATATATCTACATATATCTATATATATCTATATATATCTATCTATATATTTATTTATATATTTATATATATTTTATATTTTAGATATAGATATAGATATAGATTAGATATAGATATAGTTCTTCCATTTATTCCTCTTATTTCTTCCCTTCTCTACTCGTTTTTGGTTTGTTTAAGCAGACATTTTTAATCTATTCTTTTTATACCTCTTCTGTATTTCCTTCTTCTTTGTTTTCCTTTCTCTCTCTCTGGATTAAGCTGTATAGTTTCTCTCATTCTCTGTCTAGTCAATTGTTTTTCTTTTCATTTTCCCCACCCCCATCATTTTTCTCTTCATATGGAATAAGGCTTTTTACACCACCATCACCTTCCTTTTAAAATTTTTTCCAGGGTTATTTCAATGAACAAATCAAAGCACACTTGGTGGAAGGTCCAAACCACCAATATGAGTAGGGAGATAAAGCAACCAGAATCACAACAAAGAGCACACAACACACTCTACAACACCTCCTGAAGGGCCAGGTCCTGGACAGTGTATGGTCCCTTTTTAATATAGTAGTGTTCACAAGTGCAGGACACATAAGAAGCTATTAAAATATGTAAAGGAGAGAAAACGAGCTAAAATGACAAAATGGAAGAATTCTCAAAATAAACTCTAGGAAGAAATGACAGCTTAAGATTTACTCAAAACAGATATAAACAATATATCTGACCAATAATTTAGAATAATAGTCATAAGATTAATAGCTCAGCTTGAGAAAAGCTTAGAAGACAGCAGAGAGTCTGTTGCTGCAAAGATTAAGGAACTAAGAAATAGTCATGACAAATTAAGAAATGTTGTAAATGAGATACAAAATAAACTAGATGTAGTGACATCAAGGATGGAGGAAGCAAATGGGAGAATAAGTGAAATAGAAGATAAAATTATGGAAAATGATGAAGCCAAGAAAAAGAAAGATAAAAAATACTAGACCACGAGGGGAGAATTAGAGAACTAAGTGATTCAATGAAATGTAATCAAGCCCATATCATATGAGTTCCAGAAGAAAAAGAGTGAGAGAAAGGGGCAAAGTTTTACTTGAAGAGATTATAGCTGAATTATAGCAAATTATAACTGAAATTATGGCAATTTCCTTAATTTGAGGAAGGAGGCAGACATCCAAATCCAGGAAGCACAGAGAACTCCCTTCAGATTTAACAAGAATAGGTCTTCTCCATGGTATATCACAGTGAAACTGGCAAAATACAAAGATAAAGAGAGAATTCTGAAAGCAGCTAGGGACAAACAGTACTGAACTTACAAGGGTAGACACATAAGGGTAGTAGCAAACCTGTGTATTGAAACTTGACAGGCCAAAAGGGAGTGGCAGGCAATATTCATTGTGCTGAATAGGAAAAAATAAACATCCATGAATCCTTTATCTAGCAATCCTGTCATTCAGAATAGGAGAGATAAAGACTTTCCCAGACAAAAACTGAAGATGTTCGTGACCATTAAACCAGCCCTGCAAGAGATCCTTAGGGGGACTCTGTGACTGGAATGTTGCAAAGACCACAAAGGACCAAGAGACATCACCAGAAGCATGAAACCTATAGATAACACAATGACATTAAATCCATATCTTTCAATAATAACTCTGAATGTAAATAGACTCAATGCTCCAATCAAAAGACATTGGGTATCAGAATGGATAAAAAAAACAAGATCCATCTATATGTTGTCTACAACAGACTCATTTTAGATATGAGGACACCTGCAGATTGAAAGTGAAGGGTTAGAGAACCATCTATCATGCTACTGGAAGTCAAAAGAAAGCTGGAGTAGCCATACTTATATCAGACAAACTAGATTTTAAACTAAAGGCTGTAACAAGAGATGAAGAAGGGCATTGTGTGGTTTAGTTCTATCAAGAAGAGCTAACAATTGTAAAAGTTCATGCCTCCAAATTGAAAACTCCCAAATACATAACTCAATTAATCACAAACATAAGCAATCATATTGGTAAGAATACAGTAACTTCAGGGGATTTTAATACCCCACTTACAACAAGGGACAGGTCATCTAGGCAGAAAAATCAGTAAAGAAACAATGACCTTGAATGATACACTGGACCAGATGGACAGGACAGTTATATTCAGAAGTTTTCATCCAAAAGCAGCAGAATACACATTCTTCTAGATTGTACATGGGCCATTCTTGAAGATAGATCACATACTGGGTCACAAAACAGACCTCAATAAATATAAAAGAACTGAGATCATACCATGCATATTTTCAATCACAATACTATGATACTTGAAATCAACCACAAGAAAAAATTTGGAAAGCCTCCAAAATGCATGGAGGTTAAAGAACATCCTATTAAGGAATGAATGAGTCAACCAGGCAATTAAAAAAGAAATTTAAAAAATATGTTTATGGAAGCAAATGAAACTGAAAACATGACAGTTCATCCCCTTCGGGATGCAGCAAAGGCAGTCATAAGAGGAAAATGCATTGCAATCCAGGCCTATCTCAAGAATAAGAAAAACCCAAAATACAAAACCTAATCTCACACCTAAAAGAACTAGAAGCAGAGCAGCAAAGAAACACCAAAGCAAGCAGAAGAGAAATAATGAAGATTGGAGCAAAAATAAACAATATAGAATAAAAAAGAAAAAAAACACATTAGAACAGATCAATGAATCTAAGAGGTGAAAGAAGACAGATCACAACCAACACCATAGAAATACAAATGCTTATTAGAGAATACTATAAAAATTATATGCCAAAAAACTGGACAACCTGGAGGAAATGGACAAATTCCTAGATACCCACACACTACAAAAACTGAAACAGGAAGAAATAGAAAATTTAAACAGACCCATAACCAGCGAAGAAATTGAATTTGTTATCAAAAATCTCCCAACAAATAAGCATTCTGTCCCAGATGGCTTCCCAGGGAAAGGCTACCAGACACTTAAAACAGAGTTAATACCTATATTTCTCAAGTTGTTCCAAAAAATAGAAACGTAAGGAAAGCTTTCAGACTCATTCTGTGAAGCCAGCATTACCTTGATTCCCAGACAGAAAGAGACCCAACTAAAAATTACAGGTTAATATCCCTGATGAACATGGATGCAAACATTCTCAATAAGATACTAGCAAATCAATTTCAACCATATATTCAAAGAATTATTCCCTATGTTTAAGTGGGATTCATTCCTGGGCTGCGGGGCTGGTTCACTATTCACAAATCAATCAATGTGATACATCACATTAATAGAAGAAAGATACAACCCATATAATCCTGTAAATAGATGCAGAATAAGCATTTGACAAAATACAGCATCGTTTCTTAATAAAAACACTCAAGAAAGTCAGGATAGAAGGACCATACCTTAATATCATAAAAGCCATATATGAAAAGCCCATAGCTAATATTATCCTCAATTGGGAAAAACTGAGAACTTCCCCCCTGAGATCAAGAACATGACAGGAATGTCCATTCTCACCACTGTTGTTTAACATAGTGTTGGAAGTCCTATTCTCAGCAATCAGATAATATAATGAAATAAAAGGCATCCAAATTGGCAAAAAAGAAGTTAAATTTTCACTTTTTGCAGATGACATAATACTCTACCTGGGAAAGCCCGAAGGACTCCACCAAGAAACTAATAGAACTGACACATGAATTCAGCAAAGTCACAGGATACAAAATTAATATACAGAATTGGTTGCATTTCTAGACACCAATAAGGAAGCAACAGAAAGAGAAATGAAGAAATCAATCCCATTTACAATTGCACCAAGAACCATAAAATACATAGGAATAAACCTAACCCAAGATGTAAAGATATGTATGCTGAAAACCATAGAAAACATATGAAAGAAAATGAAGAAGACACAAAGAAAAACATTCCATACTCATGGATTAGAAGAACAAATATTGTTAAAAATGTCAATACTTCCCAAAGCAATCTACACATGCAATGAAATCTCAATCAAAAGTGCACTGGCATTCTTCTTAAAGCTAGAACAAAGAATCCTAAATTTTATCTGAAACCACAAAAGGCCCTGAATACCCAAAGTAATGTTGAAAAAGAAAACCGGGCGCCTGGGTGGCTCATTCGGTTAAGTGTCCGACTTCGGCTCAGGTCATGATCTCACGGTTTGTGAGTTTGAGCCCCGCATCAGGCTCTGTGCTGACAGCTCAGAGCTTGGAGCCTGCATCAAATTCTGTATCTCCCTCGCTCTCTGCCCCTTCCTTACTCACACTATGTCTCTCTCTGCCTCAAAAATAAATAAATGTTAAGAAAATTAAAAAAAAAAAAGAAAACAAAAACTAAAGTGGGAGGTATCACAATCCCGGACTTTAGCTTCTACTGCAAAGCTGTAATTATCAAGACAGTATGGTATTGGCACCAAACAGACACATAGATCAGTGGAAATATAAATCAAAACCACATTTAGATACCACCTCACACCAGTTAGAGTGGCTAAAATTTACAACTCAGGAAACAACAGATGTTGGCAAGGATGTAGCAAAATGGGAACCCTCTTGCACTATTGGTGGGAATGCAAACTGGTGCAGCCTTTCTGGAAAACAGTGTGGATATTCCTCAAAAAATTAAAAATAGAACTACTCTACAACCCAGCAAAAGGACTACTGGGAATTTATCCAAAGGATACAGGAGTGCTGATTCATAGGGGCACTTGTACCCCAGTGTTTATAGCAGCACTTTCAACAATAGCCAAATCATGGAAATAGCCTAAATTTCCGTCAACGGATGAATGGATAAAGAAGATGTGGTTTATATATACAATGATATACTACTTGGCAATGAGAAAGAATTAAATCCTGCCATTTGCAACGATGTGGATGGAATTAGAGGGTATTATGCTAAGTGAAATTAGTCAGTCAGAGAAAGACAGATATCTTATACTTTCACTCATATGTGTTGGAACTTGAGAACTTAACAGAAGACCATGGGGGAAGGGAAGGGGAAAAACATAGTTTCAAACAGACAGGAAGGCAAACCAGTAAGAAAATCTTAAATACAGAGAATAAACTGAGGCTTAATGGGGTAAGGAGCAGGGGAGAGGGGAAAATGGTTGATGGGCATTGAGGAGGGCACTTGTTGGGATGAACACTGGGTGTTCTATGTAAGTGATGAATCACGGGAATCTAACCCCCAAACCAAGAACACATGTAGCTATTTCTGAAACATGATGGCTAGTTGTAATCCTCATTAAATAATCACATTTTTTGTAGACTTTCAAATATTGAATTTGGGCTTAAAAAAATACAGCCATGGGGAGTTTGAGTGGTTCAGTAGATTAAGCCTCTGACTTCGGCTCAGGTCATGACCTCACAGCTTGTGGGTTCGAGCCCCACATCAGGATCTCTGATCTCAGCACGGACCTGCTTTAGATTCTCTGTCCCCTCTCTTTCTGCCCCTTGTCTGCTTGTTCCTTCCCTCTCCCTCTTTTTCTCTCCCTCTCTCTCAAAAATAAATAAATAAGCTTGAAAAAAAAAGAAATATATCTATGGACAGCCTCTATGACTTTAGTAGATAAACCTCATTTAAATACTGATGAAGTATGTTTACAGTATATAATTTCATAGGTACTGAGTAGAACTCAGCCTAAAAACAAAAGTTAGATGTTTTCAATTAAGGTTATTTATCTCTTGGAAGGTTTCAGTATTTTTCTAGTTTGCAAAGAGCCTCTGATAACACAATATTTTGGGGTTACATTTTTTTCATGTATTCTTCAATTTAAATTTGATTTTTTGTTTTAGATCTTTATGAAATGAGAAAGAATTAATGTTCATTCTGATGTTTGAGATACTGTAAAGAACCATCATTAGACCTGAAAAGCTTACAAAGTGAAAGATAAAGACAGAAAGATATTTCTGTTGACTTCTTCAACATGCTATGCGTGGGAAAAATGTTGCTATTACATGATGCATTAGAATTAAAGGCAATATGAGATCCTCAAATGAAAGTTTCTCTGTTTAACAAATAAAAAAAAGTTGTGCCTAAAAACTGAAATACAAAAAGAAGAATAGTATATATTATTGATGGCCCAGTCTCCTACAATATTGAAAATATAGTTGATCAGGTAGTAGACTGAAGTTATAACTTATAATTGAGTTATAATCATGAAATCATGATTTTTAGTGAGGTCATGAGTTAAATTATCTACCTTAGCCTGGCTATTAATTTACAGCAAAGATGATTTGTTAGGGTCTGTGGTAGAGGTGAACAAGAAAGTACACATACATTCTGTTTGTTCTCATCAGCAGGAGTTTATGAATATTGCCCTCACATATGTAAATCTACAAAACTTTAAATACTGAGAAATGATTCATTTAATTAGAAATCCTAAAACTTATACATAAAAATTAAAAAATAGGATATAAAATTAATGTACAGAAATCAGTTGCATTCTTATACACTAATAAGGAAGCAACAGAAAGACAAATAAAGAAATTGATCCCATTCATGACTGTACCAAGAATTATAAAATACCTAGGAATAAACCTAATAAAAGATGTAAAAGATCTGTATAGTGAAAACTATAGAAAGTGTATGAAGAAAATTGAAGAAGATACAAAGAAATGGAAAAACATTAGATGCACATGGGTTGGAAGAATAAATATTTTTAAAATGTCAATACTACCCAAAGCTACCTACACTTTCAATGCAATCCCAATCAAAATTGCACCAGCATTCATCTCGAAGCTAGAACAAGCAACCTAAAATTTGTATGGAACCACAAAAGACCCCGAATAGCCAAAGTAATATTGAAGAAGAAAACCAAAGTGGGAGGTATCACAATCCCAGATTTTAGCCTTTACTACAAAGCTGTAATAATCAAGACAGTATGTTATTGGCACAAAAACAGATACAGAGACCACTGGAATAGAATAGAGACTCCAGAATTGGACCCACAAATGTATGGCCAACTAATCTTTGACAAAGCAAGAAAGAACATCCAATGGAAAAACGACAGTCTCTTTAACAAATGGTGCTGGGAGATCTGGACAGCAACATGCAGAAGAATCAAACTAGACCACTTTCTTACACCATTCACAAAAATAAACTCAAAATGGATGAAGGACCTGAATGTGAGACAGGAAACCATCAAAACCCTACAGGAGAAAGTAGAAAAAAAACCTCTCTGACTGCAGCCGCAGCAATTTACTGGACACATCTCCAAAGGCAAGGGAATTAAAAGCAAAAATGAACTACTGGGACCTTATGAAGATAAAACCTTCTGCACTGCAAAGGAAACAATCAACAAAACTAAAAGGCAACCGATGGAATGGGAAAAGATATTTGCAAATGACATATCAGATAAAGGGCTAGTATCCAAAATCTTTAAAGAACTCACCAAACTCCACACCTGAAAAACAAATAATCCAGTGAAGAAATGGGAAGAAGACATGAATAGACACCTAAAGAAGACATCCAGATGGCCAACAGGCACATGAAAATATGTTCAACGTCACTCCTCATCAGGGAAATACAAATCAAAACCACACTGAGATATCACCTCACGCTGGTCAGAGTGGCTAAAATGAACAAATCAGGAGACTATAGATGCTGGCGAGGATGTGGAGAAATGGGAACCCTCTTGCACTGTTGGTGGGAATGCAAACTGGTGCAGCCACTCTGGAAAACAGTGTGGAGGTTCCTCAAAAAATTAAAAATAGATCTACCCTATGACCCAGCAATAGCACTGCTAGGAATTTACCCAAAGGATACAGGAGTGCTGATGCATAGGGGCACTTGTACCCCAATGCTTATAGCAGCACTTTCAACAATAGCCAAATTAAGGAAAGAGCCTAAATATCCATCAACTGACGAACGGATAAAGAAGATGTGGTTTATATATACAATGGAATACTACTTGGCAATGAGAAAGAATGAAATCTGGCCATTTGTAGCAACGTGGATGGAACTGGAGAGTGTTATGCTAAGTGAAATTAGTCAGGCAGAGAAAGGCAGATACCATATGTTTTCACTCATATGTGGATCCTGAGAAACTCAACAGAAGACCGGGGGGAAGAGAAGGGGGAAAAAAAGTTACACACAAGAAGGAGGTAAACCATAAGAGACTCTTAAATATTGAGCATAAACTGAGGGTTGATGGGGGGTGGGGGGGAGGGGAAAGTGGTTGATGGACATTGAGGAGGGCACCTGTTGGGATGAGCACTGGGTGTTGTAGGGAAACCAATTTGACAATAAATTTCATATTAAAAAAAAAGAAAGAAAGGGCCAGAAAAAAAATAATTTATGTCACAAAATTAAAAAAATAAATATTTACTATACTTATTCATTTATTCAACAGATATTTACCAAATTCCTACTGTACACCATGTACCTTTCCATTTATCAAATATAACATCCCTAGGAGCCATATTTCCTGCAAAGCAATAAGAGAAATATGGTGATGCTTGATTAACATTTTTCAAAAAAGTTATATTAATGCAGTGTTTCCTAAAGTTTTATAATCATATGCATAACAGATAATACATGTGATACCATAATTTTAGGAGTGCACTAAATGAGGCAAATATTACCAGGCACCGTCTTAGGGCATGGAGGTGTACATGAAAGGGAATCTAAGGACAGACAAAAAGGTTGATCTAGGAAGAGAATGACGAGAAAATCCCAAGCAATATTTTTTAGGTTTTGTGACAATGCTAAGATTGTAGAGTGCACACACACACGCACATGCACATACATGCATGCACACACACAAAAGCCTCCAAATGTACCCAGCATAGAATATGAAATTATGGAACATAGGTTTACTATCAAAGGTGAGGCTCCAAGGGTATATAAAGTATGTGGGATCAAAGCATCGTTAGGCCCAGAAAATTGTGGGGAGTTCGGACTCATTGAGGAAGTCTGGTTTCTGAAGTTAAAGACCCAGTGCTTTGAGATTAAGGTATAATTTAGATTATGATTGAAAAATTA
Source organism: Prionailurus bengalensis (assembly GCF_016509475.1). Lineage (NCBI taxonomy): Eukaryota > Metazoa > Chordata > Mammalia > Carnivora > Felidae > Prionailurus > Prionailurus bengalensis. The sequence continues at coordinate 154,391,943 of NC_057344.1, read as the reverse complement.
GTTGCTTTTAATGAATTTGAAAGTTTAAAACCACATTTACAGAGTACCCTTGCAGCTAGTATGCTTGATGAATCTGAGATTTCACCGATGGAACTTAATCAGATAATACTGGGTAGATGGAAGTGGAACAGAAATAACTTTTTTTCAAAAGCAGTTAGCAAAAATTAGAAGGGATGTGAGTGTCTCCTGGTGCCCACTCTGCATTCCAGTGTTTAGTGACCAGCAATTTATTGAGAGTCAGTTTTTAAGGCCACAACAATGGTAGCACCAGACCAAATGTCTCCATCTGATATATGACGACATTAGTGTGACTTCCTCTTAATTTCACTCTTTTGATTCTAATAATTTTTTAAGCACCAATTCCAGGAAATAATTTCTCCCTGACATACTCAGAGAAGCTTCCGTTTTCTTCACTTAAACCCTGACTTATACAGATGGAGACTGAGCAATATTTTAGGCTAAAGACGATTAAGATTTATGGATCAAATGATGGTTACTTGTTAAGGGAGCTCCTCGTCTGAGATCATATTGAAAGAAATACACCATACATTTCCACTCTGAATTTATATGCTGATCTCCATGTGCCCACTCTGGTTCAGGAAACCGAGCCTGGGATCTGGATGAGGTGCATCTCTGAATGGTGATCTCACTGCTTTCCTATGACTCTTCAATTCTGTTCTTTTTATTCTTACATACGACCACAACATGTTTTTTCACTAACTCTTTCCTCCCCAATCTCCTTCATCTATCTAATCACTTGGAAAATTCAAAATTTTTTCATCTACTCTTCCTAATCTGTTGCTAAAGGCACAAACTTTAGGCTCTGAGACCCTAAATAATAATTTATTTAGATATCAGACAATTTAGATAATTCAGAACTCTACTTTTGAATACTCAGGCTCTAGTGGGTAATGAATGATTCCTGACTGAAGTCCAAGGACAACTGGATTGGCATCACAGACCTTCTGATTCATTTAAGATCGCATAAGCAAATTGGAGAGTGTAGCATTTTGCTACAGAAATTATCTGAATCTTTTATAGGATGCTAAAGAGTCACTAATGGGAAAACAACAGCAACTTTATATAGAGTCAAAAACTTTATTAGGACTACTGTGATATACTCATTGGTTATCACATTTCTATTACAGTTAAGAAAACAACCCAAACTATTGACTACCTTACCAGTTACTAAATTAATATATTTTTTTTAATTTTTAATGTTTTTTTTTATTTAAAAAAAAATTTTTTTTTCAACGTCTTTTATTTTTTATTTTTGGGACAGAGAGAGACAGAGCATGAACGGGGGAGGGGCAGAGAGAGAGGGAGACACAGAATCGGAAACAGGCTCCAGGCTCCGAGCCATCCGCCCAGAGCCTGACACGGGGCTCGAACTCCCGGACCGCAAGATCGTGACCTGGCTGAAGTCGGACGCTTAACCGACTGCGCCACCCAGGCGCCCCTAATGTTTATTTTTGACAGAGAGAGGGACACAGAAACATGAGCGGAGAAGGGGCAGAGAGAGAGGGAGACACAGAATCAGAAGCAGGCTCCAGGCTATCAGCACAGAGCCCGATGCAGGGCTCTAACTCACAGACCGCAAGATCATGACCCGAGTGGAAGTCAGATGCTCAACCAACTGAGCCACCCAGGCGCCCCCTAAATTAACATTTAAATTGGTGGTTTAGAGGTGTTTATTTCCATTACTTGGGTTTTTACCATTCTCTGTAGCAGGATTTTGTAGAATTAGTCCCAACCCAGACAATTTTCTCTAATTGTCTACAATGAAGAAAGATAAGAATTAAAACTATCTATATTTATATGTCCAATTTGACCAAGCACTGATTTGGGGAGGCATACTTTATTTTAGCTTGAGACTTTTTTTTAGCATTTTTTGGCAGATAGGCACATTGATGGAATAGACCCATCTGTTGTCCTAGCAATTAGTTGGCTTGCATCTAGATGAATCAGGCATGTAGCCAATGTAAGAGGAGTCTACTGTGGTAGGCCTTGATTATGAAAATAAGATTTGGCTTCCTAGAGAAATGCCAAGTGGATCTAGGCCATAAGCCTGTGCATTCATTCATGGCATTTTGGGACTTTCCTAAGACACACAACATTTATTCGAAATATTAATTGAAAAAAGTTCATTTGCAGAATGAAATTGGCTTAAGATCACTTTGGGTAATTTCATGGTGTTTTGAAACACCAAACTCACAATTGATAAAGTGGGCATAATTTATTGTTATATTTACTTAAGAGTTCAACTAAAGTTAAACATATTTTAGCAGAATATTTTCACACCATTCATCTTATAAAAAATTTCTTTGTTGAAACATAAGGTCAGAATTGAGAATGAGTATAATGTGTCATCATCTATCTACAGTCATATGCAAAATAGTAGGAAAATAGTTCAGAAAATATCTCTTCTGTTAACTAATTAGGCCATTGACGGGTTTTTGTTTCTCATGTTTAAAATATAAGCACAAAAGTCACTGTTCCTTCTTCAAAAGTATCTTAACTTTTATAGATTTGATATGTTTCAATAAATTTACCCACTTATTCATATATACATGAATGAACTTTGTGCAGGCATTGGAGGTCCAGATGATAAAGAAGAAAACATTAAATTCTAATGAATAAACAAACACTGCCCTTATTGAGTTTAGATTGTAGTATAAAGAGGTAGTAAACAAAATAAATGAATTAAATAATGGTTTATTATATATTAGTCCTCTGGGAAAAAATAAGACAATAAAAACATAACAGTGTTAGAGTTTGTGTCCCAATTTTAAATAGAGTGGACAGTGAGGTAACTAAGAAGGTGATATTTAAGTGAACACTAGACTGACATGAGAGAATGAACCCTGCTGATTTAGGAAGTAGAGAGTACCATGAGGAGAAGTTAGTAAATGCACATGTCCCAATGTACCAGTGTGCCTGGTAAGATAGTAGAATAGCCAGGAGTCAGTCTGGCTGCCGCAGTGATTAGGGAGGGAGCAACTAGATACACAGGAAGAGGTAATGGGCCTCTATAATTACTTCTGTTTTTACACAGAGTAGGATAGGGATCACTGAAAGTTTTGAGCAGAAAAAAAGAAATCATTTGGATTTTAAAAATATAACTATGGTTGATCTAGAGAGATTTAAGTACAGAGGCACTATAGTGGAGGCAGGGAGCCAATTAGTAAGCAGTAGCAATCCAGTTGACAGATGATGATGACTTTGCCCAGAATGGTAGCTTCAGGAGTAGTGATAAATATTTAGGTGCCAAAGAAAAACAGGACTCAATAATTATTTTGAAGTTTTTGGCCTAAGCTACTAAAAGGATATAGATTAACATATCTGAATGGAATATTTACTTAAAATTAATTACCATGTGGGCTTCTTAACTATTCTGATAACAGAAGGGGGTTTACATCTTTGTCCCTCCCCCAAACACAAACCTTCAACTCTCTGTATTCCACTTTTGTAAAGCAATTCCATTGATATATCCTATATTAGAAAATACTACATCCCTGTTAACAAGGATCTTACTATTCAAACTGTACTGCTCTTCCTCTAGCTCATTTATTCAAATATCTCATTGCACAAAGTTTTCTGCCTCATTAATACTTCAATCTATAGGCATGCACAACTATTTTTACTTCTCTTGTTGCTCAACTGAAACCACTTGATTTACCATTTTAACTACCTCTTTACAAACAGACTTACTGTCAATGCTTCCTCAATGTATCAATATATTTCAACTCAAACACCAACGTTCTTACTTCTACATCTAATCAACTGCAGGTTTCTTGAAGAAAAAATAACATAACCAAGTTGACTGCATTTATTTAAAAACCATATCAAATGAAGTCAATACTACTACTAAGCCTATGGTGATTCTATCAAATGTTTTTCCTCCTACCAGGAAAGAATTATAATTAGATACCCTAATACTTCTATAATCTTGTTCTTTATGATAAATGACTAGATATATACTCTTATTTCACTAGATGAATTTTCTCCATAAATGTTCATTTATGTCCATGGTTTATATGTTATTTGCATGCTAGCCATTTCCTTATTTTTATCTCTAGTCCGGACCTATTTCTTTAGCTCCTAGTTAATGTATATAATTGCTTACTTGACTTCATTTAGATATTCATATGTAAGTTAATTTTAATCCCAAAACAGAACTTAGTGTTTCCAGTACAGCAGGATGTCTATTTTTCTCTCCCATGGAGGCATTATTTGTTCAGATAATCAGGCCAGATATCTATAATTAATCACTGATTTTTCCATTTTCCTCTATTACCTACTTTTATGATTTATATAACTTAATCAAATTATAAGACTGATACAGTGCTTATGGCTTTAGAAAGAAATTATGACAATAACAACTCTGTATTATATATAATGAATACATTAAGTTGATATATATGTCCATCAAGTGTGTCTTTGGTCTAATTCTTATTTGTTTCACTATTATTCCATGATTTAGATGTACATCTGTTTATCATTGACACCATCTTATTGTCATTAATATAATACCTTGATATTTTAAGTGTTCTTATATTATTTTATATTAAAGACAAATAACTTGTAATTAGCACAATTATTTGAGTTATTATATTCAGAATCATCAAATATGGATGTCATTAGTATTGTTTAAATTAAATAAATGTACCATATAAACTCCTAACACTACTCATCAAAAATTTTCATAGAACTACCTGAGATACTGTGAATTTTAGGAACCTTTATCTCATTATTTTTACCTAATTAGTTTATCTTTTGGAAAATACAGCCATTTAAACAAAATGCAAAAGAGCTTTTCATGGAAATATATAACATGTTCTTTTCATAATTAAACACATTTCACTGAAATTTCATTGGCACTAATATCCTACTGTTGAGCTAATTAAACTGTGAAAAGATTGAAACAATCAACTGATACTGCACTTACTATAGTTTTGATTATTTAAGAAATATATCATTCTCACGGTGCAACAACACGTAAAATTACATTTGCATACAGACTGTACAATTAGTTTCCACTTTCTGTAATGGTTAGTTTTATGCATGGATTTGGCTAGGCTATAGTACTTAGTAACCCTAGTTTAGGTTTTGCTGTGAAGGTATGTTGTACATATGATTAATCAGATGCTTTTATGAAGATATCTTTCATAATCTGGATAGGCCTCATCCAATTACTTGGAAGGCTTTAAGACAAAAAGACTTCTTTGAGACAGAAGAAATCTGGCCTCAAGACTGTAACAACAACACCTACTAGAGAGTCTCTAGCCTGATGACATGTCCCATAGATTTCAGATCTGCCAGTCCCAACAATCTTGTAAACCAATGCCTTGAAATAAGTCTCTCTCTCTCACTCTCCCCCATCCCCGACACACACACATGCTGTGGCTCTTTGTATCTGTGCACAAACAGGCTTAAAGAGTTGTGAAGTAATCTTTAATTTTAAACCCAGAAAATGTGCATGTGTGTGCATGTGTGTGTGTTGAGTTGTAAGTGATGGGATGAAAACTTCTTAAATATATTCGCTGTTGGGCTCTGAATTTAAGAAAGAAAGGGCACTAAACTGATAAAAAGGGATGCTTCATATAATATTGACTATTCTCAGTGGCATTTTCTCCAAAATTATCTAAAACTTTTATTCTTGTATAAAGCACAAGAGTGGTTAAAAATTATAGGATGTTATAAGATGCCTTATCTGTCACATGTGCTTTAATTACTTCCCTTAAAATAAATCATACAATGTTATTTAGACACTTTGCTTCTGGAGTCATGTAAGTTTATTAATTCTCTTGATTAAATATGTCTAGGCCTCAAAATATATAACAATGGCCTTATCTGTATATTGATAACATCATGGTTGAGAAATAAAAATATTAAAATAATAAAATATAATGCAATAAATGGGGAGTCTTATGCTGACCGGTGATAATAGTGTGTTATGAACTGAGATATTAAATAAACTTAATTCTGTGTACATGAAGACACCGACAAAGAAGAAAAACAATCTACTTAGAGTAATGTCATGGCCTAGGCTATATAGTCAAATCAAAGGTTCTTATGAAAGGAAAATCTACGTATTATCATCATATGAAGTACATAAGCCTAGTTTTCCCTTTAAAAATATATTAGCATACTTCTTCATTTAAAACATATTCAAATGACAACCAGATTCACAAAAATTAAGAAATCATGAGATATTAAAATCAAAGCAGATGTTCTGCAAATGCCATCTGCAGAGGTATCACTGACAGAAAAATGGAAAGTATTCACAAAATGTCTAGCATCTAAAAATTTATATAAAAAAGTTTGTCCTCTTCTAATTTAAAGAGAAAAGAAACAAGAATGTATGTCTATGTGCACAAACAACTCTTGAATGCATATAATAACAGTATGGAACTAACAATAGACATATAAGAAAATAAAACACTATTATTATTACTAGATATAAATATGTTCAGTCATTAAAACTTATTTAGAAAATCTACTCCTAAATATAACAATCAATAATAAATTCTTTCAGTGTTTCCAGAATAATATAAATTTTTGGTATAATCAAATCAATGTATTTTAAGAAATGAATACCTCCCCTAACAGTTTATTCCCAACATAAATTCTATCATTTACAAACCAACCTGAAATTACACTGTGATTTCCTCTACCCATCCAAGTTCTTGTTGGTTCTGGCAAGGATAAACCTTTGACATAATCATCATTTAATGGACGTTTTTATAAGACCCTTTCCTATCACTATTACATTTCATCCTCTTCAATATCCCTAATACTATAATATGAACTATATAAAGTTTAGAATCCCAATTCCAAACTTTCTAGATTTTTCCCCTCACAATAATCATTCATTCATCCACCTCCCCCCAAAAAATCCAGACTAACTAAACAAAAACACAACATAAAACACACATTCCCAAATATACCTTGAGAGAACTGTCTTAAAATATTTACAATATGTATATTTAAACTGTGGGACAGTAAGTAATTTTCTTTTTGTTTTTATTATTTGTCTACCTTTGCTCTCATGATCATGTATAGTTTCACAGTAAAGAAAAATGTATTAAAATAGGTGATATTTCATTTCCTTTCAGGGAAAAAAAACACATTAAATCAGTAGTGTTTAGAAGACTTTATTGGTTAAAGCAGTGATTTACAAACTTTTTGTATAATGGCACACAGAAGAATATATTTTTAGGGGACACGAAGTTAATAAGAAGACTGTTTAAGGCTAATGGCTGTCAGCCTAGTTAACTGGTGTTCTGAATGCTGAGGCCACTAATACCTTAGCACGATAGGTAACTTCTAATCTGTACACCAATTTGCCACACTTTGAGGACATCTCTGGGTTATTTTAAGACACACCATTATACAAATATTTCAATTACTCTTCAGAACATTGACATTAAATTTTTGACAGTACAATTTCCATTACTGGTTTTTGTTTGTTAGTTTCTTGTTTGATGATTAGGTTTTCAGAATCAACTAAAAAAAGGTGAAATAGCAGTTAAGTATTTGTCTTTCATTTTTTTTAAGTTTATTTATTTATTTTGAAGAAGAAAGAGAGCACAAGCAAGGGAGGGGCAGAGAGAGACGGAGAGATAGTGCTGGAAAACAGAATGGAGGTTCCTCAAAAACTTAATAATAGAACTACCCTATGATCTAGCAACTGTACTACCAGGTATATACCCAAGGAATACAAAAATACTAATTCAAAAGGATACATGCAGCTCAATGATTATAGCAGCATTATCTACCAAAGCCAAATTAAGGAAACAGCCTAAGTATCCAATGACTGATGAATGAATTAGGAAGATGTGGTTGTGTATACAGGTGTGTGTGTGTGTGTGTGTGTGTGTATAATGGAATATTTTTCAGCCATAAAAAAGAATGAAATCTTGCCATTTGCAATGACACGGATGGGCCTAGGCAGTATAATGCTAAGCAAAAGAAGTCAGTTAGAGAAAGATGAATACCGTATAATTTTACTCATATGTGGTATTTAAGAACCAAAACAATGAGCAAAGGGGAAAAAAGAGTGAGCGAACAAGAGGAAAAGAGAAAGAGTGAGAGAGAGATTGAGAGAGAGAGAGAGAGAGAGAAAACAAGAAACAGACTCTTAAGTATAGAGGACAAGCGTATGGTTACCAGAAGGGAATTGGGTGGGGGATGGGTTAAATAAGTGATGGGGGTTAAGGATGACACTTGTGATGAGCACTGGTAATGATACTACCTGGAGCATCAGTATAAGTGGGCACTACTTGCTGCCAATACACCTGGGCTCCTAATGTTACCAAGCCATTATTTCTCAATTTTTATGTAAATTTTTCTTTCTTTCATGTTTTTATTTAAATTCCAGTTCGCTAACATACAGTGTCTTATTAGCCTCAGGTGTAAAATTTAGTGTTTCATCATTTACATACAACACGCAGTGCTCACCACTACAAGTGCCCTCCTATGAGATTTGCAGAATCCCCTTAAGGTTCAGATTCTTGGCAGTAGCACTTTTTTGACATATTGTGGGACACAAAATTCTAAGGATGCCCAAACGAAGGGCAACCTTTGGTTGTCCAGTGCATGATGGGTAACCAACAAAAAGAAAATGTCCATTATGGAAAGAGACTGAGTCTCAAAAAATAAACTGATACAATGTTGATAAGAAAGTTTTATACCATTACCCAAAGCTTATATTTTAAGCTTATCCATAACTGTATTTTAAGCATAGTAATCTTGTCAGAATTACATTTGGGAAATAATTTTAGTATCAAAATGGGTGCTATTACTGTAGCTCTGAGAGTCTCTTGATAGGGAATTTAGGTGTCTTATACCTGAAAATGGGTAAGTGTCTCAACCAACAAAATGGTAGTGGGGTTGGGGAGATTGGAAAATAAAGAATGGGTATAATAGCTTCTTTTGAAGTAGAATTTAGAATTTAATAACCTACTGGATATGACAGATGATGAGAGTAATAAGCCAGGGATATCTTATGGATTCTTAAGTTGGCTAACTGGTTAATTGGGATTCTAGCAAAAGATAATTAATTCAGTTTTGGACCCACTGTTTTTGAAGCAAATTGATCATTCAAGAATTGTAAACTATTGGTCTAGAGTCTGGATACATAGTTTTGAGAGTTTTTAACATAGGGAAAACTAATACTCCAGGGATACACACAGAAAGATAAACTAGTAAGAAGCATAGCAAAAACCAAGGTGAGAATTTTGATAGAAGACAAGAAAATAGACTTCCAAGAATTAATGGGAAGCTGGCAGGAGATGAATTATGGGAATCTACTCCCAAAGCCAAGAGCACACTGTATACACTGTATTTTAGCTAACTTGACAATAAATTATATTTAAAAAATAAAAAGAATAAAATAAAATAAAAACCAGTTAAAATCTGACTTTAAATTTGGAACTAAACATGAATCAATCAATCAATCAATCAAAGAAAAAAAAGGTGAAGTGCTAGAGGTTCAGATACTACGTAGTTACTAATACCCTTGATAACAATAGTTTCTTCATAGGGGTAAGGAAAAATCATGATCATAAAAATTAAAGAATGAATTTGTATTTATAAGGCTAAAAGATATTGTTTAACAATATTTGCCAGAATAAGGAAGGGTAAATAGGATATTATCTTGAAAAAGGGTGTAAGGATGAGGGAAGAGTTATTTTAAATATAATTTTATTTTTTTAAGTTTTTATTTAAATTCCAATTAGTTAACATAAAGTGTATAAAACCCTGTCACATACAACCACAAGGTACATTAAGACACATTATGAAATAGCATACCAAACTATTACACTGTTCTGATTTCCAGGAGTTATTTTCTCATTCCTATTTTAACTTAAAATGTTTCTATTCATTATCCATGAAATATTTCCTTTATTTTTATACTGTAACAACCTGCATGTGACCAAAGGCTGAATTAATCAATTACTTATTGTTATCTGTATCCTAAGTCTTATATACCATGTGTTATATCTTATTTCTATATACCTATACATTTCATGATACTTATTTGGGACTTTTACTTTCCCTACCTTTTAAACTGTACACTTTGATGGGGCGCCTGGGTGGCTCAGTCGGTTAAGCGTCCAACTTCGGCTCAGGTCATGATCTCGCAGTCCATGAGTTTGAGCCCCGCGTCGGGCTCTGTGCTGACTGCTCAGAGCCTGGAGCCTGTTTCAGACTCTGTGTCTCCCTCTCTCTCTGATTCTCCCCCGTTCATGCTCTGTCTCTTTCTGTCTCAAAAATAAATAAACGTTAAAAAAAATTAAAAAAAATAAACTGTACACTTTGGTAGACAGAACTACAGGTCATTGGTGTGTGTGTGTGTGTGTGTGTGTGTGTGTGTGTCTGAAGATATACCAGGGCACTTATTTCAATGTAGGGATTTGATTGAATTACACAATAAAGAATTTTGTAACTTTTAATTCCCAAAATATTTACTGAAAAACCACTGACATGATTACATTTAAGGAAATTATTTTATAGAATTTGAAAATTAAAGTTTTATGCATTTATTGAACATAAACTCAGGATAATATAATGTGATAATGATCATAATTATGATATCAAAATCTCCTTGCTTCATATTTCACATCTAGCCTATTGGCTAAACTATGGTAAATCTTTCTTAAGATTACTAAAAGATAATTCGTCTCTTTTTTAAAACTTTTTTTAACGTTTATTTATTTTTGGGACAGAGAGAGACAGAGCATGAACGGGGGAGGGGCAGAGAGAGAGGGAGACACAGAATCGGAAACAGGCTCCAGGCTCTGAGCCATCAGCCCAGAGCCTGATGCGGGGCTCGAACTCACGGACCGTGAGATCGTGACCTGGCTGAAGTCGGACGCTCAACCGACTGAGCCACCCAGGCGCCCCAGATAATTCTTCTCTTAAAAAATATTTCAAATATTTTGTGTACTCAACTGTTCCATAAGTTAATAAATCATGTATAGGTGGGGCTTATTTTTAGTTTCTCTATTCTATTCCATTGATCTATGTTTTATGCCAGTATCATACTATTTTGGTTACTATGCTTCATAATATAGTTTGTGAACACCTAAACAAGAATTCATTATAATCAGAGACAATAGCTAGTGAAAAAATTCCCTGTGTTGGATTGTGCCTTGAGTTTTAAGAAATATTAAAGAGTCTGGTAAGTATGACTGGAACAAAGTGGTCAAGAGAAAATGTTAATGATGAGATAAGAGATGTAACCAGGATGTCAGGACACAGGACTTTAAAAAGCAGGTAAGGGCTTGGTTTTTACTCTGTCAAAAGGAGGAGAGACTTTAAAGGATTTTGAACCTAGAGAAAACTTGATAGGATTTATGTTTTATAATGTTATTTTGGCTGAAGTATTGAGCATAGATTTAAAAAAAAATTTTTTTTTCAACGTTTATTTATTTTTGGGACAGAGAGAGACAGAGCATGAACGGGGGAGGGGCAGAGAGAGAGGGAGACACAGAATCGGAAACAGGCTCCAGGCTCCGAGCCATCCGCCCAGAGCCTGACGCCGGGCAGAGAGAAAGAGAGATACAGAATCCAAAGCAGGCTCCAGGCTCTGAGCTGTCAGCACAGAGCCCAAGGCGGGGCTCCAACTCAGCAGCTCTGAGATCATGACCCGAGCTGAAGTAGGACCCTTAATCAACTGAGCCACCGAGGTGACCCTTTAGTTTATTCTATAAAAAGAAACCCTGCCCTTTCTCTTCTCCCTCTAAGCTAGAATCCATATTTTTACTAATACTCACAACACTGCCGTATTGTTGTCTTATTATTGTTCTAGCACAGACATACCTAGATCTTGGCTCAATTAAATTGTTGCCATTCATTGCAACTATGCAATTATTTATGAATTCAGTTGCGCAGATTTTACAAATATTTTGTCTTGCTCCTGAAAGGGGTCTTTAAACCTGGCCCCAGGTGTTTCATTTCCCTATCAACATTCTTTCCCATTAACAAATATGAGTTTCCAATATGTTTACATTTGGCTCATCTCCTGATTAGAACTCCAATCATTGTCAACAGACTCCTTAATATTTTGCCTCAGCGAAAAAATATGGACTTCTTAATTTCTTACACACCATTAATAAATATCAACATCTGTGATTCCTTTTTATTTTCTGTTATTATGACACAGGTGTTCTTACGTAAAGTTAAGGAGTCAACTTTACTTCTGGATCTCATTCCTAACTTCTTCAAAGAAATATTCCTTCATTGAATATCCTCACTTTTCTAAATCTCTCAACAACACTCACCAAAAAACAAACAAACAAACAAACAAACAAACACATGGAATTTCTATCTTTGACCAGACAGTTATCTACACATTATTATCATCAAACTAAAAGTCAAATTTGGCTTGTGAATCATATTCTCTAGTTTGATGAGTTATGTAATATTCAAATAATCACGCTTAATATGAACGATTTAAAAATGTAAATTTCTATGAAAAATTTAGTTTTCCGAGATAATTTGATAAATAATTTAATAACATAGGATCTTAGGGAGACTTCCTAAAGAAGTGATTATTTAGCTCTGATAACAAAGGAGAATCAGCAATTTTGAAATGGTTTGTAAAGAAGTGGATTTCCAAGCAAGAAATAATCCTACACATTAAAGGAGCATGACACTTTAATAAAAAAGTAAAAATAATAAATAGTTCAAGATAACTGAAATGTACAAAATTAAGAGATACACGGATGTTGGAACTGGAGAAGTAGATGCAAATGTATCAAATGCCAGGTTATTTGTATAACCAAGTTTCAGTGCATCATTCTAGGTATTTTGAAACATGAAGAGAGTTAATACAAAAAAATTAAGATCTTTAAAAATTCTTGGAGTCGCTAAAGAAATATTAGTTATGCTGCCATATAGTGATACAGCTTATCTGCCCAGCAACTTTTACAAGGGCCAGAAGATTGCCACTGCCTCCAAGAGTACAACTGCCTCGATCAAACGTGTCTAGACACAAAACGCCACCACACCAGTCATCGCAAACACTGAAGTCTCTTCACACTCATATATCAACATCATAGCATCAAGCCATTTTAAAGCACTTTACCTTACAATTCCCTTCCTTTTTCATGGATGCACATCTCAATGATAGCATATAGTTCCTATCTTAAGCCCACATTGCTAATTAACCTAGGAAATGTAACATTTAGATTCATTCACTGCAGTTCAGGAAAGTGCTTGGAACTGGGGAAGAATGGATGCTAAGTGATAATATACCATAATCTGGACAATATGTAAAGTACGTTAGCTTTTAATACTAAAGCCATAAAATCCATTATATACTTTTAGTAAATTATCTTCGCATTTTGGAAATATCACGGTTTATTGTATGGAGAGTGGTTTCAACAGATGCAAAATGGATTCTGGAAAGAAGTTTGGAAGGTATTGAAGTGTTGGTCAAGCCAAGAAATTATAGCAAACTGTATTTATGGTATCACCATAAATAAAAGAATGCACTGGTTATTAAAACACTAAGGGAATAAAATTGGTAAGACTTGTACATTCATTAGTTTCCTCTTCTCTGAAGTAGATACATGGGCAAAGACTTACGTGGAAGAGCTTTTTTGATGTGATTCAAAGAAACCCTGGTCAGTAAGAAAGGGAGTGAGATGAGAAAGGGATGGAAGCCAGTTTCAGTGTGTTATTAAAAAAAATATTCCTCTATAGATATCTGGAGCCCATTGTTGCTGGTTCTCTAAGAGACAATGTTGATAATTCCTCATCATGGTCCCATGCAAAGGTAAAGGTTGCTGAAGAATTAATATTCCAAATCTCATGCATATTGTCTAAAGAATGTTTCTAAATTATTCACTTTCTAGACCTTCTAGACTGCCCCACATGTGATCTGAGTGTGTCAGAAAAAGACCTTGGATTAAGAGTCACAAGCACTTGCAATAGGTAGCCAAGAACATGGATAAGAATGGTGAGAGCTATGGGGATATGGATATGGACAAGGAAGTAACAGCATCTACTGCAAGAATAGATTGGACATGAATGTTGGAGGAGAGAGTGATAGCAAAGATGACTTCAAGATTTATATTTTGAACAACTGAATAGGTATATGTACCTTTTACTAGCAAAAACGATAGAAAACTGTTTATCAAGAGAGATTAAGAGCGTAATATTAGAAATAGTGGGTTTGAGGTGCCATTGATAGAGCTGCAAAAATATGTCAAGTATGCACTTAATATATAAATATCAGAGAGGAGATATAAGCTGGAAATTTATATTTTGCAGATATTAAAGCCATAAATATGTTCAGGAGTCATTATTGCTGCTGTCACTGTCTTCCTCAGATTTTCACAGCCAGGCCTTCACACTCCTTCCTCAGCTGTTATTGTTTTTTACAGCTAAGAGATCACAAAGGTTCCCCCTCCATAGAATGTTCCTCAGCTAGAATCAGTCTGTTCACTACAGAATTAATGCAATGCCACAAGGATGGCCCACAACATATCCACATGGCTGCAATGTTCAGTTTGTCTAGCCATAGCTAGATTTTATTTGAGACAAAATTCTTGCTATTTTTCTTCTTCTTCACATTTCTACATTATTTTCCAATCATTTACATGAGTACTTTGTGAACAATATCTCAGTAAATTATGTGCACTTAATCTTTGTCCCATATGAGTAAAATGAATAAGCAGGTGGCACAGAACCCATTTTCACCTACCATTATTGTACTCATACTTCAAACTCAGACAACACCTCTGGTTACATGCAGAGTTTATTTTGAATTACTGACAGACAAGGAAATATCACAGGTTTAGTTTATTCATGTGTTACCTGGGGATGTAGGAGAGGTAAGGATGGTCTGTTGCTAAAACATAGCCACACACAAAGAATGACATGGAAAACAGTTTTGAAAGATAATCCCTTGTGTTATCAGAGCATTAGACATTCACCTCCGCCATTTACTTTATGTGGGGAAAGAAGTAACCCAAGTTAGAGGCATACACGGAGTCATGAGCAATGGAAACTGGTCTGAAGTATGAAAGGGTAAAGATTGGAAGATTAAAGGTAATGAATCTTGGAGAAGAGATAAAAGGATCATCCCACCAAAGGTGACAGAATGTATAAGGATCTTTTTCATGGTACTTTATTCCTCACTGGAGATCAGACACCACAGAAAAAAAAAATAACAAAATGAACATAATGATTCACTCATATCATACCAGTTGGCTGTATCATTGGCTACATCAGTGCTTTCAAAAAGACAAAGAGCCATAGCAGAGATGGATGCTATAGATAGAAGATGGAAGAAAATACACATACTGAGTTCTGACCCTGCTCCACTAGAAATGGTCACAAAAGTCACTGATGACATCCTTGTCATATAATCCAATAATGATCCATTCTAATCATATAATCCCACATAACTCCATTTCTGTTCCAGTGAGCTTACAGTCAATTTGAGAATATTTAGCACTCTGCCTTTGTTGAGTACTTCACTTTTGACATTTAATGAACTGTACAAGCTTTCTTTCTTCTTCTCTAGAACTACTTAGTTTTTTTTGAAGATGGATATTGACAATCTTTTCTAGTTTTGTTGTTGCTGTTGTTGTTGTTGTTGTCGTTGTTGTTGTTGTTTATTTTACTGTCCCTCTTCTGAAGGTTATTGATGGCCAAGATTTTAGTCAGATTTAATAAGATTTGATAAAATTGTAATAAGCTTTATTATTCAATATTGAGAGACTGATATGGGATATGAAGTAGGTATAATAATTGCCATAGGAAGATAGAAGAGAGGGAATGTATTTGTGACTTCTGGAGTGGGGGTGGGTAGGGAGGTGAAGAACTGGTTGTAGAGGTGGGGAGGTTGTGGAGGTGGTGATGCATTACTATTAAATTTTAGGGGCGCCTGGGTGGCACAGTCGGTTAAGTGTCTGACTTCAGCCAGGTCATTATCTCGCGGTCCGTGGGTTCGAGCCCCACGTCGGGCTCTGGGCTGATGGCTCGGAGCCTGGAGCCTGTTTCCGATTCTGTGTCTCCCTCTCTCTCTGCCCCTCCCCCGTTCATGCTCTGTCTCTCTCTGTCCCAAAAATAAATAAAAAACGTTGAAAAAAAATTTTTAATAAAAAAAATTTAAAAAGAAAAACATTTTGAAAATTTGAAATGAATTAAACAATAAAAATGTATACAGGTAAATCTGTTTATAAATGACTGGTTATTGTGTTAAGCAATTGAAAATTTGGAGCCATTTTCATTGTGCAATATGGTACATATACAGAACATTCTGCAATCTAGAAATGCAAAGACCAATAATTTTTACAAAAAAAAAGTCCATTCATGCAACCCTCATCCTAAAAGGAAAAAGAACTCTACTACTTTCCAAGATGGTACCTCTCAGTCTTTTCTTAATCACTGTCTTCTTTTTTTTTTCCCCAAAATTAACAAATATCTAGATTTTACGGTAATCCATTTCTTGCCCTTACATATTTAGATCTATTGACATGTATACCCAGACATTGCTTTTATTAGTATATGAATATAATCAAATAACGTTACTGTTTTCTATCTGCATTACCCTCCTCAACATTACTGAGATTCATTCTTGTTGCATGCAGTCATAATTCATCCACTTCTATCTCTGCATAATACTCCATTTTGTGAATCATCATAACACTTCTATCCCCTATATGGATAGGTAATTGGGTTTTTTTCCTAATGTTTACTATTATAAATAATACTACTTTTAACATTTTCTTACATTTGTTCATATACACATGCCAATATTTCTCATAAGCATACAGTGGAAGTAGAAATTTTGGGTTACGAAGTATGTACATTTTAACTATTGCAAATAATACCAAGTATTTCCAAAATGGGTGTATAATTTATGCTTCAACCAGCATGTGTAATTCTTACCCCTCCATATGCTTACCAAGACTTCATTATTTTTTGCTACTCTCTTACAATTCATGAAGAAGGCCCATTTTCAAATACTGTTTGGTCTTATCCAAATCACTAGTTTGGAATGCCTATTTATATGCATTTTCCCATTTTATATTGAACTTTACTATTTATATTGAATTTTTACCTTTACTTATTGATTTGTAATGTAATTCTATGTTCTGGATACGGATCAGTTATATTTGTTAAAAATACTGCCTGCCACTTTGCAACTTGAATGTTCACTTTCAAATGATATCTTGTGATAAACAAAAGTTGTTTTACTGTTATAAAATCTGATCTGTTATGTTTGTTACATTTATATTCTATTTAAGAATTTTTATTCCATTTCACAAATCATGAAAAATTATATAATATTTATTGGGAACCATATAATTTTGCCTTTTGAATTTAGCTCTATAATCTACATGAAATACATTTTTGATTTATAGTATGATGATAGAAGTCAAATAACTAATGTTGTATCTGTCTATCAAATTATTCTATTATAACTTGTTGAAAATATTACCCTTTCCACCTGATCTCTAGTATAATTTGTAATTTTCCTTAATTTACAACTGTATATATGCATATGTTTATATAAATATATATAAAATGTTTGTGTATATATATGCATACACACACAAATACATGCTTGTTTGCATACATGTGTGTGCATGTGTGTGTGTGTGTGTGTAATAACTAACACTTTACTTTCCTTTTTTTTCCTCCCAGGAGAATGTAAGATTAAGAATCTAAAGTCTCAACACAGCATTTATATCCTTGGGAAAATTTACTGCAGATAAAATAAAATGTTCATGATAATATGAAAGCCTTTAGTTCAGATTTAGTTTAGATTCTTGTGCTACCTTGAGAGGTTCCTAAACTTTAATATATTTACATAATGCTTTAAAATACCTAAATTTAAACTAACCAGATTAACTGTTTAATTATTGAGTCGATGTTCTGTTTAATTTTATTTCCTGCAGAAAAATGTTATAGAACATGTACATAAAAAGTACAAATTATTTGTCCTCTTTAAAATTCATTATATCTTTGTCTATGCAGTACTACCTAATTGAATTAGGCATTTGATTTTGACTTATTTGAAATTCTAATATGAAACATGTCAGTTCATTTGTCTTAGTATAAGTTTCTATAGGTTTATTCTGCTTTATAATAGAAAGATACCTAGTACAGAGGTTTTGAGGCACAGTGTATGTTTAATAAATTGAATTTGAGAATGCCAATAGTTCTTTATGCAAGTGTTTATATTATTAGGTTTTAGAAAAATGGAACACTCAACTTGTCAGGAAGTAATAGAGAAGAGGCTTTACTCTATAATGGACATTCATTTATTCATTCATTTGTTTATATGTTTATTGAATAAAAATTGTATTTTTAATAGAAAAATAATTTATTATAAGTTACACTATACTATCTATAAGTTTGTTGATATTTATTAATAATTTGTGGTATGACAATTAACTACACATTCCTATTAACATAAATACTATAGCAATATGAACTGGAATTCTCTCCCCACTCTATATTTAAGCCAATATCATTCCTTTCAAGAGTCCATAAAATAAAATAGAATAAATATAAATTTAGCTAATTAAATGTTTATTGAACATATACTATGTTCAAAGTATATATATGTACACATATATTAATGTACACATATATACACAGATGAATATATATGCATATATACATATACATGTATGTGTGGGTTGTGGTGTTTGTGTGTGTGATAAAGCAGAGTGTACACATAAAGGAAGGTTTTAAGGTATAAAATTGAAGTGCATTGAATGGTCAATTAAAGCATTTGTGTTTTTCCATTAGGCATGAAAAACCATTAATCCCAGTTATATAACAGCAGAAAAAACATGATCAAAGTTCTGTATTGCTTAGCTAACTGTAGTGTATGATATCACTAATTATACCAATGATTATGTCAAAGGTACCTTTCGACTCTAACACATTGGCATGTAAAAGTTTTCTATAATAATTTACATAGAGCAGTCACCAATCTACCTATTGTTGGAATGTCCTGACTGTGATAATCACTAAAACAAATACTATAATGATTCCCTAAGGGATGGATTACTTAAGTAAGTAGGGTGAGCAGTGCTCCTCTGAAGAGCCAGGCTGAATGCATATTGTTAAAGAAAAAAAAAAAACTTATCCTATCACTTGTTAATGATGGTAAGGAAGACTTTATTCAAGGAACTTGTAATGGATTGTTTTAGTACAGAGAAGATTGGGGTCAACTGAAATGTGGAGACTTATAGCCAAGGAACAGGGTGCAAGTCAGTAAATGGAAATTACTAAGAGAAAACATCAAGGGAAAGGGAGATTGTAGCTAAACCAATCTGACAGGATTCTTGTTGAAATCAGTCCAGAGTGATCAGATATCACCTAGGGGGTGAAATGTAGAGAGGGATTTGATTAGATATCTACTGAGGGTGAATCAGATATCTATAGTTGGGATCTCTTTACACTGATTTAACAAAGTTCCTGCTGAAACTGGGTGTTGCAAGGTGGAACAAGGAAAGATAACAAGGTTGAGGCCTAGATTAAATAAAAAGGAGCCTGATTAATACGTAGTATTTTGGCAGCAGCTATGGCTAGAAATAAACTTATGTTGCATGAAGTCACTAGCATTTGGGAGTCCCGTTGTTAGAGATAGCATAGCCTATCCTAGTCTGACTGAAATATTTATTGATTTATTTGCTATTTCTAAGAATATATGCTTCATGAAGTCATGGTATTTTATCTGTGGGATCACTCTTTATGGTATTATATCTGACACAATATGCATGCCATAAATATGTGTTGAATGAATAAATAAATGAAGATAAGATCAGGAATTTCCTTCACTGCAAGAAGAGCAAAGACAAATTAGATAATAATTTCAAGGAAAGTTGTAGATTTGGAGACGGTAAATAAAATGTCTTGTTTTCAATAAAAGAAAGAACAAGAACCATATGATCCTCTCAATAGATGCAGAGAAAGCATTTAACAAAATACAGCATCCTTTCTTGATAAAATCCATTAAAAAAGTAGGGATAGAAGGATCATACCTCAAGACCATAAAAGCCATATACGAAAGACCCAATGCTAATATTATCCTCAATGGGGAAAAACTGAGAGCTCTCCCCCTAAGGTCAGGAAGGAGACAGGGATGTCCACTCTCTCCACTGTTATTCAACATAGTATTGGAAGTCTTAGCCTCTGCAATCAGACAACACAAAGAAATAAAAGGCATCCAAATAGGCCAGGAGGAGGTCAAACTTTCACTCTTCACAGATGACATGATAATCTATACGGAAAACCCAAAAGATTCAGCAAAGTGGCAGGATATAAAATCAATGCACAGAAATTGGTTGCATTGCTATTCACCAACAATGAAGGAACAGAAAGAGAAATCAAGGAATCGATCCCATTTACAATTGCTCCAAAAAACATAAAATACCTAGGAATAAATCTAGCCAAAGAGGCAAAAAATCTATACACTGAAAACTATAGAAAGCTTATGAAAGAAATCGAAGAAGACACAAAAAAATGGGAAAGGATTCCATGCTCCTGGATAGGAAGAACAAATATTGTTAAAATGTCAATATTACCCAAAGCAATCTACATATTCAATGCAACTGCTATCAAAATAACACCAGCATTCTTCACAGAGCTAGAACAAATAATCCTAAAATTTATATGGAACCAGAAAAGACCCTGAATACCCAAAGCGATCTTGAAAAAGAAAACCAAGCAGGAGGCATCACAATCCCCGACCTCAAGCTATACTACAAAGCTGTAATCATCAAGACAGTATGGTACTGGCATAAAAACAGACACTCAGATCAATGAAATAAAAAGAAAGTTTTTCTAAATAAGGAGTTCAATAAATGCTTGTTAATTGCATTAATAAATTAATAAAACAGAAATAAATATTTACTCATGTTTTAATGCTGAAAAATACCTAGGATTTAGTAATGTATAGATTAGGGCTTAAAACTACTTAATAATGAAGGACTCCTGGGTAGCTCAGTCAGTTAAGCATCTGACTCTTGATTTTGGGTCATGTCATGATCTCATGCAGAGACTGCTTGGGCTTCTCTTTCTGCCTCTCTCTCTCTATCCCTCCACTGCTCTCTTTCTCTCTCAAAATAAAGAAACATTTTTAAAAAACTATTTAAAATTAATAAAACACAATATGAATATGCAATTTATACTTAAAATAAATGAAGTATCCATTTTCATTTTAAATATGTGATGAAACATAAAAAAGCTATAAAAATTTGTGTTTCCTAGAATCATCTCTCAAAACATGAAATATATATTTGCTTTTTGTTTGTTTTGTTTTTGTTTGTTTTTGCTTTTGTTTTTGCAAACAATGATTTAGTAAAATAGACTATTCATCTAATCCACTTCCTTAGTCAACATTCATTCTCTCTGAAGGGACAGAGTAGTTTCATTAATGGAACATCTGTTCTTTTAGAAGTAAATGAGTTCCCTGAAGGACAATTAATAAAAAAATATTGGCACTAAATGCAGCTGTTAAAGTGTTAATAAAAATGTGACAAATTAAAGGGAAAAATAACTGTGGGATTCAATAAACATGAAAATCATAAAATATATAAGTATTTTATTTGTTATAAGGTCAATTAAACTAGAATTTTCAATTTTTAACATAGATATAACAACATACATTTCAATAACAGTATTTGAGGGGCCCCTGGCTGGTTCAGTCCAGTGTAGCCAGCAACTTTTGACCTTGGGGTTGTGGGCTCGAGCCAATGAGTGTAGAGATTAGTTAAAAATAAAAATAAAACACCTTAAAAAATTGCATTTTGAATACTGAAACCAGAAATACTCATTATCATTTTATAATTACAAAATGTAAATTGTTGGATTTAATAAACTAAACACTGAGGGAGTAGAAACCTGTTTAATTGAAATGATGTTTCATGTATTAGAAGAAAAATATCAGTTGAGATCCTTTTAGGTACACTCTGGTAAGTGGTAGCATAAAGCATGATTAGCTGAACAAATACAGGCCATTTATCTCTCGATTTACTTATTTGCTATCTATCTATTAATGTACACATTGGAGTAGAAAGTAAATTTGGCTAGATAGTATGTGAAAGGCTTGAATATTAGACTAAAATATTAGAATTAATTTGTTAGTCTACTACAGTCACTGAAGATTTTGAAGAATGTAAAGCAATTAAGAAAAGTGCTGGAGGAAACTAATTGGTAGCACTATGTAGAACGAACTGGGAAGACTAGAAGAATGGAAAGAACTGAGGCCAGCTATTTTATTAAACTTAAATTTTCATTTTCAGCATCATTAGGTAACTTTAAGGCGGTGTTTTTTAGCCTCAGTACTCTTAACATTTCTACTGGTGAATTCTTTGTGGGAGAAGAATGTGACCCCCGTAAATTGCCAAATGTCCCCTTGAGTTCCCAGCCTAAGTGGCTTGGGGAGTGCCAAGTTGTCCATGGTTTGAATCACTGCTTTACAGGAAGAAAATTGTTGGATATATGTACTTATACAATTTCTAAATTTCAATTTTTCGGAACATGTATATAAGAAGGAAATGCCACCTTTCAACTCATGCTTTTTATTTGTAGCATATCTTAACTGCTACTGATTTTTTGGAAGCCTTCTGAAAATTTCACAGTTGAGTAAATTGCCTCTCATGTGCTCCCATGTAAAATAGCTTTCTGCAGATTTTCTAACTCTTACTTTCAGTTTTAAGAGTTATAACTCATGACAAATTTTAACGTTTAAGGATTATACTGTATTCATCTACCTTGAAATTGTATTTAACACAGTGTCTGAAAATAGTAGTTGATAAATATATTCACTTGCTGAATTGAGCAATAATAGACATTTGGAAAAACAGAGAATCATATTTATCATTTTGTCCCATTGCCTAATTTTTGATAAGTTCACTGATGACCAAAGATGTTATTTTTTTGTTTTTTTGGTTGAACATATCTGGTGACCGAAGCAACAACATATAGGGCAATCTCCATACTGCACCTTTTGTGTTCTCAAGACAGAAACTTCTTACTTGATTCCTTTATGCTTTTTTATCTTCCACATTCAAATGAGAATCTTATGTCTGTTTCTAGCGTATAGATGAAATTCATTCATCTGTTTCTCTTAATTTTCATTGTGAGTGCTCTAATCCTGGGCATTGTCGGCTCCCACGTAGATTACTGCAAGCACATCCTGATGCACACCCTTCCCTCCAGGCTTTCCACACTTCTTACCGTATCCAAGTGGACACTGTGCTTAAAATCATCCTCTAGCTTTTCAGAGAGTATAAGATAAAATACAAACTCTTCTATATGACTTATAATGTGCCAATTTACTTCTCTATCTCTATAATTCATGCCTACCATTCCCCATCTAACATTCTATTTTTTTTTTAATGTTTACTTATTTTTGAGAGAGAGAGACAGGGAAAGAGCAAACAGGGGAGGGGCAGAGAGGAAGACACACACAGAATCCGAATCAGACTCCAGGTTCTGCGCTATCAGCACAGACCCCGACGCAGGGCTCAAACTCATGAACCCGTGCAATCGTGAGACTTGAGCCTAACCAACTGAGCCATCCAGATACACACCCCCACAACCCCATCTAACATTCTATGTTCCATTTTAAAATAAATTTATACGTTCTAATATTATTGCCACCTTTGCAAAAGTTAGCACCTCTATCATGTCATAGAATTATCCTTTCCTTTATGATGGAATAATGAAGATCTAGTAACTTAGAAAGTGTGATGATTATAATACAACACTATTGTCTATATTCACTATAGTGTGTGTTAGATCTCTAGGACTTACTTGTTTACTAATTGCAAGTTTTTACCTTTAAACAACATCTCTCCTATCCCCCTACCCTGGCCCCTGGTAACCACCATTTTACTCTATGTTTTTATGAGTTTGGCTTTTTTAAATGCCACCTATAAGCAATATCATATATTTGTCTTCTTTTGTCTGACTTACCTCACTTAGCATAATGCTCTCAAATTCCATCCATGTTGGTGCAAATGGAAGGATTTTATTCTTTCTCACAGCTGAATAACACTCTTTTATGTGTATATACTGTGTATACTGTATCTTCTTTATCCATTCATCTGTTGACAGACCCATGTTGTTTCCATGTCTTCATTATTGTAAATAATGCTTTAATAAACATGGATTTTGTGTATATATATTTGAAATCTTGTTTTCATTTCCTTTAGTTATATAAAAATGGAATGGATCAATTATATAGTAGTACTAATTTAACGTTTTGAGGAACTTACATACTGTTTTCTATAATGCCTGAATCAGTTCACATTCTCACCACCAATGTATAAGAATACCCTTTTCTTCACATCCTCACCAACATTTGTTATCTCTTATCTTCTTGATGATAGCCATTCTAACAGGTGTGAAGTAACATCTCATTATAGTTTTGAGTTGCATTTCCCTTATGATTAGTGATGTTAAGCATCTTTTCATTTATCTGTTGGCCATCCGTGTGCCTTCTTTGGAAAAATGCCTATTTAGTTTCTCTGCCCATTTTTAAATAGATTTTTTATTGATTTGTATGAGCTATTTATATATTTTTGATTTTAGACGTTTGGAAAAAGAGAATCATATTTATTGATTCATCCCTCATCCAATATATGGTTTGCAATTATATTCTCCCATTCTGTAGTTGCTTCTTCATTTTGTCGGATACTTCTTTGTTTTATAGAAGCTTTTGGTTTGATGTAGTCCTACTTGTTGATTTTTGGTTTTGCTGTTTAATATCATTTTTTTGGATCTTCAGGCTTATATATTATATATAACTTCAGCTTGAATCACCCTTTTCTCTGACAACTGCTTCTTCTAGATACCTCCAACCTACCTCATGACCTCAACTTAGATATTAGTTTTTGAAGAAAGCTTTCCTCAATACACTATTACCAGGCCAACTTCCACTGCTCATTACTTAAAAACATTTGAAAAACTGGTAAAATTTATAGTTTAATTGTTAATCTTGTTGCATCATAACTCAGAGGGTGAGCTTATGTCTGTCTTATTGTTTTTTTTAAGTCCAGTTACCTGGCATCTATTCAATTCCCATTCACTTATAAATGGGTAACATTTACAGATAACCATAAACAGTCACGTGTCCTTTGCCACAGGCTAAGTCCTGTGCTTCATTTTCCTGGGAAGAAATTGTTTTAAAAAAGTGAGTAAATTATCCAAGTCCCGGAGTTTTTAAGTAGTAAAGGCTGAACAGAAAAACAGGATCACATGGCCAGTATTGATACTCCTTACCACTGCAACAATTCTGAAATAATACTAAGCCCTAGGAATGGGTTTATTTTGGATTGAATTAAATGCTTTCAAATTTGCTTTTTCCTAAGAGGAATTTTAATTACTTCTAAACGGCATCTTTATACATTTTCCAACTTTTCCAGTGGACCTGTTTGTTCAAAAGATACAATCAAGTGATAATGATGCTTTTGTGCTCCATCTTTTGACATGCTATGTTACCAAATGATGAGCTCTGTCTCCCTCTTTACTCTGACCATAGCATTAAAAATAACATTTTGTTGTGCTTATTATAGTCCATGAATCAATATATCCTTCATTGTCTTTCTAGGAACTCTCTTTCAGGTTCAAACCACAGATTTTTAAAACTGCAAATCAAATCATCTTACTTTCAACTATTCTCTGTGTCTAATCTAAGTAACACCATTAAATTCTGTAAATGCTAACAAACTTTTAACTCATATAGGTATTTTTTTATGTTACTACAGTTCTATTTTTAGACTCTACTACCTTTATTGATATATTTTTTCCTAATCATTTTACTGTTTTATTATTTATAATGTTTTCATTTATGTCTTTGAGGTTATGTCCATTGTATCTATCTGGTGAAAATACACTGTAATAGTGTGCTATTGTGCATGTTTTCACAACTTCATGTTCAGTGACGTCATGTTGGTAACTTGAGATCAGCTACTACTACCTAGTGCAATTGCTAGAACATGGAGTAGTTCTATTTATTCCTTGGGTTTCAAGGATGGTTTAATATTCACAAATGAATCAATGTGATACACCACATTAATAAAAGAAAGGATAAGTATGACATAATCATTTCAATTGATGCAGAAAACCCATTTGACAAAGCACAACATCCATTCATGTTAAAAATCCTCAAAAAACTAGATTTGTAGGGAACAATCTCATATGTGAAAAACCCACAGCTAATATTATTCTCAATGGGGAAAATTGAGAGCTTTTCCTCTACAGTCAAAAATAAGACAGGGCGTCTACTCTCACTAATTTTATTTAACATAGTACTGAAAGTCCTAGCATCAGCAATCAGATAAGAAAAACAAAAGTATCCAAATTGGCAAGAAAGAAGTTAAACTTTTCCTATTTACATATGATATGATACTTTATATATAAAAACCTGAAAAAAAAAAAGCTGCTAGATGTGGTACACCAACTCAGTAAAGTCACAGGATACAAAATCAACATACAGAAAACTGTTGCATTTCTATACAATAATGAGGCAGTGGAAAGAGAAATTAAAGAATTAATTCCATCTCCAACTGCATCAAAAGCAATAATATACCTAGGAGGGAACCTAACTAAAGAGGTAAAATACTTATACTCTGAAAACTATAAAACACTGATAAAAGAAATTGAAGATTTCACAAATAAGTGAAAAAATTCTATACTCATGGATTAGAAGAACAAATATTGTTAAAATATCTATACTACCCAAAGCAGTCTATACATTTGATGCAATCCCTATGAAAACACCACAAGCATTTTTCTTAGAGCTAGAACAGACAATACTAAAACTTGTATGGAACCACAAAAGAACACAAATAGCCAAAACAACTTTGAAAAAGGAAAACAAAGCTGGAGGCATCACAATTCTGGACTTCAAGTGATTTTACAAAGTGGCAGTGATCAAAACAGTATGGTGCTGGTACAAAAACAGACATATAGATCACTAGAACAGAATAGAAAACCCAGAAATGAACCCACAAGTATATGGTCAATCTTTGATAAATCAAGAAAGAATATTCAATGGAAAAAAGACAGTCTCTTCAGCAAATGGTGTTGGGAAAACTGGACAGCAACATTCAAAAGAATGGAACTGGGCTACTTTCTTACAACCAAACATAAAAATAAGTCCAAAATGGATGAAAGACCTAAATGTAAGACATGAAACCATTAAACTTCTAGAGGAAAACACAGGCATTAACCTCCTTGACAATGGCCATAACAACTCTTACTAGCTATGTCTCCTGAGGCAAGGGAAACAAGCAAACACAAAATTATTGGGATTTCATCAAGATAAAAAGTTTCTGAATCAGCGAAGGAAACAATCAACAAAGCTAAAAGGTAATATTCAAATTGGAGAAGATATTTATAAATGACAATCAGAAAAAGGGTTAGTATCCAAAATATATAGAGAATTTATAAAACCCAAACCTCCCAAAAATGAATAATCCAATTAAAAATGGGCAGAAGACATGAATATGCATTTTTCCAAAGAAGACATACAGATGGCCAACAGACACATGACAACATGTTCAGCATCACTCATCATCTGGGAAATACAAATCAAAACTACAACGAGATATCACCTCACACCTGTCATAATGGCTATAATGAACGACACAAGACACAACAGGTGTTGGTGAGGGTAAAGAGAAAAGGGAACCCTCTTGCACTGTTGGTGGGAATGCAAACTGGTGTAGCCACTCTGAAAAACAGTATGGAGGCTTCTCAAATGTTAAAAATATAATTATCTTGGGATGCCTGGGTGGCTCAGTTGGTTAAACGCCCAACTCTTGATTTGGGCTAAGGTCATGATTTCATGTTTTGGGAGATTAAGTCCCACGCCAGGATCTGCACTACCAGAGCAGAGCCTGCTTGAGATTTTCTCTCTCTCATTCTCTCTCTGTCTCTCCTCCCACAAATAAATAAACATTAAAAAAATAGAACTATCATACAATCCAGCAATTCCACTACTTGGTACTACCCAAAGGATATTAAAATACTCACCTGAAGGGACACAGGCACACCGATGTTTATAGCAGCATTATCAATAATAGCCAAGTTATAAAAACAGCCCAAATGTCCATGGACTGATGAATGGTTAAGGAAGATGTAGCATATATATGCCATGGAATATTACTCAGCTGCAAAAAGAATGAAATCTTACCATTTGCAACAACATGGGTGGAGCCAGAGTGTATAAGTGAAATAAGTCAGTCAGAGATAGACAAATACCATATAATTTCACTCATATATGGAAGTTAAGAAATATTACACTCTATGCTAACTAACTATAATTTAAATAAAACCTTGAAGAAAAAGCAAAGTTGTGGGAGAAACAGTGGGGTAGAGGGTGGAAGGAGGTGTTTTCTTATTTTTAGATCACAAAACCAGTGATGTTATTTTGAAGTAAAAAATTCAGTGAGTCTTCTCCCAACCCTGAATTCTCCTCATCCAAACCTTTTAATAATTTGCTATTTACTTTATTATATTAAATTATTTCTCTTTGAACATCTAGATTTTTCTATTTCCTGCTCCGGGCCCTGAAGTATTTTTAATTACAAATGATATAGTTTTAGAGAATGCACCTTGTAGAGCTAATACATTTTTTAATTCTGAATTATTCATATATAAAATTAAATAACTTTTATCTCTAAAAATTTGTACTACATTCTACTATCTCCTCCTACAGATATAGGCTTACATCAGGGGTCAGTAATAAACCATGATGAAAGGTTTCCAGGAAACACTAATGATAAAGGAACACTTATATACGGTGGGAAGAGAATTCCTTTAGGGAAAGGTAAACAATTATTTTTTAAAAAAAGGGGAAAAACTGAAGAGGAATAAGACTTAACTCGAATGTTAAGGGAACAATTGAGAATCTAGAATACTGAATACTGGAAGATATCAGTGTTTATAACAAAAGAAATTAAGAATTAAGGGAGATGAAAATGTACAGATATTGGAAGCTGAAAGTGTTCACTTTCCACATGTCTGGACTATCATTAAAATGTCCTGAAATCAGTAAGGTTTAAATAAATAGCCCTTAAACTCAGAAAATCCTGAAAATATATCATTGAACCTCAATCTGAGTAATGCAGATGATTGTAAATTCAGTATACAAGATATCTGTTATATGTCATATAACAGAGCATCTAGGGAGCATTCATTGCTCCTATTAATCACTTCCAAGTTTATATTGTGGAAACCAGCCCCTGCCCTCCTCAGCCCATGTGAATAAAAGAGGGATGAACTCACATACTTAGTACAGGACCAGACATGTGACCTGGCCTTTTAAGAGAAATTACTCAATTCTCTTGGCCATACAGAAGCAGCTGGGGATTGTCCCATGACATAATGAAATCTGTATGTCTTTTGTATTGCTTCTGTTAATTTTACACGTAACAAGTTTGGGACTTCAGGTTTTAACATGTGGAGAAACCCAAACTAGAATAAACGATGATTCAGGATGAAGTACATTAACTGCTTGGCTCTGTCATGATATTAAGCCATTTAAGGTACTAGATCTCCCCTGATGTATAGGTTTTTTTGCTTGTTTGTTTGTTTTGTTTTCTTAAGTCCATTTGAGCAGACTATTTATTCCTCATAACCCAGAAATCCTGACTAATCCATTCAGTTTTAAATGATTATAGGCAACAGGGAAAGCAACAGACTCTGATTATAATTGGACACAAGAATGGATGTTGCAAACAAATTGAAACCAGGGAAGTGAATGGGAAAAATATTTCTGAACAACAAATTCATGTCAGTCACTGAAATCAGAAAACATTGTTTTCACAACATTCCCGTAAGAAAGATAGCATCAGTCATTTTTTCCTCAATGTAATTATTATGGCTCAGAAAATGTATATGAAAATATAATTCAAAATTGGGTCTTTCAGATTTCAAATGCCTCATGGTCTCAACATTGACATTTATTGACTAAATCTGTCTAGTAATTCTATACAAAGCCTGAACAGATTTTTCTGCTTCAAAGTTGGCTGGCATAAAGTTCCTTTTTGTTTGATGACTTCCACTGAGAATAAAGGTCACCCCTCAGTATCAACTCAGTATTAATTTGTATCAACAATAACAGGTTAACAGTAATAGAACCCATGGAACTTTATTAGCAGTCTGCAGGGTATTTTATGTAATGATCATGCTAATTATAATTTGCATCATGTTTAAACTTTACAGTATAGGTTCTGAACTATTACTTCATTCGAATTAAACTCAAGGAATATAGTTATTATTTACACACAAAATTTATATAAAAAGAACCTATAGCTCCAGTTTCTCTATGGTGAGCCCATTTCCTTTCTCACTTATCTTGTTATAATGAGTGGAAAATGAAAAAAAAAATTTAAGCTTGTACAGATACACTCCAAATAAGCCAACAGGAGGGAATTATATTGGTATTTAAAGAAAGACTCTTGATTTGAGATATTATTCATTATAAATGTAAAACATACTATTAAATATGTTTTAGAAAAATAATTTATTTTTGTTTATTTATTTTAAAGAGAGAGAGAGTGCAAGCAGGAAGAGGGGCAGAGGGAAGGAGAAAGAGAGAGAGAAAGAAGGGGGGAGGGAGAGAGAGAGAGAGAGAGAGAGAGAGAGAGAGAGAGAGAGAGAACCTTAAGCAGGCTCTATGCTCAGCACATAGCCCAACGCAGGGCTCTATCCTACCACCCTGGAATAATGACCTGAGCTGAAATCAAGTCAGACGCTCAACTGACCAAGCCACCTAAGTGCCCCAGAAAAATAATGTTTTTATCAAAGTATAGTTGACATAAAATGTTATATTAGTCTCAGGTTTAAAACATGGTGACTGGACAATTACACACATTACAAAGTTCTCATTTTAAGTGTCATCACCATCTGTCACTATACAAACTTATTACAATATTATTGGTTATTCCCCATATTGTACTTGAAAAATAAAATATTATTTATCAAAATAATATTCTGAAGAAAAAGAAAAAATAGTTCTTCCTGTAAAAGGAAATTGAAGAGGAGATCAGAGTAAATCCCATTCCTAAATCATCTAACTCAAGTTATAGATTAGATGACTGTGCAGAATTATTTGAGGTATTTTAAAATATGGGACAAACAGGAATGAGATTCAGGTAAAATTCTGTTGACAGGTAATGCGTTGGAGAAAATCAAGAAAGGAATAGTTAGAAGTATATTTTAAGCCTAATATTCTCCATTGTTGGAGGCAAATAAATAAATCTCTTCTGCTTTAATTAAGATAACTGTGGTATTTAATACAAAATACCACACTAAATAGCTAAATAATTGTTTTTATTTAGAGCCAAAATCCCTCACAGGTCTCTCCAGAGTCTATGCTAATTTATAGGACCAGGAGGAACCAAAGCAATCTGTTAAAAGTACAAAGTTCAAGATTTATCTGACCTCAATTCTTCTTGTTATAAAATCACAGACATCAGGGCGCCTGCGTGCCTCGGCCAGCTGAACATCAGACTTCTGCTCAGGTCATGATCTCACAGTTCATGGGCTCAAGACCCACGTCAGGCTTTGTTTGCATTGACAACACAGAGCCTGCCTCAGATTCTCTGTCTCCCTTTCTCTCTGCTCCTCCCCTGCTTTATGCTCTCTCTTTCCCTCTCTCATTCTCTCTCTCTCTCTCTCAAAAATAAATAATTTCTAAAAAATCATACACATCAATGCCGTACAGTATTTGGAAAATTTGAAAAAAACAATAGATCAATGTAACATAATAAAGAGTCCATGAATAAAACTGCCCTGATGTGATAAATTGATCAATTGATTTTCAAAAAACTTACCCAAGTAATTCAATGTGGAAAAGAGAAACTATTCAAGTAAGGGATATGGAGGTCATGTATTAATTTAAAACAATGCAAAAGAAATGAAATTTCTTTCATTTCAAATTTGATATCATATTTGATATCATGCCCTCACATAAATGCTTTCAAGGTAGCATATACAGAAATTTGTATGTTAAATCTATAGGTTTCTAGAATAAAATCTACAAGAATATTTTTTCAGCCTGGAATAGGAAATTCTTTCTAATACTGTGTGTAAAGCACATAAGAAAAATCAAATAATGTATTATAATTCATTAAATTAAAGGCTTCTTTAACTGGTAAGAAAATACACAATTCACACACTGAGTAAATACATTTGCCAAATATGTATCTGACAAAGATCTGTTTTAAAAAACTTACAAAGGACTCCCACACTCAATTCAAAGGCAGAATTCCCTCAAAAGTAAGACAACATTTAAAAAGGAATGAACATAGGGGGCACCTGGGTGGGTCAGTCAGTCAAGCGACCGACGTTGGCTCAGGTCATGATCTCACAGTTCCTGAGTTTGAGCCCCACCCTGGGCTCTGTGCTGACAGCTCAGAGCCTGGAGCCTGCTTTAGATTCTGTGTCTCCTGCTCTCTCTGCTCTTCCCCTGCTCACATGCTGTCTCTCTCTCAAAAATAAATAAAGATTAAAAAAAAAGAACATAAACTTTTCAAACGAATTCATATAAATAGTCAGTAAGGATATTTAAAAAGTGATCAACATTAGTCATATGAAATGCAAATGATGATGAAATATCACTATATATACAGCTTCTAGAGTGGCTAAAATTTTAAAACGTGTCACCAATAAAATATTGGTGAGGAGATGAATCAGCTGAAACTCTACACCGCTGATAAGAAAACTCATGGTAGTTTGAACTGTGAGGAGATATTGAGAACTTTTAGTTAGACACACCCTAACACCTAAAGATCTATTTTTCTGTGGAAAGCACCATAAATATCTAGAAAATGTATGTATATAATTAATTTTGTGGTACTAATTTAATGTCCTTTTTTCTCAGTAAGGTTTTTCTTATGTCTTGTTAATGTTTTTTTAGCAATTGAAGTCAAGTGGTTGGCAATTCTGCATTAAAAAGTTCATTTTTAATAAGATTTGGTGTATGTAAATGATGGACTTTTTTATTATTTTAAGTTTATTATAATTACATGACTATGTCTCACTGAAACAAGTTTTTATCTATTTGTGTAAATATACAGACATATATGCAGTATCTTTCTGATTTTCGTCATGTTTTTCTTTTCGATCCTATACTTGTTTTCATAATATTAATTGTTGTTATATAGCAAGCATATTTTAATGTGAGAACCCATTTATTAAACTGTATTTTCTAAATATATATTTTAAGGGGCGCCTGGGTGGCTCTGTTAGTTGGGCGTCCGACTTCAGCTCAGGTCCTGATCACGGTTTGTGGGTTTGAGCCCCGCATCGGGCTCTGTGCTGACAGCTCAGAACCTGGAGCCTGCCTCAGATCCTGTGTCTCCCTCTCTCTCTGCCCCTCCCCCCGGTCACACTCTCTCTGTCTCTCTCAAAAATAAATAAATGTTAAAAAAATTAAATACATATTTTAATATTGTCCTCTTTTTATTTTTGATTAAGTTATATACTGATTTCTATATGTTAAATGGTTTAAATATGCTTAAGCAAATTAGTATATGTTGCTAACCATTCATTAGTCTTTTCGTGAAGCATCTCAAATTTCAGGTGTTTAATTAGAATGCAATTATATGATTTTTGCAGATTGTAATTATAATTTCTAGAGAAAAGATTAGTATTTTTAAATGAGTTAGTGGTTACACTGAAAGTTACATGGAAGAAGGAGTGTTATTGCTAATTTATTTTTCTAATAGGTATGATTACTTATCCAATTTTTATTTTATAATAAAAGTATAATTTATCATTATTTATAATATTATCTTAAAAATAACAATAACTAAATTTTAAAAATTCAAACACAATTCTAGACATTTTATGATTCTTGTATTCTAGAAACCATGTTCCATTAAGACAAGTGTCTTACCTTCTTATTCATCATGACAGTGCTGATAAGATCGCCTGGCTTGAAATACGAAATTGTTTTACATTTCTTGAATGAATTCTCCTTTTTTCTTTTATATTCCAGTTAGTATAAATTCTGATAACTCATATTAAGCTTGCACCTTATTCTCTTTATTTCAAAAGATTTTTGAATCATGTGTTTTAGTTGTTTGACTCAGTAATTTAATTTACAGGGCTCCCTGAAATACTACTAAGTCTAAATAAACATTTCTCATTGAGTTCATCCTCCACTTAAAATAACAAATTGTGGGGGCGCCTGGGTGGCGCAGTCGGGTAAGCGTCCGACTTCAGCCAGGTCAAGATCTCACGGTCCGTGAGTTCGAGCCCTGCGTCGGGCTCTGGGCTGATGGCTCAGAGCCTGGAGCCTGTTTCTGATTCTGTGTCTCCCTCTCTCTCTGCCCCTCCCCCGTTCATGCTCTGTCTCTCTCTGTCCCAAAAATAAATAAACGTTTAAAAAAAAAATAAAAATAAAAATAAAAAAAATAACAAATTGTGCACGAAAATATTTAAAAAATATATAAATTAAGTTAATAAGAGGGAGTTATCATTATCCAATTAAGTCAAATGTATTTTTGTAGATGATATCATTATTAATTAATGTATCTTTATATTTAATATATATGCAATACTATTATTTTACA
The DNA here is from genome assembly GCF_016509475.1 of Prionailurus bengalensis. Lineage (NCBI taxonomy): Eukaryota > Metazoa > Chordata > Mammalia > Carnivora > Felidae > Prionailurus > Prionailurus bengalensis. Next base: position 154,357,360 of record NC_057344.1, on the reverse strand, counting down.
ACTTCAATTTCATTACGTTTCAAATGTTCATCCCCTATTTTTTTATTGAAATATATTTGACATATAACATTGTTTAAATTTCAGGTGTACAACATGTTGGCTTGATACATTTTCATATTATAATATGGTTGTCATTGTAGCAACAGTTAGCTATCATGTCAACTAATTATCATTTTTTGTGGTGGAAATAATTAAGATCTAGCAAGTTTGATAATTATTACAATATTATTATTTATATTCACTATATTCTCAAGACTTATTTGTCTACCACGTGCAAGTTTGAACCTTTACACATCATTTAGCAGGGCAAACAAAAGTAATGCTTATAATGCTATATCTGTTGGGCTGCCCTCTTTTCTTAGGTTATTTCTTGTGAATTTAATCTTTTTAAATTAATAATAAGATTATATCTTTTTTTCCTGCCTGGCTATGTGCTCAAGCTATCAATTTAAAAAGTCTTTGTTGCATTGTTTGCCACTTTATTGCTATTCTATCTTAGTATACTAGTTCATTATTATTAAATTTGTAGCTGTTAATCTGTTCTATATATCTATCCTCTAACTTCTTATCTAAATGAGATGAATTGTGCATCCTTCCATGATCAATGGGTAAAATATTTTCTATTCCTTCTTTAATTCCATGATATATCTTTAAATTCTACAATGACTGATTCTTAGATTTCTTTTGCCATTTATTTTTTTTCCTAAGAAAAGGTAAAAAATTATAAAAAGAGATACATAGGGTTTTTCTTAATAGTTTTTTCTTGGTTTATTAAGAGTTTTGAATACCTAGAGTGAAAGTAATGGACATGAAAAAGAATTTCAGAATGCTACACGTGTCTTTATTGTTTAAAGAATTGCTTAATGTCTGATCATTGGTATTAATTGTCTCAGTACTTTTTAGGATATACATGAAACCGTATCTACAAAATTATGTTGCGTTTGAAGAGGATGACTTTATTTTCCTGGAAAATAGGAATAATCTATCATTTATAAAAAAGTCATTTGTGAATTTGGTGAGCAGGTTTTTGTATTATTAGAACTAACAGCTTATAGAAAAATAGTGCAGGACCCAAGAAGAAAGTTAATTTTTATTACTGACATAAAAGACAGAAGGCAGTCTCTCTGTTGACAAGAGTAAACAATATAGTGAAATTTAAGGTAACTTTTTTTTTAATTTACATCCACATTAGTCAGCATATAGTGCAACAGTGATTTCAGGAGTAGATTCCTTAATGTCCCTTACCCATTTAGCCCATCCACCTTCCCAGCACCCCTCCAGTAACCTTCTGTTCTCCATATTTAAGAGTCTCTTATGTTTTGTCCCCCTCCCTGTTTTTATATTATTTTTGTTTCCTTCCTTTGTTTCTTTCCCTTATGTTCATCTGTTTTGTCTTATAAAGTCCTCATATGAGTGAAGTCATATATTTGTCTTTATCTGACTAATTTCGCCTAGCATAATACCCTCCAGTTCCATCCATCCACATTTGCAAATGGCAAGATTTCGTTCGTTTTTATTGCTGAGTAATACTCCATTGTGCATATATAACACACCTTCTTTATCCATTCATCCATTGATGGACATTTGGGCTCTTTCCATACTTTGGCTATTGTTGATAGTGCTGCTATAAACATTGGAGTGCATCTGTCCCTTCTAAACAGTGCACCTGTATCCCTTGAATAGGGTAACTTTTAATTTTTGAATTAGCACATAATTTAAATTTATAATTTGGATATTTTATAAATAATGTTTATGAAAAAAATAAAATAAATTTACTTTCATTAAAGACTTTGGAATATTCTGAAGTACCTCAGCATAAGCTTTGGGGAGTAGTTTGGTACATCAATACTTATTTTGAGTATTTGTGAATATTATATTTCTAAATATAGTTAGAACTCTTTAACAAGCTTTTCACATTATTTTATTTCCTCAACTTCATTTTTCTTTTTATTCCTCTAGGTCTCGTTACTATAATAGAAAGCAAATATTCATAAAAAGTACAGTGGTATCCACCTTAGAAGTCCAGGTTTTGTACAATGGATGCTTAATATATATTGCTGAGATCTTTCAAAAATTTCTTGCTGTCCATGTATTTTTTTTAATTCTGGAGAAAACCTTCACATCAAGAAAAGTGTAAGTTATATTGAAGAATTTTTAAAAAGGCAATATTTGTGAAAAAATATCACACAAATGAGGATAACCAACATAGCTTTGTTGACTATGTATCCATTGATTTATGTTTAAACTTTCATATGTATTAACTCCTTTGTTAATTAAAAACTGAACATTTTATAATGAGGTAGACATATGGATAAAAATATTTAAATATATTATGAGTATGCTTAGTAATATTATCATTTTAATTAACATAACTAAAATTTATCATTTTTTCACAGGCCTTATTTTTATTCAGGTGTACTCTAACTAGGGAAGGGCACCATTACTATTTTATGCATTAAAAATTAAGGGGTAGAAAATTTAACTGACTTAGATGATGTCTACCTAACATCTTCTCTTGAATATTTATGAACTGCTTCTCTTGTCTATTTAAATAAATGCGTAGAGATTTATTCTATATTGAAAAAGAATATGGTTTATCTCATAAGGATGGATCATGTCCCCATGATCCTAGCATACAGCTTACTTACTGAGATTTGAAAAATCTAACACAGATGGATACTAACACAGGGGACTAAAATTAGCTGGCTAAATGCAGTTTGTATTAGATAGATGTGAACAAGCAGATAATAGAAAATATATCACAAACAAGAGCAACAGACAAATGACAGATAGCAAAAAAGGAAATGCAAAAACAAAGCCTTAAAAATTGAAAAGAAAATAATGTTAAGAACTAGAAAGGTATTATGATCAGAGGCATTTAGTGTTCCTAAATATAGTTTATAGCAATTATAATACTTATGAAACCCAGGTACTGGCTATATTTTTGGTATATCCTCAATGCTTGCCACTTTAAATATATTTGGGACAAAATTATAATAACTTGCAATGTTTTGATCAACCACTATATGATGGGTATTGTTACTTATTTTCTTTTTTTTTCTTTTTCCTTTCCTTCCTTCCTTCCTTCCTCCCTTCCTCCCTCACTATCTTTCCCTTTGTCTTTCTTTCTTTCTTTCTTTCTTTCTTTCTTTCTTTCTTTCTTTCTTTCTTTCTTTCTTTCTCTTTCAACAATTAAATAAGTAAATACAGTCTTTGCAATGATCTACTTCAGTTAGAGTGCCTGCTAATTAACTTAGTGGATGGAAATACCCTGAATAGTCTTGCATGTTTTGGTAGCTTTGAAAAGATATTTCATTCTTTACCTAATAGGGATGAATGACCTAAAAGTTACAATACATAATAAGTATTTTAATTTAGTATCTGTTTATTGATGTCTTCCCACCCATAGTTCCCTAACGTAAACTCTGCAGTGCATGTTTTCAGCTATTTATCATCAGCGGATAGGCAAGTACCTGACATATTAAGTACTTCTTTTTTTTTTAATGTTTATTTATTTTTGAGAGAGACACAGATCGTGAACAGGAGAGGGGCAGAGAGAAAAGGAGACATGCAATCTGAAGTAGCCTCCAGGCTTTGAGCTGTCTGCAGGGTCAGAAGCAATGCTCAAACTCGTGAACCCCGAGATCATGACCTGAACTGAAGTCCGATGTTTAACTGGCTGATCCACTCAACACTACTTAAGTAGTTCTTAAATATTGATTGAACTCATAGATACAATTTTAACTGAGATTTAAAACTACATTAAAATGAAAAAAAAACATTAAAATGAAATTGCAATGCATTATGCATTATTTCATAATGCTGTAAACCTACTCATGTGATTTATTTTTCTTATATTTTATGTCCTAAAGATCAATATCAGAATAACACCAAGTCATGTATGTAGTCTTGGGTTTCTATGGATACAGACTATCTACATTGAAAGAACTTGTTGTAGTTTTAATTACATATTTCTGGCAAAATCAAAGATCAGGTGTTTGTTTGTTTGGATACTTTTTGGCAATAATTGTGGGCATGCATATCCGGTATAAAAATAAAGCACAATATTTGTTTAATATTTAAAATTTTCTATATTTATCAAATAATTAAATTAGTACAGAACTAAGGTGTCTATTGTTACTTGTTAAGTGTGTGTCAATACCATAAGTGGCAACAAATGTAATAATAAAATCAAATGGATTTGTTTCACAAACCTTTTAAATTAACCTCCATTTTGATGTTTTATTAGGAATAGACAATACCAACTAGCTCATATTATTTCTGAATACTCAGTGTTTGGGATAGTATAAATTCTATTTTTTTTTACTAAAAATAGTTAAATTAATAGTTTATTCTTCTGAATACTCATTTTAGTGCTATGCTATAAAAGGTATCTATATTCCAAACATATTTAAAAACATTAAAATAAAGCATAAACAGAAGAAATTATATTTATAAAAATACTGTATATTTTTAAAAGAGCTAACATATTATCTTTAAATGATCACAGCATTAGTAGTTTTACAGGTGAATAATGTGCAGTAGCAAATTCATCCAAGAGCAATTCATCATGTCATTGAAAAAAACATGAATTGTTGTCATGTCTCCTATTATTCTGATCCAGTGTGGGTCCTTCATATGAAGCAGAGTTATTGATTCATTCATTCACTAAAAACTTACTGAGTAACATCCTGGGTTAGAATGTGAATAAAACATATATGGATACTATTGTTCTGGGAAGACACATAATAAAATGCCTGCCTTCACAGTGTGATTTTAAGCTCCAAGTAAAATGTTAGCATGTCACACAAATTAGTACATTGATAGCATATTTTTTTTAACTGTTTGAAGTCCAACAAAGTTGGGGTTAAATGATTGTCATTGTGGTTATAATATCTATTATCTTAATGAAACTGAGTTTAAATCATGGTTATACTACAAATATGTACCTAATAGTACAACATACCTAATACCCTGTGAACTTACAACAATCAGCCTCATTTATGTGGTAAAATTAAGTGGGTTTAATCACTATTACTTTGACACCTTTAAAGCATAAAATAATTAATATGTGGGAAAACACACATGTACCCAGTATGTAATTAAAAATACAAAACAAACAAACAAACAAACAAACAAAAAACCACACAGGCTCAGGTCTACTCTCCAGCTATGTGATCCTGAGATAATCTATTTTCTTCCAGATATTCTGTAGCTATGTGATCCTACGATATTTTATTTTCTTGAGTTTATACATTTGTACATTTTCTAAAATGCCTATGCTACATGTTATTTCCTTTAAAAAGATTGAATACAGTTCTCCAGGGTGCGTGATGAGCACTGGGTGTTGTATGTAAGGGATGAATCACCGAATTCTACCTCTGAAATCAATATTGCACTGTAAATAAGCCAATTAAAATTTAAAGTAAAAAACAATAAAAATTAAAAGAATATTGAAAAAAAGGCTATTTGTAACAGAAATGATCAGTTAGGCCAATTTAAAATTAAGAATTTCAGGGCACCTGTGTGGCTCAGTCAGTTGTGTCAGACTTCGGCTCAGGTCATAATCTCACAGTTCGTGGGTTCGAGCCCCGTGTTACACTCTGTGCTGACAGCTCAGAGCCTGGAGCCTACTTCAGATTCTGTGTCTCCCTCTCTCTTTGACCCTTCCTTGCTCATTCTCTCTCTCTTTCTCTTTTACTCTCTTTCTCTCTCAAAAATAAATAAACAATTTAAAAATAAAATAAAATAAAATAAAATAAAATAAAATTAAATTAAATTAAATTAAATTAAAATGAAGAATTTCTGGGGGTGCCTGGGTGGCTTAGTCGGTTAAGCATCTGACTCTTGATTTAGGCTCAGGTCATGATCTCACTGTGAGAGCGAGCCCCGCATTGGGCTCCCTGCTAACAGTGCAGAGCCTGCTTAGGATTCTCTCTCTCCCTCTCTCTCTGCCCCTCCACCTCTCGTGCTCTATCTCAAAATAAATAAAATAAACTTTAAAAAATAAAATGAAGAATTTCTATTTGTCAAAGTTATTCATAGGAAGAAAATGTAATCCACAAAATGAAAAGATATAATTACCATATACATAACTGATGAAAGATTCATATCCAGAATTTATAAATGAATCATTCAAATCATTAATAAAAATGCATAAAGCCCAATATAGAAGTGGGCAAAAGACTTCCATATTTATCCCACAAAAAAGAAAAGATAAATGGTCGATGAATCATTGAAATACATAAAAATGTTCTCAATCCCACTAGTAATCAGAAAGGCAAATAAAAAATAGCTATCAGAGATTATTAGACACTGATTAGACGGCCAAAATTGAAATGTCTGCCAACATTGTTATAAAAATGTTAATTCTCTTTAATTTTTAGAGTGCAAACTAGCAAAAACACTCATTTATAGTAAAATCAGATGAATTTATAACCTATTAACCCAGAATTGCACTTTCTTATGTAGCTTCAAATAATTCATGCATTTAGTGTACATGGATACACATAAAAGAATATTCAGAGTAACATTGTAACTTACAGCTGGAATCCAGCTCTCCATCTGCAGCACAATGGCTAAACCGCAGTCAATGCTAACAATTTAATGTTACCCAGCAAAGAAAGTAGCAGAATAGAGCTAGTTACAAAATATGGGCAAATCTAGCAAACAGATGTTTTTTACTGAAAAAGCAGGTCAAAAAAATACATAGTGTAATTCCATTTATATAAATTCCAAAACAGGATAAAGTACTTTATTTAAGAATTTATACTTAGGTGATAAAATGTAAAAGAAAGACAACAAAAAAACCAGGATATCAGTTTGCTCTAAATGGGGGAGAAAGGTCATGATCATGGCTTCTGGCAATGTTCTATTTCTTGACCTGGGTTGTGAATATATGCATGATCTTTTTATTCGGTGTAGTATACATTTTAATGTTATGCATCTTTATGTATGTGTTACATTTCAAAACAAGTAAAAAATGTTTAAAACCTGATTCAGTAAATAAACTTCACGATAAATTTCTTAAAGACTTAAATCCTTCCAATTCAAAATAGCAATTAATACATTTTTTTTCCTCACTATATAACCACACCTAAACTTTTCAGTTTCATGTTTTGTTCACATTGATCAGGAACTGTCCAGACCATGTCTTGTCTTGAACAAGCTAAGGCTTCCCTTGGGGCATCCTTCAGCCCCTCTCTTTACTAAATCCGATTCTTTCCTACAGTCTAACTTACCCATCATAAGCCTTATGAACCTCCAATTTTGGATATGCTCTAGTATCTCTTGCAGTATTCACATTCAAAAAAGTCACTTACCTCTGTAGATCTATTCAATTATGAAGATTGCTGCCAAGAACTGTGACTTAATCATTATCTCCTCTGCCTAATTTGTAGCCGGCTTTTATGGCACTGGGTCCAGAAAAATCTGAAATCCTTTACCTAGCAAAGTTAGTTTGCTTTATCAAGAAAACAATATATTTTTCAAGAAAATAGATCAATATAGCTGTACAACTTTCTAGATAGTTGCATATCTGCCATACAGGGGAATGAGGTTTGGCTGTAGGTCGGTGATCCAAACTAGACTGACTTACCCTCCATTTGCCTAAGGAAGCAACATGAATTCTGTGACTCTGAACCATTCAGACTATTAACACTCTCCAATTTAAGGCAAAGGATTGAAAGAATTGGAATGATTTAGATATTATTTGGATTTAGAGTTAAATAGTAAATACGGATAATATGAAATTAGTTGCTTGTGTCTCTAGGCATTTTAAAACAGGAATCATAGGATTATAGGAATTATAGGGATGAAAACATTGTCTTGGTTAGAAAGTAGAAGCATTACTAAGTCTAGAAGATTCTAAAACACCAGAAGTGTTTTCTTAATATTAGAAAGCTGAAATCAGAAAAACAAGGGTAAGAAAAATTGTATGGATAGAAGGAGGGTACTTGTAAGCATAATATGACCTTTCAGACCAAAGGTGACTGAGTTACTTCCATATATTCAGGCACAGAGTGCACACTTATGAACAGCATATCAAAGAGAACTGGGAAAGCCTACAGCAAAAATTCATCAATAGATGCCCTACTCTGATCAAATCTTTAGATTTTTTTAGGTAGTATTATATTTATGTTTAACATATGTATTGTTATACAATATGCTATATGTTAAATATATATTATATTTATATAAAATGAATTTAGCAACAAAATAAAACAGAAAACAACAACAAAAAACCTTTTAGGTAGAGTTTACACATAAAGCTTATTTTCTGAGGTTGAGAAAAGAGAAGCTTGTAATACGAAATAATTACTAAATTATCCTATATAGATTGTCCCTTTATGATTTCAAGTTTAATGATAACTTTATTATTCATAATCATTTATTCCATATCTTTTTTTTTCAAAATTTTATTTAAATTCCAGTTAGGTAACATATACTATAATATTGGTTTCAGGAGTAGAATTTAGAGATTCATCACTTACATAAAACACCCAGTGCTCATCATAAAAAGTGCCTTCCTTAATACTCATCACGCATTTAGCCCATCCCCCACCTACCTCTTCTCCAGCAACCCTCAGTTTGTTCTCTATCTTTTAAGAGTCTCTTATGGTTTGCTTCCCTCTCTCGCTCCCTTTTTTTTTCCCTTCCCATATGTTCATCTGTTTTGTTTACTAAATTCCACATACGAGTAAAGTCATTTGGTATTTGTCTTTCTCTGATCGATTTATTTCATTTAGCATAATACATTCTAGCTCTATCCATGTCATTGCAAATGGCAAGATTTCATTCTTTTTGATAACTGAGTAATATTCCATTGTAATATATGTCACATTTCTTTATCCATTCATCAATCAATGGACATTTGGGCTATTTCCATAGTTTGGCTATTGTTGATTATGAATAGAGAAAGAATGTGCCTTGAGGCTTAGCTGACATAATTTTAAGCTAAAATATTCAAATATTAATTTAAAACTTGAGGAAAAACATTTGACTCCAAACATGTTTATGTTAAATTATATAAAGGGTATATAGTAAGGCATATTTCAGTGAGATACATCTTGAAAAACCCTATCACACTGGGTCATTTATTCTAATGGATCTTTATCTTACAACTTGCTTAAAAATACATACTTTGTGCCAGCTCCTTTGCCTAGTATTATATATTTGATTTAATTTCCTTCAAATTAAAAAACATATCCTTTGACTTGACACCTCTTTCAAGCAACTTTCTTTTTATTCTCTTTTTGTTGCATCAGTCATTCAGAGTCATTACATTTGCTGTCTTTGCTTGCTTCTTGCCGTTCTCTCTTAAACCACTCCATTTGTTTCCTTCTATCCACTAACATTAAATATCCAGGCCATATTTGACCTCAACATAAGAAAACTTCTTTCTTTCCTTTTCTTTTCTTCTCTCTTTCTTCCGTTTTTCCTCTCTCCCTCTCTCTCTCTCCCTCCTTCTCCTTCTCCCTCTCTTCTTTCTTTCTCTTTCTTTCTTTCTTTCTTTCTTTCTTTCTTTCTTTCTTTCTTTCTTTCTTTCTTGTTATGAGAACACTTAGGGTTTACCTTCTAAGCAAATTTCAAATATACAATGCAATGTTATTAACTGTCATTACATTGCTGTATATTAGGTCTCCAAAACTGATGCATCTTGCATACGGAAACTTTGTACCCTTTGGATAAAATTTTCACATTTCCCCTTTTCCCCATCCCCAACTGGTCTCTTATTTCACACGATACACAAAATCAACTCAAAATGTATTAAAGACTTACACATAAAACCTGCAACCATAAATTTTGTAGAAGAAAACATTGTTTTGGGCAATAATTTTTTGCATATAACACCAAAAACACAAGCAACAAAAGTAAAAAAGGACAAAAAGGATTACATCAAACTAAAAAGCTTCGGTCCCCTAAATTGCTAAATCATATTATCTAGCCACCTAATCCTCCTCAATGTATTAGTCTATTAGGAATTTCAAACTAAAAATGTGTCTAAAAATTACCTTCTTGTTTCCAAAACCCTAAATTCTTCAGCTTTCATATGCTTTATCATCTTAGTAAATTTTTCCTTTTTTTTCCTGTAGCTCAAGACAAAAAATCAGATAAATTTTACTTTTATTTATACTTATTCCCACATCCAATACATCAGCAAACTCTATTGGCTTCACCTTCAAAATCTGTCAAAACTTCAATAGTTTCTTACATTTTTCCATTGGACTATTTGGCCCCATTTTCTCTATACCATTTTTTTTTAATTTTGATTTATTTTTTTTTAATTTTTTTTTCAACGTTTTTTATTTATTTTTGGGACAGAGAGAGACAGAGCATGAACGGGGGAGGGGCAGAGAGAGAGGGAGACACAGTATCGGAAACAGGCTCCAGGCTCCGAGCCATCAGCCCGGAGCCTGACGCGGGGCTCGAACTCCCGGACCGCGAGATCGTGACCTGGCTGAAGTCGGACGCTTAACCGACTGCGCCACCCAGGCGCCCCTCTATACCATTTTTAAATGAACATGCTATATCTTATAATTAGTGGTGACTCACACCTCCTGTATCTCAATTTTAGCTGCTTTGGAGGACAAGTTCCTATCTTTTGTGCTACCTACTGGTTTTCAAAGCATGTGTAATTTTCTATGTGCTGCCTTGATTATGTTTTATATCAGACCATCCCAAATATGGATTTTACTTTCAAAATCTGTCAGTTAAATCATTTTCATATTAAGCTGTTAAGAAAAATAAAACTAGAAAATATTAATTTGATTTTTTTGTTTGCCCTAGAACAGTAGTTTATTATTTGGTGCATCAATCATTGAGTAACTTGAAAAATAATGATGACATACAGGCAAAGTTTTATCTTGATGTTTGCTCTTTGTTTTTGCAAATTTACTTTCATTTGACACCTTACTTCAGCATCTGTTTCTCTATTATGCATATTTTCTACTTGACCATATTCCTGAATTCCCATTTACCTACAGTGAGTATGTCAATATTTATTTAAATGTTAATTATCTATTTTGCCATTTAAATGCATATTTTTAACAGTGAATTTGGCCTAAATTTGAATTGTAGTCCAAACGTGCTTCATTTTTAACATCTAACTTATGCAACTTCTTAATTAGCCACATAGTCTGGATAACTTTCAGATCCCTTAAAATTAGGTTTTTTTCTAACTTAAAGTTTGGGCTTACGATTTGATGAAATAGATTTTATTTTGTTTGAAATCAAGTTTAGCCGATTACAATACTTGCATTTTAAGAGAATCTATTTTTAATGTTTTAAACACAGAAATAAAGCTATTTTTGAGGTAGGAATTGCATGAAAAAAGAAGACTGGTGTTTATTGTACAGCCTACCCAAATCACATCAACTCTGAGTTTTGGAACAAATGGAAATATCAGAGGTAGAAACTACATTAAAGAATTCCATGAGGATTGGGTATCTGAATAACAGAAAATGCTATTTTGTGGTCCAGATGGCTTAATACATCACGTTTGGGGAAATGGGTTTTTGAGTCTCTATGGAAAATAAATTGTGGTTCTGACATATTTAATACTTATCTTAACGCCATATCATCATATTTATGATTTGTAGTTTTTTTTTTATAAGAAGGAAATAACAACATGGACAGTGCTTTATACTTTGCATAGGCAGCACCAGCAATAGTGAAGCAGCATCCCTATGAACCTTTGAGTGTCGTAGTAGTTTGCTAGAACTGCCTTAAGAAAATATCACAAACTGAGTAGCTAAACAACAAAGATTTATTGCCTGACAGTTATGGAGGCTAGATGTCCAAAGTCAAGGTGTTCCCGCAGGCTTGGTTCCTTCTGTGGTTTGTGAGGGAGAATATGTTCTATGTCTTTCTCCCAGCTTCTGGTTTCCTGGCAGTCTTTGTGGCCCCTTGGCTTATTGATACATCACATCTCTGCCTTCACGTACAAATTGTGTTCTTTTTGTGTGTGCATGTCTGTATCTAACTTTCCTTTCTATAAAGATGCCAGTAACATTGTATTAGGGGCCCATCCTCCTCCAGTATGGCCTTATCTTAAAGAATTGCATCTGCAACAATGCTGTTTTCAAATAAGGTCACATTCTGAGTTACTGGGGATAAGGGTTTCAACATAGAAGTTTTAGAAGTGTACAATTTGTGATGCTAAATTTTACGTGTCAACTGACTGTGTTACAGAGTGCCCAAATATTTGGTTAAACATTATTCTGGGTGTTTTTTGTTTGTTTGTTTGTTTGTTTGTTTGGTTGGTTGGTTGTTTTTTAAATTATTATTTTTTAATTTTTTAATGTTTTATATTTATTTTTGAGACAGAGAGAGACAGAGCATGAGCGGGGGAGGGGCAGAGAGGGAGGGAGACACAGAATCGGAAACAGGCTCCAGGCTCTGAGCTGTCAGCACAGAGCCCCACACGGAGCTCGAACCTGTCAACCACAAGATCATGACCTGAGCCAAAGTTGACGACCAACCGACTGACCCACCCAGGCACCCCTTCTGGGTGTTTTTGAGAGTTTTTTTGCTGATGAGATTAATATTTAATTGGTACACAATAAAGCAGATTGCTATCTGCAATGTAGGTGGCCCTTAATCCAATTCCACTGAAAGCCAGAATAGTATAAAATGTTGAGTAGGAAAGAATTGTTTCTCTTTGCCTATCTTTGGGTAGGTTATGTTACCTTTAGACTTAGACTAGGACTGGAACTACACCATCAGCAATTTTGGTTCTCAGACCTTCCTTTGGACTTGTGAATTGTACCATGGGCTCTCCTTGGTACTCAGCTTGATGAGTACAAATACTGGGACTTGTTAGACTCCATAATCATGTAAGTCAATTTCTTAACAAGTAAATATGTGCGTGTATGGGTGTGTGTGCAAACATAGACATATATATCCTATTGGTTCTCTTTCTCTGGAGAACACAGACCAGTGCACAATTCAACCTATAACAAAGTGTCATGTACATAACATCTGTCCTCAGAGTTATGTCTTCCTGCTAAATTAGTAAAATCTCACAGACCCTGTGCCAGAGAGTAAATAAGAATGGTTAAGAACTCTTTTAGGTATTCTGCACAAAGGAAAATTAACTATAAAATTATGCTATGAGCTTTTGCTAGAATGCAGTTTATTCCTCATGTAGAAGCAGATGACTTCATAATTTGAGAAGATTTATGCTACTAATTATGGAAGTAGGTGTTGAACACAAAAGAAATTATGCAACAAAAATGCTGAATAAATAAGTTTGAAATAAATAATAGTTTCAAGTTAAAAAACAGTTTTGTAAAATATTCCTAATTAGAAAGTCCAAGTTTATTGTGTGCGTAAGAAGACATCAGAATAATGATTAGCACTTTTGGGAAAGGCTGTGGAAGAAATAAGACCATACTACATCATCTTTTAAATATCTATGACAAAGTCTGTGAGGATATTTATACACACAAAAAAATCTGTAAATAGCTAAGGTATGTAAGGGTTTGCTTTTAATAGTTTTCATTTTTTTCTTTTTATACTGAGGCAATAATTTAGTTATATACACAAATAAAAAGTGTTATTTCCATATTACATCAAAATGGTGTTATTTTTTAATACTTGCATAACGCACCATTACCTGCCTTACTTCTCAGCTGTTTTTTACTTTGTACGTAATGATTGCATGTGATTGTTTACCATGATGGCCTTTCAGGATTCACTTTTCGTTACAGACTGCTGTAGCATAGCAGAACCATCTTTAATTGACTCAGTAAACACTACGATTATTTTTATTGTTTTCTTAGGAGATATTTGGTGAATCCTGACAGAAACTTTATGATTGTCTGATACTTCCAGATGTAATTAAACAGCATTTGTTCTAATAAAGATCCAACTTCATCATAGATTATCTTGTCCATGTTAATTGTGGGTGCTTATTATATTTATAGAGTTTCTTAAATTCTAATTAAAAAAATTGGTTCTCAACAGCAGCTAAATCAAAAGTAATAAAGAAAAGCACCATTTTTCTAAAATTGTGGAAAAATTGGGTAGGCATAAATAAAAAAAAAGCAAGCTAGAATGAGAGGTTTATTTGTACCCAAGAAATTGGGTACAATTTCTTGAAAAAGGTTAAAAACAAGTGGATAAAAGTGCCCTTTACCAAATGTTTCTTTTTACTGCTTTTAATGACAGCTATATTTTTGTCTCTTCATACCTTTGGTGTTTTTAATTGGCTGTCAGTGTTATTTCCGTACATCTCAAGAATGCATGGAAGTGTCAAGCTCTCCTCCTTGAACTTAGAAATAAATTATTATTTTACATAGTAAAAATATTTAATAAATTCAGAATACAACAAAGCTTTCAATCTTCAGAAAAATGTTATATTGCTGCAGTCCTGTTGCAGAAGTACACAAGGGCAAGAAATACACTGGTTGTTGTCAAGAGGCAACCAACGAAAGCCATTGTAGGTATATTAATATTTTATTTAGTTCTATGCTTCCTTATTCTCCTCTTTTTGTTGGAGTCAATTATAATGCTATGATGTCTTTAACTCTTCTGTGGCTATCCGCTATTCAGTTCCACATACATCTGTTGCAGATAATGGGAATTAATATACTCAACTCTCATTTCCACACCCTTCTAGACTTTATTTCATTTAAAGATTATGCAGCCTGTACATGAATGTTCATAGCGGCTTTATTCACAATAGCTAAGAAGTGAAAACAACCCAAATGTCCTTCAATGGGTGAATGGTAAAACAAACTGTAGTACATTCATAACATGAAATACCACTCACCAATATAAAAAACCAAAGTATTGATGCAACAACTCAGATGGATCACAAAAGTATTATGCTATGTAGAAAAAATGCCGATTCTCTAAGGTTACCTACTGTGTGATTCCATTAATATAATATTTTGAAATGACATAATTTTGGAAATGGAGATCAAATTAGTGGGTACCAAATTATGAACAGGGGGAGTGGGTGGGAGTGGCTGTACAAGGGTATAAAAGAGATATTTGTGGTAATGGAAATGTTTTGGGACATTGTATCAATGTCAGTATACTGGTCGTGCTATTGTAGTACAGTTTTGCAAGATGTTATTGTGGTAAATTATAAAGTGTACAAAGCATGTCTCTATTAGTTTTACAACTGCATGTGAAAGGTTCTGGACCACAGTTCCAATGTGTGGGTGAAGGATCTCTCCCCCATACAACCAAGCACTGTCCCGGACACCAGCTAGGTGTCCTATAATACAACTCAATTCTGACACTACCTAGATATAGCATCAGATTCCACAGATAAAGGGCTCAGTCCTATAAGACTATCTCCCCAACCTCCACTTCAGATGCCAGTCGTAAATCCAAATTGTCACCTGTGCTTCTGACAACTGGCTATAGATCAGAGATTCCAACATCCCCATCCTCAGTTTCAATTAATTTGCTAGAGAGGCTCACAGACCACAGAGAAACATTTTACTTACTAGATTGCTGGTTTATTATGGAAGGATATAACTTACAAACAGCCAGATGGAAAAGATGCAGGGGTGCCTGGGTGGGTCGGTGGGTCAAGTGGCCGGCTCTCGATTTCAGCTCAGGTCATGATCTCACAGTTTGTAGATTGAGCCCTGCATCAGGCTCTGCTCTGACAGTGGGGAGCCTGCTTGGGATTCTCAATCTCCCTCTCTGTCTCTCTGTCTCTCTGTCTCTCTGTCTCTGCCTCTCCCCCACTCACACATGCATGTGGGCTCTCTATGTCTCTCTCTCCAAATGAAAGAAAGAAAGAAAGAAAGAAAGAAAGAAAGAAAGAAAGAAAGAAAGAAAGAGGGAAGGAAAGAAAGAAGAAAGAAAAGATGCATAGAATAAGATATGGGGAAAGGATATGGAGCTTCCATGTCCTTTCCAAGCACACTACTCCTCCCCAATCTCCATGTGTTCACCGACCCAAACACTCTCCAAACCCTGTTCTTTTGGGTTTTTTATGGAGGCCTCCCTTCATAGCTTTGACAGGTAAAACCATTAGCCATTGGTGATTGATTCAACCTCCAGCCCCTCTCCCCTCTTTCCTCCCAGAAATCAGGGTGTAGGACTGAAAGTTCCAATCCTTTATTCACGATTGGCAACCAGCAACTGGCAACCAGCCCCTGTGTTCAGTTGCTTTCCAAAGTCACATCATTAACATAAACCCACTTGTGGAGGAAAAGGGCTTGTTATGAATTACAAGATACCCATTCCACCTTTATGATTTCAGGATCTGAGAACAGAGACCAAATATTATGACAAAAGATGTCCCCACAGTTCAGGATGTACATACAGTTCAGGAAATTCCAAGGGTCTCTTATAAATCACAAGATCACAGATTGTTAGTGTAGGGTGCTGACAATACAGACTCCATGTTGGCCCTCCATCTTAATGCCCACATAACGGCTTCCCTCCGGGCTGTATGCTCCACGACTCCTGGAGGTTGATGCATGCCCAAGCTGCAATGCGGGAAGGTTTGACCTGATCTTCCTTCAAGTGGAGCACAGAAGGACCCAGTTTAGATAACTAGCAAAGAGAACTGGCACACAGATGGTGTCCCTTTTCATAACTACCCTTTGACCTTGCCACAATGCTCTTCATTCTATGTAAGCTGTGAGTTAATGTCTGCACAGGGCAAAGAATAGCTGTGCAGCATCTGGATCATTGCCGGCCCGATTCCCCCCTCAGTAAGTTATTCTCAATAAAACTCTGTGTAAACAGTGTGGAGTGGCTGGCCTTGTTTGGTTTCAAAGTGCCTTCTCAGTCTGGAGGATACTTCATTGTCCTTAATCCACATTTGACAGTTATGCTACAGTTATCTCAAAATGCATTATTATTTTTTCAAAATTTAAAAATTACTAAGAATTTTTACGTACAAGTATTTTATTTCCCAGACTATCTTACACTTTGAAGTGTCCATTTCTAGCAAATGGGTTATAGGTGAACATTCCTAGAAAAATATCCTTTCCACTTTGACCTTTTGTAGTTTTTTGTTTGCACCCTGAAGTGGCTTAACCTTCAAAAAACCAAACTGGAGCCACCTTTAAGGTAAGAGGGCAGGAAAACAGGAAATGTATGATTCGCTAAATACAATAAACTCCTTGCTGTTCATATTGCTACAGGTTTTGTTTGTAATTTAAACCATACGCTTTGTTCTTTTTTCTTTTTTTTATTTTAGAGAGTGTGCATGCAAGAGGAGAGGAGCAGAGGCAGAGAGAGAGAGAGAGAGAGAGAATCTTTTTTTTTTTTAATGTTTATTTATTTTTTGAGACAGAGAGAGACAGAGCATGAACGGGGGAGGGTCAGAGAGAGAGGGAGACACAGAATCTGAAACAGGCTCCAGGCTCTGAGCTGTCAGCACAGAGCCTGATGCAGGGCTTGAACTCACGGACCGCGAGATCATGACCTGAGCCAAAGTCGGCTGCTTAATCGACTGAGCCATCCAGGTGCCCCGAGAGAGGGAGAATCTTAAGGAGGCTCCATGCTCACTTGCGGAGCCCAACGCAGAGTTTGATCCCACAACCGTGGGATCATGACCTGAGCCAAAATCAGAGGTCGGGCACTCAACTGACTGAGCCACTCAGGCACCTCTGTAGGTTCTATTCTTATTCAGGTATGGTGAGACCAGAGATTAGGAGGTGATTGCCACTGCAAAGATAGTTCGGCATTCATAGTTCTTAGGGGAGCAGAGAGCATGCTATGCCACACAAGGGACAAGGTAGCACCAGCGTCTGTCAGGAGGCCTAGGAATTAGTGGAAAACATGGGAAAGGGCCTTTATTGTGGTTTTCAATAAAGGGTAAGTAAGTTTAGGATTGGTTAAGTTGAATAATTTTAGCAGGCTCTGGGGATAGGAGTTTTCCCCAGTTGCCTGGCACCTACCCCTGGGGTGATTAGGATGATAACGGGCAAGTAAATAGCCCTATATATGAGGCAGCTGGGAGTATATGGGCTCCAACTGGTTTGTCTGAACATGAAAGGTATGCTCCAAGAGGAGTCACTTGTTACCTCTGGGAGTTAACTATCTCTGGGAGGAGCAATCCTTCAAGGTCATCAAGGCCTCGTATATCACAGCATCACACACATGGTTGATACAGTTTGTTTATTTTGTTTTTGTTATTGTTTTGTTATGTCTTTTTTTAATAGCCAAATATAATGTCTGTTTTTAACAATGGGGATATTAAGATAGGAAATGCTTTTTAATTGTTTTGAATTGTAATAGAATTACATTCCAGATTAGTTTATTTGGAAATCATAAACTGATAGAATTATATTCCAGAGCAGTTTGGATTATGATAATAGTTTGGGTCACTATAATCATCCTGATTCACATCTTTCATTGAAGGCATAGTATATGTAGAGTTGGGTCGGAGCAGAGCAATCAAATGTGCCAAAGTTTGAAAAGACTCCTTTATGTAAATATTATTATTAAGATACAAATAAGAATTTAAGCAGAAGATGACAAACATAGTTTTGATAGTGTTTTTAAAATTTTTCAGGGGCGCCTGGGTGGCTCAGTCGGTTGAGCGTCCTACTTCGGCTCAGGTCATGATCTCACAGTTCGTGAGTTCGAGCCCCATGTCGGGCTCTGTGCTGACAGCATAGAGCCTGAAGCCTGCTTCAAATTCTGTCTCCCTCTCTCTACTCCTCCCCCGCTCATGCTCTGTCTCTCTCTCTCCTTCAAAAAATAAATTAAAAAAGTATTTAAAAAATTAAAAAAATATTTCCATAAAGATCAAAATAATTTATTTTTTTATGTTTATTTATTTTTGAGAAAGAGACAGAGTGTGAGTGGGGTAGGACCAGAGAGAGAGGGAAACACAGAATTTGAAGCAGGCTCCAGGCTCTGAGCTGTCAGCACAGAGCCTGATGAGGGACTTGAACTCACGAACTGTGAGATCATGACCTGAGCTGAAGTCGGACGCTTAACCGACTGAGCCACCCAGGTGCCCCTAGATCAAAATAATTTAGACAAAAACTGAAAGGAGGAAATATTATAAATGTGAAAATTAAGTCAGTAATATAATTATTTTAATGATAATACAGTCACAACAGCGACACCTATTACTACATTTTGATGATTATCAGCTACTCCACTCAAGCTTTAAACACATTATCTAACTTACAAAACAAAACTGCTTTTATACAAATGAAAATATTCTTATCAGACTGTCCCCAGAATGAGATGCAAAATTCCAACATTCACTAGATCATATCTGGAATATAAATTCTCCATTAAACTCAGGAACATCTGAATATCTTGTTATCTAAATGCTACATTATTAATTTATTCCTCAGTCTAACACATATAAAATAAAGGAAGTAGGAGAGAGAATAAAAAATATTAAATACCAATAAACACCAATGTAAATATGGATAGATAGATAATGTAAGTTACCAACAGAAATTTGAATTGAAATACACACACATATACGTAAAAATCAAGGAAGATAAGATGCATACTACTACTGTCCTCATTGCTATAGCTGATTACAGGGTTGCTATCGTATAATTGGTACTTGTAACTTTCATTTTTCACTTAGGTTCCTTATTTTGTTTACCTTCAGCCATAATTTTCTGCCATGATCTTAGCAGGTTGGATTTTTGTTTTATTTTACTATTTATTTATTTGAGATTTATTTGGTGTGGCACAAAATTTCATTCTTGAATTTCTGCGTTCTTTTGACTTGGTTGCTGTGATATTCTATTAATTTTGATATTAGATAGACATCAGAAAATAAAAGGTGCCTTTCAAATCCCTTGGACTCTAGACACTGACCCAGCCCTATTTTTTTAAGTTTATTTATTTATTTTGAGAGAGAGAAAGAGAGAGAGAGAGCGAAAGAGAGAGTGAAGAGAGCAGGGAAGGGTCAAAGAGAGAGAAATTCAAAGCAGGCTCTGGCTGTCAGGTGTAGGGCTCAATCATAAACTGTGAGATCATAACCTGAGCAGAAATCAAGAGTCCAATGCTTAATCAACTAAGCCACCCAGGCACCCTGACCCAGCCCCTATTTTTATGTCTGATTCTACCTTGTTAATCAAGATCTAATATCCCACTCAATTAAAAAAAAAAAAAAGAAACACCCTTCTTTAACTCTCAGTTCATATTACAAGGAGCTCAAAATGTTCAAGTGTAAATAAATGTCATTTCTAATTCAACCTGACTACCATGTGTGTGCTGGTGAAAACACTGCTCTTTTGGTCAACAATATCTCCTAGCAAGCAAAACTCAAAGTAGCAGACATAGAGAGCAAAAATTTTACCAGTGACTCATTAGGTATAATAGTGAGAGGAACCATTTCCCAACTCTATCCCATGATTCCCAAATTCACGAATTCTGTTTACAGGAAAAACGCTCTTTATTGGTCTCTGATTCAGTATTGCATCTTGTGAGTTGAGATGCTCTCCTTTCATAGTTTGCTTCCAAACATGTGTTCTGAGTTGTCTGTGGGCTACACTGTAAGTTAAGCTGCTTCTTGGAAATGTATATAGTGAGAACAATTGATTCCATGGAGATAAGCTCATATTAAAACAAAGCCATTTAGGGGCACCTGGGTGGCTCAGTCGGTTGAGGGTCCGACTTCAGCTGCGGTCATGATCTCACGGTTCGTGGTTTTGAGCCCTGCATCGGGCTCTGTGCTGACAGCTCAGAGCCTGGAGCCTGCTTTGGATTCTGTGTCTCCCTCTCACTCTGCCCCTCTCCCACTTGCGCTCTGTCTTTCTCTGCGTCTCAAAAATAAAGAAACATAATTAAAAAATTAAAAAAAATCCCACAAAGCCATTTATTGTGAAATAACTTCCTTATCGGAAACAATGTTGTGCATAACACCATGACAGTGAATAAGACATTCTTTAAGTCCATAAATGGTGGTACTAGCAGAAATATTACAGGAAGAGAACAAATCCTTTCAGAATATCTGTCTACTGCATTGATGTCCAAACTCTGCTCTGTCCCAGACAGAAAGGATCTGATATACCACTAAGTGGCTAGTGGGCCTCTCTAGGGAATCATGCCATATTGGAGTTCAATCTTTGTCTTTAGTTTTGGCAGGATGGATACTAAGCAGTATCTGTAGTCAAGTAACTTTCTTATGTTTTCAAATGGCAAATAAAATTTTTAATAGTGTGCTTTTGCTTCACAAATTATTTTACATGGTTTAACCAGTTGTCGCTCACTCAACATTTCTTTTTTCCATTTTGTGTCTCACTTCAATAGCTGAAAATATTCATGATAGAGCTATGTGAAGTCCTATGGGTTTTTAGTAACAAATATCTGTTAAAAACACAAGTGTCATTTAAGGAATAAGGGAAAGTTAATGAGGAGGAGGAGAGGGGGGAGGCAGAAAAATAAGAGTTTACCTTTACTGAAATCTAAATGCTCTATTAACTAAACTCATTTATTTTTTGAAATAATTATACAACCAGGTATTATTGTAATTTCCCATTTGAGAAATTAGGAAAGTGTGGCAGAGAGAGACTGAGCAGCTTGGCCAAGATCATGCTTCATTTTCCTGATGGTAACATGAATCTCATAAAATGTAAATAGTGGGGAGGTAGTAGAATAGATACAGAAACCAAAGCTCTTTTTAATCTACTATCTTTCAGCCTGACACCACTGAACCTGATCAGGAAAAAGCTGAATGTGGCGGGAAAATTCTCTTAGACTAGATTCTTTCTGACCAGTTGTTCCATTAAAAAATATTCTCCCCCAACTTAATATGCATACCTTCCATTTCATCTTGTAATTCAGCTGTAAAACCATTAATCGTTACAGATCTAAAGTGATCATACTTAGGGAAATATTTGCTATATACCATCTTGGCGGAAATCTTCCCAAATACACACCAAAAAATGAAGCAAAGTAAGACCCCCACCACACTTTATCCCATTTGCCACCATTATTCATCTGGAACAATCCTCATCATTCTT
Organism: Prionailurus bengalensis; assembly: GCF_016509475.1. Classification (NCBI taxonomy): domain Eukaryota; kingdom Metazoa; phylum Chordata; class Mammalia; order Carnivora; family Felidae; genus Prionailurus; species Prionailurus bengalensis. The sequence goes on along the minus strand of NC_057344.1, from coordinate 154,335,431 downwards.
TTTATCTTATCTTGTGCTATTTCCTATATGAACCTTATTCTCTTAGCCGATCAGGGATGAACACTTTTACATATTGTACTATATGGTCCTGTACATATCTTTATTATACCAATAATCTCTTTATATATCTGTATAGTAAACTAGACAGGAAAAATGTTTGGAAGGCATAAAAATGTCTGATATGTTTAATTAACAAAATATTTAATGAATTAGACCACATATATACCCATCAAATAAATAGGAGTATAATTCATTAATGTCTTCCTCATCACAAATCTTATTCTCAAAGAAAATTTCCATATACATTGAAAGGAAGAGAACACTACTGTGATAATAGAGGACAAATGTGTGTAAACTCCTCCACACATACACACAAGATGGCATACAAAAAGAAAATACTTCTTGCATCTGGGTTCTTTTCCAGTTTCTGCTTGATTATAGTCTTTTTTCTGAGACCTGCCTCCATTTCTGCTTTTGGGTTTTTACAATTAATATTTCTGGGCGATGGTAGTAGTGATTCTCCTCCTTCCTCTACCTTTTCTTGTCTTGTTCTAGTTATTGCTCCTGTTTATTTATTTATTTTTTTAACATTTATTTTTCAGAGACAGAAAGTGAGCAGGGAGGGGCAGAGAGAGGGGGAGACACAGAATCCAAAGGAGACTCCAGGCTCTGAGCTGTCAGCACATAGCCCGACGCGGGGCTCGAACTCATGGACCATGAGATCATGACCTGAGCCGAGATCAGACACTTAACTGAGTTGTTACTCCTTTTTGGGCATCTGATTGTCAGTCAACTTTGTTCACATAATGTTTTACAATGGCAAAGACATTTCCTCTGTTCCAGTCTTTTTTACTTGCTTTTGTAAGCACCAGGTTAGTTCCACAGTGACATTTGAGAAGGGGCTTTTTACCTATAACAACAAAGTCTAAAAGAAATGTTTTTTTTAAGGGGTCCTGTCAGTTGCCCCTATTCTGTTCTTAAAGCGAATGAACACTTGTAAGTAACAGCTCAAGTAAATACCTGACTTTAGATATGATTTCAGATAGCTGCTGTGGACTATAATTTACAGTAAACTGGTCCCAAAGCAAAGTAAACCTTTTTAGCTATTCTTTTATATTTGATGCTTTTCAGAAGGTTGGATATTATGTGAATCAAAAATAGATTGCCATTGCTATAGCTTACATTTCTGCTCTTTAGTAATTCTTTTTAAAAATTAACTTCCTGAATAGATTAATAACTTATAAAATTTCCCTTCTTTGTTGGTTACGTTTTATGCATCTCATGGACACCATGACATATTTTCACCCAAAGTGTGACTCGAACTCACGAACTGTGACATCATGACCTGAGTTGAAGGCAGATGCTTAATGACTGAGCCACCAGGTGCCCTACTCATTTTCTAATACATACACAGATTTTGAAAGGACACAATCTGGCCATTGTTGGTATGATCTAAAGTTTTTTAGGATCTACCTTATATCATAAAATAAGTAATATATCACAATGTAAAAAACAACAACAAAAGACCCAACTTTGCTCTATAACTTTTTCCCCCAAATTCCTATTTTCTATTTCTATTTTCCCAAAAGTTTCTATATCTTCCTATTTTAGACCTAGGTCTGCAGGGAAATATCCAGGTGTTCTTGGACAAATGAAACAAGCTCTCAGTGTTTCACTTTCTTTAAATCTACAATAGGAAATTGGCTCAGATAATATTTAATAAGACCTGTGAAGGTCTATCTGTCTTGAATTTAAAATAATTGATTTTAAAACATAATCTGTTAGGCTGAGTCCTTAACCAAATTAATAATTGGCATATCATGTTTCTTTTAAGAAACGGAGCATGATGATAAGAATTTAAAATAGTTCTTCTTTCAGGTCGTGCTGTTCCTTCATATAAATAGTTAACCAAAGTATATAATTTTATATAAACTTTTCTGTCATTAAACTTCTGAGACAACACATGACTTCAAACTGAAATCTTCGTACATAAAAAACATGCTTAAGTATAGGACTTCAAGCTGAATCCTCAGCATACCTCCATCCACTCAAGCCCCTGAAAGTTTACTTAGGAGTATAAAAACTGCATTCCTCTATTTAAAAATATAATTAGAGGAGATCCACCCATGAAAATGAGGCTGGAACAAATTTCAGAAACACAGTAAGGAGAGGGAGTATACAGATTCCAAAAAGGCAAGGAAAGCAACGGAAGAGGAAGTCAGTCAAAAGAGGGCTTCATTCCCACCAACAGTGCAAGAGGGTTCCCATTTCTCCACATCCTCACCAGCATTTTTAGTTTCCTGATTTGTGCATTTTAGCCACTCTGAGCAGTGTGAGGTGGTATCTCAGTGTGGCTTTGATTTGTATTTCCTTGATGATGAGTGAGGTTGAGCATCTTTTCATGTGTCTGTTGGCCATCTGGATGTCTTCTTTGGAAAAGTGACTAATCATGTTTTCTGCCCATTTCTTCACTGGATTATTTGTTTTTCAGGTGTTGAGTCTGGTAAGTTCTTTATAGATTTTGGATACTAACTCTTTATCCAATATGTCATTTGCAAATATCTTTTCCCATTCCATAGGTTAGCAAACTGGTGCAGCCACTCTGGAAAACTGTGGAGGTTCCTCAAAAAATTAAAAATAGAACTACTCTATGACCTAGCAACAGCACTACTAAGAATTCACCCCAAGGAATACAGGAGTGCTGTTGCATTGGGGCACATGTAGCCCAATGTTTATAGCAGCACTTTCAACAATAGCCAAATTATGAAAAGAACCTAAATGTGCATCAACTGATGAATGGATAAAGATGTGGTTTATACATACAATGGAATGCTACTTGGCAATGAGAAAGAATGAAATCTGGCCATTTGCAGCAATGTGGATGGAACTGGAGGGTATTATGCTAAGTGAAATAAGTCAGTCAGAGAAGGATACCATATGTTTTCACTCATATGTGGATCTTGAGAAACTTAACAGAAGACCATTGGGGGAGCAGAAGGGGAAAAAATAGTCACAAACAGAGAGGGAGGGAGGCGATACAAGAGACTCTTAAATACAGAGACCAAACTGAGGGTGGCTGGGGGTTGAGGGAGGGGGAAAATGGGTTATGGGCATTGAGGAGGGCACTTGAGATGAGCACTGGGTGTTGTATGGAAGCCAATTTGAAAACAAATTATATTTAAAAAAACAGGACCTCAAATGAGGCTGATGCATCGTTGTACACACCCATAGGAGCTCCAGACAGTGAGCATATCCATCAGAGATCATGAGCAATCACCTGGTGAATGAGACTCATGTTAATAAAAAAAGAATGACCAAGTCAGTCTGTCTCTGTCTCTGTCTGTCTCACACACACACACACACACACACACACACTCACATGCATGCATGCATGCTTACTTATACCTACACACCCAAACACTAGGACATAAATAATTTAGAGAAAGGAAGAAAATATTAAAATGTGAAATTCCTAATTTGAATGAATTACTTTAGAATGATTTTCAGAAGCTGTTAAATGCATAGAACTAGAGACAAGTCCCAAAAATTTTCAAAAATGAAGAAATTGATTTTCCATAAGAAATATAACTTCTGGTTTTGTTGTTGTTTACATTGAAAACATGAGACGAAAAATAAAATCAAGAAACCAGCTAAAAACATAACCATAGAAAATAAACACAAGAAAGAACATAGATAAGGCATACAGAGTTCACTAGGGAGTTAAGCATTGCCCACTAGAAGTACCAGAAGGATAAGACAGATAAGGGCAGCTGTATAACAACTGCAAGGGCATACCAAGTGCTAAACACAAAGAATGAAAAAAAAAAAGATGAAGACTCACATCTATGTTCTTTCTTAGTATCTGACTTGTTAATATACACATATATGACTTGATAAAAGTAAATTTCATTAAATAAATAATTAAATGTAGCAGGCTAACCTTCAAAAGCAAGGCAAAGCAATCTACAAGTTGCACATATGTAAATTAATTAGCTATATATAAAGTGTCACATAGGTGTTAGGGCTTTATCTGAAGTAATGAAGAAATATAAAAACAAATCTTTTCCACTGCCTTCAAATAGTTCTGGTTTTCATTACATGACTCTTAAAGTATTAATTTATCAAAAGGAAAAAAAAAAACAGTAGCCATTAAACATGGAGAAAACAAGGGATATGAGAGAGGAAAGTTGAAGGGATTCCATTAGAAAGGCTCTGTCTCTGCTGGTTTTCTGTTAGACCCCATTTCCTCATGTTCCATATTTTACCTCTGAATAAGCCAAATAAGCTATGTTCTGACATCAACAAGGAAGCAAGGAAGTTAATCATTCTCTGACTTTTGCCCTAGGCCCCAAACACCTGATAACACCTAAGAGCCAGATCTCAAATATGTTTCAGGATATTAGCTTCAAACAAAACTTGGTTAATAATGACACCCATACCCCTACTTTTGGTAATTTATGGATTAACACCTATTGTTCACCTGACACTCTCCTTTGATTGGACCCTACCCTGATTTTCTGGAGGAATGAATACCCTAGACATTTTCTAATATAAACCCCTAGCCTCAAGCAATAAAGAGACTCATTTTCCTTTCCTTTCTGAGTCTCCTAGACACTCTTTCTGCTATTCTCTATGCATCACTGACACTATTCAATAAACTCTGTTTTCACTTTCTCTGGCTTTTGCTTGATTTTTATCCTGCATGAAGTCAAAGACCCTCTTGGCTGGTCCTGTGGGATCCTCCCCTGAGTTCTTGGACTCTGCTTGCCTGCATCAGATATATTTTAGAAAGCCAACTGCCCTTTGAAAATATGATGCAGAAAATTTGTTGAAAATGTCACAATTTAATTATTACATTCATACTATAAACAAATAATTCAGGAACCACTTACACTGTTGAAAAGCCTTGAGAAAGAATGAAAATTTCTACAGAATTTACAGAGCCAGCATTCAATTAAAAAATCCTGTACGTTTAATTAACATGAACATAATCATTATAAATGAAGAAGAAAAGAATATATAATTGTAACTTGAAGAATCATGTACCTTGACACAGTGGGTTTTGCTCCAGGAAAAAAAGATGATTACTATAATCCACTATTTTAGTAAGTCAGTATGAAAATTCATGTAATTGTCTTAATTATTGTTGAAGTTAAACAAGTAAAAAATCAACATGTGCTATAACTTAAAACTAGTCATAAAAATCCAAAATTATTAAGAAAAATATTAACATATATTACTACATAAAATTAAACAAAAATAGCAAGACAAGAAGAGACTCATACATAAAAGTAAAAAGCAGTAACCTGTGGCATAAAATATTGCCAAATATAAATGGAGAAATACTAATATCCATAGTATTTAAAAAGGTCCCATATATTAATAAGAAAAAAAAAATACATGTTAGAAAAATGAGGAATGAAAATGAATAGTTCATAGAAGAGGGTACACACTTTTCCCACAAATATAAGAATATATCTTCTACAAAGAATCAAATAAAAGGGAAAGTGAGCCATTTGGAAGATGTGTTTCAAGCTGGTATCTGGTAAAGGCAATTGATCTCTAGATTTCTGGGACTGTACACTTGTGAAACTGTATACACTGTATCGTAATAGAAATAAGGGAACTATTACTCCTAATCTTATACTCTTCATTTTCCATTGGTCAAAGGTTCACCACAGAGGGTGGTGCAACTCTCCAGCACTTTGAACTTGTGAATGGGTGGTGGGCACACTGCAGAGCCCAAGGTGTACTACAGCTTTCCGTCCACAGGTTCATCGTGAGCCAGTTAGCAAGATTCAGTTGTGATATATCTGTGGGGAACATGAGGGCCTGGGGACAGTTGCTGCTCTGGAAAGCTAGGCCTGAAGCAATGGCAGGCGGATCATCTGGCTTGTTTAGGGTATCCAGATTAAAATAAAAACAAACAAGCAAACAAACAGAAAAGGTAATAATAAAAACTTTTCCAATAATAATAATAATTACAACAAAATAATGGCAATAGTGTTAAAAACCAAAATTCAATTAAATAAATCTAAAGATCTAATTGGCTTCATTAAAGGATTCATGAATGATCAGCATCCCATCTAGCAAGCAGCCCTGATGAGCTACACAAAAGGAAAGTTTGTACAGGCAGAGAGAGAACATGAAAGAAAGAGAAGAAAAGAAGGAGGGAAGGAAGGAAGGAAGGAAGGAAGGAAGGAAGGAAGGAAGGAAGGAGGGAAGGAAGGTGGGAAGGAAGAAAGGAAGGAAGGAAAGAGGGAAGGAAGGAAGGAAGGAAGGAAGGAAGGAAGGAAGGAAGGAAGGAAGGAAGGTGGGAAGGAGTTTAGTAATACAGAATGCATTATTTACACAAGATCGCCCTAAGGAGAATGGAGGAGTCTGTCAGTAAATTTCCTTGTATTGACCAGGAAGTTCCATGTTGACTGGTTAAAGGTTACATTCCTGGAGAGTTGAAACTACAGTTAGGTGACTTGAACTAAGCGATGTCATTTTGTGCCTGTGGTTTTCTTTTTAATAACAGTAACAATAAAATAATAAGCATTTATGTAGTAATTACATTATGATCTAAGTAAGTGCTTTGCATTTAATCATTCTAATAGTCCTATACATAGGTAGAATAATTATCACTTTATAGGTGAGGCTACTAAAACAACAAAACACATTCCTTCAACAAAAACACATTTCCATTCCTCATACCTTCTTTAACCCACAACACACATTGTACTTTCCTTAAACCTTAAACTCTTTAACCCATTTTCTCAGCAATCACCATAACATCCTCCTCTTCATTCTTAACTCTTTTGCAGAAATTCCACCCTTTAGCATCCTAATCAAGCTTTGTCACAATTGCCCAGATCTTAATCCATGGCATTTTGTGTCCTCCTAGCGTTGTAAAATAACACACTAACATCTCTGATTTATCCTGCTTTCCCACCTGTTCTGCCAGTCCTGATAGTGGCAGAGAATTGTGGAGAACAGAATGGCCTTTTCTAATTTCAGCTCTTCTTCCTCGTAGTAATTGTGTGTGTGTGTGTGTGTGTGTGTAGTACAAAAACACACTTACTAATAGACCTAAATATTTTTTTTTCTCACTGTAGAAATTAAAAAGCCAAAAGTAGCTAAACATTTTTAGGATTTAATGTTTGTCTTATCTGGAAATAATTTAGATATTTAATGAATATCCATCATTTGGCTTAACTTAGTATGATGTAAGAATCCTTTTACAAGCTTCTAAAAGTTATTTTGTCTTTTAGAAGCTTCTGCACACTAATCAAAGAATGTATTCTGATGTCTCTGAGAGGTTTGGAATCCCCTACTTTAAGGGTGGACTTATCTAGGTTGAAGTTTCCCTTAAGTATCCACTACAATTCCAAAAGTTCACCCATTTTCCAAAAAGACACAAAATCCTCCTGGTCCACAGACCAGATGGGGCTCATCTTAGCCTTTAGGTTCCTAAGATGTTTTAACTGAGGGGACTTGTTATCCACCAACTGTTCCAAAACACCAGGAACCATATATTTTCTCCACTGTTGACTTACTGAGAAGCTTCAACAAAAGAACAACACTCACTAGAAAAGGTGATGCCTTCATAAAAAGAGATCTCAAATAAATCTGGTGAGCTCAAAATGCAGACAGTAGAGCTCAAAATCAGTGGAAACTTACCTTTGAGATCCAGAGTCAGCAAGAAAGCAGTGAACTGAATAAGTTCTGTATAAGTTCTGTGGGTACCAGCACCTGCTTGCTCACCAGCCTCACTGGTGTTGGGGGTCTTCTCTAGATCCCACTTCTCTGACAGCATGTGATGTCAACCTGAAAAATAAAATAGCCAGCTACTTTACTAGCAAATGAGTTTATTTGGGAACAGCAGAGGGATTATAATGAGGGACAAGCAAACTATGGGAAATCATAGGCAAGTCCATTGAGAGTTTGGGGTAGGTTGTATTTATGGGGGATATAAAAAAGTGGAGAGCTCAGTTGGAGTCAGTTAATTCAAAACCAAATTAAGACCAGCCTTGAAAATGTTCCCCTACACAATGAGTACAGTTACACAAATGAATCTCAAGTCAGCCCACTTTGTGGGCCCAACCTAACCTGGGTCATCTCCCAATCATGCCTTTGGCAAAACTTCTTAAGGTTAATATGAGACAACTTAGGATCAACCTCCCGTCCTTCAAGAAAATTCCAATATTATCAATTTTTTGTTAATCAGGCACTTAAGAGAAATCAGTCTCTTAGTCCTTAAGTTTTATCTTCTTGAGCACATGTGCATAAGATTCTACTTCCAGTTCTAGTTAAAGATGAATTTTTTTCATACTTCCTTGTGCAAATAAGCTCCAGTTCATTGACTTTATTCTTCACCTAGCAACTTACTTAGCAACCTGTCTTCTTTCATTGCTAGATGTCTCAAATGAATAGTCTCTTCATTAGTTCCTCATACAACCTGCCCCTCTAATCCCTTATTTATCAACCACCTTACTTTTGGTTCCATTATTCAACAGAATCTTTCCATTCAAATGTCACCAACCAACAACTTATGTCTCAATTCCACTATATCCATTCTTGAAATTCCATAAGAATTAGTCTTTCTTGGATATATAAAATGAGAATAATTTAAATTGTATGGATACAGGCACCCCCTTGGAAAATTAAATTAAATATTTTAATAATATTGTCATACTGAAAAAATAAAACTCAATGTAATAAAAAGAATCTAAGATGTTATTAGAACATTTTCCTAGGGGAAAAAAAATAGTATGCCAAAAAAATCCTTTGGTGACAATTTATTTGCTCTAAGAATTAATTTATGGCAACAATGGTGAGGTCATTATGTTTGTAAATCAGATTCTTCTGTGTGTTCTCAATTTTCCCAAATTTAATAGCCAACCTTGAACTTTCATCTTGCTTATGACCTTCTGAATCAAGCTGAATAGGAGACATAATCCTGTTGTAATTCTTCTATGATTTGGTGTTGTTCTAAGTATAATAAATAAAATCCTTAACATGCTTTACAAATTTGCTACAGCTACTCACCTCTCTACTTTATCTCACATCAGTATCTCCTTTAATCTGTGTGCACCAGCCCAACGTTCCTCCAGTTTTTCAAAAATACCATCTTCTTTCAAGGATTTGTTACAGAGGTTTCTTTCTCTGCTCTCCCCCATGCCTAAGTAACTTCTATTTGGCTTTCAGAATTCTGTTCAAATTTTATTTCCTTGGGATCATCTACTCTGACTTCCCTAGATTAAATCTCACTTACGTATACCCTCAACATACTTGTATAGTTCATATGTTAAATTAACGAAATAACATTGTATTATTAGCTAAAGTCCATAGTTTATTCATATTTCCTCAATGTTTTATCTTTTTCTGCTCCAGAATTTCATCACAAATACCCCATTATATTTTTATACCATGTCTCCGTAGGCTCCTCTTGGCTGTGACAGTTTCTAAGACTTCCCTTATTTGTGATGACCTTGCCAATTTTGATGGCTTTGTCAATTTTGATGACCTTGAATAATCAAGTATTTTATAGAATGTCTGTTAGAATTTTTCTGATATTTTTCATGATTAGACTGAGGTTGTAGATTTTTCAAAGGACAACCAAAAACATAAAGTGCCATTGTCATCATATCACATCAAGGGTGCATATTATAAAAATGACTTCTTACTATTGATATTGGCCTTCGTCACCTGGCTGAGAATGTATTTATCAGGCTTTTCCACTGTAAAATTAACCAGTCCTCAGCTTACACCTAAGGAGTGAGGATTAATGGTTTACTTCAGCAGAAATTATTTGGAATTCTTCTATAAGGGAGGGTTGTTATTCATTTACTCATTCATTCAATTATTTGTTATTCAGTTATTCCCTTATTCAATCCTTAATCTATACCAGTATAGACTCATGGGCATTGTATACTTTGAGTTGTAATCCAATACTACTTCATTTTGTTGCTAACATTGTTCCAGTTTTGGTCATTGGGAGCTCCTTCATTTACTCTTATGTCCCTTTGACATATCCCTTCAATTTAGATTATGTTTGCTTTTTGACCACTTCCTTATTTTCTGGCCTATGAAATGCTTCAAGCTCATGTTGTAATTTCCTACTGCAGCCCTGGAATCAACTTCTTAAAGGAACTGTCATTCCTTTTATTGGAAAAGAATATTTTAAAATGAAGGCTTAGGAATGAGTATGCTCATTTCATTTCTGGTATTAGTAATGCGTGTCTTCTCTCTTTTGCTCCCAGTTATTCTGGCTAGAGATTTATCTATTTTAGTAAACTTTTCAAGGATGATTTTGGTTTTATTGATTCTGTTTTAAATTTCATTGATCTAGTCTCTAGTTTTTGTTATTTACTTTTTGTCATCTTGCTTTGTTCTTACATTGTGCTTCTTCCTCTGGTTTCCTAAAGTGGATAGTTAAATTGTTGATTTTAGACATTCCTTCTTTTCTAATACATACATTAATTCTTAAATTTCCCTGTAAACACTGCTTCTGCTGCATACTACACATTTTAAGTTGTATTTTTATGTAGCTATTTCTTAAAACTTTCTCTTGAGCCCTCTATTTTGATTTATGTGTTATGAAGACATGTGTTTAATATCCGAATATTTTAGGATTTTTTCAAATGCCTTTCTGTTAATAATTTACAGTTTAATTGTCCCCTGAGAACTTATTTTATATAATTTATATTTCTTTTTAAATATGTTAATGTGTATTATATGGCCCCTAATTTGGTATATCTTTGTGACTGTCTCACATAAGCCAGGGAAGAATGTGTATTTTGCTGTTTTTGAATAGAATACTCCAAAAATGCTGATTAAATCAAGTTGATTTATACTGTTTATTTATGCTCTTCAAGTTAACTATACTTTGCTGATTTTCTTCTTATAGACCAAGTAATTCCTAAAGAAGATATTGAAGTCTGCATATCTAATAGTGGATTTATATAAATCTCCTTTCTTTTTTTTTCCTGTTTTATGCACACATTTTGATGCTCTGTTATTAAGAGCATACACTTTAAAGATTTAAGTCTTCTTGGGATCTCCTTAGGGACCTATTACATGAAGATCTTCATATAATGCCTTTCTTACCTCTGTTAAGTTTCCTTGTTCTGAATTCTGCGTTCTCTGAAATTAATACAGCTACTCCAGCTTTCTTTTAGAGCATGGTATAACTGCTACTTTACTGTTGATTTTCTGTGTCTTTAAATAAAGAGCAGATTTCTTGTACACAAAATATAGTTAGAATTTCTATTTTCATCCACTCTTTAAAAACTGTTTCTTTTAATTATTGTATTTAGACAATATTCAGTGATTATTGATACAGTTGGATTCTTATCTACCATATTTACACCATTTGCTGTTAACTGCCTGGCTACACTTGTTCTTTCTTTCCCTTTTTTTTTTTTTTTTTTTTTTTGCTTTCTCAGGGTCTAATTGAGCATTTTATGAAATTTAATCATATCTCTTCTATTAGTATGTCAATTATATTCTTTCTATTTTTTATTTTTAGTATTTGCCTTGGAGTTGGAAATGTACAATTACAGCAAATCTATTTTCAAATAACATTATACTACTTCATGTGTAGTACATGTGCCGTATAACATTATTTCTTTGTCTTCTCTTTGAGACTTTAAAGATTGTGCTCATTTATTTCAATTATTTATATGCTATAATTACACAGTACATCATTACAATTATTTACCTATATTTATTATGATACAACACTTTTCCAATTTGTATATAGACCAGATTTTCTGAATGCTAGTATTATTTTCTCACTGAAGAAATCTTTTAATATTTCTTTCATTACATGTAATACATTTCCTCAGTTCTTGTTTGTCTGAAAATTTATTTTCCCTTCAGTTCTTTTTTTAATTTTTATTTGTTTTAAATAGGCTTTCCACCCAACTCAGAGCCCAATGCAGGGCTTGAACTCATAAGCCTAACTCATCAAAACTTGAGCTGAGATCAAAAGTTAGACACTTAACTGACTGAACCACTCAGGTGCCCCTATTTTTCCTTCACTTCTGAAGAATAATTTCCCTGGATAGAATTCTATTTTTTTTCTTCAACACTTTATATTTCACTCAACCCTCTTTTGCATGCTAGGATTCTGACAAATGCCCCACTATAATTTCTAACCTGTTCCTTTTGTTGGCAAAGTTTTTCTTTACCTATTCCCCATTTTCTTTTAAGTTTCCCTCTGGTTTTATTTCACTGCAGTTTAAATAGGGTATATCTAAATTTAGATTTAGATATATAAATTCTCTGGGATTCCTAGATCTGTACTTTGGGGTTGGAGATTAATTTTCAAAGCTATTGGACTTACTACTTCAATATTTTTCCCTCTTCATCTTTTTTTTCTTCTTTACTATTTCAATTGTGGATATCTAACACTTGTAAAATTACTCCATAGTTTTCAGATGTTCTTTTTTTCATTCATGTTTTCCTCTTTTGATATTTCAGTTTGTAATTTTCTACTGATACAACTTTAATCTCATTGGTTCTTTGCTCTGGTATACCCTATCCATTGATGAGCCTATGAGAATAGTTTTCATTCCCCATCCAGTGTATATAATTTCATATATATATTTATATATATATATATACTTATATATATATATGATTTTAGTCTTTCTTACTGTTTCCATCTTGCTGCTTGCATGTCTCATTTGTTATCATTACGTGTTGTCTACCTCTTACATTAGAGTCACAGTTATTTTAAATATTATGTCCAATAATTCAAAAATGCGTATCATATTCAAATTTGATTTTGATTCTTGCTTTGTCTCTGAGGCTTTTCTTCTTGTCTCTTAGCATGACTTATATTTTTTCTATCTTTAGTTAAAAAGCCTTCATGATATATAGGACAATAGGAACTGAAGTAAATAAGTATTTAATGTTAGATTTTATGTTAATCCAGAGAAGAGTAGGGCTATGTTTCACATTTCCCATAGCTATAGATAATGAGGGCTTCAAACTCCTCTAGTGTCCTTGTTTCTGTCTTCCCTATCATCTTTGGTTTTCCTGAGAGAATCCTAAAAAGCCTCAGTATTATAGCTCTTCCAGCTGATCTTCTGTTATCATACAGTGCCCTGTTGTGGTGGTGGTAAGAAGTGGAGGAGAGGAAACATTCCTTAATATAATATAATGATTAAATGTCAGTCTTTTAGTGGGCCTGTGTTTCTGGGCTGTAATCTTTACAAGTATTTCTTATCTCCCTTATCCTAATATTCTTGTCAGATCCCTCCCCTTACATGAGACAAGAAAGCTAGAGACAGCTGGAGTTGGGTAATTTCTTTTTCAACTATGTGAGATAAGGCTACAGTAAAGTATTTGTTAAATTTTTTATTATTAAAATATAGTTGACATGCAATTTATATTATATATTAATATATATTAGTTATATATATAATGTATGCACACATACACACTCACCACACACTATATATATATACACACACACTATGGTGCAATGTTATAAATTTTAGATATTTATAATTAAAATACTAGAAAGAGAAGTAATATATATTTTGAAACTATATATGTATATATATGCTGAAACTATATATATATATATATACACACACACACACATATATATAAAATGTATACTTGACTTGATTTTATATATATAAAATGTATACACACACACACACACCACACACTAAAATATACACACACACTATGGTGCAATTTTACAAATTTTATATATTCATAATTAAAATACTATAAGTAACATATATTTTGAAACTATATATGTGTATATATGCTTATATATGTATATATGCTTATATATATGTTGAAACTATATATATACACACATATATATGTGTGTGTGTGTGTGTTTACATGTGTATGTATAGAAAAGTGAAATAGTCAAATGCAGTGAACTTTATATGCCTGCTTCAACATGAAAAGAGCTTGCAAATTGTTCCTCCCTTGCTTATAGCAAGAAAAAGAGCTGAAAACAAACTAAGAATCAACAACTTTTTGTACCTATCAGAGAACTGAGGTAGTAGGGAAATTCAGGATAAACAGATAAGTGCAAGAAACACAAATAGGATCAGCTTACATGGAAGAGAATGCTAGGGCCATAAACTGGTAGGAGCACATAAATGGCAATGCTGTCGAATAACTAGAGATTGAATGTGGACTAGCATGAAAGTGAGAAATTAGTGGCTACTGTAATTTTACAAAGTTACCCACACTTTCCTAGGTTTTACTTTCAAGAATTTTATCAGGTTCTCATGATGAAAAAGTAATTAATAGTCCTGTCAAGTCTTTGACAGGGAAAGGGGAAAAGTAACCATTTTGGAACATGCCCAGCGCATTCTCTATAACAAGGCTTACTCATGAAAAAGACATTATTAGAGTTTTGTTTGTTTGTTAGCCTTCTTTGGTAAATATCCAGTAGTGGAATTACTAGATCATATGGCAATTATATTTTGATTTTTTGAAGAACACTCACACTGTTTTTCATTGTGGTAGCCCCAATTTACATTCCCACTATCAGTGCAAGGGGATTTCCTTTACTCCAATCCTCCTACCAACACTTTTTTCTTAGTGAAGTGATATCTCATTGTGGTTTTGAACTGCATTTCCCTGATAAGTGATGTTACTCATCTTTTCATGTGTCTGTTGGATATCTGTATGTCTTCTTTAGAAAAATGTCTATTCAGGTCTGTTCATTTTTAAATTTAAATTATTTTTTTGTGTGTGTTCAGTTGTATAATTTTTTAAATATATTTTGCATATTAACCCCTTATCAGATACATCATTTGCAAATATCTTCTCATAAATACAGAGAACAAGCTGGTGGTGGCCAGAGAGGAGGGGGTGAGAGGATGGGTGAAATTGGTGATGGGGACTCAGAGATACAAACTTCCAATTATAAAATAAATCACAGCTTTGAGAAGTACAGAATTGGGAATATACCCAATAATATTGTAAAAATATGTTTACATCTGTGTGCCAAGGTCATCTAGGCTTACTCCTATGTTCTCTCCAAGGAGTATTATAAAGTTGCTTACATTCATGTCTATGACCCATTTTGAGTTCGCTTTTGTGAAGAGTATAAGGTCTGTGTCTAGACTCATTTGTTTTGCAGGTGGATGTCTAGTTGTTCTTTCACTATTTGTTGAAAAGATCATTTTTGCTCCATTGTGTTGCTTTTACTCTTTTGTGAAAGACCTACTGACTATATTCACAGGGTTCTATTCTGGGTTCTCTATTCTGTTCTATTGATCTGTCTATTCTGTAGTTTTTGTAGATTATGCTTACTGAGTTGAAAAAGTTCCCCTCTGTTCCTAATTTACTGAGAGATTTTATCATGAATAAGTGTTGGATTTTGTCAAAGCTTTTTTTTTTTTTTTTTTGCAACTACTGATATGATTATGTGACTTTTTTTTTTTTATCTGCTGATGGGGTGGATTACATTAATTGATTTTTAAAAAATTTTTTTTTAACGTTTATTTATTTTTGAGACAGAGAGAGACAGAGCATGACCAGGGGAGGGGCAGAGAGAGAGGGAGACATAGAATCTGAAACAGGCTCCAGGCTCTGAACAGTCAGCACAGAGCCCGACGCAGGGCTCGAACTCACAGACCGTGAGATCATAACCTGAGCCGAAGTCGGACGCTTAACCGACCAAGCCACCCAGGCACCCCCATTAATTGATTTTCTAATGGTGAACTAACCTTACATACATGGATAAATCCCAGTTTGTCATGGTGTGTGTATGGTATATGTATAACCATATAACTGTATATAATTAGTATAGCTAGCTAGCTAGCCAGTATTTGGATGTGTTTTGCTAAGATTTTGTTGATGATTTATATATCTATGTTCATGAAAGATATTAGTCTGTAGTTTTCTCTTTTTGCAAGCTCTTTGCCTGGTTGTGGTATTAGGGTAATGTTGGACTCATACAATGAGTAAAAAAAAAATACTCATTTTGTTTCTATCCTCTGAAAGAGATTATAAGGACTTGGTACAGTTTTTCCTTAAATGTTTGGTAGAGTTCACCAGTGACACCTTCTGGGCCCGGTGTTTTCTGTCTAATAACCTTATTAATATTGATTCAGTTTATTTAATTGATAAAAGTTTACTCAAATCATCTATTCTTATGTGAGTTTTGACAGATAACATCTTTCAAAGAATAGGTCTGTTTTCTCTAGATTATCAAATTTGTGAGCATTAGAGTTGTTCATAATATTCCTTTCTTATGCTTTTAATGTTCATGGTATCTATACTGATGTCCTGTCTTTAATTTCTGATATTAGTAATTTGTGTCCTTTTTTTCTTAGTTTGCTTGGCTAGAGGTTAATCCATTCTATTGTACTTTTCAAAGAATCAGCTTTTGGTTTCTTTGATTTTCTCTATTTTTTTTTAAATTTCATTGATTTCTTCTCCAATATTATTTCTTTTCTTCCAAATTACTTTGGATTTAACTTTCTTTCTTTTTCTAGTTTCCTAAGGTGGAAACTTAGGTTATTTACTTTAGATATTTTTGTTTTCTAACATATGAATTCAGTTCTATGAATTTCTCTTCAAGTACTATTTTCACTATATCTCACACATTTTGATAAGTTGTATTTTCATTTTCATTTCATTCAAAATATTTTAAAATTTGTCTTGAGATTTCTTCTTTGAACCCCATGTTACTTAGAAGTGTGTTATTTATTCTCCATTACTTTTGCCCATTTATTTTTCTGTTACTGATTGCTAGTTTAATTCAATTGTGATTGAAAATTATTTCCTACTCCATCTTTTATTCTACTCAGGCTTAAAAATATTAGATGAGGCCTGCCCACACTAGGGGAGTGGAATCTACTTGGTCTGCTGATGAAAATGTTAATGTTATTGAGAAATAGCCTCACAGACATACTCAGAAATAAAGTTTAACCAGCCTGTCAGGTTGTCATATAAAATTAAGCATTACATTATCCTTCTTAGATTTCTGTCACAATGTTTGATTCTGAAGTAAATAATCATTTTTAAGTCAAAGTAACATGCATAATAGAAGCCAACATGTGATATCAAATTTACTTACAAAGCAAGCAAAAATGGAGGGGCACCTGGGTGGCTCAGTCAGTTAAACATCTCACACTTAATTTCAGCTTCAGTCATGATCTCATAGTAGGTGAGTTTGAGCCCCGCATCAGGCTCTGCACTGACAGAGCAGAGCCAGCTTGGGATTCTCTCTCTTTCTCTCTATGTCCCTCCCCAGTTCATGCTATTCCCCTCCCTCAAAATAAATAAACTTAGAAAAAAAGGAATGTATAAATACCATCTTTTACAGATTCTAAAATGTAAAAGCTTCGTATTTTTTTCATATTTGAAATTGAAATGTATCTCAAATCCAATGGCATCCTACAATCACTACTAGCAGCTTAGACATAGTTGGTATTGCTCACAAACACATAAACTTGGCACTCTGAAATTTGAGGAATATATTAAGCAGTGAATTTTGCATAAGTTTTTAATCTCTGCACGAGAATGACATATGTAAAGAATTTCATGTGTTAGGCTAACATAACTTGTCCAATAATTATAAACAAAATTTTACATAAGAACAATGTACTTATTTTTTGATTGGCAGCATTTTTATGGTAATATGTAAAATAACACATGCCTAATAGCTGATGGACTCACAGAGTGATGAAAATTGAGTAGATTGGCGTAATTATTTTATTTTCTATAACTGAATTAATGAGTTTTGTTTTGACTAATTATATCATAATTTACTTTTAAATTACCTTTTGTGACAGAAGAGGAACTGTGTCTGATTATGCTTTGTACTAAATCCATAGAAACATTTTCTCATAGCTTATATCCTCAGTAATAAGAAAGATCTAAATACAAAAGTTTCTCCTTTCCCTTCACTTAAGGAAAAAAAAAAGGTTGGGGCGCCTGGGTGGCGCAGTCGGTTAAGCGTCCGACTTCAGCCAGGTCACGATCTCGCAGTCCGTGGGTTCGAGCCCTGCGTGGGGCTCTGGGCTGATGGCTCAGAGCCTGGAGTCTGTTTCCGATTCTGTGTCTCCCTCTCTCTCTGCCCCTCCCCCGTTCATGCTGTCTCTCTCTGTCCCAAAAATAAATAAACGTTGAAAAAAATTTTTTTTCAAAAAAAAAAAAAAGGAAAAAAAAGGTCATGTTGTGCGTGACCTTTACCCTATAAAAAAGGCAAGTGCACACAAAATCAGATACATTATATAAATTTTGAATATGAGAATACTAAAAAAGAAAAAACAAAATATTGTCATATTCATAAAGGTGGATATTAGAAAAAAATAATAAAAACAAGAGTCAAATACCTGGATTAACTAGCTGTGTGATGCTGACTAAATCAAGACCACCTCATTACTATTTGGCATGAAAATTTTTAAAAACTAACAAAAAGTGGCTTAAAGTACTAATGGTTGAAAGGGATTAAGAAAGGAAAGGTTGAAGGAAAAAAGAAAGGATGGAAGCAAAAAAGAAAATAAAATAAGTAAATAAAAGAAAGACATATATATACTGTTAGGGAATGAATTATGTGTGCTCCCAAACTCTCATGTCTAGTCTTAACCTTCAATGTGGCTACACTTGGACTAAAGACGTAGTTAAGGTTAAATAAGGTTATAATTCAATAGGATTATGACCTTGTAAGAAGAGACACTGGAGAGCTTGCTCACTCTTTCTCTGCTGTGTGAGGCTACAGCTAGAAGGTGGCTGTCTGCTAACAACGAAGAAGCCAAATAGGCTGGAACTTAGATCTTGAATTTGGGCCACCAGAATAGTGAGAAAATATATTTGTTTTTTAAAACATATAGTATATGGTATTTTGCTATGGTAGCCTGAACTAAGGCATATACTGAAAACAATTACCTTAGAGAGTTGTTTGAAGGACTAAACAAGATAAAAAAAATAACAAAAAATTCCTATACTATAATATACACATAAAATAATAACTATTATTTTATAATCATATACAGGGACATTTATCAAGTATTATGTCTCTAAACACCGAACAGTAAGATATACTGAAAATTTTAGTATCTACTTATATTTCTAAGAATCCTATTATAGGAGATGGGAAGCATTCATACTGTAAGCTACATACATAAAAATCAACCACCTTTACTTATAACCCTCAATAAAAATTTAATCTATAGCCTTTTAAATCAAAATATTTTGAGCCAAAAAAAAGATACAAGATATTTTGAGCCAAAAAAAAAGAGACAAAATATTTTGAGCCATATCAAGGTCAGGAGGCACTAAGACTAAACAAAACCTGAAAATCACAGTGACTTGATAACAACAAAAAAAAAAAGGTGATTTTGCTCCCACACCATATGCCTTATCTGGGTTAGCAAGGGAGCTCTATTAATCTTAATGATCAAAGGATTCCAAATGACAAGGACAGCTATCACATATTCTCCCATCATCACCAGAACAAAGGGGAAAAAAAAAACTTACATGGATAATCATGTATAAGCTCTTAAATATCCTTCCAGAAAGAATAAGAATCATTTCCAGTCATATTATATGGCCCAAAATATCACATGGCCATGCCTAACTTTGAAGGGGGAGGAAATTCTTATCACATGCCATAAAGCAGACAGACTACTGTGGGGTGTGTGGGTGGCTCAGTTGGTTAAGTGTCTGCCTTCCACTCAGGTCATGATCTCACAGCTTGTGAGTTTAGGCCCCATGTCAGGCTCTGTGCTGACAGCTCAGAGCCTGGAGCCTGCTTCAGATTCTGTGTCTCTCTCTCTCTTTCGGCCCTGATAGAATACGTTTCCATACACCAGATTTGGAATAAAAAGTTTTACCACTAACAAGAAAAAAAATGTTTTTTAAGAAGACAAACTACTATGAATAGATCTATGAATACTAGTGACACTGTATTTTGCTGGACACAAGTTGCACCTGTTAGAACATTCAATAAAATTGAACATATTAATTTATACTTTTTCTGTCTTAAATTACACTTGAGAAAATATATTAAGACATTTCAATATTTCACTAAGCATACAGTAATTAACTGCTAAGAAATTACATATGCATTACTCAATTTAAAAAAAACCAACTAGTTTTAATCTGTCACTGATAATAGCAGACCATTGCTTGACAAAAGATGTAAAATAGCAATTTCTAATACTGTTTAAAATTCATGAAGCCATATCTAGAACAGACAAATGGTTATTAATTTCTAAATTGCTTTATTGACTCTAATGACAAAAATGCAGGCTTTGTAGGCTGCAATACAAGTATAATTAAAGTGAATTTCTATTACCTATTTAGCTGTACAGGTAGTTTTGAGTAGTGTTACAATTTTATTATTTTTTTAAATATCATATTGCATTATTGAAGAGAGAAAGCATTTCTCAACACATTTCTCAAGAAAAGGTGCTTTCAGTTTATTACAATACCACATTATATCAAATATACGGGCCTCTATATATTTGACTGGATAGTTGGTGTTCTGAATAACTGCGGAAAAATGTCCATCTCTTACAGTTTGCTTTGTGATTTTGAGTTCCTCAAATAACATGATAGAGTCTATTTCCCCAATTTGTTCCTTTCTTTTTTTCTTTTTCTTTTTTTTTTTAATTTCCCCATTTCTTAAATCTAGGTTGTACTTAACGACTTGCATTGACCAATGGAATGCGTCACATTTGAATCAGTGCCATATCAGAGCCTAAAAAGGGGGTGTGTGGGTGGCTCAGTCAGTTAAGCCTCCAATTTTGGCTCAGGTCATGATCTCAGCATTCGTGAGTTCCAGCCCCACCTCAGGCTTTCTACTGTCAGCTCAGAGACTGCTTTGGATCCAGGACAGAGCGGTCTGCTTTGGATCCTCTGTCCCTTCTCTCTCTGTCCCTCCCATGCTCATGCTCTCTCAAAAAATAATACACATTGAAACAAAACAAAGAAGAAACTAAAAAGGGTAAGGCAGCTTGTGTACTTCAGCTTCTCTCTTTAGTTATCTGCTGCAGTATGGCGACAAGCCCAGGTTAGTGGGCTAGTGGATGAGGGACCACATGTAAATGGGCTGAGTCAATCTAACTTACACTTCTTTTAACCCACCCAGTCCACCTGTACTGCCAGGCTGTAGCCAACCTTCCAGCTGACCACAAATGCATGAATAAGACTGATCAGCATTTGATCCTTGCCTACATGAGAAAAATTATCCAGCTAATAAATAAACTCCTAGGCAAAAAAAAATAAACATTTGTTGTGGAATGCCACTGAGTTTTTGTGTTTGTTTGATATATAGCATTAATTGTGGCCATAAATAATTCAAACAATTTTACATGCTTATAAGAATTTGGCTTTTGGAAGTATTTAGTGTTAGTTAATAAACACGCACAGGGACATTTCAGCTATATGCACTTTCATTCCAGTAAATTTATTTTTATTAAAATATGTACTTAAATAGACCAAGCTTCATGGACTTGAAATATATAAAGCTTTATGGGCAACACAGATACATAAGGAGCAATGATTTTATTACATTTCAGGTATATAGTTCTGTCTTTATTGCCTGATTTTTTTTTTTTTTTTTTGCTTTCCAGCATCACTTTTTGTGCATTATATGAAAATGAAACTTTTTATTTACATTAAATCATTGATTTTGTTCAACTGGAAAAAGAATGACTTAATTCTATCAAATTCTCATTAGCTCCTAGAAGTATTATTTAGAATGACTTTTACTGAGTTAATTTCTGTTTTCAAAGGAATGAACAGGATGATAGAAAAATGTAAATGGAAAGATGAGAGGAAGAGTTGTTTACCTTCCATGCTTAATATGCTTTAGATCAATGCATACTTTAATCCTAAATTTTATTGGAGTTCCTAACTTAATTAATGTCTCAGTCTCTAGTGGTACTCGTTGAATGTCTGACTTAAAGAATAAAGAATGAATGAATTTCAGAGATATTCATTTTTTATAGCATAACTGATACATCTTTGGAATGGTTTCCAACACCATTGTTAGCTGCAATCCACTTCATTATAGTAATTATGTCTGATATTAATTATTGTACAACACCACATTCCCATGGCTTTACAGGCATATATTTCTTAGGATTTGACTATGTTAAAAAAAAAAGGGGGAGAGAAAACCAAACTTAGTTGAGGTAAAATAGGTTTATTGGCTCACGAACTTGAAAAGTGAGAAGTAAAAAAGAGACAGATACATTAAGAAAAAGTGGATCCCACATGATTTGAGTATTCAAGTTGAATCAACTGGTCCCAAACTCAGTGGAAGAGTTGTTGTCACCTGATTAACAACCTCAACAAAATTATATATAACAGAGGAAAGAAACTTCTAAAAGTAAAATATTCTAAGAGAAAAAAAATACACTTCTGCAATGTATTTATTTGATTATTATTTTTTTTTTTGGTAAGTACCTGTTATTTTCAATTTATAGATTAGGAGACTGAGTAGATAGGATTAAAATACTGGTTTAAATCTAGACAGCCCTGAAGATTACACTCAATGAATTTTTGAGGCATTAAGTGGTAGTATTAATTACTGTTATTTTATTGGAATAATGTGGAGAGATTAGGAATACATTTAGTAATGAAATTTGGCATGCATTTTACTTTTGATAAAACTGTATCTATATAAAATGTTTGTGTATATTTAAATATTTCAAATATTTATTCATACTTATAAAAAACAATGTTACTCTTCTTTAACTTTTTTTCCTTTTGCTTTCCTTTTATTCATCTCCTCTTCCTCTTTCCTACATTATCCCCTTCAGGGAATATAGAGTGTCTTTTTTACCTAAAAAAGAGAAACAAAACCTTAAACAAGACCAGAAGAAGCACTAACCGTAAAGAAAAACAAAATAGATAAAAATACGTAAAAATTAAGAATTTTCAGTCATCAGTTATACCATAGAGCGAGTGATAAAGGAATCAAAATGCTTTTGAAGTACATATTATCAGCTGATTTATTCCAGAAAAAAAAAACTATAAAAAAAGACTAAGGAGATAGATAAAAAAGTTCTTTTTTCTAACATACCAATCTGTGAAGGTTGATTGACATGGCTGAAGTCATCTAATAGTATTAATTTAGATGCCCCCACATTGAAACATGAATAAAGGAAACCAGCTTCGCCTATTTGATTCCATATATATGCATTTTATATGTGTGTGCTAGTGTGCATAAGTACATATATGTTTATATATATATTTATATATTTCTCTCAATCCATTAAGCTCCCATATTATGCAAGAACATCTAATGGATGTCTATTTCTCACTTTCACGTGATAACACCTTTGAATAGCCTCCTGGAACTCTTGTTGGCCTATGTAGATCTTTCCCATAGAAGACACTGACGTGGTTCAGAATGGTACCTTATTTTAGATTTAAGAGTACACAATGCCCAAAATAAAAACAATCCATCCATCTATTTTCTTACTACATATTTATAAATATGTTATGCTATAGTTTACATTAGAGATTCTTCAATGAAGCAAAATAATAACAGAAAGATATTCTAGTAAATAAAGTGAAGCAGGGAGAAAATCAACACAAGAAAAAAATATATCAGCAAAAATGGAATAATTTATTTAAGCCAAAACACAGACAAAACGATAGAATCATTACTTAAAATAAAATGGCAGAAAAAATGTTTTGAATTTTAACTAAGATGCTAATTTGGAAAGTAATATAATAATCCATATGCAAATTGTAAATTCAGCAAAATAAAATGATCAATAACATATAATTAAAAATATAAAATTGACAAATAGAATGTAATTTAATGTAATTTAATACATAAGTGATGAATCCCTAAATTCTACACCTGAAACTAATATTACACTGAATGTTTAGGAACTGGAGTTTTTTAAGTTTATTTATCTTTGACAGAGAAGAGAGCGAGAGAGAGAGAGAGAGAGAGAGAGAGTGGGGAAAGGGCAAGGAGAGAGTGGGAGAGAGAGAATCCTAAGCAGGCTGCATGCTGTCAGCTCACAGCCCAATGTAGGTCTGTCTTACAAACCGTGAGATCATGACCTGAGCTGAAATCAAGAGTAGGACACTTAGATTGAGCAACTCGGGTGCCCCTAATGAACTGGAATTAAATACAAATATGAAAGCAAAAAATAAAATAAAATAAAATAAAATAAAATACTTAACTTCGGTATGCAGTTGGTATGGTCTTCAAAAGTTTTGATTGCACCCACCCTAAGAGAATTTTTGAAAAATTATGTATCTAGTTAACACATTTTTTAAAAAATTTTTAATGTTTATTTTATTATTGAGAGACAGAGAGAAACAGAGCACAAGCAGTGGAGGGGCAGAGAGAAAAGAGGAGACAGATCCAAAGCAAGCTCCAGGCTCTGAGCTGTCAGCACAGAGCCCGATGCGGGACTTGAACTCACAAACCATGAGACCATGACCTGAGTCAAAATCAGATGCTTAACTGACTGAGTCACCCAGATACCCCTCTAGTTAACACATTTTTAAGTTATTATCTAGATATTTCTTACAGATTAAAACAGATTTAATTCTTGCCAATGAGAGATACAAATTATTCAAATTTTAATAGTGGTAATAAGAGGATTTACATTTGAAACAAATATTTTATGATATGATTTCATTATTGTGTTTTAACCACCTTACTGAGATAAGCAGAAAGAATTAGAAGTGATTTGTGTAAACATTATATATGGGCTTTATCCAATGTGTCCTGAAGAATCTAGTAATCCTGCAGAAGAACATCCAAGTATATTTAATTTTTTTTAACATTAATTTATTATTGAGAGACAGAGACAGAGCATGAGCATGGGAAGGGCTAAGAGACGGGGAGACATAGAATCTGAAGCAAGCTCCAGGCTCTGAGCTACCAGCACAGAGCCCGACACGGGGCTCAAACCCACAAACTGAGAGATCATGATCTGATCCGAAGTTGGACGCCCAACCGACTGAGCCACCCAGGCGCCCCATCCAAGTATATTTAAAAGAATCACATGAGGTGGTTGCTTTGTTTTTCCGAAATTAAAGTGTCCCAGTGAACATAATACTCTGAGGCTAATGATGAGTCTCAGTCCTTAGGTAAGTACTTTTACATTACATAATGGCAGAAAGCTTTATGAGTTTTTGTTCATAATTAGCTATCATAATAAACATTTCTAATACTAAAATTTAATTATATCTCTTTGCTTGGCACATCATAAAATTTTATACCCCCAAATATGTACTGCATGAAGACTTGCAATAGATGAGGAAGAATATTTGGTGAAGAAGAGAATACTTTACTGTGGTAAACAGAATAATAACCTTCCAAAGATGTCCATGTTCTAATCCCCAGAACTTATGAATATGTTATTTTACATAGCAAAGGGGATTGACAATTGTGATTGAGGATCTGAAAATAAGGAAATTACCCTGAATTACCTAGGTTGGTCCAATAGAATCACAAAGGTTTTAAATGAGGGAAGAGAGGCAAAAGAGGAAGAAAGGTGTGTTGATGGAAGCAGAGATTAGGAGATACAATTGGTTTTCCAGATAAAAGAGGGTCATGAGCCAAGGAATGAGAACATCACCTACAAGCTGGAAAGACATGGAACAATTCTTTCTAAAGCCATAAGAAGGAGTATATCCCTTCCAATACATTTTAGATTTCTGCTCTCCAGAACTGGAAGAAAACAGATTTGTGTTTTTAAGACTTAACATTAGTGGTAATTTGTTACAGCAGCAGTAGGAAACTAATACACTTGCTTTGATACAAAAGGGAAATGGACTACTGCGAACAAGGCTGGCTCTCAGATAATGAGTTTCTAAAAATATCATATATGGAATTGTAGATTTAGAAATTGATTTCCCCTGAAGAGTCTTTGTGTGTAGCAACTGAGCATATTCACCACAGTTTGGAGTCTCACCAAGGAGCATAAAACTAATATGACCATGGACTCTGTGGTCAACGTTCCATGGTTAAATTAAATCTTTAGAGTTCCAGGACCCAGTGAAAATTATGTGCTTTCACTCACACACTTTTTGGTGCTGGAATGTCACAAAAATTACCTAATCTTTCTGTGCCTCAGTTCCTTCATTTTTGAAAATTGGAATATTAAGAGTTCCCTAATAATTTGGATAGCATATTAAATATGAAAAAAAAACACATAAGCAAACACGTTTAAGATAATCTGCCACCTAGTAATAAGTTAATATGATTTTCTAATAACTGAAAGAAATTTCTTAATAATTATTTATTATAAATGTAATAATTATTAATTATTGAAGACCTATTTAAAACATGAGATATAATGTTTCCTCCTAAAATTGGATACAGTTGAATACTTACAAACAAGGGGTGAGTTGGACAGCATAATACATCATGCTGTGTATTAAAATGGTTCATTATGGTATGGAAAATATTTATTCCCTTTGTATCATAGTTTTAAATGATCAGTTTAGACCTAGTACTTTCAGGAATCTATCTTCATGAAAGATTCATACATTCAGATTACATCATGTACAACTCCATTCATAGCATTATTTTACAAAATAATAGAAACATTTTGTAAACAAGATAAGTGGGCATAGTTTATATGATGGAATAATGTACCCTTCAAAAATTGTACTCTCAGAGACATTTTTCTGGCATGACTAAGTAATACATATATAAATAAAATATTTAAAATATATATTCCAGAAAGGAAAATAATAAAATATCACTGTTGGTATGTCTCAATGATGGACTTTGTAAAAAGCAGTTTACAAAATTTTCGTGGTTTTCTACCTTTAAAATATTTCTTTAGTTTGTACTTCATTCACTATAATAAAAAATTAAATATGTTGAGGGGGCTCAGTCGGTTAAGTTTCTGACTCAGGTTTGACTCAGGTCATGATCTCACGGTCTTGGGATCAAGCCCTGTGTTGGGCTCAGCGCTGACATCATGGAGCCTGCCTGGGATTCTCCCTCTCCCCTCC
The DNA here is from genome assembly GCF_016509475.1 of Prionailurus bengalensis. Lineage (NCBI taxonomy): Eukaryota > Metazoa > Chordata > Mammalia > Carnivora > Felidae > Prionailurus > Prionailurus bengalensis. The sequence continues at coordinate 154,308,494 of NC_057344.1, read as the reverse complement.
ATCACTGCCTTTCCCCTGTTCACACCTCCCCCCCCCCAAATAAATGAACTTAAAATAAGAAAATTAAATATGTTAATAAATAATAAATCTTTTAAAGTTCTTAAATTTAATAGGGATTCAAAAAACATATTTGATTAAAATAACATATCTTTATGAGTAATGTATATATTATCTCATAGTAGAGCAGTAGTTTTTAACAATAACTGTGAAGCAGAATCATCTGGAAACCTTCAACAGAACAAAAACCTGACAAACAATCAAATAACTACAAAACCTTGGAATCCAGTCACACACTTACTGATTCAATTAGTCTTGGGATCAGATGGAGACATACATTCACATCAGTAATTATAGTCAGTCCTGAGAAGTAGCTTGTAGTTTTACCAACATTTGTAATAGAACTGTTAGTGAGTCTTCACTGTAAAAATGTTTTTAAAAGTATTTATAAATTATTTTGCTTTTACTCAGAATAATTTACTATGTATTATAATATTAATCACCCCCAAAATCAGGAAGCTTTATTGGGAACCCCAGTAATTTTTAAAAGCATGAAAAATTTTTGAGGCAAAGAAGTTTGAGAGTACATTCTACTATTCAATTTGGTGACATTGTGTGTTATACTAAGACTGTTCTTAAAGTGGACAAGGTAAAAATTTGATGAGTGGGAAGACTGAGAACTACTTCAAGTTATAAAGTAAATAGGTCATTTGACTAGTTAAATGTTACACAGTCTTAAAATACAAATGCAGCCAAAATAAGAACACAGGGAAAAATCAATAGAAATACTTCTAAAAATATATTTGATTTAAAGAATATGAACTATATTATCACTCCATAAAAAGCATGATGAACTCTGATAATTTGAAAAGTGCTATTATGTGCATAGCCAATTAATTGACTAAATATTTAACATTAAAGAAACGTAATTGTAAATATTTGTACATTTTCAATGAACTTTTTAACAGATGATGTTGCATACGACTCTAGAGACATTTTGGAAAATTATTAGTCCTTGGAGTCAAAGAAATTTATTGCTCCATTTATATGAAGAAATATGTTTGATTTCTTCTCGGAAACTTAATTACTCTTATTGAGCAACCTGGAAAAGAGAACAAATTATATCTAGGTTTTTCATCCAAATGTACTGTACATTTTTGAGAGCTAATATATATGCCAAAATAACTATCCCTCAAATGAAAATAGGAGTGCAAAAATTCTTTCCCTCACAGACTTCATTCCTAAAATTAAAAAAGGGGAAAAAAAATGTGACATTAACTCAACTAGTGTGTATTTTCCTTACATTCGCTAAGTACCTTGAAATCCTTTCTTCCTTCTCTTATTTCCTTGACTTCTTTCTTTTTGCCTTTTTTTTTCCTTTTCTTCCTTCTTTAACAAACATCTATTATGTGTTAGCCACTGTGGTTATGTAACACAGGGAAGATAGATGTGCTGTCACATATCTTAGCATCTAATGTTGGATACATACATTAAAAGGGTTATTACAACTGAGAGTACATAGAAAGTACAGATAACACTGGTAGAACAGATAATACTCTAAACATTCCTTCGGAGCATAAAGCCATCTAAAATTACAGGTGAAGCAGAGGAATGAGGCTAGGGAAGGACAGTTTAGGGGAACCATCCAAACACAAGAAGGTACAAACAAAAAAATCTGAAACAAGACATTTATGACAGTTAATTTTATGTCTAAACTTGGCTGGGCCAAGATATGCTCAGATGGCTGTTAAAGCATCATTTCTGGGTGAGTCAAGGCAGGTATTTCAGGAAGAGATTAGACTGAGTAAAGAGATCTGCCCTCACCAATGAGGGAGAACACCATCCAACCCATTTAGGGAGCCAACTGAATAAAAAGGCAAAGCAAAAAAAAAAAAAGTTAGAGAGGGAGGGAGCCAAACCATAAGAGACTCTTAAAAACTGAGAATAAACTGAGGGTTGATGGGGGGTGGGAGGGAGGGGAGGGTGGGTGAGGGGCATTGAGGAGGGCACCTGTTGGGATGAGCACTGGGTGTTTTATGGAAACCAATTTGACAATAGATTTCATATTAAAAAAGAAAAGGCGAAGGAAGGGCAAGTTCACTCTCTATCTGAGCTGGGATGTCAGTATTTTTCTGCCCTTAGACATCAGAGCTTCTGGTTCTCCATCCTTCTGTCTTGTATTGGCAATTACATCTTTCGCTCCTCTAGTTCTCAGGCTCTCAGACTTAGACTGAATTACATCATGGGCTTTCCTTATTCTCCATGTTGAGGATGGCAGACTGAGGAACATTTCAGCCTCTATAATTACATGAGTATTTCTTATAATTATATATAGTATATATCATTATATATAATTACATATTATATATATACACCTCATTTTGCTTATCCATTCATCTATTGATGGAGATTTAGGTTGCTTCTCTATCTTGGCTATTTTAAGTAATGCTGCAATAAGCATATGGGTGCAGATATCTTTTTGAATTAGACTTTTCATTTTCTTTGGGTAGATATCCAGTAGTGGAATTACTGGATCATTGTGTAATTATATTTTTAAAATTTTTAAGGAAACTCCATACTCTTTGCCATAGCAGCTGCACAAATTTACATTACCATCAACAGTACATGAGGGTTCCTTTTCTTCCACATCCTCATCAACACTGGTTATTTCTTGTCTTTTTTATTTTAGCCATTCTGACATGTGTAAGGTGATATCTCATTATGGTTTTGATTTGCATTTTCCTGATGATTAATGATGCTGAGCATATTTTCATGTGGCTATTATTCATTTGTATGTCTTCTTTGGAAGTGTCCATTTGCCCATGTCTTAATTGCTTTTATTGCTTTCGGGTTGAACAAGTGTTGATTTAGCTCTAATAGTTTATTTTTGCTTTTTTTTTTTACCTTTGCCTGGGGAGACATATCTAGAAAAATGCCACTAGAGCCAATGTCAGAGAAATTACTGCCTGTGTTCTCTTCTAGAATTTTTATGGTTTGTGGTATCACATTTAGAGCTTTAATCCATTTTGAGCTTATTTTTCTGTATGGCATTAGAAAGTGGTCCATTTTCATTCTTTTGCATGTAGCTATCCAGTGTTCCCAGTACCATTTATTGAGGAGAATGTGTTTTCCCCATTGAGTATTCTCGCTTCCTTTGTCATAGATTCATTGACCATATAAACATGGGATTATTTTGGAGCTCTCTATTCTGTTCCATTGATGTATGTATCTGTTTTTGTGTTAGTATCATTCTGTTTTAATTACTATGGCTTTGTAGTATATCTTGAAATATGGAACTATGATACTTTCAGCTTGGTCTTTTAGCGACTGATTCTGAGTATGACACTTCCTTCATATGATGGATTACTGCTGTGACTGTCTGACATGACCTTGAGGTTGACAATACCTTAGCTCCTGTCAAAGTAATGAACTTATTATACCAAAGTCAGGAATTCAGTCTCTGCTAGTTGTAAGGACATAAAAGAGCTGATATTTGAACAATGAGCAGATCTCTAATGTGCAAGTGATCTTGTTCTAGAATCTTGGGTGATACAGCTGTGAAACATCTATTGGGATTTGGCCAAAAATTCCACGTCATCTTTATCTGCAATGGTGATTTCTATCATCATATGACCGGCAAGATCATATTTTTCAAGTGTCAAGGAAACTCGCTACAGAGTCCTTTATTGCTCTGGACCTACTTAAAACTAATAGCTATCCTAGGTACCTGATAAGTATGTCAGGGCAACATTTACTGTATGCAAAATCGAAAGAAGCCTACCAAGTGCTCTATTTATTTCTTTGTGGTGGGAAGGGCAAGGTGCAATAATGTATCACTTAACTTGTAGGGAACATTTTAGTGTGCCTAAGAGCTATAGACCTTTACATCTTCACTAAGGTGGGGTCCTCTAAATCTTTGCATTTTATAATATTGTACCTGTGGCATTCACGGCTCTAGCTGGGACAAGCAAAACACTTGGTAATTATTGTTTCTAGATCTAAGTAACATAGTTTTATGCATTTTGTTCCCAAATAGCAACAAACAAAGTTAAGACACAGAATTAATCTGTTATTGTAAAGGTACTGCATGTGGAAAAGCTGTGATAATGGTAATACACTTGGTTAAGTTTACAGTAGTCTTCTGGCATGCACTATAAATCCATGTGATATTGAAGAGTAGGACTGATAAGTTACAAAGGGTTATGATGGGCCAGAATTATCAATAATAGCTTAATTATGGAAAGAGCTCCAATGTCCATCAACTGATGAATGGATAAAGAAGATATGGTATATATACAATGGAATATTACTGAGCCATAAAAACAGAATGAAATCTGCCATTTGCAATGACATGGATAGAGCTAGAGAGTATTATGCTGAGCAAAATAAATGAGTCAGAGAAAGACAAATACCATATGACATCACTCATACTTGGAATTAAAAAAAAAGCATTGAGGGTAAAAAATACAGAAAAAACATGAAACAGACTCTTAACTATAGAAAACAAACTGATGGTTACCAGAGGGGAGGTGGCTGGAAGATGGGTTAAGTAGGTGATGGATATTAAGGAAGGCACTTGTTATGATGAGAGTGTTGTATGTAAGTGTTGAATAACTAAATTCTACACCTGAAATTATGTTAACTAACTGGAATTTAAATAAAACCTGAGGGGGGGAGAAAAAAACTTAAAAATAAGGGTTATGATGGGGAACATCATCCTCTAATTATTTAAGGATGTAAGAGTGGCTAATCTCTGTAATTTCACCTATCTTCTACTTAGTCCTTTTAATTTTCTACCTTGTGCAGGAGTAAGAAAGTTTCAGGAGCTTCCATTTGATGTTTTCTACTATAATGACTTTTTTCCTCATGACAGAGAACTAACTTGAGGGTTCAGCAGGCTGTTGAATATATCTGTCCTGATTAATACCTCAGGCCAACGCATGGCCATAATGTCGGGCTGTGACTAATTACTGAGAAATGGATTTGGGCTACTCCATTTATCACCTGGGTTCTATATGTCCCATACTTACTAAGGAAGATATAACAGTATTTCTGCTCTTCTGTTGTCTGTCAGTTTTGTTCTCTATGTAAAATTTCTTGAAAATGTTGGGCTTTATTTTTCCCCGATGAATAGTGACTTTGCTAAATGGTTATGAGTGCCTTTAGAGAATAATTGGGGAAACACTATCATATACATTTGAAAAGATGTTTTGGTGATCTTCTTCAATGTCTTAGCCTTCTGTTCAACTTAGGTTCTTAAGTCCTGATAATTGGAAACTAAATGAGAATATATATATATATATATATATATATATATATATATATATATCGTGAGGCAGCTGAAAGCAGACTTGGGTTCATTAGCCCTTGAACAGTTTTTGTTATATAAATTAAGCAGTACCCTCACTGGTGACTTATATACCTAATCCCTAGGAATCCCATGGTGTCTTAGTCATCCTCATAGATCACTGTGAGTCATTCCAGCTTTCCTACTTGTTGCAGTAACTATATAAATCTTGTCTCTGACAGTTAAATGCTGTCATCAGGCTTCTGCTTTCTGGAATCTTATTATCATTATTGACACTTAGGAGCCCAGCTGCATAACAACTTCTCCTATTACCAACCCTGTCTACAAAGGAGAGAAAATACTATTTTTTAAATGATGCCAGGGGCTCTGTCATTAGCACACTGTTTATTGTTCCAGGGAAAGAGATACCCTCTGGATCCTCTAAAGAGACAGAATTAACCAATAGGTCATCTAGTCTTATAAATCTCTGCTAGTATGGGACCCTTATCCTGAGATATGGTGACCTTATCCTCAATATTGTTCCAAGGCATATTTTCCATTTCCACCTCATTACCTTAGACTACCTTAGACTCATTACCTTAGACTACGTGTGTTTTGTTTTGTTTTTGTCCAAGATTCAAAAAGCATCCAAGCAGTGTATTAAGACCAGCTCAAGGATGTTAAATCATATAAGAAGGAATACCTATTAGTAAATATCTTATATTAGACATATTTGTCCCATCCCCTTCATTCTAGTAACCCAGGGTCCATTTCCAATCATATTTTCCCTATCCTATATGAATATAGTAGCCTGAACTTGCAGCTCTTTGGTGGCCAATATCCTTCCTCCCGAAATACAAAATGGTTGCCATATAATGCCATGCTGAGATTTGATACTAGCTATTGACCTAGAATATCTTAGTAAATATGAGAACAACCTTTGAAGAGGGCAATTATCATTATTTGAGGCATGCACCTAGTAGAGGTTTCTGCATGTTTTCAAAGCATATTTAGGGCTTGGGGTTTAGAAATAAAGGTTCTCAAGCATGTCTAACAAGATGTCCCTATCCCAGCCATTAGGGTCTAACAGGATCTATCACAGCCATAACTTTAGTGAAAGAGAATTTTCAGAGATTTGAGTAAGCCAACTCTGCAATTCTACTCTATGAAATCAGGTCCTATGCCCTGTTTCAGTCAATATGGTATGTGGTATCTTTAAATCTTTTCATAGAGGACTTATGGCTTTCTTAGAATTTCTGATTTTCACAGTTTACTGATTTGATAGTTGACTGGCTTGTGCCTATTATTTTCTTCCTTGAGTACCTCAATGGCACTTAACAAAACCCAACCCACCAGTGCTACCATCCTCATAACTAACTGTGAGAAATGTCCATCATTTTCTCACACTCAAGGAAGGTTGCATTTCACCTATACCCTGTCCTAATTTCACACATAGAAACCTTAAGGATTGCAATGTTATGGCACACCAGCACTTCTAAACACACCACTTATCACCAGAAGGTGATTTTTGTAGTCATCTTGCTGGCAAGTAATTCAATTCCATAATTTGAGTATCTGCTTTCTTGGACCATTTATGGTACCAAATTAGTATAGACAGCCCTAGAAGCAAGTATATAAGTATACAAGACCAGATTCTTATTTGAGAGGCATAGAAAAAAATAGCAGAAGCGTAGAGAAGTAATACAGAGAAGGAAAAGCAGCCAAAACAGAGGAGTTATTAAACCAGCTACCACAAGCGCTGATGAGCTTAACCCGTGGGGGGAGGAGGGTAAACACTGGCATGTATTCATTCATTCATTTAATTAATTAAATTAATTCAACTAATTAATTAATAACTATTATTATCATTATCAAATAAGATGAAACAGAAATAATCATCAGTATATCTAGTAAGACACTCTAAAAATGTTTTTAATATTTTTATTAGTATAGATAAAATTAAACAAGAGCCCCATAATATTGGTGAGTTGCTACTGTCTTTTGTTTCATGGAGACATTACTATGTCTAATTGTGCTTCAAAAATGGAGACTGTCAGCTGACTATGAAATTCAAGGCTTAACAAATCTAGAAGATAATAATCTGTATTAAAGGGTATCTATGTACCCTCTGGTCTGGCACTTTTTTAAGTCAGAAGAAAGAGCTTAATTTCACTTTTGTCAAAAAGAGGTTGGCATTTGGGGATAATCATATTTGCTAGTTTAATAAAATGTTTCTGATGCTTTGTTTCAGAAGTATTAAGATTATTCACTTCATGTGTATGTGTGTGCATTTGTCGATGTGTAGATAGAAATAAATTTGAACACTTTATTGTAAATACTCGTTTAATTTATTAAGAAGAACACTACTTATGTGATAGTATATTCGGTATATTGATTATTATATTTTGATAAATATCTCAAGTTCTAAAATATTGAAATTAATCTCCTACTTGTCCTCTTTGTGGGCTCCTATTCTCTGCCTTCTCTCTCACTTTTTTTCTCTTTCGGTCTCCCTCTCTCACTCTTTTCCCCTAGTTCATTTTACTTGCTTTCCCACATGCATACCAAAAAACAAACAAACAAACAAACAAAACAAGAGTTACAGAATAAAATCATGGTTGTGAAAAATAGCATACAGACTGGAGCAAAAGTTTAAAAAATTATTTGTATGCATTTTTTATATTGTGTGTATTTTAGGAAGAATATGCATACTTCTTTTCCTTAAAAAATATTGTTCCTTTTACTCATGTAGATTATTTAAAATTTGCATTTTAAATTCCTTTTTTTTTTCTGAAATTTATTGACAAATTGGTTTCCATACAACACCCAGTGCTCATCCCAAAAGGTGCCCTCCTCAATACCCATCACCCACCCTCTCCTCCCTCCCACCCCCCATCAACCCTCAGTTTGTTCTCAGTTTTTAACAGTCTCTTATGCTTTGGCTCTCTCCCATTCTAACCTCTTTTTTTTTTTTTTTCCTTCCCCTCCCCCATGGGTTCCTGTTAAGTTTCTCAGGATCCACATAAGAGTGAAACCATATGGTATCTGTCTTTTCTGTATGGCTTATTTCACTTAGCATCACACTCTCCAGTTCCATCCACGTTGCTACAAAAGGCCATATTTCATTTTTTCTCATTGCCACGTAATATTCCATTGTGTATATAAACCACAATTTCTTTATCCATTCATCAGTTGATGGACATTTAGGCTCTTTCCATAATTTGGCTATTGTTGAGAGTGCTGCTATGAACATTGGGGTACAAGTGGCCCTATGCATCAGTGCTCCTGTATCCCTTGGATAAATTCCTAGCAGTGCTATTGCTGGGTCATAGGGTAGGTCTATTTTTAATTTTCTGAGGAACCTCCACACTGCTTTCCAGAGCGGCTGCACCAATTTGCATTCCCACCAACAGTGCAAGAGGGTTCCCGTTTCTCCACATCCTCTCCAGCATCTATAGTCTCCTGATTTGTTCATTTTGGCCACTCTGACTGGCGTGAGGTGATACCTGAGTGTGGTTTTGATTTGTATTTCCCTGATAAGGAGCGACGCTGAACATCTTTTCATGTGCCTGTTGGCCATCCGGATGTCTTCTTTAGAGAAGTGTCTATTCATGTTTTCTGCCCATTTCTTCACTGGGTTATTTGTTTTTCGGGTGTGGAGTTTGGTGAGCTCTTTATAGATTTTGGATACTAGCCCTTTGTCCGATATGTCATTTGCGAATATCTTTTCCCATTCCGTTGGTTGCCTTTTAGTTTTATTGGTTGTTTCCTTTGCTGTGCAGAAGCTTTTTATCTTCATAAGGTCCCAGTAATTCACTTTTGCTTTTAATTCCCTTGCCTTTGGGGATGTGTCGAGTAAGAGATTGCTACGGCTGAGGTCAGAGAGGTCTTTTCCTGCTTTCTCCTCTAAGGTTTTGATGGTTTCCTGTCTCACATTCAGGTCCTTTATCCATTTTGAGTTTATTTTTGTGAATGGTGTGAGAAAGTGGTCTAGTTTCAACCTTCTGCATGTTGCTGTCCAGTTCTCCCAGCACCATTTGTTAAAGAGGCTGTCTTTTTTCCATTGGATGTTCTTTCCTGCTTTGTCAAAGATGAGTTGGCCATACGTTTGTGGGTCTAGTTCTGGGGTTTCTATTCTATTCCATTGGTCTATGTGTCTGTTTTGGTGCCAATACCATGCTGTCTTGATGATGACAGCTTTGTAGTAGAGGCTAAAGTCTGGGATTGTGATGCCTCCTGCTTTGGTCTTCTTCTTCAAAATTCCTTTGGCTATTCGGGGCCTTTTGTGGTTCCATATGAATTTTAGGATTGCTTGTTCTAGTTTCGAGAAGAATGCTGGTGCAATTTTGATTGGGATTGCATTGAATGTGTAGATAGCTTTGGGTAGTATTGACATTTTGACAATATTTATTTTTCCAATCCATGAGCAGGGAATGTCTTTCCATTTCTTTAAATCTTCTTCAATTTCCTTCATAAGCTTTCTATAGTTTTCAGCATACAGATCCTTTACATCTTTGGTTAGATTTATTCCTAGGTATTTTATGCTTCTTGGTGCAATTGTGAATGGGATCAGTTTCTTTATTTGTCTTTCTGTTGCTTCATTGTTAGTGTATAAGAATGCAACTGATTTCTGTACATTGATTTTGTATCCTGCAACTTTGCTGAATTCCTGTATCAGTTCTAGCAGACTTTTGGTGGAGTCTATCGGATTTTCCATGTATAATATCATGTCATCTGCAAAAAGCGAAAGCTTGACTTCATCTTTGCCAATTTTGATGCCTTTGATTTCCTTTTGTTGTCTGATTGCTGATGCTAGAACTTCCAGCACTATGTTAAACAGCAGCGGTGAGAGTGGGCATCCTTGTCGTGTTCCTGATCTCAGGGAAAAAGCTTTCAGTTTTTCCCCATTGAGGATGATGTTAGCTGTGGGCTTTTCATAAATGGCTTTTATGATCTTTAAGTATGTTCCTTCTATCCCGACTTTCTCAAGGGTTTTTATTAAGAAAGGGTGCTGGATTTTGTCGAAGGCCTTTTCTGCATCGATTGACAGGATCATATGGTTCTTCTCTCTTTTTTTGTTAATGTGATGTATCACGTTGATTGATTTGCGAATGTTGAACCAGCCCTGCATCCCAGGAATGAATCCCACTTGATCATGGTGAATAATTCTTTTTATATGCCGTTGAATTCGATTTGCTAGTATCTTATTGAGAATTTTTGCATCCATATTCATCAGGGATATTGGCCTGTAGTTCTCTTTTTTTACTGGGTCTCTGTCTGGTTTAGGAATCAAAGTAATACTGGCTTCATAGAATGAGTCTGGAAGTTTTCCTTCCCTTTCTATTTCTTGGAATAGCTTGAGAAGGATAGGTATTATCTCTGCTTTAAACGTCTGGTAGAACTCCCCTGGGAAGCCATCTGGTCCTGGACTCTTATTTGTTGGGAGATTTTTGATAACCGATTCAATTTCTTCGCTGGTTATGGGTCTGTTCAAGCTTTCTATTTCCTCCTGATTGAGTTTTGGAAGAGTGTGGGTGTTCAGGAATTTGTCCATTTCTTCCAGGTTGTCCAATTTGTTGGCATATAAGTTTTCATAGTATTCCCTGATAATTGTTTGTATCTCTGAGGGATTGGTTGTAATAATTCCATTTTCATTCATGATTTTATCTATTTGGGTCATCTCCCTTTTCTTTTTGAGAAGCCTGGCTAGAGGTTTGTCAATTTTGTTTATTTTTTCAAAAAACCAACTCTTGGTTTCGTTGATCTGCTCTACAGTTTTTTTAGTTTCTATATTGTTTATTTCTGCTCTGATCTTTATTATTTCTCTTCTTCTGCTGGGCTTAGGCTGCCTTTGCTGTTCTGCTTCTAGTTCCTTTAGGTGTGCTGTTAGATTTTGTATTTGGGATTTTTCTTGTTTCTTGAGATAGGCCTGGATTGCAATGTATTTTCCTCTCAGGACTGCCTTTGCTGCGTCCCAAAGCGTTTGGATTGTTGTATTTTCATTTTCGTTTGTTTCCATATATTTTTTAATTTCTTCTCTAATTGCCTGGTTGACCCACTCATTCGTTAGTAGGGTGTTCTTTAACCTCCATGCTTTTGGAGGTTTTCCAGACTTTTTTCTGTGGTTGATTTCAAGCTTCATAGCATTGTGGTCTGAAAGTAAGCATGGTATAATTTCAATTCTTGTAAACTTATGAAGGGCTGTTTTGTGACCCAGTATATGATCTATCTTGGAGAATGTTCCATGTGCACTCGAGAAGAAAGTATATTCTGTTGCTTTGGGATGCAGAGTTCTAAATATATCTGTCAAGTCCATCTGATCCAATGTCTCATTCAGGGCCCTTGTTTCTTTATTGACCGTGTGTCTAGATGATCTATCCATTTCTGTAAGTGGTGTATTAAAGTCCCCTGCAATTACCACATTCTTATCAATAAGGTTGCTTATGTTTATGAGTAATTGTTTTATATATTTGGGGGCTCCGGTATTCGGCACATAGACATTTATAATTGTTAGCTCTTCCTGATGGATAGACCCTGTAACTATTATATAATGTCCTTCTTCATCTCTTGTTACAGCCTTTAATTTAAAGTCTAGTTTGTCTGATATAAGTATGGCTACTCCAGCTTTCTTTTGGCTTCCAGTCGCATGATAAATAGTTCTCCATCCCCTCACTCTCAATCTAAAGGTGTCCTCAGGTCTAAAATGAGTCTCTTGTAGACAGCAAATAGATGGGTCTTGTTTTTTTATCCATTCTGATACCCTATGTCTTTTGGTTGGCGCATTTAATCCATTTACATTCAGTGTTATTATAGAAAGATATGGGTTTAGAGTCATTGTGATGTCTGTATGTTTTATGCTTATAGTGATGTCTCTGGGACTTTGTCTCACAGGGTCCCCCTTAGGATCTCTTGTAGGGCTGGTTTAGTGGTGACAAATTCCTTCAGTTTTTGTTTGTTTGGGAAGACCTTTATCTCTCCTTCTATTCTAAATGACAGACTTGCTGGATAAAGGATTCTTGGCTGCATATTTTTTCTGTCTAGCACCCTGAAAATCTCGTGCCAGTTCTTTCTGGCCTGCCAAGTTTCAAAAGAGAGATCAGTCACGAGTCTTATAGGTCTCCCTTTATATGTGAGGGCACGTTTACCCCTTGCTGCTTTCAGAATTTTCTCTTTATCCTTGTATTTTGCCAGTTTCACTATGATATGTCGTGCAGAAGATCGATTCAAGTGACGTCTGAAGGGAGTTCTCTGTGCCTCTTGGATTTCAATGCCTTTTTCCTTCCCCAGTTCAGGGAAGTTCTCAGCTATGATTTCTTCAAGTACCCCTTCAGCACCTTTCCCTCTCTCTTCCTCCTCTGGGATACCAATTATGCGTATATTATTTCTTTTTAGTGTATCACTTAATTCTCTAATTTTCCCCTCATACTCCTGGATTTTTTTATCTCTCTTTTTCTCAGCTTCCTCTTTTTCCATAACTTTATCTTCTAGTTCACCTATTCTCTCCTCTGCCTCTTCAAGCCGAGCTGTGGTGGTTTCCATTTTGTTATGCATTTCGTTTAAAGCGTTTTTCAGCTCCTCGTGACTGTTCCTTAGTCCCTTGATCTCTGTAGCAAGAGATTCTCTGCTCTCCTGTATACTGTTTTCAAGCCCAGCGATTAATTTTATGACTATTATTCTAAATTCACTTTCTGTTATATTATTTAAATCCTTTTTGATCAGCTCATTAGCTGTTGTTATTTCCTGGAGATTCTTCTGAGGGGAGTTCTTCCGCTTGGTCATTTTGGATAGTCCCTGGCGTGGTGAGGACCTGCAGGGCACTTCCCCTGTGCTGTGGTGTATAACTGGAGTTGGTGGGCGGGGCCGCAGTGAGACCTGATGTCTGCCCCCAGCCCACCGCTGGGGCCACAGTCAGACTGGTGTGTGCCTTCTCTTCCCCTCTCCTAGGGGTGGGATTCACTGTGGGGTGGTGTGGCTCGTCTGGGCTACTTGCACTCTGCCAGGCTTGTGATGCTGGGGATCTGGCGTATTAGCTGGGGTGGGTAGGCAAGGTGCTCGGGGGCAGGAGGGGCAGGCTTAGATCGCTTCTCCTTAGGTGATCCACTTCAGGAGGGGCCCTGTGGCAGCGGGAGGGAGTCAGATCCGCTGCCGGAGGTTTGGCTCCGCAGAAGCGCGGAGTTGGGTGTTTGCGGGGAGCGAGCAAGTTCCCTGGCAGGAACCGGTTCCCTTTGGGATTTCGGCTGGGGGATGGGCGGGGGAAATGGCGCTGGCGAGCGCCTTTGTTCCCCACCAAACTGAGCTCTGTCGTCAGGGGGCTCAGCAGCTCTCCCTCCCTTTGTCCTCCAGCCTTCCCGCTTTCCGAGCAGAGCTGTTAATTTCTGACCTCCCAGACGCTAAGTCGCGCTTGCTGTCGGAACACAGTCCGTCAGGCCCCTCCGCTTTTGCAAGCCAGACTCGGGGGCTCTGCTTGGCCGGCGAGCCGCCCCTCCGCCCCGGCTCCCTCCCGCCAGTCCGTGGAGCGCGCACCGCCTCGCAGCCCTTCCTACCCTCTTCCGTGGGCCTCTCGTCTGCGTTTGGCTCCGGCGACTCTGTTCTGCTAATCCTCTGGCGGTTTTCTGGGTTATTTAGGCAGGTGTAGATGGAATCTAAGTGATCAGCAGGACGTGCGGTGAGCCCAGCGTCCTCCAAAGCCGCCATCTTGCCGCAACTCCTTGCATTTTAAATTTCTTAAGTAATTTTAATTTGGTGGTGAAACTCAGGATTTTTTTAACATACTATTAAAGAAACTATCAAATCTACATCATATTTAATATATTTCTGTCCACTAATCATATCTTAAAGAAAGCATATATAAACTGAGTTATACACTATTAAGTATGACTTATATTTAGTCATAAAAAGCTGCTTGTAAGAAGTGTCATTTTTTTCGCATAACTAATGAATTGCAAAATGCATTTTGACTTTCTGTGTTAGAAAGAAAGACAAATCTGATAAGCCCATTCCATTGCTTTAAAACCTTTTATGGCTCCCCAATTCTCCAAGAATCAGTTCTAAAATCCTTAATGTGGCCTGCATTACCTGGTAAAACATAGCATTGGCTTACTGTAGCCTTGCCTCCCACCACTCACTATAATTTTGTTTCACTGAGTCCTGAGTGTTCCTTTAAAAACAAAATAAATTTAATTCAGAAGACTTTAAAGCCTTTCCAACACACATAGAAAAAAAAATTCAGATTTTTTTGCCATGAACTTAAATGATTTACATGCCCTGGCTTCTAATTCTCTTCGGTCCCTGATCCCCTCCCACACACAACTTCTGTGGCAACCACACACAACTGCTTACGTTTCTCAAACCAATTCAGCTTCTTTTGCCAAAGGGCCCTTGCATTTTCTGTTCTAACCCCTCAAATTCTTGTCGTGGATTCTTCTCAAAGGTCTAGAGAAGCTCAAAAGTCATTTCTTCAGAGAAAACTTCACTGATTACTCTATTTAATGTAGTAGCTCTTAACAACTTTTATTTCCTTCATAGACAATAATACCATAAATAGTATTTATATGTTACATGTGTACATGTGAGCATATGCATATGCATACATGTGTGTATATATGTGTACATACATAAACACACACGCACATTCTATCTCCTCCCTTTAACAGGTAAGCTCTGTGAGGATATAAGGGTAGGTATCTTCTCTATATCGTTCACTATATCTGGCCTAACAGAGAAAGATACTTGATATAATATTAGATGGGTTAAAAAAAAAGTTTAGATGCTTCTCTCTATGCATCACATCTATTGTATCACCACATACAGAGGATTAAAGCATGAATGCTTTAATCAGTTAAAGCAGTTAAAGCATGAATGTAAAAAATATTAAAATAACCACACATTGAGGATTTATATTTTGTATTTCTCATTAACTGTCAGCTAAATTATTATGATTTTAAATCAATAAGGAGCTTTATGAGGTCAAAGAATTGATTCAAATTTTAAACTGTATAATCAGAATTAGTGCAACTGAGAGTTTATTCATTGGAAGCAGTTTATTATTACTTAGCTGTTTATAGAAAGAGAAAAATGTATTCCAAGCATACAATGTTTATTCATTAATTTATAAAAGTTAGTGTAATGGGTTTTATTATAAGAAAAAAAAAATCCTTGTTAATAAGGGCTCTTTTACAATGAACATCAAAATACCCAGTCACGAGAACAGATGGTTCAATCAACAGGAAAAAAAAAAAAGTTTCCCTTATTAAATGCATCTTCAAACTATTAATGTGAATTTTGCCCTAATTCAGTAAAAGTTGTATCAATCCCAAGATGGAGATAAATTGGCAAGATATGCATTCGGAAGTCTTATACAGACTTTAGAAGGCCACATCTGTTGGTGCTCTCATGATCCTATTTAGAAAGATTATCTCACAACAGATGTTCATGAGTATTTCTAGAAAATAAAATACGATGATAGCATAATGTGTACTTATATAAAAAGCTTAGGCCAAAGAAATCTCTAATAGATTGCTTATATATCTGAAATGTCAACATAATGTGCTATAATACTTCAATATTTTAGAATGTATTTCCTACAAAGAAGGTTCTCTTCCTACTTAACTACAATGCAAGTGTTAAAATCAAGAAATTACTAACATATTGCTACCATCTAATTCTCAGATCCAACTCATATTTGCCAACTTTTCTAAAAAAGGAGAACATTCCAGACTAGAATCACGTGTTGCTTTTTGTTTTCACTTCTATTTTGTCTTACTCAAACTAATTTTTTTCTGTTTTTATTTAGCTTTTATAACCTTGACACTTTTGAAGATTATATGCCAGTTATTTTTATTAAGTTCTTCTATTTAGTTTGCCTAATATTTCCTCATGATTAGTTTTAGGTTATGCATATTTGTTAGGAAAATCACAGAAGTGAGGATTTTTTTCTCCCACTGCATGCTATTAGGTGGCACATATTTTCTATTAGGCACATTAGTGATGTTAACTCTGTTTGATTAAGATACACTTTCCAGTCTTCTCTATTGTAAAATTACTTTTTCCCTTCATCATCAATAAGTAATTTTGAAATCATATATCATGGATGCCATCCTCATTTTAATTATTTGCTTATAGACTCAAGGCATGCTATTATTTGTAATGGATTATAATCTTATAACTATCATTATTTTTCTAATGAAAGTATTCTGATTTTGCCAGTGGAAGTCCCTTAGTTCGGATTCTGTGTCTTTTTGATATGCCTTCATCATTCTTTGAGTACTTCCTAGATTTCTTGCATAAAGGATATTCTGGATAACATACTGTTTTTCTACCAGCCTTCAAATCACACATTTCACCAAAAAGTCCTGGTAATGTTTAGTGGAGAATGATATTATGAAACTAAGATCTAGATTTTAGGCATACTCATTGTTGTCACTGTTCCTAGGTCCTCTCAGCAAACAAAGCTAAGGAAAATATGTTTGAGTGCATGCATGCACACACACACACACACAGACATTTATATGTTTGTTTATTTATATCAGTTCTATACAAAAGAATTTTCCGTGATTATTTAGACTATGTGTACATGCAAACAGATAAAATATATCAATCAATAGAATAGCAATAAGTACACAGAAAAACAAGTATGTGTAATTATGTGTGTAGATAGGTCTATGTAGATAAGTAAATGTGCCAGTTATCAATTCATCACCTCTAGTCTCTAAACCACCCTCCATTGCCTTTTGATGGCAATTGCCTTTGTCAGCTAGCATGATGATAAAATTTTGCCAGTAGAGGGCACTGGAGATACACTGTAGGACGACGGGCTTTCTGGGTTCCAGTGATCTTCTCTTTTTCTTTCTTCTGTGGGGCTCAAACACCTGGTGAGTTTCAGTGGCACCTCCAGCAGTTTCAGTGGCATCTCACAGGAAGCTTCCTAAAGGTAAATGGAGTGACACCCTCATAGGAAGCTTCCCAGTGAATTCCGTGGACATTCCACCTGGCTTCCAGAGGCTGAGTTCCAAGGTCTTCCTATTTTTGTCTTTCAGACAACTTCTAAGTAATGGTTTCTAGGTAAGCTCTGTGGGTATCCAGCCAGCTTCCCGGAGTTCAGCATCATCCTTCCTGGAAAACTTGCGAGTAGCTTTCTGTAAAATCCAACCAGTGTCTTAGATTTCCAGAGAATTCATTACCCCATTCCCCACAGACAGCTTCCCAGAAAAAGTCATCAACACTTCTGTCTGTCAACCTTGGACTGACGATTGAACCAGTTCTTGCTCAGGATAACAAAACAGACTTCTCCACCATCCAGTGGACTACAACCATATCCTTGCCAAGAAGATCTGAATTCCAGCCTTGGAAAGCCCCCCACATCGTTTCTGAGTTTGTTTCTTTCTTGGGTACTCTCCTTTATCACAGGGTATTATTTAGAATTTTCTTTATTACCTTTATACTAAACCTTCCCCATTCAAGTTACTATGTGGTTTAGATCTCCTGACTGAAACCCAACTGATAAAATACAGAAATAAATATAGGTCCGATTAGGTGTATTTATAGGAGTGTTTTTGTGTGTACACAAATATATACACACATTTTTATATGTACTCTAAGTATTTGAATATATATTTCTGTGCTGTCCAATATACTACTAACCACATGAAATGGTTACATACTTGAAATATGGCTACCATGATGGAAAAGTTGAACATTTAATTTTATTTAACTTTAATTAATGTAAATTTAAATAGCCATATGTCACCAGTGGCTGCTGTACTAGACAATGCATATGTATGCATACACACAATCACAAGTGCATGAGTTTGCAACTATATTTATTTCGTATTGGTCAGCATCTAGTTGTCAGTTCAATGCAATATAGACTTCTCTGGTGATCATGCTTTCTGTATTTGCACCCCCTTGCTCCCAACACCCTTATATCTTTACTTATTTAGTAAGTCCCCTTGTATGTGCTCAAACCTGTATCATTCCCTCCTTACCTCACCTGTACTTTGGAATCTTGGACTGGGTTGCCACACCCCTGCTCCTTAACAGACACTGCTACTCTTTCATGCATATGCTCCCCTGACTACTCCAATCCCCCAACCATTCTAGGACACCCACTGCATTCTGTACTCTAATATACAGCCTTAGCTTTTCTATGCAGATGCAGACACTCTCATTTCCAGGCCCTAATATTCCATTTACAGTGGCCTTCCCCATAAACACCCTTTTCACTGCAGTTAGGATCTATCACTGATATCAGAGTCTATGTACCAAGCCAGTCTTTTGCAAATAACTCTCCCATTCTGGGCTTTGACATCTTAGGCCAGACTCTCCATTAAGGATACTCTACTCACCCTAGTCAAGATATGCCACTGTGTTCAGTGCTATGATATGTTCCTCTTCCATATTTAACACAGATCCCTCATAGAGCCCAAATAATGGCT